>NC_143437.1:11047500-13816666 GCF_987193195.1 Phasianus colchicus | reverse complement strand
CGTCCTACAGGGGTCTGTCTTGGGACCTGTGCTCTTTAACATCTTTATCAATGACATCGATGACGGAATCGAGTGCACCCTCAGCAAGTTTGCTGACGACGCCAAGCTGAGTGGTGTGGTCGACACGGTTGAAGGAAGGGATGCCATTCAGAGGGACCTCGAGAGGCTAGAAAGGTGGGCCCGGGTGAACCTGATGAGGTTCAACACATCAAAGTGCAGAGTTTTGCACTTGGGCCGGAGGAATCCCAGGCATCCCTACAGAATGGAAGGAGCGGTCCTTGAGAGCAGCCCTGTGGAGAAGGACCTGGGGGTCTTGATAGATGAAAAACTTAACATGAGCCAGCAGTGTGCCCTTGTGGCTCGGAACGCAAATGGTATCCTGGGCTCCATCAAAAGAGGGGTGGCCAGCAGGGACAGGGAGGTGATTGTTCCCCTCTACTCTGCTCTTGTGAGGCCCCATCTGGAGTACTGCATCCAAGTGTGGAGCCCCCAGTACAAAAAAGACAGGGAGCTGTTGGAGAGGGTCCAGAGGAGGGCCACAAAGATGATCAAGGGACTGAAGCACCTCCCCTATAAGGACAGGCTGAGGGAGCTGGGCTTGTTCAGCCTGGAGAAAAGAAGGTTGTGGGTGACCTCATTGCAGCATTTCAATTCCTAAAGGGAGCCTACAGAGGGGAGGGGAATCAACTCTTTGAAAGGGTAGATAACAGCAGGATGAGGCGAAATGGTTTTAAGTTGAGGGAGGGGCGATTTAGGTTGGATGTCAGGGGGAAGTTCTTTACTATGAGAGTGGTGAGATGCCAGAACTGGCTGCCCAGAGAGGTTGTGGATGCCCCATCCCTGGAGGTGTTCAAGGCCAGATTGAATGGGGCTCTGAACAGCCTGGTCTAGCATTAAATGAGGAGGTTGGTGGCCCTGCATGTGGCAGGGGGGGTTGGAGATTCATGATCCTTGAGGTCCCTTCCAACCCTGGCCATTCTGTGATTTTATGATACTGTGATAGACTTAGGATAACCCCCTTAAAAAAAAATCTAGAGTACCTTTCTCATCTTCCTATTTCCTTCTTCAATTAAAAGTCCAGAAGTGTTTTCTTAAAAAAGAAAAAAGGAAAAAAACTTGTGGACAAAAAAGATTTCATTCATTTCTTCGTGAAAAAACTCTCTGAGGAGCGCTAGGTCCCTATCATCTAGACGTAAGCTCCAAAACTCATTTGAAGTTATACTGTGTAGAAGATTCTTTGCTGTGATCCTCACTTCCCACTTGTGTCTGGAGTTAAGGAGTCTGATACATATACAAAGGACATCCAAGTGTTCATTAATCTTCCAAATCCTATAAGTATGACTCATGTTTTCCCTTTCCACAGATATATGTAGTTTCTGAGCTCTCTTTTTTTTTTTTTTTTTTTTTAATCCAGCTTTCAAACCATTTTGTTTAAATATAATCTGTACCTGTAAAAAAGGTTGACTTTTGTCCACTCCCATGTCAGGTTTTAGGATGACATATTCAGAGGAGACTTAAAAGTAAGCTCCTTTGAAATGACAAGCATCTATGTGTTGGGTAACTTCTGAAGAATACCTCTTCAATTCTACATCTGTGGTTTTCTCTAGGTTAGTGGTTTTCAATATCTTGCTTGCTGTGGTTCCATCACAATTTTCCATATTAAGTATCAATTTTAGTATTCTCACAGACTTCTTTTGTTTCAATTACTGTGTGTAGGCCCTCGAATTATTCCCAGAGATCATTCAGAGGTTTGGAAGCAACAAGTTGGAAAACAGTGATCAAGACCATAGGGAAATTAACTTTTATCCTAGATGAATGTAGGTGCAATTAAATTAGATGAAATTCTAAAATGCTGGATGCATTGCACTGATATCGTGGGACTTTGATTAATTAACAGTTGTTCAGCAGTTCTCAGTATTTGCTCCACTAATTTGAAATCAAATGGTACTGTAATTCAGTTTTAATTACAGCTCATGTCCTCCAGTGCAACTCTGTCACAATATACACATACAGTTTTAGCACCGGAGACCTTTTCATCTACAGAAGTCTTCTTGTCATAAGAAAATATGCAGCTGAAGTTTGGCCTAAAATTAGATCTGAATGTCCCAATGTACTACAGACACATTTACTGAAGCAGACGCAAATTACTCCCATGCGTTAAAAATGTAGGTCCCAGCATCACACAAGCTGAGGATGAAAAGAGGAGAAAAAAGATTACTTCAAAGATTATTCCTGCTTGAACTTAGTGACTAAAGAAACATCTTGCATATATCCTGTGCAAAAGGAGGTTTCCAATCAAGATTTTAATTAGTCTCTTAGGCCCAGAGAAGGAGCAGATGAAAGGAAAGGATTACAAATGGTCTGTAGGGCAGGAAAAATTAGTTACCTCATGGTTATTTTTCTTATCATGTTAGGTAAGCAACACTACCTTAAGTAGGACAAGAGCACAATGCAATTGCAATAGTCATTTTTTACTGTGATGGTAATAAATTGGAGGAAAGCAGGGATGTACATGGAATTTATTATATCTGAACTTTGAAGTGTATCACAGATCTGTGGCAAAATTGGATTTTAGATGATTTAATGGCCTTGAGTTCTAAGGTCATCTCAATCGTGGTCAAATTGTATATTTCAAATCTTGTAACGGTTGTTCAGCAAATCCCTTATATCCTTCTCACCAGGCTATATCTTCCTTTCCCTGAAATAAGACTCTGAGTTTGCATGATATGCATTAAAAAAAGAGATCTTCCCTTTCTCACACCCAGTGAAAGACTTGTTTTGGAAGCAGCCGTACCTACTTCTTAGTCTGCATGCTGATTTTGAATTTTGTAGCATGTTTGACCATGAACACAGTCAGTTTTATATTATTCTTATTTCCTATATTTTCAGATTAAATACTTAAGAATACTGCCATGCTTAAGTCTCTCTGTAGTTTTCTGCTTTAGTATCAGCATACCTGAGATGTTGGATTCCTGCCTTCATTTTCTTCTGTAATTTATGTGTTTATCAGCCATTTAGAAATAGTGATCACATTAAACATTTGCAATTGGCACTTGATTCTTTTCTTAATTTCTTTGGGCTTTGTGGAAGTTTTTTTTTTTTCAGATAAGTCACAAAATACTTACTTCCACCAGGTTTTCCACTACTTATACATTTATTTATTTCACTATTTTAATAAGTCATGATTGTTTTTTATGCAAAGTTTGTTTTGCATTTCCTGTACAAGGTAGGGAAGCTTTAACTAAAAGCAAACTTTTTTATTTTATTTGAAATTTTAATTGAAGCATCTAATTGTTTGAAGTGCTGTAGATCTTAAAGAAGGATGTCCAGAAAATGTTTAATTCATAAATTTGATTAATCTTTCTTTGAAATTGTCCACTCAGCATTATAAGGAGCTTAGACTAAACTTGCTTCAAATTGAAGTGACGTAGGTAAGTGCTAGAGGTGAGAAGGTATCTGCCCCTTAAGTTTTCTGTAATGCCATCCAAAAAAATGAGTGTTTTTTCCTTACCAACTTGCAAGCATTTATTTTGACTTGTTTTAAAACTGGATCTTGTTTTTACGTCTGTGAAGACAACACTGCATTAGGAACTTCTTACTAAAGATATTACCTCCCCAAACTGCACCATATCCTTTAGTGCATGTATCACTTAATAGCTCGTAGGTTTTGATTTAGTGGTACACTGACCCACCTGCACAAAATTAAGTATTACTTGTTTTGCTGGAGATACATTCAGACCTAAATACCATGATGAATTAGGCCTATATTAGTGCTACCAATGTTCTGCCTCAAAGTGCTTTTGTTTTTTTTTGTTTTTCCTGACAGCTGCAGAAAACTCCAGGTAGTGTTCCATCAGATGCTTCTGCCTCAAATTGTATCTGTTCTGATATGGAACACGTACTTAACTGTAATTAAATGCAGGTCTTGCTTTCAGGTAGTGGTAGTCACCCTGTTCTTTTATGAAATTACTTGCTCTGGTGCTTTTCAAGTGCCATTTTCTTTCACCATCACCAGAGTGTGCACGACAGTCTGTTCTGCATTATGCAGAGCTACTGCAGGCCCACATCTAAAATACTGGCATTAATCTCTCCATTTGTGAGCAATATTGAATCAGTTTTTTGATTCGAAGAGTAAGATTTAGCTTTTTGTAGAAGGCAACCCAAATGCTGTTAGTTACCATAGTAGCACTGGAAATGACTGTCTGACAATAGGTTTATTTTTTATAAGGCACATTTTATATACCATTTATGGAAAAGTGAGATAGCTTGTCAAAATATCCAAAGATTATTATTAAAGGATAATAAAATATACCTTTCTATTAGCTTCTTTTCTAAATCATTGAGTGCAGTATATTATTGCCTGAACAACTCTGGTGATTTAGACTTCTTCACATTGTCTCTTGGGAACTTTCCAAAACTTTAATCTCTTTATTCTTGTGAGTCTTGGGAGATAAACACAAGAAGAATACTTGTCAGATTCCCCGCTGACTTAATGAATATAAAAGAAAGATATGTAGTCTATCCTGAGATTCAGGTTGTATTAAATAGAGGATTTCTCTGTAAAAATGAATGTTTATAAAACAGTCTCTACAAAATCCAAGACTGTATTTAAGCCCTCAGAGAAATCCTGTTTACTATTTTTTTTTTTTTCCCATTTTTAATTTCAATATTCTTAATATATGTTTTTTCCTTATAACCAAGAATATGGCAGCATTTTTATAATGAATGTGTTAGAGAATGTTTTAAAATAATGTTAGTATAGTCAAGAGTATAAATACAGCCAATTTAATCAGGACACTTTAGGTAATAGTCTTAATGTTATGGGTTTCTTTGTTTTTATAATACACTGTGGTGTCCTCAGTGGTTTCATTATTCTTTGAAGCAATTTCACTTCTGTGACTTCATTTTCATGTTTTAGCTGCATTCGTCAGAATCTTTGTTATGACTGTCTCCACATCATCTTCAGCAGCAGTAACAGTTGATTTTGTAGCCTAAGAACCACTGGCAAATCTGTTCTTTTTCTACAGGTCAAAGAGATTGTGGCACAGCACACTAAAGAGTGGTCTGAGATGATCAATACACACAGTGCGGAAGAGCAAGAAATCCGTGATTTACACTTGAACCAACAGTGTGAACTACTGAAGAAACTGCTGATTAACGCTCATGAACAACAGACCCAGCAGCTAAAATTTTCACATGACAGGTGAGCAGGGCAGTGCTACCTGTTGAGGACGGATTGACTCATGCTTGTTGTTTAGAATGCTTTATTTCTTATAGTTCTTGTACTGCTGTCAAAGATGCTGTACTGTGTGTGTGGGAAAAGAAAAGTAAGTCATCAGGTAATAGACAGAGTAATGTGGGAGTGGGCTTCTTGGCTGGTTTAGGTTATGTGAACTTCATTGAAAGGCAGTGGATGTGATGAAGGGGTGGTAGTTTGCATCAGTTGTGAATGTGCTTGGACTTTGCCTAGGAACTTGAATTCAAGGCCTGGAAACTGAGAAATATCAAATACAGAATATCTTTTGAAGTTACTAGCAGTTCTGAATATGTATGTTTATAGTATTGGTTGTTACAAGAAAGATCCATGAAACAGAAGACTGTAAAAACAATAGTAATGGAGTAATGGTAATAGCAAGCTACATTAGACTAACAATATCCTGTCAGAGTCACTGGAAATGCAGAAGATACTGCATGATGCCACTGCTTGCTGCTTGTGTGATTGACTGTCCTGCTCATTTGAAATTAAAAGAAATTAAATACAAATAGTATCCAGTCTGTTAAAAATTGTAGTAAGTAGAGATGTCATTATATTCTGCTATGATCTATTATGTGAAGCAGATTAACAGCACGTGAATGCAGTATGTGTATGTGTGTACATATTCATATGCAATTGTCATCAGCATCTTTCACATCAAAAGAGTAGGGAAAAATGAATAAACAAATTACATTTTTCAAGTCCTGACTGAAAAAAGCAGCTTATTTTTGCATCAGAGAGAACACATGCTGAGGCATGCAAGCTTTCCATCCAACAGAGAATTGTCACAGCCAAGAGCTTTTAGTGAGCTCATCTTTATGTTAATCTCTGTGTTAACCCGTGTATTCTAGCTGTCCTTCAATACATACCCCACCCAAACTAAACTCCAAGAATTCTTACATTAAAATATAAATGCATTGTTCAAAAAACTCTTGTTGGAGGAAGGTGTAGATCTTGGTACTGGTGACTTTGAATCATACTGAACTGCATTGGCCAGAGAAATCTCTTTGGTTTGGAGTCCAGTTTGCTGTCTTATATGAAGCTTATTGCAGTGCTTGGAAGATATTCTACTAATGTTTTACCTGCTCATGGAATATGATTTCTTTTATTCGTCTTTTGGAAAATAAATTTTTCTTTGCCTTCCATACATTCTCTCATAACCTCTAAGGCCAACACTGTGGGAATCTATTAGATCTACACTAGGGCAAAGTTTAAAAAAGGGGGGGGAGGAAGGGGCTGTTTTTCTTCACGTCTTTGTGTTTAGAATTTTTGCATCCATGTGTTGTTAAAATAGCCCTATATAATTTCTTGTAAGTGGTTCATATACTCTGATCAGTGGATTTTGCTATTGTTAAAAACACGTAGACTGTGTTCAGTCTACATATTGTTTTATTTTCAGAGCTACTGACTGCCAGACCTCAAAATCTACATCCTGATAAATGTACTGTATTTTCTCAATTGTCCCAGGAGTAGCAACCTTTCAATTTCTTTTTGCTTTGTTCATTGCAATTAGTTCTTTTCTGCTTATTCAGGAGTTTGTATGTGCAGACTAGGGATTTTTGTATGTAAAACAAATGTGAGAGTGTATCTCAGTATATTAATATTTTAGAGGAATTTTTAACATGGCATTTGAAATGCAAATAGTGCTGCAAAGAAACTTTACACTTAGTCATTTATAAACTATTTCATGGAATATGTTGTGTGTATACATATGTGTTTATCTGTGTAGGTAGAAATAGTAGCCCAGAAGCAGCTCTGGTAACTATAGGAAAAGGAGAGTCTATCTGAGTGCAGCGGGAGATGGGTCATACTGTCAGTATGCTGTTTTCACTGCTTCCCTCTCTGTGAGCTGAAGTAATGAGCTAGCTATCATAAAAGAGGACACGAAGCTGGTAGGAAAGATCAGTGATATAAAACGATTTAGCTATCTGCTGCAGGGTAGTTCCCCATCGTATGCACAGAGAAAAGCAATTGCAGTTCATGCTTTCAGCTCATTTAAAAACAAAGCAGAAGACAGCAGTAACTACTACAAATCTGAAGCTTATTGAACTCCAGGGGTGCCATCCCCCCTACCTGCCCCACATGGGCTTTACTGAATTGAATGTAGTGAGTTGGCAGCATTTCAGAGATGGAGGACCTGAAGCTAATGTCTGCAGCATTATGAAATTGAGTAACATGAAGAGAAATGAAAATTATTTCTTTTTCTTTTCTTTTTTTTCTTTAATATAAGACAAGTTTTCTGTATAGTTATCCAAACAAGACTTGGTGACAAATTAGCACACTTCAGTGTAATCTAAATATATATATAAATTCCAAGATAAGCTTATATGTTTAAAGTCTTGTATCCTCTTAGAGTATGCTTGTACAAATTTCAGCATTTCAGTCAGTATTATGCTGTAGAAAATCAGCAGTTAAATCTTCAGTTGCTTGTGTGCTTTTTCAGAATCCTTTATTTCTTCACCATCCTGGCTTATCTGCATTTTGCAAGTAACTTTGACTAGGGTATCCCTGTCACCTCTGAGCAGGAGGAAGTTCTCTGCCATGACATAGTGCTACCAGCCAGGGCAGCACAGCTTGAACTTGGGACTTTGTGTGAAGCTCAGCATCAGGCAGTTTGGCAGTGAACTGATGCAAGAAATGAAACTTTGGCCACATCTTTGGGAAACACTATTTTAGAAACAAAGAATAGTCCTTACAAATGCTCCTTGGTGATTCTAAGAGGAAGAAAAGATTTTTCTTGTCTTCTATTAAAAATATTTTTTACTTATTGCAAGCAGTGGAAACCAAAAATACCATGAGTGCAACTGAGAGCTAAATCACAGCTGCTAGAACAGAGTAGTGACATGCAGACAGGCATTGGCTCTTCCAGCCATATCTGTGGCTGAAGTTTTATTTTGAAATCGTCAGTGTTGCACAGTAGTACTCTAATCCTCCTAACTTTTTTCACTCTGAAATTATATCTGATGCAAATAGATTAAATCAGTTTCGACACCCACGCTGAACATTTTTCATATTCCCATGCACAGAAATAAAAATAACTTCAGAACTGCTCTTAAGGTAGTTTACTTGAAAATTACTTCAAACTCAGCATAGAAAATAAAACTTATTTGGACAAAGGATTGCTAGAATGAAATGTGCTGTCAAGTGAACATTTTTAGATCTCTATCTTGTTTTTACTGTGATGCTACTGTTTTAAAATCTGCATTCAGGAAATTTTTCAGCTCATGACTTTTTGGATAAAAAGAGAGTGTTGCATTTCTTTAATAAAATTCAAAATATGGAAAATATAAATCATGGAACAAAATTTCCTCATGCTGTTTAATGACTTCTAGTGATTAAGGAAAGCATAAGAAATTCAGTGACAACATTTTGTTAAATTAAGCACTTTGTTCTTTGCCACACCCTTCCTGTGCATATTAAACACTTAATATTCTGGGTTAGTAAGTACAGTTGTTGTTTGGCACTCTAAGATCACATCCAGGAAAAGAGACTGAGGCACTGCCTTGGCTTGCAGCCTGTGACTTTTAGATGCTTTTGCACTACTGGGGACTTACAACTATTATTGACAGTTATCCACTGTCTAATTTCCATATATTATTCCTGTTTAAATAAGCACTTAATATCAAGAGCTACCAGAGCCAGAATATTGAGCAGGCAGAAAGCAAGAGTTAGCCTTCAGGGAAGGCCTTTCTGTAGTGTGGCTGTTTTACCCAGCCTGAAGAAGAGCTGAATTCCACTCGCTCACAGTTCATAAGCTGTTTCTGAAAGTCATCATCTCTGCTGTTAGTTCCAGCACTGAACAATGACTTTACTGACTCTACTGACACAACCTAGTTTCACAGAATAGGCTTCAAGGTTCACTGGGTCATCAGGAGAAAATAATCACAGAGCTGACCACAGTCTAAACATAGGACTCTTCTCAGTCTCAAAGTAGAAGTCTTGACAAGATGGCTGTCAGCTTGTACCACAACCAGCAAGTACTACTACTGTTGCAGTTGTATTCAGAGTGCAGGATAGGTACTAAACAAGTTTCATTTTCATAGCTGATAGTAGCTCTTACTCAGATATCTCCTGTGTATTAAAGAGAAAGGATGTTGTCTACCTCTTACTAACATTAGAAGTGTGAATGCTTGGAGCTCATCTTTACAACTATATTCTCTGGGACAAATGGAGATTTCTGAATGCTTGCTCAAATTGTATGAAGTCTGCCCAAAAGAAAGTGATTTTTGTATAGTCTGGTCTTTCCTCATCCCTAATGCTTCAAGAACAAAATAAACTACAATGTAAAGTAACGACAGGAAACCAATTTCATCAGTGATTGTACTTTGGGTATTAATGGTTTTCTTTGGTTTTGCCTAGGGAAAGCAAGGAGATGCGTGCAAACCAGGCTAAAATATCTATGGAGAACAGCAAAGCCATAAGCCAAGATAAATCTATCAAAAACAAAGCAGAAAGAGAGAGGTAAGCATCAGAGCTTCTTTCTTGAAAAAGGAAGAACACTGTCCAAATCTGAAAGGTGAACTCACAGATGAATTCCATTAAAAGCACACTTTTATGTAGGGAAACAACATTTGATGAGTGTTCTAAATATGTATTTTAGATGACTATTTTAAGAAAGATGTTACTTTTCTCATGTCTATTATTTTAATAATTGTTAAGTCCTGGTTGGGAAAATAGAGAGGTTCTTAACTTTGTACATATCAGCAGTGAGTGACTGGTGTAGGTTTAAGGATTGTCATGACTGTGCATATAAGTGCAGTGTACTTCTTTGCTGTTGCTTTTTTAATGAAATTAGGACTATTCTGAAAAGGGAGTATGAGGTTTGGTGCTAGGTGGACTTAGAATAACTGGAGTGGCAGTATTACAGGAGGTGGTACCAGTGAAAGGTTTTCTCCCTTTTGTACTGACAAATGGAAGAGGAGTTGAACACAAAGCAGGAGTGAAAGGGAGCTAAAAGTGATGATAATAAATGGAGAGGGTGATGAAAAGTAGGAGTGAATAAGCTGGAGATGTACTGTACAACAGCACATGTTCATACTCTGCTCCTGAACTGAACATTCTCTTTCTTATTATGTGCCAGTATTGGGAATGCAATCAGCATCCAGGCTCAGCAAACCAAGAGCACTGTTGCATTTGTAAAAATGGGTTATGCACAGCACATTTGGGGAAGATGATCTTAATTGACTTGACAGACTAGAGAAAGAGTTGCCAGTGCTAGCTACTGAGACTTTTTGGAGAATTGATTTGCTATGTAGCTACTTTAGTTTCCAAGTAGATAGAAGCAGAATCTACGTGATGATGTCTTGTAAGATTTCAAGGTTTCCTCTTCACTTTAGGCTTGCCATCTGACTTATTCTTTTCTCTTTACGTTCCCTCCTTGTTACTAGACTGTGATGGTCAAAAGGCTTTAACTTATTCCTGCTAAATTAAGCCCTTTGAGTGTTACAAACTCCTGGCTTATCAGGCATATTAATTGTCAGAGGCCTTGGTAACTGTATGCTTAGTTTATGTATGACCTCCAGTAAAAACTCCTAGTCAAATCTATTCTCATATTTGAATGCAGTTCTGGTTTTTAGGTTTGCAGTTAGTCTGATTTGTTATGATATTCTGATACATTTAATAACAGAAATCCTAAGAAGAGACACTTACATCTTAGTCTCTTATGTAAATAGTAATTGTATATTCGTATTTTTTGTACAAGTAATATATTTAAGAACCTTGAAGCACTGCTAAACTAACATTACATATCATCATCAGATGTTTTTTTTTCCCTTTACCACTGTTAAAGATACAGCACTTTGCTCTAAATTAATTTGGATATATAGAGTGTGCAATAAAAGATATGCAAATGAATTAACAGTTTTTTAATTTCCATCCACTATTCTTCAGTAAGGGAAAAAGTCAAATTAATTTGCATCCATCTTCATCTCTTTTTTCAAGCCTTCAATCACACTGGTAAGGTAATTGGATACAGTTAGTTGTAAAAGACAGGACAGTGTTTGACTTACCACTAACCCCACGTAATCTGAAACTAAAATATACTTTATGATTCTCTCTGTTGATGCCTTTGAGTTTCTTTTTCCAGTAAGTCTTCATGGACAATGTTTGTATCTTTTCAGGCGAGTCAGAGAATTGAACAGCAGCAACACGAAAAAATTCCTGGAAGAGAGAAAAAGGGTAAATGTAACCTTGACAAAGTCAAAGAACACTATTTCTGGATGTTCATTTTCACTTCTGTGCTGAGAATACAGCTCTAGTAAACAACCAAATGTTTGTCCTTGCTTAGTTCCACACACTTGTAGTGTAAAGATCGAACTTCTACATGAGAGGGAACTTTTAAATCTGTAAAGTTAATGTTCATTGTTGTCTCTGCTACTTCAACATAGTGTATATCATGTAAAATATGTATAAACAGCTATATTTTTATATTAATTGGTCTTTTTAAGACTGTGTGATGTAAGGGCCACCTATGATTTTTTGGTACCATCCAGAGGAGGCAAGATTGTATATAAGTTCAATTAAGTTTTTCTTTCCTGTATTAATATTGTGTTATATTTTTCTCCCAATATTTTTTTCTTCTTTATAGCTTGCAATGAAACAGTCAAAGGAAATGGATCAGTTGAAAAAAGTTCAGCTTGAGCATTTAGAAGTCTTGGAAAAGCAGAATGAGCAGGTATTTTATTTAAAATGCTTAAAACAAAAGCAGGCTAGTAAAAATGGTGACCAGAATGAGGCTGAATAAAATACTCCTAAGTGTAAGTCATTACCAAACTGAGAAAGATGACCTTGTCATGATCACTCACCTATTTGGGGAGTTAAAATGAAGAGGTGAAGTGGCTTAAATAATAATACAGAACCCAGTTTGTTTCAGATAAGCATGTGAAAGCCAGACTCAGCTGGTCAGCAACGTTGGTGCTCATTGGCTGTATCAATAATAAAAGAAGTCCACCATACATACTTTAATGACTTCCCCAAACATTCCTCAAGTTTCTGTCATTTTTGAACCTACACTTCTAGTGCTGCTTGGAAATTAGACGTAATGCTCAGAGCATCTCTGAATTCCAAGAGACGTTTTAGTTTGGGCTGAACTGTAGAGAAGTGTAGTAGCATGGGGAGTCTTATCTGCACTAGTGCACCCCATCCTAATTAAAATACCTTATTATTTTCTTCTTGTTTATAAGCTTTTTTTTAAAAAGGCAAAAATTGAAGAAGCTACTTGGCAAGGAAAGGAAAATTCTAATCTTATTTCTGGTAGGAGCAACACTGTTCTGAGCAGCTCCCTTGCTGAAAGATTGAGCCAGCAGAGCTGTGATAATCACACAGACCTGCAGTAATGCACTTACACAAGTGTAATCTGGAAGGGGAATATATCCAGCAGTTCAGTGAGATGAGAGAGAAAGGGTGTGTTTCATACCCTTTACTTTCAAGGGTTAGGCACTTATTCCTTTATTATTAATTTTTTTAGAACTTGAACTTTCTGGCAGACACACAATGAATTAAAGTAATCTTGCAGAGGGAAAGGGAAGAGGGCAAATCAAATATTTCTGCTATCACAAGAGAGTCTTACAGCCCATAAGCTGCAACCAGGTTAACTTGTGAGGTGGTGACAGTAAGGTCACAAGTAGCAGCAAGTAAGCTTGCTCCATCTCCCTTCTGGGCAAGAAAAGCTTTTTAGTCTGTTTCCTAAGAAGGTTTCTACCGATGCCATCTGTGACATCCAATGCTGTTGGATTTGCCCGCCAGTCTGCTCCTGAGCTTAAACTGTACAAAAGTGAAAGGTGGGATAAGGAGACACCTGAGAGGCAATTGGATTACAGTGGATCTGTGACATTACAGTAGAGAGCATCACAGACAACTCCCTGCAAACTGTGCTAGTTGATAAAAAATGATGGGCTTGATACAAAGACAGATGTTGTCAGTAGTGTCTTTCACTGTTGGCTTCAGAGGGCTTTAGGTCCCGTATTTGAACACATAAGGACAAAAGGGAATGATTACAGCTGTGCTTTTAGCCACAACGCAATGGAAACATGTATAAGGAAGATAGGCTGCTGGGAAATAACTGAATTGTTAAAGTAGTCACCTCTGCTAGCTTTTAGATTCTTCCCTTACCTGGGGTTACAGCCTCCACTGCTGTGCAGATAGTAACAGCCTACATGATCCTGCTTGTATTCCATTTTAGTGCAGAGATGAGGTCAGCTTACATCAGCAGTGATTAAATGGAGGAAAAATTGTTCATGTTCTGGTTTTCGCTTTTGTGGGGGGTGTCCACCATGGGAAGTGTTCCTTAACTGCTTTTTAATCCACTCTGATTTGATCCATCATATACCTCCATACCTGCTCTTCTGACTGCTTCCTTTCAGCCCCTACAGTACACCATTGCAAACCCCAGCAAGGTCTTGCTTTGTTGCTGTATGTATTTATGTGGGAAAGCTAGTTGGATAGAGGTAAAGGTGGTATTTGTTCAATGCATATTTCAAAGTGTTGGGGTTTTTTTCCTGATCATACAAGCAAAGACATTTTTCAAACAAATATACAATGCAGGTAAGTAGAATTATGGGTGGAAACAGCCTTCAGTACAAACTGTTACGGATTTAAATTTTTGTTTTATGTATGTTTTTCTTGCATTAATTTTTTAGTCTCACTTCAGTTTTCATTCATTTAATTTGCTTCTTGTTGTATTACTCGATTTTGACATTATTATTTTTGTACAAACAGCTTTTGAAATCCTGTCATGCAGTGTCTCAAACACAAGGTAGGATGGATGTATAATAAGCAAACTATTATTTCAGTATGCTTTCCTTCTAAATTCAGTCATTATCGTTGGAGCCTTCCTTGTAAATGCAACCACTGGGAAGTACCTTTGACATAGTGAACACAATGTTAATCTTGTTTGCACACAGGTATTTGAGCCTGAAACAATACTAACAGTATTTTGTGCTTTAGCCCCTCCAATTCAGATCCATACAAATAGCAATGTAGATAAGAAATATTTAGAAATTAACTTGTATTGTGCATTAGTATTGTTACTGAAAGATATGTTCAGATTTTATAAATTGTATGCAGAAGTGTCTATTGATCTAAGTTAAACTATTGTAGTGTTAACATACATTTGATTAACTGCTAATATTGATAGACAATACTCACATATGTTAGTATACTAATAAAATAAGAAATTGCACACTAAAGATAGCAAAGGATAGAGTAGATCAGTAAGAGTAGCTTGTTAGTGTCTGAAGAAGAGACTTCCAGCGCTTTAAAATTCACTTTAAAATCCAGTGCATTACAAATACAGCAATTATTCTGTGTGGCTATGCTGCTGTAGTGTTCTAAATAATGACTACTCACAAGAAATTTCGATTAACCCTTGTCATACCAAGGGAGAGTATGTATTAAGCTTGAACATCCAGTTTTACAGTATTGCCTGACCTGAATTATTCAGTTAATAACACAGTTGTATATTTTGTCGCTGAGTGTGACAGTACCCACTTTTGCAACTTCGTTTTCAGACATCTAATGAAGAGAAAAGCATTCATCAGGCTAGGAGAATATATTTTTATTTTAATAAATGTGATTCTTAGCCTGTCTCAGATCTCACTAGAGAGGAAGAACCTTTTAAGCAATTAATTTCATGTATTCATGGAGCTTTAACAGTGCCTCCCAAAAACTCACTGTATTGTGTTTGTGTGTGCGCCTCAGAATGCACCATCAGAACTGGCCTCAAACTAGCAAAAATGGGTATCATGATTCTATGCTAATGTGTTCTTTGAAACCGAGTTATCTCTAAAATAATTCTGTACACCGTACATTGGCATGCGGAATATTTATAGGACACAGTGTGCTGACAGTTAAGTCACAAGCTTAAAACGTAAAATGTGTGAGTCACTAAGGAAAAAACAGACTTTTGTTTTAGCTGGAATTGCACTTCATACACAGGCAAAAACAGCTAACATTTCAGAAGAGGTTGTACGTATTGGTTTATTTATTATGTTTTCACATCTCCATGTTAAAATTATTTCTTCATTACTTTCAAGCTTTTAACTCATTTAAATGGAGAGCATTGATTAATTTTTAATCATATTTATGACAGTTTCTTTGCTATTATCATAATTACTTTTTTTTTTCCCCAAGATGATGATGATGATTATGAAAGTACAAGGCTAGATTGTTCAAGAAAGCACATCTGCACAAACGCACATTTACCTTGCCAGATGAATGGCTATGCTTCTCATTACTTCAGATCTGCATCTGCTCATTTTCACATATGCAAATGTCTTTATTCATCCAGAGTAGGTGACTACTTGAGCAGGAACTTGTATATCAAATTTCCCTGTCAAAGCAACATTTACAAGCTTTTCTGTGATAGTTGACTTAAATCAAATCCAGTAACCTGCCTAAAAGATACAAAGCAAAGAAAAAACAAAGAAAATATTTGTTTTGTTTTCCTCCTCTGAAACCTGCCCTAACCCTCAGAAACTTGGTTGTGAATATAACTCGCCCTTTGGGTCAAATTATTCAGAGTCCTTTGAGTTATGCACTTAAATATGTTCCCAAATTGAGAGCTGTCACTGAAAATGAAGAGATGGGAACTCCCTGGATCTTTCAAGCCATGGAGTTTCAAACTAAAGCACTATATGCAATCTACAAGGAGCTGCAGGAGGGATGAGCGTGTATGAGTGTGTGTGTATCAGAGAGAGAAAGAAAATTTTATAAGCTCCTTCTAAGCAGAGGATTCCCAGGCCAGATACCATTTGTACACAGTGCTTTAACTCTGCTTGCAAAGCCTGAGGCATGCAGAGTTTGTTGCTGGATTCATTGCTGGATTCCTCAGAGTGCAACTGGGTGCAATTTCATATGGATTCAATGTATGTAATCCCATGGAGGGCATGTAGCAGTAGTCTGATCTTGAGTTGGAAAAGTCCTTGTCTGTAATAATAAAAAGTAAGCTCTCAAGGCCAGAAAAAGATTATTTAAAAAAAAAAAAAAAAAAAAAAAAAAAGCAAAAACAAACAAACAAAAAAAAAGCAAAAAAAAACATTGTCTTGCATACTGCAAGGAGGATGTTACACTGATTTATTTTGATCATTTGTTGTCTTTACGGAAATAATTTAGTCCCAGATCATGGATTAAGTCTGGATATTTCAGGAAGTAAGCGCACTGCAGTACTCACACAGCAGCGTTTGTGCAGACATTCCCAAATACGTTTCTGATCAGGAGAAACAGTTCAATCAGCATGTGCCTAGTAACACCCTCATCCCCTCCCCCCCCAGAATTGATGCTTTTGCATTTTACTGTGTATTTCTTCAGAAAGTCAACCCATGCATTTTGGAATAAAATCAAAAATATTTTCCGTTAATTAGCAGACATCTGATTTGGAAAACATAATGGCTTGGTGGGAGGGGGGAGACACATAATGTTATTACTCATATATTTAGTGTGTTTAGCCTGTATTTCACGTAGATGCTATCATATTAAAAAAAAAAAAAACAACCAGACTTCAATCTGAACACAAGGTCTAATGCAGTGATTCCTGCGGTTATTTTGGAATGCAGGCAAAGGAGATGCAGCAGATGGTGAAGCTGGAAGCAGAGATGGATCGCAGGCCAGCAACAGTGGTCTAAAGCCTCAACATGCAAATTGAAGTTGGAGAACATAGCATCCTTAAAATGAGAGCAAAATTGAAAATGTTATTGCTGAGGTAGAAAAGTCAGCTTTTATTTTATTTTATTTTTTAATATAGAAAGTATAGCTATGGACCACAGAGTTTTAAGTTTGCGTTGTTTTGTTTTAACACTGGGCACTGAATTTCCATTGTTGGATTTCCATGATTAGAGTTTCCTTTGTTCAGAAAAACACTAATCAGAAGATGAAGAGTTTGTAAACCCCATCCTATATTCCTTTTGGTATTTCAGCAGGCAAATTGTCTGCATCAGAATTACACAATCGGAGCCTTGAAACACAATAGATATTTTTAACATCATCTCATATGGCAACAAAATTATAGTCAAGTTGTTATTTACCATTTGTGTTCCCATGTGTGCTATATCATGTAGAAACCCCATGCTGCCACATCCCAACAAGTGACTTGTCAGATGTCATCAAGCCCATTCAGCTGGATCTTTTTTCTAGGTCACTTTAATAACATTGGTCCCAATCACTCTAATGAGTAGAGTTTGGGCAATTCTTAGTTATATTTCAAAGTATTTTTCAGGCAGCAGGCAGTAAGCAATTGAAAATTGTGTATCTATAAAGTATGGTATGTACTAAGCCATCCATCAAATTTACCAACTGTAACAGTAACTTCACAGGATATTTCTGCTATCCTGTAATGTCATTCACAAGTGCCATATCAACCCTGTCATGTCTGAAAGAAGATATATCTTGTGTAAGTTACTGCAATGGTTAGCATGAAGGAAATACAGTGTATTTGTGCCAAAATTGCTCAGTGCTCTAAGGGATTGTTTTTAGGCACTTTAAGAAAAGTTTACATCGTATGTTGCTTGTACAGAAATTGCGTTTTGATCCTGTTGCTGCAGATCCCAGTTATTACAGTTCATTGTAACTTAAAGATTGTTTTAATGGCTTTTGCAAAAAAGTTTGTAACTGTGAAAATGTAAAAAGTATTTATACACTTCAGAATCATGACATTGTAGAAAAAAAAACACATACATGTTGCCACGTGATAAAACTAGTAAACAGAAATGCTAAGAGTACGTTTGCATGTGATACAAACGCTAATAAGACTGTAATGCCTACTCTGTGACCACAGTCATTCTACTAGCTGGTAAATACTGAATAAATGTATGGCACAGAATCTTGTTTGATTAATTACAAAGACTTTTAGCATAAAAAGGTCTCTCTATGTATGTGTGTATATTAATTACATGGGCATTCTTGATACTTCTAGTAAAAGAAGAGTACATAACTAATTTAATTTTACACAAAAGTATTTATGCAGATTTTCAGAATTTCATATCAGGAATAATCTTTTTATGTCCATTAAATACAAAAACAATTTGCTAATGTGTTAATTTGCGTGTTTCCAAAGCTTGCTGTAGTTATTGCAAAACAATGCATGTAAGCATTCTGCTTGGAACTTGTCCATGCTGCCAATTTGAAGATGACTGCATGGAAAAACGGTAGTTTAGAACAAATCAGATTCCTGATTTCAATGTACTAAGCACCACCTACTTTGTTGTATATGCCTGTACAAATGAATTCTACATATTCCTATAAACAAAATAAATGAAAAGAGATAATTACGTTATTGTCAGTCCTGAGATGAAACTTTAAACTTCTCTAATAAAATCTTAAAATTCAAAACCTCTAGTTGTGACCAATAATGGATTGCAGGAATGGTGTTGTTATTTCCTATGACTTTTTAATACAATGTATTTCCTGTAATGTGCATAGTGTAAATATATTTATATCATAGCTTATTTATTGAAATGAGTCTTTTTTTCTTTTAAGTGATAGAAGAGCTGTGCAGCGTTGGTCTTTGCAGCACCACAGAACAGCTTGAGTACAGTGTAGCAGCACTACCCCGAGATTACAGCTGAGAGAGAGGTCAGTGAAGTATTTAGGTGTTTAAGGTAGGATGTAACCAAAGCTGTGATGCTCATTTAAAATTCCCATTTTGATGCGCATAACCGATGGATGCAGCTCTTTATGATCCATGGTGTTTTAGTTGTGTGTGGGCACACAGAATGGCTGCACAGGGAGCAGCTATCCCTGCTGCCTCTGAGCATGGCTGGTCCTCTTTTCAAGTGCTGGAGGGAGCTGGGAGCATTTTTAGAGCATGCTGGTCAAGTTTCAGCATCTCAAAAAAGGCAGTGATTTTTATTATTTCTTAATTCAAAACATCTTCTAAAATACAGCTGGTGAAGGCAGTGCTGCGAGCTAGACTTTAATATTGGTGCCTACTATAATGGTTTCTAGCCAATTTGGAGAATGAAATGACAAACTAAGTACAGAGGAAATGAAATGGTAAAGCACTGAATATTACTGCTGTTCCTAGGCTCAGTTACCAACCTAACTGCATACCTCTGCGCTTTGTTAAAGAATTATCTGGAAACAGAGGACCTGGCTTCAGTCCACTTTCCCATTTCAAATCAAATCAAGTCTCTCTGTCTTAATTCTCTGACAAGTATCACATACGTCCTGGAACTAGCTGTTTTAGGAGGAGAAGAAAAGGCTGTCCACAGCCTCCTTTTGAGTCTGTGCTCGCTGTTCAGCCAGGAACGAAGCATTGATTGAGTCTGAAAGAAAATGTGTTGCTGTGAAACTGCAGAGCTGGGTTAGCCTCTGATCCGGGCTCAGCTCCCAGAGCCATCGCTTATTTCATCCACTGACAATTTAGCATAAAATGCAGACAGTAATTTGAAATTAAGTGATGAATTCCATCAGCTAAGTATTTCGAAATACTGCTTAAGTAGTATTTGATTCAAAAATTATTTGAAGTTTGGCTGCTAATGTAATGAGGTGAGAATTTCTATTGAGATGAAATAGGCTAATCAATTTGAACATTGATACTGAGTTAAAGCAATTTAAAATATCACTCTCCACTGTAGTAATGGATCCCACTTCACTAAAATTACATCTAAGGAAAAGATAGGCTCTCCTTGGCTTGATCTTTTCAGATAAATTTGGTGCAGCTGTGATAGGGAAGGTCACACCACCTTGGCTGCACAGGGTTTTTTCACTCCAGCTAAACTGGGAGCTAGTCATTAACTCACCTGTTCAAATACAGGTGATACAGATGAGTTAACAGCCCCCCGTCATCCCACTTGAATGCAGTCCAAGCGCGCTCTCCAAACCACAAAATAATCCTCATGGGCTGATTTCCTTGCAGACTGCCTGAGGCCAGCACATCCCAGAGCTTCTTGGCTCTTGTTTTTTGCTATGGAAGGCCCCATGAACACTGCCCTGCAGGCTGGAAGTGGGGATGCTGCTGAAGCCGTGGAAGTTTTTGTTCTGGGCTCAGAGCTGTGGGTCAGGCTTGCCCTGCCCCTGGCACAGCTGCTCTCGTTGAACAGCTCCCTGAGTGCCCTCCTGGGTTGAGGGACAGCTGCTCAGCTTCATACAATCATTTGGAGGCTTAAAAGCTACCTCGGGAATATTTAAAACTAAAGCAGGGGTTAGAAAATGGAGGGGAGGCTAGTTAAATGCTGCAGTCTTCAGTGAAAGACCTGAAAAAGCATGGCATTAAGCTCTTAAGAGAAATATAGTCTGATGTGCTCAGAAGATCACCCAGAGAAGGTAAGAGTTTGGGTTTTTTGTTTTGTTTTTTTTCCTCTAAATAATTTCCTACAACTGTTCTGGCTCTGTTAGGAGGGATAGGAATAATTCTTTATCACTAAACAAAACATAGAGAAAATAACAATATTTAGAACGTAGCACATGGGAAAGGAATTCAGTGAAATAGTTACAATCAATCAGTGTGTTTTTTCAACAATTTTTTATTTTTGAAGAGCTGCTTCTCAGTAGGAAAACCCCTCTCAAAATCCCTCTTTGCAGTTGTCCTCAGGCAGAGAAAGGGCAGCTTCCTAGAGCTAGCAGCCTGTTGTTAGAACTCACCTCAGCACACCTCCTTATGCACAGCTTGGGACTGCTTCCTCCAGACTAGTGAATCCGTGTAAGGCCATGCACTCCAAATAGCTGCTGTCCCTTTTGCTTTTTATGGAGGAAAAAAGAACCGGAACCTATTAAGGATCCTTAATAACTGATCGTGAGACTCTTCTGGCTTGTAAGGATTGGGCTGCGCCCTTCTCTTTGTACCTTTTGGTCGAAGGTGGCATCGTACTGATGGGCCATAGCGCTCCCGGTGCGAGGCAGAAAACTCGTATTTCCATGTCGCTTAGCGGTATGGGGAAGGCGAAAGGGGCGGCTGGGAGGGCCGTGCTGCGGGCAGCTTCGCCAGGAGCACCGGTCGCGCAGTCGGCGGGGCTGGGGTAGAAGAGTGAACCGTAGTTGGGAATATGCGGCCTGTCCAGCTCTCGGCGGCCGCGGCACTGTTGCCTGCGTACCTATTGCTCAGTGTCGAAGCGTGCTCGAAATGCCCCTGTGCCTCTAGCCCCAGCACGCCTCCCCGGCGGTGTGGGTGCTGCCGGTGAGCGCTGGCCCGAGATCTCAGATGTGCCCCCGGCCCTCTACAAAAGGGTGCCGGCTTCGCTCCTGACACTGCCGCACAAGAATAGCTGCCCGTTTCGTTCTAAATTAACACGCTAAGCAGCTGCTCGCCTTCGAGGAAATTATTGCCGGTTCGTGAGCAGCCTGAACTAAATAACCCTTCCTCCATCCGCGGAGGACGGCCGCCGTCCCGGTTTAGCTGCTCGCATTCCGCGAGCGGCGGCTCCGGCCGCGTTCAACCCCGCTCCGACCGGCCGTCGGGCAGCCCCCGGCCGCCTGCCCGAGGTCCCCGCTCTCTGCCGGCATCCCCGCGGGGATCCCCGCGAGTCCCTCCGCCGAGCGCCGCCCGGGGGAAGCCCGGCTCCGCTCCCCGCCCCGCACCGCCCCGTCCCTCGGCGTTGGCACCTCCATCACCGCCGGCATCTCTCCTCCTCCCGTCCTCCCCCTCCCCGCACACCCACACACTCTTCCCTATCCCTCCTCCCCGGCACTCCGCATCGGAGCGCTTTAGCAGCCTGTGCGGCTCCTCGGATAGGAGGGGCTGGAGCTTTTTACGAATTGTTTTTCCCTTCTTTGTTTTTTCTTCCTCACCTCCGGAGCGGACCCACTCGGAGCAGCCGCCGCCGAACAGGGAGGATGGCCGCGGGGCGCCTCCCGGGGCTGCTCTTCCTCTTGCGTGAGTACCACGATACCCCCATCGCCCCTCCGTCGCGACCCGGAGCCATGTCGCGATGCGGCCGGTGCTGAAACAGTTCCGGCGCCGCATAGCCCCGGTCCTGCTCCATCGCCAGCGCCCGCTCCGTCGCGACAGGGCAGCCGGGTCGTGCGGGCTGGGTGCGGGCTGCTGGAGGGGCGAAGGGTCGGGGGCCGCCGCTCAGCTCCTCTGTGCCCGCAGACTCCGCGGCTCGTCTGGCTGCCGAGCAAGAAGTTGAAAACCTCTCCGGGCTCTCCCCTAACCCCGAAAAGGATATCTTTGTGGTGCGGGAGAACAGGACGACGTGCCTCATGGCGGAATTCGCCGCCAAGTTCATCGTCCCTTACGACGTGTGGGCCAGCAACTACGTGGATGTGAGTGGGGCCGGGGGAGCGGCTTGGGTGGGCGGCGGGGCTGGGGGGCGGCCGTCGGGTCACCCGTCTGAGCCCCGCTCCCCGTTGGCAGCTGATCACGGAGCAAGCCGACATCCCGCTGTCGCGGGGCGCCGAAATGAAGGGCAAGTGCGGCACCAACGAGTCGGAGCTGGAGATCTCTTGGCTGGAGCGGGCGTACACCCTCAAACTCTTCTTCCTGAAGGTACGGGGCTGTCCCCGCAGGCTCAGGTGCGGGAGGTGAACGGCCGCGTTAAGGGGCCCTGATCAGCCCTGTCCCCCGCAGGAGGGCCACAACACGTCCCGCGGGCCGGAGGCTTTCTGGAGGCTCAGCCGGATCCAGTTCGCCTACGACACCTCCGAGCGCACCTACTTCAAGGATGCTGTCAGCCGTAAGCGCCCGGGGAACGGCGCTGCAAAGCGCATCTGGGGACGGGTAGCGTGGGGGCGGGGGGGGGACGCCCCCGCCCGACAACTCGCGACCGGGTGCCGCTTCTGAACCCCGTATTCATTTTTCCCCTATTTATTTTGTATTTGCGTTTCTAATCGCCGGTTGCGGCGGAAGGGAGAGCCGAGCTGTAGCTCTGCCCGCTGCCTGCGCTGCCCCACAGCCCTCTCGCGGCGTCCGGGAGTGCGGGGACAGCGGCTCCGGCTCTGCCTCCGTCCTGCGGCACTTGGTCCCCGCAGCAGCCTGTGAGGCTACTTTTTAACTCCGTCCTGGTGGCTGTTGAGTAGGGTGGGAAAGCAGCGGTTTCCCCCTGATAGTAATGGAACGGACATCGATGTTCTTAGGGCATCCACACCTGACAGCGGTCGAGTCATCCCTCACTGGGTTTCCTTTCTTTTAGCTTTCGTTTGAGTTTTATCTCACTTCTGTTCGGAGATGAGTCATCTTGCACTAAAAATTAAAATATTGTCCTTCGTGATTTTTTTCTTCAGCAAGATTTTCAAACTCCACTGTACAGTGCATGATGAGTTTATGGCATGAGACTTGCTGGTTGTGGCTGTATTTCCCAGTTCCCAACCCAGTTTACTGATGGTGTCCCCAAAATGTGGTGGTGACAGTGGCTCAGCACCCTCTGCGGATGCAGAATACTTGCTGCCTTTCTGTGCTGCTGGTGGGAACAAAGGGCTGCACAACAGTGGGAGGTGGGAGGCTTCCCTAGTTCCACCTTGCTAAGTTGCCTTCCACTTTCCTTTGTGAAACATGCTTGAAATAATGAGAAACTATTCTCTTGTAATCTATACTTGGGTGAAATAACCACCTTTGTTTTTGGGAAGGATGTTATGGCCTATGTTGCTCTGCAGTAAGACCCTCAAACTGCATTGCTGATTCCACCTGAATTCAGGGTTGAATTGCAGCTGCTGGAATTGCTCTTTCCCAAACATAGGGAGCGTGAGTACAGTCTGAGGCTGTTACCTGCATGGACATCAATACCCACCCTACCTCTGGCTTTATGGACTTCAAGTCCTGTGGAAGTAGTTGTGACCAGGTGGATGCAGTGGGGGTATTGTCCCGATTAGAGGGTGTCATGCAGACTGCATGGTGTGTCCTAGGAGAAATGCTGCTTTGAGAGCACTGGAGCGTTCAGCCACCATGCGGCATACCCAGTGTTTGGTGTATTAGCTTTGTTATAATAAAGTCACGTTGGTCCCTCCAGAGGCAGGGCTTGACCTTGGCTCTTTCTGCTCCTTGGCAGCTGGGAAGCACACAGCCAGCTCCCATCGGCTCTCTGCCTTGGTCACCCCAGCGGGGAAGTCCTATGAGTGCCAGGCACAGCAGACCATCTCCCTCATCTCCAGTGATCACCAGAAGTCTGTGCAGCTCTTGTTGTCTGAAGTCCGCATCCAGCCCTTTGACATCACTGCGGATTTTGTCTTCAGTGAAGGTAAGGCATGGGATGAAGATGTGTCTTGTGTCTCCGTGGCTCTTTATTTCCTTGAGGAATCTGGGTCCCATCTTTATCACAACACTATCTCCTCCTTGGGGTGGGTTGTCAGTGGTTCTTGGGGGACTTCAACTTCCACAAGTTCAGCCCAGCTGTTTGGTCACTGCACAAGCCGTCATTACATGAGCATTAGCTTTCTAAGACCCCATCTAGCTGGGCTGGCAGCCAGTCCACAGATAGCCCCATGGGGTAGAAGGGTCTCCTCAGCATCACCAGAGCTGCTTAGAGGACAGCTTCAGGATCCTGAGCCACAGGAGCCAATCTTCTGTTTGGGAAATGTTTGTGATGTGCATTTCAAGGATGACAGAAGTGTAAAAGGGACTTGGCAAGAAACCTCCAGATGCTGGTGGTCTCTGTGTTCTTGGTTTAGGCAAGAAGTCTCTGCTTCACTGTTTGCTGCTGTGCTAGGTGGGCTGAAGTTCAATGTGTCCCTGTGCACATTTCCTGTGCTAATGGCTTGCAGGGTCTGGGGGAAGGTTGGTGCTTGGGGACGTCTGTGTGAAGAGCAGATGAGGGTGGCAGTAGCTGGATGGATGCAGTGGCTCAGCAAGAGAAAGCTGTAAAGCTTTGGTCTGTCTTGCAGCAACGAGCTGCCTGCCCACCTTGAGATTTACCTTCAGGGATTATAATGGCACGTTTATCCTGAGGAAGATGTGGAGCTCCTTTTCCATAGCTTTCACCTGTGGTTTCCCTCAGGTTGGATGAGCGTGTTCCTCTAAATATTTGTGCTTCAACACCGGGTCCTTTTTTATAATATTGCTTTAGCAAAATATTTAACACCATTGTTTTCATGAGATGCAAGAAAAAATTGTAATAGCCAAATCTTTTAACAGCAGGCTTAGAAGATGGTGTTATTTTCAAGCCCAGCATTGAAATCATAGGCCTCTATTATTTGGCATGTGGGAAATACTGTAGAACGTGTGCCGAGCACCTTGTGACTCACATTTCTTTCCCTGCTGTAGTAAATGCTTGCTATTGTGTGCTCTGGCTCTGGCAGTGCTCCACAGGTCTGAATTACTCATGGTAAGGCCAGTTTTTGATGGAATTGGTTTTATCTGTGAAACAAATATGTGTTTTTTCTATAGAAGTAGCATCATATTTTGCATAGGCTGCAGGGAGAAAAAGGTAGAATTCCATAGTCTGCTATCACTTCTGTTGCATGTGTTCATCCTTTCCCTGTTCCTAGGGATCCAGACTCCCTTCAGTTGGGATTGGCTGGACAGACAAGGTAGGAGGAGAGGGTGTTTAAAATACACAGAATGGGGCTGAAGCTGGGCTGCAGTGTCAGTGCGATACTGCGCTTGGAGTGTGATAGATCGCAGTTACAACATTCAGGCTCTGCATTTATTGCCTAAGGGGATAGCTTCTCTTCTTGTGATAGGCTTTTTTGGTATCACTAAATATTCTATTTCATTATTGTTATTTTTTATTATTGTACGGCTTTGTTTGCTCATTTTATGCAGGCCATGGGGAGACCTCAGCTGATGTTGCAATTTTAAAATGCATGTGGGGAATTCCTCCTTCTGAGCACTGTTTCTGCCTTGGTCAAGCTTTCTTGTTTGTTGCTGTTCCTTTTGTTATTAAATTACCTCTTTTGATGTAATTCCATTGGAGCACCTGGAGTGGATGGCCAGGAATGCTGGACAGTGGTTATCTAAGAGCGGAGCTCCAGCCCCGGCTGCGGCACAGCCCCGCAGTCTGCTGTGTGCTCACCACATGCATGGCAGAACACGATCCTTTGTGGGGTCTGGGAATCACTGCCAATCTGAAATTAGAGTAATTAGCCTTTTACTTTTTGGTTCATTAATTTGCCATTAGGTAAAATTCCTATTAATTATGAACAAGCTACAGAACATTCTAAAATATTTCTTTTTTACCAGAGAATGAGACCTGCTAGAGTGAATCGCCTTACACTGCGAAGTAGTGTTGGGGAATGGGCTCATCGTTCATCCTCGCGTTGTCCTGCCTGGAGGAGATTAAGAAACTTGCAGTGATCAGATTACTTTCATTTTTTTGAATGCCAGAAGTGCTGGGATTATTATTATTAAGACATTGCTTTCAACTAGCACACGGACATATAGATACTCCTTTATCTTTTTCAGTGTAGAAGGTCTTTAATGTCCCTTCCAACCTTGGCTATTCCGTGAAAGCAGCAGAATTTTTCATTTGGAGATTGGGGTTCTTTTTTTAACAGGAAGTGTGTGCATTTCTTCAGCTTAAAAATCAGCAAAAAGAGAGCTAAAGCAAGAGCATGAGAGGAGAACATGTAGAGGGGAGAAGGAGCCACGCCAACTCCTTTGACTTTCATGAAAATCCTCCAAACTGCAGGCACACTGGCATCCAA
The DNA here is from genome assembly GCF_987193195.1 of Phasianus colchicus. Taxonomy (NCBI): domain Eukaryota; kingdom Metazoa; phylum Chordata; class Aves; order Galliformes; family Phasianidae; genus Phasianus; species Phasianus colchicus. The sequence goes on along the minus strand of NC_143437.1, from coordinate 13,789,908 downwards.
AGGCAGACAGTGGGTCTTCCTTCTCCTAAGCAGCCCCAAATGTGAGCTGTTTTTTCAGGGCAGCCCCCCTTTGTGAGGCATAGGACCACAGCTAAAAAGCACACTGCTGTGTTTTTGTTTTTTTTTTTTTAAACAAATCATTTACAAAAACTGATCTCAAAAATCCATCTTGCCATGCCAAACATTGCTGGGCTGTTCTTCTGTCTGTTTAACAGCCCTTGCACCAGATCTTGGGCTTGCAGTTGTGACTGCGGAAAAATGCTGTCTGATGGGGTTTTTTTCATTATTTTTTTCCTTGCTGCTGTTTGTTCCTCCAAAGGAGGCTGAAACAAGAAAATGGGCCCGGTGAGTGGTTTTGTAGCCTACTGCTGAAATTGGACGAGCACTCACCATAGAAACCGTGGCGGTACGTGAGCTGCGGTGCCTCGTGCTGCCTGAGGAGTCTCAGCACAAAGGAATGGAGCACACCTGGGTGCGTCCTTTGTCAGCCTCCCGCAGCTCTGTGTGGGGCTATGCGGTGGCCCCGGGGGGGCAGCAAACCTCGTGGCATTGTCCTGACTTAGAGCATAGTGAAAATCCCCAGGGAACATTTGCACCCTGCTGAACTGAGTGTAAACCTCAGCTGTCTGGGAAAATGCTGAGATCTGTGTGACCTGAAGCAAAATCTCAGGGAAAATGAAATGGAAAGGGGCTGTTTTCCTGCAGAAACTATTGATATAATGTGTAGATGTCTGTTCCCAAAGTGACAGTGTTTGATTTGCTGTGCACTGAGCAGTGCCTCTGCCCATGCTGGGGCTGCTCAGGTCAGATGTCTGAGTGTGGGGCTGCCTGTAATTCCTGCACTCTCTTTTCTGTCACACATCTTTTCTGACAGGGTGGGAATAGCACCTGCTGCTGTGTCCTTGCAGGGCTGCAGGCCTCAGCATCTGCATTGCCTTATCTTGTAGGGATGAAAGTGCAATACTGATGTTGAAGGATAGAGTTATAGATGTGAAAAGATGTATTATAATATGAATGCAGTGTTCATATGGTATTAAAGTACGGAATTCATCCACTGTGCCTGCAGTAGCCTGCAAGTTGTAGTGCTGAGCAGATGGTGCTGTGCTTAGTGCTTTGGGCACCTCCCTGCTGGGCTCCCCACAGCCCAGCCCCACTTCCCTGTGCTCTGAGAGCAGAGGTGTCAGTGAGCAGCTCCAGGGGGACAGAGTGGATGTGTCTGGGCGAGAGTAGAGGCATGGCTGCCTGCAATACCTGGCTGGGGGGCAGCATGTTATGGGATGTGCTGCTAGAGAGCACTAGCTTTGCCTTGGTGTTTTTGTTTTTGTTTTTTTTTTTTCCTGTTGACATATTTTTATTTTCTGATAATCCTCTTTTAAAAAGCATCATGAAAAATAGCTATCTTCTGTGGCTGCTCGCAAGAACTGACACCTTTGTGAGTTGTGACTCAGAGACTTAAATACAGCCTGTGGACGTGAGTTTTGGCCGTGTCTTCTGACGAATGTTGTGCTTTGTACCCAGTTTGCTTTGGCAGAAGATGGAAATGCAGGTGCAGGAGAGTTGGGTTAGTCCTGGAGCTTTTGGCTTGGGCTCTTGATCTGCCCACAGACCTTCACATTGGCCCCTTTCTTCTGAAAATCCAGCACTGCTCCTGTGTAAGGAAACACGTGTGGGCAAACCTGCTGTGTTTGAGCACAGGTGGATGTCCTCAGCTGGGATTACAGCAGACTTGTTGCAGTGTTCTGTAGTATTCAAGCTGAGTGCTTTCCCAGCTGCTTCTTTGTGCCTATGCACAGTTATGGTCAGATCTGACCATGGCTGTTCCTGCAGTTGGCACCAGGCAGCTGCTGTGGCTCTGCTCAGTATTGTGAGCCCAGTTAGGCCTCAGCATCCTGAACTGGGGGGAATTTCACAGAGCTCTGGGAACCTGATTTGGTTTTCTGTCTTTTCTGTTTTGTTTTGTTCTCCTTTCTTTCTACTACAAACAAAACCCCTGCATTGCAGCAACTGCTGAACCGCCTGTAATAGTCCCAGTGATTAATTGCTCCTCTGATGGAACAGTGAGCAACTGGAACTGAAAGAATACTTCCTTGTCAGACTACATCTCACTTTTGCTTTTTTGTTTCACTTCATTTTTGGCTTGAAATGTCCCCAAACACATTGCAGGGATGTGGGCTCTGCTCTGGGAAGCAGCGTGTCTCCAGAGGTGCCGGCAGCACTAGAGATACACATATGTCCCTGCTGTCCCCTCCTGCCTGTGCTGAAAGGTGTCATGGTTTTTCCTGCTTCTAGCAGTAGGTATTTTGAAAGAGTAGGTTGCAGGGTTTGCTATTCCAGATGTCTGCATCTTGCTGCATTGCATCAACTGCTAGGGGAACCCATCTGGTGTCTCCTGATGGGAGGACTTTGTGGTGCCCGTTTTTTAGTATGTCTGACATAACTTCTTTTTTTCTGCTGCTTTTTTAGAAACTTACTGCTACTTCAGTTGTTTACAGCAGAATTCTGGCACTGTGAATAAGACAAGCCAGGGACTGGAGCACTGTCCCTGCTGTACTGATAGATTTATTTTTAAGGGCCAGCATTCTTGTTTTGGTATGGCAGCCCCACCTTGACACCACCAGCTCTGCCTGAGCATCAGCATGGACAAACGAGATTTTAAGGAAGTAAATCATGAACCTATTTCCTGTACTAGGCTGTGGCAGCATAAGGGAGCTGAATTAAAAAGGATACTGTTTTCCACTTTTGGTGACTTTGCATTTGCAAGCTAAATAGAGAAGTGTTTTCCTATCATAGCAGTGATTATTTTCTAGGGGTTTATTGAATGATGGTGAGGATTTGCAGGGTAGGGGGAAAACCAGAAGGGAGGCTCATGGTGCTTCTTTTCATCCTTTTCTGTATTTCCCAAACAAGATGGGCTGCTGTGATGCTGCTTGTCCACAAGCACAGTGCTTTGCCAGCACTGGGACGCTGCCTTCAGGCAGCTCGCAGGGAGGGGGAAGGGGCTGGTGGGTCTGTCAGCCCACAGGCAGAGGGGAAAAACCCTTCTAGTATAAGCAGGGTCAGACTGATGCAAGTTTAAGGCATGCTGATGTCAAGGTCTTGCGATTATCACCTTCACAGTCTCTAAATAAACAGAACAGGGTCAGGAAGCTTGCTCTTTTGCTGTCCTGCTCCCAGTGCTGGTGCTGTATTGGTATTGCAGAGCTTTGAAGAGTAGTTTATGGGTCTGAAAGCACTTTACTCCACTGTGTCAGCTGGCATGGTAGAAGACGCTTCCTCTCCCTCCAAACCTGCGCTGTTTGTGATTTCAGTTTCCTCCAAAGCAATTGATTTTCTCCTCAGGACTCTGATGACTGCTGCTGTCTCTCTTTGTTGGTGTAGCTATTTTTGCTATGCAGGGATCCTGGCGTGCGGCTGACTTGTACAGGACAGCTTCTCTGGGGATATCAGTTTAGTACAGCAGCAGGAGTTAACATTTGCCATGTCTCACTCACTTCTCTCTTTATCTCCTTTTCATTTTTTTCCCCTGCAGAACACAAGTGCCCGGTTGACCAGAGGGAGCAGTTAGAAGAAACCCTGCCTCTGATTTTGGGCCTAATACTGGGGCTGGTTATTGTGATAACCCTCTGTGTTTACCACATCCACCATAAGCTCACAGCCAACCAAGTGCAAATTCCTCGTGACAGATCTCAGTACAAACACATGGGATAAGCGACAGGACCCAGCAGCACGAATATTCATCAGGTAGAAAAAGCAAAAGCAATTTTTTTTTTCTATGGGAGAGAAAAGGTTATGCGGGAGGAAGAGATGGTATTCACAACACCCAACTGCAGGTATTTTGTGAAGCATGAGGTTAGGCCTTCCATATAGTGAGTGCACAGACTCAGCTGTCTCTCTAAGACAACTAAGCATGTCTGATTTCAGGAGTCTGTCTGGGGCAGTAGGTGCTATGAATACCTTCTTCATCAGCTGGACCCAACACCTGCAGACACGTACTTCACATGTTGAAGTCTACCATGGGGCAAGTAGTTTTGTTTCTTCCTTTTTTCTTTTGCTTTATTCCTCAAGGGATTCTTACCTCCCCATTGCAGTGCTCTCGGCATGTGTTTAGCCTCTGTGTTTGTGTATTTCCAGAGAGCAGGACTGGGGGGACAGGGCCATTGCATGGACTTCATTATGGTCCTCTGAGAAAGAGGCTCAAATCACATTGCTGGCATTTGCACTCATGTTAAGGAAAGCACAAAAAGGTATGGGGGTGTCAGGAAAAATTCAGGCCAGCTCCTCAAGCTGCTGTAAACTGGAGTACTGCAGTAAGGCACATGCAGCCAGCTGAGGAACTGGCCCCATGCCTGAAGGGGAGTGAAGAAAGTTTGTTTTTGCTTCCTGAGCCACATCTGAATTAACACACACACACACACACAAAAAAAAATACAAAAAAAAGTATTGATACACGAACTGTAAAGTGCCATGCTACTGCAAGTCAAATGAGAAATGCTTCTGGCTGGACATCCTGCACGTATTGTGATTGTTGAGATGTTACATTGCTACCTGCAACTGATACCTTCACAGTGAGACAGAAACAAATGAAAAAGAAAACAGAAATATTCCTGTTACTATGCAGATTATTCAGGTATAATCTAATATAACAGAAAAAATGTAAGGAAACCCTTGGAATCTAACCTTAAATGTAGGCCATTTTTAAATGTATTAAAAACATGTACATATATCGTACTTGATTTCCGTTGTTATTTTGAAATGCTCTATAACTTTTTCCCAGATCTGTGGTATCTAAGGGGGCAGGTGTGACAACAGGCAGTCAGATGGGATGCTATTCAAGATAGACTGTGGTTCTAGAAGTTTTTTAATACAGATGGATTGGTGATATATTCTGTGGTTGCTTATGTTCTGTCGCTTGTTGGCCATTTCCAGTGTTCTGATCTTAGTCACTTCTTTCTTATGTGTGTTGTGGGTGATGGCATGTTTCATTTGGTACCACCCAGTACCCACTGAAACCTTTGTCTTCCCTTGGCTCCTCAGGCCTTGTCATAGCTGAGGGAATGGAAATAACACCTTGTTCTGCTTCGAGTAACTTGATCTAAATCAGCAACTCTCTCTTCAGCTTAAAATAGAATAATGAGCTAAGGAAAGTAGTAATTTCAGTGTTGAAACTGTTACTTGGATTTAGATGTATTTACAGCAAAAGTATGCTTGTGTTGGTTTTTCAGCCACACAGCAATAGTAAAATTAAAGCACTGCTATGCTACAGTGGACGAGCGGCTGTCAGTCTGCACCAGCTGGTACCTGCTTGGCACTATCACTGTCTGTAACGCCAAAGGGCTGGCTGGTGAGGCACAAACCAGGGCTTGGGCAGTGCAGGAGCTGCTGGCTTTTCACTGTGTGATGCCAACGTGGCTGACTTAAGGTCTGACATAGAAGAATGAAGATTTGGGTAAGCCCATCCATGCTTGCTTAAAATCTCTACAGAGAACTCTGCATCTTTCAGTTCAAACCATATTTTTGCTAAGTTACTGAACTTTCCATCAATTGATGATTTTCCAAGCTTCATTTTTGAAATTTTTTAGGAAGTTCAAAAAGCTGTCTGCAATAACTTGAGGATGGCAGTGCTTCCATTGTGATCTCATTTAAATTGAAATGTAAAAAATTTAAATATGTGTTTAGCTTTTAGTCATAGATGGCTTATCACGAGTTAGCTCCAAACCAAACACTTTGCTTTATGGTTGTTTATGAACACAGGGTAGAACGTGGATAAATACAAGGAACTCATCAACCTACTAAGCTCTGTAAGGACCTGTAGTAATTAAGTACTTACTGAAACAGCTGTTAAGGACTTCCAAAGTACTTATGAATAGAACTTTAATTATAATTTTTGATGTATTTCTGAGGAAGGGAGTTACGCTGCCAATAAATACCCTGGCCTCTGCTCCAAGTATTTGTGAATGGCTTTAGAAGGGGTGAGCTGAGGAATGGATGTTCCTGCCAAATGCTGCCAGCACCAATGTGCTGAGCAATGAGAGGCTTTTTTGTGCATTTTATAAAGACTCTGTGTCTGTGCGTGTGCACACGTGTCTGTGTTTTGGGCACAGGGTGAGCTCCAGGTGGCTGAATCTTAGTACCTTGCTTCCAAGGACTATACCCCTCACATTTCTCTAACTACATCACTTGCTTCAGCCAGCAGGGACACAATGGTGACTTCTGCCAGAGGGAAGGTTTGTTCTGTGCAAGGAGAAAGTGAAGGGGAGGCTGCTGTGGGCAACAGGGGTGTTTCTGGTCCAGTCAGGATGGCCTCCTCAGGGACTGGAGGAGCTCTAACAGAAAAAATAATCTGTATCCCAAGTCCAGGAGTTCTGCATAGACTGAGGAGCTCCATTTGTGTGACTATTTCTTGCCGTTGTTTTTCTCTACACCCTAAGCATTTTTTTCTCCACACCCTAAGCATTTGTGCTCTCCTCCTTAAGGCAATTTAAAGATGATGCCAGGGGGCCTTACCTTTATGCATCTTCCAACTTGCAGTTCTTCAGGTTAAATTTAATATATTTGCACATACATACAAGGAACCTTTTTCTAGTTACTGGCTTGGTCAAGCAGTCTGTGATGTTGTGCACAACTTAGAAAACACATACAAGACATGGAAAACAACCACACTCAAAATAAAATTATGTATTAATTTATTTAACTTGCATGTGCATTGGCTCACCAGTAGCTGGTGATCTCAAAAAAAAAAAAAAAACCAACCACCTTTGCAACCAACAAAACTTTCAATGAACACTGTCTGAAGTATCTAATGATAAGAAAGTGGCAAAAAATTCTCCACTTGAACAGTCTAAAGTGTGCTGAATATTAAAGAGGAAAACCCACCAACCCCATTTTTATTCAAAGATGGTTTAAAAAAGTTTGACTTTGTCTAGTATTACAGTTTCACCTGTATGCCATTGCCTGTACCTGTGCAGCCTTTTTTTTCCTGAGTTGTCAAGACTACAAAATACAAACACTTAAAAACTCCATAGATGCCCTGCTTTCTCAGCTGGGTTTCTGCAGGTCTGTACCAGCAGAGCATGTTTGTGGCAGGGCAGAGAGGCTCAGCTAAACGCACTTCCTTGAAATGTGCAAACAGGGTTAAGAGGAGAAAGCAGGGGGGGTGAAGCATAGACACTGGAGAACATTTATTCAATGTTCAAGTTCATGTTTCTCTCCCCTTCTGTTTGCTTCTTTTATTTGCTACTCCCCCTTCAACTGTTACTTATTTAACTTTTAAGGGTGGTACTAAAAGAGCATCTGTCCTATTAGCAAGTCTTTTGACTGAGAGGAAGATCTTCAAGAAACAGCTCCTGCCAGGTTTAGATGTTTGGTTATAATTTGCTATGATAAGTAACAATATATTCACTATGAAATTTTGTAGTAAGAAATAAGCTAATCCTGTTGTCACAAAATTGGCTTTTCATATCATAAAATGAGGTCAGTAAGAAAAAAATAACTGGAAAAACATGGCTTTCATACTATACATAATTAAAAACTAATCATTAATAAATAAAATTTAATTTATCATTGAAATAATTAATTATGAAGCACTTCTAAAAATTTTAAAGGCAAAGCTATAGGCCTACAGTTAACATGCAAGTTCATCCAACAAGTAACACAAAAATGTTCCATAGTAGTCAACTGTTGTATCAACATTCAAGAAGGTCTAGACAGCAGCACGACTTCTATATGGCAAACATCTCATAATGTATCACAATGGTCTCCTCCAAATCTGGAGAACGCTTCCATCAACTTCCAGAGCATGACATAAATAATGGGTATTTCTGCAAAAACTAACCTGACTTTGCAGCAGCGGGATGTGAAGGGACGGCCAGGTCCCTGGGTGACCCTTGGCCAAAGGTACATCTGTGTTAGTTCCCATAGCCAGAGAAAGGGGAACTGAGGGCCCTGGTGCCTCCCAGCAGATGGCAGAACCTTGGATTGCTGCCATGAGGCCAGCAGCCCCCAGAGAGCAAGCACTCAAAGCAACTGCCCTGATGGTGTTCTTGTTGTTGGCACCCCATTGATCTTCAGGCCACTGTGACAGCAGAACAAAGCACTCTCCACACCCCAAGGAAAAATCTGCCAAATTTTCTAACTTCCTAAAGGGCTTTTTTCCATATTCAAAAGGGTTAAAAAAAGTAGGAAACATTTTTTTCTTCTCAAATTCTTGCTAAGTTACACATATTACTTCAACTAGCACAATGGTTACATGACAAAGTACTGCAAATTATCAAAAGTACTGTACAGAAAATTACAAATTCATTTCAAAATACATTACGCTGCTATGACTGAGATTAAAAAAGTGCTTTTTTTGTGTCAGAAAAGTGTTTTTCTGAAGTAGAAGTGCTGTAGCCATTACTTTTGAAATCCTGGTGTTTCGCTCTGGTTGTGCTATCCTCTATTCATTATCTTTCCCCCCTTGTTTGCATCTGGTGCCTTCTGCCTGGATGGCCAAGATGAGAGCGTGGCGCAGCCACAGCACGCGTCCCCCTGTGTGGTGGCCAGGATCACCCCCTGGGTCCTTTGCACTCCCATGGAGCACCCCTTTGGGTTTTATACACCACATTATTTCCATGGGGTGGGTTTTCTTATGCAAGGTTTGCTCACCCCTTCCCGTGGTTCCCACACAACCGCAGGGATTCCTGCCTTGCCGTTATCTGGCCCCTGCACCAACCTCCTCCTGAGAAGCTGCTGCATTCAGCGGTGCCGGTGCTGCCTCATGAGGGGCACGATGCAAGAAGGGGCCCCGGCCAGCTTAAGGAATGGGTGTCTCAACAGTTCCTGCGCCGTGGCTCTCTGCGAGGGTTCCCGCACCAGCATCAAGTCCAAGAAGCCCCGAAGGACAGAGGAGACCTGCAACACCATGCTGCATTAGGAGCAGACAAAGACAAGATTCCCAGCATATGCTGAGTACTTTGCATGTCATTTTTCTTGTGAAGACAATGGATTCTCTGAGCTTTCCTGAGACAAAGATGCACTGAGTTGAAGGACCATGCATCATTCGTGATGAAAGCACTGGAGTGCAGAACAGCAAACAATACATAGCCTTGTATGCAACGTAAGAAAAGCAGTAACACTTCTTGTTATTGCTGAGGACTCAGGTCTGACATTATCCAGAAATGCACCAAAGGGACCCAAAGGCACTGGCGATGGGCATGGCTGTACCGATCTGTACAGAGCAGGGCTTGCATAACTGCCTTGCTCTGGTCCTCAGGCAGGGCAGGAATTGCAGGGAGCGTGAGGCTCTGCCCAGCCCCCTTCTGGGGCACTTGCTGCAAAAGCAAACTCAATACTGGGCACAGAAGTGTTTGTTAGCTTCCTGTCCTCCTGCATCAGTCTTACATAGCACCCACTGCTCAAGGTGGCACTTAATGACACAATTTACAATTCAGGCACAGCAGTGTGTGTGGCTGTGGTATTATTACACCTGTGTGTGTGCAAGGCCCTCATCACCTGTGGGAAGTCTGACCTTGTGCATGTCCTTCACGCGGGGCGGTAAGTTATCCCGGATTCGGCGCATGGCCTGCAGCGGCGGCTCATTGAAATAGGGAGGTTCACCATCGATCATCTCTATCACCATGATGCCCAGCGACCAGATGTCCACCTGCAACAACACACAGTTGGTTCACAAACACGGCTGGGTAGCACAGAGTGAAGAAACACGCTTGGCATTTGAGGGTCACATAAACCCCAGAGTTGCACACCAACTGCTGTCAGCAGCCATTTTAAGGCAGTAGGTGGATGAACCATCCCCCTTCTCTTTTTAACCAGCTGATCACACCAAGTGCACTGAACAAATGACATAGCAACAATGTACAGACTGGGTCTGCAGCTGGTAGAGGTGATGGCCACTGGAACACTACTAAGGCATGCTCAGAGGATAGGCTGCCTGTACCCTGTGATGTGGCACTTCAGCTGCACCACTCTGAACCCAATGACTCTTTTCCCTGCACTGGCTCTGCAGTACTACAGAAAAGTGCAGTGAGTGGAAACACGGTGCAGAACAGCTGCTGTGAAATCAGGTAGTATTTCCCTTGAATACTAACGACTATAGCACCTCCTTCTTACCCCTTGGCAAACACAAGCATGCACTTACTACACTCAGGCCCATTTACAGCGATGGCAGGTAGCACATTATATAATCCCTTCAGAAAATGATTCACTCCAGCTTAAAAAAAGAAACACCAATCTTTTTTTTTTGTCCCAGTCTGCTGCACAGCTGCTCCAGAACCACACTCTGATGGCAGTAATTCCTGTCATCTGCCAACCTAAATACCATCAGGGCCAGGCTATACTTGTTTTGCTCTTCTGCCAGCACTATCCTTCAGCTTAATTTTTTTTTTTTCTCTTTCCCTACTGGTGGGGAACCTAATGTAAGTTCAAGCACTCTATAATCCCTTCAGTGTCATTAATAGGCTAATAATAGATGATGTTGTTATCCCTAAAATATCTCTTACAACATGCTGGGGCAAATGCCTGGGCCAAACAGAGCTCTTCTGTGTGTTTTGAAGATGCATCATCTCCTGTCCCAGGCCTCGGAACAGCTTGCTTCCACTCCTTTGTATGCATACATGTGTGAGTGTGTATATCTCTCACATATATGCAGCATGTATGTGTATATGCACACGTAAGTAAGTATATATATACACAGACATATAGCAGGGTTGCTTTTCATAGCTGTTATTACAGGCTATATTAAGCAGAAGCTGACCAGGCAGAAGAAAATGCAGCTGTGTCCTGAGCTGGGTTTGAGATGCTGTCTCTGCTGAGACTGGAGAGAGGAGAACTCCCAGGCTGGCAGTGCAGAACTACTGAGCCAGGTCCCACCAACCTGTCCTTTCTGTTCTGAGATCAAAGTCTCTGTTAAAACATATGGACTGCCTCTTTTTCAGAAGGGCCTGCAGTTCTTAAAACAGTTCTTGCAGTGTACTTTGTTATTTTTTCTCATTCAACTAATCCAAGAATTGACTGCAATGAGAACACCAGAGTACGGCAACCCACCTCACCCAACTGGCTCTTGCATTTCAGATCCTAAAGGCCCATGGCTTTGCCTTTGCTAGCACTCCCCTAGAGGCTGGGGAATCCAAGCTTTAACTGGCTGGAAGCTCAGGGGGTCTCTGCCTGCATGTCTGTGAAAGTACTGATGTGACTTGACCTTGTGGTGCAGCTGTGCACATTGGCAACTGGTCTGGTACATGGAGGTGTACAGGCCTCTATCTGCAGCTCCAGCTTGCAGACCAATATGGAGGTCAGCAACAGGTCTTCCCCAACATGCAAGTGATGCCATTTTTCGTTCATAGAGTACCCTAAGCTCAACTACGTAAAGACATTACATTGCTTAGTGCTCTAAACAGAGTTATTTGACCACACTTCACAAAGGAATATGTTAACAAAGCACAGTGTCATACTCTGGGGCAAACACAAGTGCTGCTGCTCAGCACAGCTACGTACAGCATCTCAACTGCTGTCTTCTCCCTGGGTTCAGTGGGTTTGACTGTGGCACCGTGTGCCACTCTGGGTGCCCTGCAGCACGTACCTCAGTGCCGTAGGGCATGCGTGATATCACCTCTGGTGCCATCCAGTACGGCGTCCCAACCAGCGACTTCCTCCGCGGCACCTCCTTGGACACCTGGGCACAGAACCCGAAGTCGGACAATTTGATCTAAAAAGAAAAGACAAAGAGAAAGCCCCTCTTGTGTAACAAGGTACACACTGATCCGGCCAGATATGCTTCCCCCTGGGAAAAGTCCTTGTCTCCTGCTGTAGCAGCTGGGATGGTGCAGCAGCATGGTTTTGGAAGTGAGGTTGTAGATGGAGGATGAGCCTGGAGAGAGCATGGCTGATTACACCAAACGGAAGGCAAGAAAGTGGCAGAGGCTGGCAGCAGTGCCCACTACTCAGATCACCTCTCATAGCCCCTTGTCATTTCTCCAGCAGAAGTGTAGAGGTGATCAATGGCCTATAACTCAAAAGGAAAGCAGAAATTCTAAACATACAGAATTATGCAAATATATTAACTCAATGTGTGTATATTTACTAACATTCAATACAATACCTACTGGAAGTGATACATATCACTCCTACTATTTTATCAGCTTTGAGATTTGAGTTTGCCAGGAAACAGACAATCCCATGTTTCTTTTTCTATGCAGAGCGTGATCTGACACTCCTAGAAAGCAATACCCCCAAGCAACAATTTTTCAGGTGTGCTGTGGTCTGCCCCTCAAAACCATCATCTTTATGTAGTAAGGAGCTTGAGGGAGACAGGGAAGACTCCTCCAAAATGGCTGCAAGAGATGAGGGACCCGCATCCAGTGCTGGCAACTTGGGAACTGAGGCAAGCATTGTCCTTGAGTAGCTGTGGCAGTGACCTGAAATAGAAATAATGGGATACACGAGCACTCTGGAGAGCAGCTCCTGCTGCATCATGTGCCTGCTCATACTTAGACGCAGGTGTTTTTTTTTTTTTTTTAACCAACAAAAATGCTGGAAAATTATGACCTTCCTCCTCCCCCACTGCTGTACAACACCAAGGTGAAAACTCCTCCAAACTGGGCCAAAAATCAGCTGGCATGACTTCTGTGGCATCACTACCTTCCAGAGACCGCCTGCTCCTCAAGGCAGCTGAAGTATTCGTTTTTCCAAGTATTCTTCTGGAGGCCTAAAAGCTATCCCTGGGCTTTTCCTGGAAGCTGCTCCACATGAGGGCAGCCCCTGGTCCCTCAAGCTACACTCCACACAGTGCAATGGCAGCCAGCACCCAGAGTCCATGAATCATGAAGCCAGCTGCATGCTGGCACCTGGGGGTGTGCTGTGAGCCCAGACAGCCCCAGCACAAATCAAGTGGGAAGTTCCATCAATTGCTGCATTGTGTAGAGCAGCAGTTTATTATCAGCTCTGATTTGTTTTCTTCTGGATTTAGTACAGACCCTACTTTAAAAAAAAACAACTATGGGTATTATTTTTAACAGAATTACAAAATGATTGTTAGTATTTCTAAAACAAAGCCACCAACAGTCAAGTCCTCCACGCTAAACATATTTTTCAGTTTACAGGATGAAGAATGGAAGAAAGAGTGAATTTTGGCAGCAGAGCCCAGTCTTCTTTTGTAGGAGCACAAGAGGTTTTGCGTATCTATTGCTTGTTCGAGTACATAAAAGACAACGATTTTCTAAAAAAAGATAATTACACAACACAGCCATGAAGAAATCTGCAATGCAGATAGTAAGTACCAGAGTAATGAGTATAATGAGGCACTCTACGCAGGGCCTGAAAGCAGTTCAGATGCTATTTCAGCAACATGGATCAAAACTGCAACTGAAAAACTCCTACACACGTGGAATTTTCTCCCCAAACAAGGTTAACAAGGCTGGCCTGTGATGGCTGCAGGAAGAAAATCCCTCTCTTGGTGATGTGGGAATAAATTGTAAACTACATTGGAGAGAACTGGATCAGGCCCGAGAAGCCTCAAGTTTCACCTTCAGCACTGGAAGATTTGGGTGCTCTTGGTCTCATTCTGACCCACTCACTACATCCTGCTTTGGGCACATGCATAATCCTATTGCAGCAACCCTGAAATCCTGCCGACGGGAATCCCTGGGCATGAGTGAACAAGCTTTTGCTTCAATTATTTGACGTGGCCACAAGATGAGACTCAAACTAGTGCAGAAATGAGGCTTTTACATGTAACAGTTATTTGCTCCCTTCCACCTACACCTTTGGGTGCCCTGAGTTTTAGGTGCTTCAAATTTTACTGCTGTGTGGCCACGAACAGTGCAGCTCAGCCCCACTTTTTTTTTCCTTGAAAGGAAATATTAATTTCTTTGGAAATGAACACAGAGTGTTATTTTTTTGGCATGCAACCTCTATTTTGCTGATCAAGCAGGTCACGTGCATTTTCTTTCTCTCTCCCCCCACTTTGTGGTGTAAACACCACAAAGAACAATTCAGTGGCCCATCCAAATGCAGAAAAGCACAGGATAGGTGCTATCAACCACCTCACAAGTGTATCTATGGCAAGAGCTATTCCCACAGGTGAGTGTTTCAGCACTAAGGTATAACATTTCCTAGTAGTATAGACTGAAGATAGCATCCCAACCAGCTTGGAAAAACAGAGCTTAAGTATATAAAAGCTTGCAAAATAAAAGATTATTGAAAATAGTAAAAAGACAAAGTTCTGCAAGGCATCAAGGTAGAATGGGGCAGAACTGATAGGAAGTTCCCCATTACCTAAGCATCACCCTTTTGGCACAGTGTCTTCTGCCAATGCCTCCCAGGGGCTGTAACTCCCCATGGGGCCTCCACATGCAGTACAGACGTCAACCACTGGTCAGGCCTGTGCTTTTCTGATTTAGCTCTCTAGCAAGACTGAAGCTGTCATTTTGTGGGTCTGGCTCAGAGCCTGCTGTAGAATCCTACCTGGAGCTCAACCTCAGCATACACAACCCTATTCCTCTCATATAATCAATACACCCACGAAGGATGAGGCTATTTTTCCCATTATCTAATAGCATTTTGTCTTACAACAGATTAGGATCAGAGAAACGAAAAGACGCAGATCTCCCTCTTCCCTCCCAGATAAGAAGTAGAAAACGAAGTTGCATTTTCCTTTCCCCTTTATTTACTCCCTATAGCTCTGCCACTTCTGTCACCATGGCTGGGCTTTGAGGGGAGGGCAGCAGTACTCTGTCAGTGCCACAATGTATTGTGCCTATGAAGGGCACAGACTCCCTGCCAGAGACTGCAGGGATGACATCTTGGGTTTAAATTCCCACCAACCTATGGGTGCCAATGTTCGCTTCAGATGAGCATGGAGATCCATGGGGAAGGTGGCATTTTGGGCAACCCTTGCTCTGCACATGACATCCTGCCAACAGCTCTGCGACTGGCCAGGAGCAAAGGGCTGGACATAGGCCACTTCTGTTCAAGTGCTTGTTTGGTTTCATTAGGATCAGGAACTAAGCTCTTATCCACTACGACTCCTGGCATGGAGCAGAAGAGCTGCTCAGAGACTCAACTTCTTTATTTTTTTTGGAAGTTGGTGTTACTTTGGCAAGCCATGTGCACAGCTGTTTTTGTAAAGGATTCCATCGATCCCTAAGGCAGACCCCTTGTGTGCCAGCCAGAGATGACAGGAGAAATGCTCAGCACTCACCCGCCCATCGCTTGTGAGGAGGATGGAGTCGCTTTTGATGTCGCGGTGGATGACACCCTGGTTGTGCAGGTAGGACAGAGCTCTCAGGACAGACAGGCAGACAGTCGCTATCTGCTCCTCGTTCATCCTGAAACAGGAAAATGGAAAAACATACTGAGCATTAAGGAAGAAAGCAGGAAAGGAAAGGGGAGCTGGAGTGGAGAAGCCCAGGTTCCTGTTCACACCGATACATTAGCTATTTCCGTCAAGAAAGGGAGATGATGGGTGGGGAATAACTCTGCAACGAGGTTGGGGCAAGTCTCCCTGTAGCATTAAAAGAGCAGAGTCCATTACGTGATACAGTGCATTACAGTGAGCCTGTTTCCCTATGGGAAATAACGGAAATGCCTTATTTACAGTAAACTTCCTGCTTGCCAAGGAGAATAAATGACTACTGGAATGGAATCAGGCATAGAATGAATGTAAGAAACATCAGGCCTTGGGCAACTTTAAGAGCATTACCCTTGCCTTTGTAATTATTATAACAAATTGAAGGTATTTCATAGAAGAAAATATACAGCAAGAGAATTATCAAGTCCTCATTTCTGTGCACACATGAAAAGCCCTGCCATAGAAAAAGCTGCTGCTGCAGCATGACAACGATTGACTGGACAAGTCTGCACCACAGCTGGGCGTCCCCAGCTTCACCACCACTCCAGCAAAAGCCCTAAGGCATTTCTGCTTTAATTTTGTGATGCTATTTGCAGTATTTCAGCAAAATCTTTAAGAAAAGGTCACAAAATGTAAAAAACCCAGAAGATTAAGGAATGTCTATTTTGAATTAAAAAAAATAGATGACAGCTCTTAAGAAGTGGTGTCCTGGGAACATCTGTTTGCCGTTAAACTCCTGTCAGAAATATCTCCGATGGAGCTTATAATGTTTTGGGGAGCATTAGTTAATAAATGGCTTGCAATATTATGCTTTATTTTAGCACATCAGCTAAGACAACATTTAAAATAAAATACCATGAACTTTTTTTTTTGTAGGATCTTTGAGGATCACTAAACTGTGAGAGAAGACAAATTTTCATGTCTAATTTTCTTTTTGCTTTTTGTCTTGCTCACCTAAGTACTCTCCCACTGAGCTGTTGTGAAAATACATGTTGTTTTCTTCTAAACGAAGAAATCACAGAATTCCTCCTTCCTATCCCATTTGGTCCTGCTCAGCAGAATGAGGTGAGCAAGGAGCAGATGTAAGATAGGCTGTAAGATCCAACTCAAAGAGAAACTAGAAGAGAGGTTCAGTACACTACAGCCTCTCTACTGGTCAACTGTCTTATTTAAAGACATGACATTAACTGAAGTTTGGGAACCAGCTCTACTGTAAGCACAAATGCTGAGAGATGGAAAAATACTTTTCCCATTATGTGTTAGGCTCGGTCTGTAGTTAATGCTTCTGACAGCGTGGCTGTGTGGGTTATGAGCATCAAGAGAAATCAACCCCAAAACTGACAGAGTTATAAAAGCAGAGTCAACACTACAGATCACCATACAAGGAAAAGGAGCTTCTTTTCATCACTTGGGGAACTAACAGATAAAGGTAATCTCTGCTAAATTAACACTGAAAGCTCTGGCAAATCTCTGCCTCCCAGCAAGCTCTTCCAGATATTTCTTTTCCTTCTTTTCAAAAAACATCTGCACTGACAGAAAGCCATCTGCAGTGGCATAGTTGGTACTGTGGTGCTGGTACTGCAAGTGTGCCGCAGGTATGTGTATATATACATATGTGCATGCACGTACAGCATATTATAGACATATCTGTACACATATATAGCCATACCCACACATACATATAGTTATGCATGCACCACTGGGATTGCCTGCAGCTCGCAGCCCACCTGGTGTGAGTCACGATGTCTGTCAGAGCACCGCCCTCCAGGAACTCCATCACCACCCACAGCTCGTCGCTGACAAGGTAACTGTTGTACATGTCAACCACGTTTTCGTGATGGTAATCTCTCATGATTACAACCTGTGAGAAAAAAAAAAAAGATGAGATGTGAATTGCTGTAAGCACTGACACTTGTTTTGACCTTCTTTTTCACTGCGCTTTTCTCTTTGTGCTTAGTAAAGGTTCTGCTATGAATCACAGCCTCACTAATTCTTGTGGCAGCGCACAAACAAAAATCCATGTACATACATAAAGTAACAGTCATCGTAAACACATCAGGAAACAGGAATAACCTTTAGCTGCTGAATTGTAAGTGGCAGATGACTGTGATGTGTTGGTTTTTTTTTTTCCCCATGCTGCACAACCAGGACTGGTTATTTCATTGCTTTCTTAGGGCCAGCTGCTTTCAGTACATTTATTTAGATCCAATCAATTGCTCAGCTAAAAATGTCTTCATCATCAGGCAGCAAACTGTACCTTGTACAGTACTTTAACAGAAAGCTGGTGATACTGGGGCTATTCATCTCCCAGCCCCCAGCAGGGGAGAGGAACCATGTGATCTTTGAAGTCCCTTCCAACCCAAGCCACTCTATGATTTTATGACTCAACATTAAAGGGATCTGAGGCCCCTGGATCACAGACCCCAGCAGAGGTATGGAAAATGGAAAGAAGAGCACACAGGTCTGGGGCACGCCAGAGTTGTGGGGTTAGCAAGCAGATGGCCTGTATGCACTATGGCTGAAGTGGCTGGGAGGGATTGAGCTCTGTTCTGCTCCTGGATGCTCCCCAACTGTGAGGTACTCTGCATTGTGCTACCTTATACGTAAAATTAAGAGCTACAAAGATATAGCTTTTCTCATTCCTGCTAGTTTAGTTTGCCTGGAAATGGAATAATACCTTCACTTAAATCTGAATGATTTAATACAGTGGAAAGGATAATTGCTAATACAGGGTCACAGTTATGCTTTTAAAATGCTCTGCAATTGTCAATCACAATAGCAAGCATTAGAATAATTAATATCTTGAGGCCTGGTGGATAGCTGAACCTGCTCTACAGGTGCAAAGACAGCTCTGGCACCTGTGCCTCACATCAGCCTAGTTCAGTCATTCTTTGAGCACACTGCAATGCTGCATCTCAGTATCTACAGCCCTTCCTTTGTGAAGGGGATTCATATGCAGGAATTCCTGTACTTGTGAAATTTCCTGGATTCATTTATCTCCATAGACAACTGCATTTTATCTTGAATTCTAATGCTTTGAATTACTGAGTGTAGTGCTGCAACACAATGGAAAATGCAGCGATGATAGTGCAGTAGTAAAGCCCTAGGCTGCAGCAGGGGAGGATAAGCTCAAATGACACAACTACGGACATAGAAACAAAGGAAAAAAAAGAAAAGATCTGCTTACCCTTAGAAGGCCTCAAGCACACAAGGATCTCCAGTGAGATCCTTTTGCATCCACTGCCAACCCTTAAATGAGGTATGGGATGTGGTAGATCCTGGCTCTAGCCCTTCCAGTCACTCAGGTACATTGCATGCACCTGAGCTCCCCTGGGTTGGCCCTGCCTACACCTTCCTACCAGGTGCTCAATCACTGGTTCAGGCCATGACTTAGCATTTCTGCTAGACTGAGGTTCTAAAGCTAAAGTTGGAGGAGAGCTGGCAGTTTGGGACAAAGGCTTTTCCAGAGTGTAGTCACAAAAAACACTTTTTGCTCTTGAGGAAAGCCTAAGGCAAGACTCAAGGAGACAAAGCTCAAGGAGAATAAGTTCATTTGAATGACTACAGCTTCATTTAAACATTACCATAAAACAGATGCTGAGCCAGGTGTGTGCATGCTTTATGTGAGTGCTGTGGGCTCAACCACTGCATCTAGAAGTGAATATACAGGAGAGGGACTGCACTAACAGTAGCTCAGCCAAGGTGCCGATAACTGCACGATATGTGGGGATGTCAAGAGAGGGGACAGGGATAGAAAACATCAGCTAGGGAAGGCTCTGATTACCCCTCTGTAGATGGAAGGAGGCGCTGAAAAGAAATTTTCAGATGACACAAGTGACTGGAGCATGTCAGGGAAGCAGATCAGTCCTGCTTGTTGGACCTGCTTCATGATGTCACCACTCAAGAGATGCTCAATTAGAACTACTGCAAAGCAATTCAGTGCAGTCTTCCAGCAGAGGCAAAATAAAGTCAAAATACCCAGTGTAGTCATGGGTTGCAGAAAGGACAACTGTGCAAAAACAAGCAAGCTTTTGTTAAAAAGCTTCTATAAAGCAAAGATCAGGCTGGTGCAGATGGCCCCAAGTGCCCCAAAGCAGACAGCACTCACACGAAGTCTTAAAGGAAATGAAATACAAAAGGCTGAGCTGTCACCACTGCATCTTGACTAATGCTTGTACCCTGGCACCTACAGTGCACATCGATGTCATCCCTGCCCTCCAAGAGGGCTCTAGGGGACCTACATAACCACGGGTCACTCCAATGCCTGTGCTCAGCAAGCTACTGGAAATGGTAACTACTATAGTGTGGCTGTAAGAATCACTGACAAATTAGATATAATAGGGAAGAGTGTAGAAAATTGTGCCTCAAAAACCTCTTGGAGCTTCCTGACAGAGAGTGATCCTGCTCAAGGCCATTCTGCTAGGATTTCAAGGAGGTGATGGGTCAATAATCTTTAAAGAAAATCTTTCAATTAAAAGCTGTTTTATTTTTTTTAAGGTTCTAAGGAAACCAAAATTTAACATGCTGAAGGATGATCCTCCTGTGGTTATAATACATGAAACGAATGATAGGATCAAATGGTTTCCACAAGAGGTTTCCCTGGGGAACTGCAGTGTTGTTGGCATTGATCAGTGTACTTATAAGGGATCCCCAAAAAGCAGAGAATACAGAACACTAACTTCTATAGGGGGAAGAAGTAGGAACTCTTCCAATTTTAGAAGGAAGCACAAAAGAACTGGAAGAAAAAATGGCAAATGAAAATCAGTGTTCTTAAATTTAAGATAAAACACACAGAATTCTATAAATTCTGCAGTGGTCTCCAAACTGGCTATAATCTCTCAGGAGATGTGGGATTTAATATGAAAAAGGGTTTGTCAGCTCTTTGTTTAGTAACTATCAAGAAAGGAAAAAGATCACATGTGATTAGGAGGGGAGGGATACGCCAGAGTATGATTTGTATGCTTCTTCAGTATTAGGGTCAGTTAGGATCCTCCATCTCAGCAGACTAAACTGTACCAGAAATAGTCCAAAGAAGGCAACCAGGCAGTGTCTGTGCACCTGATAAGCTGTGCGGGCCAGATGACAGATTTCTTAGTTGTTTACTGTGACTTCTCACCATGTTATTATAGGTTTAAACCTGGGAGAAGATGTAGCTCACTTGAAACGGATCTGATTATTTCAGACATTGTGAAGTGTAGGACTCAGCCCTCTATTTTAGAAAGACATTAATTTGGCATTGTGGTCTCTGTTCAGATCGCATCTTATGCTGCACTGCCCACAGCAACGTACCTCATTGAACAGCAGCTCCCTCCTCTGCTGTTTCCTGAGATCCATTTTCTTCACAGCGACTTGCTTTCCCGTGTGCTTCTCGGTGGCAATGCAGACTATCCCTGTGGAGCCCTCCCCGATCTTGATGAAGCTGTCCAAGTACTCCCGGGGATCACCAGGGCTGACGACCAGCTGCAGGGCAGCTCTGAACTGTTCGTGGGACACCCTGGAGGGCTGCTGGTCTGAGGAGGAGCCCCAGCTGGGCGGGGGATAAGCACTTGATGTGATACTTGGGGAGCTGGGGTAGGAGGCGGTGGAAATATAAGGAGAGCTCGGCTGGAGTGGTGGCTGGTGGTAGTGGGATGCTTTGTGGTAGACCAGAGGGTACTGGTAGCTGCTGCTGGAATAGCTGACTTTACTTTGACTTTGAGGTAGCTTTGCTGGGCCCCTTGGGTAGGTGTCCGATCCAGAGAGTGGTGGGCTAACTACCAGCTGTGCTCGGTCGTAATCCACCTGCAACACAAAAGCAGAGGAGTGGACATGAGTGAAGAGCTGTGTTTCCAGCTGCCTGGCCAACCCTGACCACTCAGTTCACTTTCTGCACCCCAGATACACTCGGCGGGGTGCCAGCACAGCTCACTCCTGCATGGATTCGCTGTTCTGTAAGTGACACTGCTGCCTGCAGATTTTTAGAGTATTAGGCTGCCTACCCTCTCATCACTACTAAAATGAGGCCAGTAAAGACCACTTGGTCTTCTGTATATCCCAGGTTCTTTTTTATGTCCATGTACCCATCTGGAGACATGGTAATCTTTGTTAAATAAAAGCATATGGTCCAAAGGAATGCATTTACTCTGTATTAGCAGTGCCCTGCAGGTTCTCTGGGCCATTTCCTTCCAGTGAAGCATCCCTTTCAAAACAAGAAGCCCTTTCACAAATCCAAATTCATGTCTTTCCTTCCAAATACAAATTTCTGGCTTTTGACTCTCACCCATTAATCCTTTCTTTTGCTTCTCTCTGGTGATACAAGAATGACCTCTTCTCATGGAGGTGGTGGTACCCTGAAATTCCCACAGCCTGTGCTGTGCCCCATCACCAGCTGCTGGCTGAGCCACCGCAGAGCAGACACAGCCCTCTTATCTTTTCTTTTTTATACCCTTTTCAGTGTTGTATAGCTTAAAATAGCCAGGCCTTTCCCACCATCCCCTCAAGTGGAAGCAGGGCTGCAGCACCCTCCGACCATGGCAGTGTAGCAGCATGGAGGGAGCACTGCAGACCATGAACAAACAGCAGAAGAGCACCAAATTCAAAGCATGGGGATACATCACATAGGGCTACAACCAGGGGAGCATGTAACCTGCTCGAGGTGAAAGGAGAGATGCTCAGTGAAATCTTCAAAGGGACTTCCTCCAAGCAAACTAAAAGGAGGATACTAATTCAATATACCATTCCTTAAGTCATTTTCCAGAGTGACACACTACTTAACTGCAAAACTGCTAGTTTTCATTTCAAACAGGAGACAATCGTAAGGAAATTATCCCAATGGAAGGCCTTTGTCATCTGCAGGTTCCTTTCTTCCCTTGTATTTTCCCTAGTTTTTCTAAGCTACTTACACTGAAAGTCAGCAAATACTTTGAAAAACAGAGAAGGATCTAAGGCAAAAAAATGCACCTGAAACAAAAGTATTATTTCCTTTTCCCAGAAAAGGGCATCTCCACGTTTATGATACTGTGTATGTGACTCCTAACGACACGTGGGGCACTGCGGGTGGGGGTGGTCAGACACAGGCTCATGATGTAGCACAATTACAAATAATTACGGCAATGAATTCATTTAATCAATCAATTTCCGTGGCGGCCCACAGGGATGGACAGCGCAACAACCCCGACACAGCTCACGGCAGCTACTATTGCTGCTGGCTGCTGGCCAGGAGTCCCTGATCCATGTTAGTTAAATGCACATTAATCTGAATTTGGCAGTGTAATCAAGGACCCAACTGAACTGTGAAATTGAATTCTGCGCTGGAACATCATTTGACCGTTTTATGCGAAGACTGCAAAAAAAAAAAAAAAAAAAAAAGGTCTGCCGCAGCATCAATCTATCACTGTAGGCTGCTGCACGGCGAGGAGGAGATTCTAGCTGGAGTCACTCGGCTGCAGGGAGAAAAGCCTCAGAATAAAGAAGTGCAGTGCTGTATCAGTGCTTCTGGGCGCCGTGTGTGAGCCGGGCATGCCCGCCTGGTGCCCTGCTGGTTAGCGGGGCACAGGGGATGCCTCTGCATGAGGGCTGTGCAGGCACTTCCATCGGCAGCGTGCAGCTGCAGGCAGCTGTGTGAGCTCCCAGCCGCACGCTGCCCACATCCAACCCTGGCAGCGCTGCGCGGCCGCCTCCTCGGGTGCTGTTTCTGTATGAGCGTGACATACAAATGGGCAGGATTTCACTTATGCAGCTGTGAGATAGAAGGGGGTCAGAGACATCGTGCGTTTCATGAAGGACATGACAGCTGCCCAACTAATTAACACAGAAAAGCGCTCAGATGGTTTGGTGAAGGGAGGGGAACTCAGTCCAGCCCTGTCCTATATATCTGTGTACATGGAGCCACACAGATGATTGCTTTGACTGAAAATACACCATTTTTATATCAAGATGGGGAAAGCCCTGTCTAAAACTAAAACTAGATAAATCCGCACCAATGGATTGCAACTGGGCATCACCCACACCTGCTGTTTTCTGAGCATGCCCCATGTGTCAGGAAAAGCAAATTCCACAGTGAAATTTGAAAAGGAAAATGGAGATGTTCAGCGTCCTCTTCTGAAAGCTTTCTGCAGTTTGTGTTTCACGCATCTGCAGTACTACCATTCACTTCCTGCACCCCATACAATCTTACTGAAGTAGAGGAGCCCAAGTGACTCCATCAGCCTAACCTCTCCTCCTCAGCCATGTCCTCACAGTTCTTCAC
Source organism: Phasianus colchicus (assembly GCF_987193195.1). NCBI lineage: Eukaryota > Metazoa > Chordata > Aves > Galliformes > Phasianidae > Phasianus > Phasianus colchicus. The sequence continues at coordinate 13,766,341 of NC_143437.1, read as the reverse complement.
AGCGTGGCAAAATTGAGCACACTTGATTCCACTAATAATGCCATTATTCCTGTTATTGAATGCAATTACATTCTGAAAGGCAAGTCTGTAAATACTACAAAGGAAAGTAAAAACCAGCCCTGCTCTCATTCAAGATCAGGTGAGGGGAGCAGATGAAGTCACAGCCCTGCAGTGCATTGCGATGTGCTGCTGCTCATCTGGCTGCAGCCTCACTCAGGTCTGCAAACGGCCACCTCAGCAGTCAGGTCTGACACAACACGTCTGCTGCCAGAACAGGGCACGTGTCTCCTTTATCTGACATCTGTAATAATACCCATCTGCACCTACTCTTCACATTTACAAGTCAAAACGCACATCTTTGTTAAATGCATTTTGAAGCTGTACATTTGTGCCTGAGGACTTTTTCAATGCTTACTTTTCCCCCCTTTTAATTATACTTTAAAGCCAATTTCATTTGTACAATATCTGATTTGAGACTTGATTCTCACTTAGTAAACCCATTTAATGAACCATTATCTTACTAATGCCTCCTTGAAAAGAAGATTCCTCAGCAATCATCCAAGACACGAAGCTGCTATTCACTTCCAGGAGTTGCGGATGGGTTTGGGAATTGAAACTGCAGCATTTAACAGTGAATCATCAAGTTTCAATATACCAAGGCTACACGGGGGCTTTTGATGCTCAAAGGAGAGCAATGGCTCAAAATGAATCTTGCACTAAGGCATCTTTTTCTTTAATAAAAGTTGTTACTGCATTTTAATGGGATATTTTACAAACTGTCTGCAGTGCTCTGAGTCCTGTGAAATACACCTCCGCCTTCCATCTTATTGAATGCCGTAAATCTGGCAGGAGCCGGCACAGGGGAGTTTATGAGCTATTGGTGGATTTGTCCTTCCTCTTTCTCAACTCCGACAAAATGACTGTTTTCAAAGAAAGAAATGGCAGGTAGCCCACCCCAAGCTTTCCTCACAAACTCCAGAATCTGTCTTTTAGCACCACATTCTTGCACACAGTTAACTACATATAGGCATCCCTCCCAGCAAATCCCAGACTTAGACAAAGCATAGGAAGAAACCTGGCAACCTTTCTACCCCCCCACCCCCCAGTATTTACACTCAAACTCAAAAGCCCAACTCTGTGCTTTAACACAATCAGCAACAACAACAACAACAAAAAAGCACTGCTCTCCCTTTTCCATAGGATGCTATCAGTAACTGCAGCCCAGCATCAGCAAAGCAGCCAAAACCTAAGCAAGATGCAGGCACGCCTCTGGTATGAAGCCATGCTGTATGTGCAGAGGTTTGAGATGACATCTGGGTATGAACTTGGACAGGACCAAGTTCTCAGTGCACAGAGGATGTAAGAAAATGCACTGTTCAGACACCATCATAAGCAGAAGGGCTATCATCGTGTGACAACTACCAAGCTCAGCACATTTGGCAAATCACAGCAAGCTTGCTGCCTGCTGCTAAGGGAACCCAGTAACATTAAATGAAATCTACACCAAAGGAAAAACCATCTCTTGCAGAATACTAAATGTTTAAGCAGGTCTTTGTTTGAGCAGTGTGACCTGATGGGTAAGAGATTCCTTTAGCTGAACAAGGCTGCAAGGAGGTAGGGTAGGGTAGGATAGCTTGTGTGGGTAATATTCTTCATGCAACTTAGAAAAGGCAGAGCAGGCCACAGCTTCTGCAGAGGAGCTGCTTGTAGATATCACAGTGGAGTTGCTTTTTTATCTTGACTCTTATTTTTGTGTGAGGAGACACTTTGATTTTATTCCACTGCTTAAAAAATGAAGGGGTGAGGGATAAGTCCCTTCCCTCTCTGGTGGGAAACGGTTAACAAATCTCATAGTACACACACAGACCTGCCAGACTGGTGGCTGTGTGGGCTGGTATGAGCTGGCTGAGCTGCAGGCAGCTCCTCTGCCTAATAGACATGCTGGGATCATGGCTGTCTTTCCTCAGCAAACCAGAAACACTTTTCTAAGTGGCACAGAGATGTCAGCAACAACGACTCAAATACAAAAAGTACCCAACATTCAAACCAGACCAACTTTCCAGCTCTGCCAACATCTGCATTAGCATACGAACTCCTAATCCTATATAAACTGCCAAAGAATTTGGGTTTTTCAGAAATCCCAAGTAAAACTCACGGAAGTTGGGCATCACCAAACTGTTCTTTGAATAAGTATCTTAAATTTCTGATCCCCAGCATCTGTTTTCAGTTACCCAAGTAAATTGGGTGGGTTTTATATCCACCAAAGCGTTATCGCATGCTTCCTACCATTGTGTTTCCAAGCACAGCTCCATGCCCCTAACATTTTGCACATGCTTAATTTTTTGCATTCCCACTTTGGAAGGGTCCCTGCCCTGGCAGTACTGACACCAGGGGCCTTAACATTACCTTGGAGATGCCTGCTGCAGTTTCAGACAAGCGAGGGTAGGTGTAGGAGCTGTAGGAGTGTCCCTGCTGGTGTGCTTTAAATGCACTTGCTCCATAGGGCATGGCTGGCTCCTGCAGACCAGAGCCCGACCTGGACCTCTGCCTCATGGTTGGCTGAGGGCTCGCCGGGTCCACGTAGGATGACTTGGGTCTCTTGTCATAGTCATCCTTAGCTGGGCTGTGCCCCCAGTCGCCGTCGCTGTACTCCAGCCTCTCCTTGGGGCACTCGCTCTGCACTGACGCTCGGGACAGGGCGTAAGGGAAGGGGTCTCGGTAGTCCAGTGAGGATCCACTGGGAATCCTCTGGTACTCCAGCTTTAGACCTCCATATTCGAGTGGTTTGGGCTTCGCCTCCACTTGTGCATGGTAATCTGGGAGGAACCTGGAGAGGTCTGATTTCAGGGGTGTCATTTCTGAATAATAGATGTCCCTGGAAGTGACTTTCATCATGTGCCCATTCTGCTTGGCAGCGTAGCCCCCTTTGTAGTACCTGTCTAGCTCTTCCCCATAGAGAGTCTTGTCTCTATACTTGTCCATGACATAGTCTGTTGCTGTGTCTGACTCACTGGAGTACTGCGAATATGTGATGTACCCATTTTCCTCCTGGTGCCTTGGCACATGGTTTGCATTGCCTTGGTGATGTGTGGGAGGACTCTCCTTCCGCAGGGAGTTGGATCGAGTCACGGAGATATTGTCAAACTCTTCGAGCAAGCCGTTGATTGAAGTATCCTTCCGAGGCTTATTTCCTCTAACAATAGTCTGGAAATAAAAAATTGCTTTGATTAAATACTGACTTTCACTTCGTATCTGACCAAAAAAATGACTGAAGTCTGTGATTCACCCAGGAATACACGTGGTGATGCATCACATTCTTCAGGCACACACCTCACAATAACCTGTTGCTGCAAAAAAAAGTCCTCAAGAAATACTATAGAACATGCAGAAATGAACAAATGCAGTGTCCACCATAAGCTGAGATTTAACATACAGCTTCAATTTAAGATATGGCTGTGTTGCACCAAACAGCAGAGACATTTAAGAGCACTACTTGTGTTTTAAAAACTAGGTGTGACTAAATTAGCTATTATTCACTTGTCTACTTCAAGGCAAGCTGGTACTCTGGTTTGCAGAGTATAGAAAAGTAAAAAAATCATTCACTGCCAACCTCTCCATGCTATTTTAGCAAACGGCTGGAGTGGAAAGTAACATATAATTTATCAAGTCCCATGTTGTTTTGTTGTTGTTGTTGTTGTTTTAACAGTGCACTACTGTGTGCCAGAATTACCACCAGGGACTGTCTCTTCATTAATTTAGCATGAGACACACAGACAGAAGATGAAAAATAATACTTACCTATGCCTTCTTACAATATGTAGCATCTAGTAAATCCCTGTGCGTGACCATGGCTTTCAGATAACTACATGATGGATGCCATGTGGCGGTGGCCCTGTTTGTGTCCTGATACAGTAGAACTCCCCTAGGTCCCCCAGCCCTGGATGAGGAGGGCTTAGGAGCACTGCAGACACAGGTCGGCTCCTACCCACTGCCCACTGCCCCTTTCCATCCTTACTCAGCTCTATCCCAAACAATGGTCCTAGCATTAGGATGGAAGCAAGCAGTACTTAGTTATAGTTCTCCTTCAAGATAACCTGACTATTTTTAGCTAGCACCATCTGAAGACTGTAACAAGTTATTGCATCAATTCAGCAGTAGACTCCCACTGAGCACTGCGTCATGTTTATAAATGCCCTGCAAGAATAAGATGTACAGATTGAGAACCAGGGCCATAAATCAGCACGGCTCTATTGAAACAGAACTTCCTTTGCTGATTCACTTCAGCTAAATATCTGAGGTTGTATCTTATTTAACTCACTTAGTTTCTAAATGGAGTCGCTGTGGCCATCCCAAGGAGCTGTCCTTCTGTGAGCAGCTTGCCTGTGCAGCACACTGATAATGGTGCACCATGCTGTGTCCAGCCTGGCCGCCGGCCCTTCCTCCACTGCAACACCACCAGACATGGCTGTATCAGAAATGCATCCCTGTAAGCCTGACCCAAGGCTGATGAAGCAGCACCAACAAGATAAAACAAGGAAACATCTGTAAAAGAAGATGGTGCACCAACAGGGTCTACAGCCAAATGCTTCCATACAAATGCCATGACTGGCAGCAGGGATGGGAAGCCATGGAAAGGGCTCTGCAGCACAAGCAATACGGCCCTTTGTATTGCATCCTGGAGTCAATTTTTTGTCTAGGAAAGGTCTGTAATGCAATCAGAAGATAGGACAGGGCACAATTTCTCTTTTAAGAAAAGGCTGGCCCTCTTCCTCATCCCTCTTCATCCCTCCTGCTTTGCCCCATCACCGCTAAATTGACAGCAACATACTTCTCTGTTATTCAGAAAAAGACAGCTGAGAAAAGCAGGGCTACGGGCAAAGCAATCCTGACCTCAGATTGATCCCTCCTCTTATTTATGTCTGTGATTACTTGCCTGGTTTGCTATTTTGAAGCTGGCAATACTGAAACAATAGGACAGAAAAAATCAGGATCAGCAAATAGATCACTCCTTTTGCTTCTGAAGCATTCAGTAACGCGAAAGGAATTTGTTAGGCTACAGCCGCTTTGGCAGGATGAATGCATGATCATTCATATTTAATTATCACATAATAAAACAGCACACTCAACAATGAAATGCTTTTAATTGAAAACAAGATTGAAATACCCAACTGCCATCTCACTTCCCCGGTGTAAAAGCATACCAAGGAGTAAAAATGCCAATTTAATGATCTCTGTGGGACTAGCCTGCACAAAGCAGAGGTTTCCTGGAGCAACCTGCATTGTGCCCGCACAAAAGGACCTCGGAGCCAGAGGGAACCCCCGGGAGCAGAATGGCCTCTCTGGTTAAAAGAAAGGGGTGTTTGCCTCCCTTTCCTCCAAACAGATGCTCTTTTGAAGCAGGTTTTTTAAATGCAGATGCTTATAGGATTTGGGTGATGAAAGAATCACAAACAGGTATCTCAGCCCTGTTGCAAGGAAATTTCAGAAGAATGAAGCCGAAGGATGATGCGTTTTGGAATTCATCGATGACAAAAACGCAATGTTTAGGGATTTTCTGCAGACAGAAGCCACCGTTTTGACTGTGAGGATTACCAACAAACAAACAAACAGGTTTTCTTAATATTAGTAAAACTGTCATGTAGGAAATCCCGATTTACCAAAAAGAGCATTTGCCACTGAAGCTCTCATTTATGAAGAAGCCTTGGTTACCCCTGTGACCTCAGTGCAACCTAATCCTGATCAGTGAAGGGGACTAAGGTCTCAAAAGCCCTTGTTTTCTCCCCACAGCCTGCTGACAACCACTGACTTGCAAGAATGCTGGCTGGAATTCTCTTTGCTTCGGGCTCCTCTCTAGCAGTAAATGAGAAGTGCTGGGACCAATCCCTCAGGCCAAGCGGGTTTATGTGTGCTGGCCTGGCTCTGCATGGCCGAATGCTCTCAGCCTGAAAGCAACATCTGTGACTTGGGGAAAAGTCTGCCTGGTGCTGACTGTGCCTGGGGCTGTTTAGGAGGATGCTCCCTTGCCCAGGTGAGGGGCTTGAGCAGCCAAATAGCACAGATTTTTAATTTCATTACCTGATGACAATCCTTGGCACTGTTTCATCATACAAACACAGTCCTTCATTGCAAAGGGAGGAGAAAATTTACCTATCCTAGAAGAACACTGCAAGTCTAGATTAAGATGCCTTGGCAGTACTGCCTGAAACCTGCAACCATGCACTGCCACTGCTGGTGTCAAAGCCACACACCGCTGTCGTTACTACAGCAAACTAGGATGTGAAAGTCATTTGTTGTGAAGAGCAAAAAAGGAGAATGTATGATATGAAGGTGATGCATTTTTACGGAATAGTCAGTGATATTATTATTACATTATTATTATTGTTCTTATGCCATCATCAATGTTTATTTACTTTGGTTTGTTTTTAAATTTAGCATTTCCCTTATATGAAAGAAAATACACCTTGTTGACATGCCCCTATTGCTTAATCAGACAGCCTATTAGAACTTGACTTCTATTTTTATTTTATTAAGAAAACTTCTAGCACTACTGCTATCAAATAGAACTTGTGATGCTTACACACACTGCCTCCCTGGTGGGCACAGTTAATTCTTTATAATTTAGTAGGCTTAAAAAAACAATTAAAATCCCAAAGCAGGCATTATTCTATAAAAATAATAAACTGCTCCGTAAAGATGCCCACAGAGCATCAAAAATGACCAAGTCAGAGGCACTGTTTCTAGAGAACAATGCTTACATTAGGCAAAGTTAACTCCTCCTGAAGTCATTTATTACAGAGGAGATATACACTGGGGCTCACCAGCACCCTGCAGTTTTCCCATGAAGTGCAGGATTTGCAGAAATAAGTCAGACTGAAAACTGCCCTAACTATGGCCCAAATTTCCAAACTGAAGCCTAATGTTAACCAGAAGTAGCCAGGTACAAAGGCATGTGGGAGTACTGGGGAAAACCCAAATGCTGACATGGCATTCTCAGTTGGGGAATTCAGCACGGTTACTGCAGTGCCAGGCTGTGTGCACAGGGAAAGGTTCCACAACAGCAGAAGCAACAAAAGATGGAAAATTTTACTTCTTAAAAAGCAAAAAAAAAAAAAACAACAAACCAAACAAAAACACACACACTCAGAAAAGAACAGCTTAATAAGCAAAACAAAAACCCTGAAAGAAAACCCAACCAAAAAAAAAGGGATACAAACACAGTTTGCCTGGTAATAGCAGGCAATTAATTATTCGTTTTTCCAATTTTAAAGGGTTTATAAGCTGAAAGAGACAACTAAAGAGACAACTTCTATTTGCACACACAGACGAGGAATTCCAAAGTTGCTGCAGGCAAAGCATCCAGTTACAAGCAATGCAGTATTCGCAAAGGTTGATCCGCTAAGATTTATGAGATCTTTGTTCGTGTCTATTGAGATCATGTAATGGAAACCTGTACGGTGCCCAGGCATGCATGAAGAACAGAAATCAAACCCTACAGCAGGCGCAGCCTTAACTGGGTTCCACCACAGAAAGATGGGATTTGTTATAGTCAATACCCTGTGTTCATTAAAGGATGTTTTTCAAAGCGCTGTGCAATTTGGGATGGATCAATGTTAAAACAGATGAGAGAGTGCTGGAGAATTTTATGCTACTATTACCATCATACATTAAAATCAATGGGATGCAATCTCTGTGAATTAAAGCGCGCTACTCTGAAGCTGTAGCTCTCATTTCATTTCCACTGCTCTCCAGACAGGTCTGGCGTTTGCTCTGCATACCGCTGACAGTAGACATCCTTCATGGTGCTGCTGGAGCGGTCTGTCCTGCAGCGATAAGCTATAATGGATCTGTCTGCAAGAACCGCTGTCTTGCCTTGTATCCAAGAACAGATGAAGAACAGCTTCTGTGCTCAAATACTGTATTAACCTTGACAATAATGAAGTGGGTAATTAACTGTTTTGCCCTAATATGACCTTGCGTTTATTGTCTTTAAAACTACTATACTTTACACAGTCACTAAGAATATATCATCCTTTGTCCTTCAGGAGCTGTGCTTTCAAAAGTCGACAAAGATTTAAAATCTCTGTAATGCCTGGAATGGGGGGAAAAAAGTCTTTTTAGGAAATGTCGCTTTATAAAGAGCCAGTGTAAATTCTGATTTCACTCCTAGCCAGCTTATCCCCTCATTTTCATTATATGTAAAATAAATGCACAACCTAGGCATATCTGAAAATCATTCTTTTCTAAGGGAAAGGGGGCATATAGTACAGCTGGTAAAAGCACTGTATGTGGTGAAAGTGTTGGTAATTTATCTTCCTGTGTTGCAAGACAAAAGCTTTGGAAGTACCTGAAGCTGCATTCACGACAACACAATTTACATAAGCAAATATGAACAGCACTACCTGTTCACCTGGAGAGAAAACTGATCCTTGACACTATGTCAGAAGGAAAACTCCATCTTTCCTGGGAGGTAATAGTTTTATAGCTGCAGTGTAGGGCACGAGAAGTCTCAGAGTGTCTGATCTGTGTTTGATCTGTTCTCACTTGGGGGATCTCAGACTGAGTCACATCCTTAGAATAAAACAGAATAGCTCACCACATCTTCACAACCTGCTGGTCTTCCTTCATGGTGAGACAAGACAGGTGAACACAGAAAATCCCATCCCTGTCCCCTCATGCCTTGCCCCGCACTACTTTGTAACTATGAGCAGACATATAAATTCCATTCTGGGACAGCTCTTAAACAAGATCATCCCAATGCACAGGAAAACTTAAATATGAATGGAACACACCAAAGCAGAACTCAGCCCAGAGCTGCTGCAATGCATACTATAGGCTGAGACATGCTGGTCACCAGAGTTGACCCAATGTCACCCAGATAAAAAATAGCTTTTATGTTCACCCACCATCAGCTCTGCAGTGCATTTTGGTGGGGCTTTTCAGTGGGAGCAGGACTGAAGGGGTCAGATGAGCTGTCAGCATCAGGTTCCTGCTGCTGCATGCCAGCTATTTGGAGCCCTACAGAACTCGTCCATGTACACTGCAGTCACATTTCTAAGCACACGCTGGCATCGCCAAAATTCTTTTGCTGCTGCACAACAAAGACGGCACAGCAGAGAGCTGAGCTTGTTATAAGACACAGCCCTCAAGTGTGTACATGCAATACTACTGCATCAATTAATCCAATACTGGCAACAGCAGAGAATAGGTAAGAAGCTGGGAAAATGTTGGCACGGCCACATGCTAATTACTGAAAGAATTGATAATGTAGAAACGAAATTAACATAGCCCAAAAAATATATATTACTCAATGGATTGAAATAAAGGTATAGCCACAGGCTTGAGACAAGCATAATAATCTTAACAACAACACTATTGCCAGCTGTTTAAAATTCCTCAAAAGTAAAATGATGGAAAACTATAGAAAAGCCTAACCTGCACAGCAGTTTTAAAAGTTAGTTGCTATAACAACAAGTGCAACATTTCATTATAATCTCATTCACTGGTGATCTTTTTGACAATTTAAGATACAGAAACTTTAACAAAACATTTAGTTTTAAAATTCCACTGAAATATCTACACTCTAGTAACTTCTGGATTTTTTTTTTTTGCTTCTTTTTTTATTTTTTAAATACACAAGCATTGTCATTATATGTCATTTGAAATATTATTAGAGGATATTAAACATCTAATGTAATTGCTTGAGCCTCACTATACTAAGTACGTGAAATTCTGTATGTAATATGTTTACAAAGATCTATCAGACATACAAGAAATGAGGGTGAAATGTGATTTAAAAGTTTTAGTTTGAGTGAGAAAGTCAGTGTGTCTATCAGTGATGAGCCATATGAGCGCTCTGCAGGGAGAAGAATGGAGAATGGCTTTCTTGCAAATCCCTCCACACCCCTGCCACTCAATACTGCCCAGCTCCTGGGCAGATCCCCAGTGCAGACTGATACTGAGAAGCACGTTCAAGAAACATAATAAAATGACTATGCCAGTTTGAACACTCCAGAAATGTAAAAAAATTTCAAGGAGAAGAAAGGAAAAAAATGTGAGAGGGGGAAGAATTGGTAACTTACTTAAAGATCTCTTGTCCCACTGACAGATTCCCCGAGAAGGCAGTGTGGAGGAATTAAAATTATTCCCCCCTGGAGTGTAGCTTTTAATGCTCAAATTGTGCCACACTGAATACAAGCACCGGATGGCTGTCCCCACCAGAAAACCATTTTACTGAAAATAGTAAAGGAATGTGAGATAATACAATATAAAAGGAATCAAGAGTATAAATCAAACAAATGGGAAAGGGAGGGTCTCCGCTCAGTGGTGCGGAGCAAAAAGGAACGTCCTTCACATCACTACATCACTTTGTATCTCCCTCCCAGACGCCACGTGAGAAGAACCAGAGTGCTCTGGGGACTGCAGACCTCTCTTAGCAGCTGTCGCAATTCTGCCCACTCACTGCATAATGTCATGATATGGAATACTTATGGAAAACCATGACAATAGCTCTCTCTCTTTCAAAATCACATCGGTGCCAGTGTTGTTTTGTGCTTGTTGTTCTTTATTTTTCCAAATAGCAAATCAAACTCACTAAGATATATGAAGTGGTAGCTGTGATCCAGCCCCCGCTGGTGTGGTTGCAGCTTGAAGCATCCCACAGCCCTTACAGGGCAGCGTTCCTCAGCTTCTCACCTGGACTGACTTCAAAGACAACTAAAAGCTACAACACTCAAAACAAATGTGGAGATGTTGTGGAAGGAAAAAGGCCATGTTTGAGATCAGTGACATCCTTCCCTCCAAAAAACACAATTCTGCTGTTCAGTGTCTACAATAGAAGTCATGACCTCAATCATGATGAAATTTCACCTCAGGCAGAGCTGCGTGTGACATCAGTAGTTCAGTATCAAATGACAGAATTAAGGACAGTTAATGTAAAGCAAGTGTTCCTACTGTATCTCAAAAAACTGGGCTTGCAAATTGATTCATGCCTGGATTACCGATGTGCTCTGGGAGAGAAGTGCAAGCAATGCTTTCAGTACCACATCCTTCCTCATCCCGAGCCACGATGCAGATGCGGGGGCTGTAATTCATGAAGGCACTCTGCAGTGTAAGCCCTCGTTGTAGCTTGGATGACATTTCCCCAGATGAGATTCCCCTCATGTCCTAAACATGCCCATTAACAAACGTGAGGTTGATGGAGTGTTAACCCAATTAATGATCCCGGAGCTTTTCTCTTACTGAAAGATTTTGGCTGCAGCTTGATGGAGCATTCTAAAATACTGAAGTAAATTCCCACATGGCAACATCTAATGCTAGGGAAATAATTGCCTTTATCTGACAGCTGTGGCAGTGGGACACTTGTTTGGGAGGGCAGAGAGGTTCTGCGGTCACTCCACTGCAGTCTCTTTGGCTTTAATTAAAACAAAGATTTTGACAGTCTGACAATTCATACGAAGCAATTTTAACTATATTACTTTCCATTGCAATTTACCACAGTAAATGAGGTTTCATGAATGGCACATGTTTGAAAAAAAAGTCAACATGTTTCACATGAGCCTAGCAAAGCATAGGTGATGGCTACTGCAGTCAGGGCCCTGCAGGCCTGAGGTTACAATGCAAGGAAGACAGGGATAAAGTGTGTGGTGCACTGGTCACACTGGTGGGGAAGAGGTCACCAATGCTCTGGGAAATAAATCCCTCTGCAGTCAGTGCTGTGAAAACGCTGTCTGTGAAATGCTTCAGTCTCATGGCCTTAAAAATGGTGAGAAAGTTTCAAAGCACTTAATGGTAACTTTTCAAACCTGATCAGTGTCTCGGAGTATTGTGAGATCCTTCATAAACACAATGCGATGGGCGAGCAATTAGCTGATGGGTCAGTCCCAAAGAGCTGCAATAAATGGGATTATATCTGGCAGGTGTCATTAGCAGGATTCCTCTATGGCTCCATTTTAGGGCTAGTTCTCTTTAATGGCTTCATATATCATATGAACTGCCATACCCTGCTGAAGGACTAGAAGGCGTTCTGAGCAACTCTGCTGATGATAATAAAGTTGGAGGAGTTGTTGACTCCAATGAGGGTAGAGAGCCCTCACAGAAAGATCTAGACAAAGTGAAGAGCTGAGCAATCACCAGCTGCACAGTTAATGTAACAGGATCAGTGCTGGATTCTGCACCTAAGAAGGCACAACCCTGACTACATTTACAGACTGGGGGAACGAGAGGCTGGACGGCAGACCCACTGAATGGGATGGGGGCTCTGGCTGAGAGCGAGTTGTACATGAGCCAACATTGTGCCTTGGCACCTGGAGGGCACCAGGCCCAGCGCTGCCACCGGGTGAGGGGAGGGGCTGTCCCCTTTGCTCTGCACTGTGCGGCCTCATCTCCTGCAGTGGGTGCAGTCTGAGTGCCACAGCACAAAAAGGATGTAAAGCTATTAGAGAGCATCCAAGGGACGTCTGTGTAGATGGGGAGCGGTCTGGAGGACAAGTTGTGTGAGGAGTGTTGAGGCCCCTGGGTTTGATCAGCCCAGAGAAGAGGAGCTGAGGGAAGGCCTCATGGCAGCTGCAGCTCCTCACAGAGAACGGAGGGCAGCGCTGAGCTCTCTGGGGACAGCATGGAGCTGTGCCAGGGGAGGGGCAGGTGGGGGTTAGGGACAGGGTCTGCCCCAGAGGGCGGTGGGCACAGAACTGGCTGCTCAGGGCAGTGGGCACAGCCCTGGTGCCGGAGCTCAGGGAGCACGTGGACACTGCTCTCAGACATTGCGTCTGATTTTTGGGCGGTGCTGTGTGGAGCTGGGAGTTGCTCTGTTACCCTTATGAGTCCTTTTCAGCTGGAGATATTCTACAATTCTACAATTTATCTTTTCCCAAAACTTCACTCTTTAAGACAGTTTAGAAATCTGCATTAGTAAAAGCAGTAAAAAAGCAGTAAATGTGTAACAATTTCATACGTGTTGCAAATTACAGTTTTTGCTTCCAAGTAAATAAATTTGTTCCACAAGGTATACTAGAAGCGTACCAACAGAAATGCCCCAAGTGGTACTAAGCCTCACTGAGTGATTTTCACCCAAACATGGATAGACACGCAGAGTGCTTCTGCACAGAAATCTCTGCTCAGTTAACTTACCAGGCAACTGCGAGGAAAGACTCAAAGAGCTTTCCAAGCAGATGCTTTATTTATTCACTCCTGCAAATGAGAAGTGCAAACCAAACACTGCAGAGAAACTGCAGGAAAAAATCCACAGAGAGAGACTTCAGAGGACCATCCTCAGTGTAACTCACAGGGATGACAGTCAGGACAACACCACAGACTCATTACAAAAACATGCTGAAGCATTTCTGAAGGAATCCTGATTTCTGTTGCAACACTTCTAAGGGAATCTTGATGTAATTGATCTGTAGGGCTGTGACACCACCAAGCACAATGATGTCCCTCTGGCACACTGTCCCTGACATGCTTCACGAACCCATCTGCCTGGAGAAGTGCTGCTCCCCATCCTCCCTCCGCTGCTCTGACCAGAAGAGAAGGGCAGTGTGACCCCTGCATGGTGCACAGCTAACTCAGCATGAACTGCCATATGATATATGCAGAAGAGCGAGGCAGTTCCCAGCCTGCCTCCTGTCCCCAAGACTTTTACCTCGGTGGTTCATAAAAGCTAATTTGCTTAAGCCAAGTTTCTGCGCTTACAGATCCCATGGCTACTAGAAAGTGATATTTCAAATGGAGGCATTTTCACTGGAAGTTTGTGCTGTGTTCTGGGAATTAATAAATGCCAATTAAGACACAGACAGAAATTACTGTTTTGTTTGGACTAAATAAATTTCAGAATCTCTTGCTTTTCTTTTAACTGTGTGTTCCTAATTAAAGCCTGTTGGGTCTGATGTTTGCAATTACAAAGTATAAGCCCCAGCCGACATACATCTCTTCTGTTCACTTTTCTCTCCCCAAAGATCTGTATCTAACATGCTCTTATTTTTTCTGGCCTGCACAGTTCAGCCCATGAAAGTGGCACTTCAGCAGAAAAACTGTTTAAAGTTCTCCAAGGACAAGTCAGTGTTGATCTCCTGTAATACACAGCACTTGCCTGCTGTAATTGGATCCTGCGTGAAGGGGAGCACAAGAAATAAATGGCAGCAAATCAGCTTCAAATTCCTGGAGAGCCATCAAAGCCCAGACCTAATCACTGCAGAGCAGGAGACAGAAAAAATCCCATTTACATCTGGAGCTTTGGCCTCACAGGTAAGTGAGCTGCTTGGCAACACAGTCTTCCTTCTGATCCTACTGCTTTTGACAGTACTCTTTAGAACACAGTTTAGTGGGACTACGACCAAGATGATTTATGCTCTATACAACAGTGGACCAAAACAGGTTTATCTAGGAATAAATGTATCATGGAGACATGCAGAATATGTAGCTACTGTGCAATTATAGTCATGGCATACTTAAATGCAAGCCCAAATAGCAAACACTGTCCTACTAGTGATGTGAACTGCATATGCTGTATATTTTGTATATAAATATCAATTGTATATGGAAATCTTTTCCACAAACCCATTACAAAGGAGGATAAAAGCATTTCTTTAAAAGTGCCATCAGGACACCAAAGCAGATTTGTCTGCTGCCCGTGCCCACGTATGTCATGCAGTGAGGTGAATTTCCAGAGATTCCTTGCTGCCACCTAGTGTTTTGCACCGACAGACAATGAAGAAAAGAAACTTTCTAGTGTCACCGCAGCTTTACATTTACACAATGTAGGCAGAACTGCTGGGGTTCGGCCAGTCCACCACAGCAACCGCCCCAAAGCACCGCCTGTACCTGCCTAGTTCCGCATAGGCCTGAGTCCTGCTTCTATCTGGGTCAGAGCAGGGAAATTTTTTGGTGGCCAAAACCTTGCCTAAACAAACAGGAAGAAAATAGCAGCCAGGTTAAGAGTGATGGAGCCAGAGCCCTGTGTGTCAAGCAGTACACGGGGAGCATGGCTCATTTATCAGGGCAGGTGAGAGAAGATACTGGAACACCTCTAAATTTGCCATCAGAGACTAACATCTACACTAAAAAAAGAATGTGATTACAAGTGTCCTTGCGCAGGATCTAATTCTTGGCTCATTTCAGGCTATACAGCACTACCTGGAGAGTGCTCCCAGTCTGGTATTCCCAGAGGAGACTGGATTCAACTTCTGAAATGCTGACACTGAGAATTTGCCTTTTTTGTGTACAGACCTGTAGGTTAACATCTTTATTGAGCTCTAAAGCCTCAGCAGATGCAGACAGTGAACTCAAGATTTACATGCAAACTTCACTTAGCGTACTGCAAGGTCCTACACCACCTAGATGAGCTCTCATCAGTATAACTGAAGCTTGAAAAAACATAGCTCTTGCAAAACTTCTCCAACATTAATTCAGAATTACAATACTGATGCAAACAGCATTTTTTATTATTTATACTGGAAGAGAACACAGCAAAGCAACAGCTGATCAAGGACTTTCTTGTTCAGAAAGCCAGAAACACCAGACTGTAAAGAATAACTGAGAATATATCAGGGAAGAGTACCACGGAGAGGAAGTGCTTCCCTCATTTTAGGATGACTATGGCCTGCAGATGTGATTGTAGTAAAAAAAACCTGTGTGCATCAGTTAGTGTACTTTTGAAAGAGGTGAAGAAGAGAACAGATCTGAGGAGGGTACAAGGAACGGAGAAACTAGTATTACTGGAGTAGGTCTGCATTTCATCTGAACTTCCTGCCTGCAGACCATCACTGCAGAGGGACAGGCAGCTCGCAGCACAGTGGTGCCAGGAGCTGTCATTAGGACAGCCCTGCTATGCATTCCTTCCCAAGGTGTGCTGCATCCAAGGCTGCCAGGGTTGCATTGATCACCGAAACCAAAGACTTCAAACGAAAAAACTGAAACAAACAATTTATGATCTCTAAGATGTGTCCTCTTCCAGATGAAATTATTTATATTGAAACTGCATTTTCCATAAAATGAACTGTTAATATGAAAAGAAATTACTCCTATTTCCTTATTCAGGCATTTTCTGTCTTGGAATAAACTCTTTGTCAGCAGCAATATTATTCCAAAAGACTTCAGTAAAAACCTACAATTTTCTGAAACCAAACAATGAGCAATTAAACTGAAAGCTTCCATCATGAAGTGTAGTACGTATGAACCTATGTGGCTGATTTTTATTTGTACAGCGACAGATTTCCTCTACTGCTACACAGAATTGGGAACATGGCTCTTCTCATACAAAGCCTATTTCACAGCAAGACACGTTCTTGGACAGTAGGTGGCATATTTGCATTACATCTGTACAAGGAGGTACAGAAGAGATGCCATCACTTAGAAATGGGGGAAATCAAATAGCCCTCAAGAGTGAACTGAAATATGCTGCAGTAATTCTTATTGGCACCACATAGCATCAAACGCATTGTGGTTTAGTCATCAAAATAAATTGAAAGTAGAACTGCATAACAGGACTATTGAAAATGTAGCTGAAATTACTTGTAGATGAAAATAATTGCAGAAAAAGGGCCCTATGCAGGTCATCCAGCCCCACCTTCTGCTTGGAGCAGAGGTGGCATCGATGACCTGTCAGGTGGCTCAGGGTAGTGTTCATTGCAAACTGCCCCCTGTGAGAGTTCAGCCTCTCCGGGTCACCGTCCCACTGTTAAGTCACGCTCACTGGCAAAACCTTTTATTTCCACACAACATTTTTTCAATGCTGCAAGGTGTTGGCTCTTGCCCTTTTTTAGAACTACCCCTTTCACCTTAGCTCCTCTTAGACCAGCACATGCCAGGCCCCATGTGCAATCTCAAAACAAGCAATTAGGAAACCTGAGTTTGTAAGCATGAATGATCACAGTGCAGCTACAAGGAAGGCCCTCAAGGTGTCAGCAGCCTTTTGTCTTGTCCTGGCAAGAGCAGTGCCATAGACTTGCAGCTTCCTGGTGATGGGAGACAGCCTTCTTAAAGCAAGAACCTCAAATTGTGCCATCCAGAGAGGTATCATGGAGGAATAAGTAAAATCAAGGAGCTGTCAAGGAGATAGAAAAACGTGGAAAGACAAGGGAGAAGGGCAGGACAACCACCGCTTTGTCCAAGTAGGACAGGGAAGAGAAGGGGCATGTCTGCTATTTGTTCTGTCAGCACACACAGTAAACAGAAGCTTCGATTTTCTGGTCAGAACTATTAAAAGAGCCATACCAGTCACTCATTTTCAGATTATTTTTCCCCATGTTATACACAGGCTGAAATACAGTAGTAGAAGCTTAATAAGGTTTAAAGGATTACATTTAACTTGCTGCTATCCAGGTTGATGTTTGGGATGCAATAGTGATGGAAACTAAAATTACAGATAGGACAAAACATACAGGTTGCAACACTGAAACAGGATGAATGGGAGGACAGTCAGTGACTCCGCAGTCTGCCACATCAGAAATTCTCTGCCCTGCAAAGCCCATGCATTGCACAACACCAGGTAAATGAACTGCAGCAGACTAATGGCACAACTACTGTGCATCTCAGAAACAAATGGGATTTTTTTCCTGCAGTAACTGACAGAAAAGCAAAGAAGCTCCGCTGTTAGCTGGATTGGGGAACACAAGAAGGGATTTTAACAAGTCCTCCGTGCCACCCTGTTCCTGCTGACAGCCACGGACATTCAAGCATCTTAATGAAGCATCTTTACAAAGCCAATGCTAGGCTCCTGTCAAAAATCCCCCAAATAAGGCTTCTCATACTTGTTTTCCAAATACTTTTAGCAGAGTGTAGAAAGCATGAAGAATTCATCGAGTTTTGCTGCCCAAGTGCAGTGTGTTTGCCTAGCTATTGATGCTGAAGCTTTCCAACGTTAAGGGGCTGGAACTCGAGTGCAGTGTGAAAGCAGTGTCAGGCCAAGTATGTTGCATGCTGAGGATAAACAATCAAACCCTGAACTGCAAGTACACGTAGGGCAAACGCAAAATACTGAAGCAAGAGAACTTAAAAGCCTAATATCAGACCTCAGGCTTCATGAAATCCATTTTAAGTACAGTAAGACATAGATCACATGAAGATGCTTTCAGTGAAAAATCAGCCTTTTATGAAAAACCTCTCTCTACACACCCAGAATCTACCATCACCATTGTCACTTTCTATTTCCCATGAAACCTTCTGCGTCACTTTTACTCACTCCTGCTGGTGTCTGAAGCACACAGCACTTTGCTTGTATCTGGGTCATCCACACTGAGAAGGGGAATCCTATTATCATTACTCCTTGTAGTGGAAATGAATGAATTTGTACAACCAGCTCAAGTTAGTATTCAAGCTCAGATATTACCATGATGAGCCACTGCCAGCCACATGCAAAAGGACTAAATGCCTTTAATCCAGCCAGTGCAGAGGCACAGCAGTGAGTCTCCTGGTGGAAGGGGTCATTCCCAGGATACTTGAGAGACCACAGTGTTGCCTCTTCATCACCTCTGCTGCCTTTTAATATAGATGGAACAGTTAGAAAATGTATCCCTCTGGGTAAAACAATAAGTCATACAGTATATGAACCATCAGGTTCTGTTTTGCAGACTGAGAAAGAAGCAAACAACCCTAATGGGGAAGACAGCAAAACCCACAGAAGTCAACAAAAGCCCTTCCCTTCCTCTGCTTTGGCTTTGGATTAGGATGAAGCTTCGGGTGAAACACAAAGCAAACAAAAATCAGTTCTGTCTCAGAAGCCAGCAATCACTCTCTTGAACTCTATAACCTGTGCTACCATTCAGTCACAGAGGAGTCCCTCTAAGCAGAACACCTCTGCCTTGCACTGCACTTGTAACCAATGCAGAACTAATTAAAAATACAATAAAAATAATAAATGCAGAATAGACAAGTTACAGAACTGCTGCATGACCTGAAACCTCTGTATGGACCAACACTGGTTGAATGCCTCAGCCTGACTTAATAACGTGACTTAGGACACACTTCATTATCAATCTTCTGTTACAGCTCAGTGCATTTACAAGTGTGTTAATTAAACCACATCAAATGCTGAGTGGAAAAGAGGAAAACTGTAAGCAGTGTTATGGTCTTGCAGACTATGGCTTCCATCTTTTAAATGCAAATACATTTAAAATCACCAGTTCTCACTTAAATCATAAAGTCCTCAGTGTGTACATCCCTTTTTAACAGAACTAAAGGTGTTTGGGAATGTACACATAGACAAAATTGTTCTGAATTATGTTTACTTCAGTAATGCTTAATACTTTCAGTTTTGGAGTGGCCACAACTCACTTTATAAGTTAAGTCAACTTAAACACGCTAATTCTTACCATGGAATGAAATTATTTCTTGCAATAAAATTAAAAGCAAGTTCTCAGACAGTAGTCACTGTTCTTAGTCGGCAATAAGACCAGCTCTTTTGCTGGCATTATGGAGGAGGCCTACTTCAATAGGCTGCAGAAGTCTTAGGGAAAGTAACTGGACAGTGAAAGCACAGTCTCTTGAGCCCTTCAGTTTTAATCCCAATTACTTTTTCAACTCTGCCTTTGGAATGATGGCATGCAAATAACTGCAGTTTGGGGAATCTACTTCCAAATTCCATCTTCCATCTATGCAGACAAACCTTCCTATGGGTCGCTCTGCCCCACTGCCACTGTTGGGATGGGGGCAGTGTTACAGAGAAACCATCACCAGGAGATGCACCATGGCAAGATGCTGCTGGATGTATGGATGCATTATAAACCACTGTGGCCCAAGACTATACTGGGAGAACAAGCTCAGCTCAGGAGCTGTATTTTGGCTCCTGGTCCCATCCTACTCCCAAAGGAGCCTTTTCTGGCAAGGTAAGATTTAGTTCAGAACTGCATTCCCATTACATGAACAGATACAGAATGCTGGATACATAGACCTCCTCCATATATAGACAGACGTTTGATAAACAGAAAAATAAAAAGAGACCATTTCCTGGAAAGCTGTCCATGGTTTTCTCCACTTTTAAGTGCTGCAGTTATTCATTCAGGGCTCGATCCTTCACACACCACAGTGTATACTGCTTCATCAGAGCTCTACTCACAAATAAAGCTATGTATGTATGTGTCCATTTGCAGCACTAGTCCTAGACTCACACTTCTTTTAAGGTGTTTTGAAATCTAATACATTTTAAAGCATTTTAAACTTAGGATTTATGGCTCCAGAATTACAGAAAATAGATGGTATTGCTGCAAGATAAGAAACTGATTTAAGACATCTTTATGCATTCATGTCCCAAGGATATTTTGGTGTTTAAAAGGGCTGTGAAACACATTTACTCTTCTACTCCAGCTGGCAAAGGTTTGCCTACTTTTTTCCAAATTATTCTGGGCCTCATTTATACAATGCAGTGTTTTATCACTGCAAAAAATCCAAGACTTTGCTTTTATACCCTTTATCCTGCAGCAATGCCCAGCAATCCTGATCAGCAAGTGCTGAGTGTCCTTCAGGTGCAGGCAGTAAATGCAAATTTAGCAAAGAGCACTTATCAAATGTAAATACAGGGTCTGCGCTCTCACGATTATCTGATTTTCCCTTGCTTCAGAAAAATCCGTGAGGATGAAATCCTAAATTTATCTTTCAGCCACATGACAGCAAGGGGTGTATGGTACTGCCAGCACGCAGGTGGCATTTACTGGGACATCAGGATGTGCAATTTCAGAACCATCACTAAATGAGGCTGTTTGTCTGACTGTATCTTGCACTTCTAAGGACAGGTAGCTCAGAGCCAAAACGGCACCCATATAGTGCTGCTCTATCCTTTGAGCAATGTTTTTTCACCACCTGTCTGGTCTGAATTTCCCCAGCCACAGCCTGGGTCTGCTCCCTCCATTTTGTCACCCACAGAAGGGCTCTGCTCCACCATCTGCGTTAACCTGCAGGTGCTTGCAGGTGGCAACAAGATCCCTCCCTGAGCTCTTTTCTGGGCTTAACAAGCAATATAATTTTTTTCCCTCCATGTACTTATCCCTCCCTGCTGCCTTTGCCTAAAGCACCTTTCTTAAATTAATTATCAAGGAATTTTATGCTGCTGAGGAGCAACATTTGGAGCCTCCACTGGAACTTGTGGCTTTTTCTTCCGCACCCCAGGAGTGCAAGCACATGGCCCAAGCAAGACCTGTGACACATGCTCTTCTAGGAGACGTTTTATAAATACAGTTTTACCTCATAGCCCTAGTATTAAACATTTGGATTTCCAATTCTCTGTGCTTGCAGCTCTGCCCCTCTGCCCCAGCCATGCCTGCTTCCCAGATGCTCTTGGTGATACAAACAAATGTCTTGTGGTGCTTGGTGGCTAAGCCTGACACGTCCTCCTTCTGATCTCCTTTATATTTCTAGCAACGTGGGCAGAGTAAGGGCACAGAAGTGATTACATCACAGCTGTCAGATAACCTTTCACTGAGACGTAGTTCCGTACAGAAATTAGAAAAAGAGGTGCCCAATGACACCTCATGCAGCAGGTACCTTCTCAGTGCAAACGGAGGCATTTCAGGGATAAGCTCATGCACAGCTTCAACTATGCAATTAAAGATAGGTCAGGAAATTCAAAGGCAACAAGAAAGAAAGACTTTACACAATACCTTCATAGGTGCGAGCTGAATGGGTGTGATGCACGATGGGTCCACCATAGGCTTCGGCCTGTTGGCCGTGTCTGCCAACAAGCTGTGCCATTGCTGAGGTAGTCCTGTGAACTTCTGCTCCCGGTGGTCAAAGCCAGTATGGACACGATGTTCGAAGTTAGAGGGCCCAGAAATTTCAAGCCTTTTCTTTTTCTTTCCGAACATGGTGGAAAAACCTGGAGAAGTAACAGGGAAAAAAACATCTTAATGCTTTGCTGCAGCCATTAGCTGTTCTCTCTGCCATATGCACAATTCTGCTGGATGTTGTTAGCCAAATACCTACATAGATTTTCCTCCAAGCGTACCACCTTTGAGGTCTATCCCCCTTCTCAGAGGACATTCTACAAGGAAATCTCTGTTTGAGATTTCACAAACTTAACTAAGTCTCTGATCTACACATGTTAATGATACCTTCTGAAAAAAGGAACTGCCCCCGTACCCAGAAGAGAAAACCCCAGGTCTTACTTCCTACTCCTTCCTCTGCTGGCCTGCTTGTGCTGCAAGGTGCATCCCACAAAAGCTCACAGTCCCGAGCTTTACAGTTGCAGCCCTATACTGCTTTGCTCAAACAGCAGCACCCTGACACACCCCAAGAACAAATACGCAGCTTTACATCTTAAATCTATATGCTACATCTCACAGAAAAGACAACTCAACCCAGCTGAGAGCCTGGCCCTTGTACGTTCACAGCTGGATTGCACCCAGCAGCAGTGAAAGCAGATTTTATTCCCACACTGCCATTTTAGATGGTGTGTACAGATCTAATACTAATCTGGTCTAAGTGCCTTCATCTGCATTTGTAAAGGGTCCTGCTTAACAATTCTATCAGGTGCCATAATCATTGCATTCACTTAGCACCAGTTGTCATTCTGATGGCAACAAGGTCCTGTGAAAGGCAACACTGCATCTCCAAACTATCTGGGTTTTTGCTTGGGTGGGTGCAGCTTGTTGGCTTGGGACCAGCACCCTCAGGTGGGATTAATTACAGCTCACTATATTTGCTCACTGTGTCAGCACAGGAAACGGCTAACATGTTGACCACTTGGATTAATCCTTGGGTTTCTGGGTCCCACCTTAAATCAGAGCAGAATCCAGTGATTAGGCAAGTTCAGAAGTTACTTTTACAAAGGATTTGAGAAAACTGATGCCTAAGGAAGCAGGAGAAATCCCTGGCCCCAGGGAAACAAAGAAAGGTCCTGTTGCTTTTCAATGAAATATAGCCCTGTTCTCAGAAACCCCTCTGCTTGCTTCAAGATAGCTCTTCACCTTGATCTTGTGGCCATTTCAAGTGGGGCTTGCTAGGTCCTAAAGCAGCAGAAACAGAAGTATTTGCCTTAAACAGCAGCCACGCAAAGAGGCCAGCAGGTCTTTAAAAAAAAAAAAAAAAAAAAAACCTCTTAAAACCTCTCATATCACACAAGAGACTCAGCTGTGAAGACACTGCTCCACCCTTATGACTCAGGTGAAGCTGCTGAGACAAGCTAAGGGAAGAAAACACAGTTGCACTGCTGCTACTGCAAAAGAGATGGGATGATAAATCAGGTTTTTGTTCTACTCTCATTCCATCTTACTAGTTCATTAAAAGATCAAGCCCGTTATTAGGAAATTGATTGCTGGCTGCTTTATACCTCCCCCCGTACGTTTGCAAGCAACAGTGCCTCCCTTGTGTGTGTTTTCTTTAGATGGGGCAGACATGCTCCTGTTGGCTTTTTTTTTTTTTTTTTTTTTTGCAGGTCTCATCTTCTCTGACTTCACTTCCCTTCCCTGAACTCCCTTCAAATTTGCCCTGTTTGACAGTCTCTCCATGTCCGCTACCCTGAATTATTTTCCTCACCTTTTTCTCCTGAAACTTGTTATAATCATCACTTTGCTACCAGGCCCTTTTTCCACTTCCAACATTATGACCCTTTTATTTTTCTTACTGATGGTACCTTGTGGCACTTGCAGAAATGTTTCTAGACTACCCCAAAGTCTTAGTACTTGAACTCTGTTACTCACTTTCAAGTCTAAAACAGAAGCAGCCAGCAGTTCAGGCAGTAGGTTGCATTCACCATTCATCCATGGGGCTCCACTAATCACAGCTGGCATCAGATCAATGGCACTGGATTGATTTCATTCACCCTCTGGGATCTGAATCTATAAGGCCTACTGGAGTTGCATTTTAAACTACAAATTTGCTTCTTCATCTAATCAGTGCCATACTTGCACAGTTTCCACACCAACTTACACCCTAATGCAACTACAGGTTGCATGGAACCATCCAGAGCCCCAAACGCCAGTAGGTAAAAGCGCATCAGCTAGCAGTGGTACTTAAAAACAATAATAATTCAACAAGACATTATTAGGATCATAGAGTATGCCAAGTTGGAAGGGACCCAGAGGGATCACTGACTCCAACTCCTGGCTCCACACAGCACCACCCAAGATCCAAACACAATGCCTGAAAGCCCTGCTTCCTGAGCTCCAGCAACTCCATGCTTGCCCTGGGCAGCCTGTGCTGTGCCCACTGCTCTCTGGGGCAGACCCTGTCCCTAACCACCACCTGCCCCTCCCCTGACACAGCTCCATGCCGTCCCCTCAGAACAGCAGAGAGCAGAGCTCACCACTGCTCCCTGAACTCTGTGAGGAGCTGCAGCTGCCATGAGGCCTCCCCTCAGCCTCCTCTTCTCCAGGCTGTCGAGCTGTGTTCTGTTATATTGTTCTCCTCCGATTTTAAAATACTAATGCAGATGAATGTAAATGTGAAATTTGGTTCAGTGACACCTTTACTTTCTCAGTAGAACATTTAACTCTCAAATCTGATGCTAAGGCCACCGTTCACATAGGGGCAGCAATAGAAGCTCTCCCTTTTGACTGCAGCTCATGCTTACATCAGCTTAAATCGACCGTGAAGCTCTAGCACAGAGACAGGGATACCAGCACCTCGTACAACAAGAGACAGACTCAGCCATGCAGGCAAAAGCACAAATGCTGTGTATCTCTGTGGCTGGAGAGCATCTCCCATGGGGCTGTGCCCATGACAGGTGGCCTGGAAACCCAGCTGACAGCATCTCTCACACCACTGGAGTGGGGCAAGAGGGCTCTGGGCACCGCAGGCTCTTCACCACCTCTTCAAAAAGCTACTTGGCACCATCAAAAGGAGCACAGCCCTGTCTGGCTCTTAATAGCATCAATAATAAATGCTGTGTGCTGTCTCTTTGCTTCATTAGCCAGCAGGGTCCCTGTTTCACTGCAAAGCAAAGCTGACCTCTCCTTACCATGTTCCCTCTGAACAACTGGAATTAATACACACAGCAATACCAAGCAAACTTCATTTCCTCTGATTTTTCTCTAAGAATAATAATAGGATCATTAAAGTTGGAAAAGACCTTAAAGATTATCTAGTCCAACCATACACCTACCACTAATACTGCCCATTAAACCATGTCACTAAGTACTACATCTATCCTTCCCTTAAACACATTCAGGGACAGTGACTCCATCATCAGGAGAGGAGCCTGTTCCAATGCCTCATCACTCTTTTGGAGAAGAAACTCTTCCTAATATCCAACTGGAACCTCCCCTGGTGCAACTTGAGGGCACTCCCTCTAGTCCTATTGCTATTTATTTGAGAGAAGAGGCCAATCTCCATCTCACTACAGCCTCCTTTCAGGCAGTCGTAGAGAGCAGTAAGGTCTCCTCTGAGCCTTCTTTTCTCTAGATTAGACAATTCCAGTTCCCTCAGCCACTCCTCATAAGATTTGTGCTTCATACACCAGCTTCTTTGCCCTTCCCTTGACACGTTCCAGTGCCTCTATGTCGTTCTTGTAGTGAGAGGTCCAAAACTGAACAGCACTCCAGATGCAGCCACACCAGAGCTGACTACAGGAGGACAACCACCTCCCTTCTCCTGCTGGCCATCGTGGCCACTTGGGCACATTGGTGGCTCATTCTCAGCCAAGCACTGACCAGCACCCCCAAGTCCATGCAACTTTCCAGCCACTCTGTCCCAAGCTTGTAGCACTGCATGGGGTTGTTGCGACCAAAGTGCAGGACCCGACACTTGGTCTTGCTGAACTTCATCCTGCTGGCCTCAGCCCCCTGATCCAACCTGCCCAAGTCTCTCTGTAAGACCTTCCTACACTCAGGAAGATCAGTACTTCACCCCAGCTTGGAGTCATCTGCAAACTTACTCAATTCTCTCATCAAAATCATCAATAAAGACATTAAACAGGTCCAGCCACAATACCAACCCCTGGTGAACACCATTAGTGTCTGGTCACCAGCTGGATTTCACTCCATTCACCACCTTCTCTGGGCCCAGCCACCCAGTCAGTTTTTTTGTTTGTTTGTTTTTAAATGCAGCACTTCATGCAATTGAAGGCATGGTCATATTCTTAGAACACCACACATTTACACTGTGGAGAAGAATCTTCCATGGATTTGCACCTACCTCAAACTGCGTTTGTGAATAGGAGGCTGCAGGTCAGGCTGCAGCTGCCAGGACTGTGTTCCCAAGCCAACCTCCATTCACTAAGCTTTGTCAAACCAATGATCACTTCAACTACTCTCTCCTTTTCAAACCATAGCACTGAAGCACTGCCGCATGTGAATGATGCCACTTGTCCCCGACTATCTGAGGACATGGTTTGAGGAAGCCAAGCCAGTGACACTTCCTGATTCCGGCTCAGAAGAGCCTTAGTTTTGTCCCCAGAATATGTCACACAAGGTACTTCATCCTCAGACCTCAGAAAGAGAAAATTTAATCTTTCTGCCATGACTTTATTGATCTGATATTAAAAAAATGAAGCATTTAATCATGTGGAAAAGCAGTAAACAGCCTGGAGAAATGAATAAATGAAAATGCTCTCCAAGGCTTATCAAATTGTTTCGGCAATGGAAGGTACCAAGAGAAATGATTGACCTCTCCATTTCCTCAGGATGCTGAATGGCATTTGTGCAACATGAATGTTAACAAAATTTCTATCGAAAGCACAGAATGCATCCTTTTAAAGAAAACATTCATTCAGGCACCACTTACCCAATCTCTGTCACAGAGCACAACTATCCTCTTGCAGTTGTTAGCAAAATCTGATTTCCTAATAGAGTTGCTCAAGAAAATATCCTGCAGGCCATGGGGCAATCGCCTGTATTGAGCAGAGACACAGGGAGGCTGGTGGCTGTGGGGGGCTGCCTGCCGGGCACCCTCACCCATCCCTCCCCATGCCAGAGCACTCACCCTTAACTAAATTCCTCTTGACAGCCTTCAATGTATTCCTGACCATGCCAAGTCTCTCAGCAAGTGGCACCGCTCTGTCCAGCTCCTCCTGCGCTCTCCCCTACCGAACGAGAGGAAATGAGAGCTGTCATCTCCTAAGGTGTTGCTATTTTTGTGGGAATGAGCATAACCAAGACGTCTGTCCTGTGCTTGTAGGTGCTTTGCTAACACACAGACTGGTTGGTTACTGCTACACGTGTGGGGCAAGGTGCTGCTCAGTGCGAGGTCTGGGGGGAGGCTGGTGTAAGAGCCAGTACTGATAGCATTGCAGCCATTCATAAGGCTTAAGAAATCCTGCCCTGTAACATTCTAGTCTTCATGTTATTCACCACCCCACTCAGGAAAGGCACACTCTGCTCTGCTGGTGCATGCCGAATGGTTATAACAAAGCTCCATCCAGCTGCTGCAGGAATGGAGGCAATCCTGAAAACACACTATTGGGAGTAATCATGGCATCTCTCACTTAATGCTGCTTACTGCAGTTCCTAACAAACTGAATTAGACTCAACCAGCAAAGTCTGGCTGTTAGATCTGTATCAGGCTGGGAAAAAGTGGCTCCTTTTCATTTGACTCCTTTTCACACACAGAAATAATTCACTGATCACTGCAGTGCAACAGACACCTGGACTAGCCCAAATTTCACGTGTGGTCAGTCGTGACATGCTGAAAAAAACCCCTACATCCGAGACACCTGCATGTGCAGTGATATGGCAGATAGACTAGCAAAGCAAATCTACTCCGTTGCCTGCTGCAACCACAGTGTGCTGCTTCCCAGTCACATACAAAGGGACCATTCAGGTCCTTGCAAGAGGGTGCATGAACTTAGGGCACCTCCATGGATGCACAGCAACAGCTCCTCTACAACAATTTGAAGCCTTGCCCAGCTCATGTCCTTAAGTTTGTCCTGTTGGCTACCATGGAGAGATGACAGGTTGCTCCGGTTATACAGACTCATATCCTTGGCTCCATCCTAGGACTCTGGCAGGTTGTCTCTCCCCTGTATGTGAGATAGCAGGTATGGAGACAAGCTGATGAACAGAAATGCTGAAAGTGTAAACTGATGCAAAGTAGCCCTGGAGAACAGTTATGCACTTATGGCATGTAAAACCCGACCAGCTGAAATAAAAGGAAACACAGAACACCTTTGACTTATGGCTTAAGGTGTTCTATATATCTTTATCATATCCTAACTAGGAGCTATTCATTTAAATCATCAAACGTGTAAACGTTAAGTCTGTGGATTAAGTAGCAACCAAAGGCCAGGCCCTGTTCCCAATGAAAAAGTGGGATATGCTTTTTATTCCCCTCTCAGAAAGTAGCTCTTCTTTTAGATTGAAAATTAGGCAAGTAAGAAAGGTTTATTTTGTATTGTACCTTGAAAACTACCAGGGAGCCCCAAGTGCATCTGCTAGGCACTGACAACAGCACTTGCAATCCCAGACAATCCTGCTGACCAGCAGTGAGCAAAGGACTATGAAATTCTACCATACTTAAAAGCATAAGATAACCTTATAAATAAAGTGAGATGGGTATTTTTACTTTAAAATTTAGTTTTTAATGACTGCATATCACAGCTACACAAGCTCCATTTCTTTTCCTTATGTTATAATTTCAGCAACCAGATGCTGTGTCCCATTAAATCAAGGGAATACTCTGTGCCCAGCAGCAGCACTTGCTGGTAGCCACAGGTAGATGTCTGCCCTGGGAAGCCTGGAAGTATTTCTTACCCAAAGCTTTTGCTGCTTGAGCACGTGGCTGGGTCATAAATACTCCCTCATTTTTCATCATCTGTCTCAGCCCAGCAACACTTTTGCTTTTTAACAACCAGCAATTAGTTCATGTTCAAAGAACAAGCACACACCACAGACAGTCCAGCAGTCCATGTTGGTTTTTTTTGCAAGGCCTCCCTGTGGTTCCTCTGCTGCACAATCTTGCAGCTTGGGGGCAGGCACACTGTGGAAATTTGGAAATTAGCTTCACACATTGAACATTCATCTGCTGTGAGCCCAGAGCACAGGGCTGCATGGAGAGCTGAAACCTCCTGGTGTCTCACAGCTCTGCAAAGGCAGCCACATAGCCACAAAACCTGGCTACAGCCAACAGTGTTAGCAAATTGCTTCATTTTTAAAAACTGTAAAGAAGAAACATAGGTTGCAAAATGGGAGATGGGTGTAAGTTGCTTTCCTTTATAATTTCTCATTACTAATAATAGTTTTCTGTCATGAAAGTACCCCAGCTATTCTCCTACAGAGCAGACAGAATGTAATAATCCATCATTAGCTTTGCCAGCTTCCATTCTCACTCTGTGATTAATTGTAACCTTTTCCAATATTTGATCATAAGTGAAAAGAGTACGAACTGAGAAGCACAAACTAAATTAATGTGTCAGCCAGCTTGCATAGCCAGTACTCGAGATAAATGTGAGTCTGGCTGGTATTCCATCTCAAGGAGAGCTACTGTCTGCTCACTGACTGATGGCACTCTGAAATACTCCAGAAGCAAGAGGCAGAAGTCACACTGGTTCTCCTTCAGCTGGCACAGCTGCAACTCTCCGCTGCTGAAGCGCATTGAAGGAGATCGAACCTGGCCGTGAACAAAGGCACACACCCCAGAAAATTCACAAGACAGAAATATGGCAGGGCATTCAGCCCTGCCACTTGCCTTGCTTTCAAGCCAAGGGTTTACAACAGCTCTTCAGTGCAGCTCCAGAGTTGGGCTGGCTCTTGATAAACCTGTGTTAACTCACTGTCCAGCAGCTCTCCCTCAGCTGCAAATCAACTTTTTTCATTCTGACCTGTCATTCTTTCTTTTTAAGAAGTGAAAGTCAAGTCCATGGGTCATCATACAGGATGGGAGGAAAACAGCAAAAAACACTGATTCTGGCCCACACAGAGTAGTTTGCTTTGCTGCAACATTTTGCATACACAAGCTGACATATCTGTGTGTATACATATATATAGCTACTAAAATGAGAAAAAATGTTTAATATTCTCTACATGAAACAATAGCAGCAACAATAGTTTCATATTTCTTCTTTGTTTGCTGTAAGGATGGCTCTAAACTTCCTGGTGGGGCTTATTTTCTGCTGCCTACAATCAAAGCACAGATTACCACTGAAAAAAATCAACAAGGTTGGAAAAGACCCCTAAGATATCTAGTCCAATTTTCCACCTACTGCTAAATGCTTTCCCAACAACACCCGGATGTTTCTGGATGGGCAGAATGTCTTTTGTTTGGTCATTCTTCTACTGGTCTTATCTAAAGGGTGATCTTTAACATAAACAGCTTCAGACCTCGTTAAAGGTACTGTTTCATTTGTCAAGTGCATGGTTTATACTGAAGGCAGGAGAATGCCAGGTAGGTTCATCTGTTTTGAGACCAGTTTCTCCATGGCCTCTGTTTAACCCTCTGTCTTTATTATTTTAGTGTTTCAATTTGAAAACAGTAAGACAAACCTTTAGAAAGTGTTCTTATGCACCCTACCAATGAATCAAGATGACAATACGTAACCACCCGGAGACTACAAAAAGGATCTATGAATCTTGAACAAATTAAGCCAGCTAACGCAGCCTCAATACTGAGAATCCTCCACCACACTGCTAACTAAGCTCTTCTCCATGTGAACAGCATCACTGATGACAAATCAATCACCTGTGACCATAAGGATTTTCCACCCTCTTACCTATTTGATTCAAGAGTACAGAAATACTGTTTTCATAGCATGCCAACATGAATTTTAGGCACAAAAATGCTTGATGGTCAACAGGATTCAACTTACTTGTCCACATCCCATGGATTTTCAAGACTCATTATATTTTTTAAGACAGGAAGGACTCCAAAAGTATTTAAACACTTTTAAAATGTATAGGTCACTCCAAAAGTAATGCCTCCTATTTATTTCCATGGAAACTGTAACAGATACACAGAGCACAATAACACTATTTGATAGTGCAAATTCTCAGCTAGAAAACACTATTTTTCAACACAGTCACCACCATTAGCTATGCATTTTTGCCAGCAAAAAGCAAGAGCCTGCATGCTGTGCCCCTAAAAATCTGCACCAGTGGAGGCGATCCACTGTTTTACAGCTGCAGTGATAGCACTGCTGTTAGGAAAATGCTGTCCACACAGACCATCTTTCATCAGATCAAATGGATGGAAGTCAGAAGGTACCAAATCCACACTAGGTAGGGGTGGTTGGACAGTCCAGCCAAAATTGACAGTGTGCTCCACAGCCTTCAAACTGGTATGGGGCTTGGCATTACGGTGTTACAAGATAAACGCTGTCTTGCTCTCTGGCCTCACTCTGGAAGTTTGAGGCTTAATTGGGGGTCAAAATGTGGCAATCGGAGTTGATGGTTTGCTGGGGTTGCAGGAAAACCAGAAGAATCACCCCTTTCCTACACCAAAAGATGGCACACTTCACTTTACCCATTGAAGGCTGCGTCTTGAACTTCTCCTTCAGTGGGGAATTCTCATCTCAGCAACTCTACCGATTGCCATTTTGACTCCAGCTCAAAGCAGTGATACCACATCTCGTTACCAGTAATGATGCAATCCAGGAAACTGTCACCTTTAGCCTCATAGTGGTTCAATAGGTCCTGAAAAACTTACAGATGGTGAGCCTTCTCTTCCTGGGCAAGCATTTGTGGGATACAACTGGCACAAACTTAGCAATATTCCAATGTTGCCACCATCATTTCCAATGCCTCGAAGCTGATATTCAGTTCTGTGCTCAGTTCCCTGGCTGTAATCTGCTGATCTGTGTAGAAAACGCGATTGA
Organism: Phasianus colchicus; assembly: GCF_987193195.1. Taxonomy (NCBI): domain Eukaryota; kingdom Metazoa; phylum Chordata; class Aves; order Galliformes; family Phasianidae; genus Phasianus; species Phasianus colchicus. Next base: position 13,734,681 of record NC_143437.1, on the reverse strand, counting down.
GACGCTCTTCATTTTGTGGTGTGACAGCTGTGCACAGCTGCCTGGAACACAGCCTGTCTTTCATGTCACTGCCACCTCTTCTGAAATGCAGCACACACTGCCGTACTGTGCTCACATCCTCTGCCTCGTCTCCAGAAATGTTTAGCAAGTGTCAATGAATGCAAAGAGTGCAATGCTTTTCTATATGGAGGAATTCAATTACTTTTGCTTCATATGTGCTTCCAATTGGACACCATTTTTCAGACTGCCCTCTACTGCCGTCTTTCACATGGCACCAAAATGTAACAGAACATAGGTGGGAAAGTTCAACCTCTACTGCTGCACTACTAACATCTGCCTCTGATGTCACAGACCAACATAATAAAATTGGAGGCATTATTTTCGGAGTAGCCCTCATACATGCTTTAATCACAGAGAAATATATTCAGACTGACATCCTGACCATACCTAATAAGCAGAAAAGCGTCATCCTTCCTAAAAATGCTCATTTACCCTACAGCATTTGGCTCACTTCAACCTTAGGTCAAATTGCCAGTTTTTCAGAGTTACTGTGACACTGCACAATGCAATAAAAACATATTCAAACAATTATAAGCTGTCCAGAACCTGTCATTGTCCACGTTAAGCACCACAATACTTTCTTTACAGCTCATTCATCACAGCACAGCACTGTCTCTTGACAGACGGCCCACGAGAAATGCACAGTGGAACAAAATACAGGAAAAAAATAATAACAAAAGGCAACGTATGCTTCTAGAGAAATAGTAAAAGCTGGTACAGTGGCCAAACTAGGATTTGTGTACTCCAGGGAACAATACTCAGTCTTTTTATTGAGAGCTGCTCTTGCACAAGGACTCATTTCCACATACTGAATAACATGTGCTTCCCTAATTTAGAACTCGTGTGATTCCCGGTGGATTTTAACGCTCAGTAATTTTCAGTGAGTAGCTTAAATGCACATATTGTAGTCAGTCACTCTCTATTATCTTATACACACTCACGCTCATGCAGCAATGTATAGACAGAGTCTCCTGCAGTGAATTAGTTTGCAACAGCTCGAGGCACATTAAAAAGGGGAAAAACAAACAAGCAAAGAAAAACAACCAAGCAAACAAAAAACCCCCACAAATCTCCAACCCCAGGAGGTATCTCAAAATACTTCTAGCCCTAGCAAATGAAAAGATTCCTGATTTTCAGACACAAATGATCATCTGAGTGCTCAGCTTGAGATAACTAATGGTAATAATTTTGCTGGAAATGCTGGACACCCACAGGACAGGGTGTTAAGTAAGACACCCATTCAGCACGACACCCCATACCTCAAGTGACTTCTTAGAAGCAGTTGAAATATTTTCCTGAGGTTTTATTATTACATAGTATTTCCAAATACATACTGCTATACTATGAAGGATATAACTAAGGACTGAGAAACAGCTGCTCACTTTTAATGTTTCGAACTAAAAAAAGCCCCAAAATATTCAGGAAAAGGAAACACTACCAAGAAGAAATGTGATGACACAACAGGAGAGCTGAGAGAGGGAGCAGAAAGAGCAAGAAACACTGCAAAAAAACACAGCAGTGAAACAGTATTACTTAATTACACATCAGCATTTCTGCAGGTTCAGATGACTGTACAGTAAGAACTGCAGGAATATGAAAACACACATCTGTCAAGAGACTCAGAAACTACCTGAAAATCACCCGGAAAGTTGCTCTGACTGATCGTGCACCAGGTTACATGTAATCTGCATCCAGGGCCACATCCTCAGTGGGCTGACAAAGCCTTGGCAAAACACATGAACTGCCACTGACACGCAACACAATAATAATAAAAAGGTACTTAGGCATTCAAATAACTTTTTTCTTCTATGTAAAGCTCTTCTGAAACTGAGTTTCTTCCCCAGCACTTGATGGTGACCACAAAGCTGGCATTACTGCTGACCAAAGTGGGTTGCTGGGGGTGCCCTCACTAGCACAGGTTACTTCTCAGCACACAGAGAGCAGACTGCAGGGTAGGCAGTGACATGCACCAACGTGGATGTATAGCTGTGATAGCACCACATGCGCCAGAGCCAAAGTGCTAATGAGGCAGGGGCTCTGGCTCTCAGGAATTGCTCTTTCCATTATCATTTTCATTTGTAATATAAAGATCGTTTTGCAATGTACGATCTAAAGAAATGAAGGCTGACAATAAAAACACTCTTCAGAGTGAAACATGTTGTCTGACTTGTGCTTACCAAGAAGTGGAAGAAAATGAGATTACTTGATATGTCAAAATATCTTCAAAATGCAAACAAACATGTCTACAGACTAACACACCCACAGCTAGTACTCAGAAGATTAAAATCATCCTTGTGGGTTTCCTGCCTTACTATCAACTTACTATCAAGTTTTGCTCTGCATCACTTGAATGCGAAGAAGAAACATTTCAGTGATCTAAAATACACCGCAAATGTTTAGATTCCACTTTACATTTTTACTTCTTACATATTTTCCAGTCCTTTTTTTCTCTGCATAGAACTGAAAAACTGGTTTGAAAGTCGATTCTTATCCTATTATGCTATACTCATTTTCCAAACTAAAAATGAGAAGCAATCTCTTAAATGATTTGCTAGAACTTACTCTCCTTCTCAAAGTTTACTGTAATTTTTTTATACAAAGCTTTGAACATTTATAAAGCAATGCTCTCTCTATCCTCTTCCACTTCATCATGTACCACGGTCAACAACTGCATTTGAACAATTCCTCAACACTGAGTTGTTCAGAGGTAAGAGATCTTGCTGTGTAAACTTTTGGTGTCCCTGAACCTCAACTAGGAAGTGATGGGTCTCACCCATTCTCAATTTAACTGGGAGATAAAGATTTAATGGATAAATAGAGATCCTTTCTGCTCTAACTTTGAAACCAGTGTGGAAATTTTGAGATTGGCCCCAGATAAGTCAATAGAAGACATAATATAATGTTAAATCTTAGATACAATGACCAAAAAAGTCATATCTCTGGGTAGTCAGTGCAAATCTAGAAAGATGAATGCTACTGTGAGTTTCTTCTTGTTTCCCAGCTTTTAAATGGCTAAGATAGAAATGATTTCTGACTGTGTAAATGTTTTGAACAACCAAAGAGGTTACTACATCCTGGAAGATCACCACCACCTCATGAGGGACAAGGCTGGAACAGAAAGTGACACTAATTTCTTCCTTCAGAGGAAAGATGCATGTGAGTCACAGCGTTTTGCTGGGCCCATCCATCTTCTGCTTCTGGGAAAAGCATGCTTTTCCTCTTCAGGATCAAGTACTTCATCTGAAATGGTCCAAAAGGCCACTGTCAGCCTCAAAAAAGAAAATCAATATAAGTAGGCTGCCAGTTGACTATGTGGCCCAGCTAAGAAGACTTCCAAAACCTTGGTCCAGCAATACCATGAGAAACACACAAAACCATGTGTATAAATTGGTTCAGCTTGGAAACGTTTAGACAACAATGTCAAAACACCCCTTCCAAAAGTAACAGCCCTGCTTGAACAATATGGCATCGCCCCTGCCCAGCCTGCAGCCCAGCCCAGCTGCCTTTGAGCCAAACTCTTGAAATCAGGTGAGGTTGAGAAATCACCATTAACAAGGAGTCTGTGAGCAAAGCCAAGATCTCTGAGTGTTTTCTGAAAAGTCTTATTTATCACAGAGAAGGAAATGCTGACACCACAAGTAAGAGAAGAGCTTGGCCACCATCTCGCAGAAATCAAGGGCCTATGGTTCCTGCTCTACCGAGGGAAATCATGCTGGGAGACAGCAGGCCCTAGCCCTTCTTTTATATCCCTGAAAAACACAATTGTAGTGTAATTGTATCTCATTAAAGATTCTTAAAGTCTAAGTAGCAAAAATATACCACCAATTAAGGAGGGAAAACCTCTGCATGCTGGCTCTGGTTGCATTCAGCACTGCTTTCAGGGGCAGGAAGGCTTGTTAGCTCATTCATTCCTGACTTCATTACAGACCAAATGCAACAAAGCTGCTGACACAAGTGGGAAATATCAAAGGATAAGTGGGAAAAGCGACTGTAAAAGAACACATTAGGAAAACACGTGCAGTTATTCTAGAAGATGGGGACCACGGCTAGTAGTAAGTGAAAAAGGACACTGTGCAGTTCACTAGCTGAGATAAGTGTGCAGAAGGAGTTGAAAACACATCACTTTCACCACAACAGAATTACCACTCAGGATCAAATGAAATATCCTGTTCTACCAAAACTTCATTTTCACCATTTTCCGTAACAAAAAGAGAAGGATAAGCATAAAAATCAAAAGCTATTTTAAAAAAGTTAAAACTTTAGCAACGTCAGCTTTTTTTTTTTTCCTCAATTTTTCAGAGCAGACATTTCAATAAATTCACTGATTATTTTTTGTTTTGTCTGTCTGTGCTCTACAGGTGGACATCAGAGAAGATGACATAATATGTGTGTCATGAAGCAACATAAAAGTTTCAGAAAGATGATTCTAAGATGGCCACGACACTCAAATTATTCAAGAGATTGCAAATGAATGACAATAAAACCTTTATAGTATAGCACTGTAAGGTATCCTCTGCACTCCAAGCCTACTGAAAACCTCCTGCATTCTTCTTCCTGAGTTTTAAAACACTTTCTTGCAGCAACTTGTCATAACTGTCCTCCTGGAAATCCAAATGATCCAGTTACCATGTCCACTGAAAAGTGCTAAGCAAACTGCCTCCAAAGAATTAATAACAGTTTCTTCCACCTAAAACCTTCAGTACTTTAGGAATCAGGACTGCACAGACTTTCACGAGGGGAAGAAAATAAACCAAGAGTCCTCTGAATCCAGTAACAAAGTATGACTTCAGTTCCTCTGGGTTGGAAATACTGTGTACATTGAGCTCAGGTCATAGGATCACTGAAACACAGAATGGCTTGGGTTGGGAGGGACCTCAAGGACAACCAGGCTCCAACTTCCCTGCCAAGGCAGGGCTGCCAACCTACACATCTAATACTAGAAAGCGCTCATTCCTTCTGATGAAACAAACTCCTAGGCATGTGGTTTGCAAAATGCTTTGGTGTGCCTTCTAATCCTATTCAGCCATTTTCTTGTGAGAGATTCTGAAGATAAATCAATGTCCTAAGGTTTTTCATTGCTTAGCAAGAAGCTTCAAACTTCACAACTACTAAATTAATATTAAATCAGTGAATACATTTGGAAGTTATAAGTGATCAATATTAGGCTCTGCCCAACAGGAACTGAAAATGCTGGTCTGCTTCTCTAAGACAGAAGGACATGGGATTATCTGCATGTTGAAGGACTGTAAGTGAGCTACGTTAAGATCACATTCTGTACAGAACTTCTGCACAGTAAAGACACACCAGCACATGGAAAACCTTCATAGATGCTATTTTGCTAGTAGAAGTTCCAAAATCATCATTATCAGCCCTCCTGAAAACAAAGTGGATATACTCATTTTACTATAATTCTGAAGGCAGTACTCAGAAAGAAGAAAACAATCTCTCCTGCTAAATTGGCCAACACACTCTCATCTGCAACACTGTATTCCTGCACTTCGCTGGCTGACTACAAATGTCCCTGGTCAAAATTTTAAGACACATTGCTGTACAACAAAGTAATAAAGAGAATAAGAAGACTGCAGCCTACTACATGCATTTACACGCACGAACACAAAAGCACACTAAGATCAACTACTTAATCATAGTTAGGTTTAACTGGAAAGAAGTTTTTTTCTCCTCTTGCTATTGTGGACCAGGAAAGGATTACCTATGGAATGTAGCACAGCATGGGCCACTTGTCTTCACTAGCATGAAGAGACACTAAGAAGCACTGAGAGGGAATTTTAGAGCCTCAGTCCTGCCCCAAGGTAGGCTTATTCCCAGCAGCAGCCCATTTACCCATGACTAGAGAGCAGGCAGTGGCTCCCAGCACTTCCAGGCAGTGGCTCCTTCCTCTGAAGCTTACTGAATGCAACAGCCCTTCCTCCTGCATTTGCTGACTCCGGATCGGGTTGCCAAAGCACCAGGAAGAGGACAGGCAGCTGCCAGATGTTCTGGAGAGCAGGTCAGCCAGGTGCTCAGCAATACTCCTCCAAAGAGGCAGCTCTTTGCTTGGGGCCCAGGTCCCTCCCCAGCAGAACTGCTATAATCCTCAAATTTTGAGTCTTGTTCCCAAAGATCCTTTGCAAAGCAACATTTATTTTTACTGCTTTCCATTTCTCTAGTTAGCAGAATCTCGATACACCATCCATACCACTTGAACTGGAGACCAGCAGCACATAGCACCTTTACATGGAGCTACAGGAGATGCCGCACCGCTGCAGCTCCTAAGGAAGAGCTAGAGGCATGCTTCTGTCATTCCAACCATGCTCATAAAACACTCGGACTTGAAAAAATAGCCTCAGACAACAAACATGAGAAGCAATGGAGAAAGCAGCCCCTCTCCTTGCCCCTGGGTGGCCAGTACCGGACAGCAGCAGGTGACCTTCCCTGGAGGCACCTCCATGCACCATACACACAGCGCAGCCTGGCCCTGGCTCTGCTATGTGCCCGTTGCTCTCAGCTCGTCAGCATTCATTAGCTTAAAAAATTCCAGCTCAACGCAGCCTGACTCAGCCTTTGGTTGCACTCTGTGCACCCACCCTAACCTGCATAACGGTGTGCACTGTGCAGCCCTGAGTTCAGCTCTACTGACAGCATGCTTTTCTAAGTTATTTCCATGTTCTTTGGGATAAATGCAGGAAGAAGTTCTGGGTGGCTTTTAAAATGATTATGCAAAACATTATGTGCTGTACAATACCTTTTCCAGTAAGTCCTCTGTAGCACTCTGAAGGTAATGAACTCTGTCATTATAACCACTGTGTATAGGCTGGATGTTTTAACTGGAACTAAGATAATCTCAACTCCTCGTGTTTCTTACTTGTGGCCTGTCCTTGAAAGTAACCAATGCCCAAGACACCTCAAAAGCTGGAGGCTCAGCTCACCCACATATGAGATGTGGGTATGAATAAATCAGCGCAAATTTGAATTTCTCTCTCGCTAGCAGGGGCTCCGCCTGGAAAAGCTGCACCTGCAATAGAGCTGCCAAGTGTACCTACAGCACTCTTAGTGCCATCTAAACAAACAACTGATTCAGTATATTGATTCACTTAAATGCCAATTATGAAACTAGATATTCTATACAGAAATTAAGAAACTGCTTATTTATGTGAGTTACAGGGAGGGAGCTTCAACACTAAAAACAAACTCCCAAAATTTCCAATACCTTCAAACACTATTGTACGTGTGACAATCAGAATTATTAAGGCCCTTGCATACCTGATGAGAGCAGAGCTGAGTATGTGCTGCTCTAGGCTTTGTACCTCTCTGAAAGTCATCTGCACAACCCACTTTACTGTGGCCTGGTATAAAGCTGTCTCATTGCTGTTTTTGTTTTCTGTCTTATCATCTGAGCCTCAAAATTACTGTTGTTGGCTTCAGTGGAAAAAGGCTCTGATCTCAGAAAGAACCTCTCTCTTCTCTATTTACTTCTGTCTTAGCAGTATAGGAAAAATAACCCCAAATGGTGACAGCCAATGCAAAGGCAAAGGTGAGAGGACATGTGGTTGACTTTATTTGAGAAAGCTTACTTCATATTCCCTGTCTTTGAACACAGGCCAGAGGAGGTCCTGCACAGAAACTGAAGTGCCTAAACTTTTGAAAGAGTAATGGCTAAGTAACAGGATAAAAAGATTAAGGTAATGACATGCTGTTTTCTATAACACTGCAGGTTTAAACAAAAGCTCCTGGCATTGTTTTTTGGTGATGGTGATGTACAACTGAACATTAACCATCCTTTGGCCAAATCAACATGCAGATACATTTCTCCATGCTCCAGATCTGCTCTGAAACCAGCCAACCCAACTATCATACCATGCCTCAGTAGATGCTGAGTCCGCAATAGAATGAAATGAGCTGGAAAAAAGCAGCGGTAAAAACAACTGCAGCAGTTCAATGTACCAGTGCCTGCTTCCCTCCTGGTGGCACTCCCCCCTGTTTCAGTGAAATCAAAACCTGAGCAACTTAAACCATGTCCCTTCATGACGAGTTTGAGTATTGATGTTTCGTAAAGATGCACATTATTTGCTCTGAATCCAGCAGTTTACGTTTATCAGAAAGGAAAAAGAATGACAGAAATTTCTGACTTGGAAAATCTCAGAGTCAACATTTGTAAGTTAAGTCTAATTTTACTTTAAATACCAATTTATGCATTTTTTTCTGCTTTCTAATAATGAAAAGTACTCTCCCATGGGGATGAATCAATCACACTAACATGCAAAAACCATCCATCTGCTTACTAACAGAGTTTCCTAATTCAAAGGTAAAGACAAGCAGAACAGCAATAACAAGAAAGCAAGCATCTGAAATGCTCCACTGAACTCTGCTCCAGGAAATATCAGAAAAGATTTTCTTCTACCCTCTTCCCCCTCACCAAAGACAGCTTTCTTGTGCTGCTGGCATCTATCACACATGCAGAGGCAAATGCTTCCACAGTTGGTAATAATCAGTGCAAGGAAATCGCAGATCGGGGGGAGGAGAAACTCTATTCTTTCTTCATCCTGGCTAAAGGCAACCTTAAAGAAGAGTGCATAAGAACTTAGTAGAATCTTTCTTCACCATTTTCATTCTGTAAGCAGAGCCAGGTACACCTGCAGCACTTCTACACTGCTTGTTCTCTGGAGCTCTCTGTTTTGCCATGCCCATGCTGCAGCCAGGCTGTTTCTCAAAGGACTGCTCCTGTCAGCTTCTACCTATCTCACCTGCTGTATTGCTCAATCACCTATTTATGCAGAATCATCTTCCAAATTCTCTCAGACTTCATCACAAACTCACCTTTATCTCCAACCTTGTGCTCACTGTCACCCCAGGTTACCAACAGTCAAGTTACCCTCCTCTATATTTGTGACTCTCAATGTTTGCTGCGAAATAAAATAAGTACAAAGAACCATCTCCAGCAGAATAACTTTTCATGGTAGCCAATATAAAGGATTTTCCTTGATGTCACACAAATTGGTTTGGAGAGGACCTCAAAGATCACTGAGTTCCAACACGCAGCTGTGGGCAGGGCTGCCCCCATCAGCTCAGGCTGCCCAGGGCTTATCCAACCTGGCCTGGAGCTCCTCCATGGAAAGGGCATCCACAGGTCTGGGCAGCAGTGCCAGGGCCTCACCGCCCTCTGAGTAAAGAATTTCTGCCTAACATCTAACCTAAATCTCCCCTCTTTTAGTTTAAAGCCATTCCCTCTTTTCCCATCACTATCTGTTTGTGTAAAACATTGATCCCCTCCTGTTTATAAGCTCCCTGCAAGCATACAAAAACATGAATAAATACAGAACAAAGCAATACAGATGCAGAGAAGCAAACTTAGGCACTGCAGGAGCTAGGTTGGAAATATAAATATAAACAAATTATGGTTACAAGGACACAGAATAAAATCAAAACCAAACGTAGACGAAATCTCTAGATGCCTAAAATAAAGATTAGGTTTCAGAATAGCTATTGTACCTTTTCTACCTGAGAAACAGATTTCAAAAGTCTAAGACATAAAGACTTAATCAGCCATAGTACTTTGGTCGTATCTCATCTGTAAAATGATCTATTAAATTGCAGGAATAAAAGTGAGGTTTTTATTTAAGCTTCTCCAGGAAGAGATTTGTTTGAAAGAGGTCAGTTCAGCCTTTCATTCAAGGTAATCTCTACTGTTTATTTAAAAAATACAGAATGAGGGGAAAATGACGATGGGCCAACACAGCAAAATTTCCCTATGGATGCAACAAAGCAAAAACCTGCAGGTCAGCTTGCTTTCAGCTGGGAAAAACAAACGCAAAAATTGCAATCAGTCTGCAATTCATAAGGATGAATCACATGGTGATGATTCAGACTGAATTGTTGACAAAGTTAGCCTAATGAAAAACCCTGCTCAGAGAAGGGTAGCAGTACTGGAGTTAGTTTTGGCAGAATTCAAGACACCAACCTACAAGTCTGGTTTGTCAAGGGTCTCTGTGGTCAGAGCAGAAGAAGGCGGACCACCAATGAAATTATTTCCATTACTTTGTATTTTGCTCCTGAAATCAGCAGCTTGCCCTTTCCATCCTCACAGCCCCATTCTGTCCACATGCCTTCGTGCTGTTAATGCACAATTACGATTTAAATACATTGCCTTTAAGCTTTTGAGTCACCAATGGTCATTTAGGTCAATACATTTGTTTCTTCTGCTCTTTTGAATATTCATGGATTTCAGTGTTTTTCCACTTCTCAGTCCCACTGTAACTCATTTCTGAGCCTCCTATCGCAAAACAACAAATGCCAGGCAAACCACATGCTGTGCTGCCCATCTGCTTCCACTGACGCCTTTCCTGTTCACCCCATGCTTCATCCGCTCTGTGCTTTACATGATCTTCATGGCAAAGTTTTCTCATTATTAAGTCCATCTATCCTGATGAATCAGAAAACAAGAAGAGCAGCATTATCCATTACCACAGCAATATAATTACTGTCAATATATAGTTTTCTCCAGCGCTCATCAGCACTAAGCTCCTTTACTCTAGCACAGAACACTGGAAAAAGAATGCAGAAAACTTTCAGTGTGCAACTGCTTGTCATGCAGGTGGGGAACCACCTTGGGGCAGTGACACCACGCAACCAGCAAAAGAATCCAGTCACTTCAACTTGCTGTGACAACAATTCCATCAAAGCATGCTCCTAGCATTTATGAAACAGCCTTGACACAAGTGCCTGCAGTGAGAATGCAAGGAAGGGAATGCAAGGGAAACCATGAGCAGGGAGGGATGAGTGCAGAGCAATAGGCACAATTGTAGAAATTGTGCTGGATTTCTCTGGAAAGGCAGGAGCAGCACAGATATCAATGTGAGGAGGTGAAGGCTGGTCCACAGGGCACAGATGTAATAGAAAATTGAGTAACGGAGGATAGGCAAGTAGTGAAGGAGCTAAATCAGTCAAGTAATTTTGGCTTGATCCAGCTTCAACGGGGAAGGCCAATGGAGCAGCTCTTACAGGGATTTAAGGAGTATTTTCTCAGCCCCATTTTACACAGGATGAAATGATGGTAGAAGAATTAACTCTGCATGACATGGTGGCTGCTGCAGGTCTGCTTTACCCCAAATGCTTCTCCCAGCACCCTAATCACTCAGAACTGAATATACTCACACAGACAAAGCCTCAGCAGTTCCTTTCCCCGAACAGGAGGGTTTCATGAATTCATAAAACCTCTACAGGCTCAGCCCTTTTTACCACACTCCCTCATCCACTGAAGCAAGTCGTTCTGAGATCAGTAATGCCCCACCTCCATCCACAGACCTTCAGAAGTCACAGACCTTCGGAAGATCACATGTGGGTGATCTGCGCCTTTATGCAAACATGTGTTTGGTTTATAGGAAATTCATTTACACAGGAACAGCCAAAGGAGGCTCACTTTCTGCCTGGGTTTCATAAAGAACTTCTCATTTGGAGTACAAGTTCTTTGTTCCATGCTTTTCCCTTCTTTAAAGGAAATATGTGCTTCCATAACTGTCTCCATGGAAACAGAAAACTTGCAGTACACCATGTGCCCAGTTACAATATGGAAATCTGTATTTCTTAACACAAGAGTGCTAAAAACTCAAGCTGGGATCAGAAAGCCTGGTCTAGTCTCTTCTGGTTCATTTGTCACCACCAGAAAAGTTCCTGTGGGCCATCTTATGCCACACATGGCAACATCTGTGCAAACCTACTGTTGATGAATGGCCAGTTTGGACTTCAGTTACGCCTGATATAGTGGAAGGATTAGACAACACTTTTAATTTGCACGCTTCATTAATCTAAATAGCATCAATACAGTTCCCAGGCTACCAAAGCTGCTAATGGAGATGAAACTAAGGATTCTGCTTTCTTCCTGAAATGTGTTTTGAGACCAAACACTGAGCAAATTTAAAAGAAGTTACAGAAATTTTCACCAGTTTTTATTTCGAGGAGAAAAAAACTGCACACTTTTGCCATTAACGTGCTTTGGCTGCTTTGTGTGATTAAATCCATTATTTTCCCAGTCAAACTGCAGGTACAAGTCTCCTTTCCCTCTTGAGAACTTAAGTAACAAAAAAGCCAAAGGTTCAGTTCTGAGTCGTATCTTAATTTTATGGCAGTGGTGCTCATTCACATTACACTGAGTCCACTCATACAGATATAAGAGAAGCAATTAAAAATGACTTTAACCATAATGTTAGAGAACAATTCTGCTCCTGGACATCCTGAAATTCTCTAATGTGAAAACGGGAACTGAGCTTCTTTCTACATGCTCAGTTGGATCTGGTCCCCAACACAGTGTTGCATCCCCCTGCAAGGTCACATCCAGTGAGAAAATGCAGCAACACCTACACCTCAACTCCCAACGGAGAACTGGGCTCCTTGAATCATCCCATCACTTGCAGCTTTCAGACTATCAACGAGGATGCACAGCAGCTGCACAAACAGAGCACAGGTAGAGAAGAGAGGATTTGCCTTCTGGCTTGGGAAAACTGGCCCAAGTGTAATGAAGTGTATAGCTTTTCTACAATCATTTGTTCAGCTCCATAAATCCCAGGGCATAAATCAGGCTGTCGGGGAGAGCAGCTGTGCAGGAATCTCTGCAGGAGTGGAAAAAACACTGCAACCACCTACAGCATCAGAGCAAACCGTCAAGAGCTGCGCTGGGTGCCAGACCAAACGCTGCTCTCATTTCACATTGTATTACTGCTGCTGATTTACAAGGAGTCACTCAGTTGTAATACCATAAATATCAGCAGAATGACTCTCACTGGCAGCCTGAAGTGAATATTAGGCAAACAAAATTCAACACTCTCTGATTGTCCTTCACTCAACATTACCTGTTTAAATTATTATTATTATGGCTAAGATATTGAAATTGTTACCAGAAACTCAAGCAGAGACTGCAGATGCTAGAGCTTTCCACCAGTAAATGTTTTCCTTGCCACTAAATACCTTCCCTGTCAAAACAGAAACACCACTTACGGTGGTCAACATCCAGAAACCCAGAGCTGATCTGGATCTGCAGGAGGGTGTGTTGTGAGCAAGGACAGATACAGCAAACAAGGAGAAATACACGACAAAGGCCCTGGGAAAATCACAAAGGAATAGCTGAGCAGGGACCCACCTTGGGGCTGAGCTGACCAGGAGGTCTCATCCCACAGCACTGAAAATCACGGGACCAGCGTGCGTTGGAGCTCACCGCTACTGCAGGCTGAAGAAACGTCTCCTGAGAGGGCAAGCGCTCAGCCCAGCCAGAAAGAACTCCTGTTGGTAACAATCAGAAAACAGTTACGGAAAAGCAGCCAAGAGAGACCAACAGGAACATCAGTCACGTGTCATGAGAACAGAAACAGTGTATTTGTCATAAACAGTTCTGGAGGACCTGAAGTGACTTATGGCCTTGGGTTGAATTCAGCACACAGATTCAGCTGCTCAGAAATGCAGGCTTTATTTGTAAAAGGAAGGGAGGGAAAAGGGTGATGACACACTTCCCATGTCAAGAGGCTGCATGGTTACACAGCTCAGTTAGGGTGGGAGAAGCAGTTCCAGATCTCTTTGGAGTATTATTCAAAGCAGAGATTCAGAAGAGGACCTTCAGAAGGAATTTGCTTAACATCACTACAGTACTGATCTCTATGTATCTCCTTTCAACACTGAAATACCCACAGAAACTAAGGCTGGGACTCAGGTTAGCCATCCTTTGGCAGCACAACTCAAGTTTCTCCTTCCACCTCTGCCAAGAAAGATGGCCGTCCTTCCAGGCTTGCTGCTCAGGATCCCAGAACAGAGAAGCACACTTCATACCCACCAAAGTTAACAGAGAGGAGACGTGTCTCTGTTTCTGGCAGGATCAAACCCAACATGCCCTACACCGTTGGCCAATGCAAGATTCATGACTATAGCTCCATCATCAAACCAATACTGACTCCTGCACCCTGCAGGATGAGGCCCCACTGCTTATACCTCAGCCTCCCAGCAGCTGCCAGGAGAGTTACACACACAACTCAATCACTGAGCAGCAACAATCAACTCAATGAGCAATGGGATTTCTACGGACAGGGAAAAACTCAGAACGCTGGGTAAAAAGACTGCCTGTGCAGACAGGGAAAAGATTTTGAGTTGACACAAGGCTTTTGCACATCACTGAAGCTCAAATAACTGCAAAATTTGGCCCAGAATACCTTTTGCTTGGTTATTTGCTGGCATCACATAGCATTTTTTTAAAAATACATTTCTAAACCAAATCTCTTAGCACCAACAACCTCAGCACCACCAAGGAATTATGCTGATTCATCTCTTCTGAGGAGCTTAGTTTAGTTGATGTCAAAGAGCCAAACTCATCCCAGTCATTACAAAATTTACTTAGCTAATGTGACCAGCCAAGAGCTGCATCTGCTGCACATGCGGTGCAGTCCCTGCCCTGGGGGACTCACCTCCTACACAAACACAGCAGAGCGGGGAAAAGATCTGGATAAATGCCATCTCATTGCATGGTGATTTGTCTACATCTCCCTCAGAGTCTGTATTTGATTTCAGACCTCTGAATTCACCTCTCCTCATATCAGTATTGCACAGGGAGGTCACAAATTCAGAGATACAGCTCAGGTCTGAGGCTGAGGGGGTTTACACCCTGATCCTACCCATAAGACTAACCCTGTGCTTAAAGCAATGCAAGTACCAAAGCTCACAGGACCAAGGTCTGACTTTTTTCTCCAAGGCAAGAAGTTGCTTAATTCACCACTGGTTTACTCAAGAAGGTAACTGTCTTTTTTTGAGGGGTAGCTCTTGCCATAGATTTTGACTATATAATATATTTTCAGAATGCCATTGCTATGGCTGCATTCAGAATATTTTCGGAATGCCACAGCCACTTTAAAAAGCATCAGTGAAACTAATATTAAAAATGACTTACTGCATAATTCATGTCCCTCAGAAACCACTTCTTACTCAACTGGAGAACCAACCAGCCATGCATTTTACATCACTTTCTCATTTCCTTAGAAGCAATGTGCTACTTTAGGGAGAAACTCCACATGTTTGTGCTTCACTTCTAACTTGGACAATGCAAAGCTCTCTAGCACATCCCCCACACGCTAATTAAGTTCAGTGTGACCACATGGGGTGGGAAGCAGCAGTTTGCTGGGTGTCATGGGAGGCAAACTGAAGAGTTAGACCAGATTATCAGGCTTAATCAGACCAAGGGAGGAACTTTATCGTAGGTACAAAATGCTCTACTTAATTTTCGTATTTGTTTCCTTCGGATGCTTTAGAATAAGAAAAACAGTCAGTGTTACACAAGCATTGGAGAAAACACTTGGGAAACATCTAGCACAACAAACACAGGAATTGGTACAAGAAATAGAATTGAGAAAGCTTGTGGCACACACAGCCATGGATAAACCTGCTTCAGAGCATCCTAAAGCCACAGAACTGTGGGAGGATGGCCCATCCCTGAGAGCTGTCAGTGTGAGAGTCCCCACCACAGCCACCTCCAAAATCCCCCTTCTGCCCAATTACCTGAGTTGAGGATCCCAACTCCCCAAAAGCCCTGCAGTTTTATTCACTTGTTAATTTTTCTTTTCATCAAGCAGAGCAACTGTCACATGTTCCACCTAGTAAAGATGGATCATTCGCTCCAAGTAATTAAATTATATTACTAAAAACTTTGGTACCTCGTAAGAACTCATCTGTGATGTGCCACATATGAAGGGATATAAATTAAATAAAAAACAGATGAAAATCTGCATATCCTAACTGCTCAATCCTTTAAAAAGAAATCCATCACTACACTATATTTTATATTTGATTAAATATATCTGAGTTGACATTTCTTAACAGTAAGCTTTGGAGCTCTCGGATAAAATAAGGTGGACTATAACTTTAAAATACTGGTTTAGAGAGCCTGTACTACTACAGCTGAAACTTAAGCCACACTCAAGGAAAAGGTCTCTCCCACACACTTGGCATGAGATGATTTGAATGAGACAGTAAGTAGACTCCAAAATCCCAAACTGGGAAGGCTATTTTTCAAATAAGAAATCCTGTTTGCAGGCTTTTATTACAGCAAAACACTGCCTGTGTTTAAGATGGGGCAGGGCTGCCCACGTGCCCAAATGTGGGTCACACAGCAGGCGTGTGGGGCAGCCCATTGGTGCAGCACTCCTTCCACTGCAGCATGTCCACCTGTGACATCAGACCACAGTAACACGCACTGCAGGAAAGCAACAAGCCCTTCCTTTCTTCTTCAGTGTTCAGCTGACACTCCTTAACGTAGGTTATACAGAAAGGAAATACCATAATACTTTCTCAAGTAACTTGAGGAACGGAGACCCAGAGTGCCTTAATTAAGGTTAAATAATCAAGTTCAATTTCTTATAATTAAATTTAACACCTATCAGAGTTAATAGGCCAAAAATAATAAACCACATGAGAATAATGAGAAAGCCAGTCCAGAAAGTCTTAGAGTGAATAATTCAGTTATTCAAGTACCAAACTGGCACACATGCCAGCAGGAAAATGGATTCTTGGAAGACTCACGTCCATGTGCAAAGTCAACCAGGAAAACTGCAGGAAAATCAAGGCAGGGGAAATTCCAGCTTCAAAGATTTTCCAAGCAGAAAAACATCTATCTTTAGGATTTTTTTTTTCCCCATTAAGTTTCATGAAGACTGCAGAGTTGGTGCAGGAAGGATGAAAATATTCAGGAATGAGAGGATTCAAGATAGTGTTTGTATAACTCACCAAAAAAAAAAAAAAAAAAAGCACATTACTAGAGAATATCTTCAGCATCTCAGTGACACCTGGATGAGCCACACACACGGCCCTGCAGATCATTGCAATGGCAGGTCACCATGGTCAAGCAGCTCAGATTTCACTGTAGGCGTACACAGAAGCAACCGCCACTGTTACCTGAAAGGTCCCTAAGAATTCAAAGCTTAAAAAAACATAACCAAAAACCAACGCAAAAAAATATTAAGAAGAGTTGAGGCATCCGAGAGTTTGGCTCACTGCCTTTTTGCTGACATTATATGCTATTTTTTTTAGGATATTTTACTTTTTCCTGAGAAAGCAGTGGTTTTAATTACCAGAAAATACAATGTTTGCAGTGAGCTCAGAACTGTTTCCTAGAAATCAGTAACAAAATTTTTCAGCTCTGCCTATATAAACACTAACTAGTTTTTCTTTTCTGCTCTATCTTGAAAATTATAATGACCAACAGATGACCCCTTCTTGTTACAAACCCATGCAGAGAAGCAGCTACACGCCTTGTACAAAAAGCAATTCAAATATGCTGGCTTAGTACATCAAATACTCTGCGAGTGGATCTGTTTAACTACCAGCAGTAGACATCTGCCTTCATACGGCTGTAAAAATTATGCCAAGA
This sequence comes from Phasianus colchicus, assembly GCF_987193195.1. Taxonomy (NCBI): domain Eukaryota; kingdom Metazoa; phylum Chordata; class Aves; order Galliformes; family Phasianidae; genus Phasianus; species Phasianus colchicus. The sequence continues at coordinate 13,717,235 of NC_143437.1, read as the reverse complement.
TGAACAATTTCTCGATCAACGTATTTCAACAGTTTGTGTAAGCTATGCAGAAATGCAACTATTTGCGTTCAGGACAGTGAGAGCAGGAAAACTGTGCCAGAATCAGGCAAACCAGTGATGCTGTGGTTGCTATGTCATCAAAACATTTACAGCAGATCTCACTAGCAGTGCCCCACAGCAGGAGGTGTGCCATCAGACACCCACATACAAACTGACACCTCTGCATGTCACCCAAACAAGGCTGTACCAGGGGGTGCACCTTTTGCTTGCCATTTCTCCCACCCATGCACGCTGGTCATGACAAACAGGCATGGAAGTGTCCCATGTGCTCCTTACTGTAATTCATGCATCTCAAAAAATAATCACAGCTAAGTGAAAAATTTTGGAAATCTGTATTACTGTCCATGCTAGCTAAGCCTGTGCATCTGTTCAGCAGGCAGGCAGTAACTGCTGACCATCATCTGCCTGCGTCCCAGATCCAAACTGCAAAACTCAGCCGTGCATGCAGGAAGGCTCTGAGGTCTGATGGCTCAAGTCAGAAGTTGTTACTTTTTTCTTTCTCCCTTAACATGCTAAAATCTCTCAGTGTTACCAGAAGAGTGCCTCCATCAGGCATTCAGACACAACCACTGCTTAACTCTTTTTTCATTCCCATCCATGCACACCTGGGACCTGCCATGACAGACAGATTGTACTCCTAAATTCTCCTACTTCTTCCTAATTAGTGAGGAACAGCAATATGAGGGCTGTTTCTTGTGGCTACAATGGAGGTGGTGCATCATCTGGTGCATGCAGGACAGGCAGCCTCCAGTCGCGCTCCATTCCCCACACCTCCCATAAACCAGCAGCGACCAGGGCTGCCAGCACTGCCGGTCCCAATTCCCCTCTTCCTGCTGCAGCTTTAATCCCCCGCCCATCTGCTCCCCTTCTCTCTGCACAGGGTTATCATGGCACAGCCGCTTTTCCCTGCGGGCAGCTGACTGACAGATGCACAGCAGGGGGATATTGGGCCTCTTCATATGATTATCTTTTTCTCCCCGGGAGGGATTTAGTTTATTGAGGTTGTTGCTGAGAGACTTCAGTTTAGAAGAGTGTTTTACTCATGAGATATAACCCAGTGGGTGTGGTTTTGCTATCCTTGGTCAGGCGAGATTGTAGGGATCACTTCTGTGTCCCTAGAAAAGGGGCACAAGGCCTGAGTGAGCTCCCGGGTTTAGAATCTCAGCCAGGCCTTGTTCAGCTGCCAGGTTACCCCACACGCACCCACCTGCCCCCCAGGAGGAGGCTCCATGTGAGATTTCTCCTCTCACTGTACTCTCAAGCTCAAGAACGAAGACAGCGACTCTCCTGTCACAAGCATGGCTTCAAATACATTTCTGCACAGCACATGCCTGTGTATACATAAATACACAGGTGCACCTGCACATAAATGTATGTGTAGATATATGTGCACACAGCTTCAATCAACTTTCCTGTGCCTGAACCTGCGGGTTCAGCTTCATTCAGTGTCAAATCTGCTGGAGAATTTTTGTAAGTTACAGAAATGAGACATTCTCCATCACATCTTCCCAAGATGCAGAGTCTTGAAAAACAACAGTCATTACTGAGATCCTTGTAATTTTTGTGTTCTCTGGACATACACTGAGCAAGAGTTTACAATGCAACTTCTCCATTTCTTCCGACTGTTGCCCATTTTCACAATGTTGTGAACAGAACAGAAAGCCTTTCTGTTTCTGCTGTGATGACCCCGCTGCTAGTCCCTAGTCGCTGTGTGCAGCCAAGCAGATCTGTGGCTGTGCCCACGTGGTCCCTGCAGCATGGCCAGCACTATCATCAACACCTTCTGCTGATGCATTTGTCTGATCCTGGCCTGCGGGTTCAAAAGGTCCCCAAGGGAGGGATGAAGATATAAACAGCACGATCACATAAGCCTCCTTAGGAAGACAGGCTAAAAAGAGATTTGACTTTCTACAGTGCCATGATACGGTACATTAAGACGGTTTCAGGACACGTGCAGGGCGGTAAAGGGATCATCACCTCTGTCTGGGCTGCAACAAATGAATGCAGTGCTACGTGCCCTGCAGACAGCTTCCCAGGGAAGGCAAGCATTCTGCAACATGCCCAGTAGGAAAAGGTGTCTTCCCAGGCAGCAGGACTTTCCCAGCCAAGCTGCCCAAATGGAGCTGGCCTGAAGCTGGCTGAAAGCAGTAGCAGCTTGACCCTGCAGCCAAAACTGTACTCAGTCTCAAAACCACTCAGCATGTTTGAGATGTCTAGTTTCTCCAGCAAAGACAAAGGTGCTCCATTACCCTGCTAGCACTGTGCTTCCTTACAGCACCTATAGGTGGATTTCATAGTCCCTGCCAGGGGCTGAACCAGAGACCTCCCCCAGTCCTGGAACACTGCAGCACTGTCTAGGCAGGCAGCAAAGCTGTGGGAACTGAGCCCAAGTGACTTCAGGTATTTAAAGCCTCAACTCTTACTGAAGTGATTAAGTGATTTGCTCTGTCACATTTCTAACAAACAGGAGGAGGGGACAGCCCTGCTTCACTCAGCCAGCCCATCTGCATCCACCTTCCCTGCCAGCCTGGGACACAGCCACACTGGCACCCCATCTTCATGAAATGTATGAAACCAAGATTGTGGTTCCTGGTGCTAATTTTGCACCATCACTTTTATGACTCCTTCCCACCCGGTAATAGACATAATTACAGCCACCACAAGATTATGGTAATGCCTTAAGAACCATGTTTGAAGACGGAGATAAACTCTCACTGGAAGCCACGTGTTGATTGTTTTCCTCAAATTAGGGAACAATTCTCTATAATTAAAACATTGCTAACCCTTCTGTAATTAACGCGGTGCAGTCAAAATCAATTAATAGGACTGGTGTTAAAAAGGTCTAATTTGTCTAAATAGGGCAGTGTAACAATGAGCAAATTATATATTGCCCCTAGGAGACACCAACACAACTCTGCCTAACCAAGTTGGTGAATACACATATACCGAACAAAGGCTTTAGTCTCCATTTGCCCCCAGACAAGTAACATCACACTCTGGTTTATTCTTAGAGCTTCATTTCCACCCATCTCCCTCAGGTCCATGGCTGTAGGATCAGGGGATATGCAACAACTCATGCACAAAGATCCCATTCTGTTGGTGGAGTGGCAACTTGCAACACCAGCCAGTGATTAAAACTGGAGAACTTCTGCACTGGAGAAGAATGTTCCCATACATGTTAAAGCTTCTTCTGTATTCCCTGGCACGGCATTAGCTACCTTAATTCTCACACGATAACTGTAGGCATAGTGTAAGGAAATCTTCCTGTAAAAGTGAGCCGCACTTGTTCCAGAGCTGGCTCTTTCCACACAGGCAAGCTGTCTCAGAACACAGATATACTTTACAACCCATTCGTGCTCTGGTGCAAGACGCTACATGAAATGCCAAGAAGCAGCTGCCACTCATGAGCAGTGTTTCTGCAGACTGCCAAGGAGCAAAGAGCTTCACAAAACCATCATTTCCAGCAGTTCCACTTCTGGGGGAAAGCTGGACTCAAAACCAACCCCTCTTCCTTGCAGACACATACCTGAGATAGGGATAACACTTGCAACACTCCACATGAAGGAAAGCCCAAAACCGTCTCATTGCAATTGATTTTTTATTAGCCAAGTCAGTAGAGTGATAATTATGATAGCCCCCCTGGGTTTATCACTACTCACCCTTTATAGGGCAGCAGGGAGATGAATGCAGCATTTACACATGCATATAATTGCTTTATTTCTGCATTAAATATTCATTTCCAAAGGGTTCCCAGCACACACACACAGCACTTCCCGAAGCACCGTGCAGAAAACAGGTTTGCTGCTTCCTCAGGCATTCTGCAATTCCTGCACAACCGGCTGCTCGCTAACATGCATTTGCCCTCATCCAGCCTTCATGTGGCTGAAGCAGTACTGGCTTCACACGTGGAGGAAACTGCAGGCAGCACGTTGGGAAATCTCTAAGGCTGCCCTGCTACACTCAGAAAGCAAGTCTCATCTCTTGCCATCTGCTACTGATGTTGAATTTCAGGCAGCAGGAGGGCAGCAGCACGTTACAGAGCAGCACATGGAAGCACACAGGCCACCTTCACCTACTGCTGTTTTGCCTAAGAAAATTTTTAATCATCTTTTTCTTATGCTTTTACCTGCATTTTCCTTTTCCAGAGGAAATAATATGAACTTGGAGCTGTGCTTTCCACATTTACGATGGCCGGAATGAACCAGGTATGAATTACACACAACACCAAAAGCAAACATCGAAGAGAAAGGCACTATGCTCATAACAACAAGCTCCAAAGCACAGGAATCCATGCAAACCCAACCCTAGCAACAGCTGGTTTTGTAGGGATAAATAAGGTCCTGTGAGTAGTTCCATCTGCTGGCCCACCAGAAATAACAACAGTGGGAAAAAAAAACAACTAAAAACAGAACAAAACAAAAAATCCCCACGACCAATGCAAAAACTCCCCAAATATAAGGTCTACTCCAGAGATGACACATTCATCCTCCCAGCTGGCTTCTCAGTCACACAGAGCCTCAAAGACGTATGTATATTGGTACTTAGTTGCTTTTTATCATTAACTGGAGCAGGAAAGGGGATGAGATATCAAGTGAAGAGCGAGCACCTTGCAAATTGCAAAGTTTACTGCACAGGAGCCAGGCACGCAGGGAGCAACAGGTCAGCACCACTACCCAAGTTCCTATATGCTTACCTGCTTAGGAGGTGGCTCCAGATCAATTAATGGGACATTTGTTACTTGTTTTCTCACCCACAGTAGAGAAAGCCCATGACAATGTGTGCCTGAAGAGCTTTTACAAGACCTAAGGGATTAAAACACCCCACAATTGCCATTACTGCCAAAACCTCGGAAGATAAATGTGCTGAAAGCCTGAAAACATTCATCAGATCCTGGAACAGCTCACATTGTTAGGTTTTGTGCAGCCACTGCCTTTTTCCAATGAAATTATGAACCCTCCCTTAATGGAATTTGACAACTGAAAAATAGTGAGATTTAAATAACAAACGGTCCCTGCAGCATCCCCTGCAGCAAGGTTGGAGACACAGAACTGACCTTCAGCTTAGCCGCCAAACCAGAAAGCCTGAGAAGAAGAAAAAGTGTTGGGAATACCTGTGTTAAGTCAGTAGCCCATCTTTACCCAAGAACAGCTCTGCACTGTCAGACTTTTTCCTTCTTTTTAATCACTTAAAAGCAAAAGAAGAGGAAACTGCTGTGTGCTGCCAGGACTGCGGAGGCATCAGAACCTGCTGCAGCAGCCAGTAAACAAATGGAGAAAGACTGAGGAACCCAGAGCACATCCTCCCCATGTAACAGGGCACACTCTCCTTAAACTGCATCTGTATAAAATGGAAATGCAACTCACAAGCTGGGGGAATGTCAGCCCCTTACACTGCAGCTGATGAGATGGACTCTGGTACAGCACAGACACCTTCAGGGTCAGTCTTTGCAAAGGATGTTGATAAAATGGGAAAGATATGAGAAAAGGCCTTAAAAATTACCGGATGGGAGAAAAATGCCTCAGAATGAGAAATCTGGAGCTCAATCTGTTCAGCCTGTTTAAAGGAAGATGGAGAAGTAATGTGATTACAGTGTAAAACTCCCTTCACAAAGAAAAATACAGTGTAAAAAAGAGCTTTGTTATCTCTAATATGGAATAAAAGGAATCATGGTTGAAAGCTGAAGGTTATGAAGAGCCAGTAAGGAAAGCCTTTTTACACTATGAATTGTTAAACTCTAGAAGAGGCTATCAAATAAAGCAGTGAACACTTCATTCCCTGGATGCCACACAACACACACCTGCTCTTTGTCAGCTCTAGGCAGCGCTCAGCAGCACCAGGCTGCCAGCAGCACTCCTACACACACAGCCAGGCAGTGCCATAGGGAACTCTTCTTACTGCTGTTGGGAACCAACACCATTGTTGGCTCGGTTGGGTTTCTGTTGAGGCCACATTACAGGCATTTAATTGTTGTGATTTTCTCTCCTCACTTTTCTGCCTGAGAAGTAACTAGTGAGGGATATTAAGCACAAAGGAAAATGTTTGCTCCTACCTTTTTTCTACTCCAGAAATCATCCGATGTTTGCCCACACAGCATCAAAATGAGCATCTCTTACGCTACTTATTAATGTTTAAACATGTTTATTTCAAATGTTAGCAGAGTTCTTTGGTAAGTAATGACCCAGGTAAAATAAAAATAGCTAACAAAGAAAAACAAGACTGTCTGGCTGTTCCTCCATCACAGTATTCTCAGAGTAACAATTACGGGGGGCAAAGATACAGAGAACTTTATGGAAGTGACTCAAAGCTATGGATGTTTATAGTCAAGCCCTACAACATTTGCAGTGACTGAAGATGATCTTACAACACATCCATTTGTGGTTCATATTTTTCAGGGCAGTATGATGTATTTCAACTTTCTCTCTCCTGAGGGCTACTTCAAAGTTTCTCAGTCTAAAGAACACTCAGCCATACAGAGGCAACACAATACAAGCAGCATGCACTGCTGATGGTAACTAGTAAGTAGGCAAAAAACTAACTCCAATAATTCAAACGAGGATTTCCAGAATGTTTGTGGGAACCAAATCAACTGGAACCATAATATTTCAGGTCCCAGACTAAAGATCTCTGCATCACAACAGTTCCCTCAGAGCTGCAAAACAAGGACCCCAATCCCTGGCTCAGCAGAGGCAGGATTTCAGCAGTGGAACAGTGGTTTAGGAACAGAATTATATGAAGCTCCTTCCTGCAACTGCTAACTCCATCACAAAGTGACCCAGAAAGCTTTTGCAGAGTACCTGTCTTCTTCTCTGTCTATGAAAAAGCCCATGTCCTAACACAGACCTTCTGGCTCGTTTCTGCTCAGTGCCCAAAGCAGGCAGTGTCAGTTCTACCTATTGAAGAAGCCTCTGCTTTTTGTAAAGCTCATTTAAACCCTACAAAAGACCCCAAAAAAGGCTTGATATGCCACTGCTGTGGAGCGTAGGATTAATGCTGGTCCTTCCGCGGAGAGGTGAATGTCATTTGCAGAACTGTGTTAATTCCTGATTTGAATTTAGATGATGTTTTTAAATAAAGAAAAAAGCTCAGAACATCCGCTGGGAATCCATGACTTGGATAAACCTTAATAAGTCACTAAATACAAGTGAGAAGTGCATCCAGACTGCAGTGCTGTATAAAGATAGGAAAAAAAGCAAGATCAATTCTAGAGAATAGAGAATAATGGCTTCAGATTGCATATTATAGGCATGGCTGATGTGTTTTGAATGATAGGATATCATTAGTAAGCTCAAAATTAGGAAGCTCCAACTATAAGATAAGCTCTCACAAAGAAAGAGAAAAATAGGAAAAGTTGGAGGTTTAACCTAGGGCTTTCTACACAGGCACTTTTCTCAAAGGAAAGCAACAAGAACTGGGAGAGAAAAGGCTGTAGAACAGATAGGACAAAGATGGGGGCTGAGACGACAGCTAAGCCTCATGTTAATACCAGCCAAACTCTCCAAGTGCTGACAGTTGACATAACATACCCTCACAGTAATCCCTCTGGTGTGAATGAATGGTAACAAAGCTCAAGCATGACTGGATTCCTCAAAATTTCAGCATAACCAATTTATCATTATCTTCAGATTAAGTCATTCTGTAAGATGGTCTTCCAGCCCCAAGGAAGTAGATACCCATAGCTATTACTGCAGCTACATCAGTAATGTGCAGATAACAGAAGCATTCTCCTGCAGCTTCTGGCTGCCTCAGCAGCACCATCAGCCTCTTTTACATGTACCAGTTTGTTTTGGCTTCATTTTCAATATTAGCCCAATACTATCCAATAGTGCTCCCTGAACCTGCAGAGTGTTAAAATAAAAGACAGTCAAACACTTGTCTAGGAGATGGCAATGGGGAAACCTCCCTTGGGTGGAAAGGAAGCTTGGCATCTTAAAGTGGATTAGCATGCAGCCCACATCTTTACATTGCTCTTCAGCATGGGAAAGGCCTTCTACAGAGAGATGCAGAAGCAGCAGCTGCACTGAAGGATTACACTGGAAATACATTACTTTCAAAATTAATGAAAATTCTCTTAACTCCTAATCTTTCATACTGTTGACTCAAGTAAAATAGATATATATTTTTTTAAGTCATGGAATTTAATGTAATGCTTCCCAGCAGGCTGCGTTGGCTTTAAATATTTGCAGTCAAAATGTGAAACCACTCCTTTCTTCTCCCTTAACTTTATCTAAAACTATGAGTATTCTATTTGCTTAAATATATCTGGAACAGAAGAGCCTCAGAGAACCACAGCCTTTATCTGGGACAATATTCTGCACCCTTCAGGATACACTGTGCTTGGGAACCACCACAGAGGACTCAGCAGCCTGCCACCCATCCAGTTATCAGCTGCACATGGAGGGAGAGGAGCCTGCAGGCACAATTTATAGCTGATGCATAACATCACTGAAGAAGCTCAGAACACCAATAAACAGTTATGGAAGAAGTCCACAATGCTGTCACTTCAGCAGAGGCCAGGAACAGGTCGATGCTGCAGAAGAGGGGCAGCATTCCCTAAGCAAAGCAGGGCCACGATTCTGGTTTGGGAAACTCAGCTCATTACACTGAAATGTTAAGACCAGGAAAAGGGAGAACTGGAAAGCACATCTCAGGGTGAAAAACCAAATGATGAGCAGGAGCACTAAAAAGATGCACATTGCCACAGCAGGCTATGAGTAAATGGGTACTATGCAACTTTTTAAGGAAAAAATATACAGTGCAAATTATACAGGAATGGCAGAGCAGGGACAGTGCCCTATGTCAAACAATGCTCAAAGCTCAACAGGTAGCTGTGTCAACCCCAGTGAACTCGCAATACCATGCTCAATTCCAGAAACCACAGCAGAGATGTGGCAGCACAGCCACCTGAGCAGAGACCAAGATCCCACCTTCTGGCTCTTCTTTCATAATGGAAAATCCCAATTACTTTCATGTTGACTGGTTCACCATCTCAATGGCCTGTGTCTGCAGAACCTGAACTTGCTGACATCAGAGGTGTCTACCTCTCAGTCAAAAGAAACCTTTTCAAAAATGGCAAAATTCAACATAAACCAGCTCACAGGGCAGACAGCGATCTCAGTGTTGTACACACAGCAACTCCCTCTCCATCATCTCCATGATCAGAAGAGAAATCTTGAAAGCATTATGAACTGTTCCCTGTAACCATCATCCTAATGTTCAGCATAATTAAGCTGAAAATAGTCAAGAACTCTTAAGAGAAGGAGAGGGAAACCAAAACCAGCAGATATACTCATGACATGACGCAGGCTGAGGCAGTGCTTAGGGCCAGGCTCTGGCAGCATCTGCCTGGGGCTCTGATGCAGCTTACTTAGCAGTACCAGCACTGTTTCTATTGACCAGGAGGCTTATTTTTGTACATAACCCATAATGCTTGTTCACAGAGAAGTAACAGGCTGATAGCCTGCAGGGGATGAAATATTGATGATCCTCTCAGTGAGACCAGGCAGCATAGAGAAAGGACTGCAGCATGATGCTGCTGGGGACTCCCAAGCAAAGGCAAAGCAAAGGAATGCCTTGCAGAGGTGTAGGCACAGGAAGGTAAGAGGGGGCAGAAGATGACAACAGAAGCAACAGAGCAAAAGCCCCACCAGCAAAAAAATGGTGGGGGCGTATCTCACCAGCAAAAAAATGCAGACCCCAGCAATATCAGTTTAACAAGCAGTAGAGAGAATAAGGAACAAGTATCCATTGCGTTCAAGGTGCTCTCTGGACAGCAAACAGACATACAGACCCTAAGAAAGAAGATGGTGTAAAAGCATGCTGGAAAACAACTATGGTTCCAAGCAGACCTCAGAGCCAAAAGGAAGGAACCATCAACCTCAACCTCCTGCTTCTCCCAGCAAGGAAGAATAAATGCCAGTGTCAGCAGCACGTTCCTCCTGGAGGCAGCATGGACACCGATGACTCACTGCCTTTTTTTTTTTTTTTTAATATGGAGAGCAGTCAGGACAAAGAGTAGATGTGCCTTACTGCAGGAGAGACGTTAGGAATTTACAAAAGGGTTGGTAAGACTGAGTGGGCTCAAAGTCCCTAACAAGAGCTAAAAGAGTCAATTCCTCCTGGCAAAAAAATCAGTCTTTTTGCCTGAATTTTCCTCCTGGCAAAAAAATCAGTCTTTTTGCCTGAATTTCAACTTAACCTCTGGGAAATCTTGCTTCTGCTCATTCCACCTCAATTTTGGGGCAAGCTGTAATGTCCAGTACAAGAAGTCAGACACCTGCACAGGAGCCAGAAAGGAAGGGAAAAGAGCCCTTACCCCCACTCCAATCTCTTTTTTCCAAGGAGGATATTGGAAAGGTGAGCAGATGAAGGCACAGATACTACTGAACAGCGTACTGCAACTTTCAACTTTTTTCCATACATTATTTTTTATTTCCCTTCGTTCTTCTGCAATAACTTGATCAGAACAAATAACAGCCATTTAATTAGAGAGTTAAGGTCTCAATTACACTAACCATGCACTCCTGGCTTTGCAAATAAGACGTGTTTTCTTTTGTTCACTGCTAGACTTCAAGTGCATCACTGCACTAGTTACAGCAACCTAAAAACATACGATGAAAAATTCAAAGCTGAGAATTATTATTTCTTTAATTTTCAAAAGGGAGTCTATCTTGGCAGATTTTGCACCCCCCCTTTTCCGAACATTTGAATGTTGCCAAGAAAATAAGATACCTGCAAATGGACCTCGCTCTGGCAACTGCACCCATCAGTAGTTGTACTCCTGCAGAATCTCAAACCTGACTGCTTCAAAGGCAACAGTCACACCAGCAGAAGAGCTTGGAGATTTCCCTGTTTTTCTAAGCAGGACACAAGCTCTCTTCCCTGCACATCACTTTCATCAGACAGACAAAAAGGATAAAAAGAGCAGTGAATGCAAGAATAACCAGAGAGAAAAAAGAATTTCTGAGCCCCCAAACCATCACTGTGACAACACAGAGAACAATTGAGGATGAGAAGCAGACTGCCACCGTACTGCGAATGAAGTTCACTTTCAGGAAGACATTTGCAACAGTATGCAATGACTGGAGCAGGGAGATTAGTTAGCTATTTTATGTAAGAAAGACTGCTCGAATAATCAGTTTTTCTGATGTTGTCATGTCTTTTCAGTTTTTAGTGAGGAGCATAATTGCTCCTTGAGAAGCTGAATGATTTTAAATTAGATGGAAAGATGGTCACTGCGAGCAAAGATCATTTTGAACATTCCCATCCAAAGTCATAGGTTTATAAATACGAGTTGAAATGAGATGGAATAATTAATCTGGCAGCATTCACTTAATTTGCCCTCTTCCTTTTGTTTCTTCCTTGCTATGCACAAACACGGGAAATAAAAAGCAGGAAAATAAATGAATTTATCTAGATCAGCCCCTCTGTCAGATATGGGAGCCAGTACAGCCAGCATCAGCAATTAAGCCGAGCTTACATGAAAACAAATTTGCCAAGTCACTCATAACACCGCCACTGGCATTGGCGTAAGGGTTTTTATTCATAGCTACCCTCCCTCCAAGCACTGACCAGTGCCACCAACTCACGCTGGCTGAGGGGTTCCTATGGGAAGCAGGAGCAAGGAGACCACCTGGGACTTTGGCTGCACCCTTAAAACCAACCAAGGATGGGGTAAATTGAGCCCAGCTGTAAACTTTCTACAAGGAAGAGCTGCTCATCTTACCCCAGGCACCGATTACTCTGAAAATCATGACATGATGGCTACAGCAACTGCAAGGCCTGTTTCTCACCCGCTGATTCAGATGAGCCACTTGTTTCAGTGTGGGGTAAGCCCTGCCAGAGAGGAGCAGCAAAGATACTGCCAGAAAGAGATGCCCATTTGACCAGTGAACAACTAACAGTCGCCTGAAATCTTAAGAGAGGTGTGTGGACATTTGTCCCTTCTCGAGCAGGCTCTGCTCTCAGCCTACGGACGACAAGAGCTCTGCTGATGAAGATGATGACGCATCTCTGAGAGGAGCTTTTAGTAACTGGGGCAGAGGAGAAGCAGCCTATATAAAGCATCCAAACTCAGAAAGAGCCAGTACTTTCTTAGGAAAAATAAACGTAAGAGGCAGAGAGAAAGGCATGGGGAATTTTGGAACTGACAGATACATTTTAGAAGTGAGCCAAGATGCAGCCACATCTTATGATACCACTCATGCAACCCTCACCCTGCGACTCCGAGTCAAAGCCAACTTACACATATGCATCCCACCACCTTGTGAAAATACAAGGAGACTTTCAGGCCCTGACCCCACAGCACCAGCTGAGGCAGAGGATCGACAGCCTCCTGAGGCCTGACATTAAAGACAAGTGTTTACAGAATTCCTGCACTGAAACTGAAGCTTGTTGAGGTGTCAGAGCCATAAAGTCAGGTAATACACCAGCATTCCTGGCACACCCATCCAGCACAGCAACAAGCCCCACTGCAGCTTCTGCTTTCTGAACTGCATCAAATAAATTAAAGCATCACCAGACCTTCCAGAAGAGCCTATTGAAACCTGCAACAGAGGAAAGCCTACAGCGTGGGAGCTGAAGGACCACAGAGCCCACCTGGCTGTGTGCCTCATCCCAAGAGACCTGTGTGTGAGAAGGGATGCTGCCCAGTGGGTCACAGCCTCGCTCTGCCATGGCACTGGAAGAGCATCCACCAGTGGGTACTGAAATACAGGGAATGAAGAAGCAACTGCTGTGCCATACTCAGTCTTGTGTAAAAATAGCACACAGAGCTGCCTGAACATGCAATAGTTCAAAATTAAGAGTTATCAACTCTTACTGTTATTTCCTGATTTTGGCATGTCTCACTTCTCCATGCAGCATCCATGGGATATCTTTGGTAAAGACTTAGATAACTGTCTTGATCATTACTCAAAGGTTTTTTTTTGTAAGCATATGTGTGTGCACATCAGATAAATCAGCTGGTACCTGTGGCACGTTTCATTCCTCCATGGCTGTGCAAAGAGCTCACTCTAGTCCTGCAGAGCACCTGTGCTGCCACTGGCATCACGCACACCCTCAGAACCTGCTGTACACTGCTGTGCTGTTAGTGCTAGCAGCTTCCTTCCTCATTCACTCATACCATGCGCTTCCAAGGCCAGGTTTTACTGGCACACTTACCCATCAAAGCATCTTCCCAAGCACATACTGCATTGCTTGGAAAGCCACAATGGATGACGACAGCGCCCTCGTGCCAAGTACAAATCATCTTAGCTTTAGCTTTCTTCTGCAGTTTTTAAATGTAACTAACCACAGGTTTGCAACGTCTGTTTTTAAGGGGGTGAACAAAATCTCTCGTTGACTCCTTGAGGCACTATTGTACACATCTCAGTTTAAGTGCACAAGTCCAATTTAATTCAGTTTGACTCTTCATGCTAAAATAGCTCAAAGAATCAATGACCCAGCTAGTTCTTGGACCGAGATCTGAGACCATGCAGATACTATTGACAATTTCAATTTACACACTTGCTCTTCCTGCTTTCGCGTAGAGGCACTGTTATTTCTTTTTAAAATTCATTACAATTTACACGAAGGGTAAATAGCCCCTTCTCCCTGCTAATCCTTCTGGGAAACAAGTGAACCATTTCACAGAAATTTCAATCCAACACAGTCAGCGCAATGCAGGAGATGGCAAACTCCACCATCAAGTAATTCAAATGTTGTAGTCAGAGGAGCTGGCAGGGGGGCTGCAAAGCACAAAGCGCCTGGTACACTGAGCATCCTCAGCTACCCATGGTCTTCATATAACAACAAACAAAAGCCCAAGAGCAAGTCTGAGTTGTTAGCTAACTCAAAAGACTCACACTGAAATGCCCCCCTGCAAGCTGCCCATCCACCCTACAGACCCACTGTTGACCTGCAGCCAGCCTGCCATCCTGCAGCCCAGCCGCCTGCTCCCCAGAAGGGTCAGACCCCGAGGACTTCCTTCAGCACAAGCTCCTCTCCATTTCTACGGGAACCTCACCTGAACTGAAGTCTTGTCTGAGTAAATGATGGAGAGCAACTGGAAAGAACACATGATTATGAGTGCCAGTAACCACAGCTAGTTCACATTTCACATAGAAAAACAGGGGGGAAAAAAAAGGCACCGCCTTCACACAGCCTCCCTGAGGATGGCAGCACAGATTTACTGGCAAAGGACAGTAGTGAAGTCCCCTGCTTCTAAAATTTTATTACTTTTACATAATAGGCTATCACGCATTTACTAGCATGCTGTGAAACGCTGTCATAAATATTTAAACTGCAATGACAAAGTAACTGAGTTGCAGGCCATTCCTGGTCATTTGCTGCTTGCTCTCTCAGGCCCACGATGAAAAAAGCCTTGCTGTGTCAAAGAATAAAAGCATTACGCATGAACCAAGTCATCTGCACATACCTGACCTCAAGTAAAGCGTAAGGAACTTACACTTGTTATTAAAAGGTCTTTCTGAACCGGAGCCCCTCACAGCTGTTACAGGCAAGTTTGTCATCAGCAAGGCTGCATTCCCTGAACATTTGCCTGATGGCATTAGTTATTACATTTGATAGCTTTATAGCATTATTTGAAGCTTGCTATTTACCTAGTTACACAAGACCCAGCAGCTTAGAGACTGCTCTCTGACTAGGCTGCAAATCTCTGCAACTACCTCCAAAATAGCCCAGATTTTATGACCCGTTAAGCTTAACGATAAACCCTTGGATTTATGTTCCGGGCTAGTGAGCAATGGGAGATCAAAGGCTAAGCGTCAATTTATGTGCAGGACAAGGGAACACGTTATTTCTATATTCTCATTTTTCTTAGCATTTGCCACCATGATTGTAACGCTTTGCTATGACATCGCAGCACTTCAGAATCTTACATCAAAATCAATTCAAGACTTGGACCTTTTGCAGTGCTGGTATTTCCTCTTCCAGCAGGATGGGCACACTGCTGGGGCAGCTTTCCATCCTCTGCCTCCGCTCAGCAAAGGATCCTGCTGCAGAGATGTTAGCACCAGACATCCTCAGTGATAGGTAACACAATGATTTTCAATCTACATATACTGTTAGAGGTGGGGGAATGGTCTAGGGTGGCTCACTATTCTGCACTGCACCGTTTTTGTGTATCTGTAGCGCTCTACTCATGATGTCACCAGTGCCTGGAGTTGATGTAGGTTCTGTTTCATGATGCTTTAGACCCAGAATCATGAAAAGACCAATGCATTAGTCAGTTTTTGGCTTGAATGACAACCTGATATCTTTCACACATTTTTAAAAACTGTGTACAGTGAAGCAATGCTACTCAGCATGGCACAGAATTCTGCTTTTATTATAAATATTGCTGTTCTAATAGTTTCTCTGAAGAATCTATGCTTCTGAATTTGGGGGATTAAAAGACGATCTCCAATCTTCCCTTAAGTCATACTGCAAAAGGAAATAAAGAAAAAAATGCCCTATGTTACAGGCAAAAAGCTTTAGAAACTGTAAGGACCACAAATGTTCACACAACTCAGAACTTCACATTTGCTTAGCTTTATGATGCTCAAAGTCGCCCCTTGGGCCCCAGGTTGCTTATGTTGCCAACACCACTGCTCATCAGCTTTAACAAGGGCAGGCGGGTGCATCATCAAGGGACACAGCAAACCACTGGAGAAGTGCTAACAAACACCATGATGCTACAAGGCTAATAGGACTTACAGGGATTTTTTTCAATGATTATTACATCTGTTGTACTGTGCTGCACAGGTATATTCATATCAACAAAGTAACTCAGAGAGGATGGGAAAAGTAAACATTAAAGGGCAAATTGCGAGTAGCTGAAGTTTGCAGAGCAAAGAAGGTGTTTAATATAAAAGGGGAAAGTGTCAGAGGAGTTGTGTGTTATCCAGTCCTCGCCTTGACTGACAACCTGACAGCCTTTCACACATTTTAAAAAAATCTTCAAAAAGCTTTAGTTAGCAATTATCACCAATTTTCACATTCAGTCCATGAAACAGTAGATGCAGTTTAACATCTTGCTACATCAGGATGGTTGACTATTACTCTTTTAAACAGAATTGGAAATTGATGTAAAATTTCAAGTTGCCGTTACATTAGTAAGATGCCAAGAGGCAAAGTACACAGGAAGAGAAATGCATGTTAGGAAACAAGATGTGGGGCTGTAGCCCTTTGTGTTGATGAGTAGCAGCATCAAGTTCTACCAGACGCTGAGGAAAAGTCAAAACGCTGCTTCTTCGAGCACTAACAGGTAATAAACCTCAGCTGTGAAGCAGCTATGCGGGTAGCAGGTTTCTCATTTTACAGCAACCACGGAGGCCTGCTGCATGGAGTGGTATGTAGTCAGAACAGACTGCCCACAAAGAAAGAAGTCCTGGCCTTGACTTTGCATAGCAAACCCTGCTCTTGAAGAAAGACAGCCTGCTGACTGGATGTGTTCCGTATTCCGCTCCCCATGAAGAGGAAAGGACAAAACAGTTATTGTTAGTCCTTCAAGAGACTGTAAGCCAGTTCTCAGCTAGCAACGCCCTGCATCAACTGATAAATTGTCTCATCCCTTGTACTTTCTCAGCCATTGAAAAAGCAATATTATTCTCCCTGTGAATCCTGACATTACCAAAAGCTGCTCCTCAACAAGACCAGGCATGGAAAGCAGAGACCCAGGACAGAGCTGACATGGCCTATAGACCAGAAGAGGCAATTGTGTTATGCCAGAGATATGACAGCAAAAGGGACACACTGATGTCCCTGATAAAAGCCTCAACCCAGCCGAGCAGTTCTCTTGCTTCCAAGCCCAGGATTCTACTGCCTTAATCATACCTGTTAGACTGAAGACCTCTCACCTTTCAACCTGCTCCTAGGAATAAGCCCTCAATGGCACACATGGCACATGGTTATGCACATGCTGTCCTAGAACAGTCTGTAGGGTATGAATTATCTGCCTTAAGCACAGCCATATCACCAATACTCAGTTTCGCTACCGGCACCAACTTTAATGCACTGCCAAACCCTCCCTGACTTCCAGAAGTCAGGGAGGCTTTTTCCATTGAGCCAAACAAGTACAATTATAAACACACATACGTGACAGCTTTCTAATTTGTTTTCTTTTCCACTTCTCATCCTTCATTACTGCCCTCAAAATGTCAGAACAGAAAGTAAGAACATAAAAGGATATCACCACTTGCAACCACCACAGCAACACCAAACTATTTTAGAAGCCAGGCCTCTCACAAAATATGTTTATGAGAAGCATATACCACATGCCAGGAAGATGCAAATATTCCCAGGCTGCATCATTTAAAGCTCTTGCATAAAACTGGGGAGTACTCTGAGATTTCCTAGAGATTGCAGCCATCACCCTGGCACTGGAACACTTTCCAGTAGCACACCAACCTTTATGTTTCCAACACAAAATTCCAGGTTACATTCCTTCCCCAAGCCCTGCTGGCACACTTTGCAGCCCACACCGTACCTCCCAAACAGCACTGAGCTCCACAAACAGCTTTTTCCACCGGTGCTTCGACCTCCACTCCAGTTTGGTCACAGCTTTTCCCACGTCTTGCTTTGATTGATGACATTAAGTATGAATAGGACAACAATCTGCTATTTGGAAAAGAGGTGTTCAGTACGCAACAGAGTGAAAAACTCACGTACTGGTATCCTTCTGTGAGTGTTCCAAAATCTGGTATGGAGGCATGCTTGCTTTGCACTCACCTTGCTCTGATGAAAACCTTCCTGCTTCCTCAGCATACAATATTACCTCTTTCTATTATGCATAAAACCAAATACTCTCCAAAACCTCAGCAGAAACATAGCAAATTAGTTGCCTGTGTGGGCCTTATATTCAAGGTAGAGTCAAATTCAATAGATGTAAAACTTGTCCTCTGTGGTGAAGGCAGGATTTGGTTCAAAGTACAACCTGTTTTAAGTTTTCTGACATTTTATTTATATTTCAGAAAGAGTTCAGTAACAACCCATTTGCACAGCATCTCATTTCTGCATCCTTCAGTTGCATCTAAGCACCCTTCCATAGGTGCTCAGTTAGACAATTCATGAAAACTCTTTAAAATATACGCATTTCTGTGGCCAAAGCAGGCCAATGAGGCATTAAGCATTGTTTCCATTAGCTTGCAAAGTGCCAAAAGCCTCCTGGGATGGACTGAGCCTCTTCAGCTAAAGAACAGACAGTTTTGCACCTTCTTTAAAAAAAAACCACAACACCTGAAAGCAAGCAGCTTTCCAAAAAGCGCAAGAAAGCTTTCCAAAGCAATTATCATAATCCCTCCCATTACCCACAGGGAAGCAGTGGCTCAGAGGTTAAATAACTTCTCTGAGGTGGCTCAGCAAGCAGCACAGCCTGGATTAGAGCCATGCTGCCTCCTGACTTCCAGCTCCACACTCAGCGCCTTAAATAGCTCGAGTGCAAGTAATTAGCTCTGTGCATAAACCTAACTCAGGGAATGGGAGAGCTGCTGTTTAACTTAATGATAAAAAAGTCTGTGGATAATCCCAGCAGAGAAACATTAAGTTGTAATTTGGTACTACCACCTGAATAACCTGAAAGAACGTGTAGAGGAAAGCTGATGCACAGTTTATTGCCACCAGTTTTGGAAGAGGGGATTATTCACACACAGCAGAGTGTGCTGCAATAAAATGTTTGTAGCAGCTATCACTAGGATAACTCTTGTAGCATTTATTAATTTCTGTTTTTACTGACATTTAGTTTGTTCTCCTTTCTGTCAACACCGATTTCACCATGCTTTTCTTTGTGGGGTACCACAATTGCTATGAAAACAATGACACTTTTGCTAGGGCAGGATATTGGTGATATTGCACATTTCTGTTTGCATTGTCAAATCGCATCACTGTGTGTTTCTACAGTCATCTCTGGCACATGTGGCTTTTCCCTGTCAGAAGTGACTGTGTGTATGTTCTTTCACTACTCCACTGCCTACAGCTGTATCACGCTCTTTTACTTTTCAGCTGCCTCCAGCAGAGAACAATCCATCTAAAATAGTCAGGAAAAAAAAAAGGAGAATCTCTGCTGCTATTTTTGGTATTCAAGATCTTTGGCTTCACCTATTTTTGGAAGAATGTCTTTGTTCAGCATGATCAAAACTCCCACCCCGTGACACAGGAGCTGCACATCCCACTGCAGCCAAAGCTGTTCACTAGTAGCCAACTCTGAAGAGCAGAGCTGATGCACAGAACAAATCCAGGAGAGCCAGAAAGAAAAGTATGAGAGCCAAGATCCCCCTGTCTGCGAGACCTGAGTGAGGCTGTTGCTGCTCTCCCACACATTTCGGCTATCTTCACCCCGGCACACTGAGTAGGCAAAAAAAGGTGACTGGACCTTGCACAGTGAGCTCCCCAGGCTAAGCACACATCTTGCCCTACATCCTTATAGCTCAGCACAACCCCAGCCTGGGAGGCTCATGGTATATAAACAGAAATCAGTATGCATATCTCTTGTGCTTTAATAAGAGCTTTGCTTAGGGGATAGGAATGGTCAGAAATAGGAAATGGCAGTCTGACCTGTAGAAGAACTAAATTCATACACTTTGCTTTCTTACTTGATTTAGAAAAACATTCAAGCACTGTCTGCTCTGGAACTTACCTTTATACTTGTACCAGATGCATCTTCCAAAAGCAGCAGCACTCTTACTCACCCCAGGCAAAGAACTAGCAGGAAATGTTACAAAATAGGTGACACTGCATGACATGACTAACTGCGTGACGTGATGGGAGCACAGCGCTTCTCACAGACCCACAGACACAAGCACTGCTCAGAAAGGGACAAACCTTAAACCCTTATGGACAAGACTTGGCTCACATCCTACAATTTGTGTCAGGGCTGCAGGGCAGCAGTTCTCAGCAATACAGCTGAGCCACACAAGAACCAGATATTGGAGCAGACCTTAGTCCTGGAACACCTATGACAGCCCCGTCCCCCTACCCCAAGGAAAATTGTTAACATTTTACCTCCAGGTGTGAGAGCTATAGGCTTCAGGAAAGTTCCATCACAGCACTCTTGGTTTTGTCTGGGTGGAACCACTGACTGTTCCTCAGCAGTGCCTGGATTTAGCTTCCACAAAAATCAATGGAAAATGAGCCAAATCACATGGAGCAGCCCAGCTGCCCTCAGCTCAGCAGGAAGCAAAGCACAGGTGGCCCAAGAAATCCTGCCTAGATGGACAAATAGCACCGCAAGTCCAAGAGAACAGCAGCTGTAGGATGTTGTACAACAAACAAATGTACAGTTAGAAGAGTGGCGTGGTTAGGACAGTATTTTACAGGCTTATAGTTAGAAAGATTATCATGGTGGAAAGAGACAGTCAAAAATGAAATGCTCACCTGTCTCCTACACTCACAGTAGAAAACTCCAAAAGGAGGGACCACCAACCAGAGATCCTCCCCCAATGGCAGTCAGCCCTTAAATGGGGTCTAAGAGAGGTGCAGCCAGGCTCCACCCCTTCTGCTCACACAGCTGAATTGAATTCACCTGTGCTGCCAGGGCTGACGGGTTTCTTCCCCAGATGCTCAATCTATGGTTCAGGCTGTGACTCAACAGTTCCCATACAGATATCCTGAGATACCTAAGGAGGGTTTCTGTTTATGCACGTTCCAGAAAACACTCGTGTTGGTACCCAGTCACACCTATTAATAGTTTTAGTGAATGCCACAGAGCAGACTTCTAGTTTTAGTTTTTGCAAAGTAAAGCAGTAAAAGAGGATTTATGAATTTGAACAGCTACATCTCAGACACCTGATGTTCTTAATTAGAGCAACTTCAAGCAGTAATTGGATGCAAGTGCCAACCTGAGGGTGATCAGTGGAGAACCAGGAATGCAGGTGCTCTCCCTTCTGCTCCTCCTCCCTTTTTTCTCCCTCCTCAAAACCAGTGCTGGTATCACCCCATACCCAACACACACAGGAGCTGGAGCCCTCCTTGCCTCAGCTGTAAACCTAAAGAACATCCCCAGCTGATGTCAAACAACACAGTTCACCCATAATGACACCAATTTCAGTACTGAACATAGGGTAAGATGCAAGACTGATGAGTTAATGCAGAACTCATGTTTTGCTATGAAGAGCCTGGGGAAGTTGGCTCTTGGCTGACTGACAGCAGGAGTCTATGCTGGTGAGCAAGTTCCTTGCAAAATGTTTTATTTCCCCAACCAATAGCATGCTCACTCCATATTTTCATTTTACAGTTAGCCTTCAGGATACAGAGATTTCCTTAAAAGTTGAATATTCCATTTGTGCATATTTGTGATGTGCTGGAAAGCAAACGGGTGCCAAAGAATCCAAGTTAACTGCACAGACAACAGTGTATGTGACACGTGCACACTGACCGGTTAACGCTCACTTCCTTAAGGTAAGGTTAAAAAACACCAAAATGAGTAATGCATCTCCGAGCTTCTGCACAGAGGCAAGTCAGTACCACACTGGCCTGAAATCTTCTGATGAAAATCTCACCTGGAAAGTGTTTGAAGCAGAAGAAAAAAAGTTTTGCTTCAGCATTCTCAAAATAAGTAATACTGTCCTCTCTTCAACTCGAGCCATCTTTCACTCAGTTTACCTCAAATTATGATGTTTGATGGAGGAAAAGCTTAAGTCTACAACAAACACTTCCTCTTCACTTCCAAGGGGCTGCAGCAGCCCAGAGCAGCCCGAGGTGCAGCAGCAGCCAGCGCACAGCTCTCAGCACACAGCTCCCATGGCTCCAGCCGGCACCCACCCTGTGCAGCCCCTGGGCTCCCAGCAGTGCCTGATGAGCAGCATGCCAGCAGCTGCAGTGCAATGCCAACAGCACCGCCACAGCTGGAAGGAGCCAGCAACGAGTCAGGGCCATTTTGCGACGCTTAGATTTGGAGAAGAGCATCTCCGGCAGCACCCCGTGCAGCGACAGGCCCACACGCACGCCAGCAGAGATTCCCGCAGCCACCGACGGCAGGGAGACCGGGGGCCCAGCTGGCAGCTCCCGCGCTCGGCAGCGGTGCTTGCCGTGCCACAGTACGATAAAGGCAACGACTGAGGAGCGGGGGTTCTGACAGCCGTCAGGGCAGCGGTACTTACAGACAGGACAAACCCTACCGAAGGCACCAACTCTCCGCTCTCGTTCGGCCAACGCAGAAACATATTTTAAAGACCCGGAATTAACAGCCAGGCCCGCAGAAGGGCGGCTTCACCCCACGTCGGTGGGAGCGCTATCCGTACCGGCAGCCCCTCAGCTCGGTGCCGGCTGCCGGTGGGAGCCATTGTTCCCTCGCACTAACGCAGGCCGGTGCCTAACAAAGAGGACGGCGGACAGGGCGGGCCGCGCTGCCGGGGGGATGCCCGAGGGCCGATCGATACCCGGGGAGAGGCGCCCGGCCGGCTCCGTTCCCGCCGCCGCGCGGTACGGGCGGTGCGGCCGCTCCCGGCGCGGCGCTGCAGGTGCGCGGCCGGCCCGCGGGTAGCTGCGCGACGCCCCGCGGCGAGGGGAGCCGGCAAAGTTGGGCGCAACTTCCTCCGGAAAAGCAGACGGAACCCCCAGCGCCTCGCAATAACTGCGGCGGCGACGCGAAGGAACGGCCGGCAGAAGGCTCGGCGAGGCGCTTCAGCGCAGTTCCCCCACGCCCACCTCAGCCGCCGAGGGCAGCGGCCCCGAGCCGCGCTCAGCCGCCCGTTGCGCGGCCGGCACAGGTGGGCACGGCCGCCCGCCCGGCCCTTTGTCTCCCGCCCGCCCGCTCGCTCCGCACCGGCACCGCGAACCGGGGCCTCCACCCGCGCCTCTCCGGCAGCCGCCCCTACCTCGACCTCCGCCTCACGCCGCCCGCAGACGCCGCGTTCCGCGCCTCTTACGGCCGGGCCGCGCTCGGCCGCCGCTCGCCGCTGCGCTCCAACCGCGCTCGGCCCGGCACGGCCCGGCCGCAGGTGCCGCCGCCTCGCGCCCAGGCAGGGCGGCACGGCACGGCCCCGCCCTCACGCCGGGAGGGGCGGCGGCGGCCCCGCCACGCCCCCGCCGCGGAGCCGAGCGCGTTGGTCTCCGCGCCGGGGACGGCGGCCGTGCGCGGCCTCAGCACCTGCGGCTGCGGCTGGAAGGCGGCTCGAGAGCTGCCGTGCCGAACCGGTGCTCGTCGCGGCGCGCGGTTACACAAAGCAAGAGGCGCGGCCGCCGTCCCGGGCGGTGCCGCTCCCGCCCCGCCGCACCTCGGGCGCTGCGTCCTCCATCCAAAGCCGCCGAGTTGGTGAACCCCCGAGCGAGGCGAGGGGCGGGCTGCGGGTAGAAATAAATACATAAAAAGCCAAGGCTCTGTTCCTCGCCGCCCCCCCCGTGCCTGCAGCACATCCACAGAGCTCGCACGGTGCTGGCAGCGTTTCACGCACCGTGAGCATCCCCGCGCAGCTTAAAGCGACCGGCTGCGCTGCTGAAAACCACGGGCAAGGCTCCCGGAATTCATCCTCCGTGAAAATAAAACAACAGCGCAGACTCAGGACAAATGACCCAGGCACAGCGCTGGGCCCGTCCCGAGGCCGCCCGGCGGCTCCCACCGCTCCCGGCGTCCCCAGCCCCGCCCCTTCGCACCGCTTCGCCGCCAACGAACGCGCACAGCTGGAAAAGCAGAGCCAAATGTTTCTGAAACCGTCTTCTTCAGCCCCAAACCGAGAAGCCCACCCGTTAGCTCTCTCTCGAGCCCTCGGCTGTCTTGTAACGACCGAGAAATACCGCTTTCGACGCGGGAGCTGCCCCACGGTCCCAGCTGCCCGCGCCTCGCCGTCCCCTCTACCCCAGCGGCCCCGGGAAGGGGAACGGGGCGGCCTTCCCCGGCTCGGCCCCGTCCTTCCCCGCTGCCCAGAACGGAGCCGCCGCCGGCGGTAGACGCGGCAGTAGCGGCAGGCACCGGACGGGCGGGAGGCGGCGGCATCCCGCGGGCTGGGAGCGGAGGCAGGCTCCGCCCCGGCACGGTTCGGCTCGGGCGGCCCAGAAGGGCCGGGTCGGGCTGCACCGCCACTCTGGTGCCTCTGCCCCAAGGGTCGCTTTCATCGGTGCAAAATAAGCTCTCTCTCCTACGGCTCACATCCCAGGAATTCTTCTGCGCGATTTCCTCGTCTCGAAATACAAAGCGCAGAAGTGCATCTGCGGAGCAGCAGCACCACGGGAGCCGTTCCTCCGCCCTTACGGCCCCCTCTCCTTCCACTTCTGCCCTTTCCCCGTTTGCCGTGGGTGTGCAAACCGAAGCTGTGAAACACGGCTGCTGGGGAACCTGCAGGAGTTCTGTTGGACTCGAGCACACAGTTCATTTCTGCAAAGGGTGGAGGGCCCCTTTATAAAGAAGAAAAGTATTCATTCGAACATCATTAATTTTAAACAGAAAGTTACTTTCTAGTGTTATTGTTAGAATATGGCCACATCTGTGCCAGTTTTTTTTCTAAGGTAGAATTCATATAATACTCCACAGCATTTCCAGGTTTGATTTTTACCAACTTTTTTAAGGTTATAGATGCCAGCTTTAAAATCACATCTGATAAGCCAAGCATTTCTAGTTTTTCCACGACTACAGAATCACAGAATATCCCGAGTTGGAAGGGACCCACAAGGACTGGAAGACAGGAAAAATATCAGGAGTAGTCAGCATGGGTTCACTACAGGGAAGTCATGCCTGGCCAACATGGTAGCTTTCTGTGATGTCATCGCTAGCTGGGTTGACTGGGGGAGAGCAGTGGATATTGTGTATCTTGACTTTAGCAAAGCTTTAGTCACTGTCTCCCACAGCATCCTTGTTAGGAACTTAGAAAGTATCAGACAGATGAATGGAGAGCCAGGTGGATCGAGAACTGGCTGACTGGCAGAGCTCAAAGGGTTGTCATCAGTGGCACAGAGTCTATTTGGAGGCCTGTAACTAGCAGTGTTCCCCAGGGGTCAGTGCTGGATCTGGTCTTGTTCAGCATCTTCCACCAATGACCTGGATGAAGTGAGTCCACCGTCAACAGTCTTACTGATGTTACAAAGCTGGGAGGAGTGGCTGACCCACCAGAAGGCTATGCTGCCATTTAGCAAAACCTGGACAGAATAGAGGGTTGGGCAGGGAGGAGCTTGACGAGGTTCAGCAGGAGCAAGTGTAGAGTCTTGCACCTGGGGAGGAATAACTGCATACATCAGTACAGGTTAGGGGCTGACCTGCTGGAGAGGAGCTCTGCAAAGAAGGGTCTGAGTGCCCTGGTCAACAATAAGTTGGCCACAAGTCTGCAGTGTACTATTATGGCCAAGGTCAGTGGTATCCTGGGGTACATTAAAAAGAGCGTGACAAGTAGGTTGAGGGAGCTGATCCTCCCCTTCTGCTTTGCCCTGGGGAGGCCATGTCTAGAGTACTTAATGTTTCCCTAGTTCAAAAAAAGGCAGGGATCTCCTTGAAAGAGTCCAGTGGAGGCCGACAAAAAATGATTAAGGCCCTGAAGTATCTCCTGTATGAGGAAAGCTGAGAGACCTGGGAATGTTCAGCCTGGTGAAGAGAAGGCTGAGAGAGGACCTCATTACTGTTTATAAATGTCTTAAGTGCGGGAGTCACTGTGATAGGGGCAGATGCTATTCAGTGATGAGAAACAGTAGAATGAGAGTGAAGATGTGGAAGACTGGGGAAACATCTGTGGTGGAAAACTGACCCTAGGGTAGGCTCTTACCTCAGTTCACCCTCTTCAAAATTCATTTAGAGAAAGGAGTTCCATCAGGGAAATACAGCACAAGGGCTTGGAAATTGACTTAATTACTAATAGGATAACTGTTGTATTACTCTAGGTAACACAAATGCCTTCTTATCCATGAATGGAGTGTTTCTAGAATGCAATTACCAGAGGTGACAAGATGCCATGCTCCAAAAAGGATAGGAGGCATGGAAAAGTGGGATGGGGGGGACTGCAGGTACTGTAACTGCACGGCCGCAAAGCTATCAAGATCAGTGACAGCTGATATACAGCATAAGTTCCAGCTTTTGTGTAATGTATCCACAATTCTTTGTAAGGCATCATCTGTCCATTTTGGCTTCTCTACTTTTCAGTGTTGCTGAACTTTCCCTCGCATTTTAAAGAGAACAAGGGGGACTATTCATTGTAAATTACTTTGATTTATTCTAATATCTTCTCTGAAAACCAAACAATCCTGATCTTTTGTTCTACTAATGGGAAAAATTATTCTGGATGTCCACATTTGCAGTGGAAGTGCTCAACATAGTTTCCCCTACAAATAGATTACTCTATTTAATCCTATTACAAGAATTACACTAGGAAAAAAAAATCATTCTTCATTAAAAAAAAAAAGCCTGTTTTTATGATCTAAATTAAAAAAAATAATAATCCAATGTCCCATATAGTTATATTTGGGTGTTCACTGTTTCAAACAAAGTAAAATAGTTGGCAAAGCTATGCTCCCAATGATTGTTAGATTTATAATCCATTATTTGACCTTGGTGGTTTGTTACCTACCACCTTCTGATAGAACCTTACTGTTGTTCTCATTTCCATCTCAATACAGAAGGGACAATGATGTTTCATGGGGGCAGGATTTGAGGACTGGCTTTATAATGATGCTGAGGGTTTCATCAAAGGAGCAGCAAATCTAATGACATTTTCACTATTACTCAGTTTTTTAACCAATGGATTTGCTTTCTGTTCCAGCCAGAGATCTACTAAAGATCATAAACTCATGGATCACATCAAAGGCCTATTCAAGAAAGTATGAAGTAAAATCACTGCAAGGAAAAAGAAGGAAGCAGAGAAGCATAAAAAAGAATAAAAGAAAAAAAAAAAATATGTCCTATGTAATTTAGGTGTATTACTGCCAGCAATTTGTGCTGCCTCTGAAGGCTGCTCTAAGCCCATGCTTATATATAATGTTGCATAAGAAAACTTAAGACTGCCTTTACCAAGGGCACATATCAATCCCTGCAAATGCTCCATCAGCAGAAGCCTTGCTGTGCTGCTGTGGCATCGGTACCAAGCGTTCATCAGGGGGACCCATGGCTGAGGACATCTGGAAGGAAGCTGATACAACAACTGCAAACAAACCAGGCCCAAACCCTAACTTAAACAACTGCAGTAAAATAAAGAATCCTGGGCTTAGGCTTTGCTCCAAAGCTGAAACTTCCCCTGGTGCACCTGAGCAGGAACAATGCAGGGCATGGCAGCAAACATTTCCTCTCTCTGAGTCAGCATGAGTGACATGTGTCTGTAATGCACAGTGCTGCATGTCAAATCCTGGCACTGTGCATATGGCTTCTGGCAGGGGAATAAAGAAATTAAGCCTATGCTGCTTTATCTTAAGTCTCAAGTGTGATTTGGAGAGAACTGTCACAGCATATTGGCAAAATGGGCTGACAATTGCTCAACTACAGTGCTGGGAGAGAGGCTCCATGCTGCTCTCAGAGAGTTGAGGCAGGAAGGTACAATAATTCACCTGTACCCAGTGCTGTGCCTGGAGAAGGGCTGGTAGAGGGGCTTGGTGGCAGCAGCCAGCTGAGAGACACCCCAAATGGAAGCAGCCATGGCCATCAGTGTTGGAACCCCCCAGTGTGTGCCCCCCAGAAAGCTCTGAGCCCTGACATGAAGGGCGCAGCCAACGAGGCACCAGAAGAGTGCAGCCAACAAGGCACCCAGAGGCAAAGTCAGCTGAACTACCTGAAGGAGTCGACTGACTACATCACACTTTCCACTGGAAATACATGTATGCACATACCCCAAAGGTAAAGGTTCAGAGATTCATTTTCCTTTTGGCTTTCTCTTATACAGTGGCATAAATCAGAAACTTCACCCTCAATTCATTGCTGGTGCACTGAGGTAGAACTGATGCAAAAAATAGGAAGGTAAAAATGCAGCATCCTTCTCTCAGAAAAAAAACAGAGCACAGGACGTATATATATCCATTTATGTATGCATGTATAATAACTTATCTGCATTTAAATTTTAATAATTTTTAATTAAAATTGGCACAGGCTACCCAGGGAGGCGGTGGAGTCACTGTTCCTGGAGATGTTCAGCAAACATGTAGATGTGGCTTTTAGGGATGTGGCTTAGTGGGCATGCTGGTGATGGGTTGATGGTTGGACTGGATGACCTCAGTGATCTTTTCCAACCTTAGCAATTCTATGACTGTGAAAAAATGATTGAGAGCACTGAACATTATGGCCTAACTGCACTGTAACAATGCAAGAAATAGAAATAAGCCCCTACAAAAGTTAGACAAAGCCAAGCCACTGAAGTGACCACTTAAACAACATGTTTCTCCTCTGCATGCACAGAAAGATGTTCTTTCCTTCAGATCAGTCAAAATGGAGAAAACAAGTGGGGATTGGAACCAAAAAGATAAAGGGCTGTTTTACTTTTCCCATTTTGAGCCTTAGTAAGAATTTGGTGATTGCAGAGTCTGGTCTGCTAACCATTTCACATGCAGAATGAGTTTTGATAATTGTACTCCTCCCCTTAACACTGTATATCCATCTATTTGAGATTATACTGTGATTTAAATCGGAAGACACTATCTAATGTGTTTCTTACTTTGCTTGTGCACCTTGACACAGATCAGCATTAAAATTATCACGTAGTAGAGGTGTCAGTCATCAATTTGGAACATAAAATGGAAAGTATCAGGTAGTTTCAGACTTAACATGCAGATTCTTAAACAAATATGCTAACAAGACATCCTGATCATAGGTGACAAGAGAGCACTAGGCACCAGTGAATAACTATCAGTTGTTCCTTCAGAAAATAATTTAAAAGCCCAAATGAAGAACAAGATTAATTTAAATAATCAGTTTTGCATTTCCTGTTAGCTGATTTAAGGCATGATGAAAACTGTTGATTAAAGTCCATTATTTAAATCAGTGCCTGTGTGCAAGAGTGCAAGCTGTGAACATCAGCCCATGATAGTAATAAAAGACTCTTTGGAGAAGTAATAGCTTTCATAGAATACTGAAAGACCACCATCCTTCCTTTGAAAGAAGAAAAATGAATCTTAATAAGCTACGCAATTTTTCTCCCTTAAGCTCTTAACACTGTAAAAATAGTAGGAACAGAACAATAAGACATAGGATAGGATATTCATAGCCTTATTATGCAGGTATGACTGAACTTGGGATCCCTTTCACTAACTGGTGAAGTGGAAGATGAAGTATGGAAGGAATAATGTAAAAGACAGGTTTGAGATCCCTAAGTATTGCAGATGAACACCCTGCCCAGTGTTTGGCCTCTCAAGGTCTGCAAGCTGTTGTCAGGAGAGGATGGCTGAAGGGTGCAGGGTGAACAGGACCGTGATGCCTCAAGCACCACAGTGCTTCTGTCCAACCCCTGGACTCTCTAAAAATGGTTTGTAAGGGCAACATCTCTAGTCCCAAGCAGTTACTCTCCTAATTATTCTTCCTCAAATCTCATCTGAATTTAAGATGCCTTTGTTCTTCTTATCAGTCAAAATCAAAGCATGAAAGCATTCATAGTGAAGTTACAGCAAATGAAGAAAACTGTATTTCACTGAGGGCAATGTGGATACCATCAGCCTGTACTCCTAAAGCAGATTGCTTCCTATTCCTCTTGACTTCAGGAGATGTGGGACTGCTTGCTGCAGAGAATGCACTGGTACAACCCCATGGCCCCTCTCCAAGTTTACAGGGCTGGCAGCAATCTATTTCTGTGCTGCCCAGTGCTCTTCATGCACTCCCAAATCCCAAAAGGGATCTCTATCCCTCTGGGACAGTGCAGTGGTGCCAAGGCTGCACCATGCTCCAATCTTTGCTACAACTGCTGGAGCATAGAGCTGTGGGTCCTGGCATCTGCATGCAGGAGCTGTGCCGTCATGTCTGTGGGTGCTGAGCAGGCACCATCTCAGAGACCTCTTGGTTTTTTTGATAAAGCTACAGTAATCCACAAATACATTTATGTATTGCTTCTATTCCTCCAGCATTTGCACTATCCACCTTTGTGTCACGCTGCCCTGCAAATCTGCTTCCAAAAGGCTGCCTTTCTTCTTCTAAAAGCATTTCCAGTGCTTAGCAAGATTTCAGAGCCCTTGACTTTGCAGCTGGCAAAATTTACAACATGTTTACAATATCCTGCATAATTTGGCTATGAGATAATGTATAGCATAGTCCTTCAGTGGTGCACAGTGGAAGAAGAACAAGTGGAAAAAAAAAAAAAAGAGTGATGGAAAGCCAAGAAAAACAGATGGTAGCAAGCTCTTCAAGGGGCAAGAATGAATAAATAACTGCAGATTTTTTATTTTTATTTTTTTTCTTGCAAAAGAAAAATATATTATTAAATAAATAACACAGGTTTTCGGAAACGCAAACTATATTGAATGTGCATTTTTTCCAGTATTAAACAATGCCACTTCATCAAGACTGATGGTCTGTACTGCACATGTTTGCCTAAATGAAGCAGAGAGAAGCAAACTAGCATTTCTCAGAAAAGTTCTTGTTGGACCCGAGGGCCACATTTCATGCTTCCTGGAAAGTTATCTGACAGATAACACATCAGATCTTTCACAGACGTAAGGCAGAGCAGCCTGGACTTACCATGCTGTTTAGCAGCATTATATCTCTGGCAGTCTGTGTCAGATCTTCCATTCTTCAAGAGCAAAACTTCTCAACTTTCTGAGGTACTTCCCTGTTCTGCCATTAGAGCCAGAGGAAAACTGCACCTTCTTAATACCCAAGCACACTTCTAAGACGATTAAAGGATCAACTTTTGTCTTTATTTTTGACCGCATCATGTCAAGCAAGAGGGGGAGAAAACTGCTTAAAAATACCCAAGTATATAAATAACCTTACTTTCTTCCAGCAAAATATTTTCCCCCTTTTTATAAGTCACCCAGAGGAAGCCAAGCAACATATGGGATGCATGAAAACTGCTCTCCGCCAATCTGTCAATCCATTTTAGTGATGCCGTGCATCAACCCCAACTCCGTTATTAACAGCCTTCCCTGCACTAGGGCTGCCAACTGGCCTGCAGTCAGCTATTCGCCATGAGACAAACCATCTCTGCTACACTGATCTATGGGCCTGCAGAGCAAAAAGCTGTAAGGCATCAAATCTCACATGGTTTTCCTCTGTAGCCATGGTGCAAAAACAATCTCTGCCGCATCGCTGATGCTTGTTTGCTCACCCGCTGGCGGCAGGAGAAGGCAAGCAAGCAGGCATCTAGCAAAGCTTTTTCTGTTAACCAGCCTCAACAGTGGGTTATAGAGCAGAAAATATCATAGGCTGGAAGTAGCCGCAGCCTTTAGTAAGGGGCAATAACTTCTTGACATGGCAGCTGTAGAAGAGGGCTGTGTCTCAAGCCTACACAGTCATTCCTATGGGCTATGGCAAGAATGGTAGTTTTGGGGAGTAAGACTGAGTCAGTGCTGCAGCAGTGCAAATCTCCTGGTGAAGCTCTATGTAACACAGAGGGAGCTACCAACCTGAAGCAGAGAATGAGTAAGAATTGGATCTGAATTCCCAAAGCACCATCTCCCATCAGCAACTACTGCGTCTTCCTTACATGTATGGAATGAGGAGGCTCTGTTTTTCTTTCTGGAGATTTGGACTCACAGCGTTGGTTGCCTATAAAACTTAAAATGTCTTCTACTAGCACTGCAATAAATCACAACGCTCAGTATATTTCTTGGAAGCCAGAAACAGCAATGGGAAAGAAGGGTCGACCTCATCATGTAACTGCTTTTCCAGAGGCAACACAAGCTTAGTTATGCCCACAACACTTTTGATGATATTTTCATCCACGCCTTTTCTGTTCCACCCATGCAAATTTGAATGCTATCACTTTAGTTTTTAACTCCTTCTGCTGAGAGCAGAAAATGAGTCCCTCCTCAAAACCACATGCTTCCACGTTCTGGCACTGATTGCTTTTGCTAAGTAAGAAGAGTCCTCACTAAGAATCCTAGTCCTTAAAAAGCAATGCATCTGCAGATGAGCCTCCCAAATGCCAGCTACTCTGGCTCCTCACCCAGCAGCTACCAAGTATTCCTCCCTCTAACTGTAGCTCCAGAACTCTAGGTAGATCCCGGTAGTTTTGAGGGATCAGGGGGCCAGGAATGTGCAGCAGTGCGGCTGGGTTCATATATCTGTGCAAACTTCTGCTAAATCAGTGAGGTCAGAGGCTACTCCTTTCAAAGCAGGACAGGGTTCAAAGGGACACGAGCTGCCAGAAGAGGCCACTGTTGGGAATGCCTCCAGCTCTCCCCCTGAACTGCAAACTGAAGCGCTTCCTTTTGTTAGAGCATATGGCCAAATCCTGAGTCCTACACATGGTTTAATGCCAAGAGTGACTATTAGTTTGGCATCCTGCACTGCAAAGAAGCCATCGGGAGTTGTGCCCAAATGAGAAGAGGGGCTAAGGCAGGCAGCTTGTCCCGCTGCCATTTCAGCTTGTGCTGCATCTCCCCAGGGTGTGTATTGACCAACACATCACTCGGCCCTGATACTGCCCGCTCACCACCGCGTCCCTGGCTTTGTCCAGCTCTTGCCATTCTGTGCTCTCACCAGCCACTTCATCTGAGACAACGTGCATTTGGATTTCACCCTTATATTGCAGTGTACAAAAGACTACACTAAGAGTATTTTGCTACCCAAAGCATTTTTCCATTATATATATATTTTTGCAGTACTGGGTAGGCTAATATTGTGGAATAATATAATTGCAGTCACCAGGCAGAATATTTTCTATAGTTCCTTTGACATTGTCAGTACTCTAAATATATTCTTTCTTCCTTAAGCTTCCAAAATTACACTGATCAAAGCAACCTGCATTTATATACTGATGTGCTCCTGCATTCAAGAGATTTGCCAAGTGCTAAATATAAGTTTTCTCACTCTAGACAAAATCAAATTCAAGTTCCAGCTGCCTCTGCTAATATGCTGCAAAAGTTTAGCAGTACAAAGCCATTGTTGTAGAAGCAGACACCAAAGATGATTATATTAAACTGAAAGAGGAAGTGGTATCAGCCTAAAATTACTTTGCTGGAGATCCCAGTGTTCATTTCCTTCCTCTGACACCAGCAGGCACCTTGGGTCCTTTACAGTCACTGCAGACAAGGCAGTGGCTTTGCCAAGACCTCCCCCCCTTTCCCAACAGGGCACTGACTTAAAAATCCGCTTAAAGCAGCACTGAATTTCCCAATGTAAAGAACTTCCTGATTTCAGCAGAGATGATGGAATTTAAAGCATACGGCATCAATTTAAAAAATGTTATTCTCTCACTCTTCCCCATTAGCTGACATTCTTGGGCAACATCTCTGAGCACCTTTCATGCTACAATTACACTGATAGCCACACACATGAGATACCTGCTGCAAAAAGATTTCTCTGGGCTATGGCACACACATACAGAGGTTTGCCAAGATACCTCATTCTCTCCCTGCAGTCCTTCTGATGGTACCATTGAGCACAGATACAGACAGCACCAGGTTTCTTGCTGTTCTTGCCTTACAGACATCAGCTGACCTAATTTACAAACTAGATTGAGACCCCTGCTCACATTCGGAATACAGAACAAACCAGCCTTAGTCCTCAGAGACCTACACACAGACACTTTCCAACCACAGAAAAGATTTTCACCGTTCAAAAGGCTAGAGTTAACACAGGTTAACTGCTCTGGTGAAGCTGCACCTCGAATACTGTGTCCAGTTTTGGGCCCCTCGCTGCAAGAAAGACATGGAGGCCCTGGAGCGGATTCAAAGAAAGGCAACAAAGCTGGTGAGGGGTCTGGAGCACAGGCCTTATGAGGAGTGGCTGAAGGAGCTGGGATTGTTCAGTCTGGAGAAGAGGAGGCTCAGGGGAGACCTTATTGCTCTCTATAACTACCTGAAGGGAGGTTGTAGGGAGCTGGGGGTCAGCCTCTTCTCTCGTGTAACTGGTGATAGAACTAGAGGGAATGGCTTCAAGCTGCACCAAGGGAGATTTAGGCTGGATGTTAGGAAATACTACTTTTCTGAAAGAGTGGTCAGGCACTGGAATGGGCTGCCCAGGGAGGTGGTGGCATCACCGACCCTGGAGGTGTTCAAGGAACATCTGGACGTTGTGTTGAGAGATATGGTTTAGTGAGAATTATTGGTGATGAGTGGATGGTTGAACTGGATGGTCTTGTAGGTCTTTTCCAACCTTGGTGTTTCTGTGATTGTGTGATTCAGGTGCTCAACAATATCTAAATTAAAAGGACAACATCTAAATTAAAATTGCAGGAGCTGACATCCCAGAGCAGTGGCACAGTCTCTAACAAATAAACCACTATCCAAATCCCATTCAATACAACACAGCCCGGGAGGGAAGAAAAAGATGCTGGCAGCCCCAAGGTTGTAAAGGACTGCCAACGTGGAGCAACGAGAGCACAGTGTGTGGCACCTCAGTCCTGTGGCCTCTGAACACAGGAGGCAGGTTCCTGCACATGGAGCATCCTCTGCCTTGCTCCGCTGGCAGACATGCCCACATTATTTTGGCACAGCAGTCACTGGGAAGTGGGCACTGATGGCATGCTATTGAAATCAGTCTGCATCAGTGTGGCTGATGGTGGAAGGAAAGGAGAAAAACACTGTCCCTCAATTCAGCAACAAATAGCAAAGGGAAAGGTTAAAGATCAGGTCTTTAGAGGTATTTATCTAATTCATTCTGATATCATGCGACGAATGCTTTAAAGAGGATCTTACTGAAACTGTCTGTCCTGTGCAAAAGTCATATTGAAAATTTTAAGTAAATCAGGATAGCTCTCTAGTCTGCTGAAATGATCAACAGAATCAGTGATTTAAACGAAAGGGGCCAGGCTCTTGGCAAAGCTGTTATTACATTGCTTTCCTTCCTGCTGCACTGTTCGTATTTACTTCTGTGATGTCTCTTTCAGAGGATGGATTCATTTAAACTCATCCCCAGCCAGAAGAGGATCATGGAGATAACAAAGACCTGCAAAAGAAGATCCAGAGAATCTGCACACTGAAAGCAAATATGAATGCAGAGGACTGAATTGACTGTACTAAATGGATCACGCTTGAAAACCAAGGTGATGAGCCACGCTTGCAAGGCTGGGATGGTGCAGCACAAGCACATGGGGCAACATGCCAAAAGGCCTGCAGTATCGTCCAAAGGGAACTTTTAGAGAGAGCAACCAAGCAGGCAACATGCAGCAGGGCCTGAAGCTCCTGTTCCCAACCTGAGGTAGGTCAGTCAGGTGGTGCTTGCCTGTCACTGCTGCTGTTGCCACCCTGGTTTGCCAAGCCTAACTACTGTCATATAGCACAGGGATACTACAGGGAGCTTGCAGGTGTGCCAAGCATGTCACCACCCTTCATCCTGGCTACAGAGGGAGATGGAGGACACAAGAAAGGATGCAAGATTTGATGCTAGAAATTCCTGAGTAAATAATGCAGTTTTAATTTTGAAGTGGTGAACCTATCAGGAAGCTGATCCTCATTTGATCTGAAGCAGCTGCCTCCTGCCAGGTAAACACACAGACCCTGAGCTCACTTGCAGCTATGACAATAACTGAGGCCAGCTGGAAAAGCCCATAGGGTGCATTTTTCCAGCAGGATCTCCTAGCAGGAATATGCCTCAGCTGACATAAAGGCTTTATTTGTTTTATATCTGTACAGAAACCTCACATTTGTAGGGATCTGGATTCAAATAAATAAACGAGAAAGACTTAGGCAGTAACTACAGGTGTCCTCGTACGGCTGCAGGCCAGCTCACCTCCAGGCAGTGCAGGGCTGGCACTACACCAGTGTGTTCGTCATCAGCATCTCCTCCTTTGGCTAAAGGCTAGCTTAGTTTGCTACAAAAGAAGCATAGTGAGTGCAACAAAAAAGACAGTTACAAGACAGTCACCTTCTGTCACCTGCCTGGGCTATGTTTTATACATCTCCCCTGCAGGAAACCACTTATGGCTTGAACATGGAAATACTCTTTTCTGTGGGATTTTCTTTCTTCATCTAAGTATAATTCAGATATGTGGTTGGTAAAAGGAGCTGAAAACAAGGATGAAGACCAGGCTCAGGGCTGGTGGTGTCAAGCTGCTCTCTTTCATAGAGCTCCCCAGCAGAAACTAATCCAGATGTGATTACTCTCTCTAGGATCTTTAAATCCAGGCTTTGAGGATTAAGGAGTCCCCCCTTCCCAAACAGGGGAATCTTGCCTTAATCCAGCCCAACTGGCACAGCAATGCTGGGAAAAAACAGCATTTTCTGGAGGATGTAGTCCTGGCTCTTTGTATTTCAAAACCATTTAGCAATGCCATGTCCAACTGGCCATGGCTTGAGTACTCTTCAGCATCAATCCAAAGTCAAAGTTTGGTTGTAGCCCTCACAGCCAATGCCCTCCTTCCCCCTCTGCTAGGTACCATTTCAGGGTTACTTTGGGTCTTCTATCCCAAACACAAGCCCTTCTGAGCCTTGCTGCCCTGCCAGGTTCTTTGGAAATGTTCCCTCCACCCACCATGGAGGGGCTTATCACCACTGCGTATCACCCAGTGGCTGAAGCAAATAGAAACAAAAACTGAGGAAAAATGCCAACACAGTAAAGATATAGTCTCACTTGTCCTTATAACATGAACACCTCTTATAGGTGTTCACCACTTTCAACCTGTGTTTCAATGGCAGCCAAATACAGCAGCAAAGCAAAGCCCCACTGCTTTCTCACTTCTACTTGCAAACACCCCTTCTCTCTGTGGATAGTTGTGGTGCAGGACAGTGGGCACTGACAACCACCTGCCAGCCACACTTCAAGCTTGTCCCCAGTCCTCCACCCCAACTCAAACCACCTGCCAGCCACACTTCAAGCTTGTCCCCAGTCCTCCACCCCAACTCATCCACAGGTCCTCACACACCAGTTCCAACTTTAGACTTCATTTTTCTACTGATGGGGCTGGCTGAAAGGGTCCCTACCTGCTGCACCAGTTCGTGGGACAGCCAAGAGGAGAAAGGAATACTGACAGTGTAAAGGTGTGTCACTGTAAACCTGGAAATTCATTCCCCCAGCTTCCAGGGTCATACAACTCTAAGAAAGTCCAATTTACTCTGTTAGAAGTTAAAATATATTCATGACCTATATAAGACTGTTTAAAATGTATGGAAGGCGTATTTACGCAGGAGGAGAAAACCTGACTCCTGAAAATAAACAACCCTTGTTCTAACATCAGCTATGAGAAGCATCTTGAAATATAACCCACTTTTATGGCTTTGGGGTGCCGCTGGTGAATGCTGGAGCACACTGCAGCACTTCCTGCCTCAGGAGCTCCCTCCAGCATGGTGAGAGGCTGTTTGGGCTCGTCCTGCGCTGCTGGGCTCACACCAAAACAGGTCTGGCTGCAGCCCCTCTCAGCCCATTGCCATGGATACCCCAGGACTGTCAGCCACACTGATTTAAGCACCCCATTAGCAGAGGGAATCACCAGCCCAGAGGCAGAGCACCCCCCATCACACTGATTTATGCCTCTTCATCTGCAGCAGCAGAGATGATTTTTCTTTTTAATCCGTTTTCACTCTGGCATGCTCCAGCTTAGTGAATGTGCTTTGCTGGGGGAAGGGAGGTTTGATTTGATTTGTGCCAGAGCTGAGAACAAAGACGCAGAAAGCAATCACTCTCTCTATTGCTCGAAGCCCAAGTGGGGAAGGGAGTGCAAAACCAGCTGGCTTTTTTTCCTTTTTCCTCCTTATTTTCATAAGGGTTTGCCCAGCTATGTTTGCACATGGCACTAATAGGCACTCAGAGGCAGCAGCATCACTTTAAGCTTTGAACTGCCGTTTGCAGAAAGAAACGTTCATCTCTACAGGCTCATCGTCATGGCAACAAGAAATCCCCCTCATACAAGGGTACCGCTGCTGGAGAGGCGCTCCGCCAGGGGCTGGTCCTGGGGGATGCAGCCCTGCTCAAGGCAGGCATACAGGCAGCCTGTGGCAGGAGGCTGAGACCCCCCAGGGAGCAGCACCCGGGCAGGACATCGTGCCACTTACTCAAAGAGAACATGGGGGTGGCGAAAGCACTGCTAGCTTTGCCATCAGGTTGTGCCAAGGGGGAGATAATAGCAGTTACATCTTCAGATAATCACAAGTAGTACCTGTGGACTTTGAGAGTTACTGGGATTTATAGCATTTTTCTCTGAGTTTAATCTAGGCTGTGCTTCCCAGGCACAGTGACACTGCACAGAGTATAGTGCAAGGAGACCTCGGCAGCTCCAGAAAATTAACACACTTTCTCTTCCACTCAACAATGGAGAATCAATTTAATTATTTAGCTCACACAGAAAGTCTCTGGCTCTCTGGCAACACAGGTACTCTATACTTGTAGCTTGGCATTTTGTTGCTAAGGTTCCTTTCTGTTCCATAAACCTTTTCGTTTAAAAAACAAACATATACAGCTCTGTTAACTCAATACCAATTTGACATATTATTATAATTGCGTAAATGATGGCAGTTGTGATACCACTGATTATACATCTGCGCTGCCAGAGCCTCATATTTTGCCTACGCCTGCTTCAGGCATACATAGCCATACATCTTTGCCCTCCACAGAAGGTTTGGAGCCTCGCAGCAGCTGCAAGCTGCAAATGTACAGTTTTACAAAGGTAGAATTTTGGAAATCTCAAATATTTCTGACTACTAAGACTATGAGGCTATTTGCTGGGACTTTTTTTTCTCCCTTGCTGACATGACAATAAGCAAGCAAACATGAATTTGGCTGTCTACAGCAAGTGCTTCTCTCCTCAACCACATGCCAAGGCATTCAACAGAACAACCCAGACCTCAACAATCATGAGGTGAGAGTATGAAATGCATTAATGAACAGCCTGAGCACTGTGGCTGCTCCCATGAATGCAAACTGCTGCCCCCAAGCAATGTTCAAATGAACCCCAAAGTGTATGTTTTAGGGATGCTGCTAGTATTACTTATTAGCAATTCATACCTGGAGAACTCTCAGAAGCACAGGGTGATGAGGTTACAGCTCTGCTGATCTACTGTGGTACAGAGGTGTATTTCAGAAGCTCACCCAGAGGAAAGCTCTTGTAGCAGGCACAGTACAATGCACAGACAGTAATTCTTGCTCTTGGGAACTTCTATCTTGAAATTTGGGTCATTTTCACACGGAAGCCGGACAAGGACCTGAAAGCAAGTCAAGAGCAAATGATAGAGTGATGTTCTTCCTGGAAAACATTATAAATGCTGGTATTATACAAATACCTCTGCCAATACAAAACATTAAATGGAATCAGTCACATTAGTCACATATCATTTCCCAAAAGTGCTGAATTGATTTTGGATGGCAGAAGCTCACTTGACCCCACATAGCCCCACAGAGTCCTTTTTCTCTTGAAAGCCACTCAAACTAACGTGCCCTCTTTCTTAGAGGCCTGGCTGCTATTATTACCTGTTGTTCTTGGTTGGGATCCTTGCAATTCCACTTATGTGCAAATAATGGGAATGTAAGAGCTGTATGTTCTGCTCTTGTTTTCTATTGCAACTTGTATTATCAAACAAGAGATGAGATGCTGCCCGTTTCACATGGTACTACTGCCTACAGTAGGATTTCAGTAATTGCAAATAAGAGTGGGATTTGGCCTACATGGTAGATGCAATAGATGATCTCTCTAATCAAAAACTAAATACACATCCATTGGTTTACCCACACTATTACAAAATAATCACGCTGATGCAACATGCTTTGGTCTCCATTAATTTAAATATCCCAGAAATCATTGAAGTATTTCTGGTTTTACCTGCATTTTGTTTCTCCCGAGATTCAGTGCTAATGCAGCAGCAATTTAACAAAATGAAGAGATGTATTCATTGAAATGAAATCTTTGTCGTTTCCCAGGTGAAAAGTTTTCATTTCTAGACTAGTTCTTTTTCTGCGTGGCTCCTCAGATTTACTATCCTAGAGAATTTTTGTTCAGCCTTTGAGAAGCTATAAAGATGTCGTAAGCAAGAGGGGAAGTTTTCAGGAAGACCAAAGATAGAAGTTTCTCAAGAACACTTTGAGCACCACAGAATGTTAATGTGAATTTCCTTGGTCTCTACTCTAGGCTATTAAATATAGCAAACTGTGAATGGTTAACCTTTACTGAATGCATCTGACTGCTGATTTTGTAAAGCCAGCATCCAAGAATCTCACTTCATGGAGGAACAAAATAAAGGGGTTTCTGATAAGCACTAGCACTTGAGGTACAAAGAACTTGCAGCAGGTATAGCATCTTCTTACACAGCTGTTTTAGCCCAAAAAAAGAAACTAAGTTGGAAAAACAGTATGCTTATTTGCAGTAAATAACATTAGAGACAAGGCTGAGGACTGCAGTTTATAAAATCCAAACGTGGAGACCATTAAATGGCTCAGTTTGCTGACTTCACTTAGTACTTCCTTTTTGCTTGATAAATCAGCACTGAATGCAAAATGTGGTCTGGTAAGCTTTTTTTCCCCTTCTTTCCTTACGCATCCAGTACAGTTAATATTATTTCATTCAACCAAATGACACTTCTCTATATGTTTAACTGCATTCTCATGTCTACCCAAGAGTACTTGACACAAGTTGCCAGAAAAGCAATACACAAACAAATCACACAAACCAAGTATATCTTATAGTTCAAACATCAATGAAAAGTTGACACAAGTGAACACGTACTCAGCTCTAATTTCCTACATGTATGTGGTACAACCTAACACTTAGTGGAGAGGCTCTGTTTATTTTCAGACAGACACATCTCAAAAGATTAACAAATAAGAATCAGCTTTTTCATTAGATGAACAGCAAACTCAGACAAATAATTTTGGTTTAATCTCACCCGCAACCAAAAAGGGCTCCTCATGAAGACCACCTGTGTACAAAGCATTGATGAAACTAAGACACGTGCAGGTAGGCCATTCTGCACAGCTGAGGCTGCTTGAGAGCTGTACTCACAAATCAAGAAATTCTTACATGAAGGAACACATCCACTAGTTACATCTTGGGCTAAGGGCTGGTATACTGATTTTGCCTGATTGTCAGGCAAAAAATATTATCAATTAATGGTTCCCTCAGCAATCTTTACAGAAGGTGAAAAATGCTAGAAGAGTCAAGAGAGCCTTGTTGTTTCCTTGGCCCTGCTCACACTTTGTACACGTTCCTGAGACCAACCTTAATAAGCATCCGCTTATTTAATGGTTGTTCCATGAGCAACTTTAATTATTTGGTTTCACTGATGCTCAGCTCATTACTCAGGGCTGCCAGGCTGCCACATCAGTGGCTCCGGCACTTTCACTGCCCTGATGCCCATCCCTACTCTGACACAGCTACTGCAGCTTGTGCTACCACAGATTCAATCTTCCTCCTGAGTGGCTGCCATTAAAGCATTTTGTGGCAGACTGCAGGTGGTGGCTTGTATGGAACTGTTAGAGTCACAGCCTGACTGAGCAACTGAGAAAAGGACTGGTCAGCCCTGGGAGCACAGGTGAAGGCAACTCAGCTGTGTGAGCAGAAGGATGTAGCCTTGCTGCACTTCTCTTAGACCCCATTTAAGGGCTGACTGCCTCTGGGGAAGGATCTCTGGCTGCGGATCCCTCTCTCGTGGAGTTTTTCCCTACTAGCCTTCAGAGATAGGTGAGTATTTCTTTCCTGTTTGTCCCTTTTGCTATTCCACTCCTTTCTTTCTGACTGTATTGCCTTTCTTTCTGACTGTAATATGGCTACATGGGTACTTTGGGAGAATCTGGACTACAAGTAGCTTTCTCCAAAGCAACCAGAATCAGTCTGCTCTAATATATTACTCAAGCCATCTGCATTGCCTTCAACTCCTTCATGGGAGGTGTGTGGTGATTGCTCTTTTGTCTGAAGTTCTGGATGCAGGCCTGGCCAAATATCCACTGACTTCTACATACTTGGAAATAAGCACTATGTATATAGATGCTTCAGTTAGGGCAACCAAGGGATGGGGTATTCTACGCTGATTAAAACTGATGGGATTTGGACATCCAAATCCTTTAGGTAGCTTTGCAAATGTCAGCCACAAAGTGCAATAAACTGATATAATGTATATGCATCCTTTTCTTTACTGGGATGTAGTAGGAGTCATTCCTAGTTATAAAGAACACTTATCAGTGAGAATAATCCACACCCCAAAGCAACAATGAGATGGTAGAATTTATTCTGCTGCACAGATCTGTTGATTAGATCCATCACTCATATCACTGAAAAATGAACTGCCATAGAGAAGAACTATCCTGGAGCTTGCTCTTTCACTCTGTAGTAATCATTCCACACTACATAATTATCATGAACTTTGCTGATGACAAGAGTAAAATACAAAAACTCAAGAGCATCTCCATGAACAGACTTTATCAGTGTGCCTGCTAAATTTTCAGCAAGTACATAAGTTGGGAGAGATCTCTGTCTGCTTGTCTACATAACATTTGCTGCTCATAAGAAAATACAGGCTTGATTGTGTTAATTGCAGCTGTTTCATCTGTCAGCTTTGAGCTGTGTTATAACTGACCTAGATTAAAAATGTAGTGCTAAAGAGATCTAGAAACAAAGAGAGATAGATGCCATAATTCTGTCTTCTATCTTGTGATGTTCCAAGAGATCCCCTCCCATTTGGGCACCAGTGGAGGAGGTAATCTTGCAGCTCAGCTTGTGCTGGATATCTAGAAAGGAACCTGGTCTTTCCTGATAGCCTTTAGAGAAGAGTGGGTTTTCCTATAGCAATGAATAGTACCTACTTTGAACCTCCTTCCACTGGAGATGGTCTTTATCTGATGGTTATGTAGGAGGTTAAGTGACTGGGTTTGGAAGAGTGCCCTGCAGCCTTATGAAAGCTATGAGAAGTGCTGGATGCTTAGCACTACCGGCCTTACTCAGACTAGGCAAATGGAGGCCGCTGGTGTTTCAAGCTGCTGCTCCCATTGTCTCACACACACAGCTGAAAGTTAAAACATGATGGAAAGTCCCAATTTCCTACTCCTGGCCTCCTTGCTAGGTCACAACATCTTTCATTCCCTTCCCATTCACCTTGCTCAGCACCATGATATGTAAGCAGTTCTCAGTACAATATGCTGCCTTTATTCTTCCAC
The DNA here is from genome assembly GCF_987193195.1 of Phasianus colchicus. Taxonomy (NCBI): domain Eukaryota; kingdom Metazoa; phylum Chordata; class Aves; order Galliformes; family Phasianidae; genus Phasianus; species Phasianus colchicus. Next base: position 13,674,148 of record NC_143437.1, on the reverse strand, counting down.
ACCGTTTTAAAAACAGTGTAGGCTTAACTCTGGTAATCTGGAAAGAAGAGAGACACAGAGACATACTTTAGTATTGTCCTCCTGTCTCCTGAAAAAGGCACATCTTCACATGAAATTCAGATGTTCAGACTCAAGGAGGCACCTTGGCTGAGCCCCTTTGGAAGCCAGATCCTGCCTGGGAACTAGGTTAGAAAACTGCACTCAGGAAAACAGTTCACCCATAAAGGACCAAAAAGGATTTTGTAAGTGAGATGATCGAGTCCAGGCTAGAATAGATGGAAAATACATAGTGCTCTAGTGCCTTCTGGAGGAGAAGGATGCTGAGGCTGGAGTCAGCTGAGGGCCACCATGATAGCACTGACATGCTATACTGGAGCAGGAACCCACTGAGCTGAGGGAATCTTCATCCTTGGAATACTAAGGAATAGAACAGCAGCCAAGCATCCACAAACACCATCATCGCCACACCCTGATCTGGCTCTGACAAATAGGTCTCCAAAAATGACACCTGTGGTGCTCTGCCCAGAACAGAGTAGAGACAAGAAATAAAATCAAATGCAATAGGATCACTGCAGGTGAAGAGCCCACCTATCACACACACACATTTATGTTGTTATTAATGAAGAATTTTGTTTGGAAGAATCACCTGCCACAGCCTATTTGAAACAGTGTTTATTGTACCTGCTCTGCTCTTGGCAGGGAGCTTCCTTTGTTTTCCTGCATAAAGAAGCCTCTGTACCAGAAGCCACTACGTATTTCTGATATACACTGGTACATATAACTAGAGAACGTCAACTGGCAGAAGCAATTTAATTTCAGTCAGGTATCATTTTCAAATTCTCAGCCCCTGACCTTCAACTAAAAACTTGGCTATAGAAAGCTAGAAAGCACATCTGTCATCATGCTGGGGGGAAAAAAAAAAAAAAAAAAAGGAAAAAATTAGAGCATGTCCATGTTTATAGTTAGCTGATAGTATTTTTTGCTGTTTATTTAATGAGATTCTCCCTAAAGAAGCTTTTCAGCGTTTCCCAAATATGGTTTTCTGCTCCAGCACAAGTCAGAGTGAGATCTGTACTCTTTAGAAAAGCCGACGTGTTGAAGTCAGAAAATCTGCATTAATATGAATGTTGAGCTGGAAAGGAATTGAGAGTTGGAATACTTAACAATCTTAAGAAACATATTTAAAGATGTGTTTATCCAAAGACATAACAAGTTGTCATCACCAAGCAGTTTCAAAGGACAAAAAGACAGGATGCTACTGGCTTTTTCCGGTGTAGGAAGAATGCAGCAAATGGCAGCACGTGACTGATTATCCCAGGGCACTTCCACCCTAACTGTCACTCCATTTCTCCTTTCTGACCCAATTTCCTTGGCTGCACAAGTGGGATAATAATGGCTAACTTAAGAGTTGTGATGGGAAAAGGATTTATCTCATAAAACATCATTTAGCAACACTAGTGATGCAGCTAAAGCCCCAGCATGCTTGGTAGCAGAGAAATACAGGAAATCTTGCATTAAGTGCTTGCAGTTCAAGCAGGTGGGACAGACTGAGTGAGGGAAAGCAGTGCTTGCTTTTCTAAATGGTGAATAGTTGTTCAGGTGAATTATTCTATGCATCTATATATTTTTCTATTCATGTCAGCTGGAGCCAGTTGCATAATTTGTGAATATGTTTAATGAACAATTCATATGATGAATTTTGTATCTTTAACCTCGTACATTTTGGCTCATCACAGAATGGCCAGGGTTGGATCATGAATCTCCAACCCCCCTGCCACGTGCAGGGCCACCAACCTCCCCATTTAATACTAGACCAGGCTGCCCAGGGCCCCATCCAATCTGGCCTTGAACACCTCCAGGGACGGGGCATCCACAACCTCTCTGGGCAGTCCATTCCAGCACCTCACCACTCTCATAGTAAAGGACTTCCCCCTGATATCCAAACTAATCTTCCCTCCCTCAACTTAAAGCCCTTTCTCCTTGTCCTGCAGTTATCAACCCTTTCAAAGAGTTGATTCCCCTCCTCTTTGTAGGCTCCCTTTAGGTACTGAAATGCTGCACTGAGGTCACCCCGCAGCCTTCTTTTCTCCAGGCTGAACAAGCCCAGCTCCCTCAGCCTGTCCTCATAGGGGAGGTGCTCCAGTCCCCTGATCATCTTTGTGGCCCTCCTCTGGACCCTCTCCAACAGCTCCCTGTCTTTCTTGTACTGGGAGCTCCAGACCTGGACACAGTACTCCAGATGGGGCCTCACAAGAGCAGACTAGAGGAGGACAATCACCTCCCTGATTCAAAGCTGCGTGGTGACACTGTAAAGCTTCCAAGTCTCCTGGACAACTTCCTAACACAGCTTTCAGAAGAAGCATTACTGTTTCTTGCTCAGTTAGCAGCATCATGTATGTGGTAGTGATAGCAACCAAAAACCAGAGCTTCAGGATCTGCTTAAGGTAAGTCGTGTTACGCGGAAAGTAACTACGCTCCCAAGACCTTTAGAAACACACAGCTCCTTACAGCAGGCATTTTGAACTGCATAACCAAATGGAGCTACAGCTGAAACACAGCGAACTTTCACAAAGGAAGCATCCTCTTCAGGCAGACAAGCATTTCAGCAAAGCTAACCTAACTTTTCCAAAAGGACTATATCCTTAAGCAGCATCAAACTTAGCAGCAAAAGCAGGTCTCTGTTATTCCTAAGAGAACAATTCCCAATCATTGCACAAGAGCAGTCAGTGGGAGACAGTTACCATTTGGACACGTTGCAAAGCAAAAGCCCTGCCTTGAATCAGAGCCTGTCTCTGGCCACAGCTCCTAGTGCCTCAGGCAGCACCACAGAAAGACTGAGCTGGAGGTATGGTAGAGCACTACAGCAACAGCACAGTCCAAACTCAGTTCCACTCTTTCTGGCTCTTCCTTTTCCTCTCAGGCAGCTGCTATGGAATTCACCTGACCCACCAACAGGCTAGTGGGCTGACACACCCATTTTAGAGAAAAGCTGCAATCGGGTGGGCTCAAGCCTGCTGTGAGATAATCAGCTCCTGCCCACACTCACCCTAGTGAAAACCTCAAGACGTGCTGCTGAAAACATCTGGGTGGCTTTGCTAAGAGGAACACAAATCTGAGGCAATGATTTAACTGCTTAGCAATCATTGCAGCTATCTTCGTTCAATCCTCTTGCTTAACATGAGAAACACCAAACCCCATGCTGAAGTACAGCAATAATCAATAACATCTGGAACAGGCCTGAAAACAACAATCTGCTGAGTAAAATATTGTAGCCTCCCAAGAGTTAACTAAATTCAAGACAGGATGCAGCAGAAACCCTTTGAGGAGTTATCTTAGAAATTACAGTGCAAAACCCAAGCTGGGTGACAGCCAGCAGTGGAGCTAAAGGATATGTCACTGCTGCCCCACGGGTCACCTACTGGCACAATGTCTTTACGCTCATGAATATGATAAGATGAAGTGCAGGGCAGGCCTGAGGTCCTGACTGTTCCCAGATGTTACAGAAGCAGAAAAAAAAAAACATTGCTAGCTTTGAAGGGTTTTCTTGACCCACAGTACTGCCTCTCATTTTAATGTTTACTCATAGATAGACTGAGATGAACCACTAAACAGAGAAATAATTCCCTTGACAAACAGGGCTGGGTTTTTTGGGTAGTGATGGTTTGGTTTTTTTTTTTTTTGGTGGTTCAGGTTGGCTGGGTGATTTTCATATTTTCAAATCAGAGAACTGCATTTCTGGGAAGGATCCGGAAGGTTCTCTCAGAAGGGTGGAAGTAATGTCATCCACCGCAAAGAGCGGCGGGCTCGGTCTGGCGGCGAACCGCTGACCGCAGAGGGGTCCCTGAGGGCCGCGGCCTCCCCTGGAGGAGGGAGGGAACAGCCGGGGCGCAGCTCCGCTCTCTGGGGCGGCCGGCAGGTGGCGCCATTGCACCGCCGGCGGCGCGGGGCAGCGCGGGGGTGGCGCCCCCGGGAAGTGAGCTCAAAGTGAGCTCAGCCTTCCGCTGCGGCCGCGGGAAGATTCAGGGAAAGAAATCACTGAAAAAAAATTCTTCATTTCTAAACAAAGTGCCAAGTACCGTTTTAGGTTTTTTTGTTTTGTTTTGTTTTTTGTGCAGAGAAAAAATGACTTCAGTCACAGCACACTCAAAATTCAGCACATTTTTGACCGGCCCTAAAGATAATCCTAGCAGTCTGCGACAGTTCTGCTCCCAGACGATCCATCTGCCTTGCACCCAAACACGAACTTCCCCAGCTGAACCAGACTGGCGTGCAGCACGGCAGCCTCGCGCCTACAGCGCTGGCGCCTGGGGGCCGGAGCATCCGAGGCCCAGCACGGGGAGGTGATATCCCTACCCGCCCAGCCTCACACAGCTCGGCTTCGCTGCCTTTTAGGCTCACCTTACAGCTTCCGTGTGCAAGGGGAGCGCAGAGGCTTTTAATGCCCAGTCAGTCAATCTAGCAGAGGGGGATGGGATGTGTGCCCGCAGCCTGGCGGCAGGGCAGGGGCTCTGCTTACTCAGCCCTGGGCAGCTTCCTTGGCTGCTCGCTCTTCTGGCACAAAGGGTTCAAAGATCTCCAGGAGCACCCAGTGGCAGAGATGAGTCCCCCAGTACGCACACGCTGCCATTTCTCTCTGCTTGTGAACCAATTAAAGCAAACTGGGCGTTTGCATCATTTGCCCACTTGAAAGAAAGCTCAGGGCATTTGTGTACGTGCTGGGTGGGGTGTGCAGGTTGGTTTTGGGATGCAGCTAGCTGCAACTCCATTACAAAAGCACTCGGAGCTGGATTGCTGTGATGCCGTGCTGCTACCAAGCTGTGAGATGGGACCTGCATGCTCACACAGAGAACAAACAAGAAGGACAAGTAAAGCATGTGTGGGTTGTGCTGACAGCCTGTCCCATGCGCCCAGTACCTTTCCAGTTTGAGTGGGGGATAAATACAACACCCACCTACACCGCAACACAGCCAGCAGTGGAAAACTTCTTGGTGATACCCCTTAAACTGATCCTCTTTAAAAACAGAAGGGGGAGAAAATAGAGATGCTGTTTCAAGAGCAGTTTCTGACACTGAGCTACCTCCACCCTGACCAGGATGGGAAAGGTCTTGCTTTCAGCCTCACTGGCTACCTCAGAAAAAGCAGGGAGAGCTGGTAGTCACGAAGCAACAAGCTCATATGGGAGCTTTTCTCCTGACCCTCTGTAAGCGGAGCCTGGTAGCAGCAGGATTTACCTTTGCCCTCCTTGTTCCTCAGCCTAGCAGTCTGTTTCTGCTGGTGCAGGGGCCCTGCTGCATCCTGTATGCCAAGGGCATTTCTCCACCACGGGGACATGCTCTGTATGGCACTGCTCTGCTTCCCACTCTGCCAGCACAAGGAGTAATGGTTCCCTGTCTGAAATCTGCCTTCAGTCAACAAAGCTCGTTCTCGAGCACCCAGCTTGTCTCTCTCATCCCTGATATGAATGAAGCCTTTCCAGGCTGACGCAGTCCCTGCAGGAACAGGAAGCTGTTCCTGGCACAGTGATACAGCGTTACAGGAAAGCAAGTGCTGGTGCCTGGGGGCAGCTTCCCATTCTGCATCCACCCAGGTCTTTTCCTACACTCACTGAAACTTCCTGCTTTGCAGCAGTAGCAAGAGCAGTTCATCTAAGAGAGCTGCAGCATGCTGAGCAGATGCAGGGATTATTTCTACTCCATGGCTTCCCAATGCCACACATATTACCTTAAGAAATCCCTCTAAACGTCACTAGGCACATGAGGAAATGCCCTTACAAAGTGAATCTGTGAATTTCACCCTAGTAGAGCAATCAAGTCACAGCAAAGCCAAGACAAACACAGCACTGTTCTCTCCTGAAAATATATGTGGTTTGGAAATCTCTGCTGTTGCCATATCCAAGGCAATGATTCATCCTCCCAGTGGGGTTTTGCCTTGCCTCCACATGTTTTGCAATGCTGCCCGACTTTATAACAGCGAGGCTGCACGCAGTGAATCCTTGCTAATTTCTCAGCTTGCCTGTGAGAGAGGTGGAGCTAATCCTTCTAACGATGATTTTCCTCTTTCACCACTTGGTCTTGCTGGCCACAGACTTATTTCTCGCAGTGATCCTTTCTTGCCTCCTTTATGCCTTCGCATTCATTTCCATCGCATTTTTGACCTGCTTCATTATCTTCTGGTCCTTCAGCATCGTGGAGAAGAACATTGACATAAAAGGGAGAGCAATTGTAATTCTTGTATCCAACAGCTCAATTGGGAGGACGTTTGCTAGGAACTTGGATAAAGCAGGTTTTAGGGTGTCTGCTGCACACTGGCCTCCTCAAGAGGAGGGAACAACTGCGAAAGAAGAGTGCTCTTCAAGAATGGAGGTAGCACAGCTCCACATGACAGATGATGAGTATCAGAAGACTATGAAAACCTTCATAGAAAGCCACTTATCCCTGAAAGGTAATTCTTAGGGCAAACTTGAAAATTGCACCTGATGTATGTATCAAAATGCTCAAGACTGTGAGATCATTGTGTTTTATCAGTGAATGAGGGAGGCAAAAATGCCTTAGGTAATGGGTTATAAGACTTAACTGCATTTCTTTTTTCTTGTGCAAAACAAAAATTTTGCCTTTTCAAGGGAAAGAGACTACTCTGGTGGCTGTGAAGGCCCCAGTGGCACCCAGCCCTTGGAGGAAGGCAAGGTAGGCCAAGGAACAAAGGGAGAAGGTCTCACCAAGGCAGAGAGGGCTGGACTCACCATGGGAGAAAACACAGGAATGAAAGGGGGGTGCAGAGACTTGGACGATGACCCAGGATGAAAGCAAGTGTCTGATTTTTAACCTCTTGTGGATTAAAAAAGCCTGAGGTTTCTCTTCTCTCTTTGTCTGCTGTGGGATTCATAAGAAATAGCCCAGTCAGAACTTTGGCTGGAAAGTTGGGACTATCTGAATACCACAGCTGCGATTTCTGTGAGAAAACAGGACTTAGAACAGCCATAGAGCCCTCCTGGGACTGCACAAGGGTAGTGTCCTACTGAGGAAACATCTGTAAGCACTCCATCTGGGGAGCATCACCCGTTCTTTCTAAGTGTGGGATGAGGGGTGCTGGTAGGCATGCTGCCTCTGGCCCTTGATGAATTAGCTGTGCTACCCACCAGTCTCTGTCCTCATGGATGTTGGTTTTATGCCACTTGGGAGTGACAGAAAATTAAGCTTTCACTGGGCTAAGTCTGGACTATAACCTCACTGCCCACAGGTCTGCGGGGTTTCAAGGTAAGAGGCCAACTCTCTCCTCCACCATACCTCCTAGCCAAGGTATGTCTAAGCAGTGAAGCTGTCTCACTGTTTCCCTGTACTGCTTCCTTCCTTCTCCAGCTTACCCATCCCTCTCTTCCTCACTCTTACTGTGGTTTCTCTGAATCTCCTCTTGAGGAATCCCCAAGGTAGCCTCCCTGCTTGCTAATGCTGAGCCAGAATCTCCAGGAGCACTCTTTCCACACCCCTGAGAAATGTTGAGACCCTTTGCATTGCTGCCCAACACTGGAAGTTTTCTTTGTGCTCCCAGGCTGTGCACAGGAAGGACGTGCTGCAACACAGAGTACACACCATGGAGCCTCCCCTACTGCAGGCACCCCACCAGAGACACGGTAGGGAACTCCATCCAATTCCTGCAGCCAGCTGCAGCTGTTGATGGCCCAACGGCACAGGTTATCTCCCATTGCTTTCTGCTCAGAAGCACACAGCAGACCAGAAGTGCCTGTGGTTGGATCCTGTAAATCATACTGGTAAAGCTTGCCTGAGTAGACAGGGCCTAAAAGCTCACAAAGCTGACCATCAGCATCAGCTCCTGCTCTGGAAAGCAGCAACTGAGACTTTGTTAACCAGTATAATTCCATGGGAGCTGGTGTGGTGATTTCTATGTGCCTGTACTGTTTTAACTACATGATGATCTGCCCCAATAATATCATAATATCTTTTTAAATTTGGGTTACTTTGATCATGGTGCTGGGTAAATAAAGGCTTTTGTAAGTCTTTTTTTTTTTTTTTTTTTAATCTTTATCGTAGAATCCATGAGGTTTTACTTTTAGGATCTCCTGCACTGTATTCACTTCATAGATGCAGATGTATTAAAATGTATTTACCATGTGCTGACCCAATTGCACAGCACATCAAAGGCCTGTGTCAGGAATTTAAGGAAAACAAGAAAGAACAAAACTTCAAACTTTTCTTAGTTTTCCTTGTTAGCGGTTTCAAGTGAGTGCTGGTATTTCTTCTGCAAGATTTGCTTTAATATTTTTGTCATGGGTTAAGTGAATCTGCCAGTACCTGACTGATAGCAAAGCAATTAAAACCAAACCAAAAGACTACATTGATAGGTCTCTACATACAAGACGACTTTGGTCAGCAGGATCTGGACGAGACGGCAGTTGGTACTGTGGGGCAAAGACAGGGAAGAACAATTTTGTAACTCTCTCCTTTTCAAGATTTCTCTTATGTGTTTTATTTATATAGAACTATCGGTTTCCAAAGGAAGGAATATTCATATTTGGTTTTGCAGTATATTTTTTAAATAACTTGTCCCCATGGGAAATCTTAACCACTACGATGAATTTTTTTAACATAAATGCAGCTGTTTTAGTGCAATATGTGTCACTTCCAAAGTGACACAATGAAGACAGAAACCCCTAATCACAGCTACTCCTAGAACTGAAGGCTTTTAACACCTGAAATCATCTAATTGTTACCCTAGTACAGGCCCACAGATCTAGGTAAGCTAACACCTTTATTTTGAGGTTGCAGTAACAATGTTTAAGGCATTATTAGCTATAAAAGTTTGTACAAGTAGCATAAGGATACAGAGAAATGCAAAACCTGCCCCCTTCCAAATTTATGATGTATGTTTTCTGATAGCTTAACTCGGTTTGTAAGAAGTCTTATATTTTTCTAGCATTTTAACTTTTGGTGCCTCTAGATGTTTACATTTTCTATGACTAGCAGGTCAAAGAGACAGGAGGGGAAACAGGAGCGAATGAGTCTTAATTGCTCACCTCCAGGAGCTGGGCTTATACTATCAAACATTGTGAGAGCTCTTGGCATTGCACCCAAGTGCTCAGGGATCAAGTTGCTTGAGAAACTGCTGCGCTGTACTGCTCTTCGGGCATGTTGCATGGAATTGCTGGCAGCCACTTCCCGACATTCAGGGTTGACTGCAGTGAGGGTGGGGCAGGACAGGAGGAAAAAAATGTGGAGATGGGCAAGACCCAACAGATGGCAACCTGACCAATGTGGGAAGAGTTCAGACAACTGGAGCACTAGGCTAATTAATTGCTGCAGTCTCAGTTGCTGCAGTACCCTGGAGTTCAGCTAATCAGACACACAAGCACAACAGACACTAGGCTAACTGAAGTTAGTATTTACTGCTTCATGCCCAAAGAATGACTGCCTTGAGCTTTGCAAAAAATCAATCAAGTAACCTTGCTTTCCCAGCTTGCATGGAGTCTGGCTCCTCACATTGAAGTGCTGAGACAAGAGAGAGTGGAGAAACTGCTGTTTCACATCTAGTTTCAGCCTACTCGTGTGTTAGACAATATTTGAACTGTATTTTTTCATTTGCTGCTCTGAAAAAACTTCTGCTATCTTGAAAGATTCCATCTCCTCCTTTTGGTGTCTTAAACTTCCTCAAGACTTCCTGTGTTCCAGGCTGCACTCCACCAGCTTTTATAACGTATGTAGGTCTGTGGATGGCCGCTGAAGTATATAGAGCAGCCAACATGGAAGAGTGTTTGAGGCCAGCTGTTCTCATCCCCAACATGCTGCTGGTAGTGGCTCCTAAGAACTCTTCCTAAGTCAGTCCAGGCGAGATCACCTGGATGATTTAATCAATTTAAATAGGCAGGTTTAGTTAATCCAGCTGATTGCTCTGAGGGCATCAACCATCGGTGGCAAGTATTGCCAATCCCGGACAATGAAGGGTGGCTCCAGATGCAGTTGCTTGCTCAACACTGTGTACTGATGCTGTCAGAAAAACAGAGCGCTGAATTATCAAGGCTTTTAGCAGCCCCATGGCCTACTGGACAGTCTCCATCTCTTCTAAAGGACAAGCTGTTCTTGCAGTTCTGTTCTGTACTAGATACTGGTGATAGGTGCACTCCTGGTACCTTTGTTTGCTTCATTTCCCTCAGCGTCCACTTACTTTAGTTAGTCATGCAGGTTAGTCCCTGGAGGCACTCTTGTGATTGAGAGACCAAGAAAGCGAGAGCCAACAGTGTGCCTCAATGGGAGGCAGACATTTGAGGCACTCCTTTGTGCACTGGAAGCACTGTACAAATTCTTTTGCTTCCTAAGGACTGCAGTGCAGTAGATCAGGTGGTTTGATTGGAAAGTAACACTTCCTCACTCACTTTTCCATGCTACATTTACCTCAAGATGAAAAGCTAGGCCATACAGTCATTCCTAAGCTCAGAAGGAAAACTGAGCTCTCTTTTGCAGAATTATAGCATGGCACAAGCAAGGGTGATGCACAACAACCGACCACTCCCACTCACCTCAGAGACAGATCAAACAGATGTGATAATCACTGAATCACTGACTGCACTAAACTACAAGAGAGTAGGAATTATAAATGAATAAGGTAGAGGAAATCATATACTCATGTAATTTTAAAGGGTGCTGCATTATTTAACTACACTCACCTACAACAACTGCAGGCCACCTTGGATAAACTGCTATTTTCCAGTCTGCAAGTGACTATGCTTGGAGCTGAGTCAAATGATTAGTTCTTATAGCTATGGTTTTGCACCTTTCATATAGGTTATCCAGAAGTCTTTGAAAAAACAGTTTGTAATGCATTGCCTTCTTACCTTTTGGAGATTTATCAAAACCAGAGAAGCACTTTACTAGAGAAGTAGCAATCAGAGCCATGCACCTACCTAGGCAGAAAAATCAGATCTCATTCTGAAACTATAGGTTGGAAGGGAGGAATTATTTATTATTGGAAGAAAGGCAGAAAAGGAACCTGTGCATCATCTATACTTGGTTTATTTTTTTCCTTCAAAAAGAAGCTATACATCAATAGCCGTGGATGTTTTGCAGGAGATCACTTTTCCTTCCCTCAAGTGCTTTTGTAATTCTCTTGTTTCAACAGACAACTTCTCTGCCAAGCACCCTTGGACATACACGTAAAAAACCACATGATTAAAGAGTTGCACAATCCAGAAATGCTGCAGTAACACTTCTCCATCTCCATCTCTTGCTCATTGCCAGCGGGCAGAGCCTGTTTGAGTTTGAAACCTCTGTGCCTCACACATCACATTTGCTGCTGCCAACCCTCTTGCCTGCTACTGCTGAACTGAACCACAGGACTGTGTGCCAGACAGGGCTGGTACTTAAGACCGGTGCAGAGTCCTCAGGACAGCACAGGATCACAGGCTGTAATCCTGTAATCCTAGCAGGAGTCAGTCTGATCAGCTAGTCTGACCTGCATTTTATAGGCCAGAGAACTTCATCAAGATTTCAGAAGAACAAAGCAGGCAGGCAGCCACACAGAAACATGCAAGCAAGGAAAGCGAGAGCTGAGCCATGAACTGTGGGTTCAGTTTGCTGTAGAATACAGCAGGTACCCAAGAGCCCTGCTGTGCACATCACTGCTTTGTTTATCGCTTCCTTGCTGCATAGAGGACTTCTGTTTGCAAGCCAAGATATTTAAGAATTAATTAAAAATGCATCTTCAGCTGCTCTATTTTCAAAACGGGTTATTTTATTTGCATGCATTCAGAGGGTGTTGCCACGTTCACTCCTAATACCAGCAATGTGTATATTCTATGAAAAGAGAATGAGGTAAAAGAGCCATATGCTGCCATTGCCTCTTTTTTTTTTTTTTTTTTTTTTCTTCCAAATAAGCTTTTTTCCAAATCTTATGTTTGCAGGTGGCAGGAACAAAAAAAAGATGATTTCAACAAACAACAACCAAACAAGCTCTGGTAGTTGCTTGTCTGCTTATGTTATACTGGCTCCTGAATTCTGCCAAAAGCCTCCTTTAGCATCCTAAAGCTGCACCCTCCTCATTTTGCCCCCATTTAGCTCAGGAAGTAGACCCCCATCATGTAAGTTTATTGTAAATTAAACCCCAGACAAGGGTTCCATTTCTAAGTTTCATCAATCACTAAGCCATACAAGGCTGAAGAATATTTTTAAAAATCACCAGTAGGGAATCTGCATTTATGAAATGTAGCTCTTGAAATCAACAAATGATACATTTTCATGCATTTGCAGTGGTAGGAATAGAGATGTATGGTAAAATAAAAGCAAAACTACCTAGGAAACTATTTCTTAATCACTTTTGCCCAACACTAAACTATGCTGGTCCCATGAATCATTTTTATTCATGTTTGTTAATATAACCTTTATGCTAATATAAGAGTGTCCCAAATGAGGACTTAACTTTGTACCAGTTTAGAAACAGAGCACTGCCATTCATTAACCAGAGTTGGACAGCTTCCAACTAGACAAATATTTTGGAAAAACACTAGGATTATAACTCAAGGAGTTGTATAGTTTTATTTCTCCCTTAGAATTAAGACCATTTGTCAGAAAGAGTATTTGCAAAGGGGAAAGGGAACCAAGTGAAAGAAGAGTTACTTTGAACTCTGTTTTCCTATGTTACAGCATGTAAAGATACATCTTAGAACTGCTGAGACTTGATTTAAATTTCATAGTAAGACAATGTACATAACAGTTGAATTGCTACACATGATAAATAAATGCTTCTTTGACACACACAAATAAGTTATATTTTAATTACAGAGCTTTGGAGTAGATTATTTTAACTCTTGAAGCTCTCTATCCAACTGGCAGACTGCCTTTGCAATACTTATGCTGCAAACTCCCAGGTAACTCAGAAGAAACATGTTCAGTAAGAAAAGATGGACAGGAACAAATCCATACTTCCTTGCTGCAGCAGGAAGGACTTGGCTGGTCCCACAGTCAGCTCAGCCATAGCAGCTTTGCTGTGGCACTGAATTGTGGTACTGAAGTTCTAAAGATTCTAGCATAGAGCCAATTTCACCTCAGGTAGATTGACTTAGTGATAGTGTCTCCAAGAGAATTGCACCAGATTAGATCAGCAGTATTCTGCCATCAGAAGTTAAAATCAACTGTTTTTCAGGTTTACTGTATTATAAATACATACGGTAAAAACCTTGTAGACTTGTTGCTGTGTTGTAGCTGGTCAGTTGATTTTTTATGAAGAAACTGTCCAAGAAACAGATCCCTCTTTTTGTTCTTGGGCAACTTGTTCTAGTTTCTGGGACTGCATTTATCATCCAGAACCATTCACCACCTTGATTTGGTCAAGCAGTTTGAAACTGCTCTCTGAAGTCTCAGCTGTTTTTCAGGACATGAAATTATCCTCCCTGACAGCTACACCAGGTAACGCTCGCTTCTAAACACAGACTAGATGAAGTTCACTTTTTAATACAACAGACTGATGAACCATAAACAATAATTGTAGCTCCTCCTGTAAAAAACCTTGGCAGCAGAGAGCTCTCCCCAGTGATTAAAACCCACATTTATATTTAAGTCTGACCATCAAAGGAATACAAGCATGAGCTTTCCCCATATATCTCTATGACGTTGTTCAGTTCCATCTTGCCATGTCCAAAATGTAGAAACATAATGCATGCATTGCACATGTCCATTTAAGCCTTGGAGTTGTGCCAAAAAGCACGCAAACAAACACCCTACCAACCAAAAACCACCCTAGTTTTTATATATTTCTTTCTTTTACTTTTAATTTTTCTAACTCTCCATATCCATCTAGCATTGGAATTGCCCTTTTACTGTTACAGGGTAAGTATCTGTTCCCCACTAAAGCCTTGTTTCCCCCACTCCTATTTTGGTAGTTGTCAAACTAATCACAATAGCACTGATATAAAGCAAAAGCTCCAATCAAGTCTGTATGGGAACTGCTGAGTCATGGCCTGAACCTCTGATTGACCACCTGAGGCGAGCAATGAGTCAGCCCTGGGAGCACAGGTGAAAGCAATTCATCTGTGCTGCAGGAAGGGGTGGAGCCTGGCTGCACCTCTCTTAGACCCATTTAAGAGCTGATGGTAAGAAAGGCCATACTGGATAAGATCAAAGGTTTGTATAGCTTAGTGTCTGGCATTTAATGTGACTAGAAAAGGACAGAATGGAAGATAAAACTTTATGCAGTTATTTCTCCCCAGTTCTCTCCTAGCCTTCTCAGCTCAGACAAGGCCACATTTTCCACACTGGTGGAAAATTCCCAACCAGTTCCAGTATCTATACATACAGTGTGACTGATTTACAGCTTGTAAAGAGAGGGACAATTCCCTTCTTCCCCATTCCTTCAATAATAGAGAGCTTCAATGTTATTTATAAAATGCACAGAAAATAAAAATGGAGGCAGACAGATGAGAATCAGTGACATACTCTTAAAAAAAAAAAAAAATGACCCCAAAGTCCCCAATTTATATGCTGGAAAGAGAGTTGGCAAGGGAGATGTTTCCTTCATCCACCTGCTCTCTGTGCTTCCCTTTAGACCTCTCATACGGATATTTTATTCATGCTCCCAGCTCTGGGGCACAGGTTGCATCTTTGTCAGTTGTGTTGTCTTTCAGTCTGATGTGAAACAAGGTAATGCGGTTAAAATATGGGAGTGGGTAAAATAAGACTAAGTCTTATTGCAGTTTTCTGAGAAGTAGAGAGGCGAAGTGCTGAGCAGAAAGGATGGTGGACAAGATAAGTCTTTCTGCCCATTCCCACAGGGGTGCACCATGGGCCACAGTTAGCTCAAGCACAATTAAAATACATCTGGCAACACACTTTATCAACCAGGTACAATAACTGAGATATGATAACAATGATATATGAGTGGAGTAATAAGTAGAACAGTGGTATGGACAGTTTGGCACAGGACAGATGTGAATCAAGTGTGTTCAGACTAAGTCACATTCTTCAGGGCAAGCATTACAGGTATGAATGCACAGGTAACAAGAGACCAGTATATGTTTTGTTCTAGCTTTCTAATATCTTTACAGGTCTCAGCAAACATGGCAGAGAGAAGGCCAATGGCTGGCACAGAAACTTATCCAGAGGTTTCCTTGGGTTCTTCCTAGGATGCAAGGGCAGTACTTTCCTCAAATCCTTTTTCCAGCTCTCTTTCCTTACAGCAAGACTCTCTCCTCAACTGTCTGATTAGCACCACCCTTTCCCTAATATACACTGTCTGCAGACAACTAAGAGCAGACACCAGGTTTAAAGGCTCCCTTAAGTAGACACTACACTCTTATGGATCAGCCTTTTGTTGCTCTGTATTGCAACTAGGTAAGCAGATAAATGTCACCTCTCAAAGATTATTCACTGTACCACAAACAGGCCCCAATCCAATTTGTTTGCCTTGTGAAGGAGAAAACCTTA
Source organism: Phasianus colchicus (assembly GCF_987193195.1). Classification (NCBI taxonomy): domain Eukaryota; kingdom Metazoa; phylum Chordata; class Aves; order Galliformes; family Phasianidae; genus Phasianus; species Phasianus colchicus. Next base: position 13,658,729 of record NC_143437.1, on the reverse strand, counting down.
ACCTGAATTTGTCCCTTGAGATGTTCGGATGCGATAACTTACCATTACAAAGGGAGTAAGTGCCTTAAAGGGAGCAAGTCCCAGCAAGTGATGGTTTCTAATAAATACCATCTGATTTTTTCCTTCAGTATTTCTTGGAAAGTACTTTACTTTCTTTAATTCTAAGAAAAAAAAAAAAGAGAGAAAAAGCTAATGTTTGTCTGGTCATAAAATTGTTGTGAACGTGTACAAATAATCTGATGTCACTACATTTTGCTGCACCTTTGAAATGTATTAGGTTCATACAGTTAATTTTCTCCTATTTAATCTTCTGGGCCTCCTTGTAGAACTGACCAAAAAAAAATCATAAAAACAATTTCAGCTTGCCAAAAAAAAAAAAAGAAAAAGATTCTGAATTCTGGTGTTCCAATGGGACCTGTAATAAGAAATCCTGATGGGTGTGGGAATGAATAACGGTCTTTCGACCATCACTATTTCTAATAAGTCTTGCAAAATACGGCCTCCCTCATCCCTGGCATGGATGGATACTATAGAGGTCATTACATTCAGATTTCTAATTAGGAGTAATTTAAAGTAGCAATATTTAATGTTGTAATTCAGGAATTAGCTGTATGAGGAAACTTAGCTCATACCCTGTTAATTTGGCAGGCATGTATGGGCTGATGAAGAAGCCATCACTCCTGATATGGGAAGAAGAGGAACCAGACACATGCAGGTTACCTGAGAGAAGAACCCCTCATAAATGGAAGAAGGCTTTCAGGGTTCCAGGTAGGAACCACTTGTAGCAGCTGAGTATAATCAGATTACTGCATTTCTCTAGAAATGTCTAGATGAGGGAGAAAATATCTTTAAAGTGTTTCATCAATAAGTTTTTGTTTTTATTTTTCCTTTATATCTTCTAAAAACTGTTTATGTGTCATTGAATGTTTGGTATCTTCTAAAACAAAGCCCATTTTCCTTGGCCAACACAGTAGGGAAGGAGGTGTGAGGCAGCATCCATAAAGGCCTGTTAACCCTCTGCTGCTGCTTTCCTTTGCTCTGGTTGCATTGGAGGGGCACAGTGCAGAGCTGTGCAGTGCAGATGGAGCTTAGCGTGAGCAGCCCTTTCCCACCTGAGCCCTTGCCCTGTCCCTACAGCCCCCATAAAAAGGGAACTGTAGTAAGAGGGGCATGGGAGAGCAGTGTCTCTGTGGTTTGTTTGGCTCTGATAATCCAAAGCCCATAAAGGCTGGAAATGCTTTTCAGGATGGGATTTTTTTGATAGATTAAGATTTCCTTTCACTGTTGAGCTTGTGGTTGAAATTGCAGGTTGGTAAAAACTTTTCTATTTGCAGCCCTCTGCATCACAGCCCTCTTTTGCCCACTGAACTGTGCCCTGACTTTCCTGAAGAAGAGAGTTCTGCAGCCCTATATGCTCCTGAAGTCCAAAAACTGAGAGGTGAGATAGCACACTCAATGGCTTAACTACACACACCTGACAGAGCCAAGCAGCATGTCCTGCATGGCCAGCTTAGCCCTGCTGGGATGGGGCAAGGTCCAGAAGAAAGCTAGTGATGGAGACAGACTGCCAAGTATCCTGGCTGGTTAGTCTGTTATTTCCCTGGAAAAAGGGGAAGGGCCCTTGGCCCTCCATCTACAGCTCTACCATCAAGTGCCTAGTTTTCAGCAGCGATCTTTGCTTTAATATTCCTGAGTTTCGGCTCAAGGCTATGAAGCATGCTGTGGATGATGTGTTGAACATTAGGTGGAACTGAAGTCTATTCCTCCCACTACAACACACTCACCAGTGGCTGCTGTGGTGGCAACAACACAGTGCAGGTGTGATGAGGGAAGGAATGCAGTAAAATGGCATCATCTGAATGAAGTTATATGAAACAACTGAATAGCACTAAGGAACTACAACTATCCTATATTTTTCAGCAGGGAAGGAATCCCATGGAGCAACATGTTAATATTCTAATGTCACAAAAAGAAGATGCTACAGGAAGGAGCACAGCTGGGATCAAAAATGAGGGAGAACATGAGTAGTGACTTAAGTCACAAGACAATGAAAAACTGCAGATGAAGACAGAAAGCAAATTCTGAGCTGTGATGCAGGTCTCTAACTCACTTTCAAGTCTAACGTGTAAGCAAGAGGACCCTGATGTTTGGGGTTATATGTTACAATGCTGCACTGTACTCACTGGGATACACACAGAAAGAAGAAAAAACAGCATGAGGTAAAAGAAAATGAAGGAATAATTTTTCTGAGAAGAAAAAAGCAAGGGCTTAGCTTTCTTCATCTGAAGCCATGACTTAAAACTATCTGACTGATGGTAAGAGGTGCCATCCACCCAGGAGCTGGATCCAGAGAGAAAAGGGAAAGCTTTCAGAACAGCTTCTATAAGGCATTAAATCAGCTTGATATCCAGCCAGATTGGAAACAAGTATTTTAATTCCAGAATGTCACACAGCACTGGGAGAGAAACATGCTAAAGCAGAAAATTTCTGAATGAACACCTTGTGGTTTTCAGTTTATATATTTGACAAGCATCTTGTTATACTAATAACACCAATACCACTTCTGCAGAATGTTCCAGGAAAGGTGTCCCTTAGCCAGAACCCAGTTTGAGCCAGGACTCTCAACTCAGTGTGTCATTCCATTCTGTGCATGCTACCTTGTGCAATTTCAGCTGATAGACATCATTTTCTCTCCCAAACTACCACAGAGGACTTGTGTGGGCTACCACCTGTCTATTGCTTTTCCCTCTCAAAGTGTCCTTCACTCAAAGGCCAACATCTACCTGTGTACACAGCAGTCTCCACTGTCTGAACCTAGAGACATTGTATGAACGAAGCTCCCAAGGACTCCACTGGAAATTTTGCTTGCCCAAGGATGTAAGGATGGTCCCAGTGCACTGGAATGCAGAGAGCTACTGCATACAGGCATGAAATTGTGACTGAGAGGAAATACCACCACAAGATAAACTATAATGTAACTGCACTTAAAAGTGTGTTTAGAATAAATTTGCTATATCCAACTAACACTGAATTTACAAACTGAAGTTCTGAGATTCCTGAAGCTGACCCAGGGATCTGAGTGCCTGATTGCTTTTAATTTGAGTGGTAATGAGAGATTTCAATTCCTTAAACCAATGTTTTAGCACTAATGCATGTGTTAATTGTGAATCTATGACTGATGCTCTTTCTTCCTTGATGTTTGTATTCCTATTAAAAAAAAACCCAACACTAAGACAGTGTTCCCTGGTTGAATACTTGTCAACATTGTCATTTGCTCACTAGCACTCTCCCTCAATTTTTTTCAGGCCCTTTTCTCAAGGTGTTCCTCCTGGAGCAGAGGTTAGCCACACAGCTAGCTCCAATAAGGCAGAGCCCAGCATGCAGGTGCTACTCACCTCCAGACAGTGCCTGGAAGGTGTTTCAAATAGCCATGGCTTTCCAAGTGAGAAATGTCCCCATACGTGCTTACAGTCTTCCAGAAAAGAAAAACAGAAGGGGAGGAGTAAGAGAAAAGAGAGGACAGGGAAGCAGTATAATAATGATTAGCATAATGGGATTTGCTATTCTTGTTAATAGTTTAATCAATAAACATTTACTGAACCCCCTCATGAGCTTGCCACGATCAAAGTGCTTTATATTTAGCTTAGCTCTTGTAAGCCCTGGTTAGCACTGTCTGCATCTCTGCTGCCCACTTAGGCAACAAAAAAGCCAGGAATGAAGCCTGGCACTGGGACCTGCATTTCCTGACACCTAAAAACCCCACCATGCGTAAGTGTTATTTCCTCAGCCACATGTGTGCTGGCTGTGCTGCATTTGCCAGACACGATACAGAATAGACAGATTTCAGTGTTTGTGGGACTTGCTGTGTGTGTGCAAGTGAAGTACAGACATGCTGTGCTCCAAGGCACCACTTGCTCCACCTCTACCCTTGGAGCTATGCATGCCTCTCACCTGTGCTGGAGGTCACCCAACACTCCTACAGCTTTGCGGATGACACACAGTTGGATCTTGCACTTCTCATACAGTCTTTACTTGAGGAAATCACTTAGCAGCAGCCCCTGCTTTGTGAGTTCATTGACTAGTTGCTGAATACATACAAGACACAAAAGCAGACAGACACAGAGGGATGGGGCAGGATGCTGGTGGCAGGGTGGAACAATACCGGTCCCACAGAGCTGATGGAGTAAGGGTGGAGGTGCCATAATAGCTTTGTTGGGTTTTGTCCTAGAGCAGTTATAACTGCTACTTTGTACCTGATCGTTTATGATATATTACGCTATGTTCTGCAATATGATACCAATATGTTCTGTGGAACCCCAGGCCTTCCTTACAATCCTATCATTCAGTTAGATTTTAGGCAGAGAGGGAGAAAAATTGACTTAAGTATTGCTTTCATGTCTCTAAAAAAATGATGCTAAAAGCATGTAAAACCATCCTGTTGGTTTACCACTATACAGCTAATTTAAATTGGCTTTGAAATAAGCTGAGAGCATCTCCAAATTGATGACTGCAAAGTGCGGGTGGGATGGGTGCTATACTAACAAGACACCCACAGCCCTACAAGGCAGATTTCCCAGCAGAGCACTTTTCCCCATTGCAGAGTTAGAGGGAGGGGGACACCTCATGCCTCCTCAAGCCTGTCCCCAGTGACCTCAGAAGAGGGGAAGTTGTGCCATTTAGAGATGCTGGTCTCTGAGCAGACACGCACTGCTGTAACAGAAAATGCCACAGGCAGCATCTGTCCAAGGAGCCAGGATGCCATGTTCCAGAACACGGGAACACTGAGATATGTAGTCACAAGATTAGTTGGCTGTAATGCATCCAATTTATTTTGGCACTTCCAAGGGGAAAAAAAAAATAGCAAAAACAGTTGCAGGTGATACTGTTGTATCAGCACTGAAAAGCATGGAAAAATACAACTGCAAGAAATCTTGGGATGTATTATTTTAATTTTACTGTTTTGGAGATAAGAGGGGGAAATAGCACCTTTCCAGTGTGTCACTTAGGTGCACTTTGTGCTGCACAGTACCACAGGTCAAATCATTCCCAAGGCGAGGCCTAAAAGACTTTAAGCTCCTTGCCACAAAAATATATTCAAAGAGAAGCAAATGCTGAAAACTCTGGAATACAGGAGTTATACGCCTCCACTCAGTTAGGAGAATTGGAATAATTACAAGCTTATCAGACCTAAAGCCACGGTGGAGCAGCAAGCATGAAACACAAGCTTTGTGCTAGGACTAGAGTGCTCCAACTCCTTGCTTTTTTTCCAGTTGATGCAAAAGCCTGGCTCCTTTGTAAGCAGCAACAGGAGCCTTATGGAGTTTGACAAAGGGGCAGAGAGAAAGCTGAGTGGTTTGGAGTCCTAATCCTGTGTCCTGGGAGTCATCTGTGTGCCAGACAAGCTTTGGGTAACTCTGCTGACCCATCATCTAACAATATATAAACTCACTCAAGATTCAGATACATACCTGAACCTTTTCAAAAGCGTGGTTAAGTTTGATTTTAGGAGTCTCAGGTTAGGAGACTCAGATATGGGTTATTCCCTCAACCAATCATTTCTGCAGATGAGAACTTAAAGAAACTGTTTTCTCAGGGTTTTGTCTATAAAAGGAGTGCAGAAGCTGAGCAAAAAGTCAATTATCTTTGTTTTTCCCTACTCCTCTTTTTGAATGCAAGAATTTTCTTTGTTGAAAGACTAAGAAGTGATCTATAATAAATAAATAAAGCCATGAAGCAAGAAGAAGCTGACGTAAAATGCCATGGTAGAGTTAAATATGTCTTTTCTTAAAAATAAGTAAACGACTAGATGAAGATGATTCTCAGTTCCTGCAGGAAACATGAATAGAGCTTTCAGAGAGAACAGAATCAAAATGACTACAGAATTACATGTGAAGTGAAATAATACATACCCAGTTTCCTACTTGCACCCTCAATGGAGCTCTTATGTGCAGACAAATAATTACCTCCAAGTAAAAATAAAAAAGGAAGATTGAGAATCCAAAGATCAGCTACAGAAGAACATTAAAAAAAAATGCAAAACATTAAACAGACCATGAAGGAATGAGGGAATGTAGATGAAAGGAAAGAAAGACAAGATGAAATGCTAACAATACTAACAGCATTCTGTGGACCACTAGATGCTGAAAATCTGTCTAGTCCATCAGCTTGTCTGCAGTATACAACGTAACCATCTTCTACTGTAAAAGGCCTGCTCTACATTACCATCCTTCATCAGCCTCTGAAATGACCAAAATTCAGGGGCTGAGGCAAAGTGGCACGTGCCTGGTGAAAAAAGGGTGTTACTGCCCGATGATAAAAGGGAGGGAAGGCAGTGTGAACACAGCCCACACTGCCCATTACTGCAGCAGTAGGTGTGGGAGGTGGGTCTTGTTTCAGGACACGTCCATGTCCTTGTCTTTGCTGAGGAAACCGCTCTCCTACTGTCTGACCCAGGGACCACAGGTTCAAACATGGTCTCTACCAGACGGCAGCCTTGTTCCGGCTGGATTGTGGCAACCCAGACGGAGGGCCTGCCCAGAAATGTGGCAGTTCAAGTTTCTGTCTGCAGGGAGTGCCTGAGCCTGCTGCTGCAGGGGGAGAATGGGAGGGATGCCACCTGCGCAAGGTGTGAGCAGGTGGACGAGCTCCTAAGCCTGGTGGTGGAGCTTAGTGAGGAGATAGAGAGACTAAGAGCCATTACAGAGTTTGAGAGGGAGACAGACTGGTGGTGTGATTCTCTGCAAGAAAGGAGCAGAGATTGCAACCCCCAAACTGTAGTGGACCCTCTCCCTTGCCGTGGTCAACCCAAGAGATCTGACTTGATAAGAGAGGAGGAATGGCAGCAGGTCCCAGCTGAGTGACGCAGGCGGTGCCCATCCCGACCTACCTCAGTTCCTCAGGTGCCTCTAAGTAATAAGTTTGATGCCCTGAAACTGGAGGGTGAGGTGGCTGAGAATGAGGTGGAGGAACAGCTTCCAAGCTTTTCTAAGGAGAGGCGGTCGGCTCCATGCTTGAAGACTGCCTCCTCCAGTAAAGAAAGGAGGGTGATATTTGTAGGCGACTCCCTTCTATGTATATTAACAGTAAAAGGAAGACTAGGGAGAATGTGGCTCTCCTACTAAGTGAGGGGGTGTTCTGGTAACGAGGGATGCTGAGAAGGCGGAAGTACTGAATGACTTTGCTTCTGTCTTCAGTGAAAAAGCTCTCCCTCAGGAATCCCAGACCCCGGAGGTTAGTGAGAGGATCTGGGGAATGGAAGACTTCCCTTTAGTCAGGGAAGAGGTGGTCCGAGAGCACCTAGGCAGCATCAATGTTCATAAATCCATGGGACCCAATGGGATGTATCCATGGGTGCTAAGGGAGCTGGCGGAGGTGATTGCTGAACCGCTCTCTATCATCTTTGAGAGGTCTTGGAGAATGGGGGAGGTGCCTGAAGACTGGAGGATAGCCAATGTCACTCCAGTCTTCAAAAAGGGCAAGAAGGAAGATCCAGGTAATTACAGGCCAGTCAGCCTCACCTCTATCCCTGGAAAGGTGATGGAACAGATTGTGCTGGATGCCATCTCCAGACAACTGGAAGAAAAGGAGGTTATCAGGAGTAGTCAGCATGGGTTCACCAAAGGGAGGTCGTGCTTGACCAACCTGGTAGCCTTCTACGATGTTGTCACTGGCTGGGTGGATGGGGGGAGAGCAGTGGATATAGTCTACCTTGATTTCAGCAAGGTGTTTGATACTGTCTCCCACAACATCCTTATAACAATGCTGAGAAAGTGCAGGATAGATGAGTGGACAGTGAGGTGGGTTGAGAACTGGCTGACTGGCAGAGCACAGAGGCTCGTCGTTGGCGGTGCAGAGTCCGGTTGGAGACCTGTAACCAGCGGTGTTCCTCAGGGGTCGGTGCTGGGTCCAGTCTTGTTCAACATCTTCATCAATGACCTTGATGAGGGGATAGTGGCCACCCTCAGCAAGTTTGCTGATTATACGAAGCTGGGAGGATTGGCTGACACAGCAGAAGGCTGGGCTGCCATTCAGCGAGACCTGGACAGGCTGGAGAGCTGGGCAGTAAGAAACCAGACAAGGTTTAACAAAAGCAAGTGTAGAGTCTTGCATCTGGGGAGGAATAATTGCATGCACCGGTACAGGTTGGGGGATGACCTGCTGGAGAGGAGCTCTGCAGAGAGGGACCTGGGTGTCCTGGTGGACAACAGGTTGGCCATGAGCCAGCAGTGTGCCCTTCTGGCCAAAAAGGCCAATGGCACTCTGGGGTGCATTAAAAAGAGCATGGCTAGCAGGTCGAGGGAGGTGATCCTCCCCCTTTACTCTGCCCTGGTAAGACCTCATCTGGATTACTGTGTCCAGTTCTGGGCTCCCCAGTACAAAAAAGACAGGGATCTCTTGGAAAGAGTCCAGCAGAGGGCCACAAAGATGGTGAAGGGCTTGGAAAATCTCCCCTGTGAAAAAAGGCTGAGTGAACTGGGTCTGTTTAGCCTTGAGAAGAGAAGACTGAGAGGGGACCTGATCCAGGTCTATAAATATCTAAGGTGTGGGGGGCAAAGTGGCGAGGCCAGACTGTTTTCAGCAGTGTGTGGAGACAGGACAAGGGGAAGCGGCCAAAAACTGGAGCATAGGAAGTTCTGCACCAATGTGCGCAAGAACTTCTTTACGGTGAGGGTGACGGAGCACTGGAACAGGCTGCCCAGGGAGGTTGTGGAATATCCTTCTCTGGAGATATTCAAGACCCACCTGCACACCTACTTGTGCAACCTGGTGTAGGGAACCTGCTTTGGCAGGGGGATTGGACTCAATCTCTGGAAGTCCCTTCCAACCCCTATGATTCTGTGATTCTGTGATACTAATTAGAGAAGTGAGTTTTAAGTTAGGTATTATGATTTACTACTTGCTTTATGCACTCCCCCGCCACGTTCCTCTCCTTGCCTGCTCATTTGATACTTCTTGGTCTCAAAATGAAAAACTTGCAGATATCTAAAGATGTGTTGCTGAGACAAGATTCCTTTTCCATCAATACCAAGAAATCAACTCTGATTTAATTAAATTAAACATGATTTATGCTGGTAAATTAGTCATAATTAATTCCAGAGGCCCAGAGAGTAAATTTCTAAAAGTCATTTAGTCCATCCACTTGCATAATAGAGGACTTGCACTGGTCACTCCTGACAGAGGTCTAACTTCTTTTCACAAGGAATCTGGGAGAGGTTCCAGTACTTCAGCCTCCCTTAGGACCATTAATCACTAAATATGAACTCTCCTGATTTTCCCTTGAAACAATTTAGTCCACAGCTTTTTCTCTTAACTGTCAGGGTTACGAAGACCAGACACTCCATTTTTTAATTTGCAGTAGACAACAATCTTTTGGAAAGGATTTAGTCTCCTCCTCAGCCTCTCTCCTGAGGATCTTTACTGAACTCACTCCTTCTTTCCTTCTATACTTTTCATCAGTCTCACTGCTTTCCATATTGAACCATCCCAGTGTTTAAGTACGCTGGTCAAAGGTGAGTGCTGTGCACCTGCTGCCTTGGAAGCAAGTTGACTGTGAGGATTACGGCACTTGTAAGAGTGGTATTGATGCAATAACATGGCATTGTTTATCCACAGTCAGCTTATAAACCATCAGAATCTTTCATCATTATTGATAAATCAATTACGCACATAGTTGTTGTTCTCCAGTCTGTTAGAACAATATAATAATCTACATTAAGTGTTGCAATATATAAATTTATATTCAATAGAGGAACCATGCACTGCCCCACCTGAACAGCAGGCTGGTCTTGTTTTCAGTCACATCTCTAGTTTGCTAAGATCATACAAAATTCTAATCCTCTACAATGTGCTCACAGGCTCTTCCAACATTGTGTCAGCTGCAAATTGAAACTGCATTCCTCTCTTCTATTAACCAGATTATATATGCAAGATACGTGCATAAACCAACCCCCTCAGAACCTCCTTCAAAAACATCCCTTGTCAACTTGTCACCAGGTTTGGGCCCAGGTATTTTCATCTATGACATCCTTAAAAGACTGCATATGAAACAGCTCCAAAGGTCAAACCAATATCAGTGTGCTGTTATAGTTTAGGGAGAAAATATCATAAAGTAGCTTATGTTGGAAGGGACCTTATAGATCATCAAGCTCCAACCCCCAGCCATGAGCAGGGCTGCCCCCCCATCTGCTCAGGCTGCCCAGGCCCCATCCAACCTGTCCTTGAGAGCCTCCAAGGATGGGGAACCACAGCTCTGGGCAGCAGTGCCAGGGCCTCACTGCCCTCTGAGCAAAGAATTGCTGCCTAACATCTAACCTTAAATTTCCCCTCTTTGAGCTTAAAGCAAATTACATTGGTTTGAATCTCTTACATCACACACAAAAAAGGAACACGGCTCTTTTAGTCATCCTGCTGCATTCTTCCAGGCACTCCTAAATTGTTTGTTTGGTTATTTGTTCATACATTTCATTTTAGGAGCTGAACATGAGCGTAGCTGATGAGCCTTTTCCAGACCTGCTTGTTAGCACCACTTTTGTACCAACAAGGTCAGACCTGCACATTGGACTCCCAGGCTCTGCTCCAACAGACCACTTTAACACATCATTGCAAGAGACATCTGTGGCTACAGAGGGGATGAGTGACATGATTAATGTTACTCATGTGCTGATACATTTTTCTAGTTCTGAAGTACAGATACATCAATTAAGCCCCCAAACCAACCAAAACAAGGCATGCTTTAATAAAATGCTTAGGACTTTAAGAATGCAAATACTAGTAAATATTAAACATCGATCACCATGGATGACTGAACAGCAGAGATCATTCTTTGTTACAGCGTGATCATCTCCAGTACCATTAATTTTTTTGCTATTGTCTTGCTTTATTACCTAATTTATCTTTCTCAAGTTTCCCTTATCTTAATATCAGTAACATAATGCCTCCAGGAGATTTTTCAGACTTGTTAGTCCCTTCATCTAGGAAGTTAATGAATTTATCAGATGTCACTCAGTTTAACACAAGCTGTTAGTGATACTTCTAGCAGCAGATTTCTGTGCATTTTAAGTGCATTTTTATGCTTCTGAAAGTCAGGATGCTGACAGCTGGGAAAAAGTAGATTAATTTCACTCCTAGGTCAACTCTGTTCAGCTCAGTTTAAATCAACAAAGCTATTATACCTGCACTTCAACTCCCAGCTTCAGGATTACCTGTAGCAACGTCCCAGGATGAAGTAGCATACTGAAAACAGTTGAAAAAACAGCAGGGTTAGCACACAGCAGCCCATCATCTCCTCAGACTCCAGGAAACCTTTGCTGTTCTCCAAGTCAGGCACTTAGCTCAAACAGGGCCCTTTATCAAACAGACCACTTACACCTGCTGGGCTCTCCTCCCCTATCTACATTCGACTGCCAATCAAATGACTTCTCTGTCGTTTGCAGTCACCTGGATCTATGCTTGGCACCCAGCTCAGATCTATGCTTTGCTCTGCTAAGTTCTCTCAGTTTGGGTCACTGCTTGTTATTTGCTTCTGAACACTGGATGTCCTCAGATAACTAGACTTTCTTCCACTGCTCTCCTGGCTAGTTCCATCATTCTTTCCACACAACCCACTTCTCTGTATCATCAAAGAGACCTCAAAGCACACTGCTTATCCCAAACTGAATTTATCTTATCCAGACAGACTTGGGGAGGAATTCCAGATACCAGAGCTCTCTTGCAAGCTAATTATTCTTCAAAGAAGTATTAGCAGTCCCAGGGAGCATCTAACTATTGATTTTCTACTCTGTACAGTTTCCTTGCAAAATGTAATCGTTCTATTCCTGTCTCGCACTGTCACTTGTCTCTCAAAACAACCTGAGAAAATAAAAGTAATAAAGGGCACCAAGAAGGGCACTGTAAAAAAGCAAAACTGAGAACTGTATGTAAAACTTGTTAAATATTCATCAGTCTGTGTACTCCATGACTGAAAACCGAATGTAACTGTTACGAAAATTCAGGCTTGAAGGAAATCAAATGGAGGTAGTATTCTAAGGACTCTGGCACTGCAACTCTCTTCTCTGTATTTCTAGCATAAATGTTCCATGGTTGGGAATGTCACTGCATATATTGGACATATTAAAATATCAAATATATTATTCCTCTGTGTTCGCTACAAGCTCCAGCCCACTGCAGGGCACCTTTGATAGTTCTTTGATTCTGCCTGGTAAGCCTGTGTGCTGAGTCTCCAGAGGAGCCAGAACCACTTCTGTTTTGATCACCCCACTCAGCAAGGAAGATAAGGGAGAGAACAGGGAGAGCAGGTTCGGCATGCAGTGGTACAGCTGTGCCCACATCCATGTTGACAAACCTCCATAATGTAACTTAAAGCTGCTCCCTGAGTGGTTTTAACCAGGAGAGGGCTGCTCAAATCCAGTTCAAGAAGCTGTATTTGGGATTCTTGTGCCAACTCCGCTACTCCCCTGTAGTACAAACCTCACAGGGTAAAGAATCTATGTTGATTTCTCCTTGCCTAGGACTAACGCTCTGCAGGACTAGGACTGTGAGATGGTTCTGAGGCTGTATGCCCCGACTTGAGTCTGCTCTAATTGCCAGCCCTTTGTCCTTGGATGTCAAAGGACAGTTTGGGCCAGAGGGGGGGGGGAACTGCAAACAATTGCAGTTCATGGTGGGTTATTTTTTTAAACTTTCATCAGAAATTTTCAAATGTACTCCTTCCTATTTCTCATCAGAATCTATATAATGAAAGAAAACAGTAAAGAAGCCTATTTGCAGCTACAAAAAAGTAGTTGAGCAAATTTACATAAACTCTGTCCCACTGCTGCTGCTGCTAGGCAGAGGAGTTGGTGCTTGGAAGACAGCTTCTTTGTATGTCAACACTTAGCTATGCATCCTGGCATTCATTATTTAACAGCCTCCATGTGACATACAGCTTTTAGAAACACAACATTCTTTAGCAACCCAGATAAGAACCCAGCTCAAATGTTTTCTCTTCTGACTGAACACACAGAAACAGCTTCAATTCTCACTGATCTGAAAGCATGGCTGTGCAGAATGCCCCATGCACTGCCAGAACAATGTGAATGGGCTCTGCTGTAAAGGAAGCTCATTTCATGCAGAAGCATCATCAAAGAATGGAACAGCTATATGAGCTATATCGCAGTGTCTGAATTTGAGTCAAATTCCTGTTCCCTGTTCTTCTGGTACCCTTGGAAACATCTCAATAATCAAAACCAAATGCTAGAGCAAAGGAATGGTCAACGTTCATGTGCAATGTTTATCATTAAAGCCTTAAATCCCAACTTCTAAATCCAAGTGCTTAAGTTACACTTTTAGCTGCCTGTCAGGAGCATTAAAAATGACTCAGTTTAAAGTGACTGAGCAGCTGAGTGCTGTCAGTGGTCACTGAACCTTACTGTGCTGCTGCAAAGCATCTCCGTGGCATTTGAGGGCCCATCAATGGCTGGGCACAGCAGCAAAAACAAAGCAGAAGGACCTAAGCAGAAATCAAACCCTTAGGATTTAAAATACATCTATTTTTAGTTTCTCAGCAGTGACAACTGCACTTTCCTCTACACTTTCAGACACCCACATGTCAAGAGATGAGGGCAAGCTATACAAATGCTGCAAGCCAAAGGAGAGGGCAAACTGGGAAGAATCCAAGCTTCACCCAGAAGCAGATTGCCATTCTAATACATTATGCTTGAGAAGGTGCCAGTACAAATGCTCTCCTACACACTGACTAGGCTGGAAAAATGAGCCCCCATAATTCTGTAATAGTGCAGTTGCCATTTCTTACAGTGATGCGATGGTTAGAAGACAGAAAGATCCCTGAGCTGCGAAAACTGCTCATCTGAGGATAAATTCACTGGTTCTGAAAAATGTGTCTTTTCTCACAAAATTAGGATTCCACAAGTAAGAAGGGAAAAGAGATTAGAAACTACCCTGAAGAATGATATTTACGCACTATTATGTACAAAAACCTTGTCCTGCCAACCATGCACTCTCACACTGAGACAGAGGCTGGCCTTAAATGCATTCCCACTTACTGAAGGGCCAAGCAGGGAACCCCATGCAGTTGCTTTGAGACTGCATGCTTGGTAGTACTTCGGGGAGCTGGAGATTGAACTACTGCAGAGAAGCCAAGCCTTCTACCTTTGGGTTTTCACTTTTTAGGAGGAAAACAGGCCTACTGATTAATTCCCTTTGCACAGTCCTTTGCATGGCCTGGGACTAGGTGCAGGTGGGTGAGTGGCACATGGTGCCACTTGAATCATTCTCTGTGAGGTTCAAATTGCATTAGTGTGCTTAGCAGCAAACTTCCATATTTGTCTTTTCTATTAAACGCCCCCTTCACTGTCTACAGCAACTTTCCTTCTTTAGTGCCCCTCCAACTCTACCACAAAGTTGACTTTTGACATCTATTAAAAAAAAAAAAAAGCAAACTTTCCCCTCAAGGGGAGCTCATTCTGTACATGGGGCAACTCCGACTTGTAAACAAGGAGAGTAGCCTTCTCTCACACATGGTCTCTGCTGCTAAGGAGAGGCAACACAACTGATACTCAATTTAAAAATGCAAAGTAATTCCCACAGGGCTATTACTAGTAAAACTGGTGTCTAGGCTCCTCCAGTTTAGACTGCCAGGCAAATTATTTCCCATGCTCTGAGTTGTCCTTGAACAATCATGCACAAGGGCAACAGGCCCTTATAACATCAGGACACTGATTCATGCCCTTAGCTAATAAGGAATAATAATAAGTAAAATTCGTGCACCCTCACATTTACCAAAATGGTGTCCTTAAGACACCATTTTGCAGGCTGACAGGTGTGCTGGATGGGTGCTTTTCCAGCAGACTGATGGCTGGTCATCACTTGAAAGCATAACCCATCTTCATGTGACATGTGTTACTTCACTTTAGAAAGATGTACCCCTGTGTGGCTATACAGCTGCTAGCCTCACCTAAACCTTTGTTCCAGGTTGAAGAAACAACCGCCCTTATGGAGCTGATAAGTCAATGGCAGCAAGGTGCAGAGAACAGAAATATTACATCATGTAAAGTTAGAGAAAGAGCAGCACCCTCATGTGATCATGCATATTTATTGCACTGAGAACTCAGTGGTTTAGCTACTAATCAACACAAAGTGTTTTGTTTTGTTTTGTTTTTTGTTACCTTAGGTCTCTTTCATTGTACCTCCACACCAGCCCGTTCTCAGGGATGCAGCAGATTTCCTGCTACATCTCTAAAACATCCGAGCCTGTCTGGTTTCTCTGTGGCATTTCCTTGCTTCTCAGCTTGCTTCACCTGCTTCCCACTTGTGAGACCGTGCAGTGCAGGTGGGAGCTGGCACATCTGTACAGTGTTATCTGCTTACTTAAGCCTTGTGCAGAGCTCGCTGTTCGGGAGGGCAGGCACACACTCACCCGGTGATGCTCTCCTGCTGCAGGAATAGACAACGCTCATCTTTCTCCCGCGCAGGCTGCCATCTCGTGGGCATCCCCGGCACATGCATTTGCCTGGAATTAGCTCCCAAGCGCACGTAACATGGTGCCATTAACATTCTGCACTCTGATCCAAACAAACCCCCAGATCCCTGGCTTGGGAACTTCATAGAGGAGCTGAGGGGATGGAATTGTTCACTTTGTAGCACAGTTGGCGGGGCAGATTTTTCATAAAAAAAAAACTTCTAGGCTTCACTAGGCAAATCTATAGGTGTCTATGTGAAATTCAAAGATTAGAAACAGTGAGCTTAACCTATTTCTTACACGAAAGCTAAAACCCCACTGCCTATGTTAGTGTATGGACTCCAAGCTGTTACTGTTCATATGGTGCAATCAGGCAGCTCAAAGAAATGGAAATCTTTGTATTGACTGCAGAAAGTTTGGGTTCCAGTTTAGAAACAAGGAAATCAGAGCCAGCTAAAAACTTGCTGATGGAATCTGGTGCTTTCATGAACTCTGTGTCCTTAGCGAGACAAGCCAGTTCTCAGAGGGAAGGGAAGGTCCTGGCATGTCTTATCTATCTTCCTTCAGGTTTCTGTAATATGAGTCAGATTTCACATTTCCACCTCTTGCTCTGTGAACATTTACAGAGTCAAACCAATATAAATGTGTCCTCTACTTTTTCAGAGCTTTCCTCTTCAAAATTAATCCAAATTACTGAACGTTAATTCTGGGCAGATTTGGAGTGGGATGCTTGGGGCTCAGGTAAAGCTATTTTAAAATTTGCTAACACCTTTGCTGGATCAATTTATCTTCATTAAACAGATCTGCTTATCTACCTGAACATCACTGGAATCTTGCAGCTGTCCAACAACACAAAGGCTTTTCATCACGTTGAGGTGTTCTGTAGAAGCCATTGTGTTCCAGCACATACCCCTTTTCAAACTGAATTAACTTTCAACCACAGTAAATCCTAATTTCATGTTTTGCTTCCTTTTCAGTAACCTTCAGCTTCAAAACAGTTTATCTGATGAATCTATGTACACAGTATGTAGCTAAGGCAAAGTGATGGAGAAAACTGCTCTGATTTCGCACCTTTCTAGCTCTTGTCAGCAGTAAGAGAAGGAAACCTGAGCTTCCCTCATCCTTACCCTCCACCTTCACCTGAAGCTCTCAATTCGCTATGCCGCAGTAATTGTTACATGGTGGAAGTGGGCACTGGACTGCGGGAGACCAGTTTGAGCACTTTTACTCATTCTGTGGTAGCATTTTCAAGTCAGAATCATCCAACATTTGTCTTGCATGTTAAAAATGAGACAAAATTTATTTTTTGCTTGCTTCTTTCTGGACTAATATAATTCAAATTATAGGCTGTCTATTCACTTCTCATGATGCCTGTGCACAGTGTACACCCGACGAACCATGGCACATCCCTGAGCCAGGGCAGTTTCAGTTTGAAAAGGATTGGTCATTTCAGGTTAGAGGAGAAAGCAGATTTTCCTGCTTCTGTGTGAATCTCCTCATCCTCCCCCCTTTTTGTTTGTTTGTTTGTTGGCTACTAATCCTGTCCTGTTAGGAAGTACTTAATACTAGGGACTTAATAAAATAACTTCTAGCAAATGGAAAAATTAATCTCTGGAGTAGACTGGACGTTGTACCAGTGACAGGTATTTGAAAATATTTCATGCAGGGGGGTATTCCAGTCTTGTTTTTTAAAAATGAAGCAACCTCCTTTTTATGTCACACTGAGTAATACACGTGGCATCCTAAATCTGTTTTATCAAACTGAGTCCAGGGTTTATAAAACTGTGCAATAAGATTTTAATACAGCTCATCACATTATACAGAACCAGCCATCCTGCTTAGTCTTCAAAGACTTGATATTCCCCAAGCACATCCCACATGCAACTGCTGCTATCTAATTACATGCAATGACAGCCTCTCTTCCTTTGACACTATAGCTGAGCGCTCTCTGGCTGAGTCCTGAACTAGGACGCACAGCTTGCCAGCTCTAAAAACTGCAAGCGTTACTGCTCAGAATGTCTTCAGCTGTCTAACTGCACCAAAAATACACTGTTTTAATCTTCTTCCTGGAAAGCTAGTTTACCAGTTCCAAAACGCTTGCCTGCAGAGGCAGGCTTGATTTCAGCTTTTCGGATAGTTGCAGCAAGTAGTTGTGTGTTAAGCATTAGAAGGCAGGAACGTAAACTTTTATGGTCACAATGAATTAATGACTTAATTAGTTTAATGCTTCTTTCAGTTAGATGAGCATTATTTTCAGGGTATTAATATCAAGAAGTCCTAGCTATCATCCAGAGCATGCTATGCTATTCCTTGTACAACAACCAGAAGATGAGCAAAAAGGTCAGGACTCTGAGCCAATAAGACACAATGAATAGCAAAGAGAAGTGCCATGTTGATGATGAAAGGAGCGCACTGCAGTCACCTCCTGCTGGTCACAAATCCTGATCCTGCACTCTGGAAATGATGACATTAGCTTCAAAAGTGTAAGAATGTTAAACAAAAGAGGGGAACGTGTTTGCCATTTTCTATACTTGCTTGGCTGCGTGGAGCTTTTAGGAGGCAGTTTGTCACATTCTCAGTATTTTTCTGAAGCTGTGACAGAGATATTTCACACCGACAGTGCCTCCTGTGAAACCATAGATGGCTTTGCAGTTACCTGGAGAGGCATCAGAGGCGTATTTGCTTCAGAAAATAATAATGAATTCCATATGACACTGGAGAAAGGCTGTAAGAAAGACATCAAAGATCATTACTCCCGCTACCCACCACTGAGAGTGGGTACCACTGAGCATGACAGATGGCAGATCTTGAGTCAGCTCCAATTTACAACGACTGAGAAGAGAGGGAAACAAAGGAGGAGTTTGTCTGAACCCTTCTTTTTTTTTACTCAAAGCTCACTTTCTGAGGCATTTTTTGTGATAAGGCTCTGACATATCTAGGAGGCAAGTGGTGGGTATCACCTGTGGCAATCAAGATCACTTTGTGGACAGTTTTACATTTGAAAGTATTTCTTTGAAGATGTTTGCCTTCGAAAGGGAGTGCGCAGGAGGGTTAATTGGCTGAAGACTTGACCTGGGAGCAAACAACTCCAGCTTAATACGGGAGACTGGGAGATGATACCACTGTATCCTGGCAAGACAGGATACAATTTGGCATCTCCTTGCTTCCTCTCATCTGCTGACTTAAGTTTGCAAGGCCTGGAAGACAGGAACAAAGGAGTTCCTGCTGAGATCCAAAAGCCTGAAACTGATGCTCCAAAAGGAGATGACTCGACCACTTTGGACTTGTAAGTTTGTCCTGTTGTTAGTGGTTGTCAACTGAACAACACAACCTCCACCAACCCATCACTGCTGAAGATCAACATCTAAACTATGAGCAACGCTGGAATCCTGGTGGTGACTCTCTACCTCTTGCTTTCTACAAAGACTCCTTGTTTTATTTCCTTTCTTTTCTATCATCCATCTTCCCTTTCCCATCTCCCTTAGTGACTAGGGTTTGTAATAAACCGGTCGGGCAAATATCTAACCTGCTATTTCTTAATCTTGCCATTGGGTACACAGATATTAAAGAACCTTCTCTCTCTACCTCCTATAACTGGAGCAAGACAGGGCTGAAGAAACTAGAACAAGAGAATGAGTAAAATAAACTGAGGTGAGTAGACACAGGAATAGGCAAAAAGTGGGGTACAAAGGGCACTGTCCCTTTCTTCATGTCTGCCTTTCTCCCAGAGTTAGGGTGAACAGAGAACTGCACGTATTAATTCTGTGTTCTCTAGCAAGCTCTGTTTCCTCCAGCCACTTACATTTTGCACAGGAACTCGGTAAAGCACAGCCCCTTCACCCCTGAAGCTGGAAGTCCTGGGGTACACCAGAGGAACACAGCTCATCCCAGCTTTCTTTCACCATTTTCTGTTCCTGCCATTACACGAGAACAAACTGACAGCCCATTAGAAATTCCATCTGTGTTTTGCAGGTAAGGACAACACCACAACACTCTCCTGCTCAACATAAAAACTACAGTATCATTTTTTTGCCATCTGATTTGTTTCAGAACAATAAGTAAGAGAGCTAGTAATGTCTGAGTAGTACTTTTTCCAGAGAATCTAATAATAAATGCCTTAATCCACAGTTAGTCACTTGTGAAAGCAGTGATTTTCCAAGGCATGGAAGAAGGGCAACCACTGTGATGTGCAGCACTTTGGAATATCTAAAAGTCCCTCTAGCCACCTAAGAAAGATTTGGATGTCCCTGGGAAGCTTCCTGTTCAGTTCTCTAACTGCACTAACCATGAAACTTGCAGGGTGCCCTAGAGGAAATCTTTAGGCACAAGATTAACAAGTAGCTGTTCCCAGGAAGACAGCTGGGTGTGTTCTTGGTGCAACTTTTTCAGCAGCCTCTAAGCATTTTCCATTTCCCCATTATTTTAAATGAGTTTTAAAAGAAGAAAAGGGGATTTTAGACTCTGTTTAGACAAAACACAGAGTTATTAATTCAGTCTGTATATTAACATATGTGCAAATATATGTGTGTGTACATGCATTTTGAGTTAGGAAATAGAATAATATACATCCAGAGAAAAAGCATTCCAACAAAGAGTGAAACTCCACCACCAATGATCCGTATGTAAACCTGCCTGCCTGCATTTACTGAACTATGTACTCAAGATGTTGTTTCTAAATGTGAAGGATAGTTTTTTACAGTTCTAATCCACAAGTCTCAAGCTAAATTATTCTGTTGCTCTGACAACATACTGCTCCTGTTCTCAGATAAGAGCATGCCATATTTGGGTGCCACATTTTTAATTTCTTTTGAAATTTATTTGGAATAGAAACAGCATAAAATTGAGAGGTTAGCTGGGTTACCTTTTATTCTCCAGGAGATTGCTTTCGGCACTGCCTGTGATCTTTGTGTTACTAACACAAGAAAGCTATGAGCGCAGAGGCTGGCAGATGCAAAAGAGAGCTGGGTAGGAGGCACGGAGGAGGTGAATCTGGAACACCTCTCCATCTTTTTATGCTGCAGGGAACCAGACAGGGAAACTGGCGGGAGGACAGATGGTTATCAACTCTCATGATTTTGAGGGTTGCATAATATTTTTTTAATGTAAAGACAATGCTTTGTGACTCAGGGTTACGGAAGATCAAGTGATTTTCTGAAAGCTAAAAAAGGGCAGCATCTCCTAGTGTGCTGGAGCACTATCAGCACCACTGAGGATGGTATCTAGACATCTTATCTTGAGTTTAACCATTCCACCCCCTTCCTTGTGGCTTTCCAAGACACTGGAGGCTCTAAGTCCTATTGTGCAATGCCTACTGGGGACTTGAACAGTGCAGAAGAGACCACACAGAACAATTTAAAGCCTAAGCAAATATGGGCAGACCAGCAGCTGACAAGAGTAAAGAAACACGAACGCTGCGGCCCATGGAAAAGAGATTTAAACAGTAATTATTCCTTTTCTCCTTAGAATGTCATTCAAACACTCCATATTAGTGCAAAGAGATCTCAACACAAACATAAAATAGCTGATTCCAGGGACAAGTGCTGTTTTTGGAGACAGCAGAGCTCTACCAACTCTAGAACACCTCAGTTACAGCCAGATACAGGGCCTGTTTAAGACAAACTACTAAACATGGACAAGGCTAATTTTGGAGCTACAGGGGTCCAAATCAGGCAAATATATAGGAACATCTCTATATGTGTTAAGCCCAGTGGTTCCTCTGTTAGTGTCTATATATCAAAGAATGACTCTGCCCCCTTTGTAGTCTTACATGCCAACTTTAAATCACAATTAATGAAGGCATCCAGTTCTTTCCATGTCATTTTACTCACAGGAGCCTGCCCCTTCCACCAGCTGCTTGGAGACTTTCTCAGATGAAAGAAAGAACAGAGAAACCACTGCTTAATCAAATGACTCCTGTAGTCAGCACTCAGGGACCTTTGTTCAGCAGAGTATAACTGTCCTTTCAGCCTACAGAAAACAGAAACAGACTCCACCAAGGAATACCTACAGGCACCTGACACCACATAGCAGGCACAGACATGGGCCATAGCAAACCACATTGATTTAAGAGGACAGCTATAGCATAATACAGAAGATGAATTAAAAAATCCCATCTCATGGATCTCGAAATACTCAAGATGCTTTCATTTCATGCCCTATGACCAAAGTCTTCTGCAGTGATGGAAATCAAGTAGGGGAGAAGCAGAGCTGTCCGTGGTAGCTTTGGTGCTGGGATTACTAGAATCATAGTATTGTTAAGATTGGAAAAGTCATCTAGTCCAACCACTGACCACAAAAATAGGTCTCTCTCTGCCTAAGTTGAACACCTCCAGGGACGGTGACTCCAACACCACTCTGGACAGCCTATTCCAACGCACTACCACTTTTCCTGACAAGCCAGGCTAGCACTCGGCACAATCCAACTCGCTTCTGACTCGCACTGCGCTACCTCAAAGCAAGCAGGAAGCTCGGAGTGGGGAATTTGCGGTCCTTCCGCGGCGGCTGGCGGGCGCGCGGCTCGGCAGGTCGCACCGCCAAGCGCCGGGCTTCTCCGGGCCGCCGGCCGGCAGGGGCGGTGCCTACGGCCACCGGGGAGGGGTAGCGGGGGCCGGCCGCCGCCCTTCAGCTCCGCGGGTCCGCACGGCGCGGCGGCGGGGCGGTATGTGGGCCGCGGCCCCTCTCCTGCTGCTGCTGCTGCTGCCGCTGCCGCCGCTGCTGCTGCTGGCGCGCCGGTGGCGGCGGGAGGCGGCCGCGCTAGAGCCGGCCGGCCGGGCCGTGCTCATCACCGGCTGCGACAGCGGCTTCGGGCACCTGCTGGCGCTGCGCCTGCACCGCCTCGGCTTCACCGTGTTCGCCGGTTGCCTCCGCCCCGGCGGCGAGGGGGCGCGGCGGCTGCAGCGGGAGGCGGCGGCGGACGCCGGGCGGATGCGCGTCCTGCGGCTCGATGTCACCCGCGGGCGCGACGTGCTGGCGGCCAAGGAGCTGGTGCTCAGCCACCTGCCCGAGCGAGGTGAGCGGCGGCGGGGCGCGGCGGGAGCCCCGCTCCGCGGCCGGCGGGCGGCCTCCATCGGGCGGCGGGAGGGGCGGCAGGCCGCAGGGCATCGAGCGGCTGCGGGGCTCGGAGGGCTGCCGGCGCGGCTGCCCGAGCGCTGCTAGGGAGCGCGGCTATTAGCGGTGCTAACTGCAGTTACTACTAGCGGCAATAACAACGGTTTGTGTTAAAAAACCAGTGCCCCTTGTTAAGCGGGACACAAACGGGAGGCCGTAGCCCCAAACGACAGCGAAGCACGCACACGTGGGTGAGAGGTGGGTGCGCGTCCCTTGTGCGGCAGCTGAGGACACCGCCGGCGGCAGGGCTGCCCCTGGAAACCCTCTGCAGCTGTCTGCAGACAGAGCTGGGAACGAAACGCGGGCATGCACAGCAGGCAGCGGGGAAGGGAGAGATTTCTAGGCGTGTTTTGTGAAAGAGGGAATAAAGAAACGCAGAAGGCAGCTGCTGTGCCTGTCGCCTCTCAGTGCAAGTTGGGGTTTGATAAGCTAGTTCACAGAAGGGTCATTTAGAAGGAAATCTGGCAACCGTACACCCTGCAGGGAGCATGCTCCAGAGAGAATGGATGGAGTCTAAATGGCACAGTAACTGTAGGCAGCATACATCCCAGTTCACCACCTCAGAAGCTGTGACGGTATGTGCAGAAGGGCCACGTTTCCACTCTTTCATAGGTAGGGCTGCCAGGCAGAAGGAGCCAGTGTACTGCTGAGGGATGCACATGGCTCAGCTCACACACCCCCAACTCAAATGATTCCCTCAATTACAGACCAACGGTTCCTGCTCATAGCAGAGAGTAAAGCATGCAGAAATAGCTTCCCATACAAGGCCTGTCTGCCTCATTCCTTAGCACCTTGGGAAGGGGATGAAATGAGACGTGAAGTAAGAAAAAGCCTCAATGCTGCTCATTAAGTCCATGTATTTATGGTTGATCTTGACCTTATCTGATTAAGAGGCAGAGCCTTTCTCTCTCAGGCTCCTTCCCAAGCTGCAGGCACATCGCAGATGACCCACAAAAGCTCTTACAGGCCAGATGGGGCACAAGGACTGGATCACCTGAAACTCTGGGTTACAGATAAGTCAATTTACCCTGTAATTCTGGTGGTTCATGCGGTGGTTGTGTTCGTGCAGACTCTTGAGTCCACAGCTCAGCATGAACTTGCTGGTTACCCCTGCTGCTTGTAGGTATGTGAGCATGCCTTCAGATCAAGGCAGATCTCACCACTTCTTGCGGAAGGGGACCCTTGGGCACAGTTGGTGTTGAAATGCAGATACTGCGCGCACACTGCGTATGCAGAGAAGGCTTTTCAGACAGGCCCTTAGACCCAAAATGCAGCACTGGGCACAGAATTCATGAAATATTTTTCTGTTGCTTTTGGGCTGCAGCAGCATGATGGTTTGTGTTGTGAAGGCAGAAAAGAAAATGTAATTTCATAGAAGCAGATAGAACACAGGCCATTCGGGAAAACTCCCAATTATCAAGTAATCTTCCTACATTTGTTAAACAAGAAGGAGCAAAGGAGCTATTTTAATAGCTGGTGTTAATGGAGCGAATGCCACAGGTTGTCTTCATAATTTATAAAATACAATTATAAAATATTTTTATCTCAAATGTAATGAAACTATGAGGACACTACTTATATAGTCTTCAAGCAAAAGATTTCAGAAGGAGTGTTCCTTCTTGGCACCTCTAAAAATAGATATATTTCCTTTGCTAATTTATAAAAATAGTTTCAGTGAAGTTCAACTGAAGGTTAACTCTTAAGTGAACCATTTTATTTGATAAAGACAATCATTTATTTACATTCGGGCCAAAGATTGTTTTTAATGTGGATCGTTTTTTCTTTTCACTGCAAAGAGAACTCTGAACCATTTCATTTATATTCTGAAATTACCTAGAAGGAGAGAAAAATGTGTGGCTGTGGCTGTGAACACTTCACCTGCTGCCCAGCGGTTCCCAAAGGGTGAACAGCAAAGGGTGTGCCTTAATTTCCCACTGGAGAAGGAACTCTGCAGTGAGTTTTCCCTAGTGGATCATGGAGCATCTAGGGGTCCGCAGCATGAGACTAACCATGCTGAAAATCAAGTATGTGTCAGATATTTGCAGGAGGGAGAGCAAAGAGTAGACGGTGAGTCCAGTAGACTGTCTTAAATAGTCATCTGTCAGCAAGAAAATCTGCTTTTTGTTTTTGTACATACAGTACAAACAGATGCAGAAATGCAGTGAGTGGTGCTGAAGGTAAATCAGTGTGATCTACAACAACAGTGAAACCTAGATTCGCTTATTTTAAAAGCTATGAAAGCATTCACCTTTAAAACAGTTACTGAAAGTGCTCTGTATACCTTCTAGTTTGTAAATCCTGCTGAACTCTGCTGCCTATGCTTTCCCCTTCCTTTGCCTGGGGTAATTCTACTCAAAGAATCCCTGTAGAAACTGAGAGAGAAGCCTCTGTCCCCAGAGTCACACAAGGATTTGTTTAGGGACTGTTCCCTCTCTTTTCTTTACAACAGCCAATCCCATTCAGGTAAAAAAGATATTAAATATGTCACACTGGCATGCTAGGATCTATGTTTAGATCACTAAAATACTCCTGTATATTCAAAAATGCTCAGAAAGGAATAACTTCATCTATCTCTAGGTTTAATGCAATCCATTTCCAACTAAAACTTTAGAAGATGTACCAAAACAGTGAGAAAGCAGTTAAACAGCTTGATGGTTTGCTATTTGCTAACTCTCCCAGTACTTACAGAAACATCAGTATTTTTTGGATTTTCTTCTACTTAAAACCTGATTTCTCATCCTTTCCTGTTCTGAGTAGATGGCATTGTGGAAGACAAGGATATTCATTTTGGTCCTACCTCTCATCACTAGGTTATCATATACTATCCTCCACTTAATTAAGATTTCCTTTTCATAGAGTCCTTGCAGTATGCCCATGGTACCATAGTTCAGCCCAGGCATCATACACAAATAGACTTATTCTCACAATGAAGACAACCACAGCATAACATTTGGAGGAATGGATTGTGACTCTAGAAGATACGAATCTGAAACTCAGGACTCTCAGCTGACCTGTTACGATGGACACCGTACATTTCCCTCAAGCAGACTGGTTTGCTTCCTCTCTGCATTTTTCACTAGGAAGTTGACATCACATTCTACTCCATTTGGCTAATTTCCTTTATTATTGGGATCCTTCAGGAAAGAGCCTGCCATTTTTGCAGAGTCCCAGTTTAACTAAGAAACTCCAAAAATCAGTGAAATCAAAAACACACATTTGAATTTTGAAAATGTGGTTGAATTTAGGTATCTTCCCTGTGCGAGTGCTTTCACAGACATGTGAACACAGACAGAAATGTGTGTTTTGTGAACACACAGCTTGATTGACTTGAACAGGAAGAAAACTTTAATAAAAGTTTCTGGAAAGAATATCAGGTATCTCTTGGGTCTAAATACAGACTTTGGATATGTGCTTTTTGGACAACATGCTTTGAAGCAGTAATTATCTGGGGCATTATTTGTGAGCCAGTGTTCTCCTGAAAGCCTCACTAATCTTAAGTTAGGTTTCCTAAAGTGATTCTTTACATCCTCTGCTATCTCTCTTAATCTCTGTCCTCAGAATCCATTTTCTTAAAGCAGAGATCAGTGAAGATCTCTTTCTGATTGCCAGTTTATTTCTCTCCTGCCTGCTGCAGTACAGTCTCACACTCCTCTTCCTAAGCTGTGCCCCAAACTGAGTTCTGTTATGACAGTCTGAGCAATTTTTGCCTCCGGATCAAATCTTCAGCTGCTTTTCTTTTGACATGTCTGTGCACAGACACTCTGAGGCAATGTGATGTCTCTTTCCTTCAGCTGTTTTGTTTAATCTCATTTGTGCCCTGTCCTTCTAGGAAGCAGTGAACTGACTGGCTCTAGATATCAGAGATTCACATTGAGTTCTACCAAGGACCATGCCATTGATATTCTGACCAGAAGTCTTTCAACAGATGCACAGATCTTCTCAGAGCTTTTTATGGCCACTATGTTTCTGTATTGCAGACAGCCCCTAGATTTTCCTCAGGAATCCTGTTGTTGAGCACGGGAAGTACTCCCGCATCTGGCTAGACCCTAGTTTTGAAATCGTGTCTGATTCTGTGCTGAAAACTGCCACCTGGGATCCCTTCCCTCTGTAGGATCCAACAAATTGTTATTTGCGTGTGACATGCTGTACTTAGGAAACCCTATACAGAATCAGGCACCCAGGGAACAGGCGAGAGGAGCCCAGCCATTGGTGTCACTGGAGGGGTCTTGGAGACTTCTCTCCTATGCCTGTATTTCTCAGGTTCCCTGAGCTGCTTTGTCTAAGCAAACGTACAAAATATTTTGCATGCAGGCTTATCACATTAACTCTTACCTCACGTGTTTCAAGAAAGGAAGATGAAAACTGATTCCAGCAACCTGATTGCAAAGCTAGGCAGGTTGTTTTTCATGAGGTAGTCACTGTTTTGAAAGAAAGTGGTATGTGGCTATAACAAACTGCTCATTATTTGGGTGGCATTTGGCAAATTGATTCAACCAAAAGAAGTGGCAAGAAGATTTGTAGAATACTTCAGAAGTTTTCCCATTTGGAGATGTCAGAATGTTCTGCTGAGGAACAGTATGTTTCACTTGAGGGCAAATAAGATACTTTGAGCTGACTCTGAGCAAAGTCTCTTTTTATATTTTACTTAATCTTTTCCTCAAAAGAGTCTGTTTCAGTTTAACTCAAGGAATTTTTTTTCCCCTTGACTTTGATCTGGCCATTGAAAAGCAAGAAGGAGCTGTTATTCTAGTAACTCTGCATGTTTGTACACATGGGCTAGCCTTATCACAAATCACCTTGGGTCTTTGAAGTGCAGGAGGGAAGCTGGCAAGCAGCTGAAGAGAAAACCTTTACCTTGCAAATTAAATTCTGTATTTCATAGTTTAGAGAAAGAAAATCAATCGCTTAAAGTCCAACGGCAGTATTTCTGAAGACCTTGTGAATTCTGGGGTATGTGGAGCAAATGTTCTTGCTGTGCTGTGCAGGATGCAGTGGCAAAAGCAAAATGACATTTTTGTTTCAATTAGAAAAGATCAAGGAACAGCTTTGCCAGTGATGTCAGACTTCAGTTTGGCTTGTGCTTCTTTAAAAATAAACCTGAGTAGAGAGACCTGCAGTGCAGCCTAACCAGATGGAGTATGCAGCTACTCAGTCCATCTGCAGATCAGTTCACATGCAAGTATACAAATGTTGACAATTAGCTCTTGGAGGATTCTAATCCAGTGAAACATTCTACAAGGAAGCCAGTCCCATGGCCTTAGTTCCATTTTAAGAAGGGGAAATCAAGCCACAGAATGATGGAAAGACCTGGGACAACAGAGCAGCAGCAGGGAAAAGAAGGATACCTGGGATGGTAAATTCGAGGGGCTGATTTTTTGGTCCATTTCCTCTCCTCTGTCCTACCAACATTTGGGGCAGTGCCAAAGAGGGGAATGCAAAGGACAGGCACAATGAGTAAGACAGAAGACAGACTGTATCTATGGTCATGAGAGAGGTCCAATGTCAAGGCCTGCTGTGTTACAGACCCCTACATGATGGTCTATTCACTTTGGAGGACAGAATTATTTAAGTTCCATGTGGTAAATTACTGTTCTGAGTGCTTTGCAAATGAGACATTCACTGAAAGAACCTTGTTTCTTTAAGCACTGAGTTGCATTATGTAGCACAACAGTATCTATATATTAGGAATGCTTACAGAGCTCTGCTTTCCAAAGTAATTCTAAAAATTGTCTGTTTCAACTTTAACTACTTCTGTGAATGAAATCCTGAATTAGCAGTTCCTGGCAGAGCAGTGGAAGGACCGAGATACAATGAAACCATCACAGTAGCTTTGTTGGGGAAGTTCACAAAGAAAAGAAAGAAAGGGTTTCTGCAGCACTTTCACCAGGGTAATCAAAGGTCCCATCTACTCCACTATGGATACAGGAGGAATCACACATCCCTTCTCTATCTAGGGGATGGAAGAGGCACTGTTCTCCACTGCCCTGCCAGAAACCTAGACCTGGAGATCATGCAGAAGGCATCAGAATACAATGATTTACCTCAAACAGACGTGTATAACATCTCATCAGCAAAACTGGCAAGGCCAGCAGAAACAAGCTGCAAACTTAGTTATTTCTCAGACCACCCTGAGTACTTCTTAATTACACTCTTGGTCACCCTTGAGATACTCTAAGTTAGGGTCTGAGAACAGAAACAGCAATGCTTTCACAAGCACCATGTCACTTACTGCTTTACCATACATCTGTAGACAAGTGCTCTGTGGGCTAGAACAAGTCAGTGTGGTTTCATCAGCATTTAGTCAGCTTGTCAGCTCTAATCTGCGAGCACTGCCACACTTCAGCAAAAAGCATGTCCAACAACCAAGGTTCCGAGCGCTGCACAATGCTTGCATGAAATGTTCTGTGGCTTTGGGCTAAAGGGCTTGATGTAGTTATGTCAGAACAAGCTCTGCTGCCTGTAGAAATCTGCTTGTAAATGCTGAAATCTTATTGCATTTTAGGGGGTTGGGTTCTACAACCATTGTTAGGTGGAATAGAGCTGACCAAGGGTAAGAAATCCAGAA
Source organism: Phasianus colchicus (assembly GCF_987193195.1). NCBI lineage: Eukaryota > Metazoa > Chordata > Aves > Galliformes > Phasianidae > Phasianus > Phasianus colchicus. The sequence goes on along the minus strand of NC_143437.1, from coordinate 13,629,603 downwards.
AACACCATAGCCACAAACCTTACTGGGCTGCTTTAGTCAGTGCTGTGCCTGTGTACCCAGCTGTGTCTGATTTCAGAAGGAACTGAAGCTCGAAATCCTGAAAAAAACGTAGGCTCCTAAATTAGTCACGCTCTTTAAAAATATTACCCCTTAGCCTTTAGACTGCTTAATGTAATTTTCACAAAGCTGCTCATTGCACACAGTGGGATTCAAGTAATTAAAATATCATGATACACTGCATTGGCAGTAATAAGTAGTCTCCCAGATCATGTTATTCATAAATAACTTAAGGAGACTATAAAGTGAGTGATTATTAAATAGCACTGAGACTTACATTGTCCAGATAGTGGGCAAAATTACATCCCTTTATTAAACAAAACATTCCCACATTTATAAGTGAAAGACAAAAAGATAATGCAACTGAAAAGTTGTTATCAGGGGTTCAGCTCACTAGTGTTGTTTGGTTGCCACGGGGTGTTTTTTTTCAGCAAAAGATGCTTGCTAAGGTATTTCTCTCCTTTAGGTTTTTGGGGGCTTGTGAACAATGCAGGAATTTCAACATTTGGTGAGACGGGGTGGCTGTCAATGGAGAAATATGAAAAGTTTGCGGATGTGAATCTTCTTGGGAGCATCAGGACAACCCTGGCATTTCTTCCTCTGCTAAGAAAATACAAGGGTAATGCTAATCCACTGTTATTTGAAGTTGTAGAATAATTAGATTACTATAATCAGGGTAATGTAGCACCTATAAAAGAAGCCTTAATTGTCTTTCACTGAACTGGAATGACAGCTTCCTTCTGTGTGGCCTGAATGATCCTAAGAAGATGCTAAAATCCTAAGAGGAAAAGAACCCTTAAAGATTCCATCTTTGCAATACACAAGGGGAAAAAAAAAAGTATTTACAAACAATGAATTATCTCAGTATTTCGCTAAAAACAGAGAGTAAAAAAAATGCTTACAGCAGGTTATGAAGCCCAGGAAACATTTTGTAAGCACTGCCAATCAGGAGACAAAGATCCAATAAACTCCTGCTTAACTTCTTTTATGTAGGCTTTAGTGTTTTACTGTGTGGCGTTTAGGAGAGGAAGAGTGATCATACAGAGGTGAACCAGAGACATCCAGCTTCCAGTTTCAGGCCTGACGAGATCCTCTCTATGACTCTGGGCAGAGAAACCCCACGTATGTGAAACAGTGCCATACAGAGATGCATGGTATCAAATGGGATAAATGCTGTAGCATGAACCTCCATATGCATGTGCTTTGCCCTTGCTTCTGATGAGAAATGGCTTGAATAGCTCTCTACAGCATTGCAGAATGTCTCAATTGCTTTGCAGTTTGTTCCTTCTCCATCTGCATTTGGGAAACAAAGACACTCTTTTCCTTTCTCCTCGCTTTGCTGAGCTTGTCTATTTCAATTGTAAGCTCTTTAAGGCAAGGATTCCCTCTACTGTGTGTGTATAGCATCAAGCATGGCAGGGCTAGCTCTTGTATGGAATCCCCAGATATCACTGTTACACAAAATGCTGGTAAGATAAAAGCATCCTCTTTTTTCCTACTTTGCTTCTTCCTGCTTGGTTGCCTTTGGCTGATATTTTGATGGAAGAAAAAAAGCAACCTTTAAATACTGCAAGCTGGAAGTTTTTGTAAGAGAATGTGCTATTGCATATACAGTGAGAAACAGCAAATGTGTTACAATGCCATTACACAAGGAGACATTGATTTCTGTCTTTGATGTCCTGCGTACTGCTAAAACTCTATGATGCTCTAAAGCTCGATGGTAACCCCCAACATTCTCTTGGGAAAACTGGGTTTCAGTTACCTCAGGCAAAGAGAGAATTTGAACAGTGTGTCCCCCATTCCGGGTGCATGCTCCAAATTGCTTAGTTAGTGGGCTAAGGAAGGAAAGGTTATGCTACTGTCACTTACACAGAGCCTGTGTCCCAACGGAAAAGGCTTACTGCCATTTCAGGATGAGCAACCTGTCCAAGAAGAGCTTCAAGATTATTAATACTTGTAAAGGAGGGTATTTCCCTTCAGACAAGTACTGAACATCTAATTCTGAGAGGACCAACATAACTTTTCCTGATAGTGAGGCCAGCTGATGTAGCATCTTGATCAGCAAGCTGGTAGTCATTCTGCCATTACTGGATATGAGAATTACCCCAGACACTGACTGTGTAAGAAAGCAGGGGACATAATCCAGAATGACAGATTTCACTGCATTCCCATGATACCCTTTTGACAGCCCAAAAGCCTGTACCACTTGGTCCAATCTGGTGCCTGGATGTTCTCTGCATCTGTGGCAGCAATAGGGATGATACTGTGTTTTCTAAATTGCTAGCTATGAGGACATTATCTCTCTCACCTCTGATATGAATATATATTTACACATACATGTACTACATACACACATTTGTTACTGTATGGTGTGACTGACTGGTGGAAGCTGACAAATAAACAACGGAATGAGACCACAGCCCAAAGCCTCAAATCAGAACTCTGTGCATTTAATGCATGTCTGCCTGCACTTGGTGAGAGTTACAATAGGAAAAAAAGGCAGCGCAGATCATGGAAATCACAGCACAGCTGTGTAAGACTGCACTGTGTAAGACTTTTGTCAAGTCACCTTTCTCTGGTAAAGCTTGTCCCTGTACAATCTGATTATGGGTTTATATGCACAGTTTTAAGCTAGAACTCAGTGCAAAGACATCATTAACACAGAATGGAAATGGTATTAGTAGTCACATAGCCATAAATGATATTAGTAGTCACGTAGTCACCAAAAGGAAAATCATTCACTTCACTCCTTTGCAGTCCTTCTCCTATTACTAGCACAGTATTTTATTATTATTTTTCAGTCTAAAGATCTTAAGGGCATGCTTTGCTTCCATCTTTTTTCAGCTTCTGTTACCTGAGTCAATTGTCTCAAATGGAATAAGCAGCACATTGGGAATCTGTCATCCCCTGTCTGGTCCAGAGTGTGTCACTAGATGGAAGGAAGCTGCTTGTATGATACTTTACAGAGCAACTCAGCTGCTTTACTCAGCTGCTTTACAGAGTTGAGTGCATAGTTTTGTTGGGACTGCATATTTACACAGCACAGCTTTTACATGTTGCACTGTAAAACAACATTGTGCTAAATACTACCTCACTTGCAATTCAAAAGGCTTGGGCAATCAATTCTATGTTAAAGATCAAGAGTGACAAGTTTTGTTATTTGCGCTGTTTTCTTTTCAGGACGCATTGTTTTCATGTCCAGCATCATTGCCTATTTTACTCTGGGAAATGGCATTTATTCTATGACCAAGGCAGCTATTGAAAAATTCTGTGATGCTCTAAGACTGGAAATGAAGAAGTTTGGTGTCCAGGTAAGTGATGTAATAAATAGCTGCTCTGTGAAACTTCCTGCTATTTCAAACATGTTTTTTGTATGAGAAAGAGAGAAAATTCACTCCTGAAACTTCTTCCAGAGCTGAAATGCATCGGGAAGTAAGTAGTTTCAAAAAAGAGTACAGGACAATGGTGAGAGGGTGGCCAAGGCAACCAGAACAGACAAATGGTAAATACTGTCTAATCTTATGCAAAGCAAGCTGCGTACATCCATGCAAAGGGGATGGCAATAAAAGCTGCTCCCCTGAAGCCATGGATACAGCTTCCTGCTGGAAAGAGGTGGCTCCTCTGTGGCTAATCAGTGGGATGGAAATAACAGTAGGCAGCAGAGCTGGGTGGTGGTTGCAGCCCTTAGAAGATCTGGGGTAGCATGCCATCTCTGTGACAGTGCTGCAACTTGCACCCTTTCTTCACATCCTCTGTAGTGAAAAAACTTTCTGAGACAGGCTTGCCTGAACAGTGCCATACTTTTAACAATAACTTTTAACAGTACAAAGCAATGGAAACTTTCACAGGTTTACCTGCAAGAGCAAAGAGCCCAGGTCTGAGCACTGTGCATCAGAAATGAAGGCTTGTCACCTACCAGAAAAGCTTTTCTCTCTCTTCTCTCACATCCTTAAAAGCTTAAAAGCTCCTCCCTATATCTGGGAATAGCTACTCTGCAAGAGGCAATATTCATGTAGAGTAGTTTTTTATTCTCTTGACCTAAGAGAAGCTGTAGGAGTGCTCTTAGTGCTGTACCTAAGCAACTCTGATGGTCAGACCTGAAGTTTAGATCATGGAGTAGTTTCACGGGGCTTTTTCCTTGGAGTAACTCTACTGCTGAAATACTCTTCTAAAACTGAAAGTATGCCCTAGAGAATTTATGTTGGCGTACTCTTTTACATACACAGACTTGGAGCATTGTTCATAAGCTTCATGTTCGAAGAAATTACAGCTATGCTATCAGCTGCCCCTCCTGGATAAATATAAAATGCAAGTGATTTCACACATCCTAACGCCACACAGCATGATGAGGATTTGAACTGATTAGCTGAGGATAATCTCAAATGGATGGAAGAGCTTAGTTTAACAGGTTAACTGCTGTAGTGGTTCTAGGATTTTTACTGTTCCCCCACCCCTGGAATAACCTCAGCACACAATATAATAGATCAGGCTGACAAACACTTCCAGAGTATCTATGAGAATTATTTCTCTGTTTCTCACTGTATGCACGGTGCTGGTTGGCCTTTGCCTCAGAATCTACCCTGCAGGAAGCCTGCAGAAGATAAGCTTCCTCTTCTCAGTGCTCCTCTCTCCTGCTCTGCTACTCCCTTTTTGCTTTCAGGAGATGGTTGCCCAGAGGTGGCAAGGAACAGATGGCACTATGGCTCTGTCCCATTGCACTCTGTCCAGGCAAGCTGGCTACCTACAGGAAACAAAGCGTGTGTCTGCCACTTAGAAAGAAGGCTAAAGAAAATGAGGGAAGGGGAAAAAAAAAAGAAGAAAAAGCTTAATATCTCCTAGCCAACTTCATATAGCTGCAAAACATGAAGTTTTGAACACCTTTTCTTTAAAATATATGCGTGAATTTTACTATTGACATTACTTTGTCTAATAGTAAGCAATTTTGAAGAGTTTAAAGCAAGGGTTCTGAAAGATGCCCTGTGGCAAACCTACCAAAGGCAGCATGAGACATTCCCAGATACGCAGTCTGACTTGGGGCAGTGGGGGGGCTACCTGCAACCCTTCCTGCTGGTTCCTACAGCCTCAGCAGCAGATTGCAGAGCACTGGTAGCTGTGCAGGCTGAAAGGCTGGCACGTGGCAGTGCTGCTGCACCAGTGGTAGCCCCTGGCAGATGAGCTGGATGGCAGATCAGGGGCTTTAGGGTTATAAATTAACACGGATTGCCAAATAATGTTTGTCAAATCCTCAAGTCTATCATATGGCTCAGCACCATTTTTCTTCACATTGTGTTAACAGTCTTTAGAAATCAGGTCAGTTAAATGCCATGGAGTTTTGAGCGCTGCACATCTACAGACAGTTTTAACAAGCCAGCTGCTAGCTGAGGTATTCCAGGAAAAGCATGCACATTGGAAGTGCTAAGCTTGCTCTGAAAGTCCCCGGAAGTCAGCAGAACAGCAGAATAATGCATGCAAAGAAAACAGGCTGAGCAGCAGAGTTTGTACACTTTGAATTTAAATCTGTGTGCACAGAAATCTGGAAATTTGCTAATTCAGTGAGACCTCTGGAGTAGCACCTCTGGCCTTTTCTGTACTTGTATCGATATACCCATTTCTTTTTATTATCCCCTACTTGGGGAAAATGGCGTTTCTTTCCCCAGGAATTGCTCATTTCCTTTGTCCCAAATGGACAAAAAATCACCAACTGCAAGATTTGCCACTGAGAAAAATTGCAAGCATTCCACTTTGGAGACATCAAAGTTATACTGAAATTATTTGCCTCATAACTGTCAAAACATTGACACCACTAAGCATTCTATACAAAGCAAGGATGCACTACTGCATTCTGTGGAGGCATGAACATGTAACAATCAGAGTGAAGTGAGGAAGTCAGAATAAAGCACCTCTGCAATGGCAAATGTATCATGGGAATACACTTGATTTCAGTAGAGTTTTCAAGGTTGAAATGTCCACAAAGCAGCATTTTCTGGAAGAAATCTGTTCACAAAGAGCTTTGTATCTGTTTTACTGCATATAGTATTTAACTGAATTCAGAATGACTGACGGCACTTTGATAAGTTTCACATCTTGCTTTTAGGTCTGTATTATTCAGCCAGGAAATTATGCACGATCTACAAAAATTCAGCCACCAGTCAGTGCTGAAGAGATCTGGAATGAACTCAGTGAAGAGGAAAAGGCAGTTTACAATAAGGAGTACGTTCAGGAACGGGCAGACTTTTTCAACAACATTCTCAGCAAAGGAAGCACAAATGGCAATGAGGTTGTAGATGCTATGGTAGATGCTCTCATGTCTCCTGCACCCAAGGCACGTTACATGGTAGCAAAGCTTAAGGAAAAAGCACTGGTGTTTGTATGTGCTTTATTCCCAACTGTTGTGATGGATTCTGTTTTGTCTTATGCACTCAGTAAAGTAAAACTTGCATAGCTGACTTTGATTCTGTTCAGTGACTCGGCAATTTGTTAAACTGTCAAAGCAAGGACTCCATATAGTGTCCCCAGAAACTGTATGATGACATCAGTTAGCTGACAGAAACTTTGGAGGGTCTCCCTACTCAGAACAGTCACTTGTTCACAGAGAAATACATCATAAATTTGTCCAGCAACTGTATTTCTCTCATGGAAAAAGACAGGGCCACTCATGCTGCTCTAGGTATTGCCTAGAAAATGTAATGCGGCTTCTCCTAATGCAGTACCAAATTACAGCATTAAAGACGTGACAGAGACGAAATGGAGCATATCCTAAAGGGCAACTGCGTATCTGAAATCATTATGACAGAGGTGAAAATACCTTATTTGTAGGAGCCTGAATAGTAATTTATTAGAGGTAGTGGGAAGAGGTTAATGGAAAAGTTAGGCATGACTAACAGACTTTGAAATACTTTGAATGGAGATAAGTGGCTTCAGAAAGTTAGGAAGAGCTACGTGAGTAATAAAGTTGTGTTCGTACCAATGGAAACAGTAGCTTGGGTAACTACAGCTCAGTACTTTTTCTGGTGTTATGGATAAATGTGTAACAAAGCATATGTGTATGGGCAATGAAAAATAAGTAGTACATTTCATTTACAACTGAATATTAAATTCTAATAAACTCTATTTATTTAATGTCTGGATTAATCAGTGCATTAACCCAAAATGTAGTCAGAGAGCTGAGACCAAGGCAGTAGGTATCAGCATGCAGTAGCAACTCTTAGCTTAAAAGAACATATTAAGTGTGAAGCTCTGTTTTTGCTACTATTATAGGAATTAAGGGCTGATTGAAAAAAAAAAATACCTATTAGCATGAACAGGAAAACCTTAGTAGCCTGCCTACTTCTATGACAGAAATTGAGCACACTGCCTTCATTAGCATTTGCCTACCACCTGCTGTGGAAAAGATTTCTGATTTAGACATTCAGAGTTTTAAACATGATTTGGTTGTGGTGTGGCTCAGAATCCTCTACCTACAGGAGCAAAGATCACAGAATTATTGGGACCAGCTTACGTAGATACAGGGCAGCAGCATGAAGCATTAGCCTCCCCTGTGCCAGGTCTCCCATATCAAACCAAAGGTTTTTGTGTAATAGTCAGATTTTTGGTCTGAACCATAAATTGCAAGTTGTACCTGGGAAGTCTTTCCTAATGGATTTGATTAATTACTGAAAAAATTCTCTCTTTCATAGTGGTAATTTGTTGGTCTGAGTAAAGAGCATGGGGGAGATGAACAGAATGACTGACTGACTGCTGCAGGTCCTCTCCCAGCAGCACTCAGTGGTAGAACAGCCATCTTGCTGTACTTTTTCTAAACTGTGGAATATTCCATTTCTCTTCCCAAATGCTCAGCTTGTCCCTGCAGGAGGCATTGGTAAGAGGACAAGCCAGGACTCCCACCCAGGCCTGTCAACAGCAAGATTACCAGATGGCTATCATCCGCTTTCCTCATTTAACCACAACTGAGCAAGGCCAAGCAAGGAAACAGAAACGAGGTTTATTCCACTGAACCAATTGATTTCCTGTACAGGAATTCCCCCTGCATGACCCTAGGGATTTCAGCAGCCTCACACTGCTTTGGAACAGGGGTTTCATGCTCTTAAACATTCTTTGTGCAGATTACCCTTCCTTACAGTAAGCAGCACTGAATTCAACAAGCAGCTCTGAAATCCAGATGTTTCTCCATCAGGCTCAGAATGCATGCAACTCTCCAGTCACTGCCTCAATAATTTTGCTTTCCACTTAATGTTCACCTTCTATTTACCTTCTTAAAAGCTGCAGTAATACCTCAGTGTTGCTGAGGGATAGCACCTTCAGAAGAGTTGTCTCCCAGTGACAGATGACATAAGTATTTCCAAATGCAAATTCCTTTTATTTGCTGTGAATGTGGTGAAGCATGTGATCAATATTTCATTAGCTTCATGTAACATCAGATGAGCAACACTCATCTATTTCTTTGTCTTGCAAACAAAGAACTTGCACCACATACCTCACACAGGGTACTGCGACAGGCTGGATGAGAACAGATGGAACAAGTGAAAGCAGTTTATATTTTCACTTCTGCCTAACCTGTCAGTGTGAAAGCTAACTGAAAAAGAGCTACAAAAAGATTATCCTTCGTCTCCCCCTAGCTTTTTAATATTATGATCTGAAGATAAAGAACTAATCAAGAGAGAATCAGAGCTTCACTTTTTAACAGGCCTGACAAACTCCCACTGAAAGTCATCTGGAATTCTCTCATTGCATTACATGGGCACCACAGCATAGCATTAGACCTAAAAAAATCAGAGGGAATGACTTCAGAGACCCAAGGCTTAATAGAAAAGAGACTCTCACAATAAACGGTGATGAAAGGGGTGCAGCACTACTTTTTTGCAAGGACTTACAGGGTGTAGAACCTTCAGGATTAGTAACAGAGGCTTTTAGTGAACAAATGCTGCCAACTAAGTCTGTGACAAAGTCTGAGGATATCCAGAGTAGTCCACTCCACTCAAATTCCTATGCACCTAATTGTCACTGGATATCTCACCTGACTGTAGAAACCCAGCCCTCCAGCTGGCCCATGCAGTACCTGATGAATACATATTGGGAAGTGGGCAACTTCCAGGCTGCTCCACTGTCCCTTTTGATTTTTGCCACTGTTGGGTGAGGAATGCCTCCTGCTTACCCAGTAACTGCAGAGCTTTCTTACCAAACACTTCCATCAATTATTTCATGGTCTTTCTCTTTTATGCAAGGGCTTATTTCTAAGAGCGCATACTAATCAGCAGAATGAACAAGCATTATTTTTGACAGTAAATGATTACAGAAAGTGCATGAAAAAAAAGACAAAAAATAAGCTAAATCAAAAGTTTAGTGAGTTGTGCATTTATCTGAGTTGTATTAGTAGTTTCACACAATATCATCAAGGAGAGGAAAGAGAAGGGAGCCTGGGAAACATCTTCTCCAGAAAATCACTGGTCTTTTCAGAATTAGACTTGTTGCCTAACTTGAGCAGTGCAGTTTGAGAAGAGCCCCAGTGACAAGCTGCTCTGGTGGGGAGCAGAGCTGTCACTCCATAGTCACTATCACTGTGCCTGTGCACATCGGGATCAGTTATGCATGTGCCTTGTGGGCACTGCACAGCACTGCAGTGCAATGGGACAGGCTAGGAGTTTTACTGGAACTTAGCAATATTAACACCCTGATTTGCTGCCCTGGCGTGACTGCATGCTCCTTCAATGCAATTCTCAGCTGGCTAGACCAGTCCAGACAACCTTCCAAACTAGCCAAATGTGTATGTTTGTGTCATGCTGGCAAATCTGAATGACTTTTGGGCATTTGATGCACTATGCTGCAGTTATCTTTTGCAGTAGTGTCAGAATCTCGAGAGATGAGAAACAGTAGTAATTACTTGTGCAGTAAAAGGCTTAAGCCAAAACCATGCAGCTCCCAGGCACACCTTCCCACTCAAGTCAGGTTATCAGCAAGCCCAGCTCTGCTGCTGTGAGCACAATCTCAGTGCCAACAAGCTTGAGAGCCCTTGCAGAGAGCAGCCTCCCTCCAGAGGCCAACTGCAGGATGTCCAATTGCCCTTGTGCTTCCACACTGACAGTTAAATGCCAGCACAACGCTAAGCCAGAAAGTTCTATGGAGGATGACAGCTATATCACTCCACTTGTTCTGTACAGGGGCTGTGTAGCTCTGTCAGTCTGGCACATTCTAGTACCAAACAAAACTGCGTAGTCTTTATATTTCAAATGCTTTGAAGCAGATATTCAGCACTGAAATCTCGTCATGTGTAATTGGACTGCTTTGGAGCTGTAAAGTGATCACGTCAGTAATGGAGGCCTTACCCATCACAATAAGGCATGCATCTTGTAGGACTGATTGAGGTTAATGTTTATGAGAGAGAAACAAGGGGAAAACATACATGCTCTTCAGTAACACATGTTCTTTGGAATAGTCCTCGTTAGGAGCTAATTTATTACAGATTATCTCATGGCTAACATGGTGGGTAAAACCTCTCTGCAATGGCCTGCACTGATTGCATTAATCCACGTTACCGTGAAGGCACCTTGGAGACACACAGTAGTGCTGCACCTATTTAGGTCTTGTAACACATCGGGCCTAGAGACAATAGAGTCTCCACAGAAAACAATCAACCAAGGCAGCAAAGTGCAAGACTAATAATTCAGCCAACTCACACTACAAGGCACTAGCATGACATAGCTACTGTGCAAGTAGCACTCCCTGCAAGGAAAATAATGAAACGCTCTGTGTTAGAAGTACCTCTATCTATTTCTGTGACTCACCACAGTCTCGTGCCGAGGATCGCCTGCCCTTGTGTTCCGTTGGACGCGTATCCAGCTGTGTCCCACCGCTCCCCTGACAAAACATACTTCATATCAGACACTGAGTACGACCTTGAACCTCCTAATGCTAGAGGTCATTTCTGCAAAGAGCTCAACAGCCTGTCCTGGCTGGGCATGCAGCCGGGCCCAACAACGGGATGCAGGGCCGGGTGGCCAGTGGTTGAAATTAGGTGGAATTAAGGTTGGAAAAGCCCTCTGAGACCATCACGTCCAACCAGCCCATGCTCACCACGCCCACTAACCGTGTCCCTCAGCGCCACATCCCCAGCGTTCTGGAGCGTCCACAGAGGCACTGAAGGCAGAGTACGGAGGAGCTGCACAGTCATCTTGGAAGCAGCCAGCAGCAGTGGGGCTCCCACAGCACCGTGCTCTGTTCCCTGTCTGTTAGCGCTGTTTTCCCTGAGGATACATACGTTTCTTCCTCCCATCAGATCTACCGGCAGTCAGGCTTCAGCTCGAGCCTAACGTGCCTGACGTACGTCGCGTGCCACCCTAACGCTCCGGGATCTGCTATGGCGCTGTTTTCTCCACATCCCTCCGCTTCGGTCAACGCCTCCTCCCGCCACCCCCCGCCCGGGCTCCCTCCGCGGTTCCTCACCTGGCCGCCTCACGGCCCGCGCGCCGCCAACCGCCGCTCCGAGCGCGCGCCGCCGTCGCTAAGGGAGGCGCGCGGCGTTGCCCGTCGCTACGGGAGGCGGCGGCGCGATGGCGGCGCGCTGCCGCGGGGGGACGCGGCGCTGAGGGGAGCGCGGCAGCGGAGAGGAGCGGCACCGCCACGACGCCCGCGCAGGAGGCCGCCTCGCTTCGTGCCGACTCCACCGGACGCCGGGTAGCGTTTTCTATTCCCCCATCTTTCATTCCCTTACTGCACACATTCCTAACAAAACTCGACCCGGTCACTGTTAAGAGGTGCTGCGAAGAAATATTATCTGCCGCCGTTAGAACGGTACGGTGGTTTTGATGGAAACCGTTGTTCGTAAGGCTTTGAAGCAGGCTGCTTTCTTGCAGCTTGGCTCGTACAAGCGTGTGAGGCACGGCTGGGCTCAGACTGACGTGCGGGCGCGTTACCCTGCCCGTCAGACGGCACTGTGGCAGTGCCTCGGGACACCCGGCGCTCCGGCACTTCACGGGATGGCTGCGCGCTGTGGCTCCAATGTGCCAGTCTCAGGGATAATCCATAACATAAATCCAAATGCATACGTGCTGCCTGGTGTATCCGTTCATGCCATCATTGGGTGTTGCAGCTACAAGAGTGCTCCTGTGCTCCTTAGCTTTATTAACCTCTTTACAGGGAGAACGTAGTTTCTTATGCAGATTTAGGGGGGGGCAAAGTAAGGAAGAGAAGACAAACGTTAGCCCTAATTGAGCTCCTGAATAAACGCTGTGCAAAATCCGGGCATGTGCTAAGAGAGTGCTAACAAATACTGGAAAAGTGCTCGAACAGAATGACTTGCCAGTTCTCCAGACAGCGTGACCAGATGAGTATTGGTTCCTTGGAGCGCTGCACACTGGGGTGGCTGTGGGAGAACACACCTGGCCTCCCCAGCACAGGAAGGCAGGCTGCAGAAGAGCCCTGGGCCGCTGGGTGCCACAGCCATCGGAGTGAGGCACTCATCCATCTGCTCCCAGCCAGCCATGTCGGCCAGGCATGAGCTGCTGTTATGCACAGCTCTTCAGGGGTGAAGCCAGCGTTGGGAAACAGTCTCCTGTTGTGCAGGACAACAAGAAGCGACTGGGTACTGTTTTGATTGCTTAAAAATTGCTACAATAAGAGGAGTCTGGGCTCTCTCCATGCTTGCAAATACTGTGGGAAGAAAAGTCAGTCCCATTTTGTGAGTGAAACCAAGTTCCTTAACTACAGTGGGGTAGTGGGGGATAGAGAACGAGCGTATGAGAGAGCTGCATTCCAACTATACATTTTTAAAAACGCTTCTCTTCCTGAATTCCAGAGGCATAAGCAGCGTAAGAGCCTTCCTTGTAGTGCCTTCTTACTGCTCCTCACTGCAGAATTTCCTGTCTGGGCACTTTGCTCAGAAAGCTGGACACCACAGGGTTCTGGTTTCCCTCCCACTCAGAATGGGCCTTATTAGAACCAGAGTGCTGCTATAGTTGCAGCACCTATCAGAAAAAAATATAAAATCTCAGCATTTATTCCATTTCTCACGACATCAGCATTACACAGTAATGATTCAGGGGACAGAATTGAGTTACTGTTGGTTATGTGTTGTAAGATACTATTTTATATATGATCAAAGTGAGGGTTGTACAAAATTACCACAAACAAACAAACAAGCATTTTAAGCAATGTCACATTGAAATTAGAGAAAGCAATCTAGCTGAGGGAGCAGCTAACCTATTCTGGACAGATTACACTACCAGAATTTTAGTGCCCACTTTAGAAAATTAGCCTTTTCTAATAATAACACCACTTCATACTATTTTTCTTGCAGCTTTCTTTCAGGCCTCCTTTACAGAATGGGAGGTAGTGCCTCAAAAAGTCTATTGAAATTATGCATCCTTCACCTGTCTTAAAACTCACCTCCTCTCGGACATCCACAAAACACTCAACAACATCCAGGCAAGTTGCTACATGGTTCCATGTACAATCTGTTACCAAGAAAAAGAAAAGTTCTCTAAAGGGACACTACACCTCCACATTTTTTGTTGTATGTCCTGTTAGTGTCATTTTTGGAGCAGAGGTTGATCCAGGGTTTGCTGAAGCTGATAGGAGGCTTCCTATTCACTTATTGAAATGGTCCTGACCATTGCTTGTTCCTCCATCCACACGAACTGAGACTAGATATGAGAGAACACAAAGCTTAAAAAAAAAATCATAACCAAGGCAAATGTGAAGCTGATGTTCTGCACCACACTTTTCTCTAGAAGCATTTGTTGCATTACGTGGGGGAATCTTTTGCCATGTCAGTGTTCCTGCCTGCACCTTTTTCCTACAAGGGATTTACCACAGAGAAATTCAGTTTACCCTCTTATGTCACAGCCCAGCAGAAAGCTCATGCATCAGCTACCTAAGAAGGAAGGCGTTCGGGTTCAGACAAAGTGATGCCAGCATCTATTTTGTGTTTTAGCAAGACTTGTAACTGGGTCTTGTGATTTTTTTTTAAATCTCCATTTGCAGTACTAAAATGGCAGATGATCAAACCTTTGGGATTCCAAGTAATTGAAGATTATAACAATTCCTTACAGTTTCTTAACATTAAGTCCATGTTGAATGAGACTTCTTTAGAACATTTTGATAATGAGAAAAAGCAGTTTGCAAGATGCAGTGTTTATGTAGTCTCTATATGTTCACACAGAACCCTGTGCTCTGCCAAGTAGATAAGTGGTTATTTCCATGCCCTGAACATAGTTTGATTCTTGTAATTTCTTGCATATGAGAGTAGTTTCATCTCTGTGTTCCATGCAGAAATTACTGCCTTGAAAGAAGCCATTTTTTCTCATTCCAGAATGTTACCAGTAGATAACAGACTTCGAAACTTACAGATCTACAAACTTCTCCAGTGTGTTCACCAGAAAGACAAGAAGCAAATAGAAAAGCTGATCCAGAATGGATTTCCAAACCTCATTAATTTCACTGAGCCTATGGATGGACACAGTGCTCTTTCTTTGGCTTGCATTAAGAACGACATCGACATGTGCAATTTCTTGCTACAACAGGGAGCTCATCCAGATGTTCAGGACAAAATGGGATGCACTCCAGCAATGAAGGCAGCTGAGCTAGGCCATAGCTTGGTTCTGGAGTTACTAGCAAAAATTAAAGCAGACATGACCGTTGTTGATAATGAAGGGAAAGGTAAGTAAAAAGGAACCTCATTAGGCCAGCATAAAATAGCTCCTTCCTGTCTTACATACTTGCTGTATATGTTGTGTTAAATCTGTGGAGAGGAACCATGGCTGAGGTTAATTTTTAAAGCTCAACAGAAGCTAATGAGCAGGTAGAAATTAAAATTATTCTCCCTGAAAACCTGGGCCCTTAAATCACAGCACTTCCCGTGCATCCTCCCATGACCAGTCACATATTCAGTTCTGGTTTACTCCCTGAGTTCAAAGGCCCTAAACTAAAAATTCTTTTTTTGTATTTACATGTCCTAAGAGATGTTAATGGGTCTCGGTTGAAAGAGTTTGTCTATTCAGTTGTGAAGTTTACAGTGTAAGAAACCCCTCTTATCATTTGGCATTACACCATAATCACTGTTGTTTTTCTTTGCAGGTGTTTTGTTTTACTGCATTTTACCTACTAGACGGCACTATCACTGCACTCAAATTGCCCTGGATTATGGTGCAGATATTAACAACTGTAGTACTGATGGGAAGCCTGTATTTCTGCAAGCCTGTGAGCAAGCTCACAATATTAAAGAAATCTGTCTGAATTTCTTGGAAAGAGGAGCAAATCCCAATGCAAGAGACCCAGTATGAATATTTCAGTACCTAAGAATGCATATACAGGAGTACAGAATAGCTATCAGATGACTGCAGTATATGACCATAAATCCTCACATTAAAATAACACAGCAGTGGCAAGTGCATAACTCTGTGGGCGCATCTATTCCCTTCTTTATTTTCTTTATTATCCTTTTTTTTTTTTTTTTCAGGAGCAGATATTTAAGTCTTTTGCTTGAATCATGTATCTTGTATTAGATTTTTGTAGATTAGAGTAAAAATATTAAAGAAGTATAACTGGGCCAACTCTTAAAAATTGTGGCTCATTATACTTCAGTGGAGCAGTGCTTACTTGTATTTTGCCTGGATATGCCCCAAACTTCTCAGGATTGTAGTACTGTTCACTACAAATGTCACTCCAGCATGAAAAAACTGAAGGGGAATCAAGGTACAAATGAGATGTTAGAAACTCTTTTCTCTCTTCTATACATCTCAGTAATTTATGTGTTTATTTGCTAAACTGAACAGTGACATTAAGGATCAATAACACAGGGTTTTATCAAGTCATATAACTGTAGAATCATTTAGGTTGAAAAAGACCTTCAGGATCATCAGGCTTTCCCTTAGAGCTACCCTTGACTCTTGCTTTGGTCGTAGCATTGCAGTAATACATTCATAGTTTGTAGTTATACCAAACCATTTTATGTCAAAAACATTTGGCCCACCACCTCAACTCTGCATACCTGCAAAATGATGAGATACTTGCATTTTAGTTTTAATATGATGGGCACACACCTGGTAACATAATGGGAATGGTTTGCTGGATCCAGAGAAAGATATAGGGAACAAAGCACAGTTCAGCACATTGAAATCCACAGCTCACTGTTTGCTTCCTACCATTCTTTCTTCTTTGCCTCTCTGTATAGCAACAGGTAAGAGGTTTTAAGCGGTGCTGTGGGTATTAGGTTAATGGGGACTGTCCCTGATCTGAAAGGTGCTTTTTTCTTTGGGACAGTCACCAAACCTACCGAAGTCAGCCATTATAAAGAAAATGTGTACAAATAATATCAAGCATGCACTATCATCAAGAAAGAAAAAAACCAACACAGTGTTAATGTATTAGTATATGAACTTATCCTCACAGACAGAATACCAATGAACAGCTGAATTCCCAGCTGTTGTGTCTACCCCACAGCACTCCTACAGCCTGTTTTCTTGTATACTTTCAAGACAGAGGTAGTATTTCCTGTTAAACTTTTATACTTGCAAGAAAGCATGCACATAGAAACAAGAATTCCCTCAAACAAGGAATTGATATTTGTGCAACTATTTGGGTGACTCTGGTTACTCATGTTCTGGAGTCACTGGGATTTGACTACTGTTAGTTAGAAGCATTAAAGCATTAAGACTAGATTCCTGAAGTTTGCTTCCAAACATCTTTGAAGTTACTAGATTTGTCTTCTTTTTTTCAGTAGTATCTAAAAAATCATTCAGTTTTATGCTGCCTTGCAACAATCAGATCATATTGCACCAGAGGATATTTCCAACCTAAATTAGCATACACTACAAATTCTGAATTGTATTCTTGTTACTTTGCAGGTTACGGGTCGCACTGCCATAATGGAAGCAGCAAGAGAAGGTGTTCTTGAGGTGGTGCGTGGTATACTTGAGAGAGGAGGTGATGTTAACCTATTTGACAATGAAAGACACAATGCTGCACATTTTGCAGCCAAAGGAGGCTTCTTTGAGGTAACTTTCATGGTGTTAAATATTGCTGTTTGGGTTTTTAGTTTTGTTTTTAAAGTCCAGTATCTCAGATGATCAAGGCATAATAATCAGTAGCCACAAGTCTCAGAATTACAGAACCTCTGAGTGAGTGCTGCTGTGGCTGTCTGATGTGAATAGTTCATTTGGAGAACTTGTTTCCTTCAACATGTATCACCTCACAGTTGTATAACATGGATGAGATCTTATCATCATAAGAAAGGCAGATACAAACAGCTGCAGCTAGGCAGTTTCTTCCTTACTATGTCTGAAGTATTGCCTTTAAAGTACATAAAATTATGTAGCCTTAATACTGCATACCATGATTTTGCATAGTGTTACTCTAAGATAGTCCCCTGCAGCAGGCTAGCAGGAGCAAATGTTGTTGTCCTAGATATCTACAAATGAATAGGGTTTCTATTTCCCAAATAAAGCATGTACTATAGAGAGCAAAAGCTTAATGAGTGCATTGATCAGCTGGGCATGGCAGGGAAATTCACTGTATAAACTGAGAGTATATGACACTGCATTTTATTTGTAAATCATTCTCATGCTTCCCCCATTCTGAGAAACACAGATATCTTCTGGTGATACTGACTTTGTTCTTCTAGATCTTGAGGATTATTTCAGCTTATAATGGAGACTTGGGACTGATTGCCATGAATGGTAACACACCCCTTCATTATGCTGCAGAGGGAGGATTTGCAAATTGCTGCAAGTTTATAGGACAAAGAGGTACTTTAAAAAGAAGTTACTTTACAACTGTATATTTTTTCTGTGCTTGAAAAAAGATTTCATTTGGGCATCTATGAAGGATTTGGCTCTTCAGTATCATGTGGCAAATGTAATTTTCCATTAACAAGTACCAAACATAGGCTATTATTATTTATATCTACTAACAGGGCTAGCATGAGCTAAAAAACATTTCTCAAAGAAACCTGCAGAAAGATCATGGGTTTGTATTACTGGTATTGACTTGTATTGATAATAGAAAATTGTATTTTGCCTCACTGATCAATTAATCAACTAATCAACCCAATCTCATGTAGTCACAAGGAAAGCTTACCACCCATAGATACATCAAATAAGCTGTGATCATTTTCTAAATTAGATGATCATATTATTTCAGGTTTTCTTCCCATAGGATCATGCAAAATCCTACATTCTATTCTTGTGATCCTAACACTTAGCTTTTGGTCTGTCACCAGATGGCAAGGGTGGGAATAGAAGAGTGAGTGACATTCTAATCTTAGTTTCTTCTTAAACTTGCTTGCTTCTTTAAGTAAAAACGTAAAATTCTCACAGAACTTCTACCTTTTAATATGTACTCAATAATGGACAAAGAAGTAGAGCAAGGGTTTTCTGATGAATCTCTCTGTGGGAAACAGAAATGGATGTGCTGTTATCACTGTTTATAGTTAAGTCTGTATAAAGTTGTAGACCTCTGCTAATTAGCATCATGCATAAGTTTCTTATATTATTAGTAATTATTAATTCCAATACATTATCAATGGAAACGTGTTCATATTTTTAGGCTGTGATCCTACATGGACAAACTTATTAGCTAAGACTCCAAGAGCTGTTGCCAAGGAAGGAGGTTTTAAAGCAGCAGCAACAGAATTGCGTAAAATTGAAAAGAACTTTATAAAGCAGTCCAAGCCTGGAGCTAAGGAGAACAACCCACTCTGGGCACTGAGGCTATATGATTGGTCCTTAGAGCACCAGACTGCCCTCCTCCAGGCATTTGAGGCTGTCGACCAAGGAGATGGGACTGTAGCCAAAGATGATTTCATATCAGTTATTCAGAAGCGGTGTTCCTTCGTGGACACTGAGCAAATACAAACTATTGCTGAAGCACATGAAAAATCTGACTCTGAAGGAATAAACACTGAAGAATTTTTTAAAGGCTTCAAATACTTGCAGAAAAGCTATCTGATAACATCCTTTGGACCCAAAAGGAAGAAAGGAAAGAAAGGGAAGAAACGAAGAGGCAAAAAGAGTGTTGCTGTCCCCATGCCAATTTGTGTTATTCCAAAGAGTGCATGTCTGCTTAGGGAAGATGGCTTCCCTGTATACATGATTGAGGCTGTTCAAAGCACTGCTGATAGCTACCACATTAACCGAGACCACGCATCTGCCCATCCTGTGCACGATGATCGTGCCTGGTACACAGATGAACCAAGGAAAATGTACATGAATATTAACTTCCTGGTCAGAGCAGGAGACATTCTATCTCTGCAGAAAGCTTTTGAGGAGGGTGTGCCAGTAGACATAAAAGATAAGTATTACAAAACACCTTTGATGACTGCATGCACAAGTGGGAATATAGATGTTGTGCGGTATCTCCTGGAAAAGGGGTAAGAGTTCTGGAGAATTTTTAATTGCTATTTTGAGAGCATAAATTTGCAGTAAATAGTTGGATGCTACAGACTAGAGTTTGATTTTTTACTTGCATAATGTTTAGCATAAAAATTAGTTCTGTAAGATGCTGAGTTGCAGAGGTTTAGTCTATTGGTGGTTTTTGTTTGTTTGTTTTTTACATTTTAGTAACGAGGAAATAAAACCACTGAAGAAGTTATCCAGTCCTGATTTTTTTTTAGTCTGGATTATTGATATTTCAGTTAGAGGCAGAGTACCTACAAAACCCATCTAGTTGTTGATATCCATGTCTCCAGCAGTGCATTTGGGCACAAACGGGAACACAGGAAATACTATACAAACATGAGGAACACTTCTTTACTGTGAGGTTGAGGAAGCACTGGAACAAGCTGCCCAGAAAGGTTGTGGTGTCTCCTTCCTTGGAGATATTTAAAAAACAGCCTGGAAAAGCTCCTGTGAAATCTGCTCTACGGAACCTGCTGAAGCAGGGGTGTTGGACTAGGTGATTTCCAGAGATCTCTTCCAACCCTTATGATTTTGAGATCCTCAAAACAGAACTACCAAAATTAGATGATGAATTTTTGGAAATCTGACGCAAGTAGGTTGTCTGAAATCATCAAGACATACCTAGGTGAACCAGAAAGGCAGTCCTGGACTTCAGGCATTTGCATGTCAGCCTTTGCACGTAAAATGTTTTGAGAGAATGCAGCCTACAAATAATCACTTCTCTGCAGCCTCAGCAGCTGAAGCAGTAGGATTTTCACCAGAAGTGCCTGTTGTTATTTAGCCTGTTCCCAATTCAGAAGTGATTCAGCAATTTTTAACCTGGGACTTTACCTGGGAAAAATCTTAACAGCTTAAAAATTAAAGCAATTTAAGAGATATTCAGTCATACCTGTGTAATAGTGTAATAAGACAATGATATTTATACTAGTTTTCTCCTCTTCCTATAACTAGAATTCATTCTAATGTTCATTTCCAAGGACAAGTAGTCTAGTCGTTGCTCTAGTTCCTGTAAAGACTTAACAGCACATGCAAATATATGCACCTTGGTAATTACACTGACGCTTCTGCAGCATGTAAAGCTGTGTAAATGTGTATACTTCCAAAGATAAAGATGCAAGAGTTATCAAATTAATCTAGCAAATTCATTTCCATTGCTTTCATCAAACTTCCCTAGCACTGGAGTCACATCTCATCATATTCAGACCTAGAAAGGTAGTAATTTAGTTTAAAAAAATGGCTTTACTTCTGGGAGTTGAAATTGATAGAAATCACAAAGTGGATTAGGAAAGTTTTCAGGACAGCATTTAGCTTTATATCTTTCAAAAGTTTGAACATTCAAACATTCAGACGCTTTTGTTTTGGAATGGGAGTTTAAGTAGCTTTTAATGACCTTTCCAGTATGGTGTTACAAATGCATACCAAACAGAAAACAAAACATTTAGAAAATACTGAGGTTAAACATAAATTGGTAGTATCTACTTTCTATCCTATTTCAGAAAGACTCTGAAATAAGGCAAATTCTGATCAGGAGAAAACGTTGAAGAATTCTTATGTCAGAACTGTGTCACTACCATTGCCTTTGATAAATTTGTTTCAGATGGGAAGAAATTAGCAAAAGGGATTCAGGAACCTCAGAGGATCAGTTAGGGATGGGGAATTAGCAGAGAAAGAGGAATAATGGGAACTCTTTATTTTTATGGGAGATACGGAGGAAATGACAACTGCATACAAATAAATCATAATAGCTGAGCAAGTGAAAGATAAAGGTAAGATCAGTAGGTCTGGAGAATTTACTGCTATAAGATCTTAGTAAAGACTGAATTCTGAAAAACATTAACAGTTAAACAATAAATATATTAGTCTATTCTTTTGATCTAGAATTAAATACTAACCATGTGATCAGACAAGCAAAAAAGCTATCTGGGGAAGCGGACAGCTTCCTTTTCCCTCCTCCCGTGTCTTTCAGGCTGACATCAGCTGTTTGTCCCTAAAGACAACAGTGGGAATTCAATTCAGCACTTTTAGGTGGCCCTTAATACAGAAGAAATTAAATAATCGCACTCAAGTTTTTCAGGATACCCATCATGAGGCTTTGACCCACCTCTGAACCCACACATGGCAGACAGATCTGGGTGCAAAGGACGGCCTATGACCAAAGACATGGGGAAGCCATACTTTTTCCCTTTTAACACCACAAAGAGGCACTAGTGGCTCTTGTTTCCACACCCCCGTTTGAATATCTCTGAAGGCTGCCAATTGCTGAAGGGCTGATAACACTTTTCTCAAAGTTTCATCTTAAAGCAGCGTATTGCAAATGTTACCCCAAAATACTTGCATCCTCCAGAACATGTCACTACTGATCTGGGAGCAGAATGATCTAGTAGCTGGAAAAGTTTTAAATCCTCAGATTTTCTACAATAGATCTTCTCTAACTCATTCTTCAATTGAACAGTAAGCAAGTTTGCCATGTCTTTCAAAGCACCTGCTCTTGGCCCAGCAGCTTTCTGCCTTTGGCCAACCCCGCTAAAGCTGGCACACAAGCAATATCAGCATATCACAGGACTAAACCTGAATAACTGTTTTTCTTTGTACTTGTGAGAACTTCCCTGTAGACGACCCCATATCAACTTAGAGAGGAACACGATCACTAGCCAGGACGTGTTAATAACTAAGATACGTAGCATGCTCTATTAATCATTTTCTAGAACGGTTTCAAAGTAGCAGTAGGAATATGAAAATACTTATTTACATGAATTATGTCATTCAGTGTGCAGTTAAGACTGACTATACTTTGAGCTGCATCTGGCTTCATCTGCCAAAGCATCTCTTACTCTTTTGCAGGGCGGATGTAAATGCAACAGACAATTTCATGTGGACTCCCCTCCATCACGCTTGCTATAATGGACACCTAGATATTGCTGAACTGATGGTAAAGGCTGGAGGAGCAATAGATGCACCTGCAATAGGCAATGCAACACCGCTAATGAGAGCCATAGAGATTTGCAGATTGGACATAGTACATTTTTTAATCAATGCAGGTGCTGATGTCCAAACAACAAACAGCAACGGTAAGTATCAGTGTCTCCCCCAGAGGGCTCCTTACTTACTGGTATACATGTTTTGTAAGGAATAAAAACTTACCGGAATCCTAGAAAGTAAAGCTACACAACTAATTGCATGATTAATAAGTACAACTTCTTTTCCACTCCTCTGAAGACCATGGCTGAAAACATCCCTGGCAAAGCTGTTCCTCACTATATTCAGAGCTATATTCAGAGATATAAGTGGCTAGATTTTTTTTTTCCCCTTAAAGCGAGGTATTAATATTATTTTACGAAAAAGTAGGTTTTGGTTTTGGCCAGTGTGTATTTGCCACTCATGTAAATCGCTTATTATTTTGTATGCACAGGTAACACTGGTTAAAGATCTTCTTGCTGCTTATGTTGTACATACTACTCCATGAGAATAAAGCTTAAAAAAAAAAAAAAACCCCAAAAAAACCAAATCTGAACTGATAATCAAGCGTTACCTCCTCATAGCAGATCCTTTAATTAGTATTACTTTCTCCATTTTAAGAGTAATTTAAAGTGTTAATATCACATTTTAAATCCTTGCTATAATGTAGGAAGCAACATTGCTATATGAAATTTTTCTTCCTAGAAGGTGAAGCTCTGCTTATAGAAGTGCTGTGTATTCTGCATTCCTGTTACTGTGAAATTCTCTCTATACACGCGGGTGGCAGTTGATTCAGTCCTATTTGTGCCATGGGACTTTCCCTCAACTCCTTGCCAGCTGCAGAGCAATCACTGAATGGTGCTGATATATACAAGAACTTAGTCTAAATTCCAACTCTTATAATGTGCTAGCCATTTCGGAGTGCTAAATGCTCTCAAAGATCAAAGTTACAACCTGAAAGACCAGTATATTAAGCTGCAAATGTCAAGACATTAAGAGCAAAAAAACCACATCCAAGAATTCCTGCAAGCCTTGTCTCAAGGCTCATTTTTGCAAGCCCTTATTTTTGCAAGCAGTGCTGATGACTGCCAACCCTCACACCAACAGCAGCCAGGTTGCTGGCACACTGAATGACTGATAAAGCAGATGCCTAATTAAATTATGCAGACTGTAGCACCATTATCCAATTGCAAGAAGTAGTGCCAGGAAATATTTTCATGGCTTACACAGGTGTTTATTTTTAAATACAGGAAAAAATGCTCTTGATATTGCTAAGGTATTTGCAGATTCTAGAATAATTGACCTGCTTCAAAATAAACTGGACAATTTGCCAAAGGTAACAGAGAAAAAAGGAGCAGAGAAAGGAAAGGTTGCAAAGCCAAAGATGCCTTCTACACAAACTCCTGCAGAAGTACAAGATGTGAAAAAAGAGGTATGAGAAATGGTGCCAAAGAACTGATTTGTTAATAGCTAGAGTGCTTATTTCTTTCATTTATATGCTATTCAACTCTCTGTAAAGTATGCAGCTTTGTTAGAGTATTTTCAGAAATCAGCACATATTTTTGCCAGGTCTTTTCCACTGCTCAAATCTGTGGCTTCATTTATGAATTTTATGCCTTCCCTAATTCCAGAACTCTGTCATTTACCACTGATAGGACACAGCCTTTCCTCTTCTTTCCTATCTCCTGAAGATCATGATCATTCTACTATGATGTTGCAAATGCTGAGTCATTGGTAACCATAATTTCTCAACAGAAGCATGTGCTTCTTCACAGGATAAGACAGGATCAGCCCTTCTAGTCAGTAGGAGAGTCTCTTTCCTCTGCTAACTGAACAAGTTGAAGTGATCAGGCTTGTTGACTTTTGATTTCCCAGTTTGTCCACTATCCTTCCTTTTCTACTGTTGAGTCCTATTTCTTTAAAGTCCACACTGATATGTTTAGCTGTTGTACTTCTGAATATTTTCCATGCCCTTCTAGAGCCTTGAAAACCTTGCTGTTTTTGAACTATTCGTGCTGACATAAGCCTCAGAGATCACATTCTGGCTGTTCTATTGTGGATGAGGTCTTTCTGATTCACCAGTGCTACTTGCTAAACAGACCTGGGATTCTATTGAGAGAGAAAATGCAACTGTATCTGCATTGCTGGAAGTCTGCTTCATCAGTCCCACCCCAGATGTTGAAGAAAATATGTCACAGTATCCAAATGCTCATTTATGCCTTTTGAAGATAATGTGAGTTTCTGAGAAATAGTATAAGACTTTCATAGAAGGGAGGATGACAGCCATAGGTGCTTAGTTATTCATCACCCAGAGCAGTGTCAGAACACCAGCAATACAAGGCAATTGTCTAAGGAGTTTAAAAAGGCAGCTAACGCTTTAAAGTCCAGAAAGGAGAGTCATCTCTCCCTTTTTGAAGGGCTTCCCCTCACAAATTTGATAAAAGAAAAAAAACAACTTTAAGAAAAACAAATGATACTTAATAGATTCAAATACGCAAAATACACACACTGTGAATGGATGGTAAAACAAGTAACAGAAGATGTAGGATGCATGCTTTGTTTCCAATCTAACATATCTAACTGATTAACCTCTTTTCTTCCAGCCATCACATGCATCTCTGCCACCTATAGAAAAGCCCCATCTTGAGAAACCAGCACAGGACAGTGTTGTTTATCTGAACTCTCTGATAAGCAGTGGTGCTACTAAGAAAGATGACATTGCATTCAAACCCAGAAAAGTATGTACAGTAGCAAAGCATAAGTAGAGTTTTATGTCAAAGGTAGATTAATCACATTCTTTGGAAGTCAGTGTGTAGAGTTTTGTAACTGCTAATTAATTGAAGCTGGACCAATTATACCAGCAAAGAGACTGACCCAGTGTCAAAATGCAGTAGCAAAGCACACAGCATTTCTCAGGACTTGCTGCTCAGAGCCAGTACTACATATTCCAGTCATGTTTGCAGAAGCTGACCTCTTTCTCTCATTATACATTTCTGAATAGATTATTAGAAATCTTGACATTTCAACAAAATTCAAAGCAAAAAGAGACAAAGGTTTACACTTTTAGTAAAGATGTTATAGAAGGGGTCCCTTCCAGTTGATTCCAGTCGGTTTGTTCTAGATTTTGTCTGCTCTCTCCTCCTCCTTTAGTTACTGAAATGCAGGAACACAGGAGTGGCTTCATTCAGGGAGAGAAATATTGCTTGAAAGTAAATGTTTCCTAACATTAGTTCTTTTTGTTTTCTAGCTAGTTATGATTTTATTAATTTGCTTTTCCTCTGTGCATGATAACCTATAAGTACAAGGCCTTGCTGTAGAACCAAAACCAGAACAAACTGATGTTTAACTAGATGATGTGACACAGGGTACAAGTTATGACAAAACAACAATAAACTAAAATATCACATGTATATGTATTATATGCATACAATTATCATGGAAGTCAAACTCACATCTACAATAAAATGCAACTGTGTTCATGGGATGAATTTTAATATTCATGCAGCACACTTAATGGGCAGGAGTCCTTGTGTATGGGACCAGCACCAATGTCCAACTTGCACTCTCGATCACATGATTACTGAATTTGTGACAGTTACTGAACTGCATAGATCACAGGCCACTAAGTATTTAAACCTAGAGTAAAAAGTATGCTTTCAGTATTTTAGCATTAGGACTTGTTCATGTAAGTAACTGAGAAAAGGAAATGGGGGATCACAAAGTGTGTGTATATACATATTTTTTAAGGAAAAAGAATATCATTGCTAACCAAGAAGTTTTTTCTGTTCCATGTTGGCTTACCATTTCCCTAACTCTGACTCGTGCCAGTTTCTGCAGTGGTCTCAGGAATAAGACAACACTGCCAGTAATTCTATGGTTAATTACTATTTTCTGCTACGAGAACCTTGGGCCTGAGTCTGTCCTTCTGAAATAGCATTGGGTCATCTTCTCCCCCCCTTCCCATTTGCCCTGAGCTAAACCCTCAGCATATTACAGATGAGAAGGGATAAGAGAGCACTCTGCTTATATATAAGAAATGCTGTGCTATCTGCAGGAACTCTGCACTAGTTTTCTCCTGCATCTCAGGATGGAAACAAGTGCTACAGCATGACTCTGTATAGCTAACAGTTTTTGTTTTGTTTTTGTTTTTTGTTTTGTTTTTTTTTGTTTGTTTGTTTTTTTAAATGCTTCAGTCACAGAAGTCATGCCTAAGTTAACTACAAATATTCTTCTTCTCTAGATTTGGACCCCTGATGCTGCAACAAAGGAGCTAGTAAGAAAGCAAGAATTGCTCTGGGAGCAATCTACTCTTGGTGGGGACTCAGAAAACTCTGAGAGCCCCTTTAAGAGGAAAGTTACAGAATAAGCACATCAGCTGAAAGAAGCTACTTCAACACATACTTGAGAGGACAAAGATAGAGAGCGCTACTTTTTCGTAAGAAAGGGATCAGGTGGTACTTAGTAAATTTATCTCAGTTACAATAAAAAAAAATATATAGCTAGTTGTTCTTCTGTACATGATGTTGCCTGCACCACACAATCTTTTGTTAAGAATTTAGTATTGAAAAAGATTTATCCTTGCAATTGTAAGCATCTGAGCTGGCTCAGTGTACCTTATGGAATGACAAAAAAGGCATGCGTTTCACAACAGTTATTTGTAAATACATTTTTAAGGAAATCTTTAGCAAGCTGGCCTGAACTTTGAAAAACATTCAGAAATTTTGTGAATGCAAGCTACATCCATAACTAATCTACATCATGCTTGTCTTCTCAAACAAATGAAGTCAACAGATGATGTCTTGCCATTAAAATGAGTTACGTGGCAAGAGAGAAACTGGTGTCTTAGAAACAAGCTGACCAGGCTACTATAATTTAGTATGAAGAGGTACTAAAAGTTCATTATAGGAAGCATATAATATCAAGATTTGTATCTTAGGACCAAGATGAATCCGCTGAGGGATGCAGCATTTCTTGAGTACATCTGCAAAATAGTTTAGTGTACAGAAGCAAGCTTGATTTGGCACTTCACAAAGGCAAAAGCAGTTGATAAGCCTTGGGTAGGCAGAGGCTGAAAATATTGAGAATGTTCAGCTTAGAGAGCAAAGAAGCAGGAGTGAATGCCATGAAAGATTTGAAAGAATCAAAGAATGTGAAGAAGCAAAGTAAAGCCTACCTATCCTTTTGTAGAGTACAAGAACATTCAGAATATTGAAAAGTGGGAAAGAAGGGAGAGCAGCACATTAAATAAGACTGTACAATGTGTAAATACCCTGTGGAACCTTCTGCCCAATTACACTTAGAAGCTTAAAAAAATATATGTATTTACATAGATTGAGAGAAGAGTCTAGTTAAGTAGTGTATAAGGGATAAAATGCCACGTGTTTCAGGACATAGCTAATAATACAGGAAATTTTCTAACAGTGCATTTCACTCCATGATCATACAGTGCAATGATATTCAGGTCCTTTAAGCGACAGACACTGACATGGGCAAATAAGATCAGCATTAAAATAATAATTAAAAAAAGTACTATCAAATCAGATGCTGACACAGCTCAAAAAGCCATCTGGGTCCAGAACACTGCTAATTTTGAAAACTTCTATTTCTCTTATTTTTAAAACTGCAAATCTTGAACTCCGGAATCTGAGCTTCAAAATAAATTATTTCCTTCTGATTTGTCATTACTTGCAATAAAGACTAATTTTTGCCATTGTTGATATGCACATAATGCAGCATCTCCATGTCTGGATTTGCCTAGGTATGAGGAAAGAAGTGCATTCGTTGGAGCTTTCTGGAGAAAAACTGTGCTGTTATATCCTTGTAATCACCACTCACTGCTTGTGGGACATCACATGCAGGAAATCCTTTTAAGCTCCAGCTGCACATCCAAATGTTAAAAATTTGTAGACACTTAAGACAAACAAGAAGTACCTCACTAAACCTATCTACTATTTGTATTTTCAAATACCACTGCTGAACATATCATTTAGATAAACACACTCATGTATGATTAGTTTATAACAAGTTGCTCACTTTGAAACAACATCTCTGTATGTGTAGCATTTTAATACTCTCATATAAAGGAAAACCTTAAGGGCAAGTGAGATACAATTTCAACATATCAGCTGTCTTGGAATTCTTAACATCAGCATACCATCTTTGCCTGTCAGCACAAAACTTTCACTTGGCCGCAGATGGTTGTGAATAAAAGCAACAGTGAGTGCTGGGTCTAGAAGGCAGTGCAGACAAGGAGCAGAATGCTCAAACAGTGATGAATAAAATTGCATCTTTAAAGAAGGAGAGATGTGAGGTCAGTTCACTAAACAATAACCATCAAAATAGTCGAGCAGGATAGTTAGAAATTCCTAGCTTATTTTGTAAGGTAATACAACTTTTGGAAGAGATTAATCAGAAGAATTCCCCACCTTTAAGATGCAGCTGCTCAGCTCTCCTCTGCACAAGTACTACAGAAGCACTGCACACCTGACTTGTGTTTGTTAAGGTAATTGGAAGAGAAGTTAAATGGAACAAGCTAATCTAGACAGCAGAAGGTGTCATCTCTATCAGCTGAAATAATGATGTAAAATTAAGCTTGCTGATGAGTAGCCTCTGAAAGGGGAAAAAAAAAAGCACTGAAGGGGATTGTTTTCAGCTCCCACAAGAATTCCTTATAAGCCTCATCCTTTTCATCCCAACCAGAAGGATTTGCAAACTCACACAATCTCCTCACGTTGTCCCACAAAAAGAAAGGGAGGAAGAGTTGTGTCTTCACTGTACACAGCATAATGTAGAACAAAATATTTGTTCTCCCTTAGCCTGCATTACTATTCTGCACATCAGGCTGCTACTTCATCTCTCACAAGCATTTGTGTACACGCAGACAGATAGGATGGCTTTAGCTTGAAGGAGCACTTCTGGAAACTCCCCAGTCATACTACAGCAACAGCCCACATACAGCACAGAGATGGTTGGAGGAGCAGGTCCTTTATCTGCAAGTGCACTATGCTATCAAGATAACCAGGTCCAGGAAGTAAAGCAGTGCTAGACAGACTTCTGCATGACAAACTGGGGCAGTCAGTATCCATCTACTCAATTTTCCTGAGCACACCAGTTTTATATCAGGTATCTTCAACTTTTTAAAAATACTGGAATTGTTTGGAAGAGGAACAAGATAGGTGCACATACACACAAAAAGCAAGGCATTCACATATCTTCCGTATCCAATCCTGTATTTCCCAGAAGGAGATCAGCCATGTTAGAAGATATCCATCCCAGGACGTAGTGCACCCACGTGTTCCAGCTGACCTTGGCGTGCTGATTACACCCCACAAGCTGGAGCAGTCATTAATGTCCCTTTGGACTACCCAGGTGAACTACTTACATGCTAAAGACCGGTTATATGCTAAGCATTTAAAAGAACTGGAATTCATGCAAAAAATCTTAATGAATTGGACACAAAATATCACATGGCCTTCACACACTGACAGAAAGGCACACATGTACATCAGTATGGGCTACAATAAGAATAAGCTGTGCTTTTTTGTCTTCAATATTACTCTGTGGGTGTTATATACCCTTAGTAAATTTAAGAAGCTGTGTGAGCAAAAGATGTTTGTAGGCAAAAATCACTCGTTCATTTATTTTGAGACAAGTGTTCATGTATTAGGAATCAAAAAACGTGCACTGCTGGAAACAAGCACCCCAGTTAAAGCAGAATATATAAGTATATACTAAGTATAACTACCCCAGGGGGTTCCTACTGCTTGTCTTAACAGCACTGTGGGACTGGCTTTCTGATGGAGCGCAGCGAGCAGTGATGGAAGAGGTGAGAGGCACTTCACCACATGCAGTGCAAGGTTAGCTACCACCACATACAGGCGTGGAGACAGCTCACATTGTGCAAGAGAAGAAACATTTACTGCAATCTGCACAGGAAGGAGTTATAATTCACCAATTATACTTCTATTAATGAGGGTTTGAAATAGTTGTAAATCACAGAGGGCTTCCCTGTCCAAGGCACTGTTTGTCTTTTGCCACTTCCTAGCAATTGGACCTACCAGAGCTAGAGCTTCCTATTGCTCCTCCTGTGGCATTGGGCAGCAGCTCTTCTTCATCTAGGAAGCACTCCCAAACATACCATAGGAACATGACCTAGGAATCCAAGTCAGGAATTCCTACTCGCACCTCCAATTGTTTTCTTCAGGTGGTTTAGGTAGGGTTTTTTTTTCCTCCCAGCTGATACAAGGCTGTATTTTAGGCCTTTCAATGTTTGTCTTAACATTAAGGCATATTAACTGGGCAGTCACTGTGATGTCTGCTGATGGTACCAAACAGTAACTGGAGTCACTATTTCTATACATGAGTCTACCCTGTATTTGTTTCCAGAAGGAAGAGGCAGTGACATTTCTCACCATGTAAAACAAACACAGAAATGCCTTGTGGCATTTTCAGAGAATGAAGTACCATAAGCCCACCAACCTGGCTGGGTATTAGAACTCAAAACACCATTAAAGAATTCCAGTGTTTGGAGAACATTTTTGCATGAATAGTCACCTGATTCAAGTACCCTAAGGCCAGAAGCCAGTGGCTGTGCTCTCTGGCATCTCTTTTGTTCTACTGTAACCTCTCTGAAGGAGTCACAGGGTGACAGCAGAAAAACCTGGACTCTTGTTTTCTTTTGAAAATGGTCAAGAGCTTTGAGATGGAAAGGTGACAGGAGAACAGTTCAGAGATTCAGCAAAGCACTCAGACTTCCAACAGAAGTCAGCCACTAAATATCTGCAAGCTTTTGCCAAAAAAGACCAAAGAAAAACATCACCAACTATACCTGCATCTCAAGTCACACAGAGAGTCACTGAAAGCTCTGTGCCATAGATGTAGCAGCTCTGCATAGCAAGCAAAATGGGATAATTGTTGGGAAGGCATTGATAAGAATCAGATGCACGCATTGAAACACACTGACCACATTTCTATCAGTCTGACCTTACAAGGAGACTAGAAAAGAAACCAAGTTTAGAAAGAGCCGTGTATTATTTTGCAATAACTTGAACATGAATCAGTGCTTTAGCCCTACTGCCCAAAGATAGCCATGACTACCTAAGGATACAAATATCAGAAGTTTGATTCAGTCTAGAGACAAGTAAGTTGTATGATTTGAGACATTTCAGCACAGATGTAAGACTCCATGAATGCTTTAGAGCACAGAGTGGTCAAACAGGCTCAAGAATACCCTGTTAAACTTAAGAGCTGCATGAAAGGAGAAGCCTGGAAACACACGTTTTGTTTTGACACTGCCTACATAAAGAGACACCTCAGTCTGGCCACAATGGAGAACAGCAAGTTTAAATCCCTTCTGCAAAAATAGAATGGATTGTGAGTTTGACCCTTATTTCTGACCTCTAAACTTTTTTTTTTTTTTTTTTTTTTTTTTTTTTTTAAACAGAAGCGTTGGCTTTTGTTTCATGATCTCAGAAGAACAAGCAGAGGGGTTCAGCTGGAGTTCAAAAAAAGTAAGAGTAGTCAAGAGATGAAGCTGCAGATCTTACAACTAGCATCTGCAGAAGGAAGAGTATTGAATGATGAGCAGGGAGGGGAGCAAAAGACTCAGTGCTACTGGCCTGATCATAGAAAAGCTGAGTGGTGACTTCATGGACGCTTTTAAAGGATACCAGGTGCTAGAAATAGACCTTGGGAGCAGAGAGTAAAGCACCACTCTCCAAGTGAGGGATTCTTCTGGAACGTTCAATCAGCTGTGTCAAAGTACTGAGAAAAAGGAAACTTGCAGGTGGGAGTTTAAACATTGAATAAGTCTCTTGATACAGGCAGCACAAGTGAGAAATCAAAGGGGAAAACCAGCACAGAAGAATTAAGCAGACAGAGGGCAGCAATACTTAAAGGAAAAGGAAAGATGATCCCTGCACATCTGTGCAACTTAAGACTAGATGCTTTGTACAGCAGTTTTGGTTCATAGTCAGGTTGTAATGTAGCCTTAGTCACTCTGCAATTTCCATTTCATGTTCAGGACACTTCTGAATCTTCAAGGACCATTTCAAACATACAGGCTAGCTACTATTGAAGTAAGTGCTTCACTTGCCATTCTATTGCACTACACAGGGTCAGGTATTGGTGTTGTAGATACTATAGTCACACATCATTTGTGTGAGCAAAACACAACACTCTGATATCAGAGAGCTTTTCAGAGGTTCTTATTTACTCAGGAAGCCTCAGTGCTCCGTAACAGTTCCAAAACTTACCCAGTACTACAGGAGATAACAAGACAACAATTGTGCACCAACACATACCTGAGTGATGAGACCTCAGCAGATTACAAGCTTCTTTCAGGCCTAGGTTGAAGTTCTGTGACACCTAACAGCATGCTCCTTTCTTCCCAAACATGGAGGTGGCTTGCTTCATGCACCTCTAACTCTCCTTTTCATCTACTGTCCCCTCACCTAAATACACACATTTCTACCTACTGTCAAAATGCAAGTGCACACAGTATGTCTGTCCTTTTGTGTAGTTCTTCTTCCTCAAGGCTCCTCTAAGCCACACTATAGCCTCACCAGCTTGTCTCTGCCATTTCTGTTAAGAGTCTTAAGGCTCCAATTGTGTTGTCCAGGCAAACAGTAGAAGTCACCACTTCAGGATGATGACATTAGCATAGCTTCTGTAATGGCCACAAAACAAAACACATTTGACAAGAAGTCCTCTCACCTGGTCCTCAGGTTATTTTACAGGCTTCTTACATCCAGCACATGTAGTTTTCCTAGTTTATCCTATATACCATTAAATACATGTTTATGAATCAAAATGCTAGCAAATGCTTTTCTGCTCTGCTTCCTATTTTTAATACATTTACTATTCACAGTTGTTTTTTGGAAAGCAAATCACAACAAAAATATGTTCCAGTCAAGCAATCTATTCTCTTATGACAATAAAGAACAGGCAGTACAAAAAGTTGAATTCTTAAGCTAGTGTAAACACAGTAGAAATAATAAATACGGTTATGGCTTAAGACCTTTGAATGGCTCTTGAATAGCCCATATTATGAATTGTTTGAGCTTGAACTCCAGGAAATTTAATTTAGCCTTACTACTGCTACAAGTCCCTTGCCGTAGCTCTGGGGAACATCTCATTTGTAATAACAGAACAGGGAAGAGTTTTAAGAAAAAGAACTGAATAGACTTCGAAGGGCTGGAGAAATAAGGCTTTCCTCATTTCCAAGCAAGGGCTTCCCTTGTATTTTCCCAGAATGAACTCAACAGGGACAGGGTTAAGTCATGATACGCTACCATTATAAGCCCTTGAGATCCTCTAGAAAGATAAAAAGAGCCAAGAAACATGAAATAACAGGAAAAGCAATGCAATCTTACTCGAAGGGTGGGTGACGAAGCTTGTCTCTCCTAGGACCACCAGTGCTTGTACAACCTGACAGCTCTTGTCCTGTAGCACAGGGCTTCCAAGGAAATCAAACACAATAGTGCTACTCCATCTACTACTCCATCCAACTACTACTCAAACACGTTGCTTACAGCAGAAAGGGAACTCAGGTACCCCAAAATGAAGAGGCAGAAAAGCTGTAGAAAAGTGAGTAATAAACTATGAGAATAGTTACCTGGTGATTTAGAGTAATTAGAGTGATTTACAGTTCCTTCTGAGTGACTGAAAGAGACAGAAACCCAGCACATTACAGGGAGCTGTTGGTGAGCCATACAGCCTCTACAGAAGGAGGACCAGAAACACATAAATCAAAAGCAACTTGAGATTGCCCATTAATTCTGAATGCTTCTGCCAGCAGTTACTATCTGATGGGAAAGAATGAGCTGACATCCACTTAAGAAAAAAGGAAGAGATCAAATACACCCAATTACTGAAAGAAATAACTAGGGAAATATTTCATCATCATTTTTATCTTCTCCCTCCTCTTAATCCCAAACTTCACAGTACCTTAATCCAACTGGAAGCACTTCTTTTCTTTTCTTTCTTTTCTCCCCCAATAATGCCTTCCATCCAGCCCCTTGTTTTGGGCACCTCATTTATGGAGGTGCTCAGCCCTCCCTTCCCAGCTGCTTCTGACTGGGCTGGTTAATTGCAAACCACTGTGCTCTTCCCCTACCAGCCTGAGAGTTTCATGGTTCCTTGAAGTCACTCAGTGCCACTTAAAGCCATGCTGGTTAAAGAACTCTTAGGTTCTCAGTTAACGAGGAATACCTACCTTTGCCTACCAAGCCTCCTTCTGTATGCTGAAAGGTATCAGCAGCTTCTGAAATGCTCCTTTGCATATATTTTTTTTAAACAAAGGAGTAGAGGCTAGGCTGCTAACCTCGTGTGGTTTGCTTTCTGTGAGGAACTGGAGGAGGGAACTCTTCCAGAATACACAACAATATTCAGCAAAAATGAATTTCAGAGATGTATGTTGCTTTGTTTACAGGAACTAATTTTAAAATGAGTCTTCAGCATTCACAGCAAGGCCTGGCTTAGGGAGCACTGAAATAATGTTGGAATATTTTCCTCCTGATAACATTTTTATGAAGCTTGTCATCAAAACCTTCAAAAGTGACCATTTCCTTGGAGCTCCAGAAAGGTACATTTTTTAATTAAAAAAGGGAAAAAAAAAAATAAAAAGGAAATTTCATCTTCAAAGACTTCTTTTAACAGAATTTCCACTAATAGTTTTCACCAAAAAAACTCCAAGAAAAACAAAATCTGCAATGTTTGGCCAGTTGTATTTACTTGACTCTGTTTGCATGCTCACCCAGTGAGGGAAGACAAACAGCTGCTCATGATACATCTGACCTATCACTGTAGATCTCCTGGGTTGCAGGGCTGAATGCTAACCACTATGTGCTGCCAGTTTGCAGTGCTCCTGGCTACTTGGGAGAGGTTTGTTGTGCTGATGGGCATTATTGGTTGTGTTACTGGAGCAAATTCAGGAGTCTTAGTGCATGACGACACAGTTTATATGTGCTGGAGGAGATGTAAAGCAAGATTCTTAGATTTAAAGATACAAGATACTTAGATTTAAAAAACTACCCCAAATCTAAGATGCCAATAACCACCATTCCACCCCTGACCTACAGACTTTACTGTCTTGAAGGGAGCTGTATACAAGCAGATAGTGATAGGATGAGGAAATGGCTTTAAACTAAAAGAGGGGAGATTTAGGCTAGATGTTATGAAGAAATTCTTTACTCAGAGGGCAGTGAGGCCCTGGCACTGCTGCCCAGAGCTGTGGTGCCCCAACCATGGAGGCACTGAAGGCCAGGTTGGATGGGACCTGGGCAGCCTGAGCTGGTGGCGGGCAGCCATGCCTATGGCTGCAGGTTGGGGCTGGGTGAGCCTTGAGGTCTCTTCCAGGCTACATTATTTTGTAAATCCATTATTCTATTAGAGCTGCTCATTCATCTCTTCTTCTGCACCTCAAGGCCCACATGCAGAGCATGTGACAAACTCTCCAGCACCTGTCCTCAGCATTTTCAGTCTGAAACTTGGTTCCAGAAACCGTGATAAAGACAGTACTGAGCCCACTCCTATTACAGAGTCACATATCTAGGCGTTGCTTGTCAACCTTGTAAAGAGGCAATGGGAAAAACAAAAAGAGCTTAATAATCATGTAGGAAAAAGGAGGAGGAAGGATGCAATCCTGGCATACCCCATCACAGTGCAGAGAGGCAAGAAAAACCCCACTCCTTCCTTTTGTAGTGCGAAATGCCTTATAATTTAAAAAGGCTTACATTGCAGCGGCTGAAACATCAGTGCTTTTCCACTGGGTTTTCTGCCTGCAGTACTGACAACTGTCAGAAAGTTGCCTGGAAGCAAGAAACTCTGCCAAAACAATACAGCACAAGGGAAAGACACAACTGAAAGTCACATCTGAACAGGCAAGACACCGTGCCAAAGCAGTCAGCAGCTCTGTGGATATTCTAGACCATTTAATCCTTCAAATATATGCCAAATATATACCTGCAAGTCCTCAGCGGACAGCTTTGCTTCACTGAGAGGCTCGCTCCTAAGCAAAGCAAATATTGGTTCCTTCCTTCTGCTGCAGCCTCTAATAAGACACATTACAACTTAAACTAATGATCCTAATTGTCATACAGTGCAAATAATCGCCCCCCTAATAATCCTGTTCTTGGAGCTACAGTCCAGCAAGTAGGTCTCCCCATCTGCAACCCCACTGTGCTCGAGGTAACCGCAGCAGAACAGAGCAGAGCAGGGGCACTTGCTACCCAGTGCTTTCCCTTTGCTTCCTGGTAACACCTGGCCATGCTGCTGGGCGGTGCCCCCCAAGAGCAGTGCGCAGCAGCCTGAGCAGTGGGGTGATGCTGATGTGCTGTGGCACTTGCTGGCGCTGCCTGCTTTCCCTCGCGGTGAAGATTTGTTCCCTGCTGCAGATGTGCGCAGACTCAGCCCAGGGCAACAGTGAGAAGCTCCCTGGCACCATCTCTGAGGGGGACTGCTGCTGGTGACGGTCCCTGGGGAGAGGGTGGGCAGGAACCTGTGTGTGAGCAGCCCACGCCGTCTCTGCGGTGCTTTTTTAACCCTCGGGCTGTGACTGCAGAGGGGAAGGCGGAAAGCGGCGCTCTGCGCGGAGACAGCCGCAGCCGAAGGAGGAAAAGGGGCCGTTGCCAGCACACCACGAATCCCTATTGCTGCCGGGGGAAAGGTCCCTCCAGCTTTTCCCTCTGCTGGGCAGGAGGGACCGAGAGCATTTTGCACGCTCTATTTTCCTGGCAGCTCAAAGCAAAGCCCGGGGCTTTGTTGTGAATTGCTTTTTCTGTTCCTTGCAAATATTTAACCCGTCTTTTCCTCCTGCCAGCCTGCTGACAGCACCAAGATGCCACTGCAAAGCACAGGCCAAAAGGACAGAGTGCACTTGCATTCCTTCAAAGTCCATCAGCAACGCAGGGCTGAGCTCTCAGTAGGGCTGCTGAGCTGAAAAGAGACCAGCAGGGTCTGGGGGACAGGCTGTCCCCAAGCAACATGCAGGTGGCTCACGCAAATGTATGGCCAGAATAACACCCCCGCCCCGGCCACCGCTGCAGGATTTTTGTCGCGGTGTTTTCTTCCAATCTCTGCCGCCCTCTGCTGATGCAAAACCAAGGCAGAGGAGAGCCCTTGTGATGAGCCAAAGCGTCAGGTTTTTGCTGCAAAAGCTCACTCATCCTCGTTAAACAGCCAGCGCAGGCACAGCCCGTGTTTTCTCTCTTAGTCCCTGACAGAAACCCTGAAGCCGTAGAGCACATCGCTCGGGGTAGCATTTTCTTGTTTAATCACACCGCAGTGCTTTAGAAGTTCATCCTCATTGCCTTGCAAGAAGTAAATACTGGTTTAACCAATTTACAAACAAATAGAGAGAAAAACAAAAACAAAAACAAAAAAAAAAAAAAAAAAAAAGCAAGATGAGGGTAAAAGGCTCTGTCTTGAAACTACATCCCTACACTTTCAGTTTCCCACCTGATTTTCTCCCTGCACCTTCAGAAGCCATTCTGCAGCACTTAGCCTTAACCCATCTGTGGCTGCTTACAGCCCCAAATTCCCACCGGCAGCTCAGTGAAAGCATCAGACCACCTCTTGCTTGCCTGGAGTACACCCAGAACTCTGGGGAAGAGCAGAGGTAACCTGAGAGACCTGTGCCTACTCCTGAGCCCAGAGGGAAGCACTTCCCAAACACCCGCTGGACCAGCACCAGGCAGGTTACTCCCACCTGGCTTTGCTCAGCAGCAGGAGGGAGGCAATGCAGCCCTGCAGATAACATACCTACGCAGACATCCAGCCCCTTGTTTCCCTCCTGCATCTCTAGGAACAATCACTTCGTTCCTCAAAGCTTGAATTTCCCCCTCTGCAAAGTGAAGGCCTCATTTCCATCGTAAAGCAGCATGAGAGCCGTTGGTAATGAGATTTATGATTATTGAGGAGTTATTTAGTACAGCTTTTAGATCCTGCCTCATTGATTTTGCTTTACAGACTCTGCGGCTCCTGTTGCTATTACCGTTAGCTCACCCCGGCCACTCAGAGGTTGTTCCTAGAGCAGCACCCAGAGCTTGGAGCTGCATAGGGAAGAGCATTGGCTGCGACCACCAGAAGACTGAGGCTAACTTAGGTCTAGAATATTGCTGAGGAGCTCTGTGGAAAATAGCAGGTGACAGCAGCCCCAGAGCAGGTAATTCCTGCAGCCAGTTCAACATCCCTAGGCCAGGTCTGCCATCCCACACTTCTTTACTCTGCCATATAACCCCCAGTGAAGGGCTTGTGCTCTGAATGGGTTCTCTAAGCTGACATAAGCTTCCATCCTTGAAAATGAGTTGTTTTAATAATCCAAGCTGCAAAACATCAGAATAAAGGGAGACATCCTGTTTGAGTCACAGTGCTTGGTTTCAGGTGAGAATCGTAGAGTCTCATAAGTTGGAAGGGACCTCAAAGCTCATTCTGCTCCAACCCTCAGCCATAGGCAGGGTTGCCTCTCACCAGCACAGACTACCCAGGTCCCATCCAACCTGGCCTTCAGTGCCTCCAGGGATGGGGCATGACAGCTCTGGGCAGCAGTGCCAGGGCCTCACTGCCATCTGAGTAAAGAATTTCCTCCTGACATCCAATCTAAATCTCCCCTCTTTTAGCTTAAAGCCTTGTCCTAACACTATCTGCTTGTGTAAAAAATTGGTTCCCTTCCTGCTTATAAGCTCCCTTCCAATACTGTAAGGCTGCATGGAAGGCCATCTATTAACCTAACTTACATTAGGATGCGGGTTAGTAGTTGGGAAACACCACCTTGCTCCAAGACTTCATTAGCTTGTCTTACTTGGGTAGCAACTAGCAGTAGTGGGATTAGTAACAACCCCTTCCCTCTCTCTCCTCCCCCCCCCCCCCCCAAAAAAAAAAAAGCTAATTTGTCAGAACCAGATTGCCAGATTGCCTGAACATCCTCCATGTGAGTGTATTTCAGCATCTGAAGGACAGGAATCTGTCTAGAAAGAGAAAGGTTTCATGAAGCCCATAAAATATCAAACTGTTCAGCAGTATTTCTCCTTCATTTATATGAGTTGCTGTTTGGCCACTCTCTCCAAGTAGTCAAGCTGCCCATTTGCAGTCTGGCATGAAATGGCACATGCCCAGGGTTGGTTTTGTCTATGCTTGACCTCTCTGGCCACTGATATTTGCTCTTCAAATCCTGAAGCCTCAACTGCATGCACAAAGGAATCTCGATGCTTTTACAGATGACCCCTATGGTTGCTTTCAACCTCTAGCTAAGTCCCACGCAGGAGCTCAGACCTTGGCTTCTAGCCCCCAGAGCTAGGTTTTTATTCAAGCACATTTTTCTCTGCTCTGACCCCCACTCACAGACAGACAGCATCCGCAGACAGGAGATGTGGCAGGAGACACCAATACAGCTGGCAGTACTAGGAGAGCCGGTGTGCTCTGGGACATCTCAGCAGGGCTGGGCCATTTCCACTTCAGGATGCAAGAAATCATCATTGAGCTGCACTGACAGATTTTGATTTTCATATACTGGGAGAAAATGGTCAATTCTTAATAAGGTAATTGAAGTTCCTCTTTAATATACCAGCACAAAAGCATTTTACGGCTTCTGGCTAGTATCCAGTGTAACTGAAGTTCAGATCAAGGGATCGACAAAGAAACATCCACTGCATCTAATGTTTATTGACCAGACTTTAAAAGCAGCAGGCTGCGGCAGGAGCTCTCTGGAGAGCTCTGCTTCTCCTCCAGCGGGGGATGTCTGCGCTTTGGCTCGCGCTGCTGTGCCGCACGCAGTGAGCGCCTCGCAGCCTCCTGTCTCCCCACGGAGAGATCCCAGCTTCCCCTTTTTTCCGCCATCCGCTTCCATCCATTATTGCAGCAGCGGCTGAAAGCTCAGTGTGAGGCAGCCTGCCTTAGATCGGGCAGTAAGGCTTGGCTTATCTCCGCCAAAACACGATGCTCCGCTCTCATTGTCAGGCTGCGCACTAATTAATACATCCGAGGGGGCTGCGGGGAGCGCGCGCTGAGGTAGCGTGAGTGTGGCGGAGAGAGGCTGGGTGGAAGTGTGCTGCTGGAGTGTGTTGCTTTATTTAACTCCGGATTTCTTTGCCTCCCTACAGCGGCAGCTTTCTGCCTGTGCATCTCTAACGCTCTCTCCACCACAGCCCCAGGCATCACAACAACTTTGATTTCTTAAAGACAGACACAACTATATTTGTACTGAATTATTTTTACCCATAAATAATCACAGATGTGAAGACAGCACAAGAAATGAGAGTCTTAGCAAAACCAACCCCCGCGCTCAGCCCTGACACTGCAAGCTGCTTGGGAATAATCTAGAGTTTTCAGGTCAAACTAAAGGCTGTGAAATAAAATCCTTAAGGCTCTCATTCTCCATTTTCTAGCACATCTGGGTGGAGAAAAGAACGGTGGCCTTTTCCTGCTGTAATTTCTGCTGGAGAACAGACTTTTCCAGTTTCTGCTACCTGCTTTTATCTTCCCTTGGCACTGCTTTAATCCTTTGTGCCCTCCTCTCTCACTGCAGCAGCTGAAACCCATCTGGCCTGTCTCATTTCTCCTCTTCTCTACTGCATCCATCCTTCCCCTCCTCCAGAACTGCATCTCACGCTGGGTTCCCATTGCTTTCTTAAGATGAACGCTGTTCTAGTTTTCTCCTCCACTCTCAGTGGTGCTTCCGCTACACCATTTCCAGCACCGTATGTTTCTCCCTCTTGCATCTGCCTCTTCCTTCCCGCAGTTGACTTCTTTTCTTGCCTTCCTTTCACTAAAACAAGCAGCCAGTTGGTATTCCCACCCGGGATGAAGAGTGCTAGGCACCACTCTTGGGTATGGTTTTCAGTTCCCATTGCTAACAGCCATTCTTCTCTGGTTACCCAAAAGGGAGCTCAGCAGACAAGTTTTCAGCTGCCAGCTTAGGAAACATCCTCGGGAGTATTCTCTATTTCTGTCGATAGCTCTTCCTTTGCCACCATCACATACTGAGATCATATATCTTAGTATTTTTCCATAAGAAAAGACAAATCAGCCAGAATTATGTGACCTTCAAAAAGCAATCATTAATTATCTCAAGTCTCCAAGAAGCAGCACAAGAGCTGGCTTTGGAGTCCTGCAACTCAGTACAGCAACAGAGCAAAGCAGCACACTATCTGCATATATATCAAAGGATATGAAGGGGATGGCTGTTAGTTCTGGATCCAGTGGGACCTGATCATAACACAAGTGGTAAGGGATAAAGGGTGGAGACTGTACTGGTTTGGGCTGGGATTGAGTTAATTTTCATCATGTCTTATATGGTGCCACATTTTGTATTGTGTGTGATCACAACAGTGCTGATAACACACCAGTGTTTTAGTTGTTGCTAAGCAGTGCCCACACAGCATCAAGACCTGCTCTGTTTCTCGTGCTGCCAACAAGGAGTCCAGAGGTGTACAAGGGAGGACACAGCCTGGGGAGCTGACTGAAGGGATGCTCCATACCATGTGACTTTGTACTCAACCCCTTAACAGCAATGAAAGCTGGGGGAAAGGAGGAGCAACTTGGAGGGGACATTCAGAGCAATGGTGTTTGTCTTCCAAAGTAATCATTACATATGGTGAGCTCTGCTCTACTGGAAATGGCTGAACAGGCTGAAATGGCCTGCCAAGAGACATAGTGAATTAATTCTTTATTTTGCTTTGCTTGCACACAGAGTTTTTTCCTTACCTATTAAAATGACTTTATCTCAAACCCACGAGTTTTCTTGCTTTTACCTTTCCAGTTCTGTTCCCCATCCCACTGTCAGTAGGTGAGCAAGTGGCTGTTTCATGTTTGGCTGCCTACCAGGGTTAACCCACACCATAGCTACAACAAGGAATGTCTCAAGGAAATTTGCACATTTGCATGCACCAGGACACATGCAAAGAGTCACCTCACTGGCTGGATTACTATTTGCATTTATGCTGCTAAAATGCAAATGCAACTTTGGGCCAACTAAGATCATACCTGTAATTCCAATTCTTAAAATAACCCGGATGTGTGATTATGTTGGCCACTTGACACATTATAACAGCAAGGGGCCACCAGGTTCATACCAACAGATGAGGCCAGCAGGATTCACCTGGAGTCTGCAACAGCACCAACTAAGCCCATTCCTCTAGGCTGGGGTTTCAGGGAGTACTGCTTGGTCTGGCCAGCATTCTACCAGGGAGATGAGGGCAGGTGGTATAAGATGCAGGGACATCCCTACAGGAGCTGTCACCTCTTCCTCACCTTCATTCCTCTCTCCACAGGCCAAGGCTCTTGCTTTCCACCCATGGGCTCAGCCCCAAACCTGCAGGACACCCACAGCTCCACAGCTCCTCGCCTGAGGTTTGGCAGAGGCCTGCCCACGGTGCTCTGGTTGCAGCATTCAGCCACTTTCCAGCACTCACTTTCTGCTTCACCATCTGCTTCTAGATATATTCTGTTACCACATTACTTTGCAGAGACTGATGATACACAGAAATAAGCAGGTTTAACACTCACCATTATGCTGTATTTCTGCAAAGACAAATACTACATGTGGCACTTCCTTTGGTGAGCTTAAGTACTCTGACCTTTACGACTCCACAGAGTTGGGAAGCAGGGAAAGGAAAGCGTGAAGAGTGATAGAATCTCTCACTGCTGCTCATGCCAGTGTTATGTCCCCTGTATCCCAGGCAGCTTCTCTCTTCTGTTCTGGGTATGGCCATGCTCTGCAGACGTGTTGGATGCATCAGGCTCCGAGGCCAAACCCCATGGGGCTCTAACCCTGAGGTTCAGAGGGCTGCGAATAATTTGATATGGCAGGAGTTAGCTGATCACAGTCTCCTCCACTCAAGGAAGCTCAGTATGCTCTCCTTGGAAGGGATGATGGATCCCCAACGTCCTTGATCCTCAGGAAATGGCAGTGCTTGCAATGGAAAATACACACCATGTGCCTTTATCAGAGTGCTGGATCTCTATATTCCATACTAACACACTTTCTTGTAAGTGATACAAAGACAATTTTATCACACGCAGATGGAGCCGTATCTCTTGTGCAATTACCATCCATATGCCTGATCTTCACCTGCTTTTAGCACAGGTGCGATCCAAAGGACAATGAAAGTAACAAACATCTTTATAAACTGTCTGACTTAGATCAGGCTGTTTGCCCAGCTACACATCGTAAAAAGGTTTAAAAAAAACACCTCTGAAGATCAGCTGTAAACTGTAATATTATACCAAAAATATATTTACATATATACATGTAAGCTTTATATATATGTAAACTATGTTTACACACGTAGATGTGTTAAAGGCTTTGCTAAGGGTTGATTGGTTCCTACAGACTGAGCTATTTGAATTCCTTGAGATAAGACGTAGGCACCTAATTTTATTCACTGCACTGGGGACATTAAGCTAAGATATTTACATGAAAAAACGCATATTTTTCAATAGTTGGAACTCTTCAGGCCTTAATCAGGTTAGAGGGATTTAGATTGTGATCTGCATCGCATGGGA
Organism: Phasianus colchicus; assembly: GCF_987193195.1. Taxonomy (NCBI): domain Eukaryota; kingdom Metazoa; phylum Chordata; class Aves; order Galliformes; family Phasianidae; genus Phasianus; species Phasianus colchicus. The sequence continues at coordinate 13,585,708 of NC_143437.1, read as the reverse complement.
AATAGAATCGCTTTTTTCTAATTCTATAAACTGATGATTTGAAAAGGAAGGAAAATCTCACCATTTCGGCAGGCTTCTGTTCTCCACGTCTACACAAGACATGCTCCGGCAGCCGGGTGCCATCCTTCTGGTTTCCTGCAGCTCTGTGGCATTTCAAGGCTGTACTGCAGAAAACAGATGTATTTCTATGGTAATCATTTTAACACCTTTGACATTGTTTTGTAACTACCTTGGATCCTGTTGCGCTTCACAAAGCTGCAGAGGGAGATGAGGGCTGACAAGTCTGAATTTAAGGAGCGGGGCAGACCTGATTCACCTTCTGGCAATGACACTGGGTCCCTGTGTGAGCAGGTACATCGTTGGTGTCTGTGCGATATTTTGGCTTCACACAGGTTGGCCCAGGGCTCCTTCCTGCTTCAGCCATGTGTTTCAGGAAAAATTTTCCTGGTGAGAAAGTGGGTGGTACTCGGTCACTGGCAGCACACCCCCATCATATGCTACAGTGCTGCAGGCGGGGTTTGGCCTGCATTCCTCTTCACCAGCCCTGCGAGAGTCCAAGGATTGCTGGGGCTAACATAACACAGTAACGCAGTAGGGCAGATCAAGTCTAAGCTTGGTGCCTTGCTGCAAAAATGTCTGAGCCAATGCATGCCTCAATAGCAGCATTTGTATTTGACAAATACTCTGTTTAGGAGATCCTTGTATTAGCCACTGGGAGAATATAACTCACTGAGAAGCAGCCCTGCGGAGAAGCATACGAGGGTTCCAGCAGACAAAAAGCTGGACGTGAGCCAGCCACATGCTGTTGCAGCCTGGAAGGCCAACAATATCCTGGGCTGCATCAAAAGTGGGGTGGCCAGGAAGGAAGGAAGGAATTGGCCCCCTCTGCTGTGCTCTTGTGAGGTCCCACCTGGAGGGGTCCTGCTGCATCCAGGCCCTCAGCACAAGAGAAACGTGGAGCTGTTGGAGCAGGTCCACAGGCTATGAAGATGAGGATATGAAGGTGATCAAAGGGCCAAAGTACCTCTCCTATAAAGAAAAGTTGAGGGAGCTGGGCTCGTTCAGCCTGGAGAAGAGAAGGCTCCAAGGAGACCTCATTGCAGCCCTCCAATAACTGAATGGGGCTTATAAACAGGAAGGGAACTGACTTGTTATGGAGTCTGATAGTAACAAGACAAAGCAGAAAGGCTTTAACTAAAATAGGGGAGATTTAGGTTAGATGTCAGAAGGAAATTCTTCACACAGAGGGCAGTGAGGCCCTGGCACTGCTGCTCAGGGAGCTGTGAGTGCCCCATCCCTGGAGGGCATCCCAGCCCCTCTGGTGAGGGGCAGCTCTGCTCACAGCTGGGGGCTGGCACTGTGTGGGCTTTGAGATCCCTTCTAACCTAAGCCATTTCATGGTAGTCTCTCATGCTACAAGTATTCATCAGGACTTTTTAGAGAGAGGAGACTGTTGGTGAGTTGAGGATAACATCTTATTTTGCTTTTAATATTTCCGTACTGTGTGACTTCTGTCACACCCAGTGTCAGTCCTGCTTCTTGCAGACATTCTTTTTCAAAGCCATTCTCTTGGGCACGTTATACCTCACATATCAGAGAGAAAACAAGCAGAAATCCATTGCTGCCTGCATCCCCTGCCCAGCCACCCGCAGCCAATAAAGGCTAAGCCAAGCTAAGGAAATAAATAGCATGCTGGAATCTCACTTCCCTGAAACAAAGTAAATATCTCCAGTATTTACAGTACCAAAGTTATATTGGAAAATGCTCCCACAGAGACACTGACTCAACAGGAAGTGTTATTGGGGTTTCAGCTAGCACACGAACTCAAGTCCCAGCTGCAAAGCCTGCTGCCATCTCTTAAGCAGTGGAGGACCAGGACCATGCAGCCCCTGCCTTGGGGCTTGGATGCTCCAGGGTCTGGAGCATTGCTGAGACCCTGGGATAAAAATAAAAAAACACATGATACTCAACCTCTGTTTTAGTCAGTGATATAACTAAGGTCCAGGATATAATTCAGAGACACATGCCTGCTCTTTTTGTTGACCTTGTCTCTCTCCTGCTCATTACATTGCTGGATGATGCAATAGCCTGGAAGCATGGGGCCTCACTGTGAGGCGCTGGGATTTCCCTGGGTACACAGCAGCTTTGCTCCAGACATGGGGCAAGGCTCTGCTCTTGCTCTTTCCTCACTGCCAGGAAGCTGGGTCTGAACACAGGATCTGGCAGCTGGCAGAATTTCAGGCTGAACAATTTATACTACTGGAAACAGAAGGGAAGACAACACTCTAAATGCACTGTGAGCGTACTTTGCTGCTGCTTCAGCCCCTTCAGTGGCTCAGATCCCCAGCCGTGGAGCTGCAGGCACTTTCCACAGCATCAGGTCGGTATTTCCCAATGTGCTCCTGACTCAGCCTCCAGGCACAGCATGTAGCAGACATGGAGGCTGGTGTGCCCTGCTCTGCAAGCTGCTTTCTCTTAGAAGCTTATCTTCCAAATACGTGATTCCTGAACCTTCTCAAACAATCATGTTTCAGGAGGCAGGTGAGAAAAAGAAAGACCGTATGGGACTGGATTTGCTTCTGGGGAAATGGAAGACAGCACAGAACCAAGATAAATACCCTCAGCAGCAGCATGGAGCAGGTGCTTCACACACCACACCCTTTCCGTAACTCATCCTGAGCAAACTGCACTGAGCATGTGCTGCCCCGTCCCAAAACCTGATCCTTCTCTCACAGAAATCCCCTGAGTCTCAGTCTCAGCCTTCCTTTCACTCTCTCACTGTTTCCAGCTGCCAGTCTCCCCTCAATCATCCCAAACCCTCCCTTCCCCAGATCTCAGCAGGGCCATCACCAGAAGGAGAAGCTGCTTGCTGCTGCTCAAACCATATCCGCATTTTCTGGCTTTTTGCTTCGAAAGCTGCTTGGGGCAGTCTGAACTGTGACCCAGTTCTGGGGAGTCCTGCACCAAAACCTGGGAGCTGCAGCAACTCTCAGCTCCTGGCTGTAGCCCACCTTGGGAGCAGGGTGCTGAGAGATCCAGCCCTCCTCCATCCCATTCTTCCTGTGTGATGCTGGCCAGGGGAGCAGGACTCCAAAGGCACACAGCAAAGAGAGCTCCTGAGGCGGTCACCAGAACAACATTCCCTCCAGCAGAGGCAAAGAAAGGAAGAAAATGTCTATTTTCATTTTTATATAAAGGCAAAACCTTACTAAGTTTAGAGTTCCTTCACTCATTTTGCTTCTCAGACCCACTACAGTGCTCTCAGTGCATCTTTGGGGATGGGTTGAACCAGATTCCACTCCTTGTTTCCCAGCAGGTGAAGCCCAGCTCTCAACATTCTCAACATTTTTACAGCTTCTAATCACGTTCCAGCTACAAGCTCATCCCAGATAGGATGCAAATCAGGATCCTTTGACATCCTCCCCATGTTCTACCTTCCTGTCCTGCTCCTCAGCGCATCTGGTCAGCAAGTCTCTGAGTTACCTAGTCATGGAGAAAGTGTTTATGTCTCATTTTGCCACAAAACTCAGCGTAGGTGTTTTCCTATTGCTAGCCACCCCCTCAGACCTCCCAAGGGGATGCTCACATCTCCTGAGCTCAATCTGTGCACAGAGTCCTCTGACGCTAGCGGCAGGCTGAGCACTTATCACCAATAACATGACTTCCTGGGGAGTGGAGAGGGAAAGTAACCCAGACGGCCATATGAATAAACAGCTGAAATGATGAATCAGAAAAGCACAGGCTCATTAAGTACGTCAGGTCTTATGGTAACAAGCTCCATTAAAACAAAAAGGGAACAAAAAGGTCTATGCCTTGCCTTCTTCATTCACAGAGAGAGAAAAAGTCTGCTAGTGTTGATCAGGGGTAGATTCTGACTGCAGGATGCATTCCAGAAGGTGCAGCTTTCACAGCCTTCAGCCACGTGTTGGCCTGCAGCTCTCCTGCCACAGCTGGCTGCCCACCAAGGTTGCAGCAGTGCCTGCAAACGCACTCTCCTCTCCAGGCTGCATGCACAGTGCAGATGGAGATGCTGAGGGGATGGCAGCTGCAGCGAAGACAGAAAGGCTGCACTGCTTGAAATTCATTTCACTTACAAAAACTAGCTTACCCAAACCAGCATGCAGCAGCAAAAGATGCTCATCTCCCTTGCTGTTCTGTAAGCTTAAGAGCTAATGGATATATTTGATTTTTTTTTATTGCTCCCAATCTGAAACTTCACTTTCCAAATTCCAGCCCAGACCAAACTTCCACTGCCAAGTTACAAATCCTGAAATAAGGCACTGTGGAATATGTGACTGCAATAGAAATGATGGCACTGCCTCAATACAAAAGGGACAGGATTGTGGCTTATAAATAGTTCAAGGTGACAGTATATGAGAAGGCTGGGAATTATGAATATTTTTAATAGATAGCAGGAGCGAGCATTTACTTACACGTAGTAAGGAAAGAAAATATTCGTAGGCAGAGGGAAATTCTTGGTGGGAAAGAGGCTGGGAAACTCATTGCTAGTGGCACCTTGGGCCTGTTTCCTGTTACTTGTCAGATGCAAAGGATGCCAGTGGGTAATGAGGCCAGATCCCTTTTAAGGGCCACGCCATGACTCAGACCAAACTGAGCTGAGGCATTAAGGCAGAGCTGACCACAACCTGTGGAAGCGCTAGCACAAATACCATCACTTTCCAGCAAAAGGTAACTAACCATTTGCTTTGTCTCCCCCATATAAAATAGCAAAATCCATCTCCAGCCACTTCTACAGCAGGAAGAAAATGAAGGCGTCAGGCATTAAAGGTGCGTGTCTCTTGCTAATATATGAACTCAAGCAAGTTTACAACATCCCAACTAGGCAGTCTGCTGTTGTGTCTGCTGGCTGATGAACACAAAAACAAAGGGACTTGCTATGGAGTGAGGATCATTACTTGGTGAGCTCTGCAGTATCTCGGTGTTGATACTGGACATTGTGACCTGTGCAAATATTCTGCAGTGTGTTTGCCTTCAACATACACTCATACAAACGCGTGACCCACACTTACACTGCATAAGTTGCAGAGTGCTGGTGCCACCTAGTTTGGCGTTTCTAAAAGGAGGAAATAAAATATTAGAAGAGATCACATTTTCTTTCAGTGTCTTAACAGTCTCTTATATTTCTTTACACCTTTTCTAGCTTACAGTTGCAGTGCAGCACCCTTCGGCAGCAGCACAACAGCCTCTGGGTCCAGTCCAAACCTATGATTTCCTTCAAAAGATTCCATGGCAGTGCTTCATGCTGTCAGGTTATGTCTGCATCCCCATCATCCTGCACACACCCGGGCTGAAGGAAACAGCTGGGGCAGTATATCTCGCTGCCCTCGTCGCTGCAAGCAGCTTTGGGACTGCTTCTTTCACTACTACTTCAATGCTTCTCTCTCATTTGAGAGTCGTGGCACACATCACTCTACTTTGGCTAATTAATTTTTAAAGAAGCTTTGTATATTAATGCAAATTCTATTAGCAATGCCTCTTGGCAGCCTGCGTATTACATGTGATTCCAGTAGCATGACAACACTTGACAGTCGCCACAGTGCTAAATTACATATTATTATTTCATGTCCCTTTTAATGTTTTTAAGACACATCCTTAAAATAAGTCAGAATACTTAGCATGCTTCTACTAACTCACAAAAATACTCCTTCTTAATTTAGCAAAGCGTATGTTCTTATTAGAGCTATAGATGCCAGATAAGACTGGCACACACCATGTGTGGTGTGAAATGGCGTAGTTGTGTTGCCTTCAGAGGAACTGCAGAGACTGATATCAACAGTGACTGACATGCCATTTCTTTGCGACTGAAACTTGATATTCCAAGCTGGATGATGATCACGAGGGGTTAACCACAACATCTAATAGCAAGCCCGTTTATGCTACAACCTATTTTCGTGATTCAAGTTCATAAATCTCTGTTTTTATGCCAACCACTAGAGAGGGACAAAAGGAGATGCTGCACAAGTGAAAATCACCAAGTAGGAGAGTTTATAGCACAAAGACTAGTGGCAGCACCGACTACCGACTACATTGGATTCCAATGCTTCGTATTAAACAAGAACAATCTGCTGACAAGTTGCATTCCACAGCAAACAAATTGTGCTGACTGCTCATGATCCAGCACAACTTGGACATAGGAAGGGCACCATGCAAAATCCAAGCACAGATGATCAGAAGCAGGAGGTACAGGAGGGAAAAGACAACTGAACAAGGCTATAACATAAGTGAGGAGACTATTTTTGGGGCCATGTTCATGAGGTCAGCAAGGCTGAAAGCTTGTGACGGGACATGAAAGAAGGGGATAAACAAAGGGAAAAGGGAGAAGTCCTGAAACAGACAGGGACATGGCTAGCCCTGAAGGGATCAGATGTGAAAGGCCAACTCTTCGAGCAGTAATGGAGCTAGGAGATATGGTTTAGTGGCTTGTGGTAGCAATAGTAGTGGGAGTATGGTTGGACTAGCTGATCTTGTATGTCCTTTCCAACCTTGTGATTCTATGATTCAATGATGTTAGATCCCAAAACAGAAACAGAGGCTCCAACAATCATCATGTAGCAGAGGAAAAAACCAAAACATTGGCAAATGCTCTTTGCCCTTTTGTGTTTGGTCCAGGTATTCAATTTTTTACTGCTCTGCTAGTCCATAAAAGTAAAACTAATCAAAAGATCTCAGCTCCCTGTGGCTGTTAAGTGTGATGCCACACAATAAAGCTTATTGATTTCTTTCTTTTTTTTTTTTTTTTTTTTTTAAATAAGGAAAGATGCACACACAGCAGACATGGGAACACCAGCAGTTAAGCTCCCAAAAGCAATACACTAGAAGTAAGGCCTCACAGGTAACTCTACCTCAGCCTTCATAACACTGTGACAACCTAGAGCCTGGCTTCGTCCAGGCTCCCTGCTTCATGTCACTGTGCAGGGCTGGATATTTTACTCCAGCAAACATTGCTTGCCCTCTCCTTTCTTTGACTTGGTAACCTTAGCATCCTTCAAATGAAAGAAGCAGATCCACTGATAAGGTCAAGCTGCTCTCTGTCTCTGAGGTATTTGTGACTGCTCAGCTGAGTTTACCTAGGTAAGACAGGTACCGTAATGGAAGGCAAACAGGGCCAGCCAACAAAATGTGGCCAGATGTTAAGTGCCCTCGCAAAAATGATTTGTGACTGAATAACATTGTGCCTGTGTCAGGAGCCGGCAAGATAAAATAGGTCAGCTCAGCTTTATGGCTGACTCCTGCTACAGACAGACCTACTGGAGATGTTGCTGCCTGCAGACATTTATGGTTTTCCACACAATGTTTTTGTTTCCCTCTGCAGGTTGTCAGCTGTGACGAACAACGCTTACAAACACCATGACACCAGCCAACACATGCTGTGTGACCACAGAGACAGCTGGCTCTGCAGTGGGCAAGTTGTAAAAGCAGTCATTTGTGTCCACATTCACTTACATCTTCTTCATCCCCTTCCTTACTGAGAAAGAAAAAAACACATTTTTGTAATTACAGAGCAAAATGGCACATACTTCCTTCACATTGGCTCACAGATGAATACCAAGCTGCCTGGTCACTGTCTGCAGATCATGTCCTTGAAATGCCACGATATCGCCCGTAAGTAGTGCTAGTAACTGCTATGAACTATGCAAGAGGTACTGTGCTTACTGTGCACTTGTCATGATGAAGTCAAATGGCACCATTAGTGTACCACTTCAGCACCACAGTAATGCTGGAAGAGGCTCATGGCCTGAGGCTTGTACTCACCTTAAGTAAAGGTCTCCCCAGACCATTATTTCTATCATCTGAAGACTCAGAGCAGCTTGGGGGGAAGCAGAGGTTAAGAGAAGCATGGTGGGCAGTGTACAGGGGATACAGGCACCATTTGGAGCTTGTGAATGGCTCTCTGTTCCTTTTGAGTCTCACCTCGCCCCTTGAAAAATGCAGATATTTGGTTCCAGGTCAGATGTTGAATCCCAATCAGCTTTCCTCAAGGCCTCCCTTAGACACACTTTTGTTCATCCAGAAAGCAGAAGGGAGGGAAAAAACAAACGAAAAACAGCATTGGCACAGCTTTGCACATCTTACTCTTCAGGTGTCCCCTCTTACTCTTTAAATGACCAATTTCTACTCTCTACTCTCAGGTTTAGTGATTAAAATGCTGAAAGAAAATTATCCAAACTTTTCTCAGCCATAATACATGACACCTCCAATGCCAGCATGCTGCCCTTCCCTTCCCCTGGTAGCTGTGAGGTAGACCATGGTTCTTTTCCTCTCTCTGAGATTTGACTGCTGGTGAGAAAGACTTTGGCAAAACCTCCTATTGAGGCACATGGCACACACGATAGATCAATGGCAATCATCCCATCCCTAATGTCAGAACCTAAAGAGAGATGTAATCTTACAATATTTGAAGATTTCACAAGAACAAGTTTCCTTTTTTTTTTTTTTTTAAATTCAGCTATGGGATTTCCTGTTACTGAAAGAATCTTCAAATTATTCTTTCTGGTTGGAAGGAAAATTTTGCTTTACAAAGCATACAGAGATGCCTCAAAGCAGTTCTTTACTTCCTAAGAACGAAAGGTCACCACTAGAAAAGATGCAGGAAGGAGAGAGCTTGCATGTACAAAGACAAAATGTAGGTCAAACCTAACCTGCTTTGAATAATTTTGACTTCTGCTCAAGGCAGAGGAAACCTCATCTCCAAGCAAGACTGCTAGGAGGAAGAGGGTGTGCTCCACCACTGGGCTCTTTCCTGGCCACAGTTCTAACCAGCCCCAAGACCTTGCAGTCAGCAGCATAACACAAGTATTAAAGATCTAAGCTTATGTCGCTTGGCTTCGCATCATCTGAAAGTATGTTGCTGGGGCTTTTAGAGCACATGAGGGTATGTTTATTCTAAGTACTAGCGTTCATACCCTCATCAGCTAACTGAGACATACACAGCTGCAAGCAGACCACCAGCTGCAGGACACACATTATGCTACAAGGCACTGTGAGGGTGGGTCCCAACAAAATCAGCTCTACCATCACTTCAGAGAACTTGCCTCTGCACGCTGCACTCCATTCCTGCAGTGAACCAAGCTTTCTGACACTGCAGCAATGGACTTCAGGGACTCGCTAAAGGGAGCTTCCTTATCTCCTAAAGAGAGATTAAGGCATCAGCAACTGCAGTCAGGAGTGCTTGCCAACAGCTCATTCACAAAGAGCAAGAAGTAGGGAGAAAGCATACATCAACATTGAAATTCACTGGTGGCAGTGCTGGCTTGCTAAAAAGCAGGTGTGCCTGAAACCTTGAAACTGGCATATGGGAGAGGCTTCAAAAGGTCTGATCCCATCCTGAATCTGAAAGCACCGCATATGAAGGGAGCTCAACAAACAGCAGTTTCAGTGGCACAGGGAGAAGCAATCTGATCTCGAGCAGAAAGCAGAAAAAAAAACACAGCTCCTGTGAAACTCGAGTGGGAGGGAAAGAACATAAGACTTCAATAAACTCCACTTCATAGCCCAAAGTTATGAAAACAACTTAGAAATTAAAGGAAAACAGAGCTACCCTGAATGCCAACTTGTGACTTTAGGGCAGGAGGGCTCATGGTTTTTTCTTTGATTTAGAGGATATTGCCCATGAGGGACCAATCCAATAATCAAAACATAACTAACTCTCTAAGGGAGAGGAAGGTGCCCGTTCCTTCTCTCTGGTAACTCATGACAAGATGTGTAAGACCAGCACAAAACTAGGGGAGGTTCAAACTGGACATGAGTAACAATTTTTTTACCATAAGGTGGTCAAACACCTGACCAGGCTTCTTAGAGAGGTGGTGGATGGCCCATGCCTGTCAGTGTCAAAAGGCACTTAGACAATGCCCTCAGTAATATGTTTTGACTTTTGGTTGGCCCTGAAGTGATCAGGCACTTGGACTCAGTGATCTCTGTCGTTCCTTCCAGCTGAACCGTTCATTCTAAACTGCTGATGGCCATGCCAGGAAAATTGCAAGACCCCTCCTCAGGTTGCCTTGAATGCAATCCATCAAGGAAGATGAGGGAAGTCACCTCACCCTGCCAGTGCCCAGTCTCGTTGCTCAGTCCTTGCTCCTTCCTAAATGTCTGTCAGTAGATGACAAAATATTCCTTGAAGCTTACAGACGGCTGCACAAAAATAGTTTATTTGCTTACAGTGCTGGGGATGCAACATTATAGATGCTTTCAAGTCACTTGAAGTACAGTACAACATGAGCTATTGGAGCAGAAAGCCTGAATTCCTTTTCCTTTTTGATTCCATCTCCCTTTCAGGCTCTCTCTCATGCTATAAGTTTCGTTTTTTTTCTTTTTTTTTTTTTCCTCCCTAATATGACACAACAAGCTGGTTAGAAGTGCAGGGGTAATAAATGGTTCCTTTGTTGGTCACCTTATTAACAAAGCATTAATAAAACCAAAATTAAACCTGCATGTGTAATCCCCAAATAATGTTTCCTTGCATTTATACACCAAACCCAAAGACTTTTCATGACTGTCTTAGTCACTCACAGAATGGCTTTCAAGGAAGGTTCTGGATACTCTGAAAACTCAGATCACGAATTAGGGCTGCCTACATCACAAAATTATACTCATCAACTGAGTCAGCACTGGAATAAGATTAACATTAACAAGACTTGATAGACAATAAGACAAATTTAAGGTACCGCAGAAAGTTTATTACAGTGCAAATGCACCATGTAACACTTGCCACTGGAAAAATTACTACTGTATATTTAAAAGCTAATTTTCAAAAATATGTTTTGCAGCAACTTTGAGTGCTCAAATGAAAAATGGTGTTACACAAGTGAATGGGTTCTTAGCCAAATTTTGCTTCTAGCTATGTGTGCTATTACTACAGTTCTTAATGAGATTTGGTCTTAGAGCTGAGAATCAGAGCAGTAATATGCAATTTTATTTATCTATATACATATTTCCTCTGAAATGGTGTTGATTTTGAGCTTGGTGGAGGAGTTATACAAAAAGTTCTAAAACAATTTTATTTATTTTTTACACCTATACCTTGGCATCTGGCAATTTTCCATAAATTAATATATTAATATAGGTCAAGTTCAGCATGGTCTTCTTCTCTGAAGTGACCCATTGCAATTTGGGGTGCCTTGTCTTTAACTTGCCCTGCCTGAAACCCAAACAGAAAGCTGGCACTTTTTAGAGGACAAGAGTCCTTGGCGCTTTTGGAGACCACCTCCTCTAAAGTCAGGGAGAGTGTCACACCCAAACAAGTGGCTGAAATTACTGACGATGACAATATTTCTGTTCTATGGCAACCTTGAAGTCTCAGACCTTCGTGGTGGGAACAGCTTCTGCCCCCACATCCACCCAGGCTGTATGCTGGTTTTATCATTCAACTTCAGACCCCACCTTGTCCAGATTCCTTTCTTGGACTTAGCCAGAGGGGAAGCACAGCTCCCTCCATCATTTCTATTCATCTTCTTTTTGCCAAAGCTGTTCTGCTTTGCTACTGTTTTACTCCAATTTCAGCCAGATCCTACATGGCCACTGAGAATCAGTTCCCCAGATTTCCCATGGCAGAGCTAAATATGTTGGTGCTATAGGAAAAACAGCACCATATGGCAGTTGTTTGATCACTAAGCAGAAGATGCAGTTTTTTGAAAACTCATGAGTTCCACCTGTCTAGAAAGTTTTTTCCTCCTCCTAAACACTGCAGGCTCGTTCGTGCATTGCTCATGTCCTCAGTGTCCAGAAAAAGGAAACTCTAGAGATTCATTCTAGATACGCATTTATTCCTGACACATTACCCAGAGTCTGTAGTGGCACTATTGTCTTAAAAGATTATGCAGGGCTCAATTTTCCCCATCAGGAATATCACTAACCTTTGATACTCAAGCATCCATAGCTGATGAGATTTTCCTGCACATTTCCAAGGGTATTGATTCAACCTGCAGCCACTATATTTGCACATAACCTCACAGGCATATATAGATGAGAGTTCAATTACAGGAGGCTGACATATTAATAGCCTGCTTTTAAGAGCTTCTGACATTATCTTGGACTAGTACTGTGAGCCAAGAATCCTTGTTCAATGTATTTGATGTATATATCTATATTAAAATCACTTAAGTACATAAGTAGCATTCAGTGCCCCATGGGGCAAATGGAGGTGTTCACTCTGACCTGCTCCACAGTGCCAATAAGAGGCAGATGACTAGTCTGGTACACTTTGTGCGTCATATCATGGTGTGGACTGGATGCATCTGCAACAGAAAAAAAGGTCTAGGAAAGACAAGAGGGAGAATAAACATGATTTACTAGTGCAAGATGCTGGCTCTGCTTTCTTTCTGTTGTGCAACTGTGAGCTAAAGGAAATAATTTTGCTAAAGATGCTCCACATCCTTTGTGAAATTACTCTTTAAATACTGATTCTCCATCTGCTGAACAGCTTCAGATTTTGAAAGATATTTAGGGACCTGGGTATTTCACATAGGTGTCTGGCTCGATTTAAAAATTAAATTCCCATCTTTTTGTGTAACAGCAGACATAGGGAGTCCAACCCTTGTAATGAGGGAAACCGTAGACACAATCTAGAAATGATGCAAGAAAGACTTGACCTTGAAACAAGATGCAAATCATTTACTTTGCTGTGAAAGTGAGGTTATTGACCGCATCTGTGCCTCATATACAGAATAACAAATTGTGTTACACCAAAGACTTCACTTGTTTGAAATAGGCTCTCAAGCATAAAAGCAAATGAAAGGTGAAGTTTCTTCTTATTTATACATGCTTCAGAAGAAATCTTACTATAGATAAACTCGCTTGCCACTAATATCTGCCTCCCAGAAAGCCTGGCCTCACAGGAACTGCATACTTTAACACTGACAAGGTATGGTTTATTGAGTGAAAACAGCCTCAATAAAGATTTTCCTGTAGGAAGCTGCCTATCAAAGTTCTTATCATATAGGCATCAGGCATGGCACCATAAAGGTAGGGCAAAAAGGACTGCAGAGACCAACATAAGTAGTATTCTTTGTTCCACACTAAGGCTCTGGGACTTCAACAACTCATTTCCTTTTCTTCAGTCCTCTGACAAGTCTGCAAGTCACAGATTAGAAAGATGCCTTCACAATAAATAGTCCCCTTGATAAGGCTGAGATGTTGGCTGCCTGAACATTTTCTCCTTGAAAGTAACTTGGAAATATTGTACCTTTGCTGTAGGAACTCAAGGACTTTAATTTTCCTAGACTGTTCATTTTTAAATAGGTCTTTTTTCCCCCCCCACATTTCCACACACACCATATTTATACATGCATTCACATTTTGAATCCTTCAGGTTCTATAATTTAAAGGAAGTTATTTTAAAAACTCTTTAAAAAGGAAGCACTTGAGTCATCTATCCATGAAGTCGAGCACTTTCATTATCATGAGTCTATCCACCAAGGGCTCCAAGGGAGCCCAACCCCAAAATGAATAGCTATCCTAAAAACCTTCTGAGATATCAACAATAATTGAAGACCATTCTGTAAGAATCTTTCCAGGCTAGCAGATGACTTATTGGAAGTTTGAGCTAGTCTCCTAGTAAGTCAAGGTCCCAAACAGCTATCTTAGTTTTTATCTAATGCCTAAACTCAGACATCATGACAAAGACACAATGCATTTAACAGAAGAAATATATCACTAAGTCAGTCATACGTTCTACTTTTGTCACCATGGGATCTTCCAGAAAATTGGAATCTTGCAGCAACTTTCATTTCTCATTGCGATTCCAACAAATTGCCATAGAGCTGGTACGTACCTGCTGTAAATTTTCTGTTGAGGCCAGTGGCATTAGACCAAATCAAGTCAAGTAATTCAAGCCCATAATTCATCCTCTGTATAAAAATTAAAATTCAGTATACTACCAATTTTTCTTCTTGGTTGTACAAAGGTCTAAAAAGTTTACTCGAAGAAACAATTGGTTCTTCCACTCACCCTTGGGTTTGCTCATTCAGACCATTTATGCACTCTCCCTCTTCTCTCTGAATAACATTGTAGCAGACTGAACCACTGAAAACAATGTACTCAAATAAGACTGCACTTACATTATTCATTTCCAGAGTTCATTAAATAAGAATCTTCAAAATTCATTTTCTTCACAGCTTTGTATTTTTGTTTTTGCCACAACTGGATGAAAATTAGTCAACTGCTGGATCGCAGTGAGGAATATCGTGGATGCTGACTGCTTTGACATACATTCTATGCTCTTCTGCTGCTTACAGAATTGAGTATTTTCAGTCCCAACAGTCCCACAAGATGCCTCGTGTATGTGTCAGTCATCGCCTGCAGCCAACATCAGCACAACAGTTTGGTAAGGACTGTGACAGTTCTCACCAGGGTTCTGGAAAGTGTGGAGCACAACCCAGCTTTTCCCTTTAGGAACACATATTCAGGGAAGACAACGAGCAGCAGGACAGCTGCAGGGAGGCCAATACCCCACCCCAGGGAAAAGCAACTCCAGAGAGCAAAGAGCACCACAACTTCTGCAGCAAGCTAATCTGTTAAGTAGTAGAAATTCACTGCTGTCAGCAGGACAGTGCTGCAGGAGAAGCAGCCTTGGCTTTGACAGGGTGGGATGGAAGAAAGGGCTGAGGATTTTGTGAATCATGCTGTGCTGCTGGCCTCCAAATCTCATATGCCAACGCCTCTGTTGTTCTCACAGTCTGCCAGGACTAACTTCTCTCTGAGGAAGCACTGCACTTCAGAGAAAATAAGAACTGTAGGGACAGGTAGCAATCCTTTACAGTGTCTCCCAGAAACACCACACCTCTTCCCATGTCTGGGTTTAAGGAAAATTTTTCCTCCCCCCTTCCACTGACCTCTCCCTGCACTCCCCAGTGGTAGAAAAAGTCAAATGCCTGCTGAACTCCACACTGGAGCAAAGGAAACAGCACAAAGGAGCACTATCCTGTGTGCTGAGCTAGGGCTATGGCAAACCACTGCTTCCACATAGCAGTGATGTGTCAAGCCTGATGCTGGGCTGTACCATGCTCCACAGATATATCTATTACTATTCCATGGGGTTCTTATCACTGCAGATTTAATGTCTTGCTTCCTTCTTAGTATGGTTGACAAGAATGAGGCAGTTGAAAAAAAGATGCATCGAGGTCCTCAGTGCCAATTCTGGCAGGTTATGTTTTTAGCAGGGAACATCACTTCTCTTAGCAGCTAATTCCCACCTCCTTTTCCTTCCCCCACATGGCGCTCCCTGTTGTTTAGGCACTAATGAAGTCATCCAAATGGTTACGGGACTCTGGAGATCACTTATCAGAAATTCTATATCTATTTTAAAGGCCTGTTTCATTCACAAATGTAAATTTTATCCTTTCATAAGGATACTCCTCAGTATCTGATTTATTGGAGAAAATAGATGCGATTCAGGTCAAAAGCAGAGAAATGTGTCTGCTGTATTACTACAAAGAAAAGTGGTCTGATCAATAGTTGCCTGCATACTTTCTCACCACAGAAAGGACAGCTGCTCCAACACATGGGAAGAGATGAGTAAGAGTACAAATGAAAAAAAACCAATGTATCCTCTCCTCAGCACTTTACAGAGCAAATACAGCTACTAAAGAGTCAAAAGTGAAAGACTGAGAAGAAATGGTAGCCTGGAGTTTTTGCCTATCATTCACAACTCACCACTGCTTCCAGATAAACCTCTGCCTGGGTGAGCAACACAAGGGGCACTGATGACCTTCACCCACAAACCATCATTTGAAGCAGAACGAGGCTGCTCTTGCTAGGGAACCATGTAGCTCACTTAAGTAATTTGATAACAGAATAGCCTTCGGTATTCTGATTCCTTTAGAAGAGTCACATACCTCAGAATTTGGATAGCAGAGAAAACAGCAGTTAGAAAACAGTAGTTATCTTATACATATACCAGCATTTTGAGATCCTCTACCAAACTAGACGTGAGAATGGATTCACCTAACTTGAAAGTTAACATCTAAACTAGTTGGAAAACCCAATCTCACTGGCCTGCTATACGCAGGGATTTGGGTTGCCTCAGGTCTAGAACAGCTCCAGCTTCATCAGCCTGGCCCTCTCTGGAAGGCACAGATGATAAACCATGGTGTGGTTGCCCTGCTGATGCCAAAGCCTGGTTTAAGTCTGGTTCTTACAAAGGTAGCTTACAACAGAGAGGGATGATTCTTCACCATGGTTGACTTGCACAATAAATATAGCTCACTTCCAATGCCACCTGTGTAGCCCCTGTTAAGTTAGAGAAACCATTCCAGCATCTTCATTGTTCTTGTCCAATAGGAAACTGGGAAGTTAGTGAGTTAGAAAGTTAGTAATGGTATTGGGAACTTTGACATCTGTTACAACATTTCAATCTGTCCAAGGTCTTTGACATCCATTCAGTAATCGATGACATTATCTGGAGATAATTCTGAGAGCAAGGGCATTCACATCACAATCATTCATATCAGATTTGGCTGCATGTAGGAGAAGCTGAAGAACCTGAGAAGTGAGCTCTCCTCACTTTACAGAATAGAAGAGCAAGGATAAGACATTATCAGGGGATAAGGAAGAAACATCACATTCCACCCTCTCTGGGTACCTTTCATCCAAGATGCTTATATACGGTCTCTCATCAGTACTGTGTGCTCTGGAACATCTTCAGGCACTAAAGAACTGAGTTTCATGCCATGAGCCAGCAGTGTACCCTTGTGGCCAGGCAGGCCAATAGTATCCTGGGGTGCATCAAGAAAAGCACAGCCAGCAGGTGCCATTACTGGTGTTTTTCCCTCCCTGCCCAAATAAATAACAACAGCAGTACACTTCATACTAGACTGAAGCCTACAATTAAGAATTCAGTCATGTTCAGATATCTAATTGGCTTCTCCCAAGGGAAGGACAGGCTCAGCAACGCGTTGTGTACACAGAGAACCAAGCAGGTCTTCAGAAAATGATACCTTAGAAAATTGTTGAGGTCCTTTCTGATGATGGCAGGAAGTAAAAGGGAAGAAAGAAAATATTAACATTTACAGTCTAATTTTTTGAAATGGATGTCTCCTTCTCTCCTTCCCTGAAGATTTGCAGGATTTATTAAAAATATGCTTTCTGGAGGCAGCCAGCTGCTGCCTGCCATCTCCCCCACACCCATGCAAAAGCAAGTGGCATAAGTTACTGCAGCATCTTTCTTTGCTTTGGTCTTTTTTTTTTAATTATTATTATTATTTTAATTGTTTTATTTTTAGATCTCCTCCCCCAGTTCTCAGAACAGCTCCTGCACACCCCTGTCATTTCAGACTCATTTCCCCCAGTGAATTTCAGATATTGTGATATTTCAAGTATCCATAGATGAAGACGTCAGGACAGATTATTTTGCTTGATCTCAGTATGACTTTTACTTATTTTCACCAGGCTCCTGAGAAATACTTGCTTCTGAGTAAGTCTGGGACAGCAAAACTACATTGCACACAGTTCTATTTTTTCTATCCCAAGTTTTGATGTTAGGAAAAGTTACAACACAGGTTACACAAAAGTCAATCCTTTCCCCTCATCTCAAGTCAAACCAGACTTAGACTACATGCTCTGAGAATGGCAAACAACACACTGCGGTTTTCTTTCATCAGATAAATTATGGTTTAGAAGTGGAAAGAATAGTTGGGCAAGTTACAGCTCCCAGTTTTCATCTGGAATTTCTATACCATTACCCCTTGTTGATACAATTTCTCATTAAAGTATCCTTAACTCTTTAAGAAACCAGTATACTCCCTGTAGCAGACTTCAGAATATTTTCAATTCAATACTGGTTGCTTTTGACTTATGGAAGAGCAAACTACAACAACATAAAAAGAGTAAACAACCACCACGCAACCTCCATGGTCTTGTAACCATCACTGAGGTCTCCTGCATAACCAGTAGTCCTAGAACAAACTGGTGAACTTGGCAGTAGATAGCTTGACTCTTCAAAACTGACCTCTGAACTTCACTTGTGTGTTGCACTATAAAAACACATTACATTTTTCAGACAAATCTAATCCTTCTTTCTCAGATGACAACAGAATGGCCACATAGATTACGTGAAGAGCTTACTGCAGTAGACAGAAGTATCATTATCTTCTCATTTCCTCACAGCTTCCACAGAGAAGGAAAGTAGTTTTAAGCTAGATCTTGACCCAATGCACTGCCCTTGAAGGGGGTCATCAGAAAGAATTTGTACAATTTGTACATATTGGCCATGATGTGCATTGAGTGTTCAGGATTTCACTGACATTGACTGTTGGCATCTAAGAAAGCTTCTCTGAAAGATACCAGACCTAATATAATTAAGATTTTTTTTTAGATTAGGAAAAAAATGTTATATTAATAAGTCACAGGCTTTATCCTGCCGAAACCGGTTCTTACAAGTAGTTTGAGAATTGTGAATGAAGCACATGCCTTTATAAGCATAGCGTTTCCCTACGCACAAAGGATGCCTGGTTTGGATCTTTTTCTTTCTTCCCCTCATTCAAAATGATCTATTGACAACTCAGCTGCACATAAGGACCTGTAGAGAGCCAGAAATCTAATGATCTGTGTCAACAGCCTTTTGTAGCACCAAATAACAAGGCTGCTAATTGCTAGACCAGCTCCCTCCCCACCCCCCAAATCTGCTTCAGAGATACCACAGAAAAAAAAACAGGTATTCTAAAGCCCCAGCTTCTGAGAACGACTGTCCTCACAGAAACATGCCATTTTATATTTGCTGATTACTGGGAGTTTCCCCAATGATTCTGACCCCTTTTGTAATGAGTTGTCAGGTTTTCATACGTAGTCAGAGCTACAAGAACACACTTTACATGAAGAGTTTCAACTATTTGAAGCCTTATGCACAGGTGCATTGTGTATAGAATATACATCTTTTAAGGATGTACAAAGAGCCTACAAGGTACTTGGTGAATATTTTTACGCAGTGTGCTGCCCTGTTTCTACTTGGCATGGCCATTTAGCAATGCAATAGCTACTTTATTCTACCAAGCATTCCTATCCAGGACATCTTCATGCACATCTACAACTACATTGGAAAAGTGAAAACAACTTGCTTAGAGCAACAGCCCAGTGCCAGCTCATTAGGAGAGTTCACGGGACATTCAGTGTATAGTTTTATTTACTTTGCAGGTTTTCTGCTAAAGGAATTATCTCCATGTGCAACATTCACTGGAAACAGGTGCTGTATTACATCAGCTGTTAGTGGTGATCTGATCTAACATGCAGAGTAGGAGTATTGAGGAGACAAAAACAGTTTCTTACAACCTGCATTGTCTCCTCAGCTAGGTGGGTATGAGACTATCTCTAGAAAAATCAAGATCAAGAAAGATGGTTTTCCTCAGAGAGGTGAGTTATAACCAGAATTATACCAGTTTAAACACCTCCCAGATTTATGGACTTCAGGATACAGGGAAAGTCTACTGAAAGCAGAAATGCATAGACCTGGAAGACCTGAAATGGCTATTTTCTACTGCCTTCTACCAGTCTTTTTATATATGCATATAATGTATATATAAAAAACATATATATATATATATATGTATATATATATATATATATACACACACACACGTTTGTGTGTGTGTATACATATATTACACTGCAAATTCACTGGGGCAGGGAATACCTCAGTCATTGTATTTGCACATGACAGAAGATATATTCAGCCTTGCTTTAGGCTTAACTGTCATTCTTGCTATTTATAACTGCACTTACCTTCAAATTGTGATACACCCACCATTCCCAAAAGAGTGCTACCCCTTTGGGAAAGTGCTATAGATCAAGAAATAAAAATATAGGCTTCCTATAGTATTTTAAAAAAGCAAACCTTATAAAACTCAATAGCACAACCGCAACTTTACAAAATTCAGGTTATGGGTTGCTGAATGCTCCTGCACTGAGACAACTGCTTCACACTGTTTATTCTACATGCTATCCCATAAACACTGACTCTGACAAAACAATAGTTTAGCTCTACAGGATGGCTTGCATCAACAACAAGAAAAAAACCTGCTGGAAATCTCTCGTTCTCCCCTGCATTCTGATTCGCAGTGCAGGCAGGTGGAGCTGAGGGCTCCAGCCAGCACAGCGTTTTGCTGGCTAGGGATGCAGCAGTCTGAACAGAGATTGCTCAGAGAGCACAGAGGGTTGCTAGCAGATTGGTTTCAAAAGATCTTTAATACAACCAAAAGGATAGAATTCATTTACTCAGAGAAAAAAAAAAACGTTTGAGTAATATCAATAAAATCTTTCAATTTCTACCCCCCAAAACCCCACTGCAAATTTAGCAGATTTATTATTAGCTGACTGAGATGAGCAATTGAAATATAACATTAGAAGATACCTAGATGAATTCAGCACCTAGTGTGGATATGTGGCAACAATTTTTTCTCCAGCAGTGTGTGGGAGAATTCCTCCCTGCTGTGGATTCATACCCAGCACCAGGCAAGACTCCTCTAGCTCACTGCCAAATAAGCAGTGGGACTGGTGCATAGGATGGCAGCAGTCCCAATCTCTGTGCAGGAAGAAAACAGTGCCAGTGCTAATTATTCATACAGGTAAGCTAGATGCATCTCCTTTTCTACAAGGAAATGCCATGCCAGCTACTAATAAACACAGGTTGCTTTTCCCTTCAGCCTGTGCTATATCATTTTCTGTTTATGACCAAAGATAAAAAAACAGCTGCGGAGCCTTGACCTTCCCCACACACAAGAAAAACCCCACAAGTAATATCCCCAGATTGATCATTAAATTGAGGCAAATTCTGATACCCTTACTAACACCCAGAGCTTCCTCCAGCTTTCAATATGTGCAAGGAATGATCGACCTATGCAATAAAGTTTTAAGCCTATCTTGTTGGGTAACCCCTGTGCCAACACAAGAGGGCATAGCAATGCTGCCCTATCCACGCTGGGCCACAGGGACCTGGCTACTACCACGTGAAGTAAAGAAAGAAATGGAGAAGCCAAGGAAAAAACCCTGGGAGTTATCCACAAAATTAGTCAGGCAAAAAGCTTACCATATGATCTAGCTCCCCAGACACCAATGGGGCAGCTCCTATCCTGGCAACTCTGTCCTGCTGCAGTGTTTGGTCCATTTTCTAGCCCCTGTGGCTGGATGTATAAGTGCAGGAAACATGGTTTTCAAACAACTGAAAGCTAGAAAGCAAGCTGTGGGCTCCAAGGGGTACACTTAATTTTTTTGAGCACCATGCATGAGGCTGGATTCCCAGCAAATTCAAGTAGCTGTTTCTAACACACCCAGCACTGCTGAAATCTCCCAGATGAACGATTCCTGCCTTGAAAGGACCTTGGCTCCAGTGCAAAGCTATTTCTGCTTTAGCGTGATCGATTCTGCAAACCCGCTGGTTTTTGTGCAGAAGATCTCTGATCAGCTGAAGGTTATATTCTGCAGAGAGACTCCAGCACTGAAACAGAACACAAGGCATGGAGCAGGGCACTGGGGCCGAATGCCAGGTAGGTGACTCACAGGAACAAGGGGGAGCTCAGAAACCCAATAAAAGATCTTAACTACCGTCTAGGCCTTCCCTGCAGACCTTGGTGAAGCTTTGTGTGTTTTCCCCTTGAACTATCACAAACAGAGCCAGATATTAACCTAATCACATCTTAATTGCAACTCCACGGGTGCAAGGTGGTGGAAAACCCCACAGGAACAGATCGTGCTCACAAACAACACATATACCTGTTTTAGATCCACTGAAAGTTGTGTACTGGTGGAGCCTGGAGTAAGAGAAAAGAGAGAGAAAAGAGAAAAGCAAATGCTCAATTATGTCAGTTACTGGAGGTACATAAACCCAGGATAGCATCCACGTAGTGTTGAGAAGAGGTAACAGTATTGAGCGCTCTGGGGGCTAAGCCTTTGAGCAGAGCCCTCCCACATTCACAACCACCACTGCCATTGCAAAGACCAAAACAGTCCTTTCATTAACTGTGCTTCTACAATCCAACAAACCTCATCATTTCAGCTCTTTCTTGCCTACAGATTTTTTCCATCTTCTGTTCTTCATCTTTTACTGTCTTTCCCTAAACACCCACGTGCCAAATCTCACCCTGCTATGTTGAGCAGACAAATTGCAGCAGTAGCAGACAGTCCATCACCTAGCAGCTGAGAAGCAGTCTATATATTAACCTTCATTTTTGGCCTTCCTTTAGGAGGGAGAAGGAAACAGCTACCAGAGATACAATAAAGGCTTAACCTCCTGCTTCCAGATGTAGGAAAAGAAATAGCAAACCATGAATTTAGATCATGACCAGCAAAGCAGTGGGAAAGGGGCTCCTCTGCAGCTCGCTGTGCCTTGGAAGCACTCTAAGGGGCCACGCTACCCCTCTCTTCCAGAGCAGCCACAGAAACACAGTCCCTGCACTAAACCAACTACTGCAGAAGTGCTCTCAGCTCCATTTCCAACCTGCCTCTCCCAGCGCTTTACCTTCTGGCAAAACTCATGTTGCCTGAAGAAAGGCACACAAGGAGGCTGTCTCCTTTACCTGGCCACATAGCCAGAGTGACAGCCTTGCTTCTAGCACAGAATTCCTCAGCCCACAGCATCTCTTGAGCCCATTACAGCAAGCAATGAAAGCACCAGAGGCAATGCTCTACTTTAATCTCCCCATTACCTGAATCATCTTGGCTATGAAGAATGCACTGCTTGCAAATGATGGTATAGGAACTGCTTCAGCTGTAGTAACAACACTATACTAACAACTAAAAGGCATAATTAAATAGTCATCTTTTAGCTCCACACCTTTACTTTGGAAAAGTGCTGGGAGATGAATGAGGAAGCCCAGATCTCTGGACATCTTTCACAGCATTTTTGGTACACAGCATTTTTTGGCAGGTAGGTGCCACAGGCCTGCTACAGGGCAAGAGGCAGCACTGCTATAGGCACTGATGGAAACTGGGAAGGCAGCTGAGCCTCATATTAAAAGCTCCAACAGGTTTCACAGGGATCACATGCTGGGCAAATTCACCTATCTATGTTCATTTGTGGTCTATAGAGGCCGAGGGAGTCCTCTTAAAAAAGGATTTTTTTTTTTTTTTTTTTTTTTTTTTTTTTTTTTTTAAACACAGACAAAGGTTTCAGCATGACCTAAGGAGAGTTACTCTGATAGTCAACAAATAATAAGGATCTTCCTTCATTATTGTCTCAGGAAACAATTTCTAAAGAACAATAAGCAACTAGACAGCAATTCGTATCATCCCCCAGTCCACAGCTGTCCACAGACTTTTACTGAAGTTCACAGGAAAAGTCTTTTGGACTTTGGGTCAGATCTCCACTTTCCCCATTCCTTTCTTATTTTCTTACACTGGAAGAGTACACCATGATCAGAAGACATGAAAGCTTTCTCCTCAGATGATTCAGTATGCTACCACACCCAAGAAGTTAGCAATTTCTTGGCAGATAAACTCCTCACATACCATTTCCAGCGAGTTTCTCCATTTAAAAAGGTCTTTGCAGGACACAAGTAGGAAAGAAATGAAACTGAGATAAATCTCAAAGTTTCCAGGTCAGCTTCCGCTCTCATTTAAGGTTCTAGCCAAAGAGCAATCATGTTTTCCAATCACACTCAGGTATACTAAGAGATTAACTTGTGTACCCAGGAAGTCTTTTTGTTTGATGCATAAAACACATTTTGGCCTTAAAACATGGTGAAAATCACTGCTAGGAGTAATTTAAACCTACTTCTATGTATATGAAAGGTGAAGAAACAAGAATTAAATTCTTAGCCTAATTATCTGTTCGGTCTGTCTTAAAACTCAGCCCTATTACATAGATTAAATATGTCCTCTTTTGAGTGACCTGAATCATTCCAAATGAGCATTCAAATGCTGGAAAGTTAAATAATTACCCAGAGGAACACCTGCTGTTTCTCCTTGTATGGGAACTGCTGAATCACGACCTGAACCTCTGATTGACCACCTGAGGCAAGCAATGACTCAGCCATGGGAGCACAGGTGAAGGCAATTCACCTGTGCTGCAGGAAGGGGTGGAGCCTGGCTGCACCTCTCCTACACCCATTTAAGAGCTGACTGCCACCGAGGATGGATCTCTTCTGGAGATTACTCTTTGTGGAGAATATTGTAGACCTACAATGTTAGTAAAATTTTTCATTTATTATCCTCCTGTTGCAATAATCTTACTTGCCTAACTTTCTTGGATATTTTTTAATTATAACATCTGTATATTTATTGATTCTACATTCCTCAAGTTGGTTGCTTTACTGGTGTCATCCCCTTTTGGGTGGAAATTAAACAGACACATAGGTGTTCTCAAGAGCCCTTAACAACAAATGAGTCTCCAAGAGAACGAGCAAGCTTACATCTTCCCTTCATCCAACAAACAAAACTTCCTCTCCAGGCAATTGCCCTGTTGCTTTCTGAGCTCTCCTTGGGGAGATAAGTTATAGAGGCTGCACCAAGTCTCACTGCACTGAGCACTGGCCAGATATATAGTAAACAGATTAAGAGAAAAATATTTACAGACTTAATGAGAGGAGAAAAAAAAGCAATGGTAACAGAAGCTCTGAGACAATTTAAAAAAGGGAAAATACAGTGCAGGATATATTATAAAACAACATTATGCACTGTCCTGATTAGCCCTTACAAGGGAGCTTTCTCAGCACAAGTAACTGATTTTCAGAGTGGAAATGTCTTTTCCAGAATGGTACAACAATGGCTCAACAGTGAGGCTAAGAGTAAAACTCAAGTCACTGCCCTCCTCCAAAAGCTTGGCCTCTTTCACTACTCTACACAGTAAATGGCAAAAGAATTTACCAAGCAGGAAGGACCATTTCTTCCACAGAACAGTGATAAATCAAAACAAGAGGAGATACCCAACCACTGGGTATGTACAATAAACTTGTTCTGATGTGCAGTGAACACTTGTGGGCTCCATAAGAAGCAGCAGCCCTGCCTGACATGTATAACAGCATTAATTAATCTAATCCATAGAAACAGCAAATAGAGAGCAGCAGAGTGTTTGTGTACACTAGATCTCAGAAAACAGATTAGGCCCATCAGTCCAAACCCTCAGCTTCTGAATTCCATACTTCTGTGAGTCCTCCGAAGCCACATCTAGAGCCAGACTTTATTCTCAGAAGGACTTAGCATCAAATTTTTCAGTGAAAGCAGTAGGTGGTAGCTTTGGTAGCTCTGAAACAGCAAGGTCTCATGGGCGCAAGTCTCTGGATCTGCACCAACATTAAAAAAACATGCATTTGCACACTTGTCAGAATTGCACATCTCTCTTGCCATTTAATTGGGGTGATCTGAAGTCCTGTTGTATGGCAAACAACAGCTGCCAGATACATATTGTTAAATGTGGGAAATCTACTTTTTACATGGATTATTTCTACAGGTTGCAATAGTTTGCAGCCATTTCAGGCACAGTGCTTTGCTATTCCCTCCTATGCATATTTAAGTAAAGCCACCCCCTTTGTAACGTTTTGTCAATCCACTGTGCCAAAAATACAAATTTTAGGGAGAGGAAAGTCATCCAACAACCTCACTTCCAGCTTCCTGAGTCATTTAGCCTCAACTAGAATCTTAACTATGTAAGCAGAGAGCAGCACTAGCTGTTACATTGGGGTTTTGGAAGCAAAGGGAAAAGAGGAGATGAAGCAAGCCCAGGAGACAGCCAACAGGAAAACATCTTTAAAGCTCCCCTGAATTGGTGACACTTACCTGTTTGTTCTGTTTTATGCCTCTGGGCTTCTCTGAAATAGAGAGGAGTAATTATGAAGTGACCCACTTTTCCTTCCTCCTTTAGCATGAGGAAGAAATAGGGGGAAGGGGAAGAGAGGGAGAATTGCAGAAGGATAACATCAAAAGGGTGAAATAGGGAAAAAACTTCCAGAAGGTAGGAGGGTAAATTGTGGTGACCCAGTTTAAAGGAAGAGCAGGAACTAGACCTACTAACAGTCAACACCTTCCTACACACTTTAAGGAAAGGAAACAGCAAGGAAAAGGAACAAACTCTCTGCTCATAGCACTTTTTTTGTTCAAACCTCTAGGACACAACTTGCATAGCGGAAGCTCTACAGAAAAGAGGCTACCCCTTCTATCACCATTCTTAATTGTACAAGGGCAGGAGCTGGGCAGTGAAAAGCATTCTGATAGAAGATGGAGCAAAGTCCAGGCATAAAAAAAATTCTGGCCAAATGATCTCGGCCACTTTGCACCAGCTGAGACTGCCTCGCCCCAGAAGGGGGTGGCAGTCATGTTGAGGCTAGATGGAAATAGCTGATCTTTCTCCTTGTAAATGACCAGAAAAGTGGTACCACCTGTGCTGGTGTCAGAGGAAATCACAGGAAATCACCTGACCTGTTGGCATTATCTGTTATGGCAGCTCTTGCCTTTACATCAGACTAAGCTGAGAATCTTCAGATCTTCATCCGCTTTGGTTTTCATCATTTGATGTGACAACAGATAGCCCTGAACTGATAAACTCTATAGGTGAGCCCAAGAGCTGTCTATCTTCTAGATGGCAATCAGTATCTGGAGGCAGAAGGAGTGTTCTGGTTTGTTTTACAGTTTTGTCTTTTGCTTTGGGGTTTGTGAGGTTTCACGTATTCCTCAGAACAGCTTTTCCTCACTCAGTACAACCAGGCATAACTAATGTAAAATCAGTAGTGCTGTACCAGTTTTGACTGTTACAATGCATAATGTAATAAACATATGTACTATATGGATGACAATTATAACCATAAAAGAAGGGTTATCCCTACTCTCATCACCAGCCAACTTGCTAAACCTATCAGAGTTCCATCGATTTCAAAGCCCACAAACAAAATGAATTGCACTTCTCAGTTCTGAAAGTGTGCTCACAGTTTTAAATAGCTGGTGCTTCCTATAAGCAAGCAATATTCCCAAAAAGTATAACCACGTTTTAAGCATAGATAAAATCAGTGCATTAATTTGCACACATTTAAAGCTTAGTGATCAAAAGAAATATACACACAACATTATGTAGGGAACTGTATTGTACTACTGTGTATCTGAGCTCATAGAAAAATTAGTCAAAAGAAACTAAACTGTTCTACTCAGCAGACTGAAATTTAAGAGTGATGGGGCACTAAAGAAGCTTTCTAAGGACAAATCTGAAGATCCATTTTTTTTTTAAACTATTATCCTGCATCTTTGTTTCTGTTGTTTCTACAGGCATAAAATGCCTCCAATGCTGCAGAGCAGCACATGCATGAGGTACTGATCCATTGCAACTGCCAGGAGCTCGAGGTCCCCACTCCAGCTGTTTGTTTGGTTGCAGCTAAGTTTTGAGAGTTTGGCTCTGCAGCCCATTACCTGAGACAGGCTGACCTGGACCCCAAGTGCCTAGTGTCTTCCTTCTTTTCTTAAACTTAGACATAACTCCTGTTTGGCAATAGCTTTACCCAAACAGACCTCACCTGGCCAGTTCCAATAATGTCTAGTAATGCAACTGAAGGATTAGTGGGTATTTTGTGATCAAGCAAAAACTCATGCCTTTAAGTGGCTTCTACCTTCAATTCAGCTTTTAGATAAGTTTTTGAAATGGTTTCCAAGTTAAGGTCAAATGCACAGGAGGAGAATTCAAGCTTGTCCAGATCCCTTTGGAAGGCATCCCTTCCTTCTGTTGTAGAATAGATAATACAGAGTGCAATATATAATACAGGCTACTAAGTATACGTATTCTGTCATATATATATATAGGTCACATGCTACAAGCCATGAGCCATATGCTGTGAGACGTGCTGCAAGCTACAAAGCTATGTCACACAAGCCATGTGCCACATGCCATGCATCAGCCACATAGCAGCATTAACTTGCTAGCATAAACCACATGAACAGGAACATTTTCTGGAGTATTATTTTTCCTTTGATAGTTGAGGCATCTTAACTCGAATCACACTGTTGTTCAAGAGGGAAGATGAGACGCTGGACATTGTGCCACAAAGTACCAGGAGTATTTCGGAGAGCATTCTAACAGGTTGTTATCAAGTAGAGTTAAAAACAGCTCTTTGATTTATTTTATTAAAGCAGCAGAGATTGCATTAATGAAAAATGGAGTTTAACCCTTATTTACCATCTCTGTCACATGGACAGACACACTTGTGTACATACCTACTTTTGCCTACAATATGCAGTACAAAGGGTCTAGTCCTTCTTCCTCTGTATCCCATATCTCTGACAGTCTCTCTGTGCCTGATGCAACTTACACAGAGCCTTTCTTCCCATGTCAAGAATAAGTTAAGGCTTTATTATGCCTCCTGATAGCACAGTACTGCAAGGGTTGATTCTGAATGTGTAGTCTCATGCTAAGACTTCTCTCTAAAGTAGTAAAGGTAAAGGAAGGCTCTACTGGCCCTCTCAGCTGTGTTTGTTAGAGCTACTCAGCTGACTGAGATATTTTCCTTCTGTAATATGAGGGTCTACAGCTCATCCCTCTGAGCCTGAGGACAGTGGTCTCCTTTTCACCTGCTTCCCATGCCTTCCTTTGCTGAGCTTGTCCTAAAACCCCCACTGGCAAGCCTCCTGGAGACCCCAGACCAGTCACACCTCCTTGCTAAACCATAATCCCCGGTTATTCGATTATGTTGTGGCTATTTCTCCTTTTGGTTAAGAGATGTTAAAGATTGGCATTGCTGGAAGCGACTCAAAGCAGACTACAAAGCAGTGGGGAGGTTCCCAGCCCAGGCTGGGGGAAGTGGGGGCAGCAGAAGCAGCCCAGATTCTCCAAATATTTAAGTCCTAGTTGCCTGCCAAGAAGCTAGTTGGAAGGCAGGTACCAAAACACTTTGGGGATCTGGCTCTGCACAGCTAAGAGAGTAACCAGAAAATCAGCAGGGACTCATCTCTGAGGGTTTATGTTAAAATCTTATTTTAAGAAGTTTCTCTTTTTCTGAACGTAAGTCTCAGAGGAATGTTGGCTTGCCTTGAATTGGAGCACTGTATCACAGCCAGGTCCTTAGAAAAGCCCATAGATTACTTCTGTATCTAGAGGATCTGAAAATGCAGGAAAAATAAAGTAAACTTGGGCCTAGCTATTCCCTCAAATTTAACCAGAAGTTGCCTGGAGTATATACATGCAACTGCCACTGATGGTCAAAATTCAGTAGTTACATAAACAGCAGTAAATGCCACAAAATAATTAGGATCTGAGCATAAGGGGCTTGATCCTCAAATGACTCCAATTGCCCAGCCCTTCGGGGACTAGGGAATGCCAGGGCATCCAAGTCTGGGAAAATGCAGAAATCAGGCTATAAAATGTTTAGTGCCAAAGCAGGCATATTTTTCTCTTGTCTTTTTTTTTTGCTCCTTCTGTCCTAGTTCCCATCCGCATACTAGAACCACAGATGAGCAGCACAAGGTATTTCCCCCTCTGCTAACAAAAAATGGAAATGCCTGGGGAATGTGGAAGTGACCAAGGCAGTCTCTGCATTATGACTGTCTCTGGGAGAGCCCAGGGATTAACATCCAGGACCTGGTGGTACTATTCAGCATTTTGGTGTTTTGCTTGCTTTCTGCCTCACAGCACAGCTCTGCAGCATGCAGGTTCATGTTTTGGAGACTGGAGGTGATTCTGTGAGCAGTTGAAGAGCTTCTACTGTCTGCAACCAAACCTCAATTTGTGGACAAAACATGGGCTGTCATTTCCTCCCTGCTATCATGCTGCAGGCTCTGCCTGCTCTGCACCACTCTGGCTCCTGGCTGGTAACACTGGAACCCACTTCATGCCACCCTCATGTAGCAAAACATGTTCCCTGTCTCATTATCCACAGGCTGTGCCCACAGATACTAGTTGTTCAGCTTACTGAATATTTGCCTGAATAATAAGGAGGGAGCTGAATCATTCTTAGAGCAAATTCGAGTTTTCTCTCTCCTCCTACTTCATTTTTAGGCTTCACTTCTCACAGCTCTCCTTCACACAGCATTAAGTGAGTGTTTATATACTATTAGAGACAGTCAATAAACTCCCCCCTTCCCCCTTTCTCCCCTTTTTTTAAGAAACAAAGCATCCCCAAACGATGCTAGAGAACAAGCTGAAATTGCTTAGTAGTGCTTATTGCAACAGAAATCCTAGTGCCGCGGTGCAAAAGGCTGCCCCTCCTGCATCTCCCAGGATAGAGGCATACACCTTCCTGAGCAACATAAAAGGTATCTCCTCCCTTATTCAGTAAAAAAAAAAAATCAAAAAACAAAAAAAACATAAACCAACTGTAGGAGAGGTATTTGTTTCTACTGAGCTTAATGGACAATGTTCATGGTCTATTTAGTGATTCTGCCTTATGTTGTTTTATTAGAATACATGATTTCTGCTGCAGCAGAGCTTGAAAATTAATCTGAAATTGAACTCAGTTTTCTCAGTAGAAACCTACTTCCACCCCTCCTTCTGCCCCCTCCTTCTTCTGTCTTCCTTTGACCATTCCTGAGCATTCTTTCCCTAAGTTATGCTGTTATTTATTTATTTACTTATTTTTTGCCTTTGCTGCATTTTCCTTACAGGCTTTTGACACAAGAGGCAAAATTCATCCCCGCTGGTATCCAATGAACTGAAATTCTTCTCAACAGTGTTATTTGGCTGAATCCAAACTCAGCCAGGATTCTGCAGTGCTGGTGGCTTAGTCAAAATAACAGTTTATAATTTCTCTCTCACTTTCCTTATCTTCCGTCACTATGAATTATTAATAAGAACTAGCATTGCTCTCTTAAAAATTGTATTTCATTTCAAAACCATCTACCAGACAAGCTGTCTGAAAATTTTTTCTTAACTTTCTGTGTGTACTGAGAACTTGCAAAGCACAATGCATGGGCACGGACTGCCTGGATTTCAGATCGAGACACACACTGGGATTCCTCTTGCCTTCTGCAGTGCATACCTAATTGAAATGCTGGCTACTGTTAACCCATGTATGAGCTGAGCAGAAAAGGTTTGCCTTTCCACACTGTCATTTATGATGCTAAATCCATGTCCTGCTCAGGCTGCTGATCCAGATCCCTCACCTAGAAGGGGGGCTGTCTGCACTGCGTTGATCTCACTCTGCTTGTCTGTCTTTACAGCTCTTAAATCTTACAGGTTCTCTCCTTCCCTGCGGTTTTCGTGTGCACAGCTCATCAGATACTTTACTGCAGCAGGGAGCCCCTCTTCCCTGAGAATTCCTTTGTTGTATATTTAGCAAACTTTTGACTGCTTCCTTCCAAACGAGACTGAAGGACATATTTTCGTAGGAGAGGGTGAGAATTGCAAAGCATGATCTACAGTCACGTTTTTCTGTGGGGAACTACAGAGCAGGGGAGGAGGAACCACCGCAGTTCTTTCTCCTTCCCCCCGCACCTCCCCTCCCCTCCCCTTCTCTCTCCCACCCCCATACAACCACAACACGAGACAAACGTGCTCCAAAATACAGCTGCAGAGCCTTCCCCCTCTTCCGGTTTTCCCTGCCATGGCAATAAGGGAAAAAAATCATAATGATTAGCGTAGAATTAGCACTAATATGGGACTGATGTTTCGACTCTCTGTCATCTGCAGACTATTTAGAAAAGCCATTAGCGTGGTGTCAGAGTTAAGCATAGCCAGTGCTCAGTGATTGCTCACAAGAGAGGCTCAGACGGAGGCACCTCTGCTCGTGGGTAGGTCTGGATGGTTCCATACACGAACGTGCGCAGGCTTGTGGAATGAAAGGGAAGGGATAACTGAGGTTATGAAAGAGTGTCGCATTTCAGATGCAATCCCCATCCTTCATTAAAATCTCTGCTAAGAGATACCTTTTACAGAAAGATGTTTTGTAACAAATGAGAGGATTTCCTCCCCATTAAATATCACACTACAGACAGCTCCATTTGCTCCAAATTAGGTAAGCTCTGAACAAATATTTTAATTAATCCATGATAAATAAGCCAAGCTTTTTCCCAGAACAGAATCATTGCTTTCCTCCTTGGCAGCAGTGGTCTGTTCTCTCTCTGCTGTATGTTTGCACGTACATGCCTAGGCTTTTGGTGAGGGTTTTTTTTTTTTTTTTTTTTCATTCTCTCTTTTTCTAAACCTGTCTCTCAAATGATCGGTTACAGCACATGTCCTTATCTGTGGATTTCCTTGCATTTGCCTGCTCTTATTTCAGGGGGGAGGAGAAGGGGAATAATCAGATTAACACACTCAGACCCGTGGCAGGATGCTCTGAAACATAAAAAGAGGGAGAGAAGGAAGAATTCACACATAAAAATAGAAGCCCACGTAGATTGGCCATATATGGAGTACCGGGGACTTCAGAGGGATACCCTCTTCGGACCACCCCTTTGGCGGAGGCATGCTGCTGCAGCGGGCCCCCTTCCCCCCCTCCCCGGGCGGTTCAGCCCCCGACCCCCAGCCTCGGCAGAGGGCCGGCGGGGCCGCTTGTCGGCGGGGCGAGGAGAGCGGAGCGGGCGGCGGCGGCGGCGATGACTCAAGCCCGCCCGCCCGGCCCGCTCTGCCCCCCGCCCGCTCCCGCCTCCCCCCGCTCCCACCCCCCCCCCCCCCCCGCCAGGGAGGGCTATTAAAAGCTGCTGACGTAGGAGCGGACGGCCATCTTTGATGAGGGCACGGCTCTCGGTCCGTTGAAGAAGGAGACCCGAGGAGGTCAGCAGCGGCTGTCCTTGCTTCCCAGCTGCGGCATCGAGCCACCGACTCCGCCAAGGCGGCCCGGCAGAGCTCTGCACAAGCCGAGGTAAGGGCGAGAGACCACCGGGCCACCAACTGCGCAAGGGGAGGGGGCCGTATTAACGAAAATGAAACGATAAAAGAATTTGTTAAAAGAGGGACCCGCTCGGCGTTTTGTCTCCTGTATCTGGGTTGCTACAGGGATGGAGGAAGTCGAGGAGAGGGGCGTAATGCTGCCGCCAGCCTTATCGCCGGCTGGAACCAAGGCAGGGAGCCGAGCTCTGTGTTTCCGCTGTATCGGGCTCGCTCGAAGGCGGCAGGAAGCCGGAGGAGAAGGGCGAGAAGCGCATTTCTAACCCGGACCGGGAGCAGGGTGCTGCGGGCTCTCTGCTCGACTGCTGCGCAGGGCTGCAGCCGCCCAGGGCACTGCAGCGCCCTTCCCGCGCCGCACCGCGCAGGGCTGCGGCGGCGCTTCGGCACCGCGGACGGAGGCCGGGGGGAGGTCGGCAGAGAGTACTGCGGCTCTGCGGGAACGCGAGGCGGTTCAGCACCGCGGACAGCGTCTGTCTTCAGCACCGCGGAGAGCGCCACGGCGCCCCGGGCGCGGAGCCCTGGTGCAGGCGGAGGCGGGCGCGCTGCAGCGCCCTGCGGCTCCGCACCACCCCCGGCCGCCAGCCCCAGGCAGCCCCTGCCCTGCCGCACGGGAAACGTACTGACAACTGTGCTGCTCGCTCCTTCCGGGACGGGACCTCAGGCTGAAACAGTTAGGGTTTTGCGGGATTCCTCGGCAAGTCGGAGTGCAAAGCGGTCGAAATTAAAATAAATAAATAAATAAAAATAGTAAGCTTCAGTTCTTGAAATTAAGCGGCATTTAGCACTTCAGCCTGTCTCCCACCCGGCCCGCTGGTGGAAGGGCACTGGTGCAAGTGAAATGGGAATTATGTAACACCTCGTCTGTGGGGTCCCTCCGGACCAGCAGCAGCCCCTAGGGCATCCCCGCACCCACAGAGGATCGGCCCCAGATGCTCTGCAGCCTTGAGCCAGGGCAGCTCAGCTCCTCATGCAATGCAGCCAAACCCACCTTGCACTCTTGGCCCCGGCTTCCCTGTCCCTGCTGATCCTTTCTCCCTGATCTTCCTGCTCCCTGGCACCCCGTTTTCCTTCTCCTCTTGGTACAGCTCACTGCTGGCAAAGTTGGTAACTTTGCTGTTTTCTGCAGGGCAAATAAACAAGAGGGGAAGAGGGGAGTGGGTTGGGCGTCCAGACATTGCACTGCGTAGCTGCGTCAAATGAGGGCCGCGGGATCTGCCAGATTTACGTGCTTGGCTTGAGTAATTGCTGCTGGTTTCATTTCCAGCTGGAAAGGGGGTGGGGGGGAGGGGGTGGGGATGGAGAGACCGGTCTGTAGTGAAGCCTGGGGATGGTAGAACAATCCTCCAAGCTACTGCCATCCCTGGCTGCCGCATCCACAAGGACATGCCTGTCCCTCTCCTCCCTGCTCCATCCTAGCTCTGAGTTCCATAGATCATGACAAGACAAGGCTGGTCTGGAGGCAGCCACCTCTATGGGCTACAGGGGAGGGAATGGGGCCGTCTGGGAGATGAGAGCTTCAGGGGATACAGCTGCAGAATCGGCCCCCCATATCCCTGCATGTCGCTGAATCATGGCCAAAGATACCAGTCTAGGAAAAAGTGGCATTGGTTTTCTGTTGCTTCTGCATAGTGCATAAGGGATTGGCAAGGAAGTCACTGCTGAAGAGTTTGATTCCTAGGACGAGTGCCAAAGAGACAGCAGAAGTGACCAAAGCAAAGGTATAAGAAGGCCTGATTTACTAAAGCAAGAGCTTGAGGCTCCCACTGAAGTCAGGAGGACTGGAAATAACTGAGCATGTTACAAAACAAAATGCAGCTAAACAGCAACCCCAAATAACACAGTTTAACTATATTTCTACAGCTAGCTAGGAAATCAAAGTGAGATATCCAAGAGCACTAAGGACCGCATTCTGTGTCCACTGAACTCATGAGGGCAGAAAAATAAAGTACCCTTTAGTACATCTAGTGAAACAGCTCCAGTTTGCAGATTTACTGCATTGGAGGTGGAAGCTGCTTTTCAGGTCAACAGAACGCTTTTCATTCATCTCCATACAGGTTAGCAACATAGCAACAAATAGTGAGATTAAATTACTAAAACAACTAAAGTGTAGTCTATACCTAATGCTTGCACTGCTGTAACTGTACAAGGTAACTAATCAACATGCTCTCCTGTCAGTATTAACAACTTCAGCAATTTTTAGGCTTTTGTGTCACAGTGCTATAGTCTCTGTATATGTTGCAACATTCGAGGTAAAATGGAAAGTATATGGCAGAATGGAGAACTCCATCTCTTAACAGTTCCTCCTCTCAGGAATGTAAAAAAGCTTAGGAAGAAAGAAAATGAGTTTACCTTGGTTTGTTACACAACCATACTTTCTTTTTTTCTTTCTGATATTTTTTCCCGAATTTCTCATAACTATAATATAATCACAGGACTTTCAATTGAACATATTAAAACACATACACATTTATTTCAGACTTCTAGGGTTTAAGTCACTTAAAACCACAACAAATGTAAACTCACTTTATGGCCTTTGCTGGAATAAGTACATTTTTCTGTATCTGAAGTTTCCTCCACTGCTAGAAACGCAGTCACCTTTGGGCTGGGTAAGTGCCAGGTAGTCTGTAAGAGTATAATTGTTGAAGCTTTTTAGAGCATCTAACAGAGAGAAGAATAATGTGTTTGAGAACTGCAGCAGAATGCAAGTCTCAGGCAGATCACAATTACCTCTAGGAGGCTGGGCTTTGGAGCAGGCACCAGGGCTCATATATCTACTCCTGGGAGAGCTGGATACAGTTTGCCAGGAACATCAGCTGTCAAAGAATAGCTTATTTCTTTTAGCTCATCATTTTTGAGCCTTTACTGATATCTGTGCCCTTAGCTTAGATAAACTCTGGCTTCCTTCCTTACTGACCTTGCAGATTCAGCTTCTGCATCACATTACAACAAGCACTTCTCCAGAACATACAAGTTATATTCCTGCTTCTTGCCTATCACCCCTTTGTTATTTCCTCCACGAATACTATCTCAGATACACACTCCCACCAGCAAAATCTGCCTCTCATCAAACAATAATTTTTAATAAGCTGTCGTGCATCTCACTGGATTTTCCAGCACTTTGTTCTTACCACCAAGAACAAGCATATATCAACTTGATAGGCTTCAAGTCGTTCCTTGCCGCTTTATGATGACCCTGTGGCTGATGTTCCAAGACTCAAAAATATTTTGAATGCTAGTGGATTTGAATGGCCCAGAGGAAGTGTTTAGCTCATTTGCCGTGTTACTGGAGAATGAAATTTATCTTTGCCTTCACATCTTTCATTGTTTGCACTTCTATTTCTACCTCTCTTGCCTCACTGTCATGCCCACTTACAGTCCTCTTCTGCTTACTTTTAAAGAGCACTGTGATGAAAGAAACACAGACTTGGACAAAGCATTAAGATGCTGTCAGGATGGGAGATGAGCATAGACTTTTGATTTTGATTATTTTAAGGCTTCTAATCCAGAGTCAGTTGAAATCAAGGAAAATAGTTCCAGCGGTGAGCTAGACTTTGGATGAATCTCTGAGTAAGCTCACAAGTCAGGCTGTGTGCCAATAGAGATGCGTACAGGGTATGGAAAGCACTCCACAACCAACAGTGGGCATCTATTGGTTAGACCTGCAGTCCATGAAGAAAGTTTGCACATCATATTGTGAGACTTATAACAAAAGACAACATTTAACAGCTTTGTTTTTTCAAAGGGAAGCAAGATCTATCCCCTCTGCAGACATGTCCCCTCTGAAAGAGAATTCAATCATTGCATTATGCCCTTTTCCTTTATTTTATTTTGTGTGTATGTGTTATTTTTGTAGTAGTTGCTTTTTTCTAAAGAGAGAGAAGTTTTGTCATCTTATTCACTGGAGGAAGCTGAATTCCAATACAAGCATAGGGAGGAGAAGAAAGTAATATTATGTAATTCATTATGGCTGTTCCTGGCCTTTGAAAACTGAAAGCTGAAAGCTAATGCTGGCCAATTCAGCTATTTAAAATGATTTTTTCTTTTTTTTCTTTTTTCTTTTTTGGAAAAGCTAACAACGCTCCATTTCTGTTTTTAAATGAGAGTTAAGTTATTATCAGGCCACACTGTCAATTGGTGTGCATTAGCATAACTGAGTGCTGTGTTACACTACAGGCTGATGATGCTGAGCTGGGGCTCACCATTCATACTTTATAACAGGAATCAGTATACTTGCTGAAGGAACAGTCTTTTCATGAAACAGATGTAACTCAAAATATCTTTTCTCCAAGCCCTGTTTGTACCAGTCTGGCTTATTGTTGCAGATTCTCACAGCTTCAAGGTTCAAGTAGTTTCCTGCCTCACAAATAGTGATGGTAAGCAATGATAAAACAGTGGAGCAGGCATACTGCATGTTCTGGCTGTATTTCAGTTGGGTTCTACTGCACTCTGCTGGTATGCAACTTCAGCAGAACTTCGTGATGGCATAAAACCCAAAAACACAGCCCAGTTTTTCCCAGGTGCACGGCAGAATTGTGAAAATTAATGTGTTGCAACATGAAACCTGCATTTTCTGTTGAATTAATGCAGCTTGATCTCACAGGCTGCATTTCCTAGCAGAAGTAATCCATTTTTTTTTTTCCCAAGCAGGAAGTAGTGGGAAGTTTTCTTACATTCCAATAAATACACAAGAAAATCAGCATCTTCCCCCAGGCCTTTTAAGGCAATATTTTTAACTGTTTGACTATTCAGCTATATAACTGATAGAAGTATAAAAGAGCAAAGGCATAGAGGTCTTGCTGTACCTATTTCTGAAACAGAAAGAGGAGAACTGTTTTTATACATTTTTATACATTATAGTTTTTCTTGTGCTTTTAATACAACAGAGTTATTGTACCAGTTTACTGGCAGAGTTCACAAGGAAAATGATAGTTATCACTGCCTGTGTCAGCACTAATCACTAAAATGTATATGCCAGGCCATGGTTAGAGAAGGATGCTTCATGTATGTGATTTTTAGAGTTATTGCAAGATTTGCTATTTCTTACTCAAAAGCTACCAATTAGCAGGGAGGGGCACATCCAAAGGCACTATGGAATGATTGTTAGGGCAAACTTGTAATTCTACATTGCTCACGTCCATCTCTCACATATTCTCATCTGTATATTCTCACTAAAATATCCCAGGCTGCAAATCTCCAAACATTTTCACAGCCACTTGCCTGTCAGAAGAATAGAAGACTAGAATGGAGTGGGTTGAAAACTAAAGGCTCTGGTCACAGCACAGCTATGGCGTTTGTCATGAGTTATTTATGTTATAATTACTCTCCTCCCCAAGGCGACCAACTCTGTTTCTGGGTTGCAATACAGTTTTACCAGAAAATGTAATATTGTTTTTCATACAAACCAGCTATTTGGAAGATGTGCCAACTGTTCATTTTGGATTTTCCCCTCTCTTGGAAATGATAGCTCACAGTGGAACCGCACACATGCCAGTTTATTGATCTGCCCCACAGAGGTAAATGTACTTTCTCCAGCTACTCTAAAAACGTCATGAAACAAAAGTACAATTCTTTAGAAGAGCTAATCTGTCAAAATAGTGTTACCATTCACTGATTATTTTTTTAAACAGAAGTCTTCCATGCATATTTAAGTATCTTTTAAAAGAAAAGGAACAAAAATTAGCTTTGCCACGCTTTAGATGCAAATTAAAGTTCTCTTTTTTCCCCTCCATGTTAGTATTTTGGGTTCAGTCTGGTTCTCATTCACATTCTTAGACAGCTCATCATTTACCTTAAAGGGATTCAGACAAGCTGTCATTTCTGTAGGCATGAGGGACTTGCTATTTAATTCGGCCCAGTTGCTGTTCCTGCTTGGCATGCTTCCGTTCTGCATACACACACATGGGCAGAGCTCAGGTCTGCCTGTGCTCAACAGTGCTCACTCCATAGGTGACCAACCATTAGGAGAGAAGTTTCTGTTCTCCATTTATTAGACACTGACATCTCTTAGGAACAATTTGTTCTTGCAGAAAGCAGTAAGAGAGCTATCACAATTTACATGGACTAGAGATGCTCAGTAATGGTCATTTTAGTTTCAGATATTTTGTTTAGATACTAAGGCAGAGGGGTCTGCACCCAGAATATCTGGATTCAGGTTGCAAGTATAACACACTAAATACATATAATCTTTGTCAAGTGCTTCAATTACTTTCATCTACAAAAGAAAGAGTTGAGATTAAAGCAACTCATTGTTTGCATTCCACAGCTTTAGGTGCAAGACAGGTATCTCCTATCTTTGGAAGGATATTTTTATGTATGTTAGGGCATAGCAGTCTCCAGTGCCTGAGATTGGTGACTGAAAAGTTAATACATGCAACATTGTCCCAGTGTAGGTGAATACTGTTTGCTTAGCCTTCAAGGGGGTGTTACACATGATCTGTGCCCTTCAAATCTGTGGGAAGCTTGGCAGAAAGGTGTCGTATAGACTCAGAGTATTCAATTTACACTCATGACAACAAGAAGAGAAAGGAACCTCAGACCAGAAGGTAAATGTAACGTTCACACATTTGGTTGTACTCTCATGGACAGCCACAGCACAATGCCATGAGTTTGCCAGAGCTGTGTTAAGCTGCAGAGAGGAGAGCAGTGCTACAGCACCAGTGCCAAAGTTACAGTGTGACAACTGAATATACAACCCAGAGATGTTCTGTGAATATTTGATTGTTGCAGCCAAACATTTGCTTTTCCAGAGAGTATTCACCTAAGTGACACTCAAATATGTGAGAAGCCCTTAAGAAACAAACTGAGGTATACGAACCCAATTAAATCAGAATTCACCACCAATTTCTAACAGCCTCTTTCCCCAGAGAAGCATTTGTTTTATTTGCTCAGTTGTATGGAAATGTCAGTTGGTTGCCTAAACTTTTGAAGGATTGCCTACAGGTTTTTGCCATTAAAAACATACCCTTAAGATAGGGCACCCATTTTTGCATTTCTTGTTAAAAGACATCTTTTATCTACAAAAGTAGTAGAGATGGAAAGGCCAATCAATGGCAGCAAATGGTTTAAGATGGCTGTTGATTAATTCATGAAGAGGATTGTATGACATACTTGTTGTGGTCACAAGACACTAGACCAGATAAAGCAGCAAGTCCCCTCAAGTTTAATTTTCATAAGAGGTTTTCCTTATTAAGAAAAAAAAAAAAGAGAGAGAGAGAGGAAAAAAAGCTTGGATGGCTCTCTGCAGTGGTGTAGGCTCGTCAGTTCAGTTCATTTTAGAGTTGAGCACATCAAGAAAGAGACAGTGGAAAAAACCCTCGAGGTATCAAGAATGCACTGACTATAATTTAAAATGCTCTAGCCCACTTTTTTTTTAACATAACAAACAGAAGGGCCATCTGCATACCTCCAATTTTCAATATTAACAAGGTATTTTTAAATCATTGCATTGTCTAGTTCCTTTTTTCTTAATTAACTGTTCTAAATTGTACAAAATGCTCTTGGAGCAACTTGTAGACTCTGAAGATTATTTTCTGAGCCTGTTAAACAATAACTGGTGTGCATTTCGAAGAAGTTGACAAATAAGAATGCAAGGGAGCTGCAGGCATCATAAGACCATGGTTAGCTATGGTAGTATCCCAATTCCCAGATTAGCACCCAGGGCGCTTAATGTCACAGTGTTAAGTAGGCTGATAGATGGTAGCATGTGACAGAAGAGCCTAGCAGCACCTCTTGTCCTCTGGAAGCCTCAGTAAATCTGCTATCTTTTTGTTTGTTGTGGGTCTAGGAGTCTCTTCCCCATCCTACCTCACCTCTCCCTTAGCTTTCTGCTCTCTCTGTCTTTCCTAAATGCTGTGGGAAAAACCACACACCCAGGAGAGGGAGATGCAAGGAAAGAGTTTATGACCTGGATATGGTTTACATGGTCAAAGCACAGCAGAAACTTGAATAAAAATCTAGTTTCCTTCAGACACAGTAATTTGTACAGAGCCTACCTTGGTTTTACAGCTTTATCACAAGCAGAGTCAGGGAAGCCAGAGGGAGATTCGGTGATGGAAACAAATTTTTGTCACTCAACCTTATCTTCATTTCTCTAGACCATATTGAACAGCACTATCAGCAAGTAGTGTGGCACCTAACAGCCCCATTCTGGGCAGAGATGTCAGTGCTGCTACAAACAGAGGGGACTTTGTTCAGCACGGGCCACCCATAACACAAAGGGAC
Source organism: Phasianus colchicus (assembly GCF_987193195.1). NCBI lineage: Eukaryota > Metazoa > Chordata > Aves > Galliformes > Phasianidae > Phasianus > Phasianus colchicus. The sequence goes on along the minus strand of NC_143437.1, from coordinate 13,544,757 downwards.
AAGCAGGGAAAGAGTGCAGGTTGGAGATGAAGAGCTGACTGTCTCCTGACAGCAGGCAGCAACATCAGTCCTCCTTCTTTGCCAGATTCATCGACTAGGAGGTCAGAACAGGTTACCCATCAGTGAGCTGAACCCCCTATAAAAAAAGAACATCCTACAGGCTAAAGGGCTTTCCCAGATTAACTGCTTCTCCAGTAACACAAAGTTATCCAGTCCTGATATCAAGAATTGCCAGTGGTAGAGAAAGTCACCATATATGGTTTTTAGTCAAACAGCAAAATCCAGTAAGTTTTTCATTGTGGATGCAACTACATGCTTGAAAATTAAATTGCTATTAAATTGCTATTTAGATTGATAAGAAGCTCTGCTGCTGCCCTACTTTGATTTTCCCATGGTTACTCCTGTATCTTTATGGAATAATACTTGGCTTCCTCAGTACCACTCATATTCTTGAGAGCTCCATTCTTTCTGAGTAAGGATCTCATTGTAATATTTCTGTTTCTTCTTTGCACCCAGAAAGCCTTTTCTTGCACTTAAGAGATTACAAGCAAAGCTTTAAAAGGTTCCGCAGCCTGGCAGGTGAAGTGATAAAACGCTGAGCCAATGGCCAGGACAAATTCTTTGATGCTGGGAGATTAAACCTTCAAGTACTGAATGTGGGACTCCAGAGCTGTTTACAGATTTCAATTTTTTTTAGCTTCTGTCTATGGTCTAGCCTGTTTTTGTGGTGGCACCTCCAAAAGGTGTGCTGTTGTGCATACAGCTGATCTCCAGACATTCATGCCTGCAACCAAGTTTTGAGAATCAATTTCTCAAAACTATCTACTTTCCACAAGAAGTCAGAAAGCCTTCAAAATTTAATCAAGTTTTCCACTATCATCAACTTCGTGTTTCAGAGACAAAAGCTGAGCAAAACATTAGTGGCTCCTAGCTATTTACTGCATTATATGAGACAAGCACTTGTTCTGCAGCACTTGCATTAAAAAAAAAAAAAAAAAAAAAGCAGCAAACTACTGTATGGAATATACTGTATGGAATATCACAAAGCACAGAGAAGACTTCTGTTTTTATTAGAAAGCCTAAAAAAGACATCCTTTTCAAGTGTGTTAGAAATAGAAGCCTATTTTAGAAGAGTCATGAAGTTATCGGTGCAAATTAATAGTGCCAGATGGGGGGTTAAATTACTGCCTCACAGCTGAAGTCATGAGACAGAATGAAAGTGGTAGACTAGAAAAAGGGCATCACCAGAAGAGATGAGATCTCAGTGTGAGGTGGGATTTGTGAATGCCACATTCATGGTTGTAAGCAGTTGCTCAGATGAATGGGTTTACGAGACAGACAGAAAGGAAACTAAGTCCCAGTCATTCTGAAGATTGTGTCTTGTGGTTTACTGCTTTGCTCAAGACAAGCAACCCAGCAGCACAAGCTACAATTAAATGTTATGGAGCTTTGTCTCCTGGGCTGGCTCACAGTCACCAGGACAGAGGAACTGAATAAACGTGCAGCAGGGCTGGTACCTATTAAGGCTGCTGCTAGGTCAATGGGGATCTTCATCAGAAAAATTCCTATGAAAATTCATCAGAAAAATACCAGCTTTAAGGTCTTTGTTACAGAAAAATGATAGTTCTTACATTAAGAAAACAACTCTTTATTAGTTGTATTTCTCATAACATTTCAGTTTCATTTCACTTGGGTAGGAAGAACATTTTTTCGTATTGCATCCCCACTTTCAGCAGGTGAAGTGAAAGAACAAGGAGTGAAAGAATGCTTTTACTATGAATAGGGCAACATAACAGTGAAGAAGGATTACAGGAAGGTGTTCAACTACAGAGTCCTCAACACAGAAAGGACATTCCAAAAAACAAGAAAGAACATTTTTGCAGTCATTTAGATGAGCACTTGGAATAGCAGTGTTCTGATACATAAAGACTTACAGGAATGTGCCTGGGCAGGTCCCATTGGCCAGAAATAGTCCTTTTCTGACAGACTCTGCCTGTAACAAGACATCCTGCTCAGATGAAAGAACCAGAACAGGGATGAGAAAAGGAAATTGTTTCCAAGGAAGGACACTTCCCATTTCAGCTCAGCACTTACTCCCAGCGGCTTTGCTGGGGTAAATCATACAGCAAGACTGAACCACATGGAAATCCTGACTTAAGAACACACTTCAAGTGAAAAAGGAAGGTCTTTCTGGCACTAATTAAGCAATTTTGAAATCTCTGGACACAGTAACAAAGGGGCCTACTCAAAAAGCCAGCATCTTAAGTGCAAATGTATTAATAATGCATAGCTGCATCATGCAGAAGACATTCTGCAGAGCTGCTCCTCCTTTCCAAGACAACAGTAGCATGAACTGAAGCACACAGTGAAGGGTGGAGGTTCAGAAAGAATTGAACACAATGTGCCCTAAGGAGACAGGGGCTGTGCTTGTTGTCTTCTGCATGCCACTATATACAATCCCTGCCTAAATCTGTGGGCTTATAATTTAATTCATTGACTGAGAAGCCAGGCAGAAAGCTACATACACACAAGCATGTGATGAATTATACAAGGCAGAAAAGCAGCCTATTCTCATCTAGTTGAGCTCACTAGGAATTTTGCTATGAATCATTGTGTGCCTAAAGGAGAAGTTGGCCAAGTCCTCTCTCCAAAATGGCAGAGCAGAACTGACTCACCTCTACTGAGTCAGTTCTTTCAGTCCAAAGCAGGAGCAAAGCTGAGAAAAATATCCCATCAGTACCTCAGTAGTCAGAAAGAAGAGATCCTTTTAAGGCACAACACAGTTGTAGAAGCAAGAGAACAATTTGCACAAATCAATTACACAGTGAAACCTTTCTGACTTCTGGGATTGTTCACCACAAATTGTGATTTTTCTTTACTTTCTCCTCAACTGACTTGCAGAATCATTTCTGAAAAAATCTCTTCTAGTTCTTCAGACTTCTCACTGCATGCATATGAACCCTTCTGACACCCCCCCCCCCCGCCCAACCTTGTTCTGTGTTTCTTCAATTTCATGCAAAGAGTACAGAGGGTTTTCTGCTCCCTTACAGAGTGTACTGAGGCTACAGATATGGCTAGGGTGAAAACTTGCATTTAGATACAGAATTTGCTCTCTGTGAATATTCTTATTGAAATATTTTTATTTTATTTTTTTTGTAATGGAGCTCTGGCAAGCATTACTTCCAGTAATTTCATCCACAGGATTTTTGATAGGAATCCCAAAAGCAATATGTGAAACAACGTTATTTTAAGGCACCAGGAGGATGCTATTAAAAATGCAGGACTGCAGTTGTAGGTATGTTGGTCACATTTTCTCAGTTGAGCTGTGATGCTCATCTATGCAGAAATAGCAACCGTCACCAGAAGCAGTCACAAGAGATGCAGCCCCCAGAGAACCACACTGAGCAAAGAATATCCAGGACAGTGATACAGCTTGTCTGGAGTGCAACTTCCCTCATAGAATCTTTAACATCACTAAAAGACCTCCTAAAGAAAGATGACAGGCAATTCAGGTCTGCCATGAGTAAAAAGGCAACAAATGGCAATTGCAGGAAGGTTAATGTAGTATGATACAGTTATATGACACATTTGAAGTTCCTGGTGATGCTGATACAAGACCATTTAATCTGAATTTTAGAAACTTCATACTTTCTCTGCTGCTGTATGTCATAATATGGGGAAGAACTATGAAACTGGCTTTGAACCAGTGAAATTTTAAAAGTTTTTGTTTCCTGGTTGACAATCTCATTTTCACAAACTCCTGCCCCATAGTCACAGGTGGGATGTAGCACACAGAAGCACGAGATTAAAGTCTACCTCTCAAGCCAGGGGTGAACTGCATTGACCTGAGATAGAGACTTGGGATCCACTATTTAACATTTCTTAAAAGAATTGCCAGGACCTATCTCCCTTCAAAGGAAGAGAAAATGTAGGCATGTGGGATTCTGATGATCAGTAGCTATCTGGCATTCTTGGAGCAGATTAAACACACTGAAGGACTACCAAATACAGATGGACCAAAGGGAAATGTCCAGATGTAACTGCAGATGTCATAGGAAATTAAGCCATTCACTTGTGTATGTGATTCAAGAAGTTCTATTTCTAGGTCAGATGACAGTTTAGTTGGCCATTACTGCAAACATCTCTGACTGCTCTTGAAGTTTTCTGCCTAGAACTCACAAAAAAGCTAAAGACAAGCACTATTTTTTCTGGAAAGCACACTGTAAAACTTTGTGAAGAATTAACTTTGTAAAGGTTAACAACAAGATAATGGTGTAAGCCATTAAAGGATGAGGTTCTCTAATACTCAGAAAAAGATGAATTGAAGAAAAGAGTTGCAACATTTCTTGTCTCTGTAAAAAGGAATACTGGAAGTTTTGCATATGTAAAAAAAAGTAAGCATTTCTTCTGCTAGATACAGTTATCATTGTTTGTGATTAATTAGATTTTTGAGTAAATTATCAGTCAGATTTACTCATCTGTACTGTTGCTGTGTCCTATTGCATAATACCTTGGTAGACGCGTTGTATGTAAGTCACTGACAGATGAGCAAATACAATGCAGAAAAATCGTTTGCTTAATTAATTAGACCAGCAAAGAATATAGAAATATTCTTTAATCAGTGCTATTGAAATTAATTTGTTCCAGAATTCATTTACCTCACTCCACATGCGTCTCCATTACTGTTTAAACTAGCTGATATTTCTGAAATGGGGACATATTAATTATATATCAAAATTTGAACACACAGAATGTGAAATGTTGGGGAAAAACATTCAGGATTTTTAACCATTTTCTACCTATTCCAATACCAAAGAAAACAATACTTCCCTCCAGAGGTAATATTACCTTCTGCATTTATTTTAATAGCTAGTTAGCAACCATGGTTGCAGAAAGTTTTATAAAGTAGTGAGCTCCCTGGGCACTAAAAATGCACATTTGCTTTGCCAGTGGATAGAAAGGGAACCATTCCTGCTAAGGTTTCAAAAGGTTAAGAATAGTTTTTTAGAAAAAAATACTTGTGCTTTATTTCATTTCTGCAAAAATACAGAAGAAACTAAGAATATGGTTATGTAAGAAATTAGGTAGGAAATTAAGTTTATGTGAGAAACTAAGAATTTTAATCTTCATGGTAAGCTTTTTGATCAGCATTTGATGAGTTTATAAAATCATTACACTGCATACTTCTACATAAACTGATGGGTTTTTTTTCCATATTTTTGCTTACTTGTGTCTATCTATGTGTCTGGCATGAATCTAGTTTAACTCCTGCCAAAAAGTCTATACTGATGGATGACATTTGTACTGCTGTTTAGTCCAAACCCCCTGAAGTATTTAGACTGATTATAGACTGCAAAGCCAAGAAATACTGATAAACAATTAGATCTGGAAAGAGAAGATGACAAAGTTTTGTTGCTTGCACACTGAAGATGTTTAAGAAGTTTTTCTAGTCTCATAATTCTGGTGATGGAAACGTAGTCGAAGTAGGAAAGGCTTACATCTCATTTTTGGGTGACACCAAGCAGATGAAAACTGATTGGAATTCCTATGGCTAAGCCATGTCCAGAGATGATGTATTAGATGTTCGAGATAAGACAGAAGCTGTGCTTGGTAGCCTCTAATACACAAATAAGTATACATCTCCTGTCTCTTCTAGAAATAGAATTAAGCATATTGTTAAATGAATGCTGTGTCACATTTCAAAAGGGAACATAACTTCTCAAAAACAACAACAGCAACAACAAACAGCCGGAGAAATCTTACTTTAATTCTGATGGTCCTACTGAATTATTTGTTTTATTTGTATCATTATAAATATTCGTAACTGATCTCTTAAGGTGCATCCTGGGAACCTGTTCAGATCATAGGCTCACAGAGAAAAGAAGCACCCACCACAGAGGCTGCGAAAGGAGGCACTAAGGGTTTGAAGCAATGTGTTACTCAGGGAGTACTTCCCAGGTGTTTGCAGAGAGATGATTTTGGGAATGTCTGAAAGACTCACATTTCATGATGTTCTGTCCAGTTTTTGAACCGACTGTAGTTAGAGATTCCTTCCTTATTTCAGAAGTGGACGTCTGCTGAGGGTCAAAGGGCAAGTTTCTTTTTTCTTTCTTCAGACTCTGCAAGAAATAGTTCGTGTCATGAATTTCCACAGATTTGCCCATAGACCTTTAACTGTTTAACACTGTTCCTCAGTGGCTGTGGTCTTTATGTCTGGAATAGTTAAGGCAATAAATCCTAGTCATCAGATCTATACTCCAAGGTAGCGGGGAGAGGAGAGAACATACTTAATGACTCTTTGCTTTTCCTTAAAGCTGCTTTGGGATTTGGCTCTGGATTTGATAAGTTCTTGAGCAGGGACCCCTGAGGGTCTATTAATAACTCCCTGTGCTGGCTTAGGGGGCAGACTGTCTTGACAGGTCATCTTCACATCTTACTATTAATGCAGTTTCTAACCACGGTCAACCGCTAATCAGCAGTGGAAAGAAGGAACCTTCTCAACAGTTCAAATGCAGCACCCACATTACCTAGTCAACTTTCATTGGCTCAATGACATAAATTTGCTCCTGACCTAGTGCTCCCAGCTCTGCAGTTCCATATGTTTATTAATCCTAGGAATAAGCCTTCATGTGAATTTTGTTCTTACATTTGGATACAATAAAGTGAAGGTACACAGTTTCTACTCAGTTTGCCATACCTGTGCTAAAAAACAGTGCACGAGGTATGCTGGTGGTATTTGTGAGCTTGTATTAGTGCTTAAGGCCTATTGAATTGTCCTGGAAATACAATAACTTCTTTAAGCTTTGGGGGAATATTTTAATTCTTGTTCTTGTCTTAAGTCAGAGGAGGTTTGAAGCAGGAGAGCTTGCCAAAGACTAGGATTCCAAGTGCATCATGAGAAATTTCCCAAATCTACCTAAAATAACCAGGAAAAAGTTCCCTAGTGGATGATCTTACTCCTGGAAATAATCAACTTCTAGCCAAGGGCTGATGGGTTGGTCTATTTTTTTCCATCTCAGATGATTTTATGCATTCCTCAGAAGAAGAGCTAGGATGGAGACAGGTGACTGGACTGGGAAGATTCATATTGTGATGCAGCACAGAAATGCCTCATTTCAGTAGCAGAGAGCCCTCTTTTACCCAAGGGGGAAACTACTTGATATTGTTGAACAAGAAAATCTCTGCTTTCAAAGGATGTTTATTAAATATGAATAAATATTGACAGTTTTCATTATGAATAAATATCTGTAGTTAGACAAGGTAGTCAATATGATCTCTGAAGATACTAGAGATAAAATATGCACTATTTTTCAACACAGTCCCCACCATTAGCTATGCATTTTCACCAGCGATGAACAAGAGCCTACATGCTGTGTTCATAAAAGTCCTCACCAGCAGAGGTGATCCTCTGTTGCTGTCACCACTGCTGAAACGCACCACCCATCATCTCACATCCACTGTTTGGTCTCCATAAACGTCCAACAAACATAGAAGAATGTCAGTGGGTGCCATTTTTTATGCATGGAGGAATTCAGTTCCACACTTTGCTTCATGCACGCTTCCATGTCAGATGCCATTGTGTCAGACTGCCTCTCCACTGCTATCCGTCACACAGCAAAAAAATGTAATGGTGGGAAGGTTCAACTTCTACTGCCATACCACCAACATTTGCCTCTGATATCACGAACTAACAGAATAAAATAGAAGGCATTACTTTTGGAGCAGCCCCTGTCATTAAAATGGGAGTGTCCTGCTCCAGCCTCTTAAGCCAAGTCCTCAGAAGAGATCTGCTGATTTTAAAAGCTTCCCTCAATGATCCCAGAGATGGTTCAGTACACTCAGTCCGAGGCACTTCCCCGCTTTCCATATGAGAAGAAAAAGTGGACTACAGAGTGCTTCCTCAAAGCTGTCTTTGCTTTCTTAAATACAGAACTCATCTGAAATTAATTATCCACATTTGCCAGCATCAGCCACAGCTATGGCTGTTTCCATATGTCAGGACAAAGTTCTAAGTCGGGGCCTCTATCTTTGGGGTGCCTAAAACTCTGAGACTGAAGCTAAGCCTGCTTCACAGACTGCTGCCAGATGTCTGTGAGACATCAATGACAATCTGTGTTCATCTAGGGCCTGTCTGAAGTTTCTGACAGTGATTACCCTCAATGTCTAATGAAACCTAAGAATGTAATTAGTTTTTTTGTGATTCTGCTCTCCTACGTTATTTAACCTGGATTTTAGGCAGCTTCATGACAAGGAATGGAAGGTGTAGGGAAAAGAGAAGAATATAAACAATTTGTCAGTCTGTCATTGTGTCCCTCTGCATCTGGGGTTTGAACAGAGGCAGGGCAGAGCACTAACAGCTGCATGTTACCCAAGCAGATGCATATCGCAGAACGTGGACCCTCTCCCTTCCCACTGCCACTGTGTCCTGTGCCCTGGAAACAGGCACCAGGGGCTGTCAGTTCCTGCAGGGCTCCAGCACTGGATCCTGCAGCAGTCTGCACAGACTGCGGCAGCTGAGAGCAAATCCCCAAGGCAGAGGGCTTCACTGCATCAAATATTAAGATGGATACTGCGGTATGCCCTCCCTGCTTTACTTCTGCCTGTGTTTAACGCAAAGTAAAGCTCCTTCTCAGATTCCCCGCTGCAATCGTAGAATTTTAGAATCATAGAAGGCTTGGGTTGGAAAGGACCTCAAGGCTCAGCATCTTCCCATCATCTTCCCACCTACCTGCCACAGGCAGGGTTGCCAGCCTCTAGATCATGTACTAAATCAGATTGCACAGGGCCCCACCTAACCTGACCTTAAACACCTCCATGGACAGAGCATCCAAAGCCTCTCTGGGCAATCTGTTTCAGCACCTCAGCACTGTCTCAGTAAAAACTTCCCCCTGACATCTAAAGTTAATCTCCCCTCCTTTAGCTTAAAACCATCCCCCCTTGTCCTATCACCATCTACACTTGTAAAAAGTTGATTTTCATCATGTTCATAAACTCCCTTTAAATACTGGAAAACTGCAATGAGATCTCCCTGCTGTCTTTTCTTCAGGCTGAACAAGCCTAGTTCAAGCCTGTCTTCATAGGAGACGTTCTTCAGCCCTTTGATCACCTTCATGGCCCTCCTCTGGATTCTCTCCAAAAGCTCCACATCTTTCCTGTGTTGGGGGGCCCAGATTTGGACACAGATGGGGCCTCACAAGGGCAGAGTAAAGGGGGACAATCACTTCCTTTGCCCTGTTGCTACTCTTCTTCTGATGAAACCCAAGATACCATTGGCCTTCCTGGCTGCAAGTGCACACTGCTGGCCCACGTTAAGTTTTTCGTCAACCAGGACCACCAAGTCCTTCTCAGCATGGCTACTCTCAAGAAATTCTCCCAGTTTGTATACATACCTGGGGTAACCTCAAACCAAATGCAAAACATTGCACTTTACTTTGTTTAATCTCGTTAGGTTCACAAGGGCCCACTTTTTGAGTTTATCAAGATCTCTCTGGATGGCAGCCCTTCCTTCTGCTGTATAAACTGCACCATTCAGCTTGGTGTCATCAGCAAACTTGCTGAAGGTGCACTCAATCCCATCACGTATGACACTGATAAAGATGTTGAAGAGTACCAGTGCCAAGACAGACTGCTGGTGGACACTTACAGTTATCGGCCTCCACCTGGACATAGAGCCATTGACCATAACACTCTAGCTGTGATGTTCCAATCAATTGCCTATCCACCAAATAGTCCACCCTTCAAATCCATGTATCTCCAATTTAGAGATAAGGACATAGTGCAGGACCATGTCAAAGGCCTTGCAGAAGTCCATGTAGCTGACACCAGATGCCAATCTTCACAGCAGCACTTGCAGAGAGGATTTGTGCGTCTGGAGGCACTTGGAGGTCCAGGAGGGGGAATGGCATTCAGCTGCTGGCGTGACTGTCTGGAAGCAGAGGAGCCCAGCAGGCAGCTTGGAAACTAGCTACAATTACAAGTGCAAGTTTTGTCAAGCCAGACTGCAATGGCTTCCAGCAGAACTCCTGGGTCCTTCAGGGTGAACCTGGTCTGTGTTCATCTCTCAGCCTGGTACAGCAGTTCACAGCAAAGGAGAGTCAAGAAATCCAGCAAACACGCCATGATTAATCAATATGTGAGCCTGAATGAGCAGGTAGGAGCTGTAGAGAGTGTGAAGGTTGATGGAGGTTTTGCAGTACATCCCTCTGAGGAGGAGGGTGCTCCTTGTTTTTGGCAGCCATCCAGGTCCAAAGTTGTAATAAACTCCCCAAATAGATTATTTTTCTTTAAAAATAGAGCATACACCTCCCACAGCTCCTTAAATAAATCTCTTGCCCCTGTTCCCTTGTGCTCAAGGTCACCTGGAAGTGCAGCTCTTTCACTAGCTGTAGGCAGTTCATCACGTGAGGAGGAGGACAGAGAGCCTGAGGGCTGTAACCACAGCCATGTTGGCTGTCCTTGCCAATTGCACAGCTTATCTGGGCTAAGCCTGGGGCATGTGAGACATGGCTTGGCCATCAGTCAGTAGGCTCCATGCTTACAGAGGCTGAAATACAAAGTTGTTTTAAGGCATTCATTGTTTTAAGTGACATAAATAGTTTTTTTTCTTTTTTTTTCCCTCAACAATGGATTTTTTTTTTTCTCACTTGAACAAAGGACTTTCAGTTTACCAGATGGGTCCAGGCTCAGTGTCCTTGAGATGTATTTGTCAGATGTATTTTCAAAGCTTAAGAGCTGTGGTCTTCAATATACCCGTGGGGTAAGTGTGCAGGCAGCAGCTGCACTACGCCATCTCTTACACTACATGGATTTTCTGCCGTATATGCCATTGGTGTTACATAAAGGAAGGAATTATCTCCCTCTTTGTATTCACTTATTAGGTGTCTGCCCTATGAAAGAACGGGGCAAAGTTGCTTTCAAAAACTGAATTCTGTACCTAACATGAAATTGTTCCCACGTTACTAGGTCCAGGAAGAGGACTCGCTGATTCTTCATCCAGGAACTTACATTAAATAAAACACATGAGAAAACTATGATTGTTTTAGATTTAAATTGGATTGTGTTCAAGTGAAGTTCATGCCCCATCCTGCTGCCTTAACTCGCAGGAGTGGTATCTATAAATACACAGTAATGAGGTCACTATTCCTAATTGGAACTTATTTTACCAAAGAATGATTTCATTAGCAAGCACTGTTCTTGTCTTCAAAATATTTCTCTCTCTCAAAATCCTCAAACATGTATTTGCAGAAGGACTTTTGACTAATACTGAAAGACCAGAGCATTTCTATCAAAATAAAAAAAAACAGTTCGTTTTGAGTGGGTCTCAAATGAGACACACACTGTACTCTCTCCAGTTCCATCAAAACACAAGCGCACCATCTATTTGTGATGCCTTGCATTGAATGATGGCCACTTAGAAGTCCAAATGCACCTTGTGGGGTAGAGTTTCCTTGTTTTACAACATCTGATCTCACAGACTTCATAGTGTACTGGTTCCTAACTTCTCACTTGGAAATACAGACAGAAGTCACCTGCTGCTGCTGTCTATACCTTTTGGGAAGATGCCTGCTGCCATTCCTCTTGTTTAGACAATTCCTCTGTGTCTAAACCCTGGCCCCTGTGCTGGGCCAGATGTGCTCAGTGTTAGGAATAGTACAACCCCCAGCTCAGTCTTATCTTAGTCTTTGCCCTGTGGTCCTTGTCATGCTGCAGCTTTGTAAGCAATGGCGCCTCTTGCTCCCAGGCTGCTGGGGACTGAATCTGAGTGAGTCATCTCTGCGATGGCTGGAGGAAGCACTGCTGATAGTCATCTGTCCTTCGGAAGAGCTCTGTTCTCATTCAGAGTGCTGCAAAAGCAGGCTGTCTCAATCCAAAATTTGTCTGGATTTCTGCTCAGGTGAATGAGTGCAGGTGTGCTTAAATAAATATGAATCTCAAAAAGGTAGGGTCTGGAAGGCAAATCCCATATTTCTGATGTAAAACAAGTTATATTCTCATGTTTAGAAAAATCAATCAGCTATTACTATTCATTGGTTGCAAGGAGTATTTTATTCCCTCATTTTGGTATGGCTATTTAAAAACCTCAGGACAAAATTCACCTCCATAGCTCCCAGCGGTGGCAGAAAAAGATTTAGGGATTTAAACGAAAAAGAACTGGAGATTTCATTGACAGGATATGAAACAAAATCCCTCTGCCCTCAGTGGTGCAGCACACACCCTGCTCCCCAGCTTGAAATCTAGAGCTGTAGGATCTTGACAGTGAGACTGTGGGAGTATCCAAGCATAATTCAAGGAGAATCCTCTATTTGCTGAATTCTACAATTTGCTTATGACTACACTGTGATTGCTTTCAAAGGCCAACTACTATTTTTTTTCTGAGTTTATTTTTGCTGTTGCTATTGCTGTTACTACACTGGAACAAGTTGCCCAGAGAGGCTGCTCATGCTCCCTCTCTGGAGGTGTTCAAAGCCAGGCTGGATGGGGCTGGGAGCAACCTGGTCTAGTGGAAGCTGTCTCTGCCTATAGCAGATCTTAATGGTCCCTTCCAACCCAAATAATTCTATGATTCTATGATTTTCTTGACTTTATTTGAACTGCTCTCCGCCAAGCTCGCAGCTGTAGTTCATCACCTGTCAGCTGAGTGAGCGGGTTAGTTTTGTTTCAGCAAATGCCATAGCCAAAGAAACCACCTGGCTATGCTGTGTGTACACCTCCCCATGGGATCCTCACCTTATGTAGCTCCAGGTGTGTTTTCATGCCTTAAATGAATGTAAGGCAGTCTGGTTTTCTTTTCTTTTCTTCATTTTTTTAAAAACTATTTTTTTCCCCAGTAAAAGCACTTCTCTGCTACAATAGTGAATGTGCTTCGGTCCCTTTCCCTGTCAGCAGTAGCTGTAACTGTATATCTCAGAGGAGATCTATTCTTTGAATATAAGAAGTTTCAATGGGAATCTCCATAGAAAGGCTGGCTTCCCAGTAGCCAGGCTGCTGGGGCCAAGGATCAGTCAATTGTCATTTATTTTATTTACATGATCACATTTAATCCTGTGATTTATTGCTTAGCAGAGCCCCGTAAATCTCCTGCAACTCCTTAGGACTCACCCAGCTCATGCCTTTCCCAGGCTCTTCCCCTTTAGATTCTATCACTGCTTGTTTCAATACTTCCACCTCCCTTAATGAGAGAATGAACTGAAGCAGAGGAAAGGGGGAGTTTTGCAAAACATTCTTAATCTTCGACCTTTGAGGGCCATCATCAGTATGCTTAATAAGTTCAACAAATAAGGTATAACCATAAGTCTCAGGAAAGAGGCAACACTCCCACAAAGAACTAGAAAACTTTCTATTTCCAAACACAGACTGAAAAGGTTAAAAGCCAAAACAGGCCATTTTACATGCCCTTGCAGGCCTTAATTCTTTTGCAAACACGTGCAAACTGAACAAAAAGAACTAGCTAAATAAAAATCCCCATGCAGAGAGGAAGATTTTGATCCTCTGTTAAAACAGTTTGAGCGGAAAGGATTTTGCAGCCTCTCTGTTAATCTGGAGATCACGTGGCTGAAAGCGATGCCCTTGAGGCACAATCTAGCTTGTTGTGGAGTTGATTGGTCAACAAAAAAAGAAAGGAGAAAAAAAAGAATAGAAGTTGTGCTCCTGTATTAGTACAGCTAAATCCTCGCCTGCGAGTCTGGGTAATCTTCAGAGCACTGAAGGAGTGTGCTGGATTTTTTTATCAGCCTGCAACGGCTGAAATGGACTTCAGACAAAGAAAGGTTCCTAAATCAGCCCTGTGAGCCTGTAATAAATAATGAGTTCTCATACCCTGCATCAGGGAAAGCCAATGTGCGCCCTTGGCCTCTTTGGATTTGTAATGCTGATTCCTGGGAAAAAAGTAGCAGCTAGGAATTAATTGTAGGTGTGAATCAGAAAGCAGCAGAAGCCTTTGAAAATGAGTGAATAAGTTTTGCATATCTGTGGGGGGCTATTATGCATTCCTGTGGCTAATATAATTTGTTGCGTAGCCTAGAAATGTCAGATGCTTTCAATATTTGACTTGTGCAGCTGTAAGGGCATTGTAAGTACACATTTTAAACAGTCGTTCCCAATTTATTATTCTTAGTATAAAGATTCGCCAGCAATGCATGGTGCATATGATACTAAAATCTTCCTATTTAATCTCCCACTCATGTCCAGTGAAAGGAACAGAAGCTTCTCTGCCTTGCCTGAATGGCATCTGAAAAACCACTGGCTTTTGGGAGGGTCTAGCTTTGTCAAGGCTCCAGCTTCCCTTAACGAAGATGAGCTGTCTAATGACAGTGGAATTTTTAGCCCTTGTGAAGCCTTGAAATTACAAAAAATAGATCTGTAAAAGGTTCGTGGATTCGAAAGTGGGTTCTCAAGCCTATTTACCATGTAAACTGCTTTTAAAAAAGATACTGTGCTGCATCCTTATGTTGTGCTTGCTGCATATTACACATTCATGTGTTTATCTATTTATCATCTATATGTAATCAAAGAATGTGAGCAGTTAAAACCTAGATAGAGTCCTTTCTTTTTATAATGTGTCTGTGGCTATAGCAACTACTATTTCTTTCTTGAAGCAGAGTAGATTGTCAGAGTTGCTGGACTTTCTTCAGCTTTAGCTCCTACCTTTCACAGTTTAGGGCCCAGTGGAGACCACTGTACAAAGCTGAGGAGAACAGATCTGGAATTAGGGCTGTGCTGCTCTGGATGTACAAGAAGGTGAATACTGAGCCAAGAGCATAGCTGTTTGTCTGCAAAGCATAGTTGTTCAGAGTATCCTGGAAAAGACCAGTCCCCCTTTTTTTTTTTGTTTTTCCATTATTACAGCTCTGTTGCCCTAGAGAAAATCCACAGGAAATACTGAAGAGTCATAGAATCATTTGAGCTGAAAGGGGCCTTTAAAGGTCATTTAGTCCAACTCCCCTGCAGTGAACATGGACATCTACAGCTCAATCAAGCTGCCCAGAGCCTGGTCCAGCCTGACCCTGAATGTCTCCAAGGATGAGGCATCCACATCTCTCTGGGCAGCCTGTTCCAGTGCCTCACCACCCCTACTGTAAAAACCTTCTCTCTTATATCCAATCTAAACTCTCTTCTTTTAGTTTGAATCCACTTCCCCCTGACCTATCACAGCAGACCCTGCTAAAGAGTCTTACAGCCTTCCTTTAGATACTGAAAAGGCGATATCAGGTCTTGCTTCTCTTCTCCAGGCTGAACAGCCCCTGTTCTCTCAGCCTGTTCTTAAAGGGGAGGTGTTCCATCCCTTGAGTTATTTTTGTGGCCCTCCTCTGGATGTCATCCAACAGATATATGTTTCTGCTGTACTGAAGATTCCATATCTGGATGCAGTACTTCAGGTGAGGTACTTCAGGAGACATTTTTTGGATAGTGGTTTCTTTGCCTCAGGCCTAACACTTGTACCTTTTCTATTTCACTTACAGTACTGTATTTCCTCAAAACAATTCCCCCTCTACAAATGGCCACAAGCCTCAGGGAAAGAACTCAAGTTGGTGAACTCCCAACCTTCTTGCTACCTGCTTCAAATGTTGTGTGCAATAACAAATAGAAGGATGGCTGACAGATGAATTGATAGATGGACAATGAAATCATATCATTAAAGCTGAGGTACTGTCTCTTCATTTGAAGAAGAAAAGCACATAAATAATCAGCTATAACCAAGAGACACAAGCACAATGTGATTTTTTATTCACCATCTTCCTTGAATCCATCATAGCTTTAAAAAGTCCCCATTCTTCAGTTAAACATCTCAGATAACATCATCAGTCCAGTTTCGTAATGCTTATATTTTGTCAGTGCTGATTTGACTCTGGCGACTTAGTCAAAGAAGATTTAGTCTTTCTGCTAAAAATATATCAGGTCTTCAGTTGAAACGCGGCCATGCATATACCATCAGAGAGAAATGAAGAAAAAGGATGAATATTATAAATACAATAAATTGCTTTATTTACCACAAGTATATGTCTATAGGGGAAAATTGTCTATTTACTTTCCTAATACTCTCAAGATCATAACTCATAGAAATGTACTTCCCTATTGGAATGCTTTTATGTACCAAGAGTTGTATCAGTTGTCATTCATTTCTACCAAGATCACATCTGCATAGGCTGAAGTTTACGCTACCAGCTCTTGCTAGAAAAAGCTACTGTTTGGCACTGTGTCTGCACCTCAGTCCCCAGGCAAGCACACTGGAAGCCAGTGAAACCTACCCAGAATAGCCACAGCAGTGAAGTACATGTATGCTTCATTGGCAAAGCAGTGTTGCACTTATAAAACCTCAATGTTGCTATGAAGTAAAAAAGAGTATAAGCTGAGATTGAACGTTGAGGAGAAGTGAAGGAGCAAGGCTTCTGCAGTAGTCAATTCAAATAGCACACTGTTCTCAAGTTCTGTTCAGCATATGATAAGGAAGTCCTTAATGGTGGTATAAGAGAGCTCAGGGTGGGGGGTGTGAACCCTGGACTGCAAAGCAGTCCTGCAAATACAAGCCACACAGAAATAAATGAAACGTCTTCCTGAGTCTGCTGACAGCCTGTAACAAACACTGTCAGGGGAAAACCTTATTCCCGTCTATCACCTTGAAATTTAAATTACAACAGCATTGGTGTTGATGGTGCTAACTATTTCACTGCCAATCTCTTTAACAGAATTACTGAGTTATGGATCTTTTTTCACAAAATTTCTTTCTATATTTTCCCAGCTACCAAAATCACCATCCATTCCACATTAAAAACACTGGCTTCATTCAGAGCTTTTCTCTTGAAGCCCTAAAAGCATCAGGGTTTGAAAAGAAGGGATAGCGCCGAATTAATAAAATTTTAACATAGTAATTAAGAATTCTATAACTGTCTTAATGATGGAGTTATTTGCTATTCCATTAAATTAAGTTATAAAATCACTTCTTAATTACAGAAATTACTGCAAGATTTCCCTCTGTCTTACACTTTCACAAAATACACAAAATACAGCATTGCTACTTCTTGACAGAGGCCGATGCAAATGCACTCTCCTGCTGTAATACTCATTGGCTTCCTTTCTATCATCCATTTTGCCTAAAATTTCTTTCTTCAGTTGTCTGTCTGCTTTCAAGGATCATTATAAGAAACGTGAAGATGATCTCTACTGTCTACCATTTACTGCCATAGATTTGTTCAACTTGCTTTCTCCACTGGCACAGAGTCTGCGCCTCTTTTTATGAAGATACGGAAGGAGGAAGGAGGCTCTTCACCCTCAAACATAAACACACAGCAGCCAGTTGTTTGCCTTCATGCTGATATATAAGACATGCCCACTGGCAGGACTGAGTGCAAAAGAACGAGCAGATAGGGCTGAGCTAGGGCAATTTTCTCATGCTGCATCACAAATTAAATAGATGAAATGCTCCTGACTCACAAACACTAACTGCAGCATTGGGGAGTAGTTAATAGGCACAGACACCGTTCATCTTCTGTATTACCATGACTTTGTAAGGTTGAATCACATTGCTCTGGCCTCTGTGGGTGATATGAGCAAACTGGCTGTTTCTCACTGCCAACCACCAGCCCACACTATGGCCAACCCCTTTCCTTGAGCCCAGTGAAAGCAGGTGTTTCATATCACCTGCCAAACCTCAGCACTTAGCTGTCATGTTCTGTAAACAACTCTTAAAATAGTGAGGAAAAGAAGCAATAACACTTCAGTGCAGATAGGTGCTACACCTTTGGTGCTACAAGATGACAGAGGATGCCAGACCTGCTCGCTGTTTCCCCACCACTGCCCAGGTTTGATTCCAACCACTGCAACAAAAGATCATTTTGGTTTGAGATGCTCAGCAGAGGTGATAACTAGCTTAAACCAGGAGATGTGGAAGAGGCCTGGGTGTGTTCAGAGAGAGAAAGGGCTGGACTGGGAATTGTACATGCTCTTGAGAAGACTGTGCAGAGGGAACAGCATTTTTTGTTCCAAACACCCAGGACAAAAAAATGCAACAAGCCTTGTGGGAACTTCCCTTATGCTCCTCAGGAAAATACACCACAGAATTATTCTACTTCATACTGTCTCTTAAATCTTTCAATAAACATCTTGCAATACTTCAATTCTATAAATTTATATATATTCCACCTATCTGTCTATCTATCTATCTACCTACCCACTCTACCTTTGTAACTGACATCTAAGAGAAACAGAAGGTCACAGGTAAAGTCTCAAGAAAATCTGTCTTTAAAGCATTTAAAACTCCAAACACTCAATTTTTATGCTTTCACAGGAACCCACATGCACCCTGTTCACCCTCCGTATACTGCTGGGATTTACTAGCATGTTGCCAGCTGGTAGTCCCACCTGCAAGCCTGACCCTGGTCATGGCAGCAGTGAAACTTCCTCCAACCTGAAATGGGGCATGACTTGTCATTCCTAGCTTCTAAAATTGACCATTAATCAGATTTAGTGGCTTAGGAGCAGCACAAAGAAACCCAGGTTGCACTGTAATCAAAGAGAGGAGAAACTGGCTGCTTGCCATTGCTGCAGTATTGGAGAGTATTTTGAGAAGCACCTGAACAAATTTAGGGTATGAATTGCACTGAGAATTGTGTCACAGCTGGAAATTTCATCCTGCAGCTGAACAGTCTCCTTTGGCTTTTCTCCAGGATTCTGGCCACAAAATTATGTTTGTCACCAGTCAAGATATTTTATTTAATCCTCTATACTAATACCTGGATTTCTTGTCCTGAGCCACCAAGATCCAGCTATGCAAATGGCAAGTGAGGTTGGAGGATATTTTGGAGTAGGTATCTCCTGGAGGGATGGGGAAGCACTAAGCCCTTTGAGCAAGGCTCGTATCATCCCTTGTGAAATGCTGGCCAGCCATTTCCAGAGATGACTAATTCAAACTGAATGAGCAACTGCTAGGATGGTAAGGGCAACAAACAGTCCTCCTGCCAATGGGGAACTAACACAGAGTCTGGTCTTTCATGTCAGAAGAAATGAGAAAGGTTGTTACTGCTATTCCTTATATTTCAGAGATAGAGACAGAGATCAGGAAGAAGAGGAACTATTGAATCTGAACACAAGCATGGGAATGAGCTGCTATTTGCTGGCTGTGAATTAGTTTTGGCCAGAAATAAAATGTTTTCTATACGCAGAAGAAGTGAGGGTCTTAGCAAGATTAGTGAGAACAAAATAAACTCAGGGAAACACAGGACATTGCCTACTAAATTAGGAATGAAGCTGAATGAGGCAGTCACCTGTGGTAGCTGGGCATCAGTCACTGCAGCCTGTTTAGTCCAGGTCTGTTCGGTATCTCTGCACTGCCTGCAGCTTCCTCCAGATGTGATGCCCTGCTATGAGGGTTTCCTTCTTCACCATCCTCCATGCCAGTCGGTTCTCTCCCAGACAGAATAAACAAACATCTTTGCTTGTGAGGTTTTGCTGTTACTGTCAGAAAAAAAAAAAAAAAAAAAAGATAAAACGTGAGTACATAGCTCTGGAAATGACTGCAAGGAGATAACATGTTGAAAGGTTTTATTTTCGAAAATGGTTTTGTTATCAGTTAAAGGGATAGGAAGTCAAGTTATTATTTCTATGAAGAGAAATTGTTACAAAATGGCTGTTCTGCTTCTTTCATTTTTTTCTCTTTGGGTGCAGTAAGCTGATAAAGTGACGTGCACATGTTGGAGCTGCATAAAACAGCAGTGTTGTCTGACAGCTGACAGGACAACAACACCTTGCTTTGTACCGGGATAGGGTGGCTCCAGGCATTTCTTTTATGACCTCCTCTTATTCCCTGAGATCTCAGCAACAACTTGTTCCACCTGTCACTGCTGCTGGCTGCAGCGCCTGGGGGAAGTGTGGGATGTATTGCTCATAACTTTCCTGTGTGCAGAAACGGGAGTCATGGAGTCGTCGTGTCAGTACAACTTGTTTGCTGCACTGCAACTGCATGTACGTGGTCACACTCATGTACCCTCCAGTGCTGGGGACAGAGGTGCCCACGTTTGCAAGAAAAAGTCATTTCCCTGGTAGCATTTATGTTGTGTAGCTGCATTCACAGTAAGTAATCATTTTATTGAGCTTTTTGTCATTACAGCAACACAAGCCCTAAGGAAATCTGGTTTCCAGTTATTTTTTCCAACACATTCAGCAAACAGTCAGGTATCATCATTTTGTCTAATTATCATCTTCATTTTGGCCTTTCACTGGGGAGTTCTCATTCCAGCTAGATGGGGGCTTCAACTCAGCACACTAGCATTTATTCACAAGCTCTTGTTGTCCTGCACCAGAACATTTCCAAACAGAGAGCAGCCCAAGCTCTGAAACACCTGCAAAGTAACAGGAAAGAAAAAAAAAAAAAAAAGAGATGAGGTAGGAAGACTTCAATCCACAATGGGTAGATAGGAGACAGATTCAGTTGTTAAATATGGACAAGCAGGCTCATCAGAGGGCATCCCAGATGTCTGCACGAGGCTGACAGATACAGTCAGCAGCAGGAAACCAAATACCTAAAACATCTGACATAGCTCCAAAGACATGTCTTTAGGCAACACAAGCAAGCCCTGAGAGTAAAATAAGTTGTCTAAGATGATGCAGGAAGATGGTGACAAAGTAGGAATCACCTCCTTCTCCTGAATTCACATTTGCAAGATCTCAGTGCCTGTCTTTTCCGAAGTCACTCCCTGTCAAGCCCTCACCAGCAGGCATTATTCTCTGCAGAATTACAAGCAAAAAGCAGAGAAGAATAGTTATCACCAGGTTCTCTCAGCCATGGAGGTGGTGCTGTGCCCAAAGGCATGCAAGCAAACCACAGTGAGAGAGCAAACGAAGGGAGATGAGGATCTTGACATACCCCACAGGAACATGGAGACTGCTCTGGGGCTTAATCTACAACATGGATGTGACAGAGTTGGGTTTTTTTTGGAAATATTAACTCTACTGAAAGTCTTGGGCTAACTTAGAGCCGGATGATAGGCTGTGCTGCAGAAGAGATTCAAAAAGTAGTCTTCATCTAAGATTTTATTTCAAAGTTATTAAAAACAGGGAAGACTGAAGGAAATGGGGAAAGGCATGGCCGAGGTGCTGGGCAGCTGAGCAGGGAAAAGGATGGACATTTTGAGGGTGAGATCCTATAAAGCCCTGAAGCTGCCTTGCTCCTGGCCATGTCTCACGGCTGAACATGCCTTGTGCAGCACCTGGGGAACTGTTTGACTACAAGGGAGGGAAGGCTGATGCTTTCACCTAGAGCTGAACTTCTCCACTTTGGCAGTGCGTGTCGCTCCCTCTGCCAGCGAGCAGACTGAAAATGAAAGGGGGATAGCTGCAACTCAAGCACTTAGACTCAAACAGCACAGCATCCTTCCTGAGATGCCTGAAGACCACAGTCTCTTACTGGGTTTTCCACTGGGTTTTCCACTGTGGCAATGTTCTTTCAATCTTCCAAAAAAGAAGCAGAAAGTGATGTACTGACCAACTTTTTTTTGTAGAATATGCCAATGCAGTTATCCTCTGGCCACAAATATCCATGGGAAGAATAGATGTATCTTTAATAACAGGGAGAGTGCTTAAAAAAGAACACTTTATTGCAGCGTTGCCTTCACCACAGTAAATTGCAGCATTTTCATTTTCCTGTATTTATTGCACTGAAGTGTTTATATCACTGTGAAGCAAATATTTGCTTTCAAAGGTCACTCATTGTCTCTCCCTTCCTTTGGGGATATATTTAGGTCTCTCAGACTTCACTATAATTCTGCAAGGATATATAATGTTCTCACTATGAGATTCTTCATTGCGTCTGACCACTACTAAAATATCAAATGCAGAATTCAAAGTATAATTGGCAATATACTTCCATTAGCCAGTCTTTTCTCTTGGTATTTTTCTTTAACCCATAGTCTCCTCTTGTGCTTCTCTACCAGCACTGGCATACACGTAAGACTGGTTCTCAGAGAATTCAATATAAATCATCCAACACTAAAGCTATTTGCTCTGTCAAGAAAACACAGAGCACAGCTTGGTACACAAAGTTTTTTGTAACAAATTCGGGACTTTTGTTTTTTAACAGAAAATTATGAATGTTTGTAGGTAAACCCACAGGGTTTCTCCTTTCTGAAATGGAGAAACCAAGATCCTTGGGAAATTCTGAGCTTGCGTTTGCATATATAATTAATGTAAGAATTAACAAAAATTGACTGAGTGCATGCAAGTGGCTGTAACTTCTGTAGCAACTTATTTTTATCAAAGTTGAAGATCTAAATACCTCAGTACATCACAATTTTGATTTCTTGATCTGTCATCTACACAGTGACTGTAGGCAAAATAAGATGTAGTTTACTGAAAGTAAAGAGCACATTTTTGAGAGGTTATATCCACTCATACTGAGGATTCCTAAGACCATTATAGACTTTTGATAGCTGGTTCAAATCAGCTTGTGTGAGAACAGAATGCAAAATATGATAAGAAATTTATTCCCCGAAGTCATCAACAGTATCCTTGATCAGTTCCCATTTTACCAAAATAGCAGCAGGCTTTAGCAAGGCCAAGGATAAGTTACTAATTCATGCTTTTGAAAGCCTGTCCCACAGTCAGTGAGAGCAGCCCCATTACTGTTTACCTTTTCTTGACCATTACTTCAGTTTCAGTGCTTTAATATATCAAGAGGAATATACAGGCCCTGAATTTTTCCTGAAAACATCACAGAAGGAAAACTTCATTTGTTCTGTAGTGATGTAATTCCCTTTAGAACACACAAATATGCTCTCAATGAGATTTTATATATATATCAGAGTTTGTTGCTGAAATTTCATGAAACTGAAATGGAATTTCAGCCTCTATGGGGCTTTTAAAAAAAAATCTTATGAGTAATCTGTCCTATTCCACACTTAGAACTGCAAAATATGCAAAAAATTTAAATCCATTCCCAACCACCTGCAACATACATGCAGTCTATCATACTGCCTGCAAATGAGTAACCTTTATTGATTCTTATGCATGGTTTTCTATTAAATAAAGTTGAATCAACACTGCTGCAGGGTACTTTTGTTTATGACTAAACCTTGATGTAAAATGACTTGTCTGGAAGAATGCTTCTTGCTATTTCTCAATCCATTCTAAGTGCTTTACAAATACCAAACAAGCTCAATAAACCTGTCAAGTTCGATCACTTTCTACAAAACATCTTTCTGCTTACAACCTCTGGCATTTTTTTTAGTTTGATGCAAAATAGGATGCATCTGTCACTAAGATGTCAACTGATGCTTCTAATTAACTGAAAAGGATAACCCTAATATCACAATATTTCACCCCTTTGTTGGTTTTTTTGCAACTTCCAAAACTACTGCTGGCTCATCATCCAAAATTAATAAGTAAAAGACCAAAAGCCAGTCTGGAGTTTACTTGAGAATTGAATTTTCTGCACAATTTTTATTATCTGTGGTGACTGACAAACAGACTGCATTGCATTGTTCATTATCATCAGAAGAAGCACTCATCGCACCTTCACTCACACATCTATGATCACTGAGATCACGTGGGATATGCTTAGAGACTGAACCAAATCCCCTGTTTACAGCTAGAAAAATGCTATCAGATAGACAACAAACAAAACCAATTTTCTGCCTCTCACAGCTACATGTATATGCCAATTAGAACATGTCTACATTGTCAAATTTTTGCTAAAGCTTAGTGCTGTTTTGCTGCCTGTACAAGTGTAGTGAGGAATCCAGGCAGAGGAGAATATTTTAATTAAACACTGTAAAACTACACCCACAAATTGAATCCCGATGCTCTAGTGCAGAAGCTGTGCTAGAAATACTTAAGTATTAAGTTTTACCTTGATCTGGGAAAAAAAACACAATTTGCAAAGCAGTGACCACTCTCGTGCCAGCTTGTGCCAAGTGGAACAGGAGTTTGGACAATTGTCCTTTATCAAAATAACTTATTTTTATCCCAGTCAAACTGGCTCCATTTGCTTTTCAGGAGCAGTATCTTTTTGGAGCTGCATGACACTCCTCAAAAGGCACTGTGAGAGCAGCAACAGCGTGGGAAGATTAAGGTGGCCTTGAGAGTGTCCCCACACATTTACAGGCCCTTCAGGAGACTGATTCCTGATTCCATTTTTCCTCCTAATCCTCAGAGTGCGACAGTTTCATAAAGCTTATTTACTGCTGTTTGTGAACATCCTTGAAATGCCTGATATCAGTCTGAATATTAGCCATGAAATTAAGCTCTGCATTTGCATCAGCTGGGGCTGCAGATGAGATGTTTAAGCTTGGTTCTTCACACCGCTGTGACCATGCAGCTGGCAAAATGGGGTGGGCTTCTTCTCCAGAATATATTTGGGCTCCTAAACATTGTGTGACCCATCACAGAATGTCAGCCTCCCTCTGACAAAGATGTAGCGATGTGCTCAATGATGAAAGCAGGATACTGTGCCAATA
Organism: Phasianus colchicus; assembly: GCF_987193195.1. Classification (NCBI taxonomy): domain Eukaryota; kingdom Metazoa; phylum Chordata; class Aves; order Galliformes; family Phasianidae; genus Phasianus; species Phasianus colchicus. The sequence continues at coordinate 13,520,317 of NC_143437.1, read as the reverse complement.
GCTTCAGGGCTGGCTCTCCAAGATGGATTTCTTCCTGCTGTATCTTCAAAGAGGAAAAGCAACCACAAGTGAGGGCACAGCTAATGAAAAAGCATGAAGGTCACATATTCCTTCTTAGATAAAAAAAAATAGCAAATTTGTTGATGAAGCTTCAGGAAAAATGCAAGGAGCTGTCTGCTGTCCCTACACTTTTCTAAGCCCCTGTTTGGGTCACAATACAGGAAATATCTCGGCCATCCAGCTTCACCTGTTCAGCCCATACTGCTGTTGGTACAGACTGCTGTCAAAGCAAGGAATGAATTCATCTCAGATAGAAAATAACTCGTTTTTAAACTTAATGTTATTATTGTTGAAATTTTAGAGCCAAGTTCTCCCTTGTTTTATAACGGTTATACATAATGCAAAGAAAGAACAGAAAATAGCCTCTGGGATTTTGCTTTACTGAAAGGGGTTCCTTTTGTCGACTTTCTGTAATTGAGCATGATAGCATGTGCTTTATGGCTGTATATTCTCTGTCCCCCACAACTTTCCATCTCTTCTGCACCTGCAATGAACAAATCTAACATTCAGTGAGCAGCAATTTGCAATGTGCCATGCTTGAATCGAGCAGAGAAATAAGCCAGCGTTGTTGTTATAAAGACCTGACAGATGGTAGGAGGACCCGCCTTTCTTAATCAAGTCATGCTCAGTAATCAGAGCTAGCTTGAATTTATAACAAAAAAGTCCTAACCAAATGAAGATTAGTAGGTTGCATCCTGATCTCTGGTTAGGAGGAGCTCAATGCTGCTGATCAGTACTGAGAGGGATAACCAACACGAGAACCTGGGGGGGAAGATGACAGCACTAGTTAACTCCTGTAGCCTTTTCACTTGAAATGAAAGATTCTCCCAGGTAGATGACTTCACCCAGCCTAGCTGTAAATATTATTTTGGAGTCTGAACTAGAGCAGCTTGGACAAGTCTTTGCTGATACAAAAGTTTCATTGTCTTTAACTTTATTAGAGATTCCTTAGGTGAGCATACAGCCCTCCAAGCAATACAGCTAAATTTAGGATGTGAGGGGCATAAGCTTGACATTGGCTTCCTTCACATTAAGGCTTTTAATTCTAGGAAAGAATAATTGGGTGCCAAGCCCACTTCCGATATGAATAATGCCTCCTGACTATTCAGCTGTGATGTGTATAGCATTTGCATTGTTAAGGATAAAGAAAGGATTCACTTTTCCTCAATTAACATGACAAGAATAAATCCTTTTTCCTAAAGAGTGATTAATAGTACAGGATTAGGACATCACCTTGGAAAATCTTGTGCACTCTGTACTACATAGGAATTACTGTCCAGAGTGAAAGAGGTTGGGTGAAGACATTCATGTTACAAAAGGACTTCTGGGTGACTGACATTTAAGTGCATTTCAGTGCTTCGGGGAGCCTAACCTCGCTGTTTCTTTCCCTTTTCACTGTCTTCCAGGCTTGCAGGCAGCTGAGCAGAAATCCCTGATCTGCAGCTTCCACAAACACACCCACAGCTAAAATGGCGGAAGACGCGGACATGCGCAATGAGTTGGAAGAAATGCAGCGGCGTGCCGACCAGCTTGCTGATGAAGTGAGACTCATAGCTACAGAGGAAACTTGGGTGTGGGGTTAGGGGGGAGGCACGGACAGAAATATGAGCTGATCTGACAAAGGATTTCTAGGGCTGATGGCATTTTCCATCAGCTTTACACTGAAGGTAGAATTGGGAAAGAAATGAATTGTGGTACAGCTTAATGTTATGTTTAGTCCAGATTAGGTAGTCTAGATTAAGATGCTTACTGATTGTGAGCTTGGTTTAGGTGTTAGGATGTGCATCAGCTTGACTGACCTTCAAGCAAAAATCAGCAGTGTAATATTGTCTTAGGATTCCTTCAATTTGCCAAATCTATGCAATATTAAATGTCACCATTTAGGTCTGAGCTGAAACCCACAGATTTTATTTCTAAAGTGGAACACCAGCTGTTCTCAGCACCACTGCTGTGCCACACAGGCACAGGGAGTGCAAGCATTAGGGCTGCTCTGGGCCCATGCAGCGGGAGCTGTGGCATCAGCAAGCCATCCCAGAGCATGGAAGATGAAGAGATCACCAGTCCCCTGCTGATGTCCTGATTTGGAGGGAAGGCAAAGAGCTCTGGAAAAACATATTGTCAGCATGAGCCCAAACATTAGTGGTAGGAACTATGCTTTGCCAAATCTAAGTTGCTTTTTCTCTGCTTTTTTCAGTCCCTTGAGAGTACACGTCGAATGCTGCAGCTTGTTGAAGAGGTAAGGATCAGCATTTTATTTGTGCTTCTGTTGTGAGGGACGGTGATGGAGAGCCTGACACACTGGGGGTGTTTTTTGCCTTACTCACATTGCTAGGGCATGGCCATGGCTTTATAAGCCGCTTTGTTCTTCCTTATCCTTCCCCAGGCACAAGGGTCATTTGAGACACCATGCCTCAGTTGCCAAGTGTCAAACTGCAGACCAGCTGCTGAGGCATGATGTTTTGCCCATATCTGAGAACCCACTGAGATAGGCTGCTCGAGATAAGCCAAGGAAACGGCCTCTGAAGGTGACCTGAGTGAGGGACAAACAGCTGAGTTTGCTGAAGAGCTCCTCAGCCTTGTGCCAGCACCACTCCAATGTCCTTGCTGTAACACTGCAAAGGGAAGGTGAGAAAGACCCTCCGCCTGCTTGCCCTGTCCTCTCCAAGTGCCTCCTGCTACATAAACACTTGCACCTATTTATAGAGCATCAGTCACCACAGCATTAAAGTACCACTTTATGCATCTCTGATACATTGATTAGGCTTTCAAGGCTTTGAGATGTCCAAAACTGACAGCTCTGGAGAAGAAAGTTCTCTGTTTTTCCACAGTGCAGGGGAAGGGAACTTGGGCTCAGCCCCCACTGCTAACACAGCTTGCACCCACCTGGAAAGAAGGTGCAAGAGGGAAAAAAGTAATTCACGCTCATTTCAGCCTCTTTGTAATGAAGGGATTTAAAAGATGTGCACTACCAAACTCAGCCCAGGTTCCTTACAGCAAACAGGCATCAGATGGTGGAAAACTTTGCTCCTGCCTGCCAGGCCATGTTATTTTCAGACACCATGTGAGCTGCGGCTCTGGAGCTGGTGACATTTTTAATCAGGGTCATCAGTACTGACAGTCCCAGTACTCCTGACAACTGGAGGAGTCTCCAGCAGACACAGAGGGTGGAACATGACATCAAGTCCCACGTTCAGGAACAAGCACAAACCCAGCCGTAGGCTTCACAGTGTTGAAATCAGTCAGGACTGTGGCAATCAATGGAGTCCAGTGGAGACAAAATTAAATTTCTGTGCACAGACAGACGGGCAGATGGGTCACTGAGCATAGTCAGTATTGCTTCTGCACAAACACTTCAGATCTGGGCCTCTTGTAGCCAAAGCACACTCTTGTCTTGTGAGCAATTTGTCCCTTTTCCCCAGTCATTCTCCAGACATGCCATTTCTAACCATCACTTTATGCCACCTTAGGGCTGGGTGCAGTTCTCTAATACACACGAGAGTTTTTCATGGGTTCCACCACAAACACAAGAGAGCCTGCTGCCCCAAAATGCCTGGGATCTAAATAGATGAGGCAGATGATGAGTGGGAAGAAGGAGAAGCACAGGAAAAGGAAGTGATTTGCCCAGGGCCACACCATCAGTAAATATCAGTCCTGTCTCTTCTGAGCCGTATTTGCGTGACCTATGCACTGCTTGAGTTTTCCTAACATACTGAAAGAGCATATTGTAAATGCTACTGGAATTTCAGTATTGAATCACGGCAAATGGCAAAGCAGGAGGAGAAGTGGGACTGCTGAATTTACCAATGAGTTTACGTGGGATTCTACTGCTTCTTGGAAGAGCTCAGCATCTCTCCAGACCTGCCTTTATTCAGACGCACCAATATTTTCCTATGCAAATACAGAATTTTTAGAGCTAGCTTAAGTAGTCAAGGGAATTCTTTCACAATGAACTGAATATTATTTTCACTAATGTGACAAAAAAAGACCTTTAACATTATTCTGTGGTCTGAACAACTGCTGGTTACTCTAACACCACTTCTTAAGTACATTTCAAAAAATGCAGCATTTAGGGAGTGAAAGATTTTAGACTGAAAAGACAAATGGTGAGTGTCTTTGAAATTGAACTTGCACTGCTCTGATTTAATAAGAAAGATTCAATTAGACTCACTTGCTTAGCAGAACCTGTCTAGTGAGTAGAGATAGAAAATATTTGCTGTCAGTGAAAGGATGCTTACTATATTCTTTTTATACAGCAAATCCATTACCTACTAGGGAACAGGATATCTCCACTTTAAACATTATTCCTACGCACATATATATGGATTCCTGTCATAATTAGCTCCAATCTATTAGATACTGGGAAAATACAGAACAAACTCTAGAGAAAGAGAAGTGCTGTCAACTCTGGGAAGCTCTATAGCAGCACAGTGCTGAAATGGAGGTCATAACATGAGGGACAAAACAGATGTTCACAAGGGCTCTATGCCCTCCTTGCCCAAGCAGACTACAGCTGAATTCGAAGGCTAAGCTCTGGTGCTCTTCCCAGGGAATGTCAGAGAAGGAAATGGAGCTATTGTCCTTGCTGAAAGACCAAGCCCATTACTGCTTATTTTTATAACCCAGCTTTCCAAGGAGCTGATTGTTTCTGTTCTAGCACAACAGGGGAAGCAAGAAGTGGTGAGTGGACATTATGAACTGGCCAATGCTTTGTTTGAAGACAGCTACATACTGGCATAGTAGATTACAAAGATCAGTTTGCTCTGCGGTGCTCAGCATAGCCATGCAGCACATATGTACATCTACATTAACCAGTGCAACAGGACCCACTCAGTTACTCAGCACTAAAAATACCTGCATTTTATGATGTAGCTATGCAATGTTCAGGCCAAAATATAAAATAAAAATGAACTTAGGCAGAAGAGTAAGACTAAAACATAATTTGTAGCTAACACTCCTATTATTTTCTTGCTTAAGCTTTTCATCTCTGAAGCAACCTCATGAAATGAAGAATAATGCAGTAGAATAAAATGTGAGTCCATTACCATATTCCAGTGGAACTATCACCTTTAAAGAAAGTCAGTCATTGTAGGGTGGAAGAAAAAGATGGTTTCTAGCTCTGACATTGCAAGGATATGAATGTCAAGATCAGTACTGTAGAAAGCCCAGCAAGAAAGCACTCAGCAACAACTAAAGACAAGAGGGTTGTTCTGAACATTCAAATCCAGACAGATCTATTTTCCCCTCCCACATGCTGTAGGGTTAGGGTCAAATTTACCAGTATATCAAAGTTGAAATGGTAAGTTAAAGAAGTTCAATAAAATCAAGATGCATCTCTAATGAGGACACTGAGCTTCCTTCATTTGTGACTGGGTAGTGAGTTTCCCATGATATTAATACCTTAATTAATTACAAAAGAATTTTAAAAAAAATCTATTAATTTAGAGTTTCATTCAAAGCTTGTCAAAGCTGATTTGAAAAAATCCCCTTGACATCATTAGCTATTGGAATGGCTTTACACAGACAAGAGTTTTAATCTGTGTAATTCCACAGAAATATATATCTGGCACAGGGGAAGGTGATTCATAATTTTGGTGTCAGCATTTGCTAAGTAGAACTAAACCTGTAGCAGGGTCTATGTAAATCATCTGGAGAGCACTCAGAGTCAGGGTCATTGAGCTAGAAGAAAACCAGGAACATGTGATTTGAAGGGAAGTTACATGCAGATTCCTATCAGCTTAGATTCTGAGCCCCAGGATGAATTAACAGGCTCTGAGAGGTAACATGGCTCCTTAATCAGGCACAGAGAGACATTACAGCGTTAATGTGGTGACAGTGAACCTGGAGCAGGAGCTGAGGAAATGCATTACTACAGATGACTAAAAATGTTTCTTTGACCACATTTTTGTCTTTAGGGGGTTGACATTTCTCTTTAGTGTCTCTGGGAACTGCTAGCTACATCCTGGTATATAATTGTCTATATTATTTTTTTGCAAAACAAACTCGAAAATCCATATTGATTAAAGCAAAATTCTTCACTGAGTAGTTTATGTATTCTTCACATAACTGAGAGTGTACGTGCGTTTTTCAGGCTACCTCCTGAAATGCAGAAGAAGGGATTTCTAGTGATTCCAGTTCTCCATCTGATGCCTTACTCCTGTTTATCATTATGAGAATTAGACTTTGGGCTTAGTCACAGCTGGAGTAGCTGCTTTTTGTAATGGCTAAGGACAGGATGTGACACATTGTATTTCTGGAGGGACTAGTGGGCCCTGTGAGATGTCATTCCAACTCCCTTCCTTAGGAAACTCAATCTCGTAACAGTAATAATAAGAAATAATACAGCAATGCATTTCTCCAAAGTGCTGTCAAATCCCACTGAATATCTAGTAGATGAATTTAAAAGGCTTTGATTGAGACCCTAATATTTGAAAGCTTTATAAAGCTGTTACAGAAGACTGAGGATAACATATAATTATGACTGCAACAGGGATCCAAATTATGCTGTTAAACTGGCTTCACTGAAGCAGACTACCTTAGGGTGATGTATCTAGGAGTTGAAGTAAGCCCACAGTTTTAAATTCATATATTCTGGCTTTCTGATCAGTACCTTAGATCGCGGTCCAGTGGAGAACCTGGGAATGTGCTTCACAGAAAGCATGTTAAAGCTGAATTCAAACCAATTTCTTGTTGGTTTATCTTGAGTCCAACACTAGAATTCAGTGTTACCAAAAATGTAAAGGTCATTGACTTTCATGAACTTTATGGCACTATTTCTTCTAATGTAATTAATTTTTAAAAGTTGAGCTATGAGAGGGTCAACCTGTGTGCAAAGTTTGCCAGGTCTGCATACCTCTTTGCTTTGCAGAAGATTTGGTAACACACATCAGTCTCCATGGAAATCACAGTCTGGGAGGACAGGCAGGCTGACCTGCCCACTCCTAGAGTCAGGGCTGAGTATGTTCGAGGGCTGCGTGGGAAAGATTCTATGTTTTACCATCTGTGGTGTACCTGTTTTATGGGTAAACAGAGGAACTCCAAAGCTGTCAGTTCAATGGCTCAACAAAAGCAATTCACGCTGTGCCATTTACTTCTGAAGAACAAGAGTGTGAGATGTTTGCTGTACCGAGACAAAATCCAACAGTTCAAATTCTTCTCTCAAGAGAAGAAAATCAAAACTAAACCTGAGAGAGAAGGCTTTTGAAAGCTGGCTTCAAGTGGCATGTACTCCATGAACTCTGTAGGGTTCTGTCAAAGGTGTACTTTTCTTTTCTCTGGCCTGAACCACCTTTAAGCACCCTGTTTTTTGAGAATTCTTATTTTGCCATAAACTAAATGGAGTATTGCCTGTGCAAGGATTGGAGGTCTTAAAAAACTCCTTCATTGCACAGAAGACAGAAATGCCCTAATTCTGGGGAAAGCATACTATAAGGACACTTTTTTGTACCACCACAGATCTTGCTACTTCTGCTCATTCATGGCTTTCCACTTAGGATCCCGCTGGTCTTGGGAAGCATTGTACACGAGTGGGAGCCTTTCTTGGGCACTCCGGACCAGAAAATTACAGCACCAGCACACAGCCCCTATCCCAGTGACAATGGCTCTGCTGGGAACTTGTTGCCAAGGTTTTATGATCAGTTGCTGTAAAACACGATATATGCTGATAATGTGCAAACACAGCTTTCGTCACCTCCTGCTACATGCTCTCTCAGCAACCAGTTCAAGTGCGTCTGCAGACATCTGCTCCCACTCAGGCTAAGGGAAGTTTCTGGGGCAGTTATAGTGCAGGAAATGCCAATATTTTATGTGTTTGGGAGATCTTTCCCTTAGCACCAAGTACACCTGTGCTTTTTCCTATATCTTCCCTTAAACAAAGAGGTTATGTGGCTTCTACAGATGACTCAGTCTGCTGAGGGTCAGTTACTAAGAGGGTTTTTTCCTCCTCAGACATCTGGATGATGAGCACATTTTCCAAATAGTTCTGTATCACAGACATGTTTGGTTCTGAGGTATCTAAAAGACAGATCACAAGTCTGGCTCTGTTTTAAATGCATGAATGCAGTTTTATATACTTTTTTAAAATTGGCTGTACACAGTTAAATTTTTGTGAAAAAGCTGACAATTAATGCTTAACCAAAACTTGGGACAGAAGGAGATTGTCACTTGATGTCTGAATCACCTCTTATCTTTGTCACTGAGGATCTTTTTATTAGCTTCAATATGTTTTGGGTTAGACCACAGATGCAGAGAAGTATATTCAATGCACACCCTTAATATTTTCACATTAGTATTAATGCTGTGGCAGACTGAGCTACAGGTTACCTTCTTAAGGGAAAGAGTTTTGCCTGATAAAATTAAATGGCACTGATGGTCAGGTAAGTACAAGAAAATTGCACCTCTTTTGCTCTTTGCGAGTATTTAATTTGAAATACAAACTGTAGATTCTAATTGCTGTATTCCTCTTTCAGCATAGGTCTTGTTCTAGTCACTGGACATATTAACCGCATAAAAGCAGTTTGCTTAGATCTCAAAATCTGAAAAAACAGAAGGTCAGAGGGTTAAGGAACATCAAACAATTCTCAGTCTGGTTATGTTTGACTCACTGAAGGCCAAGAACTATCACACTATCAGTTGCAGATTTTCTAAGTTTAAAATTTAGAAAAGCCCTATGTCTGACTGCACTGTATTTACTGAAACCCAAGAGGACTCAGGTCCTAAGCAGCCTCTTAATGTTTGCACAATGTATGTTTTGTTAAAATACATACAAATAATTCCAGGTAAGCTACACTTGGGTACCAAGAGAGGAGAGAGCACAGTAACAAGCTACTGAACAATTCAGTGCTTAGCAGATCTGTCCCACAGAAAATTTAAGCTTATTAACGGCAGCTTCTGTCTTCTAAAAAGGCAAGTCTAAGATGACTCTTAGATTCTAAGTTTCTAAAGGCTGTGAAAATAAAAGCTAACTGGCACTCAAGCAAGGACGGTATGAGCAAGAAGGAGAGAGAGCAACAGCAGTAGCTGACAGGTCACTGACCCAGGGGCAAGTGGGCCCTGCAGACTGTTGGGTAAGAGACTTCTCTCCTCATGGCAATTTACAGAGGGATTAAACAAGGGGAGGTGAACCAGTCTGTGCCCATCTGATGTTTTCCCGAGTTTCTACAGTGACACAGACATTAAAATCAAGAATGGCAGTGAGGAGGGAGGCAGATGAGAGCGCAAAAAGAGGCATCGTATCTCCCTCCTGAACCAAGCAGAGTCCCTCTTGAAGCACCGCACTGTACCAGCCAGCCAGCCTGAGTGCTGTAGGAAGGCTTGTAGCTGAGCCAAGGTACGCAGCATGCTGCTGACACACTGGGAGCACCCTGCAAACATGCAGTGCAAAGCTGATGGCCAGAGAGACATCACTGCTCCTGGACAAAAAGACAAGTGATGACAGTGAGCAGGGCAGTGGGGAGGAAGGACAACATGAAGCTCTTGATGTGCCTTGAGGAGAGAGAGGATAGCCTAAAAAACCCCAAAAGGACAGTCCTCTGGCCCCTACAAAATCAACACTACCACTTCTGTCTGCTTCCCAGGGGCATGAGAAGCTTTATGTTCATGGAAGCAGCTAAATTACTGCTGCACATATTCAGGTAACTTCTCCGGCAAGCTGACAGGCCACAGAGGACTTACTGCTTCTGTTACTGAAACGCAACATTAAGGATATTGTTCAGGCTATTAATTATTCACAGACATTATCACTGCTTTAAGCAGAATAGAGCTAGTTTCCCCACTGTAATTAAAAAGGAACTAGTCTAATCTGTGATATAGCTTTGTATCACAGCACCCAGAAACTTGAGACACTTGATCACAACACAGAGTAGTGATAATGCACGCAAAAACTGCATTTGTGAAAGCTGTTCTGCTGCTGGTTCAGGCAGGAAGGAGCTCTGATGTGCTCAGCTTTGCCCAAATCTCACTCACAGCAAAGGCAATCGAAAGACTCCCATTAACCCCTGCAGGAGATAGGATCAGTGTAGATGCGTTTTAAGAAATCTTGCCTTCAAGCTCAATACAAAATCCATTGATGAATACTAAAGGTGCGGGTTGCCTTAAACCCTTATCTATGAGATCTTGGAGCTAAATTATGAGTTAATCTCAATAAATGCTACCCTACCTTAAAATGCATTTCCTAATTAGGAAAGCTTTCTGACTTCTGTGTTGCAAGAGTGATGTACAAATCACTGTGTCTTATTACCACATATGTTTGTGTGTCATCTATCTCTTCTGTGGGATGAAAAAGCATCTGCAGTTTCAAAACCCCCTTCTTCCCTTCTCCCACTACAGAGAACTTGGAAACAAACACTCTTTTTAGAAATGACTCTTGAATAAAGTCATTACAGTAAATCTCAAGGTCTGGGACTTTGTGTTTTCTGCAGTAGTTCAGTATCCCAAGAAATCCTAAGGTGCTGGTGGCACAACTAAGAGTATACGGTTTCCTTTAGAGTGCTCAGTCACATAAGGGCCTTGGACAGTGATGCCAGCCCCTTATGACCTTGTCATTCTTTTCACTGTTTTCCTTTTGTCTTCCTATGTCCCGTACCTAGGACTGAGTGTTCCCTCACTGATCTCTCTTTCTCTCTCTCTCTTTCTTCTCTCCCTCCCTCTCCTTACCTTGCTACCACTATTGGGATGTAGAGTAAAGATGCTGGTATCAGGACTTTGGTTATGTTGGATGAGCAAGGAGGTAAGTTCAGATTGTTTCAGTAAGGATGTAAACCATTCTCAAAGTGCTGTACTAACCGTGTGCAATTCTGAAAACCAGGGCCATAAAAAACACCTATGGTTATGTATGAGAACCCAAGTTACTTTTTGCCTTTAGCTTCACTGTCTGGTAAAGGAATGTACAATAACTGTATGAGAGTCTGTATTTCTTTTGAACTGTTTCCCATTAATATCAAAGAGAGCTGCAGGTTGAACTCATCAAAATCTTCATTTCTTCAGCAAGCATTGGGTCCAAATACAGCTACATGACTTGCCTCCATAAATACAAATTCCAGTATTATTCCATCAGGTGCTTTGTAATCTTCTCATTTGTTTGGCTACAAGTGAGAGGCATGCAGTATATGTATCCCAAGAGAAGCTAAAAGGTTTTAGCTTGCACAAAATGCAGTTTCTTGTTGTATAGAAATGTCAGTGAGGATAACAGGAGCTTAACATTAAAAGCAATAGTACAACTGGTTTATTACAGGCACAGTGTATGAGCCTTAGACTTAGACAAGTCTCTGCCTGTGGATGACTGTGACAAAGAAAGAGCTAAATGTATTCAATACAACCCAGGAAATTACAGTTGTGCCCTTTATATTATTACGAAGTAGTGAGTAGCTCTCCTGCCCCCCCCAGAACAAACCAATATTTGCTGCAGACCCACAGGAGAATCAATATGGTGTTTCCAAAGAGAAGTTAATCAAGAGAATGTGAATTTCAACTGTTCTGCATCAAAGCAGTTCCCCAAAAAGCCCACAGAATTACTTGGCATGTGCATGATACAAAGCTGTCTTAGGAAATGCTTTCTGCATTGGTGACACCATATTGCTAATCAAGCCCAAACATAGGTTATAGGTAATAGTACAACGTTATTGAGAAACAGACTGCATAACCTGACAAGTTCTTCTCATCTGTTACATCTCTGCTTCTCTGGCACTAAAATGAATGAAAAATAATAAAAGAGCCTACATAGAAAGTAGTTTCTTCTGTTTGCCTTTATGTATGCATATTATTGCTTCTTGTATTATGTTTCCCTTTTAAGGAAAAGAATTTAAACTAACCAAATATTTTTCTCATCAGTTTGTCTTGACAAGAAAAATATTACAGAGCATATTTTGTTATCTATGGATATTTTTTATTTCCTGAACAATGGCAGTAGAACTGTCACTGAATAGAGAAGAAAAGATGTTATTTATATCGAAACAGACAGCACCCGTGTAGATAATGTGCTTTGTTCCAGAAATGAATTATACACATGGAATACATCACAAATACTGTCAGAGAAATTCTGTAAATAGCCAGGTGTATCTAGCAATTTAACTCAGAAGTAGATCAGCAGAAACTGTACCAGTACCTCTAACTACCCCTGCATTTTGCTTTGGAAAAGTATGTTCTTTTTCTTAACCTGTTTTTCCACACACTGCTAGGGCTATTTATTTTATTTTGAACTCTTAATTTTGTGCACTTGAGTTATCTCACCTATCCATGCTAGGAAGAATATCAGTGGGAGCCAAGGCACTGAAGTTGGTGCCACTGAGCTCCCGTGAGTCCAGGCACCTCAATGTTAAGCTCCTACTGACAGTGGAAGCTGGAATGTGTGTTGTATGGCCAGAGACACAATTAGTTGATACTTATAGGAAAGAATCAGACAACTTAAAAGCCTCCTTAAATTGGTTACGGTCATGCCTTAAGTGGTTCAGTAAATTAAGCTTGTGACTATACAGCATGGGTTTCCCAATGAAAACAGCTTAACAAGTGCTACAAACCCTGGGAATATTTTAATCACTGTGTTAAATGTTTAATTATGTTTTGTCCATTTTAGCCATATGTATCTGTGATAATGCCTGATTTATTTATTTATTTTATTCTGTTTTAGTGATAAAGGATGTCTATTATTGGGCAAAGTACACTAATGATTACTTTGAACCCTCTGTAATTAGTGCAATCTGTGCAACTCACGGATGTCTCAATAGATTATCAGATTAAGGAAATAATTTGCTAACACTGCCATGTGATCTCTTTTCAGCTGACTGTACAAGTCACTTTAGATTATTAGGTGTTAAACTGACAAAAACCATGACATTGATCTTTCCAGTGGGCGGCAAGAAGAATATCTAATCACTGCAGAGCTCAAAGCTCTGTTTTTAGGTTTCTTAACAAAATAGTTTGCTTTGAAGTTAAACATACTTCACAAGAAAAACATCTTGAGTTAACCCAATCTAAGTAGTACAAAGTAGAACTCATTTTCTGACACCATAAGCATAAGTCTTCGGGACTGCAGACTTTCACAGTGTGATGCACTTAGGCAGTAAAGGTGCAGAAAAGAGCTAGTCTAGCTAGCTCCTATTGCCTAACAGTTTGGTGCAACAGATCACAGTCTTCTGTGACCCTCCAGAAAAGTGCAGCCTTCCAAGAGCTTTCATTACTCCTGTTTCAGAGAGAATGGGGCTGCCAAGAAAACTAGTGGCCTCTTCTGGTGCCCTTCAAAGTCACTGGGAATCTGAGTGAGCTCTTGGAGTACAGAATCACAGAATGGCTTAGGTTGGAGGGGTCCACAACAATCATATAGTTCCAATTCCCTGCCATGGGCAGGGTTGCCCAGGGCCCATCCAACCTGGCCTGGAGCACCTCCAAGGATGGGCACCCACAGCTCTGGGCAGCAGTGCCAGGGCCTCACTGCCCTCTGAGTAAAGAATTTCCTTCTAACATCTAACCTAAATCTCCCCACTTTTAGTTTAAAGCCATGCTCACCCGTGTCACTATCAGACTGTGTAAAAGGTAGGTCCCTTTCCTGCTTGTAAGCTCCCTTCAAGTACTGGAAGGCCACAATGATGTGTCATTCCACATCCTTCTTGTGCTGGGGGCCCCAAGCTTGGACACAGTACTCTAGATGGAGTCTCACAAGGGCAGAGCAGAAAGAAAATCTCCCCTCACTCCCTTCTGCCACCCCTGTGTTGAGGCAGCCCAGGATACTGTTGGTCTTCTGGGCTGACAAAGCACACTACTGGCTCAAATTCAGGTTTTCATCCATCAGGATCCCCAAGTCCTTTTCTACAGAGCTGCTCTCAATGAATTCTTCTCCCAGTCTGTACTCATATCTGGGACTGTTTTGACCCAAGTGCAATACTTTGTACTTGGCCTTGTTGAACCTCATTAGATTGTCACGTGCCCACTTCTCGAGCCTGTCCAGGTCCCTCTGGATGCTGTCCCTTCCTTCTACTGTGTCAACTGCACCGCTCAGGAAGTAATCCCTCTGCAAAACAGAACTACCACTTTTTGGGTCAGGTATATTCTCACCCAAGCCCATTCCACACTGTCTTTCCGTTGGGGAGCTCACAGGAATGAGATGAGGTTCTTCCTGAATGAGATTGTTTACAACAGTGAGGAAGCCTTTGCCAGAGCCTATCTGCATCCATAATGCTTATGTGTTTTTTTCTTAAGCCTAATATTGAGTCTCCCATTTAATTAAATATATACATATATGTAAATTATATATACACACAACTTTTAAAACTAAAACGTTGAAATTCCATACTGAAAATGTCACACAACAAAGTATTATTGAGTGTATTGGTGTCCTTTTAAAAAATATGTCGTTAAAACACGATGGCTTGGAAAAAATGTTAACATTTGTATGCATGCTGGTTAAAAACAGACTGTAGAGATGAAACTGATAGTACGAAGCAGAAATACAAAGATAAACATGGACTGCTGAACTGGTGCAGGCAGAACAGCAGCTTTCTTCTACCAATGGGAGGGAATTTCATCTCAGAAACTCCCATCACACTGTGACAATAGGGAGGCAGAGCAGTCTGGACTATCATGCATGGGTGGGTTTTTTTTGACATATGGTGATATGCTCATGCATATTACTCATTCATTACTAAGAAATGTTGTTCTTGTATTCTAAGTGAGGCAGGGGAAGAAAGTATGTCCAATAACAACAGTAGCCACACAGCTCTTTTTCATCCATGCCAAGATTAAGGAAAATCCACAACTTTGATAGCTGCCAAAAAAGTGTCAATGCAACCAAACCTGCAAAGAAACTGCATGTGCACAAGCACCATGCCCGTGAACTCAGAGTAACTTAGCTTACCCAATACCTCTATACGCCAGATCAAGCTGAAGTATAGAGATAAAACTTTGGAATAACCAGGAGATCCCCCATGTAAAAGAGCTGGGACCTTTTAACAGTGCCCTTGCCAGCTGAGCTCTCTACAGTTCTTCCATTAATTTTGAATTTTAAAGGTTTTCCATCAGTTATGGCTGACCTGTTTCTGCAGCTCTGGGGAAATAACTGCAGTGAATACAAACATAATTACAGTTTCTTTCCTCTTGAGAGCTAAACCTGCATGCAGGCCCCTTCTCCAGCTTATCTCCTATTTAACACCTAGCACAAAAATCGATCACAGAATCACAGGGGTTGGAAGGGACCTCCAGGTATCAGGAAGTCCAGTGTCCTCCTGTTAAGACAGATTCCCTACAGTAGGTTACACAGGAAAGCATTCAGGTGTATTTCCTGTATCTCCAGGGAAGGAGACTCCATAACCTCTCTGGGCAGCCTGTTCCAGTGTGCTGCCACCCTCAAAATAAAGCTTTTGTCATTTGTATGAAACTTCCAGTTTGAGATAGGCAGTGAGATGTCAGAAGCTGAATTGCTAGAGGTGCTCCCACAACACCTATAAGCTGAGCTGATCACAGTCAGAAATGATTTGCTAATTAGTAAAAAGTAAAAAATAAAAAATAAAAATTCCAGATTCTACAGGGAAAATAGCATTAATAATGTTGCAAGTGTAGTGCAGAACAAAAGACAAACAGATCCCCCACAATTGCAGGTTGTGCCTTGTCTACTGTTATTTTTAGCACCACTTGACATGGGCTCACAAGCACTCCCCACCAGCTTTCTTCCATTCGTATGCATGCTTTGCAGTGCCTTTCAGAGTGGAGCTAGGTCACAACTCAGGATATCTAAAAAGGCTGCTCTAGAAATGTACTTTCATCCAAAATGATTCTTTGTGGAAAACTGGATCACCCACTATCATTGGAAATAGTTAATCTGCTGACTCTCTTTCAAACTCAACCCTCTTGGTATGCAATTATGATTAAAATATACTCTCAAATGTCCTTTTTTAAAGAAAAAAAAAAAAAATTGTTCTTGGTGGAAATTGCTTCATTCCACATTTCTTCATTGAAGGAGCAAGCTCCCTTGTTCAAAGGCATTAAACTGAAATTCAGAAAGCCCAGGCCCAAATATTGGTTGAAGAATATTTTTTATTAATTGCAGATGGGGATGCAAAGGTGGAGCACCACCACATTTTCCCTGCCCTGTTCTTACATCCAACATTGTGCTAAAAATGCTTTTGCAACTGTGTTTGCTCAAGAGGCCACAGGAGGGGTTCAGGGATGCCCTCACCACTGCTGCCCCCTTCCAGCCACTTCCCCAAGGATCAGCCATAGAGAGGGGATTTGCCAAGCTGTTACAGAAGATCACTGGCAAATGATACCATAAAACTAGCCGAGCAAGCTTATAGTACTTCAGATGCTTGCAGTGTTGATACAGAAGTAATTCACAAGTGTAATCATATAGGTTAAAAAAATATACCCTTGCATAAATCCTAAGGCCTGCCATCAGTTTGCTGTAAGATTTGAAAACAGAAATATGGCCACTATATTTCAATTAAAGTGGCATTCTCAGAGTAGAATAGTATCAATATGCAAAAGGGACTACTACTTAGCAATTTCCTGGAGGAAGAAAGAAGGAAATCAGAATGAACACACGTCTAATGTGTATTCTGCCGCCAGACTGAGGCAGTGCCAGTTATCTTATATGTCATATATATGATTTATATGCATATAAATGTACATGCAGACATAATGTATTTAAAGAACATCGCAACAAACTATCAAAAAAGGTTTAGGCTACAACCTTGAAGTGCTTCTGTAAATTAGTGATAAAGAATATGATCTTTGCTGGTGTGAGTTTGCATAGATTCATGGCAGTATGTGCCAGCAGACTGTCTTTCTTAAGACCTTTAATAGAATGCACAAAGTTGGACTAGGGGAGGTCTTTGAGAACAACAAATTAAGCTTTTGATAATCATCTAATTACTTGCCAACAGTGATTCATTCTGGGCCAGATTTTAGTATCATTCCTACCTAGACAAATCCAGAGCTGCCCCATTAAGTTAATTCCTCTATAATATTTATGCCTCAATAATTGTGATTAGATTCATGAATCTATTTACTTGTCTGTGAGACCAGAGCTTTGACAGGTATGAACTGGTGTTGTTTCATGAAGCCAGCATAACTATGCTGATTTAAACCAGCTAACAGTGCTGTCCACTGTATTATCAACTACTAGCAAATGGTTTTAGGAACTGTCTAGACTTCTGGGCTACACACGTGGCATAGACTTTTTACACTGATGAGGTTTCCTTCAGAGGAAGATAAATTAGTTATGAGTCTCTTTCAAGAAATACTATAAGCATCAGACAAATCCTAAAGAAAGCTAAATTAAGCCAGACTCCTGGAGAGAGCTATAACTTGAACAAAAGTCTTTAAGTCACGTCAAATATAATCTTCAATTAATACTCATCTATTCAGGCAGAATAGGAAACAGGAAAAAAAAAAAACTCAAAATGCCCTGC
This sequence comes from Phasianus colchicus, assembly GCF_987193195.1. Taxonomy (NCBI): domain Eukaryota; kingdom Metazoa; phylum Chordata; class Aves; order Galliformes; family Phasianidae; genus Phasianus; species Phasianus colchicus. The sequence continues at coordinate 13,502,867 of NC_143437.1, read as the reverse complement.
TACACACTTGGCTTCAGAGATCTGAGCAAGGAAACATGCTGGCACTAGAAGCCAACCAGTGGTGCCTCATCTACAATTGATCCCTGCAGTCTCACCTGACATTTTCTATTGCCCAACTAAGGTTAGGAAAATACAGGCAGCAAAGTTGGAAGAGAGGTCAGTACCTCTTGTCCCCACAGTGTCAAATATGCATCTGATAACATCCTTTTAATTGAGAGCCCTGAGAAGCTAGGCTCTGCAAACAAGAGCAAAAGGAGGGAATTTGCAATGGAAATTCAGCAATTCCCTCCATGTTGCATAAGCCAGCAGAAAAGCCAACTCACACTCCCACCACTGCCTCCCAGAGCAAGTGTACTGCCCAGCTGCACAAAACTCAGAGCTAGTGAGGAGCAGGAGAGCTTGGAGGAATACCATCTTCTACCATGTACTCACAGTTCTGGTGAGATTCACAATCTGTGGGTACAAACATGAGCTTCTGCTCAAGCACCCACACCAAAATGTAAAATTACGGTGGGCATTAAAACAATGCAACCTAGTACCTCTACAAGAAATACACTCATTACAAGAAAGACATTGAGGCCCTGGAGTGTGTCCAGGGAAAGTCAAAGAAGCTGTGAAGATTCTGTAGCACAAGTGTGATGGGGAGCAGCTGAGGGAACAGGAATGATTCAGCCTGGAGAAGAGGACGCTCAGGGGAGACACTGCTCTCTACAACTGCCTGAAAGGAGGTTATGGTGAGGTAGGGGTCTGCCTCTTCTCCCAGGTAACATTGAGAGGATGAGAAGTAATGGCCTTAAGTTGTGCCAGGACAGGTTCAGGTTGGATATTAGGAAAAAATTCTTCTCAGAAGGAGTGGTGAGGCACTGGCACAGGTTGCCCAGGGAGGTGATGGAGTCACCGTCCCTGGAGATGTGGCACTGAGGAACATGGGTTAGTGGGCATGGTGGGGATGATCTCGGATTTGATGATCTTAAAAAACCTTTTCCAACCTTAATGATTCTGTGATTCTAGTTATTTTCTCAGTAGATTATCTATCTGGCAAAACTTGAGCAATGTACCTCCCAGGTTTCCTTCTCAGTTTCCCAAGACTTTGCTCACATTATATGTGCTCCTTTTAGAGGACACTGCCAGGTAACTCTGAACCCCCTGGAATCGGGGTCCATAATGCCCGTGCCATCAGGAGGCAGGCACATCCAGCTGGGAAGAAGGAGAATTGACAGCTGAAGAGCAAATGCAGCCAGCAATGCTGACATGGCACTTCTTCTTCAAGTCCAGCTTCATGCTAGGATTAAGCAAACATTTTAAGTCCAGTATTTGAATTATTTCAGCTTGAATAATTTAGGACAGTATTTTCAAGGCCCTCTAGGGGTGAGATGCCCAACTCTCATTAAAATTAATTAAATACAATTCATTTTAATGGGAATTGAGCATCCAAATCCCCCAGACAGCTTTGAAAATCTAAGCCTCCATTGTTAATAGAAACCCAACTAAGAAATTAGGCTTATTCATGTTCTCAAACAAGTAAGGAGGAGTTTCATACTGACATCAATAAGCACATGATATTTTTTTTTCTAAAATATTTTCTTTTTTTTTTCTTTTTCTTTTTTTTTTTTAATCTTGGCAGAGGTCAGTTAACGTCAGGGATGACATTGGATTTCTCCTATAACCAATGCTGTCTTAATTCCTTCCCTCTTTAGTTCTTTCTCTTAGTTCTTTCCCTCCTTCCCCCAATTCAAATTCTGTGTTTATATTTTTTCTTCTCAATACAGGGAACAGGAATGTGATTGTTTCACAGACTTATTAGGTACATATATATATTTTTACTGGATTGAAATGCCACTCCACGTAACTTTCTCATCAGATGTAGTACTTGAGTTTATCTTTTATGAAACAAATGTTGAAGCTTTCCACCAGTATAAAATGCCGTAACTACCACAAACTCCACATAAAATCCCCAATCCTACTGGATCCTATATCTGTTTATGTATTTACGCCAGTGGATAATCTGGTCCTACAATTTTATATTGTGGCATTCTGTTTCTCTAACACAGTAAGTTACTCTGAACCTTTAAGTCACTAAGAGAAGACTAAATCACTGTCAACCTTAAGTAGAAATAAGACAAATTCTGTTTAATGCCAGCAGAGACAGTGCTGATTTTAGGCTGGTTACTGCACTTGATGCTTCAGTCACTTGCCCCAGAGCAAATCAGAAATGACCCCATTGAAAAATCTTATTCTTTACCTATTGTTTATTTTCATAAAATTGCCTGGGGACAGAGACAATGTATGCCACAGCTGGTGGTCCTCTTTCAGTGAGCATCAGCTCCCACGGTGCCTGTAGTTCCTCTTTGTTTGCAGGAGTTACTCCTGATTTGCTGCATCCATGCAAGAAAGAAAATCAGCCCCAAAGCCATATGCAGATTTGAGATTAACCTCCAAAGCCAATCAGAGAGGCAGGTTTCAGTTTTCTCAGCCCCTGGAAAAAGAAGTACTTGGACATAGCTCTTAACAGCTTGCATACCACCTCTGGTCCTGTTACTGCCAATTGTCTCACTCAGTCCCCACTAACCCAAGCAGTTACACCGCCACACCTCACCTAACTCCAAGGCACTTGTAAGTGTAAGTAACTGAGGTATTTTCCATGGAAAGTTACCTTTTCTCTTGTATTAACATGAATAAATGCAAAATAATAACGTTTTATCTTGCTTTCTCTTGGATATCATTGGTGTCTTAGTAAGTGGTGCATTGTATTATGTTTCTGGACCTTAAAGTTTATAACCCTTACTTTCTACATCATTACATTTTGTTCAGATTAATATATTTTGAACATCTTCCTCCATTGTTTTACTCTTTCCATATTAGTAAAAAACATCTTCGGCATCCAGAACGGCTTACATCATGTTAACAATGCATCAGATTGGATTAATGCATTGTAACGTCATTACTGATTCAGTTCCACATGGTCATTTTTCACGTTCTGTTGAAGACAAAAACAAACAAAAATACAATTCATTCCACACTGTCATCCCTTTGTCCTGACCAGAACAACTCGATCGTGTTGAAGAAGGCATGAACCATATCAACCAAGACATGAAGGAGGCCGAGAAAAATTTAAAAGATTTAGGGAAATGCTGTGGCCTTTTCATATGTCCTTGTAACAAGTAGGTACTGGGTACCGGCTCTGCTATGTGGTGTCCAGTTTTTTTTGTCACAGTGAATGTCTGAAGTTTTTGTCTTTTTTTTCTTTGTCCTTTTCCATCTGCTTCATTCTGTGGGGATAAAATACTTGTGTTTAATCAGAACAACTGGAACGCATCGAAGAGGGAATGGACCAAATCAATAAGGACATGAAAGAAGCAGAAAAGAATTTGACGGACCTAGGAAAATTCTGTGGTCTATGTGTCTGTCCATGTAACAAGTAGGTGCTGCCTGCCTCATCTCTTTGAGCACTTAAGGCTGATCCCAAAGGCCTTGTGAAGCTCATCCTTGCTAGGCACATGGACAGGATGAGCATGTGGCATGCAGAAGGAACGATTCTGGTTCAAACGCGTTCATCTCATAGCATAGACAAGTGACTGGAAATTACTGTAGATGCATTAAAATCAGGCATACTGCAGTGAAAGCTTCACTGTTGACACCTTCTAATGGTATAAGTTTCAACATTTTACACAAAGTGTACTGAGTGGTTCCATTTTCCAGAGATCAAAACCACTGGAGCTACTTTATTCCTGGAGGTCCTAAATTTTAAAACATTTTCGCAAACAAGTTTAATAAGGAACAACAAAAAAACCCTATAGTTTAAAAATGCAGAAGAGGCAATAATAAACACTAGTCAAAATTATAGATGAAAACCATACTTCTCATTGTTCAACAGAAATTGTTCTTGACAAAACTGAAGAAGACATGATGTTTCACAATTGGAACTCAACTTGAAAATGGTTTTTATCCTGTCACAAACAACCAGATTTGAGAAAATCCAAGCAAAAAAAATTATCTCATTTGGGTAGCATGTACACTAAGGAGAAATGTTGAAATGTATCAAATGTGCTTGCATGCCATCACTTTTGAACGAAACTGTTCTCCAGTAATGCAAAGCTTGTTTTAACTGCCAGATGAAAATGTGAAGTACTGTTATGTGGTGTAGGAAGTTGGGGATAAAGTGGGCAGACCAGAAGTCCTCAAGGAACAGCAAACCCAGCATGCAATGAGTCAGCAATCAGACAGATTACAGTGAAAGCATTTATAAGTGATTGGCCAGAGACTGCACAAAAAACAAGGCAGAGAGCAGTGGTTCTGCAGTACTGTACACTCTTCCTGCATGGCACAGATGCTTTCTTTCTCAGTCAGTCCTACAAAGATTATCCAGATCAAATGAAAGTGAGCTGCCATGGAATTCAGTGGAAATTTGGCCCAGAACAGAAAGATTAGGACTGGATTTCTGCCTTCTCAATCCTGATTTATTTTGAAGAGAATTCCCTTGGGACACAATGCAGTTACTGCCTCAGATTTCAGAATTGGTTTTGCTCCTGTGTACCCAGCTACAAATACTTTGCAGAGGTAAACAGTCTGCACAGAATATGTATGCTATTGCCTTGATATACAGAGTGGGAGTGAGGCAATAAGAAATGGAAAGAAGGACACACACACACATATAACTTTTGAGTGGGTTCTCCTGCAGTCAGTTCCAGCTCTGATATTGCTTGCATCCCTGATAGCCTTCTGAATTAGAACAGGCAGTTGAACAAGTGCAGGAGAGCTGCAGGTACAGAGACACTCCCACACTCTAAAAGCTGTTACAAGCTAAAGAAGAGCAAGCCAAGACAGCATCATGCTCCTCCTGGAGCATATACCAACAACACAAGTTCTTCCCTGAAGCACAAAAAATCATGTATTTTACAGGAATCTTCATTTTTCAGAGCAGATTTAATTGTTCTATTCTGTAGGAAAGGCTGCTCTGAACTGACAGCCAGACCTGTGGCATGGATGGGGTTAGTAGCTGACACATGGCACTGAAGCATTTACCACAATGATTGCAGTATCATGAAATCGATAGGTGCAAGAACAGGAAAATACTGTATGCATACGATGTTCATTTTTCAAGGTGTGTCATCCCGGCTATAAGGCAGTATTCTGCCTTTGCAGACTGCAGTCTGATTTCATAATCGAGCACTGCTAATCAGTGAACATGTTTAGAAACAAAATATGGATGAACAATGCTTTTGTAGCCTGTTCCTTTTAATCACTGTGCCAGGAACCAACTGGTACAAATAAGACGAAGACTGAGAAGTGTAGTGTAGGAGGGAGAGAAATCCAGATAGTTCTGAGCATTAGTATCACCATGATCTTTTAGTGCTTTTCTGGTTAGTGGTAAATTAAATGCACATATTTCATAAAGATTAACTGTTTCACATATAATTGTACTCTGCTGTGAATATAACTCAGTGAGTCATATCAAAATGTAAAGCTTGACCCTCCATTCTTAGAAGACCCACAATGCCCATGTCATGAAACTTAGGCTAAACTGCAGTTAAAGGACAAATACTACTGACCTTGAGCAGGCCCAGGCTCCACCTGTATTAATTGCAACTCCACAAGAAAATAGAGGTTGGGCTCTGGGTACATCAAATCATTCACTTCTAACATAGACACTGAGTTGTGTGGGTTTAAAGAGCAGACAAATATCTGTAAATATATGAGAGCTACTTTCACTTATTTCTGGAAATGTGAAACTCAATTGTTAGTTTCAGAGATCTAAGAAGAAATAAGCCAAGCATCCTCTTTCTAACTCTTCACAAATTTAATAGAAAGTAAGCAACGAAACAACAGATGGGAAATATCCTCTTTGCACCTGTATTTTAATTCAATACGGAAGGATGCAACACATCTTCAGGCTTAGCAGATACTGAGCTCCTTCAGGGGGCAAGGAAAGAACATAAAACCAAAGATAAGTTTGTTGTGTTCTTTCCTGAAGTCCCCAGAAGCATGCTGTTTCTCTCCCAAAATCCAAGCCACAGGGCTGTTTATATGACTGACTGTTGCTGACTGAAGAACAGGGAAACCATGGGGATTTGCAGTTTCCAAGAAGTCTGTTGAAAACTGCTCCATTTCTAGAATAAAATCAAGAATTTGCAGAGACAGATCCTGAACACTCATGCTGTCTTGTTTAAGTATTCAGTCTTGTCCGACAGCTCCAATGCAGCACCCCTAAATATGTTACACATGCTAATCTACCACTGAAGGTATGCCTGGATTTTAATTTTTGTCCACGGCAGCTCAGTCAAAAATGGCTCTTTGAAAGTGAATAACAAATATAACAAATACAGTGACATGTTAGGCTACTATAAAGTCCTGTAGTTTAAAAATCCTGAAGGAAGTAATGATCCATTTTTGCCTGTGTCTTGCTTATTGTGAAGGCTGTAACTGCTGATGCATTAAGAGTATGACGAACTATTGGAGCAACTGTGCTTACTGAGAATGCTTTACTTCTTATTCATGCCTGTAGCTGGTGCATGAAGAAAATGTAGAAAAACTTCCCTTTCTGATGCTAGATTGCTTGTATCTATTCTTTTCTCCTGCATTCATTTCACTTCTGCCTATTTTACTTTTTGTCTCTGTGGACAAAGGTTTGTACATCAACTGTAGATGTATGATTACTATTTTCATGTACCGATATATTATTTGAAAATCTAACAAACCCTATGAATTTTATGATAAAATAATCCCCAAACCACCTTGGAAAAGGTTAGGGGCTTTAACTGCCTCTTATGCCACATATATGTTAACAACAGCAAAAGCCCAATGTTCTGCATTGTAAAATGTTAAAGTCTAGCCAAATCCTTTTTACTCTAAGAGGGTGTGTTGCTGTGATGTGATGTACACACTATACTTGGCAGTTATGTTTTTATGTCTGTCTGCCAATACGTTCTCTGTGTTTGATGTCACAACGTATGTGTCAGTGAAATGAAACAATGTTTTCTACTTATCTGTATTTCTTCTCTCTTTTTTTTTCTTCTTTTTTTTTTTTCTTTTTCTTTTCTGGAAACTCAGTCAACATCCAAAAACTTGTGTGAAGTGTTGTGGACTTAAAAGTTGCAATTCACCCTATTGGCTACAAAACCTCTGACCATCACAGTTGTTGTGGCAGTAAAGTTTTTAAAAAAAAACAACCCAAAACTAAACAAAAAACCATCCTTTTATTCAGGGTTATGATATATCGGTATACAATCAATGACCCTCTGAAAACTCATTTGCTTGATTCAGCTTCTAGCTTGGAGAAGTAAAATTTTGCATTTGTCCTTGTCCACTGGATGCTTTGTTACTCATCAACTTTTTTGCATAGGCTTAAATCAAGTGATGCTTACAAAAAAGCCTGGGGCAATAATCAGGATGGCGTTGTAGCCAGCCAGCCTGCACGTGTTGTAGATGAACGGGAGCAGATGGCCATCAGTGGTGGCTTTATCCGCAGGTGAGCCTTTTTATCCACTGTTTTCTCTCTATTTTCCTTGTCACTGATATATTTAGATTTCTTCCATATGGTCATGAGTTCTGTGACACTTGTTAACTCCTTCAGTGACACTGGGTAATGTGATGGTGCCAGTGTTTTCCACCATGTTACCATGCACCAAAGCATTCAGCAGCTCTTCCTTTCTTTTCTAAAAGAAAAGAGCCTTAGGCTCTCTGCCAAAGCAAAGCCAAGCACAAAACTTGAAGTACAATTTCTACCAGAGGTAAATAGTTTTTGAGAAAACTACTTCCCTACTCATGATCATCCAGAGACCCTCACTGAACAGGGAATGTTGCCCCATTCCTCAGCTGCCCAGAAGCCAAAACCACATGGAAACATTTATCCTTCAGTGGCAATCTCTGGCACTCAGGTGAAAGCTACTTTGAAATACACAGCTATACTAATGGCAACTAAACTGCAAACTTTCTCCAGTACATGGGGGTTCAACAACAGCTACATACTGATTACATTGCTTACAGAGCATGTATTTAGATGACAATATTATCAGCTAAATGGATAAAGGCATACCGGTAGGCAAAGCTTTGATCTCTGAAGATTAAGGATGCTGGATTAATAACTAATTATCTTTCCAGAAACTATTATCCACTTATTTTTTTTGGTTGCTGTAATAAAAGGAAATCAGTGCGATAGAAGCAACGCTGTCATGCAATCTGGAGTGTGGGATGGAGTTGCCATTTAAGTTTGCTGGGTCTGCCACTCACTTTTTTTATTATTTCTGGATGGCAGCCCCATCACAGCAAAGGCTGGGACATGCTAACAGAATAGCAGTCAAGAAAGTTATGCCATGGCATAATTCTTCCACAAATAGCTTGTAGAACCCTTTTAGCACCTTGATGAAGACAAATTATACAAGAGACTCAAAGCAGTCATTTTGTGAGTGGGAAACGTTTCCAAGTGCCAGTCTTCACGTGCCTCTTCAGTCCTGGGAGCACTGAACTTGGTCCTCAATCAAGTGCAAGTGTTTCCTTTTAAAAAATAAGCAACTGTAAAAGATGGGGCTAAGAGGACAGTAAAAAGGCAAATAAACTGGGAAAATCTGATTCTATCTATTGAAAACACATTTAATTAAATACAAGGTTGGGTCAGGATTTTCTTGCCCAATATTTTGGCAAGCCCCAAGTCTGTGAAGAATAAACGGTATCCTGTGTGGTTGAACACAAGCAGCAGCTACAGCGTTAGTTCCATTGCCTGCTGGCATTTCCCACACTGTAATCACACAAAGATCCAAATGAAGTGTCCTTTCATTCTTCCACATCTTTTGAGAAAGCCCATTGCTAGCAGGGAGACGTAGTAAGTGGCACAGACTAGCTCAGGCAGCAACACTTTTAGGAGCAGAAGGAATGAACAGTACAAATTGAGAGTGACAAACTCAGACAATTAATCCCAGCATCCAAAAAACAAGTATGTGAAGGTTTTCAGGACAGCTACTTAATAATCCCCTTTTTTCAAAGCTGAGCACTGTAGCATGCTCCACAGCTGACAGGCAAGGGAGGATGCAGGAGAGGTTTTGGGTGAATCAGTTTCAGGGGAATCTCTTCTCTCCTTGCTTCAAATAATTGGTTGGTTTTATTACTTCAAGGGTAACAAATGATGCCCGGGAAAATGAAATGGATGAGAACCTCGAGCAGGTCAGTGGCATCATTGGCAACTTACGTCACATGGCCCTGGACATGGGCAATGAGATCGACACACAGAATCGCCAGATTGACAGGATCATGGAGAAGGTAAGAACTGACATTTCTAAGAGAACCCAGAAAAGGGCAGTGTTTTCCCTTCTGCAAGCACAGGCTGTGCATAAGAAGGGCAGATGTATCTACCAGCTGGTTCTCAGCTCTTTAAAAGAGGTCATGCTGTAGTTTTAATTCTGCTCAGATGACAGATGACAGAAATAACTGTTGGTGCTCCACTCTCTTCTCCTACCAAATCTTTGGGCCAAAGCAGAACTTGCTGCTGTGGATCTTTAGTAACTTTCAGTGCTGGTTGGGTTGAAGCAGCACTTTTGGGTTTGCAAGACAACAGCTAGTGAGGAGACCCCTTAGCACAAATAAAGACTAATTCTGCAAGGGTACTTCTGCAAGGGTGTTGGGAAAGGACAAATACCCTGAGTTGTGCAGAACCATGGAATTTTGACCCTGGCACTTCCTGGCATATTTTAAGTCTTCCCGGACTTTCCTTCCCTCAGAAACTGCACAAGTGATTTAGAATAGGATTGCTTCTTTAGAGGACCAGTCACAAAAAGGGGATGGGGACGCATTAAGCAAGGCTTTGCTGCGTGGTAACAGTCCAGCTAGGCTTGTCATACTGCCTGATTATAATCACATTACAACATATCCACCAGCTCTCTTGGTGCGCGTACATAGAACTGGACCATACATGGGCCTGGTGAAGTCCAGAAGCTCAGTATTTCTACTGTGATATCACCAGCTAAAAAGGTAGAAAGCACTGTTCCAGTGCCAGACCTGCATTGCAGATTTCTGAAGCATAAAACAGTACCCTCCAAACCCGGCTGGATTCTCACTGCCATACTCACATCTCAAGATCTGCAAGCCATCTGCATTCATACTGGCAGCGCTCCAGGCACAGGCAGTCAGGCTGAAGTGACATAAGAGGCTAGATCTTCATCTGGTGTAAAATCAATACAACACTTGACTTCAGCTGAGATATACACAGCCTGAGGATCTAACCCAAGGACTTACATGTGCTGCTTAGAGTTAATGCTGACCATAAGAGGGAGAGCTTGTACTCTTGAGCCTTCTGGCACGTGCAAACCTTCTCAGATGAGCAGGATGTCCATGCTTGTTTTTCATATCACTTAATTATACCAGAGCCTAGTATGCACACATACACACACACACAAAAAAAAAAAAAAAGAAAAAAAAAGAAAAAAAAAAGACATAGCAGTCAGGGATTCAGTCAGCTCACTTTCCATATTCGAGTTTGATTCCAAGAAGGATTAGGTGAAGAATATGTTGCCTTACAGGCAGGAAGCTAGTCTCTGACATAGTCATACAACATAGAAGAATGCATGGTTTTGTGTCAGTCAAAAGCCTGCTTCATAAAGCTGCATCTATTAGTCTGCATATATTGGAAAATGTACATCATGTCACCATGATGCCATTCTGCAGCACTTCCTATTTTAGGGAAAAACGAAATGGGTGGTTGGAGGTGAGAGATTTACCATTGCTATTCATATGAAAAGCAGAAGAAAACAGCAAATTAATCTACACTGCAACATGGAAAATTATCCATCCCATGCCATAACTGGGTTTAAATAACAAGTCTATGACATAGATTATTGTTTCAGAGGAAGAACAAAGACACGCACACATTAGTAGCTATCCTGCTCATGACAGAGCATAGTAGCAGGAGACATTCCCTGCAGATAGAAATCAGATGCATCCTATCCACGTCTGCAGGATGCTATCACAAAACGTAGAGATCCTAACAAGGATTCTCAGCTCCTGCTTGTAAACATCTGGAATTTGAAAATACTGACCAGGCCCCTTGCGAACATGAAGAACGTGGGCCATATCTCTAGGCAGTGCATGTTGAGAGCAGTGGCTAACTGAGGGACTGGCCTTCCACATCTGAGTGGTTTTCCTAGAGAGTTAGGTATGCACTGTTTCATACAGCAAACGGAAAAAATGTTGCTAGCTAATACAATTCATTAAATCCAGTCTCATAGGCATGTCCTGTTGGTCAGAGCCCTTAGCTAAAAAGAGTGACACATTTCTGAAAGACGGACTTGCAGTGTACACAAAGAAATCACGAAAGCAGCATAAAAATAGGAGTCTTCAGTCTTAGTGAAAATCTGCTGAATTTCTCTGAGTAAGAACCTGTGGCCCAAGCAGTAATGAGATACTAAAAAAGGAAACATAAAATATTAGGATAACGCTCTGTGAAAGATAGAAATTACTGAATCTGGATAATACCAAATACCAAAACCAAAAAATGTACATGCTTCCATTCTGCTACGAGACATGGCAATAGGCATCACCCCTGGCTGATGGCAGGCAATGCAGGATGACTGGAGTGGTTTTGTTTTTCTGACCAACTAGAGCACTGCGCTTTCAGTCAACTATCATCATTAGAAAAAACCATGGTTGGCATATGTTGCAAAAGCTTGGGTACCTCACCAACCTTACCCAAATGCTTCTAAAGCACTTATGTTAAACTGGATGTGTGCATCCAAACCAGAGCAATTTCATAATGCAGAGAGGTAATCTAATCTATTCATGGTAATCAGATAAGGCAACAAATAAAAGGTTTTATCCTTCCTTTAGATCAGAGAAAAAGGGACAACAACTAAAATGATGATGTGATAAGTAGGTGAAAAAGGTCAGATACCATCATCAGAAGACAGCCTGTTCCAAAAAAGAGCCATTAATGAAGAGCTGGGAGGAAACTAGAAGGGCTAAAAACACTTTTTCTTGACCCAGTTGGGAAGGTCTGGGCAAGGACTCTCACTGACTTGGATGAAACATCATTTACCAAATTTAGGCTTCAGTATTCCCATTTAGAAACATTATGTTTCATCAACACTTAACATTCAATCAATATTGATGTATTTCACAAAGTTAAATGCTTTCAAGCCATTAATTTATCTTTCAGGTAATCTTTTGGCAAAAGCTATTCTGCAATAGACAAGGTCAAATTCATGGATAAAAAACAGAAACGTGGTTCATACTGAGCAGTGATGGTGATTTACTCTTGCAGAGGATCTGGCACATGCTGCTGTACTAAAAATACATATTTACATTTGCCAGAACAATTAGGGAGAAAAGCCCAAGATGCTTAAGAGTGATTTATTGCAGATCTGTATAACCATTTTCAAAGGTTTTGAAATGAATGTGGGAAAGATGCTTCAGCCTTTGCAAATTGAAGATTTAAAATAAATCTGCACTATTTGGGTACACCCCAGAGAGCTGGCAATAATCATCAAAGCAAAAAGTAAAAATAAAAAATGAAGACATCAAACTGCAGAAAAGAGTTTACTATTTGATGTCATGCTTTTAAAGCAATAACACAACTCTCACCTTTCCCACAGGTCTCATTTCAAACACTGAAAGAATTTTCTATCTAGTCCTCTGCTAGCAATATGGACTTGAAAGGAGCTTTGCCAGTTTTAGTCAGCTACAATAATGTCTCTGACTCCAAAACTAAGTTCTACAGAGCAACAGAAAGCCATGCTTAAAGTCTCTGCCCCCTCAAACAGAACTCCAAAATCTGTTGTTCTATTAACAGCATTTTTTAAGTATGGCAAGTGTTACAGCACGGAAGACAGTGAAGTTAACAGTTCAGCCCACACTGGACTAAATTCCAGTTTGATTTTTACAAATGATGGTAGAATCCCAAATCATGATGGAATCCCTTCCTTCTTAATTCCCATCTGTGCAGCTGCCTGATCAAAGAGGTTACCCTGTCTTGCAGCTACACTGAACGCCTTGTTGAGAGAGAGGAGTAATGGCATCACTCCTGCTTCTTCCTTCCTTGTCACACACGCAGTCAAAAGGTCCAGACAGAGTCCAGGTCCACTGAATGCAAGCCTTACAGAGAACTGGAAGATTTTCACTAATGAAATCGACATGCACATCACAATTTTCATCCTGTCATCCATCACTGTTGATGGTGCAAGCCATCAGCACCAGCCACAGATCTGGCATGGCATTTAAGAAAAACTGAATACAAACACAAAAGCTCACAAAAACTCAAAGGCTACTTACTCAGTGTCACAAAATCAGGCTAATCTGTAGCTTCCATTTGTTTTGTTTTTCCTAACAGCCAAAACTAAAGGAGTGCCCACAAAGCACTGTGCAGTTCTCTCTCTGCCACATAATCATCTGTCTGCTTTCTTTGTGTTTCCCTAGGCTGATTCCAATAAAACCAGGATTGATGAAGCCAACCAGCGTGCAACAAAGATGCTCGGCAGTGGTTAAATGCAGCAAAGTGCATTTCCTTTTAATGCTGTCCCAGAGGGCAGTACCTTCATGCTTTTATCATGGTATTTACCTACTAGGTTTGCACACATGCACATATCAGCCCCATTGTAAATGTTGTCCTGTGTAGTTTGTCAGCTTTCCAAAAATGATACTTGTAATTAATTTTTTTCTAGATATCTTTCTTTCCAAAGGTTGTACATAGTGCTGATTTGATGGCTATAGCTCACTATGATGTTTTTTGGGATTTTCCCTTTCCTTGTTTCTGTTTGGATTCCTTTTCCTTTTTCCTCTCCTTTTTTTAAATGATGTTTGCTGATTGACAACCATGTTGGAATGCTAAACGTGCTGTTAACCTTTAAATATACAGTATTGTTCTTGTAAAACTGTGACATTCCACAGAGCTACTGCCATGCTCCTGTCTTTGGGTATCACGATATTTAAGCACTTAAACCTGCTGTCTTCAGTTCTTCATTGCCATTATCTGTTGTTATGATTTCATGATTAGACAATGTGGAATTATCTTACTATAACAAGCATTGCACTACAAAGTGATGTGATTTATGCATTTATGCATGAGGAATAAATAGACTTTTAGACTCCTACTTAAACAAGACTTTTTCCCATGGCAGTAGCATACCAACAATGACAACAAAAGCATGCTCAGTATTCGGACTCTTTTGGGACTATGTTATACCAGCAAGTTTGCAGTCGTGCCACTTTTTCTTGTTGATATATATATATATATAGAGTTACTAATCATGATCATTTTTTTTAATTATGAAAAAAAGAGGGATTTGGCACTCACCATTTAGCCATTGCCAGCAAAACGTGCTTGGCTGAAAATATGTCAAAGACAAAAAGAATAAGTGTAATATATTGGGTTTGTCTGCTGCTTTTGAAGACTATCTTTTGAAGGAAACGACTACCATATGAAATGGTGCAAAGAAATGTAATTTTTATAAGGCTCTCTCTTACTAGTCGCTATCCCCATGTGGTTTGTTATCAGTACAGTTCTCTGTTGCTTACCTAGAGCTATGCACACCAAATCGCTGAGATGTTTAGTAGCTGACTTAATTAAAAATAATAAAAAAACCTAAATGAATGAACTCTAGATAAACTGTGAGATAAATATCATTTACAGCATGTAATATGAAATTCCTTATGTCTCCTGTCAGTTTGTGAAGTGATTGACATTTTGTAGCTAGTTTAAAAATTATTAAAAATTATAGATCTCAGAATCCATGCTTGCTTTATCTATTTGTTGTTCTATGTGTCAGCGAGACCCAGTTATTTGTCACTAACTGGGAAAAGGAGAAGGGCAAAGAAGTCCAAAGACTCTTTACTAATTGGTTCTGTATGAGAACTAGAAACAAAAGATTTCTGTTTGCAATATTGTATAACAGGAGAAGTGTCTGCTCTAAAAATAGCATTTTACACTAAGTACAAAGTGAATATTATTTTAAATAACTTGGCTTGGATTGTTGAACACTGAATCAAAATATATTTTCTTGTTCAAGGGAAAGGAAAATGAAATAAATGATATGCTGCAAAAGGATACAGTTCCTTAGTCAATACAATTCATTCCTGTGGCGGATCTGGACACATGATACATACCTCTTTTCAAGGAACACTTTCAACTACAGAGTTTGTGTATTTTGCTAAGAATATATATTTTTAAAGGACTAACAACAGCTAACATTTACTGCCAGTGAAAAGTGTTATCATATTTTCCCAGGGTTTTTTTTTTTCCCTATATGAACAAATCATGATTAACTCTACATGAGCGACAGTTCACTCATGCATCTCACATGGCCCTAAGTCAAAATACACAAAGAGCACAAATGCTAGCATAATTAAAATCACATGCTAATGTATACACAAGCAGTATTTTCTTTAGCAGCTTCTTATTTTTAGTATCTACTAAAAATTCATTTATGTAAATATTTCTCCCCCACTACTCTAAGCCAAAGAGTAAACTTCAAGCAATTATTGTTAATCTGCCGGCCATTTCCAATCCTGTTCATTCAGGGATTCTAGCACTTGTGACAGCGCTGTCATCCTGCAACGTCAAGGCTACTGAAAGGCGGGCAGTAATCATACTGGAGAATGTGACAGTATGAGAACATACAAATAACAAATGCAAGGGTATTTGGAAAGGGTAAGGGAAATATAAGAGGGTAGCGATGATACTAACGGAGATCTCATTCTTGTCTGTGCGACAATAAAGCACTCTATCTGAAGAAAATCAAACTTTTGAAGGCCATTATAGCTGTCCAAAAATACACAGTGTTGTTGTGGAGGAAAAATCGCTACGGCTTGATGTCTGTTTTTGTATTGAACAAATATGAAGAGAAAACCAAATGAAGCTTTTTGCCAAACTGAAAATTTAAAGCGTAGAAACATTGAAATGTTTCACTGTATTTGTTGTCGTATCCTTCCGCCCCACTGTAGGCAGGGCCTCTGAGGAGACAGCTGAAAATGGCTTCAGTAAATAAGTGTAATATATTGCATTTCTCTGATGCTTTTGAAAATTGACTTTTGCAGGATTCATTATTCTTGAAATAATTCAAAGAAAGCTTCGATCTCATGCAGTTTGCTCCTAGAACAATCCACTTGTGTTCATTCAGTTTTTTACTCAAATCCCTGACACAGCAGCTGACTCAATAGTTTTAAAGGCAATGTTGTCTCAACTATGACATTTCCCCTTTTTTGTTTGCCCCATCTGCTCCGCCCAAGTTTCCCACAGTGTGGTGCAGGCTTCCCCTGAGCCAGCACAGGTAGAGTGCAGGGTTACCTGCTATAGAGGCAAGGCTCACTGATAGGAAGGGGACAGGCAAGGAGCTGGAATTACAACTCCCCTAAGCCCTAAGTTGACAAGGTCCATGCTTAGTGGCTTATTTTGTATCATACACACGCCTCCTTTCATAGTCTAGGTGGGAAATATCAAAGTAATCATCTAGAAGGATATTTGAACGTTATTCCTCAATTACATAAAACACATAAGTAGTCTAATGCGCTGTGCAAAAAGTCATCTTCATTAAATATCTAGCCCGATTTCAGTAGTGAAAAACTCAGACAACTGGAAAATTTAATAACATCCAGGAGGCTCATCTGAAAGAAAATTTAAAGCCTCAAGGATGTTAAGAAGTATTAACATCAGCACGACCACACCAATTCTAAGCTGGTTTTGGCTTTTCAGACTGATAGAAACACAAGAAAAAACTATGGGTCTTACCGTGTCGTCTGACAGAGCGTACCTTATGACAAGAACACAGACTTGATACAGAAGTACAAAGTGAAAAATAATTAATTAGCACTCCTTGCAGATTTGGTGTTAGTAGTGTATATAACAAGAAAAGACTCTAACAGCAAAGAGCTTTTTTTTTTTTTTAAGAAATGCAAATTGTGTGAGCATACAGGTGTTAAGTACGATACATCCTTTGTTTCTGAAGATAACTAAATATATCACAGTTTGCTTGACAAACTATAAAGCTTCTCCTTAGAGAAATGCCTGTGCCACATGACATGTTTATTACAGATGTACGTTAAATCTTCAAGAGAGATAGGTGACAGTTACTCTCCAAAACACTGTGTGACACAGCAATAGCTTCCACAGGCTTTGGATCTCGACCCAAATATGGCAAGATTGCTCAAGATTTATTTGAAGGATCTGAAAGAAGACAAGTTCATTTTCATACTCTTTTCCTCCCTTTGTTCTCCTGCATGTACATATGCACATATAAATCTTTAGTTTTAAAGGCACTGAAAAGAGAAGAGCTGAGCACTCAGTAATATGGAAAATTACGTGTGTCAGAGACAGCTTAAGTACATGCACTGTTGCTGTGTGTGCCTGTGGGTGGAGGTGTGCAGGATGAGACTGCTGTCTTCTGAACCATTTTGTTGCCTTTCCAGAAAGAGGTGGGGACAGTTTGGAATTTAATAGAACATAAATGTATTTTTAAACCTGTGTATAACTATTAAAAAATGCAGACACAGGAGAGGAACTCTGCTGAGAAGTTAGGGCACCAGGATGGTTTGATGGGCTGGGGCTGTGCTTGGCTAATTCATTTTGCAAAGCACTTTCCAAAGAGCTGGATCCTCTGCAACAGGAGTCAGAGAGATTATGCTTCTGTTGTAAAATACTAAGCATTATCTGTTTGTTTAGTTTGAATGTTATTTTATAATTAAAAAAATAATAATCAAGATAGCCTTGAGGGAAATCAAAATAAATTATTACATGGGACCATCCAATTCCCAGGCATTTGAAATGTATGCTGAGATCACTGCTGCCTGTGCAAACACTGCATATACTGGGGAAAATAATTTGGACTTCTAGGAGTCAAGCAGCTGGTAGCGGATGGAATGGATGCATGTTTCTGCTTGGTAGGCTTCAGTGCTTTTTGCTGAAAATGAAAAGTAGCAACGAGGGTGTCAGGGCTGTTTCTGCCTTAGTATAAAAATAAAAAATGCTCTGGGAATCTTTCATGGGAGAGTCCTAGCCTAGAGATGTGTTTTCTCCCCACAGACCAGACTCCAGCTCCCTCCACACTGCTTCTCACTCAGCCTCCAGTACATCCTGAACCTCTGCCCCACTGCTTCTCCTGCCCCCTTCTCTGGTTTCTCTCAGCTCATCTCACTCCTTCCCTCATTTCCCAGCACCCTACCAACTGCTTTATGCCTTTCCTTTTCAATTGTTCTCAGTTGGCCTTCTTTCAGTCCTGCACCCATTTCAATTACTTTGCATCCACCTACCTGCATGTTTATCAGTCCCAGGCTTTCAGTCAGGCTGTCTCTTGATTCCTGCAGGAAGAACCTTGGAGAAACAAGGAGCTCCTGCGTTCCACTCCACAGCTGAGCACTGTACGTACTGCTCCACTACCACCTGGAGGGACACTCTGTAAAAAACCTCTCTCAGCTCTGTCAGTCCCAGCAGACAACTCACACGTTGGCAGGGGGATTTTTTGGATAGCCTATCCAAATTTTTTGGGTAGTCCACCAAATTTTATGTCTCCAGTCCCCAGTAGTGGTAAATACTAGTGTTTCTCCATGAGACAGCTGGAGGACCTTTTTTAAGACAGACAAACCAACTTCCCTTTACATCCCCAAATTTTATTTATAAAAAAAATAGATTGTGGCCATTTTAAATTTCAGACTTGTGCTTTTAAAAAGCAGTGCAAGGAAGCAGGATTCCCTCACCCCACCTGGGATATATTCCCTATGCTGGGTTATGTCACCCAAAATCTCTAACAACTCAAGCTGGCATAAGGTTAAAATGAAATAGCGTATCAGAAATGGTTCAGCACACTTCACTATAGGAAGTCCTAAGCTAATTTGCTAAGCGTTAGCTTAAATATAGGCAGCTGTAAATTCCACTTACAGCACAGTAGGTTTTCCATCTCAATTCTGATGGAAAGTTCACTAAAATGAACAAAACAACCCTTATCTACATTCGTGGGGGGCTGATTAGACCTCTGAAGCATAAATATGCATAAATCCCACTGCACTAAGGATTTTCTTGGGTATCAAAACCAACAGCATGCAAACGTGAGCAAAATACCTTGAAGAAAATGTAACTGTTTTAACTTCACTGCACAGTACTGCCAGACTTCACTACATCAACAATAAGCCCCACTAAGGTCAGTGCTTTACAAATGACTTTTGATGATGTGTAGGATCCCTAAAAGTCTAGGTGGCCCCTTGAACAGCTGGACCATATTACAAAACCTGTGAAAACACATGCTGAAAAGTTAACTTTGGAGAAAATGGCAGCTATCATTTTGATACAGCCTTAAGCACTTATCTTAAAGCATATTTTCAGTGCATGCTGCACATATTTATTTCTTAGATTATATTAGAATATGAGGGGAAACTAAGCAAAAAGAGGAGACTAAATGAACTGCTGCTTCTCTCAGGCTATCCTTACAGATTTACCCTCAGATGTCAGCCTATATTCACTGACTTGCTTGGCCTTGAGCTCAGAAAGAAGCAAGCCCATTTGCCCTCAAAATAAAGTACAATTTTACTTAAAGCCCCCCAGGTATACAACAGAAACACTAGCAAGTCAGACAGCTGGAGAAAAGGAAAGGGCTGAGGCCAGAGAAAAAAAAACAACTGAGTAACAGTAAAACACACGCTGAGAAGCAGAACAGCTGCAGTGGATGTGAGGACACAGCAGGACCGCAAGCCACAGCCTTGCAGCAGTGCAGTGCTCCGAGGTGACCTGATTTAAAGACACACAGCAAGCAGTCAGAAAGGACTTGGCAGTACAGACACATGCCTGGTTACCTGAATGGGCAAAAACTTGAGCAAGAGTTCATCTCTAGGAGACTGCTGACAAAGCAGAGCATCACCTGTGTACTACTCTCTTGCAGAAGTTGTATTGTTGAAATCAGGGAGCATTTACAAGAAAAGGGGACAAACTGGGAAAAACATTGCTATATTCTTTTGTTAACATTGCTTGGGAAACTGATTACCACTCCCACATGGAGAACCAGAAGAGAACAACTCAGTGGACCACACAGGGAAGGAGAAGCAAGGTACATATGGAGAAGCAAGGTACAGGTGAGAAACGATCACCTTTATGTGGTTTCATTTACTTCTTGACTTAAAACATGCATGGCTCTGTCCAAGACCAACGATAAGTGCTGGTCAGCAACATCTGCTCTGGCTGCTGCAGCCAGCCAGACCATGGGCAGCACACTGTGATGACATTGTGAAGTTTGCGAATCTTCTACCAGAATGCCTATGCAGTTCAGTTGGACTCCACTTGTCAACTGACAGAGCAAAGACTGGCTTACAGCTGAAATGACTGGAAGTACAAACATCAGTCAAACGAAAAGAAGAAATCAAAAGTGAGCCACCTGAAGCAGAAACTTCTGTTTCTCATTCAGAGACACCAGCTGAGTCCTCAGTCTCCCCTTCTCCTGGTCCTCCAGGACAGGATCAAGGAATAGCTTGTGATACTGCTGTAGCATCAATAAAATAAAAAAAGGATTCACAAACTTTTACTAATAGAGAAGAAACCAGATGATTAGCTCAGACTTCTTCTGAGGAGAGTGCTGGCACAGCCAGTATCTTCTCAGCCCTCAACTTTCCAGAGAAATTCTGACTGTTGGTGGAAAGTGACCAATTTAAGACCATTTGGTAGGATCACAGTGGAAACTACATTGTTACTGATGAATAAATGTTTCAGGTGGAAGTATTGGGAAAGAAAGGGCCTGTAGGAGTTTTTGAGACTGAAAGCATGAAAAGCCTTGTTTAGTCAATTTAATCTGTATGGATTCACCAAAATTCAACACAACTTCATGAGATCTTCCCCACTTCCCAAGAGGCAGAGGAAGAGGCATTTGCTATTCATAGAAAGGTAGATCAGTTGCTTCACACATTAACCAACTCTCACAATACTCTGCTGGGAGAGATGGAGGGTCTAATAAAATAAGCTTTGTTAATAGAGGAGATGAGGATGACAGTAAACGTTCTGATCTGTTTCTAAGTATTTTAGAGGTAGCAGCACTAAACAGTAGAAATGTGGATAAAATATATTTGGGTTATATCCAATGAGTTTGAACTGATGAAATAGAAAGATATCAGGATATGATGAGCCTATTCATTTCAACACACTTGCAACATACCCTGCCATGCAAGACCAGAATTCTTTTTTCAAATGTGGAACGAATCTAAGGAGTACAGAATTACCTACATGTTAATTCTTTGTGGAAGCTGAAAAGTTGTAGTATCTGATTATGTTTTGTTTTTGTTTTTGTTTTCTGATCTTATACCTTTCAGTCCCAAACAGCAAAAAACCACAAGTGTTTATTACTTAATGAAACTGTATCATTAGAACTGCAACACAAAGTTCTAGTCAGCCTAAACCACGTGTTTAAACTGATATTTTAATACCCTAATTTGTCTTTAGCAATTAAAACTCTTAGTTCCTGTATCTTGCTGTCTTTCACTCCCAAACCGATCACAACTAACTCTTCTTCTCTGCACTTTTTAGTTACTCTTCCACTGTAATTCATATTTCAGGAGAGATTACCTACAACTGCTTGAGCAGTGAAAGTGAAGAGATACCCAGAAGAGAAGAGATGCGGCTGCACCTGCCCTGCAGGAAGATCTGAACAAGAGCAACCTGAGGAACAGCTCAGGTTCCCAGCCCGCTCAGAGGACAGCTCCTGGGCCAGAGAGGAGCCCGCTAGTAGTGGATCTGGAAGTAGGCATGCAGACAATAGCATTTATGGGGACCACCACTCAAGCACCGTAAGAAAGCCTAAGCCAGCACTGCTTCAGCTCTGTCAGCCTCTGCTGCAGCAGTAGCAGGGAGCTAAAAGTGCTGATCTCTGACCCTGTCACTGCTGCCACCAAGCAGCAGCCAGACCTTGGGGCCACTTCTGCTCCTCCACCTTACAACGCTCTGCCCTTCATGGTACCTGGTTTTACACCTGGCTCACCACAGCAGGAGCTTCCCTGGAACCCGCAAGCATCCGAGCTGCAGGCTCTCTGTGCTGCCCCACCTTACCTTAACAAATCCTTTGCAATAACTGTGCTGGCAGCAGCCACGCTGATGGCACCTGACAGACAGCCCCAGCAGCCCTGCACTGCCCAATGTGCACCTGCAGCTTTGGCAGAGCAGATGTAGCTTTGTCCGGCACACCAGCGCAGGACCCAGTGCACACAGCAGGGTCAGCAGCACCCAGTTACAAGTTCATAAGTTGATAGCTCACAGGCAGATCATTCCAGAAATAAGACAGTTAAATAATAAACCTTTTCAGCTACCAACTCCTTTTAGTCAATCATTCATTCAATGGTGAAAAATCTAAGATCAAAAAGGGATTTTGTCTCTCAAAAGGAAGTAGAAACAATTGTTCTAACATTAAAGTAGAACCAAATGTTCTAACACTTTGTTCTAAGCTGTAGAGAGTAAGACTGGATGTTGTTTGCGAGCCACATACACTGAGAGCGTTCTTCCCAATGAGGGAAAGTAAGGAAAGACTAATTAATTAACAGTAATTTAATTACTGAAGACTCAGAAAGTGAATGTCACTTTCTTTGTAGTACGAATGCTCACAAGGTATCGCTCTAAGTTTTCGGGCAATGATAACCCTTGGTTAAATTTCTGAGCTAACATTTACCAAGGTTCCATGTGCTTTGGAGAGGCCATCCCTGAAAAATCAGAGAACAGCATTCAGAAGATATGAAAAGATAAATATTTAACCTTTCTTGTTACAGAAAGGTTACAACAGATAAATTTGAGAAGTGTCTTAAATATTAAAATCACATTTCTTTAACATCTTAAATGCTATACGTTGTACAAAGATGGCAGTTCCAGATATAACTGAAGACAGCATAAGGCAGCACTGCCACTGACCGAATGCAGCCCTTCTCCCTTCATCTCTCCTTGTGCCAAGCCAGCATTTTGCACATCCATGTAGAGAGAACGAACGCTGAAAGCTGGTCAGGCTTTTCTGAGATTAGACCAGTTCCTTAATGCAGCTCAGCACTGGATCACATTGCCTGGTGACCAAACATTTGGGCAAGAGAGTGTTTGAGAGAAGGAGAAAGAGAATGCAGAAGTGAAACAAGCAGACAGATATAGGGCTGCCTTGCTGGCCACTCTCCTTGCTTAAAATACTGGATCTGGAACGTGGAATCATCGAACACCGCTGACTTTCTTAATAAAGCTGCAATATTATGAGCAGAAACAAACACTGAGTACAATTAATTTAAAAAAAAAAAAAAAAGCCTAAACTGAAATGAAATGGACAGCTGAAGTGCTGAATAAGAAAGCTGCTTTCACCTATAAGTTGCTTACTTAACTCCAGTAGAGTCAACCTAAACAGGAACAGCATGCAATGATCTGTTACTGTTAGCCTGCATGAGCTGACTGCTTTTTGTTATAGTTCCACCATTTTGTAAACTACATTTCATGTATGTAATCACAGAACATCTTGAGTTGGAAGGGTCTCACATGGATCATTATATATGCTACTGTATTATTACTCTAGAATAGTTCTTGTTAATGCTTAGTTGCAGAAGTCAAGAAAAGCAATCTAGCAAAGGAAGAAAGATTATCAAAGTTCCACGGTACCTTAATTTAAATATTTGCTTACAATTCCCTCTAAAATACTTCTATTTAAAAGCAATCTGAAGAACTGGAATAACCTTAATTCAACTGAAGACAGTAGCAATGCAGTGCAGGAAAGGGCCTGGCTTCTTACGCATTAGGTGCCAGCCAGATGTTCTCCTTGCCCATCAAATCCCATGCGCCAGCAACATTTGTGTCACAGCAGCACCTCCAGGCTCTCACTTAGGTCAGCATCCCTTTGATACGTGCAGGGACAGCCCACTGCTGCCCAGCAAGTTTACAGTCTAAGCAGACAAGAAAGTTCGTAGTTTACTGAAAGGAAATTGCAGGTGGCTTGCTACAAGCTAGCATCCATACATCACAGAGAGAAACCAAACTGTCTCAGGGCTATCTTCCTTTCTTTCCATCATCTTTACTGACACAGGCTCATCTTCGTTGAGTTTGGCTGGTAAACGTGCTGACAGTGCTGAAGTCTGAGTGAACGCAGTTCATTTCTCCTCGGCTATCTGCAAACTCCACAACAGTGTAAGTCCCCCCGTGCTAATCAAAATCCACCTACTATTCAGTGCAGAAACATCCAGCATGTTTCTGTAACTTTTAAAAGTGAGAATGGCTGACGAGAATTGAAGTTAACTAGTTCTTTGGACATATTACTTCTTTAACCATTGCTAAGCACCAGCTTTGATTTTCACCCCCCAATTTTAACTATACAAAATAACTAAGCATTAATTAGGCATTCAAAAGTTCTAGTCCTGCAAAACATTACGGAAGATCTGTGCAATGATGAAGGGGCTGCAGCCACCACTGAATCTTTAAGCTGTACTTTACATCCTGTCGGGCCCTGTGCTGTACTGCCTGGAAATGCTCAGCTCAACAGTTCTTGCTTCATGCAAACTCCTGAAGCTTTGAAAACCATGAAAGGTAGAAAATACTTTAAAATATTCAAAATAATTTTTGGAAAGTCTCCGAAATACAGAAAAATCTTTTGAAAGGGGACAAAGTATAAGAAGTGGGTGACAGATCTCAAGATATTATGGTTTCAGTGAAATCCGACAGATAGCTAAGCAGAACATTTGTTCTGCTTTATTTCCAGTCTTCTGACAGTGGCTTCTAGCTAAGTATTCAATCCTGAGCCAATAAAGCAAAGTTCCAATGTTGAGGCTGAAGCTGGATTCCTCAATCTTATTTTATTTTAATGGGAACTAACTAGGACACAGGAGACAGACTTCAGCCAATGAAGTGACACTACCAATGAAAATTAACGTGAAAAATAAAAGGTTGCAGGCCCACAGCAGCTTTGTAACGCATGCAGCATCTTCTCAAACAAAAATACTCAGAAGTACTGACACGATTCCATGAACACTCTCTAGGACTAAAAATCAATTTTATATAGCATACAATGCTGTGATACAATCAGTTTATGAAGTCAGTGATTCACAGGGAAATGACTGTGTTATACACAAAGACACTGACTTGCTGCCAGTGAGCCACACAAACAAAAAATGTTAATAACTGAGACAAGAAATAAAGCAGAAAGTAAGCGGAAGGGAAAGCCCTCTGAACAATGCTCATCCTTTCACAGGGGGGTGGTTGACAGAGCTTCAGTTTGAATGGAATGCTTAGAAGAATTAACACTTCAAACCCCAAGTGTCTGGGGTTGACTATATTCCTTGGGTTTTGCCCATCACTTACAGAATGACATCTATTTTTACACTAAAGAACTAAATTGTTTTGAGCAATTTTTTTTGTCCTTGTAGCACTGTTTCCCAATGAAGAATTTCCACTTTTCTACTAAAAACCACCATGTTGTTTAGACAAACTGAAACAGAGTTTAGTGAATTAAAACTTGAAAGCACCACCTCAGGTTCTTGTTGTCTTCTCTGAACTGGACTTCAGTACTGACATGTGATATCGTGTAGTGTTAATATACAGTGAGACAAGAAAGATTATCCTGGGAGGGGATGGGGAGTAAAAACAAATAAAACTTGAAAATGCAGAAAAGATCTGAACAGCAGCTTCCATAAAACAAAATGGAAGAATTCATGGATCAATCATTTTTCTTTTTTTTTTTTCTTTTTTTTTTTTTTTAACATTCAAATTTTATTTCCCTTTCTTGGTGAACTACAGTTATATTTCCCCTTTTAAGCTGAAATGTTATTTGGCAGAAAAAGACATTTTTTGTCAAAGCATTCCTTTGTTTTTTAACTACCTCTGTCTCTTTCAAGAAATGCCCAACACCTGCAAAGGCACATTTTGCAGTGTCTGAATTTAAAGCTGAGAATAACTTTGGAAAAAAAGGTTATTTTGCACTCCAACAGTAAAGAAAATATGCTGTCAAGACAAACTACAGCTGCTTAAATCATTCCTCTGCGAAACAATTGCTTCCCACAGGGAGAACTACTAGAAGTGTATTTTTTCATTTGCAAATGGCTTACCTGCTCCTCTGCCCAGCACAGCATGGAGAAAACTGAGATGAAGTCATGCTTCCACCGCTTATGGGTTGGGTGGTTTGTTGCTTTTGTTTTTGTTTTTTTGTTGTTGTTTTTTGTTTTTAAACAAGTGCTTCAGAAAAGGACAGGTCATTTCTCCCTCCCAGCCACAAGCAGCTCAGCTAAAATCAGCACGGCTCGACAAGCGACAGTTCACAACACAGCACACAGTGTGGCTGTTGGGGGAGGTACTGATGCTGACTCCAACACACTCCAGCATATCACAACCACGTGAATGCAAGAAAGAAAACACTGAGAAAATACTTACATTCAATCTAGTTTTGCTCTGAGGGACTTGGGTCAGGGGACGCCTCCAAGAAATCTCTGTGACTGTAGGTCAGTTATCAATCAAAAAAGCATCAAATCCAGCCTGGAGTTGCTCCAGACAGTAGGTAGCATAGGGTGATGACTGTCTTTGCATTCAGAAATAGATTGATTTGGGCAAGTCAGGGAATTGTCATATGCCTTCTTTCCAGCAGGCACACTCTGGAAACGCAGCCTGTGCATCCCTTCCAACATACGCATTCAGAGCCATGGTGCTGCCCTATGCTAGGCTGTACTCTTGGTTTCAGGAGACAAACAAATAAGTCAGACCTAAATGTCTACATTTGCCAAAAATAAGAAACTGAAAGGCAAAAGCTTCATTTTTCTTTTCAGGTAGGGTGAAGATAGCAGACTTTACCAGTAAAGCAGGGTCATGTTAGTATGTGGGTAGGAAATAAAAGTTTAGTGAGAAATAAGGACTAATGATTAAATTAAATGAGAAAGTAGCACCAAGTGCCATTATTTTCAATGAAGAAGTGATCTTCAGCTCACCCCCAGGGAAATGAAAGGGATCTCTGGAGAAGCAATGGGTTTGGCAACACAGAGATGCAAGGACACGCTGCACACCCCCAGAGATGCGCTCACCAGTACTTGTTCTAAGTCACTGATGCAGGCTAGCTGCTCTGCCAGCCCTGGCACATCAGCTCCTTGTTTTCAGTGCTAGCTCTGCATCTGCTTGTGTCGATGTATTCTCCAAGGACAGGAGGCTGAGGAGAAAGAACAGCAGCACATCATGAGGCTTTTGCTGCAGCCTTGTCCTGAAGGGCTTTGAACATGAAAGATGGTTTGAAACTGGGGCACCCTTGTTCAGCCTTCTCCAAGCACTGAGCACCGCGTGCCATCCGGTGGCTGCTGGCCATCAAAGGCTGAGCTGAAAATGTTGAAGCAAGATTTGTTAATGTAGCTCTTTGGGGAAGTGCTGGATTAGCCCGGATTAGCAGCTGACATTGTATTTGCACATAATGAATTATGTAAAGCAGTCCTGTTCATGTAAAGCAGATGTACAACCACATGACTTCAGCTGCAGGCAGTCAGAAATAAAACAGTAAAACTGAATCCTAACAGGATTCAGTTAGAAGGAGGGGGAAAAGGGGATTTTGTATACTTCCCAGCATGCACTGCATCACTCTGCATATTGCAGTGACGTCTGCGAACAACACAACACAGTGATTTCAGCACGGGAAGCAAGACACTCCACGTTTAGGGGAAACTATTTTCCTTTGACTCTCTGTTGTGAGTTAAATGACTCAGGAAGCACCGTATGAGCCTCCATGAATGCAATCAGCTGTAACCACTCTTGAAAAGATAATAAGGATGCAGTCTAATGTTTTTTATTTAAACAAAAATCCTTTCACCCAATAAGATTAGTCTATGCGTTTTGATAACGTGCTTCCCTTCAGAGTTAGGTCTTCTATCAACTTAAATGAACTCAAATGCTAATTAAACAACCAGTACAGGGACATTCATTAGCCAGCAAGAACAAACATGGGAGAATTAAGCACTGGGAAATAGGAAAGACAGGATGGTGAATGTTTTCAAAACAAACATAGATTAGATGAATTTAGACTGAAATGTGGTCAACAAACCCTTCAGAAATTACATATGGAAAACATAGTGTTTGGAGAACAAGACTCCTTGAGTTCAGTTACAACAGATGCTTCTTACCACAGGCAAACTTCACACAAGCAAGTGCAAACTGACAAAAAAAATATATGAGGAATAATTTCTCTACTTTTACTAACTAACTTAGCAAAGGAAGCTAGATACTCTGCGCAGTCAGGGAAGGTAAAATCATGCGATTCAAGCATTCATTCAGAGAAAAGCCCTTCCCTTCTACTGACAGCTTTTCTAGGAATCACACCAAGGTTTCCATTACTGAGCAGCTGCACAAAGCCCTTGCCAAACCACAGCTACCAGTTTCTCTAAAGCCTGTGCATTAGGTCTGCCACTGGCTGTGCCTAGGTTGAGACGCAGGAATGAAAATATCTCAGTGCATATGTTGTCAGTGGAGAGGAGTCAGATGCCCATTTCATCTTTTATAATATTGCTGCACCATCCAGCAGCAGGAAAGGAGAGATCCTGTTGTATGTATCCCAGGTATCAGTCTCAGGGTTTTAGGGGATTGTACTAAAATGATTCTGGCCCTTCTGGAGAAAGGTGCACCAGAGAAAAGGAACGCAGAACCTCCACTAGGAAATACTCCTGCGGCTCACACTAGGAGAGAATCATTACTCTTCCTGCTCTTTCAGCATCTAGACTCAGCCACTAGATGAGATATTCAGACTTAGATTCCACTGCCAGCCATACACACACATCATTCTTCTACTCCTTCGTATACAGTTCGCTACTACTGCTAGTCATCTGGATCAGTTTGCAAAAATAGTTCAGGCTGGTGGGAGGAAAAGATGAATAAAAAGATTTGGTGCTTGCTTTGTTCAATCTGTTCTTTATGCCAATGGGAGACATCAGTGGAGAATCCAAAGGAGGCTCTAGAAGCTCATCCATCTCAGCTGATTTAGACTTCATCACGTGTACTTTGCAACATGTTTACACACATTAACCAAAGCACTACAACTGTAGTGTAGAAGTGTACTGTAGTGGAAGAAATGAGCTACTGGCTAACTAGCACCATGAGACAGTATTTTATGTCCTAAGTAGGCTGGTTAAACAGTGTGCTGCTGTTTCACATCTGTGATAGGTTTAGCACTAAAACCAAGAAAACAAGCAAAAAAAGGCAAGTCAAACAGCAAAAAGAATGCCCAATAGTTTGAACAAGACAAAATCCTTATATCTGTCTGTTAATATAAGTAAATAAACTTCTTAAAGGATTCTTTCCTCTCCTTCAAAACAACAGGTTCTGGATTTTTTATTTTTTATTTTTTCCTTTAGAAGTGCCTGTTTTCACAAGAATGCATTTCAAATTTTCAAACTAATAGGCATACTCACTATGGACATGGAAGAAGAAATAGAGAGTATTATTAATGCTGCTCAATTCAGAATCTAAATATTAGTCTGAAAAAAATAATAGTACTGTGATTGAGAAAAGATTTATGAACGAGCAAATGTAATGGCACAGAAGTTGCCCAGAAATGTACGCTGCAGCATTTTATATTGCAGCACTCTGAGCTGCCTGGGAGATCTGTACATTTGGGGGATTTTCATTGAAATTCAGCACAGTACATTGCAGGCAGGGAAGCCTGCCAATGATTTTATTTTTAAGATGCAGCAGCTACATGACCCATTTATGCTTTCAACAACGAGCAACTTCTCCTTCCAAAGAAATTAAAAAAACAACAACAAAAAAAAGGAAATGAAAATCATTGCAGGATTTAGTATCCATCCTGTGTTTTGATTTCTCCCCTTTCTACACAGATGATGAGGAAAAGCAGTAAGGACTGACAGAGGACAGTTGAGATCTGGCTGTTTTCCTACTTCATTTTTCAATTTTTAATCTCCTCGCGCCCAGAAGAAAAAGTGAAAGACCATGAGACAATCTATTTCTTAAACTGCCAGATAAATTACCATGCAGCTATTACTTGATGAGACCCTGACAAAAATGAAGATCTTATCTGATAGCATCAAAATAACAAGAGAATTTGTAAACCTCTCCAAAACAGCAGGGTCCTTGCTACCCTTGTACTTCTCGATTAATGCTTTGGCTGCGTATCAGTCAGCTGGTCCTCTCACTGCCGAGATGGCAGAGGTCTCAGGAGTACATTACTTATATAACACTACAGCAGAGGAGAACAGACTGTGCTGAGGCTTCCTATGGCTCACACTTCCAGGAAAAACAGTGCTCACTGCCCACAGGAAAGGAGAAAGGTTGCTTGGTCAGTTCCTCAAGCTGGGATGGGCGCAGCAAAGTCAGAAAGTGAGACCTGGGGAAAGCAAGAGGTGTAGGAAGAAGAAAAGCCCCACACAGCAGCTATAGAGGCTAACAGAAATAAACAGCTGTGCTACAGGAAAGCGTGCCCCGCTATGCACGTCAGTGGGAACAGGAAGCACTAGCCTTATGCATGTCTGGGACAAAATGCCTGTATGGGCCAACCTGACTCATCATGACTCTCTGCTGGAGTCCTGCACTACATACACTAACCCATTTTTATAACACATATTAGCCATGTTAAACCTTTAAGTCCTCCCCACCCCTACACATCCTTCATAAAAAAGGTAGACCTAAAGATTATCTTTGTAGCTAGTCTGCCTAATTGGAAACTCTCAGACTCATATTTTCAATCTTCTCTCTGCAGATGGTATATTTTTTATTTTTTTTAATAATGAAAACAAGGACTCTAAGTGCTTATAACTGTAGGAAGAAACCCAAGCTCACAGAATTTTTTGCATAAAGAGCAAGCATGCCTACATCTACTGCTTCAAGATAAATCTCAAGAGTTAAAATTTGTGTCTGCCAAAATAAATCACTCTGATTATTTAACACTGCAGCAAAGAAGTATTCTGGTATTCCTAGACAAAAAGAATGGTCACAAGCATCATGATTTACAAAGAATTAACCAGACAGTAAAACTCCTGCAGCCTAAGGGTGGAACTGTTTTAGAGGTTGTTTATGCAAGCTCTAAAGCCCCAGAGAACACTCACGACCAGTAAATGGGCACGAATGTATGAATACTTTGAAATTGAGGTTACAGATTATCCCCAAACCAGCTATTTGAGACAGATTTCTGGCTGTATGATGCATGCATTTGTTCTGTTGTATACACAATAACTCACTAGATCTCTACTAGCTAAGCAAGCACATGCATGAAGAGCTAGGCCTTCTTCACAAGTCCAGATGTGCCAAAAATTATCATTTTTGAGTAAATTAACAAAAAAGTACTGATATGATTTTTCACTTTATTTTTGTGGAGATAGTTTATACTTGAGATTATTAACATTTCATGGTGGCCCCCTCTCTCAACAAGAGCTCTAACAAAAAAACCAAACACCAAAAAGCCCAGCAACAACAAAAAACCAAACGTAGTATGTGCACATGAATGGAAACATAAAACCAAGAATTGGGAAGGCTGCTGCAAGTGGATGATTTCGCAGGAAAGCAACTGAATGACACTGTGAGCTGACAGAACTACTTTAAGATGAAACAGGTCTGGAGAAGCAGTGCCATTAAAAAAGAGAGAACCCTCTTTATTCAAAGAATCTGAATCAGTTCTTGGAGACTCCTTTGGCTGTTCACCACTTGCTGTTAATCCACATTGCTCTTAAGCAACCAGGCTGTTCTGATCAGTTTGGCACCTGCAGCTTTTTTTTTTTTATTTGACAGCAGAAGGGAGCTTTCTTAAAGAAAGTTACTTAGTTTCTCAGCATGAGTTCAATTTCTCATCCAAACGCAAAAAATCCTTATATTTCCTGATGTAAATCTCAGAGACTCAGCGTTCACTCTCCATCCCAACTCTCAGGATAGTCTCACGACTAGCAGATTCTCTGCTAGTCCACTTTCGACAGGCACAGTTGTGAAAAGTTGTTTACTGCCTTAAACGTTGCTATGTATCCAATGAAAGTCACCTGCACATCATTTGTCATTCCATCAGACTCTTCCAGCAACCTTCTGCCACATTTGCCACTATGACAGTTCAGCAGAGGGCTTCCTAGGAGCAACAATATACACGTACAATAGGCATCTGAGAATCCAGAAAGGCTATACATCATTTGAAGCCATTCCCTAAAAAGATCAGGGGACATTGAGATCAGAACAAGGCTTAGACTAATAATAGTCAATCCAGTACTGGGATGAAGTGAATCAGATCTTCAGAGTGCTCTACTACTTTTTTTTAGGCTTTCTGTTCTGCTGAATGACTTTCACAAAGAGAGAATAATGCAAGAAGTAAAAGGACACTGACTTTGGACTCGATATAAGAGCTATTAAAGTAAGAAAATATAGAAAAAACATGCTTTAGAGAGGAAATTAAGATTTTAAAATATGTACCTAAATTCACAAAGCCACTGACAAAGTGGAGTATTTTGGAAAAAATTGTTCATGCTTTTCTTTATTGTACTAGTAGACAAGGCACGATGTCACCAAAGGATTGTAACCTGGACATCAGGTGGCAAAGAAGATGTCCTGTCAGGGGCATTACAGCATCTAGCTGAGAATATCTGGGGACAATCTTGTTCTCCAGCATCTGTTGTGGTTATACCAGTAAATCACAAATAACATTTGTATAAAGGCTCTTTGCTTTTCAGTAAAGCTATCTTCATTTCTGTGTATTATCTTATAATAAACCCCGAGCTTACATACAATCTACAATTCAAAGTTTTTACAATTTCTTAAGTGTTAACTTTTCACATCCCCTATGCTAAAAATATTTTCTTAGATACACTGAAAAATGTTTCTATTATTTGAAAAGCTTAGATTTATTTGGATACAGAGCAGAAGTGACATAGGTAACCAGTTTTAGCATAAAGATTTTGGACAACTCAAGAACTTTTCTCCAGCAAATAACCTGTCAGAAATCCTGTGATTATCTGTGAGTTTGTATTCCCAGGCACAAGAATCAAGAAATGTTGGGGTCTCTATGTATAGCAGCCAGAAGAAAATCTCTGGACCTTGCACATCAAGTAGTCCCATGAACTGCCTAACTATGACAGTTCCACTGAAATCTCTATTCCTTCTATTCCTATATAATTCATTTCCCCACAAATGTCTCCCTTGACTTCTAAACAGAATTATGCCAAGATTTTCTATTAATTTTGTATATATCTACAAAATATATTTTTGTAAAATCCTTCTAACTTCAATATATTAACTTAAGGCAGCCATGTAACAGTCAACCTTATTGAATAACCTTTAATTTAATGAGCCCCTTTCAAAGGCATCTCAGATTACCCTGAAACTGCAGAGTACCAGCTCTTTCCTTCAAAAAACCCTGCAGTCATCCTATTTTCACCATATTCTTGGGTGATCGAGACACATTTCATTCTATTTTAATTTAAAAGACCAACTGAAAAGGAAAGATATCACAAAGCACTACTCTCAAATGGATTCAATCAAGTTCCTGCAGTGAAACAAGTTTAGTTAATGATCACTTTTATCTACATTTGCCTTCACATTATACATCAATTTGCTCTGCAATACTAAAACAAAAGGGTTCTGATAATTTACTTTACTTTTTTCTTCTCTCTGTGAGAAACTCCCATATTTTCATGACAAGAACTCTTTGGTAACAGAAAACACTTCATCACTGAGAATGTTTTCTTTTATCAACCAGATTATGTTTTATAGCATCAAATTCTGAAAGCTGGCTGTATAGTTGGCCTCTATCAATTCTGCCTTCAAGATTCCCATATTCAATTACCAAGCAGGTGGAATGAGATATGCATGTAAAATACGAAGTCATTTTTCCTTTTGTGCCAATAAATTCTGCTAATGCAACACTGGTACAGAAAACACTTAACTGTTGAATAAGCTACAGAGTTAGGACACAATGGGACCATTGGAAAATCAGAAATGAATAAGAGAAAGCATGCAAGAAAGTAGAGTGTAGAAATGCTTATTTTTTTCCAGAGAAATTCTCTCTTGTCTTGGCCAGCTAGCTATAAGAACTGAGAAAAAGCAGGCAGGACAGAGCTTGTCAGCAGGCAATGAGGCTGGGAATACATAAGAAAGCCTGAGTAAACACAGAACAAGACTAGCAGAAAGCAGTGCCAAATCTAAGCGCTGCTTAGTTCTCCCCTTACTTGAAGGCTGTGCTAACCTAAGCACTTACCAGGCAACACCTCCCAGCATAGGCAGCTCAAGACAAGCAGTAGCCTGTGCAGAGCTTCCTCAGCTCCCCTCCACTCAGAGCTCACATTGAGTACCCTGCATCAAAGTCAAGCAAACTGCCTAGATGGGAACTGACAAAACACAAGTAATAGCCACAGAAGGGCTGCTGAGTCACAGCAGCACAGAGTGGATGCGAAGGAGTCACAAACCCACAAACTTACCACAAGATGACAATTTTCAGTGATGACTGCTGGTTTTCACTGTAAACAGCTTGTAAGTGATTAGGACAAAAATCTGAATGTTGGCTTTCCTTTAGAAAGAAAATACTTGGCACCCTTTGGAGCTCCTCTCCTTTGGGGCATTGCTGGTGACTACAGAATCACAGTGTCAGTCTACCTATGAAATACAGTAGGCCAGGATGACTTGTGAGAGATCTTAGCAGGACTTACAGCTCAGGACCACCTATTTGCTTTGATATAAATGTACAAACTTACATGTTGTACCACAGTAAAAAGTACCTACTGAAATAACCCCAGACTTTTTTCAAGAATTGAAGGATCAATTTAAAAAGCAGAACAAGTTATGGATTATATGAGAAGGATTTGCTTGAGCCATGGTGATGCCATGTAGCGAGATGCTGCTCGGTGGCAAGACTATCTGTTGTAGTTTCCATGGAAATAAATAGTAGGCATTACTTTTAGAGCAACCTACATATTTTCCATCCAACTTGAACTATTCTATTCCAGAGACAGAAGTAGTGCCAAGCATTGCAAAGCTATAGGCTAGATTGATTTAAGGGAAAAAACAGGAATTCACATCACAGTCGCTGGGGAAAGTGCGATTAGCATTCATCTTGGATACACTGGTAAAGTGGGAAATTCAAACCTATCTTGACCTCTACCTCTTCTACTTTAAAAAAAAAAAAACACAGCAAAGAGATGTTTTCTAGAACGGTAGCAACATCCGGATATACTATATATGATACCTAACTTTGCTTTTACCCACTGAAAAGAGAAAAAAAAAAAAAAGGAAGACATTTCATAAAGTGCTTTTCACCCACCAGAAATTGTTTGATACTAGATTTGTGAAAACACACAGCATCAACAGTCCCTTCTAAACACAAGTGCTTATTAAAGAAAACGCTTATAAGCATAGGTCTAAATAAATAGCTCCCAATGTAAAAATAAATAAATAAATAAAAATCCTGCTTTTATCTTTCTTTACCCAGACTAGCTCATCCTTAAAGAACTGTATACCACACAGACAGCTAATGGCTGCATATCGGTGCAGATCATTTCAAAGCACAATTACTTCTGGCTTAAAACTGACTTTAACTTTTTCCCATTGCTGTTGGTTCTAGTTCCTTTTTATAAGAACAATCTTTGGCCACCATGTCATGTTCCCTAATGTTACTTCCAGTGTGGTGGCTATTCTTCTCTAATATGATTCATTCATTTAATCAAACAAAAAAAAACAACCACCAGAGAAACAGAAAGCCTAAGCCACTGTGTATCCCACAGCATATAATGGAGAAGAGGAAGGACAGACTCTGATTGCTGGCATGGGCAGTGGACTATAGGTACTGGTCTGGTGAGCAGACCTGGTGTAGTGGCCCATGTTAGCATCCCCAGCTGATTGACCTGAACCAAAGCATCTACAAATTAGCGGCTGAAATTCTTATTTTATAGGACAGCACTGTTTCAGTGTCAGTTGCCACTGATTCATATGAAAAAGCAGAGGGTTAAAATGTTCCAGTTCAGCAATGAAAGAACACAGGCAGATCAGACCTCTAGGGGGTTGTAAATCTTTGCTCTTATTATTCCTAGTCATAAGCTAGAACTGGAACATGTAGGGAGTCCAAGCTCAACATTTTGTTCTTTAAAAGATTTGCCATGCATGTCAGGTATTTTAATTTTCAGTTCTATGAGTCAATGTAAGTAATGCTGCATTGTTTCACTGAGGTACTGGGGGTGCAAGAGGATTACTCCTGAGGGCTGAGCTGCTCTAATGATATGCCCAATAGCAAAAGAAGTGTTAACTGCACATTTGCAACCCCACTCCACCGTCATTCCAAATTTCACAATCATTTTGTGCCAATCAGACCAAAGGACCGGGAGTAGGGTTTGTCTGCCTCAACAAAGCAGCCTGAGCTCAGTCCCATGACAGCACTGCAGCAAGCCAGACTAATTGATGACAGTGTTATCATAGCAACCAAATCTTTAATACATATTTTCTTCATTTTTCTAAAAACTGGATTGGTCTTGGAAGGATTGGACTCCTGCCATTTTCTCTATCCTTCGCTTATTGCCCATCTGCAGCTGACAAAGGTGTTAAAGTCTATGAACAGAAGAGGCAAGAAAAGATGCAAAAGCAGAGAAGGAGAGTCTTATCTTTTATCTGTATAGTTGTTCCAGACCAATCCAGCAAAACACATGGATTTTCTCTTCTGCAGTTGTTTCCCTCATCTAATAATTTGCCAAAACTTGTCCCCTAAAAGAACAGGGTATCTCAGAGGTTTCAACCTGTAATGCCAAGTAAACTTCAGTATTAACTTCATACATAGTTCTCCAACTGTGGTATTGAGCAGAAAAATCCCACATGTCCAGACCAAACAACCTCCTGTTGTTTAATTCATAAAGATGTGAATGTAAAACAGAAAACCCTGGACCCTCTGTAGACAAAGTATGAATTTGGGACTCATGAGACAAAGGACCACTTCTTCCCACACAAGGTGTGATCTACAGAATCTTGTGTTGGGCTTTGTCTTCTAATTTATACAGAAGCTGCATTTTTCTACCCTTGCTCTGTCCTAATGATTATCTAACAAAATAGGCCTCACTCTACCCTTTACTTCAAGCAAAATTTTCTTGTTTTTAAATAAAATGAACGCCATTTAAGTATTTTCATCATGACTTTTTGGGTACTGGTCTTAGAACCAGCACAAGCAAGTCTCAGCCCTAGATGTGCTCATTGGCAAAACTGATATCTCATTTGAGCTCCTGCTTGTTTTGTCCCTTTATATATACATTTTTAAGAGAACAAAAATAAGGACATACCTAAAAAAACCCACACTTTTAGGCATAACTGGGAAATAGCCCTAACACTGTCTATTAAAAATGGCAGCCTGCCCCAAAAGTCCTTATGCTACTGATTGCTGGAAGCTAACAGAACAGCAGCAAAGTTCTTGCCATTCTTCCCCAGGCACTTATAGGCCCCTATAAAGAACAAAGATAATAGTCAACATGGATTTTTGTCTCATCTGAGACTATGCTTGCTTTGTTTCATCCTCAGTCACAGCTTTTAAGGACAGGGATCATCTTTTTTGTCTGTATTTTGCTTTCTGCCGTCTGTACTCAAAATGAGTCAAGCCACAGATCAAATTCTCTATGACAGACATTTCCACACTCTCAGGACAAAGAACAGATAAAAGCCCTCCTTTACTCATCTTTTTTTTTTTGTTTGCTTGTTTGTTTTTTGTTTGTTTGTTTGTTTTAAAGAAAAGGAATAAAATTAGTTTTCCAGATTCCACAGAATCACAGAATCGCCAGGGTTGGAAGGGACCTCAAGGATCATGAATCTCCAACCCCCCTGCCACACGCAGGGCCACCAACCATTCCACCTAATGCTAGACTAGGCTGCCCAGGGCCCCATCCAATCTGGCCTTGAACACCTCCAGGGAAATTTCCTTACCATAGAAGTCACTGTAACTTCTCCCATTTAAAAACAAAACAAAACACAACACTTTTTGACAAATGTTAACATGCCAGTGTTTTTGAATTGCAAAAGACCAGAATCTCAGCAACTCCAGCTGTTGCAAGCTAAACTGACCCCAAGCACTATGATAACATCCTCCCACCCCATTCTTCAAGGCCAAGAGAAACCAGTGAGAGTAGATGAGAGCTCTGGGAACACAGCAGCTCCTGCACATATCTTCTGGCTGAACTGGAGTCCCTTTGGTAGACAACCACCCCTCACACAAAATCTCCAAGTTCCCCATTGAGTTCTACACAGAGAACGCAGACTCTGACTATTTAGTCAGAACCACACAGAATTATCACTGTCTTCAAATTCATCACACCAAAAACATTCTGTTGAGATAATTTTCTAAACTCAATTTATTATCACTCTGCTTCTAAGGATCCTAATGAAAGAGCCTGAAGGACAGTTTCAGCTTCTAAATATCCCCTTACAGAACAATGTTCCTATCTCATTGACTTTTCTAACACAAAGGTAAATACCACATTCAGCCAGACTTCTACTGGTAGTCAGATTTCTGGGTAGGACAAATTCTTTTTTCCTCTAACAGCTCTAAGAAGCATGTATTTGAATGGAATTTACACATTCTCTATTAAACATTGTTGAATGCAAGTGACAAGAATACTGTATGTAATTTTGATCTTTGCTAAATAAAGTTGAAACTCACCATATTAGATATTCAATGTAGTGATTTTCTGTTAAAGCTTTCTTTCCACTAAATGCACAGTAAAGACCATAGTGCACTTGCTGTATAAGCTATTTTATGTCTTTATTACCTGGAAATATCAATCCAATTTTCTATTTGGGGAGCCATTCTACAAAATTATGATAAAATTGTGTGATTTTTTTCCCCCTCTATGTACAGAAATATACATGAAAATCTTTTGGCCTGTGGCTCCAAATCCACTTGCTCCTCCACATTTCTTGGCTGTTTCTAAAATCATACTTATTACAGCTGTGAAATTGATTTTGTGCCTTACAATTACTGCTGGGTTTGCCACTCACCATGTCTAGTCATCATTTAGGTAGACAAATATTCTCCATCTGGAAACAGAACTACAGATAAGTTAAAAAAACTTGCAATTTGAGCAATCACAAGCCAGTGATGAATTGAAGGCAGCCTCATCGTGAGGTCTTAAAGCAGATAAAGAAATGTATGATTTCTAGAACAGATTTGCACTTTCACTTTGAAAACTCTAATATCACCTTCCTGCCACCTTGCAACAACATTTATGTACAACCAAATCACCAAATAAAGAGGTAAATAAACTCCTACTTCCTAATAGGAAATCCTGTTCTTCTTAAGTTACTAGGCTTGCTCAAGAGAGGTTAATATTAACTTGTTAAAAAGTTAACAATCTGCAACATCCTTCACTACACAAAGCCTGAGGCACAATGTCAGCAAAATGTAAACTCGTCTCTGCTTTACCTTAGAGGCAGAACTACTAGCAAAGCTCAAACATTACGCCTTGTTTTTTGTTCTCTTCACGTAAACACTTCTCTCTAGACTACGCAATTCTACCGTGATAAATCCAAAATTATCAGGTACTGCTTAACAGAACCAGAAAGAACCACCTGGTAAGTTTTTCCCCAGAAAGTGTCTTACACCCAGAAGTCATTATTATTATTATTATTATTATTATTTTTAATGAAATCACTTAATATGACTCTTAAGGTTTCATTTTAAAAGGAAAACAGAAAAGCAAGAAGATTTCTGAGACCTTTTCATCCCACCCTTTCCAAAAGAAGATTAAAAAAATTAGAGTTTAAAGGTGGGTGGGAAAAATCAATTATGTAAAGTATCAAAAACTAGTAACAAAAATAAAATTCTATATACATTTACTGGAGAAGAGATAATATAAGTTTACAAAACTTTTAAAACAGGATAACTTTTGATATTACTAAGATCCAAATCACAGGAGAAAAACTAATAATTGAGAATTGAACTCACTGGTCTGCACACAACAAATTTACACTTTTGTGTAACACCACAGAGATCTACAGTCGCTAAGCTTTTGTCTCTGTAACAACAGAGGATCATTAAGGACAATTTTCTTAAAACACAATGATGTGTAGCTATACTATTTCAAATTTTAAAAACAATGCCACACCTATTTTCCTGGAAAGTGCATTTTAATACTGGAAAATGTTCCTCCCCCCTCAAATCTAAGAGCAATTCAGGAACTAGATTTAATAGATATATTCCTGTGTGACTTTATCCCACATTTTCTAAACAATGAAAAGTGATCTCTAAAACAAGTATAATGCTTTCTACTTTCTACTCTGGTGTCTTTGTATCCCATAGCAAAGTATGAACAAATTCAGCCATACCACTGCATATTTTTCTTCAGTTAACAGACAACACCGTTACCTTCAAACACAAGCCATACATTAGAGAAAGGTATGTATTGCTCCTCAATGCCCAGAGGAGTTTATAAATCGCTTCCACATATGCCAACACACAAAGATCCAAATGGAGACAGGCCAGACACCGAGTGCTTCTCTAGTACATACAAACAGCAGCCATTTGTAGCTAACCTCAGAAATTCTGTAATATATAATAGCTATTTCTTAACATACACTATGCTAAATGTAAATAGTAATATCGCACATATTTATTCTTGTATAGGAACAAATCCTTCTCTGGTCTACGTAAGAAAGACTGGAGTGACATCTGCTGTTTTACATGCAGCTTTAGAAACAAGATTCTTCATTTAGCAGCCATTTTGATTAAATAGATGCCACGGATCTTAACTCCTAAAAGCAGGACACAAATGCATTCACTTATCTTCCTTTCAAAACATTGCTATTCTGTTAAATGTTGATACATGAAATCCTTGAAGAGATTTTACATTTAAAATGATATCAAATGCATAGTTTTCCTTACTTGATAATATTTCAGTACTCACAGAGTTCACACAACAATTTTCATTCTAAAAACTCTAAGCTAATTTCTCCACTCTTTTGCCTTAGATATTAATGTGTTATTTGGAAATTCTCACCACAGCAATAAAGAAGTGGTTGGACTGCTCAGCACAGACCTTGACTATTCCACTTAGCATTTTGTATTATGTAATTCTCATTGCTGACACACATAAAAGCTCTTTATTTTCGACGAAAGGAGGCAGCAGGGACATTGTTCTCTGTCTTATCTACTGCCTGATTAATCATGTTTCGACTGAGATCAACTTTCAATTAGAAATGCTCCCAGCTGGAGAACATTAGCACATCTAAGTGGCCAGACCCAGCATTTCTTCACTGCCTCTACACGATGCTGAAAAAAAAAAAAAAACAAAAAACAAAAAACAAGCTTTCTGCTCAAATTCATGCTTACAAGCAAAGTATCGCAACAAAACAGTTCCATACCTGGCTTACTGAACACGTCTAGGCCAAATATAAAGCAGTGAAATAACTGTAGCACTGCTCACAGAAATTCATCATGTTGGAGCAATACAAGCAGAGTTTCAGGAGATGCTTTCTAGGATCAGGATTGTAAACACTTGAATTAGGTACAATTTCAAAATGTTTTTCCTTTTTTCATGTGAGACCTAAACTGAAGAACAGGAGGCCAGAGTATGTAAAACCAAGCAAAGAATTCTCCTGCCTTTATTTGCTGTAAGGGCAATAACTGCTTACCTGCATAAAGTGGAAGTAACAGGACAGAAAGCAACAATATG
Organism: Phasianus colchicus; assembly: GCF_987193195.1. NCBI lineage: Eukaryota > Metazoa > Chordata > Aves > Galliformes > Phasianidae > Phasianus > Phasianus colchicus. The sequence goes on along the minus strand of NC_143437.1, from coordinate 13,461,356 downwards.
CAGAGAAAGCAAACTCACTTTTTTGAGTTGCATCACGGCGTGCAGTACTCAGGTGCTACCAGAAGGGCCAGGAGTTGATCCTCTTGCTGCTTCGTGCACGCTCTTGGATCTTCCAACTGTGCTTAAACCAGAACTTTGTAGGTGTGGGGGGTCTTTCCTACTGAACGCAACCAGAGCCCTACACCCAGCAGTTCCCAAAGGATTCCCCTTCTCAGAGAAATTCTCCCTTACAGCTGGCTTCCTACTGAGGAAGCTCCTCAGTCACTAACCACATTTCCAGTTCTCATTTCTCCACAGGTACCACCATGTCTGCCTTCAGTAATAGCCATCAACAAGCATACTTTTATGTCCTTCAAAGCCAGTGAAGCTAGGGTTCTCTTTACCCTTTGTAGCCTTGCCCGAGTCTGGGCGCCATCTCAGAGCAGCACACGCCTCCCGAAGCACCCTCTACACAAACATCGACTGTTCCCCCCTGCAATTTTCTTTAAAACCAGCGTTTTTCCCACATTCTTCAACAACCAACGAAGCAGGACTCACAAGGCGAATGCACCTTCTGGGGTATTTCAGAGGAGCTGCAGGCAGTGGGGCTCTGTGAGGGTGCCGCGCTGCCCCCTGCTGGCTCCAGAAGGTTCTGGCTGCTTCCACAGCGTGCTGCGGGCGGGTGGATTTAAGGACGGACAAAACGGCACCAGGCGGCAAAACGCGAGGGGAAAAGGGTAAGAAACAGGGAAGAGGAGGAGGTGCCTTATCTCTAGCCAGAAGCAAACGCACCATATTCGCAGAATCACTAACGTTGGAAAAGACCTACAAGATCATCCAGTCCAACCATCCACCTATCACCAATAGTTCTCATTAAACCACGTCCCTCAACACGACGTCCTCGAATATCTCCTCCTTTGGTCCTGTCAGGAGAGCAGGAGGGCAGCTGGCCAGCGACTCCCCACAGAATTTTCCCTTCGAAAGTGTGCTCGTCAGGATGATCCCACCAAATCGGCCCCTGTGCCTCCCGTCCTGCCACCACCCCCAGCCCCGTTCCACCCCCACAGATCCACTGGCACAGGAGCAGGGTAATAACACACGCCAGAGCAATAAATCAAAGCACAACACCAGCACTGCTTCAGCCTCTCAAAGTCACAAAGTCTTTCAAAAGCTGTGACTACGATAGTCACTGCAATTCCCTGAAAATCACTCCGTCATAACCCTCGAGTACGCTATTTATCAGCACAAGTTCCTACTTAGCCTCACGCAGAAGCAATGACTCAGAGGGGAGCTGAGTCATAGCTAGGGACTGTGAAACTAATTCCGCCCCAACCTCCCACCTGCTCTACCCAGTCCTCCCCAGGTGGAACAGATGAGACTAACAGTATCACGAGCCTGAAAGAGGAGATGCTAAGGATGGCTTTTAAAGTTGAAGAAGAGGTGCTTTTGTAAAAGACATAACTGCTTATAAAAATGAATAGTTACTGGTAAAGAATATCTGTTGATGTTGTGGGATGCTACTGCCTAGCAAACGCTTAGCTAACATCTCATAGTAACAGCAGGATGCTAGTATGTAATGTGAACCTGAAGAGAACTGATCTGTCAGAACAGAAAACAAAATAGAACATGAGCAGTCTGCCAAAACCAGACTGTGCCCAGCTGTGGCCTTCACAACGCATGGTGAAAGCTCTGACAAACAATTCTCACAAGGAAGCAGATTTGGAAGTTCAACTTTTAATACTTTTTTAACTTAATAAAGAAGTTTGCAGGAAGGTGAAAAATAAAAGTCTACAGGAGACATATACCTGAGATATTTCTATATATTAATGGCACAAAGTGCCCACCAGCTAAATGCTGGAACCTAGTCTGCCTTTGGTTTTATTGGTGTTTTTACTAAAGATGCATGGCTGTGACCACATTTCTGCTTCCAGGATAAAGAAGAAATGGGGGGATGTGCATGACTAATTTTTCCAGGACAAGGTATATCAGCAAAAAGTGAAGTTATTTCTTAATTGAGAAGTTAAGACTGTAGTACTACTGGCCAAAAAGTTATTTGTACCACGAAGCTCATCCTTGCTGGTAAACAAGTAGAAATAAAAAAAAATACTAAAAATATTTAAATAAACATTGTCATGTATTAGCAGCAACTGCCCTCTCGCACAGCCAGTCTCCACATATACTGTAAGCACGATGGAAGGCATCTCTTTGCAATAAAGGGACCGTGTCTGCATCTTCAAAACAGTAATAAATACAAATCCGGTTTAAAGATTTCTTGCTATGACATTGACTCATGGATGTTGACTTCTCTGAGACTGAACAGCTTAGTAGTCAGATGACTCACTTCACATGGCACTGCTGAAAACATGACATACTGCATTTTGCTACTCAGCACAGAAAATTAAGGGCAGAAGTTTAAAGATCAGTTTTAAAGTAAACCAATTTGTTTGTACATACTCTACTGTGCTTCTTACATAACAAGAAATATTTTTCTTACAGATTTTGGCAACAATAAATACTTTCTTCTCTTACAGGGAGGGATCTAAACTATAATGGCTGGTTAGCCTAGAAAGGCCTGATCACATTTGAAATATCTGTGTTGTGCTACTGATAGTTCTTGAACTCAAATCTGTTTTTACATAGGTTGCTACAAAATAAATGTGTCCCATTTATTTCCATGGAAACTACAGCAGGTACAACAAGCACAATTGCACTAGTTGACAGAGCACATTCTCAGCTATAAAACACTATTTTTGAATAGTCACCAACATTATGTGCTTTCACCAGCAGTGAACAAAAGCCTGCATGCTGTATAGAAATTTGCCCCATAAGAGGCATCCCAGTGTTGCTGTCACCACTGCTGAACACACCACCCACCACCTCGCTGTGCAGTGGGTATCAGTGGATGCATTTTCTTCCACACTGAGGAGTTCAGTACCACCCTTTTATTCCACGACCACTTCCATGTCCGATGCCATTCTGTCAGACTGCCCCTCTGCTGCCACCTGTCACACAGCAATAAAAAGAAATGGAATATCGGTGGGAAGTTTCAACCTCTACTGCCATACCACCAACATGCACTTCCCATGTCATAGACCAACGTAGTAGAATAGGAAGCATTACTTTTGGAGCAGTCCCCTTTATAGCAGAACTGTTGAAGAGCAGTTTTCTTTGGTGTTTTGATATTGGTTAAGAACCCAAATGTTTAATGGAGTCCTACTTGAAAATAGGATGCAGTAATAGAAAAACAAAGATGACTAAATTACTCTGCATTTTCAGGTCTTACTTGAAAGTTTTCAATACCTAACAGATACTGAAATAGCAAAGTGAGAAGCAACCATATTAAATTGGTTGCTTAAACATGCTAACCCAAGAGGTAACACTAAACCTCTACAGGTATAGGAAGTTAGTAGCACAAATGAGAATTGAGTCTGAACTGCCCATAGGAAGCCATGCTAGCTGCTTATTTATCCTTTTCAGCCACTCTGGGAGACAAACTTACTAAGACTGTGCCTTTGGGTATATGCAATCATTTAGCTTCATTATTCCTTATGCTTTCATATTTTTCATAGTATATTGGAAGATCAAGATATGAATAACTCCTGTAACAAATTCCCAAAGGATGCCTTTATAGCACTGAGGTAATCATTTCAGATCATGAAGAGAAATAAATTTAACTTCCTCTCCCCCAGTAATAAAATGATGTTCATAAAAATGAGAAGAAGTCTGTACAAGAGGCCTGGAAATATTTGCTTTTAATTACACCTCTCAAAACTGAGTTACACAAGACAATGTCACTGTTTATATTCAGTACATATATTAAAACCTTGAGAGATCAGGAAAAATAAGCAGGCTATAAGTAATGCCATTTTCTGGAAAGGCATGTGATGAATATTTGTTCCCTGTGACTGAAAACAGAAGGAGGAGAAAAGGATTAAAAAAAGGAAAAAATTGTAACCACCTTTTTGATCTCACATGCATGCTGAAAATGAGAAAGTTTCAATCAACCTTCACAATCAGCCTTATTTAAAGATCAAAATAAGCCTGAAAACTTCAAAGCCCTTTTAAAAGAAGCAATGCACAGAGAGTTAAGTGAATGGTAACTGGCACATTTTTGCAGCTTTGCTTCAATGGTAGAAACATTATTTATAAGCCATCTTGTATTCTAAAGACAACGGTAAGGGTCCACTGTCTGAAAGCTTTTTTCCACACCCTCAATTTGCCTTTTTTTTCTCCTCAAGTGTGTCATTACCTGCTACATTTAAGAGATTCAGGTTGAGCTTAATACCCTGCTAAACAACATGTGAATTGAAAATCTTCCAGAAATTTAGAAACAAAGTGCATACAGTAAAGGGCTAAAATGTCTTCAGAACTAAATTTGAAAATAAGAAATGCTGCTTAAGGGACTTGCTAAGGAAGATATTCTCTTTTTACTTAAAACATTAAAAACAGTGATAATGTCGTGCCACAATACAAAGGTCTGTCTGAACGTGTAAAGCTTTTGCAAAGGCTACATAAATTCTAATCCATATTTTCTCAGTAAGTCAATCAGTTTCCCCCATTCCTCTGAAGAGGTCATGGAGTTGACAGGAACATCCAACACCTTGCATTGTACAGGAAGACCACCAGGCAGACTCTAAATTCAGCGCTATTTTCTAGAGAACATTTGAGTTTCTTAGAAAATTTTTGAAAAGTCATTTGTTTTTTGAATATAATAATTGGTGCTTCACAGAATACATGGTTAACCATGTAGCAGTTTAACACGTTCAACGTTTGAAAATGCTACATCTGTAGATGAACAATTAGATGAATACTTACTGGCCAACTATTTGACTTAATTTCTGTCTGTCATCCATAATCAACCATTCCCAAATACCTTAATATGTTATAGATTCTTAATTGAAAGCAGAGTAATGTGACTGCACAACACAATTCACATCACAGAACTAATTTTGATCTTCAATTATACATGAGAGATCCAAAATCAAATTGGCTGTCTCCACAGCTACTTGCAGGCCATTATACTTTGCAGCAAAGCAGTCCAGTGCCATGAAGTCAGCAACCTTTATGGAAGGCTCTTTTGGGCAGCTCTCTATAGGAGGAGAGCCAAAGAGGGGTTGCAAATGTCTCCAGCTGAGATCCTTTGTGCTACTGTTTATTCCGCAGCCACATTTCAAAAGTAGATCTGACCAATTAGAGACAGAAGGAAATCCTGATGGAACAAGCCAACAGTGTCCATAAGCCATATCAGTGATAATTTCTCCATCATCATGACTCAGAGAACAAGCTACAGACTCCAGTGAGTGACAAAACGCATCAGCGATCAACTGGTATTGTGACTGAGAACAATCCACATCTTTAGAACTGCTAGTGGACAGACAGCAAATCTTTAAAGAAAAAAGAAAACAATTAGAATGGTGGATTTAGAGAATGGCTTTAGTCAAACGTATGATTTTTTTTTTTTAAAGAGTTCACAGTCAACAGAAAAATTGTTAATTTGCTCATTATTTCAATAGGAAAAGCTTCTAGACTTGTCAAAGCTGAGTCCTGCATGATTATCATTCAGTTAAAGTCTACACATTTTTATCATAACACTTAAACACTACAGATACCTAAAGAAACAGTTCCAAGTGCAATATTAATGAAATTCTGAAATGAAAGATGCCATTAATGAAGTGCTTCAATAAGACATCTTTGTTTTATGGACTCAAACAAACATGCAACAGGCAAGTAACAAATATACTAACTGTAAAAGAAATTGTGAAATTCTTGACTACTAAGTTTATTAAATAGCTTTAAAACACCCTCTTACATACCTTTTGTCTTAGGTACGAAGCCAAATGAGTTTCAGTACAACCACCTCCTAACAATGCCAAGGGTTCCTTGAGTGTTAACTGCAATACATGCTCCGCAGTCTCACAAGCACGCTGAAAACCATGTGAATTTTTCATTACAAACAACATAATAGGATTTCACCAAATTATAAAACACAACAAACTGGAATAAAGTTTTTAGTAATTCCTGATACTGACTTCATAAATTGAAATGTGAATATAAACATGTTGAGTGGCTTCCAAAGCCACATTTACTGACTAAGAAATGTCATTATTCGTCCACACTCTACAAGTGTTGAAATAAAAATGAAAGGTGTATTTCACTCTTTTTTGTAAAACTGACTTATAAAAAAGATGACCTGCATCAACACCAGTTTTAGAGTAACTATTCAATAAGAAAATTACGCTTCACTGCCACTGCAGGCCATACTGCTGACCTTTTCCTGAGCAATTTATTTATGCTCCCATAAACCAATGAGAATGAAAACATCTACTTAGCACTGACTTCAGAAACAAGATGTTTTCACCTACTGAATAAGAAGCATTACACAAATACAAGCACTCCAAGGATTTTTAAGGTCTGGACATGAAGGAGTTTCTAAATTGCTGTTTTGAAGTTTCCTAAACTCTAACTAAGCTCCATTTAAGTACCAAAGCTCACTGTTAAAAACCCACTATATTTGTATTTCTCATTTTCTATTTTTTTCACTGAAAACATCACAACAGAAGTTTCAAAATTTGCTTACCTTCAGTTCATCCCAAATTGTTTCATTTCTGTTACAGAGTACCAAGCTGCAAACAACCGTGTCATTAGGAATTAGATGCACAAAATGTTTGGAGGCAAAACTCTTGGCACACACATCCTTCAAACTGCCATAACAACTGGGAGACAGTGAGTATATGGAAGCTATAGGCTTTGAACCTGTCCAATTATAAAAAGAAGAGAACAGCATGCATTACTGTCATCAGAATAGCCATCTGCTGCATTTCACAAAGCATCAACCTTTTTCCTTCAAGCTTTTTAAATATTTTATGTTCTACAATAATTAACATTTGAGTCTACACATACAATCTCAAGCAGAAACCAGCATGCTTTCAAAGTGTAAGATTTGGTTCAAGATAAAAACTAATTTTATCATTCTCATTAGATAAGAGTTTGAAAACAATTGACATGTGCAAATAGTTGCTACAATTATATACTTCTCATAGAACAATGTGCAGTAGATCATTGCAGCCAGCCAGCACAAGATGAAACTCTTTTGGAATCGGTTTTAGAATGGAAAGGAGCACTTTCTAGTCTAAAACACTAGCTCTGCTGCTATGGTAGGATAAAGACAAATAGGAGAATTCCTGCTGCACAATGACATCAATCTAGAAAGGTTTTCATTATGAGACTAGCAGCAAGAGTAACTATTCAGTATACAAAAAAAAAAAATCACTCTTACCTGTCACTTGACTCAGGGGTTCCATCACTGATAGCCCAGCCCTGTCCACAGCAATGACATGGTTATCTTTCAGATACTTTTTCAATGATGGATGGATAACTTTCTGGCACACTACAAGGCCAACTTCATCATTAACCAACTGCTTTCCTACATTAAGCAACTGATCCAGCTCTGACATTTCTAAAGAAACTCCGTGGTGGACTGTTAGTGTTCCTTCTTCTGGGCCAAACAGGTCTCCTGACATGGACACACAGAAAACTGCTACCTTGACAGTGTCGGAGTTGGTTCTTTTGACAGAAAACAGTTTTGCAAATTGAACTTCTGGTGTTTCTATCAACAGTCCAGGAATAACTGCAGAATCTAGAACTCTTCTACCTTTCACAGGTACTGTTACGCATTTTCCTAAAATAGGCTTAGTTTCAGGATGGCATGGAACAGTAAACATGAAAGCCTTTACAATTAGCACAGCAAGATGATCAACCTCTGTTTTATTAAGCATGCAAGCAGGTTTGCTTATTAATATGCTACGTACCAAACAAAGAAGAGTCTCAAGATTACTAAAATCCACAGATACTCGGCAACCACAAGCCTCAGACTTGAGGTAGTCAGTACACAAACTCAAAAGATGTTTGCTTATTTTTATGACAGTGCAAGATGCAATATTTAGGTTTTTAAAACTTTCAATCAAGCTACAACAAAGAATGGCAGTAAATAAGCCACAGTCACTGAAGCGGGACACATGGTTCTGTACAGAGGCCATCAAAACCTTTAATACAGGGTGACTGACAGAAATATGACTAAGTATGGCTGAAGATTGTGAAGTTAAACAAACATAGCCTCCCATGCCATTGTGGATCTGCTTAAGTCTACCAGCAGGCCCATAGCAAGATTTTAATATTGCAATTAACAAAGACAGTGGCTGACTAACTGTAGTTAAAGGTTCACGAGTAAATAATGAAGGCTTTTTACCTTCAAGGCGAGACATTTTCAAAATTAGATTTTAATTCTGATAAACAGAAATGATTTCATTCTTACTTGGATCTAGAATTCACAGCACTGTAAAGCAGTACATTTTTATTCTTTGCTGACAAAGATTACTATTTTAAGTGTAAAACAATATGCTAAGTACATTTGATTCTGCACACCAGCCATCTCAAAATGAGGCTTAAATCCCACTGTGAAATTGATAGTGACAGCTGTAAGCTACTTCATTCACGATGATCATCTCTCTTAGTTTCTGAATGCGATCGAGCAGATTTTTTTGCAACAAAGTTTACAAGCATGGTTCCAAAATGGACACCTATAAGTGACAGTCCTGCCACAAGCAGAAAGTTCTTTTTACTCCAGCTAGCTTTCCTCATCTTCTCTTCTGGCAATACTCACAGGTGATGTTTCAAAGTTAATTATACCTACATAAAAACAAGATTATTAGGTATTAGCATGATCTTACACCAGTATCACACAGCTTTAAATGCTTATTTTTTTCCCCCAGGAAAACTTCACATACAGACAAAAACTACAATATGATACTTATATAATGTGTTTTTTTCAATTAAAGATATGCAATACATAAACTACACATTCTATTATTACTTTCACTTCTGACCTCTAGGTTTTATGTATAGGTTGATAGGTGGCATAGCACTACAAAATACACTAAATGGCATGAAAGTGTCAGATTACAGTGATGCTAAGCTGTTTTTAAACAAAGAACAAAAAAGTAAAATACTGAGCACTGCTTCCCATGAGCCACTACAGAAACAAAGATCTTAGCACATTTAAACAACTTCTATCTCTGCCTCTGCAAGGAGGGTTTCTTACTTAAACTTATACAGCATGCACTTAATTAGCTCTTAAATATTTAGAAGTGTAAAGATGCATTACTTACATCTATATATCTATGATGTCTACAGAGACCTCTCTCATTAGAGACTGTTAGACTTACAACACAGTACATTATACTCTGTGAAGTCATAATTCTGACTAGTTTTGAACCTAGAAAGGACACTGTTACATACCACATCAGACACAAGTTTGACTGTTGCCTTGAAAAGTGACTGGAGTTTGTTTCAGAATAACTTTTAAAACCCATAACAGCATCACATAATTAATCCCACTAATACAGGACTGATAAACAGTTTGAGAACTTACATGCACCTAAAAAAGTCATGTAACTAGTAGGTTAACTCATCCACGAAAGAATGAAACTCTAGAAGACTAACACCAGAGCACTGATACTGCATTTTCTAGAGAAGTGATTTAACTGACACATCTCCTGCCTCAAAGATGCAGGCACAACTGATTAGGAAGCTTACCTAAAACACAGCCCTGATGTTATTCTTCCTTATTTTTGCGATCACTTTGCATTACGTATGTCACAATCCCAGGTTCTGGAACAATCTCCTCTGTCTTCACTTGGAAAAGAGGACTGGACTTGATGTGGAACCACGACCAGTGCACCAGGCCAAGGCTAATTCCCATAACAATCAGAACTTTGTAGTCCTTCCATAAAGTTCTGAGTTTCATCATAAACTGGCATTTATGTACCTAGAAAAAATAATTAAAATATATTTCAGAACTTCTCTTTTCTCTTATAAGAGTACAAAACTCAAACATAAATATCTTCAATTACAGCACAGCAAATGATTACAACAGCATGACAAAGGAAAGCTTTACTTTACGACCTCCAGGAAAAGAAAGGTTTTAAAAGTAACTTCAATTCAGACATCTTGATCTGTTAATCACTACGTTGCTTCAAGTTTTGGCAAACTACGTGTTAAAGCTTTGTGACGTTTCCCTAATCACATATTACCACCTCAGGCAGCAAGTAATTGAAAGCTAAACGAACACCTTGAAGTAGTTTCAAATGCACTATTTCTCCCGCGCAGTTAACAATAACGCAGGGGGCCCCTCAGAGAGCATCAGCTTTTAGCCTGCAGGCTGAGCAAGCCGCAATGCTTCTGATAGCACTCCAGGCTGCCCAGGGCAGCAGCTCAGCCTGCCTGCCTTTCCTCCGTGCCCTTCAGCCTCAGAAACTACAAGGGCATTACAAAGTGAACTCAGCCGCTCTTATGAAGAAAACGAAGAACAGCCCACACGAAGTCTTATGGAGAAGTACGTACCAACGTATACACAACAAGCGACAATTACAAGTATTTGATTTTATATCAGGACATCTTCTTGGCTTGAAGAGCTACAAACGTACAGCTCAGACAGCAAGCGTTCCCGGCCGCTTCAGTCTCTCACTGACGAGGAAAAACCCGGCACGCGAATTCCCGCTCTGAGCCGGCCCCACAAAACCAGGCTGAGGTGCCTCCGCAGGGCCGTGCCGGCGGGAGCCCCCACCTCACCCAGTAACACGCCCCTCCCTGACAACCTCCAGACGCAGACGGCCGACAGGGCGACGGCCGCCCTAATGCAGGAGGAACGAGCTAGAGAAAAGACGCGACCGCCCAGCGCTCACCTCAGCTCGCACCTCGCCGGAAGCCGGGCCAGGACAAGAGACAGGGGACGCGCGAGGCCGCCTGCGCGTTTAAACCCCCGAAGCAGGAAGCGGCCTTGCGGAGACCGGAAGCGTCTCTTCCATCCCGAACGGGGCTCGTGCGAATATACGCGAGGAGTCCTTCTCCCTGCGTGCCATTGGTCAGCCCTAAATCACATGATCAACGAGTGCACTCGCTCTCCTGCAGTCACCCGCCGCCCTGGCGGCCATTTTACTTTAGGGCAAAACGCTGGGCGGGCCGCGGCTACAGACGGCGGCCATTTTGGATAGGGGAGAAGAAGCTCGCGTTTGGCAGCCATCTTGCTTGGGGGCAACGTAGCCGTTAGGACCGTTGGAGGCGGGCACGGCGTGGGAGGAGACGCGGTGCGAGCGCGGCGGAGCAGCGCTGCTCCCGAGCCGGGTCTCGTTGCCTGGAGCCGCGGCGTCTCAGGCTGCAGTCCCGCTTTCCCTGGAAGCAGAGGCGCGCGGTGGCGGCTCGGAGTAACGGCCGCCCCTCAGGCTCCGCCTCCTGAAGCTTCCGTTGATTTTAAAAAAGCCGCCTCGTTTTCGCTGCTGGCCGTTGCGCGTCCCGCTCACTCCTGCGCTCCTCTGGCCGAGCCGTCGTGCAGGTACACGTGTGAGCCGACCGGAGCGAGTGTGAGACATGCTCAGTGCCTGAGCTCCCTCATCCGAGCTTCCTGCTGCTTATCTTACTCGGTACTGCTGTGTTCACTCTTTGCTCTCCCCGTTCCTTCAGTCTCTGTCAGTAACATTTCTGTCGTATTTGCCCGTGGTTTTAAGTTGATGGAGGATTGCAAAGTTTATAACCATAGCCAAAAGGCAGGTTTCTTAGAAATTAACTTAAACTTAAGTGTCTACTCTGAAAGAAGCACAGCAATTCTGAAAGATATATAGAACAGCTGGGATTCACTCAGCGAGGCCAGAAAAATCACAGCCAGCCCATCCGACAGGGTGCTGTGGTGTGCATCTCATTGCTTTCAAACATCAACAGCTGTGTAGGTGAAACAGACCGTTGTTGCACTGGTGTTGTTGTACACTAAAGGTGAATTGGCACTCTGAATGGAAGCATTCAGATAACAATGAACTGAAAAAAATGCAACCTTATTAGAAGAGTAGTTTCTGATGAAGTGGAAAAAAAAATGGGTACAGTGGACTGGAATTACTGAGATAACAATGCCCCCAAGTAGTGGCATATTTCTGCAGAAGCAGAAATGCTTTATAAGTATGTGTGTTGCATGGTGTTACCCTGCTGACCCAAGGTCCAGGGTCAACATTTAGAAGCTATCTGCCAGAGCACTGGCAGTGCTTGCTGTCCAACATCTAAGCTCTAGAGAGTTCAGAAAAGTAGTCTTATGTTATGGTAGTTGATTTTGACTCTTTTATAAGTGATAACTAACAGTGGCACATCTTAGAGAGATATCCAGTTATTGTTCTGGTTTTGCCTTTTTTTCAGGTGACCACCTCTTCTCACATGTGATAACAGCCCCCAGGGATAGGCAGAGCATGAACGGTTTGCAGTGTTAGAAGCTGCTGTATGCAGGTATGTGTGGCAAGAGTTTTTCTGTTCTGTTAGCACTGAAAGCCACTTCTTCATTGGGGTAAGATGCTGTTTATCAGCTAACTGATTTACGTAATGCTATAATGGGATAGAAAGTACTATGATATTAGCAGGGTAGCAAAGCCTTTCTCTGTAGTAAATGAGAATGAACCCAAATGCAGTAACTATAGAAACGAAGAAAAAGAGCTGCTTACCCTTGGAAGGCCTCTGGTAGGTAGGGATCTCCAGAAAAAGATGTCTTTGCCTCCATTGCCAACCCTTAAATTAGTTTTGGGAAGGGGGGATCCTGGCTTCACCTGTTTCAGTCACTCAGGATTGCATGCATCTGAGCTCCCCTAGGTTGGCCCTGCCTTCCTACCAAGTGCTCCATCACTGGTTCAGGCCATGGCTTATCATTTCTGCTAAAACTTGCTTTCTGGGAAGCCTTATTTCCTCAATTGTCTAAGTATCTGCCATTTCACTTGACTTTAAATTTTAGAAAGGAAAGTATTTGATTGTGTCATTTTTAGAACATACCTGATGCTTCTTACCAGGAGGTTGTGTGTTTAGTTCTGGGGCTTGTTTTGATGTTTGTTTGTTCATTGTGTTTTTTTGTTTGTTTTGTTCTTTTTTGTTGGTGCAGGATGTCCATCAACAATTTAGATGTTTGAAATACTACAAACACCATATCAAGACTTCTGTATTTTAGAGAGTATAATTTCTTAGCTAGGTTTTTCTGTCTTCTGTAGCTGTCTTCATGCCTTCTTACGGCTGATTTCATTTAGGACTTGGGTTATTTTGTGGTGGATGCAGTATTCCAGGAATCAGATTTTGTTACCAAATAGCAGATCTTCATCTTTTGGTTGCAACATAGTAAATATCAAAGTATTTTAGAGATGAATGGCATCTTTTCTTGTATCATTATTGTGGAATTTCTTCCCTCATTCCTCGGTGTCAATATTATGGTGTTTTGTTTTGTGATTTTTTTTTTAAATCTTTTTTTCTTTCTCTTATTGCTTTGTAAATTAGGTTTGGGGAAGAATTCTTTCTACTAAGGGTCGTGGTTACATCAGTAACAGCATCCTTGTTGGGTGGCATGTTGTTATGTTGGTGATGCCAGAGAAATATCAGATGATGCATACTCGCTTCTTGTTTACAAGCATGATATGAGCATTTGAAGAAAAGGTGGCATTACTTCGACACTGGCATTATTTTGACTCTTCTTCGTATCTTTACTAAAGTAAGGGCTAATGATAAAACATGGGCTCTTCAAATATTGACGAGTTCCCAGGCTTCCATCACTGATGTGAAATGTGTGCTCTATGCAACTCAAAAGTGATATACCACAACTATTTTTTGTTATTTATGCCTATTATTTTTTGATTTTTGTTTGCTTATTTTGGATGTGGTGAAGAAGTGTAGGGATCATTAGTAAACCTCTAGATACTAGTCTTTCACTGAAATTTCAACTATGAAAGTCACAGCTGGTGTGAATAGGGAGACTAGATTTCTTTTGCTCTTGCAGAGAATCTGATACGTCATAAGAGTCTGTGTTTTGTGGAGTGTTGTTAGGGCTGTGATGTATCTTACTGCTTGCTTTATATTTTTGCATGTAGACTGAGTAGTCCTTCTTTGCTGTTCCTGAACACCAGGAGTACAATTTTGTAGATCATTGTATGAAATTGAGAAATGCAGGTGTTGTTGTTGTTTTTTGCTTTTGTGGCTGCTATTCATTCCTTTTAGCTTCTATCTGACCAAGTTCTAACAGCTGCTACTGAGTTACTGAGTTCAAACTCAGTAATGATCTCTTTCTAAGATTCTTATAGTAGTTCTGCTACATTTATTCTGTGCAGCAGAACCTTACTGCCTGGCTGAATTGGAATACTCTTTTACAAGCTGTCAAGAGCACTGTTCCTTACATTGTTTCTGAAACTCTATAGATAAAGTGAATTCATAAGTTAGTGAAGGTTCTAGGGTTATTTTGTGCAAGAGAGAATGATAATCTTACAGTGCAAGACATGGTATTCCAGTTCATGTCTGTGTGGCTGTTACCTGAAAAATTGGCCTTCTCTGTATTACTTTCTGCTTAGTATTACTGTATAGCTAATGAGATGCAGTACATACCATTCCTTTGATTATTTTATTATTTTTTTTTTCTTTAGAGTGTAACAAAACCATCTTTTTAGCTGTCTTAAGGTTGATTTTCAGTAACTACTTGCATGGTGGTTCTCAGTTCAGTGTGGGTCTTAACCTGCTTACAGTAACAACTGGTTCATTTCTCACTGCTTATAATACTTCCACCATTTCTGTTTCTTACTGCTTTGGAATTGACGTACGTAGACAAATCGTTGAAGTACTTGGGAGTTTTCATTGAGCCAGTACACAGAATTGTGTTCTTGCTGCTTTTGCTTTTTCATGCAGTTGTTCTGAGATGTCAGTTCTCAGCATTTGAATATGTGGAATGAAAGTGCTGCAAGGAAGCGATAGTCTAGTTAAAATTACCACTGTTGGAACTTAAGATCATAATTATCTGTGCTATGTAGTTCTGAAGTGGTTCTTTATCTTGTTTCACACTTTTTTGAAGCTAAATAAGGAAAATGACTGTGTTTTTAAATATGTAAGTGTAGTGTCTGACAGAGACAAATATCACCAACCAGACTTGTGTCCTGAAATTTTGACAGCTCTCTGACAATGCTTTACAGTAGCTGGAAGCTTATGGTGAAAAATAGGTATGTATTCCTGAATTTTAACTCTCTTTTTATACTATCTATCAGAAAATTGACTGTATTTCTCTAGTTTAGGAGACTACTTCTGTAGGAATCTTGTAGAATATGAAAAGCAGCTCTGTTCTCTGTTGTAATTTCAGTTGCAGCTACAGACACTTATTTTTAATTTGAAGCTTGAGCTGCATTGTTGCTTTTATCTTTTGCCAGTATAGAGACACTCATTCACCTTATTTTCAGTCCAATCCACATCTTTCCGCATCTTTTGTCCTTTCCTGTGTGAAAACAGAATGTATCTTATTTTTTTTTAACTCCCTGTTTTTGTATTGTTATTAATTTGGTAACATGGCCTATTCTGTGTCTCTTTGGAATTAAAACATTGTGGAGTTAGCTGGAAAGGCTTTTGTTGGTTTTACTTAACTTGCTACCTTTTGGCATGTGAATGTTTAGCTGTGTTATGTGTTGAGTGATGGACTTGTCTGCAACCACATCAGTGATGGACAGTATTGCAACTACAATAGTTGTCGGCTTGGAAAGTGGTAGTTGAAGTGAAATGAGTTTGGATTAGACCAGTGGCTTGTTCTGAAAGTCTGTTTGAAGGCTGTAGCCATCTGAGTGAGTTACAGTGCTCTTCTGTGGGGGGGGAAAGAAGTCTTAGTGATTAACTAGAGCTTTCTTCCCTCATCAGGAGGGGGTTGGGTTTAGATTCCAGCATGAATTAATGCTGCTTAAGTTATTTGGAATTGTAAGGGCTCGTGCAGCCCAATGCTTCTCACCCAGTATGCCAAATTAAGCAATCTAAATCCTGTTTGGGATAAGCAGGAGGATATCTGAAATTCAGTTCAAACTTTGTGCAATCAAAATAGTGTTCAGGTCACATTGCTTTATGCTTGTATTAGTCTAGAGCTTTAAATGAGCGTGCAAACGTGCATGGTCTGTGAGAAGCCATGCTATCTTTAATCTTTCCCCACTATCACCCATTCTACCTATCCCCCTCTAATCCACCCATCAAAAAAACAATTGTGCTCTATTCCTGAGCTGATTTAAATGATACTCATGATTATTTGAACTGCCAGTAGCAAATAGATGTTTCAGTTAAGAAAAGTTCTTGCAACAGTTCAAACTTGATGAACTTGAGCATGATGGAGGAGGCTTTTTGTAGAACTGCTGATGTATATAAGCTGTCGTGGGTTCCCTGCTTACATAGAAATGGGGTATCCTCAAGACAGGAGGGGATGAGCTTAGTTCTGAGGACTCTGACTAGAACTGGTATTATTTCATATATTATGATTATATGTTTTATTATATTTTAATATATTTTTAAATTTTATATCATATTTATATTTTATTAGTCTTGTTTGCTTAAAAGAAAGACTTTTTAAAAATTGTGTGTCGTTGGTTTTTTTTTTTTTTTTACTTCTCTCTTTTATTCTTTATTCGTTAAGCTATGCCAGGGGATTTAATGTGAAGGTATTATTTTGGAAGAGAAACTAGGTCCAGGAAATCCACACAGGGGCCAGTGGCTGACATGGTAGGAAAGGAATATTCCAGGTTTAGTTTGCTGCCACCTGAAAGTTTCTTTAGGTTAAGTAAGGTTAATTGGTCTTGGTAGTTCTGGGCTGGGAAATAGTTCTAGTTTTGTATTAGAGGTGTTGGTTGCTCAGTGTCTGATAGTAGAGTTCAGTAAGAGGAGCTGAGACAGGTGGTTAAATAATTCTCCTTTAAATAATAGTTTTCCATAGTTTCTCTGAAGCAGAGTATAAATATCAAGTATGAGGAGTGGTAATAATGAAAAAAAAACCAACCACAAACTAATAGATTAAAAAAAAAAAAATCCTAGTCATTGGGCATAATGAGTTTTTCCTAGTGCTGATCATTTTTAATTGATGTTTTTATAGGACCAGCTTACACTGAGCTGTCATGGCATCTGACAAATTTGTCATTAAGGTAAGTAGAATGCCATAGCTTTTATTTAAAAAATAAAAAGAGAAGAGAAAGGTACTTGTAGTATTTCTTAGAATGTGTGTAGATTGGCTTTGAAACTTAATGATGAAGAGAAGCATCCTTCAGGCTTCTGATCATATTAGTGTGTTTTGGGTCTTTGGAAGCAAACTTCTGGAATTGCTGTTGTATCATGACAGACCTAGTTGAAGATCAAAATCACGTAACTAGGAGTGATTCATTGTGTGATTAGAATTAGGAACTGCATGAATTCTCAGAAAAACAGCACTTGTTATAAGACAAAATTTAACACTGATTCTTCTCTTACTGTTATCTTGTAATATTTTTGTGTACTTCCCAGACAATCTAGGAGTTCCTGGTTTAAGAGGCAATAATGTTCTTAAACTCTTTATCACAGTTGACTCTGCTTGCATCTCTTCCTGCCTCTTTTCTGTTCTCAGCCATTAGTTGTGTTTAATACCTGGTAAAATGCTGTTACAATTTATTTTTCAAACAGTTTCTAATGTTATACAAACATCTGAAGAGTAATACATTTCAAAACATTCTGTAATAAATATAGCACTTTATATTTTTTCTGCCTTAATTGTGTCATTTTATGACTAACTAACTTAATTGTTGAGTAAAATTGGTGAATGTTTCTCTTTTGGACCACTTTTCCTACTTCTGGTTTGTTCACGTATGTTTGAGGTAGTTTAGATTAAGCATGCATTTCTGAATGATTAAAGCAATGTGTTATTCTCTTGGAGATGTTGTTTGTTTTTTTTTTACCCGGGAATTTTCTTCTTAGAAGAGACCCTTTCCTCAGAGGATAATCTTGGTGGTGGTGTGTTGGTGGTTGGTTTGTTTGGGTAGTTTTTTTTTTGTTTTTTTTTTTTGGAGTAGAGTCACAAAAATATTGCTGACTGATCAGGCTGTGGAAACTGTTGAAAGCTTCTAGTGTGTGTAAGAAAATTGTTAAACAAGCAGACCAAACCCTTTATTTATATCTTTTTAAATACTAAGGAGTAATATCTGTGTTCTTCTCCAAGTAGAAGTTATCTCTCTTACTAGGACACTTACTTAATTCTTTTTACTGTTTAATGTGATTATACAGCTTAAATTGACAGTATTGTGTCTGTTATTTCAGAGATCTCCTCAACTGACATACTGTTAACTAATTCTCAATTAATATAGCTGTTAAAATCAAAGATACTTCTTCTGATATGATATTTTGGCTCCATGTGCTATTGGGGTATGGACAGAGTAACAAATGAAGCTGAGAGTGAAGCCATTGTCTTTCTCAGCTGAGATCTCTTGATATCATTAGTATTAATGCAAATGCCAAAGGAAACAAGTGATACGAGTCACAATATCTTTGCTAGATAAAGTGGTGTAAGAGTGCTTGTTACTGATCTGTGTAATTACAGTTTGCTGAGCCAGCAGAATGTACTTTATTTAGTAAAGACTCTGGCAATTGCTATGTTTGCTAGTTCAGCATCAGCAAATGGATCATTTCTCACTGAGCTTGAATTCATAGGTAAGAATATAATAGATGCAGCTTTTGAGATACAGTTTTATTTTCTTCCTGGTAGCGTTTAAGAAATAAGCATTGATTTTTGTAGTCGCAGAATCTTGAAAATTAACTCATTGACTTTTCATTGTATATTTGATGTGTTTTATTCAAGGCAAATATGACAAAGGTAATTGGAATTCTTTTTGTGCAGAAAGATGCATATCGTTTTATTTTAGATTATTTACATTGTTTTGCGTGAGAATTTTTTCTAATTTGCATTCACTGAATGTGAGTAATTCATTTTTGAAGACTGTTCAACTTTCACATAATTTTCTCAAGGAAGATCCTTGTGGAGAAGATTCTCCATTAATGGGCAGAGCACAGGGAGAGCATAGAGTATCCTGTAGTCTTCATTTTAGGTTTCTCATGTTTGGTGGGGGATCATTTTATGGTATCTGAAAATCTTTTATGTTTTCCTTGTCTTCTACGTTTTCTACTTTATGTTTTGTAAGTATGCGTGATTTAATACTTTTGGTAAAAGACTGGAAATTACAGCTAATTGATCTTTCACGACTTAGCTGATTTGAGCAAAATTTAAGAAGAAAACACCTATGGTGTATTTAATGGCTTTGCTTCTTAATTGTGGTGCTAAATGAGATCTGTACCTGCAGTGTAATGGTCAGCTATTTCCAGTAGAGGGAGCAATTGACCAATTTTTGAAAGATGCCTCTGTGCCTGGTTATGGGCAATTAAAGGCAAATGAAATAAAATAATTGATGCAGTAAAATCGCTTTACAACTTAATGCAAAATCTACGGTTAAGCCTAAACACACATTCTTTGATTGCCACTTGGATGGATTCCACAGTGTTGTGATGTGCAATAGATAATATTTTGCACAAGTTACTTTGATCAGGTGCTTTAAATTTTAAACAATATTGATACTTCATAAAGCACCGAATGGTAAAAATGCCCCTAAATCTGGAAAGTAAAACATATGAATTTAATTAAGCTTTCTGTGTTGCTAAAATATTTTACTGCTCTTTTGAGAAACAAATCTTAACTTTAATTGGTGAGGCTTAAAGCAAAATTATGAACTTTATACAGACTTGAAAAGTAATATCACTTGGGCCTTGTTTTAAAACTTTGGCCAAACTAGAAAGAATATTCTTCCAAAATTATGTAAATAGAATTTATTCATGCGAAACTGCAAATCTAAATGCAGTAATCTTTATAACTCTAATAGAAAAATCTCATTTGCTGTTTTCTGCCATTTGTTCATTTGCCAAACGCTGAAGACTTTTTAAGCTATTACTACACTTCAATAGCTCAACTCAAAGGGAAGCTTATTTTGCTTTGGCATTTCCTACATTCAGAAACTAAGAGCTCTGTTCTATCTCAGACTTGCAGGCCTTTGGAAGCACATATCTTAGAGTCAGTGTTCTCCGGTCACTCGGTGCACTCTGCAATTGATTTTTCAGCATTGTTCCTTGTTATCAGTTGAAATTATTGTATGCTGGGAGTGGTCCTTCCTACTTTAATCTTTCTTTGCTTACTTTAATTTGAAAGCTCCTTTGCAGGAGCAAGTGTATTTTTCTGTGTTCTATTATTTAACTGGAAATAAATATGGAAGTATTGGATGTGATGAGATAGGAAAATGACAGTGTGACTGCAATGTGATCAATTTTCCCCTTTATTTTCCTTGTTTATGCATGCATAACTTAATTATCTATAATATAATGAAATCATTAAAATGTTGCTTTATAAGCAAACACATCTTAGTATCTTCTTTTAATATCTTAAAGTGCTCACAAAAAAAGTGTGCATGCCAATTATGTTGATTCTGGGTCCTAACAGTAGGTGAAAAGAAATGGAAATATATCTTCTTATCAGTGTACCTGCCCATGTGTGCCTGCATTGTTGTACAGGTCATTTTAGGGTCTGCTCACAGACCTGCATAGGATACTCTTGCGTTTGGTCTGGAAGAAAATAGACAATTTACTTGTATGACTTCATTTTTTTTGTGGCATTTTTTGTTGTTGTTGTTAGCTACTAGCTGAAATATTGTACAATGATAATCTGTTTTCTGTATCAGGTACGTCTACCTGATCCTTAGGTTACATCTATGTGATTAAAGAGATGAAATATATGATTTCTGAAAGTATTCATATTTTGTTAGCTGGTATTTGTTTAAATATTTTCTGTACAAGGAAGAGGCATGCTTGCTTCTTGTGAATTGTTTGGAGAGGAAAAAAAGCAGGGAGACAAGTGGGGTCTTTTATCTAATATTTTAATTTTGTCTGTGTCCTTATAAGAAGCAATGAAGGATAGTAAGTGCATTTTACTACTGTATCAAGTCCATATGTAAATGAATACAATGTTCTCAAATGGAGGACAACAAATACTACTTATATAAAATAAAAATATTTTAAACACATCTTGTGACTGCCGAGTTACTGGACTGATGTTACAGATGCTTTTTTCACATACATGGCTTTGAACACTATGGCATAACGTTTTCTGGTTTGAGTTAGGTTTTTTGAGAGCCCTTAGTTGAAATGACTAATCAACACAGAAATTCTGATGTTCTTTTCCACATTGCAAAACTAAGACATTTGTGTGTGAAATTGCTGTTAGTGGAGTAATTGCAAATGTTTCAGTACAAATATGCTAAGATTCAATTGTCTAAGTTGAGACTGAATTTGCAAATGTGTTTTGAATCTTAGAAGTATTGTACCAGAGTTCTTTAAACTGATTAAAGGTTACTGAATTTTAGAAGTATGTGTTCTTATGTTTGCTTTTTGGATTTTTAAAATTTGAAGAATAGCTGTATTAAGTACTTGATGGTGGTTTTCTAGGGATGTAGTTCTCCCAGAGCAATATCGGTCAGATCAACTCTAAATACAAGTGATTGGAATTATTATTCTCAATTACCATCATACACTTCTCACAGCTGTGATGTTTGTATGTGTTAGTTGCTGTAGGAATGTGTCAAATATGATAACTGTCTAGAAGTGCTTAGAAATTTTAAATAAGATAACAAGTAACCTGGGATAAAATGTGACTTAAATCAAGAATTAGTAAACTAAAAAGGATGGAGAGACATCTATTTAGTTCTCTTTCTTATTGTGCATTTCATTCTCAATTTTATGGCACCAGATATGCAATGACTACAGTGACTAGATAAAAGGAAGTTGGGAGGTAAAAGAAGAAGGAGAACTAAGTGCACGTTCTAATTCTAAACCTCACAGAATCCATGGAAGTTTCCTCACTGACCTCAGAGGATTAGTTTTCAAGCCTAGGGAACTGATGAGTCGATGAAGAACTGAGACATTAAAGTGTTAGCAGCAGGGGAAAGGAATAGGAAGCCAGAGGGATGAACTTCAGTGGTAGAAACACTGCTTTCACAGGGATCGCTTTGAAAATGAATAAAAGAATGCTTCAGTTTAAGTTACTCTTTGGTATTGCAAATAAATCAACCTAAATAATCTAAGTAGTTTATAAAATACTATTTATAGCAGAGAATGAGGAATTTTGGTAATTATTAGCACTATGCAGCTCTGACAGTGATACGATTTTAAATGTGCACCATACCACATGGTTGTGTGTTGTTGTTTTTTTTTGCATAATTAATACAAAGGTGTCATCTTCGTGGCACTTCTTTTATGCTTTATTTCTGACCAGCAACAACATATTTTCACTTCCACTGTTCTGCTTTTTGGAGATCTTGGTGGTACTGCCTACACGAGCCCTCAGTGCAGAGGAGAAGGGGAAGGAATGGGGAATTTCAATTTCTTGCAGTCCAACAAAACTTAGCAGAGGTACTGCATGGGGTCAGCGTGTGTCTGTAGGTCTTGGGAGAACCTTCAGCTTGTGCTGTAGATCAAACTTTGAAATTCTTCAGCTCTTTTTAATGAATTTCGATGGGGGTTAATAGTATGGGAGGTAAGAGGTCCCCCATTTCCTATAATTCTTCTCTATGGTAGCCAGTAATATATGTCCAATTTAACAACAGCTATGTGGTTTTTGCTAGTGGTGTTAGTATCATAAAAGAGGAAATGTATATGTTGTTTCACACTGCCTCTTTCCTTGGCCATGTGGATGGAATCCAGTACGTGGAAGTATGTGGATATTTGGTTATTGAGCATGTTCTGTTTAAGGTGTGAAATAAAATGGAGAAGAGAGGCTGATGACACATCTGATTTCTCTTCTTATGTTTCATTCATGTTATTTGCTACTTGTAGACAGTATCCTTAAAAGAAGTCTGTTTTTGAAAAGCAAAATTATTGCTTGGTTTGTGAGTTCTTTCTGTACGGCAGTACTTCTAATTCAACCATGACTTTGCAGTATATTCCTTGACTCATTAGCCAAGTAGTTCCTTAAATAGTGGTACCATAGGACATGGCACCCTATTTTGGTATCCTGCTGCAGTCATTGCTAAGCATGAGCACTGATGATGCTTGGCTATTGTGAAAACCCTTCAAACTGCTGATAAAATGATGAGTCATGGTCACCTGATGAAAACAGACTCATTACCATGACTCCAAGTGTTTCACTTCCCACACTAGTTCTTCTGAAAGGGATGCAATTATTTTCTAACTGTTGACAGCTGCTCAATTAGAATGTGACAGTGTGGTTGGCAAAAACTGTAAGTTCTAGATATCTATTTTAGTAATTTAAGTAACTAAAATGCATGAAATGTGAAGAAGTCACTAATATTATCAGCAGTGTTACTTGCATAATTATATAATAAGAGGCAGAGAGAGGTAAGGCTGTTTTGAACGCTATTAAGTTCCCTGAAACAAGTAATTGAATGTAGGGTAGTGAGACATAGTGAGGCGTGGTTAATTCTCTTGTAAATGACCAGGAATTCCACTAGTGATTTTTTTTTTTCTTAAATTAGTTTCTGTATTTTGATTGGAAACATTTCTAATTTGAAGTGTTTTGAGGTGCCATGCTTATGGGAATCATAATATTGAAGTGATTTCAAGATTTAAACTTGTGCTAAAATGGATAATGTTTTGTAGGACCAGTACAGAATTGCTCTTTTCTTGAACAGATGTAGACTAAAGAAAATTCATGCTTTAGAAGTTAATACGTAGACTTCTACATAATCTTAAATTATATCTCCATTTCTGTTCATTTTTCTCCATTTATTTTCTAGTTGACTCATTCCAAACTTTAATGATGAATGTGACATTTTTTTCTGTGCTAAAAACTGAGACACATCCAACTTGAAAAAAACATCTGATCAGAACTGAGTATTACTATCATGTATTAAAGAAAATATGAGAAAATACTGGAAATAAGATGCATTTCTTAAATACTCTAGTATCTGTTACACCAACTATGTCAAGAAATGACAGGGGAAACTTCTAGCTTGTTTGTTTTTCACTTGGTTGATTTATTTCATCCCAGAAACCCACTCATCTGTCAACTTTTGCATTTGTATGATTTTACTTGGGCAAGTTAAGAGAATAAACACCTTTTTATAATGAAAAAAAAAAAGATTAGCTCTATAGGTCCATTTAATTATGCAAATGAATATTTAATGAAGAAAAGTCTTTCAAACTTACTCCACGATGTCTATACCTTTACCTATCAAACTAACCTATATTTTATTTCCTTGCTTCATAAAACACAGTACATTTAATGAGGCCTGTATGAAAGATAATTTTTTTTGCTTACTGCAAAACTTTATCATTAGTTGTGAAATTTTTACTTGGGGAAGTGGAAAGAGAACAGTTTGTAGTTTAGATCACGTGCTGACAATTTGGAACTAAAATCTTAACTGCAGTGATTTGAGTGCTGTAAGATGATCTTGTTGCTGTGTACACTTAACTAGGGAAGTTCTTTTATGAAACCTGAAGACAAAGTGGTATTCATTTTCTTTTTGTATTTTCTTGTTTTTGTAACACCTTTCATTGAGGCCTCTCTATTACTTTGGCTATCTGTACTTGTTTATAAACCCGCTTACATGAAATTCTGAATCTCCAGGCTTCAGCATAACCAAGATTTTATTACTTTCTCCATGTAACTTCCCATGTGTATCCGAAAGAGTATTCAAGTGAAGAATCACTATACATATACTGCATCACCTAGTTGTTGAGGAATAGTTAGTTGTTGATCTTGGGAGAGAGTGAGGAAAAGAACAGGGGAAAGAGAGATGGACATAACATTGCTGTTTTCCAGTTAAGAAAATATGACCCAGCACTACTGAATGTTTTGTTGTCATTTTCATATTGATTATGACTGAGATCTGTGAATGTACTTCAAGAACCCTGTCCTCATTTGGGTATAAAAACCTGTGAAGTAACAAAACTGAGCTAAACTCTAACCCAAGAGCAGGGTCCTCTTTGGAAGGCCTGTTTAGTTTCTTTAGTTTCCAGACAGTGGTAAGGTGTTTAGCATATCTGACGCTACTCAGCTGATGTAATAATAGTTTATATAAGATACAGTTAAATGCAGCCTTTCAAATTCAAGCCAATATTCTCCTATTTTAAACAGACATTTTTTTCATTTAATATACCAGTGGTTTAATAGCAGTCATAATTAACCAAGGGTACAAGATTGTGATCTATCCTGCTTTTTATCATTCAGATAAAGTCTGAGAGAAGAGAAGTGTATATCTTAGAACATAAAATATTTGCTGAACTTTAGAGTTGGGAAAGAGCTATATCCCGGGCCATTAAAGAGCATCTGTTCAATGCCAAGATCCAAGAATTTGACATTTAATAGGGTCATGGAGTGTATAACTTTTCCTTCTTTATTTTTCCATTCCTACACTACAATAGCATATTGGCTTGCCATCATATGCCAATCTTTATTAGTGGATAGGAAGCTTATAAAGAGATATTTCATGTGTAGTACTGGTGGTAAGGCTCCAGTTCTTATTTTTCTGGGTATTGTGTTGTCATATAGTTGCAACCTGTGTCTCAGAATTTACAAACAGTTTAGATGCTAGGAGTAAGTCTGACAAGTACAATGTTGAATGTGAAGCCCACCATTTAAACAAACAAAAGCAAACAAAACCATATTGTTGTCTCCAGTAAGTGTCTGGTAATAAGTGTTAGTAGTATAATATGAAATAGACTGATTAGTTGTGTCTGGTGATTTAATTCATCACTGGCTCACATGCATCTGATCTGGCATTCAGGCAGAGAGAAACCTTACAGAAGAACTTGGAATGACAGAACAAAACTGTTTTATATCTCTCTTAAGATAACTGTTAGTATTTGTCAGTACTTATGTGAGATAGATGAATATTTACATGGACATTTGCATGCAAGTATTGAGTAGTATATTGTCAAACAGTCTGTTGTAGAGGAAAAAATGTGGATGTAGTTGATTTACAAAGTGTTATGGGAAACTATTACAGATTGAGATCCAACCTGTTTAAGCAGTAGCAAGTGAGTGGGAGCAAATAAATTCTTCATACTTTTCAATCAAAAAGCATATTAATAAGTATTTGGAGAGGTGGTAGGATTGATGAGAGAGGTTTTTTTTCCCCTGTCATTTAGTGAATTTAAAGTTCAGATTTCCTTTTATTCAACACTTTTTCAAGATGAGCAGAAAGTAGTACTGGTGGTCTGCATTATTCAGCACAGCTTGCACTGAGCCCGATTCTAGCCCTTTGTGGGTTTTTTGTTTTGTTTTTTTTTTTAATTTAGTTTCAGATACTATATGGAAATTATGCAATAATTTGTTTATTTATGTATTTAGAGGAGTGGGTGGTAGAACAGCTTAGCAGCCTAGCAGCTGGGCTATTCTATAGGCAGTCTTTAGACTGTGAGCATTGCTAGAAAGTTTGGGAAAACAGTGAGGAATTTTTTTGCTATAACTTACAGATTTTGTGTCCAGACTGTTTTCAAGCCAGAACAAGACAAAATAAACTAGATAATGTATGGTACTCTAAATATAATATATTCACACTGGAATAATGTATGATTTATTTTATTTTAGGAATTTTATTTATCCAAATAATAAATTCCCACAATTGCAGTGGAGGTGGCAAGTCGTAAGAGTACATCATTTGGCAATAGGTCGAATACTTCCTCTTCCTAACATCCCCCCACCCTTTACTCAGGCTATAGATTCTTATGGTGAAGACCTGTATGGGAGGAGGCTAGAACGTAACAATAGAGGCACTCTCACTATAGCCAAAAAGTATCTTAAATCTATGTATTTGTCGCTTTGTAATAGCAACAGAAAACTGTATCTCTTTTTCTAGCCAGGGATTATTCAGAACTGCAGAAGACCTTCTCAGTTCAGTGAGCACTTACTTATACACTGAATGAATTAGGACTGTGTTGTGTTAGTTTGATTGTGGGATGAGAAGTAACATTTAAAATGACAACATGAACTTTAACTTTTTATTATGGAGATCTGAGAAATGGAAAGCTTCAGTATCACCTTTAACACTTGTTAGATGTGGGCTCTGCTATATGGAGCTCCTGGAATTATCCCTCTATAGTAATACAGAATTGTGCCTACTGTTCAGAGAGTATAGATGACTTTTTTGGAAACACTTCTACTTGTATCCTCCTGAGTGTTTCTGTTCAGTGTGAGAACTGGTTGGGTCCTTAACCCCAGGCTTTTCCTTCATAGTCATTAGTGACTTGAAATTGATGCAGAAGATAGTTCCAGGATGGGCAATGTTGGGTAAGCCCCATGAGCATTTATTTTATAGTAACACCTACATCAAAAGTTCACTGCTCCTGATTGGATGTTGCCATTGATTTTTTGAAGTAATTCTTATCTCCTTTTCCAGATTGCTAACATATTTTCTGGTAAATCTTGATCTGCAAGTGGCATGCTCGTTTCTCTATTCTGACCATCTGTAAATTGGCTAGATTGATCCTAAAGGTGTTTGTTCCCTTTTCAGTAACAGTTCGAGCCACTTTGAAAAGTCAGTATGCTAAATGTTTATATGTTAAAATGGTAGGGTGTTTGTCCAGATCTATTTAAATACAATAGAATTTGAATGTGTTTCTATGTATTAGCTTACTAGTATGGTGAAAAACAAGTGGTTGTGGGTTTTTGTTTGTTTTTTAGAGGTAAATCCATTACACAATGGGAGATTTCCATTTATTTGATCCCAAGCTTCTTCACAATGTGAGAAGACTCTGAAAATCAGTTCTGTTAGGGCTTGTTTTCAGAAGTGAAGATCTCCTTTTCTATGCATGTTTATAGTAGCACTTTAGAGACTCTATTACAAGTCTAGCAGAACTAGGGAAAGAAAGAGTAAAAGGGAAACTGACAGGATTGTGGAACAACATCTAAAACGTCAGTGTCCAGTAAGGAGAGCAACTCGCAGGTAAAGTTTCAGTTGTTTAACTGTTGTTGAATAGCAGAGGTGTGTGCTTAATTCTGAAAATCACAGATTAGCTACAGGATACAAGCATGAAAATGAAATAATGTAGAATTGATATTGAATAGATAATGGGATTGGAACAGTTAAAGCTGCTAACTTAATGGAAAGCAGATCTGTCACTGAATACTTGTGTATTCTGCAGCTTCCCTCTGTGACTTCTATGGGAAGCTGCTGCAATCTGATTTTATACAAAATAAATTCCCAGTCAGGCCGTTCTTTGTTGTTTGCAGCTGTCTTCAACCAATCCATTACTATTTCTGGACTAGAGCAGAAACTGAATGTTTACAAATAATTCAGCACTGAAGAAGTGCGTAGCAGAAAGTTTTATGGCAGGTTATCTGCTGCCTTAAAGGCTTTGCTACTTTTTTCTTTTACTCCTTTTGAACATTGAGTGCATAAGAAGTAGATACTTCCTTCTTGATTGAAATGGTCGGTAGT
The DNA here is from genome assembly GCF_987193195.1 of Phasianus colchicus. Classification (NCBI taxonomy): domain Eukaryota; kingdom Metazoa; phylum Chordata; class Aves; order Galliformes; family Phasianidae; genus Phasianus; species Phasianus colchicus. Next base: position 13,433,076 of record NC_143437.1, on the reverse strand, counting down.
AGAATGACAGTGCAGGGGAGAGAGGATTCATAGGCTGCCTTCTAGATAGAAAGAAAATAAAGGAAAGCTTAGGTAGTGCTGGGACTGAGTGGCATTCTGCGGGCGCTGAGAAGGTTTGATAACGTTCGAGCCCAGGAACGCTGCCGCAGCGCTACGTGCGCTGCATCGGGACCCCGCTGGTGGCGCGGGGCGGGCGGCGCTTCAGCACCAGGCCGGCCCCGGACAGCGCCTCCCCGCAGCGCGCCCCAGCGCGAGCGCTGCTCATTGCCGGGCCGGGGAGCGAGCGCAGCATCGGGAGCGGGAGCGTCCCGATCGAAATTGGATTGGGTTGGACCCACAGTGCTACTCTGTTCATCCGTAATATGTATATGACTTTTTTCTCGTCTAACTTTAATACGGAGATTTCAGACATGAGGCTATTTTGGGGAAAATTGCTTTCCCGTGGCACAGTAAAAAAAAAAAAAAAAAAAAAAAATCAATGTGGAAGTCTTAACAGGATGTTTTTCCTTCTCTATCTTCCTATATGCACAAGTGAACACTAGAAGAAGGAAGAAAAGAAAAAAAAAAAATGCAGATAGAAAGATGAGGAACCAGAAATCTGTCTCTGACCTCTTACACCCATGTTCTTGATGCGACCTTTTACTTTAATTAATTAATTTATTTTTATTATTATTATTTTTAAATTTCCAATGAGAAGTTAGAATTTCAGCTATGGACCATAGGGCTAACAAGTAGATACTGCAAATATTACGGTCTCTGCTTTTTGTTGTTAACTTGGGAGGAGAATCTCAACTGCTGTGGAAAATATTGAGGATGCATGTAATGAGGGATTGAAGAAAACGTGTAGGTCACTCTGAAGGTAAGGCCTCCAGTTTATTTCCATGGAAACTACAACAGATACAAAGACGAAAACAATATTTAGTAGAGCAAATTCTCAGCTACACTATTCTTCAACATAGTCACCACTGTTAGCTCTGCATTTTTGTCAGCAATGAACAAGAACCTTGCTTGTAAAAGCTTGTAAAAATCTGTACCAGGGAGCTGTTACCACTGCTGAAATGCACAACTCATTGCCTCACTGTGCTCACATCAACTGTTTGGTCTCCACAAATATTCAATAAGAGTCAATGTATGTAATTTTCATATGCATGGAGGGAACTCTGCTCCACATTTTTGCTTCATATGAATTTCCATTCAGATGCCACTTTGTCAGACTGCCCCTCTGCTGCCATTTGTTACAGGGCAACAAAATGTAACAGAATATTGGCAGGAAGGTTCAGCCTCTACTGCCATACTACCAACATCTGTCTCTGAGGTTATGGATCAGTACAGTAGAATAGGAGGCATTGCTTTGAAAGTGGCCTTTGTATTTCGTTCATACTGTGTATTTGCTTTTCAAAGTTGTTGGCATTTTATGCTTCATTACAGGACATTGATAGGGAAGATGGGACAGTTTCGTATGCTTGACCTATGTCAGTATTTACTTTTTTTTAAATGCGTGATTGTAGTGGTAAAGCAACTAATTGATCTCCTGGTGTTGCAGATAGCTAACACCTTCTTTAATGGATTGGCAGAACTGTCCTCAGTAAATTGAAAGTAATAGATCTCCGTTTTATTTTAAAATAATAATTAAAACAACAACAACAACAACAAAACAAACTTACCAGATTTTGCAGAAAATTTTCCAGTGGTTTTCAACTAAAGCAACAGCTTTACAAAAGATACTGATGTGTTGTACTAAATTACAGCTGTAAGTATTACATCTTATGTAGTAAGAAGATGAAAGCAAAGCTAGCAGTGTTGTTTTTTTTAATGATGACAATATTTGTTATTTTAAATTTCCAAATTTTTGTTCCCATTTTTTTTTCATTCTAAACAGTGTGAAGAGAACAAAGAATAGCTTCCTTCTGAGAAATATAACCCCTCTGTTTACTTTTGGGAAAGGTTTTTGTAATTTTTTTAATCAGTAAACATTTGGATGTTTGCATGTTTTAATGCTCATTTTGAGAAGTTTAAATTTCAATGCTTGTAATATTGGCTATCTGGCATTCATTTTAATATAATAGGTTATTTCATGCTGTTTCTCTCTATATTCATGGTTGTGATACTGAAATTATAAGACCACACACAAGGCAGTAAAGTCGCCACTTAAGCGTGTAAACAGTCTGGCTTTTTACAAAGTGGAAAAATATTTCTTGTGCGCTATTTTAACATGATCAGCATGTTAAGGCTCAATGTGCAACTGTGTCAACATTTCTTTGGCTGTAACCATTAATTCTGTAGCCTCTTGATAATATGTAAAATGTGAAGCTGGTTTGTTTACTGTTGGGATTTGTCAGCAATTACTGTCTGCATTGAGCTTAGCTCTTTCAAATAGATAATAGATCAAAGATTTTTTTAGAATTATCATTCTAGTTTTAAAAAGAGAGATTTCTTGGTTTTGTTTTTCAGCTGCCTTTAGGTTCTTTAAAAATATATTAGAGCCATACATTTCATGAATGTTGTTCTCATATAAATTGGTAGGCAGAGTTAAAATGCATCACATGAGAACCTGTAGCTTGAATTTGTATAAAATTTAACTACAAGACAGGAATGTAAATTTCAGGCCTCACTTATCTCTAGACCTGATGTGGCTTCACCCCAGCTAGTGTTTTGTTTTGTTTTTTTGCATTTAACACGTTTTCATTATTATTATTTCCACTATGAACTGCAAGTGCCGTGGTCATATCATTAATATCATCAAGCCACCATGTCATCTTCATCACAAAAGGTTGTGAAAACTGCAAGTTCTGATCTTTTCCTTCATTTCTTCCTTCATGACTATTCTTGTAATATTATGAATTTACTAATAAATATTAATTTTGGAGTGTCTTTGAGGGTTTGTAGTTAATAAGATGGATTATTTGGTATATTAAGTGGCTGTGTTAGTTGAACAAAGTTTAAGTGCTACATTATACTAAAATAACAGTTCTAAGGGAAGCACAGAATTTTGTTTCTTTCCCAGCTACTTTGAGAGTTTGCACAAACAATGAACTTAACCTTCATAGCAAAAAAAAAAAAAAAAAAAAAAAAGAGAGACTGAGGAATTTTGTTAAACAAGTATAGTTTACATGAAATGAAGTCATTTTAAGGATCAGGTTGTATTTTTAGTATGGCTATAGGCAATAGACTGGCACTTGCAATGAATCCTCCTTCATCATTAATCTACCGAGGCTGTCTACAAAGAGAAATGCAAGGAGAATTTGATCAGTCCTTTTGTTTTTTTTTCCCTCATTTGATAAATAGAAAGCCACTTCCTTATCTTAATCCCATTACTTTGGATTCGTATGAAATATTAAACTCTGTCCTTGTCTTCTCTGCATTTTTAGTACATCGCTGTTCTGTAGATCATTTTAAAAAATGTGACATTACTAGACGTGTCTGCAGAACTTCAGCAAGGGGAGGGAGAGGGCTGTTTGCTTACATGTACGCTGTGTAATCGCCAAATAAAACTTGCCACTACTTCTGAGAAGGCTGCCATTAATCATTAATTAATACCATTATCTCTGAGGCACTTCGTTAAAATATTTCACCGTTTAAGGTTATACAGGTCTATCTTTTTTTCCTGTATCTTCTATTAAAAAGAGGTCAAAATGACAGCATAGTATGGAGTGCACACTGATCCATTCTGGAATAAGACTGCCACTTTAAACATCTCAAAATCAGACAGTTGCAGCATGGATAAACTCAATTATTAGGAGCAAAATCAGTTTTGGGATAGTTGGTTGATAGAATAAGCTATGGTGTGAATCTCTTAAAAGGCAACTCCATTATTCTAAAGTCAGTCTGTATTATTAAGTAATTCATAAATATGTCACTATTATTATAGGAGGTTAGTGAAGATTTCCAGTTATAGATCACCGTCTTCTCTTTTTAAGACCTAAAAATATTCTTTACTGGTTAAATTCTTCTGCCATTACTGAATACCACTCAGACCAGATGATTTGTAACTGCTAAAATTCAAATGAATCTTTTTCCCAGTTTAAAGAAAAAATACAGAGTTTTCCCCAGAACTTATGAATAAAGATAATCAATGTATTTTATTGCTCTTGTTTAGCTGTCCAGCCTGGATGAATTTCCTTTGATGGAAAAATGATAAATGTAAGTTAAAGTGAGACAGCAAATAGTTTTTATCTGTTAGCTAAAGCATGAGAGCAGAATACAGGGATCAGGTAGTGTGTGAAGAAAGAGAAATGGACTGTTAGGAGAGCCAGGAGCAGAAAATAAAGAGTGCATGTGAACACTGCAGCAGGGATGTGACAGCAGTGTCAAAGTGGAAGCTGGACTTTGAAAGATGCAATGGGGAGAAGATGGGGAATGGAGTCTCCTCTCTCTTTTATTTTCTACAGTATGGAGTAGAAGGGATAAAACAGAGGTCACTAATGGCTCAATAGTGAAGTGAGAATTAGGGATTACAAAAGAGATCGAAATTATTGAAAGATCTTGAGTGGCAAAATTCATTTCTTTGCTAGGCAAAAGTCTCATTTTACCAGCTTGAAACAGTGAAGAGATTGGGAACGTGTAGATGTTAGATAGGGTCATTTCTGGGAGATGCTGATGGCATCTGTCTGTGCTGTGCCTTGCAGCCTGGAAAGGGAAGCTGGTGTCCCTGAAGTCAAAGTCGTAAAATGTTTTCTTTCTCTAGTACTGATCTAAAGACAGAACATTGGATTACTGTAGATTAATTGTATACGTTCAGTTGGCAGAAATTTCTGTAGTGCATCTAATTTTGCTCATTTCTCTGTGGAAGTCAGCATATCATCAATATGGTCAATTTTACTTAATCAGTTTTTTGCCTGCCCCTGTCGTGGTCATTTTGAGAAACTGTTTAACTCCACTTGGAGTCATGTAGGGGGATGTGTGATGTCTGTTGTTGGTGGTGGTTTTTTTTTTTTTCCCCTTCGAAGATGCTTGGATGATAAAATTGTAGGGATATTGAAGGTTAGAATTTTTCTTTTGATTTTTTTTTTTTTCTGAAGCATCACATGAAATTATGATCTGTGAAAGGTTATTCATCAAATACCAACTAATAAGGAGGTTTTTTTGCTAGTCATGCATTTCAGCTAATCATGTCTTATTGCACAGATTGAAAAAGAGGTGACTTTTGCTCAGTGTGGCTGTTATTTGTTAAGTTTTAGACAAATAATGTGAGATAATCTTCAGCCTCATGAAGGAATGTTAAGGGTGAACTGAAAACCTTTAAAGCCCGCGAGATTTGGAGCATCTAGCACTTCTATTGTGTGGTAATCATTAATATTAATGATTGGAAATATTTCCACGCCCTGGCTTCTGACGTTCTCTTTGATGTTAATTACTTTGCAGTAGATGGCAGAAATCCATTCTTTGTGTCTGACAAGGGAATATGCCCTTTTCATTTAAATGTATACCTTAGCTACGTAGTGGTATCAGTTGAACAATAACACTCATTTTGCTGTTTTAACTATATACAAATATTTGTCTTGCTGTGTCTTTTTTCTTAAAGCTCTGAGTAGTCTTTGTTACTGAATTCAAGCAAAAAAGGAATGTAGTGCTATACTTAGGTGGCTATATTCTCAGATACATTGAGGCACTGTTCTTTTCTTTCTCCTGCTAATGTGGCAGAGATCAAATGGACTGTACGTTCACATGTTCCTGACTTTGTTGTACTCAGTGTTACTGACATCCAGGAACTGTAATCTGTCACAACCAGTCGTCATCTTGATTTAACAAAGCTAGTTGTGAGCCTAGTACACTATCTCCTTTTTAATTTGAGAAAAATGAGCTCATGTTTTCCAGGGAATAATGCCCTCTCAAAGTGGTGTTGTTTTTGTTTTTTTTTTTCCCCTCTCTCATGTTGAAATCCAAGAAAAACCTCTTTTTTGTTTGTTTGTTAAACTTTGATAAAGTGTATTCCTTTTCTTGGCCCTTTAAATAGCTGCAGACATGTACAGCTAAAAGCTTTGCCGTAACAATGTAGCTTAGCAGATGCTGCTGGAGATCCTTAGCTGGTGTAGCATTACCAGCTATTGTCTTCTGTAGGTGAAATCTGGCCCAGTGAGGGTTCGTCCTCTTGTTTTTGCTCCTGTGATTTTCACACTTAAAACACACTGTGTAACAGCTGTAGCTCTTTTAACATTCAAATTGTATTCTGTTATTGCATCAGTCTTCTGACTGCTGTCAGGCATTGCTTTGAAACAGAAATGTTTCCATCTTGTCAGCTTGTCTTTTTCAACTTTGTGGGTTTCCAATAACATGGGTACAGGTGAATATTGTAAGGAAGGAAAGAAACTTTCTGACCTGTAATATGATCTGTCTGTTGGAAGAATGCGTCATAGATCTGTTTATCTATCCCACAGAGGGCAAAACCTTTACACAGGAAGCTACTGTTGCACTGCTTTTCTTCCAGAGGAGAAATTTACTGCCCCCAGATGATCTTGAAATTTCATGGCTGAATGTCCTGAGCAAAATACGAGGGAATTTATACTGTTGAAGCAGATTGCAAAGCCTTAAAAAGTTGGTATTGCATGTTTTCTGAATTTTTTGTTGATCTTCTTTGAATATTTAACAAAAACTTAGGAACACAAAACTTCTAGAGGATCTAGGGTTGTTGTTTGTAACATAATGGCAAGTTTAAAGATCGTAAGGGATGATTTTTTTTTTTTAAGACAACAAATAGTCGTGCAGTGTGTCTGTGAACCTTCCCTACATCCGCTCATTAATGTTCCAATAGCAGAGTTTGATGTTGTCTTTTAAAATCCATTCATTTCCATTGCCAGTACTATTGACAGTATGGTAGCTGAGGTGGATTTCTCATAACAGTCATTAAAAACTAATACAAATGTTTCTTTAAGTAGTTGTGGCCCTGAATACATGGTTAAAGGGTTTGTGAAAATAATGTAATTAAACACAACACATCAGTGTAAAGACTGTTGTGCCACACTGATGTGTAGAACTACTCCTTGTATGAGTAAAAGTGCTGTTGGCAGACACAGTTTATGAAAGTAGATTCTTGGCATGTTTTATTCTGAAACTTTCAATACTTTCTTGAAATACGGAACTGTAGAGGAGAGCTGCTTTAAATATCCTTTATTTCCTGTGCACATTGAGTGTGTTTGTTAAAAATTCCTGAAAAGCAGGCATAAATTTAAGAAAATAAATAAATCTTGCAATGCTAAAGCTCCAGTGGGGGAGAAAAAAAAAAAAAAGTACAGGTTACATTTCTTTTATGCTCTTTTATACTTTTTTATTCTTTCTGTGCTTCCTTTGAAATAAAAACTTTCCCATACGGTCAATGAAGGCTGCTAAATGTGACCACTAATACTACGTAAGCATTTAAGTTCATAGCCTGTGTCAGGATTCCTTATTTGGGTGTTGGGTTCTTTGCAGAGGGACTTTCATTTTTTACCACTATCTTTACACTACTAAATGAATGTAAGTTGATGGTAAGATTATCTGTAAGGTCAGAGTGAAACTTAAAACTTGATGGACAAAGTATACTTACTGAGGTTGGAACTAGAAATAAACAGACATAGAAAAGTATATGGCCGTACTGATAGTTATAAATTAAGTGTCGTGGTTTCAAATCTGGGAAAGTATCATCAGAATTTATAAAGTTTAACTTAAATAGTCCATTCTCCTCACTTCAGACATCTGTTACTGGTTATTGTTTGAATGACCACCATGTACATTATACAAAAAGGAATGTGTTTTTTGTAAGATCTCTGCTAATGTGGTAGATAAAATCCCAGTGCTTGATAGCAGTGCCAAAGGGCAAAGAGGTGCTGAACAATATTCCTCATCTTTACCATAACTTTCCTTCCTGGAAAAAACAGGCTTTTGACAGTGGGAAAATGAAGACAGAGATAAGGAGAGGTAGAAAGAAGCTTGGGAACTGAGAGTGACATAGACCAGAACTGTATTTCAGCAAGCAGAGGAAAAAGTCTCTTACAGCAATACACTAACATTATTATTTTGTTGTTGTCCTGTTGGTGATTAAAAATTTGAGTTATATGTCCTGGATGTGGTAATAAATTAAAAGGACTAGAAAGTTAAGGAACAGTTGTTTTTGGTGGGACATAATGTAACAAAGATCTGTTTTTTACAGCTCTGGCAAGTGATCACTGACTTGTTTAAGTAAAAATACACTGTTGTTATTAATGCAAAATGCTACATTGGTCTCAATTTTTTTTAAAGATTTTTTAAACTTTGAAAACATTTTATGGAGGGGCAAAATTGTGACTGATGAAAACAATTTACCCCTTGCTGCATTTTGAAGTAGCTGGCAGTGGTAGATGTCTGGTTTTTATTGATTGTGGATGTTAAATTGCAGTGCAGTAGTTAGCAGTGCTTGCTGCTTATGAACTGTGTTTCTCTCTTACAGAGTCAAGCAGATAGGTGTGGGTTATGGGCAGTGAGCTGCACTGAGGGCGTCAGTAATTCCGAGTTATTTTTTAGTTTTAACAAGTTGCTGCATACATATTAACATTGCAATTGGACAAGGTTTAATTCCAATAGGTAACATAGTTGCTCTGTTAGGTACTATATCTTATTTTACTGAGCTGCTTTCTTCTGTCAGTTTTCCTATAGTTCCCACCCATTTAGGGGATGCATTAAGGAGGGCGGAATTGTGACCATAGCAGACATGAAGAAAGTCTCAAATGAAGAATTTAAATTCTTGAGAAATATCATGAAGCAGTAGATGACATCGTGATTTCTTTGGTACGCAAATGATCAATGATAGATTCTTTTTCTCCTTGCTCTGTTTTATATAAAAGTGTCTACCTTCAGTAAGGAAACAATTCAAATAACAAAAAAGGGACTGTTTTGTATGGGAATATTGTCTTACATACAGAAGTGTGTTGTTGTTGCTGTTGTTTTTATGCAGTTTGGTTTAGCATGCGGGGAACCTGGGTGAGTGAAGCAGAATTAATCTGAGGGAAGAGAATGAGGAGGAAGCATTGGCTGAGCATGATTCTATGCACAATAGCAGAGAGTACAAAGAAACATTTATAGCACTTCGCTCTCGCTAAGATGTTGTTAAAGAACTGTAATTTTTGAAGCAGGTAAACACTGAAAACTAGTTTTCCAATACTGTTATATTCTCAGCTGTTTAAAAAAAAAAAAAAAAGAAAGAAAAAAAAAACCACCACAAGAGTGGGTCTTGATATAGTTGCGTTATTTTGTACTTTGCACTGGAGTAAGTACTCAAAAAGCCCAATTTTAACATATAGGTGAGTAATAAGCTTCAGCAGAGCTTATTCTTTGCAAACTGCCACAGCTTCACGTATTAGATAGTGCCTCTGTTACAGAACTGGTAACTCTGTTAGGTCACTGTCTAACGTGTATCGCAGACAAGCGCAAACTCCGTTAAGGTAGAATTAAGGGATGTCTGAATTTGTGTCGTGCTTTGGGAAAAGTCAGAATGCACACTGTAAAGAGAGACCTCCATCACAGCCTGCTGGCTTCTTTACAGGGACCAGTGAGCGTAAAGATCAGAGAAATCTGGTTGTTGTAACCCATTTAGATTCCATGAAAGTGATTGGCAGAGTGCGTTGCAAAGTGCTTTAAGTGAACTTGGTAAAGCTGCTTTAAGTGAACTAAAAAAAATAGAAACAAGTCTTATGTGGATTACCTGGCTAAAGGATAAAGGGAGAGAGAGTGAAATGGGGAACTCTGGGGCAGTCCCTGTTTGTAAATGAGAAGGGAGCTGAATAGCAAAGGATTACAATGAAGTGTTGCAAAAAATCTCCCAGTATTTAGTGGCTGTACTATAAAACAACAGATGAATGTGATGTGTGTTTGAGTGAGGGAGAGGAACTCCAAGCATATGTGTGTGGCTGCTGAACAACCTATCACCACATGGGAAAGTGTTATTAAAGTTTACAGTATTCTCTGAAAGCATCAGCTTAGTTCAGTGTGGCATTTTGTAAAGCAAAACTATTTCTGGGAAATATGGAGAAAACATAAGTAATACCATCGTCAAGCTGTGGTACAAACTGAAGGCACATCTATTTTTTATCACTGTGTATGTTTATAGTTCTCCTTAGTGGAGCTGTGAGAATTACTGAAAGGTGTGGAACATCTTCAGTGCAAGGAGTGATTTAATCCTATTCAGCCTGGAAAAGAAACAGTTGGAAGTGGGTGGGTGGGGAGTAATGTCAGCCTATTAAATCATGGATGGTGTGAAGAGTTAAATAAGAAGGGACTGTTACTTTGAGGGTGCTAAATTAAACCAACAGGATCATTTTGAAATGAAGTAGAAGATGCGGTTCTTCCTGCGTGTGAGGTTGCTTTGTTGGTCTGCTTGCAGTTTTACACATCAGTCTGACAAACTGTGTGAGTAAACTATCACTGACAACTATTAAGTACAGATACAGACTATGGATTGGAAAACCCTGAAGCCTCACATCTGAGGTGCTGGACATCCAAGAAGGCTACTGAGGAAAGGTTTCATTATTTGTTCTCTGTTTTAAATGTGCCTAATCTTAAACTAGCCCCTGTCAGCCACGGGATATAGTTCACTGTGAACTTTTGGATTGACCCAATATCACTTTTTACATTTTAAAAATGTACATTTTGTTACCCTCCCCCCCCCCCCAAAAAAAAAATCAACACTGTTTATTAATTTAAGTGGCTTTAATGTTTTCCACATGTGTTAGGATAGCTGGTAATTAACACTGGTACTCGGCATTTATAAACATAATTGTGGGAATATTTCCCAAATATTCCCAATTAGTAACATAATCCATGGGTTTTGAAAAGGGGGGGGGAAAAAAGCTTTGAAACTTAAAACTTTTCTTAAATGCATTCCCAAATTCCAGCTGATATCGTAGGTACTGGCAGTATTTTTAACGCTACTAGAGCTAAGTCCTTTCCCTTCCTTGAGGCAACATCTTTTTTGAGCTCAGTGTAACAGAAATTCTGAAAATAAATGAATCCTACCTTTGTTTTTTCTCCTCTCTGCTTTAAAAATAGACTACTCTGAAATCCAGGGAGCGTGGTGCTTCTGTGGTACTTCACGGTAGCTGAAAATGAGCAATGTGTCGCCCACATTGTCTGCACATTATACTGAAATCAGCATTTTCTCTTGGGTTTCCATTACTTAATTCTCTACATGTGAATAAAGACCTATCAGTGTGCTTAGTGTGACAAAGAGTTACAGAAACAAACAAAACTAGTTTCAGATTAATCTATAAATTGTCAAGTTCTGAGTTTCTTTATTTCTACGGTAATTCAGTATTTTTTTTCTGTAAAAATCATTCACAATGAGCTTAAATAATCATTTCCCTCAGTGAAGAGTCTCAAGTAGATTAAATAATTTTTACAAACCTTTTACATGTAAGTGGTAGGCACACTCCCAACCTCAGTCTGAATAACTGAGTTGTAGATAGATGAATATTTGCATTAATGACTGTCACTGTTTTTTGTGTTTGTCTTTTATTTTTATTGTTACAAAGAGTTGATACACTTGCTGAATATATATAAATACTGATTATTTTATCTTCTATTTAATGCTCTGTGCTCTTGCCTTCATTATTGGTCAGTGATGTGTTACTGAGTGCCTTCTGAAGGCCTAGTGGGAGAGCACAGGTGGACTTCTTCAGCTGCAGTCTGATTTAAGTTATGTCATTTGCCACCTGCTTTTCATTGCCCTGTTCTTTTCTCAGAGGTTGCCATTTCTTCTGTATGCTAGGATTGAAATGTGAATAGACACTCCTATTTATTTCTATCAAAATGTTCTGATTTAGTTCAGTAGTTTTAATATGCCTTTTAAAATGAATATATCAAAACTGAGGTGGTTAGGGATCAGTTATGCCTGCTCCATCCTGGGAGCAGTACAGAATCATTAAGGTTGGAAAAGTCCACTAAGATCACCATGTCCAACTGTTGACCCCATCCCCTGCCATGCTCACTAACTGTGTCCCTCAGTGCCACCTCTCCATGATTCTTGAACATCTGCAGGGATGGTAACTCATAGAATCATAGAATGGTTGGGGGTGGAAGGGACCTTTAAGACCATCTAGTTCCAAGCCCCCCTGCTATAGGCAGGGACACCTCCCATTAGGCCAGGCTGCTCACAGCCCCATCTAGCCTGGCCTTGAACATCTCCAGGGGATGAGCATCCATAAAGTAGCTGGGCAACCTGTGTCAGTGTCTCATCACCCTCACAGTAAAGAATTTCTTCCTATTATCTAGTCTAAGTCTTCTCTCGTCCAGTTTAAAACCATTTCCCCTTGTCCTGTCACTACATGCCCTTATAAGAAGTCCCTCCCCATCTTTCCTGTAGGACCCCTTCAGGTACTGGAAGATTGCTAAGTCCCCCCAGACCCTTCTCTTCTCCAGGCTGAAGAGCCCCAGCTTTCTCAGCCTGTCCTCAAAGGGGAGGTGCTCCAGCCCTCTGATCATCTTCAAGGCTCTCCTCCAGACCCACTCCAGCAGCTTTTTCCAGACCCACTTCAGCAGTTCTTCTGCTGAAGGCCCCAAAACTGGACACTACTCCAGATGAGGTCTCATGAGAGCGGAGAAGAATCACCTCCCTAAACCTACTTATCACACTTTTTCACCACCTCCCTGGGCAGCTTATGCCAATGCCTCACCACTCTTTCTGAGAAATTTTTCCAGATATTCAACCTGAACTGACCCTGAGACCTCAGGAAGAGATGAGGTGCAGGCAGCATGGGCAAGAACACACAGATGGGGTAGTGGCTGCCCCAGCTGCAGCCTGAGCAGCCTTTCCCTGGCAGCTTATCTGCCTGGTAGCAGTGAGACCAGGTCCCTCTCTGCAGAGCTCCTCTCCAGCAGGTCATCCCCCAACCTGTACCGGTGCATGCGATTATTCCTCCCCAGATGCAAGACTCTACACTTGCTTTTGTTAAACCTTGTCTGGTTTCTTACTGCCCAGCTCTCCAGCCTGTCCAGGTCTCGCTGAATGGCAGCCCAGCCTTCAGGTGTGTCAACCAATCCTCCCAGCTTCGTATAATCAGCAAACTTGCTGAGGTTGGCCACTATCCCCTCATCAAGGTCATTGATGAAGATGTTGAACAAGACCGGACCCAGCACCGACCCCTGGGGAACACCGCTGGTTACAGGTCTCCAACTGGACTCTGCACCGCCAACGACGAGCCTCTGTGCTCTGCCAGTCAGCCAGTTCTCAACCCACTTCACTGTCCACTCATCTATCCTGCACTTTCTCAGCATTGTTATAAGGATGTTGTGGGAGACAGTATCAAACGCCTTGCTGAAATCAAGGTAGACTACATCCACTGCTCTCCCCCCATCCACCCAGCCAGTGACAACATCGTAGAAGGCTACCAGGTTGGTCAAGCACGACCTCCCTTTGGTGAACCCATGCTGACTACTCCTGCACAAAATCTATGTATTATACTATCTGTTCAATGGCAATTAAAAGCCCTTTTTTTTTTCCAGTGCACTCCAAATAAAATATATATATATATATTTCACTCTATATTGCTTTGTATCTGGTAATTCCTTGTGATTTTTTCTGATCTGTTTATATTTTGAGATTCCTTGTATTCTCTATCCATTTGATTCTGCTTTTTCAGGAGTAAGATTTGGAGTATGCCTTGTTTAATCTGTTGTACATTTATAGATAAAACACTGATGATATCGTTGAGCTTCCTTCTCTTTTATGTTGATAAAAAATGCTACCACTTAATTTAAGGATTTTGTCCAAAGGAGCTATCTTTTATTATATGCCCTTCTTGCTTATGTTATTTCTGAAAAAGCCTTTATGCAGTTCTGATATTTTCCTGGCTTAGCTCCATTTAAAGACAAATTAGTTAAAAATGAAAAGGACAAATTAGTTAAAAATGAAAAGTTAAAAAATACTTCTTTTAAGCACTTGGAAAATGTAACATTTAAACCACTTAAGCAGATTTAACAATACTAAGAAATCCTTTTCATTAGGCTTGCTAGTCTGTTTTGCAAATAAAAAATACTTCAGCTTTATGTATTTGTCTTAAAGCCTAAGCATGTGTAATCAATGTATCTTTAATCTGTTATTTTGGCATCAAGAGTTAACATCTGCAAATATTTTATATTGAAACATGGGCTGCAGATGTTTGGTTTTCTGTTGCCTCCTGCTTCCCCCTTAAGTAGCTGCGTGCTGCGGTAGGTAACATCTTCATGAGAGGGAGGAAAGGAAGTCAATTTTAGTGCAGGTGAGACCTTGTCTCTTAGTATAAAGAGGAATCAGAAGTTTAGTAAAATAGTTGCAAAGTTAGGGAACGTGGAATGATTTCCTGCTTGGGACCTGCCCTCGCTTCCCTATTCTGTTTTTGTGCAAGGGAAGTCGGCCCAACCCTGCAGCTGTGGTACAAAGAACTCGAGAAATATCTTACTGGATGCATCATGTGCTTGGGAATTGCTTCTCTCTTTATCTTAATACTGTACAGTTACCTTACCAAACAAACACTGGATTTTTTTTTTTTTAAATCTATTCTTCATTTTACAGTAATTTTGTAAATAGTGTCTTGCATGGTATTCAATGGCTGGATTTATTTCTTCTCACACCATTTACATCAGAAATATTCAGGGTGGTGCCTTTTTTGCTTTAATTTTTATTGCACTTGATTTTCTTGTCATGACTAGAATATGCAGAAAGAAGAAATAGCGTGGCACGTTACTAAGCTCCTTAGCTGCTCTGCATGATGTTTTTTTTCATTTACTTAACAAATACATCACCAACTTGCCAATATGTAGTTGGAAATATTTTCTTATATGTCACAATTAGGTTTGTTAACATGTAGCATGGAGGGTGTATATATGGAAAAGCTGTGAAAATTATTTACAAACTAAAGGTCTGAAATGGGTGCTTAGGGTTTTTTGTTTTTTTGAAATTGCTGGCTTGTAATACTTAGAAAATTATATGGGCTCTGCTGTTCATGATCTCTTGTTTGTTGGAGTCTTTATCTTTAGTCTTATCTGCTGTTTCTTAGTAGGATTTTAATGAAAAAACCTTTTAATATATTATGAAACTCTGATCATTTCAGTTATTTTAAACAGTCACTAGACCTACGATGATTAGAAATAGTAAAGTAGAAATTGAATGTAGTTACTATGGTGTAATATAGTAGAAGCTGACAGTGAACTACGTACTTTGTTCATCTACAGTGCTGTGAAATCAGAGGGAATTGGTCACTGTTATCAGTTATCAGTGCTTAACATTACTGTGCTCTCTGATCATACATCAGAAAATATTTGTTTTCTAATGAATATGCAGGGCTGTTTCTATAGGATGCGTGCTGGTTTCTTTATCTTTTCACAAGTAAGAAACTAAATTGCAACATTGACTTTCTAGAACCACAACAGTTATACTCAATTCCAGTACTGTACTGTAGGGACAAAGTCATTCTTGTCAATCCCATCTTCTGTTGTCGATACCTTAGGAGAGAGTTAGGTAAAGTAGCTCTCATCTCTGTCTACACCCACTGACCAAAGAGAAGTGATACACAGTAACATGTCATCCTGTGTCACCCTACTGGCGTGTCCAAGACCTAAGCAACGTCCTTACTGTTGACAATTAGAAAATAAATTAATGTAGATAAATTCTCTCGTATTATCTCCCAGTAAACCCAACTGCCATAAATGCAGGCTTCTGCGGAGATTAATATTTCTTCTTGGCCTGCTCTTTAAAATTTTAAACATACTGTAGTAATTATAACATTTTACAACAGAGGAGTGAAAACAGCATGTTGTAATCGCAAATTACCTTTCCACTATCTTGAACAAATACTGTGCTTCTATTTCTGCTTTTCAGCTCAGTTCTGACACAGGCAGGGAATGGTCTATGTCCTATCAAAACAACATTGAGTTTGCCCAGCTACTTGGAGAGTTTGCCCAGAGGAAAAATTTGTGTTTTGCAATTGTTTGAGCTCCAGCTACATGCCTCCATTCAATATGTGGTCTACAAAACTCTTACAGAACTGGGACCAGACCAGCATAGAGTGACAGCATAAATTCAGCTTAATGCTCTCATGCAATTTAGGCCTCTTTTTCAACGTTGTACCTGATAGAGCAGTTCTCCAAGACCAGTTCAGATGTTTAGATTAAGTAATGACTACTTAGCCTGGCTGTGGGTGATGAACGGAAGGGCTCTGTTTGCAATGAAATATTCTTGCATTACTAATACTTTAGAGTGGCAGATACATGCTTTAGAGAAGCAGATATTTAGGGTGTTGAAGGAGTTGTCTTGATTGATTTCATCTACTGATTTGGGTGGATCTCTCATACTTATGCACTTTAACAACAGCGTTAGCGCTTAATTTGAGAGTCTCTCTTATAATACACAGCTCCATCAGATTTGAAACTATTTAGATGTCTTTACATTTTCCTGGGGGTTGAATCATCATCATGTCTTTTTGTTGTCATGGTTTTGTGATTTTTGATATCAGTATTTCACATCATAACGTAATGTAGAGCTCTGGAAATTAGAGTTAATGCTCCAGTTCTGTGAACTGCTGATTTTCTGTGTACTTGCTTCTCAGAAGAGAAGAACTGCATACCCCAGAGGGCTTTTCATTTCCATTCAGAGGGTAAGATACAACTGCTGACAAGTCACAAGATGTCCCTTTTTTCCCTTTTTGCTTGTCTCTGCAGCATGTGCTCCATAGCAGTCTCACCTTCATAATTAGAATAAGGCTTTGGTTTTTGAATGCACTCTCTCTCATTTTATTTGATTTAATAGCTTCAATTCCAATTATATTGTATTATATAGTGTTATCATTGTCACGGTTTTGTTTTTAGTCCCATCTCTCTACTATTTTCCCCTTTCCCGGTGTTTGTGGGTTCCCCCCCCATTGGTCACGGAACTGGGTCAAACCAGCCTGTAAACCATTGACACTTGTTTTCAATTTTTTTCCTTCTTTCTTTCTTATATTTAATATTCTGTCTATCCACATCTTCTGAGAGTTTAATATCCTGCTTTGATGTGGTGTTCTTGTGTGCTCAGACTGCTTTTCCCAGAAGTTTGTCCTAAAGGCTTGTTCACTGCTTGCACCTCTCTGCTGGTATAGAATCTTTGAATAAAGATTGGAAAAGATGTCTAAGATCATCTAGTTTACCTGTCAACCCATCAGTGGGTATATGAACCCCTGACTGTAGGTTCAGTATTCCTAGCTTACTGGCTGAGTTTTTAAGTTGTTTTTTCTTTCCACTAAAACACTCATTCACTAGGCTGGTGGTGTTGATCTTATGCTCACTTTTTACTGTTGCAGAGTGATCCTGTAGATTTTTGAAGTAAAGAATGGCTAAGATCTACGTGTTAGCTCTTCCCTATAATCCACTGTTAACACCATCAGCCATTTGTAAAAACTTCTGAAAACTCTAGTAAATAAAGTAGAGTTCTGTTTGAGATTTTCAGAGGATAGTCTGGTTCTTTGCTGGATGCTCATTGCTCATTAAAATGCAGTATACGGCCTAAATACTGTAAAACTTTTCACAACCTAACAGAGCTCAAGTCTCTGGGCACAAATTTCTAGTTACTCTTCCAGTTATGCAGATCTTCAATCTTTTTTTACGGTTCAAGATCCGTAGTCCCGTTCTGCAAGCAGTAGAAGCAGCTGTAGATCCACCAATAAAACAGTGAATGGCTCAGCTTTGGGAATGTTTTGGGTTCATCTCTTCAGAGACATACAGTATGTCAGAGCAAACAAAAACCTACAAGCTTTGCAAGTTTTCCAGAACAAGCCAGTCATAATTTAGAAATGAGAAAAGGTAAAAAGAAGATGATTTTTTTTCCCCTGGTTTTAATTCTTAAATCTTGACCATTACAAGGATTTACACACTATTCACATGTATTTGTTTTTCTTTGAAGTATTACAAATGTTTAGTCTATTAGTGGTGTTGTAAAATAACTTGGAACTGTTTCAGCATCTTGTTTCAAATATGGTTACTTTCTGTTTTCGAGTTGTCTTAGGATTGATAAATGAGACAAATATTGTTATTTGAAAGAAAATAATTACAAATGCTATCTCATTAAAAACAAGTCTATGCTTTGCATGTGTGCATATGTCTGTATATCTATGTATATCTGTATGTATTTACATAAACAAAGGTTCTGCAGCAAGTACCAAATAGTGCAAGTTAGCACTCAGCATTAGATAATTGGAATTTTCTTGATATATCAAGCTCTTGTTTGTTGTTGTAAGTGACATACTATGAATAACTTACTTCCTCTCTGTACCTATAATATGCAGTGTCTGCTATAGCTTTGATGGTCAGTAGTCATCTCAAAAGTTTTTTAGAGCTAATGATTCACCAGAGATTTCTGAGAGATTTTGCCATCATTGTAAAGCTTGAAGAGGTTTGCTATTGCAGCCGTATGGCAGTTCTTGGTTCTCTGAAGAAAAGAGAATCCTTTTGATAAACAGATCAAAGCATTCTGTTCTTTCAGTGAATGATACCTATAAGTAACGTAGAACTAATTTCACGCTGCCTGCCTCATTTGCTCAAGTCTTGCATTCTGCTTACAATACGATATTAGTCATGCATTATATTTTAAATATAGTTAAATTATTATTTAAATAGGTCTGTTCTTGTGTAATTAGGCAATCCCACAAATACCTAATTTACCAAATGTGCTATCATGATTAGTAAAATCAGTGCATTAATCTGGTTGCTCATTGTACAAGCCATGTAGGTAAGGAGACTCTCAAAGACTTTTTTTTTTGCTATACCACAAGCCTAAAATTTAGACTTTTGGACTGTAGGTGATGAACAACTGTAGACTAAAAATATATACCATAGTATTTTTAGAAATAGTTGCATTTGCTCTGGAAATTCAGATGTGGGGTATGCAGATGTTTGCAGTGAGGGGCAAATATAGTGAGAAACTTAGAACAGAAAGTGTATGCTGCAGCATTGCCCTGAAAGGAAACAGATCTCAGTCTGGGCTGTATGTACACCTTTGAGGCTTGTCTGATAGCAGGATGTTCTTTCTATTCCATCAGGCATTCCAGATGTGCAGTTGCCATGACTGCACATGCCTAGTCTCAGAGAATGAGTTTATTGCACCACAGATGTGATGCAAGGAGCCAAAAAAGAGAGCAGAAGGTTTTATCTTGCAAGATCTTCCATTAAAGGAAGTATGAATGAGATTTGGTGCTGTGTCTCAGCAGAAAAGGGAAAATTTAGGGTTATGACACACCATACTTCTACATATGGCATGAGGCATTATTCTCTCTGTAGAGGTGATACAGCTTACAGCGGAATAAGGAGATGTGTATGTGACCCTTTGGGATGGAGCCTGCATTATCCTAGAAGTGTCTTGTAAGAGTAATAGTCTTATAATCATTGAACAATTAAAAGTATTGGCTGAATGACAGGTGCGAATGAGCATGAGGTAATTACCACAAATTCTTCAAACTTTACTGTTCCTTTTTTTTTTTTTCTTTTGGGAATTTGGTGAAGGAATAGCTTATTTTTTCCCATTTTCAAGGGGTATAGATGGAAGAAAGTTCAGAGTGCTTGATGCTTGCTGTTATAGTTTAAGGCTTTCTGTTAGCTACCCGAAGTATGTCTGGCACTCTGATTTCTCATTAAGTTCACTGATAAATATTAATTTGCAATTCCATACTTTGTAGTCTGCCAGAAACTTCTGCACATTGCTTGTTGTGTCTCTGACTCAGATGCATATGTATACTTGATTCTTTACTTCCTTGTCTCTTGACAGCTACAATCGAACCTTTTTATTTCTTTTTAATTTGTCTTTCTTTTTTTCAGTGTGGGAACTTTGCTGTTTTGGTGGATGTTCATATTTTGCCCGAAGGCTCCAATAAAGACACCAGCTGGTTTTCAGATCAGGAGAAGGAGGTACAAAAAATAACAGTTCTACTTCAAAAGCCTGTGGTCAAAGGGAAATGTTGGATAGCCTTGAACTGTTCTGTATTTTTTAGTGTTACGATGAGAGCATTGTTGGTTGTGCCTAACTGAATGGTTGCTGTGGGGCCCCTAAGTGAACTGCACATGCTTTTGGGGTCACTAATGGCCACTTTCTATTTCCCTTTTAATTTTTAAGCTCTGCATGTGTATGCATGTGGTTTTGATTCTTCTGACTTCAGTTTTAAAAGCATCTTTCTGACGGTATCTTTGTCTTTTGTAAATTGTCCTGAGTTATGAATAATGGATTGTGACAGGTATCACTTTTATAGAGCTTGTTGGTGAAAAGCCTGTTAACTGCTTTATCACATTTAGGAAAGTCTGAATGGTATTTTATTTAGAGAGTGAGTGTAAGAAAATATAATGTACATGCATAATAGGCAAGGTAATATATATAACAGAACTACTGTATCTCATTAAGGGAGATTATTAAACTTGATTTTTGGATGTATCATTTGAATATCCTGACAGCAGATGAAATCTTGGAAATACAGAGCCTCAGCGACCAATAAAATTATGAATGTAACTTTCATCAGATTCTGTGATTTCTGTAAGAATCTCATGATGAGTTACTGGCTGGAGTTTTCCCCTATTTCAGTCTGCATGGGAACTTGAGAAGTTCCCTGCTGAAAATGAATGCAAGACATGTTTGAGATGCCTGTGGACTTTCCCGCAAGTCTCTGTTACGGTAATTTTCAGCAGATAGCTTTCCTAATAATGGCATAATTAACTTGTCACTGCAGAGCATCCCTGTATGGTCACAGCAGTGTGTTTAAAGAAAAAGGAGAGAGAAAAAAAAACTGGCAAATTAGTGCTCAGAGGGAGTGAAGGCAGAATATTTATCAGGTTCACCCGATTTGTGCTTTAAGAATCAGACAAAGGAGAAAATATGGGAAGTCTTTTAGATTACTTTTTTCTTCAAGTAAATGAATACTCCTTAACACTTCTATTTATAATTGGCACTACCTTGGTTATAATTTTTAAGTGCTTTCAAAATGTATTCTGTATCATTGCCAAAACAAAAGATGTGAATTTCAGGAAATTAGATCATGAGTGATTTAATAAAGAGGCATGACGGGGCAGCATTCAGTGCGTTGCTGTGTGACCGTGTATTTTGAGAGAAGTACAAAGGGTGCATATTTTCAACAACCAAGAAGCGTGATTCCAATAGCTTTACAGTCTGCTTCCTGAAAGCCCTACACAGAGGCTTTGTTGTACCGGGGAGAAAAGGTCAAATTATGCCTATGTGTTTTTTTTATGGGTTTTTTTTTTTTATTGTTTTTGTTTTGTTTTGTTTTAATTTTCACTGCAACAAGTTTTTCACATCTCCAGAATTCATCACCTTAAGAGTGGTACAACCTTTGTTTGTTTTTTTTTTTGTCTATCTGAGGAACTGTGGGGAAAAGCAGATGCCTTTCAGGTGCCCTGTAACACAAGCATGGTTTGTGCTGATCCTCCCTTCCCCTGGAAGAAGTCGTAGCTGCTGTCTGTGGGTTGCAGAACCCTGCAGAAGGATAACTTGGGGGCATGGCTCGGTACTGCTGCAGAGAGGGAATGGCATGCTCTGCTGGTGATGCGATTCAGGGCAGAGAAGACTGCAGGCTGTGTGAGGCAGGCTGGGAGCTGCATACAAACCCATTAGTGTGGGGATAGTGTTAGAAAAGGCCGTGCAAGTTGTCTGGCTGGGCGCTTTACTGAGCACAGTCCCTGCATGCTGCTGCGTGGTGTATAAGGGTCATTTCGGACCGACATATGCAAATCACTAACTTGATGCTTTTCAGGAACTTTTCTCTTTCTGTCCTACTGTTTCTAGTTTTCCTGCCCTTTGTGTCCTCTTTCTTTTCCCCTAGAATAACAAACTCAAAGTTTTAGCCTTGTACTTGACAAAAGAACTATTTCTATTTTAGACTGATTTCTCCTCACGTCCTTGCTGTAATCTCTCCACTTTGCATACAGAAAGGTCTGAGTTATCAGTTCTGTTCAGTGGAGGTCTAGAAGAGAAGATTATCTTGAAAATTGATCATTTATACTTTCTTAAATATAGACCTGTATAGTTTTTTGTGGAGAACCAATACAATAAAATTTCCCTAAGCGTAACAACGGAATTAAATATTTTCCATGTAAATTAAGGAAATGTGTGCTTATCTTTTTGTTGTGGAAGGAACCACATACAAACTCCTTCCTCTGCTTTCTAGACTTTTCATTCTAACCTGAATGCACAGTCCTGTTGAAGGAATGTGTAAGGAGATCACTTTAACGAGTTAAACAGAGGAATAGGCAGATACTGTATTTTACAACTATACTTTTCAAGCAGAAAGGAAAGTGTATTTCTAGCTGTAAGGAGAAAATACTATTTGAGGTTGACCTATATATCTGTATTGCTCTCACTAAGAGCAATATGTTAAAAATGTTCTTCTGCATACTTGGTAGATAAATCCAAAGTAAATTTTAAGCCAAGATATTTTATGTTTGGTGGTACTAATATAATTTTGTCTGATGTCCAAACACTATAAAAAAGGTAAAATGACATATTTGTATGCAGCAGTGTCATTTCTATGAGCACAAAGTTAGACATAATAGAAAATAAAAATTCTGAAGTAAGAGGCACAAATGTGTGTGTGCCTTAATCTGAAAGCTTGATCTAATATTTGAGATAAATATTTTGCTTTTATATCAAGGTATTTCTTTTTCATAATTTGCATGCAAAATAATTTAATTTTCTTTTGAAAACAATGGTCTTTAATGTCATAATCTGTTTTTATTACTAAAAACTTCAGCGATTTTCTATAAATAAATTGCACTATGCATTGTGTCCTATCTGAATCATAGTATTTACTCTCTTATTCTTCCAAACTGCAGAAGAAATTATTAAAATGTTTTTTTAAAAAAGAAGGTTTAGAAAAGCTGTTAGGATTTCTTTTCCTTGTTCTAATGTATTTCTTAAGTATTGTGCTTCTCACCGCTGTGTAACACCACAGTACCTGATTGCAGACAGTATTTTTTTTTTATTCTCACCTGTGTGTAATCAGTACCTGATTGCAGTACCAGATTAACGTTGGAGAGATTTTGTACCTTCATGCACTTGTTGTGCATGCAGTGCTTAGGAAATGTTGACATTTCAGGAGGTCTGCATGTACCTAGAAGAGGTGGTTGTTTCACGGATCCAACGCTACTTGGAAGCGCCTAAACAGCGTGGTCAGTGGAAGTCAGTGGAACATGCATCATCAACTCCTCTGTTCATTACAGGTAAAATCAGTAATTTAATCTATAAAACAATAAAACAAGGTAAAATATGGTGGAAACTGTTGTTCTTTACTTTTTCATGAGAAACTTCCCATCACAAAATCTAGTAAAGCTAAAATATCTGGAGTTTTGGGGTTTGAAATTACTTTGGCTACATTTTTGAAAAAAACAGGGATGGGTTTTAATTCTTTGTACATTGTTGAAAAATTGACATCTCACTTGTGCTATTAAATTAACATGAGAAACTATAATTGAGCAGAATAAAAGAATCCATGTTCCTCTAAAAACAATGGAAAACTGTCTTTTTTCTGAAGTCAGGTACATTTGTACATTTTTGTACATTTTTTATTCTAGAAATATTTTTTTCTT
Source organism: Phasianus colchicus (assembly GCF_987193195.1). NCBI lineage: Eukaryota > Metazoa > Chordata > Aves > Galliformes > Phasianidae > Phasianus > Phasianus colchicus. The sequence continues at coordinate 13,409,550 of NC_143437.1, read as the reverse complement.
CCTCTTGCCATTTATTCATTCTTTAAAAACTGCTGTGTTGTGATAAGTGGCATCTGTTGTTTCACCTGTGTTACTACAGATTTGTAATGCTAATGAAAGGTAATGAAGTCAGTGACCTTGGAGGGCTTTGATGGGATAATTACTGTGCAGAAAAGAATAGTTGCTAGAGCATTTACCCAACTGGAACAACTGTGTTGGATTTTTATGTGTGTGAGGGTAGTGAAATCACTAGATGCAATTCCAGTATACTTTTCTTTAAAATAAAAAATAATGATTACTGTAGCTTTTCTTCAAATGTTAGGACCTAATGGCTTGCCAGTTTTTCTTTAATGTTATTTCATTACCTGTTCTAGTTAGGTGGGTTTTAAGAAGTTAATAGGCTTATTTGTTTGTCCTACATTTGAAAATAAAGCTATTTTAAAATTGTTCTGAGGAAATTAATAGTTTTAGTTTATTACCAGCCTGGAGGATGTTATAAACTTGTTACTATGCTTTTCTACTTCTGATTGAACAATTAGAATTTTCTTACGCTGAAAGCAGAGGACCACTGCAAAGGGTGAGATGGGAAATTCTGAGATTTGTTGAGATTTTTCTGTATTTTCATTTACTGAGTGATATTTTTCACTGATTATTTTCTTAAATTTCTTGCCTCAGTCAAAGTATGTTTTCAAAACCAATGATTTTGTAAGGTAAAACTATCAGACAAGTTGATTGTTTTTGCATATGCAGACAGATACAGTAGTTCGAGGGAGTTCTTGAGATTTTAATGTCCTGTATGTTCTTTCGTATTGCAGACTTTTCAGTCAGAATACTGGTATGCTGTTCAACAGCTGTGAACTGATCTGCTTGACTCTTCCCCTTGTTTTGTGAAAATGAAGGACTTCAGGTCATCAGTAATATCTTTGATAGTTTTAGATGAAAGAGTATTTAGTTTGGATGAGACAGAATTTCCGTTTCATGACTTTTCTGCATTTAATCTTGACATCAATAATTAACACTAAAAAAAAAAAAAAGTATGCAATAAGGAACATTCATGTTGAACTTAATTTCCAAATCTCTCTTCTTCCCTCAGCCCACTTTGCTCAGGGCTGTAATTTGTAAGAAAGGAGTGCTTTGTTCAAGAATCAAGTTTATTCAAGTTACATTCAAGTCTATTCTTACCTGAGAAGGAAATAGCAGATATAGTAGGTGGGTGTTCACCGGAGCAGCTGGGACCTACCTCTGAGAGACTGACCCTTCTAGGTGAGCCACAAGGCTAGAACTCTTTCTCATGTGTTTCACCTTCCTTTCTTTGGTCACAGTTCTGGTGGAGTGTTGTTGAAGAACAAGGATCTGTAATATTCTCAAACAGATGAAGCGCAAGATAGCTGGATAGCTGGCCAGTGCTAGCCTGACAGTATTTTGAAGTATACAGAGAAATGTGCAAGCTTCGTCTGTGGCTAACTACGTTGGTATTCTTTAGCTACTGCTGGTAAAATATTTAAGCTTGCAGTTACTGTTGCATTTGGAGGCTATTAGAAGTTTTTGAGTTCTTCAAACTGGATGTGGTTTCTTTTTCTCAAAGTTATGCAAGTCTGTGTCTGGAGTTTTGCTGCAGTAAAATCACCAGTATTGCAGGTCAGAGTGTGTTTGTGAAGAAGATGTTTATTAATTGGTTGTTTGCTCAGCACTCCACTCTTGTTTGGACTTGCATCTTTTGGGGTTAATTTCTGTTAGTTTGTATTCAAAAATTATTGGAATCAGAATTATTAGTTCCGGTTAGTAAGCTTTTAGATGACCTTTAATATCTAAGTGGCTGTATGGGAATTTTCATCAGAAATAGAAACCAAGTTACTTTACTTTGGTTAGCAGATCCAGTTCTGCTTTCTAGATCTATAGAGCAGACTGGCTACCATTACTATTTTGAAGGGAATTTCTTCAGCTGTCTTTTAAATATTGACATACTATTATGTTTAGTGTTAGTATTAGTTATTGCCGCCTTTCAATTTAGTGGCACAAAATGTAAACGTCCATTTGTGTAACTTGTAAATCTATGTTTCTTTTTCAAGTTACACCCACACAGCAGTATGTGGTGGGTCGCATACCATCTCATTAGGAAATCTGTGGGTGTTACACATAGGAGAAAAAAGAAAGAAAGAATGGAAAAATGAGAGAAAGTAGCCAAGACAAGCAAGTTCTTCCTATTCTTCCTTCTGTCTGAACAATTTCCCCGCCCCTCCCAAATGGCCAGTAAGAACAATATGCCAAAGTAAGCTTTAATTTATTCTTTGGACATAGGCTTTGGTATAAACTTTCCATTTCCTGAGTTTAATTAATGTCTGAAAGTGTTTAATTTTGCTTTGTTTTATCTTTTTTACAGAAATGTAAAATGAGGTAGATTTTAAAAGATTTGATTTTGCCTGTATCCAATCTGCATGGCCAAAATCATGTAGGAAGGGCATTAACAATATATGGTTTGCTTGCATTACTTCAAGTTCAGTGAATTTAAGCCAACCAACAATAATAATTGTAATAATAACAATAAACATGTATTAGCAAATTTAACTCATTCAAAAAAACCAAACTGTACTTAGCAGTTTCATGTTGTATTAGCTTTAAAGTTAGAACTATTCTTTGTGTGTATATATATATAAAATATATACAAATATGTTTTCAGTTTGCACCACTTGTGCTGCTCAGTAACATATAGCTGTTTTTATTGATGATATTGAGCATCTTTAGTCTTAGTGTCACAGTATTCATCCAGATACAGAAAGGCTGTAGGCTTAAATAGGCTAAAAGCAAAGCTTGGCTTTTCACCTTCTCCGAAAGTGACTGTTTCTGATGAAGAGTAATAAAAATTAAGTGAATAGAGGCTATAAAGAGGATCATATAGAGATGCTGTATACAGGAGCTTGACAAAGAGAGGACTGCGGAAAATTAAGGAAGAAGCCAAAGTTCACATGGATGTAGAGGAAAGAAAAAGGAGAACGTGTAAAGAAAATGTGGCCACCTTAGAAATGGAAGGAAAGAGGAAAGGAAGAAGGTATCTTGTAAACAGACCTCCTCCTCCTTCCCTCTCTTGAATGTGGAGAAAGTTCAATATGTTTGTATCCAAATCATTTTCAGATCTTTTTCATTCCTTCCCTAGCATCCTTGTTATTTGTCTTGGCTTGATGGTGGAACGTTTTTGCTCTGATTTCAGATCGTTGTATTGTACTGTGTTTCCTACTGTGGAAATAATTAATCACATGGCACAGATAGTTCACAGCCTGATTTTATCTGCATTCTCTGGAATAGAGTATTTTTTAAAAATATGTTGAAGCTTGTTTTCTTAGAACAGTTGAGCTAATTGTGATCATATTTTCTGTCTGTTTCTGTTTGCCTGTCCATCTTTTCCCCTTGATTGCTTTTCTTAAATTGGCTGAACTTTATGACAGGTAGAAATTTCAGGGGATATGTTTGCCAGGAATTGACTTCAGATAAGCTTACTGAAATGAGGAAGAGGAAGAAGTGCAAGTCCTTTGAGTAGTTTGGCCTTACAAAGACCCAGTGTCAAAGTTCACATCTTATTGAATATTAAAAAAAACAAACAAAAAACCAACAACTGAGATTCTATTTCAGAAGAAAATACATTTCATTTGTTCTGTTTCTCATGAAACTTTTTTTTTTTTCTCATATAAACACAAAAAATATTCTGTGTTCACTATTTCTGTAGTAATTGAAATGTGTGAAGTATGCATAGGCTAAGTTCTCTGTTAGAATTCTGTGGCAGCAGAAGTGATTTAAAGTATTCCCACTTGTCTAGCTTTAAACTCTTATTTCTCTGTGGTGAAATAGCATTAAGTTTGTTTTTAACAAGAATTGTTTCATCTGTCTTTCTTAAAGAGCAACTCCACAAATCATTTCTGATCTCCTTTTATTCTTTTTCCCCCAGTCTGAGAACAAGTGGGCATCCAATGAAGTTATTGGAAGTCTAATTGGTTAGCAGAGCTGTGGAATTCTTTGCCAATGAGGGTGATACATGTGTTCACAGATTTGGGCAAAAACGTGAGAGAAGAACCCAGGAAGGATATGGAATTCATGGAAATCTCTTTGTGCTCACTGAAGGTCTGAGCTGAGAAGGCTAGGAGAGAACTGGGGAGAAATAATTGCATAAAGTTTTATCTTCCATTCTGTCCTTTTCTAGTCACATTAAATGCCAGACACTAAGCTATACAAACCTTTGATCTTATCCAGTATGGCCTTTCTTACCATCATAAGGAAAAGGCCTGCACCGTAAACTTTACTATGCCAGGGAGAGGTTGGTGTATTTCAAAGATTGTCAGAGGAAATTCTAGGCTTTCTAGATTGAAGGTTCTGCATTTGTCTTTTTCCTGATTTTAAAATGTTACTCACAGGATTTAGCAATTGCTATCTTTGTCTTGGGACATTTGCAGGTGTAGCACCAGATCTGTTGAATGCTTTCTCATTTTAGTTCTGCCCAAGGTGCATCCCTCAGGTGAAGTTATTTATAATCCTGGGTAGGATATGAAATACTATTGTATTTATTTTAGAGATACCCTATAATGAAATGTTTTATATAGATACTGTTGAAAAGAAATATATCGTTTGCTTAAAATAATAGGAAAGTTGTGTAATTTGCTGTATGTCTTCAGTTCAGAAAACAGGCTTTGCTTCTGATGTTTAATTAATATCTATTTAACTCATTGATTTTTTTTAATTTTTAATTTTTATTTTTTTGCTCACTTTCATCCTGTTTCTATCTTTTGGTTCTATATGTTTTTTTAATTCATTTTATGAAGAGAAAAAAAATTGAAATTACTGCAGTATATGCATGTGAGCAAAGTCTGGGGCTGCATGGACAAGCATGACAGCTTCTATATTTAAGTAAGCTAAAAAGGTTTTCTGTAGCATCCAACTAGAATTGCATAGTAGTCTTGCTGTCAATACCTCGGTTTATGCAAAGGTACGTACATTTATGCAAATTAAAAATTTTTTTGTTGTTGTTTTCACTGTATAGCTATGAAAGGAGTAAGTAGTCATTAACCTTTATTTACAAAGTGGAATTATGTCTTCTCTTTCAGTGACACTGGCTAGAAGCTAATAGTCAATTCACCCATCCAAAACATGCAGCATATAATTAATTGTATCTAATTACATCTAACTTTGCAAATCTAGTGGTTTAAACTCTGTTCATAAGTAATAGAAGTAGGTGGGTGGTTGTCACTTCATCTGGTACATTTTAAAATACATCTTTGGATGATGTGAATCTGGAAGAACTTGTTTGTCTGTATCAGTTAAAACTGGAAGTCAGAATACAAGCTTGTAGATGTTGCAAATTAAGCAAGATTAACTTGACTTTTAATTTCTGCTGTACATGATTGATATTCAGTTGAGAATATCAAAATGAATCTCATTTTGACTGGGGCATTATATTGCTACTTTTTGTAGTATAACTTAGCACCTACCAGTTTGGAATCTGTATGGAGGGATTTTGAAAATAGATCCCTAAACACTGGCTATTTCTTACATCACTAACAGATTCTTTGCACATCTGTTCATCTTGGAGGTACTTTTTTGTGTGCACTGTACAGTTTTTAAAGCTTCCACCTTCACCTGGAAGCAAGAATAGGATATCAGTATTCTTTAGATATTATATATGTACATGTTATCTTCTTTAGACCTGCTTGAACATGAGGAACAGTGGGAATGGATTTTAAAGTGCTTGCTGTTCCAAGAGGATTTTTCTAAGGAATAAATTTGACTTTTTGAGCTTCCATCCATAATGAACACGGCAAACCAGTTTTCTGCTGGGAACATTTCATAGATTCCACGGTCTGCATCCAAAAGATGCTCAAATTCCTTTTAGTAGAGTATCTAAGATATTGCAGGAGAAATGGTCAGTATGAGAGAGCTGATTTTCCTTAGCTGTCTGATTTTTACAAATAAATCTGTGGGATTGCTAGGAGACTGTGCTGCTTGGAACATTCCACAGATCAAGTACAAATGTCATCATCTTCTAGTGAGGACATTTTGGCAATAACAAATGCATTTTCCTGAAGCAAAGTGTGTGGAAGCATCTAACTCTCGTCTGGTCATATATTTGTGTTTGGCTAAATTTTAATGTAGTATGAATATGCCTTAGGATTTTTTTTTTTTTTTCTCCCTAGATCGTATATGTAAGAGTGCATTTATAGTTTGTTTGTGTGCATACTGGGCCTACTTGCTGGGTATCTTTACATTCCTGTTGTGGTTCTTTTCCATGTGCAGCTGTGGTGACCGTGTGCTTAAGTTGTCTCAAACAAAAAAATCCTACAGAACTTCTGAAATTCTCTGTGCTGGTGAGACATGGATTCTCTTGAGGTCATAAAAAATCATTGAGCAATGGTAGCAGTCACTGAGTTTTGCAGGTCTGTTTTAGTAGGCATATGTTTACAACATATACAAGATCTTCATCAGTATCTTGGATTTGGGAATTTCTTGTAGAACTATAAAAATAAAAGGAATACAACTGTGAAAATACAGATAATGAAATTGGATGTAAAGGGAACTGTTTCTAAGGGGAGAAGAAAGAGTCTTTAAAAACTAACTTTGTTATCTTCTTTTGTCTTTTCAATTAGTTCACATTATAGTAAATGAGGTGGGAAAAAATAAGGATTTTTTTTTTTTTACATTGACATGATATAGGATTCCTTTAATTAAAAAAAAAAAAAAAGAAAAAGAAAGAAAAAGAAGATACTGTAAATATTTCTAAAGGGAGCAACACTATTTTGTTTACAAAGTAAGCAAGATAGAAAAAGGATCTGAAATAAAGTCTAAAAGAAATATGATTTCCTTAGAAATATTTGGAAGAATTTACTTAATTGCAACCAGAAGTTTGACCTGGAAGTGTAATGTTTTGACCTTTTAGCTGCCTGGTTTCCTAAATGTGTTGTTTTGTTCCCTCTAAACTGTGAGAAAATCTGTTTTACACATCTTTAACCCTTTCGTTCTCTACAAATGTTAGTAATGTCTCCAAACTATAACCAGCAATCTAACAAAACCAGAAACTTAAATTTCATTATCATATAAAGAAGAGAGAAAATTACAAACATTTTTGTGGCTTATTTACATTTGGAAGTTTTTTCTGTAAAGCCTTAGAAATGTCTGTAGATAGAGATGGAAGGCCAGCTCATGGGAAGAAAAAAACAAACTCATGCATACTTTCCTTATGTAAGTAAGTCAGAGAAAGCAATTATCTGATTCTGTCAAGGTGCTAGCTATATTGTTTATTACACGCTGAGTATTTCCACTGTCTGAAAATGACATGACCGATAGCCCATAATCAAAACTATATCTGCTGAACTTTGCAGAGACTGGATCTTAATTTATTAAAAATATATGGAACTAAACTGAAATTTAGTAGTGCAGCAAATAAAGAAGACTTTTACTTGAGAGGGGAAAAAAGACTGAATGCAATATTGAATATGTATTGTAGACATGGTAACAGGATTTGATGAATTCAATCAACCTCAGACAAGATAATCTCACACAGAGCAAAGTATAGTTATCAAGGCAGAAACATTCTACCTTTAGGTGATCAGTATAAACATGTGAGAAAACAAAATGATGTAGATGGCAAAGCTTGCTTAAGAGAAAAAAATAGAAGTCCTCTCTGCAGTCCATCATTTGTTTGCTTGTTTAAAGATATTTAGATTTCTTTAGTGTGTGTACATTTGTGTCATGGGATATAGGTGATGCTTGTCTGTTCTTTTCTCTTGTATTTCCATGGCACTTGATAAGCTCACAGATTCCATCCTTTTTGATTTTGCTATTGAATATTGAGGAGTGGATGTGTTATTTAGCTTTTTTTCACTTAGTATCTAGTACACTGATGCCAGAGCCCACAAGATATTCAGCTGTGTAATTCAAATGGTCCCTTATAATACTGTACTCTTGAATAAGCTTAATGGAGCAGCTTGCTGCATACCCTTCTGAGATTAGGTGCCAGCTCTTTGCACCTCAACCCGCACCTGATTCACTGCTTGAGCCAAGTGGCACTGGTCAGATGATCACGATCTTTGGTTGTTCATGGGACCTATATATCACAGCTTATGAGAGGAAAAAGGTGGACACTTGTTTTGAGGTAGAGCATTTCAGCAGCTGACTTAATTATGACCTATTTGCTAGCTGGCATTTTAAAAGAGAAAATACAGAAGACTTCATTGTCGAGGCCTTCCTCCTATTTGCTGTGCTCCAAAATTTCTTCCTGTTCTGAGTTTTTGGAAGCCTAAGAAGAGACTGTTGTGTGAAAGTACCCGTGAACCCCCAGTGACAAAATTGTGAAATGTATACTGGTTCCAGTCCACAGGCATCTCCTGGAACTTGCTTGCTTTTGAAGTGTCTCCTGGATGATAGGGTAGAAGAAAAGAGGGATCACGGACATCAACATCTGCCTCTTGGTTCCATATTCACTGCTGCTATATATCAAATTCACCTTTGGAGAATGTACATTTTCACATTTTATGTTGTCTTTTTAAAGTTCTGCAGAAGATATCTGTTACTGGCTTTCCTTTCCCACTCGTGCCTACACCTGTCTCCAGAGGCAGACTATCTGGACTTTTTCACCAAACCCATGGATTTTGAACATGTGGATAAATGTATATTGTATCACATGGCTACAAAACTTGTTCCTGATGTTTTTAGTGACCCTTGCCTAAAGACCTTGTTATTAGCAGAAGATGAAAGTCTTTTCAGCTATGGGGTTAAAACCGTTTCCTCTTGGGGAATATGATTTTACAGAATTTACTTCCTATTACCAGAAGGGGAAAAAAAAATAGAGCCTGCAAATCTGTCAATGATTTGATTGCCTTTGGGAATCTTTTAGCACTGTAGTATTGGCACCTACAATGATGTTGTGATAATAAGATATTAAGAGGAAACAGTCATATTAGCTAAATTCTGAAAAGTTCATTTTCACATTCTGGTTGAGTTTTTATTCTAGACTTGACTTTGTTTGCAGAGATTCCTGCCATTTCAAATATGAAATCCTCTCTTCTAAGAATTTAATGGCATCAAAAATTTTTGTATAGTGCACAGATGTCTTCAAGGAATGAAACTGGCTGAAAAGACATCTATTTTTAAAACTAGTTTGTGCTTTAAAGACCACTCTATGCATTCCCTCAAACCCTGAAAGTTGTATTTGTCACCATCACAGTGCCTGTTTCATTTTAGCTAAATTCCGCCTTCTACAGCCTTACTTTAATCACTGCTAGGAATTCAGTGATGTAAGTACATGACATTGTGTGATTTGAATGCAACTGTGTCTGGCTGAATTTGGGCAGATGCTCAGCATGATTCTGAATGTACAACGTGTGTGCGCATGTGACATCAGGCAGTTTTTCCCTGAGCTGTTGGTGCATGATGATACAGCTACTTTGAAGAGACTTGAGATTTTCTTCTGCTGCTGCTTTGTGCTGTGTCACAGTATTTACTGCAGGGTTTATTTTTCAGTTGTCAATGCCTTTTGGCAGGTATTGACAGATACCTTCCTCCTCCTAAGTTGTCAGGCCTGTTCCAGTGGTTAAAGTGCTCTTCGCATGTGGCTTGGTCAGGACTACAGTTTATGCATTAGAAACAACAAGGATTCATAAGTAGCTTTCAGTTTGTGTGTTGAAGCCTGTCACAGTAAATGATACGGTCATAAAGATCAACCAAATGTTAAAATCAAATCTTGTCTCCTATTAATTAGAAAACAACAGTCTGTGGGAATGGTGCACTGATCTTCAAATATATGACTTTATCTGCTTGGATACACTAGCAGCTGATGCCAGCTATTATTTCTTCTACGTTATGAACGAGTTGTGAGAAAGCTGGATCGGTGTGCCTCTTCATCTCTGGGTATAGTGATGGGAGGGTGGTCTTTTCCTTCAGAGCTGCTGAGGATCATCATCAGATGCATTTCTCACCTTGAGTCTGCATGATCTGATACATGCTTTTCTTCAGTTCTTTTCTCCAGAATGCCTATGACAGTCAGGCCAATAAATGCCTTATAGTACATCCAGTTTGCTCATTATAGCTCTGATGGGAGAATAAATCCTACACCTCCTGGTTAGCAGAGAGCCCTGCAGCCCTGCTCTGCTCTTGCTTTTAGATTTCATCATATGGCTCGATCCGGTTTTGCTGCTAATGGCTCATATGCTGAAAGTTTTAGATGATTTGCTATGCTCAACTCTCTATACTGTGACAGCATAAAGGATTCTGGTAAGCATATCTTGTCCTGTCTTAATCCAGTTTGTTTGAAGCTTGCTTAATTTCTTTACCCCAACCAGGGATCCTGTTCTCTGATAGGAGCCAAGTCTTTGTCCCATGTCCTCTACGAGCCAGATCTCTTAACTGCATTATCAGGTGGCCTGTGCTGAAAAGACTTGGCAAATAGAAGAGTAGTGCTATTACTGATAAAATTATGAAAGGGAAGAGTAAGGGGAAAAAACAATAATCAATTTTTGTCTCTACTTGGTTTAAACTGGCTCTAAGGTACCCTGGACAATACAGAAGTACATTGCTGAATTTATTTGCAGATATAAGAGTTTTCAAGAACAAACTTTGCATATTTGTAATGTGAGGAAGCTGTTGGTAGAACTGTAAAGAACAGAGAGTCTTTTGGTTTTCGGCATGGAAAATAGAACCTGCAGTGCTGTGTTAAATGCCTTTAGCTTGTGTCTGACTCTTCTGACATGTGCATGCATGCACACAAACAAACAAGTACATATAAATATAGTCAATACAGCACCCAGGCTTTTCTCTTGTGCCACACTTACTGTATATAAATCTGGTGGCCAAAATGCTTTTTTCTTAACTATTAAGAAACAAAAATAAAAAATTAAGGTGGTATTGATGTTTTTCATTACATAATTACTTGCAGGTACTTATCACTTTCAATAATGAAAATTGAAGAAAATAATTTAAAACTTCTTTGAATTGAGGGAATAATGTATAGAAAGGCTGCATGAGATCCTCAGCTGTGTAAGTTGGTCTGAACCCACTGTTTGGAGTATGAAAATCTGCACTAGGTGAAGATCTGTTACATTTCTTCTCACTACCTATGAAGTTGATAGGGTTTTTTGGGGGAGGATCTGAGGGTGGTGATATGGAAATTCCATACCCACTTGGAACCCTGCAAAAGCTCAGGAAACCTGAGTAGCTTCTTGTGTTGTTCTTTCCCTCCCATTCTGCTGCCTTTAGTTTATCCTATACTCAGACTCAAACTTACATGCAACACTTCCCATTTGCTTTTAAATCTTGTCTAAATTAGAGCTCATGACCTCGAACAGATAATGTGAATATGTGCATTTGTTATGGGGGAGGAAATCTGCACAATCACCAGTAAGTTTAGAACAAAATACTTTTTCTTTTTTTTTTTTTCCTTTTGAAGTTTACAAACGATCAGGAATTTGGATTGGGTGATGAATAATTTTAAGTGGAGAAGTATGACCGCTATAAAGGACTGTAATAATATGTCTGTAGAGCACTTTGAAGATGAAAAACTTTATGTACTGTAAACACTATTACTAGTGTAGCTTAATCTGGAATAATTAGCATGAGCAAAACGTAATTTTATTTAATGTAAAATACAGTAGTTCAGTAAGTCTGATGCACCTGTGTATTTATTTTCACATTGCAACCAAGGAAATTCATCCTCTTTTCTGACATATGTTACAAGGCTTTGAGATTTTGCTTTACATGCTGGTCCAAGATGACCTGCCAGAAATGTGAAATGCCTCAGCTAGGAGGTAAAAAGAGATGTGGGTTTGGATTTTGGTTTTTTTTTTTTTTTCATTTGCTTGTGTTTAAAGACGGTATAGAAGTGTTGTGCAACGTGTCAAATATGGAAGTGTTCAGGGGGCAAGTCAGCCTCCTTGAACTTGTGCTGTGGCTTTGGAGAAGACTTGAGTGAGTTTTGTTACAGAGCCGTGCAGGTGCCAGATTTTGCTGGGAAGCGAACACCTGCCAGGCTGCTCCAGATAACTCAGCAGCTCGGAGGCATTTTCCCAGGCTCCCAGCTGAATGGTCGCTAATAGCCGTGGGAGAGGGCTTCCCACTGCTCCACACTGCACCACAGCCGCCTCTTGGCAGCCTCCTGGAAGCTCAAGGCAGCTTGGCTGCAGCTCCTTTGGAAAGGAAAGCAAGTGTTGCTGGATAGTTTTACAGTACAGAGTCAGTGTCTGATACTTCCTCTCAGTGTCTTGGGACCATGAAATATAACAAGCAGGGCAAATTACCATTCCCTTAAAAGGCAGCACTCACTGGGGCATGTTACAGCTGAAAGTGAACTGTGGCTTTTCTAGAATTACTTCTATTCAGTCACGTTTGGGGTTCCTTTTTTTTTTATTGTTATTTTTTATTTTTTGGTTGGTTGTTTCTTGCTGCTGGGATCTGATCTTTTGGATTTAGAAGAAAAACAAACCTCCAAACTACTTTTTTTCTTTCCTTCCTCTGTTGGTATTCTACAGACGGAGCTATGTCTACATTTTATGGTGAAGAGGAAATCAAAGATTGGTCCGAGTAGGTTTGCTGATCCCAAGATGTGTGAAATTTCTCTGTTACTGGCTGCAAAACAGTCTTTGTAGCTTAGGGTAAAGCTTGAAAGGAATGCTTAAAAAGTTAATGCTGGATTATTTTTCCTTCCTTCCAGATAAAATGATGAGCAGCTTTGGTTCTCTCTGTGTATATACTGGCCTTCTTTCCTGGAGCATACTTTACAGCTTACCCTGAAGCCATGTTAGCATATGCTGGTATATAAACAGTACTGATAGTGGACAAGTCTGAATTTGAGAGCAGATGCACACTCATGCTGAGTAAGCGTGTAGAAAGTTTAAAAACTTGCAAGCTGCATGAGATTGTCAGACAAGATGTCCTTTTGGCTCTTAGTTTTTAGCTTCATATTTCGTGAAGCAAAAATGGCTAATGGGATAATATATTTCTCTTGAAGGAAGCAGAAAGAGGTTATTGCACTTTTTATAGCTCTGCAGTAATCCAGACTGTTTTAATACTGGAAAGTTTGTGAACTGTAGTTGACTTTATGGGCAAGATTAGATGTCACGTATGAGAGGATTTTAAAATACTTGTTAAACATAGCTGTATGGTAGTTTCAAAATATAGGTATTTTGAATGCAGTGCATCAGTAAGTACAGCAAATCATCTTTACTGGCTTTTTCAATGAAGTCAAATATAAATGGTCATGGGAAGTCCTAGTAACTAAAATTCTTTTCTAGTACTAGTCCCTTTGGGCAGAGATTCTTACCTCAGTTGCCAATTCCTTATCAAGGCTCTACAATGCTCAAGCAATCAGGCTTGAGGTGACACTGCAAAAATCGTGTAGAGCTGTCTGGCATCTCTTATTTATATGTTTTACTGGGTTGGAGGTATGTGTTCTCCAGAGAACAGTAACTGAAGAATCAAGGGCCTTGGAGAGGAATTTGATATTTTGTTCACACCATTTGTCAATTAAATATGATTAAATACTTCTCAGAGAATACCAGAACAGCATGAGAAATAATCAGATGTGCTCGTCACCTGATTCTTAAAAAAATGTCAGGAATGGTGTACCGTGCTTTTCTGTGTAAAAACAGAAGATTCACACATTTTCATTTCTGTTCCTTGCCAAGAAAAATACCTTAGGAGTATCCCTGACACACAGAAGTGATAAGATTCTTACTGACTTTTAGGAAATTCATTGTGAAGTTGCACTTTTATGCATGCAACTTTTTTGGCATTACAGAGATCACAGTGGAAATGCTATCGTCATGCTAATAGCTTACTAATATGAAAGGCAGATTCCTTGCTTTGGCTAGCCTTACCAACAGTGTTAAAGAGCTGTGGATGCCAAACTGGAAATAGCTAAAAGTAATTTTCTTTAATTGAGTTCATAAATATACAGTTAATAAAGATGATGGATTACATCCAAATCTTTCTGTAGCACTCATCATTTTCAAGGGATGGTTTAACTTGTCACATCTTGACTTGATCTTTAAAGGGAAGTCAGAATTTAGGTATCTTCCCGAGGGGAAGGAAAAAAGATGGCTGATAAATTTCAAGGGTTTTGATTGTGATGAATAACTGTAGTTCTTAACAGGACATGTTGTGGAGCAGTGCTTCATGGAGAGCTCAGGAGGTATGGAGCACAAGCAGGAGAGTTGTAAAGTCTATAGGAAAGGACATGCATTTTTCCTGGTTATGCTTAGGAATAAGGCATGCCTTGGCACTTGCTCAGAAGAAGAGATTAAAATGGGAGCATATGGGCTTTCCTGACTTCCTTTTAAACAGTTGGAGAGAAGAACAGCAATAGCACTTGACTTTTGAACTCTTCTATGATAATTGCACCAAGGGTAGCTGACTGTCTTAGAAACACACCAACAATATAAGCATCTCAAAACTCATCAGAGCTAGAGGAAATTCATTAGCTGTCTTGCAAATTCATTTTACTGAGGTGTATAGAATGACTACAGAGGAAGGAATCACAAATTCTAACTTTCAATTTCGAGGGGAGTTAAGTTGCTAAATACCCTTATAAATTAAGTCATAACTCATCTGCTCAGTGTCATTTGTGAATTAAAGTAGAACAAAAGTAAAATCTGATTTTCTTAGCTGTTGTCTAATTATCTCTTTGCTGCAATACAATCCTTTCTGGCGTTTTCTCATGCTTCTGATGCACAAGGATTTTTATTCTCAGAATCAGAAACTGAGGATGTGTATATGCTACAGGTATCTGCTGTGGCAGCCAGGCTAACTCTGTTTACTTGTAGATATTGAGGAGTCTCTGTGTACGCATTTCTTACTTAATTCAATGTAACTAAATAATTAGGCCTTTTGTGTGTGGTTTTCTTTTTTTTTATTAGACAACCTTTTTCTATCAGCTTTTGAGTATGTCGTCTTTCTCTAGATGCAAAGTGGGTGACATCTGTGATTAATTGACTTAAATTTATTTCTATGGTTGTAACCAGAACTTGAAAGTTAGTAAAATGCTTGGATTTTTTCATTCCAAACGTTACTTTTTGAAGGCTTCAATATGAATTTTCTTTTTTTTTTTTTTTCCTCTCCAGTTCTATTTTCTCTCAGCCAATCCTATCTTTGTAGATGTACTGTACTTTGAGGCCACAATGCTCAAGATACATTTACACTTATTATCTTTTTGTTTTATGTTGCAGCCAACAATTTTCACATTACTGCCTACTTTATGAAGAGATGGGTTAATCTCCGTTGTGCTCTAGGGAAACATTATCGTGGTAAGGAATCAGTTTCAAATAGCATTACTTAGAATTATGCATTTCTGTGAGTAAAAATAAAAGGGAACTGATAGTTGTTAGCTTTTGATCTACTTAAGATTTGTTTTAAAGCTAGAATTTGTTTACTCTAGAATATGTTGTCTAATAAAAAGAGAAATATTTCTTAAGATGTGATTATTATTCTTTTTAAACTTAATTTTAAATTTTTGTAGATCTTGCCTCAGGTTTATAAGCTAAGTCACACCAAATTCTGTATGAATGATGAGACTCAGCATTTTACTGAGTCTCTACAGGGTGAATCAACTAGAGGTTGCAGTATGAATCACTTCATTATTGCTTGAGTGTCTTGTGACATCAACTGTATAGTACAAGTGTATGCAAGAAAAAGCTTTAATTCAACTCAGTGCTATAAAATCTTTACATAGGTGATATCATTGGACTAGATCCTTTTTTCGTGTTTTCTCAAGCCAAGATGCTCAGTAAGGAAGTGATATCAATCCTGTCCCGCCAACAGCAATAAAGAAAAACTGTAATGATCACTGCCCATTGTGCTTAGCTTTTCATATTTTTCTTTTCATGTAAAATAAGTCCAGCCCCTAAAAATATTGACTATTTGAATGGAAATTTTAAAGATATTTCTTTGTTGTTTTTTTTCCAAATTGAAATTCATTTTATTCATGAGTGTTTAAATTTTTCTTCAAATACCAACCCTTTTTTATTCTAATTCAATATTGGTGGAAGAGACTGGAATTTGATTTTAAATGTTTTGTTGAACTTCTGTCTGCCTCCTGGAAGAACTGTATCTGCAGTAGTATCTCAGCATTGTTTTCTCTGTATTAAATCCAGACCTTTTTCAAGGTCAGTGAATACCTACTTTCATTTTGTTAGCCAGAAAGTGAGATTGTTGTGATGTATAACAATAAAAATTACTAACCAGAATAAACTTGCTGTACCAACGCTGCCAAAAAGCAAGGCTTTGATTCTGCAGTCAAAATTTTTCTTCTACATGAAGTTCGTAGCAAGACAGGAGCTTCATTTTGCCGAGTTTCACTACTAATAAAAAGCAGAACATATATATCCTCAAAAAATATTAAGTCCTGATGTTTCTTTTCTGTAAGAATATACCTAGTATTCAGCAAACAGACAAGGAGCCTAACAGAAAAAGAATCCTGCATACTGTGATTGGTTTCTCAGTATCTAAACTAAACTTATCTAAGAGATGATTCTTGGAACCCCACGTAATAAATTTAGCCTTTGTGAAAGTTGCCCAGCTTTTCTTCACAGCCCTTTGGAAGTAACTTGTAGACTGCTCACAGTTTGAAAGCCATTCTAGAAGACCTTTGGGGGTGGCCTTCAGCTCTTGAGAATACAACCTGAGAAACAATAGTCTGGTAATAAGGCACAGCCACAGCACGAATATTTCTTTGGTGCTAACAGTTGATATTTCTGAAAGGCTCATCATATTTGTTATCCAGTTATAATAGTTTAACTAGCTGTTGTGCCAATAAAGATGAATTATCTGAATTCTCTCTGTAATTTTTCAAACAGTGACAAGTATAAGGTAATTTGTTTTAACATCCCTATCTTTCATAGTGATGACTTGAGCAAAATCACTGCTGGTGAGCCCTTGGAGGGCTTTGTCAGGTACTACTGGTGGTGGTAAAGAAGCATGACCTTCCAGAGAGCAATTTGCCCATATGGAGGATCCGTGCTGACAAATTGTTTACATTCAGCCAGTACCCTACTTATTATGTAGAAATCCTTCAATTTTCAGTCTTCTGTAAACAGAGATTTAGTTGTGTTCGCAACAAACTATGTAAACTTGAGTAAAATATATGATTCAAGTTTACTAATTTATTTATTTACTTTAAGTTACTGCAGTCAGAGTTGGAAACACTTGTCCATAGGCTGAATTATTATATCAAGTCCTGTTGGAATATGTTGTGCTATGATGTACTGTGTTACAGACATGATTAACAGCTTTTGTTATGAAAAGACTAATCACCAGAATTGCACAGAATAAATGGTTAAGTGTGTTTTCTGTAGGTTCTGTCTGGTATATTTGGCCAGAGGTATATGTGGGCTAATTTGCAGCTGTGACTGTCTTCTTGGGAGCTAAACTTACTCTGACATGCTGATTAAATTTTTTTAAACAATTTTAAAACAAAAATGAAATGCATGTATGTTTTCAGTATGTGTTTTTTTAATATGTGTATAATTTTCGTCTTCTGCATAGAGCTACGTATGTTTCCAGACAAATTTGTTGTTTGTATCAGTAAACTTGAATTTAATCCAAGCGCTTGGACATGTGAAAATGGTGCACTGGTATGTACGAAGCTGTTCTATAATTTTTCTGGTTTATTTTATAGTGGTAAGATGAATGTATATGTATAGCTATAATTATCTGTATATTTGTGAACGTCATCTTGTGATCAAAATGTCACATTAACAGTTGTACAGAATATTTGGGAAGAGATCCTTAAGTGATTGTTTGAAGCAGACAAGAATTTTTGGAAGTTCAGCATTTTCAGAATTTTGTGATTTATCCTTGAAACACTTTATTTTCCATGAGGATAATGGAGCAGATTCTAATGTCAGTGGCTTTTTTGTATGTTTTCTTAGTTCTGCAGGACAACTCAAATGAGTCAGTGCTAGGCCCTGTTGGGGGAAAAAAAGTCCCCAAGCATTTATGGACGGTGGTGTGTAGTTAAATACCATAAACAATTCTGCTTAAATATTTCATCTTGAGAGCTTTATAAGGGTCAAAGGCTCATGAATTTCATGCTGCAGTTAACTGCCAGTTGTCTCAAGAGTGTTCACGTTGGCCCAGGTGGCCTGCGGTACAGCACATGGTCTGCTCTGTGCTTGCAGTAAGAGCCAGCATTATGTGCTGATCTCTATGAATGTGACAGTCGTTTGTCTTGGGTATATTAAAATATATTTGACATCTTAAAATAAATCTGAACATTGTACTTAGTACTTTTTTATATCAAGCAGGTTTGTGTTTACTGTGCTTAATGCAGTTTTTATTATCTTGATTCTTCAACTGGTAAATATCCTTAAATGTCAAAGCAGTAAGGAAATACTTTTCTAAGGAAGACATGTCTAACTGCTTTACAAGTATTCTGCTATTTTGAAAATTATTATTTTCTCAGTATTGTCTTGAAAAACTATTTAGACACTTTTAATGGAAAATCCTGCCTTTGGAGTTTGACTGAGAAATAGTTATTTCTTGTTTAAGAATCTCTTATGAAATATTCAATTTCCTCCTTTGCTATTTGTATTTAACTTTAATTGATGATAAATTTTCTTCTTAGTTTTTTTTCTGTGAGTCTGTGTAGTAAGAAGGCAAATGAAAAATAGCATTATATAGTCTTTAGTTTGACTATTTGGAAATTTGATCTGTTATATGGAAAATCCTAGTCATTTTAAACATTTGTGTTTAAAAACCAAACAAAACAACAGCAAAAAATTGCACATCAAATAATCTCAGTGGGATCATACTCAAATCAATACTCTAGCCTTGGGAGTTTGCTTTTCTAACAGATGCAGTACATGCACATAAAACAAGTGGGCATGATCAGTGTAATGTGTTGGTAGAAGAGAATAAAATAAAGTTATCCTTAAGTCATCTTCCCTGATTTGAAAACTAACAAGAAGTGAGTAGAGCTGCAGCAAATGTTCTGCAGTACTTTCTTAACTCTTGGCACACTAACTTAAGGGGCTTCCTGTGGACTGCTTTATTGGTCCATCATTTCTATAGCATGTTAATGCTAGATTTTTCGTACAGTACAGTTCAGTACTTTGCCAAATTGAGTGGGTGTATGATTGCAACTGAGGGGTAATTTCAGTTTTTTTTTGTCACTGAAGAAATAAAGACCGATCTGCACTTTGTGTGTGTACTTTTCACTATGCAGTTTAGCACTGACTGTGCCCGAACTTTAAACTAGATTACAAAAGACCACCCAGAAGACCTTTCTGTTGATAGACTCCAGTGTATTCTGTCATGGGCTAAAAATGAGGCATATGTTTTGTTTTCCTCTATATGTTGTTTAGGTTTGAATCATTCATTTCATAATATTGTATTTAAGTTCGTTTTTGTATCTAATCAGCTCACACCCTTCGTTTGAGGGTCTGTCCGTGTTTTATAAAAATAGTTGACTCTGTGTTAGTGGAGACTTTGTCACATTTCAGTGTCGCTTATTGTCATTACAATTAACTTAGTTGAGACTTAACAATTTTTATTTTTGTTTTATACCTGCAGTTATGCAGTTTTATGGTTTTGGGGTAAGCATTCGTTCCTGAGCTATTTTGTCCCTCCTGGGATAGACAGTGATTAAACCAAGTTTCAAGAGATGTAGCCAGATAAGAAAGGTTAGTTTTATGTCCCTACACCTTAGGAAAGATAATAATTATATTGCTTCTGAGATATTCACAAGCACAAACTGTATGCACAAAATACTCAGAGAAGTGATTTAAAATCTTGTGATGCATCATGTAAGACCAAGGAAAAGGTGGCTTAGGCAGACTCTGTCAAATTAGATTTAAGTTTAATTAAAGATTTGAGAGCGCTTCTAAGGAGTAGATCTGAAATAAAATAGAAGATGAACTGATACGTAATTTTCTCTTAAATCTATTTAGAAATGGGTGTTGTCATATCTATGAAACAGGCTGCAGGCAGTAATTATCATTTTCGAAGAAATTTCTTTTTTAAAGAAACATTACAGCAAATTACTGAAAATAATTCAGCAAATTGGAAGGCTCAAGAAAAAGATGGAAAAATAGCCTGGCTTAGTAGTGCTAATTCAGTACAAATATAAAGCCATGGGTTCCTGTTTTGCAAAACAGTGTTTGTAATCTTGAATAGTTTTGTCTTGGAAAAGAAGACCGCTTTGGGAATATGGCAAAAAAGAAAACCCAGGCAAATGAAAGAGCTCTAGAGAGATCAGTCATCTCTGCAAAGATTACGACATTTCTTGGGCTGATTATTATGTAGAGAGCTAAAATGGAAAATTGGAAATGGTTATCTGAAGAAACAATGTAATGGAAATGGGTGGAAGGTTTATTGAAGGTTTGGGAGCATTTGAAAATGTGCTAACAATGGAGTATTCATTGATAACTACATCAGCTTTATACTGGAATCTATAAGAGGAAGTGATTGTAGGGAAAACATAAAGGAGGTTAAGCTAATGACGATACTGATGTGGAAATTTGAAATTACCATTCATATGACATCAGAAAAGAAAGTGGAGAGCAGGAGATCCTGCTTTGATTAAAAAAATCTCCAGGTTACTAGTAAGCTTTGTTAAGTTGCAGAAAAAAATTATAGAATATTGCTCTTAAAAATAAAACAAAGCAAAATAAAAAAATAAAGCAAAGCATACGTAGGTACAGTAGGAGAAGAAAAGTCCTAAAGATATGCCCTGTGCCTTTTAGATCTCCACGAATGAAAGAAGTAACATTTCATCATCTTCATACATGTCTCATTTTATAAATTGTTGTGACATATTTATGTACATTGCAGAATTCTCTTTATTAAAACAAATGTTATAAGAGAGCAAGTGACATAATTTGCTTGGATTTTGATTATGCTGGTAAGAGGCTTCTGATTCTCCCATGGAAACATGCACTCTTAGCTTTGATTAACACAGAACTTGATATTAGTGTGCGCTGCTGCAGCATTGTGCTTGTTGCAAGGCAGAATGAAAAGGAAAGCCTTTTTTTTTTTTTCAGGCAGGAATAATTTGTAACTGTTACTAGAGGATTTTGTGTGAATTTAGTTATCTTAAGAACTTTAAGGTGTTATCAAATTGAGCAGGGGAAGAAGGAAATGTTGTGGAATACAGTTGTACAGTTCACAGTCTATAAACTATTGTATCACAGTTAAACTGCTGTAGTTTCTGCTGAAAGGGCAGTCCGTATTCCCTCTAGTTCCAGCTATGTATTGCTTTCCTTTCTGGTTACAATGGACCAGCCAAGTGATTCTTCAGCCAAGAATGAATTAGTTCACTGAACTGATCTAGAAGAAAATGATTTACTTGTGAAGTTTCTTTTTTTTTCTTTCTGCTAAATTGGAGGATTAGTTTTCCCTCATCTCAGTTTACTTAACCAACTCATATTGTGTCCAGTTGTTGCTGACTGTGACACAAAAAGTGTTGTGGGAGCATGCAGCCAGGACTCGGAAGAAGACAACAGGATTACCCTCTGAGGTAGCAGCTGATAATTACCCTCATTTAGAGGTAACATCCAAAATGCACGCTAATAGTGCCTTTTTAATACTTGCTTGGTGTTCAGATTCATTATCAACTTTTAAATTTCATAAAATCTATTTTTCATTTGTTTTCAAATATTATGCAAAATTTTATTTGGTCATTCTTGGAGACATAGCTAAAGGAAAACAATGCTAAGCTGTAGTTTGACAGTTTCTTTAAGAGGATTCGCTGCTGGGGAAACTGCAGACCAACAGATCCTGTCCATATACCACACGTGGTTGAACAGCTGAAGAATTTTCTATTTTCTCTTCGAGTTTCCACTTCTGACACTTCAAGATTTTGTCTTTTTTTTTTTTTAATTTATTTTTTATTTTTCCCTTCACCTTTCATGTTTAACTCAGTCTGATGCAAGACTGAACCATACAGTGCCTCCTGCCTTCCCTTCTCTGGTCTGTGCATTCTTGTCCTTGACATCTGTCAGCATTGGCATGTGGGGAGCTGGATCAGTTCACTGGTTCCTCTGAAAACAAGGATTTTTTGGTTTTCTTTTTTGCTGTTGTTGTTGTTTGCATGGTTAGCTTTCAGCTGGATGACTTCAGTGGCCAGGTTCTTACTGCGTGGCTGCATAAATACTCATTGATGCAGAGGCTTTTGGTGGGACTGTGTGTTTGATAAGGGTGAGATTTCCCTTTTAATGTCAGGTGTAGCTTTAAAGAGTGCTGTGGTACTATTGTTTTTGACTTGGTCATAAAGAAGAAAGCTACGGCAGTTTTAAACTATTCACTCCAGTCACAGGTGTCTGCCTCTTCTCCTTGAATATCACCACTTCTAAATAACAGAGTTTGCGAAAAGGTCTGTGTGCTTGCACCTCATCTTGTTGTAATTCAGTCTTACAGATTCATACAAACCAGAGTTCATTGAGCTTTCAGCTAATGCACCAAATGAGTGGGAGCAGCTGGGGTGTGTGCTCCCTTCTGCCAACCCTGATGTGGGGGCAGAAAGCTCTGCAAAAGGGGAGGGGAGGATACCTGAGAGTGGTAATGTGGGAGATTGCTGCAGTATGATTTGTTAGAACTTGTCTTAGTTTCTTCTTACAGCTTGCAAACAGACTGATTCATTTTCTGCATGGCAAAGAATGTCATAGCTGTCTGCCGTTTGTTATAGTAATGTTCCAGAGAGGTGGACAAATGATGAAATGAAATCTGACACAGTTATTTCAATTAATCAAGACTAGGGAAGGCCGTGGAGGTTTTCAGAAAAGCCTCACAATGGTTGGTGCGAGAGCGTTAGGACTGTAAATGAAAATAAATTGATAAAGGTGAAGTCTTTCTACTGAGAAGAGCAATTACAATGTTTGTGCATATTGCTGAGTGAATAAGCTAAAATCTCTGGAAAAAGGCCAAAAGTATGCTACAAGGAACCAACTTAACTCAGTAGTATTATTTATTGGTAAATGAGACCAGATATCGATGTATATAAGGAATGAAATAAAAAGTAATAACTGCATTGTCTTAATGCCAGTAAGCAAGTTGAGCATATCTTCATTAAAACATTATGTACTTCTCATGGTGCAAAATGTAGATGAAGGGTACTAGTAGTATGTAGAGCCCTGTAAATGCAACATAAATTCTTAAGCATGTAAAAGTATTTCCAGATGAAGCAATCTGCAAAAAGGAGGGACAGCTTGAGTAATCTTTTACTGATTTTAGTAGTTGCTTCTTATATGAGTACTCCAGTTGATTTAAACACAACTACTTAGCAGCATTCACAAGATCTCATTTGTCAAAGCGTTGTGGTTATTAAAGATATTATCATCTGTCATCATCCTTCACCTCCCTCATTTTGCTCTCCCCTCTCACTCTCTTGCTGTCCCAGTTTATCCTGGTCTTTAATACAGATCTGAGCTCAGATTGTAGACTTTTCACTGAATGATGTTCTTTCCTCTCGGCAGACTTTGAGAGGATGAGCACTTCCAACAAAGGTGCAGGGTGTAAAGTTGTTAATGTTTAAATCTAAACATTATTACTTGCCATGCATCTGAGAGATTTTGATAACTAGTGTGGAAAGATTTAACTAACTTGAGATTTTGATAATAATTTTCTGTATTCCTCTTGTTAAAAGAATTTGTCAGGTTTTTTCTTAATTTTTTTTTGAAGAGCAGTCTGTTCCTCAGTCTCCAGCAGAAAACTGTTAAAACTGATTAAAATTGTACAGCTTGACTGAAAAGTAAGCTGAAGCCTATGATGGTATGGCTCATGGAAGGATGTTTGAATAGTTTCTAACTTCTGCTGGTCCGTTGGGTAATTCACTCCCAAGCCTATGGCACACATTTTTGATATGTGTGTTTGCACACATTCTGTGCATATTGCATATTGTGTACAAGTTTCCATTGTGTTGCAGTAAATAGTGACTATGACCTGAGTTTGGAAATGAATGCCTTGGTACTGAATGCATTTTCTGCTTCTCTTTTTTCCTCATGTGGCATCCTTAATCCCTAGCAGAAATCTTAACAGGTTGTTCTGTCATTGCTGGAACTTAACAAAGCAGCTTTTTTTTTTAATTTATCATAAATCATCTTTTGCCTTCTGCCAGTCACCAGCTTTCACCATAATGCCACTGATTTCCTGGCTTATTTCTTGCTTTCCCGTCCATTTGAATGACTCCAGCTCCCTCCTGTTTGGTTCACTGCAATGTTGTTGCAAGGACCGAGCTACCCTCTGAAGAGACATCTATATGGGCTTAAAACATTAGGAAAGGAAAGTTGTTTCCTTGTTTACAGTTTTCTTTAAACATGTAGTAGCTGACTGGCTTTGAGAGTTTTGTAAGCCTGTTGTATTTTCTTGAGTTCACATGCGGGTTTAGAAACTATGTGAAGGGACCAATCTCCATGAGCTCGGAAATCTGGGGGGTTTGCAGAGCTGGGTGTTTTGTTGTGGAAACCAGGCTAACACATTGATTAAACTGTTGAATAGTAATTTTCTCCTAAGCTGTGCACTTCCGCTTATTACATATTTTGCTTGTGTATAACCAACAAATCAAGAATTAAGGTTAGTCTTTCCAAGATCTACTACAGGTCTTAAATGCTGTTATAATTCTGTAGAAAGACTCTTCAGATTTTGTTTTTCTAAGAATGACTGTTTTGAGTGAATGAAACATGGTGTTCTATATGTCATATATTTTAAGTACTGCTTGATTCTGCTATACCATTTAGATTTGACAGGCAGATAGAGGACTCTAATATCAGGCTGCTAGAAGCTGTAGCACAAGATGGAGTGGCTTGCGGTGAAAGTAGTAGATTATCTCTACTATGGTAAGTTGAGGGAAATAGCTGAGCTCCATATGAAATTGTTGTTGTCTTGGTTATTGAAAAAGTCTTTTAAGAATAAAATGTACATTTTATGTGAATGTTCTCATCAAGAACTAAACTGTAAGATTAGTTGCAAAGGTTGGCTGCAGATCAATGTTTATAAGGCACTGGTTTTATTCTTAAAAAAAAAAAATTCCTTAAATTTTTCTTTATTGACTTTTGTAAAGATTATTTTGTTTGAAACACCATTCTGTTTTCCTCAGTTTCTTATCAGTGGACGTTCACTCTGAAGATAGAATCTGAGTCTGCTAGCATCAGTGTATAAAATTAGAATGATTAATAGCTCAATTACTTAACATTAATTTTAACACTTTTTGCCTTCAAGCAAATACACACACAGTATATTGAGTGCTTCTCGAGTATGTATATAAATCATTTGTTTTGAGAACACTTTCTGTGGCTTTAGAAAAAGTGTTATGTATGTTCTCGCTACTTGTATTAGATATATTTGTCAAGTTAAGTAGGCCCCCTTCTAACTTGGATTTTATTTTATTTTTTAATACAGCATCACAATTTTTGGTTTATGCCATTTGCAGCTTATTAAGAATTTTTCTTTTTCTTTTTTTTTTTTAATTATCTGGAGAGGTAACTGAATTTCCAATAAGCAAAATATCACTGAAATCCAAACAAAAGACTTAAGTTGCAGAAAGGTATTTTCCTCATATAATCTGTATGCTTGAAACCAATCTGATCCTTTGGGAACCTTCAGAGTGTGCATCACAGGACTTTGTAATGGATTGGACAAATCTTGGACTAAGAAGTACACATTGTAGGTACTCTTGACCAGCTAAAGCATAACAGTTGAGATCCATAAAATCAGACCAAAATGAATTTTGGTGGTAGATATTGAAGACTGCTGATCTGGGAGTTAGATTTTGCTTTCTGTGCTAAGCTGGTAGATTTTAGGTTATGCACTGAAAGGATCCTGTTTTCTCTGCTTATTACCCCTGTTTCAGAAGAATGCATTTCAAAACCATCATGTTCCTTAAAAATAGCTGCTTCAAATGGGAAATCAGTACTCCCATGTGTAACATGGAAAGTGATCCTTGCTATTTTTACTATAACTTTCTGACATACAGAACAGTCCATTTGAAAATGTCAAGTAATATTCTGCAAGTCTAATCAAGGAATTGTATTTCAGGTTGAGAATACTATCCTTTTCTGTACGTGGAAAATTACTGTGAATGTTTTACAGTGCAGGAGTTCTGACTGAGAGGGCTGGGGCTGTTCAGCCCAGAGAAGAGAAGGCTCCAGGAGACCTGAGAGTGGCCTTTCAGTATCCAAAGGGGGCCTATAAGAAAGAAGGGGACAGACGCTTTAATAGAGACTATTGTAATAGGACATGGGGAAATGGTTTCAAAGTAAAGAAGGGCGGTTTACATTGGATATAAGGAAGAAGTTTTTTACAGTGAAAGTGATGAGGCACTGGAACAGGTTGCCCAGAAATGTGGTGGATGCACTGTCATTCAAGGACAAGGTGGATGGGGCTCTGAGCAACCTGATCGAGCTGTAGGCATCCCTGTTCATTACAGGGGAGTTGGACAAGATGACCTTTAAAGGTCCCTTCCAGCTCAAACAACTTTATGATTCTGTAAGTAGAATCTGTAAGACAGCTACGTTGCTGCACTGAAAACACTGTAATCTTTGCCTCACAGGTCGTGAAATGACTGGAAGATGATTTTCCATTCATGTATGGTAGGGTAGAAGGCTAGACCCAAAGTCCTATCACTGTCTGTTTTCTATCAGTTAGATTATAGTATCTGATTCATCCTTCACTAGCAAGTCCCCCCACTTCTCTAATGAGTCCTTTTCTGTTTACCAGATTGAATAGCCCTGTCTGACCTCTCTGATCTGCTGGGCATCTATTATAAAAGATATTGATTATCTATTATAAATTATATTGAGATCTAAAGATCTATGTGATTGAGCTTATGACACTGCTAATGTGACACTGACATTAAGAAAAATCATGCAATTGCAACTTACATAAAGCTCCCAAGAATAAGTATTTAACTGATTTTTTTCACTAATTTTAATTTTTTTCATGTGTTACTGGGATAATACTTTATAACGTTGTTTCATCTATATTGTTATATTCAATTTGATGTTGGGGACTGTCTTGCTGCATGTGCTCAGTGGGGCCTCAGTGGGGACTCTTCTATGCTACTCCAATGTTAAATATGATTTATGGGACTCATTGATGTTTTCTATTAAGTTTTTTTGCTGAGAAACTTGAGCCACGTTGATAAGTGCAACTCAGAAATAGTGTGGTTTGTTTCCTTTAAGCAGACATGAAATTTAATTATCCTTTACTGTAACTTTATTGGTACATAAGCATGTGCAACAGTTGTCCTGAGCATAGTAGGAGACAACTAGAAAACGTGGATCCAAACTAGAGGAGGGAAGGGGGGCAGCACTGTTTGCTTTGACTTTTTTTTTCTTTCAGACCTACATCCCAAACCCTCGATTGAAAAAAAAAAAAAAAAAGAAAAGAAAAGAAAAAAAAAAAAGTGAGCAATATTGTAAGGCTTATTTGTGGAAAAGGGCAAACCTTTCAGTCTTCTTCACGATTGTGAGTTGTTAGTTCTTTTGCAAGTATTAAAGCAACTTTGCTAAACTGAGCTGTGTTGGAAAGAGCTGCAGATGGCAGCCACCCTTTTTTGAATGTTTTTGAAGGTTTACTTTTAATTTTGAGTTTGAGTGTAGATAGTAGAAGAATGGATTTTCAATTTGAAAATCCTAAAAGCAAGTATATTTTGTGTCTAACAGTCATTTTTATGTGTGGGCGTGAGCAGAAGTTTTTGTTTTTTTTCCAGACATCTCTTTGGACAAATGTTAAGGATCTTCAGTGCAGGTTTTGCGAGGTCAATATTTTGAGCAGGTAGGGTAGTAAGTCTTCGTAAGCTTCATTTCTGCGCGCCCTTAGCTGAGTTTTAGTGACAAAAAGGAGTGAGCTTACCCTAGGATTTTAAGAGCCCAGATTTCTAATAGATCTTGGCAGTTCAAGGGCTAAAGAAGCATTTTAATCTTTTGTGCCCACCCAGTCTCTATACAAATGTAAATATGTCTGTCTTTAACAATTTGCCAAGAAATGTGGTTTTAATTTGTTAGCAGCAACCCCACTCCCTGCAGCTCTTTCAGAGTCAAGTCACAAGTCTGGCGGTGCTTTGACGTTTTTCTCTGTCATGGTGTCATTGTTTATATGATGTCTGCTTCTGCTGTCCTCCTTTTTATGCCTGGAATATTTTTCTTTAATTATTTCACTGCCTAAAAGGAATTTGGGATTACTAGACAGGATGAGAACAGATTAGCTTTTTTTTTCTTTCTTTAACAAGTTCTGAAGTTCCCATAGGAAATAAATAGTATTCCCAAAACAGACAGGATTTTTTATTTTTCTTAATTAACTAAAATAATTAAGTCTAATAAGGAAAATAAAGGAAGTATCACCAGTAATGGCTGAATGTCTTAGTTGTATATGGAGTGCCCATTGTTGTTATTTGTGACTCTTTGCCTTCTATTGTGGACTTATTCCAGCCTTAGGGAGTTTACATCACTCCTAATAGCAAAAGGCTCTTTGGTTCCCACAGAGTTTTTCAAAGACTGACTCATATGCCTCATGTTAATTGTTCAGCTCTCAAAATACAGCACTTACAGGGTGTGGTTCTAAGGGGAAAATCTACTGTACTTAGAGGGCATGTTCAGAAGCGTTTCACATATAAATCATTTTGATTATTTTTTTAATACCTTAACCCTTTTCTGTCACTATGTTGTCTGATAAAGTTACTGGCAAACAAAATGAAAGGTTGATGATGGCACAGCGAACGTGTTTGCCCTTCCATTCTGGACCATTAACTTCCAGTCTGACTCAACCCACAGCGGAATGGCTTTGTTATCTCCGCCTCTTTCTGGGGTCTGCTCTTCACACCCTTGACTGTACATTCCAGACAGCAGTCGTTCAATGCTCATAATGGGATACAAGTTAGAACTGAGGTTTATTGCTTACTTGCAGTAGTAAGTATGTGTGGACAGCAACTGTCCTCGATCCTCCCCTGCCTGCACTGACACACAGGTTTTTGTACAAAGCTACTTTCCACCCATTGTTTACCATATCTAGGAAAATCACCTTAGTGGTCTGGTGATCCTATCGTAGACTGCCTCACTGATGTTCTCAGCTGAGGACTGAAGCAGACGTAATGTAATTAGCCTTTCCAACTACCATAATTTGCAACTAGGGAAGTTCAGATGCTTCTGTTTGTACTTCTCTGGCTAAGTAAGAGTGCTCTCCGGCTGCTCTGATACAGCATTATTGTGCAAGATCCTTCAGTCTGAGTCGTGCAGATGTTACAGGAAGTCAAATTAGTTTCTGCAGACTTTACAGTTGGTCTGTGCATTCTCTTAGAAGTAGCACAGATCCTTTAGTATCTTCATAATATTTCCTTCTTCAGTAGCTCACAAAATATGAAAACATATGAAGTTAAATTAGGAGAGTCCATATCTCTCGCAGGAATAGAAGCAGCAATTCATCCTTCAGATTAAACTAGTCAGGCTTGATTTTTGAGATTGAAATCTCTTTGCACACACGTCCAATGTATTTTGTGCTTATTGTAAACATGTGTTGCAGTGTTAGTGCACAGAGCTTCATGCATCTGTTAATGTACACACAAGCATTTGCACAGATTGCCTCTGAAATGAAGGCTCAAAACAGCTGTAGTTTTTTGAAGTGTCAAAAGGGCCTGTTTTCTTTGCCTGACCTGACTATCCTCTTTCTGCTTACAAGACAGAAAGCTGATTTCACTGCTTTGTTCTTCGAATGAGTGGTGGGATTTACCCCTTCTCCGATAGAAACTCATATGGGCAGGGCTTAATCCCACCTCAGTGACAGGTTCCTGAGTGGCGTTCCAGGTAACATGTTCCACATACATGCTTAGCCTCCTGCCTATGCTGTCCCTCCGTGCTTCCATTCTTTCATACTGCCTGGCTTTTAGTGAGCTGGATTTACAGCTCGGATCAAGAAATGTTATCAAGAAGCACTCCCTACATTTGATGACCCTCCAAGTCAGAAGTTTCATCATTTGATCTAATGGAGAAAAAAGCTCTCAGAGGAAAGGAGAAACAGAGAGCCTCTTCTCTTCTTGACTTTGCAATGTTTGTTTTTTTTCTTCTCTAGCTTCAGAGATAATATTTTTTTGAAGTGTGTGGCGGTTAATAGTGAAGTCAGCAACTGGCCCTTCCCTCATTGAGATCCTTTCATTGTGAAAGGAAATGCTCACAGCTTGAAGAAAAAAGAGCATTTTCCTTCCCTCTCTGTTGCCTCAATCTCATATTATTTAAAAATATGGTACTGCTGTTAGTTGAGACCAGAAAGAATTCCCCTGTTGTCCTGTAGTAGCCAACCACCACAAGCTGTGAGTGTTTGAATGTTAGCATTAAAAATTTTAACCCTTACCTTCTTAAATGAGCAAGTAATACTCTGTATATATTTTGTAAGTATGGAAAATTATGGGAATTCTTCTGAGAATAAGAGTATAGACCACTGCGCCAGTCAGTCTCTTCAGAAAAAAAACTGATGAACATGCTCCTGTCTGCAAGAGAGATTCCTGGCATTTGTCACAGTTTGAGCCACAAAGATGTCAAATATTTGCCAACAGTTTCCTCAGACGGTTTGGAAAGCTGCATCCTTTATGTTGCAGTCTTGTTTGTTTGTGATATATTTTAGCATATGAAATATGTTCATTGGGAGTCTGAAAAGGGAGTGAGCTGACTCGACCCAAGTATTAAAAAATTAATAATTCTCTTCTTAGCTGTTTCTTTTAGACTGCTCGGATCAGAATAATGAAGAACATCTGCAAGTCTTGGTATTAGAAATGAAGCTTAATGTTGAATAATTGTATCTTGATGTGTCACATTTCAAACCTGTGTTTTCTTTTGGAACAGAAAGAAGTTTCCAATGGGACATCTGAATATTTTTCTGAATCTGCTGAAAACAGAAAGCTTAAGCTTAGTCTGAACGAGCAGATAAAGCAAGATATCTTGAAGGAAATGTATGTCTCTTTGTTTCTAAGTTGTTATATTTATAATCTGATAAAATTTGTGTTAATAGAATCTAGTCTATGTAGTGAAATGTCAAATAATATGAACTTCTCTGTAAAGGATTATTCAACATCAATAAGCTGTCGCTCTGCTGTGAAGAAAGCACATAAAATGATCTATCTTATTCTGTACAACATAAAAAATGAAAGCTGTTATAACCCGCGTAGATACCTCCTCTAGCACAAGGCAGAACCAAAACAGGGTGTCTTTTTCTTGAAAGAAGCTCTGAGCCAAAATAAATAAGTGCTGTTTCAGTCTGGTGAAAAACACTTGCAAATATGTATTGCAAGTATTTCATTTGTTTTGAGAATCTGTAGTGGTTGTGTGATAGTCTGGATATTTTGCCACAGCCGAAGAGTGCCCTGCACAGCTCTAGCCTGTAGTAGATGAGGACTTCAGTTGGTCAGCAGAGCATGTTGCCTGCTGTACCAGGGTGCTATTTTTATTTGCACCAACTGCCAGAAGTTCCATGTATTTAGTATATCAACTGTGGACTTGGGTATTTGCTATGAACTCTGGCAACTTCAATTTTAACCCATGTTGTCTTGTTTGTTGTTTTTAGAAGGGAGATTAGAATTGGAGGAATGCCAGTTCTAGCTATTCTGTAGGAACCACTTTTCCAAGGAGTTAAATATCAATCTGGGAACTGCTCGGTGCCAGCAGACCAGCAGAAGGCAGTCCCAGTATGGGGTGTTCTATAGCAATATCTTAGACTAAAAACTTTAAGTAGGCAGCTTCAGTACTCGTGCATAAAGTTCATTTCACAATCTGTGTGAAGTTTGGATTTGTAGGTAAGGCACTCTGCCGAGGAGTGTGTATGAACTGATGCTCTGTCATGTCCTGTGTGATTGATTCCCTTTTCCTGTATAATTCCTTTCAGAATATCATCTGCATGCATTACCTAAGTCCTTCCCAGATGAGCAGGCTTGATATTAGATGAGTGGTGGTTAGCTTTAAAGTAGTGCTTTGAAATGTCCTGGGAAAAATTCCAGAGGAATGTTTCTAAACTAGAGATTAGAAAGTCGCACAGGCGCACACACTGCTTCTCCAGCCTGCCCCCCTCTATTCTTTAGATATGCATTATGCATACGGATATCTGGGAATGGTTTGGAATCATTTAGGCACTTATGACATACTATTTTATCTAGCCGGTTTGGGAAGGAATTCAATATACTTATGTTGTGTTGACCTTTAACACTTGTAATGAATCCAGTTCTGCCTCTTGGAATAGAATGTGAACTCCTTAGTGGCTTAGTCATTAATAAGTAGGGTTCCCCTAGTGCAGTGGAAAATCAGATGGATAATACTTGATATTATCCACACTAGGCAAACATTACAGCTTGTCAAGATGATATACGGGGATTTTTTTTCCACATTCAAAAAGAGAGTTGCCCTGGTGGTCTTTCAGATTTTGTAAGAAGGGCAGATTGAGACAGCAAACATTTCTTTTTATTAAAAACAATATCCCTTTTTATTGCAGTGTGAAAAGGACAAAAAAGGGGAAAAATAGTGTAAGCAAACCTCAAACCAACAAGGACTCCAAGAAAGTGGATCTTGGCTCAGTGGGCTTACAGACAGGGAACAGAAAGAATGACTGTCAGACTTCTCCCAGTCCTCAATCAGAAGTGAAATGGAGGAGCACAGGACGGCTACAGAACTGCATAAATACAGCTGAGAGCAACTTGGAGTTTCCTGTTTCAGAGCTGGAAAATAATGTTAATCAGAGACAGCCAGAGGATGCTAGCAGCCAGCAAAAACCTCACTCTGTGGAGTGGTTGAAGTCAAGACTTCTAAGCAAAAATTCTCCTTGTAGCTATGAGTCAGCACTGCTAGGCCCAAAACAAAATCAAAAAATAACTGAAACACAGGCTCAACAAAAGAGTTGTAGTTCAGAAGAAAAGTTAGACCATTTCAAAGAAATATCCTCTGAAGAGGCTCCCTTAATTCCTAGCAACACAGAAAGGAGTAAGTGCAGTGATGATCATCTAAGTCTGTTCTTGGAGGAGAAGACCCCACTTAATTCCAGGTTGTTTTGTAAACAAGACTTAACAAAAATTGCATCTGATGAAAAGTTAGTTACTTCTGGAAAAAAACAATCCCAGCCTCTTTCTATGAGGACAAACCAAAACGAGCCTGACACAACCACTGAAGAATTACCTGTCGTGCCTTCATCATCCTATTTAGAAATGCAGGCTGTGTCTTCAGAGAAGCTGATCCAAAAAAGGAAAAAAGAAGGTGAAGATGGTCTCAGGAAGTTAAAACTACGAAGGCTTAAGAGGCCATAAAGACCGAAATATCACCATGGTAGTGTGGGTGGACAGCCAGATTTGTGTTTGGAAAGCATATATAAAAAGTAGGAAGCAATTAAATTTAAAAAATATATTTTTAAAAAAAGTCAAAATTAGATAAAATTTTAAATAACGAGTTAACAAGGCATCTTAGCTATTTGGAACTGTTATGAAGATAATTATATCTTTTCGTATTAAATGCATAAATATTGTACAAACCAAGGGTAATATTTAGAGAAAGAAAAATCTCCTATACCATAATATTTAATAACCAAAATTTCAGATCAGTGGTTGTTTTGATACTATTAAAAAGTCCTGAGCTCAAATAACTATTGTAATCTCTCAACAGCTACAGTTATCTTTCTTTTTTTCCTTGTTTCTAAACACAGTTTATTTCAGTCAAAATTAATGCTTTTCCATGTGAGGAAGCTTCTGCTTCATTCATATAATGTTTACAAGAGTAAGACAAATTGAGCTAAGGCAAATCCAGCATCTTTAGCTGGATTTTAATAGTGCTGGTAATTGAAGGGCCGCATTTTCAGTTGGCTTTCCCTTGCTTGTGCTTGGGCAGTTTTCACATGAATATGTATTTCTAAACTGAGCTGTGGATACAAGTGATCATGCATTCACTATCTGTAAAAACGTAACACAAACGTGCACTCAGATTTCAAAATCAACCCTTGTTTGTGTGTGAGGTCACCACACGGTGCTTTTCAGATGTTAGCAATCAGAATTTTTTAAGATAGAGGTAATTTATAACTTTTCAAGGTTTTTTAGTACTCTTTTTGTAACTTGTATGCTAATGTGCTATGGAAATGTAACTTCCTATTTCATGTTTATATTTTTAAATGGTTAAAATAAAATGGCAAGCAATTTCCTTTTGATCCTTCTCTCAAAATCAAT
Source organism: Phasianus colchicus (assembly GCF_987193195.1). Classification (NCBI taxonomy): domain Eukaryota; kingdom Metazoa; phylum Chordata; class Aves; order Galliformes; family Phasianidae; genus Phasianus; species Phasianus colchicus. The sequence continues at coordinate 13,375,445 of NC_143437.1, read as the reverse complement.
TTAAGCACAGACATTTTATGTGAAGCAAATATTGCAAAATTCTTACTGGCATACACTTATATTGTGAATAGGCTCATCTAGATTCATGGGAGATCCACATCCATAGCACTAGAGTTGGTGTGTAGTACCTGTTAGAGTCAATAACTCAGCAGCTGTCAGCAAAGCACTGATAGTTGAACAGCATCATTGCTGCTATAAAAAACTGCTTTTGCTGTAAATGAAAAAGATTCTGCATGCCTGCTAGAATACATGTTCTTTTTTTCTCTTTCAGCCTGTTTATGTGTTGCTCACAGTGCTTTGCAGTAAGGTTGCTAATGCTTGGCAATCTTCAGGCTCTGCAGAAAGGTCTTTCCTAGTAACAAGCAAAAGGGAGGCTGCAAGTGAACCTGGGTTTGGAATAATAGCCTGAGGTATGTTTACTGCTCTTTTGTATGGGCTGGAGACTCTGCTAGTAAGGACTTGAAAGAGATATAAAGAGTATAAGGACATCTAGTTAAGTTTCACGGAGATAAATGTAAGTAAAACAGAGTTGCTTGATTATTTATATTAAGGTCTCAGCCATTTTCTAGATGGCTTATTTAAGTCCTGACAGTGAATAATCTGATAACAAATGATACAAGCATATATTCTAGTCTGCAGTTTTACGTTCCCGTTATTTCTACCATGCTTTTTATCTGGATGCTTTTGAATTGTTCTTTCTTTTCCTCTGTGCAGTAGGACTACTATAAAAGTTTCCATTTTGCAAATGCTGTGGAGAATTTATGTGATACCTGAAATGTGTTGTTAGCATGTACCTCTGTTATCTGTCTGCTTTAACCTTTAAGGAGGTTCTTCTCCTGAGCCTTGGGGTTTTTCTTTATCTGCAGTCCACCTGCATCCAGATGACTGACAGATGTGTGTGGTCTGGCATGCTCTAGAAATGCTAACCTGGTTTCCAAGTCATGGTTAGGATCAGGAGAAAAAAAAAAAAAAACGCCTGCTGGAAACTGAGTCCCAGTCATGGAATATGAGCAGCTTTCAAGTCTTGGCCCAGGCTTGCTATTACAAATTTGCTACAGAGAAGAGTTAGCATACCTTTTTATTAAAGATATTAAATATTTAAGGCTCTATTCTATTCTGAAGCTTCCACTGAAGCACAGAAATAATGTCTTCATTTTTTTTCTTCTGGGTTTGTTTTTTATGTTTGCTTTTTCTTCAGTGTTTCTTTGAACTTCTCTGAAATATTTGTGGGTCTGAGGAGCTGACTAGCTAAAGTCTGTAGTCTGCTTAATTTGGTCTGTGCTGTTTGCTGATAGCAAAGCAGTTCTTTCCCAGCCAAACTAATGTGTGCAGACTATCATTTCCAGTATGTATTACAAAGAAGCAGTTAAAATATTTGTGCAGTGAACCTGTGTATTTAAACATACATCAAAGGCTAGGCCAGCCTTTTACATATTTATATATTAAAAGGAAGCAGCTGATGTAAAATATCCTTTGCCCAGCGCTGATCCGTAGGAAAGTTTTTGGCCAGTAGAACGCTTCTGTTTGGGTGATAGGCATTGTGCTAGTTCTGATGGTTGTCAAATTGTAGTTCTGCATAGCAGGTTCTACAGCATATACAAGCATGTTGTTACCACCGCATTGTCGCATTTCAGTGTAACACTTGACTTGAAGAATATCAAGAACACTTGCTTCTAACAAAAAAGGAAAATTTTAAAAACAAAACCTTTCGTTACTACAAAATATTTTGTCTGAGTTAGGTGTTGGATAAACTTGCTGGAACATTTACTTTATCAGTGTAAACTTCCTTCCCTCTCACAGCTCTGCATGTGGGTCACATTCTTTGGGTTTTAATTGGCATTTTTACATCATCATCCCATTGGCTTTTGAAGGGAAAGTTGATCTTTTTTTAAGGAAAAATATAGAGGAAATAACTTTTTGTTTGCATTAAAAAGCAGTTGAAATAAGAATGATGTAAAATGCAACTAGAATATTGATGTTGTTCATGTTAACAGTAGTTACCTCGTTGTCTGTATCAGTACCTAATAAAACGTCTCCTGCTGAATTAAAGCACTTCAATGCAAGCCTGAGCAAACACAGTTAATAGTATCAAGAGTCTTTGAGCAGCAGTGGAAAATGTGGCTTGGCCTCAGAAATTAGGTTTTATACAAGGCACTCCTCACTTTGCATTCTGCTTTTTTCTACTCTAATAAACATTAAGTAGTATCCAGAAAACTATGTGAAGGAAAGATTGGGCACTGGGGAAACAGCAGCACATTGAGCCTTTCATCAAAGGAATATCAAGGTGTTCTGCCACTGAACCTGAGAGTAATATGAATATGCTTATTTTGATAGTTGAGAGCAAGCAGTTTCTTCATGGTAATGCATGTTGGTTAAGGAGCTCATGCAAAGTCTTTCATCAACTTATTCATCTATTTCTTAACACAGTTCTCCCTTCTTGCTCACTTCTTTATTCCACATAACTTCCATGGAACCTGGTAGTGTGTGACTTTGTCCCTTCCACACTGGCAAGAAGGTGCCATTTTTAGATTGGGACTTTTTGTTCAGCATTGGCTTATGCTAAGAATTTGTATAATAGTTGTGAAAGTGATGTTGTGCCCTAGGACATTTCAGCTATAACCTGGAATTTGTCCAGGGAAATAGCCTCTCACATCCTAACTCCTTTACCACATGTTTCTTCTATTCCAGAGTTGGGAATTCATTGCTATGAGAGGTAGCAGTGTGCTTTTTGTGAATGAGAAGTTCACTGATTTGCTCATATTTTGCCAGATACATCCTTTAGTAGAGCTGAGACAATCCCTTCAGTTACTACCTCAGCAGCAGGAATTGGTAATTGAGCTCTGGAAATGCTTTATTTTCTGCCAGAATAATTGCCTTTTTGATTATGCATCAAATCTTTAAGGAAAAGGGTCTAGAGCTATAATCTGAGAGATGTGCATGCCCCTTTTTAATATTCATATGATCTCATAACACCAGAATGAAAAGAATAGAAGTTTATTCCTCCACCCTGTAGAGAAACTGGTTGGAAGAATTTGCACATCACAGAGAAGGAGCTGGCTGGAAGCTGTGGGCGGGAACTCTGGTCTGACGCCTGTCTGATACCGCAATGCTCCACGGCTGCCCCAGTGCTCGGTAAGCCATCTGCCAACCGTCCGATGGCCAACAGACTGCTCACAACCTCCAACTCTTTTCTCCTCCACGTCCAAGAATTGGAATTAATTACATTCAGCACAGCTATTTTTCTGTTTGGTTTTGTTTTCCCCTTGGTTTGGGAATAATAGCTAGCCTTTAAAAACAGACTCTGTAAACAGTAATCATGATGACCACTGGTGTTAATACTGCAAAAGGAGAAGCTGAAAAATTCTTGAATATCAGGCATCTGTTAGTATCTTGCTGCTTTTAGAAAGGGAGGAGGAGCTTATGCAATCACTTCCATCATCTGGGGAGGAAAAGGCTGAATTTGGTACTTCCCTTGTCAGAACTTCTCATCTTCTTTGCAGACACGAATATAAAAATTGCCTTTGCCTTGTGACTTGTGCCAGGGGAACTCTGCAAAGCCCAAGGGCTGCAATCCAAGCTAGAGGATGAAGGCTGGAGCAGGCACACTGGGGATAGCAGATGACAAGCTGCATCATGCAGTTTTCAAGGAGCAAAGGAGAAAGTAACCATGTACGTTTTCTAGCTTGCCAGGAAGCTGATTAATGATATTAACTCTTGCCATGGAGAGGTGTCCATTGGTGCAAGAACAAGTGTTGCTGCTATGAAGAGGAAAATATTTTCATCTGTGAAAATAGCTTGAGGATTGCTAGTCTCATATTTATGCCCTGAGCTGGTTTGTATTACTTAGATGCTGGGCTTCCAATTTACAAGAGCTGTCTGGTGTCATATGCTTGTATTAACAACACAGAAATAGCCATGCCCAAGGCTATCTTTCACCCAGTGACATGAATTTATTGTCAGGCTGATCTAATATGCGTGTTCAGCAGCTTTTTTGCTAGTCACCTCCATGTAAGGTGGGCCCTTTCCATGTGGAGGTGCAGTGACTTTGATGTGGCTGCATTCAGTTCACGTTGAACCAAACCCAGATTTGATGGGTTCAGTTAACCGTAGGAATAGCAGAACTGTGGGAGCGAAGAGGAGTAACCTATGAACTTTAAAAATACGTTTAACTGGCAGCTCAGGAAGCACACATTTTTCATGCTTAGATAAATAGGAATCCAAACACACTAGCAGCAGGAGGCTTCTGATGACTAAACAGAATGCATCTTCCCAGAGTAGTAAACTGTGAATGGACAGTTTCCATAGATGTAAACATGCCTTGATATTCTAATGGGAAAGCCTCAAATGTCCATATTTCTATTTATTTTCATCCTAGTAGAAAACATTCTGTATATCAACCCTCTGCTGGGCGGTAGTTCTGGGCTTTGGAAGACTGCTTTTTTGTAAATTCTCCGGTGTCAAGTAAGCTTGAAGCTACCACTGAGATACAAGGATATAACATAACTTTTACCACTCTGATTTTGTAAGGCCATCAGGTTATGATGAGTTACACAGGAAATCAATGCTGTAACAAAACCTCCACATGGTAAACATAGTGCTTTGTTGCCCTGGAAAAAAATATATAAAAATAAATTAACACTATGCTCAACATTTTGCTTTATGCTGTCTTTGGAGATCTAAATAGCATTGGCACTGTGTTAGATGATTAAGTCTAATTAGAATTTGCCTCAGCAGGCTTTGAAGTAGCATGTCACAAACACGTTCCCATGACTAGCAGAAGTCCTGGTGTTCTGCTTTTTTTTTTTTTTTTAATTTTGCCTAATAGAAGGTTGTCTCAGGTTTATTCCTTTAAATTCAAGTGTAAATGTTTACGTGATTTAGAAGCAGTAGCTGGTTTTGCACTGTTGAAGTTGAGACCTCTGTGAAGAGTAGACTAGAGGAAGATTGTTAATTCAATGTTATAGTATAGAAAACAATTCAGTTGATAGCCTCGCTGTGCCTCTAGGCCAGGTGGAGGATGCCATTAAGTGGCTTTTTTAGACACAACTTCTTTGCTTTATTGCAGATTGTAGAAATTTAGGAACAAAGGAAAAAAACAAATCCCATAAGTATTCTAAGTATTATTGAAGTGGATAGATAAAGGTAATCTTGTCAATTTTTCCTTCAGCAAGCAATAAACTGGTGATTCCCTGGTACTTCAGCTACATGGCATGCAACTGTGAACAGTAAGAGCAATAACCCTTTCAAGGTATTGTATAGCAACAAGTTAGAAATCTCATCTTAAAATATGCTTGAAAAAAAAAAAGTAACACTAAAGGAAAATTTTACCTGTTTTTTTTTTTTCAAATGGTGATAGACAGTACAGAACAGTATGTCTTGTGCTCAGATTATTTTCAAGTGTTTATATTATAACAATCTTTATATAAGCTATCTGCATTTATTACAAACAAATACGAAAGAAAAAGCCTATTATTTTTCAACTCTTGCACGGAGTGGCTTAAGATGAAGTACAAGAAAGAATACAAACCTCTTTCATATTATTTGTCAGCTGAGTTTGTTACTTACTTACTTAATGTTTCTGTCAGCTTTAGCAAAGCAAAGTTACAGCTTCACTGGGAGATGTGCTAAAATAAAGAGCAGGGTATCATTCAGCTAACACCCAGCCACTCAAAGCCAGGAGGGCTGCATTAGTTAAGCACTGAGCCATTTCAGAGTATTCTAGGAGTTTATTTTATGCTATATGAAGCATTTTTTTGCCCATTATGCATCAGTATAATCTATGGCTCCTTTCCCATCCAGGTCAGCAGTTTGTGTCTTGCCTAGCTACTTAGATTTGGTTACCAGCTGGTGGTAGTTCATTGGCCCATGCAAAGTAAACTAGTTGCACAATTTCAGTCACATTATCATTCTCTTTTCAAAAGGACACAGAGGTACATTAGCCAAAAGACATCAAGAACAAGGGACAGGTTGCTTTTGAACCCCTTCAATTTGAATGAAAGCCAGACAGAAACATGTAATCATCTAACAAAAAGCTAGACTTCACCAAAATCAGCATCAGGTCTTATAAATGTAAGCTATCACTTGCCACTGTTTTAGCACAACTAACCAGTTGGGAGTGCTTCCAAGCTCAATAATCTCCACGCTGTTTTATGTTTTCATACAAAAAATTTAATAAATATTACTTTTCAAGATTTATTGCCAGGAACAACACATCAAAGATGCATTTTCATATAACACTAATATCACAATACAAGGTATCTTCATGATCTCAATGGTTAACCACTGAGATTAGTATGTTTATAAGCCTTTTGATCTTAAACATTGTAATAGCACTTTGATTTCCTCACTTGTTAAGGCGGGCAGTGTAATCTATGGCAAACCTACACAGTGATCTTACTGGACATTCTACTGTTCAAGTATTCAACAACTAGCTTATTAGAATACTCCCTAAATGCAGTAGATTACAAAAAAATTCAAATCTACAAGTGGTTCAGTATTACATATTCATGGTGAGAAAAAAAAATCAGAATTTACAAAATAAGATTGCTGTGTTTCCAACTTCACACGCTAATTTGATATTTTAATTACATGCAACCACTCACATTTCATCTACATAAAGTAATAGCTCAGTTTTGTTCCCTTAAACTGCTTCTTAGCAGATTATCTGCCTGTCACTCGGTTTCAAGTCTAAAGCAGCAAAAAAAGTTTTCTAGTCTAATTATCTAAACTGCCTCAGTCAGTACTTACAAATAGTCTTAAAGTGATACTATGGAAGGTGTTTCAAACATTTGACATTGTACAAAAACCAGCATCAAGGCATGAAAGCCCGTCCTATTAAAAATAAACTATTTTAGAACACCTTAGTTTTGGCATATAGGCAACATGTAACAAGAAAATAAATTCAAAATGAAGAAGCCACAAGCTTACAATGCTATCAAAAACCTTCAACTCTAAACACATACATATAAATAAAAAGGAATGATATTTTAAGGCTCTTGATTATTAAGTTAATAAATCAAATATACACAGTGATTAATAAAAAAGAATTATTTACATATCTATACAAACTTCTATTTTTGACACATTTTCCTCTTTAAATTCTTCATTTACCAGCAACTGCTGACAAGTTCCCCCCACCCTCCCCCAACAAAAATACAATAAAAAAATAAATAATAAACTTATTTTTGATAGTTGCTGTGGTTCCGAGCTGCAAAGGCACTTTCAAATACAGAACTAGTTGTACGTCACCATAGAACCAATATACAAAAAAACTCAGATTCAATAAATATAAATAAAATGCATTATTCTAAAGAAACTGTATAAATTGGGACATCTGGCAGAAAAAAAAATTAATGCTAAGGAAGAGTAATAAGGCTCTGTAATACCTTATGAAACGTTTCCATGATGTATCAGCTACAGCTGAATTTACATTAGGGCACTTTTGACTAGTTTTGCATAGATGTGAAATGCAGCACTTGGTATTCCAGCCAACCACAGCAACTATCATTGCCAGTGTAAGCCAGCTTGTCAAAACTTAAATTAACAGAGGGACTCTAAGTAAATAATAGCCTTAGACTCAAATATTACACAACAGTTTAAGAACTACAAGCTCTTGAGTGCCTTTATAATGATATTTAAAGGCCCTGCACGGCAGCACCCAACTGTCTGCTATACAATGTACTCCATTCTATTTAAACTTTGTGCACTTTCCAAGTCTCTGTTGTCCTGTTTATTTGTCCAGTTTGGGTGTTTTGTGGGTGTGCTGTTGGGTGGCTTTTCATCTCTGTCTACCAAAGTATATGCTGGCTGCTTGGCAAACCGGGCCTTTTGCTGGTGTTTGTCCATATCATCTTCCTCCACTTCTGAATTGTGCGTCCTTATTTTGGCGATTTTAGAGTTTTTGTTTTCATAGTCTTTAATTGGAACAGTATTTGCTCCATGTTTCTCTATGGGGTTTTTTATTTGATTCAGCTGCTCCCTTACGTTGTTGGTGGTGTTGTCATCAGATGCTGTGTGAGTATGGCTGCTCTGCTTTCTGCGCTTTTGAATGCACCAATAGAAAACGGTTACCAGGCAACAGATCCAGGCTACTGTTAAGACTGAGCTCAGTAATGGCACCAAGAAATCTGGAAGAGAGATGAGACCAGTTAACCCTGCTACAAACAAAGCGTTCCAGTCAATGCTTTCCACAAAGAATCATCTCAGTTTTTAAGCCTCATTTATGCACTGGAGTTCAGACAATAATGTGAGGATAATCATAGCTCTTTTAGAATACAGGATGTTTTAAGTGAGTTTAGTATTCTAACTACTAGTTAACAGCCCCCTCATAGAAGATGTATTCCTCGTCATCACAGGCACCACTACTGCAGGCTGCATTACACTGCCTGCCAGGGCTCTCTTGGCTTGGGGGCAATTGGTTACATTCCCATCAAAGTTATTTCCCTCTCCACTTGTGGCTGGCCATAAGATGCCCGTGCATTCCTGGTGCTATGCAGAAAGCTAAGTGGACACTTTTGACCTTAATATTTAATCTGGACAGTGGTGTCACCACATAAACTACATAAGGACTCTCAGAACTAGCTAGCTCTCTTCCTTACTTGTACGTGGAGAGGAGCAGCCCTTTTAAGAGGGTAGGTCACTTGCCTAGAGCATTTGCAGAACTTTGTTATTATTTCAAATAGCAAGATCCTGGTGCAAAATTCTGTTGTTCCCAGTTACGGGGCCAACAGATTCTCACAGTTGCTATAGATTCAAAAGTAAGAAAAGCTCCACCTGCTTTGAAAGTCTTTACTAGTCATACAAAGCATGCAACTCATTTGGAGGCAGGAAAAAAACTTACCTGTTTTGTTTTTTACTGGTCGTCTTTGTACTCTGACTTCTGCGACTGCAGCAATTAGTGTGTTGTTTCCATCACGCTTACTGACAAGGTCAATAATCTTATCTGTGATTTCTTTGATTGGGTTTTCATCTTCCCCTATATCTTCAGCAGACTAAAGAAGTCACACAATTAATACCAGATGCCAGATCAGATGTATGGGTAATCTGTTATCTATAAACTTTCGCAATCAGCTAAGGCTCTTAGTACTTTTTCATACTTCAAAAAAAACAAAAAACAACAACAAAAACTAAACCAAACTAAAGAACAGGAATAAAACAAAAATCCCAATTACAGAAAGAAAATAGTATTGCAGAACTTCAGTCCCTATTATCTTTAACATGAACAAAACAAACAGTGCTCAAGAGAGTATAATAGAAAATGGTTTACTGCCCTATTACAGTTGCTGCCAGACGATAGCTTTCAAATATGCACATGTAACCAAGATTTTTTCCCTGTCCTTAAAAGAGAACTGGGATGAAAACTAAACCATGAGAAGTGCTGACAAAGCCATGAATTACGATTTTTATGAAATCCACATGTAACACATATATCCAAGCGATTAACTACTAAGACATTTAGAAATATTCCAGGAATACTTACAATAGCAACATGTATTTCATTATTTGCCAAGTGTGAAGGCTCACAGGTAATATAGATGGAATATTCAACAGAAACATTCTTCAGGATATTCAGATTCCTCAATTCACTGCAAATGTGCTCCGTGGTAAGGCCCTGGAAGAGATGAAGGGAAGCTTTTTGTTTTTTAAATATATATATATGTATGCACATAAGTACACACAAAAATATTTATATAAATATATGTATTATGTTTATGCATATGTATTTTATGTGTAGATAGATTATATATATGATTTAGATATGTTATATGTATTTTCTTACACAAATTTTAATCATGTTTTTATTTTATATATACATATATGCATTTATAGAATATAATTATATATAATAAAATACACACTCTTACATCAAGGCAGAAGAGAGAGTTTGCCCTTAAATAAAAGCTCTAAAATGAGAGGGGTGAGGGGGTGTAAAATTCCCTCCAAACCAGCTTTTATTCCTGTCTGGACACAAAAACAGGTAGGGTTGAAATCTGTATCAATCTTCCGTGTTTTCTGTTTTTTTGTTTTTTTTTTTGTTTTTTTTTTTCTTCTGGTAATGAAGGAGCATCAGCTTTTTCTGTACTTTTACAGTATGGTTAAGTATGTTGTTTCATGCTCAGAGAGACAAGTATGTGTGTATCACAGCATATTGAGTTACATTCTGCTACTTACTGGTGCCATCATTTCCTTATTAAAGGTGAAGGTGATGTTGGCACAGTTATCTTGGTAATAAGAATCAGAATTGCATTTGGTCTTCACAGGTTGTTGATTAGAAGGCCAGCATTCACCCACTGCAGTACAAGGGTGAGTGAAACAGTGGTCTTCTTTAACGGGAACACAAGCATGTCCAGCTGGGCATTCGTTATGACCTTTGGCGTGTATTACACAAGGTCGAGGACCACACCAAACCTAGAAGAGAACAAATACCACTATAAGGTAACCACTGGTTATAGAAAAGATGAAAGTACAACAACCAAGAACAGCAAAGATGTACCTTAGAACAGGTGACTTTTCCATTCAAACACTGACAAGTATTACAGTCATCATCCCACTTAGCACCATCTGGCATTACTCGAATACTGGTAAAGCAAGGCCTCCCTGTAACTGAAGACAGATTTCATAGAATTAAAAATTAAAAAATGTTTGAAAAACACTTAAGTTCCTAAACTCAGTGATAAGATACTTGATACTTGCTTTAAAACAACTATTGCTCCCCACACATACAACTGCCAACCCATTAACATGCAGTTACACCTACAAATAGTACGACCAGCTATGATATCCCACAGTACCTTCCTGGCATCCTGGACCACTGCGACCCGGTGGACAAATGCAACGGTATCCATTAATTTCATCTATGCAAGTAGCCCCAAAGGCACAGGGTGAAGACTGACATTCGTTGATGTCTATGATGGGGGAAAACAAACAAACAGAAAAACCATATGAGGCATTTTCCTACTGGAGCTTTGTTTACTCTCTAGAGTCTACCTAGCAACTCCAGCACCATCTTGGAGCAAGTTCTTTGAAGTCTCTGCCGTGTGGAACTAACAAAGACCAAAATCTGACCCCTAGAGCTACTTAAGCTTTTCAAGGGCAAGGACACATTCCTTCTCACACAAGGATGCTTCCTGTTCTTTGACATAGTTCAGTTTCGTTCACCTACTTAATTCTTCAACCTATAACAATGTTAAACCCCTTTTCAGTTGTATTGCTACTATGCAACATCTATTTCCATGGTTATTATTAAAGAGTAAAAGGTGTCAGCATCCTCCTACCTGTAATTATTATTAAATTACAGGGGAAGTACATACATCACCTGAGGGCGTGTATGTGGATTATTCATTGATAACATTTTTGGCTGGCACCCTTTCACATCAAACTAACTCATGGCATGTAAACATATTCTAACTGGGAAGACCATATCGAAGGGCATTTGGCCATGTAGCTGAACCAAGAGGTTTCAGCTTCAGCTGAATAGGCTTTAGCATTTCTTTCATTTTCAGTGAAATTCCTGTCCTTCCTCACATCCGCTACAAATCTGGATCTAGGTACAGAAGACAGGACATCTATCAGAAATCTAATCTACCACTTCACTCAGTTAAGTTGATTGTCACGCTACAAGATTCAAACGACAAAAATCAAGCAAAGTGCCATTGAAACACTTACTGATCCTACAGTCAGGACCTGCGAAGCCTGGAGCGCACTCACAGCGGTACCAGTTGTCTCCATCCACACAAGTACCACTGTTGTAACTATGAAGAAAAGTCATTATGCATATTATGAAACTGCTACAAATAAATAAAATCTAGAATTTTAAGATAACAATAACAACAAAAAAGGATAAAAGATAAACATTAAACTTACCAAGGATGAGGACTGCAGTCATTTGTGTCTGTAAAGTGAAGACAGACGATGTTAAATACACAGACTGGCTAATACAACTCTGCTGTTAGTAAAGAATAATTGAACTTCCCCTACTTCCCAAATTACACGTAGCTCAACTTTAACAAAAATATGCTGAAATTCTCTACTAAATTGATTCCAGGCTTCCACTACAAAATTTGTTAACTACATTGTGGAACACATGTACACAGGAAGAGATTGTTGTAAAAGAATCTAATGGGGGGAAAAAAAAAAGTGGAAGCAGACAGAGCTGCTGGTACAAAAAGAATGCAGGAGAAAACAAGAAAACATCTGTCTCCACTTAGCTCATTTGCAACTTTCTCATGCCCAGGTCAAGGCTCTATCACATAAAGTCATTAAAAACAAAGATTCAGGTGATGCTAAAACCTACATCAAACAAGCTTTCCCTTCTGGTTTCAATCTCAACTCCAAGAGCGACAGGATGAGCTAAAATTCTCATCATGTAACTCTCTGGAAAAGTTCAAGCAGAGACGACTTACTCTGAGTACACGTGGGTCCTTCCCAGCCCTCCTTGCAGACACAAGTGAAAGAATCCCCACTGACTACACAGGTACCACCATTGTGACAGGGGTTTGGCAGGCAGCTGCTGTTCCTTGCTGTAACAGAAACAAGATTTACCGCTAAGTTGTTAGAAAGCCATCAAAACTGAGCCAAGAGGAAAAACTGAGGTCACAGATTCAGTGCTGCATCTGCTTCCTTATGACTATGCAGGATATTTACCTATATTACAAGTGGCTCCTTCCCATCCTGCAGGACACATGCACTTGAAAGTGTCCCCCTCATCATAACATGTTCCTCCATTATTGCATGTTGCCTCATCACACTGGCTGTCACCTACAAAGAACCCAAAGTATTATTGCCTGTGCTTCCTTAGTGCTACACGACAAGTTTAAGCAGCCAAACGGAGCATGCCTATTACATTTTTGGAAGTGCTGAACTTACGAGAGTGACAAGTTTTTCCTTTCCACCCATTTTTACATTCACAGAAGAAGTCATTGACCAAGTCTCGGCAAGTTCCTCCATTGTGGCAAGGGTTTTTACTGCAGTCATTAATATCTAGATATATTAAGGAGAAGAAAAACAAGTTAAGCAGTGTTTGTCAAATCTGTAAACACTTAATGCCTGAAAGGTGCCTGTTCCATCCTTAATTTTGGCATGAGTTTCAATCATGGATTAAATGCTTAAGTCAGTATTTTAAAGATTTAAGCACTGACACAAATAGGAAGAATATTCCACCCTGTTCCACCAGTTTGTTTTCTTTTTGTTTCAAGTAAACAAGAAGTGAAAATGTATTACATAAACTACCCTATCCGTCAGAGGATAGGAGTGGAGTGCTCACTCCTCTTCTGGTCCCAAGGCTGACAAAACACAAATGTGACACAGATATGCCCTTCCTAAAACAGTATAAGCAAATGCTAAGGTTTTCTTTCAGGAAGTTATCCAAAGCATGAAGTGAAAAACTGAACAGTAGGAGAATCTGGTGTGGTAATTTGGGTTTAGATTCAAAAGCCTGGGAATCACTGAGGAAAAAAGAAGATACCTTGTCTTCTGCAGTCATTGCAGTAAAGTTCGTGTTAAATAGGCATTGGACACTGTCATCTTAAAGACAGTACAAGTCATGCCTCCAAGAAATCTTACTGCATGCTGAAGAACAGTTAACTTACTTGTTTCACAATATGTTCCTTCCCATCCATCACTACAAATACATTTGTAGGAGTTTACACCATCAATACAAGTGCCACCATTTTTACAGGGGTTGCTCTCACAGTCATTGATATCTGCAATAGTTTGGAAGGGGGAGAGAGAAGGAGAAAAAAAATATAAGAGTCAAATGAAATCAAACTAGAAGTATACCCACTGGAAATTATCTGAAGGCTGTTTGGTGCTACTTCCATTTCTAAGCTCCTTATGAGAAGGGTTATAAGCAAGATGAGAAATAGCTCAAAAGCAGCGCAGAGAAAACAGAATGAACCCACTGCTCAGCAATTCAGCATTAAAAAATAAAAATAAGAAATCAGAAGCCTTTAAGATCCATGTTAACCCCCACTATTAAATACCTAAGACCTTGTATATATAAGTTTTTTAAAAATATACAATTCAAGGCCAGAAGGTTCATTACTGTGAACTTTCCCCAAGGCCTAACAAATTCCAATCTGCCTCACCCAACCAGGATATGAAAACTTAACACAGTTCCAAGGTTCACTGTGTTAGAAAAAAGAAGCCTTCAAGCTATCTGGGAGGAAAGGATGGAACAGTTAACCAAAAACAGAAGGAACAGTAAAGCATCTTTTTAGTTCTTACTCTCATGACAGTAGGTGCCAGTGAATCCTTTGTTGCATTCACAGGTGAATTTTCCACCTGCTTGGCTCTTGCATTTTCCATGAGGACCACAGACATTTGAAGAAATATAACGAACTCCTTCTGGTGTGCTGTTAGAAGCCACTGCCACTGTACAGCTGTCAATTACTGTAGAAAAACAGGAGACTTGAATGAGGGTTGCCCATTCCATCTGATTTCTTAAGCTAATTGCAACATTTTTATTTCCATAGATGGAAGTTTAAGAGACATACATAAGCTTACAGCTTTAAAATAAAAAAGCCCTATACCTAGTATTTATGCATAAAAATCATCACAGCATCTTATCTGAAGTTTGCCATACCCACTTTCCAGTCTGTAGTTCATTCAACCAAACTGGTTTATTTAAAACATGTTTATATTTTGCTATCTTTTAAACAGCTACTATTTATAAATATTACTCATCTTCTCATTGAAATAGAGGCTATTTATAAAAATGATTCTGCTTGTTACACTATTGCAGCTACATTTCTTTGGCTTCGGTAGGGGACAGGAAGAAACAGTTCTCAGTCATTTTTGCTCACCTTCACAAGGAGTTGTGCGGCAGTGATCTTTCAGGTGGGAGCAGTTCTTGCCTTCGTAATCTTCAGGGCAGTTACAGAAATAGTCCATAGCAAGATTGAAGCACTGGGCACCATTCTGGCAAGGATTTGGCTCACAGTAGTCTATATCCAGCTGTAAGCAGTGTAGAGAAAGGAAAGAGGAAGGAAAGGGGGGGGTAGGACATTGAGGGAAGGGAAAGACTGAGTGAGACTGAAGTTTTATCATAGTTTTCCTTCAGTATGACAGGCAGACATTGTGGAATCTGACCTTTTTATCTACTGCCTCAATGACTTGTTCATAACACACAGAGTTTAGTTAGACTTGCAGCTATTTCAACCGACAGCACACTTGATATTAAACAGCCACTGAAAGTTAATAGTTAGCATGCAGCAAAACCTGACATGCAAACACTTGCAGTCTGTTTAACAAAAAAGAATCTTCTGCAACCCATGAGGGTTTTTCGTTGCTTTCTCCTTCCCTGCTCTTCTCCCCTCCCCCACAAGATATATACTAATCAGTCACTTTCTTGGCAGACTGACAATGATATCAAGTACAACTTATATTATGGTTCACTGGATGCAAGGTATTCAGTGTACAGATCCAAAGCACTGGTGGAAACACCACCGGCTGAGGGCCTGCTTTTCACCCATGCTTCTTACCTGACAGAGGTTTCCTGAGAAACCAGCAGGACACAGACATTGGAATCCATTGATTTCATCCTGGCAGTGACCCCCATTCATGCAAGGGTTACTTGCACATTCATTGATGTCTTTCTCACAGTGATCTCCTGCATAGCCAGGTGAACAGATGCACCGATATCCATTAACCAAGTCCTGGGAAGAAACAATAAAATTCAAAGTTACATTTCTTTCCTCTATCTTTAAATATTTTTATTAAAGGAAAAAAGAATTAAAAATATATATCCTCTACACTGTCTATTACCAACATAAGATACTAGCTCAAATTAAAACTAGGTAGTAATAATTGGAAGGAAGGAGAAGGAGAAGAGAGAAGAATTAAAACAAAGCATCTATACACAGTAAAGGCTTGTGTTTGTAGTATTGAGTAGAACACATTGATCCACATTTTACAGTGGAATACCTACATTTACAATAGATAGTCTGCACAAGCATCTCACTCACTGGTGACAGTAGTTGTGAAAGAGTCCTTTTACGCAGTCATTTTTCTGCCCTCATTGTTCTACACATGTACCCCTACATGCTATAACACGACAATCCTTCCTCCCAACTCAAAGAAACAACAATTTATGCCAGCTAATTGCTATTTTCTACACAACTTGTGTTTAGACTCAGATGTTTCAGTTACTGTTGCAAGTCTCTGGGAAACCAAAGTAAAACAAGAATGGCTTACCCGGCAGGATCCTCCATTCTGACATTGTCCACGACAATCATTAATATCTGTAATAAAATTAGTATGTTAGCAAGCAAAAATCTATTTGCTGTAGAAACAGAGTTCAATTATCTTTAAAACTACAGCTAGATAACCTTCTGTCATGTTTCCTGCACGCCTTCCTTAAGATAAGGTTATTATAATGGGTGGGAACCTCTTGCAATACTTCGAGTAGAAGCAGGAAAACTTCACATCATTGTTTAACTCATTTTTATCAGAATATAGCTAGGTTATGGACTAATGAGTTTGATAAAATTGTGTATTTTCATTCCACACCAACTACTCCCTTTCTAAAAACATCAGCTACTGAGACTCAACCTGATGTTTTTAAATCAAAGCTTAGAATTCAGAGGAATATATACATTTACACAGACAATTTAAGAAACCCAAGGATAGAGACACTTACTTATATCACAGTTGTGGCCAGACCAGCCAGTAATGCAGTCACAATAGTAGCTGCCAATCAGGTTCCTGCAGGAGTTGGCATTGACACAGGGTTTGCCCTCACATTCATTCGCATCTGAAAAACAACGTGAATGGCCAAATGCAGGGCTTGTAGAGTAGGAAGAGGAAAAAAAAAAAAGTCTACTCTCTGTTTTCACAGCAATAAACAGCAATTCATTCAGATCTAAGGAACGCATACAGTGTGGATTAGCGTGACTTGAATGAACAAAAGTCAATCAAACATCAGTCTTTGAAGCTACTTTCAATTTCTCTGTAATTAGAACGTACAGGCTATGCTAATTATTTGATAATTACCTAGCTACTCTTTAAAAGCAACTTCCCCTCCCCCCCTATCTCAGTCCAGAATTTCGAAGGAGTGCTGCAGCCTGGTCACTGGAGTTAGTGTGTTGTGTAAGGAATGCAGACAGCTCATTCTTCGTGAGATCATCCACATTTTGGAACCCAGCTGTGAACTTCTTGGCCTGGAGGAGTTGACATGGCTGAAGAGATACAGCAACTTTCTCACAGGCTGAAGGAAGACATACGTGTGGGGGTGGGATTGGGATACATCCTCTCCACTTCATTTAAAGTTTAGCTATAGTCTGTTTAGCTTAGTCAATGATTTCCTTCAGCTGCTAGCATGCATCAGGAGCAGTTACTCTATACTTTGAACGTGTCCTGGGCCCCAGTCCTGCCAATACTGCAACCTAGTTTTCTGAATATGCTAGAATATGTCCACAGGCTTCACTGCTGTAAACATGCCTGAAGTAAAGGGCATGACTGCCCTTGCCTGCTGGACTATGATACTTCCTGCATTTCCCTGCCACTCCCAACACCTGGAGCAACATAAGGATAAAGAGAAAGGGAGTTCTTACCTAGCTGGCATGTTTTGCCAGTCCACTGAGGTGGGCAAATACACTTAAATCCATCAACTAGATCTTGGCAAGTTCCTCCATGACCACATGGATTTGGAGAACAATCATCAATATCTGTAATACAGAATAAGGAGACACTTAGCTCTGTTACCAAACAGGTAATGTCAGTAAATGATAAATTTGATGAACGGTTGTTGTCACTAGCATTTGCCCTAAGGAACAGAGAGACAAGAGGGCTTCTACTAGGAATTTCTACATCCACTCAAATTTTGGGAAAAAGCCTCTTTAAAAAAAAGTTTTAAAAATAATAGTAAGAAAGGGGCATTTGGAGCACGGGGGAAGAAATTTACACTCCTAAGCATGCACAATCAGATTTTGATACAAACCAGTATTTTAACAACTTGACAGCATGCTACTAAAATACTGTGTATTCTACTTCACTCTAGAAACTGTTGGCCATTCTTTCCCCTTGCATTTAACAAAAACCTCAGCATCACAGTATTAAATAGCTGGTAAAGACCAATGCTAAAGCTGGGAAACGTTAAGCAGGCTGTCTTGTATGTCCATCAGGCATTAGGAAGACAAATCTAGAAGAGCAAGCTAGCACATTTTAATACAATTTTGAAGGGACTTACTATCAGTGCAAGTTGGTCCAGCCCAGCCAGGTGCACACACACATTCAAATCCTGTAGACGTTTCTAGGCAGCTTCCTCCATTGTGGCACGGATCAGAGAGGCATGCGTGCTCCGCTGCACCAGGACAGGAGTACATCATCATACAGACTACAGCAACATCACAAGAAGCCATCCCCTGCTCCCGCTACACGCTTCTGCTCTGGACATCCATCAGCACTTGATGTGTTGTCCTGCTGAGCCAACTGTGAATCAAAGCTACTACCTACTAGGAAGTCATCTTCCATGATGCTTATCAACACCTCGACTTGCACCTGTTTGACTCAGAGCCAAACTAGGCAACTTGTAGTGATCTCTCTGGTGAGCAGAAGGCTGATTTTCAGAGATACAAGTTGATGAAGCATGAACATGCAAGTCTGATCCTTACAGCCAGCCTTGACATTAAGATTAACATTAGAAAGTGACTTCCTCAACCTCATAAAATCCCCAAACAGCAAAATAATTAACTACCAGTGGCAGTTCAAGGGCTGCATCACACACTTACCAATTTCACAGTTCTGTCCAGAGTAGCCCTCAGGGCAGGAACATTGGTATTTATCAGGGCCAGTGTTGCTGCAGGTACCACCATTCAAACAGGGTGGGTGTGTTCCACAGTAGTTCAGATCTGCAAAAAAGGTGACGAGAGTTGAAAAGCCATGGTTTGAAAAAAACAGAAATATCACCGCATCTGTGCTTTGCTCTAGAGACTTTATAGAATGCACCCACACATACAAACAGGACTTGACAAAGCAAAGCATATATACTAACAGTACTAACAGCCATAACAGCAGAGAACACACAGCTAAGATGATAAAGGACAAGAACTTCCACACTTCAGGAGGCTTTCTGTGGAGAGAGCACATGCACAACTGAGCGAGCAAGTCTGCCGGTGTTAAAATTCAAGTGTTACCCTTGGCTATCTGTAAGATTAGCATACCTTTGTCACAGAGCTGACCACCCCAGTTGGTTTCACAGAGGCATTGCCATGGTTCAATGCAAGTGCCATGGACACATCCTGGGTGTGGAATGCACTTATCACAATACTGGCCTTGCCATCCATACTGACACCTTTGTATAATAGAAAAAAAAATTAAAAAAAAAAAAATATATATATATATATTTCTCTATACACACATATATCAGAACAAAGAAACAAAAGGGAATAAATAAATGGATAGCCCTCCCTCTCCCCCAGCCCTTTAAAGTTATATAGATAGGACTGCAGTACTCCAAAGCTTTGAGAAAGACTGGGGAGGTGCAGGAGGAGAAGGAGAAAGGAGAAGCTATTCAACATTTGTTTGATGGTTTCTTGTAAACAAACATTTTAGTAGTTTTGCCAAGGTCTCTGTAGCTGGCCTCCTGACAAAAGAATAACTGTTCAGAGAGAATCAGTATGAGGCCATTCAGCACAATAATACTCTTTTGGAGCCTCATACAAACGTGGCAGAGAGGGTGGGTGTGGACTACAAATCAATCTCTGGGCTTTGACAGGGTGCATTATAAATTGGAAGGGGAAGGGGGAGTCAGTGGAAACAACGGTTATCCAGAGATCCTCATAAATACAAGGTTCCAGGCATTGCAGCCATGCTGAGTTTGCAGGATGATGAACTGAACCATAAACACTGACTCTGAGCGTTGGCAAGGCAGCAGAACGGCGTTAGGAATTCTCTCCTGCATTGGAACCTAACCTTATTCTGAACTATAACTCATACACAGGAGATACAGATTGGGCCACAGTAAGAGATTAAAGAAAACAGCACACAGCAGGATTCTGCATGTGTTCAAAGATGATTTGTTGCCAGTGCATTTCAGAGCTTGATTTACTCTATCCCCTTTTCAGGTAATAACTAAAACATGTCCAATCTTAAGAAATTTGAATTTTCATATTTTGAGAAGAATTTATTATTATTTATTGCCACTATCAATGAGTTACTTGAATTCTGTTCTTAAAAGGAAGATGCTCTTTTAAAGTAAAGCCCTCTTATAAGAAAGTTCATTTAACTTTTACTTAGTTCACACTAGCAAGGTAGACCAAGAATTCTTCAAATTAAAGCTAATCTATAGGTAGAAGCAAGGAAAACAAGTTAAAAGCAAAGGTTGGTTGAAGTACTGCATTTCATTAGCAGGTCCTAAGAGTAATTGATCGGCAGCAATTATGCACTAAGCTGTCACTAAATTATGAAAATAAACCTCTTCTGTACAGAAGTCAGCTAATCTTTCTATTTATAATACCCCCCACCATTCTTTTACAGGCAATTTCTTCTCATGGGAAAAAGCTAGAGGAATCCATCCAATGGGTAATCACACAGCTAGTGGCAAGTCTGACTTCCCTTCTAAAAATCTCAGGTGACAAACGACATCCTAATTAAACTTTTTTTTTATAGCTATTTCAATTGCAGCCTATTTAGGGTCAGTGGGAAAATCTTAATAGTTTGTATATAAGAAAATTGCTAGTCCAACTTATGTTTCTTTGTGTGCAGAGAACATGAAAGAAAGTCAGACCAAACAAAACAAGCTCTTTCAAGTAGCCCCTGGAAAATTCTTCTAGTATAGGGAAGATTGTAATAATATGGAATGATAAAAAAAAAATTAGAAACATTCCCTTTGTATTGCACTGAAAGCAACTTGCCTATGAGATTGCATGGTAGCAAAACTAATCTACCTCACCTGCAAAAACAAGCACTCAAATCTAGAATTTTACTCCTTTCTGTCAAATTAAAAGGTTGTTTTTTTTGTTTTTTTTTTTTTAATTCATTTTCTTTGAAGCAAATTTAAACAGAATTAAAAAAAAAAACACGCAAAGAGCATAAAGTTGTGGAGCCAAAGATATGGCTTTCTTCAGTCAGATCAACTTCAAAGTATAACAAACAAAATGGGACAAACTCTATGGGCATAAAAAAGTTAGGTATCAATTCCAGAACAAGATTCATGGTAATAATTCCTGTTTAATAATATGTATGCAACAGTTTCTCATGAGAAATACAAAGTTAACTTTCTCTGTAAAATGATTCCTGAGTAAATTTGGGTTTGTTGGCAGACTTACATTGAAGAAAGTAACTTGCACCAAATGAGAAAAGGATATTTTAAGAATGTTTGCAAGTTGTCCGTTGTACCAGAACCCAGAGCAGTTTCTGCTAGGATGTTATTTTTAAACTGTTGCATTTGTAACATACAGGCCATATGAATCATCAAAACTTAAAAGAAAATAAAATCTTGTTTCTGTGTTCACTTTAAAGATATTGGTCTAACTTGGCAAGCAGAAGTTATCTGAAAGCACCAGAAGGACAGCATTGTTTCAAGACTATGCAAATCAAGTGTGGGAAAGTTGCACCTTAAGTAAATAAGAGCACTAGTGCATGTCTGGGCAGTGAGTGGGAGGTAAGAGACTTAGAAAGAGAAAGGAAAAAAAAAATCTGGAAACAAAGCCTGTTGTTCTAACTAGGAGACAGCAACCCTACAAGGCATGTTTATTCTGATGACAGAAGCACAAAATCACTGGTGGCCTTGACTGACATGCTCCTCTCACCATCTGGACCCCCAGTACTTCACTACTGGCTTGGCTTCTTTTTTTTTTTTTTATTGAAATATATCTATGTGGTGCTTTAGAAGTTTACCAGCCTATATCAGCACTGCTAAACATTTAAATCCCTTAGCATAACCCAGAATGAGCCCATCCCATGGCTCGACTTTCACTTTGTCACGTTGCTCGCAGAAGATGAGAAGTTACTTTCTACCTTACTTTCAGAATGTTCCTTAATAAAATTGTTTTGTTTTAAAACACAGATTACAGAGACAGTGATTATTTAGGCTGACCTTTTATATAACACAGACTGTCAGACACCTCAGATTTAATTCCTGTTTGAACTACAGCTTATCTAGAAAGAAAAGCAGCTCACTTCACGCAAACATATCCAGCAATGGAGAATGCACCAGTATGTTTGTTAAGCAGAAAAAAAGACTTCTGTTCTTTCAGATTTCGGTGTTTTACTCATGAATATCCAAGTTTCACTTTTAACCCTTCCTACACAGGATCAATATCGCTGCTTTGTAGCCTCAGAAGTACTGAGCTCACTATTCCTTAGAAACAGGCATGAGAAAGGGTTACGTGAAAACACAACCAGTCTGCTCATAAAGAATGAGGATGCTTTAATATTTGTTAACCCTGTATTAGTAATTGAGAAAACCTCCCTGTGCCATAAATATATGCTGTATGTTTTGAAGCACTCCAAATATTTAGTTGTTGGGTTATGGATAAACTCTGCTTCTCATTGTCTCCTTGCCAGGACAGAATGGACTTCAAAGCGCAGCAGCAGAATTCTACATTCATCAGAGCCTACTGACAAGATTTCATCCCAGCTATTAACCTCTCAGCACTCCAAGCCTGGCTCACAATGGTAAAGGAACCGAAAGCTTTAACTAATCCTATTCTAAAGAATGCCTGACTTTTGCCTACTGATGGAAGAAAGAAGAGGTGGGAGGGAGAAAGGGGGAAAAACGTGAGTGAAAGAGAAAAGAGAAAAAAAGCCACACTGTACTTCAAGCTTGTAGTTGAAACAGCCTATTAATCAGGATATTGGAGGGGAAAAAAACAACCAAAAATAAAAACTAAACAAAAACCCAACCCATAAGGCATTTGCACTATTTAGCAGAAGCAATTAGTCAGTGCTCATTAGGCAGTATTCACATGATTTATCCCACTTCTCCCCCAGCCCTTAAAATGCCACCATTTCACAAACCAAAAGCTTCAAATTATCAGTGCATTAAAAGCCTGTTCCCCCCCTTGTTCTGGGCAAGTCTGCATGAATAATATGCCTTGCTCAAAAAATATGGCTCCAAAAACACCCTCCCTCCACAATCCTACTGTGTTTAGCATCATTCATTTAATTGCTTGGTGGGGACAAGGAGAGAGAGAGAGAGAGAGAGGGGGGAGCATTTACCTGCACTCTCCTGGAATTGTGCAAGAACCATGCTTGGGGCTACATCCCTGACGACAAATAGCTGTTAAAAAAAACAAAACAAAAGAATATCAGCATGCAGCCTGCTTCTTGCATCTTCACACTGGTGGGAAGGTTTTAATCTCTAACCACTGCTGTAATCCCACTAAATCCAAGGTTTTGACAAGTCCTTCATATATCAAGTCTATTAGAAAATGAAAAAATAAATAAAGTAGGTGACTCCTTGTGACATGAAATCTATCTGTAGCTAGATTTACAGAGAAATCATACCTAGCACTGTTCAAAGAGTTGTTTCTACGTAAAAGAAACCATTTCACCTTTGAGCTGCAAGCCACTGAGTCTACAAGTTTATTTTCCTCTGTGGTGAACTGGCGCACTCTGCCTATCTTTACATCTAATTCAAAGCAACTTTTTAAACTACTCTTTACACTTGAGACCTATCTCTGAACAGACAGGATATTAAGATGAGCGTCTATTCAAATTGCAGTTAAACTCAGTCAGCAAGACATGCTGATAGACTGTTCCTATTCACAGTCCTGCTTTCTCTTTCTGAAATTACTTAGGAAGTTGCCATTCCCTAATAAACACGCTGAACATCAGCTCAGGTAGAACAAACACCCGGGGACTTTTCAAAGACCAAAGCTTCACACTTGCCAGGTCAGCTCTGAAACAAGTCTCTCTTTCCTGCTTGTCTTGAAGTTCTGCACCAAAGGGGAAATCCTGCCATTGAAGTCAGCAGCAGAACTCCCATTGAAGTCAGTGGGCTGGGTTTTCTTCCCAAGGGCAAAGATGTGGATGCTCAGAGAAAGAACACATCTGCTAAGTACCCAGTACTAGCAAGATCCCTCCAAGATTTTAAAAACAAGGCAGAAACTAGTCTTGTCCTGCCCCTGTGTAATGAGTTGCTCACTGTCCCATCAGTCCTCAGCCCTACTGTCAACACAAACTGATCACTGAATTACAGCTTGGATACAAAGAACTCAAGTCCTATCCAAGCCTACTGATAATCCGGGCTTCAGGCATTTGTCACAAACCTTTGTTGCACTCTGGTCCCATCCAGCCTTCCAAGCAGGTTTTGTTGCCATTCTGGTCACAGGTATGGTGAGTGAAGAAGTCATCTCTCGGTCGACAAAATTTGTTGCATCCAAAGCCATAGTAATGTTCTGCGCAAGTCACACGGATTTGATACTCAAAGTGGGCAGCTCCTGTGTTATGTTTCAGTGTCTGCCACTGACGGCTTGGATTGATCATGCCAGAGTGGGATGCCTTCTCAATTATGCGATCAGGATCTAGATGTTAAAAGAGACACCAGTGTTAAACCTTTGTTTAGGTATCATTGCCTCCCATGTTACATATCTCTAGCTTAGTAGACAAGACTCTCCAAGATAGCCAGTTGGTTTTATTAATTTCCTGTTTTAGAGAGTAAGATAAGGCTGCCCTGGAGCTACAGACCAGTAACTGAAATGCACATACAGCCTATAAAGCCAAATAAAGCTGAAAGTCAGAAGGAACTGATCGCTTACTGCCCATCACTTATCCCTTTCTCAGTGTGCAGACATTCCATAAGAATCACACAGTTAGTGATTAAAGAAAATTCAGCTCCTTTTTTTCTCCAAGCTCCGACAGGCTGGTACGTAATGTGGTTCTTCCTGCTTCTCCATTACTGGTATTGATTTCATTTTTAACCGGAATGTTTACAAAAAAGTCATATTACAAAATCCTAATAAAGCAATGTCCACAAACTGAACATAAGCACTACAAAATGTTTGCTGCCTTCTGGGATTCTGGTGTAAACACTATATTGAAAACTAGCAACTTTGGAATTTGGTCAACATCCACGAGTTTTGGCTGAAAAATACCATGAAAGTTCTCCCCTAATAGCTAAGATATTAGCTGACACCAAAAATTGAAGATGGCAAGAGCTCCAAGAAGAGAACTCAAATTATGGGATATGTTTGCTACACAATCCCCTTTTCTCAATAGAGCATTTCAAAGTTTAGACTTCGTACTTGACATTTAGTTCCAGCAAAGGTTTTCTGAGCCCTACAACTGTCTAAATTATGGCTTGAAATAATAATATTTCACATTAGCTTGGAACATTGTATACATCTGTGGTATTTCACTTTGTAGTTCAGATCTTGTGACTTAAACGATCTGACACTGTCTTACGACATGCTGCTAGCAAGCACTTGACTGCCGAATGAAAGTTTATCATAAAACAGCCAAAATATCCTTACAGACATAGTAAAAAACCAAACAAAAATAAGTACCAGGCTACATTGTTCTGTATATGGGGCCATAATCCAGCCACAGGAAAAGTTCAGGTGGAAGGGCAGTTTGCCAACGATGTTACAAAGCGGTGCGGGAAGTACTAGCACATTCAAGTGTGAAGAATTAAAGTGTATGCACATTCAGTTAGTTCTTCTGACAACCACAAAAGGAACCCTGGAGATTTTATAGAAGAGCTGAAAACTAATGAAGCTGCTACAACACTTGACATAACACATGGGCAATGTTTAATGTAAAATACTTCTAAATGTATTGCTAAAGTCTTTTGATTTTTAGCTTTCAAAAAGAACAGACAGGCTTTGCAGGACTGATACCTATTCTCACTCCATCACTAGATCCTGCCTACTTGTCTGCAGTTTTGAGAATCAAAGCGCTTGCTCCACAACCATAGAAGAGTGTCTACATATGCAAGTAGGCATTTACTGATTTTTACGAGTATTCTTGGCTCAAGTTTCCAGCATTCATTAACTGTTTACAGTGTGAAATTAAGGGCAACAACTTCTAATGCATCTTCTGGTATTTCTTGTTTTATATTTTCCAATTAAATCCTTTTTTTTTTTTTTTTTTTTTATTATTCATTGGCACTAAGTCCCCAGCCTCACATCTCTGTATAAGACTTTCCAAAGCACGCAGGCTTTTATTAATTTAGACACCTAAGGACTTTCCATACTGGTATATCCAGAGCAATATCATGCCCCATACTGTGCAGGTGTAAGGCTCTTAGATCTCATCAACAAGATTACTAATTCTAAGAGGTACTTAAGCAGATGCATATCTATTTGCCTTGAATGGGGCTAGTCAAGCGATTACAGTTCTACTCATGCGTGCTGGAGATGGCTTTGCTGCACTTGCCAAGATTACACCCTGATCTACAGCATAGCTGGAAAGGGAATACATTTCCCCAAATACTGAGCATGTGCATAAAGACATCTCGTTTCTTGCAAGTAAAACAACTCTATTCCTTTTCTCCTCTGAGTAGCAGAAGGGGAATGATGCTTAACTTAGTGTTGCACACCCTCCCGCTTGCTTCTCCAGTCTTTTCCTGTTCTCTGTGAGGAACATCACACAGACAACTATTTCAGTCCTTGGCACCAGAAAAACAATCACCTTGGAAAAGAGATCTTGCCTCTGCTCTATAATTCTTCCCCTATCTGTCAGCTCATTAGGAAGTATGTCCTTGTTGTACATCTGTGACACCAATTCCTCTGAGTTCAGACTGTGGATAAGAACTCAAATGGAAACACCCTTTTTAGTCCACTGGACTTCATTTTGTTAAGGACACAGATGAAAGCCAGCTGCAATTTCACTTTGAATCACAGCTAAAAGGCCTTCGATTTGATACACGTTATAAAGCTACTACAACACATTTAAATTCAGTCTGACAGACTTAAGATCCCTTTCCATTAGCCATCACCCAGTTTTCACAATGAAATATTGGCATGTTCCTTCTTGTATAAGAATTTCTCCACCCTTCCTTATTCCCACCTGTCAGTATGCACTTACACAAGCGTGCTGACCCAGACTTCAGGGAAGGCATTGCAACAACTCTTCCATTCTTAGCCTGCACTGACAGTGTTTTTAAGTTTTAAAGTGTGCAACCTCAAAGTAGCAGATTGGCTAGTAAAACAAGAATAGAACCGGCTTGAGGGAAAGGGATCTTCATAATTCCCTTGACATCAGACTAAAAATCCCATGCTTTGATAGAAAGACAGTGGAAACATTATTCAATTAGAAATTGATGAAGCAGAAGAGAGTGGCTTTCTGTACATCTTTAGCTTCCTCTCAGCACTTTGCTGTCACAGAGTTGTTTCCCTTTGCTTTCTGTGGCTAAACTTTAAAGCTATTAATCTGTCTGTTTATTCAGTGAGCAACTGTATCCAACCCTCTAGTGAAATTAGCTATTTTTACTGCCTGTCTTTGCCTTTCAGTGGTCTAGTTTCTGGAAATTACAGCTATCAAGCATCAGGAAGCAAAACCGAACTAAACAACCAAAGAAATCCACTCTAAGCAGTTTGGGTGGCCAAGGACAGCATAGTTATTTTTTAAAGTCTTCGTTTCAGACAATTTCCAGCTATGGCTTGGTTTACATTGTGCTGAAATCTCTTATGCCCAACTGGAATTCACATGCAACTGATACCAGTAATTTACAATAGCTCTTTGACACAGCTTGAGATGCAGTGGCAGCCCCATTAGCTTTGTGTATGAAGCGACAGTATCAAGATGGAATCTAGAGAAGAACAAGAAGAGTAAGGAAACTATTTACATTGAATCTTGGCTCCAGCAAAGCATGATTCTCATCAACTTCAACAGGGCCAGAATTTAACTGCAAGAAACTCTTGGAAGTGAGACAAGAGAGAGTATGTGATTAAGGGAACGTAGGAGGAGTGGAATGTGGAGAGGGGAAGGAAGCATCCATTCTAGGATCGCCTAATGACTACATTGATCAGAAGGATGCTCAAACCATTGCAAAACACGCAAAGCCTACTAAACTCACTTTTTTGAAAACTATCAGAGAGTACTTGCAATTCAATAGTAATTAGGGTGAAAGAAAATCCTGGGTATAAAGAAAAGGCTCGTCACTTTATATGATGACAATTGTTTAGTTCTAATTATTTCCTTAGCTAGTTCTTCAAGACATTCTTTAGCAATGGGAAAGCTGACTGTAAGTAAAGTCATTTTACAAAGAAAAGGCTTTGTGCAGTACTGTGACTGAAGTGACCTACAGATGGATGTGCGACAACAAAGCTAGTGCAGAAATGCAAATCAGGAACATACATAAGAACTTGTCTGCACTTGGTCAAATGTACTGCTGAGGAATGAGGCAATTTTGTCTGAAGACATTTGTACTTCCAGAACATGAAAGCAAAGAAAGGGTTCATTGTGTAGCTTTGGAAATGCAGTTGTTTCATGAAAAAAGATGAGCTCTAATAATAGTAAAAGTGGCAGAGACCCAGTCTGAAAAAAGTCTTCAGATCCTACTGTAAACAAGACCTTCATTTTGAATTCAGGCATCTTCCATTTTTAATACAACTCTGCTGCTGAAGCGATCTATTTTCTACTTCTCCATAAAACATATTTAATCAAGAGCCAAGAGGTTTCCCAGACAGCTCCATGACTGTGCAGGAGAAGAACTTGAGATCACAGGAACTGCAAGAGTGTTGAACGTGGCAGATTGTAAAGCAAATCACAGACACCACTAAGTAGATCTGTGTAGAAAGGTTCTTGGAATCAAAAGCCATTCCCAAACTGTCTATTCTTCACCAATTCAAATGTAAACAGAAAACCACAGCACCGTGCACATTTCTATAAGGCTTTTCTTCTGTGAAGACCATTTCAGTCCAAAGGGGTCTACAAGCTGCTGTAAGATTTACGGAAGATGGGCCACGGTGCTGATGTTTCCTTGTTAAAGGAAAAGGCTTATCATGTCAAAGATTTACAAGTTCATAGTTTCTCCTGTGGCTTTTACCACACACTATTAAAACCTTACATTGAAAAAAAAAAAAAAAGCTAATTTTGCATACCTGCTTCAGTAACAGTATGCAGTATACAGAACAGCTCGTAATGCCAGGAGACTACATTGCTTCTTCTAGTCAATGATAAAAGCTCAGCAGAAAACTTCATCCAGCCAAAAGACATTCCAGGGGAAAGATTCCCACCCTTGATTTCCAGCCAGCTCTACCAGGTGTTACCTGGTAAACATTTTTATAGTTCTTGAATACAAGTCTATAGACATCCAATCCCCAAGGAAGAACTGATAATCATTTGCCTCTCCTCCTCTTCTATAGTCATTAAATGGATCACCTGGCCTTTTTTTTTTTTTTTTTTTTTTAATGTAGTGTGCTCAATTTTGAGAAGCACACAGTTTATAGGGAGGTCCCTAGTCAGCAACACTTATGCTTCTAAATAAGATTCTTTAAAAGAAAGCAAACAATGCAAAACAAAACAAGAAAAACTCCTGGCCTTTATGCTCCCTGAGGAGGAGGTAAGAATTAACAGCATCTATTTTTAGGCATGAAACTGCTGGTGCCTAAGTGAGAAAGCTACTCACCCTCTACAGGAAATAAGGAGACAGGCTAGTGCAGAGCCTGGAGCAGTTGCTCTGAATTGATTGTGGGAGAGCTTATCGCTCTCCTCACTGTTCACAGTAAGTTGGGTAGACTGCCAAATACCTTTCAATAGACAGGAAATCAAGGAGTCCAAACAAATTAAACCAAGGGAACAAATACTTACTAGTAGAGTTATCATTGTAATCCCATGCCTCGACAAGCAGTGTGTAGGATCTCTGCAAAAGAGAAACAAGAGTTAATTTCAAAGCCACATACAACCTGAAGGAAAAACAATAATACAATTCAAATTCAAAAAATACCTGGTCTGTGCCCAGGAAAACAGAAATAGGTAATAGGTCATACTTGAGACAAATGTGATCTTCTTGAAACCCCATAAGCTACCTTATCCAGTCTGACTTACAAGACCTTTCACCTTGGATAGCTCATCTTTGTCATCATTAATGCATCTTATGTACTTATCCAGGAAGTCCAGCCTTTGACACTATGCTGTAGCCACAGCTGAGCATGTGTGGAATTGCATACTGCATGTTGAAGAGAGAACACACTGAACTAGTGTAGCAGCAACCAAAAAAAAAAAAAAAAAACCAACAAAAAAGAACCACCACTCTCAAGAACTGCTTCAAAAGAATTTTACTTTGAGAAAAGTAGTCTTGATTTCCCTGCCCCCAATCATCCTGAAAGCAAGAAGTGTTGCTAAGATTACTGTGCTCTGCCTTGACAGCACAATCTCTAGGGACTTTGCTTTTCAGCACCCCCTTTGAAAGCTTTGTCTGCATGAGGGCCATCGCAGCTCCCACAAGTATCAGGTAACTGAGGGAAGAACTGATGGATGTGGGAAGGGGGTGGGCTAAGAGAGATGCATTGTAAAACAAAGGCTAAAATCGAGCTATTTGGAAGAGCAGGGAAAGGGAAGACGCACTATCCACCCCGTGTCACATTTACAGACAGACTAACCTGCCAATGAGCTTCCTAGCACTCCAGTAATAATAATCATCAGCATAAACTAATCAAGAGTGACTCCATGGGTTGGACAGATGCCAGCTATTTCATCTAAGCCACCTTATCTTCAATTCTAACTTGAGAACAAGAGCCATTAAGATGTATTCCCTTCCCCCTCCCTACTCTGGGATATTATTAACTTAGCTGTATCTTTCAAAATTGCCAGGCGCAGCCAAACTTAGAGAAGGATTCAAAAAAGCCTTCAAAATGAAAAAAAAAAAGCCAAAGAAAAACAAAAAAAACCCCAACACCCTCTGATTTGATAAGTACATTAAGAACTACAAATGAAGTAATAAACGTAACATCTTTCTGGTGAGAACAATAACAGAACAAATATAAACTCTCTCCATGAAGAGCTTTGATGCTTTGCCACAGAAGCTGTGTACTGTAAGGTTTATTTCTTCTTAATTATATATGCACTCAGTAGTGGCCTGCAGCCCTTAACACTTTTTCTGTACCAGAAACCAAAATAGAGTTGAGAATAAACTGCTACAAGGTGCAGCTTTAAGGCAGACCTCAAATTCCTTGAGAGGAGAGGAAAAAAAAAAAAAAAAGAAAAAAAAGGGGGCTGAGGCAGACTGTTTTCTCACGACTGGACACAGCATGCAGCCTCTGAATGAAAACCTAGTTTGTGATGGACACCAGCTTGGAATATAGCCTAAATATGTTTCATATTCAAAGCAGACTAGGATTCCATTTTGTTCACTGATAACTGTGGGAAAATGCTTCAAAAAGTAAGCAAAGCTGGGCAGGCTGAGACATGCATCCTGACTTTTACAGGGAGGCTGCATTGGCCACACCACTTTGGGTTAATAATTCATGAAAGTGACATATTTGTTATTAGTCTAGAACAAGCGTCTCAACTTGGAAGAAACTTCTGCAACAAAACAAAGCGCGATGCGATCATTGAACACTACTGAAAGCATACTGAAGAAGTTCTTTCACAAGTCAAAGGTAAAAATCAATCAAAAAACTCGAATAGCGCTCCTGAGCCATTTCAGAGATGCACACTGCGTTATCATGGATGCTTTCTCACTGGTTTAATTGCAAACACGGAGAAGCACAACGTGTTTATGCAAGCTTGAAAAAAAGTGTTATGATATAGAGAATGAATGATGACAACTAACACTATTTCCAATGAAGTTAAGGATGTTTTCCTTTCGGCCTTGCATAATTGTTTTGGAAGATATTTTGTCTAAACTCATAGCAACAGTTACGGGTTGGTTCTCAGGACTGTTTACCAACACACCTAGCCCTTAAGGAAAGGAAAGGCTGAATCCTGGCTTTAAGTACTAATGTTGCTAGATACCTGCGTGACCACTTTCCAACAGGAGTTTGTTTACAGAGTAAAGAGCTTCTGCTTAACTGGGTAGAAATAAAATGCAGGGAGAAAAGACGTACCCTAGCAACTCCCTTGTTTCTATGTGCCCCCTTTCACCTCATCTGACATATTTTAAATAAGGAGTCCCTATCCTGAAAAGGGACGGTATCAAGAATGGCAGTTTAATCTCTAGGCTCAGTCCCTCTCAGCATGGGGCAGAGAAAGGACAAGACTTTGTGTTCAACGCAGAAAGCACAGACACCCACATCCACACAACAGCACTAAGTGCCCCTCAGCCATACAGCCATCACAAAACTCCAGCCAATGCCTCTCCACAACTGCCCAAAAGAGTTCTGTGCAAAGACTGAACCATTGTTATATTTTAAAAGCGCATATCATCCCCACTCTATAGATCAACAATTAAGATATCTCAGGAATGACTACTTACAGTGAGGAGGTTTAAGTTTTCCCATGCCCACAGCTGACCTCTGCCCATCTTTGAATAAATATATATATCCAGACACAAGAATTCCACGTCGTGCACCTTATTCCATCAAAGCAATGTCCTAAGCAAAGAGGCAGCAGTGAACTTTCTGGAGTCACACCCAATTAGCCACTGTAAGACTGAGCCTGACCAGAAGGCAGGGATTCTGACTTGAGAGGAAAGGCAGTTTGAAAGGAACAGCGAGCCTGCACAGTGTGCACAACATCCACAGTTCGATCCACCCAGAGGGTTCAAAGGCAGCACGGTCAAATTTAAGCTGAAGTCCTATGAGTTAAGCTATGAGAGGATGGAAATGGTTGAGGTCACACTCCAAATAAAATAAAGCAAGCACCCATGTGCAAGGGTTGCTTCCCTCAGTAACAAGCTACCATGACTTAGCCTCAGTCCCCTGATAATACAACTCGCTGAAAGCTTTGAAGATGCTGAAATCCAAAGAAAGTCCCTTTTAAAGGCCTGAAAGAGCAATGCAATTCCTAGCTATTTAAATGAAATACTAGCAGCTCCAGCTAAACAACAGGTATTCAAAGCTCTCTTCTCTACTATTTCTTCTTCCCTTCATCCAGATATTCACCCAAGAGAGGTGGTTTTGTACTTTGGCTTCTAAAGACATTCTGCGTTACAGATTCAGTGTTACAGAGGAAGACTGAAACATCAGGCTTATTAGCAAAAGGACAGCCTCCTTTTCAAAGAGGCTGCAACTTGTCAAACTTCTTTCCCTTCTATCCTTGTGGTTAAACCAAGCAAGAGCTTTGCTGAGCATGTGAAACCATGACTAGACAAATGCAGTGGGAAGTTTGCATTCTTAACGTTGTGCCTGCTCCTCCCCTCTGCCGAACAAGGAGAGCAGGTTAAGCTCAGCCATGTTCTTCTCGTGCACTCCTAGCCAGGCACAGCTGTAAAAACTCATCTCAGAACAGTCCTCAGATTCTGCCTGCACCACTAGGAAGAAGGCTAGGAGCTGGGCACACTATCACAAGGGACACAGCACACCGAGGGAGCTGCTGCAGTCTCTCTGCCCTCCAGCTAGAAGGGGATGAGACAAAGAATGGAGAAACAGAGTAGCAGGCTAGTCACAAAACCACTTCCCCTAAAATCAGCAGGGCTCTCACTTGCATGCTCCTGCTGCCGCATGGCAAGTCACAGTGACGCCATGCAGATGTGTCACCACGTCATGCCACGGTCAGCCAGTGAACCCTGACAACAGAGTGCTCCTCCAGGGGAGCTGAAGACAACTGGTTCCTCATCCAGAGAAATTACATATTTGGGGGAAAAAAGGGAAACAATTCTCTTGATTCTTTCTTGAACACAGTCAGGAAGCGACTCTATGGGCCAGTCTACATAAGGCTAAGGTAACAACCCGTAAATTGTTACTCTCTTAACCCTGCATATATAGGCAAAGCAAGCTGTAGTGATCTTCTGCTTCAGAGTCCCTGATCAAGTGCTAGACTGAACCTCAGACAGGTGGGTCTCATCAGAATATGCCCAGGTGAAAATGCAAGCACAGTGTTCTTTCACTCTTCGTTTTGAGCAGTTCTTCCATTGCTGTCAGTGCTCATAAACACTTCAGTGCCATTGAAAAGAAAAAAAAAAATACAAAAAACAAATTTAATTCATTGGCAACTTACAGGAATGACTTTCACCCACCATTCCAGCTTGGCATAAGCCAAGCCAGTAGCTGAAGACCGTTTCTGTGACACAACTTCTCCTTCCTGCCAAATGATGGACACAAATTACCACTATCCAAACTATGCATGCGCTTAAGCATCCAGTAAATCAGCCTGATCTCTGATCTGTCAAACTTGCTGGAATAATGAGTGTCCTGTGAATACATAATGTGCTGAAGTTGCCATTGTGTGAAGTAAGTCCATGGTTTGTCTGGGAGCCGAGCAATGCTGAGTCTACTGCTGCTTCCTGTTGCTTGTCCTGTATTAGCATTATTTTTGGATAGGCCCCATTATGTTCTGTAATCCTCCCTGCAGTCAGTATGGCCACGCTATTGTTCTCGGTTAATATTAGCAGTCAATGTCGCTGTCTGGGTGGCCAGGCTACAATGTATTCCAATCATAAAACTAGCATGCATTAATGAAACAATGTACTGAGTTAGAGGGGGGTGACTTAGGATCCATCCCTCCCACTGCTCTTCTTAAAACACATATATTTATATTGTATGATGCTATACATGAAATCTTTCTTTTTAAACTTTTAGGTGACTGCAGCTACTGAGGTGCATCACACGACAGCAGCATTTTAATCAGCACCTTATCTGGTTACAGGGCGATTTTCTCACGGAGCCCCACTTGTTGAAGGCTAGTAGGTAGGCCAAGATGTCAATAGTTGCTTTTGACCTCCCCCAGCAAACAGATTACCTGCTCTTATCAGTCCCCCTACCTGTTTAAAGCATCCCACTGATAATTAAATGCACCAGTTACAAAAGGGTGGCAAGGTTAATAGAGAGAATACCTAGTAGCCAGCCAAGCAAAACAGTCAGGTTCACATAGAGCAAGCCTGAACAAGAAGCCTTTCTACTTATTTACCTAAGTGCATAAGAACTGGGTTGAACTGGTAAAGGACTTGGGATGTTTGACTACTTACAAACCACTTTAACCACTTCTATCCACATTTTACAGCTTCTTCTGAATACTACAACAATAATGAGTATAATTTATGCTGTAGAAGAGTGACCACAGAGCCATGAGCTCCAGAGAAACAAGGAAAGATTGTAACAACTTCTAATTTTCACATCTTTCCCCATTTAAGATGCATATGGCTCACATTTAAAATTATTATTAGAACGGAATTAAGTAGCACATAAAACTTCTGTCCATCAGCAGAAATGCTTAGTTTAATCTGATTTTTCAAAGACAATCCTGTCTTTAGTTTTATCTATATAGAAATGCTTTTAAGAAATGTAGCTTGAGGTTTTTGCAGGGCACTGGAGGTACTGAAGTAGGAACTGAAGCTGGAATAAAAGCCATGGATGAGAATGCAAGCCTCTCAACTGCACATCTCACACAATGAGCTGAGGCCCAACTTTACCAGCTTCCCAACTAGTTTACTTCTACTGAGGCCTTCATTCCACAACGAAGCAGTAAGTTTCCCCAACAAGAATTTTACGCATAAAGCATCAATTTTATGCAATTCATTTTTAGACATGCAGACTTCCAGCTGCGTAAACAAGCCGACAACGCTGGATGTATGCAGTCTGAGAAAGTTTAGGAATAAGCTTCAACATGAGGCCCAATCCAGCTGCCACTGAAGATAAACTGGAGCAGGCCTTCATTATGTATCACAAGAACAAAAATCCTGGATGCAGGCAGGATTTATTTTTAGGCATATTATGGTAATATAATCAAATGGATTTACCAGGAAGACGAAGTTCTGAACTGACTGGAACATAAATAACTCTTAAGAACATGTAACAAGTCCAAAACCCCCAAGTAGCTGCATTGCTTCTCTGCAGTCCTGGGGAAAAAACACAGCTCCACGGATGGCAATTACGCTTCAGATGTCAGTTAATGCTCTCAGCTCCATCTTGGCTAGCCATCCTAGGCAAAACACTGCACTTTAGGTGCTGAAGATTTATTCTTATTAGTGAACAACAAATGATGGGGTGTGAATATTACTTGATTGATCTTCATTTTGTTACAAAATTCTCTTCTGACCTGCCCCTACTCTGAGATGATTTATGAGACATTCTTTAAGAAGAGTTTAAACAGTACTGAGCATGTGCTACTGCAAGTTTTCAAAAGTTAACTGGAGGGAGGAAAAAAAAGAAAAAAAAACCAAAACAGAACAAAATCAAGCTTTAGTTGTATGATTGTTACCTAATGGTTTAAAATCACGTAAAAAACAGAAAAACTCAACACATACAACAAAGCAAACAAAAACAGAGACAAAAATAAAACAACAATAAAAGCAGCTGAATGATGTGATGCTTTTCTCTCAAAAGGCCACTACATTAATTAATGAGGCACAGATAAGTAGTTTGGAAGCCTCCTGTGTCAAGACAAGGGGAAAGAGGATATCATGAATCTTAAAAACTAGAACACAACACTAAAGCTCTCTCATTCCCTCTTTCTAGCCAGAAAAAGCAGTGCCTACCCAGAGGACATCTTTTACGTCTCCAGGACCCAGAAACAGTAAGATTTGTCATTAAAAAGAGGGAAAGGCCAAATATTTTATTTTTTAAAGATGGAAGTAAGACATTCAAAAAACTTTTTCCATCATATTTTACACTGAAGCTATTTAGACGCTGGAGGGTTTTTTCCACCCTCGATAGTTTGCTGTTGGGCTGGTGCAATTGGCCCCAATATTAAATAATTACAAGGATCATAATTTCAGGATAAACAAGCCGTTTGAAAGTAGAGCTGAGCATACCAAAGGAACTGCCAACTTTGACCTGCTTCTTACTCACCAGCCTCATCAAATACGCAAAAAACCTCTCTTCACATAAAAGCGGAGTTTACTGCTAAGCTTTGCTTTGTTATCCATGTGTGGCTCCCTGAAGGTACAGTAGGCATCAGACTATGAATGCCGTTTGATTCCTTAAGGAAGGCAAGAGATTTGATTTATGCCAGAGAAGAGCATGTGTCTACCAAACAAAACTTGTTGAGACTGACTTTGACAAGTGGAACATGGAAATTCTTTTGTTCCATACTTTCCTGTATGGCTTCATAAGCCAGGCCTGCCCATCAAGAAAAATCAATCAAATCTCTAAAAGAATGCATGGATAAAGCCTAGCTGTGTGTGTATATTTTAAAAATATTATTATCATTGCAAATTACTGTAGAATTGCAAGCTACTGCAGGGATGGCTTTCTGGATGCACTCTGGTGTGTTTTTTTCTGCTGGTCTGCTGCCCTGTTCCCTAGCAACTTTGTCAAACTTCCAATCACTTAAATGAATTTATGGCCCACCATCTCCACAGCCATTACTCACAAGGATACATATCAAAACTGACAACAGCTAACTGTGTGAGTTTGTAATAAGACTCCAATGCTTCAAATCTACATTACAACTACAAGCCAAATCTAACAGTACATTTACATTACACACCATTTTCTTTTGTTCAAAACCTCCAACACAACATACCTATTTCTGACAAAAGGCCAGTGGGGCAGCTTGACTGGGAAGAAGTGCTTTGTCTTCCCCCCCCCCCCCCCCTGCACACACACGCTCATTTTCTTGTTGCTTTTTTAAAGTCATGAAGGCAACAAGAGTTCTGAATGTTACTGATTCAAGCTGTAACATCCCAGAAAAACCTCTGCTGGACAACGGAACACAACAACACATATACAGAGATGAGCATGAATTTTCAAGTACAATACAACTAACATTCCAGCTTAGCTCTGGTTTCTTTGAATATACCCAATTGAAAATGAATGGTAAGGTCTCATGATTAGCCACATTTGTAAATCTAAAGCTGGTCTCATGCTTTGATTAATCAACAGTGTTTACCCATCTAAAGAAATGGTTTTAAGTGCTGAAATTTCAGCATCAGATTTGAGTTGGCTCATTAAGTTTACTAGTTTATCTTTAGAGCTTTCAGAACTACTTAAAAATGATTTCTGTACACAATTTCAGTACAAACAAGTGCTTTGTCACATTAGATATTCTTTTGTTCCAGTGCTATTCAGAAGTCACAATGGCTAACCAAAAAGCCGTGACCTGTGAAGTTAAAGCTGGGATGCAGGCTTGGTAATTGAGAACAGTCATCACTATCTCAAAAATGCTATTTTTGCATGGAAAAAAAATGCAAGCATTTATTCAAAAAATATCCAGTTGTGGGAAACAGAGTTGTCAGAAGTTGACAAGCTTTACACATTTTGCAGGCTGCACTGGAGTTTCACTGCTGCTCTATGATTCCAGTACTGAGTTACATTCAGCAGGACAACAGAAATTTCTTTCACTAAAGAAAGCAGACAAGAAACTTCTTCCGTGGTCTCCAGAACCCCCAAGTCCTCCTTACTACACTGAAGATTTCCCTTCCTAGTGATCCTAAGGAGAGAAAAGCATTAGAAGGGGAATATTCAATTTTCACATCTTTTCTGTATACACTTATCTTCAGATCTGAGACATTTAAATGACTGGGAGCACAGCGGCTCAAGGGGGAGATGACCCTCACTTTTCTGAAGAAAAAAATAAAAAACAACCAAAAAAGCCCTGCAGTACAAGCATTACAGCCACTGGCAGAGCTTCAAATACCTCAGATTTTTACAAAACCCTTTATCCCTTTGATGGCATATTTGATAACAGTTTTATCTCATTCATGTTAGGGTGGGAAAAAAAAAAAAAAAAAAAAAGAGGAAGAAAGAGAGGACTTGTGCTCCCAACAGAGAATACTTTTGTTAACGCCGCTATTGTACTTTGTAATATTATCTCCATAAAAACGCAGGCTTGATTTCACCCTGCTGCTGCAGAAGTCACAACTGACAGAGAAGGCAGGTAGGAGGCAGCACAGGACGCTCCAAGAACACACAGCTGCCTACAGCACTTGGCCACAGGACTAACAAAGTGGGTGTCTGCACTACAACTGGAGGGAGGAATGTTTTCGGGGTGGGCTTTCCCCCCCAGAAAAAGTCCACACCCTCACAGTAACCAGGCCTTATCTGACTAGGAAGGGCCAAGCTCTGAAGAGTGCTGAAAATCTCCAAATGCTTCCACCTCTCCAGCAGTGGTGCAGTGACATAGGATAGGAAACAAGATTTACTCCTCCCCTGTTTGCATGCAAGGGCCCTCCACCCCTCGCAAAAATGACCGTAGGCATTTAGGTTAGGATGACTGGATATTCAAAACTGCTGAGCATCAACATATCCCAAGGCAGCCACTGGGAAAGTGTGTGCTCAGCACCTTTGGAGAAGGGGAGGGGGAAAAACAGTTTCGTTTCCTAGGTGATCTTTAAATACAAGTTTTAGGAACATAATTTTTCAGCTAATATACCATAGCGTCTGAGAGAGCAACCCCAAAAGGCAGACTGCCATGTGTGCACAAAAGCCCCCCACATTGGTCATCTTCAGTTTTTGCTTGTGTTGGCAACACCGCTGGGCACAAAGCAGTGCATCTCCTGGCACTGAGGGCCATGGCAGCAGCAGTCTTACATACCCCCAAACCCTACTGCATGAATGGGACACTGTCCCATGCGATGGATGTTTTGGAAGGATGGTCCTTAGGGCCTGTGCAACAAGTACAGGACTCCTCTGCAGGGCTAAGGCTTCACTCCCCTTGAGCTCTCCAGAAGCAACAAGAAACTCTGAAGGGCAAGCCAGAATTCTGCATGTGACCACCAATGAGGCAGATTTCAACTAATGAAGAGGTCATCCTCACTAGTTTCCCACAGGGCTGACCGCTGTTTACTGCAAGGGACAACAGTGGGAAAGTGCCTGGCAGAGGGCCCCACAAAGTTTTGCAAACTGGGAAGCCAGAATCTATGGAACACGGAGCCAATGTGCCAGAAAAGGTGCACTGTGGGTAGGAGAGGGTGAGATGGACCAAAGCTATGGCCAGGTTTTTCTGTCTTAGGCTCCAGAGTCTGCACATACCTCAAAACACAGCAAGCTTCTTAGGGAAGCTGGCAACCAGCTCACCCAGAGCAGCAACAGCAGCTCCCATCAACACCAAGCAGCACAGTGAGATTTCCCCCTGGGGGAAGCAGGAAGCCTTCCCAAACACGCTCCAGGGAAAGAGGCCAGCTATGACACACACTTTTCACACGGGATCCCTCCACAGCCCCTAACCCACCGCTCCTTTGGCTTAAGCCCAAGGCTTCACTGCTTTGGAAAAAAAATAAAAATAAAAATAAATGAACTTCTGACCTTCTAATTCTCAAGAGGCTTATTCATGCTGTAAAGTGCAGAGATACTGGGTTTGCTTCCCTGACCCATTTAGATCCCCCTCGCTGCACATCTGACTTTCAAATTGAACAGGCTGCGCATTGTGAGCCCCAGGGAACACAAACAAAAACATCACCGCCTTTCGCTCGTTTCTGCCCGGCGGAGCGCCGGCTCCCCTGCCAAGGCGCCCGCTCCCTCCCCAGCCCAGCGCCTCCGTCCCCGCACCAGAAGCTGGAGACGGCCGTAGCGAGCCGAGCTCGAACAGCACCATCCGGCAGTGCAGAGCGAGCAGTGCACTCACCGGCCAGGCGAAGCTGAAAGGGATAACAATCCGGTTCTTTTCGTTATTCCGGCTGTACTTTAAATTGAAGGTATTCCCGCCGATGACAGGGGTGGATTTGGATCCGAAGCTGCAAGGGCCGCCAGCAGTGACCCGCGATTGGTACTCCTTCAGGCAAACTTTAAAGTAGGTGTCACACTCGTCTCTGGTGCACTTTTTATCTCCGGGGTTTCGAGTGCCGTCGCAGCAGTTCCCATTCTGCAGCACGCCGTTCACATTCTGCACGGATAAGATCTCCAGCTCGAACTGTCCCGACGCTGACACCACCTGCTCGTCCCGAGAAAGAGCCGCAGGAAAAAGCAAAAAAAAAAAAAAAAAAAAAAGAAACGAAAAACACGGTTACCTCACCTTTCACCCCAAACAAAACCTACGGCAGCTCTGCAGGCAGAGGAAAGTCATCTTAAACCAGCTTGCTTTTGAGAAGCACGCACATAGCATTAAGAAAAAAAGAAAAAGCAATCGCTTCAAGCTTTTTCCTAGCAAACACCCACGAGAAAGGCTCATAAATCATCCCAGCAGCACGGATGCTGAAAAAGAACCCGAAGCCCCGAGTCTAAAAGGCTTCTGCGAGGCTCCCCAGGAACGGAACGGAAGCAAAGCGCGAGCACGGCGCCGGCAGCAGCGCAGCCGCTGCAGCTCGGAGGGGCGGCGGACGGCACGGGACGGGCAGCCCCGCACTGCCCGCCGGCACCGCGCTCGGCAACGACGTAAAAAAGAAAAAACCAAGAATACAGAAATCCACACACAGAAGCATATATCAAATAAATTTTAAAAAGAGGGAGGGGGGGGAGGAGGGGAGAGGTAATCGCGAAAATAAGCGACGCGCGCTAATGGCACTTCGATCCTCGGGGAGCCTCGCCTCGCCGCACCGCACGGACCGCCGCCCTCCCCGCAGGACAGCCGGCACCGCCGCCCGCGCTCCCGCCGAGCCGCCCCGCGGCACGCAGCCTGCGCGGCTCCCGGGACCCCGTCCAGCCGCCGCCGCGGGAGCCGCTCCCGCGCCCCGCACGTACCTGAGCCCGCAGCCCCAGCAGGGCCAGGAGGAGGACGAGGGAGCGCGCCGCCGCCCGCCGGGCCGCACGCATGCCGCCGCCGCGCCGCCGCGCTGCCCGCCTGCAGGCCGCCGCCGCCGCTCGCTCCGGGACGCGCCGGGGAGGGCCGGAGGGAGCAGGAGGAGCAGGAGGAGGAGGAGACGCCGCTGCCGCCGCCGCCGCCGCCCCGCTCTCTATATACCGCG
The DNA here is from genome assembly GCF_987193195.1 of Phasianus colchicus. Classification (NCBI taxonomy): domain Eukaryota; kingdom Metazoa; phylum Chordata; class Aves; order Galliformes; family Phasianidae; genus Phasianus; species Phasianus colchicus. Next base: position 13,333,684 of record NC_143437.1, on the reverse strand, counting down.
CCGCGCCCGCGCCGAACAACGCCGCTTTTCAGGCGCTTTCAATAGCGCCCCGGTCTTCAATGCAAAGCAGCCCGGCCTCCTTTTATTCTCCTTATTCTCTCGCCTCCCTCTTTTTTTTTTTTTTTTTTTTCCTCCTTTCTTTTTGCGGTCCGCCTTTTCTTTTCCCTTTTATTTTATTATCGCGATTATTATCCCGATCCTTTTATTGCTTTCAGGTCGCCGGGCAGCGCGCGGCGGAGGCGCCCCCCGGGACACACGCACACACGCACACCACGCACACATACACACACGCACATGCAGCGCACGCACCGCCCGCCGCCCGTCTGGCAGCGCCGCCGCCGCTCGCCTTCATCTAGCCCACGGCGGCAGGCGGGGAGGCCGCCCGCGCGCGCATGCGCCCATCCATATGCATGAGGGGGGCGGGAGGAGGGAAGGCAGGTACGGACGGGGCGAGGAGGCGGAGAGCCGGCGGCCGCTCCTCCGGAGGGAGGCGGGCTGCGGGTCCCTCGTCCCTCCCGCCCCGAGGCCGGCCGTTCGTCCGTCCGTCCGCAGGTGCCGGCCGGCCCACCTGGAGGAGCTGCCCGCGCGATCCCCGGCTCGAGGCGGTCGCGGCGCGGGACGAGGCGGGGTGGCTCTGCGGCGCCCGGCGCCGCGCGGCACCTGAGGCGGAGCGGCCGTCGCGCGCGGAGGGAGGGGCGCGCGCTCGCTCGCTCGCGGCGGGAACGCTGAGGGGAGGACGGCGCGCGCCGGGAGCGGGGCCTCGAGGCCTGAGGGGCTGCCGGCCCTCAGGGAAGGCGAGGCGGCGGCCGCTCCCTCCCGGTGCCGCGTCGTCCCTCCCGGTCAGCCCGGCGCGCCGGCCGGTATCTCCCGTAGACTGTGAGTGGGAAAACGGCCCGGCCGCGCGTGGAGGCCGCCCGCAGCCGCAGCCCGCCCGCTCCCGGCTTCCGAGCGAGCGCCGGGCTTCGGCACCGCGCGCCGCCGGCTGTGCAGGACTGCCTGCCTGCCGCGGGACTTCGGTTCGCGCCTAGCAAAAAAGCGCTCATGCGCGCTCCCCGAGGAAGAGCCGCACATCAGCGGAGCAAACGAAGGCAAACTTTAGGTGTATCCCTGTGTCGGGCGGTTCCCCGAGCCCCCATGCAGAGCTGGGTGATCGCAGCGCCGTCCCCGTGCCGCTGCCCCTCGCCCTGCGGCGCTGCGGACGCCAACCCGCCGGCACGGCGCCCGGCCTGACCCAGAGCAGCGGTTCCTGTGTCCTCTGATCCCATCCTGACGTAACACGCTAACGTGTAAGTGTCTGTTTTGTGCACCGCTGGGAGAGAGAAAAAGAGAATTTCGGACCTAACTGTACCTCCTTTGTTTTCATTTCCTACGGCAGAGGCGCGGCGTGCGCCCGCCCTTGGTTGGCTGAGGGCTGTGCTGGCGGTGCCCATAGCCCTGACACCAGAGCCACGCTCACCCTGCAGCCACACACCTACAGGTCCTTTGTCTGTGAGCCCAGAGCGTAGGTTCCGTACCAGCAGTTTGGGTACACCTGGGAAATGCGGCGTTGCTTAGCACTCCTCACTTCTTTTTCAGCCCGGAGGATGTAACAGCATCAGTTGTTCCTTACTCAGAGTCCTTACCTTTCCTTAGGCTGGTAAACCCTCCCTGTATTTTCTCCACAACGTGGCTGCAGTTTGGTAAGACAAGAACCTGCATCTCTCTTCCTTTTTGAATGGCTTCTCCCTAGCTTCCACAGCCAATTTGAATGTTACTCATTTACAAGTGCCGCACAGCTGCTCCTCTGGGCCTTTTAATACCCTGCTGCCTGCTAGTAGGCTGCGTACCTCTAGGGCAGGTCTGGAGTTGGCCTTTCTGTGAAAGGTGACTCCACCTGTTTGACTCCAGTGCTTAGGAAACCCAAAGTGCTGGTTCCCACAGTGCTTGTGACTCAGCAGTGAAGCTGTCCTTAAACAATTACTTGTCCAACAACTTTAAATGCTTTGCAAGCACTTACGAATTAAGCCTCCCAATGTCTTGAGATGCAAAGTATTACTGATAGGTAAACCAAGGCGAAGAGTGAGTAGCATAGAAGTATATTGCAAGCCCTCTGTCTTGCAATCTTGCAGCTCTAGAAGACATGGTGTCCTCACAGAAGTCAATAGCAAAATCTCCTTAACTTATTGAGGCCCAAATTTCACCCTTGAAGTCCCATCTCCTGTTTTTCATCACTGAACTCTCAGGACCATTAGCCTCAACACTGAAAATCAATGGAGTGTGCAGTGTTATGCCACTTGAGGATCTTTTTTCAGATGCCCATTCCACTGTGTATACAGCAATGTACAAATCACTACATGTGCAGGTGGGACCTGAATTCTGGTTGTTTTGAGTAGTTCTGAGACTGATGCATTTGAAATTCCTGGTGTAATGCCATTCTTACACGTGTTCATGTCACACAAGGTGCAGAGCCAACATATCTTCCTTTGAGGCTGGTGAAGAACTTTTCGATTTCTGGCTCTCAGCTTTTTACATTGCGTAAAGTTACTTCCTGTTAATCTTCCTATTCTGACATAATTATATTACATCCACATTAGAAGCTGTTACAAACATCTTGTGTGCCAAGATCCAGTGTTACAGGGAATACTTTGCTTTAGTCCTGAATCAGTTTCCTAATGCAGTTAGATCCTGCTTCATCAGAGCCACTGGGAGAATGCCCAGCACTTCAGTGGGACGAGGATCATAGCCTTTAGAGGGAGCGCCGGGCCTACAAGGGTCAGGTGTCCCGAAGTCAGTGCTTTGTGTTAGGAAAGTTGTAATTTCCTTTTAAAGCTCTGTGAGTCATTAAATCATGGCTGTGAACAATCCCACAGGATTTCCTTAGATTTGTGATACCCGAAGGTAAGTTTGGAACGATGCCCCTGAAAATTCCTCATTTGGGGACCTGATCCACCCCGTTTTCAGGTCAGTGACTGAGCCGTTTACTGCTGTAATGCAGACCAAGGTGGTTCCATAATGGTGAGGGTCCAATCTTTACCAACCTTCAAAACCAGTAGAAAGAGCTACCACTGGAATCTGCAGTCATAAAGAATCCATAAAGTTTGATGATCTCATTCCAAAGCAGATGAAGAAGTTAAAGGAGCCCTTTGTTTCTCCACAGATTTTTAATACAAGGTAGTTTTTAAGTTACTTTTTGCTTTTCTGTATGAGCCACTGGCTAAACTTGTTCATCACAGTTTCAGATATAATTATGGACAGGCTGAGTGAAAGACGGACAATGTCATCCACTTGGCTAATCCTTTATCTAGGAGATAAGCATCCCTTTTGCAAGGAGAAAACCGTATCAGTGCAGTTAATCATGGATGAGTGAGCTTTTAGATAAGGCTTTTCCTATAATATACCCATAACACTTTATTTTCCTCATGCTGTACTGCAACTGACCTTCCCACTTGGGCGAGTGTCACAGAGGCAGAGATAGAGGCTGCACCGTGCTGCTTGGCTGACACACATTTCAGAGCAACACATTCCGCCAGATGAACACATTTGCACAGTTGAGTGATCTAAACTTAGAAAGCTAATTTCTCTAATTACTAAGTGAGACTGAACTCCTATAAAGGTTTTCATCACCTGAGTGGAATGGGAATTGCACTTCCATGATCATTTAATGTTTAGAAACTAATTAGAAAGCATTTAGTGGGGAGGCCACGCCCCATGTTAAGACTATTTCACAAATGGATCACAATGGAGAAACCTACCTGTGTTGAGAAAGTTGAGCAAGAGGCAGAAGGTCGGGTAGGAGAAAGAGTAGCTTACCAGACACTGAGCAGTACAAGCCTACTTCCATAAAGGCTTCAGGTCTTCCAAGTCAGGCAAATTCTTAAAGCAGTGTCTCTAGGCAAGTTTTTCAAATGTGCTAAAAGGTTTTGGAGAAGAATGGAGACCCAACTCCAGCTTGCTGCTGCGGGCACACACTTTCCTGCTTCTCTGGGGTGTGTTGCACAAGAGAATTACATTTTTAAAGCCTCATTTTGTACACTGTGCACGTGCCTTTTGTGACTTTGAAATTCCCATCTTAGTTTTTCTGTACCTTATCTCTTTGGAACTAAAATCTCAAAATCGAATTCAGAGGTTTCTCTGAGACTAAGAAAAAAAAAAGACTCTGAGGTGCTCAGAAATAACTGTAGTGAGAACCAGTAAAGTCCCTGACAGAGTTAAAAGCTGTAGAGCCAAAACTTGCATCTATTATAGAGCCTTAAAGTTTTATCCAGCTGTAATTAACTGAATCCATGACATTATTGCTTTCTGTCACAGCTTAAAATTGAGACCTTACTCCATTCTAGAGAATAGTACTGTTTCTCCTCCAGTTTCTTTTATTTATATGCATATTACATTTTCTGTTTTCTATTTGTTTCCCTGTTAACTCTTTGAAGATCAGATGCCCATGCCTGAGCTGGTGATCCCAATTTCTCTGTCATCCTGTTACATCCTCAGTGTGGGATTCCTACACACGAGGTGTTTGATCTCAAATCTCTGCTTTCTGAACACACACAGAGCTCTGACTACAGCTTTAGGTGTGATCAGGGTGGCAGCTTATCAAGCTGGAGTAGCTTCCAGTAGGTGCAGAGACTGACACTGTGCAGCAATGGCATGTCTGTCACAGACAAGATGACACTTTCTTTTGATAAGCTGCAGTTTCAGCTATTCCTGTCAGTCCTAGAAATGTCTATGCTGAAGCCTGGGCTGAGCCCTTTCTCCAATAAGCAACTGATACCTGTAAGACAGCTCCAAGTTCCTGGCAGGGTTTTCCACACAGCTCTCTGCAAGAATGCTTCTTTTAGCTAATTGTATTAAGTCCTCAGAACAGAACAAGTTTCATTTTCTTGTGATGAAAGTATCAAAATGTTGGAAGTTTCCCCTTCATGTAGATTGTTTTCACTGCTAAATGGATATGACTGTGTTTGTTCAATATGTTATCAGTCCCACATTATCCTAAGGGTGCGGGACTGAAGAATGCAAGCGTGTCGTTGTAGCCAAGGAAATAACTCAAAAGAAAGGGATTGCAGTTAGTAAACTTACACAGGGGTAAGAAGTATATGGTTTCTTGCCCTTGCCTTCTGTTATTCCATGGCTGATCTGATATTCTGGGCCTTGGGTTAGTCCTGCATGGGGGATGTAAGTGGAGTTGCTTCATTTGGCATGAAGAATTTAGAAGACTTAGGATTACTAAAATCCAGATTCAGTCCAAAATATAGACATTCCTGGGTCAGGAACAGAAAACTTTCACTTATGGATATGTTTGAGTGGTCAGTGAGTTATATCTCAAAGCTGGGTGGGTGGGAATGACCCTGCTAATGTATGAGAGAAACATTTCTCCAGAGAGCAGGACACATGCGCAGTGGCACAAGGGCATGCATTTGTCTAGTCCCTTGACATTGCCTGAAAGCTGGCGGAAGGAATTTTTTTTGTCAGCTATGTATTTTTGTACAAAGCATAGGCACTGCATCCTTGGCAGTACAGACAAAGTCCTAGGCACGGGACCTAACATAGCAAGCTTTCCTCATGTCTGTGTTTTACACACAAGACTTAAAAAGTCTTGACCACTCTGTGTGTTACGACAATGCCACTGGCATGCAAATGTTACTTGAATGTGCATTAGTGGCTTTTATGTCACTGTTCAAGCAGTGAGGCATTTGACACATCTGTATGTTAGCAACAGCAACGCTGAAAAGAGTGCAAATCTGTACTGTGGGAGTTTTGGTGTATTCAGTACTTTGAACAAGATCCATGTTAAGTTCAGCAGTTCATTTGAGCTTTTCTCAGTCCTGCTCTGGCACCAGTCAGCTGTGATCAAGGTGCCTGCAACAACTAGCAGGATAGTGTTAATAGAAGTGAACGAGGAGTGCAATAAGGGCATGCTAGAGGCATCATTGAGAGATGGGGGATAAAATGCCTTTTCCTTGGATAGACAGTGTGAGCCAGATGCTGCGCTCGGTCACTTGACCTCTCTGATAGAAGGTTTTTCCTTGTCCTTTCTGCAGTATGTGGGGGAGTTTTTACATTTCTACCTCCATGTCTTACATCATTTTCAAACACAGATGATTTTCCTTTCCGTTTGCTCCTGATCTTGACCCTAAAGTGAGGGACCATTCCAAGTGTGATGAAGGACATGCTTGTAGAGGGCCCAAAAGAACCAGACCTTAAAACTACTTAGTTTCTTTGAAGGCATAATCCAGTGTGCATCCACTTTGTGTCTGAAAAGGGCTCCAGACTCTCACAGATCCACAGTCTCTGCGTTGCCCTGAATTGTCAGTTTTTTTTATTGTTGTTGTTTCAACATATGTAATGATGATTTTTATTTACTATGGCAGAGGGGAACTAATGAGTCTCCGCTACAATATGAAATGAAGCAGTTCCACACCTGTCCCTTTAAATGCATGTTTTTGGTTGGCTGCCTTTTATTGTCCCTTCTCTGGGATTACAAGGGAGTGTTGGTGTGTGTGTGTGTGTGTGTGTAAGGATTTCCCAGCCTAGTGAGCATTTTGCATCCTGAAGCCTTACCTCCTTACTTTCCGATATTTATTGGAAGCACGTGCTAAGGAATCTGTGAACCCACAATGCTAATGAGTGCATGGCACAGCACAGGCACCAGATGCAAAGGGCTGGGCGCGTTTCCTAATGAGGGTGTCCTGAGACCCATCTGTTGAGTCTCGTGGGCCTTCAATGAAGTTAGCCGTGCAAGGTAGCTAGAGGAGGTTTTTTTCTCTAATGCTTTTAGTTCTCAACAAGTGCAATCCTGTATAGAGCAGCGTGTCATGGGGTTAGGCTTTGTTGTTACTAGCAGATAATGAGACTTTGGAAAGAATGCCCCCACCCCAGCTGAAAGGAGGATAACCCTCTTTTACCCCCTCCCTTCCCATCTTCCTTGCTCAGATCAATAACAGGTCCCTAGGCACAAAGCCTGCATTCTTTTATTCTCAAATTAGAGCAGCTGCAGCAGCAGCACCACAGCTCATTGAAAACCTATTAGCTTTTGAAAGACTTAATCCAGTTTGAAAATAACTAGTGTTTCTCAATCCTTCACGCACTCACTCCCCTAAGAGGCAATATACTTAGGCTGCATTGAGAGTGGACTGTGCTTATTATTATAATAACCTGCATCTCTCAGTGTCCCAAAGGGGCAACAAAGAAGGCAAAATGTCAGTTTCCCAGCTTCGCACAGCCTAAGAACATCAGATTTACTCTGCCATGTCACACCCTATCACTGAGCCAGGCTGCCTGCTATCTTGCCTTCAGTAGTGATTGATATCTTGTGATTCACTCTTCAGCTTCATCGCTTCAAGGCCAGAAGAAACTATTATGATAATCTATTTGACCTCCTGTGCAGTACAGAATTTCATCCTATGTAGGGAAAAAGCCAGGAGAAGCTGAATTCCTTCGTGCTGCTTTGTTGGGTAATGGTGGAAATGTGTGATTTCTTTCAGAAGGGTACTTTTCGTTATAAGGTTAATTTGTTCCTGTAGGATTTTGTGAATAGAAGCCTTATGCATACCCAAATGTGCCTTGCTCTTGAGTTAGAGGAACTGATTTTATCTGAAAAGGTTGTTTTTTTTTTCCCTCTCTTGTTTTCGCGGTTAGCTTTTGTATTTAATCAGCTCTTTTGTGTGGATCTCCAGCAGCAGCCCAGTGAGCTGGTTATTCCCATTTAAAAGATTGGGACCTGAAATACAACAATTATTGTATCAGAGACATTTAGAGACAAATGTCAGAGACAAATGCCTCGCGAGGAGCAGAGCAGTGGGGAAACAAACCTTTAGTGAAAAGGTCCTTAATCTTGTGCCTCAAGTCATGTTGGGAGTCTATAGATGACTAGGGAGCTGTTTTCTCATTTTTCTTGAACCCTAGCCTAGTTTGTTTGCTGGGACATCTTTCTCTATTCAGTCTTTTCCTGTACCGTGCCAGTCCTAAACCAATCCCACAAGTGCTGCTGTTTTCTGTAATGATAACGTAGGTATTTTGCCAGTAGTAGCTGGGGTAAGACCACCAACTGACTTCCTGAAGGCCACTGAATGGTAACGGCTTTTGATTTCTGCTGACCTGGACCAGATTCAGTTTGGTGACCTAGAGCTAAGGGGCTCAGTATCTCATTACTAATCCCTTGAGCTAGCCAATTCCTTCCACCAAGTCAACGTTTTCTAAAGTGTTAAAAGACTTTTCCTGCCCGCCTGCCCATTAAATCCTGCTCTTCTGTCCGTGTCCTTGGATCAGCCTAATCACTGAAGTGGATCAGTTTCAAGTCTTAATGATGCAAGCTCTGGTACTGGCAGTGCAGGAGATGGCAGGCAGTGCAGCTGAGGCAATGCGCAGGCAGCGGGGCAGATACTGCTCTTGGGGTCTGCTTTGGGATAGCCCAAGTGTGTTGCTTTGTAATGTGTTGCCAGCTATGTGGTGTTTCCTGCCTTTAGCTTATTAGAGATTTTACATTGCATATATGTTTTTAAATCTAGAAAAAATAAAGAATTCTCCACTAGAACCATTATTTAGGTGCCTCATGTCCCAGTTCTCTTCTGTGATATTGTAAAACTGTTTCTTACTTTGTGAGACAGTGGACATGGCCTAAAGGAATGAACTGCATAGAGTGCCATCACTATGTTCTAGTGTATCCTTGTTATTGAAGTATTGTATTTTAAAGATACAAAGAAATGTGCTGTAAAAGAATGAGTATGGAAGAACATAGTTTCATATTAGGATTTACCTTGTCCATGTACCCTTAGTAAGAAATAATTTCATAGAACAGCAGAATCTTTAGAATTGGAAGGGACCTATAAAGGTCATCTAGTCCAACTCCCCTGCAATGAACAGGGACACCACAGCTAGGTCAGGTTGCTCAGGGCTTGATCCAGCCTCACCTTGGAAGACTCCAGGGACAGGGCATCACTTCCATTGTTCTAGCTTTTCGACTGGGTACAGAGCAGCTTAGAAATCTGTGTCTTCTATATATTCGCCTCCTCTGTTAGCAAAGCCTCTTCTTAATTCATACAGGTGAATCAGGGTTGGCACATACATTACATTGCTCCATTTCTTTCTTTCTTTCTTTCTTTTTTTCCCCAGCAAATATATCTGTTTGAAAAGGAGAGCTATGCTTAGACATTTCAGTTACTTATCATTGATAACTCTTTGTATTTATTCTTGTGAAGTGGGCTTAGCTCTGTTTTTATGAGGAAGATTTTTCTCTATGCAAAGTAGGGGCCCTGCTTCTCCCACTACTTATGCAGCTGTGCATGTGGCACTGTGATAAAGGAAATGCAAATTTCCTTTATTAATTTTTTTTTAGAAAAAAGTTAATAACGTGCATGTCTGCCTTTGACTACGTGTGGTGTACTGGCCTACAGATGAAGAAAACACAGACCCCCCAGTTTCTGCATTTGGTCTGCCAGGAGTTGTATCTTTACAAAGGGACCCTACCACATTTGTGCTTATTTTCACTCAACAGACCAGGATACTCTGATTCCAGGTTGCCTCATTAAGAGCAGGCTCACAATAGTTAAGTCATCTCAAGAATTGCAGGGTGTTGTTCCTACTTTCCAATACTGATGATGTATTTAAATGGTATGTTACCATTTAAAACGAATTTCTTAATGTGAAGCTTGACATGAAGGCCCAAATCTAATAATGACACGGAAGTAAAATCTAACAGTGTCCTTCCTCTTGCCAGCACTTTGTTTATCTGAATTGTTTCCCAAGCTAACTCCTGTGGCCTAACCCCACAGAAGAAAAGATCTAATCTATGATTGTCCTTTGAGACTGTACTCCTGCAAGGTCCTTGAAGAATATATCCTGTTTCCCAGTCAAAGAGTCATTCCGAGGATGTGTCCTGTCTTCTCTTCTCATTTGAAGATTGTTTATACGTTATTTATGAACTGTGTTTTGTCTATGGACTGCTCCTAGTATGTAGGCATTGTGGTGCTTACTAGAGAAGGAGGAAGGATTAAAATGGCTCAGACTTTATGTTCAATGTCACACATCATATACAACACTGAAAATGCACCGCAGCCCAGCCTACTCTTGGAGGCAGCAGGAATGATGCCATCAGCAGGAGATAGATTAGCTCTGCATTAGAGAAGTAGTGAGAGAATTCGTAATGACCACTTTTGGTGATGTTTTAGTGCACAGTACGGTACATATTGCTGGGTGTCAGATGTGGAACAAAATGCTGACTCTTTCAGGATGGTGCTAAAATAGAAGCACATCATTGATCATGTTATGCTTGAGTGTAAACATTCGAACTTGGCTGTAGCAAACAGAATGCTCTCAGTTATGCCAGCTAGGGTTACGGTTTGGTAATTTTCTTAGTGTATGAAGAGGTCGATTATTGTTCCAAAGAGTTTTTTCCTGAAAGGAAGGCAACCGGTGCTGAAGAGCTGAAAGCACTGAGCTGTGTGCTCATTTGGATTAAAAATAGGTATTTTGGGCCAGCAGAGCTTCCAAATAAGCAAATTCTCAAAACAAACAGTTTTCCTTTTGGTAGCCGAAAAGGAAACCGCACATCCAGAAGGAATGTAGATCAAAGCAAACTGTGCAAATGATGCAGAAACACATAAAATAACAAACAAGACTGGTGGGAAGAGGGGAGCTTTTGTAAGTAGATAGGTCTATTCATATTACACTGAAACCAAATCCAAGATTGCTAAAGAAGATACTTGAGAGAGGCATATAAGGCTATAGGGTTTTTCCTCAGAAGATTTTTTTCAACCTGTTTTTGCATGTCTATTGTATTTGCCAAGCGACATATAAGGGCCATACTCAGCAGTAGGAGATCTTACTGATACCAGCCTTTGCCTTTCGCCACTCTCTTATCTCCTACTTTCTTTCTCCCGTGGCTTCCCTCAGCCTCTCTCTCCTTAAACCTATAACAAAACATCTGGTTGTTTTACTGCTTGTCCTTAACGTTGTTAAAACACACCATCAAGTCGTCTCTCATGACTAAATTTCCAATTTTTAGGTAGTGTAACTTTTCTATTTAAGCGGAATAATTCTGAACTTATATTTAAGTACTATGTGGTTAAATCCAAACGCATTTGTTTAATGTACTATATGTGGGAGTAAACATCCACCACAAAACTCTTTTTTGATAGAAAGCATGAAGTTATTGCTAAATATTTTTAAATTAATTTCACTTATGTTTGAATACATATGTTGCTGCAATAATACATGCTTGTATAAATTGAGTTGATAGAGATTTAGTAATTGTTGCAGTGCAGTTGCTTTTTAGCTCAATGACTTGTCCATCCAGTCCTTTCCTGGATGTAGCTTCATTAAGTGATGGATAATTTCTGAAATTCTCTGGGTTTTGAATCTTGATCGAAGAGGAGGGGCCTTGCGTAAGGGGGAAGAGTCCTTTGTCCAGCAGCCATGAAAAATAGTGGAATTCCTGGGCCAACCGTGTTCCTTGCTGTGTGCCCTGCAGACCTACCCCCATCTCTTTTGTCCTGCAAGCTCCTTACATGTGCTTCAGCGGCTGAAGAAGCTGTATGTATCCCACCTACCTCATGTTTGGTAGGAAAAATCCATTGTGCAAAAGGGAATTTTGTCATCTGGGGCAAGACATGAGAAGGCAACTCACCTGGGCAACATTTCTTTATGCAGAACTGAACATGTCTCTTGCCTCTCACACACTTCTGCAGCCACACACTTTTTGAAAACACCAGGTTAATGCTGGAGCAGCGAAGGTTCCCTGAGGCACTACGTAGGTGTGGACAGGACACAAGCTAGATTTACTCTGTCCTGCATAGTCGGAAAGATTCTGTTTTCTGTTTCTTTTATTAATTTATTTTACTATAGAGCAGCCTCTTTTCTTTCTGCTTTCCACAGCAGCATCCAGTCAGGAAGGGCAGGCCCCACTGCACCCATCCTGTACAGCTCATAGGATATACATCAGGCTTGGTTAGGCACCTTCCCACTTTCCCTTTGGCTTTGCACAGAGATGAATGCTCACTGAGTGAAGGCCAGTTTATTGTAGAAAAGCCACACAGTTGAGCAGTGATGTTAACTATCCTTGTGGTAAGTGGAAAGCAGTATAGTTTCAGTGTCATCGAGGAAGTGTGACTTTTGTTTCGGGTGTATCTTATCCCTTCATATTACTTGTGAATTTGGCTGAATCTGCAGAAGACCGAAGTGCTCAGTTCTACAAAGTGTTCTTTCATTTCTCTCCTGCAAGGAGGTTAACAGTTTTTGTAGCAAACAGAAATTGAGAGCGCCTCCCAGCAGTGAGCAAAGTTTTTTCAAGACTTCACTTCCCTTGAGAAACTCTCTTTTACTACCAGAATGTGAGTAGGAAGCTAGCCCACTGAAAGGAAAATAATGACATTGTTGCATGATTTTGGTAAAATTCTAAGGGAAGAAGAAAGCTTGCAACCATGTTCTTAGGCAATTTGAGTCAGTGCTACTCTTCTGAAGACTGTTACCAGAACAGCTAAGGGAAAAGTTGCAAGAAATGCTTTCCTGCTGTACCAATACAGTTTTTATTTTTTTATGCCAAGGTTACCTTCAACAAGTTTTAATTTCCACAGAAATAGTCACTTCTTTGAACATTTTTAACATGACCAATTTTAGCCCAAATGGAGATCAGTGAAAGTTTGAGCTCTGTATCCAGGGAGGCTCATCTCTTTCTGAGCAGTGGAGCAGTCAATGGGCTCTATGTATCAGATTGTTAGACAAAGGGGCAGCCTGCAGCAAAAGGGATGTTTGTACTGTGGCCAGAACAGGCTCTCTTAAAAATAATAGCCAAGAGCAAACACTATCAATTAACAAGTTAGATGCTTGTAAAAAAATGTCAGCCCATTTGCTAAACCATTAAGAGGGGAAATAAGACTTGACAGCTCACTGCGCTGTGATTCTAAGCATGATATTGCCCCTTTAGAAAGAGTGCTTCTGGTGTTCTGCAAGCAGGGTGAGAGCACTGCAGTCACTGATGACAAGTGACTGGGAAGATTTGTTGCTGTACAGAAGTTTGTGTATGGCTTAGTTTTAGGTTATTTCAATCCGTCTGCATCAAGTGGAGTGAAGACTCCTGCTGACAAAATGCAAAGCTGTCAGACTTGAGCAGAAAAAATAAAGCTGATGTTCTAAGAAGAGTATGTCATAAAGTCACTGCTGTTGTTATACTAAATGTGGCCTTTATTTTTGTGATTTCGGATGACAGAAGATATTGGATTTTTGTTATTGTTTTTGTTGAAAGGATCATCCCCAAGCCCAAACTAGCTTTGCTGAGGGAACTTACCTCTACATTTTTGACAAATGTATTTCCAAGATAATACTTTCCTAGTACAGAATAAAATTACACTTGTGATCTCCTTTCTTCTTGGTAAATATACGGGCAGGAAATGTTTTCAGCTGTAAGGAAAAGGAGGCTTTTCAAAAGCAGAGCATTACAAGGATACTACGTTAGTACTGGGCAAAACAAATCTTTAAAATGGGACTGAAAAGCCAGGGCTTCTCAAAATACTCTTTCATATTAATTTCTATTACTATTGACTAGTAGGTTTTCAGAACACAGTGGCTAACAGTGTCATCTTGGTGATCCTGGTCACCAGAAGAATAAGTGCTGGAAGAAGTTGATTGGTGAGAGAAACAGAATAAGAAGAAATCGTTAGCATGAACAAGTTCAGAAATACCCCAAAGGGTTGCTACTCAGTAGCAGTGATTGTCCTAGCTTGCAAAGAAACTCTACTATACATATTATTACTGTGTAATATTATTAGCATGTGTTTTTATTGTGTTATAATGAAGGGAGAATTAAGAGCAGAGCAGTGTGGGGTTGAGCTTCCAAGAGAACTGTATTTGGACTCATGTTACATTTTAGAGCCATCAGGAGACATGAAGGCTGTGGAAGAATGATGTGGGAAGACTTAGAATGGATTGAGGCCACAGGAAACAAAAGCTTCCTAGAGACAAGGAATGCCCAAACCTTCCCACTCCAGAGCAGGCTTGGAGGCTGCTCACATTGCCACTGAGTGACAGAGTGTGATTGTGAAAAAGAGCAAAGTGGTCAGGGCCAAGAGAGATACTGTCAGGGCTCAGGGGACCAATGTTAGGGGGGCACAGAAGTAGGAGATATTGTCACTGAATGGAAGCAGGTTCTGGACAAAAAAAAGGCTTTTTTTTTTTTTTTTTTTTTTTTTTTACTGTCTAGGTCAGCTGAAAACTTTGCATGAGCTTTTATTTGAGCTGGGCCTTTGGGCACAGCCATACTTCACTGAAGGAATACAAAACACAAGGCTGACCATGGGGAAAGAAGTGTCTGTCTCAAAATTTTCATGGAAAGTGCATCTCTTTCTGCTTACATTGGACTTCCCCTTCTTTGTGGAAGGGGAGGTGACTCTTCTATGACTTTGCCATGTGGATAAATCACTCCAGCCACCCAAGGTGGAAGAGTGCTTGATGGAAGACATGGAGTAGATCAGCTCCAAATCAAATCAAACCAGACAACTTCTGAGTCATTTGGCACAGAGTATTTCAAAGCTGCTAGAACATCTCTAACTTAACCCAGAAGTTTTCACATTGTCCTACTATGTTTAGCTAACGAAATATGTATGGAAAGCCATATTGGAGTTGGAATTTTTTAAGGACACAAATCGACTGCTGAAGGCCTTGTACAGAGATGAAGAGTGAAAGGCTGACTCACATGATATAGCTTCTAGTGTGATTGTGAAGATTGTGCTTGATGACTATATGATTGGTAAGTGGTACCAAAGATCAGCTATATTGACCAAGAGACAGCCCTAGTCCTTCAAATGGAGTTTAAGTAGCTGGGACAGAACAATGCAGTAGAGAGATGCACAGAATTGAAGTTCATAAGGAAAACCTGTTTAGGAAGAAGCACTTTGCCCCACATCTTTCAAAAAATCAACCAAGTCAGGAAATGGAGTGTATGCTTTTACATGAAACCAAAGGTATCGATTGCCTGAGGTTCTTGGCTGAAATGCTGTTCTGCATGCCTCATGGATTGACTATAAGGCCAGACTTTTCCTTTGGTGACTCAGCCAGTGTTGGTAAACACAGCTTGAAAACTGATCTAAAAGGTCTAGAAGGGATTTTAATTTTACACATTTTTCATTAAGACACAGCTTTCTAGATTAAGTATTTGTTAACGTTGACAACAGTTAGAACTGATTAGTCTGTAATTCAAGTTTTTTGAAAAAATGAATAAATAATTGCCCCCAAACTTCCAGAAAACCAAAAGCCTGTAAAGAAGGTTCTTAAAAGTTAGGATCAGCTGCCTTAACATAACCATTGATATAACAATTGTTTCTATTACAGTGTAATTCTTTCACAGTATCTTTTATGCTTATGTATGTTAGCATAAGAGCTGTACTCTCTCTCACAATAGTTATTGGCTTGTTGTCAACCAAAAGTTATGATCAGAATACTTATATAAGTAGCACTTTCACAATGAAGGTCCTGCTTTTCTGAGGTTTCTAACAGCTAATCCGGAAAAGGACTGTTTTTAAAGAAGGAAAATGCTATTAATATCATGGTATTATAGAGAAGTCAATTACATAAGAAGGAAAACAAAGGAGAAGCATAAACACTATCAGACTAGATAAGATATCCAGTGTGATACTGTCAGTACCAGTCAGTACTAGGGGCAAAAAAGTTGGAAATCAAGTATTATTTGCTTAGAGGGAATAAATATCCCGAACCATTGTGTAGTAGTCTGTGTCAGAGTCATAGGGCTTTATAACAATTTCATTGTACCTTGTCAGAAAGTGAGCCATGATAGACTCAACATAAAACACTAATTCAGTTTTAAATGCAGCATGTTTTGTTTTCCAGTTATTCTTCTGGCAGGGGGTTCCATAGATCAATTAGTCTTATTGAGACTTTTCTTAAGGTAGTTTAAAATGTTATCTTTGTAATCAGCAGGACTTCTGTCTTTTGTTGTGGGAGACATTGAGAAGGACATGACTACCTTTTTGTATGTGAGGTATGCTATGTAACTCTCATCTCATTTACAATCAGCATCAATAATCTGATGTTTTCAGCCTATTTTTTTCCAGATACTACTTTAAGCTTCTGAACATTTCAGTTGCCTATCCCTGGACCCCTCTGGTTTCTACTCTCTTCACTTCTTCCTGTGCATTCAGTATTTTAGTCAAGAAACTTATATAATGACACTATTATAATGGTAAGGTAATGAAATTTATACTAAGTACCCATATATTATTAAAAAAAAAAAAAAAAAAAAGTCTAGTTAAGATTTTACAACACTTATCTCATCCCAAGGCTCTCGTTATTTAGGTTTTAGTCTGTCAAAGCAGAAGTATAATGAATGTTGTTGCTAAGAAAACCATGGCTTGTCTAACCCAGATAGGTCCACTATATTACTATAGTAAGAATCAGAGCTGATTGAAAATAATTAAATTACAGGAAAGCTGCAGCATTGAACATGTCTTTTGAGCCTGAACATGATTTTTCATATTGCTGCTGGAGGTACATTTGTTAATGACTCTGTCACAGTTCTGCAAGCTTGTGGAATGTGTCCAAACATTGATAGTTGCCCTGACTGTGTGTCTTAGCTTTGATATGATGACGTAGAATATTGATGAAAAACCATGAAACCATGACAGAATCATAGCAGAATGGTACTGAAAATATATTGGCTCATGACCTGTGGTCTTCTACAGGATGATCATGTTATAATTTTGATGTTTCCTGTACACTGAGGTATCTTTAATTCTGGGTATGTGTTTAAGGAACTTTTGCAAACTCCACATTTCAGAGTGCGTTGCTGCTGACACTGATCATGAAGCAGTGTAAATGGTATTGTAGCAGAAATGCTAAGTCACAGCTTGAACCAGTGATTGAGCACCTGGTGGGAAGGCAGGGCCAACCCAGGGGAGCTCAGGTGCATGCCATTATGCAATGCACCTGTGTGACCAGAAGGGCTGGAGCCAGGATCCACCCCTTCCCAGACCTCATTTAAGGGTTGGCAGGGGCAGCAAGAAGGGTTTTGCTGGAGCTCTCTGTGTACCTCAGGCCATCTGAAGGTAAGTGGCTTCTTTCCATTGTTTCTGTGTCTACAGCTGTTGTATAGGAGCAGACCCATCCTTGCTGCAGTCTAGCAGGACCTTGCTACTTTGCTGTTCTTTCTGTCATGTTACAGCATGTTTTATGAGATCTTGAACTGTGGTGAAAAGAACAGGAACAAGTCCAGTACACGGAGAACAGCAGGCTTTTGTTTACTGAGTCAGAGCTGTAAAACCCTAAAGGAAGTAAAGGCTGAAATCAAGGGAAATAGAAATAACAGAGTGGGAAGGGAAAAGGAGTATCAGTGTTTGAGGGTTCTTAAGTATGAAGTAGCATTTCAGCAATGAGGGAAAGATATGAGTCATTCTTCCAAAACTTTGCTTGATGCGGGAACCTCTTCATTTTACTTTGCATTTGAGGCTCTTGTAGGTGAAGGGTTTATTTATCAGCAAAAATTCACTAATGCTTTCCCAAGTTTTATACTTTCAACCTGATTCATTGTAGCTGTGAAGCAGACTTATGTAATGATCAGTATGCTCCTAGAAAGCCAGTTGAAGATAGAGAGCTCCCTCATAAGATGCAGGGATGCTTTCTTAGATTTTATGCTTAAAAAAAAAAAAAAAAAAACTTTTAAGTGTTCCTGCTTGAGTTTTCCTGCTCTCACTGCAAGTTACTCTTTTCTTGAAAAACCTTCAGTCTTTTAAAGAGTTTTAATACAAATACTCTTGAAGTGTGATTGCTGTGGGGCATCTGGCTTATAATCAGTCCTTTCAAAGCCTGTCTCTTCTGTTTTGACATCGACCTAGAGCATGCCTGTAGTCCCGGGGAACCATGTGCCTTATATGTCCATTGCAACTTGCATGAGGTCAAGTAGGGGGAAGCCTAAGGATTTGTGCAAATGGTAGAGCCAAGAAGAAGGTCAGGGATGGCATTTTGTGGCCATGGGAAAGAGACAGTTCTTTCCCCTGGGTAAGGATGAGTCTCTGTCAGTGCTGAGTCTCAAAGGATCGTGGGGCTCCTGTGGCTGGCACCCAGTGTTCTTAATTTTGTGGTGAATAAGAGCCCTGAAAGCACATTATTTAGCTAGTCTGCCTGAAGTTAATTATTGAAATAAATCATTCTCTAGTTTAAAGAATAAATCTTCAGCAAATTTCAAAAGCCTAAAGCACTGCTGATTTTAATCATTATGCAGGGAAATGCCTGTATGTTTTAGTGTTTCCAAACCAGCAAAAATGCAATTAAAAATTCAAGTCTGAATTTAAAAGCTGTCACAATTCAAACAAAAGATTTTTGGGGGATCCCAAAAGATAAGAGGAGAAGCTCAGTGAGCAGAATCCCCATGTCTCCTCCAAGTTTAACTGACCAGTAAGCAACATTCCCATTTGATGCCTCAGTTTCTATGTCTGAACAGTGTTCTGCAACATGTTGACCTGAGGAGTAGAAGTGCTTCAAGAAAGGTGGATATTTTTATTCCTTGGTGTTGATGGGTTGTTGCTGGTATTTGGATTGGGTATGACAGGAAATGTGTTGTGGTGTGTCAGACTGTACCACAGAGAGCAATTCCAGTCAATGGCGGGTGATTTCTGTCAGTCTACTCTGTGGTCATTCAGTGGGCTCCCAAGGGCTGTGTTTGTTGACCCCAGTGATGTTCTTGTTCAACAGCATGCCCTGCTTTGTTAGGGAGTTTTTTAGGGTTTGGCTGATCGACAAGGGATTTTTTGAGGGTGTGATAAGGATCAGTTTGGGTGAGATGGATTCTAGTGAAGTAGAAATTCCTCAACTCAGCTGAGGGCTGGAGAGTCATGCTTCCCCAAAACTCCCATCCTTGATTTAGGAGCTGTGCTGTGGTAGAGACTGTTCACTCCAGAGGCAGGATGTAGGCTGTAGTAGTAGCCAAGGGGATTTGTCACCAATCATGGGCAAGGTGGGTTTTAAGTAGTCTAGAGTTTCTTCTTGAGGATTGATGGTTTAATTAGCACTGGACAATTTGATTGTTTCTTTGGCAGTTTGCTGGATCCCCTGGTTGGTTAGCTAAAAGGCAAATCACTGTTCAGCTGATCTCTGATCTGTTTGATAAATGGCAGAGATATTGGGTCATTTGTGTAGGAATTATGTACCCATGATGGATTGCAGGAAGGTCACTCCTGCTCTCTTTCTTTCTGGCCACTGAACACCCAGAGAGACCTGGTGGTCTTGATATTCTCCCATGTTTTTGATAATTTCTGCTTTTTCTTGGAGAGCACCTGGAGCTGTTCTTTTTCTGGAGCTTTTTTGCAAGACTGGCCACTGCTCCTGTCTTTTCCAGTGCAGTAGCTCTGGAATTTCTCTATGCACTTCAAACTGTGAAGTACTTACTATTCTACTCAAAATGATCATAGTGTTAAAAAAAAAAAAAAAAACATTCGTACAGGTTTTTGGCTCAGAACCATTTTAGTAATTCTGAGTGGTTGGGAATTAATTCACTGTACCATTTATGTTACTTTGAAGAAGAAATCTAACTATTCTTTTGATTATATTTTATATGAAATGTGTGGAGCTATTGGAACCAGATACATTAACTTTGCACTAGGCTGGTGTACACCAATTTAAAACATATCTCTTGGTACGTGGAATCAAAAACAAGGGTTTTCTTAGACAAAGATACCTCCTAGCTCCCTTGATTCTTGGTATCCTAGCCCCCATGTACATTATCATGGCTAACAGATATGAAAACATAGGGTCCCAGTGCTATTTTTAGTGATCTGAGGGTATGCTTTTGTCTGAAACAAAATACTTGTCATATGTTCTTAGGATGGCCCAAAAGCCTCCTTACTGTGGAATAAATCAGAAGTAGCTAGAAGGATATAAAACATTGTTCAGTGTATGTAAGTGCAGGGCATGTTTAGCTCCAAAAGTGATTGTGGGTATAAACAGTATGTCATGAGCCATTGTATCCTGTCTGAGTTATGATAACATACATAAATCACAGTAGTATCATGTATCATCAACATGAGTTTTCATAGGAAATCATTTCTATGAATTATCATTTGTAGAAAATCTTGGGAATAGTTGTCTCGTTCAAAGTTTCTTTTGAAAAAGTCTATATAGATAAGAAATTCTAAAAGAAAAAACATCAAAACAGAAGTGTGACATTTCCAGCTATCTTTAGAGGGAGATCTGTTCTACAACACATTTCAGGTGACAAAACACAAATATGGTGCACTGTGCCAAATGAAAAGCAAGAATAGACCCTCTGCTGCTGGGAATAAAAGGCTATAGTAATGTGATTATGGTAATGGTCAACAAGTCATAGTCTTGTACTTTTGTTCAACTGTAATTAACTTCTTGGAATGGCACAGTCGCTTTCTCTGTGCTCATCAGATGGCCCTGCTTTTGTATCTGCAGTCTGTTATTCCTTCTGCAGGGAGCACAAGCCTCCAAATGCATTGCTAAATGAATTCATTGCTGGAACAAAGATTCAGTAGTAGAATAGAGATTGATATCTTTTGTTGTCAGACATTCAATACCATATAGCAATCCAATTACTTAAGCTGTTTCTAGCAGTCTTATTATGGCTCACTATTGAGGCATGCTTTAAAGCTGGATAATTCTGTCTTGCAAGAATGTAGTGGAACAGATTAGAGATTTAATGAGAAGGCTTTCTGTGGGTGAGGGCATTTCCATTGTACGTATTAGGATTGAAGAATCATACCTAGGTAAAGGCCTGCAGTCATTGTTGCAAAGAGTGATCAAAGGAAAAACTGAAATCTGTACAATTGCTTGAAGATATGTTATGGATTATAAAATAAATACTGGTGAAGTTTCAGTCTGTTACTGCCTATCTGATGAGTATCTGCAGTTCACTTCTTGGAATTTAGACTGTGGGATGGATATCTCAATTTGCTCAGATGTAGGGTTTTAGCAATGCTGGCAGCATAAGTTGAATGTAAATCTTGTTCTGTATACAGCTACCCAGGATGGATATGTAGAGAGGAGGGTTTCTAGTGCATGAAAACACACTGGAAAAGAAGTATCTGATAACTGCGCGCCGAAGAGGAGAGATTAGGCTAACAAATGATCTTTCTTAGATTTGCATCCTCCCTCATGCTTTCTATAGGACAAAGTGGGTGTAGGTTGGATCTTAAAGACAGCAGAAAGCTGGAATCTGTAAAACCTCAAAACTAAGGTTGGAGTGTAAAAATGAATAATTATTTTTCTGTGAGGAAAATAAATCAACAATATCAATATAAATAAATACAGTTACTTCAGTTTTTGTTTGCATTTTTGTGAGTGCTTATGGAGGAAAGTGTGAATGTGTGTATGTGTCAAATGTTCATACCAGAGCTTATTGTGGCAAATACAAGCAGGACAGATTTGGGAGATGCCAGACTATATTTGCATGTCTGGCAAGACAGTTTGGCTCTTTCTCAAATGTGTAATTTCTGATGGATTTTTAGGACATGATAGAAGTCTCCAGCTTTCTCTTAGGTCTTAGCAAAAACATCTGCACTTTGAGTCAATGCAGCGTGAATAGAAGCAACTGAGATGTTGCTGAGGATTAAATAAATTGGAAATAGAGTGTTTTTGTATGGAATACATGTGGCTTTTCATGAAAGTAAGTCTTTGTAAACTTGTCTGGGTATCAACATCTCTCTCTCTAAATATTTGAGGCATGTTTTATTTTGTATGCTTTGTTTACTTTGTTTATTCACATCGCATTCCAAGTTGTATGATTTCTGCAGTACAACACTGATTTCCAACAATTTAAGGATGTGGCACATTTTTTGTAGATTCAAATGCATATGATTTATGTTCTTAATGTAAACGCGGTTTTCTATTTCTTACGCTTGCCTTACACTATCAACAACTAAATAGTTATTCATCAAGCATGCAGTATTCCAATGTGTGCATACTGAATCACTGCAATATTTTCAGAGAACTGTTTAGAAGAATAGTAATTATGAATACATTTTTTCCAAAGGAGATTTTATTAGAATTAGGATAAGGGTGCAGGTGTGTGAACTTCAGTATGTGGCATACCTGAAAGTTTATCTATGTGTTGATTTGTTCCTGAAATTTGTGTTTCTGTATGTAGATCACAAATACTGCTTTTCTTCAGCCATAAGGGTTTGACACTTCTGGGCAGAAGCTAGATTTTATTTGTAGCTCCTATTGCCAGATATGGATTGAGGTTAATGTTTCATAAAGCAAAGGACAGTGTCTGCTCATTCCACCAATAGTTACTGCTAAGATATTTATTTTGAGTCAGAGCTAAGGTGATTTTGTGCTGAATTATCCTTTTATTTCTCACACGGGAGTGGAGGAGGCAATTAAAGATTTAGTGTGGCCTGACCTTTATTCTTTTCATTGCTGACTTGTAGCAAGTGATGTCTACAGTAACAACTTTCTTGTAATTTATTTACTCTATTTAGTAAATGTGGGGTTTGCACTTGGGAATTTCCAAGCGGAGATCTTTTATGAGTTTTCACTTCTTTTGTCTAAACACATTGAAACCTGAAGGCCAGATACTCAGCTGGTAAATCAGCTTAATTCCACTGACGTCAGTGGAGCAGCGCCAACAGCAGATCTGACCCGCTTCTTTAATCTGATCACTTGTCCATCTCGTTTATTTCAGATTACATCAGAGTGAGCAGAGCCTTACCTCATTCACCATCACCTTGATATAGGCATAGTCTTGTGAGTCTTCTCAGAAGACTATGGTCACTGAGAAAGATGTAAAAAGCAAGAGTAGAATCCAGGCCTACACCATGTGGAAAATGCATGGAGCAAAGGTATCTGACAAACCCTGCTTTACTTAATGTGTGTATATATACATCAAATTCCATCTCTTTGTTCATAAATCAGGGTAGAGACAGTTTCCCACAAAACCTTAATACTGCATTTATATGATTCAAATATCTATTAGCTAATTACTGATGTTTATCCATTGTTCAGCATGCTCCGTACCACTGCAGTAAGCTATGAGTCGTTAGAAACCTAAATATCTGTTTTCAGGGCTGCGTTCATACCCAGCTTAGAAACTTCCAAATGAATTTGTATTTAGGATTACTGTCACACTTTTATGTCAGGGGGAAGTTCTTTACTATGAGAGTGGTGAGGTACTGGAACAGGCTGTGCAGAAAGGTGGTGGATGCCCTGTCCCTGGAGGTGTTCAAGGCCACATTGGATGGGGCCCTGGGCAGCCTAGTGTAGTATTAAATGGGGAGGATGGTGGCAGGGGGGTTGGAGATTCATGATCCTTGAGATCCCTCCCAACCCTGGCCATTCTGTGATTCTGTGATTTAGTTTCTTGTATTTTTTACTGTGATATGCCCTTGTCTACTTGCTGCCATTACTCTCTCAAGTTAATTCTGAATAGCTAGACTGAACACTGGCTTAATAACACGCTACTTTTCTTATAAACCTCTGCATCTGCTCTTTGTCTAAGTGGACATGAGGATAACCTCTTGTATGACTGAATTGCCTTTTTCAGTCTAAAACACCATACAATCTCATGTGTTTTCACATGGGCAAGCTGTGTTTTAAATGTCAGCTTACAGAAATGAAAGATAGGCAGTGATGCAGGGTGACATGTGCTAGAAGAGAAGTATGGGCACTACATTTGGGAATCTTTGCTGCCATGGCTGTGTTGTTCCTGATAACCAGTCTAGCTCTTCAGACACATTAGTAGCTCTTTTCTGTAATAGTCTGCAATGTGGAAGCTACTTGGTCCAATTGAAAGGGATTTTGTAAATGTAGAATCCAGTATTTTTCTTCTAAACATAATTTTCTGTACTTTAATAATGCATTTAGTATAGAAAAGCATTGATGTTCTTATCTTAAATCCTTTCCACTTAGATATAGTAGTTTTAGTCTTTTTAAACACTTGAATGATTCTTCCTGTAACTAGCAGTATAACTAGCGGTATTCCCCAAGGGTTGCTAGATGTGATCTTGTTCAATATCTTCATATCCCAGGATGAAAGGATAGATTCCACCATCAACAAGCTTCTTACTGTGAGTGACAGAGCACAGGAGCAAGCAGACCAGAGGAGTTGCAGTCTCCTTCTCTGGAGATATTCAAGCCCCATCTGGATGCCTTCCTGTGCAATATGTTGTAGGGAAACTGCTTTAACAGAGGGGTGCACTAGATGATCCCTAGAGGCCCCTAATAAACCCTAAGATTCTGTAAATGCATTTTTTTGGTTAAGAAGAATGGATGCATCAATATGTGGTTGAAGAAATCTGTCCTTTTTGTTAGTCTGACCTAGTGTTTGAATTGATTCTTGGCTGCTTTTCTTATTTTCAAACAATAATCTTATTCAAATATTCTACTAGCTTCCAAGGACACTTTTCCAAACGTGTGAACTATTACATATTTAGGCTGTCTGAATTTTCTGTAATTGTTATTGCTTGTCCCTGAGAATTTACACTAATATCTTTATTTCTTTTCTGTTCTGCAACCTTGAAGGAAAAAGCTTTTACCATAGCAAAGCATACATTTTTCTTTGTTGTTAATATTGACAAGACAGAACTAATATTCTTCTTTCTGGGATACCACTGTTTTGCACATTTGTGTGCAGCCTAAACAATCCATGTTCTCAGCAGTCAGCTGATTCTCTGCAGCATTATCTACTCTCCTACAGCTTTTTCAGAGTTACTCATGAACTGGCTGCTGTTGACTTTGTACAGAACTTTCTCTAGTACTTCCCTCAAGACTTGGGAAATGCTAAAATGATGTGAGCCATTGCAGTTCTGGTATCTTTTTCCAAATACCAGATGTTCTCTTGGCTTCTCTTATTCAAAAGCTACATCTTGTTTTTGCAGAACCCACAAAAAATGTGTCCCTGCTTGCTGTCTTTGTATCTGTCAGAGTTGTCACAGCACCCTAAGTTTCAGTTTGAATAGAGTGGCTTCCTTTTCTTGCCAATATAATTTTTAACAATATTTCTTTATTTTCTTCTCTTTGATGCTATTACATCAGCTTGACACTCTCATGCCATATTTTCAGCTGTCAGTTAATGAAAATACTTCAGTATTCAGTACTGTACACTTTTGGTATAGTACTCCCATACATTTCTCGTATACCTTCTGTGCCTGAGGTAACTAAACTATATAAATCTAAGGCCTTAGAATCAGCTGTTACCTGAAAGGAGGTTATTTTCCAGTTGGCTAGAAAGGAAACTTATTGCCTTAACCTTCTTCATCTCTTTGTCATTCAGAAGGTCTTAAACTTCAGTGGGATTTTTAAATTCTTCTTTCTTCCAGGCAAGATACTGTCTTTATTTACTTTGCTTAATAAGTTATGGTTCTCCGAAACCACTCCAAATAAAGAGGCCTGACAATAGCCTACCTTTTCACAGCCTACATCTCTTTAATGCTGGAACCTGTTTTGCCAATGAGAGTGTGACTGATACATATCAGTTTCTTTAAGGTGCATTTTCCATGGGCCTTCAATCTGATGCTTAGGTAATTTCCCTCAAGGATATACTATACCCATTACAGTGTACAGTCACTGTGCTGCTTTTTGCTTTGATCTTTAGAAACAAGTGTAGTTGACTACTGCCTGAACCTGAAAAACCTGGAACAGAATCTCAGATCTTGTCTTCTGCCTGTCTATGGTATTATTCTTTTCATAACATAAAAACCTTCTTCTCCTTATGTTTCTCTTCAACAAGTTTTTCTCTTCTCTGCAATCACTGGTCCAGTTTCTACAATGTGCAGAGAAGCAAAGTTGGAGTGCAGATTTCATCACTGAACATGAAGGGGAACTCATTTAAACAAGAAGACTCAAGTGTAATAGTTAACTTCAGTGAGTGCACAGATAGCAAGAGAAAATTACAATTTTGAAAATTGATTTCAAGACTTCTGCTTTTACAGAAGGCTGTACAATTGTTGGAGTACATGCTTAGGACTTTGCTGGATGACAACCTTATTAAATATGAGTAAACTGAATAAAGCAAGCAAGAACAAAAATCAATCTTGTGAGAAAATCAAGCAGAAAACTTTTCTCTTACTCTGAAGAAAATGTATGAGACAGAAAAATGAAGCTAATAACTCACCTCTTGGGAGCAAGTAGGAAAGCAGACTCAAAATTCAAAAGGTTATAGTTCTGGGTTTTGTCTCTTTCTATGACATTTTAATTTTAAATATTTTTTCATAGGATGTTGTGCTTATTTTATTCATTTTTGTGTGTGCTTTCATAAACAGAAAGCAGAAAAATCATGATCCAAAATTGAGACAGCACTAAGTTCAAGACATCAAGACATAAAGAAGAAACAGCGAAGATGCACATATATCTGCATCTTGTCAGAAATTTGTCTTTCATTTACCAAGGAAACATAACTTAATTAATGGATTTTAGGTCACATGGAAACTCAAGACTATCTAATATGGCCATATGTATTTTGCATGCCACAGAAATCCACTCAGTTATCTCTGAAAAACTATTTCCTGCCAGATAGTGGGCCAGATCAAACCCTTGCTAACTTTAACTACTTCGGTTTCAAAGTAATAGTACACTCTAAAGATGTAGTTTGAGTTGCCTGTTGTAGGTTTACTGTATAAAGACAATGATTCTGAAGTCCGTGAAACCTGCATAAGTGGTTTATGTACGTTCTCCATTTATAATCCCACAGTTCAAGTGAAGGAATGGAAAGAGGTACAGAAAAATCAATGTTTAACTTGTCAGTTAGCAAGTCACAAGGAAGTGAATACCTTTAACACCTAGGATAGTTGGAGTAGGAATGTATGTAGTTGATACTTTTAGGGGGAGGGGATGTTTAAAAAAATCCTTTCAAGTCCTTTTGAGCTTTGTTACCATTGTTTCTTCAGTTTAGGAAGATATTCTAAATGTATTCAAACACACTTATTTTATAGAAGACTGAAAATCCAGACCATGAAAGCATATAAATGCTTACTGAAATCCCATTTTCTGTTGGGCAACATGTCATTGAGTGGATAAGACCTGTTCTGAATAGAGATATTTTCCTAAATTGGATATAAATCTTGTGTGCTTCAACTATTTTAAGGGATTTCTATTTTCTGGCATCTTGCTGCTTTTCTTCTTTTCTCTTTGAAAACACATCCGCTTTAACATCCTGTTGAGTTTCAAAGTATATTCCTTTACTTTCTCACATGCTTTTAGTTTTCAAGAACTGTTTTTTTTTTTTTTAGACAAGGAAATCAACTGGAAGTCTATAGAAGTTGTGTGTATGGTAAATAGAATATTTACTTCACTTCCTAGTTAAAAATCTCAGGTCTTTGTTGCACTGAAAAAAATTGTAAATATCTTAATCTTTCTGAGGGGGAGTCTCAGCTATTTCCTTACTGATCAGTACTGTAATGCATTGATCTCTGTCTGAGGCACATCAATTTATCTTGTCTGGAGTAGCTGAAAGGACTTCATGCACTGAATTTTCTCAGTAGTGCTATAAAATAACACATCCTGATGAATGAAACTGGCCTGTTAATATATAGATTTTCTGCCTGGAGTGATTTTGCTAAAATCAATAGCTCATTAGAAAGAAAAAAGTCCAATTCCCACAACTCGTATTCATGTAAATAACAGATTGACTTCAGCAACAGAGCCTGAGTTCTAAAATTGGTTTTAAAGGATGTGTTATATGTTCAAATGCCCTGATTGCAGTTTCATTTTTGTTTGGTCCTTTAACCCACTATTTTAACATTATTCATCCATCATTTCTTGAATGAAATGCTGTATTGGCAAAATGGGTAAATAGTTACTAAATGTAAGGCTTGCTGGTGACTCTTTTAAAAGCATGACTACATCCCCAGCAAATAACTTTCAGCAAAGAATACAAGTGTAAACCTTTTTCAGAATCAGTCTAGAAATCCTTCATGTGAATTGTAATTTCTCAAAAGAAGGATCAGATAACTTGGAAAGAAGGAAGCTTTCCATTGCAAGTGTGCAGAGGATTGCTGACTTCAATTTATTGACTGAATTGATTTGGCTTTTAAAGGACTCGCCAGCTTGGCATCAGTATTGTTAATCAATCATGCAATGAATCTGTTCTTCTTCCCTGTGTACAAGTACATAATAGCTGTTAAATTATGAAGACGGGCCTTCCTGGATCATTAAGTATTGTGCTTCAAGGTACATTCGGATTAATGGTTTTTTATGCTCAGCTCTCACAGTGCTGCATTACCTGCTCAGGCTTGAGCAGGCTTGGAAACCATGCCACAAGTTTTTCAGAATGTGCTCTCAGGAAGATTTTTCTTGCATCTAGAGATAATAATTTGAAGTTGTTTTTTTCCTCAAGTTTAGTGACAGGATATAGGGTACTCGACAGGATGCTAAAGTTTGCCACTTTCACAACTGTTTAATATGATTCACATCAGTCTTATGAGTATCTTCTTGTTTTGCTTCCCACTTACCATGATTTTAACGTGTCTCAGAATGCCTCTGAATATGTCAGTAATATATGTGATCTGGGAATAAAAAGAACATGCAAGGATTAGGGAAAGGAAGGTAGCTGGGCTGGAAGATGAACTGATTCAAAGGATGTCCTCTAGCAAAGGTGGCAAGAGAGTAGAATTAGATAAATTTAACTTCAGTGTGAGTGCAAACAAGCCTTGCATGTCAGCTGGGTATCATGTGATTTAATAAAATACTGGAAGATTAAAAGAATGAAATGTGCCGCCTCCAGATTCCCAGATTTCCCTCCGTAAGATATTTTTCAATCTCAAATTGAAAGATTAGTATGACCAAGCATTTATAAATAACTGTGTACAGGTTCCCTAGGCCTTTGGGGCTGAGGGAAGAACTGATAGTCCGTCCAAGGAATTAAGATCAGAAATTATGTTGTTCATTTTGTGGAAAAAAATATAAGGAGCTGTTCCAAGTGCAGCAGGAGCTCAGTTTCCTATGAAACCATATCATGTGTTTCTCGTGCACCCTCATGAGACCACAGGATTCTTCCCAGATCCCTCAATTATAAGGAGAGCACAAGACAGCTTCTACTACATCTGTTATGGACCCATGCGTGTACAGATTTGAAGACTAAAAATTAGCTGATTTGTATTGATTGAACAAATAACCCTTGGTTCCACACTTCCAAGGAGATTTTCACCAGTTTGGGGCCCTAATTTAGGTCTCTTTCCTTTGTGCAGTGACTGATTTTCACAAGACCTGTAGAAACTTAATTGCCTCCTGGTTTTCTGCTTTTCCCCTGAGAGTTTGCATTTAAATGTGCCAGTGGGTTTGAGAGTTATTAAAGGGAGACAGATGATCAGGCAGACGGCATGACTGCATAAGTCTCATTTCCTTAGGAAATCAAGTGGAAATATTTGTATATTTTATATACAACACAATATGGTTTGTGTCTGTCTATTATGCTGAATGTTGTTGTTGAGCTTATATGATCCATTGTTGTGTTTCATCTAATGCTAAGTTTCCAAAAATATTTCTTTGGGGCCTTTGTGATGCATTTTCATGCATCTCATAGGAGCCTGGACATAAAGGAGCATCCTGGGTCATATTGTCCAGACTCCTGCTGAGGTACATGAACTGTAAAAGTTGAAAGAGAAAAGTACTGTATAATAAACTTCTGATTGGTACAGTGGGAAAACTAATGAGAGAAATGAAACGTACCATGTGGACTTCACAAGGCTGGAAGTCACAGCATGGGGCAGTCCCTTTGCAAAGTTTGGATCATTAGCTTATCTTCTGCAGCAGCAGCAAAGATGCTAGAGATTTCAGAGGATGAATGAATTTTCCCCTTTGCAATGAAGGTGTGCATAGTATTCACACTTTCTGTAGAGAATCCTGGGGAAAAGATCACTGGATTGTTTTCATATGTAAAAGGAGTTTTCAAATATTAAATATGTTTACACAGAGGAAATTATTTGGCCCAGGGAAAGGAGAGAGATCCCATGGCATTTAAATGTGCTCAAACGACATGTTGATACATGTAAGACGTGTTTGGCATTCCTTAGGATTTTCCTAAAGAAAACAAGAACCCAGAAATCCTTCCATGAAGTAAGACAATAGATGAAAACGGATGGCAGCTTCTTATTACATCCAGGGCACAAGGAAATAATATAAGATTATTTCTGAAGTTCTTTCATTATGCTGGAAAGAGGACCTGAAGATACAATGTTAAAGGCCACAAATGCCTGTGTTTCAGGATCTGTGTTTCTTGCCTTAAGATCCTTGCTGTGCTCTGATTGTTAGTATTAAATATATTTCCTTAGTGATATGTAGATACTCAGAGTTTGTTAAGGACACTTCTAGAATTTTTATATTTCTAAATATCTAGACTCTTTCAAGTCTCAGTGATGAGACGGCCTCTACATAGTTAGAGAAGATTCAGCTGTTTTGGAAAAAGGTACAGTCTGATAGAAGAAATAGAACAGTAATGTACTTGACAATTTCTAGAAAATAATTGTTTGGAAATCTCTCTTTTTGATACTTAAACTAGCAATGCTCAAAAAAAGGAAAATCCTCTCGGAATTATTTCAAATCATTTTGCTTTTTGAAAAACTCTCTTTTGAAAAGAGTTGTTATGCACTTAAAGCATTAATATTTAAATTGTTTTCTATGGTCTTGCTTTAGGATGACTGGGAAGACCATTTACTCATTTCAGTGCTGTCTTTGGCTTGATTTGGCTATGTTACAGCTGTATCCTTCTATGCCTTTCCATCAGACTTTGACTTGGTAAGGCAGGGAGTACTTTAAGGAAAATGATACTGAGAGTAACTTTAAGAATTTGAACAGACTCTTTGAAATCTGAAGTGTGTACTTAGATAATTCACTGAGTTGCAGAGTATTCCACAACTGCACTCTGAGAATGTGTGGGACTTGACAGTGGAGATCTGAGTGCCTTTGACTTTGTGCTGTGTGCATACACTCAATTGCTCTGTGAGTAATTCAGAAATCATTATTATGAAGATGGAGGTAGCAGTTTTATTTCAGAAGAGCATATTTGTTACAAAAAAAAGCATACTTCAGTTGAACTGAGCAGTTTTGAAAAGTAATTCCAGGATCTAAATATTAAACTTTGGACCTTTAAATGCTTAAACTCCTGACCGAATGAAAACCTATTTCTGGAAAGCTGTAGATATCATTGTTTTAAGGTGTTTGGAATGAGCCTAGTCTTTTAAATACAATATTAATGCTTTCCGTACGTTACTATTTAACAAAGAGGTTTTCTTCATTAAAAACACTTTCTGTCCAACAGAATTTGATAAAGTTTTTCCATTAAAACTTTGAGGACTACTAGATTTGACAGTGTTGCTAAATTTGTTCAGTTAGGTCCTGCCTTTAGAAAACTGTCTTTTAACTGAAACTGTAGTGGGGAAAAGTTACTAAAAGTCTTTTGCTCAGTGGAAAGATCCAGGCTGCTTTCCATTGCCAGGTCACCCTTCATCACTCTCAGTTGCAATGGCTTTAGGCAGGTGTGACCCATTTCTATGACTCTGGCTCATGCAGCTTTGGGAAACCAACACACCAGCTGGCTTTGAGCTTAGCACTCCACTCTAAACTTCACCAGGACTCATTTCTAAGCCCATCTTATCCTTTTCCCATCTTATCTTTCATCTAATCTTAAGTTGCAGATATTATAACATGGTCAGCATTTGGTGACCGATGATTCCAGTCTCTTGCTGCTTCTCTTTGTGCAGCCACTAGCAGCTAAATTCTTTTCCCCAGGTGCCTATGCAGTATCAGGGCTTTGTCATCTTAAGCTGAGGAGGCACACTGGAATTTTTTCCTCAGATTTTCTTTGGGAAAGTACACTACTTCCCATTCTTCTGCCAGACCAGGCTAAAATCTCTATATAAAATACCTCTGGCCTGGTCCGATTTACCTTGTTCACCTCACTGTTGAATTTAGTTGATTTGGGTGGAACTAAAAAACAAAGAATGAAGCCAGTTGGCCAAAACCTGTCTTCAGTTACCATTATGTACTCTACTGAAGTTACTAGAGAAAAAACTAGAATAAACAGATATTTACTTCTGTAATGAGTGTAAAAAGAAAACCTTAACATTCTTTTTATCAGAATGTGTATCAGTGCCATACAAAAGCAAATTTTTCACCATCAACCTTAGAAGACAGTGAGGAGTCCCAGAAAGATGCCCATGGTTCCATAGACCTATAACTGAAATTCTTGTTTTCCTGAAAAAGTAACTTTCTCTATAGGACTGTATTTCTTGAGGGAAATACTTATGTAAAGAAGGAGATGATGAAAAAGTTATGCATAAAGATCACACTTAGCAAGGGCAAAACTTATATCGAAGTGTTGCCATCTTTTTAAAACAGAAAAGATTTTCATTAGCAAGGGAGTGTCTTTTAAGTCTTATCCTTGCATCATAGAAGCACAATAATTGACAACCCTTGCACCAAACTAGTGTTCAATATAGGTTGAGCTAAAAAGTATACTTGTTTGAAGTTCATTACTGTATTTACAATACTGCTTTCCCATGCTTATTATAGGGTCATTTGGGAAAAAGCTTTAACTCCAAAAAAAATGAATGCATTGCTATTCCAGGAGTTAGATTGTCACATAATAAATATATTTCTGATAATAAAAATTGGTGTCATTTTCCTTTCAGAGACATATTTGGTAGAAAGTTAATAAAAACTGCATGGAAAAACTAACATCACAGGTTATTTTTTGTTGTTTTTGTTTTTTTTTTAATTCCTACAGGGAAGTTTGCTGAATGCAAAACATATCAAGAGAAATCAAGGATTTTTTTTTCCTTAAAACCCAAGGGTGAGATTCTCCTTGTAATGCTACCATTAAGGAAGGTATCTCTGAAGGACATTTTAAATATCCGCTAAGAGTAAAGACTGAGCTGGCCCTGCTGATGGGAAAGTCATAATGTGGCTTTTTTTTTCTTGATCACATTCTATTCTTTGCATGTGTGACAGATGTCAGTGAAGTTGAAAAGTGTCCATTTCCCAGCAGGATGCTGGCTGTTACTCAAAGTGGCTGGGCAGTTTATAGAGGCCCTGGTATCTCCTGATCCTGAGTGAAGGATTTGTAGAGAAAGCATCCTGCAGAGTAGAAGCCTGCTGCCTTTGAATAGAGGGCAGCTAGCAGCTCTATGGGCCTCAGCAAGAGATGCCACTGTACCATCAGGAAACTTTGATTTATTATCTGAGAAATTCACCATCCATCTGCATGAAGAGGTCACAGAAACAACTTCCCTAATGTGAATCTGAGACCCCTATTATTTCCCACTTATTGCTACAAGCATGAAAAATTGTTCTAATTGAGAAAGTTGAGCTTTCAGGACTTGTTGCCATGGCTGAATTCATATGAATATTTAGAAGCAATCCTTATTGTGTTGTTTTTTTTTTAAACCTATAAACTCTGACAATTTTCACAGGTTTTTGCTAATTAATGCCACCATTGTGGAAATGGAAGCAGTTCTGCAAACAAGCTGCGACAAATGGGATTTTTATTGCCAGTGGAAAAGCCTAGGGAATAATTAGCAGGTCTGCAGAGATCTCTTGATTACAGACATCTGCATTGGTAATGTCCAGACTCTAAGATCACTGAGGGAAATGTTTAGGGATTTTCACCTTAGGGCACATTTATGTTGTCAGCTACACCCTTCAAACTGCAGTCAGACAAATGTGGGAAAATATTTTGTGAAATGTTAGACCAATGAACCTGATATTGACTAATCTGGACTAGGGAAACTGGCTTTGCATTCCAAAGTACTGTCCAGAAGCCAAGACTTGCATATGTAACATTTTGATATCTCATTAAACTTGATTTCACAGAGATATTTCTCAGCACTGCATTTGAGTTGCAGTGTGTTGCCTAAGTTGCTTTTGCAGTTGTCGCTGCTTCGTTGAATAGGATACAGAGGAAACAGGGAGACTGGTTATTAAAAACCCACACGGCTCCTTTAAAATGGTGCACTGAGAAAACAATTCACATCAACACAGGATTTATTAGTGCAGGTTGAAGAGTAACTTGATTTGGGATTTTCCTACTCTTGCCAAAGTGATTCACAATATCAATCATGAATCTACTTATAGAAGCAGTCAATGTTTTAAACAGTAGGCTTTTAAAGTGGCTAATATGGTATTTTATACCTTCAAAGCAGATTTTTAAGCTTGGGTTTTAAAGATGTATGATCATATTTATTTTTATAGTATTGGTTTCTGCTCTATTAAATACCTTGTAGATCTCAAACAAAAGCTCATTCCTTCTTCTGAAGAGCTTACAGAGCAAAGATTTAATTGCTTTTACCAATTGTCTGTATGTAGAATTTAAAACATCAAATATATTGTCTTTGATTGTAAAACACATGTGGCACAATGTATCTCTTTCTTGCTTAGAATCTCTCTGTGACAGAATCTTCTCTATCCCAAGTTTGCATCAGAAAATATCTTTAAATGCATATTTAAACCTAGCTTTCTCTAGAAAAGCCATTAAGCAAATGATTAATTTTAAGATACATTTCAGTCCCAGTGGCATCATTTATCCTACTTGCTGGTCAGACAGTCACTTACAACAAAATTAAGTACTGACCATTTTTGTATTCTGTATCTAAGCTACCCTATGAGATGTCATGTGAAGCTGGAGTAATTCTTTTGGCTTCTAAGTCTCCGTGTACACAGTGCATATGCAGAGCTGTGCCCTGTACCACACTAATGTGTGAGTCAGCAATCAATCACCAGCGTTGTGCTGTTGGCTTCTGAAGTCTGGAACCCATGGAATACAGCAAGTTCTTCCTTAGAGTCAACTGGCACTGTCAGGATTTGCACTATCAGTTGTACCTATGGATGACTTTTTTTCCCTCCCTGTACCTCAAAGTAGATGCATGAGGGATTTTCTGTTCTTCAGAGTAGAAAATTTCATCAGATTTCTCTTCAGTTGACTTTTCTAGTCTTTCTGTAATGAGTGGAAGGACCAAATGGTTAGTAAAGAGAATTCAGATTTGCAAAAGATATTTCAAGTAACTGGAATGTGTATGACGAAGATGCGTATTTGTGAACATTCAGTACCAGAACTGGTGCTTTGCTATTGCCTGACACAAAGAATTTACGGACATATGGAGTAACACCAGAAGGAGGTCTTTAGTAGCCTTGTTTTTACTCCTTATGAAGTCTTTCCAGAAGTCCTTAGTGGCATCTGTGATGACAAATATGTTGTCACTGCCCTGGGCAGATGGGAAATCCCCAGAGAAATTGTTTTGGAGTGCTGTTTTCTGGTCAGATTGTAACAAATAATGATTTCATGAAATATGGAGTTTGGGGAGATGTGGGTAAAGGGATATTATAGCTTAGAATGTCCTGCAGATAGAATTTTCATTTATTAGTGAGTGATACATATTTTTTTTTTAAGGCAGGGGTATTTACATGTATAATCCAGATGACTTTGAGCTCAAATTTGGTGCATTTTTCTGCTTAATTTAAGGAAATATTTTACAGTGGTTAAGGTATGATTATGTGGTATGAATATCTGCGGTTCAGAAATATGATATGAATTCCTGTAAATAAGGTATTCAAATATAAATGTGTTTGACTGTTTTCTAATGAGCCTCGTTCACAGGCCCTGCAGGGTTAATTAGGTTCCTAGATCTTATCTTTACTCTATTACACAAAAGGCAAAAACCTCTACAGGAACTGAATCTACTCAGAAAGAGCAAATAAACTAGCTTAAATGATCACAAACTGACCAAGCTTTTCTGCTTCAGCTCCCTGCATGCCTTCAGGCATCAGGGATTTAAAAGCACTGAGATTACAGGACCATAAAAATACACATTTACATTTACATGTGGTCACATGCAAAATTTAAGATTTAAAGAAAGTCACAAAGGGAATGTTTAACATAAGTAGTCAGGCACAAGCTGAGTTAATGACACAGCAAACCCAGCAGAAACACAAGAAAAACATGTAAACCTTCATCTATTATTAGTTGCCATAGCCCACACTCCAGAGTGCAGGGATGCGTGGTCATTAAGGTCTGTTCTTTTCCTCTAGAGTTTTTACTGCTGTGTGAGTGGGAGCTAGGCAAGTGCTGAAGTGTATGTAGTGAGTTAATGGGAGAGAGTTTTGTTTTGAATTTTGTTTCCTTGCTTGATGCTTAAATCATGAGTAATATGAAAAAAAAGCAACCAGAACCATCTTTAAACCCTAAGTAGGGAGATTCTGCAGGAGGGCTCTCTGTGCAGTGCACTGGACACCATAATCACGTTGTGAGGGGCTGATAGACGGCTGCGGATGGCTCCCAGGATGCATGCTGCTTCCTTCTTGCACTGATGTGAAGAATTTTCATTCCTGCAGCCACTGACTGTCAGGCTGACATTTAGCACTGAGGCTTGTACATCTGCTACAGGCAATCTCTTCCCTTAAAAGTTGCGTGTCATCCTCTAATGCAGGCATTCTTTTACTGAAAAGCTTCAGGAATAGACTTTTTTTTCTTTCTTTTTGTTATCTGTATCTTTTTTTTTTTTCTTTTTTCCCTTTCATTTTTCCCTCATTTGCTTTAGTAGGGAATAGATAATTTTTTCATAGGAATGTCCTTTCAGAAAATCTACACCACAATGGTTCAGTTTAAGGAAATCTGAGTTCTGGTTGTGTATCTATGAATCTGTTCGTGTGCACATGCAGAAACACAGAAAGGGAGTGCAGGCGTTCCCTGGGGAGAAGTGAAATCTGTCTGTCTTGAGAAAACTATGTTGAATTATAATACAGAAAATTAGAACGAGGATTTCTGAAGCAGGACGTTATTCAGCAACTAATTTCAAATGGCAGATGAGCTTCAGAAGCTAGTTGTCCCTTTGCAGATCTTTATCCTGCAAAAATACATATTAGTTCCTTTGTACACTACAAATTACCGTCTTAGGCAGGGTCAGATCCTCAGCTGGTCTAGCTCAGCATAGTAATGGAGATCAATAGTGGTGCTACTTTATATCAGCCCTGTTTTTAGAATGCTAATTGTTTAACCTTGCAAAGTGGAAAGTATAGCGTTATTTGTGTCATAGTGAAAGGGAAGTCAAGCTATCAAGAGGGATTTTGCCCCATTAGTCATTGAATAAACAAAGGGGGGGAAAAAAGGTCACGCCATTATGTACGCACTTTTTTTTTTTTGCACTTAATTAGACTAATTGAAGTCTGTGGCATTACAGATGTGCTGAAAGCTAAGCATATAAAGAAATCTTTACAGGACAGGGACGTGGATTGTTAGACTGGGAAAAGAAATAAAATCAGATGTTTTTGTTATTTTGTCTCTCACTGGAGTTTTCTCCTAGGATTTGTTATGATTTACTGTCATTACATATTATGTAAACAGTCACTGTTTCCATGAAGTGGGAGGTCCTGTTAATCTTCTTCTGAGTAGCTATTCAGCATTGTTTGTGAACTTAGCTGGAAACATACATTCTTACTGTAATGGAATGATTGAGAAGCCGTATGCCCTATAGCCTTCAGTTATGGTTCTGACCCTATAAGATATGTAGGTGGGGTTTCCCTATTAACAGTCAACCAATAAATCCAGAGGAAATCTGAGATGATTTCCCTGCTTCCCGCTGTTGTTTCCTCTGTAGTGGATGCTCTTGACTCATCCAGATCAGCAATTGTCTGCCTTAGGGCCCATGAAAATGCTTTGAAGGGATACTTTATTTTTGGAGTTTAGGAACTAACTGAAGGCAGGTGTTTCAAAAAATATTGAAAATGGAGAATGAAGCCTCACTTTCTTTCCAGCTCCCATTTAAGTCCCCTATGAAAGTGCATGTTTACTTCATCTCTGTCCAGCAAAAACTTTGTTACTTAGTTATAAGGGGTGTCCATGCTTTCTTCGAGCGCAAACCAATTCCGGGAAATGCATTGTTTATAATCTTGTATACACGCTGTTAGATCTTTTGGGATTTCCTTAGAAGGAAAATAAGTCTATAGATTAAATGCTCTGTTCCTGAACTGTCCTGTGAGCATAACGTGGTAGTATTGAACTGCTTGATCACAATACAATCCTCCCCTCAATTTATTGAAGATGGAACTCATCTGACTTTTCTAGTACAATCAGAGACACTACATGATAGTACATGTTGGGGATGTAAAGCACAAGACTTCTTGTTTTTATATGGGTGACTTTTACAAGGATTTATTTCCATCTTTTACTCAGTTTTGTGTATCTTCTTTAACTTGGAAGGGCTCAGCTGAACATAAATCCTGCAGCACATACAAAATTTCTGATTTAAGTTTGGAGAGTACTACATGCATTTTCTTCTTGATGCCCTGTCTTTCCATATTTGTTCCCTAACCTGTGCTGCTATTCTCACAGACATCTGTGGGAGTTCTCCTAGGATGTCTGAGAGTAATGTAATAATTCTTTTTTTTTCTTTTTCTTTTTTTTTTTCCCAGGAGTGATTTCTTCAGTGCTGCCATTCCATTGGAGA
Source organism: Phasianus colchicus (assembly GCF_987193195.1). Lineage (NCBI taxonomy): Eukaryota > Metazoa > Chordata > Aves > Galliformes > Phasianidae > Phasianus > Phasianus colchicus. The sequence continues at coordinate 13,295,327 of NC_143437.1, read as the reverse complement.
TTGCAATAGAATCTCCTTCCATGATAGTCACCACGCTGGAGTAAGTTCTCTGGTTGTGCTTCCTGTCATCAGGTGTCACTCCATCCAGATGTCTGCAAGGAGAAGGTAAGCTATATACACCAGTCTTGCTCACTTAGCTACCAAACATGCATATTTCATTGATCTCTTTAAACCACTTTCCTGCAGTGGAAATTTCAGATAACTAATGAGGTATGCCAACAGCTCTCTGATTGTCCATCTGCTGGTCTGACAGCTTAAATATTACCATTTATGTCTCCTTGAATGATTTTTCACCACATATGGTTCTCAAAGACAAGCTTTTCTTTTTTTTTTTTTTGTGCACCAGGTAAATTGTCAGACAAGTGATATATATGAGCATGATGGGTGTATACACGCATGACAAGCAGAAAGAAGAATCTACTATTTGGGTTGATTTTTCAGTGCACTCGCTTTTTGCTGATAAATGAAACAAATACATAATTTCAGTGAGATGACTATGCAAGTTGGTGAGGGAGTGTGCATCGATGTGCATCTGCAGGGTGAAGGCATCTCGGTTGTTAGCTGGTGAAATCTGTCCAGCAGACACACATTTTACAAACAATTACTTTCATGACAAATCTTTCAGCTTCTTAGGGCTTTAATTACTCCTTCTGCTCTATACCAACCATGTATGTTTGTTTATAGATATTGTTAGAATTTTGAGTTTCTATAGAGGAGTTTGCTCTAAGTAGACTTTTTTTTCTTCCAACTAAGAGAGAGGAATATTTGAAATAGATTTAAGAAATAGACAAGCATTCTTGATTTGTCTCTTTAGGGTTTTATTCCCTGATGCAAATTATTCGTAACTCCCATCAAAGCCAGTACACTAATAGTTCTTCACAGCAGGAAAAGCACTGAAGTCATTGGGAATTATTTGTATCCTGTTGTGGGGGAATATTCCTTCTGGGAAACTGTGAATCTCCTGTTTACCATAAGCAATTAATTACTGCCCTGGCAGTAATAAATCATTCAAGAATTTGTAGTAATCCCTATAAATACTTAAGTGTACCTATGCTTTGATTATCGCTTCTTTCTAATATAAAAGTGATTGATGTGAGTTATAATACTAACATATAGATTTCTACTGACATTTTGTTTATGGTTTACCCTTTATTCATTATGCTGTAGTACTTGTTTCAGATTCAGTGTTATGAGCAGGCATGCTGCAGATCTCTTCTCCAAATTTCACCCATTGCTCGTGAGAATTTCAACTTCTCGATAAATAAATATTTTAGGTCAGGTCTTGAAAACACTGAAGTCCTTATTTGCATGTTATTTTTGGAACGTGCCCATGTCTTAGTGGAACTCACATACCACAGTATCTGATGGAAGAAATAGAGAGATGTAACTTCGTGCCTTGGTTTTGAGTGTCAGAGGGGAGGGGAGCTGAAGAGATGGGAGAAGGAGTAGACAGATTCAGTGACTGAGCTTTCCCTGCAGAGGAGGAAAAAGGTTTTAGTACTGACAGTATGTAGAACAAATGTAGCATCAATGGCATGCATCTTCCAAAGAGAGCTAAAATGATTTTTAGCTCTCAGGCTAAAACAAACTTCTGTAGCAGCGCTGGCAGATTGTAGCAAGCTGTGCTCTCTCTATCCTGTTTGTTCTGGCTTTTTTTTTCTTTTTTTTCCTGGGAACAGAGGTTATTTCTCTCTCAACTATCTTCTAGTTCAAGAATGAAGAACATGTGCCTTCATGGTTACCTTCTGAGGCATCTCTGCTCCTAGGCTGTGAGATTAACTTCATTATTTTTCTTCTAATTATCAGTCTATTCATGAATTGCCTGTTAGTAACATTTTAGGCCTGTACTGAACCATCCCTACTGACCAGATATCTACAGTTTCCACTTTCCGACCACGTGCAGGCAGAAGAGATTTCTAGACTAGGGTATTTCCTGCTGTCTTCAGACTAGCAACTTATGTGCTACTTTATAAACAGGAATAGTTTGAGGCCATCTTTAAATACCAGAATTGGAATTGATCTGAAAATAATAATAATAATCTTTGGGATACAGTGTTTTAATTTTCATGCCATCAAGAGAGTTATGGCTTTATTAAACACAGTCATTTCAACAGGTGATTTTGACAGTGCCAAAGATCTTTTCCATGTCAGTGAACTGAATCTCATATTACAAAGTTATTCATTTTCCTCCAGACCTCTTAGCATAATAAGGTAAAGAGTGACTGGTCAAATGCTCAGAATAGGTTTCTGGGATTTAGGAAAAATTATGAATGGGAAAAATCACATATGATGAATGCACAAGCAGAAGGTGTTTCTACAGAAAAGTGCTTACTGTGGGCTTATCTGTGAGTGGGTGCCTCTGTGAAGCCCCAGTGGGGAGAACAACACAGGTTTGTGGTCCCAGATGCTTCAAGGTGGAGAATTTTCTAGCTAATCAGCAGAGCTTCACAAAATTTTAATCAAGGAAGGTAGAAAGATTTGAGTAAAATGAACCCTTGAAAAACTTCTAGTTGTCTATGCAGATATCTGCACTTGATTTTCTTGGCAATTGAATTAAAAAATATGTATAAAACAGAGCCAGGTTTTGGTCACAGAGTAAGCTTACAGTTATAAAGAACCTGCAATTATGAAACACCCTGCATTGCTTTAATCATGTGATTTATATATCATTAATTCTTTAAAAAATTCCAATCAGGAGTTAGCTATACGATCAAGTCCTTATGCAATACAAACAGCTGGTTATCTTCCTATTGAAGATTATTCATTGCACTACTTTGTGTCTCTTGTTCTCCTAATAGCAAGGGCCTATGTAATTAAATGCTTTGTTGCATTGTACTGTGAGGTTAGTGTGCATAAGTTTTGTATAATTTTTTGTATTTTTCTTTTACAAGCCTTTCAACTGTTTGCTGAACATGACTGGAGCAGTATGAAATCTTTCGGTGTCAGATTTGACACTTTCTGCTTCTGCTATGGTATCTTCTATCAAACACTAACCTACTGGTGAGGAGACTGTAAAATATTGATAAGAGCATAGAATCATTAACACAAAGTAGTTTTCCACATCCTGTCACATAGCTGCTCATGCAGTTGATGTTCAACTTTGGTAGCATATAATTAGAGATGTGGAACTCTGTTTTAATCAAATATTACAAAACAAGAGACAGATCCTCTTCTGCAAATGTCCTGGCATTTATTTTCTATTCGGCTGCGCTGATATTTCATTCTCTGAAAAGCTTTGTCTTTGAAGCTTATAAATTGAGATAGATTATGTTTCTTACTACTGAGCTTTCCGGAGATCTGTTGGAAGCCTGAGGTTCCCTGTCTCCACTTGTGTAATAAACTGCAGATGCTGTATGCCTCTCTACCTGATGAGCTGTCAATTTGCTGGATAGATAAGCTGTCAGGAAACTGAAGAGGTTTCAGTTTGAAATCTTTCTTGATTGAAAAAAAAAAAAAAAAAGTAGAAGTGGTTCTGTGAAACGTCTTGATTTCACCAAATCAGCATTTTCTCCAGCAACGATCAATTCTAAGACAAGCCAGAAGCACATGTGTTCAGCTAAATTTTGGAACTCTGCTACTGTACTTCTTTTGAGTAACAAGGATTTGGGGCCTCTGTGATTAGAGGTAGCTTGCACTGCACAGGCAGACTTGTTCAGTGGTGAGTCATGAGGCAAGGAAACAGGGTGAGAGTTCAGTAGGTAGGGTAGGGGCCTTGAACATAGAAAAGTTAGTGCTAGCAAGGACTCATTTCAAGATCCCCAAAATACTTGGCACTACAGGATTTGCATGTATATGGTATGAGGTGGACATTACATGGAAATTAACAAACGAAGTGGCTAGTTTAAGTTCAGAATGTTAGCATAACAGGCAGTGGATATGTATTTTGGAGCTTCTATTAAAGGACAAATAGTGGAAAATGTCTCGCGTTAATTATTCTAGAGATACTCTTTTCAATCAAACACTAGTTTCTGACTACTTTTATCTTGGTTACGGAAAGTGTTCATATGAAGAGTCCTAAGTAAATGGACTAGATCCTGACTCTTTAGAACTCAATTGGAATTATGCTGTTTATTTCATTAAGAATTAGATTGAGCCTTTAGGAACAGAGAGTTTAATTACTACTAAAATGGAATAGATCCAGTGCACGGATTCTTTCATCAGCTTTCAAAATCTCTCTGGTAAAAGCCAAAATGTTTTAAGCAGAACACAGCATCCACAAAAAGCCTAAAAAGTTCCATGTCTAAATCTCTTCTCTGTGTGTGAAGGTGGCCCTAGTCAATATGTTGAATAGTTAGCAGCCAGGATATGGTAAGTCTCACAGCCATGTTTTTGGGCCAACTGACAGCAGAAGAAAGTTCCCGTGTGAATGCTGAGTGCTCTGGCTAGCTCTGTTGAGCCAAACTGTTTCTTCAAAGACTAGACAGTGCTGAACTTAGTAACGTGAAAAATGTGACTTTTAAAAATTCTATTTTAAGTCCACAGCTGGATTTTCAGTCAATTAGGATGTTTCTTTTCTTGTGTTTTCTGGATAAAATATTACCTTAAGTCAACCAACTTATGTTTTATTCTGCTCTTAAATGACGGGAAATGTAGCCTGCATTTTTATGAATTTTCAAAACCAAACTTTTTTTTCTGATTGTTATAAATAATATCTGCAAGTGATCAGGACCTAAGGTTTCTCTTCTAAATGCCTACTGGTTCCTGCTAAGATGGAATATTCAGACAAAGCATTGATTTTAAACTCAGTCATGCCTTAGAAATCTTGAATAATTACAGACTGTAGTTCAGATTATACATTTATCTAAAATGACCCTGACTTAGAGAAAAGGATATTAACATTATGAGAGATCTCAAAAAAATTTTGGGGTCAAAATTAGCCTCTAGAACTATATTTTTTTTCTATTACAGGGCACATAGAGTTTGTTTTTTTCCCAGCATTTCTCTTTATCTGCTTGCCAGCAAGCAATTTGAATTTGACTGCAACTCAAATCAGTGCCATTTCCTTATAAAGCGATGAGTAATTTTTTTTCTGCTACAAACTAAAAATGTCCTAACGGAATTCATTTTCTCTCATGTACCTTTCCTCAGCATAAAACTTAAGTGTGAAAAGAGGATGCGTATGTAACCCTGGATTCACTTTCTAATGAGACTGTCAAAGTTTCTTTGAAAGCCCACACGTCTAGCATACCTCTGCTGAGCAGTTGTAGGACTATATTTAAGAATGCCTCTCTTGACACTTCTGAAGTAAACACTACATTCTACTCTGTACCTTCCTTCTTCATGGTTGGATAGGATTTTTCTGGTGATATAAGCATAGTATCACCAGATACTATGTCTAAACAGCATGGCGTTGGACTAGGAATATATGGGGTCTGGTCTACAGACATTTGATACTCATTTTATCATAGGGTGAAAGGAGAGGAATTGTAGTCTGCAGCACTCTGAAATGGTAGTTTGGGGTATGAGAAAAGACACTTGCCAGGAGATTTGCTTTATCTTTCTCTGAACATGCCTATAAATTGCATGATGCAATGTTTTGTAAGGCTCAGGAGCTTAAAAGCTAATGGGATGTATTTCTGTATCCAGTTATTCCCACATTACAGTTTCACATACCACAAGAAAGAAAGAAGGAAAGACAGAAAATAGGAAAAAGAGGAAGAGTGGGACAGGATGGGGGGGGGAGGGGGAGGAGGGTGTGACAGGGAGAGGTGAAGGAACCAAAGAAACCAATTTGTTTTCTATCGTCATTCTATGCATCTCAATACTTGGTTTCCAGTAATGTTCGTTGTCCCAGGCATACACACCATCTTTTAAAAACAGAAAAGACTTTGAAGGTAAGTCTATTGAGTTTGTGTGTGTATAAGGAGCATACTAACTGGCCATTAAAAGAAAAGTTAGTAACTACCTCTACTGTGTCATTTCCTCAACTATGCAATGGGAGAAATATAAAATATGGCTAGATTATTATTCCATATAATTCATAGAAATACAGTCTGAATATGAGTAGATGGAGGTAGAGATAGGTTAATATGGGTCTAATGTCTTAGAGCACCACTGTAAGTAGGGAAACATGCCCTTTTTAAAGTCTTTGTATTTAACAGCTGTGGACTTCAGAAAGGAACAACAGGCTTACACTTAACGAGTATAAGGCATTTTATTCTTAGAAATAAAAGAAGAACCTGATAGAAGTAGTCAACATGGGTTCACTGAAGGGAGATCATGCTTGACTAATATGGCAGCCTTCTATGATATCATCGCTAGCTGGGTAGATGAGGGGAAAGCAGTGGATGCTGGATGCTGTCTACCTTGATTTCAGCAAGGCTTTTGACACTGACTCCCACAGACTCCTAGGTAAGCTTAGAAACTGTGAGATAGATGAGTAGGCAGTGAGGTAGACTGAGAATTGGCTGCCTGGCAGGGATCAGAGTGTTGTGATCAGTGGCACAGAGCCTACGTGGAGGCATGCAACTAGTGGCATTCCCCAGGGCTGGGTGCTGAGTATGGTCTTGTTCACTCTCTCTCTTTATCCCTATTGTTGGTGATATTGAACAAGTTTGCTGCTGATACAAAGCTGGGATGAAATGGCTGACACACTAGAAGGCTGTGCTGCCATTCAGCAAGACCTGGACAGGCTGGAGAGCTCAGCAGAGAGGAACCAGATGAGATTCAGTGAAGGCAAGTGCAGAGTCCTACAACTGGGGTGGAAAAAACACATGCATCAGTACAGGTTAGGGGCTGACTTGCTGGATAGGGGCTCTTTGGAGAAGGACCTTAATTTTCTGGTGGACAGCAGGTTGGCCATGGGCCTGCAGTGTGCCACTGTGGCTGAGAAGGTCTTCTGGGGTGCATCAAGAAGAGTGTGGCCAGCAGGTCTAGTCAGGTTCTCTTCCTCTTCTACTCTGCCCTGGTAGGGCCATGTTTGGAATACTCTGTCCAGTTCTGGACTCCCTTGTTCAAGAAAGACAGGGGACTTCTAGAGAGAGAGTCCAGTGGGGGACTACAGAGATGATTAGGGACCTGGAGCATCTCCATGTGAGAGAAGTATTAGAGATGGAGGTTGGTGGCCCTGCCTGTGATAGGGGGTTTGGAGCTTGATGATCTCTGAGGTCCCTTCCAACCCAAGCCATTCTATGATAGGCTAAGAGACTTGGGAACGTTCAGCCTGGAGAAGGCAGAGGAGGGACCTTATCAATGCTTATAAATATCAAAAGGATGGGACTTAAGTGGATGGGAGCAGATCTTTTCCATGGTGCACAGTAATAAGGCAGAAACTGCAATACAAGAAGTTCCATCTGAACATGAGGAAAAACTTCTTTGAAGGCTACACAGCACTGGAACAGGCAGAACTTTTTTTTGACTACATTCTCTTACTAAAATATACATATATATATATATACACACACACACACACACATATATATATATAAAATTTGTAAATTTCTAGCCTCTTCTTCCCTTTGCCAGGTGGCAGTCTGAGCTGCCTTGTCAGAGGATCTCCCGTAAGGTCCTTATTTGTAGCCTTATGTTAGCTAGTCTGCATGTTCAACCTACACACTATGCAGTACAGTCAGATGTAGATCAACAAATGCGGGCAAAAGGCTGTTTTTAACTTGTACTGCCCATATATGATTGCAGGGAAACCTCCTAGTCACATCCTTCCCTCAAACACATTCATCAAATCTTATCTTGCAGTGAGGAAAGCAATTTTTAGATCAAATAGCGAACAGCAAGAATAGTTGAATATAATACATTTCTTGTTAAGTTTCAGAGAAAAGTTACCAAATCTATCGTATTTTCTACACTTTGAAAGACTGAGGATTTTTATAAGAAGGCATCAGCTGTCATATAATCAAATAAGGCCCAAACCTTATTTTGGTGAAGACGAGTAGTGCGCTTATTGCAAGATTGTAGAATTGCAAAGGGAAGTCCATACTCTTTTAGCATCCCTGTTGGAAGAGGGTAAAGGGACCTTCCTTCCATTTTTGCACATGGTGTTTAAAATGTCAGCATACTTAAAACTTCACTGTGGTGAAACCAAGATATGTAAAGAGAGCTTATTTAACAGTGAAAAACAGTGAAATTCTTAAGGGGGAAAAAATGGCATTATTGGCTCTGCCTGCTTCCCATGGGAATTTGCTCAATTTTTTTCCCATGGGCCAGGACTCCGTTTCAGCCCAGCCCTGGCCAGCCTCTCCCTGCCCCAGTGCTGCTGTAGGATCTCTCTCAAACTCTCCCACAGACCCGCCTGGCCCAGCCTTAGGCCCTGCTGAACCAACCCTGACAAGCAATATGATGTCTTTCCTTCAGCCCCGGCCCTGAGCCCACAGATTTGGCTGGGGCTCAGGGCTCTGGGTTCTGGACTACTCCTGGCTGCTGCTGCATGCTTGTCCTGCTTGCCTCACTGTCTGTCCCCTGGCAAAGTCATCACACTCAGCAGCTGGTCCCTGAGATGTTAGCTGGCTCTTGTTGCACCCTGACATGACACTTTCCTTTTCTTGTTCTCAGGGCTTGGCTGAACTGTTCATTTTCAGTCTGTAAAGTGTAGTTGCAAGGCTCTAAAATATTTAGGCTATTTGGTGCCTTCTTTCTGGCACTGCTTCTTTCTCTGAAGATAGTGTACATCTTCAGATTTTGTGTATGCAATTCATCATTTATATCTAACCTCCTCTGTGAGTTAAGTTCCAGGAAAACAAGATAGCAGAATTCCAGATGGCATGCGGGTACAATTCAAGGGAAGGTGTATTTGCTATTTCTTCAGTGTATTAATCAGAAAACTTCTCAGAAAACATTTCTGCTGTTCCAGCTTTGTTAATTGGCCTGATTATTAAACCATTGGTGTTTGTAATACTGTGGGTTGCCAAACAGTGAACAAGCTTTTGGCATAGTCTTGTACTGTTTTTTACTTTACGCTGGCAAGTATTTAATTGTTTGGGAATTGGTCCAACATACACTGCCCTTCCCATTATTGATTGCTAGAACAGCCAGCATGTTTTGTAACTGCCTGTTTTAAAGACCGACAACTGCATTTGAAGTGTATAGTCTGTATTTTGTCAGCTGCAGCAGGGAAACATTATTGGAACTGGATCACATAATGCACAAACCTGATAGATGGACTCAATTAAATCAACAATAATATAGCAGTTGGCACATTCGTTGTGGCCACTCTGATCCTTCTCTAAAATTTTTCCAAATCCTTTTTGTTCTCCAAACCTCTGATCAAAACGTTAGGCCCTTTATAACCCTAATTCAAACATCACTTCAGAGGTTAACACGTTTGAACTCCCAAAGCAGTGCTTTTAACTTCTATCCTGTGGTCAATAAGAGGCAAACTTTATCTATAAACAGTGTCAGATGGTGTCTCACACATTGCACTTAAGAAACCTTACTCCTGACAGTTCCTTGACCTTGGTGGCCTTGCAGACTGGGCAGCTTAAATGACACTGAACAGGGTACCAGTGGGAAGATCACATGCTTGATACTGTAAAGCTGACAGCAAACTGACAGTTCTAAGGGTGTGAGGAAGGAGGCAGGAGAGCATCTGAAAAAAGCAAACAATGAAGTCTGGCCCAAAACAGCACGTTAGGATAACTATTGGGTATTTTTTACATCCAGGTCTCTGTTTTTTTTCTCTTGATCATAGATGAATTACATGCATATATTCTAGGCAGGTAGAAAAGAAGATTTCCTGGTGGTTAGTCTTTCCCTTTTGTGTCTGATAATGTTGCAAATTACAGTAATGTCAGGAAGGGCATGGCCAGAAAATGTATTACTGTTGAGCAATGCTCTCGTTAGCAAACAGAAGCTGAATCTTCAGATGATATTAATAGGGAAAAGTTTTGTTACATTGTGTTAATTTGGAGTAGATGAGGGACTTGTCCTAAGAAGCACAAGGGGAATTCAACATACAGTTCTTACTGAAAACCCTCTAAAAGTAATGTGACTACAGGAATGACAGTTGAAATTGCATGAGAAGACTCAGATTATCCAATTTTGGTTTGTTATTTCTTTTTGTTACTTAACAAAGCAGTTTGAAAAGTACTGTAAAAAGTAATAGTGTCCAATATTGAAGAGAGAAGGGTTTCCATTCTGATTGCTTTATTGAGGTTGATAGCACAAAATTTGGGACAAAGTAGAGTCAAAACTTTTGCAGTTCTTCAGAAAGTACTTCCTTAGAGCTGGAGGTAATTCCTCAACAACCTTCTTTTATCTGCAGATCTTGTGTCAGATTTGCTCTGGGTGTTACGTATCAGTAGCAAATACTGTGTGATCTACAGCTGATGCACTTTTACTGTAAAGGCAACCTAATTAGCAGAACTCTGTTATATAAAACCTTTTGTCAAGAGCTGAACTGGAACATGACAGTTTTACTGCTATAAGTATGTCTGCAGAAGCAGGTTTTGAAAGCCAGCTGTGTCCATCAGAATCATTTCTCTTCATGTACCTGATGTATCTAGCTATAATGACACAAATCTGTAACACACATGTAGCCTCCAATCTATTTCTAGGCTCTTGAGCACAGAAAACATTTATTACGCATGCCCATGCTCTGTGACAACATACATCTTCTGTTACAGATTGTGTGAGCAACTTGAACATACAGTAACTAAAGGCTTACATATGCTGATCTTGAGGGAATAATGAGTCTGGAGGGGGAGATATATTCCTGACATGCTGACATATTTCAAAGGCTCCTATTTCTTAGTGTTCACAACTGCAAATTGTTTGATCACTGAGTTGCTATAATTCAAGTTTGCAGAGAATGATACAGTGGATATGATTATTTTATCCTCTTCTTCCCATGCTTGGGCCACCTGAGATCTGCAAAATCTTTGTATTTGTATTACTGAAATTAATCAAGGTATCCCTGATGGCTACCTGACAGAAAAGTAGTGTTTTGTTTCCAAGTTGCAAAATGCATGCAAATTGGATACAGTGTTTGTTTGTTCATGGATTAAGGGAATGAATGTGGAAAATCAGACACCTAGGTTTCAGAAATGACTGAACAGAGGTTATCTGGCTAGTGACAGTCAAATCTTGAATCAAGGGCTCATAATGACAACTATTGGGCAAGCTTAAGAGTCAAGAGGAAGAGTGGTGCTTAATATGTAATATAAAATTTGAGGATGCTTAATCAAGATGAAGATTTTTAAGTATTTTCCCCTCTTACTTGCTTCTTCATATTTATCATGTACTGAAATACAATGGTTACCATAACTTGAATTATTCCTTCTCTGAATATAGTTACCCAAAAATTCTCTCTACAGTTGATGCTATCAGAGGCAGGTAAACTGTTTATACAGCTGATTCCTGTTTAGTGGGTATAAAGTTACTGTAATTTATTTTGTAGGAAAACAGTGAAGTTTTTGTTTATATCCAAGATTATTTTCTAAGGGAACAGATGAACAGCTGAAAAACTTAAATAAGAGTAAATCTTTGTGGTTTTTTTTTTTCCCCCCAGATATTTTGCCTTTGGAAAATGTCATTTCTGAATACCTTTAGAAATGTTTGCTCACAGGAAATTTTCAAAGATATAACATTTGGCCTTGTTGATGCACGTTCCTCCTAAATTTTCACAAAATCTTTTCAAAATTTCTTCAGTTTATTCTCCAAAAGAAAAAAAAAAAAGAAAAGCAATATTTTCATCACCTGATTAATTTTTTCTATGTTATTCGTGACAAAATGACAAGATCATTGATCAATTCTTTTGTCTATAAACATAGTTTAAACATCACTTTTAAATGGAAAAGATAGACCAAACAATCTGATAAGGATTCCCGATTGTGTACACCGCATGTCTCCTTGTAATTGCATAGCTCTGGACTCACTGGTTGCAGTATCTTTACTATTAATTACATAAATCTTCATTCTCTGTTTCTGTAACATATCCATTGGATTGGATTCAGCATGGAGTTTTGCAGGTCTTTGTCTATAGCCTGCACTTACATTATCCGAGTATCCTATTCCAAATTAAATAAAAATCAGAGCAATAAGCAGTGAATTTGGAGTATAGAAGTGCATTGCATTCCTTGTTGCCTGACTGTGTTCTGTAGCTCACCCGTAAGGGGTATATCACAGCACAGTGCAACAATCTTTGAGAAGATGAGAGGGCCTATGTTCAAGTTACTTTCTGATCAAATAAGAACTGCCTCTAAACACAGACAATCCAAAGAGGCAAAAAAGCTGAAGAAAACTTCTCTTTTTACTCATGATATAACACAGTGAAAAGAGCCCTTTGCTTCATATGCTTGTCAATATGCAAAGTCCTTATGTCAGTGTATGAAATTAAAGCCTAGTTGAGCTAGTTACATAATCATTGCATCAGCTTTCCCTTTTTAACATATTTTTTGATTTTTCAATTTTGAAATTGTCATATTCAGAACTGAAAACAGCATGCCAGGAACTACAGAGAAATGCAGATCTTTGAGAAAGATATTGGTCTTTTCCCAGTACTCTGCTCCTCTGTTGTGTGATCTTTATTCTACCTTACTTTTTTGAAGGGTATTGTCTGGCCTAGGATAAATGACCTCAGTGTCTCTCTGCAGCGTGCGTGCACAGCAGATGGCTGAAGAAAAGTAGCATCAGCTGTGCACAAACAGCAAAGGTAGCCTGACTTCCTCAGGAGGGAAGGAAGATTTCAAATGTCAATTTCAAACATGTCAAATGTTTTTCTCACCAGAAAATTCAAAGCAAACTCTGTGACAGTCCTTGTCCCATGCGACCTTGCTGCTTGAGGTAAAGTAAGTGCCAGCCATAAGCTAGTCTGGAATTCCCCACTTGATGCATTAAGCATTTGCTCAATGAATGTAGGAGGCACTTAATTTTCTCTAGCTTTGAGAGGTGATAGAAATACTCAAGAAAAACAGGCGCCAATTGCGTGCATTAGTGCCTCCAGAAAAAGCTAATTCTCAGCTGAGGATACTGTGCAGAAGCATCTCCCATAAAAGCACAGAGTAAAACAAGATAGCAAGGTCTGACATGGATGAGTGATAACTACAGGGAGATATATACCTGCAGTGTCCCATGAACTTCCCAGGGCCTGTCACAGAGAGACAAGGCTGTTCACTGGTATTCTTTGAATCCCTGACCTCAACAGATTTTGCCTTTGTTACATAACAGTGAAAGTGCTGCCTCTAAAATAAGAAAAGAGAACTTACTGTGATAATCTCTGAGAGCTCAATGCAGGAGTTACGCAGGGACATTTGACCTCTAGTTTTCTGAGCAACAAGGAGTCTGTTTTACATCTGTTCCCTTCAGAGGTACCCAAAGTTTTCATTTGTTTATGAAAATTGTGATTTATACACTTACAAAAAAGTAGAGTATAATTACATCCAGTACAAACATCTGAAGTGACCAGTGCTTGTTACTTTTCCTGTCCTCTTACATGATAGTAAGATTGAGCACAAATGCACATGGGAGATGTGGCTGTCCTACCACTTTAGTCTCTAAGGGAGCTGTGCTGGAGATTAATTAACTAAAACAAACAATCATGAAATCTGGCCCATAATTAAAGGTAGATATGAATGTACATCAGTTCAGAATCTAATTCCCACAGCCATGAGAAGAGGAGCTTTGTGTTCACCGTGCGTCCCTTCACATCATTCAAAATTCTGGGAAAAGTCAAGAAACTAGTTAGGGCAAGAATAATTGTTGAAAAGTGGGAATTACAGAAGCAGCCACAAATGTGTACAACTCTAGAGATAAAACTCTTCCTTTTTTTTTTTTTTTTTTTGGTATAAAGTCTCTTGGTTAGTGTCCAAAGAAGGAGCTACTTCTGAGATGCTTTGCTGTTACCTGTGCTGTGTGTGTTCCGGAGGGATGGGTGTTGAGTCCAGGATGTGAATGAGGCTTGTTGGGAATGGCTTGCACTTTTCAGTGGTTGTCTCTGTGAAGGATTTGGTGGTTTTCCCTGTGAAGGATTTCTGGAGAAGGTCTCAGCCAGTCAATTCTAATAAGTCCAACTAAATACAGCACCACTTGCGGGCAGTACTGCTTTCTCCCTTCGAGGTGAGGAGGTTAGGTCAGTCTTAAGTGATTCAGTGGGCAGTGGGACACAAATACATGTGCCCTTGACCTGAGTTACTTGACAAAGCTGAACTGCCTTCAGTGGATCTGTGTGGGTTTACAGCAGCTGAAGAGCTGGCCCAATAGGACGTGAAGAGCTTCCTACTGCAGATGAAGCAATTCACTACCCACTTCTATTATTAGCAGATGAAGGGTTTTTCATTCAGGAAGAATGGCAAAATTGACTTCCTTTTTTTGGGCTCTGAAGTGAAAAATGAGCTGTTGTCATGAGCAATGTTGAAAAATACCTCTTGATTTTGAGAAAAGACATAGCTATTGACTCATTTTAGTTACTTACTGGCATATTAAACAGCCACTAATGATGAAGGGAATATGTGAAATGTTATATTTTTAGCTGAAAGATTAACTTAGGGAAATAACATATTTCTGAAAATTACTTTAAAGCATTGGACTGCTCTGCACTGCGATAAGACATGAACTGAGACCAAGAGTCTGAGAATCTGAATTCAGTTTGTGACTTTGTCACTGACACCTCGTGTGACCTCAGGGTACTTATATAAGCTCAGTGTGCCCTGTTTCCTTTTGTGAAAGGAGGAAAAAAAAAAACCCTTTCTGTTCCTCATGTTTGTCTATTCAGATTCAGGGCCATTTATTCTTTCTGCACCATACCAGAGAATGAGACTCAAGTCTATGTTGTAAGGGGCCCAGGGCTTTACCATAGAAGTCACTGTAAAAAGAACAAATTCTGTCATAGCTGGAATGTTGAATGCCAGAGCAAAATTAGAACAAGGCGATTCTGGTCTTGGACACACAATGCAATTTTTTTAATTACTACTTCAATCATTCATTATTTTTAAAACTAAAAGCAATGATGTTTACAAAATAAATAACCACATATTTACTTGTCACCAGCAAAGTGCTAAAAGGAGAATAAAGGAAATCATGTAGAACCCTTCTTCAGTGGGAGATCTCTCTAGGTCTCTTGAAAGGGAGCTGCAGAATTGGTCCAATACTGCTACTCTAAAGCACAGATGTTCCCTCCTAGTTCTCACGATGGTAGGGACCAAGTGCTGTCTCTCTCTGAAAGCACAAAGATACAGCTCTTCTTCCATGCTTCCACAGAGTTCTGGAAGTTCTTTCCTGTTATTTCCCTGGTCTGTGCCCCACAGGTCCAGTCTTCCCTCTGTGCTTGGGAATCACAGATTCATGCCGCTTGAAACTGCATTGCTGGTGATCCAGCAAAATGTCTATGTTCCCTTGAGGCCTGGGTGTTTAAGAGACACATCTTCTTTCCCTTCAGAAATGCAAAAGTGCTGAATAGGCTGACCTAAGACCTAAGTGTATCACGAGATTCCCTTGGATTGACAATCAGCCGTCTGCCTTGGATACAGATGGCATGGGATGAGTAAGTCCCTGAGGGTAAAGGCCCATATGTCTGTGTGTGTTTGCCAGTCATAGAGAGGGTCACCCACTGCAACACCTCCTTAAAAACTTATCATTAAGCCTGTCTCCTTTGTGAACTTTCTCATTATCATTTCATTGTGCTGTGCAGTTCTGGCCTGGCGCAATGAATATTGACTTCATGCTTGCTTTTCTAATTGAATTACAGTGGAACAGGCTGAGCCACTGAAGTTTCCTGCCTTCAGTCCTGCTTCCCTGGCAGCCAGCTGAATAGAGGCTGAAAGAAAAGCTGTTTGCTTGGGCATTATGGATAACAGAGACCTGTCACAAAGCTGCTACAATGATTTATTAAAAGACAGAAGAAATGAGAGAGAAAGAGTCATGCTCACTTCCAGCACCAGCTGCTCTCTGCTTATCTTCTATTCTTTTTTCTTTTTCTTGCTTGCTTTTTATTTTCTTTCACTCTTTCTTTCTGTCTCCCTCTGTCCCTCTGTTTCTTTCCCTTTCTTTCACTATCTGCCTTGTTCTCTCTTTCCTTCCTCTTTCCCTCCTTCTTCCTTCCTCCCTCTTTTCCTCTCTCTTCTCTCTATTTATTTATCTTTATTCCCCTCCTGGATGGTCTTGCTTTGCCTTATTAAAAACAGAACAATAAAGACAAAACCAAGTAATTTGAGAAAATGTTTCAAGAAAAAGGCATTGTTTTCCATTCCTTAAATAACATTTCTTGCCTAAGACAGATGCGTTTATCATTACAGTTGATTCATAGCAAAGAACACCATCATTGTAATCGCTCCAGCAAACAATTACACATAAATGTCTATACAGCATTAGTAGGTCTCATTTACAAAACCATATTCTGGAAAAAAAAACCCTTAATTACATCGTAGTTTACCTTTCCTCCCATTGAATGTAATGGTCAGATACGTATTTGCAGGTTATTAACCAAACGTTTAATTCCTTTTGTCGTTATTGTTATCTTTCTCTCCTGAGTTCATCTCTTTCCTCTTTTATGCTATCAACTTTCTCAGTGTTTTAAGGTCTTTCACTTCACTTTTCAGCCAAAGAGAGGCTGATTCTAGCTAGTCTTTGCATGGAAAGTTGCAATAAATTAGTGCAGGAAAATCTAAATTTCAATGGTTGTCATTTTCCTTAATTCTGATTTAATCATTCTCAGTGGTTAATCAAGAATTAATCTTTGTTTGGAATAAGTTTATTGGTGACTGCTCTTTGATAGCTATTAAGCTGTTTGCAAACAGAAATGAGTATTTTAGTGGCTTCACTGAAGATAGGACAACAAGTGGATTTATTCTCAAGTTTGCATGACTTAAAAGAACAAACATGAAGCTTCAGCCAACACTTTGAATTTCAAAGAACACATCCATGGGGCTTACGTTTGTGTTTGTTTGTTAGGTGCACTCCACATAGAAATGGTCTGGCTGTTGTTGAGAATTGATGGACCTTGTTACCTAATAATGACTTTCTGGCACTTAAATGATTGATGTTTGTGAAGAAATAATAGATAGCTGATAATTCTCTGATATATCTTATCCAGTTCCTGATTTTTGTAGCTATCTGCTGTGTGGCCACTGGTAAATCAATGTCTCCCTTTTTTCTACTGTTTATTTACCTGCCTACATTATCTTTAAGCCTTATGGGGTAATGTCCATTAAGCACTTATCAGTCCAATATGCATATGGTGAGGTCTTTATCATAGTTGCCGGCACTAAAATGTGAGCAATTAATGTCATGGTAGTATTATTCTACTTTATGCAGTGTAACATACGTATTTTATATCTTGTATTACATCGTTACAACAGCATGAGTAGTTATGTCATGGACACAGGCATGTACTCATATGCAGCAAGAGTAGACCTAGGCTGTGCTGAGTTGCAGGCTTAAATAGCTTCCCCAGCATAAAACAGTACATTTTGAAGATTGTATTTGCCAGGGAGTTATGGTCAAATAACAGAAAACTTCTTTAAGTAAGTAAAAGGAGTCACTTTATCACCTCACTTTCTAGTTGGTGCTGGAATTAATTACTGAAATTGGTCCTGAAATTGGTATTGTTCCCAGAGATGTTTCACTGTCCTGCACGTTACAGACTGACAAATCTCCTTTTAAATTTACTGTGACTAGTAAAGATAAAAATTTCATCCACTTCTTTTAGAATTTCCATAAAGAAAAGTTATCAACCATATGAGTATCTGGGAGCAAAGTATAGTTATTAGTACCTAGGATTGAAAAATGACAGCACGAGAACCATAAGCAATTAATGCACTGAGAAGTGGTATTACAGTTTCTCTCTGAAGAGAAAGGATTTGAATAAGCAGTAACAGTCTTTCACAGTGTTTTTCTTAGTTATGTCATAGACTTAAGAATTGAGTGTAGTTTTTTCATGGCTAACTTGTTGGCCTGAGTAACAACTGAACCTTTGAAACAACACAAATGATTCTGACCTTTTGCTTAGATTTGGGGTCACTGTAGAAAGGAAGTTTTATAAGCCATCTACACACTATTTCTGCCTGGATAAGAGCGAGAATCTCACTGGATTGCAGGCCTTTCAAACCAGTTTAACTTTTCAATTCATTGCATGAAGCTCAAGACAGGAACTTCTTTGTGTGACATTCTCACATCAGGACTGGTACCCATAAATCAAGATGAATGTCTTTCTGAATGACTTTCTACAGCTCAGCCACAAGATCTGGGCTTGAGGCAGCGGCCACTAAGCTAAGTGTTCTGGCCTGTGTTAGGGTCAGGTCTGAAGAGCACGATGCTTCCTTGAATGTCTGTGGCTTTTTACATGGTATGTTACTCCTTGGAATGAAAGTGTGTGGGAAACATAAGATCTTTTATTGCTAGTAATTTCTTTTTAGCAAAGGAGACCACTATAACTTCCCAAAGTTTTGTATGTATTCCGGAGGAGATGGAAAAAAATCTTTTCAAAAGCATAATCCTTTGACTTTTTCTTCCTTATGTTGGTAGAGATCCTGTGTTAGTGTGAATTCCCTGAATGGTGAACAGATTGCCCATAAAAGACAACTATGACGAATAACATTCCCCACTTTTTAAAAAAAGCATTGCTAACAGTACCTCATATAATTCCAGCATCTTATAGTATGTGGTGCATTTGGTTTTCATTCAATTTTTGCAAACTCTATTTACCATTCATCAAAATTAATCAGTGAGAGCAAAGGATACGTTGTCAAGACTCCATCTGTCTGAGTCTGCTTTGCTCATTCTGACAGCAAACGGGAGAAATGCCATGGATAAACCAACCCTGTGATCAGAACAGGGACCTGGGCTGGCAGGTGCTGGCCTGAGATCTGTTACTGACTTGCCAGCTGATCTTAGACATGTAACCTCTTTTGTTAGTTGCTTCCCTTTCCTTCCTTCGTTCTGTTTGCTCTCACTGTCCTATCCCTGGGGCAGTCTTATTTTCTGTATATTTGTACTGCATTTAACAGAAGTCCTCTTCTTTCTTGAAGTTTTAGAGTAGCTCCAAAGACAATCCTCATGATGTGCTGCCCAAATCAATATGTACGCAGAGCGTACACAATATTGTATGCTTGCATGTGTTTAGATTATCCCCTGGCCAGTCCCATAAGCCCTCTGCACAGCAGTCCAGAGACAGGAGGGAGGAACGAGATGGGGGCAACCTGTGCTTGCTGCTGCACCAAAGGGCTGTGTGGATATTAGAAAATGACCCTTCATGAGTTTCAGGGCTGTTATTTCTGGTGGCAGCTAGCCTGGTGCAGCACTTCCAAAGTTGTTTGATGCATTTTTCTAAAAAGATAGCAGGCATATCCCTATCTTGATTGCAGAAGACAAGAGGCCCAACTTTTTCAGATCTCTGGCATGCAGAACTCCCTAGAGGTTTATTAGTCTGACATCATCCTATGGGAAACATCTTAAGAGGCTCTGAATCACTGCAACCTCTTAGATTTTAAAAATTAAAGTTACATACAATGCCCTCTCAATACAAGAATGGGAATGTTTATCAATCCATTTAATTAAATATGTCTTTCTTAATTTAACAGGCTTTGCTAAGCAGGGCAGTGATAAATGAATACAATTTCACACTCCCGACAGGCATGTTTAAAAAGAAGGAAGGAAGGGAAGAAAAAAATGCAACAGAGCTCCCTAAATGGTAGTTCAACTTAATTTTTTAACGAGACTGTTTTGGCTTCAGAGTGATTCCATGACCTACAGCAATGATCAAAGTGATGCCGTAGTGGTGAGCCTCATACAGCTAAAGTACCACTGAGTGTGTAGTGGCAGGCTCTGCAATGTTTAAACAGTCTAGCAGCCAGGTGCTTTGTTTTCCTCTGTATCAGTGCTGCTGGATTGACTGGATGCTCTGGTCCTTTAGCACAGTAGTCCACAGCTAAATCGTGACCGTGGAAAGTACAGAGAAGGGTGACAACAGAAAGATAAGGTGTTTAGAAGATTACCTGAATTTTCCTTTCTAGGCCACAACTACAAATACTCATAGTTGTCCTGGATAGTTCCATACTGTTCACTATTTGTTAGTCAGGTGGATTTGGGTTAATGTTCAATATGGATGATAGCTGGTAATCAGCAGAACTTTTCTATTTCACACTGAAGGGAAGCTCTGCATTCTTTGTATCTGTTAGATTAAAGCAACGTGGTGAAGGACAATCTGTGCACCAGTATTTTGGTACAAATTATGAGCAATCCCCACAGTAACACTTATGTAAAATACTCAGTAACCTTTGCAGTCATTTCTCAGGAGTATTTCAAGACACAAAAAATGAAGAGGTTTAGAGAAGCTAGTGTGTTTCTCAGCGTATATGCAAACTAGTTTGATGCTGGCATCAAATTGTTCTGTGCTTAGACCATTTATTAAAGTCTAGACGCAACATAAAAGCATGTAAATTGGTTCCAGTTGTCTCTAGTAAAAACTTCAACTTGAGCTGGGAATTGATTGGTGAATCTCTTACCATAATTAAAATTGACTGTTAAAGTTTCTCCCACTTAATTGGTAACACTTTCTTTGGAAATCAGTAAGTTAAGATTCTTGCTGGATCATTTAAAGGAGTTTCTGTGTATATGATCAGAAGTCAAATGTTTTATGGAGAGGTTTACAGTTATGTTCCACTCTTGGTGGTCTTTCATCCTGTATCTTTCTTAAGTTTTATGCTGACATTCACCACAGCCTAATTGTGTTTTGATAAAAATGAAATGATTGCTGACTCATTTCAGACTGAGAGCTGGTGACACTTTGAAGCTTGCTGTAAGTTGAGCTGAAAAACTGTCCTGCTCAAAGCCTCTGTCTCCCTGCAAGTCTTCTTTTATAATTCTAGTATTTTAGTCTGTTTTCTATGTATTCTGATAGGCATCTGTAACTATCTAAGTGCACTGCCAGTGGTGTGTTATTCACTGTGTTTAATAGCTATCTCTTGAAAACTTTTTCATTGTTTCTTAGGAAGAGATATGTGCAGCGTAGTCTCTGGTTTCATGTTTTGTTTTTTAAAGTTAAAGTTACACAGGTTGCTACATATTTGTGTTAAAACCAGTTCAGTGCAGCACATCTTATCCCTTGAGAAACAGACAGAAAAGGCTGTGGAGGCTTTTAGCTCTTTTAGGATTTCCTTCCAGTCTTGGGACAGACCCAGTTCTGGATGCTGGTATTATTCAGCATGGCACTTCCGGACATACTTAGCTCTCTTTAAACATAAGCTTATTCTTGTCCTGACTGGCCATGGACTTAATCACAGCATTAACTGCTCTCCTGAATCAGACACTAGAGAGACACATAATTCTCCCTTCAGTCACAGTATTTTTAGTGCACCACAGCCAGTGCTTATCATCAGTAAGCTGTAAATGTGTCAGGGGATCATACTGTGTCTGATAGCACGTGCATTGCAAAAGTATTGTCACCAACTAGACTTAAGATGGAGAGCTCTCATAACAGTGATCAATTTCATACAGAAAAGGCAGGAAGGGACTCAGGGAGTTACTTGGAGGGTAATGCACTTGCATGTTTGGAAGCTGCTTCAAAGGAGACTTAGATACTTGACAACGTACAGTGATGTGTGCAGAATCCATCATGGAGGGAAAGAAAGCATTTGTTGAGCCTTTTTTAGCTAGTCTTCATAACCCTGAAAATCAATGCCAGCTAAACTTTTACATGCCATGGTATCCTTGCTGGTGCCTGCGCATGTGTGTAAATATGTGCTTTAAACTTTTCCTGTGTCTCTGTGATAGGCTGAGCAGTCTTGGGTGAATAGGAGAACTAGCTCTGTGCTCCATGCAGTTATTTGAAAGGAAGCACAGTGTCACTGGGACTGGTGTCAGGGCTGATGAGGTCAAACCCTGAAAGTTTAAGAGGTGCTGTAGAATAAACTGATTGGAAACTCATGAAATCACTTGGAATACTTTGTATCAGTGGATTGCAGGTGGGTGGTAAGGGTCAGTTAGTATCCTTTGCTTTTGGCTAATACTAAGCAAAGCATTTCAGAGGTGCAAGTTTGGTATTAAATGCATGCTTGATGTTCTTGTTAATCATTTTGCCACCCTGAACCAAGGGCCTCTGGTAACAGAATTCCAGAACTGTTTAAATTAGATGTGGATTTCAGAAATGATTTTTTGCTGTGTTAAAGTTAAGCTGCCTAAATAGTGGTAGCTAAGCCAACTAGATACTGAGTACTTGTCTTCCATAACAGTGGTTTATACCATAGCATATTCCTTTAAAAGCCACAGAACCAAATCGTTTCCTCAGCTTCAAGTTGCTAAACTACAAACGAAAGTAATGACTTGAAAAAAATATATATGTATTATATTTTGAGGTAGACATGCATTTAAACTGTTTCATTACTTCTGTCAGCTTAAAAAAAAATTAAGTTATTTAAGTTATAATACTATCCTTATACCTCTCAGTTAAAGTAATGGTGTGGAAAGGAGCCCAGCTATTGCTATGAGCAGAACCAGGACTGTGAGTTTAATACTCCTATAAAATGTCTCAAGAGGGATTCCTGAATATTTGCTTCTTCTCCTTCTCATGCAGGGTCTTTCCCAGTAACTGGCTCATGGTTGTCTCTTATATGTATACACACACTGAAATGTGTTTTCAGTGTTTATTATATTTAGTAATATTTACAACACTGAGCTGTTAATTTGAACTTAGGAAGAAGAACTATTTCAGGTCTGTAGAGAGAAGAACAGAAAGACTGTGTGAGAATATATCTCTTCTGCCATCCTTGATAATGATCCCTCAGTTACTTAGTGAACCTGCAAAATCTTTTTGGCTTCAGAATCTATTTGCAATGTATGTAAAGATGAGTTCTCCTTTGATGGGGGATCAATGGGGAAAAGTGGTGATGAGCATGCCCAAAGAGATTGCTTTAATCATATTTGCTTTTCTTTTCATGTATGCAAGATGATCCAACTCCTTTTAAGCAGCAAGGTCATTTAGGTGTGCCATGCCAGAGGTTTGCCATTTTCCAATCATTCAGTTTCTTAAATTTTACTGTCAGCCGTGTTCCCTTTGACTAGCAGAACAGCTGCTTGGGGTCCACTTGTGTGGTTATAATCCCATTAAAAACCCTCCATTATGTTGCTAATATATCTATAAAGAAACTATTCACCTGGGATTGACAGTCGATTCTTCTCTCTGGACATACTGTACTGGAACAGAATCATTCCCAGTCCCCCAGCTTGTTAGGTACAACCAGTTGCATTTGTCACGGTGCCAAATTGGCTGAAATAGATTAGCAATTTATGCAGAATATGCTTTCTTGTGTTTGTAAAGTACTTGTAATCATCACTGACAATCATATTGTCATCAGTTCTTTCCTGATAACACTGAGATAGAAGATACTCTGGGGCTTTGGGAGCTTATGGTCTTTAATGGGAAATATGAAAGGGCATTAAAAGAATATCCTGAAAGATCAGGTGAGGAGTCTGAGAAAAGGAGCCCTTAAAAGCCATTCTAAATATATAAGCCTGTAGATTTTTCTCAGCCACTTCCAAACATGCAAACCTAAGGAAGACAGTGTGATAGCTGTGGGGAGAGAATTCTGCAAAATTGCTAGGTATCTCTGTGCTGACTTACAGATCTGAGTGCAGCTGTATGAACTTCTGAGGTCACTTTAGGCTGGTTTGAGAAGAGTCCTTATCACAACAAAGTCAGTGCTATGCAGAGTCAACCATTTATCCTATGCTGAGGGTTGTGCTTCCACTACCCTTAAAAGGCTGTTGGTACTTTATTGGGCCACTCCCAGAAGAGCTGCAGTGATTCTGCCAGATCATGTTGCCTCTTTATGTGCAGCCTGAGCTTACAGGCAGGGTCTTTCTCACTTTCAACATCATCTGGATACATGTGAAAGCAATCTCTGACCAACTGCAAAGAACTGTTTTTCTGGGACCTTAGTGGAGCCCTGTTATTATACCAAACCTTACCCAGCAGAGCCAGCTTCAGCATAAGAGGCTTCTTACATCTCCATCCACCTGGAAAGACATTTCTTTATCTCTTTAATGGCTCTCAGTCTCAGCTGAAGTCATACCTCTCAAGCTTACTACTCAAGGTAAATGGTGCATCTGACACCAGAGAAGGAAGTGATGCCATCCAGAGGGACCCGGACAATCTTGAAAATTGGGCTTACAAGAATCTAATAAGTTTCAACAGGGTCAAATTCAGAATGTTCCACTTGGGTCATGGCAATCCCAGATGTCTACAGACTAGGAGAAGAACTCATTGAGAGCAGCCTTGCAGACAATGTCTTTCTAGTAGATGAAAATCATGAGTCAGCAGTGTGCACTTGCAACCTGGAAGGTCCACAGTATCCAGGATTGCATAAAAAATAGGGTGGTGAGCAGGGAGAGGAGGGGATTATCCCCCACTGCTCTGTCCTCACGAGGCCCTATCTGGAGTATTGCACCCAGGTCTGGGGCCCCTGTACAGGAAGGATGTGTAGCTGTTAGAGCAGGTCCAGAGGAGGGCCACAGAGATAATCAGAGAGCTTGAGAATCTTTCCTACAAAGAAAGACTGAGGAGATAGGGCTTATTTAGATTAGAGAAGTGAAGGCTTTGGGAAGACCTCATTGCAGCCTTCCAACACTTGAGAGGAGCTTATAAACAGGAAGGGAAGCAACTTTTTACACAGTACAGTAGTGATAGGACAAGGGGGAATGGCTTTAAACTGAAAGGAGAAATTTGTGGATGGTGAGGCACTGGAACAGGCTGTCCAGAGAAGCTGTGGATGCCCTGACCCTGGAACTGATGAAGGCAACACTGGATGGGACCTGGGACAACCTGATCTAGTGACTGGTGACCTTACCCTGACAGAGGGGTTGTAAATAGGTGATCTTTAAGGTCTTCTTCAACCTAAGACATTCTATGATTCTCTTTTTCTTTGCCTTTCTGCTGTTTCATAAGTTCATTCTGCTCCTGCTCTTACTTTCCCCTGTATTTATTACATTTGTGTTGTAAAGCATTTTCAAGACCAGACTGGGGGATTTTGTTTTGTTTTAAGGAATGTTGTATGAGCAGATCTATTTGCATTGAATTATGTTCTAAACAGGAGGCAAAATGACCTCCTGAAAAAGAACTGAGAGTTAACAGGTTTATGTGCAATATCCTGTTTCATGAGAGTTCTATAACCCTGGGCAGGTCACTGAATCACTGTGTGTTTCACTTGTATGTATACAAGAGAGATGGTACAGTCTTATTCATAGGTTGTTTTCTGGTTATTGAGGCAGATGCTGTAATGTGTTTTCCTAGTGCCTAGCATGATGGCATGGAATACTGACCTGACCAGTACTGGATTGTGGATGTCTGTTCCTCTGAAGGCATGGGAACCAGAAAGTAGCTAGCCCTGCTCTAGGAATCACTGCAGCCCAGCTCAAGGAATGATCAGTCAGATAGAATTCCTCAGGTGACTGGGGCTAAATGCTGAGCTCACAAACAGCACCAATTTAGAAGTATCTTAGCTAACTATGTAGACCTCTGTACAGACCTGCCATATAGAAGTCCATCTCTCTTGAATCTGTTTTTTGATGCCTGCTAACCATACTTTCCTAATACAATTCTGTGTTGCTCTTATAACTGCTCTATATTCTGAAGTGCACTAACTGAGCTAGATTGCCTACATGAGCAGAAAATCACTTCAATATGACATCTCTACTGTATTTAGAGGCCCATTGAAATGTGGAATTTTTTGGTAGTGAATTAGATAGAGTCTTAGAGGACTAAACTAAAAACATTGTCTATAGCTGGAGCAGTGAATTGCAGGGATACAGTGCACACAGAAGAACAAAGCATTCTACAAAAAAGTAGTCCTTCCAAAGTCCTTCATAACTGCTTTTAACTGAAATGTCTAATGTATCTTTGACAGTGGCTTCAGACTCTCCTTTCATTTCCTCTTAGGGGAAACAGTTCATTGGAACTGTTCAGGTCTCTGTTCACTGCTCTGTTGGCAGTGAAACTTGCAGAGCCAGCTTCAAGAGCTTCCTGCCAAAGGTGTTAGGAAAGAGTTGTTCATTAGCAAGTTGGGGTAACTCCCAGGTCCCAGGGTACAGCACAGCATGTAGGGCTTCTGTTATCACTAGCTGTTAGAATGTTCCTAGGAAACCATGAATCAGGGACAAAATTCTGAGTAGATTTGAGGAGGTTCTTTATTCTACCAGGAGGTCAAAAGACTCTCACTGTCCACCAGGAGTTGAGATCACAAAAAAACTGTCTTTTACCCAAGCCAGACACTATTCAGTCATGGGCTTGAGGGCAGCTTGATGGAAGCACAGGATCCAGCCCAAAGGTCTTTTTGAATGTTTCCATTTCATGTGGCTTGGTATCGTAACATTCTCCCGTGGTTCTACCAAGTTGTGTAAAATTGTGAAGCCAAGGCAGCATTCTTCCTTTAAAGTTTAAAAATTAAGAGAAATGGTTGTGGGGTTGGAAACTTGGGAGAAATGTGCTGTGGTTATCTACTGGTCCAAGAATAAAATTCCTATGGCTTTGTACAAAAGCACAGAGTAGTTTTGCGTTAAAAAATAAAAAAGCAAATTCAAGTCAGGACACCTTTTTAGTGGCAGCTGGACAATGTTTAGAGGATTCAAGAGGCTGCATATTTTCTTCTCATGTGCCTCACTGTGATTCCAGTAAGCACATGAAGTGCAAGTCAAATTTTTTGTTGAGGGAGCTGGATGAACAAGAGGAGCAGCAAGCATATAGCTCATGCAGCTTGCAGCAGAGCTTTGAAAGGGAACACCTTCAACATGGGTAGAGCTGGTATGCAGCTGTCCAGGCTAGAGTGTCGATCACATAGTATCTTTTGTGCCAGGGCATATAAGGCATATAAGATGATTGCCTTTGAAGCCACAGTATATTACAGCATGCCAGCGGCCACTCTGAATTATACTTTAGCTACATTGAAAGCACAGAGCTGGACAATTGTGGCCTTAGTGGTGGATCTGACAATAGATATTCTAGAAGTGGTTAGATTTTGAGCAGGAAAAGTTCAGGGGCTTCTAGTTGCTTCACTCAGAAGAAGGTGCCAGTCTCTTGCCTTTGTATGTGGATAAAAGAGGTTACGCATTGGCTACACATGAACAGGGCTATCCATTTGTACAGGGGGAATCCAGGCTCTCTATGAGATTGATAAATGACTCTGAGAATGAATAAAAATAACTGGAAAAGCTTTTAACTTTTGTTTAAATTCAACCATCAAAAGTCAAAACATTAGAGAGTGTTTAGAGAAGTGCCTGAAACTTGGAGACCCTGAGAAGAACCAGAGAGGGAATCAAAGAGCTCAGAAAGAAAAAAAAAAAGTTAAAAAGGAATTAAAAGGAAAAAGCACGTGTGAGTGAGATTAAGATTAAACAAGCCCATCTGAATAAAGTTGGTCAGCTGAGAACCTGCTCCATTGAGATCATCTGGATGCATTGAGGCCTCACAGTATTACTGGGAAGGAGCCAAAGAAAGAGAAAATGTGTATGTCTTAGGTTGGCTGGAGAAGTTTAAGCCAGGCCAGATTGGGTGATATCAGAGAAGCGTGCTGTATAGGAAGAGGTAAAGTGGTGTGGGGAGTGGCTGCATGTAGAGGGAGGGAGAGAGGAACTATAAAGGCCCCAACCAGCTATGTTTG
This sequence comes from Phasianus colchicus, assembly GCF_987193195.1. Lineage (NCBI taxonomy): Eukaryota > Metazoa > Chordata > Aves > Galliformes > Phasianidae > Phasianus > Phasianus colchicus. The sequence goes on along the minus strand of NC_143437.1, from coordinate 13,267,800 downwards.
TTAAAACTGAATAATGAAGTGGCCAAAGGGAAAGAAGTTCTTGGCAATGTCTGAAGTATTTATGTCAATCCAAGTATGAGTTTGGAGTATTACTATTTACTGCAGCGCTGTCAGTTGTCAGTGCAAAGAAATCTTCACTTATATCATGACAACCTGTTTTTGTTCCAGTGGCTGTAACTCAACCTGCTGTGTGGCTTCCCTGCCTCCCCCCAGGGCTCAAGTCACACATAGTGGCTGATTAACTTGTTCAGTACCAGATGCTTGGCTTCAGCCTTGCAGATCAATGGTGTTACATTGGCCTCTTGCTGAATCAGTTTCTCCTTCCTCTTAGGTCTCCTTCCTCTTAGGTCTCACTAAGAGATCCCTCATGGTGCCAAAGAAAATAGTGATAAAATTAAGAAACAAAGACTTGGCTGTTAGTATATTCATTGCACTCATTTTCTTTTGTATAAAATTGTAAAAAATGAAAGTGAATTTGTTTAGTTTAGCCTTTGTTTATAATTACTGGTGTGCTTATTCCTGCTGTCACTGCTAACATTGACCACTGGAACCTCTGGGCAGGAATTACTCCTTGCATTTAGAGTCCTGAGGTTTGATTTCCCTAACTCCAAGATCAAACCCTCAGGCTGAGCACTAAGGAATTCCTGCAGAGGTTTGCATGTGCTTCGTTTTACATTCTGGGCCCGGCTGTCAGCCTGGTGATGGCAAAGAGCCCTCTTTCTCCCCTGCATGGGATTTTCAGGCTGCCAGACCCTGCACAAGGGAAGAGCAGATGTGACTGGCCTGTTTCTCCTCTTTTCTTGCATGGAGCAGGGAGTGAAATGGTGCTGCAGCTCCACCCTTCATAGCATGCCAGCACAACGGAACAAGTAAAGAGAGAGGGAAGCTGTCTAATAAGAAATGAGCATTAATCCAGTATACATAATCCCAGAAGCAAGAGAGACTTGTCCTTCTCCACTGCTTTCTGCTTCCCTTGCTTGTGGCTTGGTGCAGTTACGCAGTGCCGTGTGCATGGGCTGTGTTGCAGAATGTTTGTACTAGCTGCTGCCTGTGGCCCTCTGGAATCTCAAAGGGATACTCTTGGCTTGGAATCTTAAAGATATCCATAGTCTTTACAGGATCAGAGCTTGGTCCATTCAGACATGTTCCATGTTGCAGGTCTCCGATCTGTTATGTTCTACAAATGCAATTTTTGTTGGAGAACTGAAGAGTTACAGTGCCAAGAAAACATCAGATAGTCTAAATTGTCTACATTCAGAAGAAGACCATTGTAGAATTCACAGAGGAAAGGTCTCCAAAAGCAATTCCTCACTTCTCATCTAATGGCTTTTAGTTAACCTGAGCAGTTGTGCTCTTGAATTGTACATACTTCAGGGACTAGCTCGATGGCACTCTTCCTGCTGCTAGGAGAGTATGAGCATGATAGTTCAGTTATTGCTGTGCATTGTTAATATGGTTGATTTTGGTCCTGCTCCAAGAGAACCACTAAGAAATCATGGAAAATGAAGGGTAACACATTTTTAGAAGGATTCTGGATAATTTTGGCTATAAAACAGGCTGCATAATCTTGGCAAAAAGTATATGAATTCATTATCTGCAAATAGTGGAAAATATTATAAATGGCAGTAAATGAAATAAATGGGTGTTTCCACTGTAATATTCTATTCTCTGAGCCACCCAGAAAGAATACAGCTTGGTTTACTGGGTGGGTAGTCTTAGATGAAGTGAAAGATCATGTTCATATGCTCAAATACTTGTTTGGGAGTGAGATATTTTATACCTTCGTTGCAGAGGGAAATCTATACGTCTTACATTTAAGAAGCTATACTTTATGGCCACATATGGATGTTGGAATTAAGCTAAAACTCTGTATGTGCCATATATCTGTTTGCATTCCACAGCTAACCTCATTTTCCTTTGCTCTACTACACCTTAAGAGTTTGGAGAACTCAGTGACTCACTCTAATGGAAAATCACTGACCCTTCTTATTAGAAGAAATTGATCTTCTGTATATTTTGGATTTGTTTATGGGCCAGCACTCTTGCTGTGAACGCATAGAATTAAAGTCTTGGCAGTTTTTAATAGAAAAAATGCTGCCCACTAATGAATAGAATTTGGCTGGATGATCTTCACTCCCACTTCTTTGGCCTTGGGATATATCCTGCTTTTTGAAATTCACTTTGTAACAAATGTCTAAGCATATGTTTGTGCACATGAGTAGTACCAGCATTGGTTGTAGGCCTGAGTTCACTCGTGTGTAAGAGTTCTGCTGTATCACAAGCTGCAATTATTCCAAGGAAAACGCGGTACTATATTCAGAGAAGGCAATCATAGGTTTTGCATTTTTTCATTCAGTTTGGTAGGGTCCAGGTTTAACTACTCATGCCAGGGCACCTCCAGGTAACTCCACTGGTTTCAGTGGGAAACAGTACCGAGAATGAATTAGATATTTGTGCTGTGTGTTTGTTATTAACACCTGGATCTTTATCAAATAATTTAAATCTTTTTATAGTTGAGTATAAAGATATGGTGTTGGGTTTTGGTGAGTGGGGGCCTGTTTTTTCACAATATTTGTAGGTGTTTATTTTTACTTCTTAATCCATCAGATAGTTACAGTTTTAGATAATAGTTTTGCTACAGGGCCTACTTCTTCATTAAATGAAAGTTGCCTTCATGCTGCCTGTTAAGAAAAACATTTCCTCTTGTGCTTTGATAAGATCATGGACATAATCATAGCAGCTATGCCACTCCTTTTCCCAGCAGTAAAGACTGTTACAATTTGATATTTCACAAATAAATGAATGTATACTAAACAAAAAACTCTCTGCACCCATCTTCACATCTGGGTTTTCATATACGTACACATTTTTTACACGTATGTACATATGATTATATATATGCTTCTGCACATTGATATGTGAGTACATAGATCTAATTGCTTTTAATTAGGTAAACTTAAGAAGCTCTTACCATCTTCAGATATATTACTAACGCCAGTGGTATTTGTCCTCTGGGAATAGTTTAAATGTATGACCACTGTTTATATGCATTTATGCACTACGCTAAGCATGGACAAATCTCTGTTCTCATGCCATGTCTGCTTTTGCAGCCATCCTTCTGCATTTATAAACAGCTGCACCCACAATTTTGAGTACAAATAATTGCAACTAAAGAGGTGAGCATCTATAGCTGGGCTTTTCAAAGGAGTCTAAGGGAGTTAAGTACCCAAATCTCATTGAATTTGGTTACTTAATTGCTGTGGCTTCTTTGAAAATTCCAGCCGTAATTAACTATTTATCTTAATTAACTTAATCAACTATCTGTGAACCAAGAAGTGTAGTGGAGACATAACATGCTAAACCTTGTCAGTTTTGGTTGCACAGTAGCTATGTCAAAACTTTTTGACTAAGACTAATGGCTTTATTATTGGCATCTGTTCTGAAGTACTTTGAGCGGATCAAACTGCAACACGTGACAGAAGCAATACCATCCATGCTAATTTGAGTGTGGCTCTCGGGGTCTTTGGGTTGACTCATTTCTGTGTTTAGATTTGCTAATGAGGATGGACAGTAAACTGCTTTAGGCCTCCTTTAGGCTTCATCTCCACCTTTAGATGTTCCTAGGAGTTGGTTTTGGAGACTACATTACAGATAGCTCGTGTGAGGGTTACCACCTTGGACAGACACTGAGACATATGAGTGCCAATTTACAGTCTGTACCTTGATGGCACCTTAATCCCAGACAGACTTCTGAGTTTGAGGAATTTGTTTTACAAGGAAAGAAATAAGTGGGAAAAAAATAACAAAAAGCTTCTGAGTTTTTACATTACTCTGCCCAATACTTATTTCTATACCATAACAACTTTGCCTTCTTGCATCTTTTTGTTGTAGTTGTTGTTTTAAAATTTGTGTTTCAGAAAACTTTGATGTTTTGTTTTTTTTTTTTTTCTAATTTTTTTTTCAAAGACTGTTCTGCTAAGTATGGAAAGCCACAGTTTTAACAATTCCCCTGTTTGTTCAGAAATAGTATCATTCATATTTGGCATCAGAAAGAAGACTATATTGAAGTCCAAATTTACTCCTATTAAATTAAACCTAATTGAAAAAAGGCAAAGGCATTCATTAGCTAGTTAAACAAATGGTATTAAATGTATTTTTTTGTATTTAAAAGAAGAAAGAAATCAGCTTTAACTAAAGAAAAGTAAGTGGAAGGGTAGCTATTAAAATGTGTGATGGAAGAAGTACATGTTGTTGAAAACTTAAGAAGAAACCACAAATATGTATAACAATAAAAGAAATGTACCTTCTTGGCCATTTCTCTGTTACTCTGTCAGCTGTTTCTGATTTGGATAAGAGCTTTCGTTCATGTCCCCGAGCCTCTCCTTCCATTTGACTTTACATTGAAGTCATAAACTCGTTGCCATGGAAACAATGGTGACATCACAGATGTAGCATTAACTTCACCACAGGGCAAAATAAATGACTATGATGGCCTGCGAGGAGAGAGAACTTTTGTTTGAACCAAAAGCCAAGATTATTAGAATCTTGGCTTAGAGCCCAGTACCCCTAAAGCCTTAAGTGGGTTCTCAGCCCTGTGTTGTAGGCACAGAACAAACAGCACCTTGTAGCAGAGACCCCTTCTTGGGTCTGATGGTCTCTGTAGAGAGGACATGACACACTAAAAAGGAAGAATTATCAGCTGTGTTTTAAGATTGGAAAACTGAGGAAGAGAGCACATGTGAGGAGGAGCCCAGAACTGAGTTCAGATTACTCTGCAGGAGCTGCTGGAGACACTGAAATGCAGGAGTTAGTCTTTTAACATATCAGCTCCAGGCAGCCTTTCCCAAGCTCTCTTCAAAACCGAAAATATGCAAAAGGCAGTAGAGTTTGGGATAAATCAAAACATTGCTGCAAGCCTTTTAGAGAGTTCAAAATCTCTTTCCCCTCTAGGAAAGTTTATTTTAGGGAGGTGTGCATTTCTGGAACCACACTGGAGTGAAATCTTTCATTACAGTGTTCCCACATACTTCGGTGAGATCAGGGTTCCATCCATGGCTTTTAGAGAGTGACGTCAACACCTTGAGTTCCATTTGAATGTAAAGAAGGAGCAGATCATTTATGCATTGTGAATATATTAACTGTTATGGCCGACCTGACAAATTAAATGGGTCTCAGCAATTGATGGGTTTCACTTGCATTATGTTAATGATCTTAACAGTTAAGAGATTCATCTGAATCTTTGACTGCTCCGGCTGCCAAGGGGTGGCATTGACTGCTTGGGTTATAGTCTGTGCCTTTGTGATCAGCAGATCAATTACAGCAGTGGTCCCATGTGGGGGCCCACCCACAAGTTTTAGCTGGACAGTATGTTATAGGTGGCCTATTTTTGAGAGTAGCTACAAGAAGTGGAATACTCCAAAATCTCCTAAGCTTCACTTGCTCCGTACTTTCAGAGGGATCTCACCACTTGGTTATTGGCTCACCAACCTGTCTAGCTGCTAGGTTGCAGCTAGCCAAGGTATCAAATCAAATTCTCCACTGAAGTCAGCATAATGGTAGTGACTCCCACTGGAAAAAGTATTTTTTACCTACTGTCTTACCCCCACAGACATGCAAAGCCTCCAGCTTTAAGAGAGTTAATGGAAGGCTGCCATACCACACCCATTGATTTGAACTTCTGGTGACTTTAATGAGTGCTGTGTGGCTAAATCCCACGCAACTCTCAAACTGTGGGGGTTAAATCCATTTTGCTATTGCCTGTTAGTCTGTGGTTGAGAAAAATATCCCATGTGTTTTAAATTGTTTTAACTGATAACTCTGGTCAGCAACTGAGAGCAAATCACGGTATCAGTGCACACCCGCAACTTAGCCTGATATATGTCTACATTTTAAAGTGACATAAGTGAGTCATGAGAGCAGTTTTAATTAAGAGGATTAAGAGAAGTGTCAGAACTTTCTTAAATTTGTTACCAAAAAAATTTGCTCCTTCACTACATTTTTGTGGGGTAATAAACTGCTAATATTTGTATAGTGTAATTTCAAACAGAATTTAGGTTTTGCACAGAGATTTTCTAATTTGAATGCTGAATTAAGATATACTAAACACAGAACTCATACTTTTCTTCCAGTAATTCACTTATTATCTTAATGTAATTAATCTTTGTGACTGTGATACTATTATATTAGAAGAGGCTTCTGACTTGACAGAAAAATAAGGGTATGTCAAAAAACAGTATCACATCACTTCAGGCTAAACCACATACTCATTTAATCAAGGAAAAGTCTTTATGAAGGTGTGTACAGAAATGTATTGGTGAAAGTCATTCTTGATTGAATAAAACAGTGGCTGGAAGAAATCCTATTGTTCGAACTTTCAGTGAAGCCACCTTGTCAAAACACAGTAGTCTGATTTGTCATGAAATGCCAAACAATGGAACATATCAGTCATGAAGTCAGATAAATAAAAAGAGTGTTCTTAGACAACCATTCAAAAAAGAGGGAAAGAAGGAGACTTTTTAAAAAATCTTTGCATCTGTAACAATGGTTTTCATTGTAGTGGTATCCATAAATCATTCCTCTTTGGTTTCTGACAGTGTTTCTTCCAGGGAGAATATTTATCAACAGTAAATATTAAATTAAAATCTTTGAACAGAAATCCAGCCAATATGGACAAAAAACAGCTCTAGATTTAGAATGGGTCATGATAACTTTAGAACAGAAATATTGAGATTCTAGGCTGAAGATAATATCTGACTGTAAAGTCAAGGAAGAGACGTCTGTAGGGAAGTCAAGTATTACGTGTTGTAGCAATTGAGACCTTAGCAATTCCTCAGGAAGATCTGTGCTGACCAAAGTAAGGTAGACAAAATATGAAACCAAGTAGATTGGGTCAAATCTTACAATGCAGCTGAACTGTTCCTAAATTATTTGGGCTATCCCACCTAAGTTTGGTCATTAGCTGCTAGTGAGTGTTGAAAGTGAAATCATAGAATCATAGAATGGCCTGTGTTGAAAAGGACCTCAAAGATCATCTAGTTTCAACCCAGCTCCATGGCAAGGTCACCAACCACTAGATGAGGCTGCCCAGAACTATTTCCAGCCTGGCCTTGATTACGTTCAGATATGGGGCATCCACAACCTCCTTGGGCAACCTGTTCAGTGTGTCACCACCCTCTGAGTGAAAAGCTTCCTCCCAGTATCTAACCTAAGCCTCCCCTGTCTTAGTTTAAAATAATTCCTCCCTGTCCTATCACTATCCATCCATGTAAACAGTCATTAAATATGGGATACTTGTAAGGAATTTATAAATTTCAAAATATTCATGAGAAAGATGCATTAAAAATCTGAAACAAAAATTGAAAGTTTAAATGGAGAAAAAAAATTATGAATTTATTTGTTCACCTATAATGAAAGCTTATTTTTTGTCCTGCAGCAATGATTCTTTCTTTAATATGCATAATAATTGTAATATATAACATACTTTATAGAGCATGGAGATAGGACTAGTCAGCTAGAGGAGCAGTGCCATCATGAGCAGCTACCTAGCAGTGTTGGAGACTACAAAGACAAAATAACACTGCGTGTTCCCAATCCCTTATATGACCTGCAAAACTGTGAGAGATTAGTACAGAGAAGTGCTGAACCACTTCAAAGTGAAACTCTGTTCTGATCATGCTGTGTTTTAGGAAATACAGCACTTATCTGGAAAGTTAGACTGTTTATATACTCATAGCTCTTCAGCCAGTCCTTTAGATCGCTCTTCCCATGCACCTGTTGTTGAAGGCCCCCCAAACGTGTTCATTTTATTCGTAATGTTAACAGGTATATCTCAATTTGAGGGACTTTCCCATCATCTCCTATTGAAGCGTGTATGTAGATTGTACACGCACAAGTTGCTCTGAAAGTAATGCCTCTTAATTATTCCCATGGAAAGTAAAACACATAAAAAGAGCACAATAATAGATAGCAATCAGCTACAAAGCATTATTTTTCGATAGTCACCACCATTAGCTATGAATTTTGGCCTGCAGTGAACAAGAACCAGCATGCTGCGCTCACAAAAATCTGCACGAGTGGAGGTGACCCACTGTTTCACAGCTGCTATGATGCTGTTGTTACCGGGAAAATATTTCCGGCTTTCATTGGCCCAAGAAGATGGAATTAAGAAGGCACAAAATTTGGACTATATGGTGGGTGTGGTAGGACAGTCCAGCGAAATCTGGCAATGTTCTCCATGTTCTTCAAATTGTCATGGGGCCTGGTATTATTGCACTGCAAGAGAAAGATTGTCTTCTTCTCTGGCCTGACTCTGAAAATTTGAACCTTAGTCAGCACCGTGATGTAGCAGAGTTGATCATTTGTCCATGCTCCAGGAAATCTAGAAGAATTGCCTCTTTCATATCCCAAAAGGCAGTGCACATCACTTTACTTGCTGAGGGCTGTGCTTGAGCTTCTTCTGCAAAGAGGAACTCACATGCTGCCACTCCATTGTCTGCTGTTTTTACTCCAGCTGTTAGCGGTGACACCAGATCTCAGCACCAGTAGTGATGCGATCCTGGAACTGTCACCTTCAGCCTCAAATTTATTTAATAAGGTCTGACAAACACATATGGTATTCTTTCTGATCCTGTGTGAACATTTGTGGGACCCATCTGGTGCAAACTTCACTATATTCCAATGTTGCCACCATCCTTGACAATGCAAAGAAGCTGATATTCAGCTCTGTACACAGTTCCTTGGTTATAACACAAGGATCCTTGTGGATGAGCTGATCAAGACAGCCTTCATTTTGTAGTGTCACAGCTGTGCATTGCCATCCAGAATGTCCATAATGATTTGTCTTTCATGTCACTGTTGCTGCTGCAGCCACAATCTCACTCGCATCCAGTGTTTGGTATCCATAAACTTTCAGCAAACAGTGATGAATGCCAGTGGGTAGTGGGTACCATTTTGTCCACATGAAGGAATTCAGTGACATGCTTCTGCTTTATCTGCACTATCTCTGATATCATAGACCAACATAATAAAATAGGAAGCATTACTTTTGGGACATCTCTCATAGATGAAGATATTTCAGTTGGGCCTGTGGAAAAGTGAATGTTGAAATACTTCTACTGGGTTAAGATCAGACCTGTCCTTGCTTCTTTTTCTTTCTCAGTCTTAACATAGGAAATAGAGAAGTCTCTGTATTTCATTATTACTGTGTACTAGGGAAAAGGATTCTCTGAATATATTTTGCTATAAAGCTTTTATGGGTTGGAGCATTTATTGGCAATATTTGCGAGAGCGCAGTCAAGGTGAAGAACAGAACAACGATCTATCACATAAAGGAAAATAATTTCTTGTACGCTGGCAGCTATACCTCCGTGGATGCATGTGCACCCCAAAGGTTATATTTTTTGTAGAAAAAGCTGTTTATTGTATCCATCACCATGCACTCTAAGCACCTTAGCAGGTAGGACTGGGCCAGTTAAAGCAACTAGTACTACACAGTTCTTAGGTACAAATTCAAATTTTTTGAATTTGCAGATATAGCCATAAGAAAACCATTTTTTCTTGTTTTCCATTTTCTGAAATGGAAGTAAGTGCTGCCTTACCAGCTTCTTCTTGCTTGTTCTACAAATGTATCTCAGTTCACCTTCGGGTTATAAGGACCCACCTAGAATCCTGGCTTATGGCCAACGCTGGAGGGGAACTGTAGTGCAAGCCTCCAGAACAATTTTGAGGTGTTTGTTTTTCTTTACAAACAGAGAAAAAATGCATGGGAACCCAAAAGAACAAGTTAAAGACTGTTTTGGGGGCACCAAGAATTACCTGGTACCTCAAAGGCAGCAATTTTCAAAATAAAGGTCCTGAGAAGAAATCACAAGGTTAAGGTTCTTTGTTTTTCAACAGGAAGATGATATGGCAGAAGACACTTGCAGGAAAAGAGTGGCAAGACTTAATGGACTTTCAGAAGGCCATACCACATCTTGGATTTCAAGAAGAGACTTTAGGTCCTGTGAATAAGCCTAGCTAACCTTCTAGTCTAGCCTACGTTTTTCTAAATAACAATTAAATGGAGGGACTAGAAGGGTTCTCAGGCTTATGGGTTGGTTTATCATTTTAAAGAGTACTTTGACCTTGTCTAATTTTATAAACAAAAAGGTGGCCACTATGAAATTCAAATGCCATTTTTAAGAAATGTGGGAAAACTGAAATTTTCTCCTTTTCATTTCTTTTCTCAGCGAAACAAACTTCAGGTGGCTTCTGTAATGAATGAATCAGAGTAAGACTGTAAGGTGGCTGTGTTTGCCTACTGCAGTGCCACTGTGCCGGGTGTATTAACACTACAGCGTGAAGAGTTTGGTCAGTTTGAATTTAAGGACTTGTGAAAGATTTCAAGATAAAAAAGGATGTATATTGGAAGCACAGTTACTGTATCTAACTGATCTATTCGAACAATCATATTATAAAATCAAAGTATTTCCATATGATTTTATTCAACATCAGCTATTCTACTTTAATTTTACATTCCCCAACTTCTCTGGAATAGCTTTTCTATGTAGAAAGGCTCTAGAAGGATGGAATTACAAAACAAAAAAATAGAGAATCTAAAAAGATATTTTTCTTAGTTTGATCCAACAGATAGCAACATAAATAATGAAATCTATGGGAGGACTGATCTGCTATCCTCTTGTATTGTGTTCTATTTACAAATGCACAGTTCAGTGATGGACAGTGTCACTTAGTTCTGAAACGATTATCTGTACAGTGGGAAACACCTCCTCCTAGCATTCAGAGTACAATGTTGATTTTCCCATGAAGAGGAAGGCTTTGTTGCTGATTCTGAGAGCTGAGACATGGAGAATCAGATGACAGTTCACTCTGTTGACAAACATCTTTGGTTATATCATTTATGGCCTGCATCTAAACTTGTTTACATGAATGTAAATGAGGAATTGTCTCCAGTGAAACACATGGAAGCAAGTGCTGTATAAACAGTCAATTTACTTTTTTCCTCCTGTATTATTTTTCTACTTGTAAAATGGGAGCATTTGTGCTTCTTTTCTTCACTGGGTTCTTAATTACTTGTGCAGAAGTGAAATGCTATGGTGATAATCTTCAAAGCAAAGCCAGAAGTCATTACTGCTTTTTTTATTATCACAATTATAGATTTATTTAATTACCTTAAGCAATGAGAAATTCCCCTGATTGTTTTATACGGCATTAATCACGTTTCTGGCTTAAAAAAAACTTCCTTTATATGTTTAGCTGTTCATGATTGCCCTTTAGTTGTTTTAAATTGCCTATACACTGTTTTAAATTCTGAATAAGTCAATGATTTTTTGTTCAGCAAAAGGTATGCTTAGACCAACGCCCTGAACTCCACAGAGACACCATCCCAAATTAATTCTCCAGGTTGCAGCTGCATGATCTTGCTAAAGAAGTGAGTAATATTTTGACATTTAATATTAAATGAGTTATCTTTGAAAAATGCTTCCCTGCCCCTGATGTACCTCAGGCAAATGGAAACATGCTTAACGTGCATAATGAAAACTTGGTAATGGAAAAAATGGGGAATTGAGACGACCTATCAGCATCTGGAATCTGCAGGACATGAAAACTGATAGTAAAATCATGTAATTAAGACAAACTAATCAATTTGATTGCATTTCACTGGAACCCTCTTAAAATACAGCTGTATTTATTCTTAATTCTCCTTAAGTCTATAGACTTTTGGCAAGTGTTTGACTTCCAGCACTGAAAATTAGGTGGTGAGATATTCAGAAGCACTGAGAACTGTTGTTTTTTCATCAGCTGACTTCAGGGATAGTCCTATACATTTCAGTTCTTTCTCATCCACAGAGCACTTGCAGTTCATAGGATTATTCCTCCTTATTTCTGCCACCAATTGTATCAGTATTTCTAAACTTTTCATTTTTAGAAATAAAAAATCAATTTTCTCTTCAGGAGTTTTTAGGAATTATGAATGTTCAGGAACAAATCACGAGACTATGCTAGGAGGGTGAATGTTAACATGAAGAGTTTGAACTTCATTGCTATCTGCCAGATTAAGTATGCCCTTGGCTTTAGAGGAAGAGGTTAAGAAAAAAGTAGAGGTCTGACGTAAGAGTGTAACAATTTTTTGGAAATACATAGCATCATCACTCCTCGAGGGCATTTTGCATAATTAACTATCAGTGAGCAATTCAGATTTCTCAAACCCTTGCCAACAAAGCCTTTGTACCATCGCATACTATCATTTGTCTGCAGTTATATCTAGCTTTATCTGCATACATCAGTGCTGTGTTTCCACTAAAGAACATTATTGCTTATGGATGACTCAGAAACCTATGGTCTTTATTCTATTAGTAACTCTCATACAGAAGAACTGACACATCTTTTAAAAAAAATGTCTATCAGACTATCTGTAATCATCACAGAGATTTTTAAAAAGTTTAAGGTCCAACTCTGTAAAAGGTTGAGTGGTAGGCATACTTCAACGGATGCAGAAAGTCTAATTCACATTCTTTTCCTGAGGGGTTGTGGCTGTTTATTACTGTACCTCTTTGGGCCACTAGAGAGTTCATTTTTCCTCTGCCGCTAATCTGTGGTTGATAATTTTCCCTCAGGTTAATTGATTGCCAGTTAATTAGATGTAATTTATTTAGTTGCAATGACAACTCCCTAGACACTTGTTCGAAGCTACAAATATTTGTTGCTTATCCAGATTGTGAAGTAACTAGTTTAAGATTGAAAAGAACCATATAGGCAAATCTTAAAATTTTTTGCTTGCTTATGCTCATCTTCTAAGCAGCAGGAAGAATAGACTGTGTAAAAAGCTATACATTTTCCTACAGAACAAGAGCATGGTTAGTCTGTTCCATTTTTAAAGTAATTGGTTAGTGTTTATTGAGTTTTTAAGAGAAAACTGCCTAGAATTTCATCCAGAATATTCAAAAGAAATAAACAAGGAAAAAAGTTAACAGGGAGAAAAATAAATTACGGCACACTATGCATTATATTAGCCAGAAAATAGATAGTACAGTGAATACCACTGCCTGGCTTTGAGGCCTAGAACAGTTAATTTTTAGTAACAACCAGATTACCAGAAACCTGATAGTGGGAGCAGAGCCTTGCACTTCACTACCCACACTGGTCACGTGGCGTGTGCAAAACAGTGGCAGGGAGACTCAAGTCCCTCAATGAGCAGAGAAGGCACTGCGGGAGCAGAGATGTTGTACTGCTGCTGTCTGCCCTGGCCCTGATGGTGGGCAGTCAGGCACCAACTTCCACCAGCAAACATGTGCGCAAGCCTAAGAGTCCATTGTTGCTGAATCCTGCTCAAGAACCACTTCCATTTCAAAATGGAAGCTAGGTAAAAGTAGCAGTGTGGATTCTGTCTTCTTATGCTCCCATTCGGAAGAAAAAGAAGCCTTCTGTGTCTTAGACAATTAAGAAGTTAAGATATGATTTACAATTTTACTATGGTATTCTAATCCTTCTAATACTTTTAAAAATATATATAAGCTGTTGTTTCAAATACTTAATTGTGGTTTCAAATACCAAAGTGTTGTTTCAAATACTTAAATCTTTCATTTATAAATGCAAGTGCTGGTTGGTTGTTTTGAAAAGTAGTGAAGTTGTATAGATCAGAAATTTTCTATGTCAATTAATGCATATTTCTCATAGTTTAGTTTTGCTTTTACCTACAGAAATTGTTGTCTCTAGGGAAAGGAGTTCCTAGGAGGGCTCCCCATTATTTATAAAAGCAAACAGAACATCGGATTCCCTAAGTGAAGCAGTGAAGTACCATTGGGAAATGTAGCATGAAACGAAGCTCTGAGCTGATTTGAGATGAAAATGAAACTTTCCATCATTTCTGAACTGACAGATGTAATACATATCTGTGAAGCAGATTTCTTTTGAATAATTTTTCATTCTGATTGTATTTTGAAACTCCTATAGAAATGCTAGGAATTCCTAGAGGCAGCAGTCAGTAGAGTAGGTCCTATTTTTGCTGATGGATTTGAACCTAATAATAATTATAATAGTTATAATTGGATGCCAAACCTTGGATCCACTAGAAAAATTCACAGTCCTTTATGTAAAAATAGTGTAACTGACCTTGGACTTGCTTTGCAATTATTGCAGCCAATTAAATCTTTGCATTGTGTTAAATTTCATCCTGCTGCAGCACAGTTCAGGTGTCATGTTGAAGAAACTGCAGACATTTTGGAGTTGAAACACAGCTGCACTAGAAACAGTGTATTTCCTTCCCACATTAACTGGAATATTCTGTCCCCCTCCTCACCAGTCTCAATTATATTTCAGATAGCAGTATGACAGCTGCAGCCCCCTGCTTGATTTATTGGCTTCACTTCCATATTGTGTCTTGTATCAACAGAGTCCCTAGGCACTGTGCTGACTGAAGTCTCAGTCCCTTATTCATGTGAGTAATCCACATTCATATAAGTAGTGGCATTGACGTAAGTCGCAGAGCCCAGTGACGCTGATTAGATAGTTGTGTTACAGAGAAAGTTGTCTGTGTTGTCTGCGGCATGGTCAAGACATGTTATGGTATGTGTAGCGTTTAGTCAAGAAAATTGTGTGAGGACTGGCACTGTTTCAGACTCACCTTTTCAATGAGAAATTCCTTCCTTTTGTCCTCTTTAAGCCTCTGATGCAATATTATTGTTGGATGAGAGAGGAATAGCAGCTGCTGATTCAAAGCAACACAAAATCAGTTAAGTACAGCTTTTCCTTGTTTTTTTTTTTTGTTTTTTTTTTTTTAATCATTTAAAGAGTGACATTTGTCTAAAAGGAGAAGGATTTGAAAATTGTTATGTAAGATCTTCTTTGTTAAGTTAAATTTCACCTACAATTTTATTGTAGAGAATTCTGAAAATGAAAATCTGAGTGGATTTGCATCCCTTTGTTACACTGTGCAGAATGGTACCAAAGTCACTCTTTAGTCCCTGAAATTACTTCCTAGAGAGGTGACAACTTGTAGTCACGATGTGTCACTAATATTGAAATATTTTGAAGAGATGGATGAATCAATGCTTTTCTTCTTTATATTTTCCTTACAACACCAAATTATTAGAAAATAATTTGAGCAGGAACTCAAACTGACCCTTTCTTTCTCAAGAAAATGTGAACCTCCCAGATTACATCCATATCTTGGCATAAAATAGAATATATATATTTTGGATTACAGTATTACTTTACTCTCCACTTTCTGTTGTAAGGATATTTTGAAACAAAAGGTAATATTTTGAAATGAAAATACATACACGTATCACCACAGTATGTTTAAATGAAATATTTTGGCACTTCTAAAATGGATTGTGTTATTTTGGGAATATTTTTCTCTGATGAATCCCAGTATTCTGGGAAAAAAATATTTAAAGAATTGAGAGTAGTTATTCCTTCTGTTCATCCTCCCCAAAAATAATCCAGTTCAAATTTCTAAACATTTACACATTGCAAGTCACTAAGATATGAGCAGTAGATTAATATTCATAATCACTTGTAAGAAAAGTAATGTGTGTCTGCTGGAATGCCATTTGCTTATTATTTTTTAATGTTGGAACTGAGATCACAAAAAAAAAGTAAATGGAAAAAAATAAATGAAAAACATAGAGGCAAATTCTCAGTGAAAATTTAGCCAGCTTTGATGAGAAAATCAGGAATATGATTATAGCAAATGTTGTGATTTGAGCTAGATTTCATTTCAAATATGAAGAGCAGTGAAGGGAAGAGGCCCAAACTGGACTTGTTCTTGCCTACCTCTCTAGGTTAGATCCCGAGCTGCTTGCACTGCCAGTTTGCTGCTAATATCCTCTAGAATGTCTATTAAAGATGTGCCTTTGAATGCTGCATGTCACCTCCTTGTGCAGCGTTCCTGTGTTCAAAGTGAAGGTGGAGTTTGGGTGTTGCTGAAAAAGAATCCAAGAAACTGTCACAATAAATATCAGTGAACACGCTGATAAAGGATGCATTACAATGGACATATTACTGTAGTATGCAAGGCTTGAGGTTTATTTTTGCCTTTCTCTCTCTCCTCTTTTGATCAAACTTAAGGTTATCTGCATTATTCCTTTCCAAACTCGATACAGAACTACGTGTGTATGCTTGCTCTGGTTGCCTCTGCTTTTGGGCTTTGACGTCTATTGGGTTTTCATGAGCTACTGTCATGTCAGTAATAACTAAACCCATAATTATCACTTTGTCATACTGTGGCCCCTTCGTATGCTTCTGACTATAATTCATGGACCTGACCTAATACCCTGAGATTAGAGTCATATCAACATCACTGAACCTCAGTAACAGTACTATTTCATGGTTTACAGGCTCTGGGTATAACCTGTCGTAGTTTCCCCTTGGCCTCTGCATATGTATACTGACACATAAGATGAATGGAACTTGCCCTATCTTCTTTTAGTGGTAGGACTGGCATGATTTCAGAAAATTGTTAGCTATGCTATTTTTGCGTTTTAGGTCCATTTCAGGTGCTTGCATAGACCTGAGAACTGGTCGTGTCCCCTGTCATCAATGCCTTTGTTCTTGTAATTATTCTGTGGAGAAAAGGACTATTATGAATTCCTATTCTGCAAAACTTGAGGGAAAAAAGGTGGCATGAGACTGTAGAGAAGTTGAGTTTCAAATCCTATCACTGATAGTTCTTCTTAACTATAGGCCACTATAGCTGTGCATCCAGTAGTCTTTCTTTGGACAAAACTCCCATGCTTGTTGAAGGAATTCTTTCTTCCATGGGACTCGAGGAACTGTCACAATAGCACTAAACCCTGAGCAAATAATAAATGTCACTGTGGGAAAAATGTTGTGAAAGCAATTACTCTACCTGCTCGTTAAGAGCATATGTGTGGGAAGCTGGGGCAGGCAGTAGGGCTGGGTGTGACAGGAGGCAGCCAGGAGAGACAGGAATAGCCAATGGCAGCAGAGGGGAAAAGCAGGTGCGGTTGTAGAGGCTGAGATTTGAGTTTGGCACACAAAGGGGGAAGCAACCTTGAAAATACTGAAAGAGTTAAGATCAAGCAGTACTGGCAGGCTATTCACCCTGAGGGCCACGCAGCCAGCAAAGTAGAAGAGGCTGGCACAGAAGTGCTTCATTCTCTTATCTGTCTGACCCCTATCTTCCATTTCCATCCTATGCACTTTCTGCATGCTTTAAGTTGTAAACAAATCTTCCTAGGCTGGAAAAATATAACTTTTTTTTTTTTCTTTTTTTTCTTTCCAGCATGAAATTTGATGATGGTGGGGTTTTTTTGTTTGTTTTTGTTTGTTTGTTTGTTTGTTTAATAATAGTAAGAAAGAAAATGTAATAGTCAGAACCATTTGGCCCAATTTAATATGTTTTTAAAACATTCTTCATTTTTGGAAATCTTCTCCAAGCTAATAAAAGCCATGTCAGCCTCAAGAGATTTTCATTAACACATTTGCTGGACCACTTTATAATATAATCTCTACAGAATATTCAGATGAATTTAGAGCTCTGACCCAAAGCCAGTGAGAAGAGTCATATCAGTTTCAGCGAATAATGTCCTCAGAGCCCTTTGCATGAAGGGCAACTCACTAAAAAGGGTATACTATGCGGGCTAATAAGCTACTTAAAAAAACCTAATTTGAGCAAAATTCTCTACTTCATTACATTGGTTTTACATGTCACCAAAGCCAATGGAGTAAAAGCCAGTGGAGCTATACTGGTGAAGAACCAGGGTCACAGAATGGAGATTCATACTCTATGTTAGTCTTCTAAAACTGGTTTCAAAGACAGGCAGTTAGTCTCTGTCTTATACTAAAGCTGGGCCTGATCCAAAGCTCACTGTAGTCAACTGGAGTTGTTCCACCAGGCCCTAGGGGGCATGTATGTCTATGTGTCAGATATACATATGTCTCTGTGTCAATCTATCTATGTAATTTATCTGTTTTTACCAAGATCACCTCTGGAGTGACTAAGAGCCTGAGCGGCTGATGTTAAGCAATATGTAGAGTCCCCACAGCCTTCATCTTCTTTATACTTGCTGATCCTGTAATACAAAAATAAATGTAGGTTAGTAGATGATCTGTGGGACATATACAGTCAAGCATGCAGAACACAAAGAAAGAGCCGGGCTGTTTCCCATCCAGCAGTACAGGTTTGCCATTGGCAAGACACAGCAAACTGCTGCCAGAAAGGCATCACCCATTTTTCAGTTGTCAGGCTGTTTGTATATGCTGCTGATGGGTACTGGATGAATTGTTCATTGTAAATCAATAATGCTTAATCTTCAGATTAATGAGAAACTGAAACTGTTTCTAATAAATGTTTAAATGCTTAGCATTTTTTTTAGATACCTGGCCTTTTATGAGGAATCATCTTTTTTTTGTTGTTGTTATTTTATGGTTTAAAAACATTCCAGATAACTTTGTGAATCATTGAAAAGTAAAAGAATAAAAGGACAGGCATGTGTTCAAGCTCTTTGTTTTATAATCTGAGCTGCACAAAAATCTGTTGAACAGACAACAGCATCATAATGGACAGTAAATGAGGTGCAGTATTTATTTTGAAAAAATGAATGCCCTTTGGAAGAGCAATTGTAATATTACTGTGCCATAGCTATACTGTTATTTCTCTGTTTCAGACTGCATCTGACTGAAAGAGATCTGGGCAAAGTGCATAAGGGAGAGGAGTTGTCACTGTGTCTCTCTTGCTAGTTTCTGAGCCAGAAGCATTGTTATTGAAAAAAAAAAGGGGGGGAGAGGGAGGTGCAAGGATTGAGATTTTTGTTTTGTTTTGCAGCTTTGCAGTTGTGTGCTTAAGAATTTTGCAAAGTAATGAAAAATGAGAGTGAGTGGTGGACTTAAGATGAATGGGGCAAAACCAATTCATTTTTGTAAAGAACAAATATTTTATCCATCAGAAGAACTATATGAAGTGAAATTAGTCATCAAAAGTAGCAAAGCAGTACAGTGGTCAGTAAACTGCAAAGATTTGCACTTCATCAAACAAAGAAAAACAATGAAATGTTCTTAGAATTTCCTCTTTACTCTGTGAGGAATGAAAATAGCCCAGAATAATGTAGTGGGCGAACTGTATACACCAAGCAATAAACTAAACTTCCTGTCTCTAACAAAAGGCTTCTCTTTAGAAGGTGCCAGCACTTTAAACTGCAAAATATTGGTATCTAATTCTCCTTCAGCTTTTTAAGAATGTCTTTTGAGATATTTGTAGTTTAGTATTTAAATTTTTTGAGTTTTTTGGTGTTTTTTTGGTTTTTTTTTGTTTTTAAGAAAAATAAGCTGGTGATAGATGAAGAGTGTAAGCTGTACTGTTTGGAGCCACAGATTCTAAACTTTTTGGGCAGAAACCATTTTCCTTTTTTAACCTTCTCACAGACCCAACTTTGCAGAAACAAATGTATACTTTTTACCCTTTAATATGTTTTTCTGAGCTGATTACATGCTACCTACTGAAGCACTATTATTCCGTAGTTTGAGTTATGTAGGCTTCAGTATTCTTTCCTCCCTTTCTGGTCACAGAAATAATTCATATCTCTGTCAATCATGCACACATCATCAAAGATTCAGGTGCCTCTTATTGGGGAAAAAAAACCCTAAGTTTATTCCATCTGTTGCCTAATAGCTGACAAGTCTATGTTCTTTACTTCAGCAGTAGATCAACCTTTTCCTGAAGAAGATCAGATCTTATTCTCACTTAGGGATGTAGATATTTATACTCATGATTTTACTTATAATCTTGCTTCAAATTCTAGTATTCTTTTTTCCTGGAATAGAATGGGGGACAGGTGCACACAGTGATGAAGACTTAAATTTTTGTGTTCACAGAGCCAAATGTATGACTAGTTTTTTGTCAGTATAGTAGGTTACAAACACTGCTAGCTATGGGGAATCCAAAGGACGTTCTAGATTTCTCATTGACTAAGCTTGGATACGTAGAAACTTTATCATGTGTGAAGTTTAGATTCACCATCTCCAAGAAGTGCACTGAGTTGAATTAAACCCTGAACTGGCAAAGAAAGAGTTGTCCAGAGACACTGGGGAGGGTCAGAAGGGTTCTTTCAGTGGAGAAAAGCAACACCTGGAGTAGCTGACAGGAGGCACATATGTAGAGATCTTGGTTTTCCTCTCCCTGGGAAATGTGCTCTGAGCTTTTCTTCTAAGAGAAGGTTTGGGTTGGAGATTAGGATCAATTTTGGCATATTCTAGGTTGGTAAACTTCCAGTTTGATATTTTGTTAAAATGCTAAGTTATTTTAAGATGCATTTACTTTTTCTGTGGATGTGATGGATGAAAAATTCTAGCTGCTTCTCTGAACTGTGGAGAAAATGCATATGTGTTCGGTTTGGAGTTGATGAGGATGAGTTATTTTGTGTATGTGTTGTTTTTTTCTAGTCTTCCTTCCCACCCTCTCCCCAATTCACACATGTTGTGTGGTCTGCACTTAAGTTGATACCTATAAATGGCAGGGTTGTGGGTCACATGCTGGCTGGAGGGCTGAGCTGCAGAGGAAGGCTAAGCTACACCTGGAGCAGTGGTAATCATCAGCCAGAGAGCAGCTTCATTTCTAACTGCAGGGAACAGGTCTGTACTGTCTTTAAAACTAAGGTTACTCACAGCACCGGTGCTGGGCTTGGGCAGACCTTCAGAGCCAGTGATATGTGTGTGTCTGACTTCTAAATGGGACTCATGTTCCTGACATAAAACTTGTGAGCAGATATGTGAAGGTTGAATACAGGCTGGTGAAGTTTGTGTATTGCTATAGAGATACACTAGTGCAGTGTGTGGGATGATCACAGGTAAACAGCTTGATAAGAGTGGCTTAAATGTTAACAGACTATTCTCTCTTTAGAGGAGGTATTTGGATCTCACTACAAAATGAGATGATAGGTAAGAAGAAATCCATTAAGAAAAGAATAGTGTGCAGAAGAGCATGCTTCCCTGCTCTCTGTGTTTTTAAACCTAGCATTTTCACTTCTTTCTAGTCACTTTACCTTTGTGTCTTTTCTCTGTAGCTGTCACGAAAGGGAAGATTCTGTGTCTGTGAAGGACTTACAAAGGTGTTTAAAGGAGGGATTAACATAATTTTAAGGGTGGGACTCAAGAATGTGTTTTCCATCTCATATTAGGGATTAAGCATCAGGGTCAAAATTCAGTGGGAGCCACCACCCCTCCCAGAGGTTAGAACCTGCTGACACCTTACTTCCACCAGATTCAATGGGTACCATGGAGTTTGGAGGTGCTGGGAATGTTCTCTTGAACTGCAGATCTCCTCCTGCTAGCCCTGGGGCTGCTGTTCCAAATGACAGTGATTCCTGGGTGCTCCTGCTACAGGCTGCCAACTCTGGGAGGTGGTTGGCATTGGGGGATGCAAGATTTCATCCATTTTGTAGACGTGCCCTGATCAGTTTTCCAGGTGTGGTACCTCTAATTCTTGTCTTGGCAATGTAGATGCTCTAAATGCTGCAGGCTTTTCTCTAGCTTACAAATTTGGGTGTTGCTTTTGCATGCTGTGCCCACCCTCTGAGTGTGTGTGCCAGGTTGTGCATGAGTACAGGGAGAAGGCCTGGTGCTGCTGGCTCTGCTGAGAGCCACACAGCTTGTTTCCCTGTGTCTGCTAAGTCCAGTGCTTTGAAACTGTGAAGATGGCATATGCAGCTGCATGCTAAGGATGGTACACTTCCTCATGTTTCTACAGACACCATTTAAGTGACCTGATTTTTCACCTTTCGTACACCCATGATATTTGGCTCTGGTGTGAGTTACTCTAAACTGACACATATCAGGCCAAGGCTCTTAGTTTAACAGCAAAAAAAGACTATCCAGCAGTATCCTTGGTTAACTGAAGTCTTCACAGAGATTCGTGAGCTTGGCTCAGCAAGTCTTGAAATTTATCTGCTGTTGGAATATCTATGGGAAAGAACAGCTGAATGACTGAAGAATGTAAGAAGTCTTAGTTTGTCTGGCACAGGAGAGCTTGCCACTGTAAAAGATGAAACCATGAGAGGAGGTAGGAGAAGCCCTCTCAGCTGTTTCAGTTTTCAACATGCAGTCTGGAATGGCTTTCTTTTGGTTATCAGGGAAAAGTAAAACAGTGTTGCTTCTCTCCGAAACTTGCACTTTAAAGGAATCTGTAACAACCAATCCTTGGACCAGTCCTTTGTGAAAGAAGTTAGAGTGTATTAATGAAATAGAGATAGTGTTAATATAGTTTTAACGTGGTTCGTATTTACGTGTGGCTCCAAGCCTGTTGTGCGTAACAGAGGAAGTATAAGTAAGGTGGGGCTGAGCACAAGAGTTGGATTCCAGCCTGTTTTAGGAAGCCAGAATAAATACTTAAATACAACATTACACATGGACTTTATGTACACTATCTACTGTTTCTGATGCTGGCTTCTAAAAGGGTGAGGGGAAGACGGTGAACTATCCAGGAAACACACTGCTGAGGATATTTGTGGGCTTTATCCTGATCTTGCTCTTGCTGTGGAAATCATGCCAGATTCTTTTGCAGCTCAGGATAAGGGTTGCCCAGTCTTTCTCACCAGTTTGTGTTAGGACAGCCTCGGGCTTTTTGCAGGAGTGACCCACCAGGAGTTAATGTGTAGGTGCTGATGTGAGCATCTGGTTGTCAGACTTCTCACTGCTACCTACTCTGTTGCACCCCTTGGAGCAGGACTGTGCCTGTGCTTCCCACTTGTACTTTGTCCAGCAGCTGCCAGCTCTGTACCACTTGTTTGCCTTGCAGTACTGTCTGTGGGCATCATATCATCAAATTCACTCCACACCTGTTTTATCACTCCCTGATATTTAGCTTATCTCTTTCCAGCTATATATGTTATGCTTTTGTGTAATGGGCTTTGTCTCTGTGTCCAGCCTTGGCATTCTTGCTTGCTTAGATTGTAAACTCTGGAGCAGACTGCTGACCTTGGTTTGCTGACTACCTGTTTTATCTTATCCCATGGGATAAATATTGATAATAAATAAGGGTTTGTTACCTTAAATAACACTTTTCCCCCCTCTAACTCTGGTGCAATGCAATTCAATACTTTACCATAGTTGATGACAGCATTTCAAGGTTCAGGATTTGCATCTTTTGAAGCTTTTTAAAAGCCTTGTGTAGAAGGGCTCTTGTCTTCTTCAGAGTCTCAAGGTACTGCTGTTATGCTATGAACAGAGGGAGTATTAAACACAAATATTTAAAGTTACTTTCTGGTTTTGGTATGTTGTCTGTTAAAACAAACAACAAAAAATAAAACTCACAACTTTCTGCTTTTTTTCTTTTTTCTTTTGTCAGTAAAACCTCACTGATGTGTATTGAGCTCTGTAGAGAGACCCTTTAATTATGGTGCATCTGAATGTCTGTAACATCAGGAGTTAAAGATCTTTATTTCAAGGAATGAAATATTTTTGTTTTTAATATAAATGAATATGTTTCAGCCTTTTTACCAAATTCAAACTGCATGGAAGAGTATTTCATAATAGACTAGGAAGGCAATACAAAATTAAGTAAAGCTGAGTCTGGTGCCTAAAAATATTTGGCAGAATTCCCTGAAAAGCCACATTTGAGCATTTTTAATATATATTACAAGGCAGACAAGAATAATTATCTTCTCTTGAAGTTCCCCAAGTGAGAGAAGTATATTGTAATGCCCTTTGAAAGAAAATAATGTAAGCTGCCAAATGATTATATTGTGGAATTCTTCCCCACTGCCCGTTTCTTTCACCCATGTGAACGTATATAATGTATGTTACAGAGGACTTAGTAGCTTAACACCTTTAAGTAGATGCAACTATTAATGCATAGCACATTCCTTGCTAAAATTAATTAAAGCAAGTATTTCTAAATGACTAAAGGATAGTAGCACTGAAGATGAAGCATGTCCTGAAGTTTTACATTATTAATTCTTAGGAAAACTCAAGTAACTTCATTCTGATTATTTCCTCCCCTTCTAAATGTAGTTCAAAACCTGGAATGTGAAAGCATCTCTTATATGTCATCTTAACTATCATTAAAATCATAGAATTATTTGAGTTGAAATGGACACTTAAAAGTCATCAATTCCAACCTCATGCAATGAACAGAGACACCTACAGTTCTATCAGATGCTCAGAGCCTCATCCAGCCTTGAATGTCACCAAGGATGAGGCATCCACCATCTCTCAGGGTACTATTCCAGTGCTTCTCTACCCTTATTGTAAGAGCCTTCTTCCTAATGGCTAGTCTAAATCTCCTCTTTTAGTTTGAAGCCATTTACCTTGTCCTATCACAACAGACCCTGCTGAAGAGTGAATGGCGTATTCCTAGGTTTGGGAGCTGAGACGTGACAGTATTAATTGTATCTGTAACAATAGATTATATTTTAAAAAGACCTTTATAAATACTCATTTTAAAATTAATTGTCATTCTGAAATTCTATATGGAGTTGAAAAAAAGGGAAGGAAATCTCATTAGATGTGAGAGGATTTCCTATAGAATTAGTAGAAAGACTTAGTGGTAGGTATCATCATGACTTTGTTTTCTTTTGAGTCTTGTGATGCTTGTCAATAGAGAGTTGCAAGGAAGGACAGCTGTGCCAGCACCTTCCTGTGGAGCGTATCTTGTTCTTCGTATTCTGGTGGTGAGTAGTGTAAGGGTAAGAATAATTAATGAAGAAGAGATTCTTGGAAAGAATCTTCACCATTAACTTAGCAAATATATGGTGTGTGAGGAAAGCTGGTGCCCTGATATTGAATTCTTAGATAGAAAGAGGCCTAGGATCGTGGGACTAACATGGGAATAAAGGGATTGAAGGAGGGGCCAAATTCTCTAATGTTATAGGTTGAAATTGACATCACTTGTGTAAAAATGTTCATACCTGATTTACACCAGCCAAAAGGAGTCTTTGCACAATCTTGAGAGATCTGCGGATATGTGACCCTGCAAGTAAAGAAAACTAGGAATATATGGAAGGACAATGAAAAATATTTTGGTAGCAAGAACAAAATAATAAGATGGGAAGCAAAGCTGCAGTGCAGATACTGAGGCTGAGCAATCTTATCCCGGGAATCCATCTGAGTGAGAAGCTGCAAGATGCTTTCTTAATTATGTTTGTTTTCAGGCCAGAGGATGTGAAATCAGACTGCCTTATTTCAAGGAGGAAGTGGGAGAATAGAATTGTAGAGTGGTTTGGACTGGAAGGCACCTTGAAGCTCACCCAGTTCCAAAACCCAGAGGTATATAGAGCTGCCCCCACCAGCTCAGGCTGCCCAAGGCCCATCCAGCCTGGCCTGGAACGCCTCCAGGGATGGGGCACCCACAGCTCTGGGCAGCAGTGTGAGGACCTCACTGCCCTCTGAGTAAAGATTTCCCCTTGTCCTATCAGTGTTAATACTCACTTAACTTGGTAGATTTTTTTTATTCATATTCATGTGGCTTACGTACATCTATTTGAATGAAGATTATTGAATTAATCGGGTGATCAGGACAGATTGTCCACCAATGTTTCCTGAGAGATGTACGATCTTATGAGTTTTCAGGCTTGGCCTGCTGCAAAGAGATAGGGTACTTTGGAAACATCTGCGGGAATTTCTTGTAGAAATGTACTAACGTAAGCTGGATGAGACTAGTAAAACTGTGGTTTCGTTTTCTGGGTAACAAATTGATAGTAGGAATACTTTTCTGCTGCATTCAAACATGGCGCTGTGACTGGGTGTCTGCTGGCACTAGCAATAATGTTCATGAAGTAGCACGGAACTCAGTATAGCCCATCACCATTTGCTTAAATTTCTTGGGAAATTTGCAGTTGACATCACACTCAGTTTTGCAGCTTCAGTTCAGCAAGTGCTGCAGTTGTATTCTGGGCACATATAGCAGAAATTCTGGGCCCAAAATACACAGTGGTTGAGAAGCAAGCCTCAGTGGTGATGGCAGCCTTCTCTGCTCTTTCTGTTATGGTAATGCAGCGAACCAGAATAAGTCTATAATCACAAATGTTAGGCATATTTCAAAGAAGCCAAAATGCAGTGCAGGAGAGTCTAGTTGTTCAGGTGCTTTGACTCAGCAGAGAAGCAAAGGATAAAGTGATAATTTCATCCTCTCTTTATTGGAATGGAAAGCAACTGGTCACTTTCCACCTATGCTCACTCCTTTGTGTATAGCTCATAGCTCTCTGCTCCCAGCCTTTATTTACTTAAGCAAGTATGGTGGTTTAACAATGGATGGGCTGTTGAGATCTGCCACACTGTTTTCATTCCCCCTCCTCAGAAGGATAGAAAGCAAATATGATGAGAAGGAAAAAAAATGTCCCCCAAAGCTCATGGGTTGAAATAAGGAGCAATTGAATAATAATAATAATAAAAAAAAAAAAAAAAAAAAAAGGAAAGTAAAGGCTATGCTAAAACAAGAGGAGAGAAATTATTCTTTACCTCCCATCAACAAGTAATGTTTGACCACTTTGTAGAAAGCAAGGCCTCAATGTGCGTAGCAGTTACTCAGAAAGACAGGCATTTTCACAAGAAGAGTCTTTCCCCTTCTTCTGTACCCAGCTCTTACTGCTGAGCATGACATCACAGCAAATGAGAGATCTGTTCTGTCAGTTAAGGCCAGCTGTCCTAGCCATGCCTTTTGCCCACCTGTAGCCTACAGGCCTCTGTGGGACTTGGGCAGTTGGCACACAGTGTGGCTGTGCTGAGGTCCTTAGGACACTGCAGGAAGGGATTCTGCTGCCAGCTGCCTTAGCTATGTGTGTTCTTTAAGTCCTTTTTTTATTTTCATATGGCAGATTTTTTTTCAGAGATTGAACAAGTGTATCTTGGAATACAAATGAATGAAAACAAGCTACTATGAAAGTTTAAAAAAAAACAAACAAACCATCAGTTTACTGCCAATTGAAAACTGAGGACCAGGTGAAGCCTATGAAGCCCTGGTTATTTAGTTTACTAGAGTTGGTCACTCCTCTGAAACCTGCATCTGTCTATGTTCTCTTCACATATGTGGTATCTTTGTTTGCTTGTATTTGACATAATTTGTAAAGAAAAATAATGGGATAAATTGCTTTGGTTTTCTTGTTTGTGTAAACTTCCCATGCAAAGGACTTACTCTGCAAAGCTATCTAATGAAGTATTGTTCTGGATGTGAAGATGTAGAGTTCTAACTAAACCCTTGCAGCTTTGCAAAGGTTTTTCTTGTTGTTCTTTTCCATCCATTTGCATACATATGAGCTTTATCAACTCAAAAAGAAACGTTGCTTTGCAGTCTAACCTACTTGTTCTTGTGAAGTTGTTTTTTTGTGAAGTAAACACACCTTTTCTTAGGGTCTCCCTGCCCAGGACTTTAGTTGTGTGGTAGTCACTGACTCCGCATCTTTTATTTTGTGGTTGTGTATATGTTTTTCTCTCACTTTACTTGGTTGTCAGTCTAGATGACAGTAGGGTTATAATTGACTTCACATAGCTGTAAAAATGCTGTTTTCTGTAATTTGATTTTTGAGATTAATAAGCCTTCTGGTTATCAAAATGAATTGCGTTTTATATTTATTTTTTGTAGTATTAGTTTTCAGATCTTTCAAATGCTTTGACCTGGACAGTTTGGCTTCATCTTGAACACCTTTTGACTTCAAAAATTTAATCATGATCATGAGTCAGGTAACAAGAGAACCTTCCTCTGTACTTGTAGTTGTTTGTGGTATTTTATATGGAACGTAGCTTGTGGTATTTTATATGGAATCTGCCTGTCTATGGCCTTTCAGAAAAACATACTTCTGAAGTCTTCATGAGGGTATTATGCACTTACAGGCCCCTCTCCAAAAAAAAAAAAAAAGCAAACCACCATTAAAAAAAAAATAATAAAAAAAAAAATCCAACCATCCCTCATGATGTAACCAGTAACTAAGTGGAAATCCACTGGTCCATACAGGAGAAATGGGATTTTCATTTCATAGGAAATATGGACTCTTAAATAATAATGATTCCCTCTCTAAATCAGTTTATTATTGTATTTTTTTAAAAATGCCAAATAAGTTTTTGTGTAAGTGTTGATTCAGAAGTGCTGAAACTTTTTATTTGGATAAAGCCAGTTTGCTTTTAGTGCAGCTTAAAAGTCAAAGTCACAATTTGTTTTGATTTATTGGATAAATATCTGGAAATAGGAAGTCAAGAGAATAGTGCTGAAATAAGACATTTGGGCTTCTTAATATTAAACAATCCCTAAACTGCCTCCTCTAACATGGTCATGTGCTCTCTATGGGGCTTGTCAAGCATTCAGGCATGTAGGTGTTGTACTGAACCCCTGAGTACCAAGAGGAGCTGTGACTGTACCGTGGAGTAACTAGAGAATGAAAATGGTGATGGAGAGCTGGATGGTGTCCAGACCAGAAAGGGTGAGGGAGTGCTCTTCAGCTTCTCTGCAATGATCATGTTCCCCACTATTCCTGCTGATACAGAGAGTGTAAACAAATTGCACTCGCAAAAAAAAAAAAAAAAAAATCAAGCCTGGAGTGCTTGTGTGCGCTTAACATTTTTAAACAGTAAAGCTTGAGAACTGTTTTCTTTTGAATGTGTTCTGAGTGAGTTTAATGTAGTCCTTTGTAAAGAAAACAGAAGTCTGGAAACCCAAACCTCCAGGAGACTGCTCTATTAGATAATTTGAAAATCTTCAATGATCACACACATAGATCTGAGGGATCTCAGGCACACAGCTGGAGTTTCAGAGCACAGGCTGTATTTGCCAACTGTCTGTAACCAAGCAGATCTTGGCTGGGTATTCTGCTTCATATAGCTGAGTGTTATTCGTTTTGCTCCTCATCGCTTTTAGGTTGTGCTTTCCAAGAAGACTGACAACTCTTTCCCCTGCCTAAGAAACTAGTAACATCACGCCTGTTACTAACTCAGATCAAGCTGGTGGTGCTTTAGTGTTTGCATTTTTGAAAATGGGCTGAGTATCCCAGTCAGCCTAAAAAGGCAGAGGGGCTTTTCTGTAGCATCAGAGTTACGTGTCTGTAACCTATGCAAACTTTTATGCAGACTTCTTGAGGGTGAAAAAATAGAAATGAAAGATATATTGATATTCTACTAGCTAATGTGGCAGTCAAGCCCCCAGTGTGGTATCATATTGTACAGCATTCATGTATTCTACCTAGCAAGTTTTGAAATGAAGACTTTATGATGACTGTGTTTACAGTAGTCAATGAAAACAGGGATAAGTAGATAATGGGATGCTAAAGAAATCATAGTTTCTGCTCCCGAGAGCTGAAGTTTGTGGACGGAGGTTAGTGATGTTTTGGGTTCTTTTGGTACTTTTTTAATGCACTGTGCTTAATTTCTTAATTACCATTACATGTTCATCATGTTCTGGAAATTAGACTATTGCTGACAGTATATCTTTGGTGTTACTGACTGAAGTGTATCAAGTAGTTCCTATAAAAAATCTAAATGGCAATCCATCCATGCTTGTCAGAGACATGGAACTCAGTTAGTTGACTAGACTGTCAGTGGCACTTCACATCTCTACCTGAAACAAGAGTGGTTTTGGTTCAGCACACTTGGCAATGGCAGAATTTTCCAGTTAGCTGGAAAACTATCAAGCCAACTCTTTTCCTGGGGATTTTAACATCCCATAGCAGTAATTCCTGAAAACCACTATTGCTGGAGAGTAACTGTGCTGACACTCAGGGTGTCTTCCCTGTAGAGGGAAGCTACATAACAGACACTGGTATTGTTTTATACCATCAGCAAGCAATTCCATATCAGAGCCCCAATTTTGGTGTTGCTGTGTGTGGCTGAGGGCATCTTATGCTTGAGTAAACTTTCTGCCAATCAGGGGAGAACTTGTCTGTCATTTGTAGAGAATTCAAGAAATGAAGGATGAGCAGTACATATCCTTCCCATCCTGCCTGTGGTTAATCTTAGCTTAAAAGTAAAGTGAAACTCCAGATCTGTAAGCTGTTATGTGCTTAAAAATCTTTCAGAATTACTTCATCAGCTTTCTGCCTGAGTAGCAAGAAGATTCAAACTCAAGTGTGGTGACTGTCCACAGGTTAATGTGAAATGAAGACATACGGCCTTGCCCCAAGCATTCATACTTTGAAACTGGTGAAAGAGAAGTCTTGGGGTATCTCGCAGAAACATAACATGGTAAATCAACAGCCCAGTTGCAGATACTGCATTTTCTGGCTTTTGGATCCACTATATTCATGTGTGCCTGTGTTGTTCTGCTGTCTCTACGATCAGTACAGCTGGCCTTTTAAAGCATCAGACCACCTCTTTTCCTTCAGCTCAATAGTCAGTGTTGGTCAGATCATGAATAGTGCACATTGCTGTGCATCCCTGTGATTTTCTCTGTAATTTGTACTGAGGATTTCATTACCAACTCTCTTTCCTTGAGCAAAGCCATTGTCAATAGTTAGCAGTTGCGAGCAGTTACAGTACTGAACATTACCCTGTAGTTAGGACACAGTTCAAAAGCCAGAAAGTTGATTGATTGCTCCTCTCTGCATAAATACATTTTTATCCTTGTTTTCCACTGCTTCAGCATTCAAGGAGTATGAATCAAGTGCTGCTTCTTTCTCTGCTGATCAGGACAAGAGCTGCAAACTGGTTATTAGCCTTCTGCACCTGTGAAGATGTAGGTTCCTCTTGGTAACTCCTGTGCACAACACCAGTGACCTATATAAACTCAAGCAGCTTTGTGGACGGAGACCTTGTATGCAGAAAGGAAGGAAAGGGGGTGGAGGGAGAAACGAGAGCTCATTTTCTCTCTGCAGCAGTCTTTCTGGGTGGCCTTGAATACATCACTTATATCTTTTCCCTCTTTCCTGCCTCTCCTTTTCCTCCATGTGCTTCAGACTCCCACCTGTGAAAGGAGGATGATAAAATGTCTTCTCACACTGTTCCTCCAGCTAAATGTTCCTGTGGGTGACCACTTCTCCACAGCATGTGCCCTTGGTACGGTGCTACAGCACTGAAGTCAATGAGGTTGAACTTGGAAGTGAGTTTAAGGGTTAAGTACTGAATGTAATATAAACACTTAGAAGCCAGATTTTACAGTAGGCTTCAAGAATGAGATTTTCAAAGTTTCTGAATATCCATGTATATCAGAGAGATTTACCGAATTAATCACTCTTATGCCCTAGGAAATTCAAGTTTTAAATCCACACTTGTGTTTCTGGGTCAGAGGCTTGACTCCCTGAAGCAGCAAATACCTGTTTACTGTGAATATGGTGGAGATTAATTTGGGTTCAACACTTCCACAGTCATGTTTGAAGAGTTAGAGATGGACTTAGGGACCTTACTGTAAATGCCATAGGATTTGGGGGGGGGTGCGAGCATGCAGGACTGTGTGTTTTTTTCTTAATTTGCTTTTTTCTTCTTTTCCTTAAACCACTGTTCCATTTCAAAATGTGACTTGTTCACAAGGACAAAGTATGTGTACTAAGTGTCTTGATTCATCAGTAGATTTTAGACTGCCAGATGCATGTGGTGGTCTTGGTCATTTTCCAACCAAAAAGTCACAAAGACCTGACAGTGTGCATATATATTTTCACACACAGCTATTTTGGCATTTCAGCTAACTGACTGTATTTGCTTAGTAGAAATGTGGACTGAGCCATTGCAGGAGTGAGGGGGTGGTCCCCCCAGGTCAGAGTTGAGGTTACTGGTAGGGCAGGGTGGGGAAGTTTGGATTGCAGCTGCCTACACAAAATGTGACCTCAGATTAATCAGACAGCTTCAGTTTCCACTGCTGCTGTCTCAAAGCCTCTATGAGAAAAATTACCAAAACATAATTTAAAAAAAATAGATTTTTGGAGTTCATACAAAACACTGAAGAAAAACTTAAAATGAAGAACTATCTTTTTTTCTGACTACTTACTATGTGCTGACAGATGAAAGCAAATGTTAGAGATTAAGGGTAGCACTGCAATAGCATGCACATTGTCAGTGTTAAACTGGTTCGGCAAGATCAGGTACTGGTGTTAATCAACTTCTCTCTGTTGAAATTGTGTCAGTTTACACCACTTAAGAATATAATTTCTAATGTAATAATTTATCACATTACCCCCTTTAAATTATATACAACTATAAATTTTTCTCACTCTGAAAGAAGAGTTGTTCTTTATTAGATAGTGACTTCATAGGAATAGGGGTTTTTATTAAATACTAAGAATTTAACATTTATTTTAACAGAAAGCCTTGTCTGTATTTAGTCCCATGTGAACCTGACAGTGAAGAATATATGCTGCTCTTGCCATGTCCTGATATGGTAGAGTAGCAGAATGTTTTGAAGATGATGGTGAGTCTCCCTTCCCAGAAGTGGTCTTGCTGGTAACCTGTAGTCAAGGACAGACTTTCAGAAAAGGGCAAATGTGGGTTGCTTTTCAGAAACTACTGAGTGTTGAGTGGAAATCTTCTTTTGAAAATTTTATTTTCTATTAAATCGCATGAGATTTCTGGTGCAATGTACTTTTAAAAATCAGTACTTTGTTATCATCAGAAATGTTTTCATACAGGTAAATTCTATATACTTTAAAAAAAAAAAAAAAGGTTGACTGTGGTTGGCAGTGGTGTAATTCCTTTTAATGGAAATAGAAATTACACTACAACCTCACTAATTTGTTGGGATGAACCTAGCTGAACTCTGAATACTTTGAAGGAAATATTGATGGGAAAAAAAACAGCTATTTTTCATGTTTTCATGTATTTTTGTTTTGTTGAAAGTGGCATTAATGTTTAGATGAAAAAATTCCCAGCTGTCTGGTCTTATCAGAGGGAAAATGAATGATACATCTTGATAGACAATCCAAATGTCATCAGATTTGAGTCCAGCAAGCTCTAATATTTTGGATATGAATTTGTGCAGCTTCCAAAACTCCCTTTGTAAGATTTGTCTGTTTTTACAGGCTTCCTGTTCTAGCCCTACTGAATTCACTCATATATCTTATTGCATCTATTCTAATATTTGAAGATAATATTTTGGAATGATAAACTACTGACCTTTCACCATCATGTGTCAGACCTGATCTCCTCTTAGCTTTACTGTGAAAGCACTTCAGGTGTTGCTTAAACTTGTGTGCTTTTCAAAATATATTGTACAACTCAATTTGTTTTGTGTGTGTGATTGGGTTTGTCCTTATTCCACAAAAAATGTAGTAAATCAAATCATTCTTTGAGGTGTCATAAACATCTGTGTCACCATAGGCAGTGCCATGAACTGAAGTATTTTCTTCAACTTTGTGTAAACAGATTTTGAGTTCTATTCTTGGAGCATCCTTTTATATTACTATGGCTATAGACTTCTCTAGGGGTTCCCAGTTATCTTCAGAATTCATCGTGGAGAGTAAGAGCAGATTAAGTGCACTATGAAAAGACATCTCAGGTGAGAGATTCCTGTTCCCACAAAGAAAAGTGACCTCTGATGTAGCATATTCCTCTGCTGAGGTAGATCTGTGTCTCTCTGAGACTGGAGGTACAAGTTGCAATTTGCATCCTTTCATCTCCTTTTTCAACATATTAAAAATGGTCAATCCATGAATATGTAATTAAGGCACAGAAGTGCAGCTTTTCAGGTGCTCAGTTCTATAGAAACACTTAGAATCCAAAGTAGGGTGGGTCAACAGTCCTAGATTGTTGGAGAGATGGATTTTGGAACACATTTTGATTGGATATCTCCAATTCTTATTGAATTGTTGGAGTATAGGTCCAGACGCAGGTTTCCAAAACAAATTTGCGCTCAGTTTTGACCCCTTTTGAAGCCTGTAGCATAGCTCAATTAAACTTATTTTGGCCAGTGGTTAATAATGTTTGATATTCAAAATTTTCTAGTTCTGTGAAGTGAACAAAAAAATCCCAAAAACAACATCAAAAAAATCCCAACACACTTCTCCTTTTTTTTTTTTTTTTTTTTTTTTTACTATTTAATGCAAGTATAACTTGAGATTAATCATATAATAATAAATAATTGAGACATAGTAGGAAAGATGGGGTTTATCCATAAGTGGGAGGATTCGTTTTTACTTCCCTTTCACCTTTTTAGTCAGTATGTGATTATGTGCAACCACTGTTCTAGGGGATGGAGGGGGTAAAGGAGACGTCAATCTACTTTCCTACAAATGGCAAATAATTTATATGAATTCTTCTGCCTGGTGTATACTCACTTCTTAGATACAGCTATGTCAGTGTGAGAAGATTACTTTAAGGTTTTAAATGTTAAGCAGTGATGGGGAAATAAAAGTTTGGTTTTTTGTTGACATTTCAAAAAGCATTGGTTCTTAAAGTTCAAAAATTGAGCAGCTTCTTAATGCAGAAAATTAGCACATTTTTGAAGAACTGTAATGTTCAACTGCTAAGAGAACTGTATTGACTGAAATGAAGCTAGGAAAATCCTGGGTGGAAAAATCTCCAATTTGAATAAATTACTCATCCCTACATCTTGATGTGATGACATAAATCTACTGAGTATCTTTAACAAAGCAAATCATTTTGCTGCTTTCTCCCACATTGCTCTTTAATTCAGTAACATCTTCCTTCTCATATTTTTTTCCACCATCTTCAATGTGACAAATTCAGCATGTATTTGGTCCCTTTGACATAAGCAGAAATGATTAAATCTGCTCCAATAAATTATTTCAGTATGCCAGAAGTGAGCTCTTTCTCCTTATGTCTTTTCACACACCACTTGTGTATTTGATGCAGTTGCTGTAACTGCCCAGGTTTTGCAAAGCATCCCAGGGCTCACTGAGTGCTGAGCATCTGGACTCACTGGGGTGTGTGCTCATTGCTCAGTAGTGTAAGCAGGTACTGAGACTTATAGCTACATTTATGTTTATGGCACTTTGCTTTTTTCCTCTTCCTCTCATGAAATAGAAATCTCATGAAATGAGATCTGAATGCCAAACTTCCAAGGTGAGGGCCCAGACCCACTAACCACTCAAGTTAATTCAGAAGTACAGTGTTACTGAATTTGTCACCTGTAAAACATCCAGAAGGTGAGATACCAGATGTCTGTGTAGACCGATGTCTGACCTTATCCTCTGAAGTGAACTTTGTAGCACTAGGTAACTATTTGACAGCATATATCGAGATTTAAATTACTTCTAAAATCTACATTCACTGATTGTATGCATGTGTGTGCAGGATATAAATATTTTGAGACAGTCATATAAGCTATAAGGATCCAGTTCAGTTACTCTGGCTTCAGAAATGTGAATGTTTTTGTTGTTGTTCGTAATGCAAAGCGCACCTACAACTTAGAGACTGCAGTTTTTAGTGGGACTATTATTTCAGACAAACATAACCCCTCTGCGAGGGAATAGTAGTTATTAATAGGCTTTCACTATTGTCTTCTCTGTCTTTGTGTAATGCTCTTGAATGTTGAATCATGCTAAATTATGTACATGTTAAGTGATAAATTATGTAATGCTCCAGTATGGTGGGAATTAATAGGGGAACTGCCTTAATTTCTCCTTTGTTTTTTTGCCATAAAACCCATTAAATCTTTCTGTTATGTGTATGGCTTTGTCAAATAGTATTCATAAGAAAGGAGGGTGGGAGAGAGGAGGTGGGGAACCCAAACCAAACAGATCCTTGCTCCATTTGGACAGATGGTGAGGGCTGAACCTTCATGAATTTGTTATTAACCTAATTGGAATCACATTCATGTATTGTTCTCAAACTATGCAAGGGACGGGGCTGGCAGAGGCAAGGGAGAAGCAATGCACTGCAGCTATGCAGGGCTGTAGAAATCCTCCAGAAGGAAAAGGGGAATTCCTGTACCTCCCAGCCCACTGCTGCACAGCCTGCTGCTGACCCAGGGTTGGTCACAGGCAACACCTCACAGTGCATCACTTCTTTTGCTCCCTGTGGAAATTACTGCAGTGAACAGATTGCTTCAGTGCAGCTGAAACATGCACTGCTTCTGAGCAGCTTACAATTCAGTAAATTAGAGGCAGGTCTCATGGTCACAGTAACAATTTTAAATAAATCGGCAACAAGTTTGTGCAGTATTTTAGTATAAGGGCTGTCCTGTTTCACTAGTTGGTAATGCTGGGTGAGATAAACTGCAGCTTTGATTTCTATGGCATGCTGTGGCGGTGATACTCTGGGATGTTCTCTTAATTGCACATCTGTATACAGTATAGAAATGTGGCTTAAATACAACATACTGGCAAGAAAGGAAAAAAAAGTGCATATTTCTATGCCCATCTGTTTCTTGCATGTTGCAAGAACATTTTTACAGATGAAATACTACCCTACATTTTCTGTCTGATTTAATACCGTTTAGTTGTAATACCTGTGGGTTTTAGTCTTGTCCTAAAAAGAGACCTTTCAAAATTTCAGCGTTGAATATTATTTAACCCAGATTCTGGTGTACATCTGAAGTCAAAAGTCGAAATGGAGATAGAAGGGATACAATAAAAAGGACCTTTCAAAAGCTGGAAGTTAAATTTTCTACTTCTGTGAAAACTTTCCTCAAGAAAGTTGATCTTTAAGGTTGCTCATGCTCTCTCTGGCATGAACAATTGTATGTATCTACAAATTCATAAAGCTATTATATTCTCTCCACATAAGGGCAATATGTTAACTTTGAGTTATGTATTTTAAACAAAAAGGCTTGTGTAGGGATCCAATTAATATATAAATGGAGTTTAGGGCTGGGAATGGAGAATAAAGTTAGAAATTACCAGTTGATGCAAGTATATCTTTTAGTAGTACTTTGAAGATCAGATCACTCGCTGAGTGATGTTCTTATACAAACTTCTTACTTTGTCCTTTGACAGACAGACCTTGTAAAAACTGGATGGCTTTTTGGCACTCACATTGTAGCCAAATAAATATATAATCCTTTGAGCCCATCTGTAATGGGATGATTCATTAATCTTGAGGGAGAACAGTGCCACTTCTCAAAACAAGTATGCCAGTGGATGCCAACAGGTTCATGGTCACTGAGACTCTACTGTTTTTTCTATTTTCTTCAAGGCAAGAAACAAACTCTCTGCATAACCTGGTGGTACGAGACGCACAAAACCAAACTTATTTGTACTCTAGTTACGTTCTTGCAGCATGTTTTGTATCCTTTAGTTTTTTGTTGTTACTAATTTGTATTGGTGTTTAAAGGCTGCAACTAACTCCTTGCAGTCTGTAAGGTGTCTCTGAATATTCTACAATTTTCCAAGAAGGTTGAAATCTGCTTTTATTTTATTTTTTTTTAATCTTTGCTGTAGTCCGTACTTCTGACAGGAGTCCGCAGCTTCTCCTTGTGATCTCTGATGCCTGTTAATTGGACCCGTTCTCCCTTCTAAAAACTTCAAGCTAGATACATTCAGCTATACTCTGGAGACACAATCTTTCCTGTGACCTGAAGGACCCCACCTGACCCCCAGCATATCAAGGAGTACAATGTAAGCACATTGACTCCCCAGCCTGCTTCAGAACAGAACAGATGCAATGCATAGCATTGCTACAACAAACTGAGAACAAATTAAGCTTTTTTTCCCCATCTGCTGCATAATCTGAAAACCTTTCAGGCAACAGATGAGACTTTGCATTTGGATGGTGGCTTGGAAACAAGGCAGTGAATTGGCCTGATGTATGTGAAAACATGAATAGGTGCAAAGAGGTGAGAATAAGGGGCTGAGGAAGATGTGGGGCTCTGTAGTCCTTTGTCCAGGAAGAATTGTAGAAGGCTCCTGTACTGAGAAAGCTGCTGAATTTGCCTACTGAGAGTTGAGATAGTGGCTTTGGAAAGGGGGTCGCTGGTATAAAACATGGCACACTCAAGCAAGAGGTTTGAAGTGGGAGTATAAATGAGTGTCTGCACAACTGGTCGTAGGCTCTAGCTAGAAATGAGGGAACTGACTGCTCTCCTGAATTTCCTGACAGTTCATCAAAAGCCAGAAAAATGAGGTGGCGATATTGAGGTAGATTGCTGGTTTAAATTAACAGGTGCTTACTTTGACATTATTGTGAAAAAATATGACACTTAATTTACTGTGCTGGTCATCAAAGCGGCAAGCTCAGGAGGGTCAGTAGGATGTATTTAGCAGTGTGTGTGCTGCTGCAGTGGCACACTGTCCAGTGGATGCTGGCGTTACCGGCACTGTGCGTACTATTGGAGGGTATTTCTGATTGTAGCTGTCTTCTGACTGTTAATTGCCTGGATGCTGCTTGTTCCCTGTCATGCAGAAAAGCATGCTCTAGGTTCTGCAGGTGAGGTTGTTCATATGACTCTTGGAGACAGATTAATTTGTTTGTGAATGGAAAATGTCAGCTCAGAAATTCTAATGGGGAAATAATTTATTTACAGGTGTTGTCATCTAGTTTTATTATTACTTCTTGGATTTTCAGTGTGTACATTCACACAAAGGATAATGAGCTCCTTGGCTCTGTACTAGTGATATCTTCAGTGATGCTTCACCTGGGAAACAACTGTTTTACAGAGTTATACACTGCAACGATCCAAATGTAGGTGGGAACTGCTTAATGCATGAAGAACTGCCTTAGCATTAGCTAACAGGATTTTTTTAGTTTGAATTCCAGCCCTCATGAAGGTTTTCTTTTATGAATTTCATCAAGTCCTTTCATCATTCCTTTTCCCATATCTTCTCTCTGCTCTGCATAAAGTAGAGGTGGTTTTGCTCTGTGCTCCCACCTTTTTGAACGATAATCCAATTTTTAAAATCTACCAGAATGGTTTCTTCTGTAAAGAAATGCGAGTGCTGTGGAATGTATGTATGAATACTTAGTGCCACTTTTACACCATGAAATACCTTATTGTATCACAGGGACTTAGTAAGCCCTTCTGCAAGACTAACATATCTCTTACCTGGTGAGCATGAAGCCTGTGCTGATGCTGGCAGCTGAAAGAAGTCTTCCTTGCTGCTTGCAGCAGCCTTCCCATTGGAGTCATCTTAAATAATGACAATGCAGATTTCTTAAAAAATTGACTCATTCTTGCATCTTGCTGAGACTATTTATAACAACTCTGTCCAGTGGCTTCTGCTATAATCTGCATGCAGACCTTAGCTCTCAGGGTCTCAAGATCCCTAGGGCTGGAAAAGTCTACTTAAATAAACATGACATGTCAGTTAGCACCCTGCAAAGTATGCATAATTAATTTAAATGTGAAAGATGCAGTTTATATTTTGTGGTTGGTTGTGAGGAATTGCTTTTGTTGTTGTTGTTTCTTTTTAATATTTCTAATACCAAATGACTTCTGTCTCTCGCCTGTCAGTAAAAGACCATCCCTCTTCAGTGACTGGAACATAAATGGTGTGCTATGAAGATGTACAGAGTGCCTACATACAATGCATTTTAGAAAAGACAGAATTGCCTAGGTGGATTTGCTCATGCAGAAAAAAGCTCTCTAAAATTCAAGACAGAAAGATAGAACTACTCATGGGTTTGTGATGGCATTTTCAAGTAAAAAAGTGACATTTTCTTTATCCTAAGTTTTGACTAGGAAAATTTGAACTCTAATTTCATGACCTAATTTCTCTGTTCCCTTTTAAACTCACATTATTTCAATCAGGTTAATTTTTAGTTTTGAAATCTCATCTTTTGTGGAAATGATGCAAGGAAGTAGATTTTTGGGTTGCGAAAATTTGAGATTTCAAATTTTCTTTCCCATTCAGTGTTGTGGGGAAAAAACTTTCAAAATCTCAAGGTTCTCATGGGTAGGGAAAAAAGTTTCCCACACATCTCCAGTCAATGGGAGTGTTACCATAAATCTCACTGGGTCTTGGATCAGGCCCTGAGAGCATATTGGAGATTTTGTCAGCTTCATTGATTGCACAAACCAGCCTTGTTATGAGGAAACATTCCTGGGCCAGACAGCATTCTGACATTTGTCTGTAGTTTTCACATTTAGGAGAGATTATTGTCTCCAGAGAGTCGTTCTTAATGATTTAAATCTGAGGTAGATCGTTTTTTCTGGCAGTGTGTGTGTAATCTAATCCATATATTGTTGAAAATAATTGGAATGAGCATTGAGTTGCTATATGGATGTGGTCAGTTTGTATTGACTGCATTGAAACTTGCTGAGTAGGTGGTATAAATTATAAGAGGACCTGGAAAACCGAAACAAACAACAACAAAAAAGGATATTCAAAGCAGTGCAGTGTGGAAGTAGAAATGCTTTCTACTGGGATTACTTTGGGAGCAAACAGTCTGAGCTTTAGAAAATCCGCTCTTGTTAATTACATGTTGGATAATGTTACCTAGACCATATGACCAAACCTATGTAAAGTTATTGTTTGTTCCCTTCACAAAGCACTTGACAATGACTTTAGGCACATCCTCTGAGCGAGGAATGGTGTGTAAACTGTACCACCCAAGGAGCAGCCCTGGGAGGCAGGATGACTCACAGACATGCTGCTGAGACAAAAATCCCTCCCTACTTTCCCTTGGCTTTTAAGGCGGCGAAACACAAAGATTAGGCTGGTTTTTATCCGTGACAAATTTTGCCTGCAGTAGCACAGCTATATGGATTAGTACATGGTGGGACCTGGAGGAAGATGCTTCCTGACTCCTCTCCAAGAAGGGGATGTGTGGGCAACTCGAGTTTGTATGGTAGCCTAATGTCTGTGTAGCTCCTGGAAGTGAGCCTGGTTTGGTAAAGCATTTCAACACTCTATAATTTCTTAATGTTCATTAAATTTAAATGTGTGCTTAAAAGTAAGTGCTCCAATTCTTCACAAGAGAAAAATGTTGCTATGAGATTATAATCCTTTGCATGTCTGTGTTCCAAGTTACAGATCAATGTGTTACACCTAGCTGCTCTGAATTACTGCTCTCTGATTAAAAAACATTTTGCTGACTTCAGTTTTGGACACCTCACTTTTTGCTAATCAGAAACATATTTTATAATTTATTTATTAGGACTTCATGTTATCTGTAGCCTTATTTCTGCATGCTAATACCGTTTTCCCTTTAAAATCAATCACACAAAAAAAGCCCAGGTATACAGAATATTATTGGTAGTTACTACATAAAAATGGAAATCAGCACTCTTGCTTTCTCCAGATGTGCAAGGTCCAACTTGATACATACCTAAAACGTTGAACTGATTAGGGAGGTATTTTAATAGGAAAACAGACAAATTCTGGCCATCAGGTTGAATTTTATTTTAATCCCAAGAGATAATTTCGCAAAAGGAATCAAGGCTCCCACTTCCTGTCTCTTGGTACCTTTCCTCCTCTTCTTTCTATGCTGGTTAACTGTCAACTGAAAGAGGAATTCAACCCTCAGAATAATTTTTATCAACACGAATACTTTTAGACTCTAAATATTTATCTTACAGCAGGTTTGGCACAAATCTGTGCAAAAAAGTAGTTTTAGGAGGCTAGCTGAAATTAGTCATAAATATTTTGCTTAAATGTATATCAGTGGTAGTCAACCTCCTGATAAGTTTTTAATAACTTATAACTTTTAATTGACAGATTATAACACTTTATCACCATTGGGATGGTGAAAAGAAACTTTCTCCTGTAGTCTGTGGTGGTGTTTTCTTTCCTTTTTCTTTTTTTAGTAATTCTACATATTGATTCTACTGATCATTTCTGATGTAAATTGAGTAACATACAGAACTAGAGGGTTCAGAGTATAGGTCAGTCCTGGCATTTCTATGCACATCGCTCCTATAAATAAGAGTGGAAACTCTTTGCTGTTGTTTTGTGCATGACTATGTGAGCTGTGTAAAGGATTTTCAAAACCCAGAAAATCCTAAAACTATGTTTCAGTTCCTTTAGTGAAAGTTGACATTGTAACCCCAGGCTTCTTCTCTGGTAAGAGCAGTGAATGATGTCACTGCTGTTTAACTAGACCATGGAGAAAATACTGTTCTACAGAATCCTGTGTTTTGGGGGATTTTCCCCAAACCTGTCCAATGGTTCATTTGCTCCTGCATAAAATTGTTTCTTACTCTACCCAGTCTATAAATAGCAGATGACTTAGTTTTAG
Source organism: Phasianus colchicus (assembly GCF_987193195.1). Taxonomy (NCBI): domain Eukaryota; kingdom Metazoa; phylum Chordata; class Aves; order Galliformes; family Phasianidae; genus Phasianus; species Phasianus colchicus. Next base: position 13,225,869 of record NC_143437.1, on the reverse strand, counting down.
CACAACAGTGCACAGGTTGTAGAGGACTGCCTTCTTGCAGCTGGAGTGGTGATTCTCCAATGGAAGTCTTCTCTCTTCTTCAGTGCTGGCTAATATGCTCAGATAAGTATTAGACAGGACGAAGGGAGGCACCTATGGTTCTTATTGCTTGAAAGCAATCTTTTATAGATTGGTTCTCCCAAATTTCTAACTGTTCACTGTCAGTGTTCCATAGCATGCCAAGTGGGCATTACTGACTGATCTATGTGGTCAGAGTAGGTTACAGAGTCTTAAAACTGTGGGGATGACACTACTGCTGACAAGTATATCTCTAACTGTGTCTGGAACTGTGGGGTGCTGTAATGGTTAATAGTTTTAAGTAAATTTTATATTACATAAACTGATCCTAAAGCAGACTGAAGGCCTTGTTCAGACTTCTGTTAGAGTGCTGCTTGTGTTAAATTCCCGAGGGTCTATATCCAAACAATGCTTATTGATTCTAAATAGTGAAAGAAAAGGATATTCTCTACTCTTCTTCTCATGGAGTAGCTTACAATGTGTAAGTGGTAAAATATAGGACTGATTTAGTGGAATAAAAAAAATGTTACTGCATTGAAAAGTCTAGGAAACTCTGGAACCCTGGGAAAAGGAGTTCTTCAGCTAAACAAATATAGTGATTTTCCTGCCTGACATAGGTGTGGGCTTAGCTAATGCATTCCACCTGTGAGAGTCAGAAGGGGAACTCCAGAGAGAAGCTTCAGGCTGCGCCTAAAAGACTTACAGTAATGAACTACTGAATCAACAAACAGCAAAGTTATGTGCAAGACTAGATTATTGATTTTTGTCATTTATCTCGATGGAAGATTGTTTAGAAAACAGAGGCAGTGTCCATAGTTAACAGAACACTTCCTATTTTCTGATAGCGTGTTGAACCTAAAAGTCATGAATGTTTGGATTTTCTGAACTTCTAGAGCTAGTTAAATAAAAAAATATTTTACTTGTGTTTCATGAAAACCACTTTAAAAATGTAGATCCTCTTTATGCATAGTGCCCTTCAGAAGCATGTAGCCTGATGAGCGTTACAGTCTGGGCAGTAAGTGTTTACTACTTGCATGCTTGTATATAAAATCTCCCTTTCCCAACCCAGGGTATAAAACCTTACCTCTAGGGGTTTCATGTCAGTGTTGAGCATAGCCACATGACGTTACGAGCCTTAAATTGTAACAAAAGTGACAAAGCTGCTGTAAGGAACAAAGAGGAATGGAAAGAATTAAGCTTGTGTTGACTATATCCTGGGTCTCTTAGCGTGAGGTAGCAGTAGAGAACCATGTTTATTCATTATGATATAATTGCTTTAGAGCTAGATGTATTTCTGCCTTCCATGCTGCTTTTCTTTGCATGCCTTCTGTTTAGACTTTTTGTTCTCGCTGCTGTAATTTGCCATGCTCTGATGGGGATAAATGGCATCAAAGTTCTGAAGCTTTTGATGTTTCTAACATAAGATGCAAATGTTTAACAGATGAAAATTATTTGCTAATAAGATAATATATATCAAAAGCAGAAGTACAAATAATAATAAAGAAAACCCTGGTGTAATTGTTGCTAGAAATTCAAGTGACATTTAAACAGTGGGCGTGCCCCTGTTTGATGTATATAAATATTTTCAGACAAGCATCCTCATATTGTTGATGTAACTGCTATTTTTATTTGTTTTTAAATTTCTCTTTAAGTTGCAGGAACGCTCTGGGGAGGTAATGAGATGGAGAATTTTCCTAGATGTATAAGAACTGGGCAATAGAGACAGGAAAGAGCCTTTCGGCTGTTCATGATTCCCATCCACTTGTCTGTTTAGATCAGGAGGCTGTTCTAACTTGCAAATCTAACAAACTGTTTTCTCTGTATAGGTTTCTGCAAATTGTTTGTGCTCAGTATTCTGTAGAATGGGTTCTCATATGCACTTCTGAAGCTTTTGCAGACTGCTATAATAAATACTAGGCAGCTTAAAAGTGTCTAAAACAGGCTTTCAAATGTAAAGGTGGATTTGTCTGGACTAAATCTAGAAGTCACTAGAATACTTACCTTGCTGCTAATCATTGCAGCCACTTTAGAGTGAGCCAGCAGTGCTATCATATCATCTTGGCAACCTCCACCTTTGTAGAACTATAGCTGAAATCTGGGAAAGGGTGTTGGGTGGGACATGATGTATCCTGACATTTTTTTCCTGTCTGGTTGGTGTTTAGAGGTCAAGATGCTTTGGCCTTTGGATTTATTCACTTCCAATTTGGAATGGTTGAAGTATTAAAACCCTTAAATGCATTTCTTCGCAAAGGCATCTTAAATAAAATACAGCTTAAATGAGTTATTGAAAAGAAACAGTTTCCACTTCTTCTTTAATCTGTCTCCCATGCTTTATAACTGATGTTTAGTTTCATGACTCACATTTAACTAGCCTCAGGTTAAATTTCTTACAGCCTAATCCTGTACATCCTTCCGTAGTTAATGTCTGTACTGGGAGTTGGTGGACATCTTACATGAGTAAAGACTGCTAGATGGGGTTCTGCAGAAGCTTGCCCTTTTTCTGTCTAGGAGAGGAGCAAGCTTTAGGAAAAATTGGCATCTCTAGTTTTCTCCTCTCAGGCAACCAGGGAGGCTCCCAGGGTGTTTGGATCAGGGTCTTCCAGAATGTTCTGGGAATTCCCAAATAGCAAAGCGTTCTGCTGTTTATAAGATATAGAAGTTGTCAAGATCTGATATTTATCTTGTAGGAGGCAGCCAAAAGAAAACTTGGTAGTAGTATCCCAAGCAGAGATTTCAACAAGTTTTGGAGGGGAAAAAAAAATGTATGTCAGCCAGAACTTGCTGTTCCCTTCAAGTGCATGCAGACTGCCCTGTGTAAGACAGAGATGGGAACATACTGGTGATTTTATTTTGATTCCTGTCATTACTGAGAAATCTTCTGAGCTGTGACAGTTATGCTCAGACTCTGCTTCTCAAGACTCACTAACTATTCTGTGCCCTAGTTTCCTTTTCTCTGGCTTTTTGTTGTGGAAAAGGAATTAAAAACAAGTAATGAGAACCTGTGGTTGCTTGTTGCAAAGAGAAATGTGAACGTAGTGCCAGTTTTCATTGCAAACATGACTTTCAATAAAAAAAGAAGTTATTAAATAATGGCTATCTTCTTTTCTGCTGAAGAAACAGATTATGTTGAAAGACAAAGCAGCGAAAATTTCTTGACTGTTGTCAATCACCCAACTAAAAGACGAAGAAAGTTGTGCCCTTCTCCCTTTCCTTGGTTTGTTGTCTCAGTGCTATAAGTACTAAAGAGCCTTTAATTGTCTTGCTCCTTTTGTTTGTTTGTTTTTCTTTGTTGTTCTTTCAACTGTTTTTGTTCATAATCAGACCAATTAGTATGTCGACAGACTTGTGGATTTTTATTTTCCTCTGAGTCTGGAGAGAGGTTTAGCAGATAAATATATTTGCCTCTAATGAAAGAGGGGAAATTGCAAACAAGAATTTCACTAGATACATGTCATTAGTTACTACTCCCACATCTTACAGATGTGACATCAATCAGATTGTGGACCATATTCTTGGAGTCTCAGAGGGACCTGACACCATCTGCATGGCTCCTACGTTCAGGGTCACTAACAGTATGCAGAAAAAGATCACTTCCTGAGGTGTATCTGCCTTTGAACAGTCCTCTTCCACTCCGTGACAAATACCTCAAATGGCCAACACCTGAAGGGCATCACTTTTCTGGTACTGACACTGATGAATGTACCCAAAGCTAAATTAGCACTTCCTCCTTACCTCAAATCCTGGCTGACTCATCCATATGCGGACTCTGCTTTTGGAGTGGTGAATTAGTGCTGCCAAATCCAAGGGAAATGAACAGGATGCAGAAAATCATATAGGGAGCTCCCATTTTTTTTTCCTTCTTTCTTAGAACACTCATGGGGCATCAAAAAATCTTGGAGACTTGTTCTCCAAATATGCCACATCTCAGCAAGACTTGTAAGCAAATCCCTTTAAACAGGTCTTGCTTTTCTCGTTTGTGAAGGTGTGTGGCTGTATTCTCTACCTGTGACAGCTGAGTCAAGAAAAGGCAGAAAGTATGTTTTGTTTTTTTTCCCTTATCTACCCTGCAACAGTTTTTCCACACAGGAGAGAAGTAATAAATTATTTCCTCTCTCTTCCTTGCATATCTAACCATGCAGTCCTTGTTTTCCTCAAATCTAGCTGTCCACTTACATGGTGGTTTTAAATCCAGCACTGCAGGCCAGACACATGCTACTTTATATGGATGTACACAGAGGATCCTTCTTTATTTCCATGACTATCCTATCAGCTCTGACACAGTGAGATTTCTTTGGGAGCTGTGCACATCCAGCCCCAGACAGCACAGAAGAGTGAAAGCTATCCTGGAGTTGGTTATCTTGGTCTTTTAATTCAAATAAATGCTGGATTTCTTCCCTTGGGAAAATATCCTCTGATATAGATTCAGTTCCAGTTAGGCCTTGCTCTTTCTGTATCTAACAGAGCGACCTAGTTTCCTTCAGGCTTCTGAGTCTAACAACTTGGGAATGGTTTCTCCCCCTCCCTTTCCCCCAAGAGATCATGCTTGCTAGACGGGCTTTCCCAAATTCTCACAGCTCTAATCTGGATACCATTTAGTGTGACAGCCTTCTTCCCGGGTTCCCACAGCTGGTTAGTGTTTTGAATTCCAGCCTCATGAACTCATATCAGGCTACAAGGGCTAATGCTCTGAGCGCAACCTAGAGCAGATATCTCTGATGACAGAGTAATGGAGAAATCTGTGGTACTTTCTGCATGTTTTTAAATGCAATGTCACTTGTAGTGTTTTTCGATTTCTGAAGAGGCTGTTACCAACTGTAATGCCTTACAGAAACATTTCAATATTAATGGCAGCAGAATAAAATCATTAAAGTAAGCTTGGTGAAAGACAAGTAAAGCAACTTGCTGCAATTCAAAAAGTTTATTGAATCCCAGGGCTCACAAATGCGGGTAAAAGTACCATTTAAAAATAATTGCAGCTATCTTCCACCAAACTATATGAAGGAAAAAATGTCCAGAAGAATTATGCCCCTTCTCCCATGTAGCATTCAAATTTTACCTTGAATATTGTTGGTTATCTACATGCAGTGGACGTAACACCCCTTTTTTTGAGTTAGATGTGGGTAATACCTTTGAATTTGGTGCCTTGGATTTATTTAAGTCTGATCTTGGAAGCGGCCTCTTGTTCAGTGCTGTTCTGTTTATCATCCATGCTGATTTCTGGAGGCAACGGCATTCCATATTGCTTGGGGAAGCATTTAGATCCTCAAACTTCTACTTACCCTTTGAGAATATAGTACATCTATTAATTAGACCTGTAAGTTTCTGAATGTCCAGCATTCAAAACACTTCCAAAGTAATGTTCTCTTTGAAAACATTACTTTTGATACTTCATGTATCTACTCAGTTATATAAGAAATAAAACAGAGCTGAGTTATTTCTGATAACAGGGGCGCAGTAGCTCTGCTGAGTCTTGGGAGAGGTTGGCAGTCTGTACCGGTACAGGGCCCTGCACATCTCCTCCTTACTTTGAGACTTTCAATACTTTTTCATTAAAATAAACTATGAAAAATTATCATTTAGAATATTTATCACAATGGAAATAATTAGTGGCATTGAGAATATGGAGAAGCAGTTGGTAAAAATTGAATATTTTATCTGTGATTGTGCCACTCGAAGCACTCTTAGGGATCTATTTTACCTAAAAATTTATGAGTGTGAAGCTGTGCTCAGGGCGCATGAGAAACAGGATTTCACTTGAAACGTTTTCAAAACACTTGAGTGTTTGTTTTCCTTTGTTGACACAACTGCATCCCATGACTTGCCTATCCTTATTCAGTGAATAACAGTTGGGAGTTTGAGGACAGCGTGGATGGGAGGTGGCTCTCTTTGGGAAGAGGAAGTAAGGAAGATGGTCTGCTAGAAGTATGTAGAGGGATCTGTTTTTTTGATATGCAAGCCCATTCTGAGAAGAGGTCAGATACTTAGGATGTTCAGCAAGCAAGGAGATCTTTGTGGCCTTGAAGAAAATATGCTTATTTCTCTTTGTTTTAACAGGAAAGGAAAGGGTTTTTGTGAGTGGTTTTTTAATATGGTACCCTTTTGCACAATCAGGTGATTCATTTTGGATGTTTCTTCTTGTGAAAAGTCTGACTTAAATATGAAATTTGGATGTAGGACTGGAAGGAATCAGTTACCCAATCAGAAAATGGTTACCTGCAAGCAGTTTACTCTACAGCCCTATTTGTAATTTTATCATGTTTAAATTTTTATATTTTCTAAATAGTGAGGAACAGTTTCTGGATCTTGTTCCTCTGATGCTTCAAAAACCTTCTCATTTCCCTTCTAAATGTAGCAGCGCTCACCCTTTTCCAAGTGATATGATCGTTCCATTAAGTCAGGAGTTCTTGACCCGGATGTCCTCTAGAATGTGATATATCTCTTCAGCACTTTCTTCAGAAAGGAAGAAGGTAACTGGTTCCACTAGAGAATTCTAACCAGGAATTAGTCAGACCTTTAGGAAACATGGGAGAGCTAATGTTTACTGACCGTGTAATTAGCATGATGATTTGCTCTGTCTATTGGCCCTTAGCACCATATTTCCTGTCTGAACAGTGGAAAGCAAAAATATTAGTTGCTGTTTTACTAAAGGAGCAAGTGTCTTCCAAATGAACAAATGATCTATTACTAGTCTTGCAGACTCTTCCCATGGGAATATTCATTTTGCTTCTTTTTCTACAGCTAATTTCTTTCATACAGCAGGTTCCCAGACACATCAAATGCCTCACATGTTAAGCTGTTAGTTAAGATTTATAGTCTCTGTGTTATCAGAGTGAATTGCACTACGGCTGGCAGTCAGACTTCTTCTCATGGATGTGCGTAAAACTGAATAAAGGAATAAATTGTTTTTTGTTATGTCTTTGTAAACACAAGGCACTTCTAAGTCTTCTCTTCTGTTCAGAAGCTTGTTGTAGCCAAGGATCAAGCGGTGGATGATATTCCTTTGCTTGCTGAATGACTAAAATATGTGATGTGTTGGTGGGCTTCCATAGACAGGCAAGGGCAATTGGAAAAGGTTGGCGTTACATTCAGTGGTTGTGCATTGCAGCAGCGGTTACAGAGCTCAGATAACTCATGAGAGGAAAATGAAGACTCAGCAGATTGAAGAAAATTATTTTTTTCTTAAGGCCTTCAGAATCCGGTGACAGAATAGGAATAATAGTGGTTTGATGCTAAGCTAGGCCGTGTGGTGATCATGTTCTTAGCCTTTATTCTCTCTTTTCACCATAAATGTGTGATGGAAACTGTTTTCTTTGCAGTAGCCCAACAGAGATAAGAGAACAATTCAGTATTTGAGAAGTTAAATTAATTTTGGAAACACTGAATAAAATGTTTAATTTGGGGAGGGAAAATTTCTTTAACAAAATTGAATTTCTAACTTATATTTAATGTTATGGGATAGCTTGGAATGTAATGGAGTAGTGCTTCTTAGTGTCAGAATCAAAACATGAGCATGAAAGTGTAAGTACATTTTTAGTCAGGACTGGAAATAAAATCCACGAGACTTTGCAGTTCCTAAAATTCTGCATCCCGTTTCCAGCTGCATAACAGAAAATGACACAAGAAATCAAAGTAATAGAGTTAATTCTGTTGTTTCCTCACCTGTCCTGCTTCGCTCTTCAAATAAATGCTGAATTATTTAAGCTTTAGTTAAACACACTTTAAATTTATTGCAAAGAAATAGAACAGTTGTTACAATCTTTTTAACATCTCAGACACACAATATCTTATTCTGCAAACTTCTACAAGCACTAATGGAAACTAGTGCATTTCTTAGCTATCTATGTAGCTTTGTTTTTATGTGCTTCAAGCAAAGGAGCCAATATTTCTTTCTAGTGTTTGCTGTTTTGTCAGCAGCCCTGATGTTGTGTCATTGTGCCACTGCTTTGAGACACATCTGATCTCTGACATGAGACCACAAGATCTATTAGACCTGACAGCTACCTTCAGGTTTGAGCTGATCCATAACAACAAAACTGAGGTGCTGATACTTTAACCACTTAGCCACACAACCCCAAAGTTTGCTGCTGTTCTTACGCTCAGGGGAGACTTCACATCGTCTTCATTTCCAAGACTTGTACTGTTTTGTAGCTCATGGCTACATGAACTGCATAGGGAATATGTTCCGCATATTGGTCTTTTAGTTACAGTCAGACATCTACAATAGTTAAAATATTTCAAATTGTAGTGCAATTACTAAGTCATCCTAACAGCTATTTCTGGTGTTTTTATTGCGGTGATAATTGCCTGATTTTTATGAAGAAGATTCTTTTTTTAGAAATGCATGGTTTAAAGTGGGCTCTTTTTCACTTGAGTGCTGAGCAGAATAGCAGAGTCTGTTTCTCATGTTACTAGTTATGTTTTTCTGTAGTAGAAAGAAAAGTACAAAGCTCTCTTCCTGTACAGTGGTTTAGTTCAATTACTTTTCATCTTGGAGACCTGATGCTGATTTAAGTCATATGTCAAAATGAGTCTGTCTCATTCTAGTCTTTAATAGACCTGAATCTGCATCCCAAACCTCATTCCTTGCCTGCACTTCATCCAGTTAATGAATTTTAACACAGGGGAGAGCTGGACGTTATAGGTAAGAATGTGGGAGAGCCATTCAGTAATTCTGCCTTATGCTCACTTGTCTACCTGCACAACAGCTTGAGGTCCTGATGGGACAAAGCAGGAATGCACCTGTGCAATTTTGATATTCTGAGTAGTTGAATTGGAAGTCAGACTGTCACCAGTGATGTGGCAGATGATGTAATGTTACTGTGAGGGATGGAGTAGCACAAGCTTACATCTTCTTAAAATCTGGGATCAGAACACTAGCTTGAAGTTGTGTAAGAGGTTTAGTTGCTTTCTTTAAAATGTAAATATCTTGCTAACAGCAAAAAACAATGAAGAAAACAGAAATATTCCTTCCTCAAATATTTTTAAAAAAATGTAGACTGGAGATGATTTTAAAAAATGCTTTATGCTTACTATAATTATTCTGTGGTTAATATAAAGGCAGAAATGTTGTGTGTGTGTTTTTTTTTTTTTTAATTAGAGATTGAATGCAGTTAGTTTGACCTTAGTAATTTTGTTTCACTTAATTATTTTCCAGTATAGGAAGTACCATCTTTCAGAATATCCTTCCTAATATCTCAAAGCGTTGTCATTTTTTCTCATATTGAAAGTACTGTGTGATTTCAGTTTTGCTATGTTTGTTTGAATGTTTTTGAATGACTATGGGAAAAGTAACAGAAGTGCAGCTGATATTTTTTAGATTCTTCCTATAGTAGTTGTTACTTGTTAAGATAATATAAATGCTGGCAGGAATTTAGCAGTTTAATATATCATTTTTTCTTATTAAAAAATAATCTTGGTTCCTAATTGCTTTGCTAGACTAAAACCAACTAACCAAACAAAAAAAACAGCATTTATTAATTGAAATCTGAGAGTAATAGTTTGAAAAAAACGTAGAGAACAATTTTGCCTTACAATATTCTTCTGAGATTAGATTTCAGGATTTTAAGGAGGACGGAAATGAAAGGACAAAAATGTCTGCAGAACTATCCAAAAGGTGCCTTAGAACTCCAGTTTGGAATTTCAATCCAATCTTTAGGCATTTATTTCCGCAAAGCTTTGTGCAGTGAAGGAGTACTTTTACCCACATCCATGAAGTTACAGCAGAGATGAGAAGTCAGATTTTCTGAGCACCTCAATAGATAGAGATCCAGGGGTAAGTGTGTTTTTGTGAGCATAACTGGGAACAAAGTTTTGAAAGAAAAAAATGGGCTGTTTAAGTATCATAATAGGATCATCAATGAGAAGAACTTTTGTCTTCCTTGAGCAGTTATGCTGTGTTTCACAAAGAATTAAAGCTTGATGCGTTTTACGCTGGCAAAGAGGAGTGTTCTGTGGTGCAGAGAGTTAGGTAATCCTATTGGTACCCATCACCTCTACTGGAGATAACACTTCAAAAACAATGCCACATCTCAAGAGATTGTAGCATATCAGGCACTTCTTAATGTGAGGGTAACTAGGAGTGGAAATGAAGAAAGTTACTGACTGGAGTAATATGTCAGCAAAAGTTAACTTTCTGCATCATCTGAGGAAAATGATAAGCAAGGGCAATATAAAAAGAGAGCCTCTGACCTTCCTCTGCTATAAATGTGATAGGTGAATCTCTGGCAGCAGTTCTTCCCGCATCCTTTGCTTTGCAGTAATTAGTTGCTGGTATAGGAAAATGGGAACATTAATATGATTTTTCTTTATCTTAGAAATAATTACTGTCAGCACCTCAAGCAAGGCAAGATGAAATATGTGGTGCTAATAATTTTCCAGTTTACATCAGCCCATACTGAGTTTAACTCACTGTTGGAAAGATAGACCCAGAGAGAGAAAGCAAGGTGTGTGTCACTTGGTCTTGTCAGACAGCCTTTCCAACACGTTCGCTGGAGTGGGATTCTTTCTCTGCAACAAACCAACACGTCATGTGTCAGGCTCTTTCCAGATGGTGGGAACCTTTCTGCCCCGACTCCTTTGTGGTTCTCAAAAATCTCAAAGACATCCAGCAAGCACTTGTACACATGTAGTTAGTTGGTGGTCTGCCCGCTGGCTTGCACATTGGGCTCTTTGCAGGAGGGTTTGCTAGCATGTGGTTTCCATCTCAGAATCTCTCAAAGCCTTCTAACAGTGCCACATGCTTCAACAACTTGGTAAGAGAGTTGTGTCAGCCAGATACCTGGGCTTTGGTAGCCCTCCACTTGCTTAGCTACTCCCTTGAACATAAGCATTTGTGAAAGAAGTAGAACGCATTTTATTTCTCCTTTTGAATGCTTCTTCCTCAGCTATGACAGGTTGGTGGTTTGTCTCTAGCATCTGATCTGCAGTGCTTCTGAGTTTGTCCGGCACTGTTGGCCCTACAGCAAGGGCTGCTCAGCTGCACTTATCACATCTGTATCTGCTGAGCTCCCCATTTCCTACCACTGGGGAAAGTTTTCACTCTACATGTTGAGAAAATCACTTTCCTTCTGCCTCTATTCTCTTCACCTCTTCACCTCTACCTGTACGTGGACTGGACATTATGCTTATCCCAATATGGACAAAACATGAATTAACTAGTCATTAGGAGGCATCTTCTTGTCCTTCTAATACATGGTAAAATATATGATAAAAATTCTTTCTTAAGCTTTGGTTCAGGAACTGGCATCTGGCTGAGGGTGACAGGGACTAGGAGGAAGGCATGAGCTTGCAAGACTTCACACTTCAGTTCTCAGCCCTACTGTAGATGGCCAGTCTACTAGGTGAATCTCTCTGATCTAGCTACTCAAGTGTAACAAATGAATAATGCTTTTTCTTTTTGCACATCTGTAGTCACTTATGCCTTGGCCTGATATTTGTTTATATATGCAGTGCTTATCGCTGTCTTGTAATCTGGTTGATTACTCTGATATAAATAGTATTTTTATGGAGAATGCTTCTTGATGTGAGAAATTGCGGCCCTGTAAAGCTCAAGCTTTCAGAATTGAATTTCAGAAAACCTTGATGTGCTGTTTGGAAGACACAGATTTTTTTGCTGTTAGCAGATGCCTCTGACTTTTCGCCGTACTCTGATTTTGATTTATCTTTCAGTCTTGCAGCTACATCACGTTGTCTCTCTGGTTTTGTGAATGGAATGTCGTGTTCTCTATCTGCATAAAGGTCCTTTCATTAGATGCTCCCTATGTTCTTAAGGCATTTGAAGAGGTTAATTTGGGGAAAAAATTCTTCACAATACATGACATTTTCCTTCCATTATTCTTCAACTGTCCCAGATTTATGTGGAAAGATTACACATAACATCTTGTTTGTAAGAATATGTACACTCACCATTCACACAGAAAAAATATTACAATGTATTCTTTCTGTAGGGAAAGAACGCTAGCTAGTCAGGGCAAATTACATCATGGGACTAAGCAGTTTTATCAAAATCCTGAATTGACATAACTAATTTGCAACACTTTTTATATCCTTTCCAAATCAACATGACCAGAAGAGCAGATGTGCAGCTCAAATAATTGCTGACTTTGCCACTGCCTTTTGCCTGTACCTCTCTTACAGAGTTTCTGGTAACATAAACAATTGCAACCCAAACCTAGAAAGACTTGTGGGAAATTGAACCAACATTTTTATTTGTGTTTCAGCAGCAGTTTGCTCATCCTTTTTTTTTTTTTTTTTTTTTTTTTGTTCCCAACATGCTAACAGATGTAAATATGAATCATATTTCATTCTCAGACTCCTTATAAAAATACACTCACAACCAAAGATTCTGAGTAATAAAAAATCTTGGATGCATCTCCAAACCACAATGAAACATCCTATCCCCAAACGAGTCAAGGCTTGGCTTGCACACCTCTGTCTGAAAATGAGGGGAAATCTTTTGAATAGCATTGCTGTTTATTTGCGTGTTTCTTACTTTACAGACAAGCAGCACTGATAAACCTGTGTATGTGCACAGATGTGTGCTTCTAAGAATGTATGTTTAGGTGTATGGTTTCCTGTCTTTCTTATCTTCCCTGTCTGTTCTTTATGACTGATCTGCACTAGACATTTTTGTGGTTTTAATGGCTAAAACAAAGCTGATGCTCATTGTTTTCAGTCAGCCTCCTCCTTCCCCCTCCTCCCTTCAAACACCAAGCACTTCAAACAAGTTTCTGAATTAGGCTTTCTGAATTTGCTCCTACACCAGCCAAACAAGGATAGGGCACAGTCTGGTACAAGTTAGCATATCAGTCACTGCTCAGGGATTGGTGCCGTGGATTGGGTGTGAAGTTTTTTGGAGTTACTGGAAGGCATCTTGCTGGCTTCAGGCTTGCTATAGTGACATAAAAGACAGCACCCTTCATTTAAGGTCAAAATAATTTGTTTGCTTCAGTTAAAGATTGTAGAAAAGATCTTAGAAAAGGCTGTGTACCGTTTTAATGAAATAAAAATCTTGGGATGCAAGTCTGAGTATGGACAGACTCATCCTGCATGCTCATGTTGTTGAATTGTTACCAGTTAAGTTGAACTCCTGGCACAGTTCTGGCATGTGCTAAGTAACAATCACCTATGAGACCTCTGACCATGTTTCAGGAATAGGCCAGGCCAGGAGCTGGTCCCATAGGGTGGTGTGAATGTGGATAACGTTTTGGGAGAGGGAAACATATTCAGCTCATGAATGTAAACTGTGCTGTGCAATCATTTGGCCTCGAGGCCAGAGAGAATAAATCTGGCCCATTTTATTTGGTAATATAGATATAACTGTTGGTGTTTTCAATCGGAGCCGTGTTTTCCAAATATTCTAGTTTAGGATTCTACATCCCCTTTCCCATGTGAGCAATACACACAGTGTAGACATTCATGTTTCAGGAATTAGATGCTACAAGCTGGCAGGCTTTAGTCTCACCTGCTGAAAATATCAGCTGCTTTGAACAGAAAACACTTAGAGTGGACTTAATTAAGCATGGACTGTTTGACTCACCTGGGTTTTGAATGTAATGGGTTATTTTCCTGGCACATAGCCAACATAGCAGAGGCTGTTTATTAAGTGTAAGCATTCACTTTAATCTTCCCACACCAATTCACAAGCATCTTACTACTGCAGGTGATCCTGTGGCATTGACAGGTTCTTGTTTCTCTGTAGACCTTGCAGTGTGTGTCCTGTGTCCCAAGTGCTAAAAGAATCTAAATCAATATGGGGAACAGCAGCAGGAATGGGAAGTTGGGGTGTGAAGAAGTGTTTCTGAGGTGAGGAGAAGGCCTTTCATTTGTACTTCTTTCTACATTCTCTGCCTCCAGTCTTTGTTTAGAAATGAAATTTTAATTGCAACGGGATTTAATGAAAACTCTTCCAGGAAGAAAAGAGTATAGTTATCACTTGACTGAATTCTCTTGAGGGATTTTTTGTATGCATATCTTGAGACAGGGGCCTTCTCCAAATTTTATACAAAAAGGAACATTGAAAAATGGTTTCTGCTTCATTATGCTCCTTGCACACCCAAGACAAAACTGTACATGCTGTCTCCACCCTCTGGATAAAATAATAAAAAAAAACCAACAAAGAGAGGAGGCAGCAATGATGAGCTTCTCTGGGAAATATGCATCTGTCTTTGCCCATTTAGAGGTTTAATATTACTTTAAAATATGTTTCTGCATGAAGAACTGAGGAGATAGAGAGGTTCTGCTCTTTTGAACTTGGTTTTCTAGACATGGGGCACAGATGGGAAGTGTATCTATGTGTCGTGCCTGCTTACATAGCAAACTGCAGCACAGCAAATGTGTCCTGCTGGCTTCTTTTCACACCAAATCATGATATTCTGGGAATGCCGAGGACACCCCAGGCTTTGTCATGGACTGAGTCATTTGAGGATTTTTCTGCTGTAACTAGAGAAGATTCATATAGAATCTTGTTAGTGTTTACCATGAATAAACAAGCCAGAGGAATATGTGGTCAACGTGATTATGAGCAGTTGAAATAAAGAGAAAAGCCAAAATGAGCACAGACATGATCAAAGGTTTACTCTAATGTACATGCTAAAAGTACTTTCCCAGATTTTATGGGAAATCTATTTAGGACTCTCTGTTACCAGGAAAAGTTTTGAGCTTTGTGAGAGCGATGTCATATACGCTCATGTTAAATAAGAAGCTGGAAGCAAAGCCATTGTTGTTATATTTCTTTCCCTTAGATTATTTTGAAGTGTAATTGTTGCAAAACTGTTGTGGCTTCCTTTCTATTGATTTGATTTGATTTGATTTTTTCTTCCTGCATATATCACCTCATTTGTGAGAGCAGTGAGGATAGGCAGGGAAGAAGGGGAAGCAGTTGGAGGTTCCTTTCTGAATACACTAGCTGGCTTGGAAGCAGCCACAAGATTTTTTTACAGGGAAACAAAAAAGCAGTTACTTTTTTGATTGTGAATTGGAAGACATACTACCTCAACAATGTGATTCTCAGTCATTCTGTGCTGTGAAAATGTTTTTACGGAGCTTTTGGAACAACCTGATTTACAACCAAAACTAAATCTACTGTTTTTAGTTTTGCCCATGAATGACTTAATGTAAGGATGTGTCAGCTTTTTCCTGTTTTTTTTCTGTTTTGATTTGTTTCCCCACTTGTGACTTCAAAATAGGTTGCCTTCCTAGCTACATAGTTTATATTTTCTCCATGATACGTGATGCTGCAGAAAATTACAGTTAGAAGAAAAGCATAGTTCAGAAGACAGAATTTTTCAGTGATATATTATAGCAACAGTGGAGTACTGAATCTGTTGAGAAATAAACAGTTATTAGGAAAATGCTTTATAAAAGATTAGTTACTTCGTTCTTTAACATATTAGCTAGCATGAAAAAAAACTCCCGTGATTTAATTTCCATTATGAATTTTCATAGATGCTGTATGGGTGACTAAATGAGAAAGCAGCTTAAATTTATGATAATCAATACCACCTTTTCTGGAACAACCTCCTATATTGCACTAACTGAAGGATACACCTTATTCTT
Source organism: Phasianus colchicus (assembly GCF_987193195.1). Classification (NCBI taxonomy): domain Eukaryota; kingdom Metazoa; phylum Chordata; class Aves; order Galliformes; family Phasianidae; genus Phasianus; species Phasianus colchicus. The sequence continues at coordinate 13,210,257 of NC_143437.1, read as the reverse complement.
GAAAAGAGATTTGGGCTTAGCTTTTGCACTTTCCTATTGGAATTTAAAGCATTTGAGGCTGGTTACTTTTTTTGCTGTTTGTTTTTTAATCTACTCTGTAACTTGTAAAAAAAATAGCCTTTGGAAATGACTTAAAAATATCTCTTTTCCTGTGAAATTTTGCTCTTTGGACTTGGCAACATATACATTTGAAAAGTGAGAATTTGCTGACTTCTTGAACTTACGGGCTTTGCAGTCCACGAAGACTTTCATTAACTTCTGTAGATTGATTTGGAAGAGATGCTGTGAAAATCAGGGCTGAACATTTTCCCTCCTTCCTCTGCAAGCTGTGTGAGAAATGAAAAGCATGAAGTGAACTGTGCTACCCAACCACTGGCTGGGTTGATGGCTCCTGTGCCTGAGGATCTGACTTTTTGATTTAATTGGTCAAGAGTAATAAACTGTTATGAACACAGTGCATTATTACTTTGATCCCTTGGATATTATTAGAGCTGTGTAAATAAATGTTTGATCTGTACGATCTCACAGCACTCCTGTCTCACAACCATCTCATTTTAACTGCTTGACAGGACAAGTTTCAAAGGCTTTGTCAAAATGTAAAATGCATATTTCAGGTTTCAGCCAATAAAGAGTACCTACTACCTATTGGAACTCAACGTACTTTTGGGGATCTATGTACTGGGAAATGGCTGAATAGGACAAGCCTTTTTCATGTATGTTTAGGGTTAGGATGTATGCATGAATATATATATGTGTGTATACATATGATGGTAAGACTTTGAAAAGGAAGTCAGTAAGATGATTGATACTCAGATACGCCCAACCTCTTGAATATCCGAGCACTGACAGCATCTGTTCCTGTTCTTACATGAGTTATGTATGCTGGACAAGGAAAAAGACTCTGGTGTGGGGAAAATAATTGCAAGTGTTGAGGTTGCTGTGAAAAATCAGTCAATATTCCTGGGAGATAGCTGGGTTCGTGATCTGATTTGGGGGCACTGCAGACAGGGGAAACAGAAGGTCAAAGATTCTCACCTACAGACATAGACAGTGGCAGCTGAGCACAGTCTGCTATTAAATATGCCCAGGGACACTGGTTCCATGGAAGGGATGAGCAAACACTGTAGATCCTGAGATTTTCTACAGCATGACATAACGTTTAGCAGAAATGTAAAACCAGTTTGATCTCAGAGCTTTCTTTCTTTCTTTCTTTCTTTTTTTTTCCCCTAATTCAAACCTACTGTTGTCTTGATTTTCCTTTCTTCGTTCCTGAAAGTGATTTAGTTTCAAAACAAAAGTACAGTTTTCCAGAGTCTGTGCAGTTAAGGCTGAAGGTAGGTTAGGAATGTGCTAGTAAATATACATTCACCTACCTATCCTTAGTTGTATTTTTTCCACTGAGCTGCTTTGTGTGTCTCCTGATGTTCATTTTTTCTAGTTATGCTTTTTCTTCTCTTCCCACTCAATTCTATTTTTAATCAATCTATGTGTGGCTTAGACTTGGAATAAAGATCTGACTAATGTAAGATGAACCTTTGAACCATGAGAAGTATTACAAAGTTAGTGTACGGAGGACCACTTGATGAGTGATCCTTAGTTATCCTGCAGGTACCTTTTTTCATTCTTAAAAGCAGCTATGACCGTAACTGCTCTCCTGTGTGCCTGTGCACAAAAGGGCTCATAACCTCCTTGGCTATTTATTTTCCTCAGAAGACTGTTTTGAGAGACAGCATCAATGGGAGATGTAAGAAAATGATAATTAAAAGTTCTTCCATATTTACTTTCATATTAATTTTTAAGAGAACTTGAATACATTAGAAAGCAATGGCTTGCCAAATTTCTTCTAGCTATGAAATTAATACTGTACAGTTCTATTCATAATAAAAATTCAGTTTAGTTTTACTAAAATGGAAGGCTTGCAAGCTATGAGTGTTTACAATGGTCTTTTTTCCCTACTTAACTTTTTTAGAGAAACTTTCCAATCTTCAACTCTTCATTTTTCAGTTCAGTTTACATGTTATTTAGTTGTTTGAAAGTCCTTACAGGAATATGTTGCGTAGGTATAAATTTTTAGTGTTACCCACAATTTCTTAAAAGCCACTTCGTTCTTCACTAAAAATGAATCTTTACTGAGTCTCTTAGAGAAAAATTCTCAGTAGAATAGTATTCCTTTTTTTTCCTCAAGAAGATGCTATAGAAGTATCACTATTAAAAGTTGTAGCCAGTCTGCTTCTTAGCTTTCAAAACTAATTATTCAGAATCTCAAAAGAGACAGAGACTTTGTCTGGAGAAGTGGCCTCTTTGCTTCTTATGACATTAAAATTTTTGTGCCATCTGTTTTGGTATCTTGGGACAGTTGTTCTTCAGGTTCTTTGAAGCATCTGGCTACCTTTTGTATTTCTCATTTCCCACGAACTCAGCAATATTTGAGTCGCATGCTACTTAAACTTTTCAGGCATGACTGCCATTTTGTATTTAGACGTGAATGCATTTGTGTTCTTTATCAGCCAACCAGATTGGGTTTATTTTTTCAGTCTCTCCTTTGTGGTAAGGGCTGGGGATGTCTGGGAGAAGGGCAAGGGATTATTCATGCTCCACATTTTAGAAAATGAAAGAACCCAACTTCCAGGCACCAATGCAGTTTCCACAGTTGTAAATACAGAAGAACTTGGAGATTTTTTTGGATTAAAATGTAATATAAGAGAAAGCTGTCATGTAAATATTGATTAGCAGATTATTTTTTATTTCAAATTATTGATGTTAAGGCCAGTGTGTTCACGTGTTCATAGCCTTCCTGTGAAAGCCACGTGTGACTTGATCTCTCACTGGCTGGAAGGTAACTGCAGGTTAGGTTACAAATAATTAATCTGAATTCTAAGATGTCGAGCCCTTGAGGCTCAAATGCAGAATGGCTGACAGGCCCTTAGGTTCTCACATTAGTGAGACTGGTTGACTAATTTCATGCTAAACAGTGCTGGATCACAGCAGCTGCCTGCCATTCACTGATGGCTTTCTAGTGTTGACACTGATAATACAAGTAACTTGCTGTCTATTGCTATTTGACATTGACTGTTAGTGTTAATGCCTTGGTTGTTACCTACTGCATGATGAAATGTCTTCTCTATCTAAGATTTAAAATATTTTACCTTCCGGTACAATAGTAATAGATACTATCTGTTGTTTATTCTGTCAGTGTAACTTTTTGTAAACCTTGTCTACTTTCTTCCTCAACTGTTTCTTTGTTTCATAGCCTCTATTTTTGATTAATAGGGAAGGCAGCATCTTAGTTTTTAGAATTTCAACATTTGGCTGAAGAAAACCTGGGTCCTTGCAAACAGTTATGCTTTACCTTGGAGAACATTCCACTTATCTTCCATCCTAGCCTCCAATAATATCTGAGGATCCGTGTCCCAGTTTCTCTTTGGCATGAACTTCACTAAGATAATCCGTACAAAAATCTTTCTTGCTTTGTGATCCAGCCCCAGACTATCGCCTTGCCAGTCTCCTTTTCTTCCAGCCATATCCTAACAATATATTTTGGTAATTGTTAACACAATACAATATTGTTAGCCAGAATTTCCAACGCTGGCTAGGCTGATGGACCCTCCCACCTCAGCAAAATAGACCTACTAATAGTATCAGTTGAGCAGAACCATTGTAGAGCTTTGTTTTAGAAAACTGTTCAGTAACCTGTAATGATGCCAAGATTTGCCAAAGTGAAAAAAGAAAATGTCTTTTGAATTTCAGGAGACTTTAGTACACACCCTATGAAAGACTATATCCTTAAAGGAATTCAGTTTTATGTCACTATGTGCATAACATGGAATTTAATTGTGTTTTTTTGACCATAATATAACATATAGTCTGCATTTGATTTAGCTGGAAGGAATTTGTCCTTCATATTTTCTACATATCACTTTAACTTTGGACTCTACTTCTAGAAGCTTGGCACATAACGCACAGTAAGCGTGCTTAAAGTTTAAGCAAACCAGCTACATCCAAGTACTGCTGATTTATAATTCGTAATTCTTTCAATCTTGTCTCCAGCTGGTGTCTATCATCTGATATACTGAATTCAATCAGGGGTGCAATGTTTCAAAAACTGTGGCAATACTGTGAAAAACATCTCTCAAATGACTATTTCTTTGCTTCACAACCCTTCTGCCACCAGCAGCTTGTCTCCCAAAAACAAAATCTAAAAATAAGTGAAGAAACATGCAAATTTTGAACAACAGTAAATATTTTTTCTTAGAGCTTTGCTAATGCAGCATGAGTTCACTTGTATGACGTTAGCACTGAAAACGTCTTCTGAAAGATAATGAAACTTCCTTCTTTCCTGTTCATTTTTTGCTATACATCTGCATTGCAGAAGTATTCGGTGAATTTAAACATGTTAATAGATTTGTAAAAGATTTTCATTTTCATTTTTTTCTGGGCTAACTGAACCTTCTGGCCACTGATCCTGCTGTCATGCATCTCTGCTGAGTCCTATGTCCCTCTCCATGCCAGTAATTACTTTGTCTCTTCTACTTAAGTTGTTATCCTTTCAGATCACCTGAAAATAGCACAAATGATACCTATGGCAGTGCAGCACAGGAACTGTCCTGAGCACCCAATGGAAGTAAGTGACTGGAGGTGTGCTCTACATAGAAAGAAGTTTAAATGCTTCCCAAAGCAATTATTTCCTTCAATGTTTGGGTTCTGCTTGTTATGAAAGAAACCTATTTAACGCAGTCTAGGAAAGCATCTGTCTGTGTCTTGCTCAGTTTTTATGGCGGCAGGCTTCTGTTTGATGGAGGATTCATCTAGAAAGCCAGAAATGTAGGGTTGCTTGGTTTGCAGGTACTTGGTAATATGAAGGCTACTATTGAAAATAAGTGTTCTCCAACTGTTTAGGATTAGGATATCTTAAGAAGATATTTTTGCAGCTTGATTCTTTGCTTACGAAGTTTTATTGTTTTCACATCTGTGAAGTGATTCTAGTAGGGTCAGGGATACGAGCTTACCTCAGCCACTATCTGGCTGATATCAACCTTAGTTAAGACCATGCCTTAATGCTTAAACCATAGATCGTGTGTGAGATAACTATAGACTGGCTTACTTATCTGTCAGCATAGCAAACCATGTTTTCTCTACCCTCCTCCCCACTCATCTGATCACATTCTGCTCATATCCCCATTACTCAAACCAATAGGAACTTTAGCTACAAATCTCCTCAGAGCAGCCAGCAGTCATCTTTCACAGCAAGGGAGCTCCTTGGGGTCAAATGTACTTGGACAGTCTTTGAGTCAATTCTAATTACTGGCTTGCTGGTTCTAGTCAACTTTCAGCTGGTTGGATACAGTAAAACTAGATCATGGAGGAGCTAATTCTCAGCTCGCTTTCTCTTATTAAATTTATCCACATTTTTATTTGAGTATAGTGTTCTTCTAAAGCGTCTTCAGCTTCTGGGTAGTGTATATTTCAACTGCCAAACATCACTTTTCAAAAATGGATGCTTGACAATTGAAAGATTTCTGCTGAATTTTTGAAAGGTCTTGTTAGCTCTTTCTGAGGAGCTGAATATAAGAGTATGGTTAATTAACTGGAAATGAAACATCCACTCTTAGTATGGTGGCTGCCCTACGGAAGCTTGTTACCTCACAAGAAATTAAACTGAAACTTAGAAATATTTGAAAGTACATGTTGTAACAATCTCTGAAAAACTATGCTTACTGTAGAACACAAACAAATTTCTGCACTTGTTTCCTTTGGTTGCTAAATAAATATCTGTAAAAACATGTATTGTCCTCAGCTACCTTTGCAGAAACAAAAACTTCTAGTGATTGTTCTATTTGTATAGTACCTCTAAATAGTCCACATTATGAGATCTGACCAAGAAAAATGTTTACCCTTAATTGTGGGAGTTCTAGAATAACCACCTTTTATTTGTTTTTATTTTTCATTGTAAAAAATAAAATAATGTGCTTCTCTTGCTCTTTTATAATTAATCCTCTATTTATTATTCATATAAATATTATTCATATTCTCCTTACTACTGTAGCACAGAAGCTTTCACTGAGTGTTCAGGTAAGGTACCGTCAGGTTGATCAAGTAGTATCTTTACCATGTGAATATTCATGAACCTCGTGAACTTAAGTGTTTGGTGACATGGAGATATTTATGACCTGTACCGTGGCAAAAGCTCAAGAGACAGAGAAGTTCCACCAAAATGAGAACTTCAACCCTCTGGATGTCTGCTGGACAGGTGACAAATTTGCCCTGCCATCTGTGCGCTCTATCTGCTAGAAGATCTCTTTTATCTGCTTCAGTCACCAGTGTGTCGCAAATATATGACTTGGTTATTCTTTCTCATTCTTGGTGGTAATTTCTAGTACATGTCCCAAAATATTTTTCATACTTCTAGAAGCTATGCTTTTAGAGTCTGATCCAATACTTGTTTAAGTCAATAAAATCTCCCCCTTGTTTCAGTTGACTTCAGGTTAGATCCTTGTTTAGTGGCTATAAATACATCGCTGGAGGGGAAAATCCCCTCTCAGGCTTCTTGACAGACTTTTCATTTTTTCTTCTTTTCTCCCTTATGTTTTTCTCAAATTAAATCTGTCAGGCTCCACTGCATTTTTTAATCTTCACCTTCATGATGGACTGCAGACCAGCAGAAAGACGAGCTCTAAAACCATGGAACAGAAGTAATTTTTGTTCATTTTGCTGCCTAAGATGTTTTCAATAAAGTAGAGAGAAAGATTACTTTGCCAAATCGGTGTCATGATGTTCCAAAGGTTTTGGCTAGTTAGCAGACTTCCAGTAAAAATACATCTTGCTCTTCAGACCTCTTGCGGGTGATCCACACCTCTCTTGGAGCCTCCTCCTATTATCTTGTGGCTTCAAATGGAAGAAAGAATAAATTGTTTTGGACCTCTAGTAATAATTCTCACTATTATTTATAGCGCACAGAGTGAGTTCATTATGCAAAATGTTCTGATTACCCCTTATGCCTTCTATATTCTGAGTGCTTAGCAAACAAACAATAGCAAGAAAACAGGACTTGCTTTTACTGCTTTTTAGGGAGCCACAAAGTAAGTGAATATCTAAGAGAGAAAGGCTTTTATCTGAAGAGTGAAAACTCTATGGTCAAGAGTATGAAGCCACTTCCAAACTAACATGGGAACTGGATTAATGCTAGACATAGCTGTCCAGCTGATTCTTATTCATTTTCAGAGGAAGCCATTTTTGTGTTCTTTTGCCTTCCACCTTCCTGAGATAAGGTTTTTCTGGTTGTATCTATTTCACTTTCATATTCTTATAATTTGGAAATCAGTCACTAGAAAGTCTGCAAGCAGCAGATTACTTCTGCCATGTCTTGGTGTCTGTTGACAGACAGTAATTATACCCCAACATACCTGTCAGGATTTCTTTTTAGAGTTCTTAATGTGCATGCTATTGTGTATGTATTTACTCTGAAAAGCATATACCAGTAGGTATAAAAAACCTCACAATTTTTATACGTGTGACTGAGTCATCTGATTTTGATACACAGTTTAAAAAAAGTGGAGGTAAAAGTAAAGGAATGTAATTGTCAGAATTTAAAAACAACACAGAGTAAAAACCCGCACATTCCTGTGTCGTATTGGATGGATTTAAAACAGAATTTTCCACCATTACCCAGAGAAAAGAATCTGAAATGTAATAATACTTCTGGCACCACCTTTCACAAATAAGGCAACTGCATTCAGTTAGTAAGCATTTAAAATTCTGCAATAGGATACTCGTAGCACACTTCAGAGACTGCAGCGGACTTCAGAGACGTCCTCACTGGAGTCTGGGAAGTAGCCAGTATCACTGGAAAACATTTACAAAGAAAGCAGCAGTGTTACTGTGACTTGCTAGAAAAGCTGAGCAGCCAAAACAAAATACTCAGCCCTTCACTGCCTTCCCTGTAAGTGCCCAGAAGTTCAGCCAGGCCCTGTGTGGCCTGGACTGTCTTCAATGTGGCAGACTGAAGTTGGCATCAAGAAATCGGAGCAAAATCTCAGCTCCTTCATGTTGAAGGCTTGCTTTTATCTTGGGCAACACTCATTCTGAAGTGTTTGTACATATGCTGTATGAACAATATGCTGGAGAGGAAGCTGGTTCTGTGAAGACGTACCCTATTTCAATGCATGTCATGATTCAGGATGGTCACTCCACAGGCGTGGAACAGATATAGAGCATCTGTTTCACTGAAGGGACTTGACAACACTGAAAATTCTGCAGAAAGGGGTTGTTGACCGTTCTTGGAATCTCAAATTTTGCTTTTGCGTAAACAGTTTGGGCAATGATTTGGAAAACTAAAACATTTGAGTGAGTGCGAGTCTGTCTGCTATCAGGAAAACAAATGCTATCAACATAGATTATTGTAGAAAATGTTAGCCAATGCTGAACATCACTGTATAAAGTACCTAGACAAATTCTCAAGGTTCTGCAGCTTACGCAGAGCTCAATGAACCCAATTTAGATTACTGAGGCCAAGCAAAGTTTGAGAAAAGCCAAACCAGCAGAGCTGAATCTTAGATAAGCTTTCATTTTTGAAGCTAATGTTCAAGTGCTTGCTAAAAGCCCAATAGCAGCTGCTTAGTGTGCCTGCTTGATGAATAAACAGAGCTCTTGAATCCCTAAGTACAGCCAGCCTCAATCATTTCTGCTATGCTAAGGTCTGCTAATAGAGCACAGTAGTTACTGAGGTCAAGAGATGTGGATGTGAACTTCAGTTTGACTTTATTCTGATTTAAGTGTGTTTCCTGCAGTGCAATCACTCTATATGAGTGGTGGCTGAATTAGAACTTTTCTTTTCTTGAAAATGTGAAAAGAAATAGATTTTTGACCAATGGATAGAAAATTCAAGAGAAAAATATCTTCAATTCATGATAAACTTTTTTTTTTTTTTAAGCAAAAAAATCTAGATTTCTCTGTTACAAAATAAATGAACAGGCTATTTTTCAATGAATTATTTTAAAACATTTTCAGGGGAAAGTAAAATTTTAACTCCTATTCTGACTTTATTTCCTCTAAGGCTCTTTTTAGAGATTTTCTTCATTTTTCTTTTGTAAATTTCTTCTTATATTTTAGTATAGAGAAGGTGCTTTTGATACATCATTATATGTAAAACATTTCCTGTCTCATTTACCACTGCCAAATTGTCCCTAAATTCTGAGCTACCAGATGATGAAATTAGCAGTGGATTTTGTGATCTCTAAGAAGTAACTCTTTGACGCAGTAATTTGCTTTTACAGACTTACCTAATTTCTTCTCTTGGGAGGCTGTTGGCAGAACTAAGTTTGTCGAAAATGACAATAGTGTATGTGAAGATTACCTACAGTGGAAAATGTGTTGAAACCAGGTTTTCTTTTCTTATTTAAAACTGATGAAATTTACTATATTGTAGATAAGGTCTCTGGGATTCCCAGGGATTATTTTATGGTAGTCAAACATGGATATACAAGTAACTGGCATGCTAAAGCCTTTGTTCTATCTTGTAATCTGTGTTTTTATTAATCACAGTGTTGGAAGACTGCAACCTTATTTCCCCTTCTGGATGGTACTTGGTAGCTATATTTGATAAAACTAAGGGTTAATTATTTCTGTGAAGATATAGCTTATGCATTTTTGTTATTAGCTGCTTAACAGTTAGCATACAAAGCCATATTCACAGAAAAAGGTCTCGGCAATGTCTTATATGCTGGTAACATCAGCAGATCTGGAGTGAATTACTGTCCTTCTCTAAAGTGAAGGAACAGACACCATGGTATGTAGTGCTTGGTATGAAAGAATGTTTTACTGCTAGCTGGAAGTGGAGAAAGACTGTTTAAATTGTGCTCTGTGAATCATCACCTTACTGTTTTCCACTATACCTGCTTGTGGAAGAGTAAGCCACAGGTAGCATTTTCTTGGGCTTCTGTGATATTGAAGGCTCTTTGAAGGACCATATAGTGAAGTTCCATGGCTGAAATGTACTACCCAGCAATTCTGTAATTCATATATTCTTGTATGAAAGTCCTGTAACTATTTACCATTTCCTAGTGGCTATTTTTATGAAGTATATACAAGAGATTTTAAGAGAAGCACATTAATTGTTCATTGAAGAGTAAGAAAAAAAAAGAAAAGAATTATTTAAGACAGAATATTTCAAGAAAAACAGTGCAACTTATGTTCATCATCAATCACCCTGTAAACTGCCCAGCATTCAGAGAACATTATGCTCTTAGCAGAAGAAAAATATTTAAGCACTTTGGAAAATCTGGAACATGTTCTAAATATGTGGGGAAAATGATGGCAGTGCAAACAAAATTGTGAACAGTATTTTGAATAAGTGCATGCAGCTTCTTTGTAGACACCTTCAAGGGTCTCTCTTTCATTAGAATGACTTTTTTTTCCTGTAATGCTCATGTTACACATTTTTCATACATTCAGTGTATTGTGGTTCCAGGAAATTCTGACTCAAGAATGTGCTCCTAAGTATGCAGCCTTTTTAGATAGAATTTTTTGAATGTTCCTCTAAAAGAATTTATCATTAAGTAGAAACCAGTATGAAAAATTTCTCTGGGAGCAGCCAGAGAAAAATACAAAGTATTTAAAAATTAATCTTTTAAATTTATTTACAGTTAATTGCCATCTCCATCAAAGTAATGAATGATGGTATTACTGCAACTGCTGCTACTAATTGATTTATAGATCACCTTCCATGTGTCTCAAGGCGTTTTAAAATATAGCCATAAAAATGACACGAAGTCCCAAAGGCATAGTAAAATATAATTAGAACAAAGAATAAATCAAAAAGTGGCTAGAATAGTCACATGGGAAATAACTCTAGGTTTTGGAACTACCTTTAATCAATGAAGGGGCAGTAGAAACTGATTTTACGTATTTTTATTTCTTTCTTTCTAGTGATTCCAACCATCTTCTGTTTTTAGTGTTATTGAGCAATCCTACTGTTCCTAGGTTCCACTGTTATTAAGTCTGAGATGTAAAAAAATTTCAAAGCATCTCAGATATGTGACTCCTTATTTTCACATTTTACAGATAGAAATTTGCACAATTTCTAAATATTTTCCCTGAAATCAGGTACGTCATTTCCATTGCTCAAAATCACTGAAAGTGCATCTGTAGTTTGGGCTTAGTGTGCAGCACAGGTTCCTTCTAGGCTTAAAAACTCAGAATACATAAGCAGGCAACTGGTTCTATTCACTGTGTCTCTCTCACTTCTATCTCTTATGTTTGTTATTTTCTACAGTAACAGAATTTACAGAGTGGTAGAACTGCAAAGGAAATTTTTCTCAATTTTCTATGAAAATGTTGATATTTTAGTGAGAAGAAATATTATTTTCTTGTTTAATCAAAGCTTTATTTGGGGATTAAAAACAAAGACAGTACATATGTTGTCAATCCTAGAAGGCAAAATTTATTCTTGTTCTTTTGTTGTTGCTGTCGCTGTTGTTGTTTTCTCCTTACACCTGACCGGATGGGAGGGAAATGTCCCAGGAGAAGTGATTGGATATCTGACAAGATAGTTGTAAGAAGATACAAGAACCCAAGTTTCTAGATGCATTTCTGCTTTTTGATTTGTTGTTTATCACATTTGAATTGAGCACCCTTGAATTTGATTTTGATCTTTCTGATCATTTTAGTCTTGGATGATGAATCAGTTTCCAGCTAAACGCAAAGAATGAGTGTGAAGGTCTAACTCTGCTGTTGCAGTACAGAAACCTTAAATTCTGTGTCTTCTGTAGAAGTTTTCACTAACTTTTGTGGACCTTATTCCAAAGCTGGTGTTTGTATATACAGTACATATAAGAATAACTAGATACTTTGATATGAGTATCATTAACTTAGGACTGGTAGTTTACCTCAGGAACATAAGGAAGTCCTCAGGTGTCTAAGAACTGTCATAAACTTCCTTCCATTACAATTGCAAAGAACTCTTTATTTTCAATCCCACATTCTCCAGAATAGAATTTCATAGTATACACCCTCAAAAAAATACAGAGCTCAGAGTGCTACAACAATTAGGCCCACAATTCTCCCCATAAATAAAATTAAGAAAAAAGAGAGAAGGAGAACAGATGGCATTTGCGATATGCTTGTTGCATAATGTCTCTTCAGGTATTTTACAAAGGCCCTCAGAAGCAATAGTGTAAGAAACCAAACAGACTAAAGCAGTCTTTCTAAAATGCTGATGTAGCAAATAGTTGATGCCTTCAAAAAAGCGATTCTCTTTGAAGTCCTCATTTCCAAGTACCGTGTAAAGACAAAAACGTCTCTTGGATTCACTCTGCTGGTGCTAATAAAATTTAAATTTTTAACTATGTTTGAAAAAATGCAGACATGGCAAAATCCAGGGAAGGTTATTATCTCCTATATTATATTCTTCCAGTGTGTTGAAAAAATGCTGGCTTAATAAAGCTTTATGATTCGAGTCAAAGAAATGACAGCAAGTGTAGCATTATTGCAGAATGTCCTGGTTTGCGTCCTGTTTGCCCTCAGATTCTACCCTCAGATATTCTATATAGACAGACTATTGATAAAAATCTGTCATGCCAGAGCAACACTTCTCAGGGCAGACCCAAAAAACTTCAAACTTATAGAAACATTCCTATCTGCTTTCATGAGCTTTAGATGAAGCCTAAGCCTTCTGTGCTTTCTTTTGTTACATGCCTGATTTTCCCACTTCTGTCTGAGTGGTTATAGCTAGATGCTTAAAAGAAACAATCAAGTAATTGCCACAGGCACTGAAAGAATCCTTCTGCTGAGGGTGATGCTATGTTCCTTGGGTTCCTGATGTGAGCTGGTATTCTTTTCTTGATGAGTAACATGTCAGTCCTGGAAATTAGACAAGTGTAAGAGCGTATTATTGAAAAGTAAGTGAGCTTGATACCTGATAAGAGTATCTGAAACTGCCTTTTTATTTTGTCTTACAAGTGCCTTATCTTACTGAGTAATTTTCTAATAGTGGGCAAAAAACTTTTCATAGTTGTTGAAAAATAAACCCCTTTGGCAAGGCAAGATTTTAAAAAAATTTTGAAGGGACAATGAATACTGCTCAGTGAGAGGTAAATGGCTGTGATGGAGCTCTATTAATCAGAGGTGAAGGAAGAGATTTGTACTAATCTATCATGATGCCATAACTGGAAGAATAAAGTGGTTCTTTACGGTAAAAGCATTCCCTGGATTCAGAAAAGTAGATAAAAACATCTGACCTCTATTGTCTACTGATTTGCAGTGAACTGTCAGTGTTGTGTTTTCTTGTTACCTCCACCATTAAGCTGGTGGAGAACATAATGGCTGAACTCAGCTGTGGTAGGCTGTGTAAGTTTTCTGAGCTCTGGGGTCCAGATCTCACTCCTTTTCCATTTTGAACTAATACATAGAACTTGGGGTTTTCTGTCTTTTGTTCTTTGACATGCACAGAGATTTTCTTTATTTATTTTAAAAGCTCTGTATATTCCAGACCTGTAAAATGCTAAGTAGAAATCTATTCCTTAATTTAGAACTAAACCGTGTTTGCCTTCAAGCCTTTGCTGAAGGTCATGCCAAGGACTGATGAGATTGTGTTGAAGTTCAGCTATATAAACACACTGAAATGCTCCCAAAGCCAGGGCAGGAGCTGGGTACAGAGAAGCACACAGGAATGAAATCACTGCATCTTTCTGTAATATTATCAATTGCAAATATGTGTTAGCATATTTTGTCATCTTTAATTTTGTTGTGAACTTGTAAAAAATATGCTTTTGTATCACTTCACATTCATAATTTCCATTTGGGTTATTTGTTGGCATTTTAGATCCTACAGTAATGTTACTGAAGTGTCCTGTCATTTTCGTGATCAGTTCTATATCTTTGTGTTTCTATCTTAATTGATCAAAAAGCATGTTTTTTGTTTTTGTTTTTCTTTTAAAATATTCCAATGTTGAACAGGCAATAGAATAAATTGGGATCAATAACTCTAGGTGAGTAGCTACTAGCACAGTGTAGAAGAATGTTTTGGTCTAGATATTTCTGGGACAACATCCATTTTTCCAGCCCAAGATCTTGTATTCATGTCATGCTCAAATCACTGTACTTTCTATTAGTTGTAAAGGGAAAACATGCCCAAATGTCTTTGTATAACCATATGTGTCTAGAACTAGAATCAGATGTTATACTTTCACTTCAAACTTGTACATAGTACCCTTGCAACATAATACTGTGCCCCTTTTATGTCAAGATGTCAAATCTCTCTCTATTTTTACTTCCACCTATATGAAAATGTCATCAGGGCTAAAACTGAGCTGTTTTTCACACCCTGTGACCTATAAAACATAGAAACATTACACTCATTAAATTTTATGAAAGGAATTCTTCTTTCTTACTGTGCCGCAAGTAACATTTTGTGGTGTGTGTTTCACGGTTAAAAGGCAACAGCAATTTGAGGACTAACACCCCATTCCTCCGTTACTACATCAGGGATATTCCACTTGTTTAAAATTACAACTTTGTTTTATGCTCCAAGAGTGCCTTGGAGAATACTTGTCTCAAGCAACGTGGAGAATGTATGTACGTGTGTATATATACGCATTTAACAGTAACCAGAGCATAATGAAACAACTGGGACATAATTAAATTAAAAGTATGGGACATGTAGTTTGTTTTTACTATCTGAATAATATAAAGGAAACTAAACAAGTTTGGATAACTGAGATTTAAGGTGCTTGAAGAAATACTAAATATAATTTGGGAAGAAAGCAAAAGGATATCAGTGGTACCATAAGGCCACTAATTGGAATGCAGCTTTTTCAGCATTCCACCATGTGGAAGGGTAGGAAATGTTGTATTGCTATGACTTCTATATCTGAGAGTACACTGTTACTTTTACCATCTGAAAAATACTGTGTGATATCAATATTATGTATCAGTGAAGTAGCCCATGTTATTAGTGTTTCACTTATTCTTGCTGTTAGGCTTGAGAAAATAGGAAACAAAATGGCCTTATTTCTGTATGTTTTTTGGAACAGTAAGCAGCAAAAGGAAGCTTTAGCCAGTGTACTCTTTTCAGTTCAGTATCAAGGGAAAAAGTACTGTCCCCGCTCAAATTATACAGAACGCCACCTGCACCTTTTTCTCAAATGAAGCATTGGTTACATCAGTACAATAGTCCAGACTCTGTGCTCCAACTCTTAGGAAGTGTCTGACTGTTGTTAGTGATACCACAAAGTCTGGATTTATTTGAAGCTCTAGATGCTAGAACTTCGAGAGTCTCGGTGCTCAGTTATGAATGAAAACAAAGACATTGCTTCTCAGGGGAAATTGGGAAATATGACATAGATGAATCCAAGAGATTAAAAATTGAGAGGATAAGAAGAGTCCAGAATACTTAATTGCAGGAGCTACCTAGACCCAATTCACACAGTCCCAACACTTGATTTCAGCCATTCCAGTTGTGGTCTTTTGTTAGGCAGTGTAAATAACTTCCTAGTATTAAAGGCCTTGAATACCACTCTCAGAGGAGCCAATTCTCACCTAACTGTAGGAATTTAAAAATCAGTCATATAGTCTAAGGTAATTATCTCAACTTTCTTTACAGTCCCTTGGTAGGGGTGACAACCTTTATGTCCTTTTGGAGATCCTATTTTTCTTTTCTGAATATGGAAGAGCTTGATTACCTAGCATGGACTGGGCAGAAACCTTCTGAATGTTGTGAATAAAATGAGATGTTTGAGCAAACTAACACAGCAAAATGCTGAAACGAGCAATAAAATATTTTGTAATCTGTCATAACATTTCCAGTGGTTCTGGAGGCAGCCTGCAGATGTGCAGACAGGCAGCTCCTTGCCCGCTGTCCTGACAAGCCCAAGCAGTGTGGGATGAAGGTGCTGCAGTTGGATGCTCCTTGAGCTGCCACTGGTGCTTGAGGCAGGGCCTTGTTTCTTGACTCTTGAGCTGCTGGAGGAGCTGCTGGATTTGTATTCTCTGCAGCTGTGTTACTAGAGAAAAAGGAACAGTAAGCTACTGCATTGCTTTGTTGCGTTTGGCTGTGAATCTTTTCATTTCAGAAATTTTTGTTGGGAACTTTAAAAAGTTACTGTTAACACTAGATTCTTTAAAATTAACTCAGCAATGAGGGCACTTTTAAATGCCATTGGAATCTATTGTACATAGAGCCTGTTACTTATTTTGGAACACTCTAAATTGCATATTACTGACCTGAGAGACTATATTGGGCGCCACTGTAATGCTTTTTATTACCTCATCAATCTCTTTTCATATAGTTAAAAAGTTATTTGCTTACAGCTAAATACCAGAAGCTTGCCGACTCGGCAATGGAGAACACTGCCTCTTAACTACCACAGCAGAAACAAACTGTTGGCTTTCCTTTGCATTGCTGACAAGGATCTTAATGTGTGAGAACAAAAAAAGGCCAAGATCACTGAGATGTGCCTGGGTATGCTTAGGGCATACTATCCTCAGCTGCTTCATATTGGTGTTCTGTCTGCTGAACGTCTGTCTCAAAAACAGATTGTACACTGTGGATATGCAACCTTCTGTGTGCATGTAATTCTTTGTAAGCACATAAGCAGTGTGGAATTATCAATGTGAAGCAGGATTGAGACATATAGTTTCATGGAGGGAAGGGTCGATGAGAAAATCCTGTGCAGCCAAGCATACTTTTTTCTTTCTATGATATATGGAGACAAATTATAACACCAGGCTACAGATACTCTGAAAATACAGGCACTCCTTACTTTGGAGAGCTCCTCATCTTTTGCTTTGTTTGTTTTGGGGACTGAAATTGGTTTAGATGATACTTCAAAAAGCAAATGTGTTGCATTTTTCAAAGATCATTGTGTATGAAAGCAGAAATATGAGCTGGGCATATGTTAGCACAATAAAAATAATGTGCATGCATTTCCAATTCACCAGTGTGGATTTGTCTCTTGGTGATAAAAAATGTCACAATTTCAGTATGAGATAAGAATAGCCTTGATAATGGTGGGAGAAAGATTGCTGACAGGATGCTATCAGCTTAGAAATTAATTCCCTTACTTAGTCCACCAGACCAAGCCTGAGACATTTCGTGTTTCGTACTCTTATCAGTGTCTGACTGAAGATTTAGTGGAAGTTCCTCAACTGACTTCAGTGGTCTGTGGATCACTGCAACTTTACATAATGCAAATTTACGTGGTGTGAGAAGGACTTGTTGCCAAGAAGTAGACTCCATTCTAACCTGCAGTCATTGGATTTTCTTGTTTGGAGTTTCATTTATACATAACACCAGACTGTCTGATAACAGAACTGAAACTCTGTGAATAAATAAGAATAAAATATAACAAAGTTTGGTTTCCTGCAGTAAGAATACTTTAAAGCAAACTGGAGCACTTTCGTTTGATAGCTTTCTAAATGATACTATCTTGAGTTCAGCTTTCTGACATTTATTTTAAAAGCTTCTGCTGCTTAAATGATTTTCAATCTGTGTTGGTACGCTGTTGCTATATCTTCATGGCTTATACAGCTGTCTGATACCTGTGGAGGGTCCCTTATAAATCATCTCCCCAGTAGTAACATGCAACAGGCCTGAAGGGAGGCTCAGGTCACATAATTTGAAAGGTGCAAAGAGGCATCTTATTATATCTTATATGTTGTTTTGTTTTATTTGGTTTTGCAGAGCCTGAGAGTGCTTGAGGATTTGGTGAGGTTAAAAAAAAAAAAAAAAGCAATTTTAGTCTGAAGGAAATAGTGCGAGCTATCACTAAATCATTTTGCCTTTTCTCAAAACATACCTTTCTTTAAGTTCTCCACTTTACTCTGGTCACATGCCTCTGCCAGCTGCTTGAGTCAAGCCTGGGAAAACGATCTGCATCGTGACTGGGTTCCTCTCAGTACTCTGCTGTTTTTGAGGAAGCAGATGCAGAAAATGTAAGGAGAGTCACTTTTCTTAAACAGTGACTGAAAAAAAAGCAGATCTGATCTCTCTTTTTGCTAACTAATTTATTTTGTGTGTCTATATATGAACATGTGTAAAAATAAAAGGCACTGGAAAGAGAATGGTTGGAAAGAATAACTTGAAAAGTAAAGGCATGACTTCCTGGTATTTGCTTTTCTTTTTATGGTAGCATGTTTTCTTTTATTTTTGGTACAGTATTTGTTTGAGATGCAGCATTTGTTTTTAGTGATGACCTGTGTGTATGACTATTTTCAGATGGGGAAGAGGATGTTCAGGAAGATAAAGACCAGTGCAGGGTCTTGTGGTGGATCAATGACTTAGCTGGAATTAGGACTTGGCTATCCTTTTGACGCCTACTACTGCTTAGACTTCATCTCATTGTTTCAAACTTGCCTGGTCAGCAGATTTTAAAGTGAGGAATAAAGGCATAGTTTTAAAGAATGCAACCAGACCTTTATCTAAACTTGTCAAATGCATTGTGTCATCCCATGCTTGAGCAAATCGCATGTCTTGTGTTGAAAACAATATGGACGCACTTCAGAGCCTGCTTCAAAGGTCTGAGGTGGTGGGTATCTTCACATGGGCTTCTCTGGGAGCTAGATCAGACTTATGAGTCATACATTAAAATTTATTTCAAAGAAAGACTGTGTGATGGAAACAAATCGTTTCATATTTGTGTTTCACAGGAACGTCAGTATCTGTTATTCAAACATCTCAATATTTCCCTTTGTTTCTGCGTGTACTCCCACTCCTCACATTTAAGAGACAGTCTGGATGAGATGTATGTATTTTAGGAATAGAAATGCTATTGGAAGACTAAAACTTGTGTTGTTTTGGTGCCATAAACGTCTTCCCAATATATTAAAAAACCTGTAAAACAAACACAAATATATATAGCACAAATTAACAGTACTTGAGACATACAAAGACATAGCATCAATTCACATACACTTCATAGAATATTTTATTGTTATTAAAGATTTATTTTAGAAGTACTAAATCCAACAGTGATGAAAAGAAGTTCCAAATTCCTTATAATAAATTAGTTCACTTACACTGACATGAGAATAACTTTCTACTTTGTGACAGGAGAGGGCTTTAATTTAAGTCCAATTGACTTTTTACTACACTGTCAAGTGGAACCAGTTCTTTTTTTTGTTTGTTGAAACATTTAAGACTGAGTTGTTTGATACCAGATAATAGTAAGAAGAGAAATAAGTTTTTTCCATCTTTTAGTTACAAACGGACTACTCATTGTCCACCTCAGTCACCTTCATTTTTGAGTAATGCTATAGACATATACTATAGTACTCACTTAAATGTACAACCATATTTTTATAGCCATTAGATTACATGTGGCATTAGTTCTGCACTATTTATTACATGAATTAATGAAATATCTGAACTGAGCTTTAATATGAGGAGTCGATGACACTGAACACACACCTGAGCCCGCATGTCCAATTATGTTTCTAATTCATCAAAACACAAGTGGACAGATCTTGAGTTTGAATCAACTTTTCCCTGACTACTTTTACAGAACATCTAATTTCCATCCTCTCCTTTCTTGAGATCTCTTGGATCTACTGTGCTGCTGCATTTAGTTTTGGCTTCAGCAAGCTCTTAGGAAAAATGTAGGGCTGGTGTGCAAGGACATCAGTCTCAGAGCGCTCAGTATGTGAAGTCAGAAGGAGGCAGGCCAGTGTTTGTGATGTGGACCTTCTTACTGTTGAGTAAGATATACAGAAATGTAGATCTAAGATGGTTTCAAATAACAGTTGATGAAATCAAAAATAGGAAGAAATCAGAACTGTTTTTAAACTTTCTTTTTGGTCCTCAGTTGAAATTACTTTTGTACTTCCCCAGTCAAGGTCTATGTTTTTCAGTTGACTTATTGTTTTGTTTCTAGGTATTTCAAATACTCCAAAAATATTACAGTAAACTAATTCTTTCTGACCTCTGGGGAAGAAATAGGGATGATAAATTCCACACTGTCCTTCGGTAGTGAGTCAGCAAGTTCTTACTCATTTGGTTTTCGTATGGTTTTTTTTTGTTTGTTTTGTTCTTGTTTAAGCCAATGGGAATTTCCTCTTTACTCCCTTCTCACACCTAAAGCAAAATCCTGCAGCTGTGAAGCAATTTATGGAATTGCTTGACCACTCCTAGGGGAAAAAAAAAAAAAAATCAAAGCCCTGTACAAGACTTTTTCTAGCTGAATTGCATAATCCTAATTGTCTAATTCTGAATTTTCTAAGGAATATCAAAACATGTACAAAATGCAAGTTGACAGATGCTGAGATTACAGATCTTTTGGCCTTAGTTTCTTATCACTTGAGTTGAAATGCCAGCTGTTTTATATCCAAGGCAAATGATAATCATAGAATCACTTTGGTTGAAAAGGACCCTTAAGTTCCCTGGGTTTAGTGCATCCTGATTTGCAGAGATTTGCCTGTATCACTTCCTAATAGTTTTGCTATGAGTGAATTAATATAAAGTTTGTTGTTGTTGTTGTTGTTGTTAAGACTACAGTTCTTCATATGGCCATGGATACTGTCTTCTTGAAGGTACTAGTCTTTCACAATGCTTTTTGCTAAGTGGGTCACTTCTTCAAAATTATTTACAAAGTGCAGAGTGCTTTCTAAACAAAGGTTAATGTAAATAACTTAAACTGTTGATCTTTGTAGGACTTTTTTCATTCAACACAATCTTCAGAAAGTTATATCCAACATTTCAATCCAGCAACACTGATAAATCATTACTGGCATGCGTAAGAAGAAAACTAAAGGTAATCACTGGTTCTTCACAATAATGAGCATGCACAGAAATGTAAGCATCAGGTCTGCTCACCAATATTCTTTCATTAGTGAACTGGCTGTAAATCAAATTGGCAAATGAGACTAAGGTGTGATAAATGCTTGCTCCATCTTATATTAATTTATAATTTTCTATGTAAATTCTTCTTAAGCACAATTCTGTCATGCATATTTCATAGGAAATGTTATTTGTGATTGACAGCTTCATTAAACCATTCAGCAACTTCAAGTGAAATGTCATGTACTAGTTTCTGTATCCATTTTAAAACAAGAGCCATAATTTTACCCAAGTTAGTTGATGTAACGTCTTTTCTTAGAGAACTGCTCTCTCCTTGCTCACTTGGGACATATCCAAAATGTAGAGTTGTTCTTTGTTACTATACAACAACAAAATACACAAAGCTTAATTCTGGGAGTAATTATATCTCATCTGAAATCACCTCAAGTTCAGTCCTTGCCGTTGATCGCTATTTGTATATTCTTGTGGATGTAAGTTTGTTTCTGAAGCCTGAGCTTTTCACTTGAGCCAGGATGCAGTCTAAATTCTCTGTTACAGCTTTCTCTATGTTCTTGTGAAATGGGGAAATGAATCCATTTTGATTTGAGCTTGGCTGTTCCATTCTAGATAAAATGTCAGTATTGAGATTGTTTACCATACACAACGAATCACTGCTTGAAAAGTGAAACATACCCTATTAGTTATTCTGTAGCCACATTTTGATATGGAAGAAGTGTGTTTTGACAGGGATACAGAAGTTATATAGTTCCATAATACCTTCTTATATGGAATGAGGAAAGGGACAAAGTGAAAAATGGTAAAATTTCAGGCAAGAGAGATTTCCCTACTGCTAGTCACAAAAAAATATTTTTAGGATACAAGGAGGAGAAAAAAAAAAAAAGAATCCAAAAAGTTGTACGTGCCTGATGTCAAAGAACAGCCAGTGTGCCTAATACACTGGAGAAATTGTTTTGGAACAACTCATCCATGGGAAAATATGACCCTTATAATATTACCAAGGTCAGGGAAACCTACAGTGGTTTGCTGTGCAAGGGGTTCACAGGGCAAATGAAAGATACCTCTGGTAGATTTTTTTCCTGGGACCCCTTTATTTAGGATGTAGTGTTTAAAAATACAGAGGTGAAAATAAAACTCGTAGCTTCTCTTTTGTACTAAAGACAAAAAAAAAAGATGAATCCATTATAGAATGTGGTATTCTTGTTACTGTTGATCAGTAAGTACTGAAAAAGTCATGTTAGGGAAAGTATTTCCTAAATCAATTTTAAGAAAATGTAATGGTCATTTGACTGCTGTAAATTGGCCTTGAATACATTTGATTAGAGCAAATTCTAGAATTAAGACAACTCATGGGATTTTAGGAAAAGAAAAAAGCAAAATATCAATTTCATAAAAAGATGATTTTCATGGAGAACTCATGATGAAAAGCTACTTGACTGATTATTTAGCCTGTATTGCAGTATTAATAAAGAGATTTAGACTGTTGTGAGGGTATTTTTTTCCAGACTCATATAATTAAATCCCCTCCCACTCCTTAGTGTTAACAAAGTTATGTTGACACTTTATTGAGTGGTGTGGTTGTGAGCATATGGGCATTTTTGAGCTGGTATGATGGTATGGATGTGGCAGTTTGTTCTGCACAGGAAAGGAGTTCAGATGACTCTTATCTTTCCAAATGAGCAACCATGGTGGAAGGTTTGTGTAGCTTCAGTAGCACCACATTCCATAACCTTTGTAAATCAAGGAAGTATCCTTGATTGGCAGTGATCAGTGTGGGAAAGAGGGCTGGAATCTGTCCTGTGCTAGCTAGTGATTCTGGGGGTGATAGCCACATAATTTGTGGGAGGGTCCAGATGGGCAAGTGAAGCTTTTTCCAGAATGTGGGCAACAGATAGATTAATAAACATCTTAGTATGTGCTTTGCAGCAGTTGGACTAGTAAGCACCTGTCTGTGCTGTCAAATCCCACAGAGATTTGAATGTTTGCTTCTCTTCTGAGTATCATGGAGAAAATACAAGATAAGCCTCTTCAACAGAGATATGTTTGGATTTAAATTAAAACAACTGAATAAAAAAATTGGCCTATATGACTTCATTTTTATCTTCCTGATAAGGAACCTCTTTCAAAACAAACAAATAAATAAAGACTTGATTGCGGTACAAAAGCAAGTTGCAAGAGTTTTCTTTAGGAGGCTGGCTCAGTTGCTGCCTGTTGAGCCTCTTATCTGCCAGCTCAGTCGCTACATTCTTTTCAGACACTTCTACTTTTGCAGAAGTTTCCTCACTCTCCTTTATCAGGAAAAGGTCTTGGCTAGAAACCAAGTGGGCCATTTGGATTTAAAATCTGACAGGCTTCAAAAATCTCTGTTCAAAATCCATAATTAAAAGATTACATTGCATTTTGAATAGTGATTTTCCTCTAGCAGAAGTAGAGAAGCAATGGCAGAGCATTGTGCTGCATACATTATATAGCTTAGGGGGTGGAAGTCATAAAATGCCCTGGAAAGAACTATGGTGAGGCGTTAAAATTAAAGGTATTGGCAGGTATTTGTGCCACCAGAGGCTAAGAACTAATGTGAAATGCTGGTACCATGAGAAGTTCCCTTGCTATTAAGAAGCTTTTTTTGAGACACTGGTGTCAGCCTACTGATAAGATGTCAGAAAATAGCTGCATTCTCTACTCTGTGCATCAGCAGCTTCAGTTTAGTCAGACTGGAGAGATCACAGAAAGTGGAGGTTCAACAAGTGGTCTTAAAGGAAAAGAAGGGGAGCTCTGGGCAGTCTGATACTTGCTAGTAGGTGGGAGAGAATCATGTGCAAGCACTGGTCAGGCCCATGATGCCAGGGTACACAGAGGTGGAAGGCGGGCAGGCTGCCACTCAGAAATGGGTTTTTATGCCCTCTAGGGTTAGAAAACTGGACAGATATGGTAGCTTCCTTTTGATGTGACAAAGTCTGGACAAGGAGTTTCTATTTTAGGTAATGAACAGGTGGTAATTACAGACCAAAAAAAGGTGGCCAAGAAAGCACAAAGTCATAGGATATGTTATGGATTCCCCCTGGGTTTTCTTCATGACTCAGTTTAAAGGTTTTTTTTTTAGATATTTTAAGCATATAAGGAAGATGAAGGAATACCACAGTGACTGAGCAGCTTAACCAACACATTTGCTTGGAATTTCCTTTTTAACATTCTGTGTGTCAATAGATTTAAATTATCTTAATTCTAAGTGTTTTCTTTGTTAATCTGAGTAGAACTGATGCATGAAATGCAGAACTTCCAGCCAAATACTCTTAAGGGATAGGACGGTGGTCCATGAATAATAAATTTTAGGCAAGACTAAAGAAATAAGATTCCATTCTATCATGGGCCAAAAGATTTCTCTATTCTGAACAACAGCTGTAAACATAGTGTGGTCTCACTCACAGATTTAGAAGATTTAAATTACACGATTTATGCCTGGGAATTTTGGAGCCATGGCATTTGTATCCATCTTCCCCTCCCCCTCAGCAAAATCTTGCCTTTTATCTTTGGAATTTTAAAATTACGACTTCCTTATAACACACAGAATTCAAATAACAAAATCTTGACATTGCAGAGCAGTTATCTTGAAAAATAAATATGAAGACTATCTTAAAGAACTAACTATTCTGTGGGTGCTTTGTCCTACCTTCATTTTCTTAAGTGCTTTTCATGGTATGTTATTGAAGACTTCTGCTTTAGCTAATGCCTGCAACAGCAAGCATTCAGTGTATCTCTAGGCTGGTACTGACCAGGTTACCAAGGCTACAACAATAATTGGCCAAATTTTCAGATAAAATAGATGAAGAATCATAGAATGACGTAGGTTGGAGGGGATCTCAAAGTCCACCCAGCCCCTACCTCAGCTGTGGGCAGGGCTGCCCTCCACCCGCTCAGGTGCCAAGGGTCCCATTCAACCTGGCCTGAAACACCTCATGGGGCACCCACAGCTCTGGACAGCAGAGCCGGGGCCTCACTGCCTTCTGAGTAAAGAATTTTCACCTAATATCTAACCCAAATCTCCCCTATTCTAGTTTAAAACCATTCCCCCTTGTCCTATTGCTATCAGACCATGTAAAAAGTTGGTCCCCCTCCTGCTTGTAAGCTCGCCTCAAGTACTGGAAGACCACAGTGAGGCCTCCCCAGAGCCTTCTTTTCTCTAAGCTGAACAAGTCCAGAAATATTTTTTGTTGTTTTGTTTATTTGTTTGTATTTTTCCAATAAGGTCTCTTTGGGAGATTCTGGGTGCTGCACTCTGCTTGGCCCTTGTTTCAGATCATAAGACTCAGCTGAGCTCTTCTGTTGACATGACTCTGGCTATGAGGCCCGAGCATGTGAATTCTCTAAATACTACTGGACTGAGCCCAGAAGAGGGTCCCTTGCGTGCATGAATCATCACTCTTTCATGAAGCGCTTGGGCTGCCAGTTTGGTGCTGACCTCCCTTCTTCAAACTCATGGAGAGCTACTGTGACATAGCCCCACACGTGTGGGGCTGGGAGATGACCAGTGAAGTGACCAGCAAAGGGGACAGTGGATCCCTGAGACTGAGAGGAAACTGGGGAGCAGGGAGCGTGGGAGGGAAGCAGCTGGCCACCAAGGTGGGTGCCACACAAGGGCTGTGTTCCCCCCAGATCCCTCCTCTGTGGCTCATGCTCTGGGGGAGTCCAGTAACCGTGAGCCAATGTGTGTTACATTAGCAAAGCTGCCTGCCCTAGGGATAGCCTTAGTGTTTGCCAGAATGAAAACCTTCTATCATAAGTATCAGAAGGGAATGTTTTCATATGCATAAGGCCTGATTCTGCTCTTCCCAACTTGATGTTCCTTGGTGCTGAATGTATACAGACTGAAAAATTGTATCATATTGGCACTTCCTTATCTACAGAGTTTGTACACGCTTTCTGTTCCTTTCCGTTTTCTTTTCATGTTTGGTATACTCAAGTAATCTCATTTAACATCCAATTAGATTGAATTTTGTGGCCCTTTAAAGTTTTTCTTTTTCAGAGTGCCCACAAGAAAAGGTACCATTCCCTCTTCTAAATTCTTGAAATAAGAATTTCTAAATCCTTTCTGTAGTGGTTTATTAGGGTCTCTGTGGGTTTGGTTAATTGTCACAGACTCATTTACCGCAGGCGGAGGAATTTTAATGTACAGAGCAAGATGGTTTATTCATTCAAAAATACTTTATGGGAAGTTGCTCTGAGCTGAAGTCATGTAAAATGCACTCTTGGGGGCCCAGCCTTCTTACAGTCTCATGTCTGAAACAAAGGAAGAACATACATAAACTAAGAGCAGAAAACTCTGGGTCGCAGACCAGCATTCCCCCTTGTTTTGAGCATTGCTCATGTCCCAGAATGACTGACTTTTCAGCTTTCCTTTGAGAGCAATACTGAGCTGCACCCTATCGTTCCCATGTGGTGCATAGAGTATTACTGAATTGCCCTGTCAATTTGAAGGTGGCATTCAACTCTAGCCAACAGGAATGCAACAAAAGTTCCTTCAGTTACTGTGATGAGAGACAATCTGTATTACTCTAGGTAACCTTTTTTGTTGCTGTTTTTTTTTTTTTTTTTTTTGGAAGGTGTGGAAAAGGAAGGAGGAATATAATTCATCTTCAATTTTGTGTTTAAATTAAGGCTGTCAGGTGGTTCTAACAGAGAGGGGAAATCCCTATGGTAGGTGCACATGGTCCCACATGACTCATTTTTCCTAATCCACTTATAAAGGTTGCAATTGGTTTTAATGCATCCCCTCAGAATAAAGGAAAACTGAGTTTTCGTGTGACAACTCAATAACCTAAGTGCACTCTTCTGCAGAGAGGAGCTTTCAAAGCAGAGCGTAGGTGAACCTTACATCTCCAGGCAAAGCAGTCTGTCATTTTTCATTTATAAAGGGATAATTCTTCCCGACTACTCATTTGTCTACACATTTTGTCTCAAATTTTTTTTGCTTTCTTGTAGCTATCTAGATATTTACACAGCCTTCATCACTGTAGACTGCAAACACCTCTGGGCCAGTGTTCAGTTTTATCCTAGAAGCTTTCTATGAAAAACAAAAAGTCGCAGCCGCCGTATTTACTGAAGGTCATTCGGGAAATCTACAGTCACCCCTGGAAGCAAGTACTGTCCTCTGATCACAGCCTAGTGCTTGACACAGTGAAGTATCTTTGTGTTCCTGAGTACTTCATTTCTTCTGGATGTTTTCCTTCTTGGTAGCTGATGTCATCTGCTTTTTCCCTTCAATTATGCTTCTAGCATAAGAAATAATTGCAGGGAACAAGAGAGAGATTGCTTCTCAGCATTCCCATGGATTCTCTTCTACTTGAGGCAAGTAAATCTCCCTCTGGCATTATAGGAATTTTCTTGCTTGCTGCTATTGAGGAGTCCTGAGGATCGTGCACAAAGAAATAGAAAGGCTGCATTTTAGTCCTGGGAGTTTTAACAGTGCAGTCTGACTCAGAAGTCAGAGACACTATCTCATTTGGGGCCCAATCCTGCTATCACTGAAATTCACAAGACTTAGATCAAGCCTGTAGTTGGTGATTCAGTGACAACAGCCCTTATGCAAAACTTTTAAAGGGACTCATTGTTCAACAGGCCCTGGCAAATTGATTCCAATTGTAAGTGCAGCGGGAAAGCAGAAGTAGTAAAGTTGCCAGTGCTTGTAGTAAACTCAAGGAGGTAATGTGGCAACTTGCATGAAAATCTATAATACAGTACAGAAGAAAAACTATGTATATGTTTTGGAGATTTCTCTCCATGAAAGCTTAAACCTGCATTTTTCACTTTTCTCTGTATAGAAACACAGCTTTAGGATAAATAAAGCCGTTGTGGTAGGATGAGCTGACCAGGGAAGCAGAACCAAACTGTGATGGGTTATATTTGCCTTACTCTGATGGGATGCTAGGATCAATCACTTCAATCACTTGTCAGCAGAAACTAAAGGCTCTGAGTGTTTGTTGTTGTTTTCCTTGTTTTATTTCTCTTCTCCTTTTTCTTTGGGTTAGTATGTATCTCAGGTGGCTTTGTAAACCTTCTCACTTTAACATCAGAACTTCAGGTAGTTCTAATTAAAAAAAAAAGAAAAGCAAAAAACTTTAAATCCTCTCACACAACTTGCAACAAATAATGTCTTATTTACAGATTGGATGTTTTGTGTTGGAAGGCCTCATGTGAAATTGTTTACTCTTTCTAGGTTTTACTTTTTTTTTTTTAATCTTATAAACATCTTTGGCAAGAAAAGGAAACTTGCCTACTGAATGTGTGTGCTTAAAAGCAAGCAAACAAATAATTCAACTACAATAAAAAAACCCTGAATTCTGTCAATTAAAAATACACAAGTAGGTCTGTGTAATTACTTTCTATACAGAATTCAGTAGTAAGGTCCACTAAATCAATGTAAGAATTTGAGCCCTGGATAACATACAGATGTGTCAGAACAAGAGCTTACACAAATATCAGCCAGGCTGCTGAGACATACAGCAACCAGAGCTCCATCCTCCTCTGGAAGTGGCAATCTTTATGCTAAGTATTTATGCAAATTTTGCTTGAATTGTTAATCAAATAAGATACTCACCAGCTGCTGTTCTTCATGGTATAATCAGCAGCTTTTAAAGGGAATTCCATAAAAGAGAAAAAGCAAAACTGTAATTATCTTGTAGAAGCAGAACTTTTCTCTCACGAGAACAGATTTTTTTTTCCATTGAAAAAGGAATACATTTGCAAACAAAATGATTGTAATTCCCATGAAAAGGGATGTATTTACAGTTACGTACTCAGCTGTACCTGTCACAGCTCTTTTATTCTCTTTCCATGCCTCTAATGAAGCTGGAGATACATCTAACATGAAAAAAGTGTCTCAACATAGATGAAAAATTCTAAATTACACATCAGAGTTAGGCATCAAACATCCATTTAAAGTTCCACAGAATTTTCCTCTGGTTCTCTTAGAAATAAGGCTTCCAATTACATCTGTAAATAGCTTAGGTAAAATTACAAAACAGAGGAGTGGCGGACACATTTTTAGAAGCAGCCAGCTATTTCTCTGTTATTTTGATCTCTGTGAATGTGAGTTTATTTATTAATATGTGAAATTGTCCACGCACATGAAAATCATGTGGCTGAGTTATTCTCACTGTACACTCACATATGGTAGTTAAATACCTCAGAGTTCATTGTGTTTAGAGGGCTAATTAGAAGGACTTAGATCAAGGTGAGTTTTGTAGTGGCTTCCTTCTGGGATTATAGAGTAATGCCTATATGTTAGCTGATAAGGATAAAATTCATATATTGTAGTACAGCTTAAGTTTTTTGGCAACTGCTATGTAAAATATAAACCAGATGAGGGTGTAACAAGAAAAACAAAAAAACAAAAGCACCACCAAAGTTACATCTTGACTGCAGAGGTTTTCTTCAAGCACAGTCTTACCTTAGCAGTCCTCAGGCTAAGCAGTACTTCTCAAGTGACCCTCTGGATTAGCTCAGCTTTTATTACATATGACAAAAGTGCTGTTTTGTGCATGAGTTTACTCTTCTGTTGTGGCACTGATGTCTGTTAACTGATGGAAGAAGTGACAAATGTCTATATCTTTCCTGTTATCAAATTCATCCTTTGTTGGTTTATTTCCTTCTGCAGTCTGTCATTTTCTGCCTGTGGTACTGTATTTTTCCCTTGTTTTACCACTTGTCCCCTGTACCATTCTCTATTTTGTAGGCATAAGAATTTTCCCATTTCTGCATTGGTGCAATATTTATCTGGGCCACATTTGTTCCTTTTACTGTATTTTATTCTTTGCATTCATGCTGGCAGCAAAGCATAACTGAAGGAGTGTGAAGTCAGATGTATCAACTCCTAGATTTACTGATGGAATCTCTCCAGGTTTTTTATTTTGTTAAATACATAAAATTCAACAGGTGATATAGACTGGTCAGCTGCAGTTTTGCTGAAAAACAGAGACAGAATTAATGCTCTTGTTGTGAAACATTTCACTGAGAAACATTTTTTAAACTATTTCTTGAATTGTGTGTCGCTTTTCTTTTTTTTTTTTTTTTAATAGTTGCTAGCACAATTTATAAGATCCTTACACTGCTCTTCTTACCTTTACTCTTTTCTTACAAAAAAGGTAAAAATCTTCTGGTCTCAGCAAAGAGTATTTTCAAAAAATACTTTCAACTGCACCTTGCTGAAAAATTAATCTTCCTCTAAAAAAAAATACGGTAGTGGTAATTTAATCCGATTTCCAAGGGTATTGTTTTGACATTTCTTTTAAGCAGCCCCAGCAGTAAGTATTTCCTACGAAGTTGTCGAAGGAATGTCTTTTAAAAATGCTAAGAGCAATTAAAGTATGAGGAATTTTTCTCTTTGTTTTTGGAAACACTTATTGGTATTGTCAAAGAAGTTTATTTTTCCTGAATCTAATGATTAACAATAAACCTATAGAAAATGCAAGGCCTGACTAAGAGGTTGACAATTAGTGAACTGCTCATAGGTTTTGACAGATGGAAGCAGTTACAGCTGAACCGTGGGGCAGGAGAAACCCAACTAAATGACTGTGTTTCCAAAAAGACTGCTAGATATAAAGTGCTCCATCTATAAAATATGTAATAAAATATTTACAGAATTCCAAGATCATTCAAAACTTAATATAAAAAGAAATCTAACCTGCCTCTTGCCAAGTTTGCTGTTGATGCCAAAGAAGGGAGCTCCATTTTGCAAGGAAGGGAATGTGCTCTGAGGCTGTTGGAGGACAGACCCCATTCTGGAAGAGAGGCAGGGGTCTCTCCTCACCTGAGTGAGAAAGACTGTCAAAGAAAGACTACACAGAATCTGGAAGTTCATCACCTGGCTTCATTATTTACAGCAGTGGTGAATAAACTTTCATGCATTAACTCACTATCAAAAAATACTAAGTCTAAAAAGAGAAAATTGTGTCTTAAATTCTGTGGAAATATAACTAGCAAGCTAATGCCAAGTAATCCTACCCTAGGTCCCTAACAAAGCTTTCCCTGACTGATAGAGGTTACATTCTAAGAGGTAAATGAGAAATATTATTTTTTGTTTTGGACTGAACACCTACCAGCTATCTGTTCTTACCTGCAAAGGGATATTTTTCCAAGCCGGTGTTCTAGGACTGCAATGCTCTTCTGACTCTTCATAAGTTACTCAGATTCCTCCCTGCAAATATTTCATCCCATTCATAGGATACATAGCTTGGACTATGTGGGTCCATATTGCTGAAAGTGCATTATAGTGTAGCATCTGTGGACCATGTTTGATGTGAGCTGAAGTATTAAAGATGAAAAACATGCACGTAAGATAGCTGACAGAGGAATGCAGCTATTGTGCTACCTTGTGCTCTGAGAAGTTCAGCATTGTAAAAAATTTCCTGAAATATTGCAATGACTATTTCTGTCTTAAGGTAGTGCTTTGTACAAGCTGTGCTGCTGCTCTTCTAAATAGAAAAACAACCCTGCCATGCAGATCAAGCTGCCGTTCAGTTGACCAGAAAAGCCTCTCATGCACCAAATGGTTGACTCTGCATCGAGCTGAGCAGCATGGTGCCATAGGGAAGCCAAATTTAAGGCCTGATCCTGCAGTCAATGGGAGTGTTGTCTGTTCAAGTACTGCAGAATCTGGCCACTAGCCAAGTTTTTACAGGTCAAATAACATAAGGGAATATTTTAGTCTGAACCACTTCCTGAATTCCCAATGAAGAATGCGGA
The DNA here is from genome assembly GCF_987193195.1 of Phasianus colchicus. NCBI lineage: Eukaryota > Metazoa > Chordata > Aves > Galliformes > Phasianidae > Phasianus > Phasianus colchicus. The sequence continues at coordinate 13,178,741 of NC_143437.1, read as the reverse complement.
GTCAAAATATAATGAATGGTGACTGCATTCTACTGTAAGCAATAGCTGCTATTTACCAAACAGAGAGTAGTGTGTAAATTAAATGAAAGATTTTCCCCGTGGTCTTTTGACTTCTTAGAAACTTTTCCTTCTTAATGTTGGAATTTGGACTGACTACAGAATTTCCTAGAAATATGTATGGATACAGTACTGAATGAATTCAGCAATACTAGACTTCCTTGCAAGCCAAGTTTTTGTTATAATTTGACTAATGGACATACAGAAAATAAGTTGACATTAGCCATTCTTTTACTCAAAATTAGTCCTTTTTAGCTAAAGAGAAAACAAATCACTCCATAATTGCTCTTTACAGATCTCACAATCATTACTTCACTCGTGCTTTTTTTTTATCCGCTGAAAAATCACGTGGTTTTAAAGGATAGTGCTTTCTTTTATGAGAACAGCATTTACAACACCATAGCATGGAATCGACATTTACAGGCTTTTGATTATAACAGTGACATGTTTTACAGCATCACATTAATTTTATAGAAGTAACGAGGGAATGCTCGAAGCATCTTAGAGACATAAAGCTTTGTTGTGACTTCCTTCACTCCTGAGGTCCTTCCTTGCTTTCCTGCTGGATAAGGTGAGAGCATAGTTCAACAGTTTGTCTGCTCTGAATCCAGCCTGGAAACAAGCTTTTCTGGGATGTGGCCTAAAGTATATTTGATTTATTTTATGCAGTAATCTTTAACATTTTGGGCTAAGCTAGTAGTCCTATATGTGCTATAGAAAATGGGCAACGTGCACATAGATTTAACAACTGGGTGCACCACTGCACACTAGTGTAGGATTAAGAATTAATGAAAATGGCTATACAAGCTTCCTAAGGAGTGAATAGACAGAGCTTTAGACCAGCTTTGCATAAGTCATGGAAAAAGGATTAAGTAGTTACTGAATATGTGCAAAATGTTACACAAAATTATGCAAGTCCTGCTTTAACAATTGCTTTGTTTCAAGCAACGGATAACTTCATTAAATTAATAGGGTGCTCATACACTTAAAGATGAACATGTGCTTTAGTACCTTTCTGGCTCAAAAACATACCCATTAATTTTAACTGCCAAATGATTTTTGTGGTTTTGGACTGCAAAAAAAGAATACCCAAGGAGATCAGATACTGGGATCCCATAGGAGCAAATGAATACATAGGAATATCAGTGTTGTCTTGGACTTTACATGGAGGAAAATCTAGCTGTAGATCCAATATCTTAGATCACCGTAAAGGGATTTGGAATAAAAAACAGAGAACACATGCTTTGCCTGTAATGGTATAAAGCTGTCACCATCCATAACATTTTTGCAACAAGTTCAGTTCAATCAGTACGAACTAGTGTATGAATCTAAGGTGGACCAGTTCACGTTAATTTTCCTCTCACTGTGCTATTCTCAGGAGCAATGCATGCGTGTCACTAAACCTTCAGGATTTACCAGCAGTTCAGGAGGTGCAGTTGTTGCTAGAGAAGGCTGGAATCTGTCCCTGCTAATTCTGTTCAATCTGTGTATTTGCCTGCTGGCTATCCAATGGGTCATGTGTTATAATCCAGCCCTCTTTTCATGTAGCCGTTACTCACATGAGCAATCCCACTGGTTTCAGTGGAGCTGGTTAGAGAAAGAAACACTGCACCATGTGAAAGTGTCCTGTGACTTCTTGCAGCCATCAATATTATTTACAAAGGATAGAATAAGTAGGACTGATTTGAGTCTACATAAAAATTTTTGAGTGCTTCCCTATTTTCTGTATGGAGGCACTGAGGTCTCCAGCACCACTGCAGTACAGAGAACACTATAAGGGGTTTTGCAGGCTGTCTCATCTGACCTGCACCCTCTCCTGCTAGGAGGTCTGGATGCAATCAGTTCCTGTATAGGCATGAAGCTACTGTCATGTTTAGACTATGGGAAATGTCAATAAAAAAACTACTGCAGGTTAGGAGGAAAGCTAGTTTTTCTCTTCATGAATCTAAAAGGTTTCACCATTACTCAACTGTTTAAATGACACTGCTTGAATTACAAAGCTGTCTGAACAGGTATCTATTCTGGCCAAGCAAATAGAAAGCCAGTGTTTGCATATGTCCATGAGGAACAACTCCTTGAAGTTTTGCACCAATCTTTCCTGTTATATGCAAGAGTGTCATTTCATGTGTAAAGTCATTTACAAATATATGTGGCTACTGACAGACTGAAGCACAGTTTCTTCAGCATAGAATCATAGAATATCTCAAGTTGGAAGGGACCCATAAGGTTCATTGAGTTCAACTTTTGGCTCCACAAGGACCACCCAAAAATCAGGCCATGTGTCTGAGAGCTTTGTCCAGACACCTCTTGAAAGTGACTGACACTTCCCTGGGGAGGCTGTTCCAGTGCCTCATCACCCTCTGGTGAAGAACCTTTTCCTGATATCCAGCCTGAACCTTCATGTTGTTCCCTTGGGCTTGGCTTTGAACTATAATTTGACTTTTGTAGGGCAGGCAGGCTTCCAGTTATAATAGACATCTAGAAAAGACCACTGCATTATGGCTGAGCTGCTCAGAAAATATTTTGGTTTCTGTATTAGGATGTAAAATGTCAAATTAAAAGAACACATTTAATTGGAAAACCAAAAATCAGAACTGTTACTTCAGTTTGTAGCAACTAAGTGTATTTTCAGGTGAGAAGTGCCAAAACCAAAAAATGTTTGGAGGAAAACCACTTTAAGCAAAAACAGAAATCTAACAATAGCAAACAGTCTTGAACAAAAGATTAATAATTTCTTGGGAAGGAAATCAGGCTCTTTCTGCAACACACATGAAAAGAAAAAAAGAAAGAGAAAAAAAAAAGCTTATTGAAAACCTGATTTTCTGACAAAAGAAAGTTTAGAAAGAGTTTCCGAGCAGCCTAGTAACAATTGCAAATACTGCTACTCCCCAGACACTCGCAAAGGCATCTTGGGCTGGACAGCATGCAGAGTAATTAAAGAGCAGTTATATGGTGTCTGGGCATCCCAACTTTATAGAGCTGCCAAAATGCATTGGCAGAGAGACAAATCCTCTCCCATCTCTTTTGATCTTCCATCCCTTTTTCCTTGATGATGAATAGAGGTAGGAGGACCTGAATGTTTCCATCAAACACCTCTGTTTCAGACCATTACAACTTGGCCAGTCTTTTATGAACATCTGATGTGATATGAGAAGTGGGGCTTACTCACAGAGTGATGTCCAAGAAGGTCCCATGCTTCTTTCTGAGAACTTTGCATAAAATGCATCCGGAATAACAATTGTGATAAATCCAACTGTTGGCTTACAAATCCTAACGTTTTGGTGGCAAGTGTAGTACCTCTCAAGGTTCTCTCTCAAGTATTCTCAAGGTGTTTTTTTTTTCTCCCATGTGAGGGTGTGATTGGTTTGTAAATGGATCCCCTTTCTAATGTTTTGGGCACAGATTACAGCTTTTGTCTCAAAACTTTTGTGAGAGCATTCAAGAAACAATACAGATGAGGTGTGCAAGATATGCGTTTTCAGCAAACCCACAAACCACTTGTTCTCTAGTAATCTGCATTAGCCATAAGAATGTGATTATGGAGCTCTTTAAATATCTCACTGTAGATCTGGGTTTGGTAGGAAACTTTGAGATACAGTGTTGATGCATGGGCAAGCATATGTACATGCTGATTTGTCTTATACGATGGACATAGTAGATGATTTGTCTAACATAACTGAGTTATAAAGAACATATTGATGTAAGTGGGATCTTCATTCCTCTCCTGTTTAATTCTCTTTTCATATCGTTCAGTCAGTTGTAATTAAATACTGATCTTGGAAAGATTGCATTTTTTTTTTCCTCTCCTCATAGTATTGGACTTCATCTGCTTATATAGCTAATTCTTTTGGAAGGATCCCCCTCCCACTAAATTTTACAGGCCATTTGATGCAGATTGCTACTCAGAGACATATAACAACATATGAAGACATTGGTATCTTTTAACTGTTTTCTTACTTTGGGGTATGCATTTCAGTTTCTTCTTGTGCAGCAGATTACAAGCAGAATTATTTCTTTATATTCTGAAGTGTGGCAGATCAGCAGTGATATGATTTCCATACTTATTTGCTGTCTGCAGAGCTCAGCTAAATTTTCTGAAGTGTCTGTCAAACAATTTGCCTAAAGAACAAAGTATTGCATATATGCAAGATTACTTAAGATTTTAGTGCCTGATGAGCACAAGTAGTCCTAAACCACTTTTACAACTTTACCTTCTAAACTCCTAATTTCTTGCTAGCAGTGTTTTCAATTAATCTGAAGTTATCCATTAATGTGTCATGTGTCTCTGATTAAATATAATCTTGGTTTTCTTTTCTCAGGACTGTAGTTTATCGTGCTGTCCCCACAACTGATATAAGTGGGTTGTGGTATGTGAGCAGTGGTTGAAATAGGCTAGATTCTCAGCATTTGCTCTTGAATTCAGTGTAGTTAGATGAAGATTTTGCTTGAGTGCTTTTCTCAGCCTTTTCAATAAACAAAATCAGTGCTGGTGCTAGCTAGAGGCAAGAGAGGCATTGAAATGGGATGTCCCTGGGTCTCCAGCATTGCAAGCTAAAAGCACTTCATTGCTGTAGTGCTCCATGGTCTTCAACTAGTCCCAGCCATTATGGCTGTATAAAGAAGGTCTAGTCTTCCCTCTTTCACAGGGGACAGAAAAACCAACCTTCATACCAGATCATCTGATTGCACCACAAAAGCAGTGGGACGTGCTTTCTTGATATCCTACGGAGAAATGTACAGAGCAGCGTCCACAAAAATGCAGTGATCCACTGAATTTGTTCATATATGAAGTCTGAAGACTTCATATAGCTTATTAGTGAAACATTTCAAGAATACTCCTCTGGCTGTGGGTAGTTTTACTGAGGATTTCCATTAATGTTTTTATTCGGGTTTATTTGTTTGTTTTGATGTGGTAGCAAGAGTCTACTATTCCACAAAGCGGTAGAGATTTCATTATTGAAGTAATAATAGCAACATATTTTCTCCTTCCACAGGACACCATTCAATAAAGGAAACATCCCTCTTTGTTTACTTCCATCAATATTTATTCTTTTCTCTATATCACTATGGAAGAGCAGTAGTGGTTTTAGACAAATGTATTGGTCAAATGAATTTTAACTGAAAACTTGTTACTGACCCACAGTGTCTTTTAAACAGATGGGAGACTGAAGATTAAACGAGTTTTCCAAGGCCCTTTTGAAAACAGGTATCACACTGATTTCTCTGTGTTGAAAGTACAGAGTTCAGCTAGAGAAACAGACATTTGAAAAGTTACCCTAAATTCTTCTTTCCTGTTATCTCCACTTTCCTGTAAGCTCTACTTTCCTGTTATCTTCTTTGTTGTAATTGATGCCAGGCATTAGATTCACTGAGACTCTAATACAGATAGATGGCCAACACAGAGACAGTTTAGGTCCTGAGTGCTTTGAGACATTTGCTCTGCCTAAAATTCAATTGTGATGTAGTAGTATAATTGATTACATCTACTCCCAGCATATCAGAGAAAGAAAAATTATTTGAGATACAGTTTACTAACCAGGATCTTCCTTCAGTAAACAGACAGCAAACAGACACAAACAGGGTCATGTTCCTGTGTGACCTAATCTAAGTGTTCCTGCTCCAGCAGGGGGATTGGGCTAGATGATCTTTCGAGGTCGCTTCCAATCCCTGACATCCTGTGATTCTGTGATTTGGTTTCTGGACATAAGTTTTTGAACAGAAGCATCAGGGTAGCTGTATATGTTGTATGTTTCATAACATGATAAATCTTGTCATGGAATTTCCAAACGTATAATCCATTTTTATAAAAAGTCCATTTGGGTAGGCATGACTGTGTCTGTCTACTGTACATACTCCACTCTGCACAGCAACCAGTTCTTGTTTGGGAATGACCTTTCATGCTCACTGAAGTTCTTTAGTTAATGAGCACTGACCTCGAGGTGAAAGAGCAAAACTGGCTTTAAGCTAAGGGTTTGAGGACCCAAACACTTGGCTTTCTGTGCCTGCGTCTTTGTAAAAATGAAGAACCCTGCTTTATAATCACAATGGAATTTGAAGTGCGGTTAACTGGAAACCCTACAATGTTTTCAGATCCTTGGACAGCAGCCACTGCAGTTACATAAATACAAAGTATTATTGGAATAGGTAGTAGGTGTCCTTCCTTCCTTAGGAATTGCCCCTACTTAAAATCTCAGTTCCTGTAACTTCCCAAAAGCACTTCTGAATCTTCTTTTTTTAATTATTATTATTTTTTTAAAGCTATGACTCAGTTCCCCTGCCATCTCCTCTCCTAGGTTGAAATCAAGGTTTCCCATTTCTTTTCCCTACATGGCTTGAAACAGTGGATATGATGTATTCTCGTTTACAGTATGCTAAAGCAGAATATTTCTGCAATGTTTACAGGTACTTCCTGCCCCACAGGAAGAATATAGGATTTCCATCCTCCTCAGAGGCAGTGCTTAGGCTTTATTGGAGCCAAGGAACTCAAGCTGTGTGATCTCTTCCTTCCTGTTTCTTTTGCTTGACGCAACATGGTAGAGTTGTTTGATGTCTAGAGTGAAGGATGCAGAAACTCCAGCTTGCTAAATTCATCACATTTCCTTTATTATGTTCCATATTAGGAAGTTGTGAGAATTAACATTATTTCTTTTTCTTTTACAAATTAACTGAGGTACAAGAAATGTTTGAAATCCTTAGCATTCTCTCTTTCAAAAAAAAAAAAAAAAAAGAAAGAAAGAAAGAAAGAAAGAAAGAAAAATTAACCTTTTGAAAGACTTTTTTTTCACTTTATATTATTTGTTTTATTATTTTTATTATTAGGTAGTTTGAGATAACTAAACATTTTCAAATACCCTTGCAAATCTTCATCTATATGCCCTTTCCTTGAACTCTTCCACATGTGGAAATGCTGAAAAATACCCAAATACTCCATTTGGAATTTTACTTCATGTGTTAATTTTTTGCTCAGCTTACTACCTTACTTCTGCCACAAGGCAGAAGGAGAATTTTCTAGGAGTTTCTTTCAGCCCTTCTCAGATTCTGAATTATTCTGTCTCTATCTGCCAGCACTGCTTAGTATTCTGGGCCCTTACTCATCACTACTTAGTTCTGAACACTGGTGAACTCTGCATTTGGCTGATCCTATTGCACTTGTCCAAGTCTGCTTTTGTTCCACACATGAATCTATGAAGTCAAACCTGCTTTCTTCGTGATGTTCTTATGCATGTAACAAAAAGACTGTCACTTGTTCCTCCTTTTGGTACTGCAGCTCTCACTCCTTCAGGTTTAGTGCCTTCCAGGGATGCCTCTTCAAATCTAGGTGGCAGAAAAAGCACTTCTGTATCAACAAACTTCAGACCATATCCTTGTATCAGTATCTACATTAGCTTTAGGAATAGGACGATTCACATTAGCATTGCTGATATGAATATTGCACATTCATGAATTACGACTAGGTGCAATATAGAAACAGCCTATATGACATAACTTGTGGGAGAAAAGTGGGCTTGTTGTACTCCTACAACACATCATTTGCATGATCAAACTTCTTCTATTGCAAGAGTAACATAATATCTAACTTGTTTGCTTGACTGACTGCCTCAACAATATCTTAGTTAACGGTAAGTTCAGGTCAAGCCTTTAAATAATGTTTTATTATGCTTAAGGAGTCTAAATAGTGTTCTGAAACATTTTGTGCAGCATGTTTTCTGGTTATTTTTTCTTATCTCAAGTATAAAATGTATTGGTTTGACATTTCCAGAAACTGTTTTTAAAGCCAGACAGAAAAATAATAAAGAATATTTGATCCTTTTTCTTGGATGGAGATCTACTGCATGAGCTTGAATACTTATATGGGTGTGATTTTGGTCCAGATTCCTTTGGCCCTAAGACTGATATCATTTGGATTGTTCTACTTAAATATTCTAAATGATGTATCCTTTCCTTCAAATCTGAGTGCTTCATGCCTTTTTTTTTTTTTTTCATGGATCAGCTCTTCTACCCAGATGAGCTCAAGTTCCATCTTGATGCTGAAGGAGACATTTTGTGCATATGTTGCCTGCTACTAGTAACAAATTTATAATCGTAGCTGATTTAACAAAGTTAATTAGGCTTTTGTCTTACTGCCTACAATTTTGTATTACTATTTGCTATCTAATATTGGTAGACAGTTTCTATTGTAAATTGTTTCATTGACTTTCAGTGTTCAGCTGTTTTTTGCATCAGCATTTAAGTGAACTGCAGTGTTCTGTAAGACTTATCTTTAGTGCATCTCCCATTCTGGTTGTTTGAGAGGAAAACAGCACTGACATAGCGTAAATATACTGTCTGTGCAAAGTAAAAGATGGAGAATGTAAAGAAAATCCCTATTCTAAGAGGTTTATGATACCAAAGGAAAAGAAGATCATAAGGCAACCTACAGGATCATTTTTGGATTGTTGTGGCATATATGGAGGGGAGAGTCCTCAGTGCAGCGTGGAGTAGAAATATCAGTACAATGATTTGAATACTCCCTGACAGCTCAGTGCTAAGGGCCTGTCTACAAGAAGACCAATACATGCCAGGATGGAGTGTCATCATAACTTCAGAGCCGTAGCCATGAAGCTAATATAGTATTTGTGAGAAAAAATTATTTCCTTCTATGATTCTTCTCCATGAACTGGAATGTGATTTGGCAAAGTGATAAGCAACTACACACCACAGAGAGACAGTCCATGCATAGAAGATAAAGTCAGTAGAAACAGCAGGCATGCAGGAGATCCTTATATATCAGCAAAGGATGTAATCTCTCTTGCATTACAGATAATCTTTTCTATTTTTTTTTTTCACATATCCTCTGTCCAGAAAACATTTCAGGATGGCCACTATGGGAAAGGTTTCCTTACTGCATGAATGGCCACAAAAATCTGCTTTGAGACACTAATTAGAAAATACCTTATAAACCTAGTCAATCCTTAAATTAAAATTGGAGAGGATTTTATACTGTTGTTCACATTAATTTCTTACAAAGTGGGTAAGCTTTTGGCACTGTAACTTTCCATCTGTTTCTTACATGCAAATACAGCGGTTTCAAAATCCATGACATACTGGACCTGCTTTACATTCTGCTCACAAATGCCTGAGTAATGTCATAAAAACGATGTGGAAAAAATTGGTTTCTTTTCATGCACTGTAAGTCAAAGCATTTGGGTAGATTTTGAGGTCAGAAAAGACCATTACAATCATGGTGCCAGACCTAAGGGCCGTAGCATTTCACCTAGTGGTTTCCATATGGAGCATATGATGTAGGAAATATATTTTTAAAGAAAAATCCTTCTTTAGTTTGAAATGTACGAACACAGTTGCTCTAAAAGAGATCTTTTGAGCATATTTCTATCAAAAAGTAGAATTGTTGTCTCTTCGTGTTAATTTTAATATAAAATACTGAATTACTTGTTAGATTATTTTATGCTATGTAATGAGGTGTTGAAAGAAAAAAAAAAACCAGGACAGAGAAAGACTGAAAATTGGAAATCTCTGAGCGTCAGAAGAGATCATATATCATCATCTTGAAGTAAGATGATGATATATGAATGTAAGAATGAACGGTAACTGGAAGTAATAGGCACCCATTTTGTTGCAGTACAAATCACTGAACTAAGAGAGGTAACAAGGCAGTTGACATATGGTTAAAAATTCAGAAATGCAATCCTTTGTTAAGTAACGTAACTAGGATCCAGCTGTGGGAATATTTTTGCCAAAAGTCCTCAGGATATTGGCGTCAACAGTATTATGTCAGATTATTTTTGGGCTTGTATTTTGGAGGCATAATGCCAAATAATGTAAATTGCTGAGAGATTTTTGGATTGCTGGGTGACTGTCAAACTCATAGACTTAGTGTATTCTGCTCAGGTCTGAGGATGGCATTTTCAATGGCATGTACAGAGACTAGCTCTAATTACATAGATGTTCATCTTGCCATTCTTTCAGTCTGTGAATCAAAACAACACACTCCTTTCACAGAAAGCAGAGCCACCTATGAATGTATGAGGTTCATACTGAATGATACTGAAACTACATCCACAAAACCATGGAGAAGGCTTGGCTGTGAATGTTGTCTTACTTTATCAGCCACTGTTTGACATTCAGCCTTTTCCGGCATAAGTGAGGCATTCAGTTCCTCTAACTGCACAACAAAGTATATTAGAAGGAAAACGTAAGCAGACAGGCAATAATCCACTCATGAGTGTCTTCCAGCTGAAGGTTAACCCAGCTGATTTTCTCATGGTTTCTTTGGGTGAATCAGCAGAGGAAATGGGAGAATATGTACATCAGAAGACATGTCCAGTGTGACCTTTTTTGAAATTGTTTAATTTTACTATATATGCCACTCAATTTTGAGTATCTTAGGATTTGAAAGCAGCGCAGCAAGCACTATCTACTGTCCTGTGACAATACTATCAGATGTGATTAGTGATTATCAAGCAAGAAAATCCAAGACATTCAAGCTTTGTTACTTATAGATGTGAAGATTCTTAGAAGTTTTCAGATTTTTCATGAGTTGAGGCTTATAACAGAAACTGTTAAATGCACTGGAGGTCTGTACCCTTCATTTCACACCACTTTGAGGGTTTTCTTAGTTTTCGTGTTTTGTTAAGCTGTACTGAATGACTATAGACACTTGTTTGCAATACGTTGTATTAAACTAAAGCTGGAAATCTACATGTAAAAGTCCTTTTTGAAATGTAAACCTACCATTTACTATTGATTTTGCTAAAACTGTATTTGGAAATTGTACATAAGTGTATTGGTAGATACTTTCAGAGCATAGTGTGTTTTACTCCAAAAGGTTAATGATGCTTACAACTCCATATTTTCTATGAAATTCAGCAGAGAATATAGCAAAATATAGATGTGTTTTAGAAAAATGGAAAATACTTTTTTCCCTGGAAGGATGTGCACAGTTCTGAGAAAACTTGAAAAATTCTACCTGTTGTGAAATCATCTTTGAACTATCCAAAATGCCTTTTGGATGAGTGCTCCATTTCTGTTGAGATTTCTTCCTGGTAGACACCATTATTTTCTATCAGCCTCGCCACTATGCAGTGTACTTTAGCATGACTCTCCTTGTGCTTCATCCAGAAGTTTTAAAGTAAAATGAACTTAACTCAATCACGTTCTCTTTGCAGACAACATAAGACAGTTTGATGCTACCTAAAAAGTACTGAGAGACTGAGTGGGGTAACTTCCTGCTGGCAAACTAACACAACTGTATGTTATGGCTTTCAACTTGGATCATTATTTTCCATCCTTATCCATCTTGGGCAAAAGTAGGGTGTGGCCTTTGCTTATGATATCACTGAATAACAAAACTGTTGGGAGAGAGAGCAAAAAGACTCCAGCACAGTAGTGATTATCTTAGAATGCAATAGTTAGAAGGGATTTTTTGGGCCATGTTTGCTAAGCCACAAGATTGGTCAGTGTGGAGGGTGACGCACTGAATGAGAAAGCCTGGCAGCAACTTTTCCTCTCCTTTTGCTAAATAAAATGTCACTGTTCTTCGAGGATGGCTATGAATCTTATTAAGCTTTTTACCACTATAATTGTTTCTGATGAAATTCCACAATCTAAGTATAAGTTGCTTAAATACATATTGTGTAATTGCACATTGTTTTAGGAAAGAGCAAAAACTTATTTTCTAACCTCCTCATTTTAAATTTTGTTATGCCTTTTTTGGATTTCCTGGGAAGATTTTTTTCTTTGCTTGGAGAGCTGGTGTGTCCTGATTTTGAGATCTGGATGTCTTTTTTGTTATTAAAGAGGCTTCCCCCTCTTTAGGCTTCTTGAGAATTGTGAATTATTTACTCACAGATTTATGTCATAACACTTGATGATATTAAAAAAAAAAAAAGGAAAAAATGGAAAAAGAAGAAAGCTATCTTTTCCTTTGCTTCACCCACGATGGCTGGTTGCAACATCTTTTTATTGCCTGAAAAACTGCTTGAAGGACATGACAAAATCACAAACCCCCTTTCTGTTAGGCTTGCCCTGGGAAGAAGCTCTTTATAAGCTAAATTTGACAGAATAATTTAATATGTAAAAATTCTGTCAGAGATCCACCCTTTTAAATGGAACACACACATTGTCTTTTCTTTGGAAATAAGTGACATTCCCAAATATATTCTCTTTTAGTTGTAAACACACTTGGTATAATTCTTTTCTTGAATAGCTGGCCTGACATTCTTACCTACTTATAGTCATCTTCCTTCAGTTGTCAGCAAGCTTTTTACAGTTCTGTAGGAAGCAAATTTAATCAGATACTAAAGTTTTCCCAAACAATATTGTGCCAAGATTTTTAGATCCCAATTCCCCCATGCTATATGATTGTTAAGTAAGAAATATCAGTAGCAGACAGATCTCCATGTGAGACTCAAAAATCACTTCTTGTCGTAATAACACATAGGAGATGGTTCACAAACTCTCCATTTCCAATATTTGGCTGTTCTCAAGCCATTGCTGCGCTGGGAAGAACTATAGCTGATTATCAACCTCAAGGATTTAAGCAAGTACGTCTGTAACATCTATTTATGGAAGGAAGAACTCTTTGCATTCTTATGGCACCAGCTCCTGGGAACTACAGATTTAAGAGATCTAAACCAACACGGCCTCATACATCACAGACACAGGATCTTTCTGTGGTTTGTGTTAGGCAAAAATATTAAAACTCTGGCTGTTGTGTGCTATTGTTAGTGGACTTCTAGTATGGGCTACTGGAGCTGCTGGTGGAAAGAATCAAGGTGACAATCTGAAGGACAGTTCTTATTGCTAGGCTACAGGAGGGGAATAGCTGGTTGTGCTGGTAGTTCAACTGTTTTCATAGACAAAGAAATGGAATAAGCCTGACAAAGCAGTTCATATAAAAAACAGACCCATCAAATCTACTTCATTAGACTGGATTAACAAAAAAAGTTTGATTATTCTGCAACATGTACCTACTATGTCTGCTAAGATCGGATTCTGGCCCAGAGATCTATGAATTCATGTCATCTGCAGCTTTGCAGAGTTGTAACAGGGCAGTAAAATACTGGAAGAACAGAGAAGACATCATGAACTGGGGAAAATTCCAAGAATGGTAGAGAGCAAGCTTCAAGATTAATTTTCTCCCATTTTGTTTCAGCTCATCAGGTGTACTTGTCTGTCAGTGGCTGTTCTCACATCATCTCCTGTGACCATTTTTCTGATGCTTTCGGGCTATTTGCAACCTTTTCACCAGCTGGCACATATTATTGACCAGCTGGCACATATTATTGGTGAAATATCCATATCAGTTTCTGCTCAAACCAAATGCTGATTCCTTCACAGGAGGAACTAGCTTTACTCTATTTGTGTTAGAATGGAGTTTGACTCCTTGGTGTTTCTTAACATCAACAAAATTTTAATTTATACTTATTTTATTTTCCCTTAGTTTTGCCAGTGATGTAGAATATTAACTCAAAGCAGACCTGTGGTAAGCAATTGAAAGTTAGAAACAAAGGCAAAATCATTATTTTCCTAAATTGCAGCCATGTTTTTCTGTTTTACTCTGAAAGCAAGTATTAGAGAGCTGCTTAACTTCTAGCTAATTACTTGTCTCTAGGCTTCAGATAAGCAAGTGATTCAAATAAATAGTGAAAAATGAAAGAGAGTAAAAAAAGGAATAATGGACTGAGGACATGAGTTAATAAAAACAAGATTTGCGACACAACTTTTCCTAGGCATGTTCAGTACTGCTACTACTACTAGCATACAAATTGTTAAAATGAGCTTAAGAACATAACCCATTGTTACTACAGAAATAACAGTAAGCAAGCAGGTAAAGTACACAAATTAGGAGAATGGAAAAAGATAGAGATGTAAGCCATTTTTCCTAAGTGCAGTAGTGTTTGAAAACATAATTTAAATTAAAATACATCAATCTTCTTCAATAAAAGAGCATATGCCTAGATATTGATAGTCTAGTGTATTATTTAGACTCTACTGACAGAAACTAAATGAAACCAGGCAGAAAAAAATTTTCACTGGCATGGGGAGCTTGAGGTAAGAATAGTTTACACAATGGGAAAAAATAATAGATATATCCTATCTATACAGAAAATTTTTGAGCTGTGAAAAACTGGACAGCAGTATCACCACTTGCTCTCTTTGGGGCTATGACCATAAACTCCTGGGGGTTGATATTTACAAGGAATTTAACATAAATCTCTTGTACAACAGTCCACAGGAGGGTAGGCTTGAACACGTTACTGTCAGCCTACTTGCAGTTAATTATTTCCTCCCAGCAGCTATTTCTGTCCAAACAATCATGAGAGGTCCTTCAACTGCAACATGGACGTGGGTAGGTCTTCTAAACTTTTTTTATAAGCTTTTCAGGATGCTCCTTTTATCTGCCTGGACTTTATCATCAGATTCAATATCTGCAAGATAAAATCACACAAAATGCATATTTTTTTTTAAGTTGAATTGGATCGTATATTATTATCAGTTACCTTTTGTTGCCTATTGTTTGCCTGTTTTCCATTATTCATGCTGTAGTGGCAAAAGAAGTGGGAGCAGCTGTTGATGTTTTTACATGAAGTAAGAGCCAAGTTACAAGGATAGAGGAGGTAGGAGGGAGGCAATAGTGCTGAAATGCAACATGCTGAAGAAAGAAAGTGCTTTGATACAGTGATGATAAATTTGTGGTCATTGTTCCCGCAGTATACTTCAGAGGCCCTAGATTTAGCAAGATTCTATTTCTGAGACTACAGAATATACACAATTACAAAAGCAAGGATGAAAGAAAATCATGTGTATAAAGTCAAGGTACAAGCCAAATAGTTTTTGGTACAGCATAATTAGGAATGGCTCCCTCTCAACATTTTTTTCAGTGTTTGTCTATTCTGGAATATCTTGCACCTTCCTCTGAAGTGCTTCTGTTGGTCGTGCTGTGATCCTGCCAGGCAGATCACTGGTCCTGTCTGCGTTCCTGTAACTGTCTATTTACACCAACCACTATTTTGGGTTTGGTTTCAGTTTAAATGATTTGGAACAAAGCTGTCATTCTGGTTTGAGGAATGAAGATTATGAATAAATTAATTTGCTCTGTCTGCTTAACCTAATCTGTTGAACTGCCCATAACTAGGCAGCTTGGAAAGCAGAGAAATACCCGTGCTGTTACCTACCCTCTGGACAGAAGCCCCTTTAGATTTATAACTTAATATTGGGCAGACAGTCCAATTTACCAAGGGAAGGAGAGGATTCTGGATCTCTTTAGCACGCAGTTCATTTTACTACATGCATGCTTCACGTCCATCCAGGAAACAATTGTGGAACCTGGAACTGTCCTAAGTAAACCAGGAGATCTGGTCATGTTAAATTCTAATACTTAAATTTTCCACTGTAACTTAATTCCCCTTCTACTTGCCAGAAGTTTCAATTATTGGTTGATTGTTTTCATGTATTTATTCTTCAGTGCTCTTGACCATATTAAAGAGTAATTTGAAAATACATAAGAATGAAAGAGCAGAGGATTATAAACCAACATATTATTTGTTCAAAAATTGCATGTTGTATCCAGGGATTTCAAGTCATTTTACAGCTATTACTGACTTCTGCTTGACAACAGATGGGTAGGGTGGGTAATAATTATTCTAAAGAACTGCTGCAGTGGTCAGTTGCAGTGTGAAAATAAATGGCTCTTTGTGCTGTGATAAAGGCAGATGAACCAACTGAGTTTTTATATGTGCGGGATAATTTTTAAAATTCCTCTGCCTGGTAGCCAGTGTGAGGTCAAAATCATGTTTCTCTTTGCTAATGCTTCGTCAAAGAAGTGCAGGGAGTTAATCTAGCTCAAAGAAGTCTGGGTAAATCTGTAGGAAGGAAGTCTGCAGACAGGAAGGAGGGGTGTGGATGGGAAAAGCTTGCCCCGTGCTGCGCTGCATTGAATGCAGTCTCAAATCACAGTACGTGGATAAGGAAGAATTTATAAATTAATGTCCAATCTTGAGAATTAAATTCTCTATCAACTGACCTTAAAGTCTGGCAGCTGTATTGGAGTTGATAAGGAGGGGACCAGCTGAACGGTTCCCATGGAATCTTGTCCCTGGCTGGCACTGGAGAGCGTTACAGAGCATGAATCAGAAGCTAATTCTGTCAGCCAGGGATGGGGCCTGAGAGGCACTGGCCTATGCCTTAAGTGAGCAGTATGCTCTGCTGAGTTATGGGAATTGCAGAGCCCCGTTTTCTTTTTTTCACTTCAGCCAATTTTTCCCACACTGCCTCCTGTCCTTTTCATTCCAAAGCATGCAGTGCATGAATACATATGTGCATTAGCTCATGTGTATAGTATATCAAAGTGCACTTTAAAATGACTTAGCATAACAGTGTTATCATACAAAGTAGGAGCAGCCCAACACAGCATAACATATTGACTGTGTTTTTGACAGTCAAGCTCCAAGCATAACAAAATCATATGTCTTGTTTTACGGGTGGGCAAATCGTAAAGATCTCAGCTTGAAAAAGGGGTGAGTTGAAAGTGAATCTCCTCCTTCCCCTTAATTTTTCAGTTGACTCAGGTTCAATGTCATCATGCAATCTTGCCTTTTATCGTGTGTGACAAAGTAAACATCAGTGCGGTGACAGTGAGTAAAAATGCTGCAGAAGAAATTGTTTGGTTTACTTTAACCTCACTGAAACTAAACTGTATGAAATTGAAAATGTTCAATTTACTCTGCTTGAAGCCAAATGCCAGAGACACGTTAAAACATCTGTTTGCATTTACAACATGATTGACTTCGCCAATGATAAAATGGATTTTAATATGATAATTTGAATGCCCAAAGAGGTGATATTAAGTAGTTAGCTATTTTGCCCCAGGTCACTAATCATTTTAGTCCTAATCTGAAGCTCCCTGAAGTCAAAGGGTATCAGCTTGCTGTCAGGCTCTGGGTGAGGCAAGTATCTTCCTCGGGGCTGTATAAATGTGCTTGAACACATTGTGTTGACACAGCAGTTCTGCTGGGTAAGGATGCACACTGGAACTGGATTTCTGGGGAGGTTTCAACACTATTGTCTTACTCTGTTTTAAATGAATCAAAATACACGAAGTAAAAGCCATATTATGACATATTATCTTATTCCAGATGAAATTGTAAATTGGGGAAAATGTAATTGAAATTTAATTTTAGTGTCTTCAAAGCTGGGTGAGGCTCAGTCATACATTTCAGAATATCAGTAAACTTGTTTGAAATCAAATCTGTACTCAGACATCAGTGGCTTCTGCTGTTCAAAATTATTGTACCACTGCTACAAATAATTATTAACTTAAATTCTCTAAATGTACATGGACTTAATAAAAGAGTTGCTATCTAAATAGGTTCTGCTTTTAAACATTCCTGATTGCTCTGTAGCTGCAGTTACAATCAGCTGAAAATGTAATCATCTTTCATTTGAAAACTCTTTGGCATGGAGATCATATCTGTGTTTTCACCTGTTACAAAGAACAGATAAGATTTTATGTTCTTTCACAAGTCTCTAGATGCAGTCCTTGGTCTGTGCTCTCTGCTTTTGCTGGTCACAGGACTACTCCTGAAGTTTGTGAGGGCTCCATGCAATACATGCGTCTTTGATGTAGGATTGTTTTGTAGCCTCTCTCTCAATAGCAACTGCTATTTTGGATCTCTTTCTTCTACTTAGCTACAGATTTTATATGAAATGTTTCCACAGCCCTGCATTAAATGACATTGAAACTGAGCAAAATGTTCAAATGGGAGAATAGAAGGTTCTTGCCAATTACTAAACCTACCTTTCCTTTAGAAACCAGGCAGAAAATCCCACTGTAAAGGCCTTCCCTAAAATCAGCTTGCTTCAACTTGTTCTCTTCTGCCTGAAAGATGAATGGATTTTATCACATCTTCTGCCTAATTTTGAAGGCATTTTGGATTAACAGTGAATCATCATGCTATAATGGAAATGTATGGCTTAATGCTATGTTCTCAAGTCAGGTATTTGGACAGCAGTATCTTGTACAGATACTGTTCTGTAATGGGAATCTAATTGCTGCCTCAGTAGTAATAATTAATCTTCAGCCCCTGATGTGAGTGCCAAGATCTTTTTGTGGAAGGAAAACTTTTCATACACTTCCAGTTTGCATTTTCTTATGCAATCATTTCTCTTCACCCAAGATTTTGCCTGGTCAATTACTTGCAGTTAGCAGAGCTCTATTAGCAGAAACCACTTGGAGGTGAGTACCTTTTGGAGATGACTTCAGTGACAAACAATCAGATAACATCTGTTGCCTTCAGAGGAGACAGTGTTGATCACTGTCATTAATCTCACTTTCCATCTCTCCACTTTGCATGCCCTGCGATCTGGAAGTCACTTGCCAACTTTTTTTCCTTTGATCAGTCCTCTCTATTTATGCTTGTGTAAGGTTTAATTTACTGGACTACTGGACTACTTTGCTGGCATATGTCAGCCCAGTGTCTTTCACCACAGCACCCTGATTTTGGATGCTTCTCAAATACTACCAGAACAGAAACAGTAAAGGACAGAAATTCATGCATGTATATCCTTGGTTAAAACAGGCCTTTGGCAGCCTTGTGAGTGAGCTAAAATTCCCTCAAGGTTGCTGTCAGAGTTTGTGTTACTGTTTGTGTACCTGTAGATACATCAGTTCTATGTTTCTCAGAAAAAAAGCTGGACTTTCCAAATATAGGCCTTATTTCTGTTCATTCTCTCAATTACAGCATTGAAATTATGATTGTTTCCATTAGTCTCATTTGCTGGACAGATTTGTAACAGAAGTCTAGAAACAAACATAGATATGCACCCACATACCCTAGCTCTGCCTACCAAAACCATCTATACATTTTCCCAAAATGTATTTTCCCAAAAGCTAAAGAGTTGCTTGAGTGAGAATGAGTGTGATGCTACAGTCTCAGTGAAGGCCTGAAAGAAAAACTGTGGTATGTATTATTTTTGTTTGTTTGTTTATATTTGACAGTGGTTTGTTCATGGAGAACATGAGGTTAATGAATGCTACTAGTTTAGAGCTGTAGCCTGTATTCATTGTGCAAAGATGACAGATCTGAAGACCCAGGGGTACAGCGGAGAACATTCTGTTCTATCACAGTGTATAGACTGAATTTCTGATTATTTAGGACAGGGTTGTAACTTTCACTTGAGCTGAAATATTTCTTGAGAAACTCATGTAACCTTTGGGTAAAGACTTGGCATCTGGAGAGTCTCTAAGCAGGTTGTTATTCTATAGTAAATACCAGGCTTTATTTTTCTATTATTTTCATCTTCCTCTGTAAAGTTAAGCAGTTGATGTTGTTAATTAACAGGTTTGATATTGTTTGCTACATATACAGTATTTTATAGAATTAACTTCTTTCCACTTGTTTTGATTATTCACCAGCGTAATTCACGGGAATGTGAATTTCATGCATAAGTATTTCCTAAAAAGTTTGAACAATTTAATTTGTATGAGTAATTTGCAAACTCCTTGCATTTTGGTTTTTAAGGCACCATCTCAATAGGCTCAAGCCCTTTATTTTATTGATGCTTTCTAAATAATATTCAATTACTACAAAATGAAATAAAAATTAATAATAATTTGAAAAAGAAAACAGTTTTGATGTGAGTAGGTGGTTTGAAGATGACTGACTGCGAGGTCATATAAGTACAAATACATAAAAGGAGGCCTGTAAAACAAGAAAATGTAAAACCAAATGAAATCAAGATAAGCCGCTCCACAGACCTCTGATAATTCAATCAGTAAAGATACGTAAGAATGAATAATGAGACATAAACAAAATCCAGTACATTCACTGTTCTCACAGATTAACATGTTTGTATTTGGAATCATAGAATTACTTGCGTTGTTAGAGACCTTTGTTGATGCTGCCCAGGATACTGTTGGTTTTCTGGACTGCAAGCACACACTGCTGGCTCATGTGCAGCTTTTTTTCCCCTGGAATTCCCAAATCTTTCTCTGCAGGGCTGCTCTCAAGGAGTTCTTCTCCCAACCTACATTCATATCCAGAATTGCCTCAAATCCAATGCAACACCCTGCATTTGGCCTTGTCAAACCTTAATAGGTTTTCATGTGCCCACTTTTCAAGCTTGTCCAGGTCGCTCTGGATGGTATCCCTTCCTTACTACTTCTCTACCTGGTATCTCTGACAGTTTTGTTTTTGTGGAGCCATCACTGCAGGCCCCTTCATGTAGATAGGCTTTTTTTTCTAGCTGGAGGATGCCAAAATCAGTGCCACTTTTTCTATGTGAATATGAACTGATTTTTTTTACGGGAGCAGAGCTGGGGAAGCCCTGTGCAATCTCCGTAGCAAAAACCATGGAAATCAAATTTTGATCAGACTAAAACTTTAAAAGGGAATGATCTGGACACAAATTGCTCTCATTTTCCTTCCCCTCCCCCCTTTTGAATATGAAACGTCTTTATTCCCCACATACTTTCAGAGGGAAATATCTCAGTAAGCAATTACAGGATTTTCTCCAGCATACAGGGATCTTGTAGTGTGATGTTTTTCATCTGGCATGTCTTTGTTACTTTCATCGTGGGCTGTTCTACTGAATAGAAGGCAGACATTACTCAGAATGAGAACGGAGACTGTCTGTTTTTGAGTATTGAAGCTTTATTTAAAATGCATGCTTTGCCAGTGAAGTTTGTGTGTGCCTCTTTTATGCTGCAACTCCAAGACCTTCAGATGTGTGTAACAAGGCTGTAATATTGCACAGATCCTTTGCCTTCCAACAGGCACTAGCATTACATTTTTTAGTAACTAGACCATGAACAAATGAGAGAGAAGAGCGAGACACTCACAACTGAAACAACTTACCTGCTGTTCTTGCAGTGTAAAAATTTTGTGTTTCTGCCAAATGTTTGGCAGAAAACAAGAGGTGCACAATTTTTTTCCCTTTAACTGATTCTTCATGTTCCAGTGGAAAGATATAAGTGGAAGAGCTTTAACTAAAAAAACCTTGAAACATTTCATAGTACTTCCACACCTCTTGACCTGGAGAGGGGTTGGCCTTAGCAGCATGTTTGCAAAGACACCACTAAGGAGCATGCAGGTAACTTGTCACCAGAGTGCAGTCATATCTGGTGTCTTGTCTTCTGTTCTGAATGGAATGAAGATGTGCTACTCAGAAGATAGCTATCCTTGTAAAGACAAAGGATGTGCTAGAGTAAGAAACTGATCTTTGGTACTGATTTCAGTGTTGCCTACATGAAATAGCCTGGATGTGGAGAGGCATAGTGTGCACAGAATAATTAATGAGATTCAAAGAGAAAACAAGCTACATAAATAGCTTTTGGAAAGAAAAAAAAACAAAAAAAATACACAGTACCTTTTGAGTCTGATTTTCAGTCATGCCAAGAATATGCTGAACCATTAAACAGCATAACAGTAGTAAAAATGCAAATAAGCCCATTTTTGATTATTTTTATTGACAGAGCAGCAAGGAGACTTTGTGTATATATATATATATATGACTTTGTTATTATAACAGCAAGAACCTGGTCATCACAACAGTAAGAACCTGGAATCTTATCTTAGTCAAATACTCACTTTCACCAAGCAATAATGTATTACTTGAGCAGAGCTCAGCATTGTTAACATAAAACTGAACATGGCTGTTTAGAGTGATATAAAGTGTCAAGATGGCCGAAGTTTAAAGAAAATATATGGCTATGGATGTTATCAGTCTTGCCTTTCTTTCTCTTCTTTTTTTCATTCAACTGATTATGTGATACAACTTTAAACTAGACCAGAATTACAGCTGCAACAGAAAGTTGTTTAAACTGAACTTCTGGACACTGATCTTCACTTTTTTTTCTCAGGAACAATTCCTCTGCAATCAACAGTTGTGTGCAGTTAGAATAAATGTAACTCCTGAGAAGGTGTGTACAGCATAGTCAAAAAGATGGCACTTGTCACTTAGCATCAAGCCAAACACATGAAGGGGAAGCTCTCATTGTCTCAGGGGCAACATTATGTTTGCAACCGTACTGGGGATAAGAAACATTATGGTGGTGGGCACATTGGTTTCTCTGACTGCTTAGTGCTTTGACTCTCTTCTAACAGTGTCAAACAAAGCAATGAACAAGGCTTGTGAAGTGTCTTTTTTTATTCATGTACCACTAGGCTTACTTATGTCACTGAACGATGTCATATTTCTAGTGAATTAGTTGGTAATTGCCATCGTAGACTTCATTCTGATTTGAATTTCTTTGAAACTGACCAGAACACACTCACACACTCACTCACTCAAAAGAAAAAAAACACCAGCCCCTCAGTCCCTTCCTGTCTTTGGCCTATTCATGCAATGTCAAATCCTGAAATTTTTAAGGTGCTAGCTTCTATGGGTTTATTGACATAACAGTGTATGATTTTTTGGATTTTTTATCCTAAACTCAGAAACTTGTATCAATTACAGCATTTGAAAAGATGGTTGTGTCATTTATGCACCTAAGCTGTCCATACCCTTTGTAGGATACCAGGGTTCAATCAGAATTTTGGCCTGTTCCAGATGTCAGATAAGTCACTTCACCTCTATGTCACTCATTTTGCTCATGTGCACATGATGAACCTAATCTTTTTCATAAAATACTCTGAGACCTTTCACAAAGTAGTGTTTCAAGGAGATAGGTTTTAAAGCTGCCTAAGATAACACTTCAGGCTGAATTCACTGGGAAGAGGATATGTCTGATCCTTGTAGAGGCTGATGAAGCAGGCAGTGTCCTATAAAATCACAAATTACAGAATTTGGATTTAGCTCAGGCTATAGTGAATCACAGTTTAAGGTTCCTGGCTCAGTCTGTGGTGTTAGCCATGATGACAGACTTCATGCTGTTTAATAATACTACACTGAGCTTTCTTTTGCCTGGCAAAATACAGTGCCTTGCAGACAGTTTTATGTACTCACCTTACTACCAAGAAGACAGATAAAGGTTAAGAGTTTTAAAAATTATATTTGGCAATGTCAGACCATTAGAGATGAAATGTAATGCTACTAATAACCTTATATTCATGTGTGTGCTGAGATGCAAGGATGTATTTTGTACGCTGAATTGGAGAATATGAAGGACTTGCAGGAAATAATGTTTGTAGGATGCAAACGGGTGTGGGTTGCTATTGAGTTTTACTGCAGTCCAGTAAGAATGACCACATTACTCCCAAGTGGCAGACTTGCGTATGCAGAAGAGATTTTGCTGTTGTAAGCAGCAGTGAAAATGCTACACCTTCTCAAATGTGTCAGGCAATTTATCCCTGTCTTGCATTTGTTGTATCTTGTTGTATTGTGTTGTCATTGGGAGCTTTTCTGAATAACTTCTCCTTTTGCTTTTCATGTATTATGGAAACATTATTACTGGCGTGGGTATAGTTAGTGCAGCAGGAATTCAATTTATTTTAGGGTTTCTTTTGACATGTATGCACTGGCTATTCTCATCTCACTTGTAGTTTGAATGCAGCCCCATTTATAGTAAAAACAATGAAGATAGATATCTCCAAACTTCATATTTTTAACCTCCATGATGTCATTTTTAGAATTGACATGTGACTTCATTTGAAGAGCTTCAGAAGTCTATTGAATGACTTTTTTTTTTTTGTGAAGCCAACTTAATGTGAAGTCTACACATCCCTCTCTCCAGTGAAGACATTGTAGTTGAGGCTGTGCTATCTGCACTGTGCAATTTAGCATGAACACAGCCCGCAAAATGCAGCAAATCAGTCCATCTCCAGATTTTAGTACTTCTTCCTCCTGCTCAGCTACCCTTTTGCCAGAAAACCATCTGTCTTTAGCCTGTTCAGTGACCCAGGACCCTTCCCTGCAGAGAAAGCTTTGGAAAACCACGTCTGTTATTTTCCAACACCAGTTTTCTTCTCTGCTAATGGAACACAGAGTAACAGTATGCTGTATTTCATAAACTTGATTTTGGCTGTTGGAAAACTTTCATTTTGATTTGGCTGAAACCTTTCCTTTCTCCAAGTAACAAACACAAGACTTGTCCTGAGATGTCTCTCTCCCATCTCAGTAGGAGTAACTTGGGTCCAGTGTTACTCACCAGTGTAGGAGAGGGGAAAGCTACATACTGCAGTTCTCTTTCCATTACAGACTTGAAGGGTGTGATTTGTTCCTTCCTTCTTTCTTGGAAACTAAAATGCTCATCTCTGCTTTTCACCGAGGGAAAGTGCATTATAGTAAATACTTCAGAACTATTTCAGTGTAAGTTTTCAAATTTGGATAGGTTAAACTTTCTTCAGGTTTCTCATTCACACTTGACTTCACTTAGGCAATAAAAACACTTTGGCCAGCCTCTACAGAGAATTCCTGCTGGAATATTATGCTACTCTGCTCTCTAGCTTCTGATTCTTCCCAGTATAGCTAGGTGTTTTCTCTTGTACTTTAAAAATACTGGGATGGGGATTTACCTCATGTCTTCCTTATTTAGCTTAGGTCTTCTACACCTCCCAGCACTATAATAAAATTTTAAAATGGATGTGGGGGAGAAGGAGAAAGAAAGATTAGAAATAGAAAGATTGTTAGAACATCTCTGCTTTTATCAAATACTGTAGTTCTTAAAGCCCCGATTTCCTTAATCTAGCATGTCGTGCTTTCACCAGATGATCTTAATTTTGGGGAAAAGCTGTTAACATACAGAAAAGGAATGAAAATAACTTCATGACTGTTTAACTGAAGGATTCTGAGGCTTAGATTTCTGAGGTCTGTAAGATCAGTATCACATGAATCACGGTCTCTAACATCGACAATTTTTTAAGCTCTGAAGTAAACCTGTCTGAAGATTTTCTCAGAACATTAGAAAAATGAACATTCTTTGCAAATTGATGGCTTTACTTATAATTCTACAGCCATATCATCTTGGAGAGTATCTAAAAGACCTGGAAGCTTAATAGCGGTGGATCTGAGTGATGTAGTCGTGGTGATTTTTGAAAGCAGAAACATCTTGCAATAGTACAAATGAAGTAATCTGTCCTTTTTATTCTTTTCCATGATTTAATGCAACTTTGAGTCAACTTCAGTAGAATATATTTTATCTGTTTGGTAAACTGAAAGAAGAATTTATTCTCTTGGGGGAAAAATAGATTTTCTGGCACCCTTTTCAAGAAGACTATAGATAGTGTGCCAGCCAAGAACTAGCATACTGATGATCTCTGCCTGTCTCAAGTGAATTTTTTCTCAGGCTGAGTTTCCATGGCAGTCAGCTACTTGGTCTTTAATATGATTTTCAAATCTGCCTGTACACTACTGGAGATCGAGAAGAGCTAGTTGCCTGACTCTGGAAGTTTGTAAGAGCCTTTGCTGATTCTTTCAGATGCTCTAGACACATTTAGATATCTAGTCATTTATTGTTACAAACTGATGAGAAGTTTGTGCATCTATTCCAAAATTGTTGATCAGTGCTGCAAAATTGGCACCATAATTTATCCAGGAGACTGCTCCATTTCCGTGGGGGGCTAAGTGACGCTTAAATAAATAGTCTGTCAATTTGTTAAGCATGAGGGATCCATAAAAATGAAGGTTATTATTGCAGCAGGAACTTTCCCACAGGGAAAACAAAACAGAATTGAGTTTCATCCATAAAAATATTGCAAGTGAACCACTAGTTTCCTCCTTACCTCTGCTAGCTTGCTTTGTATAAGCCAGCGTTTGACTTCTCTTTTATGAGGAGTTAAAGGAGTAGCACAGACATGTCGATCCTTGCATCTATAGAAGAATTATATGAGCTAAACACATGTTCTGCCATTGGCACATTACTGTTATCCTGCCCAAACCCTTCCCTGTGCTTGGCTTCCGCAGCAATGAGCATGGGTGGAGGAAGGAAGGAACAGCTGGGAGGTGATTATGGTTTCCTGATGCCCTGCCCCACCCATGGCACAGGTTAGATCAGTTTCTGAGTCGCAGGCAGCTGGTAGAAATCCCTGGGGAGACTGTCCATTCAGCCTCTGCATCAACTCCACCCAGTACCTGGCATGCGTTCTTGGCAGCAGGTTTTGCCAACTCAGTGCTCCCTCCTGGGGCACTTTCCCTCTGTGGGATGTTGTTCAGAAGAATGGCAGAACTCCATTCTGTTTTTCAGTGTTCAGAACAAGGCTGGTTTTTAATAGGACTTGTGTACATATAGTTTTGTCTGAAAGCGTGGGGGGCCTCAAATGATTTATTGTAGTTATCTGAAGGGTGTGTTCCTGAAGCTATTGCCAATAAAAAGGCTGAGCTCCAGGAAGAGTGGAGAACAGTTCATTGAGTGGGAAAAGTTCTGGCAGAAGCAGAAAGAAGTTGTTAAAGAATGCTTCCCAGCTTCCTGTACTGTTAGAAAGTTCACCTTTCCCAATAGGTAGACTTGGGCATGGAGTGGTGGATACAGCTTGTGTTGTTTCAAATATTCTTTGTATTACCTGTCAATAATACAAGCTGCTGGTGTGACCTGGTAACAAGGCCTAGTTCATAATCCACCTTTGAACAGGCTGTAATGCCTCTTCGGCAGAACGGTAAGATGAATTTCATGGACTAGCATCTTACAGTCTAACAGAAAGCAAAATGACTTGTGAATCAAAGGGCAACCATGGCTAAAGTCAGGACTGTAAGCTCTATCATCTGATGTCTTGGTAAAAAGGGAGCCACAGTTAGCTGACACCTCTGGAAAGCAATAGTAATAATAAACATCTGGATGACATATTCATGGTTGCCAGTAAATAATTCCTGGCTCCTAAGCAATTGTTGTTAGAGAAGCAGCTTGAGACACAGAAAAACTAAGAAGTAATTGTCTAATAGAATATTTTCCTGAGAAATCAGGACCTCTTATGTGTCAGCATGAATAACGATGTAGGAGAGAAAGGGAAATAAACCCCGATCAGGTTGTAGCATTAAGGAAAAGGAGTCAGTCACAGAGGGAGGGTGGGTTATGGATATGAGCAAGCAAATAGAAGCAAATTTGTCCCTTAGAACATCAGGGACAAATGCAGCTCTTGGTTCCTAAAAGGTAACAACAGTAAAATCTCCAGAATGGTTTTAGGCAACCAGAAGGAAAAAGTGTTTTATTCAATTAGGATTTCAAATTCAAATTTGTATTCAGTAGAAATCTTCCAGGAACTACAAAGAGCTTTGTATCTGACCTGCAGAGGTTGTCAGTTCATATCTCAGCCTGCAAACATGAGTCCACATGCCCAAAGGAGCACTTCTCACATTGATTTGTTTGATTTACGTGTTTACTGCCATCTGTTTTCTCACACAGAAGTTTCAGTTGCTCACTGTCCCAGCTATCAGTTTGCTGCAGATGTCGCTCACTTTCTGTGTCTGTCTTATCTATAGACGTATCAGGAGTATGCCAGAAGTACAGCAGTCACATATTTAAGGCACCATGGCCCTTTCCTTTCTCCCTTCAATCACATTTCAGTCAATCAGTTCATTTATGTATATTAAATCAGTTTTGATTTCTCTCTCACACACACACTCACACATTAGTTTTGAATATTATAACTTAATTACCTAGCTATATATATTGAGTTGTGGCTGGTGGGCAGCGTGACTGTGCAAACTGATGGTGCTGCTTCCTTCCAGGTAAACCCTGTTGACAGACAAAAGGTTACTGCTTGTAGCAGCAAGTTCGTTGTTCTGATGCACATAGCACTATGGATACATCATCAGATTAGTCAAATGTCTGTGAAAAGGGTTCTGTTCCAGTTTCTCCTTCCCTGCCTTTGATATTTCAGTGGTTGCACAAGGTTTGATCGTGCTAGCATTACACAGTCCTCTTTCATAGAGAACTCATTGTCTGCATCCTTCCCCAGCAAAGGACTAAGGTATGGGGTTTAAGTACGTGCGTGGGATGCATTTCCCATTAAAGTAATTAACAAAAATATGATTACTGCTTTTTATCTAGAGTGTCCATAAATTGATAACAGCTTATATGTAAAACAAAAAGAAAACACTTGGTGTTTGAGGAGGTTACACTTTAAAGTTAGAGGGCCAGTCTCTAGCTAGTGCAGATCATTACAGCCATAGATATTTCCAGTAAGGGATTCCAGATGAATGCCTACTCAATAATGCATTAAATGTCATGGAAAAATAATATGGCTTGATTACACTGTTGGTGTTTTCCCAGAAGAAATACCAAAGAGAGATACCAACTTGTCTTCATTATTACAAGCAGCAGTTCTGTTCATACAGTACTCTGCCTAAATTCAGTTAACTTCAGTGACACATTCTGACTTTTTTCTACACGCAATTTTGCTTCATTTTTTTTCAATTTCTTTCGATTTTTATGTTGAAATGTTTAATATAAAGTGGTATTGAGACTGACTATTCATGTCATTCAATATTCTTTGTCTGTGTCATACTCTAAATCTAAGCAATATTTTATTTGGTATTTAATGTGTCCAAGAAAATTTCTTGGAGGAAATCTCCATACAGAAAAAAGTTTTACTTGTTCCAAGTCAAGAGCGTAAGCACACTTTGGAGCCCTAGAATTTCGCATGGGACAGAGATACTGTTTCCCAACCAAATCTTAGAAACCAAATTTTAGGAACATCTTCTGGTTGCCCAAAGATGAGTTGGTTCGTGATCACTTCTGAAGCTTACTCGAGGGCAAATCTGATGTGTACAATGAAATCTTTTTTTTTTTTTTTTCTTCCCAAAAGACCAAAGTAGAAGCCAGTAAAGAGTCTGATGCTGTCTCACCCTCCATAATTTCTAATCCAAGATGCTCCACATTCCTTGCTGGCTTCTTGGTGGGAAGACAGGAGGAGAAGAATGTAAGGATTAAAAATACAATAATTTTCAAAGAGAAAAAGAGAAGGTATAAAGTTGAATTTTGTTTGTACCAATCATTTGATGTGAAGTGGAACAAAATTATCTTTATTATCTATATGAGTCATGTATTCCTAGTCTTAGGACAAACTGTGCCTGTTGTGGCATATTAATAGCACTGTATAATGATTATTTCCTCATAGCTTTGGGAAACTTTCCTTTTCACTATATTTTGGGGAATTTGTGCACATAGATACTTACGTGTCTCCTATCACTCCATTAACTGAGGATACATTAATGAACTCATCTTTGCAGTACCTTTTTTGAGTAGTAGTGTGTTATCTCTACTTTATGGATGAAAAGCTAGAGACAAAAAGATTTTGGCCTCATCCATAGCATATGCATTATAAGCATTAATGAGAGTCTTTTCTTTTATTTCAGTGGTCATGTATCATGTCTTTAATGATACAGCCCAAGGGAACTGCAATGATTATTAGGTAAAACTGATTATAGTCTGATTTATTTATTTTTTCCCAGTATCTAAATCCCAGAACTTACATTTTTATGTTCAACACAAGGTACATTTTAGACTCACAAATTATCTCTTAGTACATTTATTGTCAACAGTAAGAAAGAGAAGAACTGGAGCTTAAGTTGTTCTCCTTTAGTCTTTGGTGATCATTATATACTAGGACAACTTATGGTTTAGTTGAAAATCAGTTCTGTTATGTATTTTTCTTTTGAATATTGTAAAAGTAAGTACTTGATCAGGGCATTTGTGTGAACATTAAATGACTTTATGTAATATGCTGCTGGTACAACTTACATTCAAGTCCATGACAGAGTCTAAAATATAGTTCCTTGGTGGGAGCTTGAGAAATATTAATTTTTACATATATTACTGAGTTTTGGTGTGTTTAGATCATTGTTGGGAATGAACCATAATATGAATGCTAATATAAGCTACCCACAGGTAATAATAGAATGTATACAACACAGAGTGAAAGTATTTCACCTGATAAAGAGGAGTTTTAACTGGTACTAATGGGGTAGAGCTGAACAAGAATGCCTATTTAGACTGTGCATCAGGAAAAATGTTCCTAATGGTAAAAGCTATTGGTGTGTTCTCCCAAAGAAAGCAGTAGTAGCAGTATGCATGAGTTATTTAAAACTAATTAGTAGAAAAAAACAAAATATTCAAGATCATATTGTTAGGTGCTAGATGTTTTGGTGGTCGTGAATGATTTGTTTGAACGTTGAGCTCATTGGTATTCTTTTTCCTTCTCTGAGTCCTCTGATTCATGTTATATTATTGAACATACCTGAAAAATTGAAGCTTGATTGGGATTAATAACAACTTTTTCACAGAGACTTCATCAGGCTTAATAAGCTTGACAAAATAGTTCTTTATTTGTTCCAGCATATCTCATCTACAGTGTTTATTGAGGTAACACGTTCCTGTGTAACTTTCTGCATGACATTCAATCTTCTGATTGTACTTATTCATAAAAAAGAACAAATTCTTCTGTTTCAGTTGACTTTGTAATGAGTGTTTAATATTAAGGACTTGACCAAGGAGAAAGCATTGTATACTTCTAGTTGTTAGAGAACATGGTAGGAGGTCGCCTTTAAAATGCTGACCTCGCAGCGTCTGAGCAATGCAGTTCGGAAGAGTGATGTAACTGGTTAAGAGTGGGCTGGAATTAACTAATAGTGCCTAAGTAGTGCAGTCAGCATTGACCAGTTTTGTTCTTTCATATTATAGATGCCTGAGGAATGGTGTAAATGTGGATCTATCTGTGACTAATGATCACTGTCTCTATGAGGTAAAAATAAATGGTATACAGCTTTTCTAAAGTTGTGTTGTGAATGTTTGGCAAAGTCTGTGAAGGAAATTCTTTCAGTGAAAAAAAACCACCGACAAAGAACATAAGTGCTAAAGATCTCTTCATTACGAATTTAAATTGGTGACTTTCTTTTAAAGAGGAGCATCTCATATTAATTTCTCTTTCACCGTGCAATTCTGTGTGGAAGTTAGAGACCAGCTGTTCCAGCTGGAGATACGAGACGGCATCGTGCACAGGCTACCAGGGCCATTCATTCCTGTCAGATTGCTGCTTCAAGAGACAGCGGTCTTCTGTTGCTCAAGCAAGCTCATTTGAAAGCTGCTTAATATTAGCTAGCGTGACTTGAAATGAATATGCTGAGTCTGCAACTTGCCTGTGAGTGAGTTTCTACAGATGCATTAGGTTTGCCAGGGACAGAGAATGAATTGCCACAATTAAGAAATGGGGAAGAAAAAGAAGGTTTTAATCTTTTATTTACTATATAGAGACATAGGCTCTCTAAGAAATACGCATTTGTCATCTGCCTTCCCGCAAAGCAGTTTGATAAATGTATTTATTTTCTTCCAGAATATGACACAGTGTTTCATTTGTCAGTCTACTTCCTACTTGTTGATCAACTGAGTAGGAAAATAAATTCTTGTGGATAAAATGTGGTTGTTGCCTTGGAGCTGAGTTCTTTGGTAGTCTTCATTGGGTCATTCCTCTTTTTATGTGTATCTATCTAGTTTTTCTTCTCTTATCTCTTGCATGTCTTGTCTTCCTTGGCAAGACTGCTCAAGAAGAAAGCAGCCATTTTCAACTGTTCATAAAATATGAAGTACAGTGGGACTTCAGTTTTGAGTGAAGCATTCAGGTGCTGGTGAAATCTAAATGATGTGTGAGAGTGATAATGCATCTGAATGAAGATTCATTTTAACTTGAAGAGTCTTTCTTTGAAATTGTGCTTTTAAATTTCTGAGAGAAAATGCTTTATAGAAAGCAAAGCCTTTTCTTTGAGAATGTGACATAAAGGACTGTTTTTGTCTGTTGCAACTTTTATACCATTAGCTTTACACTTTCTGATAGGAGTTTACAGACTAATTTTTCCCTTCATTAGCACATCATTTTTTCTCCTCCCTAGCAAATGACAGTAACTTCAATAGCTTTAATAGGCCTATGAAACAGATACAGTATGTAAATTTGATGAATACTAGTAATTATATTGATTGTGTTAAATATTTCACTTTTGCATATACTTCAAGCATCGCCATTTCAGAGCATTTTATTAGGATACTATGTTCTTCACTCTTCTACCACCACCACCTCACAGAGCTTTGCTGTTGCATGAGAAGGGTATAAAGAGGAAACCTCTGAAAGCTGTGATCCTGTTTGCAGTTGTCCAGATTTTCAGAGGCATATGAAGACCTATATTGAGTACTCTGGAACTGAATGTCCTTGTGAGTTTATCCCAGGGGCCTGTAGTCAGACTCCTGTCCATGTTGCAAGTCAGAATCTACAGAACAAAATACAATGGATTTTTTTCTTAGCATTTTTTAAAGGAATAACATTTTAATGATATGTGCTGTTGGCATAATCCTTCCAAAATGGACAATGATTTATATATTTCATGTGAGGACAGGATTCCTTAGAGGATGACTCATTGTTTTAGTCTGGAATAATTCCAGTGGGAACCTTTTTCAGAACTGGTTGATACATACCTTACATGGTCTTAGTTATGGACTTTTTTTTTCCACTTTCACTTTGTCTGATAATACGTGTACTTTGCCTCTCAAAATTGAACTCTCTCTTTCCATTCTGAGTTAAATCAAGCTGGTATTTACCAAGACCTTATATGGAGAGGGAGAATGTATGTATTTATATAAGTGTATGTATACATATATATATTTATGTATATATACATATGCGAGGGAGAAAAAAGAATTGGATCTATTGCAAAGGGAGAGTTTATTCTTTAATAAAGAGGTGAATTGTGCATCAAACACAATCTTCTCACATGTTTGTTTGAACTCAAAGTCAACAACTGCCAGAATAACTACTTCCTTTTATAGAAATTATTACAGTACCATAGGCTGTGAAACTATAGCAATACCACAGTCTTGGTTGTACATCTTGTCCCCTTTTAAAATTAGTATCACCACTGTTAAGATTTGCTGCATTTAAGAGCCCTCTATAGTGTGGTTGATAAAGATGAACAGGGAGTGTAGAGAAGTAACGAGTTCTAGTTAAGGATCTTCTGCATTGAGGATTTAAGGCAATCTCCTGTTAGTTAATCTTTCTGAAGTTGGGTAAAACATTCCCCTACTTAACAGTGCAGAAGGCATTTTGTGCTTAAGCATAATCTGTACCTGCTGTTGCTAAGAGTCATCCACACCCTTTGTCAGTGGTCTCGTATTTTTCTTTTTTCTTTTTTTTTTCCTCCTATGTATGCCTTTCTGAACCAGAATTATGACATGATTTTCTGTTTTAGGCATCATACTTACTGATATCTCTACTTGTTTCCCAGAGCATAGGGTGGAGCTCCACACATGGAAGAGATCTTGCTCTTCAGAGCTGTTGTCCACAAGATGCCAGCCACTTGCCAGTTCCCTACATAAGGCAGTTTTTGCTCTCTTAAAGTTCAAGGTCTATACCCTGCTCCTTGCCTTCCTCACGTTCCTTGATTTCTGTTATATACCAAAATGTACTTAAAGTATTTCTTTTGAAAATGTACTGTAATGGTTAAAGTTCAAATATTTCAAATAACAGTTGCAAATGTCAGGTTTTGAGTATGGAGATCTTCTTATGCTTCATGGACTATGGTGGTTTAGGAAGAGAAATGTCAAGATTCTATGACAAAAGAAACAAAGAAAACATCTGTGCAGTGAACAAGGCATAATTATAAAAAGATTTCCAGTCTTGGGAACCAAAATCTCAAGATAACAGGTTACAAGATTTCAGGTTATATGATTCAAGTTTAGAAGTTTTCATCATCACTGTATCTGTATGAGAATCTTAGCTCTGGTTTGGTCATGAAAACAAACCCCCAGACCACTGGTGGAGTCTAATTTAGATCTGAATCTAAGTGCCCACTTCCTGTTCCTCATTTCAAATCAAAACAGGTTTCAGTTGGTTTAAGTTCTCTTGCTGGTTATTGTTAACTGTTTCTCCTATCCCTATCTGTGACCTTAAAAAACAAAAACAAAACAAAACAAAAGAACAACAAAAAGCCCATCCCTTTACATGCCACATGCTTCAATTAACCAAAACCACTGTCAACAAATGAAAGTATGGGAGAACAGTGGTGGTTTCCTTTCACTTGTTTTTATGGTTATTAATTATATTTGGTTTGGGTCCTAAAACAAGATGTAAATATTTCATAAATCAGGTGAATTTATTTTTCATAATTATATTTTATTGGATAAATGTCAGAGTGTATTTAAGTGGGTGTAGAGTCTACCCAAATATTTTTTTGTGGTTGTGTTAGCAGTCTGTTACACATGTGTTCATTAAATCTGGCACACAGCTAAAGATTAAAAAGTCATTCTTCTCTCCAAGTATATTGACTTAAAAAGGAAGTCTTGGATAAACCAGTGCTCATCAAGCTTAAGGCTCAGTCCTGGGCAAGGCCAAGAGTGCATAAATTCCAATAACTTATGAATAGAAGAATATGACAGTCATTATGAAATTAGATTTATCTATCTTGTTCAGATTTGTTTCACCTTAGACCGCAATGGAATCAACTACTGCCAATCACCTTTGTTTTTTGACGTTTCTACAGACTGTTGATTTATAAGACTCATTCAGTGAGTACTGAGTCCGTTGTACATAAATTATATTTCCTTTGTTAAAAAGAATAATTGATCATGTTCTAACCTGATGCCTAGTCTTAAATGAGAATCTTCTTTAGCTATGAGGATAATATCAAAGATGATCCTATGCCATAAAGTTCACCTAGAACAGTTCTTCAGCTTGTAATCTGAACCATACAGAATGAAAATCAAAAGGAAATATACTCTATATTTAGAGGCAAAACAATTGTTAGGTGGTGTACTTTTTCTTCTTTTTGCTTGTGTTCCTACAAATATAAATATTTGTAGTATGTTCTAGATTTGCCTGCTGAATAATTATTTTTCTTTTAACTTGGTCTGGCTTGTGTAAAGACTGTTTATAGGTTAAATGCATGAATTCAAATGTTTTTTATTCCTTTATTATGGTGATCTCCCCATAAAATGTATTCTCCAGAGATAATCAGTTCTCAGTTCTGATATTCCGTGAGGATCTTAAATGTAAGAATATAAGCTTCTACTTATTTTAATAATTTAGTTTAAGAGCTACTGTTATATTGGCGAAAAGTAAGTCTTCATTAAAGTGTCCTTTGGTAGACACCCTGTATGTTGTAATTTAGCACGGGAAAATGTGGTAACCCAGACCACCAGTTCAGCTGTAAATCAGCTAAGTAGATCTGGATCCTGCCTCTTTCCTTCCCAACACAGTTGCAAGAATCAGGAAAGACTCTTACCTTAATCTGGTAGCTAGATCATTGTGAGGCAGGGACTATGGTTTCTTCTGGGATTACAACAAAGTATCTGTCTATAGTCTGAGGATAAACCGGGAAAGAAATAATGGTTCAGGGGTCTGGGGAAGTGTCTGAAAGTCCTGGTGATTCTTTTTGGGTACAGCTTAAACACCATCCTTTACCTTCTAACAATGCAAGCCAACTATCACACAGCTGTGTATGTAACATAAATTTTTCTTTATTTAGGACAGAGGAAGCAGCTGTTCTTTTGGGCTCTGTTCTGATCCACATTTTGAATGACCCATCCTTTAGCTTGCTGGAATTCAATGAGCAAAAGGAGAGCACAGACAAGATTGCAAATATATT
Organism: Phasianus colchicus; assembly: GCF_987193195.1. Lineage (NCBI taxonomy): Eukaryota > Metazoa > Chordata > Aves > Galliformes > Phasianidae > Phasianus > Phasianus colchicus. The sequence continues at coordinate 13,143,191 of NC_143437.1, read as the reverse complement.
CTGCTCAGATGGAGGCACTAAACACAGGAAGCCCAGGATTTGTTTTACATGACAAATTCATAAGAACTATAAAGCATTTTTTTTAAATTATGATTTTTAGAGAGTCACAGAGTGTTTACATACACAATGCTAGTCTGTATGCAGACAGAGGATGGCATCATGCCAGATGCCGACACACTGAGAGCCCCATCTTCAGCTGGTACATATCACTGTAGCTCCATTGACTTCAATGAACTGGCGCCAGTTTACATTAACTGAGGAGCTGTTGCATTATGTGGAACAATTTCTTTTTTATCCTTCCTTCTCTTTCATTCTTTGAAAAAACATGGAAATGTCATTCTTGTTAATTCAGAGAAAGGAGTCTTCTTTGGTAGATCTACCTTTTCTTTCTTGTTTCTATCCAACTTATGACATATTCACTCTAGTTTTCCAATCGTTGGGGTTGCCTTATGCATCTTGATTTAACCCTGATAGACTCATGTAGGATTTTGTGGTTAAAATCTCAGAACTGAAAGGTCATAATTCCTTGCCATGTGACTAAAATATGTGTATTTTATCACTGACGTGGTATCCCTTTTGGATTTCTGTGATACATAAACATATCCCACAAAAGGGTAGTAAGATGAATATTTGTTTTTTTCCCAGGAGCTTTTGGAAGCAGTGGCAGAAGGGAGACTAATGATTAAAATCACTCAAAAAAGATTCCTCTAAATTTATGTTCTCTCAAGACTATATCTAATAAAACAAAGGCTGCCTCAGGCTACAATGCTGTAATCTGAAATAGGTAATGAGGTGTCTGAAATAACACAATTGTCACACAATTAGTAGCTTGGCCCATACAATTCTATTTACCATCTAGATCTGTCCTTCCATTTAGAAGCTGGCCCAATCTGGGAAAATATTTCATTTATGTAAATATTTGTTCTTAGGTCCATTCAATATCTAGTGGATCTCCTAAAGGTGTGAACCTTCTCCTTCCTATGTTAATGAAAGCATTCTAATCTTAAAAAAAAAAGAAGAAGAAGAAAAAAAACACCACTAGCAACAACAAAAAAATGATCTGCTTAGAAGACAATTTATGCTGTTCACAAATTTAAAAAATTCCTTCACAACTTAGGATGACTTTTCTAATGTGCTTCCTAAATTATCATCGTATTTCCTCTTGTCCTTGAGAAGAAGGATATTTTGTGTGCTTTCTCCTCTATATGTACAAATTCTGTCTTATCTTTACCATAATCATTTTGTACGTTTCCCAATTTTAAATGAACTTGTAACAAGCAATGGGTTTTTGAAGATGGACTTTGTGTCTCACATTAAATGAGTGTCTGATTTTTTGTGCATAATCTTTTGATACTTGCTTACCTACATTGCATTTTCTCATGCAGTCATCTTGAGTCACATAGCCACAGTCTGGCCAGATGTTCAGAAGAGCTCTTGTTCCATTTTGACATGTTAATAAATAGCCAGTTTTTAAGTTCTAACTGTGCGTCTTAAATGGGAGTTTCTGTGCAATATAAGCAATTGAAAATTACTGTCAGTTACATGCCTAAGCTGAAGGTGAATTCTTTTGAAAAGCTGGTCTATATTAGGATTTTCTAAGTTACTGAAAATGCAAGTCAGTACGTTTCAGTTGTGTAATTTTGGAGTATATCTGTAGCACTTTCCAAAATGTTATGCTCTTCTTAAAACTAGACATGTGGAAAGAAATTCCTAGATATTAGGGGGTGTGGAAAAAAGTAGCTGTTGACAACACAACAATTCATTCATTTCCTAGCATCAGAGGTCATATACTGTATTTTAACCTAAACAATAAGGCCATTGTTTGTACGGGAAAACAAGCACAGTTTATGTAAAGGTTAAAAGATTGAAAAGGTTAAGGGCTGGCTTGTTTCTGGTAAGCTGTGATTTGCTTCTCTCAGGTGAAATGTGGAGGCTTCATGGTCTAGCAGTTCACTGAGCTCTTTGCTGGAATGCCTACAAAAGAGACGAGAGGCAGCTGATTTACTGTGGCTCTGTTCTTCACGATGGCCAATCTCACCTTACTGTTTCCTTGTGCTATATCAAGCTCTGCTATTTTCATTTAGGCTGTAAACTTTACAGAGGAGGGACTGCCTCCTTCTTGTATGTTTATATAGTATCTTATTCCATGCAAGCCACGTAGCATCCAAAGGCCCAATTTTCCTTCATAACTTTTTAATAGAAACAAAGCTTTCTTGGTTTTTGTTTTTGATTGGTTTTTTTTTGATTGTTTTTTTTTTTTCTTTTTCCCAATGTATTAAAGAGGATGCAAGGATCAAAATCTTTGCAACTTCAGTGGGACTGACTGCTTAACTGCCCTCCAGAGTCTCTCTTCCCTGCTCTTCCAGCTGCCAGACAGCTTACAGTAGAAGTTTTTATTAAGTCACCCTCTGAAGATGGTTTCTTTAAAGGACTTTGGATCAGGAATTAATTTCTCCATCCACTCTTGATTTATCAGCATATGAAATAAACTGAGGATTCCTCCACAACAGAAATCACTTCACTGCAGATAGAGCAATATTAAAAGTTGCAATGGTCTCCCTTCTGATCAGTTCGTGTTCTTGTTTCTAGAATAGTCTACAAGTTATGTTTTATAGGATGTCTGAAAAACATGTTTCACTAAATACTGTTTTTTGCTCTACATTGAAATTCCAGAGAAGAATTTAGTGGTCCTTAGAAGTGGGATATTAAACCATTCAGTTATTAGAAGAGAAGAACTTCAATGCAATAATATTGATGCTTATGCAATAAGTCTAAAGGAAACTAAGAAACTGATTTTAAAATTTTGTGCTGAAATTATTTATGCAGAGATTTCTCCAGTTGTGTAAACGCTGCAATCCTGTCATTAAGTTTTAAAGACAAGTGCTTACATTTTGGCACTGCACAGCAGATTTCCCTAAGATATTTAAATGTCAAACTCTGCAGATACGTGGCTTTCAGTAGTTACTTACACAGCCGGGCTCTTATTGACACTGCATTTTTGCTCCACTGGGAGCTGAGAGTTCCCAGCATTTCTGAAAGACAATCTGGACTGCTCTGGATCCTCAAATAGACATGTAGAAACTTGGGTGGCTTTCCAGACTTGGTTTAGCAAGCAGATGTATCCAGTGTGCTACATACTTGTACACAGTATATTATAAAAGTAAGAAAATGCACCATTTAATAAAAATCTGGTTTAGATTTACATTCTTTCTCATATCATGAAGAGAAGCAGAACAATGGGACTCATTCTATCTGTGTTTCCAGGTCAGCATTGTCCCACGCCAGGTAAAAGCAGAGAGCCAGAGCTGTGGATGCTGCTCTCTTTGTGTGAGGATGATGTGAAATTTCAGTCTAATCTCACTGTAAAGTCTCCTGTTTACACAGCCATAGTGTCCTGGGACAGTCGCACGGACTGCAAGCATTCTTGCTACGAGGAATCTGGGTCTGCCAGGAAAGGCCGATTCCCAAAGCTCAGCTCTGTTTGGAAATCTGGCTCTATTATCAGAGATTATGGCAGAGAGCAAACACTCTTCGAATTTACCATAACATTACCATCAAAAGAAGCTTCTTTTTAGGGGTCTGAATTACCAAACAGAACTTTTACCTGGGAACGGGTGTTTGCTTCAAAGCTGGGGGATAGGATAGTTAACAGCACAGTGGTCCAGCATGTGAGTTGATTTTGCTTGAAACAACCACAGAGCAGTAAGCAGCGCCACATGTGGATGGGGGCATCTCCCCCGACCACATGAGCTTTCTTGTATGGGTAAGCAGGCTGGCTGCGTACATTTACGGCTCCATCCAGGTTAATAATTTCTGCTGCTGCTTACAGAAGCACTTACACTATTGCTTCGGTGCTGGGCTGTACCTCCACTGTCAGCTGTGGGCCAAACCCACACGTGGATGCACCCTCCGCGCCATCTGCTAGCACAGTGCCGTAGGGGCTGAGATACCACACAGTCACTGGAAAACTGCTGAGTTTTAAAAATATCTTTTGTTGTAAAGAATCCTCTTTCAAAACAAAACACTTCTGTTATTTATATAGTGGAGCGGTTTGCTGTGCTGGGGGGGACTGCTGTATATCAGCGCGTTTCACATTTGAAGCTTTGCCCTTCAGCCATGTTTCTGTTGGGGAGCGAGCACTCTGTTGCAATCAAAGTTCAATGAAAAATACGGTTCCTCTTAGCAGATGCTTAACCCCTGCATAGTAATTGCTGTCTACTGTTTATTTTGCAGTGGTTACTCAGAGCTGTTGAAGCACTGACATCTTTGTTGAGAGTCCTGGTTTCATGAAGAGTGTCATCTGATGAAGCCAAAACCTGATTCTCAATGTCTGCTGTTTTCCACAGGCTTTTAGAAAACTCTGCTAAGGGGGCTGGCTATCATGGCAGGGCAGAAACACCAGAAGAGTGTGCAGTTCTGAGTGTCTTGATGCATGCAGAGGCTGGCTCAGCACATGCAGAGAGCAAGCCTCAAATGTCAAGAGTATAAGTGTATTTGTGATCCTCATTAATACTCTGGTCATTTGCAAAAGTTATTAAGTGAGCTGAGTACCTACATTCCATTGTTTTAATGTGATGTTATTTCAATATCCTTCGAAAAGGTAGCTTACAATCCAAGTTCATGTATGAGTTTCTGAACATCTTAGCTGCCGTACTTGAACAATAATACTTCTGAGGTTGATTGAAGCAATCTGGATATAATCTTCAGTTTTCACAGGGACTGCATTAAACATGTCATGAAGAGACTGCTTGAGAAAAAGATGTAAACTTTTGATTGGTGCCTGTATTCCAACATCAGATTTTTGTAAATCTTCTTTGTCATTTAAGTCCAAAGTTATCCCTATTTCTTCTCATGGTTTTCCCATGTTAAATACCTGGATGTCTTACCATGGCCAGCACTGTTTAGCTCTCAACACTGCCACCAGCCCAAGGACTCCTGTCTCAAGTCCTCTTGCTGATATTGGGTCTGGCTCCCACACTTTTTCCCTGCTTAGCCCAGGGCTCCCCACAGAGGTAGGAGAGAGATGGCTGTTCCCATTCATCTGAGCATTACTCTAATGGGAGTAAGTAGTAAGTAAACAACATAATGGGTATGAGATGGTTACTCATAGGGTTCTTTCCATTTCCTATTCTCAAGTCCCTAACATACACTCTTGTGTCGAGAATTGTTGATGCATCACCACAAAACCACATACTAAAAAAAAAAAAAAAAAAAAAGGAAATAAGAAGGAAAAAGAATCAATTAGATGTAATTATAATTAGAGCTTACTGAGTACAAGTTAGTTCTGGTTGATTAGACCAGCTGAATGAGAATTTTCCTGATCACAATGTTATGTATTATATCACCGCATCCACAATCCTTTGTTTACACAGGAACCTCCATATTATCCTTTGTTTGTTTTAAAATTCAAGTTCTATTTTTAAATACAACGATGTGACAGTAAAAAAAGAAACAACAAAAGGAGCACTGGCACATTCATTCACTCGTAACCTCCTTTTGTTACCATCTTTTGCCCTGGCAAATAAAATAGAAAATGATGCCCTCTAATGTATTCATTTGTAAACTCAGCGGATGTGGGCAAATGAGGGGCAAGTGAGGCAGCTGCATGGCCAGGATTCCTGACATGTGAAAGCAGCTTTTGGCAGTGATGACCAAGTCATTGGTTTGTTTTGCTTTGGCTGGTCTATAATAAGGCCCCCAATTTCCTCCTTGTTCTGGCTGCTTCTGAACTGCAGATGAGTCTGCAAGGGCATCTTGGGGTCATCTGGCTGGGTTTGTGGGATTTGGGGCTGTTCATGTTGGACTGATTTCATTGCTGCTTTTTTTTTTTTTTTTTTTTAACCTGGTTCCCTTGAGCTGTTCCAGGCATGATAATCTGTCAGTGCTGTTCTCCAATAACTCTTGGACATTTTTTTGAAACTTGCAAATGAAATCCACTGCTAGATTTCCCACTGTGGTTTCACCCATTCTTCTGTATTCCAGTCAAGCTGTGGTATCTTTCTCAAATGGGCACTTGGCAGAGCTGGGAGTTGTGGGATTGATGTCTGAGTCACTGCATGAAACTGTATCATGACGCTCTTCCACAGTGATATGATTTAGGTTGCTTTGGTGCCAAGTATAAGAGGGCTTGGTGATATTATTTTTAAGAATTGCTGGAGACTCGACTATTTAAGTAGTCTAAGCTTGATCCTCCTGTAAACCTCTAACAGGACCATCTCAATGACTAGCAGCACAAGCCTGGAGCAGTCTGTGCTTTGCTGTGATTGCAGGATTGTCTTTTAAAAGCTATTGCTCAACAAGTCAGTGCTTGTTGTTTTTCTTTCTTTCTTTCTTTTTTAAACAGTCAGAATTTCTCTGTTAGGCTGAAGTAATTGTGTGCTTGCCCAGCTCCAGGTGGTGTGGGCATGTGCCTTGTGAGACAAGCACACATTTCTGAGACTGGCACAATGGTTGCTGTATTCAGCAGCCTGTGCTTCTTGGAGTTGCAAAGGACTGTCCATTGAAAAGTAACAAGAGATCATGAGAAAGTTTGTGGGTGTTTACAGGAATTTGCAAGTTTCCCATTCATTTTCTCTGAGACTCACAAGGGCTGGCATTTCCTGACCAAAAAAAGAAGGGGGGAGGGGGGGGGACAACGACAACGACGACAGGGGATGGAAAAAAACACTTGTCTCCATCTTATTGCTTTATTGCTAACCATGGATTCAGACTTGCAGGAGGTATAGAAATAAACAAAATTGGTCCTTATGGATAATGAGAGAGATAATCATAAATCTGCACATAAGTCAGACTGAGAACTGTGAGTTGTTGTGGCATGGGGAGGGATTGTAGTTGCTGTAGGCAATAGCTACAACTCAAACTTTTCAGATTAGGTGGTCTGTGGTGTTGGCTCTTTCTGCACATTACTAGTTTTGGATGTCAAGATTACATTCACAGTTCCCAAGTTCAAACCTCAGCATACTCCACACCCACAGATTCCCACAATTTTGTCCTACAGAATGTCTCCTCCAACAGAAATCTCCCAGTGCTTGTATGTTTTCTTTTTTTCTTAGTTGCAATGAATGGCTTTGTTCTGCACAGAGGAACAAGGCATGTTTTCCCACCTATGACCAGTTCTATCAAACAAGCAAAACCTGAGGAAAACAAGGATTTCTTTCCCATTCACTTGCTTCTTACTGCAGCAGGACATTTACTGCAACTGCACTTCTGAATTTCTCTGCAAATGTTGCAGCCTCGTTTCCTGCCTCAGTCTTGTGAAAATGGATGCAGGAGGATTTGCTCACATTGCCTCTGGACGAGTATCCTCACATGATTAATGCTATCAGTACATGGAAAAAAATTCTCTACCACCAGTTCTCACTTCCTTACTCACTGCTTGCTACTCAGTCATAAAGGGAGTAGGTATTCAGCGTTCGGGCAGAAACCACAAAGAGTAATATGCAGTTTGGGAACCCCCCACTTAATTAGGTTATGGCACATCAAGGCTCCTTTGTGGTAGATGAAGTACAGATGCAAGAAGCAGACCGCACTGCTCTAAAGAGCTGTAAATCTTAGTAAATAAAGTGGGAAAAGTATGCGATGGGAAGGGAAACAAAGTCACAGAGCAGCGGCCAGCACTACAGAAGAACTGACAGTAGACACTCAGGGTTGCTTGTGAAACTGCTGCCTCTGCATGTTTTTCATGTATCTTCTTTGCTTGGGTGTTTGGTCGGGGGGATCTTGTTCTTTGTGAAGCATAACCTTCTGCTCAATCTAAGTGTGTCTATAGTCCCACCGAGGCTGGAGAGCCTCCTCATGTGGCTGTAGTTAAGAACCATATGTATATGCTTTGTTGGACTGGGGTTTGTAATACATGTTACAACGGTAATTAGACTTGTTCAAAATCAAAATCAGGAAAGAATCCTTAGATAGTTTATCCACAGCAAATAACTCAGCAAGTCTGTCACCAGAGTACTTCTGGTCTGTACAGATACTGCACACAGTAATTCATCTCCATAGAAAGAGCCCATCAATAAAGGCCACCCATTCTTTTGAGCCGAAGACCACCAATCCTTCAGTTGTCATGACTTCTCTAAGCCCATTGTTTCTCACTTCCTTTCTCATATAATAATTCTGACTTCCATGACCTTTCTGTCTGCTCCTCCAACATGGATTTCAGAGCACCTACCACAGAAACAAAGCTGAATCCCAATGATTATTGGTCCTCATTCCTTTCACCCTAGATGGAGCTGTATTTTCCTTTCACTCCATTTCCGTTTAGACTCTCTTTTCCAATTCTTTGAACTGTCTGTTTCAGTTGCCTGGTTTGCAAAAGCTTCTTGTGCTGTGTTGCTGTGTTTTTCTCACACCCCTCTGAAAGCCACAGGGTCAAAACAATGCTCCTAATCTCATTTGAAATCCCTTGTGTACTTTGTTTAGTTATGGTTTTGTGCCAGTTTTCTTGACAGATTTTGCTTTCAAATTGGAATTGCAGTTTCTTCTCAGGAGCTGAAATTCTGACTTCATAGAAATCAATAAAAAGTTTCTGTTACCTTCAGCCAGGCCAGGATTTTATTCAGAGTCCTGAAAGCAAGTTGTTATTGCTGTGTTCCCATGTCTCGAGAATTTTAGAGCACTGTATGCAAGTTTAAAAAATGTGATAACAGATAAGAACACAGGTAAAAGCAACATTTCTTTTAGCCTTTTTCAGAATGTTGGTTTTAATTTTTATTTGACAGAGTGAAGCACAGTGGGTATTTTCTTACCCTTAAGCAGTACCTTTGCATGTTTTGTGCCCTTTTCCCTCATCTACTGACAGTAAGTGTGCTCCGGACCCCTCTGAAACTAATGGGAGCATTCCCATTGAACTTGGTAAACTTGTGTCAAAAAGGGTTTACCTTTCCCATAAGGGTTTCCCTTCTCCATTTGAAGTTGGAAGGAAGATAGAAAGTCTGCCTGTGGCATAAAATACCGTCCATAGCCAGAGACAGAATTCTTCCTTTATTTTGTACTCACTACTCTGTGAGCTCTCCTTTGCTTGTTGCACTAGCTGTGCCCTGGGGGTTTGCTGACCAGTTAGGAGAATCAACAGAATAAACAATAAAGCATTTTTATTAGTCTTGAAGTCAGAGCAGTGGGAATTTTTCAGAGAAGGGCCTACCCTACATGTTTTTCATAAACTAACTTCCTCCAAACTATTTGATAATGAGAAATAAAAACAATCAGAACAAGAGGGAAAAAAGACAAACCTATTTTGGAAATGTCAAGATGTGGCAGATCCATACCATTGTTATCAACATTTGGGTATAATTGACTGCAGACATGTCGTCTCTGTGATGAAATTTTAAGACAGGATGAAGTTTGTAGGCATGCAGAAACATCACTGTCATTTGGACCTAAACTGTGTTTTGTCAATGGCTTTCAGCGTCACTCTCTGTCATGACTGTTGTGTTCTGAGGTCTTTGATGAAGCAAAGGTGCTGTGCAAATGTGCACTGAGAGGCTGGGATCTCAGCTGGAGAAATGCTTTCAGTCACCACTTGCCCGTGATGTTCTCAGTGGCAATGCTCTAAGTGTTGTTGTCATGTCAAATAACTTTTTCTGTTTCTCTTACTGCCAGGAACACCGCAGTAATGGAGCTAAGGGATGTCTGCCCTTTGCTTAGTTTGCTGCCCTCAGGGTCAAGTCATAAATATTTTAATTTGACAGAAATAAAGATCAGTGATCTCGAAGAATAGCACAGTTGGCTGTTATGTAACAATATTTCTAGAAACTAGACCTTTTGAGATAGGCTTTTCTTCCCCCCACTTTATGACCTTCTTTGACCTAAATAATCAGTGATGTAAAAGATAAAAGCATAAGCTCTCGATTTCAATGGGAAAGAGACACATAAATACTTGCGAAGATTTGATTTAAAATGATATACCAAAGTGAATAGTACCTTGTACCAAAAGTGAATAGCTTTCACTCTGGATTGGCTGTAGAGCATAGGCTCAGATTTTTTTACAAGAATTTGTCAGCTAAAACTTTGAAGGCAGCTGAGATGCGTTTCTAAAATAGGCTTTCTAGAAAGTATCGCTTGCTTTTCAGTGTTGTCTTAGTTTTCTTGAACTCAAAAGAACTGAAGGTTGTTTTTTTTGTGTGTAGTGTTTTGTTTTGTTTAAATGATGCAACATTATCTCAGACACTTAAGTGTAGCATTAGTGGGTTCGATGACGCTGAGACTTGTTGCAATAATTGACTTGCTTGAATTCAGTTTTTTGGGTTTTTTTTGTATTAGTCTTACCTTATGGACACCTCTATATAATTTCCTGAATTTTATTTTGGGAGTTGCCTTTCAGTATTTCAAAGAAATAAAGTTGATCTAACAGTACGCCAGTACTCTCAGCAGTGTCTTTGCACTCTGAAAATAGACTAACATTATTTCTCACTAAACATGCTAGTCAAAAGCCTGGAAATACCATAGGACTGATGAACTGGTGACAGCTTATGTTTTTGCTTGTGATTACCAGTCATTGATTTCCTTTTTGTCAGGGTCACCAGAAAGCTATGGAAAACTTTATCCCCAAATGCTAGGATTACTGGCATTTTGTTCTATTTCTTGAAGAAAAAATGTAAAAAACGTGAAGAACTTGGATAGTCTCTGCCCTTAAGTCTCTTTACAAGAAACTATTTTTTATTATTAGATACTAGACCAAGCTGCTCTGCAATTTTTCCACTGCTATTAACTGTAAATAACTTCCAGCTTGTATTAACCCTCTTCAAGATGAGCAAAACTGTTTTGTATCTGCTGGGCATAATGAGAGAAACAGATGAGCTGAGAGTTTGAGGCAGGATCTGAAGCTGAGCTCTCTTGTGTTTGGACTGTGTTTATGAACTCTGCCGACTTTCTCATTTCTGACTCTCCTTTGAGAGCTAAAATATTTTTATCGGGTAGAACATGTTGGGAAATACATCCACGATAATGCTGGATTTGATCTTGTGCCCACTGAAGTAAATGATATCACTCTTGTTAGCCTTTGGGAAATGTCTGTACTCAGCAAAGATTGTCCCCAGAAGACATTAGTATCTATCTGATACATTCAAACTGGAAATCCATAGCACTGTGTTCAGTTCTTATATCTCCCTGTCCAAAGGCAGTAAGCTGTAAGACCTCAAATATGATTGCAGCTTGTAGATGCTATCTAACCAAAATTGTCATAGAAAAAATTATCAATATATAGTGAGTTAAGGAGGAAAGCAGCTATTTTTGAGCAGCTCTTGAGAGGGAAATTCTCTGGTCCCATGTGCTTCTTCTGGTCAGCCCACATCATGGCAAGACTGTGCCCTGGTCCTGACCCCCAAATCCTCCACTGTGCCTTTGTTACAGAACAGAGCTCTTTGGGTGAGAGATTCCTAGTGCCTTAACAGATAGAAAAGATGTGGGAACATAAGCAAGCAAAGTGTTTGATGGTTTGGAATACAAGGAGGAGTTCCTGCTGAGATACCTGGTACAAATCTTGAGTTCCTATGGGGCCACAGCTTATTTCTATTTTCAGTGCTCCATCAAATGCAAATGAATCTGTAGCATGGTCGTATTACAAAGAAAGATGTGGACTTCCATTTAAAGAGCTTATCTGTTTTTCTTTATATACAACATAAAGCATCTAAAATATGAAAGTTTGAGATTTTTTTGCACAATGGTTTTTATCGATTGCTCTCTGCAGTATTTCTCCGATAGGAGTTCTTACTCTTGTCCACGTTGATACTTTATGTTATAGATGAAGAAAGTTTCACATCTATTCCCACTTTGTCACATGAGAGAAAAAGTGATTATTATGACTGTTTAAAAATTCCTGTGCTGAAAAGATTCCCAGGTACTATTGCATTTTATTTATGGGAATTAAGACTCAAAGGCACTGGTCTATAAAGTTCATTAGGTGTTTAAAATATATTTGAGCTTCTTGGCCAGAGAAAATTAAGAGTTGGCAGGAGGTTACTCAGAAACCTTTTGGTAGAGCTGAAAATTACTTCCAGCCTCTCTTTGCTCCCTGGAGAAGGATTCTGGCTTTTCTTACTTCACTTTCTCTTCTGGGTGTTAAACAAAGTTCTCCAATTCAACATCAACTGAAGCCACCAGAGTCTTCCCATTGGCTTGAACAAAAATTAGGTTATGTGTCAAAAGGATGAGTAGCTGTATTATCACAAAAGCTATCTGAACCATAGCTAAATGTCCTGGCAATAGAAGTGGCCCTGTAGAGTAAGTTTTAGTGAGTGAGTGAGTTTGTGTCCTAGTTCAGGTTATAAGTGTTCTTGCCAGAATTTCTTCTGATTTCTATTGCAATCAAATTAACTTCCTGTGATGCGTTTTTCCCCTAATAAATGTATCAGTATGTTTTTAATCTCCCCCATAAGAAAATAATCTTTATGCTGTATTCAATGACTCTGACATTGAAGCTATCCTTCTCCTATGCTCTCCAACTCTCAAAAATAATCAAAATAACCAAAATAATTAGTTTCTGCTGGGAATTCTTATCAAAAAGAAATGCTCAATCACTATTTTTACTGTTTGTTTTTTCAGGTCTCTATGCCATCAAATGGACAAAGTGGCTTCAAATCACTAGCAGAGAGACTGCTACAATTTCAGCTGCAATATTTGATGGATAAATCCCTTATCCCATCTGTTTGCTTAATTCAAGTTTCTGAAACACGTTCAGTGAACAGAAAAAGTAAGTATGAGGTTCTTTGTGTTTCATCCTGCTTTTAACTTGGCTGTGCTGCCAATAAGAATGAGGCTGCAACATTTTGGGGCCCAGTCAGGCTCATGGTTTTCTGAAATGGATGTTGTTGTTTGATGCTGCTGAGCCTGGTGCACCAGAACAGATCTCATTACAGGTTTGGGGCCCAGGTCACAAGAGAAAACAACAGATGGATGAAATGCACATAAAGAGAAGGGAAGTTAAAAGGAGTAAACCCAGGAAAGGTTTAGGCTGGTCAAAGGGATAGGGGCTTAGTATGGCTATCTGGTCCAGTCCCAGTGTGATGTTTTGCATTTCTATCCTCTGTGGAGGCAAAGGAATAAATGGGGCGGGGGAAGAGTATCCTGGGCAAAAAACTCTACATAGTTACATGATTGGTGCTGAAACTCTGAACATGTACGTAGCCTAGAACTGTGCTTAAGATGATAATTTTTGTCTCAGATATGCAGGGTAACTATGCATCCAAATCATAAAACTGAGAGTTTAGAAGAAAATATTTTGTCTTTTAAAACTGAGCTAGAAAACTAAGATTTGATATTGGAAGACAACTGTGTGCAACGTTTTCTTCCTGATGATTTTGCAAATCTTCCTCATGTTATAATTTTATTTTATTCCTGGAAAAATAAAAGTTTGGAAGGTTTTGTTATTTTACCTTCTTAGTCACAGATACCAATGTGAAAGGGAGAGGGAGGAAGGGACAGCGAAGGGCTTATATTTGGCTTTAAAGTCTCATGTTTAAAATAATCCTTTTGCATTCAACTGTAGAAACTGGCAGAACCCACAGGGGGCTGTTGTGTTTGAACAAGGCTGCTCAATTTGTTTTTGGTTAAGCATAATTAATTTATTGCAAGACATGCAAGTATGAGGAATATAATCTGATTCCTGGTGGGGAGGAGGGGTATGTTTTCTTTGTGTTGTTATTTCCCTCTGTCTCTTGAATTAAATTTATCTCAATCACCCAATTTTTGACAAGCAAGAAGGATTGTATTTGGAGTACATCTTAGAATGTGTTGTTTGTCCTGACCAAAAGAACAGCAAAAGGAGAAATCTTGATAGATTGCTGTATTGGAAATGAAACAACACACAGAAATATGAGGAAAAAATTACACCCATTAAATACATCTAGACTGATGAATGATATGATGGCTGCCTATTCAAGTTGGAAATTTTACACATGATTGAAGCTTTATTTAGTCTAATGAAATGTGCTTCCTGAATGCTGCATCTGAGTGACGGCGTGACCTAGAGCACAAAAGAAAGCATTATGTGATTAGACTGAGATCATTCTCATTTAAAGTCATTGTGATATAATTTTAAGTTTTTAATTAGCAGCATATACTTTTGTGTCCATTGCCTCTTTTACTGTGAATACCTTTTCAGATCTTGTCCTTCCACAGGCTTTTTGAAACTCAGCACGGATTAACAGCAAAGAGGTTTGGAGTTCATTGATCCTTTTATTTTTTTTTCCCTTGTGAATAGTAGGGAGGGCAGAAGCTGATCTTTCAGAATAGGCTCATCTTGTGCTGAACTCCCAATATGTTCTACAGTACATTCTCTAAATTTTCTTTACTTTGGAAACCAACTTTAATCTTTTTTTTTTATTATTATTATTTTTACCAATGAAAATATTGATAGTCACCTCCTTTAAATTAATGAAATTGTGTTTGTGTAATTACTTGTGAAGCCACCAGTTCTAGATACATTCCTTCAGACTCTTTAGCTCTGGTAACTGGCATTTCATATGAGAGCTGTGGCATTGTGCTGCTTTACACCAGGTAGGACTGGTGCCTAGATCTTCTGCACCCCACACTTCCTTCCTCACTTCACCTTTATGAGCTGAGCCTTTACTTTGAAGCTGTTTTGTGCACCAAGATGGAAGGCAGAGAGCCACATAGAAAATAGCAGTATTTTGATTAAAGGTCATTAAATCACATTTGTGCAAAATTTAATGTGGTTCAAAATACAATTTTATGAGCTACTGAGATTTCTGGCACCGTAAAATGATTTTGTTAATGGGTTTCAGCAGTTGTGACTTCAGGTAATGCTAAAAAGTAATTGAAGGGGGAAGTAAATGCAAAGGGTCATTTTGCTTCTCAAGCCCGCAGCTCTTTCCTTTCCTAGCTGGAGAGCATTAGTAGGGGTAAGCAAGCATTAAACAGACTCGGTGTGCTCTCTTTGTGTGAAAGAGCTCGCTACAGACCCCATATTTTTAGATGAATATGAACTTGCTGACCACAATCCTGAGTTTTATCTTGTTAGCTGGGTTGACTGATGAACACTCAGGACCAGACAGATAAGCCAGACACTAAATCTATCTACTGTATGTGTTCAGACAGACTAAAGCTTTATCAATCACTTCAAACAGCTTTTCAGGAGCAAAGTGTATAGCTTTCCATTACCATAAATTAGTGAATTTGGAGCCTGTAGCAATTTAACAACCTCCTTCATGAGACAACTGAAGGTATGCATGTACCTGTAAGTACCTTATTTTGTGCCCCTGTGAAAGATTCACGTCTCATTATCTTTTAGCACCTTTTTATTGCTGCCCTTAGTTAAAGTTTGAGAGAGCAAAAGAGGGAAGCCAGGAACAGCCTCTGTGAAAGGTTTAAAAATGTCTCAATTTGAAATTTAAGCTCATAAGTCTCTCACATCACTTTTTTAACTCGAGATGTGGATATCTTCCTGCTCATTTTTTTGCTCCCTTCTATGGAGAAAATTATAAAGCTAAAAAGAGGATATTAAAAGTGCATGTGCTAATCAGAATAAAATCCAGTGCTGAAACAGACAAAATAAACGTTCTTTTCTTACAGGAAACTTCCCCATATTTATGTTTGTTTGTTTGTTTGTTTTTAATTATTATATTATTATTATTTTGCCTCTCTCTATGCATGCAACTGTGCTTCACAGAAGCATTTATGGCTAAGAAGATTCAGTTCTCCTCATCACTGCGATCGCTTACACATATTGCAGGCTCAGATCAGATGTGCTCAGAAGCCTTTCATTTTTTTTCCCCTTTGAGTGCTATGGATCGAAGAACTACGTCATACTTAACAAATAACCAAATACTGTAGCAGAAGGTCTGGAGGTTCCCAATTGCAAAATGCGGGATGACCTGTTTCCCACTATTAGATCACCTTAGAGATTCCCTGCAGTTACTGTCTGGCTCAAGTTTCAAAGCATAAGGCTTAATAACCACTGCAAAACTAACATCAGCATTCATAATTATGACAAACTCAGATGTTCCTAACACCAGCAGAGATCTGTGACTCCTTTTGGAGCCCTGCTGAGATGGATGCCTGCTTGTTGCATTGTGCAGCTTTTCAGCCCTTGGCTCCCAGGGATAAATGAAACATGATGGCATAACTTTCTAGAAGCCTTTGTATTTTCATCATCACGATTTTGCCTTCATTATTTTTAGCTGTTGTAGCCTTTGTTTTCTTTTTCCTTTTGTGAGCATAGTAAGTTTATGGACTGGTGTGCACAGACAGCTCTTGGTCTCAAAAATGACTCTGCAGTGTGGCTGCATAGGGTGAATTGCTGATAAAACATGAGGAAGAGGGTGTGTGTGAAAAGCTAATGGAGCACATTTACAGGTATGCAGTGATGGCTTAACTTTATCAACAGCAAGTTCTTTCATTTGTTTTCCTTCAAATGATTTTTTGTGGTTTATGAAGCAATCATTTTCTAGTAATTGGAGAAGTTTGGGTACATTCTCTACTAGAGTAAATGATTGGTATAGATTTGGAGCAGCCTTTGTGCATTATAAACCTGTCAACAAATACTATTTTTAGGCATGGCATAGTGGTTAACCCTGAAGAACAGTTGAGGAGGAGGAACGATAATGTCTATGGGACAAATTACACGTCACAAATTAATTATATGTGGCCCTTGGCACAACAAACATGAATTTTGGGCATGACCATAATATGTGCTTTTGCTGCCAACAATTATCATCTGTTTAAGTCATGTCTTGGATGACGAGTGGATCTTGTGATGTTATGTTAAACGCATGGGATATGAATAAGTGGACACCTATGGTTTTAAGCTACATAAGTATTTGGCTGTGGATACACTTCAGGTGCATTTGGAGGAAGATTTGGTTTCCAATGCTAATTGCAGTGTATGAGTGGTATAGTTTCCATAGATTTCTGTGGGCTTTTGGATTGAGTCCTGGTTCCTGATCTCATACTTTGCTTGGAGAAGGCATCCGAGAATATGCAGACCTGAGCATCCAAGAGGCTGGCAGTGCCAGAGATTTTAAAGGACCGCAGCAAGGCCCTTTATTTATAAGCTATAAGACATCCCTAGTGTATTGTAAGTTCAGGCAGATGATGATTAGTTTCCCTTACTGAAATCACGCTGAGGAAGAAGTAAGGTCATGTCCTTCCATACACTCCCCATTGGCTGGTTGCAACATTGCTCAGCTGTAGAAAAGCTGAAGGTACTCAAAGTTTTAAGTTTTGGGTTCATGGACTGTGGGAAAACAAATTTTATAGCCTTGTAGATATCCTCTGCTGAATTATGACTCTTAATCACTGTAATTTTGAATGATTTCTCGGGCTATGTGAACCACAAACTGACCCAAGCTTTGCCAAGTAGTGAAGAAGAGCTGTGCTTCTTCTTAGGGTGTTTTTGAAATTTGTCAGTTCTGCTCACACTCCTCAAGCCTGTGGAAATGAATGAGAAGTGGTTTCTAGGGATATTCCACAGATAATTATGAAGAAACTCACAGCCACACCACAAAAGAAAAAGAAAAAGAAAAAGAAAAAGAAAAAGAAAAAGAAAAAGAAAAAGAAAAAGAAAAAGAAAAAGAAAAAGAAAAAGAAAGGCATTTGTGCTCACAAAAGATAATGATGAGGATATAGTTTAAAAACACACTACTGCCTTTTTTTTTTTTTTTTTTTTTTTTTTTTTGTCATAAAGCTTGTTTCAGGAAATCCTGGATCTTAGTGGGAGTCTTTTGAAAAATAATACATTTTAAGAATTTATAATGCTGTATTATCTTTTCACAAGATAAGAACTTAGTGACTAGCTTCTGATATGCTTAATTAAAGTATATTAAGTAATGAAATTCAGTTATTTTTTCTACGGTAAAGATACTTCCCTGAGCATTTTTAATTACATAGTCGTGTAAATGTGGATAATGGAATAATGTAGAAATATTTACAATACAAATAGTATAGTGTACAAATAGTAATAGTTTGTAATAATTATATATTGTATAAGTAATATATTATATATGTATAAGTAATAATTATGGCTTAAGGTTATATACATTACAAGTAAGGAATTCATCATACATTTAAATATGTAAAGGACTGCTCTGAAAGTAACGCCTCCTATTTTACTGTGTTGTCTGACAACATCAGAGATGGATGTTGATAGTACAGCAGTAGAGACTGAACCTTCCTCTCAGTATTTCATTACATTTTATTGCCATGTGATAGATGACAGCAGAGGGGCAGTCTGACACAATGGCGTCTGACATGCAAGTACTCATGGACCATGCAGAAAAAGTGGCCCCTGTTGATGTTAACTGGCATTTGCTGAATGTTTATGGAGACCAAAAGGTGGATGTGAGAACAGTGAGATGGTGAGTGGTCTGTTTCAGCAGTGGTGACACTGATGTGAAAGACAAGCAACATTCTGAATGGCCATGCACAGCTTCACACTGCAAAATGATGAGTGTCTTGATCAGCTCATCTGTGCAAATCAGCTAATAGTGGTGAATACACTGAAAAATAATGTTTTGTAAATAAGAATTCACTCTATCAAATAATGTTATTGAGATCTTTGTATCTGCTGTAGTTTCCATGGAAATAAACTGGAGACATTATTTTTGGAGCAAACTACGTATTATATGAGCAGCTCTGTTGCTGATTTAATAATATACAGTGGACTGACACCAGCTTACATCATCAGTATCTGGCCTGAAATTCAGATAACTCATTAAAAATACAAGTTGTGGTGTTGGGAAGAAAAGCATTATGTCATATAACAAGTGAACACAAGAATGGCTGGCAAAAGAATGGTGTGCTACCGATGAACTAGATAGTGGACAGATTTGGAGTGTTCCAAAACACATGTGAAAAGTCCTTTCTGTTTACTTTTTTCACTCCCTTATTAATTTACTGCAACCACAAGCCATGTGCTTCAGTGCCTGTCTGAGAAAAAAGGCTGGCTAGGCTGTATTGTGACTTAGTTTAACGAGTGATCTAAAAGCAGCTGGAAAATCCCAAGAAATTCTGAATTGCTCATAAAAGAGTCAAGGAACATTGTTTGTTAACCACTTTAGAATAGAGAAAAGTCCATTCTGGTCACATAATTATGTTCACTGTTGTGTGTTAGCAGCTGTAATGAAGAACACCAGCAACTGATGAGCAAGTGGACAGAATATTTTTAGTGAAAATTTATGACTTAAGCAGATTGGATTCACAGTCTACCTGAAAGTCTCTGTTCAGTGTTAGAACATTGTATGAAATATCCCAATAACACTCTTGCTTATGTGCATAGTAGATGTGCTTCCCAGAGATAATGCTGAAATTTATACTTTCTACCATTAACAACTGTGGCACTTTTATGCAAGTTGAGTCATGTTCCACAGCATTGTTCAGTGGCCTTTTCTCATTGTTTTTTTATGTACACAATCATAGAATGGCTTGGGTTGGAAGGGAACCCAAGAATCTTCAAGTTCCAGCCCCCTTCTTGAATACCTCCAGAGGCGAAATATCCACAGCTTCTCTAGGCAGCCTGTTCCAGCACCTCAGCGTTTTCTCTGTAAAGAACTTCCCCCTGATTTCCAGTCCAAATATTTTGTCCTTGAAAATGGCTAAAAACCATTCTCCCTTGTCCTATCACTGTCTACCCTTGTAAAAAGATGATTCCCCTCCTTTTAAAATCTTTTTTTAATTACTGGAAAGCTGCAATAACTTCTCCTCACAGCCTTCTCCAGGCTGAACAAGCCCTGCTCTCTCAGCCTGTCATTGTAGAGGAGGTGTGCCAGCCCTCTGATAATCATCATGGCCCTCCTCTGAACTTTCTCCAGAAGCTCCACAACTTTCCTTTGTTGGGGTCACAGTACTCCAGATGGGGCCTCATGAGGGCAAGGTAGAGAGGGACAATCACCACCTTGTCGCTGCTGGCCACCCCACTTCTGATGGAGCCCAGGATACCATTTGCTTTCTGAGCTGCAAGAGCAAACTGCTGGCTCATGTTCAGTTTTTCATCCACCAGGACCCCCAGGTCCTTCTCCTAATGACTACTCTCAGGAAGTTCTTCTCCCAGACTGTATACATATCTGAGATTACTGCAACCCAAAAACAACACCTTGCACTTTCCTATGCTGAACCTTGTTAGGTTCACACAGGTCCACCTTTTGAGTTTGTCAAGGTCCCTCTGGATGGTGGGCCTTCCTTCTAATGTGTCAACCATACCACTCAGCTTGGTGTCATCAGCAAACCTGCTGAGGGTGCACTTAAGCCCATCATTGATGAAGTTTTTGAAGAGCACCAGTTCCAAGACAGACTCCTGCGGACACCTTTCTTGTAAATGGGAGTGACGTTTCCTTTTTTCCAGTCCCTGTGGACTTTGCCTGACAACTGCAACTTTTCAAATATGATGGAGAGTGTCTCAACAACCACATCAGCCAGCTCCTTTAGGACCCTGGAATGCATGTCATCTGGCCCCATAGACTTGTATACATTCAGTCTCATAAGATGGTCTTGGACTTGCTCTGCCCTTAGAGTTGGGGGGTTGGAGGTAGGGTACCCCCCCAGTTCTCACCTAGAGGCTCAGGGATACATCCCTGAAGGATGTGAGAAATGTGAGAATCCGGGCTGCCAGTGAAGACCAAGGCAAAAAAATTCATTTAGCACCTCAGCCTTCTCCATATATGTCGTAGCCAGTTCTCTTTTCTCATTTACCAAAGGAGGTTTGCTCTCTTTGGCCTATCTCTTTTGGCCCATGTACCTATATAGTCCCTTCTTGTTTTTAACATTTCTTGCCAAGTTCAGTTCCATCTGTCTTATTTCTTCTTGGACTATCACAGTTCTTTGGAGCTGGCCATCTGAGTGAGCAAATTAAAATTAAAAAAAAAAATAACATTGGTCATGACTAGGCTGCAAGCAATAGGTAATATACAGCCATCCTGGCCCAGGAGCAATCCAGCAAACAGAAAGATTCCTGCTCCAGTTCGAACTTTCTCTTCTTGCTTTCAAGGGGAGGGAAGAGAATCATGTTACATGACAGAGATTATTTCCTCTTCTACATTAAGGATGTGTGACAGACTTGAAGTTCTTTCTAGTTCTCACTGTTTTCCAACTACTCCTAGGAGAGTTTTGCTTGACTTCAGCTGTTGACCTGTGATTCAGTATCCTAAATAGAGATGTGGATATTTTTATTACCCTTATTCACATATTTGCCAGCAAATATGAGGACTAAGTAATAGTTCTGCATAGCAAACAAAATTTAGATACAGGTTGATATTATTAATTATTCAAAGGAAAGCTTCCCATTCTAGGTGTTTATTTATGAAAAAGGAACAGAAAACTTGAAATGTTAATATATTTAAACTTTGAATGGCATGTAGTATATAGTTGTATCCATAGGGACTATATCAAATACACATATATATTGTAGTGTTACTTTTGCTCATATGCTTAAAAATAAGACAAAAGTACTTTCAAATTGATGGTTGTGATAACACAAATTAGGGAGTTTTGGTTTTTTTAACACAAATATGAATTTTAAAAAATATTTTCCTTGAGGCAAAAATCTTGATTTTAGTTTTGGATGTGTCATACATAGTATAATGCCAAATCAGAAGGAGGCTATTGTACCGTGAACAATGTTCTTAGCTTAGGTGATGGCTTAGGCTGTATGAATTTGCATCTGGGTATATATGTACTCTGTCTCTTTATTTTCTCCTTTTTTGTTAAGGGATGTCTTAATTGTCAGGGACGTTGTACTACATTTTCTCCCTAAAATTATACATGTACAGAAAACATGCCAGTGAGTTGGGCAGCTTACTTAGTTCTTATGTGACTTAGCTCATCACTGTGCATTCCAGAACTATGAACCATATACATCATTTATTTTACAGCGTACAATTAGAGACTCATCCTACAGCTGTTAGGGCTCATGGGAAAATCCTTGACTAGTACTGTCAAGGAACAGCCTTGTGACAAGAGCTGGCACCTCCCTGACAGGCAAATCCTTTCACACTGTGGTATAATGCAGTTCAGCATGCTTTGAAGGCCTAAATTGGTGGTGGTCCTGGCTTATCTTTCAGTAGATGCTGATCTTTATCACAGAATCATAACAAACTATTCAGCAGAGCTGGAAGGGGTGAGAGGAGACTTTGGCTTCATTTAGAAGAAGTGTGATGAGAACATTAAGATATTCCGTACTTCAAGTGGCTGGCCTTTTTTTTTAATGTCAAATTTTCAGATGTGTAAAAACCTCAGTGTTATACTAGACCTACTCCATTGCACTGGAAAGAGCAAAGAGTGCATTTCAGTGAGATGCTCAAATATCAGGCTTTTAATTCTTGTAGTTTGGATTTTGAACATAATAGCATTCTGTTGGATTCTTTTATAGCTACTGATGAAAGTAATGGATTTATGAAGCAAATGATGTCTGTTCTAGCATAATTTCCCAGGCATGTGTGTCTTTGCCTCAGTAACTCCCAATCCCCTTTCATTCCCAGTCTGAGTAGAGATAATTCAAAATTGTTCAGTGGCTGGAGGAAGGTGGGGCAAAGTGTTATCTCAGAGCTGTGATATTTGGCTTCCAGTGGACACAGAAATTTGACACAAATCAAATGTCAAACTAGCTGATAGTAGACAGGAAGGATTAGTGTTGACACAGCAGACCTGACCCCAACCAGCTGTGAAACCGTGTTTAAATACAGCCACGTCTGTCTGAAATCACCCTGAGTGTAGGAGCAGTAGAAACTCGAGGTGAAGATATAGGAGACGTGGTGCATTAGGACATTCTCATGCCTAATTGGGTTGACAGCTCAGTCTGGATGGAGGACAGTGTTTATTTACTCTTTGTTGTGTGATGAGCAACTAGAAAGATATGCCTGGTTTAGCCCATGCTGATATTGGTCCTAACGCTGTCTGGCTCCAGCTGCTGTAAACCAGGACAATACAACACAAAAACTTCCTATTCACTGTCACTTCTAAGTCTGTCCTGGCAGAGATATGCAATGACCTCAGACCATGGTTGGATCTAATAAGGAATTTATCTTCATGGAAATGTGACCTCCTGCTACCAAAAGGCTACAAAAATACAAGTAACAATGGCTAAATGAAGATAAAGGCTTATCCTGGCCAACTGTTGGATTTTCTAAACAGTTCAACCCCTGTGTGTGAAAAAGGGTGCTGTCTGAAGCTTTTAAAAAAGTTATCAAGGTAATGGTTGAAAAAACATGTTATTATTATTGTTTTTGTAGGTGCAAATTACTGGCTTGATTCTCTTGCCTTTGAAATGATGTTGGCAGACATTCAATGCCAGTTTTCAAATTCCAGAACCCAGTTTGGTCACATGAACAGAGCTTCAGGAATTTTGGTTTTTCGCTGAGGAATTAGTTTTTTCTCTTAAGTTCCACCATCCACACTAAGAGCTCATACTGTGCATGTAGTTTTAATCTTGACTTCAATATATTTTACTGTGGCTAGCTTTTAGTAACAATTTAATAACTTCAGTCTTATTTTGCCCCAAGCCATACTGTAACGAATAAAAAGCTTTTCCTGTGATTTACTTGAATTTATACAGCTGCCCTTGAAACAGCTGCATAACTTTTCCTACTGACTAGGAAGAAAAGCAGTTTAATCTATATCCAATGGTCAGCTGAATTCTACTTCCAAATTCTATTTTGCCAAAAAAATACAAGGAAATGAAGCCAGATTTGTAAAGATGCTGATACTGTGCTTCATACTGATATACCTTAAAGTTACACTGGACCTCAGAAATAACTGAGTAGTGATCACATTTTTACAGGGCTCTGTTTGGCAACTTGTACAATGAAATCTTCAATATGATGAGGGCACAACAATAATAGCTACTTCCCAATTTCTAAACTTAAAGAGTAAGGAGGTTTGAGAAGAAACTTGCATCAACCATGGAGTATCTTATAATTGCATGCTGCAAGGTTCTTCCTGTGATGCAGGTAGCACAGTCACTGCTGAAAGGAATCATCTTGAGAAACTGCAAATAGATGCGATCCAGCAGCTGCTCAGTCGAGATCTGCAGAGATGTGACAAAAACAAATTTGCAGAGCCTGTGCAGGATGTAGCAAACTCCGAACGGGTACAGCTTCAAGCCTTTGGCTCTGTACATTTTATTTCTAGCATCTAAAATTGAACTGTAGCCAGGCGCCTATATGGATTCCAGCTGACCAGGGGCCTAGGATAATGAATAATATGTGCTGTGTGGGAATCTGCCTACAAAGCGAAGGATTGCAAATTGGATGGAAGAGGCAGGAGGCCAATAGTGTGAAGCTTAGGGAGCACGTGGTTTGAACACAACTGTGAAAGCTAAGACAACTCATCAGTTTGTGAGACTTAACTAAAAAAGAGCTCAACTTCATCTTAAAGAACAGGATCTTCTCCAGAATTCAAGACACATGAAAGGCATTAACTTATAATTCCTAGTAGACTTCTGAGTACCTGTTAATAATTATGGCTGACCTTTTGGCCTTAGAAGCTTTGAATTACCTGGTGCTAAACATTTTAGAAACAGCATATGATGCTGAAAGTGAAAAGGTATGTTGATTAATACTTCTGTATCTTGACAAGTGTGAATGAAGTAATACATTTTTTCTTGTTCAGGATTAGCAAATATCAGACTGAAATAAAGAACAATGATTTTAAAATTAGATGTTTAAAATAAGTCTTGTAGAAAAAGAAAAAAAAGTAGTAAGAAGTTCTTGTCTGAGATCATATTGTTAAACAGAAATATTACTAAAAGAACAATTTTTAGAAAAAATGAGGAAGACCAGTTTTCCCAGCCAATCTAGTAATGAGACTGTTCCAACAAAAACAAATGAAAACAACTACAACGAAGGTGCTTAGCATTTGTTTCAGTATTAAAAAGGTAAGCAAAGAAAGAGCAAGACAGATTAGTTCCTAGTGTGGAGAGTGAGCTCTGTATTTAAAAAGATTATGGCATGTAATAAAGCTGAAGCTCCCAGCTGAATGTAGAGAGAGTGTGCTGCAGTGAGTCCTGTAGTGAACCTTTTATTCATTATAGCTCTGAAGAATTTCAAATCAGTTCCCCATTCCAATATAAAGGAGGCTTAAATGTAGTGTTCTTGCAATATATATTCAGTTAAAAGCCCTCCTCCCAGCTTTTCTTTGCCAGAATGAGGTAAAGAATCTGGATATTTTAGAACTAATAAGCCAAGCAGTAAAATGGTGCACATTTGTATCATGCCTGATGAAGTTTTGGGAATGCACCCAGAGAAGTCTTGGCTTCTTCTGCACAGATGCTGATGGATGGACATGCTAGGACTTTATTTGAATTACTCTTTCTCAAGCCTTGGCAAATGTCATCCATGAAAATTCAGTGAGAAGCAAAGGAAAGAAGAGCGTGACTTCAGATGTTGTTCAGAACCCATCTACAGAATGACAATTGGGCAACCTACCCACCTGCAAACTGACAAGACCTAAACAACAGGAAGTGGGAAAGGAAGCAATGAAGAAATCTTTGTTCAAGGCCTGTGTTGAAATATCTAAAAATCTTTGACCTCCACTTGCACAGGAGAAAAATTTGACAATTCAGTGTCTCATGGTAGTATGAAATCAGTGTACTACAGAATAACATCATACTTTCCAAAAATTCCAGAAAGAAAAAAACAGAGCTTCAAGTTTTGTTGATTATATATGTATTTTAAAAAAAGCCAATTTAAAATCCAGTAACAGAGTTCCCATCAAGTATTTGTGCTCTAAGCTGTCTGGAAGCCTCTATATGTCAGAGATGTGAGACAGGCACTTTGTACCCCCTCCTCTACTACAGCTCAGACCTTTCTGCAGCAGTACTGTGGGATTGGAAAGCTAGTCTTCCACATACAAAGACTTTAGATTTATTCAGAACCCATGTATGCTTATTAATGAAGTACAGTAAAAGGAGTAATTAATATCCCTTAAATATTCTGAATGCTTTCTTTATACATAGTGGGTTAGAAAATTTGACTCTAATATGGCAGGAAAAAATAAAGGAAATTTTTACATTATTAATGCGATACGAAGTATAGCCTTTCCCATTAGATTTAATTCTTACAGTGAATATTCACGCTGTGTTTGTGACATTTTTAAAAGTCTGGATAGAGTCACTCCAAAGTGGGTGTTTGTGAAGTTAATAGAAAATTCTGGACCTTCAACTCTGATAAATGTAACTCTTGAGTACTATGAAAATTTTCATTTTCAGGGAAGCCTTGATATTTTATGGGAAATTTTTCCAGCTGAAAAATTTTATTGGCTCTGATCTCCATTCCCTGTGATGGATTGCGTTTGGAAATACCTGTGAAAAACAGTGTATTTGGTTTCAAGGAAATGAGCAGGAATGCATAGATGAAAGCATTGTAATTGAGGACATCCAGATCTGTTCTTACAAAAATGCTTGATATTTACATGGTCTGTTGCCTACATGTGCTGAAGAGCATTGCAAATATAGAAACTAAAACTCCGACAGAGTGAGAGCCAAGAAATTCAGCTGCATATGACCTTCAGAGTCATAGCCCAAACACTTGGAACACATCTGCATTGCCTGTCGAATTGTGCCGTTTGCAGTGCGACAGGTTTGGTGCTAGAACTGCTAAATATAATAATGGAGGCATATGAAGCATTGCAATCACAGCAAAGGAATACCTTGGTATATTTGTGAAGAGAATTGTGTTCAGAATTAGCAAGATGAGTTACAGATGCCATTCAGAAAAACAAGGTAATTCACTTCCTCTTCTGCAGAACATTCTCTTAAAAATTCTTTACGGTGCTTTAAAAGGATGGGGTGAGAAGAAAATATACATTATTCCTGAGAATCACTGTAATATTCAGGAACATGTGAGGAGCTTGTTTATTTGGACATTTAATCAGCAAGGTGTCTGTATAAGGAGAATACTGGCAGGAAGCTGAAAGATTTAAACTCAGTGACTGTGAGCCTCTGTTTAGACCTGTGTTTACCTATGCAGTGGAAACAGTGTTCCATACTCACACTGTGTGCTGCATCTCAATCACAGGTGTTCTTTCTGTGTCTTTTTATATTTCTTAGTTGAGGAAAAGAATACTTAATTTCATTGAGATCATATGAGATTTAACTCGATATTAAATTCTGCAGTGTTACTGATATGTGCAAGGGGAGAGATCTTGAAGTGCTAAAAATTATTAATAATGCTCACTGATTACAAGAATCTTTTCACATACAGAAGTCCCATTGTAATTGCT
This sequence comes from Phasianus colchicus, assembly GCF_987193195.1. Taxonomy (NCBI): domain Eukaryota; kingdom Metazoa; phylum Chordata; class Aves; order Galliformes; family Phasianidae; genus Phasianus; species Phasianus colchicus. The sequence continues at coordinate 13,116,032 of NC_143437.1, read as the reverse complement.
TTGGTCTTTTAGAGTGTTTTATTTGATCAAATCTGGCACAAAAGTTGTTAATTCTGAGTTCACTACATCTGGAAATATGTATCCGCTTGGGCCTCTTCTCTAAACATTAGATCTTCAGCTTTTGTTGAGCCCCTAGTTGAAGTCACCACCAGATTTCAGTTCTGTGGAAAAAGCACTTGTAAATCTCAAATAGTCAGTAATTGATCACAGTCTGGAATTGTAAAACTCCATCTAAATGTCTGAAATAGCTTACATTTGTGGTATGGTATGTGGTTTCAGTCCAGGTAAAGGAAAAGAGAGGCCTTAGAGAATACAGAAGTCTTAGGCTTTCCACTAACACAGTGGGTCAAGGGATAGTATAGTTGAAGTATCCCATCGTTAATGCTATGTAGTGAAATCAACTGCTTTTGACCCTCAGTATCCATTAGTCACAGGAGGCAAATGTTCCTTTTGTTCATATCCTGAGCAAACTGCTTGATTCTGTCTCTCCTTTATATTTTTTATTTTCCATTAGCTACAATGACAATGTAGTTACCAATTGGTTGATCAGCTATGATCTACCAATGCAGATTCGACTGTATTTTCCCCAAGGGATTATTTTGAAGACAAAAGATAAGTAGCTTCCTTCCTCCCCTTTGCCACCTCACTCCAACCTCCAAACCTCTCACTGATGCCTGCAGTATGCACTGCTGGATGAGCAGTGTGCTCAAAAGTGAGATTGTTTGGGTATTTGAGAAGCTAAATGTTGAGTTACAAAATGAAGTTTAAGTTTCATGCTTTTAAAAGAGTATAGCATAGTTCAGACAAGCTAAATGTACAGACAGAAGAACGAATGGGGCTTCTCTCTGAAGAGATGCATTCATTTACTGTGGGTGTATTTAGTTATCCTGTGTGAAGAGACTTCTCATAAATCCCCTCCTCCATTGCAAAAACATGACCCTATATTAGCACAGGTGATGATCAGTCCCTGAAAGCTGCAATAAAACTGAGTAAATGGAAGGCTCAAGGACTTGTCATTGCTCTCCTCTATTTTTTTCACCAGTTTCTGGGAAATAATAGTAATTTGAAAAAAAACAACCAATTTTGCTGAAGAACTGACAAGAAATAAAGGGCTTTCAGCCAGTGGTCACACTGATATTCGCCTCAGTGCAGCAGTCTGTCAAACAGATGAGGAGGATAGTGGTCTAATTAAAAAAAAAAAAAAAAAGAAAGAAAGAAAAAAAAGTAATATATGACTGACTCCAGCCTATGGATTTGGTAGAGAAGAGAAGATAGTTGTTATTGTTAATGTCACTTAGGGGCAAACCTCTTTCTTGGCAATAAACAGTGAAGGATGCCTCCAGAGAAATCCATCTGTTAGAATGCCACAAACTATCTGGTGGAGTACCTGCACTGCAGATGCGTGTATCTGCACCACTCCATCTGCTGAGCACATCATGTTCTCATAGTGGCTTTGGAAAGGGTACAGAAAGTTATGGTTTACTTACTGATGATTATAGTTTTGCACCTTGTAGACCACCATGGCCTTCTTTGACCTGCAGGCAAAGCCTAACTTATTCCTGAATTCCTCTGAGTTTGGTTTAGTAACAGCATTCCTCTGCTAGGGAAAGGATGGGATCAGTTTTCTTCTTAGACCACGATAAATCAAGAGTAAGTCAGTGGAGTTACACAGTCCAGGAAGAAGAGGGATGCGATCAGTCAGGCCTCAAGGGCTCACATGATTCTGCTGTAGCAATGTTCTGCTCTGCAAAGCTGAGCTCCTTTGCACTGGAAGCTGCCTGTTTTTCATCTGAGCGTTTCTTGGTTCAGTTAAAGAGGGAGAGTGGAAAGGGAGAACAAGGGAGATCCCCAGTGTGGCAGCTGAGGACAAACATCAAAACAATGGAGACTAACATCAGTGTTCTCACTTCAGAGGATCAGATCTCCTTAACTGTGTCCATAACTCTAATTAATGGATGTAAGGACTGGTCTGTGTGCCCAAGGCCAAACAGTTCACACTACATCTATGTCAGAGCAGACTGGTTGTGTTCGTACCTTAGAGCATTTGAAGAGGAACTCACCTGAGCACTGTGGAGTCCTGCCACAAAATTAGCATTTTGAGTGAGTTTTTTTTCAAGTCTGTTAAGATATTACTGCAGAACATTTGAAGTGACCAAACCAAGTCTGGTATCTGGTGCTTTTGGGAGCAGTCCTCAAAAGGTGTTTTGCTAGTGTGAGCCTCGGTGTGGTATTGGAGAGTCCAGAAACAATCAGAGAGTCAGCTAGCAGTTATTTATTATATGTTCTTGGGGTGGTTTGGTGTTGTTATTGTATTTTATGCTCATTTCTAGGGACCCTGTTATTAATCTAATTAAATGTTGTGTAGAAGGAAGTTTCCACTCGACTGCAGCTTCCTTGTCCTGGATTCTGTGCAATACTGCAGGAAGGCCTTTCCATTTGCACATGGACAGAAACTCTCAAACAAGAGCCTTCTCACACCTCCAGTGATGAGCCGAGTCCAGCTATAATCAACTGTGATGTTTCTGCACATTCTAGCTTGCTTAACAAGATCAGACAGGATATACTGCACTTATTAATGAAGGAGCTAGTTTTAGTCTTATCACTGTGATTTCTTTTTTATATCTCCATGTAGTTTTTCTGGCTGTCACAGGTTTTTTTGTTTTGTTTTGTTTTGTTTTGTTTTGTTTCGTTTCGTTTCGTTTCGTTTTGTTTTGTGAGACACTGGGTGATCTCATCAAAGAAAGTCTCATAATGGTTATTATTACTTTTGGATATCAGACTGCGCTTCTGTATTTCTGTTGACATTGACTGTTCTGTCAGTATATATGACTTAAAGGATGGTGCCTTTGGTAGAAAAGGACTTGGTTTACTACACATTGAGTAGTATCATAAGCTTTGATGAAATGTGAAGGAAATTTGTTATGATTCATCCTCAGTTTTTGAGAAGATGGGACTCAAAGAGATTCATGCAAAGGAGCACCTGTCCTGCTATTGAGCATTTCTCTTGAGAGCAGTGTTTGCCTATGTTTGTTGCTCTAGGAACAAGTTCGAACATGGATCACTTTTTAAAAACAACACAAGAAATGACAGAATCTGCTATGGGAACTCTTTGTCACAAAGAAAATTATATTTGCTCTACAAACATTGAGTTCTCCCACTTTTTAGGGACTGGATGCCACTCTCTGAATCATTGAAATAAAAAAAAAGAGACCTTTCTCTTGACTCTTGAGAATCTAAAGATGTGCCAAAATATACACAGATTTCATATTTTCCAGTAGCTACAAATCAGACCATTTCTCTCAAGAAAATCCTATTTTAGAATAGTCTCTTAGGTCACTTTATAAGTGCAAAGTGAACCAACTTTAGAAAGTAAAATAATTTGCCTTATAGGGTGAAAATCACCCCTTCACTTGTAGCCTTTGAATCATCTGTCCTTTAAGGAGTGATTTCTGATGAAGACTTGTGCTCTCGCTTCTACACAGCAGTGCTCTCTTTCAAAACACTGCCCTGGTGCATGCGCATGTATTTGCAAACGAACATAGGCACTATGAAACCCCTGTATTACAAGATATTTCATCATCTTATATTCCAGTTCTTCTGTTGCCTGGCTTCTTATGTTGTGGACAGAGCAGCTTTGTTAACTTTTTGTTTCTGCTCTGATTCTTGGTTTTACATTTCTTCCCCTTGTAATAGTCAGTACAATAGGGATTTTTTCAAGGCTGGACAAAAAGGAGGATAAAAATGGAGAGGGAAATTCTTTGAATCCCAAAGGCTACTTATTTCTGTCTGAACTGAATAAATGGCTGCATATAAATGTGTTTCTTCTTCTTTCAAAAAAAATGGTTGGCTTTTTTCTACTGACCCTGGGTGAGTCTGGAGTTACCTGAAACTGTTTGTACCCGTTCAGAAACTGCAAGCTTTCCCACCTGAATTCCTCCCCTGTCAGCTGGAGGGGGCTTTCAGGTGGGTGTTTGTTTCATTGCGTCTCAAAGAGATCAGTTCCTGTGCTGAAAGACAAGCCCAAGACAATGTTTTACTGAGCAGAAGATATTGTGAGGGACCAATTATCACATAAGCGGTTCTCACGGCTTGGGCTGGTACAGTGTGCCAGGTTGCACATTAACTTCTTTCACTGCTTTTTACCCAGTTTACTCAACATTCTCAAGTGGTGGCTTTGTCAATTGTTTCTCCTGCAGATATTTTGACAGATGATAGCCCCTTGATGCCAGTTTACTCCAGCTAATGAGAAATAGGCCAACGTGAAACTTTAGACCAAGTGACTGCTCTCATGGCGTGGAGGAGAGGTAGGGTTGGTTCTGTTTTGGAATAGCTATTAATTTTCATCTGACAAATAGATCTCCCAGTCCTGATCTTGGGATATTCTCTGTATATACTCGTTTAAAAACAAACAAAAATACCCAATAATTTTAACACAGTTACTTTTTTTTTTTTTCTCCACAACACCGTGCTTAAGTGTCCTCTGATGAGGGTACATTTAGGGTGCACGTTTGAGTCACATGAGTACAAATGTATTTCAAGAAGATTTATAGTCTTTCGTCGATTCCAAAGGAATGTATAATGACCAGGCAATTTTCAATGTAATTTTCCAATATAAATCTCACCAAAATGCTGACACAGTGTTATTAACACTCAGGGCTGGTATTGCTGCAAAGTGAAGAGATTTATGTGGAGAATAAAGCTGGCATCCTGTGAAAGCATCTAGGGAGAACTCCATACAAAGTGGAGCTTGCTAATTCATGTAGCTGTGTGTTAGGTTATAAGCTTTCTGTTGTATGAATATTGCATTGATTTATGAACTGTTTTTTCTTCTTTTGATCAGAGATGCAATAGTGAGGGATGACTGAAAGTGGGAAAAAAATCACTTTCCATTTTTTCCAGATCTGAATTTTAACTGTCTTAAGTATTTTCCTTTAGTTTAATCCCGTTAGATGCTGAATGCTTTCCTCAGTCTCAAAACAATGTAGGAGCTGGACTCAGGCAGAGGTTATTGTTTCTCTTTCATCCTTTTGTATTTTTCCTTTTTTTAAATAAGAAGTGACAATGAAGGCCTGAAAGAATGATGCTTAGAATTGAAACAGTTCTTAATGCCATGTATCTGTGTGTCCTTGTATCATTTTAACATTAAAACATTACAGATTTTAGAAAAATCTGTACTTTACTTTTATTTTACTTTTATTTTAAGCCAAGATGGAAAGATTAACATAGATGACATTCTTTCTTTTTTTTTGTTTGTTTTCCTTTCTATGCGTAGTTTCTCTTTCTAAGCTAGAGGACATATTTAATAGCATACAGAGAGCTCTGTTTTCTCTAGAAATTAATGAATACCAATAATAACGAGGAAGTTTATGTTTGAATTCCATTTTTTTTTGTTTGCAGAAGCTAAGTTCCTTAAGCAGTAGGGGATTTGTGATGTGATAGCAGAAACTATCCTATCCTTTCCATACATATTTGTGCATATGTGTATGTGTCTTGAGGTCTTCATTAGAAGCAACAGCCTGCAAAAACAGTTGTGCTATTTAGATGATTTGGTCATTCCTCTTTTATAAAACTGTAATAGGAATTATTATTTGGAAGACCTCAAACCAGACACGCATGCACAAGATAAGGGAGATTTTAAAGTGATGTGATGGCAAAGCCCAGGTCCTACAGTGCACCTCTAGATCTGCTCAGCACAGCAGTGCCTGTCTGGTTGTGACTGTTGCAGATTCCGTTCCCGAAAATGCTATTACTTATGCATGAATTTTGGCACTTTGTTTCCCAGTATTGGCTATGAATTGTTGAGAGTCAAAAACCAAAGGATGAGAACTCAGATGCAAAGGAATCCTGACATCATTACCTATTAAATTATTCAAGGCAGTTGGGCATTCATGTTTGTCTGATGCTAAGCATGTGTTTAATACGGGCTATTGGGACTGGGTGCTGGTCAGATGAGGAGAGCAGCAAAGTTTACAACAAAATTCAGGTGCAGAAGCTCAGCTCTGAAATGGCCCTCTCTGAGTTCAGTGGGAACTGATACAGCTTAGCACTGACCAGAATCAGGCTTTGAATATCTGTAGAACCGTAAGAGATGTCTGCAGAAGAGTCTGCTTAAGGATCTCTTATTTGATTTTAATTTCTGAATGTAGTGGGATCTGGAGGATTGTTTTGTGAAATGTGGCTGGCCGATGGACCAGAGAGATCCTACTCCAGGGGGCTCATAATCGCAATCAAAGAGAAAGCATATTGAAAAGGCTCCAGCAAGATAGACTTTAAAAAATCTCTTTTCTCACATATTTAGTCTGAACTAGCAATAACAACTTCGATGCAGGGCATTTCCTGAGGATTAATGACTGTCTGGGGTCATCATCTCCTCCCAGTTAGTTATTAATCCCCAGGAAATACTCTGTGCCTTGATCATTATTGCTTAATTAGCATTGAGAATGTGGGGGGTTTAGGTTTCTTTTCATGCATCCTGTGAATTGCTAGGGTGGAGGTTTCTTTCATTAACTTGCCCTTTTCGGTCTAGATGGGAGCGTGAGCTTTTCTTGCTGTTTGCAGGTTTGAGAATTTAGTCACAGGGTTAAACCTTTTCAAGCAATTTGAGTTCCATGTGAAAGCACCACTAACGGCCCACATCTGCAGTGCATCAAGAAATGCCCCTAGCCCTGCTGAGAAACACTGGGTGGCACAGACAGTAGAAGGAGTCTGGGATCAGAGGATGCTGAAAAAGGGCAGGAAGAATTGGACGTGAAGAAAGGGAAAAGGAGTGGAGATGTGAGGCGCTTCCAATCTCAACAAGGCTTTATTGACCACTGAGGAAATTCTCCTGTCATATGAAAGTTCGTAACTTTGGGAAATTTGTATGCTCCAAGAGGAGAAAATCTGCCTTGTTCAAAGATCCTCAACTGCAGCCAACTAAATGCATTTGATTAAAAGAGGGAAAATACCAGTTCTGAATATGGCTTGCATTTCCCACTCTGGAGGAGAGGACGAAGTCATACAGAGTCCCTCTTCAAATGTTCTGCAATGGGACTGAGATCAGGAGGGCTGATTCATCCCATACGTGCTTTGCTATTCCCTATATAAACTAATGACCATACTGTGAGATGCACACTGAGAAGTTTGTTAAGGTTGCTTACGGATATCTTCTATGTTGCTGAACTGTGACTCCTGATGACACAGTGATGGAACATGACCCTCTCTTTTACTCTGGTCTTGAAGGAACTGGAAATCTTCAAGCACAATACATCTGTTGATCTACTTATTATGGATGTAAAATTCAATGTATCTTGATAATTCTTTTTGAAAAGGAAATATCAAACTTTCTGCTCAGAAAAATCATAATGTGATGTTTCAACATTATCAAGACTTCTGTTTTAGGACGTTTTCGTAGAACTCCATTAGGAGAGGCAATAAGAGCTGATTTGGTGATGTTTCCTGGACGATTCTCTTTACTTTTACTATTGTGGGAACTTCTGTCCAAGTCTCCTTGGAGGTCTTTTTTTGTTCCTATGTGGTTAAGTAACATTTGCAGCAATCCAGACGTTTTACTTAGGACCAGTAGGTGTGAACTGTGTTATAACTTGGAGTCAAGAACCCTGTCCGAGAAAAATATCTGGCCTCACAAATAGCTATATGACTGTAGTGAAAGCACACAGACATGCAGTATGTTCACTTTGCCCACAAAGTGCTTATTATTTTTCAGTTTCTAAATTCCCTACCTAAATATCACATTTAGTTTTTTAGCTTTGTTCTGTATGAATGACACATTTAATTTAGATCTCTGATTTTCTGGAAGAACAAAGGTCTGTGTATAGATTGAAAACTCCATTCTTAATAGAGGATAAGCTAAAGAAAAATTGAGGTCTGGGATTCTGGAGAGACACCATTTCATTCAGAAAAGGGGGTACTATAAAAGTAATAGTTGCTTATTTGTTAGTTTGAAGATACTGTGACATGCAACAAAATATATTTGCCTTTTATTGAAGTTAACTTTCAGAGTAGCTATGTTCTTTTTTTCTTTTTTTTTTTTTTTTTTTTTTTTTGTGGAGAGAGGGAAAAATAGATGTGCACAATCTCATGTATTTTTAAGTTTATGAGGCCCACTGTAACAGAAATAATTCAGCTGAATAAATAGTATATATAATTAGCTCAATAGACATAAAAAGATATGGCTGGTTTTGACCTTAACCCTGATGAACATAAATCTAATCTTCTTTTCAGCTATTTCCTTAAATATGGAAAAAGGCTTTTGCCAGAGTCAATGGCAACTATATATTTTAGATTCTCCATAGAGTGAGCTATAATGTTCTCATCCACATCTTGGTCTTGTAACTGACCTCTGACAACAAATGTATGGCCAAATCAAATGATAAAAAGCATAAAAATGGGGGATGGAATTGAAAAAAAAGTCATTCTTCAGATGATATATGTAAATATCAATTAATGAGACACATTGCCTTGTACATTCAAGCTTGTAGCAATGTTCCACAGTGAATAGGTTCCAGGGCTTCATCACGGATATTTTGCATGCTTGTGCTCATATTAAAGACCAAAAATAAGAGACCTGAATTAAACAAAGAGGCTATAGACCTTAATAGATTTGATCAAAACAAAATGTGTGGGAAAATCTTCTCTGCTTACTTGGAAGATAAATCAACATCGTAAGACAAATCAAATCATAAATATTGTTTCTTTGCATTTTTCTGTGCACAAAGTAAGGACAGTCTGAAATATGAAACAATTATGCCAGAGATCAATTTCTGAAAAAAAAAATATTGTCAAGTCAAGACAAGAAAGGAAATGAAGCACAAGATGAGCAGTAATGAATCTGTGACGATATATGATGCTAGAGTTGTGCACCTAAGTCCAGCTGCCTCGATATCACTGGGAAAGTTAAAACTGGGAGTCCTGCAGAGGGATCCAGAGATTTCCATGGCTCTGTCCTCTTGGCCTTTGGTCCTCCTGCTGTCATCTATCAGCTTTATCTTACCTCTTAATCTGGCAGACCGAACTCTTCACAGATACTTAGGCATCTCTCTGAGAAAACAGACTTCCAATCTTCGTTCTCTGAAGCTCTGATGACAGAATTATTTTTATAATATGTTAGAAAAGGCATAACCCAGTAGTACTGTTGCTCAGCTGAGACCTCTGGTACAGGAAAATGAAGGACGATGAAAATAACTGTAGGAAAAGACAAATCTTTGAGGATTTAACATGTGTAATGCCTGAGTAGAAGCCATCTTTCTCCATATGATTCTGCTATAGCCTTGTATCACCCAACACACCCGTGGACAGCTGGGTCTCAATTTGCTTAGAAAAATTAGCACAGAATTAGTGGGCAAAATTATTCAGGAAATTGGAATAGACCTTAGCACGGTTCCTCAGTTCTGCAAAATGGCATCTGGATCGTACTTTGAGCCTAACCTAAAAACACTGTGGGAACAAGATTTTACCATTTTATCCATATTAGATAAGTATTTTGTCTCCCCGTTGCAGTGAGATGAAATGTGGTTGTCGTTTTGCAAGTCTGAGCCAAAGAGTGTGGAATCATCCCAGTATTTAGCAAAGAGGTTACACATAATGCTTCATTTTTACTGACAGGATTCCCATTTTTAAAACTGCATATTGATCTAGAAATCTGTGCCAAAATTCAGATGGTTGCAGCCTTGTTTGAAGAACCTGAACTCTCAATATTTTGCCCGTAGACTGCAATGATACTAATGGAATAGAGTGCTACATGAATCTTGTCAGTGTAAGATCTGCAGTCAACTGAAGTGAGGCCAGGGTTTTATCCTCCACCTAACAGAATGGATTGTACCATTTCTAATCCGCTCACCCCTAGAGAAAATTTTGGTTCAATTTTTTGGGATTACTAATGCTGTGTAACAGCTCACCTTGAAGGGCTGTGCTCAAAAAGCACATTAGAGACCACACAGCTGTTTGATCTGGTAGTGGAAGGATGATAACGCAGAGAAGATGATTGGAATCAAGGCTTCTATTTTAATTCTTACTTCTGCTGGTGGCAAAGGCAGACCTCCATTTAAATTGTGTAATGTATTTCCAATAATCTAGCTCCTCTGTCTGTCCAAGGACAGACCAGGACTGGCAGGAGGAGATCTCTGAATCTGATCTTTTTTCAATAGGTGTGGCAGAGCAGAGCTAGAAAAAAAAGCAGAAAGCACAGTATTCAGTGTAGTGCAGAGCAGAAGTCCATCTTATTTGATGAACAATGTAACTGAGACAGAAAACAGGATTACAGGGACTCACAATCACCATAGCTGGCCTGTACCAAGAAAAGGAAACAATGGAATTTGAAATCATATATCTCAGCCTTCTGTTTCCCTGTCCTTCAAGGAAAGTAGTGCATGGATGGTACATCTGCACCTAGAGATTTTAGAGGAACACTTAGTTACTAGATGAGTATTATTAATACTGCTTCAAACAATACGTAGGAATAGTTAAAATCTTACTTGCTTTTGAAAATCTGCCCCTATTTATTCTGTAGTGGACAAAAAGCTCTTTTTTTCCCTTACTTTCTCATTATTTTGGGAAAATAAGTTATCTTTCTGATATGTACAAGATCTGAAAACCAGATGTTATCGTCACTTGGTTATAGCTCCGCTGGTACAACATGTTTTGTTTATTGAAGAAAAGACATGGTTGAAATTAGATCTATGTGATACATGTCATCAAGCTTCATGTATTTGCAAATAATAAACAGTTTGCAGTGCATGACTTGGGTTCATGTGTTGCAGCTCAGTGCCATTTTAATATGGGATTCAGAACACAAGTAGTACCGCAGTATCTGTCTTTAAGTCAGAAGGTAACTTTAAAAAATGTTATTGAAAAAGGCATCAGTCATATGCTGCTTTCCTTTGTTAAATTAGGAAAGATGGACTCCGTCTTGTGGCATCTGTAGTTTAAGTAAACATAAACTCTGGCCCAAATATCATAACCATCATTTCCTCAAAGCTAGCAATGCTAAACCAAAATGCAGTTTTATTTGGCTAACCCCAAAGTAGGATGTGGTCGTCAGCCTCTGAGGCCACACGATCAGGTTTCAAGTAGACACCACCAGAGCTATGCCCTTTTCTTAATTGGGAAAGTCATGAATGTATTCCTCCCAGTGCCATCGTTGTGTTTAACAAACAAATGTAACTATAACAACAGGTACACTAAAACTGATGTCTGCATGCTCCTTCTGCACCAGGACAGAGTGGGAGTGCCACGATGCTGCTGGGCTCAGAAGATAAAAGACATTGGGAAGTGGTGATTGTCAATGGAAAAGGCTAATTCCTGTTCAGTGTTATTCCTATTCTGCTATAAGCACGGATCTCTGCACAGTGCTGCCAGACACTGAATGCTAACCCAAGACTACTGCTGTCTGGAGGACATTTATCTGAGCTTGAGCAGAAAGTTTCCTTTCCCCAGGGGGATGACAAATATAAAACTGAGTGGTATATGGACACAATGTGCCCGGTTGTTCTCCTTTTTCTGCACATGCAAAGGATGCACGTGAGATCATAGAATCATAGAATCATAGACCTTAAATATCATCTAGTCCAACCACAACCTAACCATACTACCCTAACTCTAACAACCCTCCACTAAATCATGTCCTTCATCTAACCTCAGAGATTCACATGAACGATGGGCTAGAGCTTTAGGATTGTGCTAATGTAAGTGCCAAGTTTTCCTGGTACAAATGGCTGCCAATTCATTGGTTGTTTGGTTGCAGTGGGTGTAAATAAGCTGTTTTGGTCTGACTGAGAACATGGCTCCCTAGGCTTTTAGGTTCTCACTTTCTCTCTACCCCCTTTGCTTTTCCTTTCATGTTGCAAGCACCTCAATGAAATGAAGGGATGAACAGATGATAGAGTCAGTGCCCCCCAAGTTAATGACCAGCACTATATTCACAAGCTCGTTTGGTTTTGTTCCTATTCGTTGCTTCAATGGTGCCAACGAGAAGGAATTAATTTTATTGAGGACAACTCAATGAATTAAATGAAAAACTGCTCACTTGGCTGGAAAGGCATTGACAGACGGCACAGCAGCCGGTCAGATTTGAAAAACTTTACATCTCCTGGGCTTGGGGAGAGAAGGGAGAAGAGAAAGAAGGGGAAGGAAGGTCATTGCAGATAAGCTTCCAGGCGACTATTTCAAGGCCTTTGAAAAACAACAGAGGCAAGCTGCAGTCTCTTATTTTGATTCATGGGTCCCCCCTCTCTTTTGTTCGTTGATGCACTAAATCTGTTCCTTAGCTCCCCTCATTTCAATAAACACCCAATAAGAAACTAATCGTCGTATGGTGAATTAAAGAAGAAAAGGTGCTCAGAAGAAATGTTATGGTCGTGGAAGTCTCTTAGGCATTGTAACCATCTGGTGCACCACAATTAGTATGAATGGGAGAATTGAGTCCCAAATAACTTCTTTTGGGTACAAATAATAGCCATCACCCTGATTTGTATTCTTCACAACAGCATTGCCCCATCATTTCACATCACATCTGCACATTTCATTGATTGGGCACTGTGCTAGCAATAAGTTACTACACTTAATTAAGCCCACATAATTCTCTTCAAATGAGCAGAAAAGTTTGTGTATAGGACCAAAAGAAAGGGGGCTGCAAATGAGACTTTAGTGACTCCACTTTGTATGAGTTATTGAGATGGATGGTGATCCCATGCCACCAAGGTTTTCCTTCAACATAGGAAAACTGTGAAAGCATTAGGCAGCTCAACAGCTGTGTATAATCTGAGGAAGGCCTGATTTCAGACAAACATTCTGCTGGAGGTGATTGAAACCCCATTGTAGCATAATCTCGCTTTTCAGAAAGTGTTACAATTCATTTGATTTGATTTCTCGGGTGCTTGGCTTTCGTGGCATCATTAAAAACTCTGTAAGAAACTGAAAAATGGAGTCCTCTGCAAAGAAGCATTGTCCACTCTTCAATTATGCATCACTTGAGTGCTAGGAGAGAGAATTGGCAGGAAACAGGCAAACGTAAGCACTGGGGTAAGTATTACTGAAAATAAAAACCCAAAGATCTGCTTTCCCAATGGGAAAGAGTGAGGGTGTCAAATCCTGAAAAAAGATTTTTTTCCCTTATTTTCCTTCAATGCTTTGGTTTTCTAATTATTAGCTTAAGTGAGGAAAAACACATTCCTTCAGCTACATCACTATGATATGTTATCACTTCACACGGGTTATTGGCTGTTTCTGAACTCTTCACACTGCTGTGACGAGCTGCTGAGCTGGCTGGGGAACAAACCACCAGGAATGTACTGTTGAGTCCAGTTGCTCAGGATCAAGCCCAGGAAGCTTTTCTGGAATGTTGGGGTCCCTGGGAAGCACAATAGGAAACAAAGGACAAGGTTACGGAGAAAGAAACAACTTAAAAGAAAATGAGAGCAAACCTCTTTCTTGCTCAAAGGAAGAGTTTTTAAATCAATGTTTTCTCATTCCACCCAAGCAAAGCTACAGCAACCTGAATACGTTTTTCAGAACAAGTGGCAAAATATCCCGTGAATGCCGCAGAGGTCACTTCACACACTCGGTCTGCCCCTCATTTGTTTATCTAAATGCTGACAAATTGCAGCATTTTAACAACATATCTCTGGTACTGAACTTCACGTGCACGCCTTGCCCTCTATCATTGAGCTGATAATGAGGCTACGCATAAAGCCTTCATTCACTGCAATAAAGGCTTCTGACAGTGATGAATACCAAGTAGAAGAATTAGGTGGTTTACAGGAGAATATGCTATTGTGTAAAACCTCTATGCCTTTTATCAGCCCTTCTGCTCATTTTCAGTTCCTTCACGTAAGCCGACTCTGCAAGCGTTCCAGCAAGCTTTCCTCTCCTTTCTTCTACTTTTAATGAGGCTATCTTCCAGAAAGCACAGATAAGATGCTGTATCAGCGATTATCCGCCTGTCCTCCCTAAAATGCCTGAGACCCCTTTCATTTCACCAGCTGATGATAAACATTCAAAATACTGGTGCCTAGGATGTTTCGCTGCAAAGTAATTCATAGCTGCAGTCTTGTGCATGGCATGGCACAGCAGCTGTCTGTCACTGGGAGATCTTTCTTGTAACAAAAGCAGCCTTGTCTTTGCGTTTCTTTTCAAAAGCATCAACTAATATCCCTTTTAGATGGGTATGTTTGTAGAAGAGGTGACTTCTGGGATGGTTTTTTTAAAATTGCTGGCTGCAGTGGATCAGATTAACATTTCATTGTTCACGTCTGAGCTCTGGGCTGATTCTAGGAGCTAAGGGAAATGTGGAGAAAGCATGCTGACAGATTCTGATAGAATATCTGATTTGACAGAACCAAAGAACCCAACTGTGTTTTTATCCTTTGGACCACATTGTAGTCATGAGGTCAGCTCCTGATCCCATCTGCCTCAGTGTACCCCCCTCCACAAACACAGCCATGAAACATTTTGCCTCTGAGTTTGTACTGAGCTTGATCTCTGTTAGAAGGGCACAACTGCAGAAGGATGAATGCGAGCTGATTTGCATGGAGGGCTGATATAAATGGAGAGACCATTCAGCTGCACTTCACTTGAAGTGTGAAATAGTTCAGTGCTATACTGAGCTTTTCATCTGTTTTCAAAGAGCAAAAGGTAGCAGCAGAAGGCCAAAGCACTTTCTCTTTTTTTTTTTTTTTTGTAGAAACCACCTTTATTCTGAATGTATTCCAGCAGCAGCCAAAAGGGTGTCTGCTCCATCCCTTCTCATCCTTCAGGCATGTTCATTTGGACAAAGCCTGCCATCACTGCCCTTTTCCCATTCTTGTCTCTTTGGCCTCCCCTTCCCTTGCCTCACCCAGGCGTTTCCTCACTGACTTGCACACTCTTACCTTTCCCTAGCACCTAGTGTTACTCTTGGGCACTTTTCTGTGCTTGTCTGCCTTTTTTTCGTTGTCTGCCTGTTATGTTCCAGGTACTTCTTGCACTTCTGGATGTGCCACTTCCCTACCCACTGTTCCAGAACTGGAGGCCCCGGCACTGACTCCTCCTCCAAGCTTTCAGAGGCAGCTGGGAGCATCCAGGCTGTTTGCAAAGGTATTCACTGCCTTCAGCCGTGGCTGGGAGATGTGGGAGTGCTCGGTGACCCATGTGCTTCCTGCTGGCTGTTTTGGAAACTGTTAGTTATTGACTTTAACTGTTTCTTGACTCCTTTGCATTTCTCAGTCAAAGATATTCCTATCCCTTTAACACGCATCCTCCCTTTAAAAAAAAAAAAAAGTGGAGACAGAGAAGGGAATAGCGTCTCATTAAATGTACATGACACTGAGGATACAAAAACATCAGCATGGGACGAATTTACTAATCAAATGCAGACCTGGTCTACATTGTAGTGTGACACTGGAAAGGAAATATCTCTTCAAAAGGTTTATTTTAAATCCAAAAGAAAATTAAGGCAGGGAATGTTGAAATACAGAGGAGTCCAGAGGGGTAGGGAGAGAACTGGAAAACAATTGATGCAAGTAGGGAAGTGGAACCCAGGGCAGAGGGAGTAGCAGCAGGCCATATTGTGTGCAGAGAGCTTCAAATTACCCCATCTGAAGGGGCAAAGTAATTGTTGTATCTGGGTAAAGCATCACCATTTCTCTTTCTGCTTTCTCTGGAAGAATTTTACAGGTTTTGCACTGCAGTTTATTTCTTCCTTACCCTGAAATGTCACCATGAAGCCCAGCCCACCAGGCTTGAGCTTCAGGTATGGTGGCTGTGGCAGCAGTAGAGTTCAGGAGTTCCAGGTGTTACTCACACACTGCTGAGCCCCACAGCATTGCACTGACAACCATTCACGTGGCCTCATTTAAACCAGATCTGTGAAAACCAGACTAGTGAATTGATCTGAGTTTATCATTTCCCAAACCTGGATCTGCTCAGTGCCGTGCTTTGCAACGCAGCCCCTCCGGCAGGGTCTGTCTCTCCAGGAGGCTGTGGGCTGTGCTTGGTGCTGGGAACAGCTTGTGGGGTGGGCACATGGCATTTCTCAGATGGAAAGATAATTGTTTTTTTCACAGACTTTGTGGGAAGTTCCAATTCTTATTGTTCATCCTCGCTCTGCCTTTCATTATGAGGGGTGTTGGGTCCCCTTGCTGCTGTAATGAGAACCAAGAAAAACATAATAATTCAAAGGGAAAATGTGAAAATGCTCTTTAAAATAAGATGTGAAATGTTATAGCTGAAAGATATATGTGAAGCACTGGTTACAGGATGCTGGAGCAAAGGCAGCTTAGAAGTTTTCTGTTTTTCTCTTTCCATTATTCTTTCAATGGATGAACTCTCCTTTTTGTTTCATGCAGAGTCTCTGAACACTCAGAGGCACATTTTTGGGTTCTGTGAAGTTGAAGAGAACTGTTTTCACTTTAAAACTTTATTTCTTGGAGTCTTAATTTGTTGGACTCACAAGATGTGGGGTTTTGTTAAGGAAGTGGGTTTCTCCATGTATTTCCTTCTGTCTTTGGGCACAAAATCAGTTGTTTACAAGTGGCAAAATTGACACAAACTACACCGGGCAAATACATGCATTCTCCCATCTCTTCAGAAGACTCTTCCAAACATTTTGTTGCTGTTTTTTCCTTCTCAGACAGTGTTGCCATACACCATATGGCACATTACGTTTGCCATACAGGCCCCAGGCCCCAGAAAGTTTGTAGGAAAGTATCCACTTCTTTCACTTTGACCCCCTAAAATCTTGTTTTCTCTCCAGTGTGCGTGTGCTCTGAATGTTAGTTCATGAAAATAGACGCAGTGAGGGTCTTTTTGGTTGTGTTACATGAGAGGAAACACGTTTTCAAAGGGGAGGTGCCTTCTGAAGAGTGCAGGGGTGCTGTGGAGCACAGCGGGGCAACTGTGTGTGGAAAACCATCCAATTCTTGCTGGCTTCTTACAAGCTGCCCACAGAGTATAAACAATGTCAGACATACGATAAATGGATTCATTAAAAAAATAATTAAAAAAAAATCATAAAAGCTCTTCAAATTGTAAACTTGGTTACATTTTTCAGAGACAGTTCCTGCAACAAATTCCTTTCAGTCTTATTTATGAGAAACCAGTGGCTTCTGTAAATGTGCATGGCTGAGTCCCAAGTCCTTGAGGTTTGATGGGAGAAAGAGCTTTCAACAAAGATGCTATGGCAATGGGTTGTCCCTTATACCAATTAATCATGAAGAAAATCTGCCACACATCTGTCAGAGCAGGTTTCTTTCTCAGTCCTTGCCCTTAGCACTTGAAGACAGCATGGCTGATCGGACAGGGTGGCTAGAAAACAAAAATACAAAGTGCCACCCCTCTTGTGGTGCTCTGTTCCTGAGGACAGGCTGGCTCTGCCAGCAGGATTGGCTCTTCTCATGCCCTTTGTGGTGTTTGCTCCAGCCAGCATTGCTCTTTGAGTGGGCAGAGTTGAGGAGGTCATCATCAGTTTGGCTCATCTTCAGTCTGAACCTGACTTTGCCCTTGAATGGTACCAGCATTCAGACCCCATCCGTGCTTGTCCTTTACTTATTCTCTGCTTCTTCTGCTGCTTTGCAAGGCAGTCTCTAAGTTTATAACATGGGCAAGTCTTCCACTCCTCCTCCTTCTCAGCAGCATAGATATGTTGTAACAGAGATGATTTCAAAGGGATTTAATCAATCGGGCTGCCAAAGGACTTCATGCAATAGAGTTATGCGTAATGGGAAAGCCTTTTAATGAGGAGGATGTGTGCCACAGCGAGCAGCTTCAGGTTTCACTGCTAGATGTGCAGGAGAACAAACCTTGGCTTGGAATAGCCTGTGACTTCACATCCCCGTGCAGATCTGAAGGATGTTTAAACTTCAGCAGGTAGCTGGACTCAGAAAATGCTTTAAAACAAGGAAAAATCTAGGTCACGTAGAACAGGCTGTCTGTCAGCAGAAGGACTCAGTTGTATCTTTTTTTGTCTGTTTTGGTAAGGGAAGGTCAGGAAGGAGATATGAACCACAAGCTGATTCAAAAATGTTTTATTTTTTGTAAACAACTCCATCTGGAACTAGTAAACTTTCAAAGTTTGAGCCAGCCCCTCGCCACCTCCACACACCCCAGCCTGCCTGAACTGAGTCCAGCAGCAACCATTGATTTCCATTGCTTTACAGAGCTGGGACATGATCACACCACCTCTGGGCCAGAAGAGAATACAATCACTCATTCTGAGTCATTACATAAGCTAAAGTATGTGATTTATTAAACCACAAAAAATAGGTTGTACTAACACTGAGAGTCTGACTTGAAACCACAGAAGGAGCGACATGCAGAGTTAAGGCTGGGACTCCCTCCTTAACCTATTTGTGGTGCTTGGACATTGTGTGTGACCTGTGAAATCCCCCTGTTCTGGAGGCTGCCTGAAAGGCAGCAGACAGACGAGGATGGCATTTGAGCCTCAGAGCTGATTTGTCTTGCTTTTGTGGGCTTGAGTTGTGTTTAGCAAAGTGACGATTTAATTTTCATTTTTGGTTTGGTTGGATCCTGTTCTAGTCTTCCTAGACTTGGCCCATTACTTTGGAATTCAAAAGAGCAAATATATAAAATGATAAATAATAGGAAACATTTGGAAATCTAAAATGTTTCAGTGAAATATACAGGCAACTCTCCCAGATAGTCTGTGTTTTATTTCTCATTTTCAGTCTCAGTGGAGCTATCCGAGACACCACCTATTAATGAGTTCTTAGGGATTCCTTACTCTGTAGGTCACCGCACCAAGAACGCATAAAGTTGCCAAAGTGCAAATAGCAAACAGTGTCTTCAGCCTTCACTGTCTACCTAAAGTCTGCACGTGTCAAGCCTAGATTCTTATTACTGGAGCATATTCTGGTTATTGCCTTACTTTTTTATATTGTCTCTAGGTCTCTGTTACTGGCCAACAGGGAATACTGGGGAATCCTGCCCCAATATTGCTATCCCTCTGTTCTTAAAATACTTTTTTGAACAAGTCATGTGCTTAGCAGTGTGTGCATTTAAGATAGAATGGGCTGTATTAATTGGTTTGCACTCATAAGTAATTAATGCTATGTAAAGATATTACTGAATGCATGGATTGGATTGTTGGCTTCCATGCTAGTGAGCATGAAAGATTTGTTACAGACAAACAGTGTTTTACAGTCTTCCATTCCTCATAGACAAGCAGATTTGAGCAAAGAGCATCAAGGATTTCAGTGCATTAAAGTCTAAGCAAAAAATGTGCCAGTCTTAGGCAATGACATAGGGAGGGATGATCATCAGCATCTTCTGATGTTGGCTGTGGATATGAATATCCAACAGCACAGAACATCGTTTCCTACATGAGCAGGTCGGGAATGTGTTTCCACTTCACTATGAGCCTAATGCCACTATGCAAACCTGTTCTGTAACAGCTCAGGCTTTTAGGTAGTTGGTTTAGGTTTCTTTTGCTAACAAGAGATGCTGAATAAACAGCAGATGTGATATTTGAGACTTCTCTAGAATTTAGGGGATGTAACAGTTGTTTTACCCTTCTTGTTTCTCATGATTTTCTCTGCCATATGGGGCTATTCTGGATGAAAAGACGGTATCCCAAGCCAGGCAGTACTGAATATACTACAAGGAAATGCATTACCCCAGATTCTGCCTGCATTTGAAATGTTTTGGAGTTTAATCATCATGTAGTTTCTTCTGGCACATCTGTACTGCATGTACTGGAGACATTTTGAAACGGTCCCCATTGATGTGCAGGATTTGAAGCGACCATTTCCATTAGACCAGTTTTCAGTAAGTCTGAGCTCATCACGCCCCAGGAGTATGTTAGATCTAGTGAATGCAGCCTTAATGCCAAGAGCAGAGTCATCTGGGAAAGTTCCTCCTTCTGTGTGTGAAACTCCTGTGAGCTCATCTTTGTCAGAGATGGTGAAGATGCCAGTGGCTCCTTCTTGCCCAACACCCTTCCACCTTAATGTCCTAAAACAAGAAGAGAAAAACAAGATATATTCTGATGTTTGTTTGTGGTGGTATTATTTTTTTTTTCCTTTTAGTTCAGGGGCATCTTTCTAGAAAGAAAAATACCCAAGCACATACTCTCACATTACAGTGACATATGTGCCACCATAAGACTGAAGACCCTGTTGCTGCTGCAGCATCTTCCATTTTCATGGTTTCACAAAATATCAAAACAAAACTGTCAAAATATAAAGTGACAAAACTACACCTAGCCTATCCATAAATCCATCCTTTGCAATCCTTGCTCTTCATTCCCTATTTGTTCGGTTCTCTTCAATCCAAACTCCACCCCACCTACAAATCTGAATTGATGAAGACGTAGGAAGAGCCACGTGGAAGAGCCAGAAGGGATGCAGTATAGCCAAATATGGGGCTTGAGCATTAACAGCAGATTGTGAAGTATGATTAGGCAATGAACAAGTAATTAGGAAAACTAAAATTCCAGTATGGGCATGCAGTTTTAGCCATGTAGGTCTCTTTACAGCTGGTCTACTTTTGGGGGTGAAGATCTTAGGAGGTGTCTGCAGAGCACTATCATAATCTTTCTTGACTCTGACCCAGGGCTCTGGTCCCAAGGCAGACAAAAGAAACCGCAAAGCAGAAAGAAACTAAATAATCAAGCAGCTAACCTCCTGACAGCTCAAGTTCCTCCACCCTTCCTGGCTATGGTAAGTGCAGGACTCTGACTCTCAAAGCATAGCATTTCAAGCAAGGCTGAGGGTGTGGCAAAGCACAGAGAGGCTCCTTGTGCAGCCTCCTGCCACATATTTGAGGAAACCAAATGTGTGAATCAGTGCTGATGGGCACACTGGGGCATGGCAGGATTGGTGCCGTATCACAGAAGCCCTGGACAATCTCTGTCTCTGCATGGTCGCTGTGTGTGTCCAGCGTAATGTTGTCTCCAAATGGCTGCTGTGAGATGTGATGGGAGCTTTCAAGAATGAGCTTGCCTACCAGAAAATTGTCTGCTTCAGTGAAAGGGCTGGCTAGAAGGCTTGGGACATGTCCCGATTTTCAGCTGCCAGAGGTGGCTCCCGTGAGCACCATCTTGGCATGCCCACCAGGACCCTTCCTTCCCTCCTTCATCCCCACTGCCTTTTATCAGGAGATCCCAAGAGTCACTTGAGCCCTTTGGATAAACAAGGTTTCATTGTATGTTGATTATTCCCGTGAAAGAGCAAACTAGGCCAGAGAGTACAGGGCCCAACTCCTCCTCACCCTAGCAGAGATTTTTTACTCATGCAGGTTTGCTGCTTCTGGGAGAGCTATCCACATGTGCATCAATACAGGAGCAAGGCTGGAACAAAACTCACAGTTTGTTTACTACATGGAGCTCTTGTCTGCAGTCGGTTGCATTAATTGTGCAAACTCTTCAGTTAATAAAATGCATTGTAAAATTACTCTTGGAAAAGAAGTCACTGCACATGGGAAGCAGCTACTTTCCCAGACAAAAACACTTAATAGTTTTAATATTCTCCCTTCTTATACTCCAGAGCAGAAGTCTGTGTTTAGGATTTACAGGCAAAAGCTTATGTAGGATTTATTAGTCTTTAAAAGATATCATTTGCTACTACTTACCATTTGTGTATTTATTTGTGCATTTAAAGAGAAGAAGGGAGAAAAATCTTGACCTCTGCCTTTCTCTGTCCTGGACTGTGGCCCTGTGTGCCAAGTGTTATCCGGTACAGAGATTTTCTATAAATGAGTAATAATAAAGCCCTGAAAATAGCTTTGATATTTTTAATGGAAGTGCTGAATTGACCTTAGCTGTATAGTACCACGAAAGGTGCTGCTGTAATAAAGGAATGACTTCATCAGGAAATCAGGAAATCCTCATTCAAACCTCCAGATATATAAATATATCCATTTATTCCATTGTGAATCAAATGATGCCATGTCCTGTAATTAAGGATGCTGGCAGCCAAGTTGTATCATACACTTATTTCCATCACAGCACATTAGTGGCTCAGCAACTTCGGTTTCTTGGTCACCTGCTTCAGTGAATGTCCTTGGAGCTTTGTTTCACAGCTTATTTGGTGGTGACAGATCCCTTACTTATTCCCCACCTGAGGGACAGGGATTCCACTAATTGCCTCAGGCCAACTCCTTGGGTATGGTTATATGTGCAGTAATGGCACAATAAAAGAAAGCAGTGGAGCAGTCGAATGAATTCCTGATGTGTTGATGGCAGGTGAACCGTCACCTAGCCTACGGTATGCCTAGATGGGAAAAACAGTCATCAAAAACAGGCTTTACTGGCACCTGTTTTAAAGATAGTGCTAGCTTTTTTCCTTTCCCAGAAAAGCAGTTGTAAGAATATTAGTCATGGCAAAGAGCTTCAGCAGTAATGCCAATGACAAAATCCAAGTGTCCGAAAGAACCAAATTGGGTCTTACAAAGTTGGCAGCTGGCCTGACAAATGCTTATCCAAACCAGCTGAGAAATCTTTCCATTGATTTACTGAACTGAGTGCTTTCTACCTCTTTATATTCATTCAAAAGCAATGCAAAATGCTTAGGATCCCTGTGTCATGATATTTTCTTGCAAAGACAAAGTTGAAGTACCACGTTTTGACTTCACTGAGAATACTGCTATTCAGAGCTAAATCAGAAGACTTATTTCTCTCTTCTCATTCTGGATCCTGAGGCTTTTCTCCTCCCCAGGCCTAAGCACAAGCAACTCACGCTATCAGACATCAGCAGTCATTAGCAAATGTTTTTTGGCTCGTTTATAAATATGTTCAAAATCTTTTTTAATAAATAGCCAAATATGTAATGACACGATGATATTTTCATATGAGAGAAATTTTAAAGAATTTTTATATTTCTAGGAGAACCCTGAATATTTTAAGTGGCTTGTAAGAATCATAGAATCATTAAGGTTGGAAAAGACCACTAAGGTCATCAAGTCCAACTACCAACCCACCTCCACCATGCCCACTACCATGTCCCTCGGTGCTACATCTGTACAGTTCTTGACTGCCACCAGGAACAGTGACTCCACCACCTCCCTGGGCAGCCTGTGCCAATGCATCGCTGCTCTGAGAATAAATTTTTCCTAATATCCAACCAGAACCTCCTCTGTGCAACTTGAGGCCATCCCACTCATTCTATCACTGTTACCTGGGAGAAGAGGCCAACCCCTGCCTCACCACTTCAGACAGTTGTAGAGAGTGATAAGGTTTCCCCGGAGCCTCCTCTTCTCCAGACTGAACAATCCCTGCTGAAATTGAACTGATTTTATTGCAGAACCAAGCTGATCTTCTGCCACTGGAAGCTTAATTGCTTTTTGAACCAAATGAGGGCAGAGTGAAGTTGGTGAGGAAGGGAGCAGAATATGTCAGAGTCTGATTTGGTCTACCATAGAATAAAACGGATTATTAAAAATTACCGCTAGGAAGAATAGAGGTCATTGAGCTTCAGGTGTAAACAGGTTGAGCATTTCAAAAAGCTGTTAGTAACTACACTGAAAAAATAGTGTGCAAAGAGTATGAGAGATTTTGTCTATGGGCTCTGGGTTTGGGTAAGCCTTGATAGACACTGTGTACTTCTCCCCCTCAAGCAAAAGTTTGTACAGATCTGTTAATTTCAAACTAAAAAATATGGAGTGTGTAGAGATGGATATATGAGAAGACAAGGCAGTATCACCTGCCTTCTCACACAACTAATAGGATGGTATTAGTTCATCCTCTACTGAAATCCAGTACTCTATATTCAGGTATTGATATTGATGTTATGTAGGAATTTCTACAGGAATGCATTTTGCCACAGCTGCTTCTCTTCTGTGTTGTCTCTAAATACTCAATATTTCAAGTTAACTGTATATAAATATTTCTTGAGAGCAAATGTCAAAATCATATGCAGAAATATTTTTGTAGACCACGTTGTAAATTTGCATGTGTTTTCTGGAAGCTGAAAATGTTCAAGCACTCCTTCAGTCACAGGTCAGAAATATTGCCAATTTTCTGCTTAGTGGTCTACAAACTACACATTCAAATTTTGTCTTTAAAAAAATTCCATTTGAGTAGAAAACGCTACGTTCTCTGCAATCCTTCTACCCTTCTGCAACTTAATTATAATTATTCACAGATCCAATATGATATTGTAAGAATCTCTTAAAATAAATGACGTGGACTTTGAAAATGGTAACCATCTTTTATCCCTCTAATACCCCTAACATTCATTGTATGCTGAGGATCAGAATACTTCAGTCTACTTCTGCTGTTTGGTGTATTTCACCCTATCTATAAGTCACAGAAAGCTTTTTGTAAAGGTATTATCTCTTATACAAAAGGAGGGAAGGAAGGAAGGAAGGAAGGAAGGAAGGAAGGAAGGAAGGAAGGAAGGAAGGAAGGAAGGAAGGAAGGAAGGGAGGGAGGGAGGGAGGGAGGGAGGGAGGGAGGGAGGGAGGGAGATCTGTGGTTTTTAGAGCTTTCTAACTAACATTGCTAAGAGAATTTTAATGATGTCTAGTAAATCTGGATGAATGGGAAATCATCTATGAACATAGAACCAAAACCTGCCTGCCAAATTCCTAGCTGATGCAGATCAGCAGTCTCTGGAGTAGTGCTGTTTTACAACAGCTAATATCTATCTTTGTGCATTCACTTTAATTCCTTGTGTGACTTGTGTAATTTAATATCTGTGAATGTCTAAGTAAAAGATTTTTGTCCAAAAGGAAGTTTGCCAAAACGTAAAAATCACACACTATTTTCAAGTATCTTTTAATGGGAAATTGGTGAGCTGTCTTGAAATCTCTTTAATTTTTACTTTCTTGTCCATATTGCTTTGATGTCCAGCCTGAGAGCATACAGACCATGGGACCGGTCAAAAATCTCACAAGATACATCTATGGCCAAAATTTTGTCAACTGCTTTCTAATGTGCAATATATGGACAACAGAACCTGTCTATTGCTGGATAGAACATTTAAGATAAATGGCTTTGATGACAGACTGCTAAAGATGGGCCTTCATCTGGTTTTCTGTATAGAGTGCCTTTCTGTCTTGTTTGAGGAGGACTAAGGGCAGTGAATAGGACTTCATGTCTTTCAGCAGGGTGACTGCCAGTTGCTGGCTGCCAACACAGGGAAGGACTGGGCTCCCACAGGTGAGCCACTGAGGCAGCCCACTGAGGGCATCTGCACTGCTGTGCTTGGTTAGGGTTGTTGCTCACGCAGGCTGTTACTTCAGTTTGCCTTGTCTGCACACTGGAAGGCAGCCAGTTCCACCCAGCCTAGCTGGCTCAGATGGGGCATGAGCAGGACCTCTGCTTCTGCAGCAGCCATGTCCTCTGCCTGGTTTACTGGAGCTGGAATACTCTAAAG
The DNA here is from genome assembly GCF_987193195.1 of Phasianus colchicus. Lineage (NCBI taxonomy): Eukaryota > Metazoa > Chordata > Aves > Galliformes > Phasianidae > Phasianus > Phasianus colchicus. The sequence goes on along the minus strand of NC_143437.1, from coordinate 13,090,728 downwards.
TGTTTGGTTAAGGGAACTTCCAGTGTTGATGGAGGAAAAAATGAAAGGATTCCTCAAAGTCAACAGTGAAAGGTTTGCTGTGGAAATGGATCACCCTGCTTCTGCTCCAAAATGAAATGAAAACTGAAATGGATACAAGTTCCAGAAGATGAGAGTGGAAGCCAAAAGGCCGCGCTCAAATCCGATATCACCTCTTGCCATGCCCTCAGGCCATCAGCGCCCAGATTGCCTGAAGTCCCAGGCACACACTTGTGTGTACAGTGACATCTAGTGACAAAGAAAATGAAAGGGAAAAGCTTAGGACATTTAGAACAGGGTAGTCCTCCTACCAGCTCTAGGTACGGCTCTGGGACAAATACGCCCAACTTTGGCAGTTCTCTGAGACCAACGTACTTTAGTCCAAAGGCACAGGCATTGCCACCTTGTCATGTCAATATTTAACCTCCATCAGCTGGCTGCAAGAATGGGAACTAACTTCTCTGTTCTGTTTTAACATGGTTGGTACAAAAGGTGTGTTTTATTCCCAGTAACATTTGTGGCAACGTTTGTCAGAATTTCTTTTTTTTCCTGATTTTTTTCTAATGATAATTTACCTTTGCCAGCTGGACAAATAGACACAGAGAATGAGTTTATTGCTTGATCTACCATGCAGCTAAAAGGAAGACTTTCTTAAACCGAGATTGATAAGGAAGCTGTCTTTTAATTGTCCTTTAAAAAACCTTTACATACCTTTTAAGCAGAAAGTTTTTTAAAGGGCCATTAAAAAACATACTTTTAATATATATTTATGTATAGCTGTGGTTGGGATCCCCAAGTACTTTGGCATGGAAACCTCTGCAACTTACCTGTTTAGATAAATGACACTTCATTTGGCTTTAGTAGATGCTTTTCTGGGGGTTACTTATACCACACAAACATTTCTTAGGCTTCACTGAGTGAATCAGGTCAGTGGTCAATGTGATGGACCATGGGAATGCGTGGAGCAAGGGAAATATAAAGAAATGGCTCAAAGCACAGAAAATTCAGTCACGAGATCAGTCTGGAGTCATGTTGATTTCTTTAAGTGGAGCCACTCGGGTTTTCATAGCAGCCAGACTGAGATCAGAGCTTTTCCCTTTCGATTCAAGATATGTATGGGTAGTTTGCAAGTATTATTTCTAGAATGTCAAGTCTGAGATATAGAGCTGCCAAGCCTCCACCCGCTGCAGATCAGAGATCTCCTATTGTCTTCAATTTGGAAATCCTGGCTAATTTTAACTTAGAGTGAAAATTTATTGACTTACATAAACAATGGAAAGTAGAGGCTCCCAGAAGAAAATTGCTTGAGAACAAGCTTTATTTTGAATCTAAATGTAGTTCCACCAAGTTTACTGTGATCACATAACTGTTTAAAGTGAAGTATGTGGTCAAGTGTTTTTCTGCATCAGAGCCATAAGAGCCTAAAGCAGCATGGTTAGGCATTTATTGACCAATGTCATTCATTTTGTCAGCATGGAAGGAGTTCATAAACATAAAGGAGACTTTTAATATTCAGTTTAGATATTCACACACAATTTATTAATTTCTCCTGAAGGCATAAGTGAAGATGGATGCATTTTTCTTTGTAGATACATGAATTGCTGCTTAAACTCTTGTCCCTACATAAGTGAATTTGTTAAAATCAAGTATAGTGTAGCTTAACAAAATTGTTTCTTAATTATTAAAGCAATTAGAGAGACCTGAGAAAAACTTATTCCCACCAGGCTAAGTCTGCATATAAAGCCTCCCTTTCAGCTTCCTTTTTCAGTTGTTCCACGTTCTTATAAAATGTCTACTAATCACCCTCTAAGCTCAGGCCAACACAAAGGGGCGAAGTGCTATCAGGAAAAAAAAATACAAACAGCCACCCCCAGCATACAGTTACACATAGGCCAGCAGTGATATGTTCCTACACTAACTTTAAGCTGGTACAAGTACAGCAAAAGTCTTTTCTTCCACCCACATAAGAAAGCTGGAAACAGATCCAGATAAAAGGTAAACCAGTAATACCAACAAAAATACTTTTAGCCAGATAGCTGTTTCTGCTGTACAGGTTTGGTGCAGAACATGGGCAGGAGAGATGGAGTCCAGCCACCTTTTAGTGGCTGCTTGTTCTTCTTTAGGCTAAACGCATTAATGGAGCCCCACCACAAGGATTTGCCCAAGTTCAGTCCTTTTTTTTCCCATACCCAGAATTTATAGCAGCTGTTTGCCTTGCAGACTTAAGAGAAATAGTGTTGGCCATCTCCACCTCCGCCAATAAATATTTTCCAATTGGCTTCCTGCTCTTTAGGGGAGCATTTCCTAACTGCAGTCCACACTGTAGACTTTGACCGTCGGTTGATTTAGTAGCTCTCCTTAATAAGTGCATCCAACACACCTGCTCTGCTGCAGAAGCACTTTACTTGCCTAGACACGGTGGGGCTGTGGAGTCGTTGCAGTTGTGGTAAAGCCCCCAAAGGGTCCTATAAAACTAATGGGGTCAAGAGAGTGTCACCGTATGCAGGTACCCCCATTCCCAGTGTTGTCATTTGTTTCTGTTTAAGTGTTATGTTTAGACTGGTAGCAATTGCTGTAGTTCAATCACTAAAATGTACCTGTGATTAATAATTGCTATAATATAAGATGTGTAAAGTTTTACCACTGTGTCCTAGAGGGCTTGTAACGAGAATGACCAGTTTAAAGCTGAAGCCAGGAATGTGGTAATGAGTGCATATAATAGAAATGTTAATTAAAACACTCTAAGGAGAGAGAGAGGAGGGGAAAGCTGTGTGTCCCATGTTATCATGTGATATCCCAGTGCCCATTCGCAGAATAAGAGAGCCAGGGAAGTAGGAAAAAAAAGACTCTTCTACTTAGGGTGAAACCAGCAACTCTAAGAGGGTTTAAAGCCATCTCTTTGCAGCAGGATGAGCTCTAGGCGTGTCATTACACATCAGTCTGTGAAACACATCACACTACGGATGCCCCGGGGAAAGGCAGCCCTAAGGGGACTAGGAGGGGGCAATTAGACAGTCTCACAAGGAACAGAAAAGGAACTTTACTGTTAAAAGTCTAATGACACATTGGGTTCTTCTCTGATGTGTGCAGGTCGTTGCAATTATGTAATTTCTGAAGATGTTAAGGTGTTTGTTTGTTTGTTTGCTTAAAGCTTTTCTAGTGATTGAAAATGTGACAAAAACAAGGCACTGTGTGTCTCTGTGTCCTGGGTGACTGTGTGGTATGTGTAAGGCCCAGCACCTTTATACATTTCTCAAAGCTGTATTAGATACACTGCCCTGAGCTGCACTGGCCAGTTTAGGAGTTTGTTTGACATACAGAGAGAAGATCTGGGGTTTCTGGGATTCATCTGAAAAGCCCAGTGGCTTATAGAATAAATGCCTTAAGCACAGGGAACCTTAAGTAGTTTGTAAATTCTGCCATCATTTTTTTGTTCCAACATGACTCTAGAAGGATGCATTGAGAAATGCAAGAACCTGGTTTTAGACACTGCATAAAGCCAGAATCAGTCACAGACATTTTTAATAACCTATAGAAGTAAAAAATGTCTTCCAAGATGGAAGGGCCCTAAAGAGTCTTCAGTTTGACTGACAAGATCACCTCTGAACCTCAGTTGCCAGAATTCAAAGAATTTGGGACCCTTGAAAACAAATTTACTTCTCAAACTGGAGAGTGGAGGTACATAGAAAAATACTGAGGTTGATGTCTGATTTTAAATGTCTTTAGTTTTTCTTATGTTTCTTTTTTTCTTTTTTTCCCTTTACTTTCTATTTTGTTATATGAAAAAAATGACATCCTTTCACCACATTTGGTATAAATCCTTACGTGGGATCTAAGATATTACAGATTGGTATTGACGTCATTTATTTGAACTTAATTTGAGACCCATCTCAAACTGGAGTCAGATTTTCAGTCTGCATCTTTCTACACAGCATACACATGAGAACACATCATGTATGTGTTCTCTCCTGAGCTACCAGCTCAGCAGAGTTCAGTCCTATGGCTCAACTTAACATATATACTGATATCCAGTTGCAGTAGATTTCACTATATGCTGTAAGTTAACCATGTAGTTAAATGCTTGGCTGAATCGTGACCTGTATAATTTATTCATTTAATTATGCTCTAGTTAGAAGAACTCCAAGTTTTCCATGATTACTTGCAGTTGTATTGGAAAGTAGCTGTTTGAATCCAACCCTTACAGAGAGTTGTCTAAACCAGTTAGTAGCTACTTATCTCCCACCTTTCCCTGTAACATCTGGCTTGTTTTCTGGTAATATGCTAAACAAGGGTGAGAATCCTGAGGAATTAAATTAAGTGGAAGTTAAAGAAGTTTCCTGGACTGCAGTTTGTTGCCAGATGGTGACTCATGCTGATGAGAAGAAACAACAACAATATTAATTATGGATACGTCCCAAGCCAGGAATTAAAATCTACACAACCAGGTTTACATTCTCAGATGAGGTTTCGCTAAATGATTTGACTGAGAAATTGGTCTCCTCAAAAGGAATAGCAGCAAGCATTTCAAAATCCTTGCCAGAGTATATGAAATATGTTTTTTCGTACCCCAAAACAAGACAATGGGGTATAGTATGGGTATGGCATTCCATCCTTCATTTTCTTCCCCCATGTAGGATTTAGTATGCTAGTACTTTGAGAAACCTGAAGTGTTTCCTAGGAAAAGCACCCTTTACATTGTGCATCTTGGAAAATAAAACATCAGTGGTTTTCAGCTTGCTCTTACTGATTGTCTCTTAGAGTTTATGCATGAGTAGAGTGCCATAATCCAAATCCCACAAATATGAAGATATTTAAAATAGGGTTATGTAAAATTAATTTTAGTTAATTTTTATTCCCTGCCTTAAAAGGCATTTCCTAGTGAAGCGTGTAACAATTCAATTTAGGAACTTGCTAAGCTGGTTAGGAGACAAAGGCTGAGGCACAGATAAGATGTTTTATAGTGTTTCGTACTTGATTTTATAGTACTACTATAAAATCTAAAATCTACTTAAGTGTTTTATATTTTACATTTTTCAAATATACATATATTTATGGTATTACTATTAAATTGTGAACTTCTTCATCTGTAGGAGCGGTGGTTGGCACTGTGTTTCCTTTATGGTGAGGCTGCTCGTATAGATTAGCAATCAGAGGCTGGACAAATGAGAGGTGCACTGGGGTTGGACAGCATCCTGCTCTCACAAGTTCATTCTTGAAAATGAGGAAAATGTACTACATTAAAGTTTCATCTTGATTTTTGGCAGAGACCGTCACTGCAGATAATCAGCAGGGATAGAAGTACAAGGCAGATTGGGGCCTGTAACATGGGGATTTTTCCTCTTAATTTCCTAGTCTGACGGCCTCATTGTAATTATGTGCTGATTTATCTTCAGGGAGGAGAATGGATATGTGCCTTCTTTTTATAATAGCGACTAAGCCTTGGCCAAACATTTTAATTAGGTCTTCAATTTTGCCTTGAAGACTTGGGAATTAATTTTGCAGTGTCCTTCCCTTAAAAATTGCTCTGTGATGCCAGTGATTTTTCTGTTTTTCACATTTTTTGCAGTGTTTCAGCTTTATTTACTGTGCATCTGTGCCCATGTCTATAGTGATTCGCTATGGGACAGGTTAGGCCCATTTTAAGTAAGTCAGTGATAGATCTGGCTCAGTGAAGAAGAATTTTGGTTCAGTTTTAGAAATAATAACTTACTTGAAAAAGCAGTTTATATCATTCCACTTAAGATATTATTTCATTATTATTCTCTCTCTCTTTTTTTTTCCCCAATGGCTCAGTTTCTGTATTCCTATACTTATTGTAAGTGAGAAAAGACATGAAGCAGTTTGAGGAAAATGTTAGTGAAATGCTAGTGAAGTAGAACATTTTTCAGATTTGCTTTGCTATCATGTCTGTAGAGCTGCACTTCTGAGATCCATGCTGTCCAGCTTCTTCCAGGAGCTGATGAGGACACTGAAGAGCAAGAGGGTAATAAATGAGGGAAAGATTATACACTGATGCAAGTGAAGTGTGGCTAAGATGAAGAGGACTTAGCTGACTTTGGTTTTGCTTTCTTTTCCTGGCAAAACTTGCACAACTATGCAAAGATAGATGTATATTTTTTTACTTCATTTCTGCTTTTAAATGTTCTGATAATGTAATTCAAAATTTGACTCTTTTTGAACTGGGAAAAATTGTATTACAAATTGTATATGATGATCTACAGAAAACTACTTTCTGGCTTCCCTGAAATCTTCATGCCTTTCACCATATTATCACTGGATTTGCACAGATGCCAAAACATAAAATAAAAAGCCTTTGTTAATTAAAAAAAAAAGGCAATCTAACATGGTTGAGTTAAGGCTGAAGCTTTTTTGTGGTCTGAATTCCATGCAATAAACCTTTGCACTTTAGATAATTTTGGTGATACAGAGCAACACATATTTGGTGTTACAAAATGTTACCCTTTCTCAACATGTACATGCCAATAAGTTTGATAAGCATCATATTTCAAGCTTTAACAGCTAGTACTTTAATCTTTAGACTTACTGCTTTGACTAAAGTCTTCTAAAGCTTTTCATTGTAATATATACTGATTGCAGTTTGGCTAATGTGAATATATAAGTGCCCAAGCCTGAATTTCTTCCTGAGAAAAGCTTTGCTGGCAGATGTCATGTGTTGTTTGTGTTACATTTTATTTCCCTAGATGAAAGGATTTGGACTAGTCCTAGTGCAGATATGGAAATAGATGGATCTGTGTTTGGGTAGTGCTGTGTTGTTCAACAGTTCCTGAATTCTGGTTCTAGCTATAGCATTAAGAGCTGGGTAGCTTTGGGCAACTCATTTAAAACTAATTTATACACACCTGAGATGAGTAACGTAATTTAATAATGTAGGTAATATAGGCATGATTGCACAAAGAATTGTTACTAAGATTGCCCTCTGAAACCGATGTTAAGTGTTCTTATCTAATGTAACCAGTAAAAGTGGTCAGCAGCACTGCGGCAATTCAGACTCCCTGGCGTAGGTCATTGCTGTATGCACACAACTAAAGTAACCCTCAAAGTCAGTCTTAAGTTTTTAAGATTTCTGTGAAAGACATCTTTTACAAATGTGAAAGCCATGTTTGTTACCTTGCTTGCTAGAACCTGTAATACTGTCATCTGATTAGGATCTATAAACATGACATGTAACTGCTACTGACCTTCTAAAGTAAATATAGCTTAAGAAATCATACATTATGAATCTCTTTGCAGTCCCCACGATAACACAAATATCTGAAGTATCCCTAACAAAGTTATTTACATTTTAAAATTGTAGATTAGCTCCCTCACATTTTTATAGTAAAGCACAATAATTTGAAACGTTTTATACTAAGAAATGAAATTGTGCAGCACAGTGTTCTGGGATTTGAGATGATGTTGCACCTCATAACTGAAATGTGATGTAAGCCAGTGCAGCCTCAGAGCCATCCAGAGCAATTCACAACTAATTATTACCATAGAAGATGCATCAGGCTTGTGATGACATAACTCATCTTTCACCTGGTCAGTTCTTTGAAAAGATGATTGCAAAAGATGGCACAGGTGAAGCTTTACTGATAAAGGAAGTGCAATTTCCTTCTGATATACTCTCTAGATCATGTAGAAGTACTGACTGGGAGAAAAGGTGTGAAAGCTTTCTTATAACTTGTGTAGACCTTGACTCTACAACTCATCTCCTGAAGGGAACTGACAACTGGGAGGAGATGGCTGTGGAATCAGACTAGAGCAGGGACTGCATGGGTGTGGCAACTGAGTTTGAGTTTGCTGATGATGTTGTGACAGCAGTAGAGCAGGAAAATGAAGCTGTTAAGACTTTTACAAAAGACTGGAGGCAGGAAGAAGAATCACTTTGATGATAATATAGAGAAGCGTGAAAAAGGTGAAGTATAGGGGAGAGAAGAGAGAGATTTTCAATAAAAAAGAAAGTATTGGCTGTGGCACGAGTAACCAACAGGACCCAGAGGATGAGGAGCTCAGCTAAAAATTTCTGATGCCTTCCTACCACTGTATCTTCACTGGTAGACTTGGAAGTTTTTTGTAAGCCAAATTCCACTGTGACAAATTTATATTCTTGAATTGGTTCTAACTTTAACAAATAATATACCTGTCTTTAGTGGTATGCTCTAATGGCTGTCAGCAGCTATGGTGTTGCTTTTCCACTCATCTGGCTGAACTTCAGCTCATGTGGCAGAAAGATACTAAGTTTTTCCTTTTCTCTACGTATTTAATTTGCCATATGGTAAATGGCAAATCAAGTGCAGATGGTGGCTCATAAATTGAAGTATATAAATCCATTATTAGTATTTATTTAAGACTGTTTCATGTTTTAATTATTAGGTCTTTAGTGCTGTCTCTCTAACTGTCCTCAGGGTGTGCAGGAAGCACTGCCATTTCCCTGTCTGTCATTGTCTAATGGACCAAATTTTCCTATCTTCATTGGCATGCAGTTATCCTCCAGACCACAGTAAAGAGCATGTGAAATGGGAGCAAACTTTATATTTACTTACACACACACACACACACACATGCTCAGAGCGTCACATTCTGGCCAGTTCTGCAATGGTTTGTGCCAGCATATTGGGCTGCCTGTCAGAAATAACTGCTGCAAGAGAAAGTGGGTATCACTTCTCAGACTGGTAACATCAGAGGCAGGGTCATGGCCAGGACACCCAGTAATGGTGCTGGTTCACCATGTTACCCGAAGAGCTTTAACAAACTGGGAATTGTCCGCAAACAGAAGTGGAAGGTGAAACCAGCACTGGCTGCCCTTTCTGTGGAGTGACTGCACCTCATAGGCAAATAGCCAAACCCCACTACTGTGTCTCATTCAAGTTATTTGCAGCTTGGCTGTGTAGTCATAATGTGTACCATTAAATTGTAAGTATCTGCTTATTGACGTGGTAGAAGAAACAGCAACAGTTAGTTGAGAACTTCATAAATTGTATTTCACAAGAATAGGAAAAAGACAGTAAAATTTCTGTGCTCTTGCCAGAGCTTTCAGTGATTCCTGAGGACATGAAGGTGTCTTATTTGCAGTAGAAGTCTGGCAGTTCATCCTCCTTACTAGATACACCCCAAACCCATACATATATCAACTATACTCCATAAGAGGAAAATAAATAGACAGAACTCATAAGCCTTTTGTCACCTATCTAAGCCAGATTGCCACATAACATGAGAAGGAACATTACTATGAATGCAATGCACAAAGATGCTTTGCTGGTTCTTAGTGCTGTGCAGGCAGAGCTCTGTTTCTTAACAAAAGGCAGAGTAGCCAAGTGCCTCCTCATAAAATGTGCAGCTAAGAGTGTTGGGTAATGCACCTGTTCAAAGAAAGCAAGTAATGATTGTCTGACAGCAGGTAATAATAATATATATATATATGTATATTTTATTTTTTTTTGGCTAAATTTTTCAGACAAACACCTTTGGCTTTTCAAAACCAGCTGAATTTATTTTGATTTGACAAAAGGATTCCCTTTGAAATTAGAGCTGTTGGTATTTTTTGAAGAGGCTAAAACCTCATGGGTATAGGGGATCCAAATAATATATACTGCATGGATTCCCACATTGCATTTGATAAGGTTCTTAAGAGAAACAAAGCATGAAAGGGATGCTGCTGGAATGGATATATAAATGGCTGAAAGAGAAGCAGCAAATAGCTGTAAATGTTTGTTTTAGCAAAGGGCTGTAGTGGGGTCCACATTGAAGCAGTGAGATGAGAAGTTCTGTGATTATATAGTTACTTGAGTTGAAAAGGAAGAGGAAGTACTTGTAGAGTTGGAAGGGCTCTTGTGACAGCAGGTGGGTGGGCAGGCAGCAAACTGGCAGACAAAATTCAGTGCAGATAAATGTGAAACTGTGTGTACAGGGAGATTCTGTTCTCATTTTGTACATGAAATTGTGGACTCTGAGCTGACCGTTACCATTCTGAAGCAAGTCCTTGGGGCAGAGAAAGCTAGTTCCTTGAAAGATCAGCACTGGCTGCCTTCAGAAAAGGAAAGGAATTCAGTGCAAAACCAAGAACATTAGTTTTTGCCATTAGCTTAGCTACATCTGAAGTACAGCCTGCATGTCTGGGACAAGAATATAGCAGAACAAACAAGACTAGAGAAAGGCAGCATGTATGATGAAAATTTTGGAGCAGTTTTTGTGTAAGGAAGGACTGAATAGGCCTGGGCTCTTCAGCTTGGAAATCAGACTTTTTGGAGGAGGCAGCAGTCTGGGGAACTCCTTGCCAAACTATATTGTAAGTGCAAAAACTTTACATGAATTCAAGAGCAGATTGAACAAGTATTTGTAAGACAGATCATTTGGGGATTCCCACAGTGAAAAATCACAGCAGGCTCACAAAATCACCTGGCCTGGAAATAGAGGAAAATAGAAATACAGCTTCATGCTTTTGTACAACACAAAAATGTTTTCTTGTTACAATAAAACTGGGGGAAATTACTGTAAGGCAAGCACAATGTTTTCTCCTGCCTGAAGAGTTTGCTTTTCTTTTAGTTTTGCTTACAGTATTTTAAAATGTATAGATAAATAGAACTCACTTTGTTTTGAGATACACTTTTCATTTTGAAAATAGGCAGAGCTGATTTTTCCCCGTCGAAAGCTAGACAATGCCCAGGAGTGGAAAGGCATGAAGAAATCATTAAAAACAAGGAAAATAGCCTTGTAACCCCGCAGGACTGTCTGAAAGTGAAGCTTAGTAGCTGGATATCTTTGTGTTTGAGTGATGGAAATGAATGCGAGGAACTCCCCGAGCTGTCCATCACCTGTTGGTCCAGTTGGTTCTCAGTCCATCTCATTCTGTCTCGAGGAGATGCATCTGGCTCTGACATTATTATGGGACATTGGGATTTTGTTCCTCCACCATCCATATGTGGGATCTCATGTGTGGACACTGCACACACTCCCCTGGCAGGGGCTGGTCAAGTCACTGTGCTAGACTTGTGCTGCTGCTACTTGTGCCAGCAGTGCACTGCACTTTTTCTCAGCAGCAGGTTTGCAGTTTTCTTGCTATGACTAAAAAAGACCCAGTCCCAGGAATGCATGTGTGAATAACTGGATCAACACATAATTTAGAGTTGAGGGGTCCCCACAGCCTGAATATAAGAGGGAAAAGTAGGAACTGGGATGTCTGGTCTATTTACCACCTGCACCATGGCTCCTTTGCAGGACATGTGTCTCTCTGTTTCCCATCTACAGCAGCGGGACAGATGCCTTTCTACAGCCCCTTGTCTTGTTGTTTCAGCCTGTTATGTGTTTAGGGTAATGCATGAGGCTATGGACACCCCGATGCATCACTCCTGGCTGGGAACTTGGGGCATAACAGTGAGAGAAATGTTATGTAAATATTGGAGTCAGGAAAAGGTCTTCATTGCATTCATGAGTCTGCCCTAGAGGCTTTGTCTTTGGCCCAGATTTGACAAAAACAGTATCATCTATCTGTATTGCACAGACCTCTGGAGCTGTACGGTAGCTACAGCTGATAGGGAAATAAAAGTAAAAAATAAAAAACAATCCTACCACTGCAGTACTAATAGTGGCAAAGCTGTGGATAGTGTTAGTGGGAATTGTGTTGTTTGTGGCTCAGAACAAAGTTAAAATTGCCTGATTTTAGTGGTGACCCTGACAAACAACGAGTTGCCTGTAACCACGCCTGGCATTCAGATCTGTGCCTTCTGGCCCCAAAGACTGTAATGCTCGCTACCAAGGGAAATACTTGTCTTCTGAAGTTACAGAAACGTGGTAACTCAGAAGGGAAACTGAGCTCACAAAAGCTGATGCTGAGGCCGGGCTGTCACTCAGCAGGGCCGTGCTCCCACACAAAGCCCATCCAACAAAGCTGCCTCGCGGGGTGCAGCCGCACACCGTCCTGCACTGCATCCCTCAGTGCTCCAGGGAAATGATGCCTTTTGTGCTGCACAGGAGTTTAGAGGGAGGATTTCCAGAACAGCAGTAAGCTGTACCAGGGATATCTCAATTGTAATTAAGCCTTTTATTCATTTTTCTCCCAGTGTGACCATATTAGAAGTTGAACAGCATATTCTGTAAAAGGGCATAAGAAGTTTTAAACAATGATTAGGCTTACATTTGAATCTATGTATCCAAGCAGTTTAGGTTGATCTCCTATCATGCCGAAAACAGAAGAGACGTTGTGGCTGAGGTTAAAGGAAGGTGAACTTTAGTGTGCGGGATGGCAGCTGGAGAAGGATTTTCCGCTCTGCCTGCTAGCGTTTCCCTGACTCCAAAAGTGCAACTTCGGTGTGTGAATGCCTTTCTCGCTCTGGGGCTGGGGAGGTTCCCCTGCTGGCCTGGGCTCATCATGTTCTGTGGCTGAGCAAAGGGGCCAAAGTTTTGTGTGTGTCCCACATGAGATTGCCAGCAGGTGAATTTTCCAAATGAGGGTTTTAACATCTTTCTCAGGCACACGCTGTGCCTCGACCACAGTGTGGTCAGGTCAGCGTAGAGATGACCATGTCAAATCCTGTCTTTGTCTATGAAGATGTACTTAAAAATCTTGTGGTAACCATCCTGGTTTTGAGTCTCTGACTCCAGCAATAATTTCAGATCCATTTTCCAGTGGCATTGGTGTTTTACTCTGGGAAGGGCTGTGGCTTTCAGTGAACAGCAAGTTTTCCTTCTACCTTTTTTAAATTGCCTTTAATTGCAAAAGTTACTAAGTGAAATCCCCAAGAGTTCCAAATAGCTGCCATACATCTTTCTCTCACACTTTCAGGGATTTAGGATGTCTGCCAACAGTAAAAAGCAAAAAAGAAGCTTAAATGTATTAAATGAATTGAAGTGCCCTTGAAGCTTGCAGTGACCTCTCTTTTAGTCCATTTGCTTTTCAGTGTTTTTCAACCTCTCCTAGTTCACTTTCATTTCATACTCTTTTCTTTTGCTTGTATTCATTGGTTCTTCATTTTTTCTCTCTTCTATCTTCTCTCCTTCTGAGAGGAGAAATAGAATCACTGAATCATAGAATCGTGGAATCAATAAAGTTGGATAAGATCACTAAGATCATCATGTCCAATTGTTGACTCATCCCCACCATGCCCACTAACCATGTCCCTCAGTGCCACATCTCCACAGTTCTTGAACACCTCCAGGGACAATGACTCCACCACCTCCCTGGGCAGCCTGTGTCAATATCTCACCACTCTTTCTTAGAAGAAACTTTTTCTAATATCCAACCTTAACTTCCCCGGCGCAACTTGAGGCCATTCCCTCTCATCCTATCACTGTTACCCGGGAGAAGAGGCTGACCCTCACCCCAGCTCACCACAACCTCCTTTCAAGAAGCTTTAGGGAGTGATAAGGTCTCCCCTGACCCTCCTCTCCTCTCCTCTCCTCTCCTCTCCTCTCCTCTCCTCTCCTCTCCTCTCCTCTCCTCTCCTCTCCTCTCCTCTCCTCTCCTCTCCTCTCCTCTCCTCTCCTCTCCTCTCCTCTCCTCTCCTCTCCTCTCCTCTCCTCTCCTCTCCTCTCCTCTCCTCTCCTCTCCTCTCCTCTCCTCTCCTCTCCTCCAGACTGAACGATTCCAGTCCCCTCAGCTGCTCCCCATAAGGCTTGTTCTTCAGGCCCTTCACAACTGTGTTGCCCTTCTTAAGACACTCTCCAAACAGGCAAACCAGAGGAGCCCAACCAGCTACTTGCATGGTGACCATTGATGTCATTATGTTTTGTCATGCGTACATGTATGCCCCTTTGCTTTCCTTCATTCTCTGTTTCATTCCTATCCCTTTCTTCTCTCACATCTCTTTTTTACATGCTTAAGTGCTGCATATATTTTATATTGACCTGCAGATGTTTTTCTCAGTTTAGAGCTGCTAAAGCTGTTGCTGGCTGCATATAAGTAAGAGTGTGGCTGATACATGTACACACACACATCTTCAAGCCAGCTATGGGAAGCCCCTGTGTATGTGTATTGAGCTGTAACTTATTGGCCTTCCCTGGACTCGCAGTGCTGTGGGTGCTCCCAGCTGTGCTCTGTTGTATGCCATTACCATGATTTCATGGGCAGTTGCAGTAATTGTGCCATATACAAATGATTTATTAGTTCTGCAATTATGCATTTTTCCTGAAGAGGTACAGTGGATGGTGGCCTGATAATAGTTTTTCAGTCTGCAGTCTGATCTTTGCTTATTTATCATTTTGGTAGCTTAAAAAGTAGCTTAAAAAGGAAGACAAGACAGTTCTTCTCAGCACCGAAAGTGAAACATTTTTGCTCAGGTTACAACTCAGGCCACCAACAGTTGTCACAGCTGTCCTGCAGAGCAGCTTCACACTAGCATGTAGATAAGAGTGACGGATGTGGCCCTGTTCAGAGAGATATGTGTGCCTTGCTCAGGGCACTTGAGTTGTCCACTGTGCTCAATGTAACTATTTCTGTTATTAAAGATCAGCAGTGAGTTAAGTACCTTAGTGAATGGTGGCACCTAAGGGAGGTGACAGATTTTCTTCCTGAAACAGAAGGCTTTCCTATGCTACAGCTGTGGCTGGATGTGAAATCACATTTTTCCTAATATCCTTGCAGGAAGGAATCAGAGGTGCCAATATCTGCCTTCCCAGCTACATTGCACCACTAGTTTGGGAGAAACAGGGAAAAAAGTGAAGCTCAACACAAAGGATTTTGGAGCCTGTCATCCAGATTCCCCAGTTCCCTGCCTGAATGCATCTCCCAGCTCTGTTATGGGAGTAGGAGTAGGAGGGGAGAGATTAGTCAGGTTACGGTCACTTTGAAGTGAAGAACAGACCTGTGCAAAGATGCTCCTTTATCAAAAAGATGCAGTGATAAGATAGGAGCCACTGAAGTCTGGAAAGATGGTACAGACACCTGTATCCAGATGGAAACAGAGCTAAATGTCCCATTTGATGCAAGGGTTTGTTACTCATCTGATAAACAGGAAAAATTGAAAATAACAGTGCACACTGATTTTCAGGCACAATAGAGCTGTAATATTAAGGAGTTTTAGTCAGTCTTTTCCAGAGTGGGATTTCAGACTACAGAGTTGGGTCAGACAGGGAAGATTTAGTGAGGAGGTGGAAAATGAGCAGCGAGTTTGTGAATTGCATCTGATTCAAGGAAAAAATGAAAAACTGAATAACTTTTCAAGACTGCTTTTTACTTCCATCTGAAATGGAGAGGTGAGAAGGTGATGAAGATTAGTTTCAGGCAAATTTCCATTTTAAGTGAGCAGTCAGGAGCATGAGAAGGTTACTGCTTTATCTGAGTGAGATTTGTTGTTTTCGAAACAAATGTTGTACTCAACATTTGCAGGCTTAATAGTTTCTGGACAGGATTTTTCTAGGAGATTTTGAGAAGGTTTATCTAGTTATTTTGAGTGTATGCAGTATTTTGGGGCTTGCTTTGGTTGCAGGTTTCTTTTGTGATGAAGGTACAATATTTAATGGCACAACCTGATAATAAAAAGAAATGAAGAAAATGATGTTTTTCTTCCTGGTTTTGAAAATCAAAGAGGTACTTTTAGGGAATCTAAACAGCTTTATATAACATGTTCTTTGAGGCTGTATTTCTTTTCATGTATAAATATGTACTCCCATGTACATAAAATAAGGCTTACTGCTTCTTGTTTGAAAATTAACCTAAGATATTCCATACCACAGCATGAAAAATAAAACATTTGGACACTAGTAGAATGCCCTGAGATTCTCACTGTGGCACAAAATTTCATTAACATGAAATATTTCAGAATAGACCAAATTTCATCTCCTACTGGAAATGCTTCTAAGCTTTTTGGACCAGCTTTTATTAACTTACATCCATTAAAAAATGATCAAGTTACACTTTTCTATTTTATAAAGCTCGCAACAACTGGCAGGAATGCACGGTATAAAGGCTGCAGAAAGAAAATAGAAAGTTGAAAATAATTTACAAAGGGAAAATATTTAGCAAATGAAATATAGATATATTTATTGAATAAAGGGTTGGTTGCTTTATTATTATTTATTTGTATACTGAGAAATTTGGAGCAGGGGCACCAGCAGAGCCCTCTTGTGGATACTGCTCTGCACAAACCATGATGCATTTCCAGTATAAGTCCAGTTAGAAAGATGGGGAAGTATTCTCTGATCCAGAGAAATTAGGGAAACAGCAATTGCTGGCAATTGCCTCTCTTCCTGTTGCCAGAGGGACATCATAAATGGTTTTACAAGATGTTTAGAAGTGAGAATAATAATCTGTGGACGTATTTAAGACACTTTTTTTTTTAACTACTCCTCCTCCATTTTTAAAAGAATTTATTATTAGGATTTCTTAAGTGGCAGAGAGGCTCCTGCATGTTTGATATGCTACACATGCATGGGAAAAGTATACTGAAACTTTATGTCTTCATTGGTGTAAATTAGAGTGAGTGTCAATCCATTGATCTCAGTCTTCCATTTCTGGCCATTTAGCATTTGCTTCCAATTTGGGTTCTCTATTTCAACAAGAAAAAATGATTTTTGGCAAATTCTCTCTATTCTTTGGGTAAATTATCGTAACTCCTCAATGTCCAACTGGAATGATTTTTTAATCCTTCTTGATTTTCTTTATTAGAATTTCTGAACAAATTGATCTGCTTTTGTGAACAGTTGACAATTCTGTACAAACAAAAGTGAGCAATCAGAAGCTGTTCTCAAAGGTCCTCCAATGCTCTCTTGTTACTTCCTGACTTCATGGGTCTTCCTTGACATCCCATCGTTCTCTCCTAAAACCTGACTCCATGTCTCAATGAATTTGACCAGAAGTACCAGGCTTTCCCTCCTTCTCCTCTTCAAAGAAAGAGACAAATACACACCAGATCTGTGCAATGAGAGAATCACAGAATATTTCAAGTTGGAAAGGACCTGTAAAGCTCACTGAGTGCAACCTCTATGCCTTAATTCCACATGCACAACTGCCTTACTTCTCTGTAAGAAAATGTTTGCCAAGGTGACCCAGCTATGATGGCACCTGAAGCTAATGAGCAGTGTGCTCGCTTCTTCAAAATGCATCTCTACTTCTAGTCTTTCACCGAGCCTACATTCCCTCTCTGCATTTGTTGTTTTGCTTAAAGCAATGCAAGATACTTTGAAAAATGAAAAGTTTCTGTCTGCATCTGGTGTTAGCCTGTCTGTGAATCACAGCGTACTGAGACATGTCCATGGTAGACATATCTTCCCTCCCATCTTTATCCCCATGGATATGTGCTAATCATTTGGTTGTTGAAGCCCTGACTTTTTGGCTCCCCCAGTATCAACTGACAAAAGACACACATTAGCATTATCCCAGATTGTGTCTGTCACCCAAGGTCACGCAAGATAAGCCGCCAGCTGTCCACTCCACCAAGGCACGGTACATTGGACACTAATTAAACTGTATTCAGCGCGGTTCAGAATGATTCAGGATGCCAAGATGCCTCGGCTGAGTTGTGCAAAATGTATTAGCTCAAATTGCTCTGCCGGTACAAAATGCATTACAGCAGCATCCAAATATTTTCAGAATCCAGGACACGAGATTTAATAAATTAGAGGATAACCAGATAATTGATTTCTGACATATTAGAGAAGGGATCCAAGTGCCTAAAGGAGTAGGAATTTAACCAAGGGAATGCTCATTTTTTCATGGATGAAAAGCCTGGTTCATAACAGCCCAAGTCCGAGGATCCCTGGGTCATGAGAAACTGAGTAGTAATCTAGAATTCTGAAAAATGATTTTAATTTTCATTTCAGTTATCTAAACACAAAATAAATTTGCTGTCTTCTTTTCTTAATTCTAGTAGAAGAACCATATTATTTTTCTGCCTCTAAATGATCAGCAGGCATAGCAAGGGGAAAAAAAATATACTATTTTTGCCAGGAAATGTCATCTTTGCTGTGGAAATGCTTAAGTTTCTCCATGAAAATGGAATTTCCCTTCAGAAGTAATTTAGCAAAGAAAAATGAGTTTTGTCCAGTGGCTGGAATTATACCCCCTTCCATACAAAAAGCTTTTTGGCATTAAGCCTTCACCACAGAAAGCTGAGCAGGAAACCTGACAGTTGTTCCTGACATGAAAATAACTTCCCGGTTCAAGGAGGGTTTGAGTGCCTGTTCACATCAATCTATGTCAGGAAGTCTTCAGGGGTTTAATTTTTATTGAAAGAGTAAAAGAAAGGCAAACGTTGAACAGGTACATTTGCTGTCCTCGTCCTGTAGGCTAACAAACAATGCATTGATGGGGATGTGCTGGAATCCATCGTGGGGCTACAGGGCAAGGAGGATGTGCCCTGCAGTACCCTTCATCTACTAATTATTAACACCATTAAAGCTGCAAGAGATAAAAGTGGTACCCTAGTAGGTGCTGGTGTATTAATGGTCCTTGTCCTCTAAAAACTCAGCAGACTAACAAGGCAGACAAATGACAGAAGAAAGAAGGTGTTACTGTTATCATCGCAGGTGGAAGGGAGCACCAAAAGCTTCATGGATTTGTTCTGATGGCAGAGCTGAGGTGCCACCAAGCTCTGCAGTTGGATTCCTTGTGCTTGACTATGGATTTTGTAATACTATCCATTCATCTTCCTCAAGAACTGGCCTGAACAGCTAAAACATGCTTCTTTTTTTTCTTTCTTTTTTTTCTGAAACTTGGTGAGACAATGAATGCCCCTGCTACACTGTCAGCCACAAGTTTCTCGACCTTTTCTGTGACCCTCAAAGGAAAAATCTACAGCTGAAAGAACAAAAGTTTTGGATGTTTCCACACTAAAAAGCTTCCCTGAAATCAAGAGCTCTTATGATAACACTATAATCTGCACATCCTGATGGCTTTACTCCCTGCCTTTTTCCTTGGCCTGTCCAGATGTCCCTACTTGCTGCTATAAAGGAAGGTTATTATTCCCACACCGACTTTAGCCATTGATTGAAGTGTGGTTTTTCAAGCTGGAGGGAGGAGGAAATAGCAGAGAGCAATAAAGCCATAGTTCATGGTGTTAAACAGTGCAGCATCTCACTGAAGAACCAGGTGTGGGCTGAATGAACTGAATAATAGATCCTGGTTAGCTCTCTGAGCATTACTCTTAATAAAGTTGAGACAGGAGGCTGGCAATCAGCATCATGCATCCATCTAGCAAAGCTGGCTCAGAAAATCTGGGAAGCATCCATAATGTGTCCTAAGTTAAGTCCACAAGCCCGTCAGTCCAAACTCAGCTTTCAAACTTCCAGTATTATTCAAAGCAGTAAGATTTTCCTCTGGACCTAATTGCACTGTGGGAAAAAAAAAAAAAAAAAGAAAAAAAAAATCTGGAGTTTTCTCCGAACTAATCTCATCTGAACTTTTCAAGTTCAGTTTTTTACATGAAAGAAGTGGCTTCTTGTGATTCTTTGGCACTTTTTCTGTTCAGAAAGGAAATTCAATGGGAACTTCAGCATTCACATACAAACAGATGTGCTTAACCATACAGTAACTCTGACTTTTTTTCCACCCTAAACCACAAAGATATTAGTACTTTTCACCACTTCAGACCAAATTTCAAGTGTTGGAGCTGCTGCGGAAAGACTGAGACCCTGTTTACATGAAGGCAGTGGACTCTGCTATGATTTTATCAAAGTAATAACCTGGGAATGGCTACTCCTTCTTTCCCTCTTTGCTACATCAGCATAACTATCCAGGTGCAAATTTCCTTTTTGGAAATCATTGTCCTCAGTTTTCAGAGGTACAGCTCCTTGGGGATGACAGTGAGACTGGGAGCCCCTTGGCATCAGGGGGAGCAGCCAAGCAACCCCTACCCCCTCCGGGGCTGTGCAGCTCTGCAAGGCAGAGGACATTGGTGGACCCTGAGGTATTACTTATAAAGCAGCCATCATGAATTCCAGTTTAGTACTGAAGTCCTTAGAATTTTATGAACATAAAGCCCAAAGGATGGAAGTTTTAAGCTGACTGAAATCTCAGCTATGTTACTATTATAAGACTAAAAGTATTCATGGCTTAGATCAATCCCCACTGCTGAGGACAGGCCCTGAAGTCCAGACTACTCGCAAAAACGTAATTTATTATTTCAGTTGTTTTGTCTTCACGCCTTCTTTCTCAGCAGTTTGTGCTTCATAATCTCCTGTGAGAACCTGCCTTTGTATGAGAACAAACTTCGTGCTGACCCATGCTCACAAATTCTGCAGTTTTACTGCTGGAATCTGGCCTCTGTGTTTGCTCAAAAGGAGAATGAATTTGCTGATGTTCTGGGAATATTGCAGAGATAGGAATTTTAATAGGAGTTTTGGCCAGAGCTGGGGTTATGTTTCCTGGGTGCAATAATGATGGCAAAAAGTTTCTGTAGGTCTGAATATCTGAATTCCGTTCCAGACAATTACATCATTGCTGTAGCTATTTCTTGTTTTGATAATGGTATGGGGTATCTTTTCCCATCCAGCATTGAAATAAATATAAGTAAGGAAAAAGAGAAAGAAGCATCTTCTCTGTTCTACATCAGTCCCACTAGAGACGAATCAGGTTCCTTGGGAGCTCTGCAAGTCCCAAGTGGCATGTGTCAGCCCTGTCTTTGTGTCAGATTTACTCATCTTTAAACACATGATACAGCTGTTTACTCACTCTGATAACACACAGAGAGTCTTAAATCTCAGCCCAGTGCTGCAACTCTCCAGTGCTGTGTGTGTTATCTACAGGAGTCAACTTTCAGAGCAAGAGATGCCCCGAGAAGATGGTGATGAGTTCTAAAGTGTCAAGAGATCATTTCCAAATTGCAACAGAAGGAGCATCCCCGGGCAGGGGCTCAGTTTTTTATTTTTAGCTTGTACTTAGCACTGTGTAGCACAGAGCTGCCCAAAAGTCAGTCTCTGGTTAGTGAGAAACAGGCAGTTGTCAGCAGACATTGGTTAGCTGTTCTTGGG
The DNA here is from genome assembly GCF_987193195.1 of Phasianus colchicus. Taxonomy (NCBI): domain Eukaryota; kingdom Metazoa; phylum Chordata; class Aves; order Galliformes; family Phasianidae; genus Phasianus; species Phasianus colchicus. The sequence goes on along the minus strand of NC_143437.1, from coordinate 13,069,809 downwards.
TCAGAAGTACAGGAAAGAAAAGGTCAGCATTAGTTCAAATTACTTTTGTCCTGGAACTAAGCAGGCACATTCATTCTCCTGTGTCTGATGCTTCTGGCCACAGACATGGGATTTGCGACTGATGGCATAATGTCACAGGCTCTAATTCAGTCATCACTGGGGCAAATGCAGTCTTACCAAGTGATGCGAAGTTGATGAACCAGCCCTGCTACAATGCTGATACATGTCTGAGCAGCCAGCTGGTATTAGTTGCAAGTACTTGTGTCAGATGTTAGCCAAAACATTGCTCTCCTTTTGAAATGCAGTCTGTTTTGTCTTTTGACTTCCCTCAATCAAAAGACAAAACTATAGTATATTGCTATGCCACTATATATCATGATAAATAAATCACAAGACATAGAATAAAGGCAAAAAAGGAGCAAACGTCTGCTGTACAACTGGGATAGGCATCCATCTTTGTTCTGAACTACACACCATTGGCACAAGAGATGATGTGCACCTATGTGCCGAAACTGCATAAAAGGGAAACGTGGCCGGCTGCCATATACAATCACCCCTTCACAGACAGCCATTTCCAAGCACTACAGCTGTTGATAATGAAATCTGATCACCCAACAGTAACCTCTTTGCTTCACTAGATGTACTACATTACAGCCTCACTAGTCTTGTCCCTTCAATAGCACCTACTCCCACAGTCCATACACGTGTGCACCGCACCTATCACTCAAGTCATTCAGGTCAGTCTTGTACAACCTCACACATATTTGCATCTTACAACATATTGTAGCAATTCTCCCAGCCTCTGTTTCGCTATCCAGCAATGCATGCATGTATTCCCTTGTACTTACTTGCCAAACCAGCCAGGACCACCCTTGTGCCTCTTCATAACCCATTTGCTGAGTGGTTATCCACCCACATGGTGCACAAATTATCTTAAGAAGCAATTTCTGTTAAATGCATCTTGGAGCAGAAATCCACTTCAGTTGTTCAACAAAGATAGAAGATAATTACGTAATTCTGTTCTGAGGACAACTCTCCTAAATGCAATCTGAAGTTCTTCCTCCAGTATTTGTGTTTATTTTTTCCTGAAAAGCATGGCCAATGAGAAATGAAAATTCCGTCTCTGCTTACAGTGTACTTGACCACAGGTTACCAGTGTAAAAAGAGGACTTTATTCCAGGGCTCAGTGTACTTTTATTTCTTTACAAGCTGGCACTGTGCTTGCAGTACAGGGTTAGTATCCTGCAAACTTTCTTGTGAGTATGCCTCTGGGCAGCAGCACTTGATTTACAGTTCTGTAATGTAAAGACATTTGGAATGAAAACTCTGATTTTCATAAACATCATCCTCAGGATGATGCACAGGTAAATGTTTTGGCTGAAGCGTTCAAGGGAACTGTGGGATTTACACCATTGTTTCCAACTTGGTGCAAATTGGGTGCCTTACTTCATAGGCTCTTTTGAAAATGAATCCCAGCCTCTTGTATCAAAGCCCAGGGCAGGAAAAAGGTGTAGGTATTCTCTAGCTTGGAAATAAGGCATATTAAATTGGCTTGCAGCCACGTTACTATATGAGCCTGGCCAATGTAAATATAATTTAGATTTAAAAAAAAAAAAAATCTCTTCTCCAGAAGGAAATATTATCCAAATGTTAAGCTTCTACCCATACCTTCAAGAGAATTGACAGCAATTTTTCCAGAGATCCATCCTGTTGGAGTTTTCTAGTGTCAGCTTAGGACACAGGTGAGCATTTTATTTTTGATTGTCTCTTTTCACCACGATAGTCTTTCTAACTACAAACCTGTAAAATTCCATCCCAACCACACCACTCTTCTAACTGTACATTTGTTAATTGTACAACCTTTTGCAGTAGATACTTGGATTTTTCAGTCTGCAGCAGCTTTGAGGATTGCTGAGACACGGGTTGCATCTCAATAGTCAACAAAAGTGTCGTTTGCTATGAATTTTCTATCTGAATCCTTTTGGAAAAGTTTTCCAGGGTCACACAGGAATGTGGTGATGGAGGCTTTAATTGAAGTTATGTATCTTTATTCCTGACTGTGAACATCAGTATCAAGGTCAGTAGCCCTTGAGTGGTACCTTTGCTTTTGGTTTCATGGTTACATTACTGGAAAATTTGGATTTTGCTGGCCAGAATACAGTATGTAGATTAATGCATGGATTCAAAAAGTACAATTGCATGCTATCACACTAAACATGGCAGATGCCTTTCAGGTTTGTATTGGTTTCAGTACAGTAAAATATGGGGGAGAGTAGCAGGTGCAGAACAAATGCAGTGATGAAATGGTTTAAAACAATCTTTTAAAATCTTATAGATTCTGAAAGATCTTAGAAGTGTTTAAAAGTGATCACTGTGACTGGTAGAACAAAAGAAATACCAGAAAGGAAAAGAAACAGTAAGATTAGTTACTAGGAAAAACAAAAACAACAAATCATTAAAATACAAGGCTTAATTTATAAAAGAAACAACGGGTTAAGCCTTGGAGTTAAATTGTTCATTTCCTGATTCATTAAAACCTTCCTTCCTCCAGAATAACTGGCAATTGCAAAAGTTCTGCCCTAGAGGGATGTTCAGGTAATAAAGGAGAAAGGATCCAGAGGCAAGTGAATAAAAGAGTTACAAGAAAGTCCTCCAAAGATACTTTGCTTGTGTATACATTCAAAAAGGAAGCTGACTGCTTAGCATTCACATCTCTGCACACAAGCATGCAAGGTGTTGTATCAGACAATACTGAGGACTGTGTAGATTGTATAAAGTAACCAGAATAAATTTTAATGGCCACAGATTTTTTTTTTATTGGGCCCCAGAACAGACATAAAGAACATAAATGGTGTTCTCTCTCACAAGTGTCTGAAAGGAATGGCATCACACTGCTTTTTGCTGGTTTTGTATGATTGAGGTGAAATATCTACTTTTATTGCTCTTACACAGGCCTTTTAGTGTTCATCTCAGAGTGTTTAATCCTAACTGGCTAAATTAGCCCTATTGTTTCACTTGTGTCTACTGGAAGCCTTTCAGGAAAGGATAGATCACAGAATCACAGAATCACAGAATGACCTGGGTTGGAGGGGACCTCAAGGATCATGTAGTTCCAACCCCCCTGCCTAGCAGGGCCACCAAACATACACCTTTACTAGATCAGGTTGCCCAGAGCCTCGTCCAACCTGGTCTTGAACACCTCCAAGGACGGGGCATCCACAACATCCCTGGGCAGCCTGTTCCAGGACCTAACCACCCTCCTAGTAAAAAACTTCCCCCTAACATCCAACCTAAATCTTCCCTCTTTTAACTTAAAACCATTTCCCCGTGTCCTGCTATTATCAGCCCTTATGAAGAGTTTACTCCCCTCCTGGGAGTAAGTTCCCTTCAGATATTGAAAGGCTGCAATGAGGTCGCCCCGCAACCTTCTCTTCTCCAGGCTGAACAAACCCAACTCCCTCAGCCTGTCCTCATAGGGGAGGTGCTCCAGCCCCCTGATCATCTTCGTGGCCCTCCTCTGGACCCTTTCCAAAATCTCCATGTCTTTTTTGTACTGAGGGCTCCACACCTGAACACAGTACTCCAGATGGGGCCTCACAAGAGCAGAGTAGAGAGGGACAATCACCTCCCTATCCCTGCTGACCACCCCTCTCCTGATGGAGCCCAGGATCCCATTTGCTTTCCGGGCTGCCAGAGCGCACTGCTGGCTCATGTTAAGTTTCTCATCTATCAGGACCCCTAGGTCTTTCTCTGCCGAGCTGCTCTCAAGGACAACTCCCCCCAGCCTGTACAGGTGCCTGGGGTTCTTCCGGCCCAAGTGCAAAACCTTGCACTTTGCCTTATTGAACCTCATTAGGTTCACCCGAGCCCAGCTTTCCAGCCTGTCAAGGTCCCTCTGAATGGCCTCCATTCCCTCCACCGTATCGACTGCACCACTCAGCTTGGTGTCATCAGCAAACTTGCTGAGGGTGCACTCCATTCCCTCATCGATGTCATTAATAAAGATGTTAAAGAGCACCGGTCCCAAGACAGACCCTTGAGGGACACCGCTCGTTACCGGCCTCCACCTGGACATAGAGCCATTGACCACCACCCTCTGTCTGCGGCCTTTCAACCAATTGCTTATCCATCTAGTTGTCTACCCGTCAAATCCACCTCCCTCCAGTTTGGAGATGAGGATGTGATGGGGGACCATGTCAAAGGCCTTGCTCAGGTCCAGGTAAATGACATCAGTTGCCTTCCCTTCGTCCACCAATGCCGTCACTCCATCATAGAAGGCCACAAGATTAGTTAAGCATGACCTTCCCCTGGTGAAGCCATGCTGGCTATCTAGGATCACGTGCTCGTTCTTTATGTGATCAAGCATATTGTCCAGGAGGATCTGTTCCATAATCTTCCCAGGCACGGAGGTGAGACTCACCGGCCTGTAGTTACCCGGGTCCTCCCTGCTCCCCTTCTTGTAAATGGGAGTGACGTGACCCTTCCTCCAATCGTCCGGGACCTCACCTGACAGCCACGACTTCTCAAATATGATGGAGAGCGGCTCAGCAACCACCTCAGCCAGCTCCTTCAGGACCCTGGGATGCACGCCATCTGGCCCCATAGACTTATACTCATTCAGTCTAAGGAGGCACTCTCGGACTTGCTCAACCCTTACAGTGGGGAGGGATTTACCTCCTTGGTCCCCACATAGAGGTATGGGGGTGCAAGACTTAGGGACGTGAAAAAGACTAGAATCCTGGCCACCAGTGAAGACCGAGGTGAAGAATTCATTCAGCACCTCAGCTTTCTCTTCATCTGTTGAAGCCATTTCTCCTTTTAAATTTACCAAAGTAGGTACGCCCGTTTTGGCCTGTCTCTTCTGGCCAATGTACCTGTAGAAGGTTTTCTTATTGTTTTTCACGTCCCTGGCCAAGTTCAGTTCTGCCTGCGCCTTGGCTTTCCTGATCCCACGTCTGCAAGTCCGGACGGCATCCCTGTATTCTTCCCAGGTGACACAGCCTTGTTTCCAGAGCTTGTACACCCCTTTCTTCACCCTCAGTTCTCTTAGCAGGTCCTTGCTGAGCCATGCCGGTTTTCTACCTCTCCTGCCCACTTTCTTAATCAGGGGAATGGAGACCTCTTGTGCTGCCAGGAGGGCATCCTTGAAGAGCAGCCAGCTCTCCTCAACGTCCTTATCTTTGAGGGCAGCGCGCCAGGGGATCTTGGCCAGCATTCCATTGAGTAGCTTGAAGTCTGCTCTTCTAAAGTTCAGCGTCCTGGTCCTGCTCTTTACCAGGCCCACATCGCTTGAGATCACAAACTCAACCAGGGCATGATCGCTGGAGCCTAGGCATCCTCCAACCTTGACGCCTTTGATGATCTCCTCAGCGTTGGTGAGCAGCAGGTCCAGCAACGCTTGACCTCTGGTCGGTCTGTCCAATACCTGAACCAGAAAGCTATCATCAATGGATTCCAAGAGCCTTCTGGAGCTCTTGCAGCTCGCCGTGTGGTTTTTCCAACAAATGTCCGGATGGTTGAAGTCCCCCACCAGGACAAGAGCCCGTGAGGCAGACGCCTCACGCATCTGGAGCAAGAAAGCCTCATCAGCAGCCTCCCCTTGGTCAGGTGGCCTGTAGTATACCCCTAATACCAGCTGACCTTTATTAGTCCCATCTCTAATCCTAACCCACAGGCTCTCAACCTGTTCTTGACTGTTTCTCATGGGGAGCTCCTCACAGTTTATCCAATCTCTGACATAGAGAGCAACTCCCCCACCCTTCCTACCTCTCCTATCTCTCCTAAAGAGTCTATAGCCGTCGATGGCAGTATCCCAATTGTGGGAGTCATCCCACCATGTTTCTGTGATAGCAACAATGTCATAACTTTCAGAATGCATCACAGTTTCCAGTTCCTCCTTCTTGTTACTCAGGCTTCGTGCATTAGTATAAAGGCACTTCAGCCGGGCTGTCCGTCTCACCACCTTCATAAGCGATCCAGGATCCGCTAGAACAGCAGCATCCCCAGCATCCCCCTGCCCTACTCCCTCCTTTTGCACTCTGCCATCATTGCCCACAGAGTTTGGTACAATCCCTCGAATGAACCGTTCAACCCCAGTAGCCTTTATTTTGCCCCCTTCCCCCTTCATTCCTAGTTTAAAGACCTGTCAATGAGTCCCGCTAATTCTTCAGCTAATACCCTCTTACCCCTCAGGGACAGGCTGCTTGCATCAGCAGCCATCATGCCAGGTGCAGTGTAGATTGCCCCATGGTCAAAAAAGCCGAAATTCTTGTGTCTGCACCAGCTCTTAAGCCATCTATTTAAGAGTTGGGTTTTTCGGATCCACCCTGTACCTTTTCCCGACACCACGGGCGTAGAAGAAAAGATCACCTGCACCCCAGCTCCTTCTAGTATTCGCCCCATTCCCCTGAAGTCTTTCTTGATGGACCTCAGGCTTTCCTTGCCAACTTCCTCGCTGCCAGCCTGAATTATTAAAAGTGGGTAGTAGTCTGAAGGCTGAATCAACCTAAAAATTTTCTTTGAAATGTCCCTGACCCGTGCCCCAGGAAGGCAGCACACTTCTCTGCGGGTGGGGTCGGGCCGGCATATAGGGCCTTCTGTTCCTTGCAGAAGGGAGTCACCTACAACAATCACCCTTCTGTCCTTACGTGTAGAAGCAGTCTTGAGGCTTTGGGGTGACCGCTTCATCTGAGGCAACCTCGTGGGTGAATCTGTCTCCACACTCTCGCTAGTCTCCCCCTCAAGTTCCAGGGCCTCAAACCGGTTTCGCAGAGGCACCTGTGGAGCCGGGGATGGTCGGAATGGGGGATGCCCCTTCCGCCGAGCAGGCACCCGTTTCCACTCCTCCTCCCTTCTCAAATTGCTGCTGGGGGGAAGAGAGTACTTAGGGACACAGTTTAGTGGACAATAGTGGTGGTAGGCAGGCAGTTGGACTAGATGATCTTAGAGGTCTTTTCCAACCTTAATGATTGTATGATTCTACTGAGAAAGCTGAGGAGCAGAACATATATGCCATCCAGCTAAGGCATTCCAAGAATTTGAGGGGTTACAATCCACACTGGTGTAATAGCAAAGCAAGTTATACTTTACATCACTAAACTACCATTAGGATGGCTTGCTATAAATACAAACTAGGTTCTTCATCACTAAAGCAGCATTGCTCACTAATGATTATTCCATATAAGAGGGAAGTGCTAATCCGTGCTTTTCCCATGTAGGGAGTCTAGATTATTAAAGGGATTTAGGTGGCAGCTAAAGTTGAATGAAAACTAATGAGAGATTAGTGCCTAAAAGGAGATAAAATTTAGGCTTGGGTACTTTTGTGGCATTACAAGTTCAACTTCTGGCATGAGGATACCTCTTGGCTCACATGGGCAAATAGTGTTAACACTTAGACTTTGATTTCTCTGTTTTCTGTTGAATTCTCAGTGTCATGAATGTTCATAAGATCCATTCTGGAAATGCTCAGAACAGTGGACATGAACTATGGCATGCATACACTTTTGCAGGGCTTGGATCTTGCTGCCTTCAGTGGTCTGTGGCTCAGGCTTGTGAACATTTGTAGAAAACATATTGCTGTAGTTATCACCCAGCTCCAAGGAGAGAACGTTGAACAGATTATTCTGATCTTTCTCAAGGTTCCTTCTTTCTCCATTGTGTCAGAAAACAAACCTTGAGGCCTCTTGTGAGAGCAATCATTGTGTATATGGAATGTGAAACATTTCTAATTTGTACAAGGAAACTCAATGGCATATACTGTACAAACACACACAAAAACAACATGTGGAAATAATAAACATGTTTATGATGGAGATCTTTGCTTCTATTATTTTAGGATTTTGTCTGGATTTGAAACAATTGTTACAACCACTAGCTTCAGTCTTTTATTGCTAACACACTCATAACCCTTACCTCTCCTGGTAAGGGGCTGTATTCCTCCTTCTTAAGGTGTACCAGTTATTTTTAAGTGTACCAGCTGCTCACACACCAATCTGCCAGATTTAGAGAGCTTAACAGACAACTGAGATCTTGAAGTTCCTTTGGTTCTTTTAAATTTAACTGCCGTATTCAAATTTTGATTCAAATAAATTCATCTACTAGAATTTGAGTGGAGAAGTTTTCTGGCTCGTGAACTTCTTACTCATAAAGGTAGATGACAGTTTCTGAAACTGTACTTCCAGTTTTGAGATGTAGGTTCAAGTGCAGTGTAGCTCCAAAGGCACAATTGTAATACACAGCTGGTGGCTAAGCTCCTCCATGCTCTGAGTATGCAAGATCCTGCAGCTGATTCTTCACTGCTACACTGGCTCTTTCCAGTGTTGGGTATTTCCCTGCTTGAAAAAGAAGTTTCCCATGTTCTCCTCATTTAAACTGAAGAAGAGAAGGAGTGAGTAAACCTGGCCAATATAACAAAAATGCATTTTCCAGAAACACTGCATCACACTTCTTTCAATTCCATTTTAAAGTCCATTTGTAAAAAAGCCCACATCTTGAATGTAGTATTTGCTTTTGGATTAACTACAAAATCTAATTTGCTCTGAATTAACTTTTGTCCTTCCTTTTTCTTTCTTTGCCTCAAATTCAGACAAAAACAATATGTATTTTTATGTCAGCTTTACTCAAAACAGTCTAATTTGTCAGTGAAAGAAAAGAATTGGTTGCTTGCCCATCAATGATAATTGCCTGTTCTGTAAAATGCTTCAGAAACATTATGAGTGCGGAGGCCTTTACAAAGTCTCAGCAGTTCTATGATGAAAGAACTGCTGAATTGTTCCAGCTAGCGGAGATTTGTCACTAGTGCAGATGAGAAAAACATGGGCACCTTTCTTCCCCTTCCTGCACAAACTCACCTGAGCTGGAGAATGAGAGTAGAGCAGAGACCTCAGCTTGGTCTTCCCAGAGGAAAATGTTCAAAACAAATAGGACATTAGAAATACAGACTGTTTAGAAAGTAATCTGAATGTTGCGTGGGAGATATATTTCAGATGTATACATTCTATAAAGTGGATATGCAGTTCTCCAACACAATCCACCTTCTGTATTTGGAAAGCCTTGGAGCACCCTGAAGACAGAGAATGCTATGCTCTTAACTGGGCACTGCTTTCCATCCACACACTAAGCATCCATTAAAGAAACTCCATACAAGGATTGGGGAGAATGATGGAAGTTCATTTTTAGGATAGGTTTATTTTTATCTTATTTTTTGGAAGAGTTAATCTTTTTTTTTTTACATCTCTCTCCAATGAGAGCTCAGAATGTCTGAAATAGCACGGCATCTTGGAGTGAAATTTTCCTCAGGAGACTGATTTTCTTTTATTTTTATTGCTGAGGAGAGCAGGAATTTATTAAAGCCTAGAAAAGTGGAGGAATTGGAACTTTCCTGCCAAGGTAGATGAATTCCCAAGCTTCTCTAACCACTCCTGAGAAGTTCTTTTACTGACTTTCCCTTGTAGCGGAGAGGCAATATTTTGTCCTTATTATCAGCTGACAAATAAAACAACTGAAGTCTGAAAGGGGGATGAGGGTAGAGAATTGCTCAAAAATGTATTTAAAGACACAAGCTTTCCTGTAGAGGAGTTTGTTTGGTGAGAAATGGATCTCTTGCTACAGACTCCAGTTTAAACTGGCTGACCCAGAAGGAAGAAAGTGCCTGGGAAAGAAGCATAAGCAAATAAATAAAAAGTAAAAAGCAAATAAAAAATAGGATTTGCTTCTCCTACTTTTCAAAATTATGTGGGTATGATGGGACTTTTCTGTCCTACCTCTTTGAGAGCCAAGTTTTATGTTTGTGCATAACATGTAGTAAAGGGTCTAACAGGAGTCTACTATACAGCCTCCCTGACTGCTGCGTACTAATGATAGAAAAGTTAATTAAGGCAGTCAGTGTTTACCACTGGTTCAGAGGATGGAAATTTCCGAGGTTTGGTGGTTCTTGGTGACATGGCAGCTAAGTTTTTAAGTTCACAGTTACAACCCACACCTCCACTTCCAACTCTTGCTCTCCAGATTCCCATTTCCTGTATGTTCATACTCTTCCCCTTTTCCTGCCTTGTCCACTTCCCCCTTCATCCCTCTCATTCCTCAGGTTCCTACCCTCATCTCTCATAGTTCATGTTGAGCTGCCATAGTGGCAGTTGTTGCCATACTGATGGCAATTATGGCGATGAGGAAAGCAGAGCAAGTTAAGCCACAGCTGATGAAATATCCTTCCCCTTTGTAACATATAGGGATGGAGATTTTGCTTGGATTTTAAATGGGGTTGATCTTGACCTCAGAACAAAGTAGAGATTTCTTATGTATTTGAAATACTTCAGATACAAGGAATTTCCTCCTTCCTCACTATTTGAATTCTCTGATTTTTCAGAAACATTTAAGAGACTATTCAGTTGTGTTCAGATCTCACACACATTAAAGTTCTGTTTATGTCAGAGCAGAGGGACCTCCTGCACTCAGTCAGGAGATTGGCAGGCATTGGCATACCTGCTCTGACTTCAGATTGCTTTGGTGTGGTGACAGGGGAATTGAGATTCAGGGAGGTGTTCTCCAGGAGTGGCAAAGCTTTTGGGCTAATTACTATTCACCCATGTATAGAGATACACACTAACACAGTCACCTCTGAACAAGCTGGATCAGGGATGTCTGTCTGATCTGCAGTCACGCTTTTGAGTTGCAGTGATCTGCAGAGTTCACAGAGTTAATGTCTGAATGGAAAGGCTGATGAGCACCCAGCCTGCTGGGCCACCTCATTTCAGTTTTGCATTACAGAATGAGCTACTGAGGTGGTGATAAACGCATTGTTATGGGAATAACAGCAGTGGGGGAGGGAAATAGAAGTTCTGTGTTTCTTCAGAGGCAAAATTTTCAATCAGAAGGATATAGCCAATATACTGAAACTACAGAAATTAGGAACTCAGTTCTCTAATTTGAAATTCTTGAAGTCATACAGGTTTGCTTGTCTGGATAAGCAGCAGCAAGGGGTCATGGACAGGGGATGGAGGTAATCGTGGTTGACTTTGCAGTGATATCAGGAGGTACCCAAGGGCAGCGATAGTATTAATCCCCATAGCAGAGGAAACCAGGGAGCAGCACCCAGACTTGCCTTCCCTCTCCAGGTTCCTCTTAGACCAGCCTTGCAGAATGCCACCTCTCTGGAGGACTGACCTGTGAGAGTGCATTCAAGCGCAGAAAAAATATTCCTGCTAGTCTTTACAGGCTGTTTTGCCTGCAGGTTGATGGAAGGACTGTGGGGAAGCAGTGCTATAGGCTTTCACTGCCCTGCTCTTTATTAAGAAGCTTTGGGTCTCTGCCCAGTGGATGTAACTGCTCCAAATAAAAACCTATTAAAGAAACAAAAGGGAGCTAATATCAACTGCTTGAGGTTTCAGTGGCACTTCACCTCCCTACTTACAAGCAGTGCCTGATGTATAGGTGTTGTTTGGAAGCTAAGCAACCTTCTACTAGAATAAGACATGAGCCTTTTTCAATCTGCAAGTGTGCAGAGAGGTGGGTGTATATAACAATATATTACCTTGTGGCTGAGATCGGAAATAAAGTTGCAGCATCTACTTTATTCCATGATTTTCCCTATACTCTGCAGTCCTTTTTCCTTCCAAAAGTGATATAAGATAAGAAGGGGGAGATGACAAACCACATTCCCACTCTTTCGTTAATACAAATGCTTGAAAATGACCAAAGAGCATCTACAAGTCTAATTAGTTTGAAGGAAAAAAGGCTAGCTAAGCACCTGTAATGAGATTCAAACTCCCAGAGAACACTGCTTTTCCAAAGAGATTCTGATATCACCCAACAGAAACCTCAGCTCAGAAACAGCTTCTCTGTGAAGGGAAGAAGGTTTTCCAGCTGGCAATAAGGCTGTGTATACAAGAATGTGTGCTCCAGTCTACTGCCAGCCTTGAGCGGAATGGCAAAATAGTGATGAATATTGTCATGGAAACTGCTGTTAGCATGGGCTAACTTTTCAGCTATTGAAAAATAATTCAAGTAATATTTTTATTTATTGGTGGGAGGATACCTGGTAAGGTGCTGTTGTAATTCTTAATTCATTTTTAGAAGGAGCATGCTTTCAGATAGGTATCTCTGAAGTAGAGAAGGAACCAAACTGGAGTTTCTTATCTTCCTGGCTCGCAGAATGATGGGTGGATTTGTTTTGGCATGTCTGCCCAGATTTGAGCTTGTTTAGAACCCACAATGTGCTTATTCAAATCGTAAGAATAATAATAATAAAAAACATCCAGGGGCCTCCTTTTGCTTGCTTTTTGGACTCAGTCCAAAATGGCAGAGCTTTTGCAAGACCAGACTGCCTCCAAATGAACTTACAAGATTTCCACTGCTGGGGCTGAATGTTGGCTCAGTTATTCATGGGATGCTTGTGCTGACAGACCCAAATGTGAGTCTGGCTCTAGCCTCAGACCTACACCTCTGTGTATTAACCTACTCCTATTCCAGACAGAAACTCGAATATTATGATCTTGAGCCACTTTTACTCTTTTAAAATCCAGCTTCATAATGATACCACAGGCCTTCTTCTAGCAGAGACATTCAGAAGCTTGCCTTAGCTGCACTGATTCAGCAAAGACTTTCAAGTGTACCCTTACCTCCATGTTTTGACATTTATACTTTCTGGTCTATATGCATGCTGAGATATCCGTGAAAAAGAATAATGTAGGAAGATGACAGAGAGGTAAAAAATGATACCTGGTATTTCTCCTCAGCTAGATGTAATAAAGCAGTCCACGGGATCTTTGCTGTGATTTCATAGTGAACACCCAAAATGAATTTTGGTGTATGTGTGGGTGTGCTTCTTTCTTTGCCCCCCCGCCCTCTTCCCCATTATTCCTCTTCCTTCCAGTACTGCAGAAGGAAGCATCGAGGTGAGCATTCCTGCAGTGGCTGTTCAGACTTGTCCAAAATACACACTGCTCCCCACGCAGCCACCGGGGCACCAGGCCCCCCCCAGCCTCTGGCTAAGGGCTGTGCCTTACCTCATCCTTCTGCTCTTTTCCAGGTTCCTGTCCTGCTGTCTGGGGGAGAGTTTTGGCAGCCTGCCCAACCAACCCTAGCCCAGAGTACTCCCAGGTGCAGGGACGAGGCTGCCCACCGTGGCATTGGCATCGCCATAACTGACAGCTCTCAATGTAAGCATCCTTTGCCCACAGGGGGAATGTACACATCTATACCGTAGCTGCATGCCAATACCCCTTTCTCTTGCCTACCATCTTTCTCCTTTCTTGCATACATATTGTCTGTCTTTCCTACAGAAAGAAAAAATATAATTGCAATGCATGGACAAAGCTGCTTTTTGAAGACGATAAACTGAGTAGCTTATTGCCCATAAACAGAAAAACCTTTCTGGATACTGGATAAATACTGCATTTTTAAAAGTTGCTATTATTTATATTACATGTTCCCGAAACTCCTGACAGAGACCCTATAATTTCATGAATTAGTCCAGACACATCACAGGAGCTCGTCTTTCTGTGGCTGATTTCTTGGCAAAAAAAAGAAAAAAGAAAGAAAGAAAAAAGCAAAATCATCATTGGCAGACTTTAGGTGAAGAGTTTTGGATGTGTACACAAAGTTATTCACCTCGTCTTTCATTAATAGTTTGTGTGTGGTATTTTGTTATATTAACATTTCTTTTTCAAGATTTGGGAGTACATGACATCAGAACGGTTTTGCTGGTAAAATCAGACATAGCTGTGGTATTAGGAATTATTCTAGACATAGTTAAGTCTTGCTGTAGTTGTACTTGCTGCAGCACACAGCTGGGACTGCTACATGCCACGAAGGGCAAACAAGAATGGCTTTTTCTTAAAATGAGTATGGAAAGACTCCCAAAGGAAATGTTTTTGTTTTGTTTTTTTGAAATCTTTTTGTGGCATAGGAAGGGAATGGGTGGAAGAATGATAACAAGAGGGAGCACGTCTGTGAGGGAGATAAGATTGAAAAGAGCTGGTAAGCAAAAGTGCTCAAAGTTGAATTCACAAAACAGTACAACCTTTAGAAAAGCCAATGCTCTTTTAGTCATGTAATTGGGTACTGATTTCCTGCGAAATACAGATCTCAAAATCAGTAAAATAGAAATATAAATTCAGTTTTTAAAGTCCTATAATAAATACTCTTTGTTCTCTACGTTAAATCTAAGAAAACAAATGCATTCTTGCAGGGCACAATTTTAGGGGTTTGCACCGACTTTTACTTTCCAGTGATTTATATACAAGCACCATCTTGTGCATTCTTTCCAAGATACCATGTATGGTATGCCTCAGAGAGCAAATGCTCAAATGCTCTGCCTGCACAATTTCCATTAACAGCTCCAGAAACCAGAATGGGTGAAGGTGACTGGCTGAGTGACCAGCTGGTTGTTGAAGCAAAATATGCATATTTGCCTGAATTTATGCATATGTATTGTAATATATGCGTGTGTGTATACTTTGAGATTGAATAGACATTCACTCTTTAGCTCTGCTTTCCATGATTAACCTCTATTAGCATTGCAATTACAAATACCTGGTCAGTGTTTCCCTTTGATCTAACCTGCCTGTCACTCAATAGTCTTTCAAACTTCACATTTCCTCTCCATTTCTTGACATTTGTCATTGTCTTCCTTGTGAATGCTGCCTTGCTATTCTCTAAAGCTGGCCAAAAAGCATGAGGAGGGTAGACTGTGGTATCAAGTACCACGCTCGAAGCTCAGAGGCAGCTGCCTTGTCCTAAAAGGTCTCTTTATTCTGTGCCGGCAGAGCTTTGCAATTGTCCAAATACCAAATATTCACTTCCCTCCCCTTTAGCCTCCACAGAAAAAAATACCCCAGAATAACAATAAGTTATCCCCTCTTTCCAGCCTAGCCCAGTGTACATTAATACACCTTGTAATTGCTTGTCTCTACTGGCTTTAGTCCTTTGCCCTTTTTTCTCCTTCTTTTCGTACGTCAGCTTCATCATTGATCCTATTCACTCTGTTCCCACCACTGAAATCTAAGTCCCAAATGCAAGCAAAAAATACTCAGCTATTCATGACAAACTGAATGGCTCAATTTAAGGGGAAGATAGCACCTCATCTACTGTTACTATTCACTACAATAATCTCCATCACTCGTTCACTGGAGAAAGTGGCATGCCCTGAGTTCAAGTACAGACTATGCTGATGATCTGTGGCTTGAAAGGACTAGAAGGAGTGTTGCACATGACAGGGAGTTACCTTTCTGCCTTTGAAGGTTTTTATGTATTCACATCAATACAATGGTCAACACTGCTAAGAGTCCAGGAATGCTATTCTGTTCACCCCTGAGCTGGCAGGATCCCAGCGCTCTTGCAGCAACACGCCAGAAAATAAGCCAAGAAGGCTAAAACAGGGCCAGAAACTCAGCTGGTAGAAATTTGCTGTCTATGTAACCACTTCTACTATAGGAGGGGTGTTTTCTACTAAGGAAAATCAGGGGAAAACGCAAGCTTAACCAAGAGTTCCACCTTGGCAGAGGTACGTATGTGTCTCATAGCTGCCTGATAGCCTGATAGTGGTGCAGATACAGAGCGCCAGCATTTCTTGAGCTGATCAAAACACCTATCGACAGAAAATTGAGTTTTCAACTGAACAAGGATGTTCACAGGAAAGCCTGCACTCCTCAGTTCTGTTTGTTTTTGGACTTTTCATGAGCTGGCTGAAAATGTCAGAAAGTTTTCTCTGAAAAATGGGAAAAGAATCAATTAATTGGTAAATTCTGTCCATGAGGATCCGATTTTGGCATTTTTGCACTGAAAAGATTCTCCTTCTGGAAAATTTAACTAAATATCTTCAGTCAATGAAAACATTATTCCATTTTTTTCTTGTTAATGAAACTTAAAACATTCCACTTTTTTTCCATGTATTGTTTATGCAGCTGCATAACCATAACCAGTTTCTAATACAGGATTATGGTTTTTTGTTTTTTTCCTGTTAACTTCATTAGCTGCAACATAGTAGATTGCAAATCCCCATTTCCTTGCATTTTGGCAGCAGTGTAACTATGCTGCATTACCAGAAAGTGGGCAGAGAGTGGAGATAAAATTATGTTAGTTACAAATGGTAGTGCAGCACACTGATTTCCTGAACTGTAAACAGTTGCAAGAATTATCCAGGACTAATAGGCTTTCAGATCAATGGCAGCCAGAAAGGCTTGTGGGAGTATTACTCCCATTAGAGAAGGCTATGTCCTGGTGTGTAAATTGCAGCCCTTCTGCACAACAGCAGTGCACAGCTACCCAGCAGAAATGGTTTGTTCTACCCACAAAAATTAGGAAAAACAGGTGGGAAAACCTGATCTTATCCATGTTTTTCAGGTGATAGGGTCTCTCCAGATTTTTTGATAGATCTGGGTAGCTAAAAGACTATTCAGGGGACTGACATTTGCTTTGATTTTCTTGGAAAGAGCAGGATATTAGAAGGAATATCTGCCTGCCAATTACCCGATCGTAACTCAAACTCAAACGCAATCAAGGACACTGTGAAATGGGATGAAGCAACCAAGTTGCACTGCAGCAATAAATGCTAACATAGACCAGAGCTCAGTGGTGGATTGTTCCCACTGTAGCCCAGTCAGAACCTTGCTGCAGAACTTCTGCTGGCTGAGCCTGGATGATCCTGAGCTGATCTGGAAAAGATGAAGTTCATCTGCTACAGCCCAGAGTACTCAGAGGCTCTACAGCAGAAACTTGTTTTATGAAGTATATTTTGTTTGTTTAGTGCTATGCATGTTGTTTCCCAGGCTTCACAAAGGATCAGTTTTGCAGTTCTTGCCTCTCTGAATGAGAAACATTGCTTTAAAAAGGCTTTGAATGATACTGAATCATTTTATGCAGTGTTCTAACTATATGCTGCGTCTGATCAGTGGATCCTGGAGAAGATGACAGACAAACAGCCATTAAAAGGAGATTTGTAGATTTAATTCTGTTTAACCCAGAGATTTCTTCTTGTAGGTCTTGGCTTTGGCTGAATCAAATGCAGCATGGAAACAGTATTTTTCAAGGTACTTTACTATTTCCAGCCAAAACCAGGAAAAGCATATTAAATAAACTTTCTAAAGATTGAGGAATTTGGCTTTTGGATTATGGCTGGCTATTGTTTTCTCTAGACCAGTCTTATCCCCTACATCTCACTGCCATTATTCCCTGTTTTGTGTAAATCAAAATGACATCTAAAATGTTGGCCAAATGGGAGCAAGAGGTGTGTTGGTCTGTATAGATTTTACCACAGCAAGCCTTAATTGTTTTGTTCAAAATCAGGTCTCAGTGCCAAATCATAAGATTATAATACATTATTTAGAAATACTGTTTCCTAGTTGAGGTGTCTTGTTTTTTAACTTGTTGGGTAGATGGACATTAGTCACATTTGACAGAATTTTCTACCATCCCAAGGGCTGATAATGTGTTTATTTATTGCAATCTAAGATTCTTGCATAATTGTGTGTCTCTTCAAACATAACAAAACCCTGAGTTATAATGCCCTGGAAATACTAGCAGCTAACACGAGGTTTAAAATTTTAACTTCTGCTTGATACAAACTCAGCACTTCTTCTAGAAAAATTCAATCTCCCCCCTTAGTTCAGATCTAAGATTAAATGACTGTAGCTCCCTTAAAGATCATTAACACAGAATCAGGGAATGGCCTGGGTTGAAAAGGACTATAATGATCATCTACTTTCAACCCCCCTGCTATGTGCAGGGTCGTCCACCACTAGACCAAAATATATTATTTCTGTCTAAAAAACTGAGACGTCAAACCAAAGCATTAACACAGAACTAGAGGAGATGTTCCTCAGCGCTATGCCCTGGTTCATTTTGCAGCTCTATGAAAATGGGAAGGAGAACAGCTGCCTTTTGAAGGAGATGACCAAATTTCCTTTGATCTGTTTTTAAGAGCACATAACTTGGTCTAAAGGCTATCCTCAGGCGTCACAGACATGACCGATGAAACATTGCTTCAAAGGGCGTAGCAGATAAAATTATAGCATTACTTCAGCTCCCTCTGCACTGAGTTACGTGGGAATAGTTTGCTAAAACTCTTTTTATGTCATCTTTAAATGAAAAACAAATACAGAGATGCATTATTTAGCAAGCTAATTGAGGAATTTTCTTTTGGGCCATTCCTGTATATACTGCATTTTCTCTCTAGGTCTTTTTGAACTTCAGACAGAGTACTGTAGATTCTTGAATAGGGAGCCTGGAACCTGCAAGGCTGGTCTCGAGGTCCCCGCAGAACTCCTAACACAGCTCTTGTGCTGAGCACGCTAGCACGTGGTGAGCTATCTGTTAGGAAGACAGCCAGCTTGATGGATGGAGTCCTACTGAAGGAAATTCCACAGCAGCCCTGATGATCTGTTCTAATTTTGTCACATACGAGATTGTTGATAGTCAGCTAAGTTGGCTGTCTAGTCTAGCATTAGGGTGCATTATCTTTGTATCTCAACAAAGTTACTGACATCACAGTGCTGCTAAGCTACCAAGACATCCTTCAACAGGAAGAAAGTTACTGTACCTGAAAGATTCCACCAACCTGAGTACTAAAAGTCAACTCAAACATCATAACATAAGGGGGAATTTATGTGATTTACAATGAAACCTTCTTGCAACCCCACTGTTGAAATTATAGGATTCTCCATGTGCCACAGTCATCTTTAATATCAGGAGATTATTTTTCATATTAGCGTTCACATACCGTCTTCTGAGGTGGATCGAAGATGGATAGAAACAGCTGTTTTGATTATTTTAGTTTAAGAAAATTCTGATATTAGTCTTATGAAAAACCTTTCTGTTCCTGTTGCCATCACAGTGGTTTGGCCTAATAACTCCTAGTATGTAGCACTCACTAGACTTGAAGGAGCTGCAGCAAGCTGCTTTATCACACTGTGCCTCAGCTGGACTCAGCTGGTGTGTACTAAGTTAGAAACAATTAGAAATGCTTTAATTGAAGTCGACAGAGCTACCTAAACACACCAGATCTGAAAACCCAGCATACAGGGAGTTGCACTTGCAGTTGTCAGGGCTCAACTGCTGATTTTGACCTGTGCTGACTAGGAAAATAAGGAATTTTAAAACAATACTCTATTTAGTGTTGCAAGCAGGTCAAATGCTGTCCTGCTTTTATGATCTAACTGGGAGATGGAATTTAGGAACATCAAAAAGTGCTAGAAAAAGAGTTATTGTTGAGGTCACATTTTCATACCCACAGTATTGAACTATACCTTTGAAAGACAAAAGAGCAGGTGATGTCCCAACATGCATGTGCTGCTTAATGATTGTGTTGTCGGTCTGGAGAGGGCGGAGAGGTAGGTTGAGTAACAGCATTACATTTTCCCATGCTATAATGCTGGCGATATGGTTAGCTATAATTAAAGGGTTATATAAATGAGCCATTGGAAAACAAATTAATTTATTTCCTTGGTGGAGCATATTATGTAATGCGGGGCTTACACAGAGATCTGCTTTCCCTTTGAAGCACTCAGCCCCCCATACCTGGTCCTTTTCTCCCGACTGTTTTAAAATAATTTCAAAACATGTCAAAGGAATGCAGATTTTAAATATGCTGCAGCTTGAACTTCCTTGAAGCAGCAATGCCCTTAATGAGAAAAAGCTGGAAAGGAGAGTGAGACCTGGCTTGTAAAAGAGTTTTATGATATGTTTATTACTTTATCAGAAAAGACTCTGCACAGAGTGGAGCAAAGCATAACACAGGAGCTGTTGAGGCCAGTGGGTTTTTGGGAGCAGCAAGCACCCAATGCCTGCCCTTGGAGGTCTGGGAAGAGCGAGCAGATCTCATTTGGGGCAGCTCTCCTCATTTTAGTGGTGCTCTGGCTTTTTCTATTTACCCAGGATCTGGCCCAGCCTCGAGAATAGCAAAAGGAAAGTCAGGCTGGTTCCTACCCCAATCAGATAAATTTTCCTTTTTCAGGGAGATGGTCAGATATTATTAAAAACCCAGCTTTAAAAACTAAGTGTAACAGTAGGTTTTCCTCTCACAAGTTCTTATGGCAGTACTTCTTTTATGAGCTTGTAAGTAATATCATTAAACTATATCCCATTCTCTGAGAAAATCGTTATTTATTTATTTATTACATTGTCTTCTCTAGATATACAAAGCCTTAAGCGTTAGAAATTTGAAAACAAATTCCTAAAGTTTAATTTTGCATATGAAGCTGTAGTACAGAAAACAAACAATTTTCATGAATGCTATTTGTACTAAAGGCTACATGAGCTTCCTGTAACAGACACCATTTTGGCTTAACAAGAAAATAAAAGAGGAAAAAGTATCATTAAAATGTCTTGACATAAAGAGCGTGGCTACACTTCAGAAAACTCTTCCTGGCCCCAGCTGTGAGAGTCAAACAAGCTTCACCAACTGAAGGGAAATGTACTTCTTTGATATTTCTAGTGTTGAATGAAAACACACTAAGCAATAGGTTGGAGGATGCTCTCCTGCCTCTCCTCCTCCGACATACATGTCTTGTGGCAAAAAGTCTTAACCTTCACCTCTTGTACTTGCAGCTGTGGAGGACCATGCTGATGAAGGGAAAAGGCCGTGCTCATTTCTTGTGGTTGTAAAAGATTTTAAGACTTCTAGTCTCAGGATAACAAGGCTCTTTAGCAGGGTATGTTTTGATAGGACAAGGGGAAATGGTTTCAAACTAAAAGGGGAGATTTAGACTGTATATAAGGAAGAAGTTTTTTACGATAAGGGTGTTGAGGCACTGGAACAGGTTGCCCAGAAATGTGGTGGGTGCACTGTCCATGGAAACATTCAAAGTCAGGCTGGACGGGGCTGAGAAACATGGTGGAGCTGTAGGTATCACTATTCATTGCAGAGGAGTTGGACTAGATGACCTTTAACGTTTCCCTTTCAACTCAAATGATTCTGTGATTCTATCATAATTTCAAGTCTTAGCTGACTACAGTAATTTCCTTTTAAGCTTTTGCTTAATGTAGTGCAGTAACTTCACAGCATGTGCGTTAGGACTGAACAGCAACCCAAACTGCTGATCATGTTTATCTCATACTACAGGGAAAGCGATGATCAAAGCAATGCATATTTTAATCAAAACTCTTCCAAAGTGGCAGCTACCACTGCCAGTGTGCCTCTGCTAACACTGCACAAAGAAGAAACAAAAACAGACCTTTGCTTCTTCCAGGTGGGCACACTCTGAAGGCAAATTTGAAGCTATTCAGGAGCTTTACATCACCAAAGTGGATATCCAGGTGAAGTCTAGGATGAGGTTACACCAGGGCCCAGAGTGCAAGGGCCCATGGTTCCCTTGTTTGTATTTTCACAGGAAAATATACGGAAAATAGGAAGTGTCAGTAGTGGAGCAAGAAGAAAGACAAGCTTTAAAGCATTTGAGGGGATCAGACTGGGACTTGTGAAATCAGAAATGGTGGTTTCCTATAAAACTAGTGAGTAAATTTATACAAATTACTCAAATCTTCTGTCCTTGATGCTCAAAATTACCTAAATAGCTGCATCAATCCATTCCTCCTCAAGAAACAACTTTAATGATAGTTAACTTCAATCATACACTTGTGTCCCAATTATGCTAATAGCTCTCAAGTACCTACTTGAGCATTTTGCTGACTAATGTTCTTCTGCACTGCAGCTGCAGTGTCTCCCATTTCCAGGGATGCTGCTCTTCCCTGGAGAAGGAAAGCAAGCTAATGTGGCTGAGTAACAGCTCCAGCATTGTTTCCATTCATTAATTCCTTTTTGGTGCTTTCAAGAAACGGACTTTCTTTTGGGGTTCAAAAGCAACTTTTTTCCCCTTTTTTTCTTAAATCAAACAGAAAATGATGCTTAAATAAGCCAGTATTTGAGTATTAAAAAACAACAACAACAACAAAAAACAGAACAGAACACTTTTATGGTTGGGTGTCAAATCGCGGATCTTCAGTTGGAAGAATGAAATGTAAGGTTACTTCTGCAAGAAAAAAAAATGCCTCAAAATGCTGAACATTTTTTTTATTTGCATTTTGAAATTTAGACTGAGTTTAATGCCTTTACTGACATATCTGGAAACTAAGACTGCTCTTTGTCTCAGAGCACGTGGGTCATGTTTCAGCACAAACTCAATCTCACAGCTGACTTTTGAACCTCTGAAGATGCTGCTGTGCTTGGACTCCACATGACTCTCCTCTTATATGAAGAGTAGCATTGTAAGCCATCAATACAATGTGTTTTTCTAGTGGGTATTGAAAATTTACTCGTAAAAGAGGGGCCAAAAATATGTTGATCAAGGTTCTATTAGTTTACATAGCAGATTAAAACTCGAGGCACTGTGTCTTTGTTGAAATAGTATCCGCTATCCATCACAACAGCCCATCTAAGCCGTGGGGTAAATCACCCTTTTGGCAGCCATGTTCTTAAAACCGAGCCTCACACTGAGGTGAGAAAATAAACTGAAGACTCTTGGAGGAAATTTTTGAGGACTGTATGTAAACTTAATATCTTTATTATTTCTTGCTGCAGCTGGCTGGGTCTCCGGTTTTATGTGTCTGTTGAAAATAGCAGCGAGCTGCTGCTGATCCCTTGCTGCTGCACAGGAGGAGCCTGCTGTGGCAGCAAGCAGCAGCGTGGGCTCTCTTGGCAACTCCCAACGAGAGCTGAACTTTTGATCTTCTGACCTTTGAAAGGGGGCAGATTTTAAATTCACAGCAAATGCTGCACACCTATTAGCCACAGGCAGATGTGACAGTGACGCAGATGAGCTGTTGCCTTATCATGTGCCTCTCATTGTGCAGGTGGCACACGGCACAAGGAGATGCACCCTCCCTCTGGAGGCTTAGCCAGGCAAGATGAGTTATCAGCAGTAAGCAAGTCTCCTTCTGTGAAGCGTAGTTAGGGAAAAACACAAGGCAAAGAGAAAAGCAGCCAGTTATTCTTCCTGTCTCAAAGAACTCCTCTTAATGCACAGTGCAGCTGAGAAAAAATGGTACTGATTACAGCAAAGTCTTTGGCTAGTAGTTGTAGTGCTTGATATTCTGTAATATGAATCCATGGCTTTGAATTGCTGTCCTTCATTTCAACTTCAAAGTGTTAATAGGTTGATTATTGTCAGATGCGATCATTTGAGCACTAATTTTTTAACGTGCCCAAATCCTTCTCTTACTGAGATAACGTTCTGCTTTCAGATGCTGCATCAGCAGAAGCACACAGACAAATGAGGCTGGCCATGGAGTCACACCAGCCTCAGCAGGACCTGTACAGATCAGCCATGATCACCACGGTTGCACAACCTTGCACAGGTGAGAAGTGGACTCTGGACAGTGAGATCTGCACTACAAGAAAACATTGGCCTGATATGCCACAGGTGAGAGGAACTCAGCACCTAGTGAATGTTATTGCAGTGGAGACCTAGCAGAAGTTGTGATTTGTAGATGATATCTTCCTGCCACCGGGTCAGGTAAAAGGCTAGGTCCTAATCTTCAGACATGCCTAGTGGTTCTGAATGCTGTAATGTTTTGAAATTAATTTGCCTGATATGATGAACCACTCACAGCTGAAATAACCTTTCCTCTTTATTTCCTTGAACATGTCACAAGTCTTCTCTCTTTGTTTCCTTAAATCTTTCCAAGAGTTCCTGAGCCTGGCCACACTCGTTTTCTGCTAATGAATACCTAGAAAAATGCACTAAGAAAGCATTAAACTTTTCTTATTTCTATGTTAAACATATTTTCAAGTCACAGTTAAAAGTATCTGATCTATTTTGTCCTGCCCTACATTTCAAGGAGAATTCTGCACCAAGTGAAACATTGATTTATTTAAAACACAGCTAATAAGCTTTCTTTGTCCTCTCTCTTATGCTGGAAAATCCCACCTGATCCTGAATTAGCAAATTGATTTATCAAATGTAGAGCTAATGGCCTCCCTTTGTCCTGTCTCCCCAGTTGCAGAATCCCACCTGATCCCCGTATCACATTGATTTGATCACATAGGCAAAGCATTGCCTATGTCCAGAGGCGTTTCTGCCTCATACAGTCAAGGAGTATCAGGCAGAATGAGGGGAGCAGAGCAGAACTTGCTTGCAGGGCTGATTCACCACGGGCTCAATCTCTTGTAAACAGTTTGTGGCAGGCCTAACACAGTTTGAAAGTGCATGTGTACACATAACAAGAGCTCACAAATACCACTCATCAACAAGATCTGACCTTGGGCTTGTGCTGATACAGATATATCTGCAGGCAACACAAGGCCGTTACATCTTGGTATGTAAATACTGAAGTATCCTTGGCCCTCTTCCCTGTGGTTTTCTGCATAAACAAACAGTGGGTCACTCAACTATAGACAATGCCTCCAGAAAGGGGAGCTGAAGAATAATGGGCTATTTTAAACAACGCAAGACAGAAATACATGGACCCTTGCAATACAGACAAGAGGGCACAGGTTACATGAATTTCTAGCGTTGAAGTTAATGGCAAAGAAATACCCCAGATTAGTGTGCCAGTCAGATGACCTCCTTGTGGTATTGTGCAAGTAGCAGGATCCCATCCCTTGCTGATAGCTGCTCCAAAATGCATCTCCTTTTTCCTCTGACCAGGCTCTTCAGCTTAACTTTTTCTATCATAGAATCATAGAATGGCTTAGGTTGGAAGGTACGTCAAAGATAATCTAGTTCCAACCTCTTGTCATGGGCAGGCTTGCTAACTGTTAGATCAAGCACTAGATCAGGTTGCCCCGTCCAACCTGACTTGAATGCCTCTAGGGATGGCGCATCCACAAATTCTCTGTGCAGTTTTTCTTTCCGTGGGAAAGAAAAAAATCAGGCTGAATTAGAAAGGAAAGAAAGTACTCAGGTCCTTCTCCTGACAGACTGTGTCCCAAGGGCTGAGAAGACAACCACATAAACACGGATAAGCCTACAAGTTCTTGAAGCTCTATCTGACTAGCCTGGTGAAAGTTTCCCTCACTAACATTATGCAGAAGCGTCATGCTTCAAAGAGAATATCTGAAGTATTGTCTGAGATACAAGAGCTGAGGTGTCAACCAGCCTTATAAGAAAGCACTCAGATTTTGGCACATGGGCCTGTGTTAATATTCATAGCACTCTAGGCACTCCTTGAGGAGAGATGGTGCTATCCCTAAGACAGCAATAGTCTGCTTTCTTCTCCCAGTCCCAGACTCAGGCACGTAGAACAAAGCTGTAGTATGTTTGGCTCCATGACTGTATTTCACTTGGCCAATATCTCCTCTCACTATCATAACAGTGATATTTCTTTGTTAAAACTACTGACCTTCTATTATCTTCCTTCCAGTCTCCTAGACCCTCACAGGTTTATTTCTTTAACATTTGTGGCTGTACTGCTGTAAGCAGTTGTGTCTCTTCCCACATGTATCTGGAATAAATGCCACAGTCTGAATATAAATTAAGGAAATAATAATACCAAGCTGAAGTAGCTTATTTTCTTCTAATTTGTCTCATTTCAAGGGACAGATGGGAGCAGGTAATGAACGTCACTTTATTTCTAAGCATGGATAAGAGTGGCATTAGCTACTGCTTAGTCTTTCAATTTTATTTTTCCTACCCCTTCCCTGAAAACAATGGGCACACATCATAGGTCAGATAGGGCAGGAAAATGCATTTCCCATTTCACAGGGGAATTCAGACACCTGAATTCCCCACGCGTTTGTCTCACACCATTAGGACCTTGTCTCCATCTGCCTGCGTGCCATCGTGTATCCTGCTAGGCTCCCAGCTAACAGTTCCGGCAGCCGGCTTTTTCAGTGGAAAAAATGGTGAAACAACCTGCTGTCTTTGTATGTAATAACCCATGGTTAGTCAACACCGAGACCTGGGAGCCTCGGATCTGTGGTTTCCTTGCCTCAGGGGTTCAAACCCACATCTCATACCAGGCCGTGGGCTAGGCTAGGATGGGGATTTTTCCAGCTCCACCATGAACTGTGCCACTGTGCTGAAAGAGGTGAGGAGAGTCAGAAGGGAAAAGTAATCATGGGTGATGAAGGATGCTGTCTGGGAAAGGAGGCACAGGAGACACCTTGTTTTGGTTTCTTCTCTCAGACTGTTTGCATATTATGTTCGAAGATAATTACGCTTGAAATCCATAATCATTTTCCATAGAAGGGACCTTTCCTCTCCAGACAACTAGAGTCATTCCCATATTCCCTTCCTCTTTCTCTGAAACGTTGTGAAGATCTCAGGTGCCACCACCAGATACAACCTGTATGTAGGCAGCAAGATCCTCTCAGGTGCCTGAGTTTTCAGCCCAAACTCTTTTACTGGGTGTGAGATACTCACCTGTCATCGTGACTAAGAATAATTTGGAATTAACTTACAAAATCTCTAAAAGCAGGAAAGAAACTTTCTAAGAATATTTTTTCATTCATTACTCCCCTTTCTCTTGAATTCCATCACTGTATTCATCTCAAAGAAATGAATTATCCAGAAAATGTGAAAGGAAACACTTGACTGCCAAGCTAGTCACTTCAGGTATTACCTTATTAATCTTAATTGGCATTTCCTTGTTTGTCTCTTTTATTCTTCCTCACTGCAGTTCTGTACAGCCCTTTTTTCTAAATTCCAGGTGATAAGCTCAGAAAAAAGCACTGGTTATTATCTGAAGAAACACATTTTAATAGGGGATTGCTTAGGGGGTATGTTGCCTTTATCAGATGAACAATTTTTTAACACCAGTCTTTTTTTCTCAGCCATGACCACTATCTGATGCTTTGCAGGGAGGTACATCCTTGCCTTATTGGCAGTATGCATCTAGGTGATACTGCAGATCTCAGCAGCAGGAAATTTGTCTTTCTTCACACTGCAAAATGAAGTTGTTTCTTTTGTTTTTGCTGAGCCTTAGAGTAAGATGATACTTTGAGAAAAACCTTTGTACATGAGAAAGTACTTCGTACAAAAACTGGTTTAAACACCTTTTTTCTCCCTCTCTCTCTTTTTCTTAATGAATTCACTTTTTTTTTTTTTTCAGATTTTGTTTTGCTAAGAAAAGGAATTAAGTCTTCAGTCTAAATTCACTTTATAAATTGGATCTTAGTACCTGATCTGTAATGTCATGGACAAAACTTTTACCCAGATTTTCCCAGGAGGTACAAACATTCACAGTTTCAATAAGGTCCATATCTCAGTTTTTGTTGTCAGTTCAGCCTCCATAGAAACTAAACCAAAAAAAAGCATTTTTTGGCCAGTTTATTTGGCCCCAAGAATACTGCTACATCTCTGTAGAAAATACCCAGTTGCATTCCAGCCCTCAGAGCTTACTCACTGGGAGCCAGAAACACCTCAGCTCCAGAGAGTTGAATTGCTCAAAAGCTTGGAGACATTTGGAAGAGGGAGTTAACCTATGCTGAACAAATCTTTTATGTTACCACATCAGCAGTGATGAAAGCATGTAGGCAAAGCTGCGCTTAACGAACTATTGTGCTGTAAAGGTTACGTTTTTTGGATCAACCATTTGCTTTGTTTAAGCAGGCAGCATATTCTTCTTGTCTTTAGAGGATCCTAAAAGAAAGGCTCTTTGTTTCATTGTTAACACTTTCTTTGAGCTCACAAATTTTTTTGAATATGAAGGATGTTCTCCTGTGTAGTCGTTGGACATTGTTCCAAACAGCTGCACCTGAATGCCATAAGTAAGTTTCACACACCTACTGGAAACAAGGACAAGGAAATGCTGTTTGCACTGGGAGAAGTAATTTGTGCATCTTCAAAGCTTTCAAAAACACTTGCCTCTTTTGTGTAAGTTGACTGTACTTACAAACAGGTGTATCAAAGCTGAAAAAAGTTACATTTGGGAAAAAAAAAAAAAAAGCCAAACACAAGGTTCAGTTGGTAGTAGCTTATTTTGATGTTTTACCTTGTATTTCTGTTCAAGGATTTCCTTCAAGGTCCAATTTTGTCTTTCACACATATTTCTTCTGCTGCTCAGGTGTTGGTATGAGCTCTGTCTCTGTGACATCCAAGTGCTTAACAGCATTTTCAGGAAGTATTCTCATTTTCCACGTGGGGAAATAGACCACAATCATGTGGATGTCTTGTTCAAAGTTATTCAGGACATATGTAGTGCAGCTAAGAATTTCACTCCTAAGGAGTCCGCTTTCTACTTAAAATTACCTTCTGTAATGTCAAGATAATGGAAGAGAGAAACATCTGTGATTGCATGATTAAAAGATTTTAGGAAATACAGGAAAACAGTAAATATGCATGCAGAAGCCTTTATTTTCTATGTTCAGTTCCTTCAGGACTGTAGACTCATTTCAACACCTATATCTATGTTAATTCTTTGAAATAACGGTAATTTCATAGGTGTCATTTTTTTTTGTCTTCCACCTTGTGTCGGTAAGTAGTTCAAGATCCTCAGATACAAGTTATGCCTGTCAAAGTATACTGAATAAGCTTCTCTAGTACAGAGGATTCACTAAGCTTTCACTAAATTTACTGGAAAAACTGGTCTATCATCAGTATACTCAATAGGGGAACATCACAATTTGTTTTCATTGCTACAGATTGATTTCCCTTCTCAGATTTCTCTGGAAAACCAAAGAATATAGGGTAATAATTCCCAAACCAAGGCCTTCCTCCTGGCATCTTCTCTAAAGAACCAATAAACCTACACAGCCTTCTTGCAGATAGTTTAGTTTTGTGACATAAACCTCCTTAGTCATGA
This sequence comes from Phasianus colchicus, assembly GCF_987193195.1. Classification (NCBI taxonomy): domain Eukaryota; kingdom Metazoa; phylum Chordata; class Aves; order Galliformes; family Phasianidae; genus Phasianus; species Phasianus colchicus. Next base: position 13,041,138 of record NC_143437.1, on the reverse strand, counting down.
GCCGTGACTTTTGGCCCTCCATCTTAGTAAGAAAAGAAATATTCCTCAGCAAATTTTATAAATGAAACCCAAAGACTTAAGTGGTGTGTTTCATGAGAAAGTAAAATCCATTCTAACAGGATTTGTTAGCAACTAGCCTCCTCAGTTGTTCAGGAGTGAGCAAACCACATCTCCAGAAAATCAGAAGGACATTCGTTAGTGGTAGATGTGCTATGACTGTGCTTACCAGCATGGCAAAGAGCTGCTCTAGTGCACTTATCATTGAGAGGCATCAAAAAGCAAGTGGGAAACTTGTGCTTTTTATCAGCAGGAAAAGACATTTCTTCATAATCAGAGGGTAGAAACAAGCTCCATTATATTCTTTCTTCATGTTTAAGCAGAACTTTGACAAAGGGGTGAATTTGCCCCAGAGCAGTTAAAACAAAACCAAAAACCCAAGAGGTTTACTCCACAGGCATTTTCCTGGCATTCTCTGACGTGCAGATGACTGATAATATCACCGTAACAGCTGTTATCTCAAATGTCTGCCTCCAGGCAAATTAAAAGTAAAGAAAAGCCAGAATACTTGAAGAGATGAATAAAGAAAGCATTTGCCAGTCATTTACTGGCCCTGGATTGCTTGCTGTCAGAGGTAAAATGAAGCTTGTGTGCTTTATAAGAAAATTATAGTGCTATCACTCTTACAGCTTATATATGTAGAGCATTGAGAACAACTTTATTGCCAGGATTGAAACCAAAAGGACTGTTGTTTTAACCAGAAACTAAAACATCCTTTCTTAAGGACTTGCCTGTGCCTTTCTGCCAGAGTGCAACAAGAGCAGGGCTGCTCCCAGAGGGTGTCCAAACAGAAGCCAAGTGGTACCCTTGTGCAAGCAGTACATGAGTGCAGCAGTCCCAGATACTGCATGCAGATAAAATAGTTCTGGTGCCCACGCAGGAGATCCAGTCGGGACCAGTAGGAGATGGGGCTTGGGACAAGTGTGGAGCTGAGCTTTGGTAGGCTCCAGCTGTCCTCTCTGGCCTCTTGGACATGCTCATTTTACTGCAAAACTTCTCAACTTTGAGATGCTGCTGGTATAGATTCCTTCCAGCCAGCTTCCACAGTGACATGATGGTTTTGTGGTAAGAGCCATATAACTTGGTGGTGTACCCTACAGTGCCAAAGTATATTTACTTCGATGTTGCAGTCAGAACTGATCAGTCCAGCATGAGTGCAGTTTACATGCTGGAGGACAGGTAGAGAGCACTGGGTCTACGCACATCTACAACGCTAGTTGGAGATTAACATTTTTTTCTGATGATCTAGGGGAAATGCAGTTCATCCCACAGAGAACAGCAAGATTCTGAGCCAATCTTCCAGTTCATGAGGAGGGTTTTCCACTCAACTATTAGGCACCATCAAGCCTACAACTGTTTGCTCTAGCCACAGATCCTTAGAGTGTTCAATCTATGAAATGTGTAAAGCAACACTCAGAAAAAGCTTACTGGACCAGACTGAAGTCAAAGCCACTGAGTGTACTTCTCAGAGCTATTAGGAAATTACATTGACTAATGATAACTGAGTTGTTAGAGAGGTGGCTGATGGATTAGGAACTATTGCTTTCAGTATCCTATGAATATGCTGACCCACGCAAGAGAAAACCCACAAGTTTGTAGGAGTTTCCCATTCTAGACTATACCATATCTCAGTAAAATTTTGACTTCATAAAAAATAACTCCCTACTGGATGGTTATCCATCTAAATTGTGTCCACATGTAATAAGCTTGGCTTATGCATACTTTTGACAATTCTGGAAGTAGAATTACCACAGAAATCTGCAGTATTTTAGTGGGTTGGGGGTACTAGTAACTGTAAAATTTGTAATGAAAATCCATCTGTCTTCTGATTTGAATGCTATTAGCTAAGGCAGGCCAAGAAAGCCACATGGGCCCTGGGAAGAGACGTACCAGGAAAAGGAGAAGAGAAGGTCATCTTGGTTTTGCTGGGGAGGAAAAATGAAAGTTTTACAGATGTTTGGGGAATAGTAACATCACAATTTCACTGATGTCAGATAACTGTCCGTATCTGGGAAGATTATTTTAATATTCAAACCTTTAGCATTACAGAGTGTTAACCATAGGAGAAAAGACATTTGGGAAAGACTATGAATTGTCAATGCTGAAGATACAATTCAAGAAGCAGCAGTATAAATAAGACAACCACAAGTAAGTTAGGAAATCCTGCTTCTGCTCCTGCTTCTGCCCATGGTTTTGAAAATGTCCCTTTTCTTCTCTTTCTAAGGCTCATAGCATCTGTTTTGTATTTGTAGCAGATCTTCCCACTCAGAGTGCATCTCCATGAGCCTTCTTGTAGGATCATGGAATATGTCAGTTGAAGGCAGGATTGTGCTTTGGACGTGGACCTCCCATCACCCCTGCTCAGCATGCCTGGGTTCACAGGGCAAAGCAGAAGCAGCTGGAACAGCCCCAGGCAGTGGTCACCTCCATAGAGATGGAGACAGGACAAAGTAGAGCTGGAGGACTTGATCAAATGCCCACAGAAAGCTGCGTAGCCTTGTGATGTGCTCCACTTTAGGTGCCTTTTGTGTCACTGAGGCCATTTTGAGAACAGGAGGAGACTCACATTGTGTGAGATGGCAGCCAGGGGACCTCTCCTGGGAGCCACCTGCTGAGCATGGCCTCATCCAGCCCTTTCTGTGACTGGTCCCTTGGGTCTCACTAAGAAGGGGTAAAAGCAAATGGCATTTCCAGCAATGATGCTTTCCAGAAGTGAAGTCAGTTAAAATCCAGGAGTTAAAGATTCTTCACTTCTGCTTCAAGAGTTAAAATTCTTCACTAATCCCTGGAAAGTGCTTCAGTAGAAACATCCTGGTGCTACTCACAGGGGCAAGAAAACAATCATGGTGGAGGTTGTGTAAAACAAACAAAGAACCCGGAAAAGTTTTAAATTCAGGAGTTTGAAATCCTGGGCATTACTGGCATTCAGTAAAAATGCCCTGACAGGGTTTCTTGCGAAAGTGTTTGTGAAACTTCGTGTAAACTTAGGCTATTTGACTCTTTTGGTTGGAAGTAATACAAAACTCTGTGGTTCTTCCTTTTCATCTGCCAAAATTAAGGAAACCATTGTACTGCATTCCTTGTAAGTGTTAACAGTTGCATTTGCCTAAGTAAGGCTTGAGTAAGACTTAAGTACAACTGGAAGAAAATGCACTTTCTCCTTTTTGTGATTTTGAAATGTACGCAGATTCAGCACCCATCTCTGTGTATCCTTGTGATGACTTCTGGCACATACTTGAACTTATAAGTTTAGCCTGAACAAATAGAGAATTTTAAAATATATATGGCTGAATGTTATGGGTAGCACATATCAGAGATTTGCTCTTCCTCTAGCTTTGACGTCACTTTCAGTGGGAACCTGAAATATGTTTGCCATAATACTGGAAATGATAACTAGTTGTGTCTCTCAAAATAACAAACAAGGTGCTGTTTCAGGTTGAGGTCATTTAGAAACAAAGCCATTGGGATAATTCATTGTAGTATGTATAAAACTGCCACAGGAAGAGAAAAAGAAAGTTTTCTTCTCATCATTTTCTCTGTTATTTTAGTACACAGCTCCTGTACAAAGCTGTGAGGGCTTGCACAACTCAAAATGTATGGATCAAAAAGTCCATGCTGGTTGAAGGGATCATGGGTATGCTGCAGTTTGTGGATCTGGGCCAGTTCACACTACATTCTCTTGAAAAGCTAGCAGTTCAAGAAGATAGAAAAAGTTGCCCTGAGAAGTTTGTTCTTTTCAGAAATAGCAATACTCACTAATCAACAACAGCCAACTCTCTTTTTGCCTGCCCCAAATCCTTGTCCTTACCATCTCTGTGAGGCTATAAATTGATCTGCAACGTGGCCAGAAGATTAAAAATAATCCAGGCTCTCACAGAATGCAGAGACAAGTTGCTCCTTCCAGAATTGAGAGGTCCTCAGGGAAATACTGCTTTAAAGTTAAACCAAGATAACTTTAGCATGAGTGTCATGCTAGCTTTGACTGTGCTGTGTCCAGGAAGTGATTCCTCAGGAATCAGTTTCTTAAAGTTTCACAGAGCCTTTCTAGAAAAGATCAGGAGTAGACTTAGCACTGAAGTTCTTTCTTTGCATCGCAGTATTTCCAGTAACTTGCTGGATAAATGAATTGCAAACACACATCGACCGCAGAAGCAGAAATTTTGTTTAGTATCAGTTCTTCATGCCACAATATAATGTTTCCACACTCTCCAAGGAGGTCCTGTTAACTTCATGTAACAGAATACCAGTGCAGTGGGGATTTTAAGGTCTGACATTTACTTGTGTCTCTTCAGATAGGACAGATCAGTGTACACTGAGCAATTTACAGATGTGCCAGTAATGCTCAGCCAGACCCCAGTGCTTTAGGATTGGAACAGAGCAACCCACTGAATTTCACAGCATCCACCTTCTTCCTCAGGTGACCTTCGTGGTTCAGCCTTGCTCACAAACAAATGGGCACATACTGAGTACAAAGAAGTTGCCTTTGTCACCTGAGGTTTCTGTTGTTGTCTTTAGGGTACCATGACCCCCACAAAGGGTTGTGCAAAGCCTCTGAGGCCAGCTCACTTTGGGTAAAGGGATGCCATGGAAGGGACAACATGGTTGCAGAGACCATGTTGAGTCATTCAGGTCTTCCTCGTATCTCTGTCACAGCATCTTTTAGGGTCTGTATAGCTTTTTTGAACCTGTTTTCTGTAAGCACATAAGATCAGCAGGTAGTGATGATCTTTTTAATAAAATAAACAAGAATTTGAGCACTACTTTGCATTTAAAGACTTACATTTAATTTCTCTTGGAAAGCAAATTCAGCCTCACATCTGAGAACCGTTTCCAAAAATGAACACACATATCCAGTTAGCAGAATCTTCCATTTGCACAGAAAACTTTCAGACACTGTTTTCTTTCTTCCAGATGACTTTTATAGCACATTTGGGAAACAAATTATTGGGCAGTGCTAGTTACCAAAACTACACACTCATAAAAAGGTCAAACCAAAGCGTGATCATCGGGTGTTTGCAGGTCAGTAATCGCACTCTTAGTGCTAGAAATAATTGAGAGTAAATGGTATTATCTGGAGAAAAAGTCCTTCCTTTTCCTTTCCAAATATTCCATCATAAGATAGCAATAAGTATAAAAAATAAGGACCCACCTGAACTGAAGGTGATAGAAAGTCTCTACTTAATCCTAGAGTGTTTTGGTGAGAGCCCCTCAAACCTTTCAGCTCAGAAAAGCACCTATGTTATAAGCAGTTTATGAGGTTCCAACTTTTGGGGACATATCCATATCCTTAAAGTTAATAATAAGCCTAAATACTATGCAAAATAAGGTTGCATTTAGAGGCAAATATAAGCATAAGATAGGTATCAAATAAAGCCTTAATATTTAGCAGACCACACTGTTAGCCACACACAGATCTTAAACAGTTAAGCTATGGGAATTTCTTTGATTTTTGGAAAAAGTGTTGGCCAGTAAATGATGTTGAGCAACAGATCTTTGTGCATCAGGATGGATACTCTGAAAAGCACGCTGTTGTAGGAAGTGATGTGCTTGTGAAGTTCTTCTAGTTTACTCTCTGATCATGCTGCTGCTTTGCATCCCAGTCCCAGTCCCACAAACAAAAATGTTGCTCCAGTTCCAACAGTCATGACAACAAAGGGAGGAGTAAAGCTGCAGTCTGCTCCTGACAGTTTTTCTTTTCAACTTTTTTTCTTAGCAACTGAAGAGTCTGAGCATGCCTCAGTGGCCCTGCACTCTCAGCACACAAAGCCATCTGCAGCCACAGTCATTTGGAGCAGCCTCTCACATGCTGGCTTCCCTACAGGGAGTTTCTCACAGCAGGATCAGCCACCCTTCCAGCACATCACAGGTGTTCTCCACATGGTGTGAGCAGGTGAGAGTGTGACTTTGCCAACCCATGATGAAGTTTGGTAGCTGAAATACAAAATCCAAGTTTGGCTTGAGATCTGAATCTGGCACTCGGCTTCATCCTCTGCTCCGAGCCAAATCAAACTGCAGCACGTCATGAAATCCAAACACCACTGTGCTCTGGGTCGCTTAAGATCTGGATCCAACTACAGCCTCTGATGAGGAAGCTCCACTCTGTGCATGGGGCCAATGTACCACATAGTCCCTCATTAGGTGGTAGTACTCAAGTAACTGGAAGTTTGCACCTTACGATCTGTAGGGAAGAAGCTAAAGTGCTGAGAAAGCTTTAGGGTACAGTGAAATTGCTGCTCCGTGTAGCTTAGAAAAAACGGAAAAAAAACACACAAGCAAAATTTATGGGTGGTTCAAGTTCTGAGGCAATACCCTTCCTACATCTTTTTTGGCTCCTTCAATCTCATATTATTAGTTTAAGAGCTGCCAGGCATAGAGAGTAGTCCACCCATACCACCTGTGCTTCTTTGAGTTAAAAAAAAAAAAAAAAGAAAGAAAGAAAGAAAAAAAAAAAAAGAAAAAGCAAAGGATGTGTTTCATACTCCTCAGGATGTGCTCCTCACTGCAGAGCCAGCTCTGCTGCAGCCATGAGCACTCGCAGGACTGCCGCGTGCCAGCCCCAGCCATCCTGCTGCCCTGCTCTCACCTTCTCACTTGCACTTTTTTATTTTAAGAGGTAAGGATTTGAATTTCTGTGGTAGTGTGTCTGGCACTTCTGGTAGGAGCCCTTTGACATGGAAAAAGGCTCATCTTTCAAATGCCTGTGGCACTTTCTGTGAAAGGTGATTTTTAAAAAGCCATTTTATTTTGCTTCCTGGCAATGATATCAAAGGAACAATCAGTGCCTGATTTGGAGCCAACAATTTATTTCCATTATAATAAACAGAAAACAATGGCATGCTGCCTTATTAGTTATTCACTTTCCAAGTCAACAAACTCAGAGGATTGGGATGAGATCTAACCAGAGTTATGCTTTGATGTTTTCAGTTTGGAGAATTGGTCTCCTAGCCAAAACGCTGAGTGATGCCAGTTCCTGGGGGAAGGAAGGAGGGACAGAAGGAAGGGAGAGTGCCTCTGAATGCTCAGGGCATGGGGTAGCTACTAGAGGGAGTGAGAAAGTGTCGTGGTGGTGGCTGGGTATAAGAAGACATTGAAGTGTGATTGTGATACAGGGGTACCTTATGTAAGACATGATATATGAAAAGAGCAGAGGCTGGCTGATTTCAGCATTCTTTCTTTTTTACCCATTGAGGATCTAGTTTGTTACACACTCAAGGTCTGTTACTGTACTACAGAAGAAAAGAGCCACTTGTGTGATGTCTGCAGTGTGTGTTGCAGAGGCTGACAGGCCCAAACAAAACCAGATGTGCACAGCAGTTCTGGTACTCATCCTTCTCTCCCAGGAGCAAGTCTGTGTCTTTTAGCATTGTCACAAAAATAGTGCTTTGTACGGACTGCTGCTGAGCAAGATGAATTTCTGTATCTGTCACTTGCCTGTGTTATTTTAGTAGTGATTTCATGTTGGTACACTATCTCAGGAGGGGAAACTCCTCAGTGGAAAAGTAGGAACAAGAGTGTTTTGAAACGTTGGAACAGAAGAGCTATGGAAAACTATCTCACAAATAGGTCTTGTAGGTAAGGGTAAAATGGAAGGCGAACATCTGCTGCTTTTCTTTATAGAAAAGTCTGATCAACTTTTTTTTTTTTTTTTTTTCTTTTTTGGCACCATGATGCCATCAAGCAGTAACAAACTAAAAACTCCCAATTGCCTTGAATACATTTCACCCAACTTCCTGGAACAGTCGAAATTTGTGTGGTTTTTTTTTTTTTTTTAATATATATTTTTTAAACAAAGCAGAACACCCAAAAGTGGTGCAAAGCGATTGATCATTCCTTGGTTATTAATCATTCCTCCTGTGGACAAGCCATGCTGACCTTTGGGATTATTTTCTGATAAATTTGCAAACACATTAAAAATACATTTTTCTCCCACATCACTGTGAACTGTGCAAGTGATTTATAGCAGCAACCAAGTAAATAGAGACAGCAGATTGTTTGCTTTAGTGGAGAACTGCCTGAGCGTTGTAGGAAGATACATACCTGCTGCTCACCTGTAGGTTGCTATTTTAAGGGAATTTAAGGGAAGTAGGGACTTCTTTTTTTAACCTGAAGAAATCACAATTTTTTTTAAAGCCAAAAGAAAACTTGCCATCCTTAGGAGGAGCAAGACAAGCTGCAGCCTGATTTAGAAAGGTATTGCACGGCAATCATAAACCATTATCTATGAGGTAACCAAATACAGCATAGAAGAACAGAAATACCTGTTAGGAACAAATGTCTCCTCTGCGCAAAGATGTTTAGTAGTAGGTTTGTGGTTGTCAGACTGCCTTTTAATAGCCAAACCCATACATATCATGGGGGAGAGAGTCTGAAGCAGGTGATAAGGCACAAAGGATGATGTAACACTTCATTTGGTGACAAGAATCTGTGTGATGATAACAGTTTTCAGACAGTGAAGTTAGTTATCATATGGGATGTGCACCTGAGGAGTTCCTTCAACTAGCACTTTTCAAAAGTATCTGCCTGTAATGACCTACAGTAGCAGTAATAGCACTCCTTGCACAGGTCAATTATCAGTGCAGAATAGCACTTTCAAATCTTGTGTGAGCAGTTTCCTCTCCTTTGAACCCTCTCATTGCCAGATGCTCAGTCACAGTCTGGCTCTCATTCTTCCAGTCCTCCCATAAATGGAAGCAAATTTCCACCAGGAGCTTCCTTGGGGGCATAAGGAAATTAGAAAAAGAATAGTCCTGGAGTCCTCTCATGTAGCTAAAAGGCCTCCAGTCAGACACTGCAGCCAATTTCTCCTTCCTGTGGTCTGTTGCAACATGATCGGCTTTTTTTTCCTAGCCTAGAAATTCTGGCTTCTTGCTTCATTCCAGCTGATCTCCCTTCAGTAGTGAGGCACTTGAAACCAAGCCTTGATCCTCCTACTCACAATAACCCAAGCAACCCAGAAATTGGGCTGCACTTCATGCCCTTCTGCATTTTCATGCTTGCCTTCTGGATAGTTATAGGTGATGTTGAAATTCTTTCAACAGAGATGCATACTTCTCCTTTCCCTCCACCAAGTTCTATTTCTCTCTTGCTCATCATTTTACCCCATCACCTGAGTCTTACTGCTAGGCCCCAGATATTTCTCATGCTAGAAGTCCCTATGTTTGTAGCCATAAAGTCCCAGAGTGCATTGTCCTCCAGCATGAAGTCATCACAGGACAGTGATTGCTGTAACCAGCATGGATGCTACCTCCCTCTTGTTAAATGGGTGTCATCCAGAAAGCTGTTACAGTGAGGGATCCGCAGCTTGAGCCATCACATGATGTGGAGGAGAAGATATTTAGCTAAATTAATGCCAGGAAAGAACAAGGTTGGTACTTTGTAGGGCAATAAAAGCCATCTCTAATGTGTTTGTCTTTTTATTTGTCCCTGCCATGAGTACAGCAAATATTCCCATTAATATAGAGAGTGAAAAGCCTTTGCTGGGTAGACATTAGTGCCTGACCTCTGAGATCTTGCAGAGGAAAACAGGAAAAGGAGGTTCCTTCCACCCCACAGTCATGGAGGGCCTGGCAGCAAAGCTTTCTGGTGAGCGCCTCAGGGCCATACAGACAATCTGCTGCAGAAATAGGAACTGAGAACAAGTCTTGTGTCTTTCACTTCGGTTCGTCCTTTTGAGGCAGAGTCAAATCTTACTCCTATGAAACCCCACACAGGGCATTGTAACTATTCTTACTGTGCGTGGGCAAATGAGGGAGACATTGCCTCTTCTTTCAGTCACATCAAATTTCCCTGAAATCTGTTTTATCTTACTGCCAGACAGAGCTTCTCAAATCCTCAGCCAGTGTTATTGAGTCAGGGCATGGGGGTGAAAGGCTCAGCATTAAACAGAGATTCCTTGGAGTATCTTTAGGATCTTGGATCACATAAAGCAGTCCCCTCTCATTAAAGAAAAGAAAAAAAAAAGGGGGAAAAAAAGGAAAAAAAGCACACAAACTTACCATTGTTGAGTGTTTCCTTAATAGAATCAGAAACAAATTTGTGACCTTGTGGCCCAGAGGTGGGAACACCATCTATAAACTTGCCCAGACATAGAAATGCATTCTGCCTGTCAGTAGGAGTTTGCCATTGAACGTGTATATAAAAAAAGCTGGTGTTACATTAAGCTAACATTTTTTAAATGCCACAGCTCACTTTATATGCTGTAAACCTTGTTAATGTTGCTAACAAGAAAGTTAAAAACTCAAAGCTATAAAAATAGGAATGCCACTGCTAACTAAATAAATAGATGTGAGAACTGAATATTCTGATACAAGTTCTGGAACAGCCCACGCGTCCAGGGAGGGAGAAAGAAAAAAACACAAACTTAAATCGCTGCTAATGTTGTAAAAGTTTCCTACAGTCAGCAAAATCATCTCCCATTGAGTGTTTGACTTAATTTCAAGCGGTTCTTGGGAGTCAAAACCATAGCTAGGATGAAGAGGACGGTCCTTTCTGAGGGCAGGGAAGGAGCTGAGGGACTGTGCCACCCCAGGAGCCTGGATGGCCACGGAGGGAGGGAGGGTCCCTTCTGCCTGACTCAACTACAGATTGTTAATGTTTCCTGCAAAACAGGCCACCTACGTACTCTGGCCTCTACTGTTGGCTCCAGATCCAAGTTAATAGACCCAGTTTGTGTCTGTTACGTGCAATCTGGGCTGTATAGCAAATCTTATTAACAGCCTGGACCCTGTAGAGGTTCAAGGGCTGGAACTTCCTGGGATTACTTTTGGCAAATTTATACTCGAAGTAGGTATACTTGGAGTTGTTTATTGATACCTCTTTTTAATTCTGTGATGTGAAAGCTGAGAGCTGCTCCTAATGTTGAGCAGGCTGAAATCAGTTCTGCATAGGCTCATCAGTCTGCCTGGCGATTCATTTTTGTCTTCTAGGCTTTGTTTGTGAAAAACAACCTTCTTTTCTTAGTTTACTTCCTCCAGGAAGTTGTGAATGAAAGACCTTAAAAGATAGGATATTTACTCACGTGATTGTTTACAGATTTTGGCAACACAGAAGAACATGTCTTATCTTTATGTACATACATCTAGTCAGAGATACATAGTGAAAACAAATGGGAGAGGGAAAGATTGAGACAGAGATATTAATCCCACCTTTCTGTGAATGCACGTTATGGCTTTTTCCAAGAATAAGTTCTGTAATGTTTTTTTACCCACAATTCAATGTGTTATCAGACAGATGTGAAGCAAACTTGTGTTTACTTAAGTATTAGTTTCCTGATCCCAACATAAAACTTTATGGAATTCACTATAGATCTACTATAGATCAGCTGTAAAGAGAGGCAAATTGTGATCTGCATAGCATAATCGCACAAACAACAGAAAACAACAAACAGATCCTCCTCCCTAAGAGGGTCTGTAGGAATAGAAACAACTTTTTGTGACTCAGAGTGCTTTAATGGACCTTGATTCCTCTAACATAGCTCCACCTGGGGCCAACAGCACCTGAGGGCCCCCATCTACACACTCTCCCTGTTAGTCTGTTGATGTATTTAACATGGCTTTGGTACCCAATCTTTATGGAAGTTGTATTAAAGCTGTCTATCTTACTAATGCTGAAGCTTGATGTGCTGTTTAGAGACTCACGTTTACTTGCTACTCTGCTGATATAGTCCTAGAATGGGGAATTAATATTTCAAGGTACACATCATGCAAGGAGACTGGTTTGTGAGGCAAACTTTGTTTACCTGCTATTCTGGGATACCTTACAGCTTCCAAGAAGATCACCACAAAGTTCTGTCTTTTCTCTATTTGTTTTCTTCTCCTTAATTAAATGGGGAAAATAGTTACATGGTAAACAGGAGGGTCAGGTTGAGGATCTACTGTGCATCAATGCCCTAATCTATAATATGCTATCTGACTGATAAAAATGTTGGGGAGGGGGTGTCAAGCTGAAAGACAGTTTAAGATATCCCAAGATTTGTTTCTTCCTTTGACTCAATGAACATTATGGTGTTAGAGATGTCAGGAAGGTATCTGGGATGAGATGCATTTGTAAGATTTGTCATACATCCTGTGATCATGTCCATAATTGTAAATAATGAGCTGGCAGTGCTTGATGCACTGTTAAAATGGGCATGAGAACAAGATGTGCCAACTGCAGGCTGCTGTATGTGTCTGTCAAGCGCTTGCACAAGCACATGATCATATCTGTTTAAAACCAAACTGACTGCTTTGCTCTCTACATGGTACTACATTTGAAACCATATAAGTAAACTCAGGTAAGACTGTGCAGTTTTTGTTTCTTCTTCACATATATATTTCCTTTTCTGTCCTGACATTGGAAAGGCCACCTCTGGCATAGTTAGAATCCAGTGTGGTCTGAATGTTACTTCATTAAAAGGTCAGTTCTGGCAGTGAGATTTAGGAGTTTTTATCAGAGTCCAACTCAGAGAGAACTGGAAGGAGCAAGTGTGAATTCTGAGAATACATATACATGTGTGCTCGCTGTGTGGGGGCAATTATTTCTATCTAGGTCATTTCTAAATGAGACAAAATGCTCACTTTGTGTCAGGTCTTCAAAAGACTTCAGCTTTCAGCATCTTCCAGGGGATTAGCTAGATCAGAGAAGTAATTTAACTGCATGTGGAGTAAAGACTTTGTTGGTTTTCGGCTGACTCTGTGTGGCTTGGATTCTTCTCTGTCTTTTGAGCTAACTGTAAGGACTTTTAAGTTTACATTCTCCCTTCTTATGTTCTGCTACTTCATTTATTTGTTTCTGTGGTGAGGGCTAGCAATTTACCTATCTTGCTTTTGTGTACTTTCATTTTTCTCCCTCATTTAGGTCATTTTCATACAGACCATTTGCCACACTTCACAGCATTGTTCAGACATATCAAGCCTTCATCAGGAAGACTAAAGAGCCAATAGTTCCAGCATGGCATAACTAAAGGAAAGAGCCTTTGGAGTCATGAGGAGGATTTGTCACCAGCTCTTAGCAATGACTAAAACAAAACAAAGCAACCCCTCCTTACATATGGTTATGTTTCCTGCTCAGCACTTGATTGTTGTAGCCACCTATGGGTCAGAAATGAGGAACAGTTGGAGGATAGCATGAAGCAGTCTGCAAAGAGCTCTGTGCTCGTTTTGTCTTAAATGTAGCCAAAGGGAATATTTTAAAGCCTCTGTAAATTTATTTAACTTTCCTTCTCAATGACAGAAAAAAATACTTTGACACTATCATGCCTCTTATGAAGAAAAAAGTAAACTTCAGGTCTCTAAAGCCTAAATATTTTCAGGTGGTGGTTCTTTTTCTATATATTGAGATTACACACGTGATTAACAGCTGATAAGTGATTAAACTGATTAATGACTGAAATTAATAGTGGTAAGAGAGGGATGATACATTAGGGCTATATTCTCTAGGAATGAGCAAACACCTACGGACAACAGCAAAACCAAAACTAAACAGCTGTTTGTATAACCCCCTTGAATTTCAATCGAATTTTATGAAATTGTTTGATCTATTTGCAATGACAGTTCAGTTATCTACAAGACCCAATATATTCTGCTCATGAGAGAATGAATGGTGGGAGTTTTAGCAAGAATATTTAATTTTCAAGGGATGCTGATTACAATTCTAGTCCCTCCTTAATCTCAGTCCTGACAGCAGATTATTAAACTATATTTCCAGGATGACATGTGGAAATGCTAATTATTTTGCTTGAAGACCACACTCAAAATTGCACTGAAATTGGATGCTGTATGGGAACCATCATAAATAAAATATCACCACTGAAGTCTAGTAACAATTTTGCAGAAGGTCACGTTGCATCTTGTCTAGGGCTTTCAAAATTAACAATCTATTTATATATGAATTTTAAATCAAAGCACAAACATTCTGCTCTTTGATTTAATGCGCTTACGTTTCTTTCTTCACCTCAAACATGGACTGTGCTCAGTGTTCTCATTTAAATGTACACCAGCGTAAGTCTTGGGAAAGATGCCTTCTTCAGCAACCAAACAGGCACTCTGTTCATGCTGCTCGATTTGTGACATAAGAGACCAGATGAGACATGAGAATTGCAAACTGTTGAATTGTTGGCACTGTAAGCGCTCCCTAGAGAGAAGCCAAGGCAAGATGTGAGTCCTGAGCTTTCCAGCAGTATGTGTTGCTGTAGACAGTCTTTTCATCTGGGTTCCTTCTCTTCTTTGCCTCAGGAGTTTTCCAGTTGGGTTAGGCAGTACTGTGTATTTCTGCATGTACGGGGTTTCTCTCTGCAGATTTTTGCCTATTCAGGCTGCAGTGCTCATGTAAAATTTTTACAAAGAATAATGTCTGCTGTTAAATATCACAGGGGCAAAAATCTAGTGAAAAAAGAGAGGAAATTCACAATTTTTCCGGTGGATTTGTGTCTAAGGTATACTGACATCACTTACTAATTTTGCTTTTCAGATAAACATCATTCCAACTCCAGATGCAAGCCAGTTTGCAAGCAAATTTGATGCTAAATAGGATTTTCTTGTGCATTGCAAAAAAACCTGTGAAATGTCTGTGGTTATAAAACCAAGGTGCTTCATTTCATTTGGAAATTCTGAAGAGTGGCGTGCTGAATGTTCTCCAGGTGTTGCAGTCTTGAGTAACAATTCCACTAACTGTTAATTTATAGCACTCATTAGCCTGGAGGTAGCAGGGAAAGGGCGGAGTCTGTCACCGTTCCTGTAGCTCAGTACCATTTTTTGGCATGTAAGGATGCATCAGCAAGGCTTGAGTCCTACTCAGTCCTTGTAACACTGCAGTCTCTGGGTTGCTAGTTTTTCCAATACAAATAATAGATGTAATCATGACGCTTGGATCTTTTCTGGGGAATTTTAGAAACTTTGATCAAAATTTGCAGATATGAGCACCTTCAGCACTGCTTACTGCAGCAGTGAGTGAATCATTATTCTGGAATCTCCAGAAACTGGGTCTTCTTTCTTGATTTCTTCCCCCATTCAAATACTTGCACTTTACATTCTTTGGTGATACATTTTCTTCTCATGCTTATAATTTAGAAACCTGTAATAAAGTGATCTTGTCTATAGTCCAGAGACGTCCCTATTCCACGGAAACAACATGAAGAGCTCTCGTACTTAGGGTTCATCTACTGATGTTGCTTTCTTCTCTATCAAGCTCATAGAATTTGGTATCTTCACGGCATACTGGATGGCATATAGAAAACACTAGTTAATGCTTAAACAAGGTACTTTTCTGATTCAGTGGATGTTCAGTTACTTAAATCCAATGATATGTTACATTAGCAGAAATATATTTGTAAGTGAATGTGTAGAGACATTGTGTTCAGCAGAAGGGCTCTTTGGGTCAGTGGAGAGGAAAGCCTACTCTTTATACGTCTGGCAAACTTCCATAAGTGGCTCACCCTGACTGGATAAGATTTGTTATTTGTAGAGTGGTGGCTGCCTGGAGAAATGCTGTAGCAGCAAGCTTCGCCTGTGTGTCTAGCAGCAGCCTTTATTAATTGCAGCAGTGGGTGGAAAATGCATTAGCTTCATATATTACTACGGGGGGTTGACAGCATCTATTCTCACAGGATTTCTATATGCTCCATATTTCTACATGGAATAATTTTCAAACTCGTCTTTTTCCATTTTTTTTTCTCTTGAGACAGGGCCTGTGGCACCCTCATTTCCTGCATCCTTTGCCAGTGCAGGTAGGGACTGGGAGAACTCTGCTACTTGCCTAAGGTTTTTCATGATGCCACAAGCTGGGGTGCAAGTTGCTTTTCAGTAGTCATTTAGCAGCTGCCCTTTTGGCTGGTTTCAGGAAAAAAGAAGGAAAGGGGGAGAAAATGAGAATTACCAGTAAAAGGAAAATAACATTATTCTCCCCTGAATATTCGTGGAAGTTCCTATCCATTCTCTGTCTTACCTTCCATTGAGATATCTGGAAAACTCCCTCTGTTTCAGTGCTGCCTGAGCAATTCTACTGAAGTGACTTCTCACTGAAGATACAGGAAACAGCATAACCTGCCAGTGCCTTTCTTAAATAGCTGCCTATGTATGTCCTCAGCAGAAATGTTGGCGGCTAACATGTGCTAACATTTTCTGGGTGCTGCCAGTGTGAGTATGCAGGTGATACTTCAGTGGGCAGGGAGAGGTGGTGGAAGGAATAATGTAAAGAAATAATTCTGGCAGCCCTACCTGGCTGTGTCATGAAGTAAGTCTGCTGCTCCAGCACAGCTCATCTGGATGGATGGGAACCATCCTCAGAATAGCAAAACTCAGCACTAACTTCCCCAGGAAAAAGTTGTTCATGCTGTGTACCTGTGAGGCATTTATATAGCATTACTCTGTGTAGTCCATCCTGCTGTCTGGCACTACTAGTAACAGGGAAATATTGAGTTAGAAATGATGTGGGTAAGATCACGCCCTGCTGGTTTTGAAGGCAAAAATGTCCTCTGCCCTGTGCAAGCCTACTTTTGATAAGTACAGCTGAGCCTCTATTGCCTTTGAAGACAAGGATCTGCATTTTTCTTCATTATTTCTGAAAGCACACAGGGAAAGCACCAGAAGTCACAAAACATGCAAAGCCAAAGAAACTTTGCCTCTGTTTTTTGGCAGCTCTTAAGTCTGTCACAAGCTTGTGACAGCCAGCATTCTTCTGCAAGTGTAGATGGAAACTGTACTTGTGAGAGATAAACCCTAAATTCTGTCTACCCACAACCTAAAAGGCTTCTAGATTTTCTTATTTGGGGGGGGAAATATGGAAGCTCCTAAGTCTTGGGAGAGAACTTCAAAATAAATGTTGGAATCTTATCACTTCCTCAATTCCGGATGTGTCCTGTGAGGGCTCCTGTACATGAGGTGGTGAGTGACAGCAATAAGTCAGAGTAAATACATGCAAAATATGCTTAACTTGAAAACAAACCCTTGCATTACAGACGTTGGACTGTGATAAGAACAAGTTTGGGAACACTGGTAAAGAAACCCCATGTTCATTTCAGCAAGCATTTGGGATGGTTTGCAAAACATTAGTTTGTAACTTGACCCTCCAAAGTAATATTTAACATTTCTACTTCCCATGGTGCCATGTGCCATTTCTTAGCATAGGAAATTTGACTCTTATCTTCAGAGGCTTAATCAGGAATTTGGTTTAAGAGAAGCCCGTGCAGGTTCTCCTGCCAGCATTACTCTCTTTGTTTTATGAGTGCATGAGACGACCTATATGTCTTCATATGGGCTGTTTATGGCATGACCGCAAAGATAAGTGGAACATGGTTAAAGCTGCTAAATTCCAGTATTCCCTCATTGCACAGGAAGTCATGAACTCTACTGAAGAAAATAAATTGGAAAGAAATGTGATATGTAGTACATCACCTCTCATAAGGGCATATCATAATTTCAAGCAATATTGTCCATTATGAGTTTCTACGGGACTGCCTCTGTTCATGAAAACCAAACTGAAATTTTGAGTCATTCTATAAATGCTATCTGAAACAAAATGTCTCTCTTTTAAATATTTACGATTTGTCTCTTTTAGTTTCAGAGAAGTAAAAATTTTATTTCATGAAATTCAGACTTAATGCATGTTTAAAAAGGCTAACAAAAACACTCCTCTGAACTGAGTTTTTTTTTTTTTTTAGCATTTCTCTCCTCCGGTTCTGGGAGAGGAAATTCTGTAAACCAAATGTGAACTCAGGAAAGGGAGGTACTAGCAAACTTGCTGTGCCAAAGGCAAACACAAAAGGTAAAATATAGCATCATCCAGAAGACTCCCCTCGGTCACACATCTTCACTGAAAGCCAAAGCTCTCATCTAGATCATGGGTGTTTAATGCACGGCAAAACTCTGTTACCAAAGAACAAAAATTACTGAGAGTTTTTACAGATGAGCCTTTTAAAAAGCAGCAAATATGAAATGTTCTTTTTATATCAAAGCATCAATGGGTGGGGTGTTTCCTTTGCGTTTTCACAGATAAAGTATTTGTTTCTTACTGTGACTCACTCAGAGATTAACATTTAAAGAACTGAGCCAAGGTGGAAGATTTTTTTCTGCCTTTTCTAATCATCTGCTAAACACGTTTACTTCTGAACAGCTTACATACTGAGTAGCATTTACTGTACATTATTACTATATTTTGCCTCTTTTTTTTCTTTTTTCTTTTTTTTTTTCTTTTTTCTTTTTTTTTTTTTCTTTTTTTTGTTGTTGTTGTTTTGTGGGATTATTTTGCAGCTCAGCCTCTGGCAAGTGATTAAAAGACTGAAGTGACACCTAGTGCCCTGCTAAGTTGCTAAATCCTGCAATAGCATCTGGAAATGATATCTTCTTTTTAGGTGGATTCTCGGAAGAGAATTTAACTGTAATTCCCCCATTAATTTCCTTTCCAGTCTTATCTTCCCTTCTTCAAGAGCTGACGGGGAAAAATAAAGATGGGGTATGAGACAACTGATATGAAGACTGTGTACATGTATATCTAAGTTACCGCATAGAAAAGCAAGAAAAAACAAAGTTGGAACAGCACTGGGATTTATGTGATAGGAAACGTGGAAGGTTTTTGTTCCACCCTGCATTTGAAGCACGTAACGAGAAAATTGCAGTTGGTGGGAATCTTGATATGGGCAACGAAAAGCGGTGAGGTACAGCTCAGTTCTAGGGATGAGGATTGAAAAGGTAGTGAATAATTCTGCTGCCTTTGAAAGGCCTTAATTTAACTCATTAACAACCTACAAACAACAGGCTATAGCATGGTCAACTTAGAGACAAAAGGCTTCAAAAGGAGTTAATTTTATACAAAATAAGACAAAGTAAAACTTCCATGTTCATACTTAAGAGTTAGTAGTTAAAGTTTGCTGGCATGTTCTGTGTGGATTGGGATAATGATTTCTGCAAGACTTACAATCTAGCTGGGAAAAACAGTGCTTTTCATGTGAGAAGGTTTATGCAATTGAAAATGCCTGGAAAAATTGTTGGTTTTAGATAAAGTTATTTGGTTATTTGGGCCGATTAAGGAAAGGCTTAATAAATCACATTCTCTTTGCAAAATCTTATTTGCTATACATTGAACCCACACAAAGGTAGAACAGCTGATGTGGCTGGAAGCCATTTGGATCCCACCTCTGAAACTGTGTTAAGGATTGATATCTGAAACAGAAAACACATGGCTTTGCATCAGGATGCAGGGCAGCAGCTTTCTGATCACAATGGAGGAAGTTGGGGTGTAACACTGTTTGAGTATCTTCTCATGGTATTGCAGGGAACAGTGCCAGCTTGTTTTAACTTCTCACTTGATCTGAACGATTCTTCAGTCTTATGACTTCATTGTCCTACTACAGGGACAGTGAAATCCCAAACATGCAGATCCCAGTATTAGCACAGCCAAACTCCATGTAAAAAAAAAAACTCACAGTAAATCAGCCTCACTGCAGCCAAACCACATGTAAAAGCAAGCTGTGAAACAGACTCAACACTGCCAAACCACATGTAAAAGCATGCTGAAAACCACCCTCTGCATAACCAAATGATGTATAAATTGGTGACAAACAACAGTCAAGGAGGGCTGCATGCTTATTGGAACAACTCAAGGCTGTGGAGAATCCCTCACACCACTCACCTTCTCTCCCACCTTATGCCCAAGCAACTCTATGCAACAATGCACTCTCAAGGCTGGAGTTACCAGGTAGGAGAAATGGCTCCAGCAGGAATGAATACAGCACAGTGGATTGGAGATCAATCTGCTCCATATTTGAAAGGACTGAGCAAATAATCAAGCCCAGAAGGAGCAGAAAAATTGGTTTTGTCTAATTCAGACAGAACTGATATTGTTATTTCCTCTAATACACTGTTAACCTTTCTGCCTACAGAATCAGTCAGTCAGGAGAGAGAATGGAGCATCTAGCTTTTGTGCTTTATCTTTCCAGCTAGAAATGATTGAGATACAATTAAGAATCCCATTTTCAATTTCAATAAGCCACCTTAAAAATTTTTATTAGAAGAGAGGGAGAGCTGTATGAGTTGAGCTACCAATTTACTGGTGCTTCACAACCTGAAACATGGAGGCCTCTAAAGGGCTTTGTGACACATTTCTTGTATTATTATTGCAGTTTGTTTCTTTGTGAAAAATCATTTTGGGGTTTTACGGCCTTTTTCTCACAATTGGTCCCAAAGCACCTCACAAGGGAGCTCAGTATCATTGCCTCCATCGTACAGCCATAAAAGCTGCAACAGGGAGACATGAAGTGACTTGCTCCACATGGTGTGGGAGCTCAGCAGCAGACCTCGGTGTAGAACCCACATCTTCTGAGCCCGCATTTCTACCTGTTCAGTATTTCTCTTAGTTATCCAGAGCAGACTTGTGTCAGAAAAGGTTGTTCACAGAAGCCGGTAGAAATGCATTTAAGGGTGTGCTCAACCAGCAGGAGTTAGTTTTGCTTTCCTCTCGCACTGTTTTGTTTCAACATGTTGTTGTTTAATATGCCATTAGGGAGTTTGGGAACTGACTTCTGCGGGATAATCCAGGATTCCCGGCCTTTGACACACAGTGTGCCTGTTGAAATCGAGGTCACAGCTTCTCCAGGTGTAAAGCAGAAGAAATTTCAGTGTATACATAGTGAGAATTTAGCAAGGGGACCGACCTCGCATTCAGAATAAGGGCGGGCATTAATCTTTTAAAATCCTACTTACCTTTAAAATTTAAATTATTTAATTAATAGATTTTTCTTTATCCGTTTCCAGCTGAGCAGCCTGCCAAGATGTCAATACACATTTTGCTAAGTTCTCTAAATGCAATATCAGACAACCTTTTTTTCTCTTACTCATTCCAGGCTCACCTCTGCAGCTGTACCTGACTGAACAATGCCAGCAAATAGAGGAGTGCGGTGCCAGCCTCACACAGAGTGGTACGGGGTCAAGGCAAGGTGTGTGGCTTCTTGCCCATTGCGTGGCTGATATTTGTCCCACTCTAGTGACAAACGGTGGCTGTTACCAGGTGAAAGGAGGGATCAAGAGCCAGCCTTTAAGCATGTTTTACTATGGAAAAAGGCCACAGGTTCAGGCCTGTGAACAGCTGAAGGATAACTCTGCCCTTATGTTCCCAGCTTATGCTATTCAGCTCGTTAAGTCCCTCTTTCACTCCCAGTGCATCGACCAAAATAGCAGCAACCACATAATCAGCCTGTGTTACCTGGGTGTCTTCCCCAGGACAACATCAGCCCATGTGGAGAGGAGGATGTGAGCACGGTGGGGTCAGCTCTCCACGCTGCATCTGTCCTCATGGGAGGAACTGAGCATCTTATTGTCATTGGGAGGAACTGGCATTTCAAAGCAGAGCAGGAATCCCTGCAATGTGGTAAAACGCTTTGGATTGTCTCTAAGAAGTAGCAGCTAGTGTATTTAAGCATGACAAACTCGACTCACAGTTTTCTCAAGGTTACATTGATGATAGTAAAAATGCTCAAAGCAATACATAGAGCAAAATAGCCCCACATCTCAGAAGCGGTCTTGTAAAGCCCGGTGATGTTACAGTCACAGCACAGCAATGTGTCTGACTAGAGGAGAATAGAACAGGGCAACAAGTGAGGGAGGGGAATCACTGCTGTACATCATGGAGATCCAGGGTAAAATCTTGAGTGTCAATTTTGCTGCTGACTTGAAATGTTAAAAAAATTCAAAGAGCAAAAGTAAATGAATGAATGAAAATATTTAAATGAAAGATTTTTTTTTTTTAATCAGTGATTAGGCTTTTGTATTCCGTTCATTGTTTTTTTTTTCCGTTTTGCTGCTCTTTCTTATGTCTGTCTTTATGTTTTTGCATCTCATTATCTGATGTACTTTAACAACATACATGATCTTAGGAACAAAAAGCAAAACAAAGTCCACATTTGCTCATGCCAAACCTTATCTTTATAAGATAGAAGGTTAATAATGTACACAGCCACAGTGCCGTTAAAAATAATCCTTCGGTCTCTGTGAAAATTATACTTTATAATAGGCTTTTAGCTAGCTCCACCACCACCAAATCCACTTGTATATGTATACTCTACTTTAAAAAGCTAGAGACTCTGCAGATCATAAGGCAGATTCATATCTCCCAGAATGCTTGTTGCTTCAATACTCAATCAAACCTCTGTGGATAGAATTTGTTTTACCCACTTGAAATGCAGTGGGAAAATCTTTCCTGGATTTCAGCAAACGCCCCAAGCCAGGGACTGATTTGGCAAGGTCAGATTGAAAACATCTCTCCACACTTACTTAGAGCAAGGCACAGCTCAAACCCTGCTTTGTCCAGCTGTCAGAAGCCTGAAGTGGGAAGTTAGTTCAGCCTCAAAGACATAGAGATTGATCAACTAGAAATATACCCATCGGAGCTTGGAAGCTGAGGTGTCTCAGGATCCTTCTCTCTAGGCTTTTCAGCAACCATCCCTGCCAGAAATACAACAAGCACCCATTCTTTTCTTAGCCCCTTTGGTATCTAGGAAGACTTGGTCTGACAGCTCTGGCTTCTGGATTCTTGTTACAGCGTCCCACTTCTGCTTGTATGCTCTTGAGATAGGAGCAGTGGGGGCAGGATCTGTCAAATGCACAGACACTGGGAGAAATGGGTTCAGAAATGCTTCAGTGGGAGCTGGGAATGAATATTTAATTGAACTGCTCTACCCCCTCAGGAGTCCAGGAGACAACACGTGAGGATTACTTAGGACTTCAGAGCCAGATAACTTAGGATTTCAGAGCCACAGCATCTGTAAAAGAGACTTTTGTCATGCCCTGCTTGCCTTGAACAGACTTTGGAATCAAGTCTGTGACTGTCCTCAGATCTTCCATGGTGGGAAGGAAATCTAAAGCAGAAGTAGCACAGCCTGAGCTTCTCTTCTTGAGCAAGAGTCAGAGTCTCCTGTTGTGTGAGCTGAAAAGATGAGGTGAGAATAAAATAAAGAGGAAAATCCATAGAAACTTGTTTGCAGGCAATTTTCTGACTAGCTACAGGTGGTTAACAAAATGAGACAAAATACCCTTTTCCATCTATCCCCTCTTAAAGTCTGCAAGTGCCACCATAATTTAGCCCATTATTTAAATGGGAGGAGAGGGTCACTGAATTTGTTCCTCTATAATGAGGCAGAAGAACAGTGAAAGTACCAAAAAAAAGTTGGTTAGGGGTTTCCTTCCCAGTTTAAAATAATCCTAACCTCATCAGTGACCTTGATACAGAGAATTTCTTTCACTTTAAGCCCTTAAATTTCTCAGCCAGTCATTAATCCTTAGGATATGCCCTTTGCCTTCATCCTTATTGGACAATCCAACCTATTTCTGGGCTGCCTTTGGGGCAGATAACCTCAAAATATTAGTTCTCAGGAAAACTGGACGAATTGGTTTCCAGAAGGGAAGATACTGAAGTTAAAAAGCAGTGCTTATGTAAAACACCGACTCTAATTATTCTTGCTTCTGTTTTAATCTTTCATATTGTTTCATACAGAATTTTCACATTTCCAGTAATATTTAATGACTCCATTCTTATTCTTGAATGACTTAATATCTAAGTCTCCAGCTTTTATTCTGGGTGCTCCTGAAAACAATTGAACCCCAGACTATCAATTCCTTGGAGATTGCTTTATTTTGTGTGACTTACCAACACGTGTTCTGGAAAGATCATCGCTGGACCCATGAGAGATAGAGGAAGGCTTGAAAGTGGCACTTTATTCTGGTATTTTTATAGTATTCCCCAATGGTATGTTTGCTGTAGTTAGAGGAAAAAAAAAGGGAGAGAAAAAGAAGAAGAATTAATGAAGAAATATACATCAATCAAAGCAGCTAATCAGAACAAAATGCTGATTTCTGTCTCCTGTTCTGTTTCTTTTTGGATTGAGTATAGTTGCTGATATGTATGCTGGTCTTCTAATCCTTTAATGGGGGCACAGGCTTTTGAAGGCTCCCTCTCAGAGGTGTTATTACCAAATATATGCTTCTAATTTAACTTCTCATGCCATATTACAGTAGCCTGAAGCAATTGTAGGTGTTGGGTTTGTGAGAAAAGCCCAATGTTGATGTTTATCAGATGACCTTTTAAAGGGTAATGTGGAGGTTATCCATTGGCATAATTAAGACCATGTGTAGATCGCTTTTCCCAGGCATTTCTTACTGGTTTTCAAAATCCC
Source organism: Phasianus colchicus (assembly GCF_987193195.1). Taxonomy (NCBI): domain Eukaryota; kingdom Metazoa; phylum Chordata; class Aves; order Galliformes; family Phasianidae; genus Phasianus; species Phasianus colchicus. Next base: position 13,016,948 of record NC_143437.1, on the reverse strand, counting down.
ATCTATTTTTACCCAAATTCAGTCAGGTGCCTTTCATCTCTGCTATGTTTATGGGCGTTACAAAATGAGACTGAAAGTGTTTGTTCTTTTGGAGTAATTTCTGTTTGAAACATCAAAAAAGCTTGAATGCATAAATAAATCATCAGCACGTTGCTATTGCAAGTACCAACACACTTTCACTTTCTTTTGTTTTTGAACATTTCAGATGTATATAGCTGTTCATCCTTCTCCTCTCTGTTGTCCTTCCTTACAAGCTTTTCTTGAAACTTTACAGAGAGAAATGGACCTCCTTCTATGAAATTCAGCTCTTAGTGCTGAACATAGGCACCAAAACCCAAGGCTTGGTTCAGACAAGCAGACCTTGAGCTCAGTTTCCCTTGTCAGAGGTATGACATAGGGGTTTGGTGCTGAGTGTTCAGGCAGTGACATTGCAATGAAGTATTGCTACCAAGCTGCTGATATCTGGGACTTTGGTTGAATCCATGATCCCTGTTACAGAAGAGAAGGGTAGAAGACAGATCTGCCCCAGTGCTGTGCACCTGAGATTATCTCTTTTGCTGCTTTGGAAGTCCAGAATTCCCCTGAGAGTTCATGGCCTTGGTAGAGTCCTTTCTAAAGACCAGCCAATAGTGTTTCCTGCATGTGTTATAAAAAAGTATTCTTTTCTTTCAAAAGAGTTATTTGTGTCTTTCAGCCTCTGCACCATTAGCAGGCATTGAGGAAAGGTAGCATGATAGGCTTTACTGCAAAGTAGAATTAAATACAGTGATATAAAGACCAATACAGTGCTTAGATGTTGACTAAGGCTTTACTCACAGTAACTGACCTCTTCTTGAAGATGACATAGTGCAAGTACCTTATGAAGTCTCTACATGTGAAGAGTAGGCATTAAAGGATTTTTTCAGCAGATCAGGACTTTCTTACTTGTATTCATATAAATAGTTCTTATGATGCAGTATGGTGAAATAAGTTCACAGCATGAATTGTCTGAAACAAATGCACTTCCATGCAGTTAACGTTGAGCATAAGGTGACATTTTGAGTTTTTGGTACCCCAAAGTTGAAGTTCATTACCGGGAAAACTTACTGGTCCCGTAGTGCTGAGACAGGTTTAGAGGTACAGGGAAGCATGAAGTGAAGGAACATGGACCCAAAGTTTATATATGTGTTGCCATCAAAAAGAAACCTGCGAAGTAGCAGTATGTGGTAATACAAAAAGAGCTACTAATGCAGAGATTTTCTTTCCTGTTGACTTGTGATGTTTTGTCTAAGACACATTTTAAAGCTTGGCTTATGTGACAGTATGCTGTAGTTAGACTAATTACTATGTTTTCATGGTACATAGTAAAATGCTGATCCTGTGTCAAAATATGGGGAGCTCACAGCTCAATTCCACTTGAAATAATATGTCTTCATATCAATATATGAAGCACTTGTTTCCCTGGGGTTAAGATACTTCTGAAGGTGCTAACAGGCTGTAATGATCCTGCTCAGCTCTGTCAGGGCTCTCCAAACCTGCCCACATCCCAGGGCCCCTTGTTACCCAGGACCATCTTATCAACACACACCTTTTCATTACTGTCCACTGTCAAGCATCAGGCTCAGGATAAGGAGGGCTCACTCACAGTCACTCTTCTGTATGTTAGGCAGTGTACTAGCAGCTCCCATAAAGACCTGAACGTGGTAAATGCAAAGTAACGACCTCTTTACCCTTCTTTTCTTGTAGGATAAAGCAAGTGGCACAGCTGGCACATCCTGTAGGTGGAGAACACGCACATGAGCAGTCACCACCATACAGCCAACATGCCCTTACACGCTAAGCCGCAGGAATTTGATTATGAGGCAGACCTTTTCATCAGCCCCTACTGCAGAGACAAAATGCTGTCCCGCTGAAGTTAGTGGCAAAGCTCTGGTTGTTACACAGCCAACATCTCGTCCTTCTGCTTACTGCACTCAGAGTCAGCAAGCCTGGTGCGGTGGATGCAGTCTGTGGCCTGGCTCTTCTAGAGGAATAGGGAGCTTTGGCATTTTGGGGGACTTTGAGACAGCATAATAACCATGGATGCCAGCAGTCATTTTTTGCATTTACCACTGCAGTCATAATAGCTTCTTAGCCTTGAAAGTATTACGTTGGTACTGGGCAGATTTTGTAGTTCTCAATGATATTTGGATAGCATGGGAAGGGTTTATCCATAAATTTTAGTGATAGCTGTTGTGAATAATGCTATCTACCTACTTGCTCTGCTCTCTCTGCTTTTCTTCTCCGGTAGCTTGCAAAAACAGTCAACATCAAACTTAGGGTGGATTTAGCAAGGGGATTTTGGACTTCTTAACGTCAACGGCAGCTTTGAAAAACTCAATCTTAGCAAACAGCAGCTAATAATGATAACAGTAATAGAGATAAGTCAATTCATATCTCCCCACCTAAAGTATTTACATAATGAATTAGTTAATTGTATTTTATCTGTGGTTTGTTAGTCTTCACATTGCTGCAGACCTGGGGGAGCTCTTGGGCATTCTAATGCCAAGAATACGTGCTATTTCATATTCTGTTATTTGCTTTGAGTTTAAGGTAGCGAGAGGAAATTCCCAGCAAACAGCTGTAAGTGGCTTCACAGTGAGCAAATCTTTTCAGTGACTGAACATCTCTCATTAAAGGAGTAAAAAAATTCCTCTATCTGCTTTTTGTAGTTCAGTCATTTACCATGTATATAGATAGACGCCTTAAAAAAATACAAATGTTAGAGCATACAATAAGTAATTCCTGTGTTATTTTATCTGTCTAATTAGGCCTAAAAATAGCCTGTGGGAAGGAGGACCAGAAATCTTGAGTGTCTGAAGCAATTTGCATCAATTATTTCCCAAGTTACCAGTCACAAGTGAAAGCCCTTGCCTGAGTGCCTCCATTAGCCAGGTGTCAGAGCTCTCTCTGTTTTCATTTCAGGTTTTTTGCTGGGAACAGGGTGTGTGCAGGCTGAAAAGCACTGAGGAGGAACTGAGGCCATGGCTGATCCTGGGGGGTGCCCAGAGCAGCTCTGCAGGCGAGGTTAGTGCCTTTGCTCCTCTGTCATCACCAGTCCCTGAGAGCAATCACCACCCACCAACAGTTCCTCAAGATAAGACTGAGCCAGCTGGGAGAAGAAATCCTTTGATATTTCCCTGCCTCACTCAGTAAGTATGCTATAACAATAATACTTTGAACTTTTACAGCAACTTTTCATACCAGGGTCTGAGTGCTCTACAGGCATTCATTCTCTACGCCACATACCACCTGTGTGAAGAAACTATTTTTTTTATTGTACTCCTTCTCCAGGCTAGATCCTCCAAAGGGCTTAGCACCCATTTTGTCTTCACTAGAGATTTTGTTTTCTTTGTACAAAGTAGGCATTAGGACTAGTATAAAGGTTGATATTTCAGGCATGCACGCCAAACATTGGTAAGGTCTGCACAGCCCCTGCTGGTGTGCCCCATAAAGTTGAAACTCTTGTTAACTGTTTGTCTCATGTTTACATCCTACAGGGACCTTAATGAGCTCCTGATGATAATTCTGTTGAACAGTGGAAAGCTTTGTCAAAATGGCACTGATCTTTGTGTTGTCTGCAGCCATACTGTTGGCTAATGTCAAATGCTATGTGAAAAGTTGACATGTTTGTTTTGTTCATCATCATAACTATATTCTATGATGCTCTAGTATTTGGAAACTGAGAAGAGTGTACTTGTCACAGTTATGTACAAACATACAGTACATAATTTAGGAGAGATGCTATATCCCAGGTAGACATGGTGTTTTGATTTATAAAGCATGCAACAGGGTTCAACTTTGATTTTTATCTTCTGTCTGCTTTCTCAGTGAGAGAATACAGTTAAGGCAGCTCTGGAGTAGATCTGTCTTTATGGAAAGTTGATTTTAAACAGTGCTAAATGTCAGCAAAGAATCATGTTAAAGATTTCCGCACATAGAGTAGAGGACAGCTTGAGAGTGCACTCTGCAGTCGAGACTACAATTTCTGTGCCTTCCCTTCTGGTTCCTCCAGGAGTTTATGCATTTTAAGTCTGATGCAGACACCACCTGTACAGCATTCACAGTCTCCACCTCTACTCCATTCCCTGTGGCTGGCCAGAACATCCAGAGGCTAGAGCGTTCAGGGCATTACATGTGGTTAGAGCATTTGTGTCTTTCTCCACAATTAGAGCAATCCAGTGATGCCTTCAGTGATACCTTTAATTTTTAGACACTGTAACTATGTTGTTGAGCCTGGGAAATGCAATCATTAGCTGTTCTTGTTGCTGAAGTATGCCAAAGCCTTTGGTCATTCAAATCCCATGAATTCAAGGCAAAATATTCATATACTTGTTGCACTGATCCTAATTGCTGAAAATTGAGAAGTAATCTTCAAACCTACAGTTGCTTTTCTGAGCTTAAGTTCTAATCCTTTGAGATTTGCCCATCACAGATTGTAAGTGCAGAGTGGAAAAGAAGGGGAAATGCAGAGTGATAGCCAAGCTAAAATTTGTCAAATATATTATCCTTTCAAGTAAGGCAAGACTAATTTGGAAAATGGAAGGTAGGGAGACTGGTTGTTCTTCCTTTAATGTGTACTCCTGGGAAAAGAGAGAGACACACCAAAGTCTGTTATAAAAAAAAAAAAAAAAAACAAAAAAACCTAGAACTGTTTAAACAGTCTTTGAACTGCTGGAAAGATGTGCTCTCCCAATCACTTTCTTAACTTTTCCTATAATTCAACAGCTGCATTTTTCACAGCTCACATCTCAGAGAGGACCTGCAAAGATGACTGGGCACATAAGAATAACACTGGACTGGTATGCAAAGAAGGTGCTAATCTTCTGCCATGTGTATAGGTATGTAATCACTTTGGAAATAATCTCTAAATTTGAAAAGATAGTCATTCATTTTACAACAATTTAAAGACCAAACTTTCTGTGCTACTCTGAACGGTTTATAGTTTAGCATTAGGTCTCAAAAGACAACATAACTAAGATGAAATAAACTCAACTCGTGTAAATCAGCATAACCTCGCTCCCTTACTATTCAGAGCATAAAGTATACCACTGTAGATCAGTGTTCTCTAACTAAGCTCCTTTGCCACTGCCCCCAAATGGTGATCATCCTCCCTCTGGACAGCCATTGCATCAATAAGGCAACGCAAGCTGAAATAGCAAAAATCAATCTGCCTCTAATTAGTGAGATGAATAGAATCAGAGAGAGTTCAATGGAAAGGTGGAAAGATGTGTTACAAATCAGATAGGAGGGATTGAAGGAGGAAGTTAGCATTTTTCAGATAGTTTAGAATAAACTTTGTGCAATGCTTATCCAAAAGCGCTCCACTGTTACATAGATTTTGAGTGTACACACTTCTGGATAAATAGGGTTCAGGGAAGATGTCTTGTGTCAGACTGAAGTGAAGCAGGTGTTTTTATGTTTTCAGAGATTTCATAAAGTATTTAGCTTTAAAATAAGAAAGATTTTTTTTTCAAATAATGAACAGTAGTGTATATATAGGCGCACTGAAGCTGAGCCACTGAGTTGCATAAATATTATATAGATAGAAGATATTTATGTGTTAATACTTCCTCGTGCTCAGAGATGCACACACAGATAGCTTGCATATAACTACATGAGAGCCATTTATAATTTATTTATTCTTCTCTTTATTTCCAATTAGGAAACTTCTATATTTGTAACCCAAATTGTTTGCCAGGAGAAAGAAGTGATTTTTCTGTCAGCAGCATTAAAGTGACAAGGAAATTTTTCACTCTGGACACAGTGACAAGGATATTAGTGAAGTAGTTTTGAAGCAGCTAGTGGGGGCACAGAAAGGGTATGGCTGTGATGGGTACCTTGCATTTTTCAAAACACAAATATGGTTTTGCTGTTTCTGGGACATGGGCCAGCTCATTCAAATGCGGAGCTCAAGAGATGGAGAAAAGGCAATTTGCCACAACACCTTTTCCATCTTGCTGCCTAGCTCACTGCTGCAGTTACAGATGGCCAACATTTGTGTCTTAAACATTTATCTTGCAAAACATAGACTTCTATATAGAAAGTATTTAGAGGTGCAAAATATTTGCCTTAAATTTAAATTTTCATCTTGTTTCAATTCTTAGAAAACATTTTGAAGTTTCAGATGTTGTTTTTTTTCCTTTTTGTCACCTTCCTTCCGTCTCACACTCTGTTTCTGAATACAGTAGTTGTTTGCCAATGATGGAGGATTCTGAGTGAAGGCTTTGGTTTCTCTTTTTGTCATTTGATAATTGCTGAAAGCTTTACCTGTGCTGTTTGTAGACATCATTCAGACTTTATCATGGGTTCTCAGCATCCTGCCATAGCTCACCATTAAGTAAATATATAGCAATTTTTAAAAAGCATTAAAGTCAGCTTTCTTTTTTCTTTATTCATTCTGTCCATTTTGTGAAGCATGCAAAATTACAAAACAGATATAAAAATAGGTAAGCTTTTTTTTAAAAAAAATTGCACATTACTGTTTTTCTTTCAGCCAGTAGCAGATGGAAATGATAAGCAGAAAAGAAAAAGAACTGAAAAAAATCACAAATATTTTGGACAGAAGAATGCAAGTTATCCCAGTTTGAACCCTGTGAAATATAAATGGCTTCAAAATGAAGCAACTCTTTGAAAGACTCTGCTAATTATCTCTGTGCCTTGTACATGCAAGTCAAGAGCAGGGTTTCAAGTTCACAAAAAAAAAAAAAAAAAAGAAACCTCATCTTTTCCACAGTTGGGCTACATTCCTAGTCAGACCAAACTGAGTAGCTTTCAAATTCCCAGTGAGCTGGCATTTCGGAGACCGCATTATTAGGAGTACAGCAGTACATGTTGCTGTTGAAACAACACTTGATCCCTGGGAGCTCCAAACTCCTAGGTCCGCCGCAGCCCTCAGAGACTCAAGTTGAGAATGTTTGGCTCCTGAGTGCATTTGAGTTGCACCATTTTTTCTGTCAGAGTTAATTGCCAAGCTCAGTGACAGCATAGAGAATTCAAGACAATTTGCTCCTACAGTGGAATAGATTGTTGTTTTACAGCTTAACTTTGCTTTCTCGGAAAAGGCTAATTTGCTCCTGTCCTACAGTGACTGGACTTTGCTCCCAAAAGTTTATAGCAGTGAAGATATTTATTTGAAAATGGCATTGAAGTTTTTTATTAATACCCAGCCTCGTACTGCTTTAGCTTCGTTATTTTATAGCTATACAGTCTCATTCAGCTCCTGCAGATTTACTGGAAGGAAAGGAATTGATTCTGAGTATCCTTCCAAAAGGTTTGTGTAATGTTGAGTAAAAACCTTGCTGAGAGTGAGCACGCATCCAGTACTGTCAGGTAAACCTACAGGGAAGTGCTGTTTTGACTCGCAAGCTGACATCAGGTTTTAATCAGGGTCTTACTGTGACAAGTAGGGATGAAGTTTTCTGAACTGGAAGCACCTCTACCAAGCTGCTCTTGCAGTACTTAACATCTGAATGATTTATACTGTTTGCATAAGGTGGCTAATGGCTGTACTTCCCAGCTTCACCTAATTTGTGACTACTTTGAGCAACAGACACTTTCTTGGCCATCCATTTGGGGATCCAAAAAGCTGCCAACAGTCAGCCCCTTCTCTGCTACTTGCAGCAACCTGAGGGCTTGGCTGTGCAGGAGGAAGCAAGAACAATCAGCAGGGAAATACAACCCAAAATAACCAGCTGGCCTCCACAGAGAAAGGTCACTGCTTGAAAGCTGCTGTTTGAGAGCAGGGAGTGAAAAAGCGTGAGCAAGCAAGGGAGACTCAATGCCTCCATGGTTCCAAAGAATTCCTTTTTTTGTAAGCAAAACAATGCTGGAGAACAATGCAAATACTTGCAGCGCTTTCGAGGCAGGAGATTTTTTTATTTCCCTTACAGAAAGTAAATTGGAACTGCTTCCATAAACAATAGGCACTGGCTACAGAAGAAAGTGTGAGCTTTTGCAGAGTTTTAAAAATAACCAAAAGTAAGGAGCATATTGGCAAAGCATTCTGTTTTCTCAGAATAGCAGGGAAAATGCAATGCAGCCTCAACATTTGAGGAAGAGAAAGGCTAAGGAAGCAGATTGGGAGACATAATGTGGTAAGCTCTGAATATGCCAGATTTTGTTTTAGAAGCCAGTGTTTGGTGTTAGGTTACCTCGTGATGGGAACAGTGATACGGATTGCAGACTTTGCCAGCTCTTTCCCCAAACATTTAAAATCTTTCAAAATATTGTTCCTCAGTAGACCAGTTTATTCCAACTAATTATACTGACTGCACTGAGTCTTGTTTCAGTTTGGTGCTTAAATCTGCCCAAACCTGAATATTCATGAATTCCAGGCAAAACCATGGCTTGCTCCTGGAACAGAGTGCAAGAGCACAGCACAAATAATAGAAACAAGAACCAAAGCAGCAACTTCAGCAGCTTTAGCTTCTCAATGTCATATACTTTACTCTACCTAGCACTAAGAAAAAAGCTCTGTTAGTGGTGTTACCTGATTCCTGACCTCTCTAATTACAGCAACACTGGTGTTACGGCAGCTGCAGTTGTGATGCTGGAGAGGGCTCTTGGGCTTATAAAGCTCACTTGGTTTTCTGAATGAAAATAAGCTGCCCAGTATGCCCCAATATACAGCAGTAAAGCGCTGGCTACAGTAGAGGATTTCGTGCTTTCAAATAGCATTTTTGCTCTTTTACTGTAGGTGAGTGTCTGATGAGGTAATAGTCACAAAAATGTTAGTGTTACAGCCAAAAAGCCCTTATCTGGTATTTGTGGAGAAATAAGAGACACTGATATTTTTGTGTTGGTGATCTGGCTTGACAAATGCAAGTTTAATTACTCTGTGTAGGTTTGATTTGGACATAGTAGTAGTATGATTCTGTCTTTCCTTGTCCCATTGGAAATACAACGTTGCTGAGAAACAATTGAAGTTTATAGATATTTCAATATTAGTGTTCACCTCTCCTGTCCCTTGCTGCTGCCCATCAGCATGTACATTTTAGTTTTCCTTTGGCTTTTGCATATGAGCTTCTTTGAAGTCCAGTATGACTTAGAATGACTCTTGGGATATATGTTATGTCTTGTAAAGTTTCCTGGCAAACTACTAGTCTGCACCAGCTAAAGCTCACAGCAGCTGGCCATTTGAACCTCTTCCATCCAGCTTTACTCCAAACAAAGATGACTGTAAATAGGTTTCTTTAAAGTAAACCTCAGGGAACTAGGTAACTGAAGGGATTCAGAGCCTCTGGCATGCTATGCTCCACAACTGACCTGAGTCTTGGACGTGGCTGTGGCTGGTCTCCTTGCACAGCGGTCCTTAACTGAGATATAAGGAAAAGATCTTTTACAGTGAGGGTGGTGAGGCACAGGTTACCTGGTGTTGTGGTTGATGTCCCATTCCTGGAGACTTTCAAGGCAAGGCTGGATTGGGCCCCAGGCAACCTGATCTAGCTGTGGTGTCCTTGTTCATTGCAGAGAAGGTCCCTTTAAAGGTCCCTTCCAACTCCAAGAATTCTGTAGAGGCCTGGCTGCTACGAATTAAGGTAGTTTTGATAATTAACTGTAAAATTAGGGTAAAGAGCACTATGCCGTTTATGTAAGACATGGCCAGGGCACCATGCCAGGTTGTTACTTACTGCCAGATTTGGAAGCATTCAGCATTTTGTATTCTTGATGGAAACTTTTGAAGAATAGATTTTAGTTCTCATGAGTGACTCCTGGTATTTTGTACCCTGCCATCATGGTAACCTGTACTCCTTTCCTTCTCACTTCTGTATGCAAGACACTGACAAAGCAGTAGGGAAAAACTGGTTAGCATTAGGGGAGTTGTGGCAGACAGCACAGCTTGCATGGATGTCTCAGTAACCAGTCTGCAAACTCCAGCAGGGCCCAAGGTCAGTATGCTCTTGGGCCTCCCAAAAAATGGGCTGTAATGTTTGAGACCGAAGGGATTCAGCAGTGTCAACTCTGAGAATAGCAGTGATTTTCAACAGTCTCTTCTTCTGTCTACACTTCCAATGCTCAGGCAGTCTAATTACTTCTGGGTTCTTGCCCATCACATCATGAAATGCTTCAGAGGTTAAAGGAGGAAAAAAAAATCAAACCGTGGTCCAAACCTCAGGAGGAAGAAGGCATCTGTCACAACAAGCTCTTACCAGAAATGGCATAAAGAAATATTTTTTACTAAATCTTTCAAATGTGCAACTAGTTCAAAGACACCTCACAGTCATCCTTATTAGAAGAATGAAAGACCAAGTGAAAAGCCTTCAACATAACTAATTAAAGGCAGTAACTGTGTGTGTTGTGGTGTATCAGGAATTTGTATGTTTGAATTATTCTTTTTGCATCCACCAGTGGTAAAAGTATTATCTTCCAAAGTGGTAATTCTGTCTTTGTATTAAAGTGTGAACAACATGAAATTTTCTCCATTGAATTTGGATTTCTTCCCATTATTTGTAAATAGTGTTAACATAAAGATAATTCATAATACATTCACTAATGTGCTACCATGAGTGATAAAAGACATTAAGAGCTCCAAGAAGGCAGTTTGCTCTCTAACACAGTGTATTTTATTTCTTGAAGGGTTGTCCTTGGAAAAAAGTATATGAGTGCAGAAAAGATTTAAAGTAGCACTGCAATCTCCTATATAGAACATAGAAATGTGACACACAGCTATGCCGTTCACCTGCAGCACAGCCATCAGACAAGTGAAGAGGATGGAGCACTGCTGCACTCTTGCATTTAGCAATCACTGCAATAATGACAACAAGCATCTCCCTTTTCCTGAGAACAGAGATTGGGCTGGGGATGAAACATAACCTCTAGGATGCCAAGGAGGGTCTTGATATTTCGCACAGCCAGCTCTCCTCCTGAACCACAGCAAATGCAATGCCTGACCCAGGATGGCCACCTCTCACTAGTTTCAGGGAAAGATAAGTTGTCTCTAGCCACATTGCCAAATTGCTTGTTTGGGTCCCACTGAAGCTCACCTTTGACTGCTGCCCTCATGTATTCCTTCCCTATTCATCCCTTGTGTGATCTCTGCAGGGGTTTCATTACAAATCAGTCTTTTCCACTTTTTAAAAACTTACAGTGAAGATCACTTGACATTCACAGTCTTTCCAGTGCTCCTCAAACCTCGCGTTACACCTGAATGTTTTCACTGCCCGAATCTGGCCTGTACTTCAGCTTAATGGAAAAATTGAATGGTGCTTAAGTTTTGGAGAAAGTCTGGAGCCTTCAGCTGTAAATTTTTCTTGTGTTACATGTCTTCAAGGTCCATTCATATTTTACCTTATAAACGACAAAACAACGCTGCTATTTATTAATAACAATGGTGCTCTCATAATTTTGATTGAAAAACAGTGGTGTAGGGGTGATGATTGCTAAATATGACTCCCATGTTCTCCCCAGGGCCTGGGCAGAGTGAGGCAGAGTGCAGTGTTGGAGTCTCCCCGATCCTCCTATGGATATCAGCAGCTGCCACATCTGGAGTCTGCAGCAAAGCTCCTTCCTCCAGAGGCCAAGAGCTGAGCCTACTGTTTCCAGCAAGGTAATCATGTTCCCCAGGCAATAACAAGCACTTCCTAAGAGCAGCTGTTTAAGATGGCTCGGAAGCGATGAGAAGAACGTGGTTAAATCTTTGCTTCATGAATCTGGTTTCTACATGTTTGGGGGAAGAGCTACTTTTGCCAGTCTGATGCTCGGTACTTTTTGTGATTTGTGTTTGTGTTCTAAACCTAATCTCCTTATGCTCTACTTGTTATTTTTGCAAAAGGATACAATAGGGAAATTGTGTCTCTTCAGGGAGAGCCATATTTTTAGGCTGTTTAAAATGCAGAGGATACATCTTAAGGCCCTGTAAGCGCAATTACATGAGAAACCAAGCAGCCTCGAGTTTGCACTGCAGTGAGGTGCAACACTAATTCCTTCTGTTCTCAGACGTATGGTGCTGGAAATGTAAGGAGCACAGCTGAGGAAGGTGCACTGAGCACAGTGCAGCAAAGGACTTTTTGCAGCCCGCAAACGCTGGCCTTGCTACAAACTGGTCTGTTATTGCCATCTACTGGATAAATCCTACTGCATTTGAATTTGACGATGAAGAGTGCGTTCTTACTAAGAAAATACTTGTGGGGTTCTTCTTTGTGTGTGTGTGTGTGTGTGTGTGTGTTTTTGCAGTTCACTTCTATGGGATCATATATAACTTCCTTCTCTCTTTGGCAGATTTCATTTGCAGTAGGAGTCTTAAAAAGAAATTTCAATTTTTTAAGAATCCCATGGCTAATCATTCTGTAAGATATAAGAGCACATAATATCTTGGGACAGGTAAAGTCATATGCTTGCAACCAGCCTTAAGGCAGACAGATTGCTGGTTGCCATAGGCATCCCTAGTACCATGTCATCAGGTTGCAATCTAAGCTACAAGGTGTAATTCCCATGGCATTAAATCCAGTGCTGGTGGCTGATCATTGTATGGATCTGAGCTAGTGCTAACAGTGGCAGAAAGGTTTTAGAAAACGACTTTGCTGTTGACAGGCTTTTAAAACTTCATACTCAAAGCAGAAGTCAATGAGGTGTGAATCCACCCACGCCAAAGCTGAGATAATCAGGACCCACAACTGCTCTGTCTCTAAGCTCCACTTACACTGTCTATAAACAGTCCTGTAACATGCCTTTGAACACCAGAACAAGGGATATTTAAGACCCTGTCCGGAGGTGCTATAGGCTTTTTCAGGTTGCACAGGGAATTATCATTGCCACTTCACTAGGTGGAGGGGTTTTAAAGGCAAGACATGTTAGCCCATGCTTAGATAGTTAATTGGCTTCTGGTTGGCTCAGTATGGGGACAGATGCAACTCATATCTTCTACAAAGCTATTAGTTAAACATCCTCTGTTAACCTGTATGTTCAGATTCACTGGCAGAGTTAAACATCTCTATTTATGCTGATCCATTGATTTCAAGCTAGCATACACAGACCTCAAGCATCTACTGTGGCTTGTAACTCTTGCATAAAACAAACAGACTTGGCAACTTCTCTGTCATGCCCTTTGTATGGGAACTGCTGAGTCACGGCCTGAACCTCTGATTAATCACCTGAGGCGAGCAATGAGTCAGCCCTGGGAGCACAGGTGAAAGCAATTCACCTGTGCTGCAGGAAGGGGTGGAGCCTGGCTGCACCTCTCCTAGACCCATTTAAGAGCTGACTACCGGTGGGGAAGGATCTCTCTCTCTTTGGAAGATCCACTCCACTGGTCTTTCTTGAGCGAGCCCACGACACAGGTAAGCTTCCTATTTATTCTCTTTGTCTCGCTGTGCCTAACTCTCTTGCTTATGTCGTTATTATAACATCTTAATGTTATTTGATTTTATAATATTCCTTTATATAATTTTCATTGATTATACACCCTTCTTTTGAACCCCATTCAGATTTTTCTGTACTGCTACTTCTCTTGTAGATATCAAACACTGTATCAATACATATTTTGATCCTGCCAAGAGAGTTAATTAATAGGTAATTGCTGTTCAATTCAGAAGAAGTGCCTGTGACCTATTTTGCCTTCCATGAAAGGACTATTTTAATCAATTACCCATCCACAGATCTCTTAAACTACATCTTCAGGGCGTATGTATTTCTCTTCAGATGCCTACCTTGGTATAGCTAAGATGCTATGGGAAAGCTTACAAGTATTAGTTTGCCTGCTGTTTTCAATCTCCTGCTTTGTACTGGGATAAAAAGGTGTTCAAATGGGTTCTGACAGGCTTTCAAGCATCATCTCTCCAAGCAGGCCTGTTTTTTTCTGGCTAAATGTGAGAGAAAGCTTTCAACAGTATTCCTAGCATGGAGTTACTTAGCTGTTTATGTGGAAAGTGGCCTGCGTGCTTCTATGAGTAGAAGGCTCTCAAGAGTTTGTTGTACCACAGATAAGCACTCCCCATTTAAATCTTGGTGTTGTTATATTTGCTAAATATGAATGGACAATCTAAAAATGCTCTTAAAGCTAATTGTCTGCCTTCTTTGATGCATCAGATCATTACTGCAAAGAGATCTGTTGGTAGAAATCTACAAGAGCAAATTAATCCTGGATACGTTTAAGAAGAAATGATTCTTTCCTCAGCACTGTTGTCTAAATTCATTTATCGAAGTATACAGACTGTACCTGAGGTTTTGATCCTATTACAGCTAATCTAACTGTTCTTGCAGACAAGCAACAGCAGCAAATCTATAAGCAAGGGTTTAGGTCTGCAATCAAATACCATTTCCACTTACCAAGATTTAGCTGTTTCATCAAGCAAACTGCTCAGAGACCACATAACAAAATAAATAGTTTCCTGAGATACATGCGTAAATTCTGCATTTTAAGCATGCCATTCTCATTGCCTCATTCAACTCCTGTTATGATGGACAGGAGTTTCTACATGCACTCTTTCTACCACATCTGCCCATCATTACTTCTACTGCTGACTGATTGTTTTGGGTCCTTCAAGATGATCTCTGAAGCAAGGAGTAAGAGCTGAGTTCTCTACAAAGACACCTGTCATCTAAGAGAAGAGGATGAAACCAAATAATCATATTTTGTTCCCTGAAAGAGGCAGGACTCCCACCCCTACCACGTCCTACTTTCCAGCCTGACAGTGCTGACCTAGCTAGGTTAAAGAGCTTCAGACACCATGTTTCTGCAAGCTAGCATTTCCTGTAGATTCTTACGCTGAAAGTCAAGGTAATTAAAATGTGTGCATGTAAAACTATTTAAAAGGATCAGTAAACTGTGACAAGTTTTAGTTTGCTGCCAAGATTTTATTCCAGATCAAATTGCCTGACACAGTGCACTTCTCCAAAGGGACCATGATTAAAGTGCCATAGGCAAAGATGCTTAGCAAAAACTCTGGAATGCTTTAGTCTCGGTTATGCATAAAATATCCAACTACTTCATTTGGATGTCACATTACTGCGTTTTAATATTTATATTTATTTCTGGGAATCTTACAATCTATTTATTCTCAAGATTAAACTTCCCTGTCAAGAGCATGCATCCAAAAAGTCCTCCCAAAAACAGAACATGCACAGGTAGGAAATTTGGATTGTAGGAATATAATTCTGCATGGGATCTGCCCACTGAAAATTGTAGGGACCACTCATCTTTTCTTTGCCCCCATCTTAACACCTCACCTTCAAATACACAGGGCATTCGGTATCATTTGCTAATTATTTTGATCCTGTCCTATTCTATCTAAGCTTTCGATTGCCATGATATAACATTTGGACAACTTGTCTGTTGCTTTGCTTAATGCTTTTTGGGTTGCATCCATACTGCTATTTGATGTGCAAGTAGTATCGGTGATATTCTCAAGGCATGTCCTCAATGTGTCTGTTGTTATTTTGCCATTTGTGATGCCCTAGGTTGGCCTGCCCTAGTTAGATCTCTGATGTAGAGGACCTGACTTGCCTCATATGGAAGTCTGCACTCACTGCAGAGTGGCTCATCCTATCAAATTCCTGCTATAGGTTTCTATGGTTCTGCTCCATAAAAAAGGGCTAACGTGGCCCCTGGCAAATTCTATTTCTTCATCAGTGTGAAAAATATTACTGTTCATACTAATTTAAAATACTGCTTTTTAAAATTTAAAAAGTATTTGAATTTGAATATGAAATGAAACCATTTGTTTGGTTTTAATGCTTTGTTTCCTGATATTCACTGCTTTATGGTTGCCATCCCTGGAGATGTTCAAGAGCTGTGTAGGCATGATACTGAGGGACATGGGTTAGTGGGCATGGTGGAGATGGGTCAACTGTTGGTTTAGATGATCAGTGTTTTTTTCCAACTTTAATGATTCTGTAATACTGTGCCAGAACAATATTGTCGTCGCTGCATTTCTTCCTTCATAAATAAGAATTTGCCAGCTCTCCTTGGTAATTTTTCTGGTGATGCTGCCTGTGGAGCCTCCAGTGATCTCTACAGAGAATGGTAGGGGAAACTGCTTTACCTCAATTGTTACAACAGGCATCTGGGGAAGGCCAGCAGAGCTGTTTTCTGCGCCCTGGGCCTCAGCCAGCACGCTTTGATAGCTGTTTCCCTACAATGAAATCTTGTACCATGCAATTGCTACTGGAAAGCAAACAAGAGGGACTGCACTTCTCTCCCACAGATGACTTCTCATCCTTTGCAGCATCAGAAGCAGAAATCTCAGCATGCCCAGCTCTATTAGGTTCAGTGCAAGCTGGTTTAGCTACCTAAATACCAATGGAAAGCTTGAATGCAAGCTTTGCACAAAAGTGGCAGCTTTCTCCCAGCACAGGAGAGCTCTATTTCCCCAAGGACAGCGAGGACAGTAGAAAAAATCAACCCTCCCCAGCTGGAGCAAGTCTGCTGCAGCTTGTATGAGCTGTCACATGGCCTGCAGGACAGGAAGGCCATTTCCATCAAAGTATAACTGCTCTGGGAGCACCTCTGCAGGAAAGCCAGAATAATGGAAAACCAAAGTAACCTTGCTTCTCCAGGCAGATTTGGGGACAAAACGGAGGAGGAGTGGTGCTGGCTTGATGCCACAGTTCTGCATGCAGAGGGGATGGAGAAGCTGCGAAAACATGTCTCTTTGGATGAGGCTTTAAAAATACAGCTCTCACTTCTTTGTTATTTTTTCAAGCATCACGAAAACATTCCCCTTAGAAGGCCAAAGGCAGATGTTTTCTTAGGACAAGGAAGTCAGGAAGAGGCAAAGCAAGCAAAAGATAAGTCTTGGGAAAAACAAACAAACAAAAAAACGAAACAACTCTTGGCTAACCTATTTTTCCACCTCTTAAACAGTCAAGCTTAAAGCATGCTGCAGAGCTCTGCCAAGGAGGAAAGTAAGGACCACTCCCTGCCTTGCTGTGGTAACCCAGGAGGTCCCATCCCCTGCCAGCCAGGCAGCCCAGAGAGCTACTGGAAAGCCTCTGCCAGCTCGTAATACAGCACCTGCATGTTGGCAAAACAGGGCTTGCAGTGCTCCTTGGGTTCAGGGAAAGGCCATGCTACTGTCATCCACAGGAAGTGTCCGGTCTCACAGAATCACAGAATGACTTGGGTTGGAGGGGACCTCAAGGATCATGTAGTTCCAACCCCCCTGCCTAGCAGGGCCACCAAACATACACCTTTACTAGATCAGGTTGCCCAGAGCCTCGTCCAACCTGGTCTTGAACACCTCCAAGGACGGGGCATCCAGAGATCGTGGCAGAGGCTTCATCCACGCCTTAGGGTCTGCCTGAGAGCACCTTGTGCTTTCGAGCGTTCAGGAGGAGAGCCAGATCCGGCTGAAAGCTCCAGGACTTGCGAGTTTGGGGATTTGCAGTTGGAGCGCCTTGTCACAAGGTGGCAGGGACGCGACACTCTCGGGCAGGCTCCCGTTCAAAGCCTCACTGCTTTCCTTACCTAAAAAGATGGGAAGTTATCAGCAATTTCTATCATTTTCTTTGCGACTGTCTTTGGGATACCTCAAAGGGGGGATAAATTTATTTAAGGTTTCCATGTTTTACCATTCCACGCTAAATAAGAAAAGAAATAGCTTTGCTTCCTTCTGCCCGAAAGCCATGGTGATGCTGGAGAGTGAAGAAGCAGTGTTAGCTCTGACTTCCCAATGTGGATGCACAATTTTGGGCTTCTGCTAGCAAATTTTTCTACACGAGTACAGCCAATTCCTTTCTTTTTGTGTGCTTCCCACAGCTTTCACGTTTTCAAGTGTTATGAGTTTTTGTGATTGTGCTCTCTAAAGGGCATTGCAGACTGCCATGGCAGGGAGTGGAATCCCACCTGGTAATGATAAGATAAGATTTGTGTTAATGAGCTACTAACAACCTGCAGGTAAATGTTAATCACTGGAGCCCGGGCTGATCATTGTCTGCTTAAGCCTCTTGCCTGGCAGCCTTTAGAGACAGGGTTGTCAGATTTTTAATCTGATGTGCATGCAGCGAGAGATTACTTTGCTGTCATTCTGCAGAAAATGTCCCTATCATGCAGCAGGAGGTAACAGTAACAAATTGCTGACATACAGATTCAGCTTTGCACAAATAGCAGTGCAGGATGCCTGCTGCTCCCTGAGTAGTAACCAGGCCACTGCGAGTAAGAAGAACTGGCACAGGAGAAGGAAATGAGCTGAAAAATGTATCCAAGTAGAGCAGGTAGCATTATAAAGCAATCACCTGTAAGCTGCCGTTCACCGAAAAATATTTTGCTTTTCAAGCTCAATACAGCACAGCAGAAAGTGTTTTTGTGGGTCAGATGAATATGCTTCCTACCTCATCCTGAGGCTCTGAGATTTGTTTTGTGAGCTGAAAATCACATTTTGATTTATGTCAGCAAAGAGTAATTAGAAGTTTTGCCAGCTAACCAAAGCATAGACTGCTACAGCCGAGTGAGTTCAAGCCTGTACCCCCTTCTTGGGGTGGGTAATGTGGTACCTCATGCTCCTTCCTGCCATGTCTCTTCTGGCAGCTTCTGGTCACTGCTTTCAAGAGAGTCCCTGAGTTTGGCTCAGGTGTTTAACATCAATATGAATTTCCCTGGGAAAATCCATCCCAGCTCTGCTGCCAGGAAACACCTCTCAGGTCTCAGGCAGAGCTCCTGTAGGTGATTTTAGTTCTTGGTGGATTTTGGACAGAAAGGTCCCACCCCACCTCCTGGAGTAACATCAAAGAAATTATCAAGAGAAAGTGAAGTTCTGCTACATACCCTATTTTCAGTGTAGTTTGTTGTTTTTTTTTTTTTTTTTCCAGTTTTAAGCATGATGAACTTAAACTGACTGCAGATTTCTCAGCAGCTGAACACACTGAGGCATTTATTCCTGCTCACATCCTGGAGGAAAAATTTTCCTTTTACTGCATTTCAAATGTTCATATCTAGGCCTGAAGTCCAACATCTGAACTTTGTGCTGGAACCTTTGAGATCTGTGAGTCAGAAAAATAGACTGCTTTGAAACAGTGTGTAAAGCTACCATTAAGTGCATTTTTCTGTTCCTGTGAGCCCTGCTTCTGTGGCTGTTCACAGCTGCAGCAACTGGAAAACTCACTGCATGAGAGAAAAAGCACCACAGGAAGCCTTCTGCCAGTAAATGGGAAAGATGTGTAATAGAATCATAGAATATCCTGATTTGGAAGGGACCCATAAGGATCATTGAGTCCAACCCCTGGCTCCACAAAATGCAACCCAAAATTCAGACCTTACACAGAAAAGCAAGGAGTTACACATGGCTAAGCCCAAATCCAGTTTTGAGGGAGTTTCCTCCAGAGGACAGACATAGCCTGAGGTAAGGGTACCAGCAGAGTCAGGGACGTGATTTGCTGGAACAACTTCTGCCGTAAGCCTTTCCTTTGCACTTACTTCCCACCCACCATTTTATGTGGTAGATTTCTGCAGGTACCAGCACAGCTGAGAACCCCCCCTGCTGGGTTTAGTGCCCAGGACAGACAGACGGATGAGCTGTGTGTTTATTTCCACTTAACAGCTTGTTAGTTTAACAAAGATGGCACTGTAAAATCAGAGGAAAAATGTCGGATTTAGCCACTGCATGCATATACTGCATTGGAGAGAAGTGTATTGCTCTTTTCCTTTGACAGGACATCCTTAGCCCATAGCTCTGTTTTCACACCACTAAAGCTATGTTAAAATCATTGAGGGGTCAGCTGCAAGCCTGCAGCACTGCGGCAGTGCACCTCTAAATACAGGCTGGCAGCTCTTCGCACTTACGCAAGGGTGGGAAAAGCATCTTCAGTAGCAGAGTGCTGGGTTTATTTGGCATATTCATAATAGAAAAATGGGCATTGAATAAAAGATTCAGAAAATGTATTTATTGTCTGTGATCATGCTGCCAAGTCCCAGCCTATAGCTACTTGTACAGTCTATACTGGAAAGTTGGTGGACCTTTGATTTTAGCCTCTCTTGTTCCCCACATGCCAAATGTAATTACGTGTTTAGTCCATTTACAGAAGGCATTTCCTCAGCCCTTTTCTTTCATCTTTTCAGAGAGAAGTGTGTGCTTGCAGAGCGCAGGCTGTGTGTGGCTGCAGGTCAGCACTCAGCAGGGTTACTGCAGGAAGACCCCTCCTCTCCTCTTGCTGGGGGATTTGCTGATGGGGCAGTGCTGTGTGGAAGGGCTGTACTGACACCATGGGATGGGGCCGTCTAACAGATGAAGCACACAGGATTTGCTTTGACCGACGCCTGCATGTCTTCAGAGCTGTTTATGGATGTAAGGCTTGTCGTGTCCCTTCTCCCAGACACCTCGCTGCTGTCACAGCTCAGCATTTGCCATATGTTTCAGCACAGTGCTTGAAGGTATGTTTTCTGCAGGGTGTGATGGAATAAGACTGCTTAATTCTTGCTTGGAGCTGCATTCATAGACATGTGCCCTGTTCCCAGTGAGGGGATGGGGATGGGTAGCTCTTTCATGTGAGAGAGGGAAGTGAGGGAAGGGATTGTCCCGTTCCACACTGCTCTGTGCAGCCTCATCTTGAGTTCTATGTGCTGAGTGCCACAATACAAAAAGGGCATAAACCTATTACTGAATATCCAGAGGAGGGCTACAAAGATGGGAAAGGATCTGAAGGACAAGTTGTGTGAGGAGCGCTGAGGACCCTGGGTTTGCTCAGCCCAGAGCAGCAGAGCTGAGGGGAGGCCTCATGGCTGCTGCAGCTCCTCACAGGGAGCAGAGGGCAGCGCTGAGCTCTGCTCATGTGTCAGCAACAGGGCCCTCTGAATGATAATCCAGCTGCTAGCAGGAGATTGGCCCAAGCCCAGTGAGAGGCCTTGCTGAGCCGAGTGCTTGCCATGGCAGCCTCTGCCTCATGGCCAGGAGGGAGCAGGGCAGCAGGAAGGAGACTGTGAAGCTGTGCAGCTTGTCCTCTCCCCTGCAGCCAGAATATCTTACAAACTACTTTCTTCAATACAAATAAATATTTGATGTAAGGAGAATTACTTCAGCCTCAGGTTAGCAAAATATTTATTTCACAGCTTGGAGCACACAGGAAGTCCAGCCAGTTGTTTTCTTGCATCCATAATCTTGAGTTTATGGCTGTAATGCAGTTCTTTGCAGAAGGAGCTCAGGCTCAGGCTTGCTCACCTTGTTTTACCATTGAGAAGAGGAGAGTGGTGAAGCAGCTTGCCCCAAAAACCTCCCAGTTGTGGCACTAAGGCTGCCCAGTCCCTGTGCTTCATCTAGGCCCAAGGCTGCTTCTTGATAACCAGATGCCTCTTAGAGGGAGACAGGCTGTCCTGTTGTGACAGAACACTGGGCAGTACCAGGGCTCTGGAAGCAGGATTTGTGTTCAGCATCAGGCAGCAAGAAGCATTTGCAGCACAATCTGAGGTGACAACTTGGATCCCGATATGGTTTGAGGTTTACAGCAAATTCAGTGCTTGGATCTGAGGCTGGAAAGTGAATTTCATAAGAAAATGTTTCCAGGTATTTCTGTTCCCCTTAAAAAAAAAAAAAAGAAAAAAAAAATCCTTGGGAATCCTTTTCCTTGGGAAAAAGATTCTGCTGATACTGGTAGGTGAATTGTGTTACCTGGTGGATGGTCAAGACGATTTTAGCCTTTTGAATCCCTTGTTTTCTAAATTGTAGTGCTGGGTGGCAGAAAAGCACTAAACAGTTTTTCAGGAGATGCTGATACATGACTGTTTACTAGAACCACCATCCGATGACCACTCTTTACTGTTTATTAAATAAAAATTCTCAAACAAGTAATTCCCAAGCAGATCTAACTAAAATAGTCACCTCAAAGTAAAGTTCACCAGCCTCCTGGGTGCACTGGGCCTGTGCATCCCCTTATCTTTGTAATATGCATTTCCTTACCTTTGTGATATGAAAGGTGAAAGGGAACAGTTTGACTGAATCCAGCTTGGAGATTTGGGATTTGTATGAATCACTTACCCAACACTGAGCTCTGGAGCTGCACATTTTTGGAACAAATGCAAAGTGAGTGGATAGCAGGCAGAATCGGTGTGCATGCCCTTGCGGTCAGTAGCCTGTCTGCATCTAATCTATACTTCAAAAGCAAAATATTTTTAACAGCAACTCCTTGGAGAATAAATGATAGAAGGAACAGTGAAGCTATTTTTCCAGTCTTTGTGAATCTTGGTGTCATTGCTGTATGTGGAAAGAGGGAAAGTTTTTTTGCACAGTGCTGTATGCTCAAAAGAGGCATCCCACTTGCTTTTACTTTTGCAAAGACAGCACATTGCTATTTACTGTGGGAGGTACAGCTCCAGAAAACTGAAAGCCCAGGATTTATTTTTTCAAGAGTTCATTATAAATGGCTGTGACTTACAGATGTGCTTTCAGTCCAGTGATGGATGAGCACACTTTGTCCTGGTTCACCATCTCCCAGCTGTCTCCTCTCCATAGTCAGAGCCAAACCTGGCCACACTTCTCTCATAGTATATTTTGGAAGAAACTTGTTGGGAAGGGAGGCCAGAAGAAGCAGTACTCTGTGGTTAAGATGCTCTCTAATGCAACAAGACATTTTGATAATGTTGGCAACACAGATGAGGAAGAAAGTGAACAAGCGTACAGGAAAAAAAAAAGAAATGAGGTATAAATACTCATGTCAGAGTTCATTGCTCAAATGACTTAATCTGCTACTGAAATAAGGGTCTGGAAATGTTGTCCGCATCAAAGGAAATGTACACTTTGATGGGTTTTGGAGGGTATTTTTCCTTCAGGAAGCAGCATGTGGTAACAGAGCTTCTGACATGCCAGTAATTCAAAGGAGACTTTGGCATCCCTGCTGTGAGGCTGGATGGCAACATAATACAGTTATTAAGGGGAGGAAAGGAAATCTCAGTCCGAGGTCTTCTGCACTTTATAGTCTGTAACAACAATGAGCAATGCCAAAAATAGACTCATACATCAGGCAACCTTGAGTTTCTACTGCTGTTCTCAAATCGGAATGATAGTGAGTGACTGGAGGATTTTAGATGAGAATTGACTTGCTGCGTTTTTTGCCAGCCAGACTTTTGGAAATGTGTGTTTATTCCAGAAGGGATTAAAATAACTTTAGCTTTTGTTTTCTTCTTTGTTTTCAGCCTAATTAAAATGTCCGGTTGTAAATCACTGGAGATGTAGGCTGTGACCCTCTTTACTCTCACCTCTTCCACCGCTTCTCTGCCACATTTTACAGGTAAGAATTGATGCAGAAAAAAAGGAAAATGTGGGGAGGAGAACCCATAAGCAGTTAAACAGTGCTTTTGAAAAATTCAAAAGGACATGGGAAAGACTACTTTCCACTGTCAACTTTTTAACCTGCTTTATTCAATAAAAAAAATGAGGTGTGAATGTTTGACATGAAATTCATACTTGCAAGTAGGACAAGGAGAAACTGCACCTGAAGGCACAGGGCCGTGCTGTCACCTTATCTCTGAAGGTGAACTTCAGTCCATTGCTGGCGTTGTTAGTGACAACCAGCAGCATTAGCTGCTAGAGAACATGCTGTTGGAGGAGGCGTAAAATGGATTCACACGCTCTCTCTAGGCACTCTGGAATAGCTCAGTAACCCTGGTGTGAATTTATAATCCATCATTTGGGTTTCAAAATCAAATATGAAAAAAAAAAAGGAGGGAGGGTGGGGAGGATGTGATGTATTGCCTTAATCAGATTATTGCTGAGGTTCAAGAGCGTTGGGTTATACTCTGCCTTATGCATGTGAGAACACAAAAATGAACAATAATGGTGTGAGCACAACTCTGCTTTCCCGTGCTGCTTCTCCCTCTGCCAGACAGAAATAGCATGAAGAAGTGGCAATGAATTTCAGTGAAAAAATATGCTTTTTGTTGTTTTTTTACCAATTAATACAATTTGCATGAATTTTAATTTCAAAATTTAACATCTTAAATAACAGTATCTCAACTTCTGCTGTGATTGCCCTATTAATGGAATAAGTAAGTTACTACCCCTTTTTTTTCTGTTTAGTTTAGTTTACTTCTGTTATGTTTTGCTTTTATTTTATTAATTCAAGAAGTCAAACAGCAACCAAACCAACAGCTTTGGAAAAGCATTGACATTTACAAAATGGCAGACAGCCTTATATCTGTACAATTGCTTCAGAAACATGAGCTGGGTTCTTTAGGCTTTCCCAGGCAGTGTGTTGTCTTGTGCTCTTTCTTGCCTAACCAGAGAGAGTAATGGAAACTGTGAGGAAAAGCTGTTCAGATAAGTGCTTGCCAGCCATCTAGTTTCATGATTTTTTTGGAGCAATCTGCTACATATTCCTCTTTGTATTTCTCTGTAGAGAGTTTGGTTAAAGCACATAACTTCATACTGCACTGTCATCCCTATTTATCTGCTCCTGGAGCAAGATGTTACTTGTCTTTGAGCATGGAAGGGTCTAATTTCTTATCAGCTTTACTGAGACGATCTTTTTTTTATACAATTTCATCAGAGCTGAGTAATGGCTGCATGCTGACAAAACTTATAACACAAATAACAGCAGTGTGTAGGACTCCAAACCACAACTACTTGTGGAAAGTGATCCCAAACTAATAATCTCTGTAACCCTGAACACCCATGTTCAAATATAACGATCTCCTAACCATGCTCTGATATGGAGCCCTGAGGGATTGTGGGCACGTGCTGCTTTGCCCGTGTTACCATTGCAGTACTACTATGGAGGGACGTGGAACCAGGGAATTTTCTTGTCCCAGTTCAAAACTGTAATTTGAGGACCTGCAGAAACACCTAAGCTTTTGGGCGGATTTCCACACATTTGCTTTGTTAGGGGAAAGAACAAAACCTAGGAAAGTGTTTAATTTCAATGCTTTCCAAATTAAATTAAATGTTCCACTTCGATTCAAGTGAAACGGACTTTTAAAAGCAATTAGCTCTGCTTCAATTTAGCTCCCCTCCCTCTGAAACAAAATATTCAGTTAGAACTCCAACTCAAAAAACTAAAAAAATTAATTGCAGACGCATTCTAACACATTGCATAGAGGTGAGGAATTGGGCATCCTAGTCTGCACATTTGGAGGGAAATCACTACTAGGAACTATTCACGGCTGGGAAAGTTCCCATTTTAAGGACTCTCAGGAGTGCTGATACTGTCGGCCAGCTGGGAGTCTAGGCAACGTAACACTGATTCAACACTTCTTTGGGTTCCAGCTGTTGCCAGCCATTGGAGGATGTAACGGTGCAGAACATATAAAACTTTGATTTAAATATGCCATATAGAGAAAATGAACAAAGCAATTGCTTTGTTCATTCCACACCGTTAAGCAGTAAACCTGACACCATTGCAAAATAATAATTACCTGGTTGTGGCTGTCGTCTTGTATTATCAAGAGAGAGAAATGTATCATGAAATACTGGGTGACTTGGAATATGACTGACAGTGTTTTGCAAAAATCCTGGCATGTTTGCATGGAGTTCTCTATGTAATACTGGCGAGGGCTATTCGTGTGACATACACGGTGGAGCCACAATGAGGGGATGTTTACATTTTAATTGCAGTTATTCAAGGGAACTTTATTCTTCTGACTTAGGGGTGAGTTGTTATTTTTATAAAATGGTATTTGCTGATAACAGAGAAGAAATGTGGGAGTAGTGCTCCCAGGTTTCTGGAAACCTGGGTGCAGACTTGTGTTATGCCACTGGTTTTTACACAGCCTTGAGCAGCTGGCTCTGCAAATTAATCAAGGCAGAGACTTGCTTTGAGCATCTCACCTCTCCATGAGTGATCACTGGGACAGTGAGGCCAGGTCTGCCTGGTTCCTGTCCCATCAGCTGCAGAGATGTCCCTAGAGCATATCCATGGTGTCCAAAGTGTGGGCACATGTGTTGGTGTCAGCCTCCGGAGACCTTGTCATCTCTGAGGCCCATATCTGGGCTTGGGGCATCCTTTGGAACAGTCACATAAAGACTGTGTGTCAATAAAATTGTGCAACGCTTAAGTCCTGAGATGCAACTGTCTGGGTGAAGACCTTGCCTTGTGTAGTGGTGTAGCTGAGCTGGACCAAATAGTGGCTGCATTTTCCTTTTATTTTTGACTGCTACATCAATCCCAAAGGCTGAATGCCATTATGTGAACTTGCAGCTTGCCAAGTATTTTCTGTGCGATTCCTTTCAATTGTGTTGACAAAATCTGGCAGTTTTGGATATAAACTGCTAAAGCAAGTAATGCTGGTCTTTAACAGAACTTTCTTACTTCTTAAAGGTTCTTATTTTATCCTGGCAATGCAGTGTCCGTAATTAGCATCAGTGCCTGTTGGTTTATTTTAATGCATAACCAGAAGCTGTTAATTAGGCAGCAGTAGGAGAACAATAACTGAAATTGTAGGAGGGAGGCAAAAGGATTGGTATTCATGTGTTGATTTTTTTTTTTTTTTAATTTGAGCTTCTCTTGGTAAACAGGTAGAGAAAAAGAAAAAAGATACCCTGAAAAGGCTTTGTTTTCTTGTGGCTACTAAATAGATGGATTTATTTGTACCCATGTGAATGCTACAACAACAACTGCCCTCCTTCTTTAGCATGCTAATCATGCAAAAAATGTTAATCAGGCTAAGTATTATAATACCTAAGGAATAGGTATTAGGAATAAGATGTGCTGCTGTCAGGTAATGCACAGACCCTGCCCGGATGAGCAAGGCAGACAGTCTGGGAAAGGAATACAGCACAATTCCTGCTGTTAGCATGCAGTGGGAAAACTGCTTTAGTATGATAGGGCATGAGAAGAAGGATCAAAATTGTGTATTTTTTTGGACAGTTTTCACAAAGAGCCTTTTGGTGTGGACTGACAGCAGTCAGAAATTTTTATTGAAGTCTTTGAGATATTATAAGGGGAGGAAAGAACTCTTAGAAAAAGAGAGCTTCCATTTCTCCGTGACCATACCTTTGTTTCAAACCCATGTGCATGAGTAACACTAACCTTGATTCAGATAGGAGAAATGTTTCTTTTCTACTGCTACTTTAGTATAATCTGTATTTGCAGACAACAGAACATCTCTCATGAGACCGATGATTCAGAATGAAAACAAAATTATTGGTTTCAAACTGTTCAACAGCCATGTTAGAGAAAGCTTTTACCCGTAATTCAGTAATGGATGACACAATCTCTTCAAAGAAAGTTAACAGAATCAAATGCTTTTTCTTTACTGTTGTAGCTGTTACTTCAATGGATGTTTAGAGACTCTCCAATGAAGCATAACTGTTGTGATGAAATGTGAAAAAATGCTGGGGGGAAATTGTTCAACTGACAGCGATGAGGGCTTTGGAAAGTGGTTTAATAATACTTGACTGCATTTAGGGGTGTTGTGAAATCTGATTTCTGTTTATAAAATGCTTTGCAGTTTTAAGATGAAAGCATGGGACATTATCAGAGAAAGATTACTGAGAAGATTGTCCCTTGGATGGATGTCATCAGAAGTGTCTGATCTGATGAGCTGGTGTTTGTTGTCCATGAGACAGAGCCTGCCTGGGGATGGCCAGCACCACTGAGGGGCACACGCAGTCTGTATTCAAGCAGATGACAAGTGGGGAAGAAAGGATGCAGGGACTTGATTTATTTGAAGAGAATCTAGATCTGTGGTCATGGGAAATCACTAAAATATCCATTTCACCTTAAAGCGTTTCATTAGAAAAAAAACCCAGCACTCTACCACAAGAAGTTTCACTGCTGGCCAGTCCTCTGGTCTTTACCAGTTATGTTCCTACCAGACTGTTCTGGAAGAGATATATACAGTTTTATGTAACCCCAGTTGTACAGCACATTAGCTATAGCATATGGGCATCTTTATGAGAGACTGGAACTAATCTGGTATCTTGACCATGTTTAAAGCTCTGGACTCACTCAGGTAGCAATCAGAGCAGGATTTGCATGGATGCACATACCAGTTAACATCAGCCAGATTAACAGCTGGTTTTTCTTTGACAGGTCTGTATGGTGCTTTGCTTATGTGAGTCAGGTTTTAGGTGAGGGATTAGGAAAACTACAAGTAGTATCAGCAGTATCTTTGAATTCAATGTGATTTCTGAGATGCTTTATAGTTTGGTTTCTGTTTGTGTGTTTTCCTTTTAGGAAAAAAAAAGTCATTATGATTGCTCTCAAGGAAGGTGAAACATGCTGCTAATGTGACCAGTGCCTCCATCCACACTTGTGTGTCTGACTCATCAGATGGTGTGGCCACATCTGGCCTTACAAGTTGGGATGTTGTTGTTTGCAGCGTGGGAACAAATGCTCACTCTTTAGTCATCTTTATTATTGTTTCTTTCTTCCATAATCCTTGGAAAGGAGCCCTGGCAAGTAATCCTTCCTCTGCTTCATGTACACTGTGTGGGGCAGGGATAGGCAGTGTTTCCTTAAGACCTGATATCCCACGCTGCCTGTTGTTCCTGGAGGTGTCTGCCTTTGTTTGGAGGTGGCCCTGCTCCCCCTGTTAAGTGGTGCTGCCTGCGCTGGGGGATAGGCAGGCTCCTATTCTCAGTGAGCTTCCCCTGAGATGCTTCTGCTTACCTTTTGTCTTTTAAATTGTGTGTGTAGATGATGAACAGAAATCTGCATGTTTGATTCTCTCTCTCAGAATTGCTGAGAGGTTTCTACCAGGTTTGGGATTCCATAAATCCACACTCTGCTCTGAGCCAGGGCGAGAGCCAGACAGCTTCTGGGCAGCCAGCGCATAAGAAGAATATATCCAAGTTCTGAAGGTTCTTTAGCCACCTAGCAAATGCTGCATAATGTTAGCCACCCCCAGAGCCACCTCACTAGAAATAAGAGGGCAAAGCAGCTATGGGTGGCAGCTGAAGTCTTGGTGCTACCCTGCTGCAGCCTGCTCCAAAGGGGTTTGGGCAGCTGGCCAGGCAGAACTGCTCCTTTCCACTTCATTCTCTCTAATAAATGTGCACTGGCAGTGCACACACTGCCTTATCATCTTTTAAGGGTAGGATCCCTGGGCAAGGCAGCCTCCAGGCCCAGCTAGGATTGTGCTAACTTCTTCAGAATAGAGCAGCTCATTATGGTTTTCAGCTCAGCATTTTCCTAAATACCACTCGTTTTGAAATAGAGAGTAGGAGCAAGTTCAGGGGAGCAGATTAGCCAAGGGAAGTCTTCTGCTATCTGTCTTAATTAAGCACTAATAAAATCTATCACAGACTTTCCACTGCAGTTATCAGTAAGCCAATGGCACACAGTGTCTCAGTCAATCCTTTTCCCCTTGGGGTGACTGCAGGACTCTGGGCTTGTCCCAGCCATGCTGATGCTGGGAGACCCTTCATCAGCATCAGCTGGGCTCTGCTGTGCTTCCTTGTAAGCAAAATACCTTGTTTCCAGCTTCCTGGCCTGGAGACTTCCACACTTGAGAATTGGGGTGTTTGGACTGAAGCATCAGGCGCAAAGATGGAACCAGGTAGCCATTTCCATGGGAGAGCTCAGTGTGTTCCAGATCTGTCTCTTTAGAACCAATGCGAAGGCAGAACTGTGTGTGCAGAAAGTGCTGCAGAACTGTAGCCATGCTTTTCCATCTGCACAGTGCATGGTAACTATGAGGTGATGTTCCTTGTTAGGCAACTCCGCCAATATTTAAATGAAATATGGAAAATAAACCTGAAGTTATTGATGCTGTGTGAGAATGGAGAATTTTGTACAGCATGAGCTTTATTCAAATGAATTTTTGCTTCTTTCCCAGCCTTTCCCTTGCCCACACCTCAGGTACCTCAAGGGTAATGCATGGTCAGTGGTCCTGGCAGGGGATAGTTCTGTCCCTGTGATAAAAGATGGCCTTTGGCTGTCACAAAGTGAGGTTTCCTCCAGCACCCAATGTAATTAGGTTCAAAACTGACGCTAAACCTCATCCATTACTTCAAGATGTTTGTTTAATTTTCCATGCTACTTAATGTTCTATTAAAAGTCACCTTAAATGCCAGAAGCACAGAAAACTGCTAATGTAATTAGCAATAAAAATAATTCCAAAAAACAATTACTTCATTAATATGGAAGAGAGTGTAAATTTCATGGAGCCAGTTTGTTTACAGGTCCAAAGCAGCTATGTCAATGTAATGGACTTGTATGACCAGAGACAGGGGGTCTTTTTTCTCCAATGGGGGCTGCATGGGATTCAGCTTCTTTGAGAGATTATGGCTATTGTTTTATTCCTCCCCTTGCCTTCCTTTCCCTCTGTCTTCCCTTCCCTCTGCCTTCCCTCTCCTTTTCCCTCTTTCTCTCTTTCCCTCTTCCCTTCTTCCCTTCTCTCTTCCTTTCTTTCTGTTGTTAGGCACACATGACATTCTCAGGGTCCAAGATATTTTTTCTTTACCAAATCTAGAACAGTGAAATACAAGTAATGTGTTATAACCTTGAAGTTACCTCATCCTCCCCACCACATAATTGCAGACTTTATACCAGCAATGTCCCCAGAAGATAATTCCTCTCCCCAAGAAACAATTTCTTCTTGTCAGCACTGCAAGCAGCACTTTTCAGCTGTGGCAGCATCCTGTAACTAAGCAACAAACAGCATCCTCAAACAAGAAATCAAAGTGTAGAGGAGAAAAGCCCCACTGTGCATGTTATAGTGCAATCTGGTGAAAATTTCTGTAGCATGGGTATTTCTTCATAGTAAAAGGAACCACAGTTTGCTATGTCCTGAAAACAATGCCATCCTTAGAAACAAAAAATCCTAAAAAAAATCCTAAGGGAGTTTGCTGCCCTTTTTTACACCAACCAGCAATAGAACTTTGTACTGACTAGTCCCAAAAACCACCAGAGCAGCCATCCAGGCTGAGAACATTGCTCTGGCTCTCATCTTCTTCAGATGGCAGAGGAGAACATTAAGACTTCAGTGGAAATGCTTTATGTGCTGAGGATTAGCCCCACCTTAGAAAAGCCAAAGAGGGCAAAGAGAGGCTGTGAGAGCACCAGGAGCCAGGGCAGTGCAATGGAAATGTTCTGGAACCATAGGTCTCAAATACTGAAATCTTCTATGTAAGAAAAAAAAATACTATTGTGCTTGTAGCCATGAATCTTGGAGGGAAAGTGGTTGGTTTTTTTTTTCTGTTTTTGTTTTTTAACCCTTGTGCTTAAAATAAACTCTTTGAACTCTTTGGCTAAAGGCAAGTGACAGTGCCAATCTATACAGCTGTGTCCTAAGCTTCCCCTTCCACTTGTTTCTTTCTTCTGATCCCATTTTCTTCACCCTCTCCCACAAACACTGCCTCCACTGAATGGACCAAAGCACATTTTCTTTTTAATAGGCGACTTTTAGCTGGTGCTTGAATTATGGCCTAACATGTATTTCATTATAAAAGTCATAATAACCTTTTCATTTATTCCTTGTTCAGTTTTTAATTTTAATAAAAAAATCACTTTTATTAATGAGAAAACAAAGTTCATGGTTTTAATGGAGTAACAGCACCTAATGGGCAGAAGCACTTGAATAAACGGCTGGATTGATAGCTCAACAAGGCTGCTGTAACAAGGAAATAATACACGTATAATGAGACATTTTTGTATCTCAAATCAGGCTTGTTTGACTTATTCTCAGGAAGATATTCAAGGTAATACTTGTATGAGCTTGGTGCAAGGCTGTGTAAGGGAAAATTAAAGCAGAGCTGTCTTCTTTGGAGTTATATTTAGAAATTCGCTAGGAGTGTATTATTGACTGCGATCAATAAACAAGATGACCAATAAATCACTGGCATTTAATGAAGATCCTCTGGTTCAACAAATGGACTTTGTCAGCCAGGCATTGCTTGTTCCATTGCTTTTCTGAGTCTGAGAACAAAAATCTCTCCTTACAAACCTGTTTGAGATGGAGTTCAGTCAGCAGAGTACATCAAACACCAATTCTTAACCAGAAAATGAACTGATGCAAAACATCATTTGAAAAATTGAATCTATTGCAAGGGGTGAATGCAGCCCAGTTTTACTATTCCCTTCAGCAGCTTTTTTGGGAGAGAAGAGAAGGGACTGAGAAGATGTTAAGCAAGAGAACAAGAGGCAGTTTACCTGCTTGTCCTACTCCTGCATGACAGTCCTCTTGAACTTATAGGCAGCAGATTCCCACTGATAATGATGATGTGTGGCTGTATTGAAAAACCACTAGGCTCACTGCAAAGTGAGGCTGGCTTTCAGGAATGGAAGGAAATCTCATCTTTAATTTTTTTTTACCTGAGAGCGAGCAGACCCTTTCCATTCCCTTGGTGACCAGCCTGGCCTCTCCCTGCCCCTCCAGCTTCCCTGAGAATGTTGTCTCTGCCATACTGTCTTTGAAAGAAGCAAAAAAGCTTTTTGTTGCCTTAAGTTATGAGTGGACGGGACTTCTGCCCCTTTGGGGTTCAGACTGCCTGGCACCAGCCTATTACACCAGTGGAGATGTGCTGATTTGTGCCAGTTGGTCAATTATCTCCTGCATATGAAACTCTTCAGAAACAGGTCATTTCACCTTTTTCATCCTGACTTAAAGATTTCCCCAGCTCTGAGAAGCTGTCCTTCCTGACATTCCCTGGTTCTTACTAGAGAAACTAGCTCATCCTTCAGTTGCCAAGATGCTAAAGTGCTTCTTACAGCAAAGCTTTGAAAATCATACATAAATCCTTTGTGTGGTCAGATCTTTTGGAAGACTGTCTGGGGCTGGTCTGGGCAAGGAGGATGGCTATGCTCTCAGTCTGATGAGCTCATTCTGCCAAACCATGTTCTTCATGGCTTGGGATGAATAACTCTGCTTGCATCCCAGACTAGGCCATTGCACTCCCATGGTATTTTTGTTTGATTTTGGTGCTGTCACTTTGCAGTTTTATGGTCACTGTAATTGCTTGGAGTTAAAAAGCAGAATGTACACAAAGAAAAGTCACAGTATAAAGCTAAAAAACACAAAAAATGTGAGTAGTTATACTTGTGCAAAGGAATATTTGCTTATTTACATTTTTGCTGTGTAACCTATAGCTTGAGTGAGGCTGATACTTCTGTTCATGCATGTTCAGGCTCTTCGATTCCTGTTGCAGTGATTTCATCATTGTTCCCCTTGGAGGCTGCTCCTTTTAGTTGTTCCCCGCAGCTTAGCAATCTGAATCCACCTGTATAATGTGATGCTACCTCAGGCATGCAATCCTTTCCCTTTTCTCCTCACTCTTTTTTAATTCATAATTTATTACTTTTTAAGCTTTAGTGCTGACTGCTCCTTTGGGCTGGTCTGAAAGTGGCTTTGCTTTTAGCTTTGTGCTGGACATGATGTATATGAGGGAGTTTGGACAGAAGATGATGCTATGAATAGGAGTTTGTGTGCCATGGGATGGGAAGGCTCTTGGTTTTTACAGGGTTGGGCTTTTCTTCATGGAAACTCTTCAGTCCTCTTGGGGAGGAAGGGTTAACGATGATAAAAGGAAAGTGACTGCACCTCGAATACTGCATTCAGTTTTGTGTAGTTCACTACAAATAAGACGTCCAGAGAAAGGCAACGAAGCTGGTAAGGGGTCTGGAACACAGGTCGTATGAGGAGTGGCTGAGGAAACTGGGATTGTTCACTCTGGAGAAGAGGAAGCTCAGGGGAGACCTTATCGCTCTCTACAACTGCCTGAAAGGAGGATGCAGTGAGGTGGGGGTTGGCCTCTACTCTTGGGTAACAGCAATAGAATGCGAGGAAATGGCATCAAGTTGCACCAAGGGAAGTTCAGGTTGGATATTAGACAGAATTTATTCTCTGAAAGTGTGGTGATGCATTGGCACAGGCTGCCCAGGGAGGTGGTGGAGTCGCTGTCCCTGGAGGTGTTCAGGAAACATGGGTGGAGATGTGGCACTGTGGGATGCAGTTTAGAGAGTATAGCAGCGATGGATTAATGGTTCGATATGATGATCTTAGAGGTCTTTTCCAGCCTTAATGATTCTATGATTCTATGACCTTGCAGCAACCAAGCGCTAATGTCAGAATTGCACTGTGCTCACCTTACAGATGCTGGAAGCAGTATAAGAAAGAGTGCTTCTCACACTGGCCAGGTGTGTTCATTGTGCAAGAAATCACAGCTGCTTCTTCAGAGACACCACTTCCCTTCTTACCTCTACCTTTCTTCTTTGGATTTTATCCCACAAATCTCTGCAATGGCAAAGGACAGGTCCAACTGCAAAGACTTAGTAGCACAAACACTTCCACCATGAAAAATGTTCCATTTACCGGAACAGGATTTTGAGCTCTGAGGAAAGCACTGCCAAGCAGTTACTCATATTGGTTTACAAAAAGCAGTGTTAAATATGAAGCAGTTTAGATTTTTACTGCTCAGCTGTAATATCCACTTGATGCTATTTGTCCTTTGGAGCTGGATAGAAATCGACTCTCTCCCTGGTCTGCAGCCATTCTTTTGTGTTGGCAGCAGCTCTAATTATGCACCAATTAACCTTAATTAAACCAATTCCTGTGTAACTGCACATGCAGACAATGCACTGAACAAACAGCCTGACAAATATTGTCACTTCAAAGGCATAAAAACACATCAAATCCTTAATTGGAAAGTCAGATTCTAAATTGCTGTGGATTTGTAGCTCTTTGTTCTTAAAATGGTAGAGCGGGAGTAGCAGCCAGACACCCCTAATGCTCCCAAAACCTTGTTTGGAGTTAATTATCTCAGGCTTCTGAGGCCAAAATAGATTATTCCTACAGGAAAAGGGGGTAATGGAGCATCCTTAATTGGAGCAGCAGGCAGGCTGGTCCTCAGGGCATCAGGAACATGACCCCAGGTGGAGAACCTCTATCCCCCCATACCAGAGTCTGGTGGCCAAGGCTGCCACAGTGGAGCTCCCTGCTGGCCTCTGCCCAGCTTTTTGTCCTGCACCAGGTCCCAGAGGCTAGGTCTGACCTGCGTGTCATGAGATGGAGCTGGAATTTTGTTGGAAACAGGATGCATTTTGCACCCTGTAAGCAATAGTGCAGCCAATAGATGGTGCTCCTACATGCATTTACTCAGGGTTTGTTCCTAAAATACCACATAGGCTTTGTTACTTTTTTTATGCTACATATATATATGTATTTGAGGTAGCTGCTGCAAACAGCCCAGAATTTACCTTAATTTTCCTGCAAAGAACCAGCTTCTGGGACAGCTGGATAGAGTTCTTGCCAAATGGGTCAAAAGTCTGCAAGTTTCTGCCATTTTCCAAAGCTTTATGTAATGAAGATAAGTTAGACTGAGAATAAGTCCAGTCTTGGCATCACTTATTTTTCCTCCAGTGGAAAAAAAAAGCAGACTGCAGGACTCCAAGGTTGGTTTGCAGCAGAGCAGCAAGGAAAAAAAAAAGCATAACTAGCGCTGAATCAGAATGTTGTCTTCCCTGCTGTTCATAAAATGTGTTTAGCTGAAAAAAAAAAAAAAAAAAAAAAAAAAAAAAAAAAGTAGAAGCCCTTCAAATCTTTTAATATGTATTGACTTTGCGGTGGTTCAGTTTTGTGCTACTAAATGCTTTTCTTTCTGTAGTTAATCAAACAGGCTCCAAGCATAGCTCTTTGTGGTAAAATATTCTGCCTGCAATTAAAAGCAAAGCTAATTTAACATGTAAATCATGCCCATATAAATTATTTACCAACACATGCACGCAGGCACAGGTGCTAGCTATGGTGGACACAGCTCCCTGGTGGGCAGCCCAGGGATGGATGGTGGCAGATGCTGCAGCACCAGTTGGGTCTGGGGACACGTTAACAAGCCACCAGGCAGCTCCATTTGCAAAGGATGAGACCTCAGCCACCACCCACTGGAACAGGGAGAAATGCTTCTCTAGACTGTAATGGAGTTGGAGATCGGGTCCAGTAAATTTAAATACAAAATAAATATTGCATGCTCATCTTGAAAATCTGGGCCTTGGAAGCACACTGCACATCTTCTCTCTCCTGCCTATTTGAAAGCAGGAGCCAGCAGGTGTGATCTGGGAGCAGGGTACATTTCTCCCAACGTAGCAAGTTGAGCTTTGCTGGATCAGGCCCAGGAAACACTTGCTTACCAGCAATCCCGAGCACTATGTCTGCTGTTCTAAAACTCAAATTTTGTCTGTTGACTGCCCTCAATGATGTATTTCTCACTGGTGAACTGAGTACCAATGCACTCTCTAGTGACCACACACGGAGTAGCAGTGTAATTTCCAGTAGCTCTGGGTAAATTCACTTACATTAAAATCAAATAGGTCCAGGAGCTAGGTCTCAAATCTCCTCCTGCTCAAGCTCCAAGGCACAAGGAAAAGACTCCCCTGCAGTTCATTGCAAACAGAGTCCCTGATGGGTGAGGATCTGGTTCTGCAGCGTTGAGCTCTAAGCATCCGTGTAGGATTCAAATTGTGTCAACATAATTGCAAATGAAGTCACCAGGTAAGCAAGTCCCCCGGGACTGCTTCCCCTTCCACAGCAGTCTCAGCACTTTCGTTACTGCAGGAGGTTCTACTGGTTGCATCTTCTGATGTGGGCATTAAGGCAGCGGCAAGCCCATGGTAACAAGTGTGAGGAGCCAACAGCTCCCCCGGAGCTACACACCAGTCATAGGTGGAGTGATGATCCCCTAGCTGTGCTGATACGTGACGTTTTTGGCTTCGTTCTTTTGTTCTGGAACAGACTTTTTGGGTCACCTTGAGCAAGTTGCTTAATCTTGCTGTGTTTCCCTTCCCCAAACAAGAGATAGAAATAGGAACAGTGCCTTCCTTCTAGTGGAGCAAGTGCATTAAAGATTGCAAGGTGATGGGAGCCCTGGCAGTGCCTCTGGAAGAGATTCATTTGAATACATTTATTGGGCATTACTCACTCAGCCCCAAGTTTTAATCTTCTCCTCTCTCCTTGAGCTCTCTCGCTAGTTTAATCCCTGCCTCGATTGAGTGATTTCTCCAATTTCTCCTGTAGCAAATTGTGAGGCTTACATTAGCCTTCATCTCTCCTACGAATCTATCACAGGAGAGTTGCTAACACTCCCTTCACAGTAAGGATCGGCGGTTTATTTGGGAGCTTGTGCAAATTCTCTGTTTAATTTGTGCTCTGTTTTTTTGGTCTGGTGACTCACATTTCCCAGCTTTTTCCAGACCTGCTGAACCATCTGATGGTAGAACATTTTGGGGGGCAGAGGCATGCAGCAAGCAGCAGGAATGAGAGCCCCCACCTTGCACATGATAACCAAAGCTCTGCTTTTCACATTATTAGGCGTTCAGCATGCATGAGTGCTCAGGATCTTGGTTTTGGCTGTTGTTTACCAGTGCTGGGGCTGAGACAGAGGTGTTGCTTCCCATCTGTTTTTCCAAAAGGCAATTTTTTTACAAGCTCTGTCTGTTCTCTTTCCACTTGTAGCAGAGCCGCAGAAGTTGTTTTTCTCCATGGGAGGTGCTGTTTGGGGATATTTTTGCTTTGTTATCTTGACTATTTTTCCAGCTGGATTATTTGTTGCTCTGTTAGCAAACAAGTCCTGCCTCACATTGACAGGAATGTGCAGAAGGCATACAATTCCCAATTTATCAGCTTGGATCACATGATATCATCAAGAATTGATTGTAATGCGTAGTGGCATTAGCGGCACTTTCTTATCATAATGACAGTATTTCCTATCAGAAACCCTATTTGTACTATTTTTGCAGCAGTTGTGTTATACCACAAATAATTATAGATTTAATTTGTATCATTATATATGACACAACTGTGCCCACTGGACGGTATCGTGCTTCGTTAATGCCTGAGGCAGAACCGTGTCATGTAAATACCCTCCTTGGCACTTTTTGTTTGAAATCATATTCTACTAATTATTAAAATGTAGATCAAAAATGACATATCCCAACTATAAAGAATACAGAAAGAAGAAGTTTTCCCATATTAATAGAGAGAGAACATCAATTAAAATTCACTGCTGTGAAAATCATTACTCTATAAATTTAAAGAGATGCTCTTGAGTTTGTTAAATCGTGGAAATGACAGACCTTGATTTCTTTCATTTCTATGTAATTCTGTGTGTCCTTGCCCTGATAAAATGCTTAAGTGAGTTTCAGAAAGGAGTGAAAATTCAGTCATTTTTATGCAGCCCCACATGGCAGCTACCTGTCCTAGCAAGGACAGTGTTGTCATGGCCTGGAGGAGCCAGTACCTGCTCAGTTGTTGGTGTCACCTGGTCATGGATAAGGCTGAAGAGAAGAAACAGTGTGTGTTAGAGTAACTTGACTGATGGCCCTGCCAGGGGCTTCCTGGAAAGCCCACCCCAGCTTGGGGGCTGTGGGGATTCAATTAGCACCAGCTACCACACAGCAGTAGATGAAGTTCCCTTTTGGGGATGCTCTGAGTGTGGCTCCTCACAAAGCCTGTTTAGTAAAGAGCTATCTAGACTAGCACCAGAGGAACAGATAGCAACAAATAGGGTTATTTTATCTTCTGAGCAAATTTCTTTCACTTTTGAACGATTTTTTACTTCAGTAACAGAACATAATCCTTGTAACTTCATCTGAGCTACTGAGACACTCCAGAGGAACCTGCCCAAATCTCCTTGAAACAACAAAAAAGCACCTTGACTCAGACAGACAAATCATAGAATCATAGAATCATTAAGGATATAAAAGACCTCTAAAAAGACCATTGTCTACCTACCACCAATTCTGTCCAGTAAACCATGTCATTAAGTACTACATCAACCTGTTTCTTGAGCATCTCCAGGGATGGTGACTCCACCACCTCCCTGGGCAGCCTGTGCCAATGCCTCATCAGTCTTCTAGAGAATAAATTCTTCCTAATATCCAACCTGAACCTCCCCTGATGCAACTTGAGGCCATTCCCTTTCGTCCTTTTGCTGTTACCCAAGAGAAGGGGCTGACTCCCATCTCATTGCATCCTCCTTTCAGGCTGTACAAAGCGATAACGTTTCCCCTGATTTTTTCTCTTCTCCAGACTGAACAATCCCAGTTTCCTCAGTCACTCCTCATATGATTTGTGTTCCAGACCCCTTACTAGCTCTGTTGTCCTTCTCTGGACAAGCTCAGGACCTCAACGTCATTCGAGTGAGGAGCCCCAAACTGAACACAGTACTTAAGCTGCAGCCTCACCAGTGCTGAGTACAGAGGGACAATCAGCTCCCTGCTCCTGACCATTACTGATGCAAGATTGGATGCCACTGGCTTTCTTGACCACCTGGGAATACTGCTGATTCCTGTTCAGCTAAGTATTGACCCTCAGAACATTTTTCCCCATGCAGCTTTCAAGTCACTCTGCCCCAAGCATGTATCATTGCCTGGGACTGTTGTGGCCAAAGTGCAGGAACCAGCACTTGGGCTTGTTGAACATCATCCCGTTGCAATATCTTGTTTAAATATATCTGGTTATTCTGAGGGTTATTTGTGACATATCAAATGTGTTTTAATCCCAATAATTCCAGTAAATAGTATCTAATTTCAAAGCATCTTTGTCTGTTGAAGAATGATTCATATTCTGAGAGTTGGGGATGCAAACAAGATCGTGAAGACCAAGCTGGAAGACATGCAAGTGGGCTCCAAGCAGAAGCAAATAGATGCTGTGTCTCAAGTCTCCCTATGATGCTGCTCATAGGGATGCTGTATTCGATCATTTTTGCCTTACTTGCAGAAAGAAGAGCTTGCAAAAATGTTATAATATCACTAATAATAATTTCTCTTTCCTCATGAAAGCAAATCTCTGAGGCATCAAATTTCAGTGAACTTCTGTAAGCATTCAAGGGCACATGATATCATCTGCGCCATGCTGAGGAAGCAAATATATTTCAAAGAAGTTATTTGCAAAATAAGATACAAGTAGCTGCTAGAATTCAATGCTCACCCCAGCTCATGGTGTGTCAGTGACTGAATGTGGGTACCAAAGTCTCACCCATGCCAAGGGCTGGAGGCCAAGGCCACTTGTGTGGTCGCCATATCTGGAAAGTTTGAGGCAATTCAGAGGGAAATGGTATGTATTTAATTAAACTGAATTAAATTATCTTTTAAACGTCCCCAGGAAATAGTGTTGTTTTCAGCTTTCAGTATGAAAGGAGATGAACAGAGCAGGATGCAGATGGAAACTAACTGCTTGTATAAAATTAAAGCATACATGAATTATCTCTTTTGTAAGATGTACTGAGTACATTGAGGCAAGACATTATCCATCTCTGACTTAGGCAGGATTTAGTTTTAAAATGATAGAGATTTTAACATATTCCTCAAAGAACTCTCTGAAACTAATTGTAATTGAAAGCCAGCTGAAGAAGCTATTTTATCTGGCAAGCTTCCATGCAAAATTTAATGCTGATGCTGGCTCAGACAGATGGAGATTTGGAAGGGAAGAGCAAAGTGCCATAGGGTTTTATTGGATGAGCCTAAAAAGATTCTGCAAGATTCTGCAAGCTCCTCTTGCAGGGTTTATGAACCTTAGGCTTGTTATCTTCAGTGCGGTTTTGTTCAGCATTTTAACCCTGCTTAATTTCCTGTGGTCCAGATGATGCTCTTCAAACAGTGTGTGACTCTGTACAAGTAAGGGCAGAAACTTGCTGTTTTTACTTCAATATCTAAAAGTTTGTGAATATTGCTACATAAAGTACTTTTCTCTTGAAATGTCTTCTTTGGCTAGGTCATGCAAATTTAGTGCTGGCTGTTGGTTCTGTAAGAAGAAAAGTCTCCACAACTCATGAATATTTCATCATTTGTTTCTGCACTGGTCAGAAATGGCAATTTCTCCAGACTGTAGAATTTTATTAAGAAAGAGTTGGATGCTCAGAGGATAAAAAAGACATTTCTGACAGGATTTTTCTCTGCCAGTACTGGTATGAAGAGAAGTTGCCTGAAGGAGGTGAAATTGGGATAACCTATTGAGCACACATTTGGGCTGTGCCACTTAAGCAATTCTTGATCTGCAATGTATTTAACATTATAGTATTTTTGTCATTTACTTCTTGGGTTGTTTTGTTGTTGTTGTTTTTGATTTGGTTTGGATTGATTTTTTTTCAGAGAACAACTGAAAACACTGTCACCCCAAACACAGGCAAAGCATCACACAAAAGAGAGCCTTGGTGCTCTCATTCATCTCAGACTTGACACAAACATCTCCCTCAGCAACTAAGCACTGCCCTGGAAAAGCTGTGAAGGAGAAAGGATCGGTGAAGGCACTATAGCTAAGTAAAGCTACAGTGTCTTCACCGTTCATCGTCAGGTGTGTCAGCCCTGATTCTACCCTTAGGACACAAAGGATGGTGAGGCCCTGACACTGCTGCCCAGAGCTGTGGTGCCCCATCCCTGGAGGCACTCAATGCCAGGTTAGGTGGGCCCTGGGCAGCCTGAGATGGTGGGGGTCGGAGCTGGGTGATCCTTGAGGTCCCTTCCAACTCAAGCCATACTATGATTCTATGACTTCCAGTGGCTTTCTCTGCAATGTCTGTGAATCTGTGTTGCACTCCGTGCGACTGGCCATCCTATGAGAGAATCTGAAAGTAACGTCCTTTGTAACCTCAGTTACCAGGGAACTAAGAATTCTACACTACTTTGGGTGAGAGAAATGCCATTTCCCCTTGTTCTGATCTATTGCTAGCACTTGGCAAATACTTTTTTGTTCTGTAACAAAGAGTTCAGGTTTCCTCTTCTTTTTTTTCTTTTTTTCTTTCGGGAGTATTGCTGGAAATCTGTGTCCACAGTTCCCTCAACTCTGAAGCTTGCAGAAATGTTTCCAACAAGAGAAATGATTATACTTTTTAAAATAAAAATTTGTCCAAATTTCCAAGTGGAGCCCCTGGCAAGAGGAGGGAGAGAGATTCTGCCATAAGCAGAGGAAGCCTTTTTTCAGTGCTCAGACGCCAGCTCTCCATCCCTTCAGCGCCCAGAGCAGGCTGTCTGCACTGGACTGAAAGTTGTCTCATCAGCCTCGTGCTGCAGCCTCGCCACCTGACATGTTATGACAAGCTTTTAACTTTGAGCAGCAATGGCTGGAAATGTGTCACTGCTTTTGAAGCAGCAAAGCAAAGGCTGCCAAAACTAGTTCCTGCCGCATTGGTGGCAGCCCCTTGGAGGCAGGCACCCATTCTAGCCATGGTGCTCCAGGAGGAGACAAGCCAGGATGCTTCAGATGGCCTGCACAGATCTCATGCACATCATTTGCTGCAAATCCCCATGTCTGTGCACGTTTTTCAGAGCTAAATGCCAGCAGGGAAGTTATTTTCCTTTTTAGCTCTGTGGAGGCCTTCTGGTGATTGTGTTGTTTTGATTGAATATTCCTTGGATACAGTTCAATTTTCTACCAACCTCAGTCCCAAAATGGGTCTTGGAGTCTTCTAATGAGGTCAAGAAGCTACAACGAAATTTAAAGCAAGTGAGAAAAAGGAAACATTGGCAACAGATCACCTGTGGATTTAAGGAGCTACAGCTGTCCTCACTGGCAGGCTGCCCATTTCTGTCTGTAATCTGTCCTGCAAAGTGGATGGGAGATCACTCACCGGCAGATCCCTGCACTGTACTGATAAAAGGAGTGTTAGTTTACTGGTTTTGGCTTGGCACTGCGAAACCGTATTGAAATGGATGACTTCCATCACACAGTGCATTTCCAAACCTTATTAATAAACTTCAGAAAAGGGAATGGAGCTAGGATTCATTGTCCTTTGGATGAAGAGGAATGACATATAAGTCTTTAAGTTTCCATAATTTAATGGCCACAAATATTTTGTTCTACCTTCCATCAGAAAAATTTCTAGCTTTCCTGAAGTAAACCTCCTGTTTTCTGAGTAAAACCAAAGGAAATTATCCTCTCCATGGATGAGTGAGCAGACACACAAAGAAGGCAAAAGACCTGTTCTGCAGAGATGGAAAAAAGATCCCTGATAATAATCCTTTAACTTTGAGGGCAGATTAGCTAATGATGTCTGTTTGCAAGAATGCCTATATTGCTGCTCAGAATGTACTGTGCTAATCTATTGCTTATTTTTATAAGTCCTTCTACCTAAAGTAAGAATCAGCACACTTTAGAAAATCTTTTTGTCTACCCATATCCTTTGAAGTTAAAAAAAAAAAAAAAAACTTTGCTGGATCTTTCTCTGAGCCCCAGCATTCAGGGCAGGGCAGGATGGCCTTTGTTCTCATCAGTATGGTAGTGTTTAATTGAAAAGTTTAAAAAAATAGACATT
This sequence comes from Phasianus colchicus, assembly GCF_987193195.1. Taxonomy (NCBI): domain Eukaryota; kingdom Metazoa; phylum Chordata; class Aves; order Galliformes; family Phasianidae; genus Phasianus; species Phasianus colchicus. Next base: position 12,973,896 of record NC_143437.1, on the reverse strand, counting down.
TTTTAGTCTTGTTTCCTGAAAGGAAACAATTGTGTTAGGGTTTTTTTTTTTTGCATGTAGTTGGATTGTATGGAAGAAATGGTTCTAAAAGTATTCTAGGAGTCAGTTCGTGTCTACATCCAAAAGAATGGGCTTTAAGATGTAGCTTCTGCAGTCAGTGCTATCCCTGCAGTGGCCTATCTAGGTTTATAGCAGCTGTGACCCAACCAAAGTCTGCTGGCTTCTGATGGAAGCCCTTGATAGTTTTCAATGAAGCGCTCTACCTTTCCAAACGTGCAGAATTCAAGAACCCACTGATGTTAGAGTGAGTGAAATGGGGGAAAATAAACAGCAGTGGCGCTTTCATGTGACTCTGATTCTCATTTCAGACTGAAAAAAGGATGCATTTTGTTGGGTCCCAAAACCATCCCTCACATTTCTACATCTGTGGGGCAGGTGGGATGGAGAGAGGCAAGGAGTGATTTTTGTTAACGTTTTGCATTTAATCATCATGGGAGATGGTGCAAAGTGAGACTAAGAGTGTGGTGGCTCTTTGCTTTTGACAGAAACTCTCTGATGTCTGCTAAAAAATCATAATTGGGGTTTCTAATTGGTCCAGGGAAACAAATGCCTGTGTGCTAATCCTATTAGAGAGCAAAGTTTAAGCCTGGGTATCTGCCAGCATTAACCTGTTCCTCTGGGTCTCCTAGTGCTGGCCTCTTAGCAGAAGCATCCTGCTGTGTGTAAAGCACTGTATTGTTAAGGCTCAGAACTGAGCAAGGCCACAAGAGCTTTCCCCATGGTGCTGTCTAACCTGGCTCTGAGTCACAGGAAGTGACATGAAGCCAAACGTAGAGCAGTTCGCTGAGCTTGTGGCTGCCAGACCAAGCATTAGGACCAGGAGGAGACGGTTTCACCACGTCCTCACCATGGCTATGCGTTGGGATTTACTGCCAAAATTGAGCCATATCATGCATGTCATCACTTCTGTGTCAGCACAGAGACAGCCTGGAAGCCCAGCAAGGGCACAGCTGTCTCCTGGCTGAAGTGTTACCTGGATGCAGGTGCATCAGAACCCCCTCTGCAGACCAGGCAGGCCCAGGCTAAGAAGGCTTGGGGAGCAGCCATGTCTCATGTTTAATTTTCCTCTGATAGAATTGCATATTGGCACACTGTGGATGCCCTCCTAAGTCCCAGTAGCCTTGACTGAAAGCAGTATGTTTTCATCACACCAGTTATGGCACTTGCTAGATGCATCCATGCCTTGCTCTGAGTATGTTCCTTATTAAAGTGGACTGGATCCATGGAGAAGGAGGAAACACAATTCATTTCCTAACCCTCTTTCAACTTGAATTTCTTTTGGAGAAAATACACCTGAAGGATGGCACGGTGACTAGGATTGACACCGTGCTGGGTTTGGTGGATTAATAGTATTTACCTTGGCAGTCTCTTTCTGAGGGACAGTGGGAAATGCAGGAAGCCAACGTGCCCTAAAGGATCTGACGCACATGGAAACGTAAGGCATGGATGTAAAGTCATTGTGAAGTTGCTGATGGACTCTTATTTTAGAAGTGCCTCAGAGCTGTTTTCTTCTCTCATTTTGGGATGTGAGCTCAAAAATCCACTCAAGCTAAACCAAAGGGATAAAGTACCTGTATAGTCAGTGTAATAAAAATGAGCTCAAACAGAAATGAAATCGTCCCAGTGCAGCGTTATCCTCAGACAGGCTCTGCAATGTTGTGTGATAGACTTCTGCTACCACCTACGCAAGAAACCATCAGGCAGGAAACAAGGGCATGAAAAACAGGTTTCTGCAGCAGTAAAGCAGAGTCAGCTTGGTGCTTGACGCAGGATGATGCAAATACGGGCTCTGAGGAGAACAGGTATCAGGCCTCTGAGTCACCATCCCTCCTGGCACTATCAGTCTTAGTTTAAACACAAAATAGTCATTTTCCTATACTGTACTAAAACTCTGAGATGCGGCCATGTCTCTTCTGTAGAGGATTCCAGCTGGGTTCACACTGCTGCTGCCTAAAAAGCACCCTCACCTGCCTCTGGGTGGATAATGTGGCTGCCCCTGGTAATGCCACTGATGAGTGTGGGGAGAGGAGATATAAATGCTCTCCCAGCAGTTCAGCTGTATGGTAGGTGGGAATGATTTCATGATGTATGGCTTCTCCTGCATGGCTTACTTGCAATAACCTCTAGAGAAACCTGGTACATTCCCCATAATTTCCAGATACCCTTCAAAACTGAGGTTGGAAAATACCTCTAAGATCATGTAGTCCAACTGTCCACCTACCACCCATACTGCCCACTAAAGCAAGTCCCTAAGTACTATTCCCTTTCCTTAAGCACCTCCAGGCATGGCAAATCCACCTCCTCTCTGGGCAACATGTTCCCTGGGCAACTCACCACTCTTTCTGAGAATAAATTATTCCTAATATCCAACCTGAATCTTCCTTTGGGCAACTTAAAGCTATTCATCCTGAACAGTGAAGCATAAGGAAAAGTTCTGTCCTAGCTGATAAAATGAGAGAGTTCCCCTGCCCTTGCTATAAAGGCCAGTGGCGGTGTGGATCTGGCAGAGCATCGTCCCTTTCCCTGAAGGAGAAGCTCTCCAGCAGCTATTTCGGCTCAGAGATAAGGAGTATCTTGCTTGATTCATTACTACCTTCTTATGTGACTTTTTCAGCTTCACATGAAAAGGTGCAATGTGTGGGAGAGAAAAGGCTTTGAAGTACAGTGATTGGCTGGGTTAGTGTTTGCTTTCCCTATTCTCATCTTCCAGTACACTGCTCTTACCTATAGAACTATAAAATAAATGTTTATTGCCAGCTCTAGCTCCTTTGTTCCTCTCAGCACCTCCTCCTATGTAACAGGTCTCTCGGCAAACCAGCTCTGACCACTTTGGGCCAGCAGTAAGAGCATCCCTGGAGGGTGCTTGTGGAGAGGAGGGGAAAGGTGTGTATGGGGCATGGAGCACTCCTGCATCTCTCTGCTACTACACCAGAAAAGGGAGGAGTTCGTATGGATTAGCTGCTCTGGGTAGTGGTCAACTCTAGCTCTGTGCATAAAAGGCAGCGGACAAGCTGGAAGCTCTTCCAAATAGTTATTGGGATGAAGTTGCTGCCCAGCAAAATGTTAGTTTGATCATTTATAATGTGGAGAATTTGCATGAGGAAGTTCAGGTTACATGTTCATGAGGCTTTGGGCTGAATTGAGTGACAAAAGTTCAGAGCAGATGGTGTTACAAGGTGGAGAATCTCGTGCTTGTTTGCACCTGCTGGGGATTTGACACATTGCAGTAGCAATGGAAAGGATGGAAATATTTTTTTACACTTCTCCTGCCTCTACAGCTTTTGGAGACTTTAGCAAATGTACAGCAAACAGCTGCAAAGCAGTGTGCTTCTACCTGCCAGGAGCAGCAGCAAATTCCTGACAGTAGTGTTTTGTGAATGCCAAATTATCCTGAAATGAGAGAATCTGCAGCAGGTGCAGAGCATATAGCACGGGCTGGGAGGCTGGGGGATGAGAAAACAGGTATAGCAGTAGTAACTTTTTAAGCCACTTCAAATCATTCTCCAACTCATTCCTTAAATCTTGGCTTTCCTGGTATTTTTGTCTGCTGCTAGTAAGAGTGTAATGGGATGGCAAGAATGCTGAGTTTCTGAATGATCAAATTAATCTATTTTATCAAAATTAACAATGAATCTTAACCAGGGAAAGCTAATTGGAATAATTCTGTGACTACACAGTTCTGTTTACAGAATGTAGCTCACATCAAATGCTGTCTCCTATGGTCACTGCTAGGCATGTGGTGTGCTAAGCAGATTGGGCTACAGCACTCTCTCTGCAAGAGAGAGGCTTTAACAAAGGATTTTCATCATGAAATGAATTTTTCATCTCTGCTGAACATATCTGATGACAAGAGAAATGTAATCATCGGAGGCATCAGCTGTCTCTCTCCACTGCTAGCAGTGTGAGTTGTGCCTCTTATTTGTGATGCTTTCTAACATGCTTTTCTTCTGGGAATAGAAAATGTACATAGCGAAGTGGCTTTTCGGCCACTAATTTTTGTTTAAACTTGTAATGTCTATTTTCTTGGGATGAGAGAAGACTAATAGTGCAATCTCCTGCTCTCTTAAGTATGTAACAGAAGAGGCCATAAACCATCTTCCTCTGCTGGGTCAGGGAGATGAGCTGGCATCTGGTTGAAAAACAGGAAACTATCCAGAAAGAAGGCTGCCAGCCTGCTGATATCCTTCCTTGGCCAGTTGCTTTCCAGAAATCAATTACTAGGATGCATGTGCTTCAGTTAATGAGAGCATGTAGAATCATTTGAGTTGGAAGGAACCTTTAAAGGCCATTTTGTCCAACTCCCCTGCAGTGAACAAGGATACAGCTCTATCAGGTTGCTCAGAGACCTATCCAGCCTGACCTTGAATGTCTGCAGGCACAGGGCATTCACCTCTCAGGGAAACCTGTTCCAGTGCTTCACTATTACGATCATAAAAAACATTTTCCTTGTATCCAGTGTAAATCTTTCCCAGTGTTTTCCTTCCCAGTGTTATCATTTCAGACCCTTATTCCTTTTTTTTTTTTTTTTGTGTCATTATTTGTATATTAATTTCTAGTCAAAGTGTCACAAGGAAGTGGATTTGGAACTCTTGAGATGATATCTAATAAGGCAGGTTTTCTCCAGCCAGGTCACATTTTCCCTTGCTCAGCCCTAAGATACCAGCCAGAACCCACCAAAAGAAAAAAAAAAATATATATATATATATATATTGTCAGCTTCTACTAGATGTCTAACTTGAACAAACTGTTTGGAAATATTATATTCTGGGGATGCACACTGGTCCCATTTTTCAGCCCCAGACATGCTGCAGATTCTCAGTCAGTCTATCTGAACTGGCAAATGTTAAGTTATTCCTAAAAATCCTTGTTCTTTAACAAGCAAAATATGTGGCATCTCAATGGAAATTTAATGAGAGGAGTCTGAGGAGCAGAGCTGACAAAGCAGTGACCTTTCCTCCATGGTCGGTCAAAGCAAGTCCATTCTGAAGTGCTGAGATTAATGAATATGTTGTTTCCAGCCAAGAAAAAATGGGCATTATTTTACCAGGATGCAAATTTCATAGTGCTGAACTCTTTGCTCGAGAGGAGCCCTGAGCTGAGCCAGCATGAGGAACCATTGAATTATCTGCTATTCCTAACACAAGCACACTTTGAGATCATGGCTGGAGCAATCTATCCAAGCCTGAGGTTGTTGGTCTGATATGACTTAGCAAATAACTCATTGAAGTACAGTAGAGGCTTTCTGTATTAATTTCAGTTTGCAGCGTGAAGTAATCTACAGATATTTTAATCAAAAGAAAAAGGATTATACAGCTATACTATTAAAGAAGAGCTGTTATTACCAGGAATTCTGAGCTATTCGTGTCCTGAATACCAAAATAATCCCATTGTAACACCCGTTGATCATAAAGTGCTGAAGCTTAGCCCTGCTAATGTAATTCCCTGTCTGCAATTTCTGCCCTGTTATATTTTCAAGATTTTTTTGTCTGCTAAATTATGTGACTGAACGTGCTTTAGCCTAAAAAGCAAAAAGTCTCTGTAAAGTTCACTTGATGCCCATATTTATTGCAGTGTACTTCTGAGCTCAACTGGGAAAAGAGAGCATGGGATTTCTCTGGTGGCTTCAGAGCTTCTTTGCCAGCAGTCGATACCTTGCAAGGGGAATCAATGCCACACCACAAACAAGGGTTGGGTGTATAGAAGCATTGAATGACAAAAAGTAAAATAAAAATCCCAGCCCACAACTCAAACAAGAGCTGAGATGAGGACACAAAAAACAAGAGGCAGTCCTGAAAAGGAATTGAGGTGTTGTGCCAAGGGTGGAAGGATGAGGTAGGGAAAAATGTCAGAAAAGAGCTTTCAGGTACAGACTTAGTGGAAAGCTAGCATGGGGATAACACTGGAGTGGCCCCACAGCACAGAGACCGAACTCTGCCAGTGGGGCATCTGTACCAGAAAAAAAGGGATTCCTTGCCTTCTTAGGGTCAGGTAATGTTAGGAGTTTCGGATTAGCCTTTATTTACTGCAAATTCCTCAGACCTTGTCAGAGATGGTGAGAGAGCAGACAGGAGGATCAGAGCACTGCCCTTTGGCCTATTCATCTTCCTGTACAAGTAGAGTAATTATCTTCTCCATAAACCCTACTTGGCTTTAGGCTGGGGCCTAAAAAGTCCCCAAACTTTCAAATTAATAAAATTACTAATGCATTCAAGGAATAAATTTGTTGTACTTGGGGCAGAGTGAGTCAAGACTCTGGTGCTGACTGATGGAGAGGGAAGACAGCAGGAGGTGATGCCCGGCCACAGAAACTGCTCCCGTATTTCTGTAAGGTATCGTGTACGTGTCCTGCACATGGCTTCATGTTCTGAATTCCTAAATAAGCACAAGGTTTGCAGTTCCATGGAGATGATCTATGGGAGCATGCCTGAGATGCACCACGTGCCCATCCTCTTTAACAAGTTTTAGTTCCATACATTAAGTCACTTCTGTTTTATGCATCTAAAAGGAAGTCATTTGGGTGCAGCAGGTCATTGCCAGGCACAGCAGTTTCTGTGGCAAGAGTGGATTTTTTGAAGGGGTCTCACAGAGAGTAATCTGCTCTTTTAAAGTGCTAATCCTTCCATCTGAGCTGATGTGAGTATCCTAACCACCTTTCTATTACACCCCATTACCCGCATACATAAATCTGGTCAGGAAAAGTCAGCTTTCAGCAGCTAGAAACGATTCATTTTTGATGCAAGCAGAGTCCATGCAGGTTTGACGTGCGGTTTCAGCAAGGTAACGGGAATTAAAGGGCACGTCTTAAACTGATGATGTACTTGGATAGCAGGATTCTTAATATTACAGTGTAAATAATCTCTTACCACTCTATTAAATGAGAGGCTTTCAGGGCATGCAGCTATTGTTAATGATCACCTCCTAATCCTGGCATTCATGGCTTGGTAATTCAAGGTCTCCTGGTGATTCTTGCAGAACACAGCTGTTTGCAAGTGCACAGGAAAGCTGTGCTGGGCTGAAATGCAAAATGAGGCCAACGTGTCCCCACGGTCGTTTCTTCAGGATGCTTCTTTGTCCCATTTGGAGACAGAAGCTCCTGCTTAGGGCGAGGAGGGAAAGCCTTTCCCAGTTTTAGCAAGAAAGCCTTTTGGCAACAGGTAGAAATGGCTCTGTTATTGACACAAAGCCACGGTCAGGTGATCTTGACTTTTGCTAAGATGTTTAACTGCTACTGTGAAAGCTTAATTTCAGGCACTATCAGCAATCCCAACATGCTTTTTTCTTCTGCAAGGAAATTAAATAATTATGTAAAGACAAGTTAAATTCAGCAAATATTTGCACTGCTCTAATTCCTTGGGAGGTTCTGTGGCTGAAAGCAGTGTGGCAGTGGGAGAAAGCTGATAAATAGTATTCATTTAAGCTTGCAATTAAAGAAAAAAAAACCTCTTCATCTGATACTTGGAATGCCTTCACACAGATGGTCAAAATTTACAGCACATCTTGTGGGTGCTCTTCACCATGCAGTGACAATTGCAGGGCCTTAACTTCTGAAAGAAGACAACTGTCCTCTCCTCACACTGACACAGACAGTGGGATCAAGTGCACCCTGCTGAATAACCACAGGTGTGGTTGGCTCTTCATCCTGGTCTGGTCTCAGACTAGGAGGGTCCCTTTGGTGACATGCCTACAGCTCTGTGTACTGCCAGTCTGCTTTGCCTTCAGTGCCTCAGGAAGTGCCACAGCTTGGTCTCAAAGGTGCATCCTTGCTGGGAGGAGCTAAAAGTTGTCTCAAATTAGTGGGATCTGGTCCGTGAAACTCTAAGTGTCTGCAAATTCACCCGGCTTTGTTTTTTACAGTAACCCTGGGGACTTCAATCAGATGTCATTAAGGGCAGCCAGCCCATGGGTAGGCAGTGGCAAATGCAGTGTGAATAATCATGTCCTGTATGGGACAGACCAGGTGAGAGTATCAGCAGTGATTTTAAATCCACTGCGAGTGTTTTATGCATAGCTGCTTCTTGGTTTTTCTGCCTTTGCTCACTCCAGACAAGCATCACTCATTTCTGAATTAATAAAAAGCTTATTTTAGAAAGCTGAGGTCAGAGGAGAAATCGCAACTGTTCTGCAAGAGGCAGAAAGGGTGAGATGGAGCAATTATGAAATGTAAAAAATTACACACAACCTTTAGAGACCTAAATGCAGTGCTACGTCAGTACTGCAATTATCCATTCTATTTTTGGCATTGCGTGTTTGGATTTAATCACAAAACAAAAAAGACAATACAATAGGATGTCCTGTGTAAACAGGGCTGGGTCAGGGGCATATTTCCTGCTCTGCAAATGAGCAAAACATAGAAATGTGTTTATCACCTTTGAGGACTACCTTTTTGAAGGAGGAGCTGAACAGGAGTTCAGCCCCTGCTGGAAGGGAGCTCCTCCTGTGCATGTCCCCCCCCTCCCTTTTGGAGTGTTTCTTCTTGTTGTTGTTCTTTCTTTTTTTCTTTCTTTTTTTTTTTCCAAATGACTTCTGAGCTCTTCTGTGCCAAATACTCAGAGCTGATGATTCTCAGAGTCTCTTCTCATTAGGTGCTGGGGCAGAGACAGGGTCAAGCCATGGCCTCAAGCTCCTCTGACAGATTGGATAACCTATTGCAGCAGTCAGAGGCAAAAATCATGCAAGAGTTGTGGGCTTCTAAAAACCCCTTTGAAAAACTTCTTCCCCTCACCTTGCAAAATGGTGTTGGGTTTTCATTTAATATAGAAGGCAGAAGTATTTTCTTGTAATGAGAAATGCCCATACGATGACAATAATCAGAAGCTAGATTTCACCCTGCTGGAATTCATCCCATGCTCAGGAGCTGCTTTTTTCATGTAAAAATAAGGAGCAAAATTCTGCAAGCTGGGCAGTTGCATTTGCTGCCTCAGTGCCATGCTGCCATGCCTGGACCCTGTGGTGTGTACTAAATAGGAACAAAGAGTACTGAAAGAGCAAGACAGTGTGAGTAGTCAGGATCCTGGCCTGTTTTTGTGATTGCAGGGGAAGGCACTCTGGGGTTTAATTGTGTACAGCAGTGCTGCAGTAACACCAGTTTGGTCAGCTGTCCCTGCAGTGGGGAGCAGCAGCAGTGGCACCCCCTGAAAACTGCTCTTCATTCATTTCCGTAAAAGCCACATCGATCAACTCAAGCTTTTCCACTTTATTGTTACAGCTTAGTCTCTCATGTATGGAGCCCCAATTAGTTTGATTACTAGATCTTCTGAGTTCCCAAACCTCTAAAATTTTCTTATACATTGTCAAATTTTTGCTACAGTAATAATTTTAAAACTCCAAATCATCTATAACTGATGAGGCTGAGATGTAGTTGGATTTTCCAGCCCTGGGGAACTCTGTGTAGAAAACAAATGCAAGAATTGCTTTCCTCCAACTATTCCTACAGAAATGCAAGGTGAAAAGCAGGCACCTCTTCATGGTTTGGGTGGAAGGATCAGGTTATGAATTATCAATCACAGTGCGATACATATGAAACTGTTTGATCTCCTTAGCTCTAAGCAGTGTGACAGTGAGGCATTTCACTGTATCAGAGGCTCATAAATTTTAGTTCCAGCACTTGAGGTGTTTTCTGAACTATGTTCAGGCATCAAATTCAACAAGAGTTTGCATATTAGGAAAAAAATTCTTTCTAGGGAAAGAGTGATGAGGCACTGGAACAGGATGTCCAGGGAGGTGGTGGAGTCACCATCCCTGGATGTGGCACTGAGGGACATAATTAGAGGGAATGGTGAGGATGGGTCAACAGCTGGACATGATGATCTTAGAGGTCTTTTCTGGCCTCAGTGATTCTCTGAGTCTATGAAATACTGAGCTCATGATCAGGGTAAGAAGTTTTCAACTGCAAGTTCTGTGCATAGTTGTACTTTTTGTGCAAGTTCCATCTGACTGCTTTCTTCCAAGGGAATCAGCACAGTCTGTAGCCACAGCCACAGCTTGTTGGATGCTGTCTGCCTTTGGTAAGACCTGGAGAACAAGAAGAACATGAGCAAACAGCAATACTCAGGCATCAAGAGCCTTTTTGACAAAGCTGCCTGCCAATGGATGAGTTGTGCTGGCAGCTGCCAAGCCCTGGGACACCCACAGAGATCCCAGACCTCATATTTGGGTAGCAAAGGTCAGGCTGAGGCTCATGACTTCTTACTTGGGAGAACTCTTAGCTGCAGAGCTAGCATAACTCAGAAAAGTATAATATTGTAATTAATTGTAACTATAAGAAACGTGGAGGAAAGTTTTGGTCCAGTTGAAGTACTGCAGTGTGAGGCTCTCTGCCATCCAGAACCTCAGTTTCTATCCTGCTGTAGGAAAATGTCCTTCAGCAAGTCACCTTATAGAGCGTGAGCTGGGCTGAAGGACACAGCAAAGCCAAGAGCTGAGATTGACCCAGCAGCAGGGGCAGTGGTTAACAGTCTAATTCATTCACTGAGGATGCTTTCCTATCTGGGATGATAATGATTAAAAAATAATGCAGTGTTCAGGAAAAACGGCATTAGCTGGTGGAGCACTTGAGCAAGCTTTGCTTATGCATCACATAATATCAGTGTACAACAGATATAGTCTCCCTTTCTTGGATATCCAAGGCTTTCCCATCTAGCAGACTGCTGCCACACCTTGCACAAAACATCCATCTCCCAGCCACTGCCCTGTCAGGGCACAACCCATTCGCTGCTCACAGCATCATGTTAATCACAAACTTGCTGCATAGCTGCAAACAGTGCCAGAATTTAAAATCTGGCCATGCCAACATCTAGAAACTGCAGCAGGTTACCTGTATGGAGCAGTGCTGAGACATTCTATCTGCTGCTTCAATAACGGTGTTAGTCTTTTCAGAGAGCATGGCCTAAATACTCTGTGCTGAAATTCTGAAAACAACAGTGAAAAAATCTTCAACGGTTGTTCCTTTTTGGTTCAAAAGCAAACAAAATATACACAGGATCTCTCCATTTCTGTTATTCATTTAGGGAGGGAGGAGTGGCACAGAGCCTTTCACTGAGCCTGAGAGATCCCTGTTGTGCGTGTTGGGATGCAAGCTTTCAGGCCCTGACCCAAGTGCTGCAGGACATGAGATGCACAGCTGTACTATTGCTGCTCAAACTTGTTCTCCACTGAGTCTGGGAGCCACAGCCCAACTGTTGCTGGCTAGAGAGGGCCCTGCAGCCATGTGGGATCCTGGAGGACACATCAGAAAGTGAGGGAATCCCCTCTGTCCTCTCACTGGAGACAGCAGTTGAGGCTTGTTCTGATATCAGTCCTTAAACCACTCTTGCCACGTGTTCTCTGTATGAAGTGATTGTGCCTCTTCACTGTCAGTGGCAGCAAGGAAATTCTGCCTCCACGTTCTGGGAGCAATGGCATGTGCCCATCTAGATGGCTTTCAGATGAGAAGTCCAGAAATGTTTCCCAGGTGTTTTAAAAACTCATCATCCTTTCAGTGCCAATTTTGAGAGCTACTGAAGGGAGAAACTGCTCCAAGCAGATTACCAAGGTGACAACAGGCGCAGCTGTGGATTTATTCAACTAATCAGAAAACACTTCCTGCTTCAGAGTGGAGAAACTGAACTGTGTGCTGAACAGGTGGGATGCAATCCTCCACTGCCTGTCTGCATCACTACAAGCAGGGCTGTGCCCTAAGACTGCATTGCTCTTGCATGCCTTGCACTGCTCTACTTGCCCCTGGGAGGGAAGGAGCAGAGCCTGCCAGAACTTCTGTAGCAAAAAGTGGTGCACTCTCTAGCTGATAATTTCCGTACTGCAGCTGATTTGTGTCCTCTGGGTTTTGTTTTCCATAAAATGCGGTATTGAGCTGCCTCTGAATCATTTTTATGTTGTGTGTTTGGTGCTGACTTTTTCAGGAAGCCAGCCCTCCTAAGAGTCATTAGTATAGGGTAAAGTCTCTCTGCCACCACAGTCTGCTGCAGTTAAGTCAGACAGAAAGACTACTTATTTGCTTGGCATGAAACAAATTCCTTGTGACTGAGCAGCTGACGAATTCAGGGGTTTATCAAGATCAGAGTGAAGGATTTAGGAGGATATAAGTATCTTTGAAGTTGCAGTGTAACGCGTCTGAAAGAGACTGGTTCTCTTGCTATTGAACATTCATCATTTCAATATGAAGGGCAACTTCCCCACCCCACTTTCCCTGCCTATCTCTCTTGAAATCTTATAGTCCTCAATTGTCATGCTCCAGTCTTCCTTGGGTGAGGATACATAGAAGGGATTTGTTTCTGTAGGGGAGATGGAATGGAGGAAGAGTTGAACAGCATGGATAAGTCATGGCTCTGGACAGATGGATGGAAGTGCTCCTGCTCACATTCTTGTTGGTTCTGAAATGTTAGAGGGGCTTAGTAAAGAGGGTGAGAAATGCCTGCAAATAATTATTTTTTCAGTAATTCTCCTATAACTTCATGTGAGTGGAGGAGACTTTTGGGTCTATCTCACTCTACTGTGGAGGTGGAACATGCTCTCACAAATCCTAAACTGAGTGTGCTATCAACTGAAGTTGGGAGGAGAGATGTAGTTGTGGTAATTTAGAGTTGTGATATTATTTAGTTTCTGAACAGAAGAATAAGGCTAGCCTGTTCTCTGGGTGCAGGTATTGCAGAAACAAACCCTGTGCCATAAGCTCAGCATGTTTGAAACATAACCTGTGCCTCTGTGGGACATCTCTGCAGTAACGTGTCAGTTCTCAGAAGCAAAATATCTTGTTCATCAACAACTAGGGTGAATTTTCAAACATTTCTCTTAATTCCCTCCGAAACTGTTTTAATTACCTTGCAGATACTGTCCATTTCCTCAGACCCGAATATGTGGATTTATAGGAATGTCTAGGTGAGGATTGTCCTTACGAACCTGTAGGCTCTTGATGTTTGAGCACCATTCCTATTACTGGTGGAGTGGTGATGTTTTTGCTGGGATGTGATTTATGCAGAGATCGGTGTCTCGTTTCTGAATCTGTTTGGGCATAGAAGCTCTTTCCAGAGAAGGTCTAGTTGCTGAAGAGATCAGTGGGGTTTATATTTGGAGCAGTGCCTTGGGAACTGATAGGGATCAGCAGAGCTTTGCAGAAAAATCTGCCCACTACCCGATTGCGTTTGTATGCCTTTAGCAAAAGCTATCAAGTTAATGCTAATTTAAATTGTCACTTAGGCATCTGTAGGTATAATTACATAAAGCACTGTGCATTAAATTGATTCCAAATCCACGTTTGGATGTACAGCCTTCAGAAAGACTACATATGGTAGCCTATTTCCAACATACATTGGCCATTGAAGATCCAAAATCATTACACACCCTCTTTTTTTTTTTTTCTCGAAAAAGCAACAGTCTAAATTTACATCAAGTCAGTAATACCTTGGTAACAGTTCAGCTCCTGCAGTGCCCCATCAGTGTGTTTGGGAAGGGCTGCCCTCAATACTTACATGAACCATTTTGCTGACAGATCCCAACTCTGCAGAGTACATGAGTTAATTGTACTGGATACATGAAAGCTCACAAACGAATTCAAACAGAAGCTCCTTAAATCTTTGTGTTACATGCTGTAATTAATCACTGCTGCTGTGTAACACCTGGAGCCCAGCAGGACACCAAATGCAAAGCAGGTCAGCCAGAACCAGCCTAAAACCTGTGCGGAAAGCAAAGCCAGAGAGGAATTCTTACCTGTCTATGCCTTGCTCCTATATTTCCAGAGTTGTGTTCTTATTTTTTCATTTAAAGCGCAATTTTTGAAGTACAACTTGAAAGAGAAACAATTTCTGTTACCCAAAGCTCCCAGAGAGAATCTGGTCTGAGTGTGTCCCATGAGGGCAGCCCTCCCGTCGCTCAACAAGGAGTCAGCACAGTCACGTTGTACAGGGGGATTCACATGGGGTGGTCAGCTGCTGCTGAGGCAATTTGCAAAAGGGAGATAGTAGTTGTCCTTGACAACTCTGCAAATTTGTCCTTGACAAAAATGCTAATTCCTAGTTTTGGCTCTCATTGCAACTTCAGCAGCACTCAGTACATTTTTTGTTTTCCATTGAAAAGCCTTTGCAGGAGATCATCATGTTTCCAAACATCCCAGACACCCTGCAATTCCCCAGGAGGTTCTGTAGCTGAATGCAGAGTGTCAGGGATGTCCCAGGGCAAACAGGAAGGGACAGAGTCTGCAGAGCATCCCTAAACATGCGTGACGGATGCACAGAGCCCACCAAATGGGAGACATGTCAGATTCAGTGCCTGTCACTTTTCACTTGTCATTCTACAGTATCTCCTTTGGATATGTGTTGCTGTCCTTAAAGCCCTTTAAGGCTTTAAGATTTGCCTGATGTTGCTTGCCAAAGCCCTGCTTCTGAGATGTCTCCTCTTTTAATTTCCTCACAGTCCTCTGGGTTTCACAGCCTAATATATTTTCAGATCTCTTCTTTGACATTTGACACTGTTTCACTGTAAGTTCTCCTCCCACATTGCATCTCCTCAGAAAGCTCCAAGGGGATGGCTTCTGCCAGGGGTGAAGATGCTCTGGGTTTGTGGGTGAGACATCAGGTATTGGTGGCTGTTAGTGAAGATGTAGTTGGATGGCTCTGCCACTCTCTCTCTTTGTTTCACTTGGATATTTATGCTCACCTTTCCTCTGTTTTTTGGGGTTCTTTTTAAAATTTGGGTATTTCATTATTTCACTTTGTTTATAACCAAAAAGGCAGCTGACACTTGCAGCTAAGCCCTGCATAATGCAGAAGCAGCAGCTAGTGCTGGAGGAGGCCTCCTGAGAAGCTGGAAGGAGAGATGGCCTCCACAGCTGACTTTTGGCCACTCTTTACACTGATAGGCTTTGGTACCAACATGGAGACAACTCTTGGGTGACAGCAAGCTGTGTGATGTGGTCAACACAACTGAGGGATGGGATGCCATCCAGACACCTAGACAGGTTTGAGCACTGGGCCCAAGTGAACCTCATGAGGTTCAACAAAGCCTAGTGGCCCTCTGCTCTGCTCTGGTGAGACCTCACCTGGAGTACTGCATCCAGATATGGAGTCTTCAGTACAGTAGAAACATTGATCTGTTGGAGCACATCCAAAGGAGGGCGACAAAAATGACCCAAGGGTTGGAACATCTCCCCTATGAGAACAGGCTGAGAGAGTTGGGGCTGTTCATCCTGGAGAAGAGAAGGCTCCAAGGAGACCTGAGAGCAGCCTTTCAGTATCTAAAGAGGGTCTGTAAGGAAGAAGGGAGACTGTTTAGCAGATTCTGTTGTTTTAGGGCAAGGAGAAATGGTTTCAAACTAAAAGAAAGGAGATTTAGATTGGATATAAGGAAGTTTTTACAGTAAGGGTGGTGAGTCATTGGAACAGGTTCCCAGAGAGGGGGTGAAAGCCCTGTCCTTGGAGACATTCAAGGCCAGGCTGGACGGGACTCTGAGCAACAAGGTCTAGCTGTAGGTGTCCCTGTTCATTGCAGGGGGTTGGACTATAAGGCTTTTAAATGTCTCTTCCAACTCAAAAGATTTCATAATTCTTACAGGGTTTCCTTATGAGATATCCCTTTCTGGCCAGTTTTTCTCTGCTAATGTTGCTCCATTGGCATGACAGCAGACGACATGATCCAGGTGCTCTTCACTGAATTGCCAGTCCAATGCTACGGTGCTAAAGTCATCTGCATTTTGTCCTTTCTCTGATACTACTGACACAGTGCAACACACGGGTGCAACGTGTGGCAGGATTCATCTGTTGGCGTGGTTTGATGTTTAATACATAAGGCAGAACCCCAAGCACTTGATCACTATGTCATGGTAAGCCGCAGCGGAGCATGTTGACAGCAGCACAGTGGCTACATGACAGCCAGAATCAATCTGCTGCACTGAAGGGCTTAATACCTCCATCGGCAGTGCTGCCATGGAGCTGAGCCCAGCTTGTGCTGAACTTAATCCTTGATCCGAGGGAAGCACCAATGCTCGCTCTGTGAGGGCTGGGGCACTCTGTGAGAATGCTCTTGGCGAGCATTCAGGGTGGCAGCCCCTCACTCTGTGTTAGCCCCCTGCTATTCAACCAGCTGATGAGGGATTTAGAAGAAAAATGCTTACAATGTCTTTGTTGGCCTTGTTTAAATAAACCACACAAGAGGCTTGCCTGAAGGGGCTGCTGGTGATTTTTTTTTAATAAAGAAAAGCAAAATGCTTTCACTTTATAATTATGCTATTAAGACAGCTCCAAAGGAAAGATAAATATTGGATTGATAGTTAACTAGCTGTTGCTAAAATCATATGTCCATGTACATTTAATATCACTCATGCCTGATATACCATTAGCAAACCATTCAGTAATTGTGTATCAGCCACAGCATTAGTGTTTGATGAGCTCACACCCCCAACAGCAGAAAGAAGAAAAAGAGGTTAGGTTAGGCTGTAAGCAGGAAAGGGAAGTCAGGAACAAGGCAGCAAACAATCAGCACCTGGGCTCTGTAGTGTAAAAGTGGGGAAAATGACTAAATAAAGAAATCATAGACTCATTAAAGTTGGAAAGGCCTCTAAGATAATGATGCCTAACCATCAGTCCATCCCCACCGTGCCCACCAACCATGTTCCTCAGTGCCACATCTACATGGTTCTTGAACACCTTCCTGCCCATTGTGTATGACTGCTGGCCTCCATGGGGAAACACACAAACCCAGTACAAGTATGGAAGACAAAAACAAAGAACTGGAAAATCCATGCTGCTATGCAGACTTATTGTTTTCCCAACCTGAGTCTATAGGTAGAAATAGGCCAGTCCTGGTACATTTGGGCCAGCAGTTTTGCACAAAAGCTCCTAATAGTTCTGTCTGGACACAAGGTGTAACTTCATCGATTTACCATAGCCAATGCTATTTTGTAGAGCATACAGTTGCTTCAGCCCAGTTATCTGCCATGCAAATTGCCATTGGCTGAATGGCGTTGGCAAGCAGCTCTTAGAGCTCCAGGTTGCAGCAGGCAAAACACTGTCTGCAACGATATGCGGGCACTGAGTCCTCCAGGAGGTCAGCTCTCCCTGTAACACTACAGATGTCCCTCGTGCTGTTCATCCTGCCTGTTAGCTTTTCATTTATCCAATTGCTGAGATGCTCCTCGTGCACTTTTATAATATTCTGTTTGAATATGACTCATTTGCAGGCATTTTTTTTTGTTTTGTTTTTATACAAAACTTTAGGTGTCTTTCCTTGTCTAACATTGCTGTTGGGAAAAAAAAAAAAAAAGAAACAACAAAGCCTAATGTGGACAGGGTAGGCGTGTGGCTAATTTTGGAATTTTAATGGCTAAAAACATAAGACCTTCTCTTCCAGATGTGGTAAAACGAGCATGAAGCAATGAGTTTTGTCTGTTGTAAAATTTCTCCAACAATAACCTCATTAGGCAGTGAATTTCATCTAGTTTTTTTCTACAATGCTTTTGAAGGTATAATATTCTTTCTGGTATTTCTATGTGCCCTTTGCAGCGTGACTAGTTATTTTAGAGATATTTTCTGATATAAATCAAAAGAAGTGCAATTATTTTGCTTTTTTCTTCTTTAATTTTCTTCAGTTCTTCTAAAGCAGTTGTGCTGATACTGCAGTTTTCTGTGCATGAAATAAGGTGTGTGCATTTCTATTATACTGGATTGCTCTAGTTGTGTTTGGCTCTGCTGCAGCATCTTTGCAGCTTTCTGTTAATTGTTACTTTGAGCTTGCAAATATAGAATCAGAGAGTCACAGAATCCTTTGAGTTGGAAGAGCCATCTAGTCCAACCTCCTGCAGTGAACAGGGACACCTGCACACAGCTCAATCACATTACTCAGAGCCCCATCTAGCCTGGCCTTGAATGTCTGCAGGGATGGGGCATCTATCAAGTAATGATGTAGCTTCAGAGGATCAGAAATCCTGGTTGGAGGAGTTTTCTGTTTTCCTCTGAATGGGCTTTAGAAGGTGTCCTACTCTGACTGAGGTACCCACCTTGGTTGTTCCATGTTGTGTCGGGAAGGAGCATAAGTGAGATCCACAGAGAAGGAAGGATTTTCCATGGATAGGAACCTGGCTATCTGACTCTCCATTCAGAGAGCTGGCTGCTGGCTGCCCTAGCTCTGAGGGGCCTTTTCTCATTCATGTTGTGTAGAAAGATGTGCACGTCACCACCTTACAGAGATATGCAACCAGCAAGTGGCTTAGCAGGCTAGCCCAAGGTCTTGCTATAATACTGTCATCCTCCATATTGTTGACAAAAATAGCTAGTAAGGCCAGGAGTTCAACAAGCTAAAGTGTGGTGGTATATGCCTTTCTTTTTATTGTAATTTAAGGCTTTTAGCAAGATTGAATCATGGCAACCCTGGCCACAGGGAGGGGGTTGGAGTGCAATGATCTTTAAGGTCCCTCCCAACCTCAGCCATTCCGTGATTCTGCAGCAGGCAGAAGTGGCAATGCAAGAGCATCAGTGAGCAGCTGAACACCCTAGAAAACGAACTTAAAATCATGGCCATAACCACATATCCCAATTGCAGAGTCCCTCTATTTCCTGGAGAGTGCAGAAGTCTGGTTGTTGGAGGGGGTGTTGGCTGCAGGACGTGGGCAGAACTTGCCTGCACTGGGCTGTGCTCTAGTTTGCACCTTCAGTCCATTACAAGTCTAGGTTTGCCCTTGAATTTCCCAAAAGACCACACTAGAGCACCCTGCCAGGAGGCTGATATTATTAGAAAGGCTCTTAACTAGTTCTATTCAAGCTTTAAGAGAGCCATAAATTCCCATCTGCTTCAGAATCAGCCCCAGCCCATTGCTGGTGCGATGGTGGAATCGCTGCCTTGGTCCTCACTGCCTGCTTGGGAGTAGACCAGGGTGGGACTAAGTTCAGCATGGAGGAAGGAAAGGTCCTGCAAGCAGGGCAGCTGACCATGTTCAGATGGGATGAGTGAGCAGCCACTTTGTGGCAGGTAAAAGCAGTCTGTGTCCCACATGATCCTATAAATGCTCACACTGCTTCCTTTGTGTGCCGAAGAGGCAGTTCTAGCTCCTTATTCCTCTCTAAGCTGAAACAAATGGGAAAATATAGTGACTTGAAAGCATGCTTATTTGTAGTAAAAGTTAAGGATCCTGTTAGTATGCAATAGTGGCATGCAGTGTGCAGCCTGAACATGTATTATTAATGTGATGTATACAGCTGCAGTTCTAGAAGATAACATCAGGTTTGGGTTGAGCTTATGAGCAAATCACACCGCTGGGATCATGTAGCCCCAAAGAAATGCACACTGGGGAATTTAAATTCAAACCTAAATTTGTTTCTAACACTTTAAAGAGAACCACAAAGATGTTAAGACATAGAAATGCAAAAATAAGTACCTAAGCTACCTTAGCTCTGTCCTGAAGCAGCATTGAGTAGAAACATTGATTTGGGGCTAATCTTCTTTCATTATTTATTCCCTAATTGAATTGATTTAGTCATGGTTACTTGTCTAGTTTGTGTTGAAGGCAGAATAACAGTAGTTAGTTTCAATCCCAAAATAGGGGTGGAAGAGAAAAGGTTATTTTGAGCCACCACTATCTGAAAAAACCTTGCTTTCCAGATTGCCAAGCCTGCTTGCTGTTTGTTGCCTGCAGCCTTGATTCAGAGGGAAGCAAAACTTGCTCTAGAAGGAAGGTGAAAAAGGTAAGCAACTTTGATAGTACAAGTGTGTGCTGGATTATGAAGGCAGATACAAATACATAGACCTTCCCCAAGCTGCTTTGCTGCAGCTCCCAGGAAAGCAACCAGGGCCGTGGCTGGGGTGCTGCAGTGTGCATTCCTTAGAGAGTGACTGCTCTTCTTAATAGGAGGAGTCAATCCTGAGTTTATTCATCTCCACATCAATGTATTGCCCCTTGGATTCTCCCTCTATTTTAAGAAACTGTTGCACAGATAATTAGGAATTTTTCATTTTTTCTTCAATATACAGAAGATTCTGAGACATAAAAATATCATGGGTAATGGTGCTCTTCTTTTTTTTGTTGTTTTTTTTTTTGGCATTTTTATAACAGCTAAAGGATGGTTGGTTTAGGGAGCAGTTTTGTCTGGAGAGTGTACAGTAGCCATCTACTTTGAGAAGACACATACTGCTGCATTACATCACAGCTATTACATTTGTCTTTTTGCCCTCTCCACGTGCCAGGAAGGTCTGCCTGCCCTGCACTGCCTGAAGCTATTGCAGATGTGACCACTGTAACCTGCCCTAGGCAGGCTGCCAGGCAGCTGCTGATGCTTTCCTGCAGATGAATCAGATCCGGGAATATTAATCATGACAGAATTTTGTGAGGCTTAGGGTGCAAATGAGAGTCCTCATATGCTAGTGTGGTCCTAGAGCTGGGCAATCTGAGCTCAAGAGGCTATTTCTTTCAGTATTCATCACTTACAAGTCAGGATTCTGAATAAGCAGGAGAGTCTTTTGATAGCTGGCTGACCAGGGCAAGATGGGACACTTTCAGACAGCAGGCTGTGTATAACACAAGGAAGGAATTCATGATCTGCTTGACACAGCATATTCAGTGGAGATCATATAAGGCTCCTTCTGCCTTGTGGATCACCCCTTCACTGGAGCCTGTATTTGGATGCATTTTTCTCCTTCCTCAGCACAAATACAGCTCTTCTCCCATACCTCCGTCTCTTAGTGAGTCTTCTCCCACACACAGTCTGTATTTGTGGCAAGGAAAGGCAACTCGAAGACACACATAGCAAATAAGGTCTGCTTAACATGCAGATGAATGCACAGGATCAAGCACATAGAGTATTAGAAGACTTCAGCGAGTGCCTATCAAGCAGCTTGGTCACTGGGCATTGCTGGTACCTCCAGAGAATGACAGGAAAACAGAAATGGAGTGAGGGTCACCTGTCCTCTGCTGCAAGGTCAATACTTCCATCAAAACCCACCAGTCTCCCAAAAGCCTCTGAGTTTCCCCATGAAATCTTTAGGCTTCTCAGTCTCAGTACCTCAATCTAAAATGATTTATTCTGCTTTTAAGGGGTTGGACTGAATTTAGACCTTCAGTTCCTGGAGCCCATAGACCCTTCTACACTCCATATGCACTATGTTCCTAGATGTGCCACATCCCAAGGCACATAAGATGTCAGTCAGATACTGCATTTACACAAGCACAGGATCCGGCTGCAGCTGAAGTAGGCCATGGCCAGATTTGCTGCTAAATTCTGTCCAGGAGGGTTGCTCTGATTTTTTGCAGTACTCTGCTTACTGAAATCCCATCTTCTCTGTCCTCGACATTTTAATACTTATTAACACGATCCTTAATGTATTCTGCTTTGTGAATCACACCCTGAGGTGTCTAATTTTTTTACTTTGATACTGGCTTCTAGATTCTACTCCAGGAACTGGATACTTAAAACATAAGCAATGCAATGATGAAATCACCGGTTGAGTACAACTTAATCTCTGCTGTGAAAATCATTTGTGCATGAGGAAAAAACCACTACCATGAATGTGAATGCTGCAAAAGAGCTTGAGATGAGTTAGGAGGGCCAACCTACATGCTAGCCTCTTCCAGCAACAGAACGTATAAGCAAGAGCAGGAACAGGACAAACATTCATAATGCCTCTCCCAGAATCTTTACAAGCCTATTTCAGTCAAGGGTTCATAACTTTGAAATGGTTTGCCTGTGTGTTAACCTCCATGAGATTTCCAGCATCTTGTGCAGTCCAAGTGCTGATCTTGAATTCTGCAAGCACTTGCATCTTAGCACCCTTGGGCAAGGAGGCCCCAGATCTTCTCCTTGTTGTACAAAGAACCATCTTCTCTTGGGTATTTTTTTTTCTATTTGATTCTTTCTAGGGTCATTCAAAGGCATTTCATTCTTGTATTGGAAGAGAAAGTGAAGAATCAGCATCTCTTCACCTGCTCTGTACAACTCATGGTTGTGCTCTTATTATCGCTGTTGATGAGGGCTGGGTGCTTAGGCCTTGGTGCAGAAAAATGGGCTGCAATCACCTCTGACCCTGCGTTGTTCTCCTTGAGGAGCTACAACCATGGAAACGGTGAACAAGAACAGATATAACACTTCAGCAGCAGCTGCTGACAGGACTAATAAACATGATTTTAAAATGCTTCCTGGGAAAAGCAAAAGTGTGTTTCAAACTGGGTGTGATGCACAAAATGTGGTTTCTCTGAAAATCCCCAGAACAAACTCTGGGAGTCAAACTTCTCAATGTAATTGAGAAATGGAAAAAAAATTACTAACAGTTTAAGTGTAATCTTTCAATATAGGATTAAGCAAGGAACTATTACGATATCTGCCTGCAACTGGTTATTAGAATAAAGAAGACATTCAAGAGCAAAGTGCAAAATTGATTTTTTTTCATGTATAACTCCTGGGAAAATAACTGTATCCTTAAGACAGTAAAATAAAGGGGTCTACTGGTAGTTCACATCTTCCTTAAAGCTGCTGGAATTATAGGTTTATGAGAATTTCAACTTTTCTTTACATTATTTTGGTAAAGAAACACAAATTTCAGGTTTTGTAGGATGGAAAAAAAAAAATGAGAATAGGAAGCAAACATATGCTTAAAAGGTTCAGGCGTGTCAGAACATCTAACAGACAATTCGATTGGATGTTTCTATTTAAGTTGCATTGCCTTTGGAGGCTTGTTTTGGCACTATCAATTAGTTCCTCTGTGCTTTTCCACCTTCAGCAGAAGCAGTGGCAGCTTTAGCAATGTCTTTTTATAATCCTCAAACAACCCACTTTCATTTCCCATCTATTTGTTGCCAGCACAAAGAGGCTTAATCACAGAATGATTGATAACTCTATTTAAACAGAACATTAGCCTAATGACGTATGAAACTGTAGCAGAGTTGTTAGCTTATGTACAAATGCATTCCTTGAAGAGCAACAGGAGTCGCCTTGTCTTGTGTCTGCATTGGTTCACTAATCTCTCTGCAAATTCCTCATGGGTATAAATCTGCTGCTGGTGAATGTGCATGAGCCATGTGACAGGCAGCTGCTTGGTGCCCACAGCCAGTCTATGTCCTGGTCCTGGTTCTGTGGGTGCCTGAGGGGCTGGCACCCAGGGTACCTAGCTGGTAGGGGGTGGCCAGATATCTGTGGTATAGTCTAAGGAAAACCATATGGACTCTAGAGCATCAACACAGCCCGTGTTTCCCCATACAATGCATGGAGAAGCAATAGAATCTTGATATCATCTTTCAGCCTTCCCAAAGCTCCACAGGTATCAAATTATTGAATGAAGGACTTGCCTAGCAGGACAATATAACGGCTGTAGATGTAAGCATATCTATAGGATGCATGCTTGTGTTCATGCAGATGCTTCTGCTTAGCTTGGCTTTTGCCATCTTCAGTGGGAAATGTTTTGTGAAAGGCCTCCAGTTGCAGTGGAGTCAGTCTTTGCACAAACCATGTGAAACTGCTGGTCCTTCACCACTGTCACATGCTTGGAGCATACCAGGCTTCTTAGTCAATGCATTCACAAAGATTATGCAGTCTCCATCACCATTTTAGAAACAGTTTTCACTGTGCTTTTATTTTTCTTCATCCCTTCTAATTAGTATTTGGCCAAGGGAAGCTCCAGCCCCGTTTGTAATGCCACCCTTTCCTAGGTGATTTCATGTGTCATTACATGGTTGCTCTTTCTACTCACTCTAAATGTCTCGCTCATGGATTAAAGGGTCCTTCTTGGCAGCTGATTCCCATGCATTGTGACAGGTGGGCCAGACATGCTCTGAAGAGCATGTGTCCATCCCAGATACCTAGTGACAAATGAGCTGTGATTGATGTTCCCTTTATATCTTGCAATAGCAGCCCTTAGTCCTGCTGGAGGTGTTTCGTCGTGTTTAAGACCACTGGAAGAATGGATTGCAAGTCTTTTAGATCTAAAAGAAAGCTATTTATACCCTGAATACTGTACAGCAATGACAGAAAGTGAATCATCAAAGATGTTTTGGTTACAAGAATAAGATTCAATTTCATGTTTTTCCTAATGATGCAAATATTCTTCCCTGAAGATGCATGCCTGGAGTCTTTCTGCACTGGCAGCTATGCAAGGCAGGGCTTTGTTCCTTTCAAATTCACCACATTAAAGAACCTGATGAGTAACTTGATGGGAGTCCTCTAGAGCAAATCTGGCATGAGAGAGAGGTGACTTTTTTCTGGTTGTGTTACAGATTTTGCAATCCAAATTCATATTAAGACCACAGTCTGCATTGGCCAGGAAGGAAGCAAAGCCATTGCCACATGGAGCTGTCACTTAAGGTCCCCAGGGTGGCTTTGCTGTCAGTATGGCATCATTTCCTTCTGCTCAGCCTTCTGTCCTGCTCCTGCTGGCTTTTATCACTCTCTCCCTTGTTTGCCATGTTGGTACTGCTGCTGGCGAATCCCTGGCTGAGCCTGGAGCAGAGCAGTTGCTTGGCCAGCAGTGGGGTCCCCAAGGTGAACCTCAGCCTCCTAGCACAGCACTGGAGATCTGAGTGGGGTTTCTGCAATGTAAGGCCTCCCAGCACAGACTTCCCATTCTGAGTGTTCCCTCGGCCAGCTATATGCTGCCTACCCCCACTTCTACTCTCAGCCCAACAGGATTCTTCTCCTTGTGTTGCAGAAGCTGGGGAGGAGCTGAGATGCTTCAGCTTGAAGCTGTGACTGCAGGCACAATTCCTGTATAGCAGATGCAAGCTGCCTGCATCCATTACTATTATTTATTATTCCCTTTGCAATAAACTGATAAGACCCCACTACTAGAAGAGAATAAAAATAGGCTCCTTTGACACACAGTACTTGTGGGGAAATCTTGAAGAAGGCGTAAGAGATGTGTGAGATTGCTGGAGGAGCTTGTGCTTACCCCACTATCTGTAAATAGCCTCATGCTGGCAGCTCAAGGGGGAGATCTCTAATTAAACAGGATGATTTATATTATATGAAAACATACATCTGGAGGTGCTGATGCCTCATCTGGTATTTCCTGCCATTGTCCTGGAACTCAGTCACCTCTAATACTTAAAATATTTGAGGTACTCTGGACAGAAATAAGGAATGGCAGGTAATTGTCATTTTCTGTGTGCTCCCAGGCATACCTGTATCACATATGTAGAGCAGGGAAGCTGCAGATTGTCAGAGGAAAGAAATAGCAAAAGTGCTCCCAGAACATTGTGTAAAAACCTTAAGGTGCTGACCTCACACAGAAGTATGTACAAGCAAAGAAAAACAGCAGCATCACATTCTGTACATCACCAGGTATCCCACTCTAAGAGTATGAAGCAACATTTTTCTCGTGATTTTTCTCCAGAAAAAGAAAGCCACATCTCTAGAGATTGTTCCCCTCATTTCTGAACCCCCTTCAATTTTTTAATCTTCTTTCCTCACCGTATTTTGGTCTGGTTTTATCAAAATTACTTCAGGGTGGGTAATTTGAAAGACCACTGGTGTGACTGTGTTAAATTTGTGACCTGCATGAGAAATCCTATTCCGCAGCATTAATACCCAAATAATATTTAAATAATAATAATAATTGCTTCCTTCTGCTCCCCTTGAGCTGCCTTTGTCTTTGGATTTTTTCTCAACTTTAATATCCTCTCTCTATAATCAAGTTCACTTTCAGACCCTGCTGATCAGCTGTTGCTGAAATGCTGTCTTCAGAAACATCGAGTGGGGAAACGTTGATTTGTTTTGCTCTCAGGGGAAATAATGTAACTTGATGACAAGCTCACCAACAGCAAGTCTTAATACATATCAAGACAACTTGCATAAAATCACCTTGTTGTTAGGCTGCATACACATATTTAATTGCATTTAATTCCTGAACGCTGATACAACTCATTTCAGCTGTATGAATAATGGGGTTTTGGGTTCATTGGAGGAACCTGCACAGCCTAGAGAAAAAAATGATCAGAAAACACTTCATTTCCTTGTTAGGTTATTTAACTCTTTTCACTATGCGGCCTTTTCAAAATCTTATATTTGTTATTTTAAATTTTCTGCTATGCTTTTAGGTAGTATTGAGCAATCTGCTGGAGAAGGGGCTGGCAGGACCCCGTCATCATGCCGGCTGCCTGATGACCCAGCGTACTCAGAAGATGTGTATTTCTCACAGTGTTTTTCTTAGAAGTGTTCAATTCTCAAACCCTGTGGACTCTCAGGATACTGAGTGTGCCCGGAAGAGATTTCCTATGAGAGGTGGCACTGGCCACAAAAGTGCCTTTAAGAAGGATTCACAAGAACCAAGCACTTTCCCACTGCTTTGGAGTTCTTTTATTCCCAAAGAAATTTTAAGAGATGTAGAAACTTGTTTGCCTGTGAATATTTTTCATTCAGTCCAAAATCTTGTGCTGGAAGGAAAAGCAGGAGCAAAGCAAAGACTTTGAGCCACGAGTTGGAGGTGCTGGAATAGACTGCCCAGAGAGTTTGTGGATGCCCCGTCCCTGGAGGTGTTCAAAGCCAGACTGGATGGGGCCCTGGGCAGCCTGGTCTAGTATTAAATGGGGAGGTTGGTGGCCCTGCATGCGGGACCATTCTGTGATTCTGTGAGTTTGTAAGGAGTAATTGCGGTGCTGATTTCATTGGCTAGGGCAGGAAACTTATGTGCAGAGTCAGAGGCTGAACCTCCAAAACTTAGAAAATAAATAAAACTCTTTGCCTGATTAGGTGCTAGAAAAGAACAGGGCTTTGGCATGGACTGTCATGAAGCTTACCAGCTTTCTGCTCTCTTATGCAAGGATTTCACAGTATTACATGAAGACCCTTCAAAATAATAGATGCCTTTCTGAATCTATTTTACTTCTCTTTTTGCACTTCTTTGTAGAGAGAGACTTAGTAGCAGTTTCCACTTCAGGACCCCTTTCCACACATCCTGAATGTCATAAGGGCTGAACTCCTCCTATTTTACAGCACTTGAAGTTGAAATGCATACACCTTGATGCAGTAAGCTCTGAAGCCCACCCCAGCAGCAGGCTCTGCTGCCAGGTATGCCCCCTTCCTGATGTCCCCAGGCTGCCTGGTGAGTGGCTGGGAGCTGCCAGGGAGCAAATGTGCAGAGGAGGGGAGAGGAGAGGAAGGAAGGGGAGGGGAAGAG
This sequence comes from Phasianus colchicus, assembly GCF_987193195.1. NCBI lineage: Eukaryota > Metazoa > Chordata > Aves > Galliformes > Phasianidae > Phasianus > Phasianus colchicus. The sequence goes on along the minus strand of NC_143437.1, from coordinate 12,946,764 downwards.
AGGAGAGGAGAGGACAGGACAGGATATGGATAGATGAACTTGGGGCTGCAGGACGGAGATGTGAGCTGTCAGCCAGGTTCAGGGACCTTGGAGCTTGCTACAAAATGAGAATAGCACATAAATAAACTCAAGGTTTTAATTAACATGTTCTTTCATTCATGCACAAAATTAAACACCCATTCATCCTCAATCATCATTATCTTTTTTTAAAAATTATTTAATTAGGAGTTTTTACTATACTAATTGTTACATTTGTCCAATTCCATCAAGTCAAACTAATGACAGCCAGATGGCTGTGACTCTCAAGATGCCTTACTCAGGGCTAATCCATGCCCTCTGCCATGCAGATGCAGGGAGCAGAGGGAGCCTGTGCTCTTCCTCTGGGCATCAAAAGGACAGACTGAAAACACAGACTTGTTTGGCAGGAGGCAAAACTGAGCTGAGGATGGTTCTCCTCACACAAAGCTGGGATTATCCACCCCATTCATACACTGTTAACAACGTGCAAAGAGGTAAATGTAGGAGAAAAAATTAATGTTTCTGGAGAAGAAACCAGGTGCATTTGACCTCTTCAGTCAGTGTGAAGGATGTGAAGATTCATACATGCTCACTCCCCATCATGCTGTAGAGATTTTTCCATCCTGCAGCTCCTGCTTCATCCATAACCTACACACATGAAATTATTAAGAGCAAGATTAGTATCCACTATTTTTGTTCCACAGTAACAGACTCAAGATGTTGTTCCTGGCAGCTCCTGATAATGCATGCATGTTACTAATTAGAGCAGTTTATTTAAGAAGCAGTGGGTCAAACCTGTTGTGCTCACTTCAACGATACTTGAAAATTATTACAGAGTACACCCATTGTAAGCTAGGATAATTAAGGCTGCTGGTATCAACACTCTGCCCTTCCTTATTGCCAGTTTAATTTCCTTGAACATTTTTACATCCTACTCCTCATTCTGCCTTGGGGGTTTGTAGTAAAATTCAATAACCATTTTCCTTTCTAATTCTCTATTAAAGCACCATCCTATTTCACCATCACACAGAGCCAATGTAAGCCTCTCTGCAGACTCGCCTGCTGCTGTAGCTTTCCTCTGCTTGAGGCACAGTCCACCCAGAAACCAGGGGAGCTTGTGCAACTCCTCTGACACGTCCTGCAAGCTGCTTTCAGGTCAGCAAGAGCCTCACCAAGGACTCTGAGGCAGGCTTGAACACTCATGGATTTTGAAAGTGTTGACTATTCAAGCACTGGAGTAGACATTTTGGAGTCAATCTCTTAGACTTACTAGTTTTGCCAGATATTTTTTACTTACTTCACCTCTGTTAGACATAGCAGGCATGTACTTCCAGAAGACACTTGTCCAGCCCAACATAGTGCCCTTGAACAGATCCAGGAGTCCTGGCTAGGGATCACTCATCACCCACCAGGACAGAATATTGGGATGAGGAACCCACATACTGGTTATGGCTCTGCCCTCAGCTGCTTTGCCCTCAGAGCTGTGCCCAGGATTCTCCAGTGGACTGCTTTTTCACAAAAGCACAAGTCATTGATTCAGATGGGTAAGGGCAATTTATTTCCTCATCTTAACAAGCACACCCCATCTCTGTTGAGCCCCAAACCCTCCTGCCTGACACAGCCATGCACCATCACTACAGCCTTTAAACAGACAACCTCAATTTTGCATCTTTCCATTTTTTGACAGACAACTTTGTAAAGAAGAAAAACATGACCACAACTCATGGTTACAAAGGAAAAATATTACTGCCCTCCTAAGGCAGACAGGGAAGAGTTAAATGGCACCTGGGGCATGACTGCATGCCGAAGCTATAAAAGACTGCAGAAGGAGCGTGAGCCTTTGGAAGAAAGACTTGGAAGTGTTTTATGGTGTAGTTTATACAGCTGGACAACAGGAAAGGAGGTATGACTGTGCTGCTAAATGTAAGTGATTTTAGTGGGGAAATGGCTGGGGCGTTGTGTCAGTTGTAAATGTTACTTCTCAGGAATCAAAAACTCTTCCGATTACCTACAAAAGCCTCTCCTGTCCCCAGTGCTCAAGGGAAGAGAAAGCCCCAGCAGCTTCTCCATACCCTTTCGTGGTCTTTTTGCAATGGAGTGCTGGGCTGAACCCACAGCTGATGCCACACGTCTGTAGGATGTTTGACCAGGCTTCTCTTTATAAACAAAAGAAGAGTTATGAGATGTGTGATGAGTGGGACAATGAGGCAGAGTTTAATGTCTTATTTGAGAGCAAATTATGTGTGTGCTGCTGCAGGAGACCTGCAGAGGTGATATGGCTAGTGCCTGATGCTGATGATTATTAGTCAGGGGCATCCTAGTCATCTGCAGAGTCACTAAACTTGGCATGAGAGCTCGGCAGTAGTGGCAACAATCTGTCTGGTTGCAAGGGTACCTGAAGAAGGGGGTACTAGCACTGGGTCCCTGAGCAGCATGTGGTGAGATTGGTGTTTCAACACTCCTCTCTGATGAGTGAGGGCGGAGGCACAGAAAGGCTCATACAACTGTGGGCACCCACCTCTGGACTTGAATTAGTGCACTCTGTCCCTGTGGGATGCTGGAGGACTTTCTCATTAGCGTTCACTGATATAACACTTCTGAAAAAATGTACAGCTGCTCCACAGACATTACTCTTTTTCCTTTGCTGCTCTTGTGCTCAGGTTGCATTAACATTTTGCAGCCTCAACATGCACAAGATCTTTTCCTCTGTATTAAGGCCACAATTCACACTGGGGGTTCTGGTATTTCTGTGCATTTACCTCTCAGTTATTATGTTAGCAGATGTCATGTGAATTCCTGCTCTGTAATGGACAACAATATCTACTAGTTCATGTATTTCTAATTTGGAAAGGTTAACAGTAGTTTTTTTAAGCCTGAAGGGATTCCTGTCCCAGCTCTTCAGGAGAGGGCAAAATTGGGAGAGAAGAGGAAAACTGTATGTGCCTGAATTCTCAACTGGAAAGTGCCATCTTCTAGCTTAGTTCCACAGCCTATGTGACTTGACCTTACAGGTCTAAGGGCAGACAAAATCCAACACCCTCTGCTATTATTTCATTAAGTATTAACCCGATAGTCAGGCTCAGCAGCCTCAATGAGCTATAGTCCTGCTGGAGATAACAGGATTCAGCTTCTGGAGGCTTCTGATGCCTAAATAAGCACAGGGGACATGGCAGTGCACTGGGGACATCAGATTGGGCCAAGCTCTGTTTTGTGTAAATCTCCAGCTCTGAGAAAGCTGACAGTGCATCTCACTCTTTCTGCTTATGCTTTGGTTATCCATCTTACGGCCTCAGTATCTGCAGAACACCTGGGGGTTTCACTGCAAGGACTTGAACCTATCTGCCAAAATGAGCTTGCAGCAGCCATGCACATTAACTTCACACGTTGGGTGTTTGCCTCTGACAAGCAACTCTTCATATCTTTATGGCTAGACATTATTATATTGTTCTTTCATTTGATAACTGCTGCAGTAATAGCTTCCATTTGCAGTAAATCTCTTGTACTGCCTTTTTTTCCTCCCCATTAAGCATAAGACAATAACCTTTCCGGGAAGCTGTGCAGAGAGACTCAGTGAAGCTTTAAGAGGTGAGGGTAGACATGGGGGGCACGGCCAGCAGTAGCAAAGCACCTGGTAGAAAAATGCTTTTGGAGAAATTGCAATTAAATCCTGAAGCACTTGAGGAAAACCTCCTGAGTATACAAGCTGAACTGGAAAACGAATATTTAAATGCCTCTTCAAGTTAGTAAGTCTTTGTAAAATGCTGCTCAATACCTGGAAAATCTCTGAGACAAGAGAACAGACAAGTCTGGATGTGACTGAACAAAAATATTTGACTCTATTATCCTGCCAGAAACACATGGCAGAGTCTATCCCAGTTAAATGGCTTTGCAGACACTAAAAAAAAAAAAAAAATTTGATCAGCTCTCCCATGCACAGCTTCGCATTCCCTAGCAGTGCTATAGCCCTCGGTTTGTGGTAGGCAGTACTGGTGCTTGCCTGGAAACCTGGGATGGGAGCAAGCAGAGTCCCAAAGCTATGAGGGAACACTCCAAAAGAATCATAGAATCATTAAGGTTGGGAAAGACTTCTAAGATCATCTAGTCTCTCCATCCACCTAACACCAATGTTGCCCATGCTTCTTAGTACTATATCTACACATTTCTTGAATACCTCCAGAGGCAGTGACTCAACCACCTCCCTGGGCAGCCTGTGTCAGTGCCTGACCACTCTTTTGGAGAAGTTTTTCCCTACATCCAACCTAAATCATCTCTGGCACAACCTGAGGCCACTGCCTCTCCTTGTATGGTTAGTTACATAGAAGAGGCTGACCCTGACCTTGCTACACTGTCTTTCCAGGTAGCTGTAGAGGGCAATAATGTTTCCCTGAATCCTCTTCTTCTCCAAACAGAACAATCCCAGTTCCCTCAGTCACTCCTCGCGCTCCAGACTCCCCAGACCTTCTTGGCCACCTGGGCACACTGCTGGTTCACGTTCAGGAGAGCATTGATGAATGCTCCCAGGTGGTTTTCCTTTGCACAGTCTTCCAGCCAACCCTCCCCAAGCCTGTAATGTTGCATGGGGTTGTTGTGACCAAAGCGCAGGTCTCGGCACTTGGTCTTGGTATACTTCATCCAATTGGCCTCAGCCCAGCTGAGAGACACTTCCTTACAACCTCCTGTCATCTGCACACTTATTGAGGGTACACTCAGACCATCAATAAAGACATTAAACAGGATGGGCCCCAATACCGACCCCTTGGGAAAACCATTTGTGACTGGTTGCCAGCTGGATTTAATTTCATTCACCACCACTCTTTGGACCTGTTCTTTACCCAGCAAAGAGTGTACCTGCCCAGGCCATGGGCTTCCAGCTTCCCTAGGAAAAATTGTGGGTGACAATGTCAAAGGCTTTGCTGAAGTCTAGGTAGACAACGTCAACAGCTTTTCCCTCATCTACCAGGCGAGTCACTTGGTCATAGAAAGAGATACAGTTGGACAAGCAGGACCTGCCTTTCATGAACTCATGCTTACTGGGCTTGGTCCCCTTGTTGTCCTGCACATGCCTTGTGGTCTCACTCAAGATGATCTGTTCCATAATTTTTCTTGCCACTGAGGTAAGGCTGACAGGCCTGTAGTTCCCCAGATCCTCCTTAAGACCCTACTTTAGATGGGAGTCACCTTGGCAAGCCTCCAATCCTTTGGGACTTCTCCAGTTGACTGGGAATGCTGATAGATGGTGGAAAGCAGCTTGGCAGTCACCTCTGTCAGCTCCCTCAGAACCTTCAGGTGAATCCCATCTGGCCCCATGGACTTGTGACAGTCTAGATAAGGGGTCTGTAACTGTTTCTACCTGAATCATGGGGGATTTATTCTGCTCCCCATCCCAGATTTCCAAGTCAGGCAATAGAGTACACTCAGGACAACTGGTCTGACTATTAAAGACAGATGTAAAGAAGACAATGAGAACCTCAGCCTTTTCCTTATCCTCAGTGGTCATGTTCCCCACAGTCTCCAGTAAAGGATGGAGATTCTTCTTAGCTGTTCCCTTACTGCTAATATATTTGGAAAAAAAAAAAAAAAAAAAAAAAGATGTTTTCTTTTACCACAGTGGCCAGATTGAGTTCAAGCTGGGCTTTCTAAATTTCTCCCTGCATATCTTCACAACTTCCTTGTAGTCTCTCGGAGATGCCCATACTTTCTTTCACAGGAGGTAGGCTCTTTTTTTCTCCTAGTCTCATCAAAAGTTCCCTGTTCATTACATTGGTCTTCTTCCCTGCTCACTCATCTCAAAGCACTCAGGGAAAGCCTGCTCTCATATGCCTTCAAGACTTCCTTCATGAGGAGCATCCAGTCTTTCTGGAGAGGCCTTCACTGCAGCTGTTCCTGGGCAACAGCATCAGCACAAGGAAAGAAGACACAAACATGCAGTCACACCAGAAGTACTTGCTTTTTTCCTCCCCTGCTGAAAGTTTATTTGGTGGTCACATACTGCAGCTCTGCTCAGGTCTAGCTCATATGGTAGCTTGTTTGCTCTGGAGTTGGGCTGAAACTTGTCAGCAAAATGCAGCATTGGATAACTAGCACATCTCTAAGGAATATAGCAAGCTGCACAGAGGTCTTCTTGACTTGGAAAAGTAACCACATGCCTGTATGCTTTGAATCAGGTTGGTGTTCTTTGAGACATGAAAAGTAGTCATGGTCCAGGCTTCTGTGAGCAGCTGAGCAGACTGGGCCGGAAACTCAGGAGAGCTCTGAGGATCCCAAAAATCTGTCCTGCTGAGCTCATGCTGGGAGTATAATCCACACAGCCTGAAGGTGAGGAGGACCAAAAGCAACTAATGACACTTCAGCAGTGGGCTGTACCTCCTTTAGTTCATAATGGAGGCGTGATCTGGCTGCAGCAGGCCTGCCTTATTTCGAGGTAAGAATGAGCTCACTACTGGTCTGTGCATGCTTTTAAAGCAGGATATACAAATCAGGTGAGCGTAATGAGTAGTTCCATGGCCAGAGCATGTTTTTCCATGTGGGATCACAAATCCAGGTTGCAAAAAGCCTTTCTCAAAACAAGAGACATGGGCTTCTCTCTGCCATTTACCACTCTGAATTAGCTGAGCTTCAAAAAGGCCTTCTACCTTCCATCTGAAGACAGGATGGAAAATCACAGTGGTTATCCAGGTTAACCCCGCTGCTTAAATTCACTTCAGACAACGAATATTTTTGTTAGCCTTCCAAGTCCCAATTAAATACTCATTTGCAGACTGTAATTTAAAGCACGTTCTCTCTGGTGAAAGCCCTAAGAGCTATAGAGTGTGTACATATACGGTCATTAGAGTTGCTGGGTAGTTCCGTGTCTGCTTTAATAGCTAAAATATTTAAACAGGATTACCCACGGATGTGCCTTATGTCACACTGCGGAGATATGTGCTGAAGTAACATCTGTAACCAGTGCAAATGAACCGTCATGAGGGACTTCAGCCAGAGAGCAACAGAAATAATTGTCTCTTTAGGCATAAAGAAAACACAAAAAACCTTGAAATAAAGCCCTTTGCTAGGCTTTTGAGAAATAAAAGCCAGCAACACACGTTAATTTCCCCTGTGGCCGGAGAGCAGCGCTACGCGAACCGCGGCGCTGACGGGGCCGTGGCGCCGCTCCGCGCAGCGCTGCAGCCCGCTCCGATCGCTTCCGAAGCGCTCAGCAGCGCAGCGCTCGAGGCTCGCGGTGCCGACGGGGGAGGGCGGTAGCGCCTTAACGCCTCTGTTTGCTCATCTCCCACGCTCTGAGCTCGAGCCGGCGTCCCGACGCACCTCCGCGCCGCTCTATTGACCCTACGGCGGCACCGCTTCGGCGCTTTTTGGAGTCGAAGCCGCCGTGCTCGAGCGCCGCTGCCCCTCCGCGCCGCGCGCCCGCCGTGCGGGCTGTGCAGGAAGGAGTGGGGGGGTGGGGGGGGAGCGTGCGCGGCGTGCGCGTGCGCGCGGGGCGGGCGGGCGGGCGCGCTCTCGAGGCGGGATCGCGCGGGGCGCTGCGAGGGGCCGCGCCGCCCCGGGAGCGAGGGCGCCTCGGGTCAGCGGTGCGGGGGGCGCCGAGGCGGCCGTTACGGCCTTCGCCGGGCGGGCGGCGCCGACGGGCGGCGGCGGGGAGCGGGCGGTAAGCCGGGCAGGGCCGGGCCGGCGGCGCTGGGCCGCGGGCGCCGCGGGGCCGGGGGGGGGCGAGGAAGCCGCCGCGAGCGGAGGGGCCCGGCGCCGGGGGCCGAGGCGGGGAGGAGCCGGCGGCTCCCGGGGAGTCTCGGTGAGGCACGGGGCGGAGCGGCCGCACCTGGGCGCCGGTACGGCGGGCGCCGCTCCGAGCCTTCCGCCAAAGTTGGGGAGCGGGAGTTCGGGCGGCGCGCGGAGCCGCGCGAGGCGGCGGTACAAAGAGCGGCCCGAGGGGCTGCGGGCTGCCGGCCGTGCGCCGCGCTGCGAAACTTCGCGGGGGAAAGCGGGTAACTGAGCGCTGTTTGACCGCCGTCCTCGAGCTGCGGGCTGCGTGTCCGCGTGTCTGCGAGCAGAGCCGCTTCTGGAGGCCCGGCGCCTCCGGAGTTGTGCTCCGCGGCCAGACTGCGGGCTGTTCCCGCCCCGCGTGAGGAAGAAGCTGAAGTTAGCGCGGTTAGCGCTCCTCAGGTGATTACCTGCGTTCCTAATTGAGGCACCCAAGGCTGGGTAGGTTTCCTGTGCTGTGCGATACGCAGTTTTCACAACGCTGATTTTTTTTCAGCATTAAATTCGTACCGTAAGTTTTTATTCAGTGGCCCCGGCTCCCTGTTGGTGGAGAGACGTGGTGTTGGGTTGTGTGCACACGGGGTGCCTTTGGTTGTCACGTAACCGTCCGTTCCCTGACTCAGGCTTAGAACAGGTTTTGTTTTGGTGGGAAGGAGCCGCTCTCATCATTGCCTACAGAAATTACGTGCGGTTTGTTGTAACGTGTCACACCTTGGCAGTTTATTAGGTAATTCTGTTAGGGAATTAAATACTTCAGGACCTTCTGCATTTGAAATAAGTTTGCCAGAATTGAACGTAGCGTGCAGTGCTATTTCTCTGCAGCAGTAGCAGCAGAATGCATGATAACTTCCCTGGTGTTTCACTTCCAGTGATCCTCAGCTCTGCCCCAAAGGAAACACCTTTCAGAAGCAATCCGGAGTTCCTCTTTGCTTGCCATAAAAGGCTGAGAGAAAGGATTCAGCTATTGGTAGTAATATCTACTGTGTAGATACTTGCTTGTTAGAACTTGTGATAGAAATTTTTGGTCTCAAGTTCCAAAACAGCTGGTATGCTTACAATCAAAGTTTCAGTGCTATGGCAGGCTCAATTAAAGCAGAGGTCTGATGATGACTTACTGTTCATTATGCTGATTGAAGAAATTTAGGCCTCCGTCCATTGTGTGAAGTTGTATGAAGGATGCTAGTTCTGCAGCAAAATGTCATTCGTGCCCATCATTAGCTTTGTCAGATCATTCAAGATGGTTCTCTTGTGACTTTCTACTAGCTCTCCAATCTCGCAGGCTGTTGTTTTTGTTTTACCCAGGGGGAAAGCTTAGTCACTTCATTTGTATTTGCGGGCTTTCTGTTTTTCTGGCCTGGCTTGTCTCTTTTCTGCTCCTCTTGGTTCGTTTGAATTCGATAACTCAGCACGCTGAAGTGAAAGGTGACTTAAGTGAGTTGAGCGTCCACAGAGTATTTGCATTTTAAAATACAGATGGGCAGGTTGGTGATGTCTGCTGGGCATTCTGGGTACGTAGAGCATATTGTCACAGAAAAGAGATGTGGAAGGTACATTGAAAAGTCCCCTTGTCTGGCCCTGTTACCTGCCTTGTGAGGCTACCTGGTACCCTGAATACCAGGTCAGTCAGGTACCACTTCAGTATGCTTCTGAATGAGTTGGTAACTTGCGCATCTAACAGGGTGGGTACTCATGTACCAGGTTACACTTTGCTTCCACTCTAGCTGCAGTTTCTGGTACTCTACAGAAAAGTAAAGGAGTCATTTTGCTTCAAAATGTTACATTCTCCAGCATTATAGTTTTGTTACCTCATGTTTTGCTCAGTGCTTGCTTGGTGACAAAGGTTTTTTGAGAGCAGAAAGTAACTGTTTGGTTGGGTAGCTCGTTTGTTTGTACCGAGTAGCTGTGAGGTTTTATACACGGGCTTTTAAGGTGAACAGAATCCCTTTGAAGACTAATCCATGATGTGTTACAGTGTCACCTTGCCCTACTAGCAGTGGGTGTGGGTGAAAGCTTAAGCCATGCTCTTTGAGACTGGGGAGGAGCTGAGGCAAGCTGCTTATTATTTGCAATAGAAATGCATGCAGTGACTTCACTCCAACAAAGGAACAGTGTTTTGCCCTACTTTGAGGTCCTCAGTGCCCAGTTTAACTCAGGTGGAAGCAATCCCAGCCCTACTAGTTTGCTCAACTTCTGTCGGGGCATGTAGCTCAAAGGTATACAGTGTGATGTTAGGGTGCACGGTGCACATAACAGCATACATAGAACATCTAGGTGCTGTTTGATTTTTCTCTATCAGTCTGAGATGATACTGCTGCACGTATATGAAAAAATAAAGGCTTTCATAATTGGCAAAGTTTTATAATATGTAAAACTGATGCACATGCAGGTTTACCTTGCACAATCCCTTAAAATTCCTGTATTTTCTTGCTTGTAATTACTTTCTCCTTCATTTTTTTTCTCTACAACAGCTCTGAAAATAGAGCCAATTTGACAGCATTATTGTGAAGGAGAGTTAGCATTTAGGATACCCTGGTGTTCCTGCACAAATAAGTCTAACTGCTTGAAAATATACCTTGAAACCAGAAATTAAGGAGCATATTCATGTCCATCTTGAAAATTCATTACTGCAAGTGAGCTGCCATTCACTTGTAAAGAGGAGGAGAGATTAATCAAAATACTAAAGCATAGCTGATCTAATTGGCAAGTGTGACTGAAATATTTGCCGTGGAAGAAAGTAAATCTGATTTTGTGAAACATCTAAGCAGATCATGGTTTGGCAGTGGTTTTGTTTCCCTTTGGAATCACCATTTTAAATCCAAGCAGAACCTGGATGTGCTGTGTGAACCTGGAAACAAAATTAAGGGCAAGCAACAAGATCCACAGCTTCTAACATGTGGTGAAAGGAAATTAATTGAGTACAGTGCAGTCTAATGGACTTAGTGTTTGTGTCCATTCCTTGAGTTATTTGGATGCAGTGATTGGTGCCTTATAACCAAAAATTGGGGTTATTAGGCAGCTGTCAAAAAATTATATGAGTATTTCTTCATGGATTTGAGACTCTCTTAAGAAAGGAGAGCTACTGTGTTTGATAATGCATTTCTTTGCTTTGCTGATGGACTAACCTGTTCCTTTTTCACTAGCTGGGATAGTCTTTTGTCATTTAAAATGCACTGGAAACAAAAAGCTGTACCATTTTCCCCCCTTGTAACTTATTTTAAATACTTACACTGAATGGTTCCAGGTACACTCTTCTGTAAGCAGAAGTGCCAAGTCACAGATCTGTGTTGAGTTGTAAGTTGGTCATTTCACATCTAGCAAAGTTCAGGGTCCTGTGGATTGGCATGATGCCATTTTACCGTGGCAGACCTGGTAATGTTTATGTTACAACACCTAACTGAGCTTCTCAAGTCTCCTCTGTTTTCTTAACTTTGTTCAGTTGCAAACTTGAAGCAGCTTAAAGCACGGCGGTCTCAGGAAATTGAAGTTTGCAGGCTGCTGAGCAGCTACAGTGCAGGTTGTTGCAATGTCCTCCTCTCTCTCATGTCTCACAGGGTACTTCATCACTGGTTTGATGTGTAAGTAGGTGAGCCGCTCATGAAAAACAAAATCCTTGAATTACATGCTAACATAATCAAAGGTAATACATTGTCCCTTTGGATCTTGATGGGGTAGATACTCTTCTGGTGCCATGAGCTCTTACGTGAGATCTTGCTGAGAAGTTGTCTTCTCTTTATCTGTGCTACCTTTTGGCAGACTTAACTGAGCTGTGTTTAGGGAAACAAAGACATCTGGGAGACAGTGATGGAAGGGAACAGGATTGTCATCTTTGTAGGTTCTAATATAACTAATTGAATGAAGTGTTTCTGAGCCAAGTTAAAGATAGAATAGAGGTTTGTCTAGTATAAAATCTGCCTGTAAGATAGGAAGGGAAGTTGTGGCTGTAGTTACCTGATCACAATCTGTTGAAATAAGCAGCATGTGAGTAGTAATTGTAGTGCTGGTTTCTCTCAAGTGCACTGAGATCGCTAGCTTCTTTCTCACAGGGCACTGAATGATCATTAAATGCTAATGACTTTTGATTACTGTTGACCTCGGTCAATTTAGAGTTAGTGACCTAGAGATGAAAACCACTGTATCTCATTACCAATTTCCTGAGCTATCTGATCTTTCCTTTGTAGGTCAGTTTTGATAAGAGGCAGAATAGAATTAAAGTTGACCCCTGTCTTAGAAAAGGAGTGGAAGGCTTTCAGGTTTGCAGTATCGTGCTTAGAAGCAGCAACAACAACAAAAGAAAGCAGCTACTAGGAAAGAACTTACCTTTTTGACCCCATGGATTGTCAAGAGCAAAACTTATCACTTCTAGTAGAAAAACAGCCTATCACCTGTAACCTTGAATTTCTCATTTTGTAGCTGCAGGTTTTCTCATCTCAAGCATCCATTTATAACTGTTGTTCTTACTTTGAGCTATGAAGCAGCAAATGAGTGTTTATAGGATAAATTGCCAACTCTGCTCTAGGATGTTTTCTACCTGCAGTTGCCAAACTATGTGTGCAGGATGGTAAAATCATGCGTTTCACGTTGTGATGAAGCATTTCACTTAATTTCTTTCCATATGCACAGAAGCGAATGTGTGATAATTCACTGTTATTGTTCACTGTAAACTCTTTAAATATAGGATGTTTTTTTATACAGTTGTGTTTTCTATAGACTGCCATTCATACAGCAAACATGGCATGGAATTCATAATGAAAATGCATGATAAATGTAAATATTTTTCCTCACTTTAATATGCAAGCTCTATTTATTTTTATCAAGCTGAAAACAGAACTTTTAATTTGAAAAGCAAAACTCCACAGTGTACAAAAATCTTGCAGAGTTATGTTAGTATGTTTGGGAAAGAAACATTCAGTTATTGAACCTCTTACTGTGGGTAAATGGCAGAGGTAAAGCAGCTAAGGAAGAATGTAACAGGAGGAGATGCTGCACTCGGTTTGGGCCAAGCCTAAATTGGTGAGCATGCAGGGAAGGAGGATGTTTATGATGAAATAAATATAGGGATAAATGTTATTCTTAAATACTGTGTTTTGATTTGATTGCTTTGTCTCAAAAAAGGATATTGCTGTAAAAATCAAAAGGGGGCAATGAAAATGTCTGCAGATACAAAAAAAAAAGGCATATTAAAAAGATGAAGGTTGTCTTGGTAGGGAAGCCAGTAAGAAGTGTTGTGCAGAGATGCAAATAACAAGAATGTGAAAATAAAAAGCAATTTTATTCTCTATTCTTCTATTTTATAAAAACTTCTATCTAACTGCTGACTGGGCTGCTCAGAACTCCCTGTATTTATTTCCTTGAAAGCACTAAGAGCGTTCATGGGGGAAAAAAAATAAAAATATCTTTGTGGATAAAAATATTCTGAGGCTTTTAACCTTCATACTTTAGAGCTTAAGATTATCGCTAAGCAGAGTTGGGAAGAATATTTGTAAACAAGCATTTTGCTAGCATACCAGCTATAGCAAAATACATTTTAGCTTCTTTGTTGGTTCAAGATGCAGTTCTATTGATGCTGTTCTGAGAAAGAAATACTCTATTTTTAATTTTTATTTTAATGTGTATTCAGACTTCTTTGATAGCTATCACAGCGTTACCCATCTTTGTCCCTGCTTTTAGTCTTTTTTTTTTTTTTTTTTTAAGGGAGTCCTCACTGAGTGAGACCTAGGGACCAACTTTTTTTTGCAACAAACAGGAATAGTTTGTTTCAGTGCTGCCTATCAGAAACCTGTGTGAGGATGGGTGGTGGGAGATTTAGTCAATCCTACCATGCTTTTTTACTGGAGGAAATCAAGAATAGAGCTGTCAGTCCCCTTTCCAAGTGAGGACAGAAGGGTTGGGATGGAGTGGTTTCTTCCAAGTGATGAAATAATTCATAAATAGTTAAACAGCGTTAAGCTCCTTGGCTGTCTGGGTTGTGTTTCTTGGTTTTGTTGTTTGCTTTTTTGCTTTTTGAACTTGTACACATCATTTTTTAATTAGTGTTTGAGCGAGCTTAAATTCAACGAGAAGTAACGGCGGACAGGTAGATCTGTTAAATATTAAGTGCATATTTATTTTGGTTAATAGAGATGTACCATCTGAAACTGATTTCTTTGGGGGATCCAGAATTTAAACAAAGAATTTTAATAATGCATAGGCGTAATAACAGCCAAGGAAAAGACTTGGCAACTTTACAAAAACAAGAAATATATGCATGTTCTCATTGCCTACTTGGAATTTGTTCCTCAGTTCAGAATCTGATTGTAGCAGCCCACTGGGAACTGTGATGAAGTCTTGATTTTTAAGGAAATTGTCCACTTCATATTTCTACATGAAGAGCAGAGCTCTAAATGTGAGATAGAGAAAAAGCACAACCTATTAGAAGACAAAAAATGAAAATTTGGGGCATACTTGCTATTGCAGAAGGAAGGACTGATGCAGTGTGAGTAAGAGTGTTCCCATCAACCTTGGAAATTCAGTGATTTCTCAGTTGTAAGTTACCTTTAGAAAGGCATAACTATACATGTTGCACCAAGCACTGCGTGCGATATGATTCCTGTGACAACCTTCCCAATGGTTTTGCAGCATATTATGGTCTTAAAGGATAATTACAACTGGGAATGCAGATACATTATGTGCATTTGGATTTAAACTGTAAAATTAATAATTCTTTTTGGTTTTGACAGTTTGTGTTTTAAACACTTTTTAGCTGGGAGGTGATTTCCAAGGGCTTATAACTTGCTCTGTATCATTTGAAAGGAGGATGAAAGTGGATGCATAGTGGCTCAGCCTCATAATGTAGTCCTGTGCTAAGATTTAAGCATGGAGTTTCCTACACCCTTTAAGTTAATACTTTTGGTGTGGTTACTTTGCTTACCAGTTAATATTGATGACTCTGAAGAATTATATTTCTCTCTTTTTTAGATGTTTATAAAGTTCCATTCTGTTAATATATAATTAATAAAGAAAAATGAAAATTACTGGAGAAAATGAGGAATGCATCACAACAAGTCTTCAGAGATCTTTGGGAGAGAGACAGTCCTTGCTCCTCTCATCAGAGACAGGCTGCTTTGAATTTGAAGTTTTGACTCATCTTTCAACAGGGCACACATCTGAGCATGCTTTTACTGACTGCAGTGAGCTGTAAGTCATTAACAGTATGTGTATATTAAAAGAGGAAAACTATTTTACGGGAAAATAGATGGTAGTTGCTGCCAAAACTGAAAGAATAGTGAGTGCAAGAAGCACTGATTCTTTCTGTGCTTTTCTTTTTCCACTTCACTTGAGACTAATAACTGATACATGGTGGTTTGTTTTGGAGCTAATGAAGTTCAGTGAAAGGTGATATGAAGCCTGTGGAAAGGGTCATAACTTTTTCATAGGAACTTCTGGGGTCTGTTGTGGAAGCATTAATACTTTCCCAGTTGCAGGAGACTAGATTTTGATGGATGGTTTAGGAACTGCCAAAGATGGCTGTTAGGCTTTGTGTCAGCAGGTGTGAAGTTTTATCTTTGGTTACTAGGGGTCTGGCTGGCTTTTGGATTTGGCAGAACAAACTTCAGCCATAGCTTTTCCTGTCCTCCTTCCACAAGAGAGCACAGCATGTTTGACATTGTGTTTTGTGGAAGTCAAAGGTATGGTTGATAGCTGCCAGTTTACATTTGCTATTAGTCTTTCCTAGACTGAGTTAAACAGTGGCTCTGTCATTCCGTTTCTCTTCTGTAGCATCTTGGTAACCTTATCTGCTATGGGTGTAATCTTTGGGCTACAGAATTGGCTAAATTGTTTGTTGGGACCTTGCTTTTATTCCGTGGGATTGGGTAAAATGGGTTTATGGAATGAAAATCAAATCTCCCATATGAATCCCCTAACCTCCTCTATCTTTCTCTTGCCAGTTGCAGTGATGAAAACCAGATTTTCTGACATGTGGCTCCTCTGTATCTGTACGCTTCTTCCCCTGTGGAATGGCAAACAGGTTGTTATTGTAACTGGAAGGGATGGAAGTTTACCTAAAGAGGGGGGGAAAAAACTTGCACAAATCCAAGAATACTTTGTATTTCCACTAAGTTCTCTGCTGTGAGCAATTATAAACATCCCCTCTGTGGGATGAGTTTCTTTTCCTTTACCCTTTCTTTTACCATCACAATTCAACATGACAAACGTGGTCAATTTGTCCCAAACGAACCCATCACAGATCAAAAAGAAAAACAAGTGAGAAAGAGAGTAAAAAACGAAATAAAAGCTTGCTAGGAAATATTTCTTTGGCAACTGCATGATCTGCCTCTCCGTCTATTTAGGAACAGGTCTCTACTTTTCAGCCACACCAGGTTTTACCTAACATTTTCTTTTAAATTAACATAGAGAGGAGATAGATACGTGTCTGGAAATAATATTTTATCAAACCACTGCAGCCAAATCTTGTGATGACCACTGCTGGTGTTTTTAGTGTGGAGTTACCTCTCAAGGAGACCTAATAATCTGTGCAGTATCTACACTTAGGCATTACAATTCCAAGATTGTGTTACAGAGCTGTAGCTGTGGCAATTGCAGTTATTTTTTCAGTAAATAGCCTGAGTAGCATCTCTGTGCTTCAGTTTCAGTCCATGGCAGATTCTTGACAGGCATTTCAGCAAGTTCAACTGTTTCTCCACCAGCCTTCCGTCAATTTTTTATTTCAGTGTATGTTCTTGTCCAGCAACACTAATTAATGGATACATTTGCTTGAAGATCAAAGAGGATTTTTTCTTTTGAATTGGAAAATAATTGTGAAATGATGTTAGAATTATCAACCCATCCAGTGCTTTAAGATGGGAATGTTGACACCTAATACTTTTGTTATTCTTGCCTTTATTTTTTTAATGCGCTTTGACCTTCTACCTGATCTAAATTTAATTCAAAGTAAACTAATGACTGAAAATTAGGGTTTTTTTTTTTAATTTAAATGATTTCATTGGCATATCTTATATCCTGTTTATTTCAGAAAGTATTTGTTAAAAGAATCAGGATGTGTTTGCCTCTTGAGAAAATGCTTTCAGCCTGCAGTTCATAAATTGGTCAGATTTGCACTGAATACTTGGAAACATTGACATTCACTCCGATTTGCTTTAATCTGATTGCACATGTAAAAGTTCCCTTCTGATGTGGTGCAGCCATGTTGTGTGTAAGCTGGCCTAATTAATGCTACTTAGTCATTTGGGACCCCTGTCAAAAGCTATTACATTACCTAGAAACATAAGGAGTTAAAGCTAAAGCTGTGACCTCATCTCTATTCATGTTACATTGGAGTAGAAACTACGTGGAAGGGGGTTGTTTAACTGTGTCGCTGTCTTTGCTGCTGCTAGCTGATTTGCTTTCATTTGGTTCCCATATTTATAGCGTGCTCTTTCTGAACAACTGCCACAGTAGGGATTTGTGAGCATCCTAGACACGTACGAAGCCATGCTAATATGAATTGCGTGTGGAAATAGCTCCCGCAGAAACATTCAGGCTCAAAGATGTCTCTACCTGATTTCCACATTTTATCCCTTCCCCTGTGAAATCCAGGCAGCATCAAGGAGAGCTGAAATGCACGCGCTTCTAGCCAGTCAGGCACTTATGTAACTGTGCGTGCAGTTTCCTTTATTACTTAGCACTGCGTACTAAACGAGGAGCGCAACTGCTGTCGCTTTAATGTTGGAGCCGCGTACGTTACAATAGGTGTCACTGTGCGGCTGAGTCCAATCGTTATCAGTGACTTCAGCTATTGGCTCTGCGTGCTGGCTGACTCCATCTGCAGGGCTGGAATATCTGGTCGCTTCGGATCCGCTCATCGCACAAGTTGAGCTCGCTGAGCAGGCGAGCGGTGCTACGGCACGTCTTGCTTGCCTCTGGTGGGAAGCTGCTGCGACAGCCGCGCGTGTGCCTCTGTGCTGGGTGTGCTGCTTTCGGGTGGCTCGCGGTCAGGAAAGCTGGGAAGAAATAAAACTGGCAGGAATGATGGGGATGTATTTAACAATTCAAGTACTGGATCAAACTTAAAGCCTGTTTTTTTTACTCGGAATGCTGGAAAGGTCACCTTGTCTTGCTGGAAAAGAAACTCTCTGCTCTGCTGCTCCGTGTATAACAGCTCACACGTGCATTTTTTAACGTCCTTAGCTAGTCAGGTTATCTAGCTATACAGACAAGTATACTCATGGTAGATGAGAAAGGAAAGAACATGAAATGTCTCACCTTTTTCTTGATGCTTCCAGAGACGGTCAAGAACAGGTCCAAGAAGAGCTCTAAAAAGGGAAATAGCAACAGCAGCAGCAGCAAATTGCCTCCAGTTTGCTATGAAATCATTACCCTGAAGACCAAAAAGAAGAAGAAGATGGCTGCTGATATTTTTCCCCGAAAGAAACCAGCCAACACTAATACAACTGCTGTCCAGCAGTACCACCAGCAAAATCTCAATAACAACAACACTATTCCAGCACCAAACTGGCAAGGACTTTATCCGACCATCAGAGAGAGGTAAGTTCGGGAAAGTTTATTTTTGTTCTTTGAATGGAATGGTGAAAAGTAGTGAGATGCTCATAATGTGTACTTTTAGCTATTCATTTATTCACTGAGTAAAACAGTTCTCTCTGCGGAGAAAAGTATTCTAGTAATGGAAAATATTTTCATATCTGTTTTCCATACAGTGCAGCTGTCTGAATAATAAACAGTGTAAATAAGAATGTTGCTGGCTGCAAGCAACAATGTTGTTGGTGTTAGTAGGTATTTGACTGATTTCCACTTTTTGAAAAGTTTTTGTAATTTTTATACACCTGAGCTTTGTTTTTTCCCCATACATGATGTATAATGTAGCTAAAAACAAAGTGTAATCTGCTTTTCATTCTGCTAGTGGGTAACTTTAAAGTGTTCAGAAATCTGATTTGTTTGTTTTGCACAGATGCACTAGGTACTATAAATTAACATGTTGCCTCTGTTTGTAGAAATGCAGTGATGTTCAACAATGACTTGATGGCAGATGTTCATTTTGTGGTCGGGCCACCAGGTGGGACCCAGCGGCTGCCGGGACATAAAGTAAGCAACAGCTGCATTGTCTGTTTTTTTTTGGGGGGGGGGGCAGGACTGGCAGGAGAGCTCCCACGGTTACACCAGGATGCAGCATATGCAGGACTGGGCTCTTCTGGGGTAGGCGTAATTCTATGCAGTAAAAGGCTACATGCAGTGCTGTCCCTTGCTTTTCTTTGTTTCTTGTATGCTTGTATTGAGGCAGTCACTGCAAAGTTAGGAATGCTGCTTGTGCTGTTGATTAATATTACACTTGAGACTTTCTAGAAATAGTTAACTTGTGTAGTGGATATGAGCGGTTTCCAGTAGCTAATGCATATATACCCATGAGAGTAAAATGAAGCGGAAAATGTGTAATTCTGTTCTTAACTTTGACTTCATTTCTTACTGAAGTTCCTGTCGGTGAAGCCCAGTATGTTCAGAGTGGCTCTCCCACGTTGTTTTTGTTGGCAGCTCTTTTCAGCTTAAAGCATGAAATAAGATTTCCCTTTCTCAACAGTATGTCCTGGCCGTTGGGAGCTCAGTATTCCATGCAATGTTCTATGGAGAACTTGCTGAGGACAAAGATGAAATCCGTATACCAGATGTGGAGCCTGCTGCTTTTCTCGCAATGCTGAAGTAAGCATCGTTCATCTGCTGGATGTATTTTTTTTCATGATGTACCACATACTTTAACTATGACAGTACCGGTATATTAGACTTGCATATGAACAGAAAGAAAACAGTTGCTTGAAATATTCTCCTTTTTGTGTTTCAAGTATTTCAAACTTTTATCTGGTTTTGGTCTCCCCTTCTTCTTCCAGGCACGCATATATTAGGCTGATGTAGGCAGTTGCAAATAATGACTTTGACAGCAGATCTTTGGGCGCATTGTATACTGTAATGCCTATTGATTTGATTTGTTGCCACACAAAGGAATGGAGTTACTAAAAAGATTTGTCAGCTATAAGAAAAAAAAAAAAAAAGAAAACCTCTGCTACACTTCACAAGCATAGCAGAAAGTTAAAAACAAACAAACAAAAAAATCAGAATTGCTGTGTTTGTATGATGGCATAGTTACAACTTTTTTGTAAACTTGCTGTATGTGTGTCTGGTCCTAGGGGAAAAAAAAAATCACACCCTAAATATTGAACAGAGCTTTTGGTAATTAAATTTCTCCTCATCTATCTTACTGATGCATCTAGAAAGTGATAAAAAGGCTGTTGATAAGAGTAGAATGTGTTTTACTCTGTCTGGGGGTGCTTGGGGGTGTCAGCTTATGTGGTTATTTATGTCTGTGATTTCTTCTTGCAAACGACATAAGAAATGCTGTTGTTTCTAAGTGAACACAACAAATTGGTTTCCCTGCTGAGTTGTCCTTGAATGTATCTGTAAACTCTGGTTTTTAAAGAGAAATCACCTATCACAGAACTGCTATTCCTTTGAGGTCACTTTTATTTCCTCTTCAGCTTTAGTAATTGCCATTGCACCCTGATAAAGAGCATACATTAGTACCTGATAGTAATGCTTTCAATATGCTGCAGATTTTATTGCGCGTAATGATGTAATCACTAGCTACTTATTGTCTTCCACAGATTCTTTTGACTAGCTTGTGATTAGAGTGGTTTCTTTTTTTTTTTTTTTTCTTTATATGCAACTCTGGCTGTTCTTCTACAGTGCCACCAACACACAGAGTTTGCATAGAGGTTTTTATAGGTTATTGTGAACGTCAGAATTGTGCAAGTATCAATAACTGCAACAAAAAAGCTGAAGTTACACAGCTATTCTATAGATCTGGAATGTAAAGTAAAGATAGAGCATTATGTCAGTGCTGTGCTGCAGATCCCCGCATTGGGCCTCTCTGGTTTTGCAGGTGTTTTATGCAGGGCTCTGACTTGTGCTTTGCTTTCATATAGACTTTTACAAAGCACAAATACATGATACTTGGATACCTCTCCCCCTTTTTGAATAGCGAATCCTATATCACTGTGACTGAATGTGACATGCCAAGTAAAAACTGAGCGCTTTTTGAATTTATCGTTGTCATGAAGGAATATATTCAGAGTGCAAACCTAGAGAAGAGAATATATCAATGCTGATAGATAGGTCTTGACGAATTATTTTGCCCATGGCAATTTAGGGAAGGATCTTGGAAGACATGACCAGAACCCTGGAATTCTTTACCCTCTAGGCTTTTAGTTTAAAAAAACAGAAGATGACACAAACTTTTTGTATTCATTGTGGACATTGAGCTAACCTTCCCAGTGCTCATTTCTGCTGCTGCAGTGTTCCTGAGCCCACAGAGTGCTCCAGTGCCTGCAAACACTGGAGCTGCCTGCAGCTGTGACTGTGCAGAGATGGGAAAGGATGTTGCTCAGCAGTGCAGCATTCCCCTCATCGCATGATCCCAAGCATGTGCTGCACTGGGCGGAGCCTGGGAGGAGATACGGGCCCATCACTCCTCTCCCCCCAGGAAATCTTCCCCATGAGTGCTGCCTGCAAGTCTTGTGAGTGGTGGGTAGCATAAAGCTCATGATACAGATTCTAAAGGAGAAGACTTCTTACCCATCCCAAAGCAGTCTTATCTCTCATATGGTGATTTTCACAGTCAGGAGGGACCTGCAATAATCTTTGTAAGAAAATACATTGTTACTTTCTTTCCTGGACAGTGAATTCTTCTAGCATAACTGTTTTTTCTCATTTAATATATAGTATGCATACTTAGAGTGAAGATCTGATAAGGTGTTGCAAGATATAACATAGGAAATAGCACATTGACTGATATGCATATATGAATTATTCTCTCAGTGAAATCAACTTGGCAGTTTTCTATAGTTTTATAAATAGAGTCAGAAGGTTGTTAAAATTCATAATCCTGCTGACACATTGAGTTGGTGTCTTTACTGCATTATATCTTAATATTGACTGTTCAAGGTAGAACTATGGTCTCTTGTTAAGCCAGGATGAGTGTGTTATTAAACCATCAAACTCTGTGCTCTAGCAAAATCCTCTTTATAAGAATAGAGTGAAACTGGAATATGAGTAATTGTCAACCAGCATCGAGGTGCACTGGCACAGTGAGAAGTGTGGAATATTGCTGACAGCCTATCTGTGCTGTCTGTTGTAAATCACTGGTATTAGTTTTGTACTTTCATGAATATTAAACTAGCAACTTTGTGCTATTTCAGTATAAAACAGATGCCATCATTCTCTTTGGTACTAGCAGGCAAAGAGAAGTAATATGAGGGAGAAAAGAGTTGGAGAGCAATGAGGAGAATTATAAAACCAGATAGATTGACACATTCAAAATATTTTGGACAGTAAAATACCTAAGGCCTTTGTTGTTACAAATAGCCCAGCTGAAACCGAGTAATAAAGGTTTGGGTTGTTTTTTGTTTTTTTTTTTAAGTTTGTAGGAGTATTCTTTTTGTCCATAACCTCTCCCATTTTGTTATATTGCTTGGGCTGCATCTGCTCTGAGTACAATTTATTGATATGACTTGGAGGATAGCATCCTACAGCTGCAAAAAAAAAAAAAAAAGAAAGAAAATACAGATAAATACATATATAGCTTCAATCATTTCAGGGTAGGTACTAATTCCCCTTTCTAAGTACATTCCGTTCTGCCAAAAATGCATTGTGTTGGGCAACTTGCTAACTAGAACATTTTAATTACTCCAGGGTTGCATAGAACTTCATCTTCACTAGAGGAAGGTGCATTTATCAAGCGTAACCATCAAGACTTGCTTATCCCCATGAAGAGTAAAATTGCATTTGGCATGGTTTTAACACATGGCATTCACCAACTGCAAATGGGGCCCTGAAGCATGAAATATTACAAAGAACAAACTACAATGCTTCATTTCTCCAAGTGATGAATCCTAGCAGTTTAGTCACAAATATAATTTCACCTTCGTCACTTCCACTACACTGCTGTGATAGTAAAAGGCTTTTTTTCCTCCTTATGTGCTGACAGTGAAAGAAAACACTGTATTATTGCAGCTATGATGCTGTAGGCATTAATAAACTTGAAAATTAATTTTCTATGCTTTTTGGGTTTTTTTTTATGTTTCATTGCCTCGTTTGGAAACTAACAAAAAGAGAAACATCAGTAATTAAGAAGATGAGTAGCACCTGTTACACTTTAATAGCATTTCTGTTCTGAGAGATTAGCTAGTTATTAGCAGTAAGCTAGTTTTCATTCCTCTGTTGGTATGTACCTCAATAAATCATCGCCACTGACTATCTTGGGACATTAAATCCAGGTGCCATTTGTAACACGTGTTCCATTACTGTTCTGTTAGCCAAGTAAGTTAGCACTTGAGGAGCTACCTTCTGAGGACGATATTTTGTCATTAGCCAAAGCGTGTACAGAAGGAGAACAGCTGAAGAAGTTGCATTCTTTGTACACTTTACCATTTCTGCATACTCTGTGCACCAAATGAGAAGTTTTTCTCACCTCAGATTTAAGCATGTTCTCTTCTGTGGTCTTACATGAGTGATGATTTTAGCTTGTGTTTTCTTCGTGGATTTAATCAGTGTTCCCCAAAAGCACTACTTAAATATTCCTTCTTCGTAGTTTTGAGATGTTGACAAATGATCCCTTTGCATTAAGCATGCTTGTTTTATTTCAGATACATATATTGTGATGAAATTGATTTGGCTGCAGATACTGTCCTGGCCACTCTTTATGCTGCCAAGAAGTACATCGTCCCTCATCTTGCCCGCGCCTGCGTCAACTTCCTAGAAACAAGTCTAAGTGCAAAGAACGCCTGCGTGCTGCTTTCCCAAAGCTGCTTATTCGAGGAACCTGACCTGACCCAGCGCTGTTGGGAAGTGATTGATGCCCAAGCTGAGCTCGCTTTGAAGTCCGAGGGCTTCTGTGACATTGATTTTCAGACGCTTGAAAGCATTCTCCGAAGGGAGACTCTGAATGCCAAAGAAATTGTTGTTTTCGAAGCAGCTCTGAATTGGGCCGAAGTGGAGTGTCAGCGACAGGAGCTAACGGCCACCATCGAGAACAAGCGCAAAGTCCTCGGAAAGGCGCTGTACTTGATACGTATCCCTACCATGGCACTCGACGACTTTGCAAATGGCGCTGCTCAGTCTGGGATTCTGACTCTCAACGAAACCAATGATATCTTCCTTTGGTATACAGCTGCCAAAAAGCCAGAGTTACAGTTTGTAAGCAAGCCCCGGAAAGGCCTTGTTCCTCAGCGGTGCCATCGTTTCCAATCCTGTGCTTACCGCAGCAACCAGTGGCGTTACAGGGGCCGGTGTGACAGCATTCAGTTTGCTGTTGATAAGAGAGTGTTTATAGCTGGCTTTGGGCTATACGGCTCCAGCTGCGGATCAGCAGAATACAGTGCCAAGATTGAACTCAAACGACAAGGAGTTATCCTAGGCCAGAACTTGAGCAAATATTTCTCAGATGGTTCTAGTAACACTTTCCCTGTGTGGTTTGAATATCCAGTACAGATTGAGCCTGACACCTTTTACACAGCTAGTGTGATTTTGGATGGTAATGAACTCAGCTATTTTGGACAGGAAGGAATGACAGAAGTTCAGTGTGGGAAAGTGACTGTTCAGTTTCAGTGCTCTTCGGACAGTACAAATGGCACTGGGGTACAGGGAGGGCAAATTCCTGAACTCATATTTTATGCTTGAATGTGTGTGGAGTCAAAGCATTTTTTCCTATGAAAAACCTGTCTAGTTCAGACCTACTGACGCTTAGCTCTTTATCTGCAGATATGTGATCAGTACAAGTTATTTGTCACAAACGCTACAGGCAAGTTACTGGCTTGCTGTACTTGTAGCTTCATTGGTGATGAAGTTTAAGGGTAATATTTAATTTTAAACTGGAAGCTCTTATGAATAAGCAAGTTTTGAATGCTTAGTAAGAGAGATACCTGTTTGCTGGCGATGCTGAGCCTTGCTTTGATGCACCTGAATCCCCAGAGGATGTTCTCATATCTTGTGGGCTCTAGAACTCCTTCCACTAAATGCTGTCACCTTTGATCAGTTTTCTCTTTCTCTGTTTCCCGCTCTTTGCTTGTAACTATTTGGGGAGATGGGTAGAAAACAAGGAGCCTTGTTTTATAGCTCTCTTCTGCGTACTCTTCAAACTGAAGAGATTCCAATCAGCTGAGCTGATTTGATCATGGAGGCTAACAGAAGTGCTTCAGTTCTAAACAGAAAAAGTGTATATTTATACCATCATCCTGAGAGATTCTGCTGTAGCCAGCTGTTTGGGGAAGCTACACAGTGTGCTGACCAGAATGCATGGACACAGTGAGTAAGGGTTTGGGCTTGACATGTGACCCTAAGAGTTCATACTCCAGGAATCCCATCTTGAAGGCAAGGAAGTACTTGCACATGTTCAAATTACATACACAAGTTGAAACCTCTACTCTTTTCACCTAATTTTGCTACACTGAAGTTGATTTGCTATTTAAATTGCTTTTCTTCAAATCCTCATTAAATAGACAGGAGTTAATATCTAGCATTTAATGTAGGGCAGTTTTTATATTTTTCTTATTTTCTTCCTAAACATTTAGAAGCATGTGGTAGAGAAACAAAAGAACGTACCGGTCCCAACTTAGACTTTTTTTTTATACTATGAGAATTTTGAAAGAGGCAAGATTCCCAAATGTGGTCATGTTTCAGTTAGTGTATATCATTAGATAAAAGTAAGGAGGATCTCTTACAGCTGCTTATGTGGAACTTTCACTTTATCTGAGTCCTCTCTAAAGCTTCCTGTCATATGTCTGTCATCTCTGGAAAAGTATTAGGGTTCACAACTCTTTCTGAGAAGGAAATAAGTATAAATAACAGATGTAGGTACTATTTAAATACAAGGAAATCTTTCACCCTTGCACTGTGACACTTGTATCTCAGAGGGACTTATTGTAGTACAACTCATTTAATCTCCAAAGTGGGTTCTTGTGTGTGTGTTTGTGTATGCACGTGTGTTTTAACAAAATTAGAGGACCAAATAATTATTAAGGCAGTCTGAAGATTAATACATCAACACATGAATGTAGCACAACCCTAAATTGACTTATCAGTTTTGCAATGAAAATCTATTTCCATAAGATTTCTTATCAGTTTGACACTATTACTCTTATGTGTTTCTTGACAGATGGAACCCTGGCCTCTGGCCATTGTTAAGTGCCAACACTTTGCAGTGTCCAGAATATCATCTGAGATGAGAAAAACTGGAGTGTAGATAACAAACACTTTATGGCCAAAGCTCAGTTCTTTCCTCTGGGTAATAAAGGAGAGCCAAGTGGAAAAACTACCCTACAAGATCTATGCCTTTCACCCATCTTACTGTTTAGTGTTTTATATACATGCGTGTGTGTGTGTAAGCAACGTTCCTTCTAAAATGTAAATACCCTCAAAATATGGTGATTTTTTTTTCTTTTAACAGATGTACATAATCCAGACTGTTACTGAAATTTAAACAGAGTGGTCCATGGAAAACTCACAGAAAGAGATTTTAAAACAGCCGCCAGTTAAATATATTTAGATGTGCAGCCTAAAATAAACAAAATGTGGGGACTGGAGAAAGAGTTGCTCAGGAGACTGCGAAAAGGAGTCTAAGATTATCGTGAGGTAATGGTCATCTACCTGGAGAGAATGTTTTGAGCAGCAATTCCATTTATTTAAATAGACTTGGAAGCAGAGCAAGATGCTAATCAGCCTGCTAAATTTTCTTACAGCAAGTGGTTGACGCAGATGTAATAATTCGGAGTGAATATCAGATTGACAAGCTGCTTGCAGTAGCAAGCTGCATTCTGAGTTAAGGAGAAAAAAAGCATGAGGTGCCTCAGCTGTTGGGACAAATCAGTACTGCACTGCTATAACTAAGCTCTGGTTCTCACTTTTAATTTTGTTGGGTTTTTTGCTTGTCTGCAAATAAAGGTAAGCTATCTGTTACGTTGGCAGGAATAGATGGTAGGAGATTGGAATACTGTATAGCTGTATAAAATTAGCTATTATTTAATTATTTTTATTTGCTGGTTTTATTAAATCATTTTGACGAAGCAGGATGAAAGCTACCTCTAGCTCAATTCCTCTGAGTCCCTTCCAGGTTTTAGGAGCTGCTGCATGTAAAGTTGTTTTTTAATATGGATCAATAAACATAAGCACTCCGAAACAGCTTTTGAGCTTGATTGTGAGTCCTGCTTGATGCTGACAGGTGCTGTTGTATTGAGAAGGTGGCTAGTTGTAGTCCCCTTAGGACATCCAGGCACTTAAGTAGCTGTCCACATGTAGATTTGGTCAGTTTAGCAGTAGTATCTAAGCTTGAACACATGGATGTTTTGCAAGCATCGGCTGTATCAACCTGGAATGTAAGCATAATGTCAGTAGAGATAACTTTTGGTAGATTGTCTTAAACTGTACCTGGCCATCTCTGCTACTTGTATGTTTGATTTTCCTGGTTAGGGGAATCTGTGATAGGGAGTATAATGTAATATACTTTCTGCATATCTGAAGTAGTATTTAAGTAAACACTTTAATTTCTACATGCTTATTGCACTGAACTGTTTCATTTGTTGTTTGTTTTGTTTTGGTTTGGTTTTTTTTAATGTAATTAAATGCAGCTAACTTCAGGTAACAGCACTCGTTTGTGCTGGAGCAGTGTTTGATTTTGGCAGGCTTACAGCATTATTTATAAAGGACAGATATATAAATATGAAGTACCTCATGTTGAATGTTATTGTACTGTATCTTCAATGTCACAGTGCAGATCTTGTTGGACTCATGAATGTGTATAATCGCATTAAACCTACAAATAAAAATGGTTCTTAAATGGTTGCTTCCCGCAGTACCTTTGAATAACAAGCTGTGAAAGCCTTTACTTAGCTGTCTTTTAACGATTCCTATTGTACAGTTGTGCACAGATATTTGTGGAGCTTATGTATTCAGAGATCTTTCGATCCCCAAAGAAATAAGTCTGAGAAAAACAAGGAAGAACAATGAAAATGTTAATCAGTTACATTGTAAAAGGGTTGACGATTAAGCTAATGAGCTAGGGTGAATGAATTCATTTATGTGCTTTATGAAAGACCTTGTCTACTAGCATTAATATTTTAATGCTCTATTAATATTATTAAGTATGCGTAGATGAAGGGGGAGGGTCTCGATTATGAAAGACACTTGGCACAGGAAAGGCCCTGGTTTTCAGTCTCTGATCTGTCTGGATAAAGGACGTGATTAGTGTGAAGAGGCTGTTCTTTGCTGGAAAGTTCATTATCTAATAGTATTCAGAATTCTGACTATTTTCTTAATATTTTTTTTACAGGATTTTTGAGTCTTCACTTTAAATCCTTTTATTATCAGTGAAGCTGAAGCCCCACTTGATGTCTCTGTGCCAGGACCTCTCATATATTACTAGCTCTTTGTGAGAAGTACTCCACAGTGCAATATAGAGGCAGGAAAATTTAAACGAGGAAAACTTCCGAAGTAAAAACTTTAACTTCAGACATTATCCAGAATTCTGATTAAAGCATGTTTACAGGCATCAAGATTATAGCTTTTGGTAAGTTTTTTCTAAAATTCTTGCTGCTGTACTTAGTACTGCTGTATACTTGATCCAAATTTCCTTTGGTGTCCAGTGTTTCCCATTAATTTTGAAGAGACCTCAAATAGGAATTGTACATTCTGTTCTGTACTAATGATGTACCATCTCTTAATTGGGTGGGGAAGATAGCAGTGTGATTTGGTGCAGGACCACATCTACAGCAGCAGTTAAGTTGGTTATGTTGTGGAAGGATATAGGTCATTCTTCTTTTATCTTGTCCACTTAGTTCTTAACTTTATATCCAAGAAACTGAGGCTGCCAGCAGCAGCTATCTCATCCAAAGGGATGTTCTTTATTTCTGGCTGAAATGTAAAAGAAGTGCCAGGACACTTGCTTTGGAAATTAGTGTGAGATAGAGCTGTGTTGGTCTCTTGCACTGTGTCCACTGATGCAGAGAAGCTAGTTTGTATTTGCACGAGAAAGAAGAGAGTTTAAAAATGGCTGGGAAACACTACTGGGATGATATGGGAGGAAGAGGAGTCCAAAAGCAAAAGTCGGTGCTTGTCACAGCTGAAATCCCACTAAGTGAGGCTTTCTGCTGCCATTTAGTTGAAAGCTCTTGAGGAGCTGATAGCCACTGCTTCTCATGAAGGGGAAGGCCCACCTACAGACTCCTTGTGAGTGCTTAGAAATCCAGAACCCAGGATTTCTTGCCTTTCGGGGGCAAGAGATCTTGTACCACTGCCCTCAGCAAGCCCATACCTCCTTAGGGAGGCCAGTTGGGACCTGTAAACAGGGAGGGCCTTGTTGGACACCCCAGACTCAGCACTCAGGAGGATCCAAGGTTCTGGAGCCAGTTCCTGGCACAAGAGTGAGATGGGGACTTCAGCCTATCTCACTGGTATCTGGGCACTGAAAAGCAGTGGCTTTTAAGCCAGCCTATTCTACCATGCTCTTGCAGGCAATCAGTGGGAGGAGGAATACCTGCTGATTTCCTGAAGGCAATGAAAGGAGTTGCTTTTTCAAACACGGCAGTGTGACTGTGTTCAAAATAAAATTACAAGAAGGCTTTTTGGCATGCTGTTCCATTTCCACATGTCTGAATTTATTTTCCCCCTAAGACTTCCTCACAAAGTGAGGCATTGGCCCAAATGAAATCAGTCAGAATTGCCCTGGTGACCCTGATAAAGCCAGGATTTTTGCTTGCAGTTTCAATTTGAGTGATTATTCTGAAAACACGACACAACTGTAAAAGAAAGGGAAAATAATTTTGAAATAACACCATAATCTGATTATCTGAAATAGAGGTAGAAATATTTCTATTAAATTTTACAGAAAGTCCAACTCATTGGGAGATTTTATACTTTCTTGCCAAAGCCTTCCTGCTACTAAGGAAATGCTTTGTCTTTAGCCATGACTCTATAGGAAGAACAGTAAATCTGTATGAGGCTTTATATAGACTTTTTACAATTTGCATTTGAAATTTGTAGCACGTAAGATACATAATATGGCTAGAGTATTGTTAAGATGAGAAGGTGTGTGTAAATGGCTCATCATCTCTTCAGAAAAAAGGAAGAACAAAACGAGCTATTTTGCTTGCAGGCACTTATTTTGAAAGAGCTTCTTGAACTCTGATGAATTTGTGGATAGCATCAGAAATGCATTTATATTAAGCCCTTAATTATAGCATTTTAAAATTAACTTTCTACTTGTTTTCTATAGACAAAGATAACATAGTTGTCCTTTGGGAATCCTCCATCCCTCTCCAGTGGAGCTTACATTTGAACACATGCTGGCAGATGCAATTTTCTAGGTTTCATTTTTAAGCTTTGCACACAGTCAAGTTATGTGATGCTTGGGAAACAGCAGTGTTTCAGGAGTAGCCCTGGCTGTTTTCAGTCTAACAACAATCAAGGGATTTCCTGGGAGATCATGCTGTGGATAAGTACAGAGGAAGGGTTTCAGTCCTACAGAAGGAAACACCTGGTGTTGACTCATGTTGACAGCACCCATGTGCTGAATATCATGTCCAACAATTCAGCAGCCATGCAGAATTGAAAGGCATAAACTGCCATGGGAGACTGCTGCATATGAAGGCAGCAGTGGAAGGTCCTGGGTGCAGGGCTGTTTCACATAAGCTGATATATGTGTATGTATTTCAGTGTTCCCTAGTCTCACTTTCTACTTATTGGTTGTTATTACAAGGGAGAAGCAATATTAATTTTTTTTTTAGGGGTATAAAGATTATAGACTAATTTATTCCTCTGTCTTTTACAAAGTGAGCAGCCTCAGGGGCTCAGGGGAGGTGGTGTGAGACAGGACTCTCAGATACGCTACAAGCATGTGTGGAAGTAATCTGTTTTCTTATGTCTTGTTCTTAGGAAGATACCATGCAATACAATAAATTCACACAGAGCTGGGATTTGACGCATTCAGTTTGTTTCTGTAGCATGACAGAATAAAAGTGAATAAAGGAACCAAGTGGTATTTAGCTTAGAAATACTAAATTCTGCAGAAATGGCAGAGCATAGGGAGAGCACAATATAAAGGCATTCGCAGACATAAGGATATTGCCCTTTGCTTGCATTCTTGAGCTAAGGTGTGACATGTTCTCTTCTTACCCAGCAGGGCATACTGCTAGTGATACTCACATCAGACCCCATTAGTGCTTAGGGAGAAGTGATGCAGAGGGGACAGAAATGAAGGTCAGAGATCTGGAATATGAAGGAAAAGTAATCAGAAAGAAAGAGCCTTCATCACACACACGTGATAGATAGTAAACTGGCTGTGGGAGTATTATTCAGGGATCATGAGAGTCCAGTGAACAGAAGATTGGGTATACAGAGTCATAGCAACTATTTAAATGATTCCAAAAAAGTTGCTTATGCTTGAGGCCTTTCTAGGCATTTAAAGGAATTGTTTTGCTGCCTTAGAGTGGAGGCTATACAGATGGTTTACCTTTTTTTTCCTCCATGCTTTGTAGAGTTGTTTCCTTACAATACATGCCACATAAGCTGTTTTTCCTTCTCAGTGCTGGGGTGTGAGCAAGCTGTCTGACTGTGCCTGAATGTAATCATCAAATATAACCTGTACATTTTGTATCACTCTCCTACATTTCACTCTATCTAGTCTTTGTTGGCTCGTAATAAAATGACAAAGGGCTGACAGAGCAGGAGTCCCCAGACACACTTGGGAGGTGATGCTTTCTCTACATTTGCACTGTTTCCAAGGACAGCAGAAGCAAGGACCTATGTTACCAGCTACTCTTGCCAATTTGATATGAATTGGGTGTGGGCTCAACGTGCTGCCTTTCTTTTGGATTTGCTGGGGCACACGGGATGGCCACTGTGAGTTCTATAGTCTGTGTCACTTTTCTGCCAGCTGTGGGGTATGGATGATCCCAGGACTGTTATGAAGGCTGCTACTGTTTGGAGAAAATATAAACTGACAGAGTGAGTTCATACTGGGTCAGCTTTTCATGGTATTTTGGGGCTGCTATTATGAGCTTTAAAAATCACTGAAGTGCAGCATGAGATATTTAAAATTTGGGGTTTCTTCCAGCTCATGACAGCCATTTTTGTTACCGTTTACAGGCAGAATAGTCCAACAGAGCCAAATGTGAAAGCTCAAACACTGCTGTAGACGCAGCTTTCCTCATTGTTTGTCCAGGAGCTAGATGTGAAAGGTAGTGTTAACCCTTGTGATATGCACTGATTCACTCCAGCCTGGCAGCCAGAATCAGATCTGAGTGCCCAGGGAGATACCCTTTGCTCTGAGCACTCAGTGATCATGAGTACCAACAAGGGTTGGGGGTACTGGGAAAAAGCAGAGGCTTAAAACTGAAAGTCAGAGCACTAAAGGAGATTTGTGATTTGTAAAATCAGCTGAAAGATGGTGTGCTGTGGTGATTCCTGCCTAGAAATTTTGAGTAATGCAATCTGTGGTCGCCAGTTGAAGGTGATTTTCAGGTAATGAAATAAGACTCCCAGCATCAGCAGTGCTGAGAGCAAGCACCTACTCTTGTTCACCTAAGAAAGTTGGCATTCAGCGTTCTGCATCTGCTTTTGTAAGAAAAAGGAGAGTTTCTTGTCAGCACTGTTTAAAAAAAAAAAAAAAAAGAAAGAAACAACTGAAATTAATTGAGTTGTGTTAGTGTGACTTCATGTAGGGGGAGCATCTTCAGATTGAAACTTAGAACTATGCAGCACAGAAAGGATCTAGCACGTTAGATTACAGTAGGGCTGATGGATTAGTAAGGATCCCCTATCCATAATTTCATCGAGCTGGGACAGACAGGTAGGGGAGAAGATGATGTTCAC
Source organism: Phasianus colchicus (assembly GCF_987193195.1). NCBI lineage: Eukaryota > Metazoa > Chordata > Aves > Galliformes > Phasianidae > Phasianus > Phasianus colchicus. The sequence continues at coordinate 12,914,097 of NC_143437.1, read as the reverse complement.
AGAAATTCTCGCATAGGCAAAGATCAGGACAAGTCGAATGAAGAAATCAGCCAAGTTAAGGGAAAAGATACCTACCTTTGTTGTGCTGCTGAAGTGGCTGTGTGGGTGAGGTGCTTTTGCTGAGCTGCCATTAAGACACCATGGTTAGAGAAACGAATTACCCTCGGAAGGCCAGAATGGGGTCTTTTAAAGGTCATTATCAGAACTAGTTTCTCATCAATACACTATGTGATTGGAGGAAAAGACTCAAAATTGCAGGGCTTTGATTGCTGAGGGGGAAGCTTTCAACTGCTTCCTGCTGGTCTGTCATTTTGTGCTACCCCCAAATGGCCCAGTTAAATTGATGTCCTGTTTCCCATTCGCTGACCACAAAATCAGTCTTCCCCTGTTAATATAGGAAACATTTGTACATGCTAGAAACAAGAGTGGCTAAAAAGTAAATACAGTAAAGAACTCAGAAGTGTTTACCTAGTGACCAAGGATTTTTCTCTCCCCACCGGCACTTCACAATATTCAGCTGTGAATTTCATTAGAAAATGCAGAGCCTCATGTCTGCATTAAGAGAATTTTTGCACAGATACTGTTCCAAATAATGGCCTGTGAGTCTGGTTTCTCTGTGCTTGCTGATTTCTAGCAGCTAATTGAAAGAAAAAACAAAGGCTGGGAGAGATGCAGCTGTTCAGGCAATAGGATGTCATCGCTGGCACTGTGTGACTCTGAGTATTGCTGCTATGGGTTAGGTCAGCAGTGAAAGCAGCACAACAGCCCTGTTATCTCATGATGGCAATCCTATGAGAGAGTGCCTAGAGCCAGGAAGATCTTGGCAATGAAGGGCAATTGGTAGCTGAGGCTCAGAAAATATGTATTTTTTAATTTGTATGGGTCTTAGATATTCGCATATGCGTACACTCTTGCATCCAGAATTGAGTCATGCTGCAGATCCTGCCAGTAAGGGCATTTTGTTAAAGTCCACTTTCATTGTCAGATTACAATAAAATGTGTAGACTGGATGTGAAATGGTGCATAGTCCCCATTTATCACTGCATTGGTGCAGAAGTCCTCCAGCAGCAGAGAGGACAGATAACTGGAAATCCTAAAACAAGAGTCGGTTACCCAGGAGTACCCTAATAGTTGTTTCAAAGTACTTTGACACAAATGGAGAAGAGAGAAGCAGCAAGCCCTTTGTGATCTATATCATTTGTTGTGAGCAGAGAAGAAAAATCAGCCCTTCTTCCACTGCTGTTCCCTTCGCTCCATGTCTCTATTTCCCCCCACCAGAAAAATGGGAGGAAGCTGAGCATCTCTGCAAAGCACTTTGATATCTACTGATCAAAATTGCCCTGTAGGCAGCAGGTATCAGGCCAAGAGCAGTGAAGCTCCACTTTTCCTCAGGCAGCCCAGCCTGCAAGTGCTCTCTGAGACTAAATGTCACTAAACTGAGAAAAAGTAGCGCTACTGAAAATCAGGATGAAAGTGGCCTCAGATGTAAATCCTTTCTAAAACCTATGTAAGCCTCAACTGCTCTAGTTCCATCACCTCTTCCATTATAAATGAACTACCAGCCAAAAGGTAAATAGAAATGCAAAATATCCCCAAAGTAAATATGTTACTGTCTGTTAAAATAAGTCCATTTAGATAATGTGAAAATATATTGAAGAAATGGAATCTATTCAGGTTTATGTTTAAAGATGAATTAATGCAAATATTACAGGTTTATCCTGCATTGCTCTCTTGAGAGGATTCGCTGGGGGAAGCAATTTGTTTCTTTTTAGCCAAGTTAGTAAGCTTTGAAGCTAGTGAGTTGTCTGTCTCTGCCAGTAGCCCATTTAATCTTGAGGAAAAGTGTCAAATGTAAGTTGGCATGAATAACTACTTGTGTGTCTGCACACCATTGAAAGCTCTGGCAAGAAGAGGTCTTCAGTAACCCAGCAACCAGAAGTACAAAGGATATTGGAAATAGCACAAAGAATTTCTGGAAAAAAAAAAATTATTGGCTATTAATAACCCACATGGAGCCCTGAAGAGTGGAAAAGTCATGAGGAGGTCCTCCATTGGGCTATTTTTATTTTAAGATGATTAATGCTAGGCTAAAGGCTCTCCTTAATTGCTTTCTGATGGCCGCAGGTGAGGATGATGTCAGTGAGAACCATCTGAGGGAAAGGCCATTGCAAGTGGCTTATTTTCCAGACATTCTTCACAGTATTAGGGATGTTCTCACGTCCCATATACCCAGGCCACTTAGGGAGGTGGTGGAGTCACCATCCATGGAGGTGCTCAAGAAAGGTGGAGATGTGGCACTGTGGGACATGATTAGTGGGCATGATGGAGGTGAGTTGGTGGTTGGACATGATGATCTTAGTGGTCTTTTTCAATCTTAATGATTCCATGATCTCCTCTGGTACAAGTTACTGCACCCTTGGCTGTGCTCATAAAATGTTTCTGGAGCTGCACTGGAAGTGGATTATGTAAACGATCTGGGTTTCATATCTTTTAATTTCTGCTTGTGATGTTTTGCTGACTTGGTGTATAGCATTGCTCTATGGTCAACTTGCTGGCATAGCTGAGCAGGCAGTAGTTTGTGATGGCTGGGTGATGGAAGCAGGTGCCAATTATTGACCATTTTCCCTTGTGGGGAAATTTCAAAGCTGATGTCTGAATCTGTGATGGAGCTTACAGCTGACTCCATCTTCACCCCAGAACTGTTCTTCCGATAGCAATTTTTCCACTTTTCAGTTACAAATGAGACTCAATCAGCAGGGCTCCGTTGAACTGGTTTACAAGAGCTCTGCACAGCATCAGCTTCTTTTTGCCTGGAGATACCAGCCGTGGGGTATCAGCTGCAACGAAAATCTCTGCAATGTGAGCAGCCTGTAAAGCAATCCAGGGAGGTCAATATGCATCTGAAGATAGCTCTAAACAATAGCCAGAGGGGGAATATAAACTGTTTACTGCAATTGGATTTGTACTGAAATCTACTGATGCAAAATTCATAACCAACATGAATTAATTTGCTCCTGATCATTTCCTACAAAAACTCCAGCTTCTCCCCCTTCCCCTAATGATTTCTGCTCAACAGCTGTGGATTTGCAAACCAAACTGGTAGTACCAGTGCAGACGTTTACATTTCAAAACAGCAGTAAAAACAGTGAACTAAGTTGCCTTTGGAATTTCAAAGTCGCTGCCAGTTTATCCCAAATTAAACTTGTGAAGTTTTTCACGGGCTATGTTTAATCTTTGAGCGTTTTTCATCTCATTATCACCTGTGAGAAGTATTAACCCTTTTTTTAAAGACAGAAAAGTAGCATAGTAAATCTGAGACAGCCCTGGGAATGGCCCTGATTAAGAAGCGTGGTGTGAGCCTCAGGAAGGCACCTGCCTTTTCCCCTTAGCTGAATCAGCTGCAAGATCTCAAATTGGTTTTCCCGGCGTGCCACAGAATTTAGGTCAAGTTCCCACCGGGGACCAAGCGGTGAGATGTGCAATGTTTCTTCTGCTCGGTACCAGCAATTCTGCAGGAGAGCAGAGCTGGGCACTGTTCCTGTTCCTCCTCGGAAGAGTGCGGTGAGGGCTGCAGTCAAGTTAATGGCTTCTGCAAATGCACTCTTAAAGTCAGTTTATGTAACGACCTGGAATATATATCTTTGCTCATGAAACAGGAGCTGGTGCTGTTTTAACGACTGGCCCATGGTGTAAATACATTCCTAAATTCTTTCCTCGGATAGGCCACGTGAAGGCTAGTGAAGTTAAGGAGAGCTGGGTTGGTATCCAAGGGCAGAAGTTGGTTGCTTGTGTGCTTAAGATACGCTGAGAGCATTAGAAACCAGACACGAGAAGGGAAGAGCAAATACGCCTATTTACCACATGAAAGAGCTGCCTCGCAGAACGAGCTGCAAAGCGGTTGGCTAAGGGCTGCGCTCAGCTTGCCTCTCCCAGCTCACAAGCTCACCTGTCCTCTCTGCCCTCATGAAGTCCGCAGTGAGCCCTGGGGTGCCCCTTAAACAGGCCACTCTGCGGCAGGGAGGTTCAGATCCACGTGCTCTTGTCTGAAGAGCAAACATATGTCTAGAATGATGGTGCTTGTATGTTTTTGTAGGTGAAAAGCGTCAGGATTAAACGTTCACAGTATTTACTGGAGGGACCTTTAAATCACGTCAGAAGGAAATGAGGTAAAAAGGTGTTTTACTGACACAGATATTTGTTTGCTTTTCTCTTTAAAGCCTGCCTTGCTGTGGAAGTTTATGATAAGCAGCTGGTGTAGCAGAGCATCCTGCCTGTAAACACTGACTTTAGCATGGTTCCTCTGGTTGACATCAGCATTCAGTACTGCTTCAGGAGGACCAGCTGGATTCACTGCTGGGTGCTGGTAAGCTGCAGGGAAAACCTTTGCACCTGGCAGTGGGGAGGGGACAGCAGGCAGGAGGTTTCAGAGGCAACGTGCTTGCGTGATGGGTGTGAGCAAAACTGGGAGCTGGCTCTTCTCAGGCTGAGTGCAATGAATTGATGCAGAGGAAAATCACCTATGCATGAGATTAGATGTGAGGAGGATACCTAATATCGTGCAGAATCTTATACTCCATAATGACTCTATTGGATGCGTTGTAAATTAGGGGGCTAGTTCAGAACTCAGAATGGTCCACAAAGCCTTCAACTGTGGAATGTAATGCAAACTGACCCAAATGACTGATAGCTGCTTCAGGTTTAGAAATCTGTGTGAACTTTGTGGCAGCAGTTTTAATAGTTGGAAAGTTGTCACGTCGAACCAGAAACTATGCAAATAGGGTGGGAAAAGAGAGACCGTTCCTCTTGACTGGAGGAGATCCCTCCAAAAGTGAGATTGCAGGAGCAGTGAAAGGGGGAGGGATGGAGAGCAGCGCAGAGGGATGGAAGGCCTCATTAGCCAGAGCACCATCCTCTGTGCGCAAGGCCTTCCCAGCAGCATTAAAAATATATCAGGTCTAAGGCCTCAATAAGTGATTTCAAAGGAAGACATGTAGCAAAAAGAGCTCAGTAATGCAGCAGGTACTGTTGGCCCATGTGGCTACAAGCCAGGAATGGGAGGAGTGTGAGTCCGCTTCTGCAGGAAAGTTATAAATAAAGGATCAGTGGGAAAAGGAAGGTGTAAGTCCTGAGGCAGCCAGAATTTGTTTAATGTTTCTCAGGACTTAACACTAATCACAAGCTAAGTTTACACTCATGATTCCCCCTCCCACACCTCCAGAATCTTCTGATTTATAGCCTACCAGACTCCTGCGCTTTTCATGAGTGTGATGTACGTGAATGGAGCAGTCTAATATCTCAGCTGCTCCCAAAGCCTGACAGTGTTTTCTCGCTGCTTCTCACTCCAATAAATCAAAGTGGTCAGATCTACAGAGTGCATAGCCAATAAAATTCCTGTGGTAGGGAACGGTGGCTGTTTATGCATTTCTACAGCTGTGAATCTCCTGGATGGCATTCCTGATGATTGAATGCCTTGCAGCAGTTATATAATTGCAAGAAAAAAAATCACTGGTTTGCCAAATTGCTGAACCAGAAGGGTTTGCTTACTAAAGGACCAGAGGGAAGAAACTGAACAGGAGATGTAAAGCTGAAAGGCTTGGGCTGTGATCAGCATTCTGATCCTTTTAGGAATTTGTTGAGGCTGAGAGCAGAGGGGAGTTGTGTGGTGAAAGATGGGGTGAGTAATTAACCATGTCTAATTTAGTCAATGAATATCGCTGATTGGGAATTATCTACAAATGGGTTTTTGTGTGTCAGATATTATTCAGCATCTCTTTTCTGTGAATAATTTTTAGGTTGTAGCTTTATCCTGAGGAGTTCATTTGGGTATTTGTTAATTAAACACTGGAGAAGGGAGAGCACTAGCTCACAAAAAGAGAATCACACAAAAGGTGTATGTGTAGTCTCATTGACTTCTGAATGTGTAAGATGGGGAAAGTTTGTTTGATTTGAACTTTCATCTTTGTCTACGCTTTGGAGAAGTCGCCTTAAATCTTGAGAGTATTTAAATTTGAGGTACTATCCAGTCCTACCATATATTTCTCTTGTGTGAACCCAGGTTTTGGGGCTCTAAATATCTATTTGTCTGCACAAGATTTGCAGATGAGTGTTTCATACGTGTAAACAGATAACTAAGCCTATTGCATTGACTTACTACAATTCTCACTCATGAGAGTGAGAATGGGAGAGAGGTAAATCCCTCCCATCCCTTCATTAAAATTATTTCCTCTTTCTAGATTATATTAGAGCTTATTCAAAAAGGGCAGTTTCCCCTAAAATGTTTGCAGTGGAGCCTAAGCATCACTATCCAATTTTAAGATCTTAGTAATGTTCTTTAGTATTCACTTCCAAGGCTCTGAGGAAGACACAGGTGTTCTTTAGCATGCCCTCCTGGTGTACCCTTGGGTAGATTAATTGCTCGGAGAAGTTCTGTTAACCCTGTCTTGCAGCTGAAGCACATTTGGATGATAATCACTTGTGATCATGTGGCTAAAATCTCAGACACTTGTGTCTCAAGAACTGCAGTGGGAGTTAGGAGCGCACATGCTCAAAATGTCCAACTCTACGCTACCTCCATCCACAAATCCAGTGTCACAGCAGAGTACAGAATATAGTCATCTGCAGATGCTGTTGATAGAGTAAAAGTGCAAGACAAAATGAAAAATAAATGAGAACATATTGCTTAGGTGAAAGACTTTATGGGACAAAATTTGAATTTTAGTGGCAACTTTAGAAGCTTTCAACTCGATTTCAACAAATCAGTTGTATTTTACCTGGCTCATTTAAAATGGTATCCACATGTGAACTGCTTCTCTGGACAGCCCCTTGGGGCTCAAGACAGAGCAAAATGTCCTGAGTTCAGAGAACTCAGCTTTGTGGTTTGTTTTGTAGTAGGAAGATAGAAGGTATGTTCATTCATAAAGCTGATTTTTTTGGGGGGGGGTGGGGGGGAGGAACCATTCAATTCTGTCTTGGCATGTAGCATTCTTGTGCAGCGTTCACACTCCAAGTAGCACAACTGGCCTTTCTGAAAGCCATGTACTCTGCTCAGCTTCTGGACCCATGTTTGCATCTCGCAAGATGATTGCAAATGCTCTTTTTTGGTCTGTTTCAGTGCTTTCACTTAGTGGGTGGCACTCATGGCAGTGTGATTACTTGGAATTTGAGGTGAGAATGCCCAGCCAGAGAGATCAAGTAAAGGCAGAGAAAAATTAGCAGCACTTTAAAGTAAGAAAATCAGGCTTTTTGTGAACAGCACAATTGCTTGTTTGTGTGTTGCTGAAATGCAAAGGTACTGTTAATAACTCTTTAAAGCTCAACTTTTTGAATAATCTTCATAATCATCACCCAGGACCGCAAGGTAGTGATTTGTGGCTGCAGTGTATATGGCAGAAAGCTGAGCTGCTTGACAGAACATCAAATGTTTGTAGCATTGAAGTTTTATGCAGCCACTGCAAAATCTTTCATGCTTGAAACAATGATGAAAATTGATTGTCAGCTGTGAAATAAAAATCACATTAATTCACTGTAGGACTGTTTTTTTTTTTTTCCCCTCATGTTTTTCTTTGTTTAAAAACGTGACCTACCCTTGCACAGTTCACTTACTAACCTTGAGTGCTGTGTCAGGTTTTAAAAAGAATAGATCTCAGTAATGGTGTATGTATTTATTTCATGCTTCACAACTGTATGTTGGAATGTGAAGGGAGGGATGAAAAAAAAAAAAAAAATAGAAACAAGAAGGCCAGTACCCATGTACCTCATTTTGACTCTCTGTTGAATATGTAATATAAAGACAGTGTATCTGCTGTCTGGATTTCCAAGGGGAATGTTCAACGTAGAGCAGCTGAAATGGAAGCTGAAGTTACTGTAAGCTTTAGTTTCCCAGCAGTACTGCTGCAGGTAATTTTTCTAGCTATAAATCAAATGATCTTTAAAGCTGGATGCTGAGAAACAGAAGTTTGGAGATGATTTGGCTTGCCATCTCCATCGCAATCAAGTCTTGTTGAATGTCTTGTTAGTTACCTCCACACCTGCTGTTTCCTATGCAGAGTCCTCCAGGGTGTACCAAAGAAAGGGAATGAGTAGAGAGCAGGAAGAAAGGTGAGGCTTAAACTATTGTCATAGACTCTGTCGTGGGAGGTATGCGTGTCTAAGGGAGGCTGCATGTAGCTGCTGCTGCTTACAGAGCCCAGCAAGCACACTATGTGCATGCACCCAATCGTGGCTGCGCATCTGTGGTGCAGTGAGCTGTGCTACGGGGTTTCCTGAAAGAATCTAGAGATCTAGTGGCAGAAAAATACTTAGGCTTGGAGAGGACCAATTGGTGAGACTTTGGCATACCAGGACTGAAGCATATTGAACTGCTGTTGTGTGACACCTTGCTGACCGAGGAGGTGCCTACTTTTAGAGTTCATTCCAGGAGTTCACAAGTGGGAAATCTTCTCATCAGTCACAGGAATGGGGCTTAATCTAGGCAGCATCCATTTTGCAGCATAGGTAATATTTTGTGGCGTTTGGTTTTTTTTTCGCTTTGTTTTGTTTTTTGAGAGAGAAATGGAAGATAGCTTGGATATGAAGGAGACATCCCATCATTACAGTGCTCTCAGTGGTCCCACTGTGAGTGCTCCTTCCCTCTGCAGGCTATGCCACATGCTGATGGGAATTCAATTCTTTCCTACTAAGCTATGTTTTATTCTCACCGCTGAGTATTTGCAGATCTTCTCATCCATTTGCTTAGCAAAGTTATGTTCTAATATCCTGATCATAGTATGAAGCTGATTAGCACACACTTACACAGGCAGCATCAGACACAAGGGAACCTTTCAAAGATTGTTATTTCTGAGGAGATGCTGCTCAGCTAGCCACAAAGTTGGTGGTATAGTTTGATACCTCTCTACTCTCCTTCCCCTTGCTGCTGTTGCATATTTTCTGTACCACCTCTGGCAGAGAAGTGGGAGGTAAGACAAAGAAAGGAATGAAATACAGTCCAGCAAGAAAAGGTTATAAAAACAGATTGTGCCATCCAAATGTGCTGCAGCTGTGAGTGCGTTGCATAGCTGGAAGTGCTGCCTGTTGATGAGCTGTGTCACCTTATCTGTTCCAATGCTTTGTTTTCCATTGTTTTGCTGTACTTGGAATGACAAAGATGGCATTAAGCCATTTTATCCTGAAAACACAAGCGCTTAATTTAGATAAGGCTTGTTCTGCTCCTTAGCTAGAGGGGAGAATCCTGAGCTGGAGCTTCACAGGATCTTTCTCTGAGGAAGAGAATAATTTCAGTTGGGTAGGTGGGTGTTGTCTACTCAGTGTTAACTTATCCAACACTCTATTATCAATCTCTTTGCACTGTATACCTCCAGTGACACTTTGCCCCATGAAATCCGACATTTCTACTGCTCCTTCAGACACTCTGCATCTTGGATGTCAGGCAACAGGTCAGCCTGCTCCTGCAGATAGCATAATTCCTGAGGCAGTCCCCTTGCAGTGGGGTGTGCAGCATGGCAAGGGGAGCAGTAAAGAGTAAAGCAACATGACAAGGGCACAAGCCAGCAGCTGGTATTGCTTTACTTGTGCATCTGTATTATACGATTTTAAATGATTAAACTGTCCCACAAGATAGCTGTAACTAAGTTATAAAAGGTCTCATAAATGTTCCAGCTGGTAGGTAGCAGACTGTGAGACATAACTAATGGTCAAATGTATACTCTAATCAGTCATGAAATATTATATTTAATTCACTTAGGTTTACTTGAGAGAGACTTGAAAGATCGGCCAAAATATCCTTCAATTTTGAAACTTTTTTTTTTTGCTCAGTTCATAAGCTCTGATTATCGAAGAGCTTCATATGTGACATTTCAAACCAGAACACATCTGGTTCTTGTGGCTTAAACCTTCAGTAATTGTATAAATGAACTAACAAATTGATCTTTTCTACAGTGATGCCCCTTATTCTCTCAATAATCTTTCTAGGAAAGCACCATAACTGTAAATAAGAAGGCCCATATCTTAGAAGCTTTGGTTTTCTGTAGCAGGGATTTTTATTTTGATAAAGGTGCAAGTTTGTCTTGTTTGTTTGTTTGTTTTTTATTTTTTGTTCTCCTTAACTGTCCTTGCAAGCAGGCAGGCTTGATTTTAGAGGTGTTCTATTTCTGTGTCACTGAAGACTGATTCTGTGGATGGCATAGCCTGCAGAATTTGCTCCCAGAGAGAACTGTCTGTATCAGCACCATCTCGTGCATGTTGTATGTGAATAAACTGCTCCTAAAAGACACAGAGGTATCATGCTTCAGTGAGTGAAAGGCATTTTTTTGTAGTTGTTGATTTGGAAGGGAAAAGTATCCACTGGAACAGTTGCCCTTCAGAAATCAAGTTCACTGCATTGTAACTTGTTTGTTCTTCGTACTGATGATCTTTAAGGATGTTGCATTCTTGCCTTCCTGAGCACACTGCATCCCCTGACTGCTGCCTTGCGTCCCACAGTTTGGTTCCTGGGGTTTGCAATTGTGCGTATGCCAAATATGTAAAGGTGAAAGAGATCTTTCAGATACGTGGGGAAGAACCAGTCCCTACCTCATTCTTGGTGGAACTTGTAACCCTGGGGAAGGTGTGTCTCTCGTTGTTCTTTCTTCTGAATTTGGTTTTGTTGCAGCGGAAACTGGTGAAAGTATTCCTGTAAATATCCTAAGATTACATGGATAACAATGATACATGCCCTATTACACTGTGAATTTCAAGCCCTTCAGCACTGATGACAGTTGGAAGGTTGAGGGAACTGGGGAGAAGCATAGGTTTGCCTTTGGGTTTCAAGGGGTATTGCTCCAGGCTGGCTAGTCCTGTGTGTTAAGGGTGTGTTCACAACTGGGGCACGTTAACCACTCTACTGGAGAGTGTCAGGAAAAGCTCCCATTGATTTATTCTTCAACAAAAATTGCTTTCTTTCTAATGCTTTTTCTTTGTAGAAAGAACTACACATAAAGTGTTCAAATTTGCAGAGAAAATTGAATCTTTTTCTTTGTTTTCATTAAAGTCTCAAGCAAAAAGCACTTAATGTTTTGTGCTAACAAAAGTGCAAAATCAAAATAATGTAATGAGGCTAGCAGATGCTGTGCATGTACTCTGACAATAACCACAGTTATCAGAATGGGCAGGCACTTTTCTGCACGTAAAATCAATGAATTTTCTGTTATTTTAACAGGAATAATCTTTTGCACTTTGTCTTCTCGTGCCACGGGCAGGCCAGCACGCCCTAAGAGATTGTGCAGAACACTTCATTAAAACAAAAAATGAGGTAAACTGTCCTAATCAAATCTTATCTGGAATTAATTTCTATCTTAATTCCTTAAATGAAGAAAATATTTTTTTTCCCTTTCACTGCACTTTTTCTCATTAGATTTTATAACTCTGAATGTTGTTGCTCCTACAAAACCCAAAACCCAGTCTAATCAGGCCAAATCCTTGGCCTCAATTACACTGCTGAAATGAGTTCCACTTAAAGTCTCTTCTTCTTTTTTTTTTTTCTAACCGCAGAAAATACTATTTAGGTTTTAAGACAGATTTTAATTTAAGAAGAAATAACAAATCCAGCATGGACTCTTCCTGTTTCATGTTCAGGAAAAGGCTTAATTTAGAAAATGTTATCCAGAAAGATAAAAGCTTTGAAAAGCAGTTGGAATTTTTATTAGAAGCTGATTGTTATAGGTAGAGAATCAAGCAAAAATACATTATTAAAGACAAAGCTTTCTTATTGGAGATCTCATTGTCTAAATTGCAAAATGGGTAGATTAGCAATCATCACTGTTGCATCAAATTCAAGCTTAATACCCTGCAGAGGAAATTACAAGAAAAAGGAAAACTTAAATTTTCTATCCCAAATCAAGGAAATTAGTTAACTAAGAATATAAAAACACTGGGGCTCCATGTTGGATACATCTATGAACTTTCTAATTCATGCTCTCTTTTAGCAGGGTCCATTCCAGCCACATCAAAGACTGTTTAAGAAACTTCACAGTGGTCAATCCATAGGAAAATGTGCCTGAACACAGTTTCTGGCCCTCGTTGTTTAAAGCTCGCTTTCTGCTATTCCACCTGTTACATGTAATACGTCCACACACACCACGCACAGAACCCCCTCTAGATGTTCAGTTTTGCAGCACATTATGTTCTTTCTTCACACTTTTTTTGGAAGCCTGCTATGCTGCTGACCCGATTTCTTTGTGGCATAAACCCCTCAGGCTAATAATGAACTATTGAAAAGAGCCTCTCCTTCAGTCATTTTAAAATCAGTTGCTTTTCATCCTGTTGAGTGCTTTCCAGTTATTATAGTGAAGTAGAGAAGCTCGTGTGACCCTTCTGAAATTTATGTATTTGCTTTTACTTCCAAACTATTTTAAGAAACCTTTCTTTACTTTAGATTTTTCACTGTATCTTTTTCTGGTTTTGGTACTTCAATACCTGACTGAGAATTTACAGAGAGGCAGAGAGAGATGAGAACAGAACTAATTTAGCTGTATGAGAGGGAAGGAAGTTCATTTTCTCACCCCAGAGAACTGCCTTCAAGCTCACACCTGATGGAAAGAGTAGGAGTTCCAGCAGATGAATGATTCTAGCCCAGAATGACTTCACCTATCTGAAAAAGTTGTTTGTCAATTTTGTCTAAGCTGCCAGGTTTCCCTAGAAATAGTGTTCCAGCTTTTCATAAGCCTGGAGACATTTTTGTCATTTCAACATCGTTCAGTCTATTATATCCTGCCAGCCACGTCTAGATAAGCCATAATGAAAGCTGCTGCCTCTGTTATATACCAGCAACTACTCTGTCAACAAGCTTTCAGTACCATGGCCATTACAAAAACTCTAAAATTTGATCTGCCATTGATGATAGGCAAGTTTCAATTTGTGGCTGCTAGCCTGCAAAAAAGATCTCCAAATGGCATGTTGCAGGCTGTGATTTTGCATCCCATAGGATGGTGTTCCTCTCTTCCTTCCATTGTGAAGGTCATTCCTCCAGATCAGAAATTACTGTTGCTCTAAGGGACACAGGGAACAGTACAAGAAGCTTAATTTAAAATAAAAATACAGGCAATAGAATAATGTTGCAGGCCTGCTTCTTTCCTGTTATTTAACCAAACCATTCATTTCTCACAAAGCTGGAAACCAAGGCAGCATATTTGAGAATATGCTCTTTGTTGTTCAGATTGGTGCGCTGATGATGATTCCTGCTTTATTTTTAGTAGGAAGTATTCTTTTTCTCTACTTTTGCTTTGCCTTTCTTGAAGCAGAAAAGTACTTACTGACCACCTTTTAAAGATTTTATTTTCACCAAGCTTTCCTGAGACTGTAGCTGTTCAATATTACAAATCCACGTATCCCAGTATTGATGTGTCTGGCTCTTAAAAAGCACAAGTTACAGTGGTGAGCTATCTGATTAAACCAAAATTAAGAGCTACCTTGAGGGCTTGAAGCCTTGCCCTTTGTAAGATTTAATTCCGTGGTGTCACTAATCAGTGTCCTTTAAGTTCAGCGTACATCCTATGCACGTATCTTTTCAGCCACTGGACATCATATATCGGTTTATGTTGTTGTCACAAGTTAACAGTGCAATATCAATTTCTCAGATGCAGGAAACTCTGAACAGGAATCGTTTGCATTTCTAGTTGAGCATCCAGGAGACAAATATGGTGAAATGAATAGCCTTTTAATTTAATTGGCTTCCAATGCGAGCCTGAGAATAGAAAGAACAACATATTGCACAGTTACCGTAGAAATGATTCAGGTCAAAAGCTCAGCATGCAGACCCTACCTCAGTCACCGCTGCTTCTGTGCAGTAATTTTTTAAATTCTTGCTGCATCTTCATCAGACCCCAGGAAACCAGATCTTTCAGCGTTAGTATTCTCAGTGGAGGTGCTGGGTCACTTGTCACTGGTCATATCATGCTATGGAATCCCTTTTTAAAAAGCTGCCAAAATGAAAAACTGCATTGTATTAGTGTTCTTCTGTATCAGCAACAAGAATAAGATTGGGCCAAAAAAAAAAAAAAAAGTGGAAAGAGGAAAAATCTGTTTTCTTCCCTCAGAAGAAAAGAAGACAGAATAAGGCAAGAAGAAGTGGTACAAAATGGATAGTAGTCTGCCAAGAAATCCTTTTTCAAAAATGCCTTTCTATTACAGACAGTTAAGATTTATGTGCTATTTATTGGAACCAGCCATATTGAACGAGACACAAGAAGGGAGATAACATCTTCATAATATTCAAAACTCCTACATCCTTTTGTTGGTAGAAATAAAAAGATACAGCTCTTCTAAAACATTAGTTAGCTGTGGAGTGTCTGAATGAACACTTAAGGCCTTCCACACAGTGATAAATGTAGAAAAGGGATTTCTTTGCTATTTTTGGACTGGCTAGTGTGAGATCTGTGCCGCTTCTTCAGCCAGAATTCATTCATCTGTGCTCGGAAAAGTTCAGAACTCCTCCTCTCATCTGATCCCATACAGCTATGTGGTACAAAAATAATGACACACAGAATCACACACAGAATAGCCCGGGTTGGAAGGGACCTCCACAATCATGAATCTCCAACCCCCCTGCCACAGGCAGGGCCACCAACCTTTCGATTTAATACTAGACCAGGCAGCCTAGGGTCCCATCCAATCTGGCCTTGAACACTTCCAGGGATGGGGCATCCACAACCTCTCTGGGCAGCCCATTCCAGCACTTCACCACTCTCATAGTAAAGAACTTCCCCCTACATTCAACCTAAATCTTCCCTCCCTCAACTTGAAACCATTTCCCCTTGTCCTGCAGTTATCTACCTTTGTGAAGAGTTGACTCCCCTCCTGTTTGTAGGCTCCTTTTAGGTACTGAAATGCTGCACTGAGGTCACCCCGCAGCCTTCTTTTCTCCAGGCTGAACAAGCTCAGCTCCCTCAGCCTGTCTTCATAGGGGAGGTGCTCCAGTCCCGGATCATCTTTGTGTCCCTCCTCTGGACCCTCTCCAACAGCTCCCTGTCTTTTTTGTACTGGGGGCACCAGTGACATGAAGTACTTGCATATGGAGCTGATTCCACTGCACTATGGGGGCCATGTTAACCTCCCCTGTAATGTTTGGATTGTTGATTTTTAAATGCACAATAACTCTTTTTAAGAAGTCTTAAGCGGTCAGTGGCATTTTTGATATTTCCTAGGATGCCACAAAATTATTAAAAGTAACCATCCTATTGAATCTACAGTTTTTCTCCATTATGATGTACGCCCTTTAGCTGCTCTGCCAGAGTGTGTGAGCATAGACACTCCTCTCTTGTTCCAAGTGCCTGAGATGCCATGCTAGCAACTTTCAGAACACCGCGCTTCCCATCACACTAACAGTGTAGATGCCTCAGAAAAGCATTGTTTTCAATAGCTGTGTAAATGAATTTATGCAGAGGGTTTTCAGGCTTTCCCAGCAGCAAGGATCCAACCTGTCTGCTTCCCGCAGAGTTCAGGTGGGACATGCTGCACGGTGCCTCCGTGACAGAGGAATTGCTGATGTAACCATCTGGAAGATGTGCTTCAGAAGCAGCGTATTAGCTGTGTTCCCAGGAGGCTGCGTAGGCATCCCATGAGCACTCTGCACATCTTCGCTGCATTCTCAGCACTAACAGGAAGGCATTGCTATGAGCAGACGCTGAAAGCCAGGTGTCACAGGAAAAGACCCAATGGTTGGGCTGTTTGGAACAGTAGGCAGGGATAGCCCTCTGCAGTGAAGGCGAAAAGGGCAGATGTTTGAAAGAAGTTTTTCTTACGATCATTTCTGGTGATGGGGAGTCTTGGAGCAGGTGTGTTCAGAAGAGGTTGAGATAGGGCATGTTATTTAAAGAGGTTACTGTGTGGTTACTGCAGCTTAGACAAATATAACACCGCAGTAAGCATGGTTAATGCTGCATGCAGCTGCTTGTTGGTGATTAAAGCAATTACTGTTTGGTCTAGGCATAGAATATTGGAAGTGCTCATCTGCACTGGGGTGAACAAGCAGAATCTGTGTGTTTTTAGTGCTACCACAGAACGGTTGCCCTGAGACAACATGCTGTTGCAGGTTATGTGAAAGTACACCCCGAAAATCGAGTGCACCCCACACGTAGCCTACATTGTTTGCCGTGGAAACAAATCCTGCTTGCATTCAGGCTGTGGTAAATGTGAACGGGTATTAATAAAGTGGGCTCATGCTGGTTGTAGGCTCTGCCTTGAATTTACACTCTTAATTAATCTGAATTGATTTCTCTCAAGTACTCTTATATAGACAGCCCTCACATCAAAGGGATTAGCCGCCAGTTTAGCTCCATTTGAAAGGGTAACTTGGGGGAAAATTAAAGAAAAACATGAAAGGGGAAAGCTTCAATACCCAGGTGAAAAAGTGCAATCTAGGGTCATTTGGGGACAGATAGGATGGTTCTGTGCCTGTAAGGTAAGACTGAACACTTTCACCCACATTTCAAATGGTTGCTCTGTTTAACTAGATCCGAAGAGGGAAGTGCTTTTCACTTTGCAACACTCCTGGTAACACTGTGCATTTCTCCCTCTTTGATAACTGATATTCCTCAAACAATATTGGAATGGGAAGCACAGATTTTCCTTTTCTCAATACTCAATTCTAACTGTTGAGAAATGATCTGCCAACAGAGCCAAGCTTTGCCTAGGATTGTTTTCTCCTTCCTTTGGCTAGATCCTTGTTTCTAAGCTCTTTGCCTGTCAGGGGAAATCCCCACATTCTTTGAATATTGGTCAGGTGGCATCAGGTAATGCAGTGTCATTGCCTACCTGTAGGGAAGAGCTTTCTGTAGAAGCAGGTTTGATAATTATATGGAAAAGAGAATGTGTTTTCCTGCAATGTGAAATGTTTCACACCTGGTCTGCCCCTGCTCTGCAGTATGCTAAATAATGCATGCATTTTCTAAAGGATATTAAAACACGACTGTAAAAAATGAAACTGAGAGAGGAGCTTGTATAATGCACTACATTAGGGAAAAAAGAAGTCAGTGAGAATAAATGGAAAAAATGGCTGTGTCAGCCCTCATGAAAATAGCACATTTTCCTCTTAATCTCTTGATACATGGAACAGGCAGTTCTGCAGAGAAGCTGTCCTGATGCTGGCTTGAAAAAGAGAGGAGGCTGAAAGAAGGTAAAGCCTGCTGGCTGTAATCTGTATGACGGTGAACACAAGGGGATTATTTCAAAGCACAGAAAGCAGTGCTGTGTTTGCTAAGGGGGTGAAGCATTCAGCAAGGGGGCTGTGTGCAGCAGTTCTCACCCAACAGCCTGGAAAGCACTGGCCCTGCAGAGTTAAGGGCAGAGCAGGGCATAGCTGCTAGGAGCTGCTGCAGGTGAAGGGGATAAGGGGTCAGGTGGAAAGCTTCCTTCATCACCACTTGAGAGACAAGGGGGTTTTCTCACAGCCATCTGCATCTAGCTCCTTTAGTCACAGGGGCTTTCATCTGTTGATTTCAGAGTCTGAAATCCACCCAAACTGAAGGAAAATACAGAGAAATCCATCTTTGCTGAAGGAAAAAAATAAACGTGAGCAAAGAAATGCCACCTTCTTCCCAAATCAGCTTTAAACTGGAAGACAGCGCAGCTACTTGAGTAGAGTAAGTCTCAAGGCAAGAAGTTGCAAGGTGGGAATGGTGGTGGGATCTCATTCAGGCAGTACAGTGCCTGACATCTCTGACATCTTTTCTTTGTATGTATATTTGTTGTATATTTGTATATTTATTTTTGCTTTTCCTTATTGTTGATATTCCCCTCACCAACTACCTTATTCTCCCGGCTCTGAAAACTGTGGTTTTCAGGATGCCTCTGTAGCTTAGAATCAATCAGAAATCCCTGCAATGAACAGGGATGCCTACACTCTATCAAGCTGCTTAGACTTTGACCAGCCTGACCTGGAATGTCTCTGGGGACAGAGCATCTACCACCTCCCTGGGCAGCCTGTTCTAGTGCTTCATCACTCTTATTGTAAAAACCTTCTTCCTTCTTCTTTTTATCCAATCTGAATCTCCTCTCATTTAATTTGAAACCATTTCTCCTTGTTCTATCACAACAGACCGTGCTAAAGAGTCTGTCCCCTTCTTTCTTATTGTTCCCCTTTAGATACCGAAAGGTTTCGGGTCTCCTTGGAGCCTTGTCCAGGCTGAACAGCCCCAGCTCTCTCAGCCTGTACTTACAGGGGAGGTGTTCCATCCCTTGGATCGTTTCTGTGACCTTCCTCTGAGTCTTCATGGGCCTTGGCTGATGTGCCCCTCTTGTTCCACAGGGACAGGGACGTTCCCCAGGTGTGTTTTCATCTCTACAGCAGTTTTCACACAGGCCAACTGCCCTTGTTAGGGCTGGTGTGATGGCATTTCTCAATTGCTGAGGACAGGGTGGCAGGAGGAGCAGCACAGGGATGTGACTGCTATGTAGCAGTGGGGACATAGCAGAAGAAGATCTGATGAGGAGGGATGGAAGTGAGAAAGGGGGAGAAAGTCTGCAAATGGGGCAATACACTTGTGGCTTTCTCAAGAGTCCCATTTGGTAAGAAAACGGATCAATGGGGGTACTCAATAGCTGTTATGCATCTTTTATGAATGATTCCTTCCAGCTGCTAGTTAGGCTTGTAGGCTACTGTTACCTTTTCAGGAAACTGGGTTATACTGACAGGCACATCTATTTTATTTTATTTGACTTTTTTTTTTTTTTTAATTTTAGTTTACCTGGAGCTTTAAAAAATATATATGAAATTGTAGCTGTTCATTTGGTAAGGGTCGTGCTGTCTCTCACAGCAGGAACATGAAAGGAAGTACAATGAGAAAAAAGTGCATCGCAGCCTCCAGGCGCACCATTCTGAAACACTGATGTTGCTTCTCACAATTTCACCGTAATTACTTTCTAAAAAGATAAATTCTGCCTTCCTGCTTTTGGGACCATTCCCAGAACCAGCTGCTGCTTGCTTTGAATCAGCATGTCCAGTATGGCATCTATGTATTGTGCAAATTTTGATCCTAGACGGGAGGTGGAAAATTTAACAGGTCTAGCGCAGTGTAATCAAAGATTTATAAGCAGCTATGTATTTTTAATGTGTATAAAGTAATAAGAGCTGCTCAGTAAAAGCAGAAATGTGACATTAAATGGTTGCTCCTGCCAGTTTTCCACAAGGTATTATCACAGCATCACTCCAGCAGCAGGATTGCAGTACTACATCCTCCCAGAAGGAAGGCAATGGTTTGATCGGGCTCCAGTGAAGACCATGAGTATCCAATCATTGTTGGCCCTTCCCTGGCATAGCTTTAAAATTAAATTCAGCCAGTCAAGCCAAATGGCTGATCAAGAAATGTTCTGTAACACTTCCTTTCATCTCCTTCCCATAAAAGGCAGCTACAAAGCTGCTATTTAAAGGGTTGGTTGTGATCGCAGCATTGTTAGCACAGAATGGATCTGTAACCCTCTGGCCTGGTGTACTGCTTGGCAAGGGAGAAATGTTCTGCCCCTTCTCTTCATATATATCTTCCAGTGTATTAATCTGCTTTTTCAGTGTTTTCCTTATGCTGAGTGTCTCACTTTCTCCTTTTGTAGTTAGTTGCTAGAGAGATGTATTCCCCCTTACCAGCTAAATCAAGAATTTCCCAAGGTTAGGGAAAAACTGGTGCTTCTGAGGAATAATTGAGTTAAGATTATTTGATGGAACCTCTCCTTGCTTCAGAAAGGACAGCTGAGGCATATATCATCTCACTACATCATCATTATCTGAAATGTTCAGATCATTAGTTAGTCTGTTAGGCTGGCAGTGTTTTATTTTCAAGTTGGATATGAACTTACATATGAATGTATGTAAAGCTCTGTGAGTATATTAAAATTGTTGTGAAAAGAGACTAAGGTTCGTTGCAAGATATCTTGCAAATTGCCTGTTGGAAATATTGGCATACAATCTGGACTGGTTATCAAATGGGTTAAAGTGGCTGATAAGAGGCAGGACTGTACCTGAATTTGGTCTGACTTGTCTTACCAAAAGTTTGTTTTAGACATGGAACAAGAAAAAAGCTAAAGGCCAACAGCTGGTTTCTTGCCACATGTCCTGCCTTAAGTGATGTGTTTTGAGAATCCTGTTGGTGGGGAAAGTTCTGGTATGTGTTGCTCTGCTGAATGCTGGCTGACATATCCCTCACGGTCTTTTCTGTGGCACAAAGTTTGGTTCACTGCTTATAATTTGAGGAACAAATATTGACTATTCAGTGCCCAAAGCCTATTTTCTAGTCTTGCATCTTTATTATTCTCCTATTGTTTGCCTTCAAGTAGTCAGTAATACGTGGTTTTGAGTAGTTGTGGTTTCAAAATTGTTAATTTTCTGCCATTCAGCACGTGAGTTGATATGCCCTCCAGCTTCTTCTCTTTGGAGCACTGGCATCCTGTTCTGCTCACGTGTTTCCTGGGAGAGAAGTAAGCTTGTCTGCGTGGCCCTGGCTTCTTTCTACTTGGCCTGAGAAGCTAATCTTTACTATTATTGTCACCAATTCAAGCCCATCCAAGTCGCTGGCTTTGAGTATACTTGAAATACTGCTCCCACTGTTTCAGAGACCCAGATGTACTAGCCTGAAACATTTATGCTATTAAAAGAGCTGTGAGAAATGTTGGATGAGGCTGTTATTGACTTTGCAGCCAAGATTTCACCCTTTTATTCTAAGACTTTCTTTCAAACTTCTGATCAGTCCATGAACTGACAGATTTATTTCCCCCACCCCCAAAATCTGATTTGCAAATATAATGTTTCACCTGAGACTCAGGCTGCAATTGCCTCTGATTGGAATAGTGTGAGGGAAATCAGGCTGTCTAAGTCTTTATTTTGTATCATTAAATGAAATGCTAGGATTACTTAAAATATCAACCAAAATGTCACCGGTTTATACCTTTAGCACATCATTCATTAATTGTTCTTCGGTATTTCCCTGAAGGTGGAAAGTGTGTTAGGCAGCAGAAAAGAAACAATGGTCTGATCAATCACGGGCTCCTTGAATTGCAAATAAGAACCAGCAACTAGCTCAGCAAACGTGTTCCCACCAGTGTCTGTAACGCTGAACTGTTGAGCTTTCTGCAGCTCTCTCATGTCATTCTTGTAATTCTTTACATAACATACATGCTTAAATCTTTTGCACTTTTTTTTTTTTGACACTGCCAGTAAGAAAACATAAGAATGTGTGAAATTGAATGCAGTTTGCCCCCAACAAAATGGTACTCTTTTGAGCTGTAGAGGCTTTTGAAGTAGAGATGCTATACCTTCAGATCTGGGCACTGTCCATCATGTCAGAGCCAGGATGACATGTCACTGACAGAAGCCCTCCATTAGCTCTCTATTGCACCTGAGTTACGAGCATTATCTTTCACGTTACGGCAAGAAACTAGTAGCGGTCTTAGGAACAGAGCTAAGATGCTGATGTAGTCAAACACTTGACGTTCTTACAGCTATCTCCCGAGAAACTGAATGTGTAGCTGGGTGTTATCCCCCTCTATATGTGACTTACAAACACCAGTGCAACTAAACTGGCATCTAAGCACGTCAATGTCATCATTGCCTCTGTGACACAGCTGTCATGCCAGGAGCTGCCAGAAGGGTCTGCCTTAGCTGCTGCAGAGACGCTGCGGGGAACATCTGCAGCTCCCCATGGTCTCCTCTTTCAATATGGAGAAATCTCAGATGTTCCAGGCACAGAGCAGCAACAAATAATGCCTTGATTCCCCAAGGTTTTCTTTTTGCCATCTGAGAAATCATCTAACAAGTTTCTGCCATGTGTTTGAAAGAGAAGCATTCAGTGAGTTATGTGAACGTTCCCCTCTTCATCACAGTCTCACCACCAGATTGAGTCTGAATGTCTTCTTTGGAACTATGCTTCAGGCAAACCAAAGCCATTAAGTCCTACCTGGGTTCCTGGTGGAAATGTAAAGGACTGGGGGAGAGATGTAATGACAGGCTGGATAACTTAATCTTCTGCCTACAAGCACATTATTACTACTAACGTAAAGTTCAGCGTAACATGGTTTGAGCTGGTGCACCCAAGCAAGGCGAGTTTTGTTCAGCAGCACTATCTAGTTACAGGTGTGCTGCTGATGGTTTTAATTTTGTTGAAATCTGGGTGCTGAAAAGGGCTGAAATGTTTTGTTTCTCTGATCTTGGATAAGGGCACGTTTAAGCAGAAAGCCTTTGGGACAAGGCTTTTCCACACCCTTTATTTTTTACCTAAAACATTTATGACTCAGCAATTGATGAAGAATAAAATTGGATAGCAACAATCAAATTCTATGTAAAGTGGTTGTAGTTGCCTATTTTTAAGACTGTT
Source organism: Phasianus colchicus (assembly GCF_987193195.1). NCBI lineage: Eukaryota > Metazoa > Chordata > Aves > Galliformes > Phasianidae > Phasianus > Phasianus colchicus. Next base: position 12,891,772 of record NC_143437.1, on the reverse strand, counting down.
TTCACACATGACTCTGTTATTTAGCTACAGTATGCTTCCTGCTCAGGCTTTCCCAGAGATCTATGCTGTGTGCAAACACAGAAGAACTTGGAAGCTGCTAAGCTTTCCAAAATGTTAATGTAAACAAGTTGTGTATGTAGGACTGGTGAATAGTTTCTCGGCCAAATGCATACTGAATCTGGTTAACTGATTAATTGGCTAATAATTAATTGCTATTGGATTTAGGTGTGCCCACGCCACAAGAGTCTGGTTTGCAGGGATCAGTAAGCGTGGTGCTTCTCTTTGCAGTGAAGGTGTCTCCTGAGCAGCTGCTCTGTGTTCAGAAGTGAGCAATAAGTGCTTCTGAGGAGCAATTCCCATCTTATTTTAAGCAATTACCACAGGAAGAAAAACTTGATGATCTTGTAGTACCTATCCCTCCATAAACCAAACCCAGACATCATGTATCAAAAACAACACGTATGAATTTTGCATGTGGGTTTGATGAGACTGCAAAAGTACAAGCAGCAGCAGAATGTTCCTATTGGTAGTATGAATACTTCTCTCATCCTTGGCCTGGATGAAACCTCCTCTGAGATGTGATTTTAATTTCTGCCCAGTAGCACAGGCACTTGTTTCTAGGGAATCTTCTACAGGAGCGGGGTTCACAGGGACTGTGCTGTGTTCTTTAGATGGAAATAGCAGCAGTATTGGTGCCAAGAGACATATTTGTGGCTTACCTTGTTGGTTTTTTTTCCTTAGTTTCTTCTCTCGTGTCTGAGACTACATCATCTGGGATGATGTAGTTTCAGCTTTGTCCCTTTTACTCGTTTTGCTCAAATATGAAAATTTGCAGCAGTTCTTTCTTGTCAAGGGAAAGTTAAAAACAGGTCAGGTTATGCACAGTGCTTGTTTGCCACATAGTTCATTGTCAAGTTACACAGTCAGCCCTCACAAGCAATGCCCAAGGCAGCTGCCTTGGTATGTATCCATTCATTTGGTTTCCTTCAGTGTCAGGTCAAAGAATAAAAGGGTAATGTGTAATTAGAGAAATCATGCAAACTGGCAGTCGATACTGTTCCTATAAACTATATTGTGTTTTAAAGTTAGCACATAATTTAGGTTATATTAACAGCCTCAAACTTTGTTTTATGTTAATATTTCTTAACCTTCTTTGTAAATACAGCTCTAAACTGACCAAAATAAGAACATACTGGAAGAGAACTGAAACTTCTTTATATCCAATTTTGGCACAATGTGGTAGACTATGAATGCCATCTATGATCACTGTGTTCAGCTAGGGCCCTGCCATACCTAGACATAACAATACGATTTTCAGAATCTTCTTACAAAAAGCAATTATGGGTGACATCCATCGCTGCAGATATGTATGTGTAGAGATGCAAGGAGCTTCCAACAGTGAATTTAATTAGCAGCAAGCACAGAGTACTCAGTGACCTGCAGTGCAGATAGCATGGGTCCCATCCAGCAATATTGGTCTCCTTCTGTAAAAGGGTGCCTAAACTGATGCTGGATCTGTGCTTAACTGACAGTCCACCAAGGCAGTTGGAAACTCCTAACCTGGAAGGCTGAATCAGGAAATGTAATGTCAGTAAATCCAATTCTGTACTGAGAAACACCGTAGGCAGTCTTGTAATGCTGCAGAATTATCCAGGAGGAGCTCTGTGCTAATGCCAGTAGTTTCCAGCTACTTCTTTATCGAGATCTTAGTAATCAAATCTCTGCTACGCAGAGTAATAACATGAGCTGATGCTCCTAATGCTTTGGTGCATAAGGACAAGTAGAGTCATGGTTTATAACTTTGTATGAAAGTCTTATGGTCCTGTCTGTTGTCTGTGATGAAGGAATTCCTTTCTTGACATTGAGGGGACATTAATAATGAATTAAACAGGTTAATTAACTTAATTTAATCAAGGTTTGCAATGCTAAACTCAGATTCTCTGTAGTTTCCAAGTTTACCGGAGAAAGCTTATTACCTACTTGGAACCTCTCAAACCGAAAGAGGTGATAATGAGGAGAAGGTAAGACATGCTTTTGCAAAGTGGGAGAAGTGCAAGCATCAGTGATAAAGTGTTGAAGCATCTGGCCTTTGCTGCAGACACAGAGCAGTGCGCTGGGCATAACATCCTGACCTAGCAGAGACAGGATAATCTCAAATTTTTCCTAGCTGAATGTCTCTAGCCAGCACAAACTCCATTGAGGACATCTGCAGGCACAGACCAGACAGATGCATGCTAATGCATGGGAATTAAGGATGCATAAGTTGTGCATCTGTCGCCAGTGAGCTGCTGCATGGCTCTGGCACTGCTCTGAAGCCTTGCTGCATGTCTGCTATAAAGCATGCCTAACAGTAATCACCTTGCTTTGAAAGGGCTGCACAGCCACACGAGAAGTTGTCTCCTTTGGTGTTTCTATGGTCCTCCAGAAGAAGAAAACCTATCATGGGAAAGGTTCCTCTCATTTTCTTGCTGGCTTTCTCTCTTGTTGTGCCTAATGGGTTTTGCTGCATTGATGCAGTTGGTTTTTCTGCCTATTTAAATCAGCTAATATCCATTTCCCAGCCTAGCTGTGCCTAGTGCCTGCCTTATGGTGCCATTTTGGCTGTGATCAGTCTGCTGAGACACTTGCAGGGAGTTACATGCAAATAGCTAACTTTATCTTGAGTTTGACCTTGAATCAGAGATTTTTGACTGTTCTCAAGTATAGCTTAAAATCTGCAAGCAATACATTTAGGAGACACTGTAGTTGAGATACATACACACAGAAACAGTAGGAATGGGATCACAAATAACGTATTGCTTAGTTAAAATTTAATTAATAAATTATTAATGAGTGGCTTCCCTAATTCTCATTTAAGTCAACTTTCAACAAAGTAACTACTGACTGTGGCTCTTGGGAACATAATTCAGCTCACATCAGGGTGTTCAGATTTCCCAGGGCTGGGTTCCCTCCAGCAGATAAGCTGTGCTCATGGCTGTAGTCTACGGTAGAGCGCTTCCGAACCATCAGTTCAGCTCCATCCTATTTGCATCACCTTGGGAAAAGAGAGCAGTAAAAACCTTTTCAGTTAACCTTTAGTTCTGCACTGCAGCCAGCAAGTGAAATGTATGAGACCGCCTTGCAGAGTGCTCCTGGGCCCTCTGATCATCTCTTTGGCCTCTGGACCTGCTCCAACAGCTCTGCATCCTTTCCATGCTGGAGGCCCCCAGACCTGAATGCAGCATTTCAGGTGGGGCTTCACAAAGGCACAGCAGAGGGGGAAAATCCCTTCCTCTTCCTGCTGCCACCCCTCTTGTGATGCAGCCCAGGATACCATTGGCCTTCTGGGCTGAATGCAGGTTTGTTCTATGACATTGAGTAATTTCATTTCTTAGGCTTCACATCCATCACAATTGTAGGCCTTCATCTGCTTATGGTGGCTGGGTGGGATGTTACCATTATAAAGCTTGCCCTGTGCTCTGAACACACCTTGAGGTGGATGTGTGGGTGCTGATGGAGGAGAAATGTGCAGTGAGGCGTTTCTTGTTTGCTTGTAGGAGCACTTGGCTCAATTAATCTGTCTCTCAGCAGCAGGAGGTGTTTGCAAATACATCTGTGTGTGAGTGCTGGGACAAGGTGTATCCTGCACCGTATGGTACGTGCAGATGTCCGTGGCAGGTGTGAACTGTGTAACTGTATTTGTGTGCACCGAAGGTGGCTTTGAAGGAAGGAGGCTGCTGAGAACTCCAGTTAGGTACTCACTTTTCCTGTAATGTATTACTTTAATTTAAATTCACTTTACAGTCGGTGCACATGAGAATTATTTTGAAGGTTTAATTTGCTACCTGCTGAAAGCAATAAGGTGGCTATCAACAGAGAAGAAATAGCCTGGCTGTTTCTTAATGCTCTTGGGCTGTACTGTAAGTACTCCAGGCAGCTGTAATGGTAGAGGAGCAAATAAAGCACGGTTGCTTTTAGAATCATTTATTTTATTGTATCAATAGTCCTGTTCTTAGACATCCTAGACATTTAGACAGAGGCAGAGCATTTTCTGGGACAGACAGCTCTGAGGGGATCTCTGGATTCTCAAAAATATTTCAACAGAAAAGCTGTTAAAGCATTTAGAAACCATACTGTTTGGTCTGTTATTAGTAGCAGAAACTTCATTACGTTTATTGTGTTTGGATTGGTGCTAATTTGCTGGCCATTTTGGTCAGCAGAAACTATACAGAATTGCCTCAATTGCAGTGGGAATTTAACTTCCTAGGATGGTGAAATTTGATTTTATCTGCTATAAGCAACCATCTGGAGTAAGTTTATTTGTGTTACGTGGCTTGCATGTATTTATACCTCAGACTGAGATCCCTCGTATTGAAATCTCTGAATTTTTACATACCATATAAATGACATTTGCTTGCAACACAGTGGAGTGATTACAGTGAATACTAAAATGGCAACATTCTGCTGTAAAAAAAATTACAATGTGAAATGAACATTCATTTACAACAGAGTGTAAATTTATACTATTTAATGAAATGCATTTCTATGCATATTCACTATGCATAGAAATACTTCTCGTGCCTATAGAAATACAATTACAAAGCACTGAAACTTAAAATATTTAGCACAGAGACACTGTTGCACAGTAATAATTGTCATGTTTGTTAAAATTACATTTGATTGAGTGAAGTAAACACATTGTGTGCATATGCTTATTTCTCTATATAACTAAAATTTAAAAATACCAAGGCACCAATCTGCTGTAGAACACAAGTCCTACACTTGGCCTTAGTCAGCATGATCATGTGCCACCATGCAGCAGAATGTCAGTAACCGTTTGCCTGTGGTTGGGAAGTGTCTTCCTCACGAGGGTTTTGAGGAGACACAGCTTGTCACAGATCATGAATGAGTATAAAAGTTTCTGGAGCAGATCTTGTGTGATGGATGAGCAGATGCTTTTAGATGGTACACACTAACCTTCCTCATCTGCATGTGGCTAGTGAGGCCAGGTGCATCTCTTACAGGGAGAAGGAGCTTGACCGCAGAGCTGTTCTACAGGGAAATAGCTTCATGTGGATGTTTGAGTACAAACTGCCTCCAAGCAGTAACAGAGGTCTCTGGATAGACATTATTTTGCCAATATCCAAACAAAATATGTTCATAGTAGCTGTGAATAAAAACTTGTTGCCCACGTGCTGAACTTACAGTGGTGAGGGACTGCTCCAGTCCCTGCAGAAACGGCTGCAGCAAGCAATGGTGGTAGTGACACTAGAATTTGGGGTTGTGCTGTTCACACGGGTGCTGGAGGTAATTGGAGTGTAAGAGGCAAATGCCTTTGCTCCAAAATATTTTCTGTACTGCATCCAACCATGCATTGCATTAAGAGAGGTCTCACAATGTTCATAAGTCTGCTTTCTATAGAGGTGTACTGTGATGGTGTGTATTTTTAGATCAGATTGAGGAGCATGTGCTTGGTACTTGCACTGATTCATTGGGCTGTAATAGTGCAGGGTTTCTCCTAGGCTTTTTTGGGGGTTGTTCTGTCCAGACAGTGCCAGCCATGACATCCAAGTTGCTTTCTGGCAGGACCTGTCTAATATCAGGGCTGCTCGGGGAGTGACAAATTCCTGCACCTTGTGCTTGTGGCACTTTGCATCTTGGGCTTCATGGGGAGCTCTGGAGGGTGACATAAGATCACATCAGCAGATGATGGCACTGTCTCACATTGTTGGGATAAAGATCTATACATTTGTATTGCTGGTGCTGAATGAATGTATTTATTTGCTAATGCCAGCACAGCAATTCCTACCTTTCCAAGTACCCCAAAGAACATGCAGGCTCTTACTCCAAGAGAGCAGTTTAAACACCCAAAATTTTGGTGCAGATCATCAAGTAGTGCAAGGTACGTTTCACCAGTGCAGATTCTGACCCACTCTCTCTCTGTAACTAGTGTCTTATTGCTGGCTGAAGATAACCACTTTTCATGGCCTACATGCCTGTTTCCGTTCCATAAATGCAAGGAGACTTGGCTCTCTTGAGCTAACAACCGATCTGTCCTTTTCAGTTTTCATCTCAGATGAGAAGTTGTTACATAAAATAAATGCAGTATAGATGAAACTGGCCATTCCCTCCCCCTTTTCAAAGGCCATCAGCTCATTACAATGCCAAAAGAAATGCTATTCTGAAATGACTAATTCTGATTTACATTTGCCCTTTTTGACATCTAAAGAGGAAAACTTGCTATTTATTCCAAACAAATTGTTGTTTCAAATTGAATGGGCAACAAACCCAAGCAGTTACATGGGTTAACTTGTGGATTTGCAGCTACTGAATTCCTCCAAATTGCCTGTCCTTTGCATAAAGCATCTTGCCAAGGCTTCCCCTTGTATTCCTTAGGCCCAGATGGAAAACATATTTGTTCACTGCTTTCAATTAATTTTTCATTTCACCTCAGTCCTGAGACGTTTATCCTAAGTAACTTTTGCATCATAATACCTTCATCATACTTTCTCAGTAGTGCTGGTCTTTGGGCTCAGTGACCTCACTTGCTGTCGTCCTGTATAGAGTACCAGCAGCATATGATGAGGGAGAGGTGGAGGACTCAAAGGAAGTGGCTGGAATTAAGTTCATAAATGTGAGCAAGAGTGTCAAAGGGGAAAAGGATGAGTGAAGGAGCTGGGCCCACAGAGGAACACAATGGAAGCAGGATAAAATGATGCAGAAGCTGTGGAGGGTTGTGGCATTTCCAAGCTGTGGTCAGTGAAGGCACAGTGAAACCTGCTGGAGAAGCACTGGGAGCAGAGCAGACCCAGCCAGAGGGTCTCTGCTTGCCCCTCAGCTCTGCTGTCTCCTTCCTGCCCCCACCCTTCCTTGCAGCTAAATTTACTATGCTCCCAGTGCTGTTTCTGTGCTGAAGAAACCAGCATGGTACAAATTAAGAGGACAAGATGTTCAGAAGTGGCAAATTCACACATTGGGTTTTTTCTGTTTGTTTGTTTTCCTAGCACATGAAAGCAAATTTAGATTGGTGGGGTGAGGGGAACTGCTCAGAAAAGCATTTCAGGACTCAAAGCTGAGCACAACATAGCAGCAGCTTGTAAATGAAGCTCGGAATTAATAGATGAGTGGTGGTAGCACTGATGCTAATAAGAAATGGCAAGTTTCTTCTCATAGAGACCTGTGCAAAACCACTTTGTCTTGGGAGAAAATCTCTTTTTTCTTAAGACTTCCAGTTCTGTAAAGACAGAACAGAGCTTCCCAACAGTATTTGATTTCCATGTCCTCAGTTCTTCTGGGTCAGATGGCATTTAGCATTATCTGCATCCCTGTTGTTTTGGCCTTCTGTTGGAATAAGCTTTCTGGCATGGGGTGCAGGAGCTGCCAAAGAGAAGCAGCACAGAGGATCAGCCTGGGAAAGCTGACTGCAATTCCAGGCCAGGTGCCTGCTTTTTTAACCAGGGACTGCTCCATGCAGCTAGGAGCTGGCTCACATAATGAGTGTGTCTGCGGAAAGAAAAACAAAAGAAAATCTGTTCTTTCTTGTGAGCGTTCCCAAAAAAAGGCCAAGGAGAATACATCTGGCTCTGTTCTGCCAAGCACTCACAAGGTTTTTAAAGCTGCACAAGAGTACAGAGATACTGATAGGAAAATCCCCTCTAGGCTTCAGGTACACCACTTCCTAATTCTTTGAGCTCAGCAAACTGCTGCTGTACATTGGGACTTTAAGGTTGGACTACTGTAGCTCTACCCCAGATGTGAATGTGTCTGTGATCTCTGTTCTTCCACTGTGGCTCAGAAAGGATTGCATTTTATTTTAGTGCAGTGATTAACGATACAGTCAGAGGGAAAAGATGCCTGAGTATGCTGTCGATTAGTAGATTTAATCAAACATTTTCTTCTTATTTTTTTGAGGAAAGTGGTTTTTCAGGGGAGATGGTTCAGATGTCAATTCCAAGGAGTTTCGCTGCAAAGTGGACAAAAAGAATTAAACCTTAACGATTCGCATGAAAGTGTCTATGTTATTTAAACTAGAAACACTATTGTTATTAACTCATTTCACATGCACCCAAGAGTTGATCATTGCTGCCAGGGTGTTCTCTTGAGTTTCTCAGCCATCTCCAGATAAACAGCTGTTCAGAAAGAAGATTCAGAAACCTGGAATTAGAATTTGAAGTCCTTTCTCCTTCAGTGCTAGATTGTCTCCAAGAGAAGTGATGCTCATCAGTGATGCTCTTTCCCTTTGACCAACAATATCACTTTTGTCAGTGTGGTAAGCCAGAGTTACAATATGTACTCATAAATCCAGCCCAGGTTCTCTTGCAAAATAATTATGCTTTAAGGGAATTTTAATCTCATATTAACGAGACCCACATGCCCCCACACACACAGTCTTTGCGCTCTGTCTTACTAGAAACTGATTTATGATGACAACTGCATGAGAGAAATATTTTGCTGTCTCCTCAGAACAGTTTAAAGAAAAAAAAAAAGAAAAACAGGAATGAAAGATTTAATAGTTGTATTTACAGCTGCTTTGCCATGCTAATAATAACAATTGGTTGTCACTTTTGAGGTCTTGGAAGCTTAGAACATACAAGAGAATATCCTCTGTGTATAGAGTATAGATTACAGGAGAAAAAGACTTTATTTGCATCAAACCAAGAGAGTATTCCAAGTGGTAAAATATTTAATAACTGAATTTGTCTTTAGAGTTACTAGTTTGACCAGCATTTGATAATATACAGAGTTCACATTCATGATAAGGGTATTTGAAGGATGAGTGCTCTTAAGATTATTAAATGTAAGCTAGTTTAACATAGAATTTTGTTGTTTTTGTTCACTTCATTCCTCACCCTCTTCCCTAAGATTTACCAAATAAATCGGTCCCTAATGAAGCTGCATTCTTCAACAGTATTAAAAAATCTGGGTCCGATTAATTAAAATCTCATTATCCATCATAATTGCAGTAGGTATGCAAAAATGTAAAGATTTATTATTCAAGGAATTAATGCAGTTCTAGAATTCTTTGGTGTTCGTATGAGAGTTGGAAATGAGTGCTGCATAATAATTTGTTTCAGGAAAGCTAATTAAGTCAGTTCATTTATTCAGATATCTAAGCCTGGTCAAATCCCATATACAGCTAAAACCTTGCAATGCTCCCAACTTCACTACTGGTTGAAATTAATATGAGGACACAAACAGACTTTTCTTTCCATTTGGCAGTGCATGGGAGGTGCTAGGCCTGAGCCCTGCAGGGTAAATCTGAAGCCTCCTATCTACCATGCTCTTCCAGCCAAAGGTCTGGACTCCTTTTGGCAGGAAAATACCTTTTGGTCTTGCTAGAGTCTCTTTAGATGTATACAGTTAAAGCTGCCTATATTGTATTCTGTTGCTGAACTCCAAAGGGTCTGGGAGGGAAGAATGAGGTTTGCAAACAAGCTGTGATCACAACTGATTTTAGAGCTGGCATTTGCATTGCACAAAGGGGTTATGTTATGGGAAAAGAAATGAATAGTCTTTGTGATCACCCTTGCTCTTTCTGCTTCTCTGTCTCACGCCAAACACTGGTGAGTCTACACAAACAAGAAAAGAGTCCGCTTGCTAATAAAGAAAGGGTGTTTGTTTAAGAGAAGGATTTACTTGGGGTCCATCTGACAGCTCTCTGTTTGAGGATGCTTGCTGCAAGGATGGGGAAAAGGCCATGAGCTCAACCTTCTGCTATGTCTCTTGCTGAAAAGGTTACTTGTTGCTTTTAAAGTATAAAACCAAAATACTCTATAAGAAAACCAACAATTATCATTGCCTTCTTAGGGAGTGTGGGGGGGAAATCTTCTGCATTACAAATGTCATGAGATAATAAGTAAAAAGGAAATGGAGACTTCTTGTTTTTTTTACAAAAAAAAATGTGAGGTGTTGTCCACCCAAATGTAGATGCCAAAATGTTAATAAGAAATGGGCTAAAAGGAACCACGTGCCACACTCTCATGCAGTGAGTGTATTGGTTGGATTTTCCTGCAGGGAGATCCAGTTATTTTGCACTACTAGCTTAGTAGACTTGAGAACTGTGTACAACATCATGGCGCTACTCTGTTCTTCCCCAAGCTACTCTACTCCAATATAGGAAGTTGAGTAAGGGCTGTATTCTCCTACTCTGAATATGCAACTAATGGATTCCCAAAAGAGACAAGTACTTAAGAACTTGTTAAACAGGCTATTTGGATGCAGCTCCCTGCTGAAATCCACTTCCAGGTAACTGGCTTTGATTGCAGTACTTGGAATTGATACGGGTATCTGAGTCAAACACGCTAAAAGAGAGCTCTTGAGACTTCAGGCCTTGTACAAACCAACCATACTAGACACTCATTTAACTTCTTCCCATAACATTAAATTAATGCTCAAATAAATACTTAACTTCGAGCCTTTTTCATTATGTTGTATCCTGACCCTTATGAAAATCTAAGGGGAAAATGAATAGCAGTCCTGGAGGATTAGCATGTGTTACAGTTGGAAAGATCAGTGCAGTGGACAGGTGATACAAGAGTGAAATGGCAAAAAGGACGAACAGGGAAAGAATACTCACCCATCTCCAAAGACCCCAGCTCACAGGGGAAAAACTCCATGAGGGAGAGATCTCCAACCAGAGATCCTTCCCCCGTGAGGTCAGCCCTTAAACGAAGTCTAAAAGAGGTGCAGCCAGGCTTTGTCCCTTCCAGTCACACAGCTGAATTGCCCTCACCTGTGCTGCCAGGGCTGACCAGGTCTCTTCCCTAGCTGCTCAATCAGTGGTTCAGGCCGTGACTCAACAGTTCCCATGAAAATATTGCAGGCAAATTAGGAAATACTGAAGAGACTTACAGAAAGCTTCTGTTTTGCCAAGGAGGGCTGAAGAAGTATTTCAGCCTTTGCATTTCTGTACTAAGGGAGTTATTTATTAGCAAGCTGATACAATTGAGCAGTGGCTGTTCTGGGCAAACTGACTTATAATTAGCTGTTTTGCATTTGAGACTGCAGATCTGCCTGGTGAACTGGAGGATGTCTCATCTGACAGTTGAAGTGATAACTGCCCTCTAAAATTCTTAGAAGGTTTTTTTGGTTTTTTTTTGGCTGCACACAACTTCTTCACAAATTCTGCATCCAGTTCTTTTGCTATGGCTTTTTATTAACTAGGTTCTGTGTTTCCTCTTCTATATTGTAAAGAATCTTTATTATCCTATGCTGACACCACTGATTATCCCACTTTATTGCATCTTCTAAGAACAGATAGCCAATTAAACCCTCTGCGTTTCTAAGGGTGAACAAGCCATGTAGACTCCTAATAGTCCCACCACAGCATGTTGTTCCTTTGTTACTAAGGCAGCAATTAACAAGTTTCTAATGGAACAAAAGCTTCCAGAGACAAGCACGGCATGATAATAGGAAGGTGTCTAGTTACTTTTCTTCTCAACGTGGTTAAGATCTTGTATAGCCTTTCAACCCCCCTTGGGCTGAACAGCCCCCACAGGTGCTCAGTGTGGGATTTTTTATTCTGCCGCAGTGCATCTGAGAATAATGATATTTGCACACGTTCAACTGTTAAAGCATTTTAAAACGTAAATCTGAACTACAGTCCTGTAAGAAGTAAGAGCCGTTTTAATGTCAGTAAATGGGGGAAGAAAAAAAATCCTTTTTTTCTCTTCTTACCAAGATGATCTCTGTGGTGCAGTGGAGTTCTGCACTGTCAGGCTTTGCTGATGGAGTAATTGTTTTTTAAAGCAATTCTTTCAGTTTTAATGTCATATTTATGCAAATTAAGACACAGCAAGAGAAGGGGGGGCCAAGAAGCAGACTTGTCATCTTTCCAAAATACTCTGTATGATTATTTTTTTTTAAAAAGCAGAAATCTCTGTTGGGAAATAATTGCCTCTGAGCATGAGATTAATAGCTAAGTAATTTTCTATTGTTTTTCATTAGGAGAGTTGGTTTTCATCGAGCTATTTTAAAAAATCTATAAAGATGCCTCCTGCAATTCTCACTATTTTTAAAGTAAATGAGATATCTCTGGGTATGTTCTGAAACACAAAGCACATCTTTTTCCCCTTTAGCCTGAACCTGTTGAAGGTGAGTTCTGTGCTTTGCTGCATGTTTGGTATTTTCAGACTTGCAAGGAGCAGGACTGTTCCACCTGAAGCAGTGGGGAGTCCTATAATCTCTTCAGTGTCGCTCTTAAATTAGAATCATAGAGTATCTGGACAGGGAAGGGACCCGTAAGGATCATTGAGTCCAACCCCTGGCTCTATGCAGCACTACCCCAAACCTGATGTCTGAGAGTGGTGTCCCAACACTCCCTGAGCTCTGGCATCAGGGCTGTGCCCACTACTCTGGGCAGCCTGTTCTGTGCCCACCGCCGTCTGGGATCATTCCCTCACCCCCCAACCCTCTCTTGACGCAGCTCCATGCCGTTCCCTCCGGCCCTGTTGCTGTCACACAGAGCAGAGCTCAGCGCTGCCCTCCGCTCCCTGTGAGGGCTGCGGCCACCATCAGGCCTCCCCTCAGCATCTCTGCTCTGGGCTGAGCAAACCCAGGGACCTCAGCATTCCTCACACACCTTTTCTTCTGGGCCCTTCACAATCTTTGTAGCTCTGCAAAGGTCAGTTCTCCATAGAGATGAAGGAGCCCTTAAGAGGATCACCAAACTCCTCTGTCTGTGAAAGATAAGTGAGATTGTTGTCTTTTATGTGTCCATCTTGAAAGTGCATCTGTCTTCCACAGAGTGACTGGATGCTGTGTGCCTTGGTCTCGGATATAGATGCAGGAAGGAGAGCTTGCAGCCTTGAGCAAAAATTATTTTTTTTTATTAATTTTTTTCATGACAAGTAATATTTCTGTGCAAGAAAGAGTTGTAGTTTTAATTTTTAGAGATAAGATGTCATAGGAGATGCATGTGGGCGTTTGTGGTATTACCTCAAATCTGCATCCTTTGGAAATGCCTGCAGCTGCAAGAGACCTGCACTGAAATTGGAAATCATACCAAATGTGACTAATTTCAGGCTGTGCTGTGAACTTGGATCATGTCTGGGAAGTTGTTTGAGAGGAAATTTCAAATTAAAGGTTTGCACGCTCAGTTCTTGCAACCCCACTTTTATCTGTGTCTGAAAATGGACTGATTTGGCTATTTCTGGTTTATTTCCAAAGGAAGCTTTGTAGGGAGATGGTGCAGTTCTGCAGTATTGGTACACTCATGGTTTCATTGCCTTTTAAAAGATGCTTTAAGCTAGGACATAGTAATAGACTCTAAAGAGTTTTGCAAAAAAACCTTTTGCTTGCAAACTTTGGTGAAATTTAGATTTACCACTGAAGCTTATGACTTGAAATAGATTTCTTAAGTTCATTAAAAATGTACTGGTTGAGATGGTATTTGTCAGTGCAATTAGGTGGAGGGGGAGTGGGAGGCGGACTCATTTATTTTGGATAGCAGTGTCCTCTGTATTTGGACTCTTATAAGCAAGTGACCTATCAGTATATCGAGAGGAAAGGAGGTCTTACACCTTTACTGCTGTCACTTAGGAGAAATACTTAAAATGCATTTTGTAGTCATATAGATGCAACAACAAAAAAAAAAGTTAGTACAGTGAAAGACTGAAATAACACTGACTTGTAAAAAAACTGATGATATTTCTTCATTGGGAACTCTAATTATATTATCTCCAAGGGAGTACAGACTGAGAGAGGAACGTGAATTGGAAATTTTCTGCTTGCTTTTAATCTTAGTGATGGAAAAGTTGATTTTAGGCAGGATATTTGTCAGAGGGTGTGTGTAGAAACCAGTGATGAGAAGTGCACTTCTGTTTGCACCTGTTCATAAGGCATTAAGAAAGGGGTCAATTTTACCAGGGGACAGCAAATTGAAATTGAGAGGAACTGTGTGCACCATTAACCAGTGTGCCTTCCCAGGATGAGCATATCCATATCTAAAAGGACTCTGAAGAGGAAGAACCATAGGTGAGCAGATTTATCTGGCACTATGAGTCCTTGGTTCTGTAGGGGTGGATCATGCACGTAGTGTCAAGGTCCAGGAGAAAACTCTCATAGAAATTTACCACTCTGCAACTGACTCGTGCTTCTCACCCCTAAGAAGTCTACCTACCTGTGGTAATCTGGTATTGTTTCTGCATTCATTTGCAGTAGAAAGTGGCGGAGTAATTCCAGACAATTATGAGGTTAAGGTTGGGAGAGCAGTGGTCAGGATAGCCTTTCCAAAAAGCTTGATTCAAATATATGTATATCAAGCATGCTGACCTGCCATGAAAATGGCATGCAAATGCATGATCTGCAGCTTCATATCTCATGGAGCATCCTTTGTCATGTTTTTCTCCAGTCTCTTTTGCAAGGAGAACTGAGTTGGGCCCATACTCACTGTGACCTGCAGAACTTTGCTCCTGCACTCTGTGCTGGCCGGCTGAGCGTGTGCAGGTGGGAGCTGTGAGCTCATGGGTAATGTGTATCAGATGTTTCCCTCGCAGTAACAGTATTTGGGGTCATTTCAATAACTGGATACACCTGCGCTTTTCTAATAGGCTGTTAAAACATTTCAGACTGTCCAAACCTCTCTCTGTACAATGGAATATACAAAATCATGGTAATGCCATTTCTGAGAGGAGCAAACTGCTGTCAGATTCCCCTCCATATTCTCAAAAAGCGAATGTACAATTGCAAACCCATTGAACTGCACTCCATTATCTCTTATTAATGGGAAATTGTCCATAAATTGCTGAGGCGTGACTGGTTTCTTTTCCCCAACACAGCTGCAGTCTCTTTATCCTGTGATATTTCAACCTCTCAAAAATAAAAAGAGAAAGTAGGAATGGGAGGGATGGGAGGAGGGTGGCTTGAAACCACTCATGGCAGCATCTTCCAGCAGCCCCTGGCAAGAAGAGCTTTTTCCCTGCTGCAACACTGGCTTAGCAAGGTTAATGTGGCTGGGACTGGCTTCTCCACTAAGAGTGGGAAAGGGAGGAGCAGGAAAAGGGAAGAATTTACTGTGAGATAGTAGGTGTAAAGTTATACAGGGAGAAACTGTCCCATTCACAGAACACTGTGGTTCAGAGTCATATGGGCAGGATGCCCTTTCAATAACACAGACTTCTCCTGACACCCCCTCTCTTTGCAGCAGAGTGAGGGGTATGGATGAGCTCCAAGTCTGACCCAGTCTCACTTAGGGTCCTGGAGGTTCTCTCCTACCTTTTACATTAGTTCTTCTAGCAGCTGGGAAGGAGAAAACAAACACTTTGGCTGGATTTCTAAAAAATCATGGAAACATTAAGGTTGGAATAGACCACTTAGATCATCATGTCCAATTGCTGACCCATCCTCACCATGCCCACTATCCATGTCCCTCAGTGCCACATCTCCACGCTTCTTGAACACCTCTAGGGATGGTGACTCCACCACCTCTGTGGGCAGCTTGTGCCACTGCCTGACCATTCTTTCTGAGAAGAAATTTTTCATAATATCTGACCTGAAGGACTCAGTATTTCTTGGTATGAACAAAAAACTGCTGCAAACATCATAGAAAGAGATGCAGATGATATCTGAATCCAGCAGCAGGCTGCTATTATTGATGGCTCTGTGCTTGAAGGGGCAAGATAGTGTAAGGGATAGTGCAAGGTAGAGAGGAAGAAGATGGGCTCTTAAATCAGGACTGTGGCAACCAAGACATGTTAAGTTGGATCTTGCAGTGATCGAATTTGCAACAACTTCTCATTTTCATTCTGGATCCCCTTTAGTTCAGCATCATTTCAAGCAGTGTGCACCTGGAATAGAGAGCCAGGTACCCTGAGATATGGAACAGGGCAGATGTCCACTGCATTCAGCAGCTGCTCCATCCATGTGGTCACTTTTCACCTGTCACATTAGGATGAGAAAATGAGCTACCTTGTATCACAAGTAACAGAAAGCTGCACAGTTTTCCCTGTGTTAAATTACACTACAGACAGTTTAACTCTGTAAACAAGCTGCTCGGCAAGCTGTCAGAACAATTACACAACTCTCTCTCCCCCTGTCCGTGTTAGCACAGAGCAGCTCAGTTGTGAGGCTGGAGCCTCAGCCGCACCCACCTTGCTGTGGACATCTAATGAGTGTCCACTGGGCCCAGGGCAAGTCATCTGTCTGTCGCTCAGTTTTTTTCACCTGTTGAATGAAAATAATGACCAGTCTTCTTGCTGAGCGCTTTGGGATTGGCTGCAGAGAAGACCCAGCAGGTACTGTTAACAGTAAGCAGGAAGAAGAGACAGCAGCATCCACAAGGGCTGTATGAAGGACCTTGGGTCTTGATCAGGCTTGATAGGAAATGACTTCTTAAATAAAAGCTCTGAGCTGTTGGAGGGCACAGCCAACAGAGCAAATTAGGATTTGTGTAAATGCGTACTGAAATATGAGCAGGACTATTACCACTGGGTTCCCATGACGACTTCTTGCTACCATCAGTGTTACAAAACATGAGGTACTGCAAGTATGAGGTTGCTCACCCACTAATTACTGAGCTCTGAACTTCTTGCCTGAGGTCTACAATGCAAAACACAGTGGAAAAAGCCTCACTTTTTTTTTTTTTAAGTGGCAAATATACTTTGTGTACTGCGAGCACAAGCTTAGCTTTCTGCTAGAATGTCCAGTGCAATTTTTGAGCTAGTAAAATAGAGCCAGTCATACCTATTACAGGAGAAAATATTACTTTTATGAGGATGCTCTGTGGCAGTGAAAGAATTTTAAAATTGGTTGAAGAAAATTATGCCATTGAAGAGAGAAGTGGCTTTTAATCCTTTGATTCATAAAGGTTTACAATGGAGTATAAGAGTAGTTGTCTTCCCAAAGGGATGCACAATTTCCATTAAATATTATTGCTTGAAATAAATCTAATTTAAAAAAAATCCTTTATGTAGAATGACATGTGGAGATGAATATTTTGAACCAGATTTTCAGCTGCTTTGTACCAACATTTTATCAATTGAAAGTTTGGTCCTTAAATGCTGCTTACTGATTTATGTATTTTCTTTATTTTCCTCTATTGTCTGTTTTCTTTCCTATTCCACTTGGACTTTCCTTGTGCTCCAAGTCTAGTGGAAAGTACCATGATGCTAGATTTCAGATGCTAGACCTGTGATGCCGTTCTGAGACAATTGTCACTTCTCACTTGCATTTTGTGGCATATTATAAAATGCTGCTTCTCTGTGCAGCAATTTTGTCATTATTTGAGACAGAAAGAAAAATGGGAAATCCATTACAAGCCAGACTTTGTTATGACATGAGAGAAGAATCCCCTGGGAAGTTAGATTAAATTCTCTTTGAAAATAAAATAAAAATGCCACCATGCTTGACAACATTAGATTTATTGTACTTGTATCAGAAACTCTAGGTATGCTCCTTGTCAAAGCTTCTTTAGATGCTGAGACATGTGAAACAAAGCAAATCATTCTTTGAGTCACAGAAAACAAAGTTCATTACTGAATTGGAATTAGAAGATTTGAATAAGAGCAGAAATGGGTAATTTCATTACCTAATTGGAGGCTTGCTCTTGATTGTATATATGTATCTTGAAACATAAAAATGCTGTTAGGTATGATTAAATCCTGGGGACACTGTGCCCATTTAAAGACTTTGCTACAGCCAGCCCTAGACCTACAATGAGCTGAGCATGTTTGCCTCTGATAGTAACTCCAGTGTGAGTCACTGGCATGCATTCAGATTAGGCTGTGTGCCTGAGAAATTGAAATTAATGGAAAGATTTTACTTCCCTTGACTGAGTATTGTCCTTGACTGTGTATCTCAAAAGCAGTGGCTCATTCACCTACTGATCTGCTCCCAGAGGTTAGGTGCATGCATGTGAGGAGGCTGGATTTGTCATAATTAATTGTCATCATTACAGGAGGGAAACCAACTTTTTACACGGGTAGATAGTGATAGGACAGGGGGAAATGGTTTTAAACTTAAGGAAGGGAGATTTAGATTAGATGTAGGGAGGGAGGTTTTTCGCAGAGAGGGTGGTGAGGTCCTGGCGCTGCTGCCCAGAGAGGCTGAGGGTGCCCCATCCCTGCAGTGTTCACAGCCAGGTTGGATGGGGCCTGGAAAACCTGATCTGGTGCTTGATCTAATGGTTGGCAACCCTGCTTGCAGCCAGGGGGGTTTGTAACTAGATTAACTTTGAGGTACCTTCCAACTAAGCCATTCTAATGATTAAATTTTCTGCAGGAGAACTTGCAGAAGGAAGGTGGAATGGCATCAGATTAGATGAAGAAGAGAACAAGGTAGTCAGTGAGGAATAGGCACCACCTGGAGAAGGTGCATCCGTGCTGAATAACTGACCTGTGCTGGGATGCTGGACATGGCCATGTGCAGAAAGCAGCTGCCTATGAAAATTTACCTGGGTAAGGTAAGATTGTATGAAACACAAACTGTGGGTGTTTGAACTGTCTTTGCAGTTGGCAGTATGAGAGAAGGTAGTGTCTTTAGATCTGTGGGAAATCTTCATGAACTTGTCACTTTGACTTGCCTCAGGGAAATCGGTTGTGAGCCTTAGAAAGTGAGGGAGTAAGAGGTTTTTCTTGCTTTTATAGTATTTCCTCTGTTGAGGAACAATAATGCCGTAGACAGAGACTGTTATTTTACAATTCCCAGATGTGTTGATAAATAGCCTGTGGAGGGGGGAAGGGTAATGGAAATATACAAGTGGTGAGTGCCAGACAGACACTTCTGAAATAGGATGGGAAGTTCTTTGCATGTTCTTTGCTGGAACTGGTGTATTGGGCAGAAGGAAAGAGGAGTCAAGGCAAAAGGAGGAGAGTAAGGAGGTTTAATAGAAACTTGAAGACAAGGAAAACTGAGGGGAGATGAAAGATGTTACCTGTGTGAATAAAAGAAGAAAGGAGACCTAAGTATTGTTAAAATGAAACTCTTCTATACTCAAAGTTTTTCTTTTTGAATGCACAAAGCTTATGAAAGATTTCTGCTCCTAGCTGTGAATTTGGCTTGAAGTCCCTGGGTCTTGCACTTTGAGAGAGCATTAACGTTCATTTAAAATCTTTTATTCCTTTTGATGCAATAAAGCCTATATAGTATTTTACTAAATGAGCGCCCCTTAAAGGGACAAAGCTATGAAAGAGTAATTTCCCACAAAATATGAAATCCAATAAGGTTTATTACCCCACCATTTAGTGAATGGCAGAATCCTAAGGAGTGTATGAATAAGTTTCCAATCACTTATTAATCTCCTGGAAGACATACTGCACACAGTATATCCAGCTCTTCCCCTCCCCTTTAGGTGTAACAATTGGATTTGGTTATGTCTTACATCTTATCTTTCATTATAATCTTTTCACCACTACTGAATGGATGAATTCAAAACATGCTTGACCCCATGCTTCATCTGATAGCTGAGCTTCCCTACACGGTCCAAAGTTTCAGAGGCACTCAAAGTGGGCAGCAAGCCTTTTTTTTTTTCCTCTTTTACTTCTGTTTATTCAACATTATTTTAAAGGCCATTTGCTGTTTGTGGTGGAAGCAGAATCCTTACCACCTTGGACCTCTTTGTGAATGACTGCACTCTCCTGCACGTCCCAGCTGGCATCACCAGGGCTGTAGTTTCTCCTCAGTGCCCCTAACACACGTACCTAGTTGCCATGCAGATACCAGAGCTGGAGGCTGTCGGGATAGACACATCACCAGGATTGGTGGCAGGAGAAAGAGGAGTGGGTAAGAGTGGTGCTAAATAGTGTTGTAGCAGGGGGACCTACACAGAAATTGCTCTGGGCGAGTCATTTAGAGAACTGCCTGTCAGTACGGTTAATGGGGTTCCCTGTGGTGTTGCAGGTTCATGAAATCTTTGTTCCTTTGTAATTGATGTTGACGCTTAGCACCACAAGCTAAGCTCCTTGAAACCAGTCCCACCTCTTAGCTCTTTTGATGATATGGAAGGGTTGCTTGTGTGGGATTGTCACCCTGAACAGTGAAATTAGAAGCTTCTTTCCTTAGTCTGAAATTCGCCTGTATTCTTCTGGGTCTCTCATGTAGTGGCAGAGGATAAGAATATGCTAAACCATGGAAATGTAATAAATTAAAAAAAAAAAAAGGCAAAAAAAAAACCCAGCAGGCTTGCTATTTTATGTAATATTTAAGTGATGGAGTTTAATGTTGGTAACCATTCTTTACTTTGCTCTTAAAAAGAGAGGAAGTTATGAAGACTTCTGTACAGAAAGAAGGAGAAAAGACCACAAAATAGCCTTTATCTCTGGAGCTATTTGGAGCTGAATGATTGTGATTTAAATACAGAATTCAAAAGAAATCAATTTTATGAAAGACTGCAGTAGAGAAAAAGATTTGAAATTTATGATCGGGAAATTACATATGCAGAGTAATTACATTTTCCGAGGCAAAGAATGATTGCAGTTTTCTCAGTTTCCAGCATATTCCATGCTCACTAGCTGCAGCTCTGTCCTGCTCTCAGCTGCAGGCTGGCATCTACCTTTCCACAGCATCAAGGCAGAGATAAGAGGAATTGTGTCCCATTGACTCAGGAGGCTACCAGAAAGCAAGCAGATACATAATTCTGCACCTTTCCTTAATGGAAATATTCCAATTCTTAGTGGGTTTTGTGTGTATGCATGTTGAGATTCTTCTTCTTTTGTCCTGGCTTCCTGCTTTAATCTCTCAAGATATATATATATATATGTACATACACATATATAAAAATTAAGCCAGGACAAAGAAAAAAGAAAAGGATATATATATATATATATATATATATATATATATATATATATATATATATATATATGTGCAATTCACAGCTTACCCTCCTAAGTAAGGCAAACAAGTATGCAGTCCACTCTTACTTTCCTACACAGAAACTCTCATTACTGTTAATGGGAGCTGGTGACATGCATGAAAGAAAAAATTTATTTCCAGGTTAATATTATTTTTTAAAACACATATATTTCTGAAACGCTGTTGTCAGTCAAGGCAGTAAGAGGATTTGCATGGTAATATGATGGCTGATGGATTTCTTGCAATAAAATCCAACAAGCTGATATATGAGGTACTTTGTATATATGTTTTTGTACTTTAGGAGCAGCATGAAGACCAGGGATGTGGCTCTGCTGTAGGAAACTCTTCATGTATATATCTTACAAATAGTAGTGCTCTGTTTTCTATCTGTTTGGGTTGGTTTTGTCTCTATTCTCCCTCACTCTGAAGAAAGCACATATGAAGGCAGCACACTTGCATGGATGCTCTTCATCACTGTTTCTCCTGTGATAATTTGATAAATAAATCCATATCAAAGATGCATGTAAGCATGTTTCCCTCCTAGCAGGACAAACTTGCAAAAAAATGTATGTCGTGTCATGAATTGACACACAAAAAAATCCAATTTGAATAATAAAATATAGTATATTTTTTCCCACAGTCCTTTTTTTCACACTAATGCAAGTAAGCCACATGTGCAAGCGCTCAGCCCTCACTCTGCTTGCCAGTACCAGAGAAGGTGTGATAATTTTGTCATCTGTGCTGCTTGGTTTTCCTATGTGTTAGCTTTGCTTCTAAATTAGGCTCTACATTATTAATGGCTCAAAAATTAATGTGATAAGCCACTTAGCTCATGATTTTAAGAGTGAGGAAAACAAAAAACAACAGAATTAAAGGTAGCCCTGGCTTTAGTCTGTCCTGTAGCTTTCCTGCCTCAAATTTATATCTTTATAGATGGAATTACCAGGAAGGAAAGGATAACAACCGATTCAAAGGTATGCTAAGGAAGGTTGTATGATTATCCCTGTAGGAAACAAATTCGATTTAGAGATGAATTATACACATAGCAGTACATTTAAGAAAGTAAACTTGAAGGAGTTACGGAATTGAGCGGGCCAGCTCCACTGGGAGGAAGCAGTGAAAATGAAAGGGGCTGGAAGAAGACTGGAGGATGCTAACTGGAGCAGTGATTAAAGCAGAATCGGTCTCAGTTCCTTTAGGAAAAATGAAAATTTAAAATAAAATTTAAAAAAAAAAAAAAAAAGGAAAGAAAAAACTAAACCTTGAAGAAGAAAATCCATGAAGGGAGAGCAGCATTTCACAAGGGAGGACTCAACAGCTGAAAGCAGAAAGCAAGTGGAAGGAATGAAGTATAAAGCTAGATTAGTGAAAAAGCAGAGGGAAACAAGTGGTGAGCCAAATGGGGTTTTGTCATCTGGCTGTCAGTGCTCGTCAAAGTTGCCAGCCTGTGCCTCAAATGCTACAACCTTTGCAAACTTTCCTGTCTGTGCAGATGTCTCCCAGATCTTAGCTTCTGCTCTTTGTGTACTGGCTGAAGGAGATGGTGAAGGAACTAAGGAGCATAAGTGATCTGCTGCTTTACTTGGAATGCAGAGGAAAAGGAGAGCATATAGGTTATGAAGGTTATGAAGTTGGGAACCAAAGCAAATGTGAAGTGAGCATCTGATGGGCAGACAAGGACTTCTTTAGAAAAATTAAGGCTGCATGTAACAGTGTTCCTCCTGAGACTCTTTTCAAGAGCTTAAATTGGAAAGGCTTGCAAAATACTGTAGTTAAATCAAGTGAACCTTTCCTCAGGGATTTCCTAGCAAATTATTGCAGTTTCTCTTAGGGAATGGAGATTGGACTGGAATGGGGAGTGAGGACTGTAGAGGAGTTTGTTGCTGTTGAATAACACAAATTAGAATGTACTGGAGGGGGTTGGGGAGGAAGTGTTGAAAGAACGTATATGTATATATATATAATATATATACACAAATTATAAAGAAACGTACCTTTGAAAATAGAAAGGATTTTTTTAGGTGAAATTCAGTCATACAGAGAGAGGCATCTGGAAAGATGTCATCACTGTATACCCTAGATCTGAACTAGCAATGCAGAATCCTTTCTCTAGCACAAGCGAAAACACTGGATTACGAAGGCCATCTGAACTTTGGAGATCCCCTAAGCCATGGGTATCCAAACTTTTGGCTTGCCTGGGTTGCACTGAGTGAAGAGGAATTGTCTTTGGCCATATATGAATTATATAATATAGTTATATAAAAAAACATAAGAAAATAAGTTTGGTTACTTATAAACATAATATAGTTATTAAAACATTAAAAAATAGAGGGCAACAAAAAGGTAAGATGAGTGGGATATTTTGACCTTATTTTTGCAAAACTAATGCATCAGTATCTATTTCTATGGATTGCAATTCTTACTGAATTTTCAAGGCACTCACCAGAGATTTTTGATCTAATGTTGCTTTTCCTGTGCTTCATCCTAGAAAATAGTTATTCACAAATGAATGTACTGCCAAAAAGCAATGACATGAAATCAGGCATGATTGTGTAGCAAGGGATATTTCTCTCTGATAAGATACGGCTTATAAAAGTCCAGTAAAGAGACATGATCAAATTTTTCTTTTAGTTGAATGTCTGATTGCAATGCTATACGTTCCATTTGAAAATTCCCAGGCAATGTTCTTATGTTGACTGAATATGGAGTTGCAAACATAACAAAAAATTGGTGATTTTTCCGCACTCTTAAAAACTATTCTCAAATTCCTTTATCAAAACAGAAAGCACAGCTGCATAGTTTTCACTGTTCACAGAATTTTGTTCTGCATGAAATTTTTTGCCTGCACTTACCTGGGAGTCAAGTTGGCCATAATTAAAGTTTCATTTCAAATGTAGTTATGATTTCAAGTATAGCACAGGTAAGTTGATTTTCACCTTGAATAGGCACACTTAAATCATTTAAAAAGACACTTAAATCAAATCCACCAAAAAACTGAATCTATGAGCTATTTTAATGTTCTGGCACAAATTTTCATTTGATTTTATAAATGATTTGATTTCAGTTTGGAAGTCATTAAATCTTTTTAGGCATTCACCTCAACTTAGCCACCTTCCTTTAAAAAAGTAAATGATGTCCCCATAATCAGTATCCATACTTCTAAGGAACTCTTGGAATTTGAGATGATTCAGTCACTCAGACTTTATGAACTTCAAAGCTTTGATGATGATTTGCACAATGTTATCCATTCTTAAAGCTTTCACACACACATTTTCTTAATGTCTGATGCAGTGATATCTCCTCAAATGTGAGTTTCCAGTGGCAGCTCCATTGCCTTCTATTAATTTTAGAAGTCTCTCTTTTTTTTTTTTTTTACCAATCATCATTGATGCTCCATCAGTAGCTATACCAGATATGTTGGTAAAGAAAATCACTGTAACGTAATTTTTATTGCTCCATATAAATCAAGAGATTTAGTTGTGTCTTCTAATGGCACCAGAGTAGCCATTATATTTATTATCAATACCTCTAATAAAAATGGCAAGCTGAGATGCACCTGTAACATTAATACTCTCATCTGTGGCCACAGTGGAAAATTTGAAATTAGCAACTTTACTCCCCAAATTACCTTCGACACCTATTCCTGTTTCTTCAGTTTGCCTGGCTATAGTCTAATGAGACTGACTTTAGAAAAATCGGGATTTTTTATTTGTTCGGTTTGCTTTTTGTTTTTTGAGTTTGTTTGTTTTGTTTTTTTTTTTGTCACAATAAATTATATCAGCCATGTTTTCCATACTTTGCTTAATAATTGGTTGGACTCGATGATCTCTGGAGGTCCCTTCCAAGCCCTACAGTTCTGCTATTCTGTAATAAACTCATCATCAGTAAACAGTTGATTCTTTTGCAGTCAGACTTGCTGCCACATAACTAGCTTAGAGTTTGTTTGAGTTGTAACATTTTTAAAAAGATTCTTCTGAGATGACAGACTTTTTTTCAGTTTCACTATTTTGTCTTTACAAAACATTCCTTGATATGCATCAAATTTGGCAGCATGTTTTTACACATGATGTCTTCTCAAACTGTAATCTTTGAAAACTGACACAACTTCCTTACAAATTAAGCATAGCGCCTTATTGTTTGTCTCGACAACAAAGTACTCATCTGTCCATTCTTTGTTGAGCACTCTTCCTTCATCCACAATTTTTCTTTTTTAGGGTTCTATTTTCTTTAGAGATGACATTAGGTAGGTTGAAATACCATTATCAGTAATCACTGTGTTTTACACAGCATGAGGCACATGTGCACATAACATGTGATACACGTGAGTTTTGATTTGATTGTTTGTTTTTCAGTGGGACACAGAAGGAAAAATGATGTACAATGAAAACTGGAAGGATTTCCAAGGAAAGAAAGAATGACAGAGCCTGTAGATGAAGACATACCTGCATGTTAATGAGTAAAAATCTGACCAGCAGGTAAGAATAAATAAGTCTTAGTTATTTAAGTGTCATGAATACTAAGGACAGTGTGACTTAGGGCAAGAGCAGTACAGATGGAAGCTATAAAATGAAGATTACTATATCATTCAAATTTAGTATGGACAGTGCTCTTATGAATATTTATGCACTTCGTGGTTCAGTGCTGGGCAGGTAGGGGATATGTTATGATGGACTAGATGTCTGTTTTCTTCATTATCTAAAATTATGAACTTAATAATGAACAGAAGAATAAAGCCTGTGCTTCATCATTACCTGGCAGATAATGACTACTGTCAATGCAGGTGAGTGTTCTGAGCTCCCAGCCATTCTTCACATGTTCTCTGGCAAGCAGGGAGAAAAGACTTCCTTCCCTCATCACCATGGCTGGGCAGGTCCCACCTGAACCGCATGTGGTGTATTGCGCTTCAGGGTGACGTTAGAGCTGTGTTGGTGGGGCACAGAGGTTAGTGGCCAGGACAACAGTGCCTGCACTTACTGGGAGTTAATGGACTTTGAGTTTTGGGAAATGCAAGGAAAGATAACACTGGAGACACAGTACACCTTGAAGACACATCAAACAGCAGACAAACTATGCCATGGTCTTGTTCTTGCCATGGCTTAGAACAAGAATGGGGCAATGATCTGCAAGTTCTGGCAAGGGAGGCTAGGAAAATTAGAGAGATATCTATCTCAAGCTGTCTGCTGCACTTTTGTCGCATTGATTTCTTCTGTGTCCATGAGTGGAGCTCTGTGAAGTGGAAAGCGTTGCTGTTCATGTATATGTAACTATGTATATGTGCATGGATGTACACAGAGGTAACTGATATTGATTAGGTCAAGATTTTAGAAGCCCTCAAAATTTGGTCTGATCAAGGCTAACTACTGATAAAATCTTCCAAAATCAACATTGATAATAAAAACATCCTTAGGGTCTGACTGTGAGCTGTTCTGAACAAGGTGTGTCTGAATAAAAACAAATATATATTTGGAAAAAAAGAAAATAGCTTGAAATGCATTACAAAAAACCAATACATGTAGGTAGGATGTGTGTCCCTTTATATATACATATATATATAAAGTAGATGTACGACTTTGTTATACATCAAACAAAGCCCGAATAAAACAGCTGTGCAAATAATTTCCTTCTGCACATCCAGCAGTGTTGCGCTTCTTTTGACGTTTACCTCAATTTCTTCATCTTTTATTTGAATCTGCAATTAACACCTATAATGAAAAAGGAGGAGATGGTGTGCTGCTGAGAAACTCTGGTGTTAATTAAAACTATTAACAATTAGAGAAAAATAAGCAAGAAAAAAGGAGGAAAACAGTACATTTTTACTATTTTTTTTTATACTTAAGGTGGACTAAAGCACAGAGATTGCTTCTAATGTGGCTGCTTCAAAATTAATTATGAAACTTGGCCAAAAGAAGTTACAGTAAAATTCCCTATATTAGGAGAGCTAGCATCCCTTGTTTTTCCTTCAACAGCATTTAGGTTTGCCAAGGTCTTTGTATAGGACTGAATTTCATTTCTGAATGAATTACCCTAATTTATAGAAGAACAATAGGGAAAATGAGCTCTGGCAACAATGGAGGAGGGATGGAAGTGTGATTCATCTTAGCAGAGTGAGCATTTGGGTTTGAATGAAACTCAAATTCATGAAGGAATAATACAAAAGTGCCCTGGGTTTCTAATGAGAACAGTTAATTCACTGAGCTGCAACACTTCTTGTATAGAGCATTTCACTGGCAGTGTTAGCCCACATCTGCCATCCCTCAGGAGCCTCATGAGTGCTCTGGGCTATCATTGCACTCACTGCCTCTGCCACTGATATCCATGTGGATTGCACAAATCAGGTGTTTGGTACCTAGATATCCCCTTGGATGTGAGAGTAAGCCTGTTCTGAGAATAAGTTCTCACCTTCTGACACTGCTGCAGTGCTTCCAAAAGTTTTACTTGCTTCATGTAAAACTAATTTCAGGTCCTTTTCAGAAATATGCTTGAAAAAGATCTAATGAACAGTACAGGAGAAGAGCACAGCAGCACCAATGTTGGTGCAACGAAAAGTGACCACCTCTGCCACATCCTTTTGGGTCTTGTTGAACACTATCAGCCTCATGATGAAGTAATCATCACTTGCTTGGAGGCATGTGTGGGACATTCATCTATTAGGCACAAGGCAGGAAGCTGAGAAATGCACAGAAGCCGGTTCAGTATCTTGCTCCAAGGGATTTCCTTCTAGAAACCCAATATTTCTATATTGAATTTCATATAAAAATTCTTGCTTTTGCAATATTAGAGCATTTGACTTATTTCTTCATCTCTAGAAAAAATATTATTCAGGAAAGATCACTAGTTTCCCTATTGGTGTGGATGCCAGAGCATAACTTGGGAGCAAGGTGTACTTCTTGACCTACAATTAGACTGGTTTTCCATGGGAAATTCCATAAAACAAGTTTTCTTGAGCAGAACAACGCCAGACTTTGGAATAGGCTGTCACAAAACCCCTGAGAGGTTCCAGGTCTCTGATTTTAAGTAATCTCTGCAGATTCAATCCAGTCAAGCTAGTGATGAAAATCACTCTGCTTTCCCAGCAAGTGCTCTCATAACTATGAAAAAGCCTCTCTGGGGCTGAAGATCGTTACCCAGCCTTATAACTTTAAGACTCTTGGGGATCAAGAGAAATAAGCCTGTTGCAAATCATCTGACCAAATTAATTGTAGTGGATGGAAGCAGAAAATCTATCAGAAAAATGAATCCCATGGACCTGTGATTTTATTTTTTCTTCTCGTAGCTGCTGGGTTAGTTTGTACTTTATAACTTGCTGGCTTTTTCCTTACCTTTTTAAGCTGTTCTTTATGACAAATGTTCAGCTTGTTTTCAATCTAAGTAACCAATTTCATTCTTCTGGTGTCATGGTATTTTTCACTGAGGAATTAGACGTGACTGTTGAGAATTAAAACCCTAAATGCCCTTCCCTTGAGACCTATAACTTGGTTTTAAGGCAGTCATTATTCAGTTGAAAAATTTCTCTTCAGTGAGAGTTCAGGTAAGGACGAGAAAAATTCTTTGAACTTGAATATTTCTCACATCAGCAAGTAAATTAGTCACCAATCTCACCAGATCTTTGTGATGAAGAAAGGTATTACTGAAGAACTGAAGAACTCATAATTCTTAGCATCTTAATCCTCAGAATTTGCCAGAGAAGTAGAAAGTTGTGGGTTTTTTTCCTTTTAACTTCTCAGAGCCCAAGTAATGCATTTCAGGTCTCCTAGAGAGCTGGCATTTGAATTTAGGATGGTTTACGCTTAGCATTGAGGTCAGTCCTACTACTCCTTTCTTCTTTTTAAGATAACACTTTAGCTTCAAATGTTTTACCTGCTAAGGATGGCTGTGAAAATAAGGTATTTTCATGACATTTTATAGCTGAATAATTAGAGATTGGAATGGGAACAAACAGAAAAATGTAGAGTTTGTATGGATTTTTTTCTTTCTACTCCTGAGGACTGTGTGCATGTGTGTGTGTGCATGTGTGTGTGTGTATGTATATATACATATGTGTATATATATATATATATATATATATATATGCTCCTCTCTGGCTCCAAAATTATGAAGACAAATGTTTTCACTCCACTTGTCAGCATAGGAGAATTACTGAGTATCTGCTCTGAGCATCCTCTCTGGGAAGAATATGGGGGGCCATTTGTTATGTTCAGTTTTCTTGGACTTGCTTGGAGTTGAGTCATGCAAGCAGACGAAGAGCACTGGCCAAGTAAAGGGTGACAGCTGGAACTGATGCCTGCGTATGCTGTGTTGTAGTATCTGGGGTCTGGAGCACAAGTCTTATGAGGATTGTTTGAGGGAACTGGCAATGTCTAGCATGGAAAAGAAGGATCTCAAGGGAGGCCTTATTGCTCTCTATAACTGCCTGTAAGGAGGCTGTAGAGAGGTGGAGGTCAGTCTCTTCTCCCCAGTGACAGTAAAAGGACAAGAGGGATTGGCCTCAAATTTCTCCAGGAGAGGTTCAAGTTGGATATTAGGAAGAATTTATTCTCTGAAAGAGTGATAATTCACTGGCACAGGCTGCCCAAGAAGGTGGTAGAGTCACCATGTCTGGAGGTGCTCAAGAACGTGTGTGGAGTTGTGGCACTGAGGGACATGATTAGTGGACATTGTGGGGATGAGTGAATTGTTGATATGACGATCTTAGTGGTCTTTTCCAACCTTAATGTTTCTAAGATTCTGTGATCTCACTATACCAATAGTGTCTTCTGGACACCGTGGTGTATAGCTGGAGGTTTCATTCATGTCATTATGGGGCAGAAAGCATCAGACAATGACTCCCTAACGTGTTTCAGTCCAAATGCATACCAAGGTCAGCTCAGCTAGAGCCACCCTGGATCATTCCATGTAAGAAGTACAGCATTTTGCATCTGTAATTGTGTGAGAACTCAAGACTGATTCAGCTGTGTGATATATATCTCATGTATATTCACATATATATATACATTTAACCTCGCAAAAATATACAGAAATGGTGGGAAGCAGCTGTCTGTTAGAAAAAAGGGGGAAGATTTAGTGGGTGCTGGTGGCACTGTAGAAAGCCTAGCTAGAGAGCTCATCCAAATTTCCCCCCACCCTGATTTAATACCATTTCTGAGTCCTCATCCCAAGGATGATTTCTACCTCCTCAGAGGCAGAAGCAGAAGAGGCTTAGCTTGCTTTGTGTCATACTCTGAGCCAAAAAATAAATAAAAAGAGAATAAAAAGGTGGTGCCTGTCAAGCTGATAACTTTGTGCATTATTAGGGATGACCCGTTAGATGTTGTGTGGGAAAACCTCCTCAGATAATAGAATTTGAGTGGACTCAGCTAAAACTACAGGGAAGTGTAGGAGCCCAAACAGACTCAGTAAACCATAATAATAGTAATTAAAGATTTTCACAGACTAGTCTGTCCAGTATTTTGTAAAATAATAGGTTTTTCTACCTAGTCCATCAGTCAAGCGACTTCAAATTCACATTGCTGCAATTCTTGGTAAGTGAAATTCATCCTGACAGTGTATGGAAATGTATTTGTCCCAGGCTGACATCCTTCCAGGGAAGTTGCTTGCAGTGGCCAATGAGCTGACAGCATTGCCAAGTGCTGTGGGAACAAAGAAGTACTAAAATTGAAAAGAGTGAACTTTTCCTCCTGGTAAGGCTGGGAGGCACAGCCTTCATCTAGGGGCATAGGGGGATGCCACAACAGCATCCTCTTTCCATAGAAGTTCCAAGAATTTAAGGGGAAATGCAATCCAAAATAAAGGTGAAAGTATGCAAAATGGTTGGATGAATGCAGCAACATGGTACAAGTTATACATCTACAAATTATAGCTTTTCAATTTAAGTCTTTCCAAGCTTGGGAAAATGGTCAGTGTATACCCAACAGATTTTATGTTCGCTCTACTCACATTCAAGGACTGAATCATGTAATTCCTGATCATTTTTTTATTAAAATATCATTCAACTAAAAATTGCTTTTATTTGGTATGAGAAACCTTTCATAATCTGACTCTCTTCTTGAAATGTGGAAGTCTGATTTATTTAAAACACTATCATGAAAACTCAGGAAGTTCTGATGGAGCTAAGAGGAAAGTCCCCTAACTGACCTCTGCCCTTGCAAAGCCATTATAGACAAAATTGATATTGGCTCAAGGGTGCTGTACATTAGCAAAATGTAACGTCAGTTCAGATTTCATCACGTCATGCCATAAGAAAAATCAATCAGTTACTCAAATCAAATTTTGAAAAAAAACAAACACAATAGCAGAAGGACATTCAGGTATGCACCATTTGACAGGAAGGACATAACAGATATTGTTTGCTTTAAATCTCAGTAATAGCTTCTCTTTTACTTCTCTACAGCTGTAGTTTCTTCACTTTGCTCCTCCTAGATTTACAACTACAGCATGACTAGTGAGAATTCATGACAGCTTAGGACATTGCTTAGCAGTTGTGCATTTTTTGTTTGTTTTAATTCATGAGGCAAGAATGTTAATAAAAACTTTAGATCTCCTGCCAAATACCATAAGAGAGCCATTAATATAGATATACATGTAAAATGTGGCACACTGGTCTGAACCTGTTGTTATTATTGGTAGGGCTTGTTGCTGTCTAACACTCTTTATTCCTTGCAATTAATCATGTAAAAGTCTACTGTGCAGGTAGAAAATTCAATTCCAAATATCTGCTTTAAGTTGTTGGGTAGTTTTGGAAGAATGGAAGGATTAGAGGACGGTTTAGCAAGAACAGTCCAGCTGTTCATCAATATTAAGCATATACCCACATGTCAGGCTGCATTAAAGTCGGACACCTTGAAGCAGCCCTGGTGGGTAGCATTAGCATTAGTATCTTTGCCTTTGAGTGTTGGTGGTGAGCGGTGCTGGTGGTGCAGATTGTGACAGCTGGAGCATATCCTGTGTTATGCCACCAGACCTGCCTGGCCCCTCTGAGATGTGTTGCACGTGAGTGTCACCTGGCAGCCAGCTCCTAGATGCAGTGAAATTCCTGCCACTAGCCCTTTCATTCCTATCTGCAGCCCAGAAGTTAAGGATTCTTGACAAATCATGTATTCTGGGGAGTCAGCACAGCAGTCGAAGCTGGGGAAAGAGATTAAGGCTTGCATCTCGTTGCAGGAATGTCGTATTATTTTGCTCAGCTTGAAGCCATGGTCACTTTTTATTGTTCACTTGGCTGAACTTCTGAGTAGAAAAATTGATAAGCTCGTAATGTGTCTAAAAGGAGATTAATTGTTTTTCATTTTCCTGTTATGTAATTTCAAGGCTGGAGTGTTTTAACAAGGCCCGGAAGCTCTGAGCACTTACTCAGCCTTACTTAGTTTGAAGTCACACCTGCAAAAAATCAGATGTATTGTGTGTATTGAGAAGTACACTAGCAAATACCAGGAATAGACGAGTGTTGCCCCAGATACCAGCTTTTTTGGAGTCTGAACAGATCATAAACCTACATTCTGACCCAAAACAATTTGATTAATCCCATAGGGGCTCTTTCCATCGGAGGAGTGGAAAGCTGTTAACCTGTGAGCTGGCTGAGTGTTACATCCTGCTTTTAGGCTGAGATAAAGATCAACCTATGAAACACAGTCCCTCCAAAACAGAGCACACAGCAACACCACAGGGTTCCTTGTGGCACAGAGCAAGCAAGTACTGTGCTTGTGCCCAATGGAAAACTCCAGGTGAGGTGGAAAAACAGAACAAGCAAAATAAATCCCTTGGCTGTCTGCATCTCAGGAGAATTATGTCAATGCTTCATAAGCCAGCAGAGCTGCTATTTGGCCAGGGCACCAAGATCCAGACCCCACTGCTTGCCTAACCTAGCAGTTGATTAAGAAATTCATCTCCAGACAAATCCTGAAGAATTTGGAAAGTCTTGGGAGCCTCGGAGAATAGCCATAACCATTAGGAAAGTAGCAGTGTTTAATTAAATTCCCTTGCATGTTTAATAGCAGTAGGGAACCAAGCCAAGATAATCCCCTTCCTCAAAAAAAAGAAAAAAAAAAAAGGCAGCTTTGGTGAGTTTCCTCCCTTCCAAGAGCCAGCTTAATTTTCACGCTCCCTGCAGCAGATTGTTTTACGAAGGGAGACTTCCCCAAGTATTTACCCAGCTTTCTCATTGCTGTATTTTCTTCCTCCTCCAGCACTCCTGACTCTGCCTTTTCTCATTTCTATGGGGGAGGTTTTCCACTTTATTTTCTGGCAGCAGTGCTGATTTCTGAAAATAGTTATTATCTCCATAACCTCAGACAGCCAATTTCCTAGGAAATTTCTCCCCATCCTTTTGAGAAAGCACTTATGCAATTACAGACAGCAGAGTCAGTATTTCAGCATGCTTCTGCCATTGTATGTCCTCCACATCCCTCCTCTCACTTACCACTGGCCCCCCTTAACTGTGGCCTCAGATAAATGATGTGTGATGCCTGAAAACGTAGCTTTTCCAAGCCCAATTTTCCAGCTGTCTTTTGGAGGATGTCGAATTCTGGGGAATCTCCCTTGGAGAGCTCTGTACTTCCTATTGTGCTCTGTACTTCCTATTGTGCCAATAGTGTAAGTAGAGGTCATCAGGTAGATTCATTGTTTCTGGCCCCACTGCTGTGTTGCAGCATAGGAAGAACTGCAAGAACATAACTGTCCCTTTTCCATCTGTATTCAACTGGGAAAAACATTTTCTCACCCTTTAAGAGAGACAGTTTCTCCATGACCAGTTTTTCCATTTTTTGTTCATAAGAATTGCTATTGTCCATGTATGGGGCTAATCATAGAATCTCATGGCTTGAAAGGGACTTCAAAGCCCACCCAGTCCCACCCCAGCCATGGGCAGGGTTGCACCCCACCAGCTCAGGCCGTCCAGGGCCCATCCAACCTGGACCCTCCTCTGGACCCACTCCAGCAGTTTTCATCCTTCCTGTTTCAGAGGCTTCTTTCAAACAGAAGCTCACTTTATTTTTGTTTTGAAGATCTGATTGTGTGCAGGAAGGGGAAGACCTTGCCTTAATTGAAAAAATTCTCACTGGCAACTTCTTCATGACTGATGTAAAGCATCAAGCCAGACAACTGAGGGATTCGAAGGGAAGGGTAATACAGCTGATGAATTAAAATATCTGCATGTAAGGAGGACGAAGCACAGGAATGTACAACACAAAGCTGGTCTAACACACAGAAAAGCAAAAATCCTGCACAGAGAGAATGCAGCAGTGCTATCCTTCACATAACACAGTTTGATGTGACAGAAGCTGGCATTTTGTGAACAAAACACTGTTATTTTTTGTCATATCTGTCAGCCCAGTTCACCTCCTCATGCCAGCTGACAGAGACTTCTGGGGCACTTCAGTGATGAACCCACTATGCCACAGAAACTAAACCCAGCAGTTCCCATGGGGAACTAATCCCACTGGGATTCACGGGATGTTTAAGCTTGTGGTTTGCAAGCAACAAATAAGTGTTTGGGGTCTGTTGGATTTGATATATAGCTTATAAATCTTGCTGACCTAAATACTGCTTATCTGTAACTTTCCTTTGTAGAAGAAAAGGTAAGAGCTGGGAAACCAGATTCACTCATGATTTTGAGAAAGTGGGCTGAAAGCAACTGTTTTTGCACAAATGGAAGTCCTTTGCTAGCTGGCAGAGGACCCTCTCCAACCTTAGCAGAGAAGGCAGGAAGAGCCAGTCTGGCCCCATATTTAAGTCCTTTTGTGCTACAGGTCTGTAGTCAAAAACAAAGACCGATTCAGCCAAAATAGCAGCATATAGGATTTCTGAAAACAGAAAATTGCCCATCATGAAGGGAGCTAATCTGCTGCCAGTGCCTCTGAAGTGCTTGTATCTGAATGGTCTGAGGAAGATTTTGCACTCATTGCTTTACCTCTGAGTCAGGCTGTTGGAAATCAGCCTCCTATCTGTCAGGTTATGGCTTTCATGGTCTTCCAAGCAGGCTGCATTCCTCTGCTCAGTGATGGTCTGCCTCTTTTTCAGGCCACGGCCTTTATTGAGTTTGAATGCATTTTGGGGTGGTCCAAATCGATTGTCATTACTTCTGATTAAATAAGCACAGTCTTGCTTTAAAAGGATTTTAGCTTTAACTAAACAAAACAACAACAACAAAACCAAACAACATAGTGGTGTGCTGTTTAATCTATCAGTATATGCTGGAAGTCCCTCAGTATGATTTCCCCAGCTATGTGTTTAAAATTGGAAGGAGATTTCTGCTCAGCACCATCCTTGCATCCTTTTAACGTGGCTGCAACAGTGAAATGAGGATGTCCAACTGCACAGAATAGGTATTGCAAGGGACCAAATGCCAAGCTAGCTAGGTAAAACGCAGCACAAGCTGTACAGGTGATGTAAAGGGGAAAATAACACTCAAAGAGAGACCGTACATAAAAGTTGCTGATGCATACCTAATGCCTTGTTTGGGCAGAGCGCGGGACTGGCAGGCTTTGCTCTGCTCTCCTCAGGTATCTTCCAGCAAGTGCTGAAGCAGAAATGCATTAGGCCAGAAACAGAAGGACACATACAGAGTCAAAACCACTGGGTGTCCAAAAAATAGCTCACTTAATATGGTCTGCTGATTGCATACAAATTCAGATGCTGCTAAAAGTAAAATTACTGAAGATGTGACCTGAGTACTATAATATATATATATAGTATACTATATATGTACTATATTTTATATATATATATATATATATATATATATATATATATATATATATATATATTTGCCAGGCACAGCACAGTGGATGAAAATATAGCTGATAGGTTCCTTTTCTGTCATTAACATGTCTTGCTCTTCCTTTCCTTTGTGGATGATGTATCCATATTTCATCCTAACAACTCTCCTGAGCACTGATCTGCTGCTCTTAACTTCAGTCCTTAATGCAATCAGGTTTGCATCATGAACCTGTATGGCTGAGAGTAGCAGACATGGAGGAGTTCTTAGCTGTCCTAGCTTTTGAAGCTGTAATATTAACCTATCTGAAAGGAGAAAATCATCAGGAAGTAGTAAGAGGTGTCTGTATGCAGAAATGTCCAAACAAGAAGAATTCTGCAATGGCCATCATCGAATATGTATGCCCTTACCCAGGTTGTTACTTGGAACAGTTCACCCATCTCCTTGGTGATGGCTGTACTCACATGGCCCCTCAGTTAATTGGCTAACTCTGACTTCTCATTAACCATCAACACCTAATGACATCTGGGAAAGGGGCTTGTGTCCCACTCTTCTCATCAGAGCAAATCTTTTCTGGCTCTGCTTTCTTTCTTGGCTCATTGCTATTGGAACACAAGCTTGAGCTAGTTCCTGCCATGTAAGAGAATACGGTATATGACAAAACGTACAACAGCCTCTTAGTTAGAAACCAAGCTGCTGTGTCACCTGAAATTACAGGGAGAGAAAAATCTGTCACAAAAAAATGTCACAGTGTCAAAATAGAAACTCTAAGTTTACTGATTATGTTGAAATGTCACTTTGAAGATACAGAGGAAGAAATGGATTTTTTTGTTGTTGTTATTGTCATGATGTGTTATTTTAGCTAAGAAAAAATATTTTGGATTTTTTTTTTAAATAATTGTTTGTTAGCAAATTTGTTGTATTTGGACACTGCTGTGCCAGCATCCCATTGGTATGTGTTGAAATATTGGAGATGATCCTACCTCAGGGCATGTCTATAAAGATAACAACAACTGCACTAACAAAGCAGCATACTGTTCATACCTGTATTTAGTATTTATTGCAGTGAAGGTAATGACAAGGGTGCTCCATTTTAAGTGATTATTTTGTTACTGTCTGGATTAGACTGAAGTAGGACGCTGTGCATTTGAAAAAAAAACAACCTCCCTATACCACAGTAATAAGATGAGAACTCCAAATGATTTATTTTGCTTAGACAGTGTGTGTAGATAATTCTTATTCCTACAAAAAATTCATATGCATTAGAAATAAATAAAATTCAAGGCCTGATCCTTCTTTCAGAGAAACTATGTAATATCCATTTTGTAATTGGTTGAACATTAGCAAGTTTTATGACTTTAAGAGAGATTTTTCACTGGTTTTAGAGATGAAGTTATACAGAAGATCTTAGGTTCTTGACCTGGCTGTGCAGGAATTGCCCACGTGGGTAACCTTCTGCTGCAGCACTGTTTTGATATTTCTATGATTTCTTGCCAAGCTCTTACAAGAGTGTGTTTCATTTACAGTGGTAATGCACCAATTGAGGAACTAAAAATCAGCTTTCTTTTAAGAGAAATCAATTTAATTTTAATTTTTTAAATGTTCTTGTGCTTTCCTGGTATTGAAATTACACCAGTTTGTTTTCTTAATATTTTTGAACAAGATCAAGTAGCAGCAACAAAATAGTCCATTTCCATGGAAATCAGTGTAGTTTTCTTTGCCTCTAATCAGACCAGTCTGCTGAAAGCTAAACTGTTTATTTTTAAGCTTTCAGAAGATGAAAGCTTGCCTTGCCTTTCACATCTTTTTCATGTAGCTTTTGTTCTCTGCTTGTTTAAGGCTTCTGATTGGAAATGAGAGCTGGGTTGTGGGACAGATCATGCAATCATAGAATATCCTGAGTTGGAAGGGACCCACATCGATCATGGAGACCACCAACACCATAGTTGTCATTAGTTTCAGAAGCAAAGAATGGAATCGAGACTCAGGTAACCCAAATATTGCTCGTAATCTAGGGAACACCACAGTGTACAGTTCTTCCAAGAGTGCCTGTGCCCTGTATAGAACTGTTTAAAAGAGAGTTCTACCTTTGCAAGTACAGCAGAGACTCTGAGAAACAGGCAGATGCTTGGAGCTGAGCCTGCAGCTTGTATGTTGTTTCATGAGTTACGTGGGTGACCAAAACATCATGGCATGATTAGGTAAAAAAAAGTCTGCAGAAAGAGAAGAAATAGCAGATTTTAGCACACGTGGGGAATTAGAGCTCTGTTAAAGACCCTGAATGTTCAAATCTTCTCAGTGGAATCTCAGTACTGCACTGAGACTCTTTTCAGGTAACCAGTAGGAAGGAACTAATACAGAAAGGAGAATTCAGGTAAAGAGAAGAGCCAGATGGAAGAAACTGACAGAGAATGGCATAAATAAGGGCAGGGCAAGGGTACAGGCAAGTCAGCAGTTCTTCCTTTTCCTGCCTGCTCCTGCTACCAAGTTTCCTCCTCGTTACAGGTGTGTTAACTTGATGGTTATGAGCAGACCTTGGCTGGAATGTCTCAGGGAGGTGGTTGTGGTGTCTTAGTTCCTTGGCAGGACCCGAAGCTGATGGTGTTTGAGACTGCCTGTGCTCTGAGCTTCTATCGCTGCCAACAAAACATTGGGATTGCTTGTATCACCCCAGTAATGCTGTGGGTTTTTTTTCTTTCTTGGCATCAATAGAGATTAACTTCTTGATGTATCTATTTGGCCTTGATGTTATTGAAAGTGGTACATCTGACTATAGCTGAAAATTTGTTGACCTTTGCTATCTTTATCTCATGTTTTTGTTGGTCTAGTATTATGAAAAGCCATAGCAAGAGGTGAGTATGGCATGGGACCTGAACCATCAATACATGTGGGTATCAGCTTAATGACCAGTTCCCTGTAATTACTCTCTAGTTGGCACAGCGTTGATTATTGAGGTTATTTATCTCTGCTGCTGACTCACAGAAGGAAATCAGCTCCTGTTCCTCTTTTAACAGCCATGACGGCCATTGGGAACAACCAGCACTAACACTGCTTCTTTGCCAGGAAGGTCAGTAGCTGTGGCTACCAGTTCAGAGGAAACATGCAGGAAAATATTACTGTCACGTTTTACCTTGAGCTACTGCACAGAGTCCATGCCAGGTGGGGAGGGAGAGTTTTGTACAGTGCTAAACTGCTGCTGTGATGCTTTCACCATGGATTTAATTTGCTTCAGATGTTGAACTGGGGAGAAAGCATGATGGTGATCAGAATGACCTGATGGAAAATAATCTCCTTCACTTTACTTTGTTAGCATTCAGATAAGGTTCTGAGGCTTTTGCTTATTACCTATTGATCTTTGATATTTACCCTGTCTTTTTTTTTTCCTCATTGATTGATTTGGTCCGGCTAGACAGGAATTAAATACGTGATTAGTCTTAGGTTAGCCAAAACTGAATAGTTGGGTTAATGAATGACTCACTGACAATACCGATCTCTCAGTTTGCTGATAGACTCCAGGAACCTCAACAATACAAACCAATATTTCTAACAGGTGTCTGGTGCTGGCAGATGTTTAGGGAGAAGAAGCAGATAAGCGGGACTAGGGAATTTCAGAAAAAGTTAACCTTTTCCCGTTCTGGGGCACACAGGCCTTGCCTGAGGCGTCATCACTAGCAAAATGAGGCCATTGTAAGATTTATTGGCTCAGTGCAGCATTTATTTAGTGACAGTCACAAAAGGTAATTGTGTGAGCATGTGCAGCCTGGAGTGTTTAATTGCCTCTGTGCCAGGGCTCCAGTACGTATGTGGGAAGCGCTTCCCGCATGTATTAAGCAGAGTCCTTCCTCATGTATAAAACACTGAGTGCTCGCAAGCCTGCAGCTTCACAGCCGCAAAGCAATGGCACGTGCTCAAGGAAGAGCAACAGAACGCTGCTATGCTGCTGGCTTCAGCCCTACACAAAACCCCTCCTGGGAGCATCTTCTGGCTCTGCACTGCAGCAGCAAAACAGGCGCCCTGAAGGTGTGCGTCAACCAAGAGCAGGAAGAAAAATGGGGAGGAGGAAGCAAAGAGGACAAAAGATCTCGGTTATTTCAATCCCAAGTAATTTGAAAAGGAAAAAAGAATCATAGCTCTTTCTATTCACTCCTTCCTGCCTGTTTTCCCTAGAGGGAGTTATCTTTTCTTTCCCAGTTTTCCTCCTTTACAAGCACACTTTTTTTCTTTTTGGCACTGAGGGAAAAGAAAGTACATAGGAGGAAATGAAGGAGAAAAGGATAAGCACAACCTTAAAAAGCATTTAATTTCTCTATCGCCTAAAATCAGGAGAGAGTTTTTGAATAGTTTAATGAGTTTATTGGTTGCATGCTTTTTTATTTTTGATGTAGAGGTCATTTAAAATAATTTCGGCAGCAAAGGCTATCAAGAATCACTTCAGTGTCTGTCAGTGAGTGAGATGGTTTAAAAAAGCAAAAGTGTTTCTCAGTTACACCATTTTCATTTAGTATGGCTTCTTCATTGCACATTACAGTACTGAATGCTACTTTCATGGATACCTTCCAAACTTTGTGGAAGTACATTACCTAATCACACTATTTGGACTTGAAGGGGGAGCAATGGGGCTGCTTAATCCCTCAGTGGAGCAGCACCTGTTATGTGGGGCAAGCCAGACCAGCACCTTGCAACTCTGCCCTTCAAGGAAAGAAAACAAACAAAAAAAGATGGGGGGTTGTTGTGTTTTGGGTTGCCAGGGCTGAGCAGCAGCTCTGATGGCTGGGAGAGACCATCTGGGGCCATTCCCAAAGGAGAAGGGCAGCTCAGTCAGGAGTCGTGTCAAACTGGGATCAAGGTGGAAATGGGGAAGTACAGCACACTGACGATCAGGAAGGATCTGGTTTAAGAGTTGAAATGAAATGCTCTGTGTTCCTGTAAAACACTAAGCCTTGGTTTTCCTGTGATGTGCAGGATTCATTTCTGGGCTCCGCAGTCTGTGAGATAATGGACTCTGTAACTGCTCCTCATCTCTGTG
The DNA here is from genome assembly GCF_987193195.1 of Phasianus colchicus. Classification (NCBI taxonomy): domain Eukaryota; kingdom Metazoa; phylum Chordata; class Aves; order Galliformes; family Phasianidae; genus Phasianus; species Phasianus colchicus. The sequence continues at coordinate 12,851,273 of NC_143437.1, read as the reverse complement.
ACTAACGGCTCCTTTTTGGCACCCGTCCTGGAACTCAAAGCAGTGTAATTTTTAATTCTTGATATCACAACTAATTACACTATTACAACTAGCTGTAATGTTACAACTAACATTATTCATCTTAGCCTTGGTCGTCATTTCCCTTTTATAAATCCTACTGCTTCTGCACAGATTAAATTCTGAGACTATTGAGGCTTTGATTACAGTTTAGTCATATTAAATTATCCCTTGGTGGTAGGGCTGTCCTGTCAACCACACTGATACCTACAATTAATGGAGAAGATAACTGGTAGTTTGGTGTGAAGCTGTGCCTGGGTGGAATGGGAAGCTCTGTGGAGTCTGGGGCAATATAGCTTTTCGTGGGCTGGGCATGGGGCAGAAGTTGGTCCATCTCCCACACTGCTCCCATCAAGGTTGGATGGCTGTATGCTGAAGCACTGAAAAGTACTTAAGGCTGCATGGGTGACACAGGAAGGGAAACACTGAGAGGAGTGAACCTCACGTTACCATGAGGTATCCTTAGTATTGCATCCTCATTCTTACATGTCTCAAAAGCCCGAGGAGGGGAAATCACTAGCTTTGAGCACTTCAGCCCTGGTGTACAGTACTGCTGCCCACCCTTGTGGGTGCCTCTCAGAGCACATTCACCAGGGTGTTTGGGTGTCTCTGTGGGTTGTGTGCCACAGAGCCTCCTGTTACTACCAGAAAGGCTTTAGGCTATTATCAAGTATATTCCACTGTGGTATTGAGCAGCCCCACAGAAGCAGCTCTGTGGACAGTTGCCTTTTTGTCAGAGGGCCCCCATAGGTGGGAGATGCCGTGGAGGGGCTGCTTGCTTTGCACATAATGCAAGATGTTCCTGCCTTATTTATTTCTCACTCCTCTCACTGAAAAAGATGATGAGCTACAATTTTCTTATCCCATAATTATCGATACAGTGGCTGGTAAATGCTTCCACAGTTTCAAAGGTTACCTTGTTAACAAGCAGGTCTTCAGATATTCGCCACCAGTGTTCCCTTTGTGAGGGAGTGGGATGATTTTAATTGTTGTTTGATACTGTTCACATGGGCAGGCTGCAAGATAACAAGGGAAATGATTGTCTGCTTCACTGATCAGAGGTTGTTATAATCACTTGCTTGGTGCTATGCATTCAGTTCCTGACAAACCAAGAGGCATTTGCCATTTTGGTTGATGCTGTTTTTAACCTTGACGCATACCAGTCAGGTATGGTTTTGTTGCATCTAATTGCAAGTGATCTTTGATTTTTTTTTTAATGTCTCTAGAGGCATATATTTTGAAATGCCAGCAGGAGGCAATATGATTTTAAAGCATTGGGGAATGCCAGTTATGTGATGATTGGCCTGCATTAGAGCTCAGATCCCACCAGAACACACCGTGGCCTTAGAAGAAGGGAATTTGCCTTCCCTGCCTGTATCTGATGAGGAGGAAGGCTTGCATGATGATGGCTACTGGAATTAAATACCTCAGCTCCATTTTTTTACACCTGCAAAAAGCAGTGTGTCAAACCTCTCTTGGGGATAGATGGATTTGCATGTTGATTTTTCTCTATACTAATTCATGTTCTTGCACATTTTCCTCATTTCCATGGGGAGAAAAAAAAGTATGTATCCCCAAAAGAAGAAACATTTTCTCTCACTGATATCCAGATGGAATAGAATGGCATTAACTTTGGTTTCTGATGATTTATTTGTTAATTCCGCTACACCAAACTTGGTGAGTTGACTTCTGGTGTTGTTTCTTCTGTTTGTTCAGGTTTTTGATTATTTTTTATTACTTTGTTTGTTTGTTTCTCTGGGTTGTTTTGTATTGGGTTTTTTGTTTTTGTTTTTGGGGGTTTTTTTGAGCGCTGGCGGAAAAACTTTTCTGAAAAAAACACAGGACATAGGGATTGTCTCCAACATTGAATATCCCATATATTGGGTATAGGTTCTGTTTTTTTGTGCGACCTTGCACTTGTGAGAACAGTTTCTGCTATTGATGCATTGGGATCTTCCCTCTGCTCTTGTTTCTATGAAGTGGGCCTATGGAGTGGGACGATCAGCTTCTGCTCTCCTTCTCTTGTTCTTATTAGTTGTTGCTGTTCCCAGAAAGCTCCCTGATTTTGGGTTTGACTGGGTCCTTTTGCCCTCTCCTGTGTGGCGTGTTGGTCCTTCAGCTCTTGGCAGCTGGGAGAAGCCATTGCCCATGCTATGTGAAACAGGATGAGATTTTGTCCTGAGGGATTTAGCCCAATGTGTACAAAGCTCATACATTCTATAAATAAGCAGTCTGCATATGTTAGGACACCAAAGTAGGAGGATGGCATCAGAAGACATTTACCACTTGCCTGAAGAGCAGTCAGTTTAGATGAAAGATTTGTGGTCCGAATTTTCCAAAGAGCTCCCTCACGTGATTGAGGTCAGCTCTCATTTAGCTGCTAAAATTAGCGACAGGTCTTCTAGGCAAACTGGCTGTTTTAGGTGCTAAACAGCTTTGACAGTCTGGCTATAAAGTCCCCAAAAGGAGTGCTGAGTGTTAAAAGAGAAAACTAATTGTTTATGGAGTTTATCTAACAGGAGTGGACCCCCTGAAAACATCTCCCTCATACTGCCTGCTAAGCTTTTGAAAATCTACTGCCTTGTGCTCAGGTAGTGCAAACTTGGAGATGTCTGCAGGCACATACAGTTCTATAACACATGCATAGCTGGAGAAATTCTCAACTGACTAATTATTGGAGCTGCTGAGCTCTAAAGTGATGCAAAATTGAATGCAAGTAGTCAACATTGCATACCAGCTTCCAACAAGAAAATGGGAGTATAATATTGCGTCCCCAGAAATTTTAAGGTTTTTAAAACAAACAAAAAAACACACACAAAAACCAACAACCCATCAACCCATCTTTCCTCTCTTCACTCCTGGTTTTCTTGTTGCTGTTCTTTGCTTTTTGTTTTTATCTCTGAAAGCTTAAAATGTTCCCTACATTGAGCAGAGTGAGGAAGGACAGTGAGGATACTATGAAGCTAGAGCTGGAACTAAAAAGGAAAATTGGGATACAGCAAGAACCTAATGATAGTGTTTCATTTATTATTCTGAAAATTTACCATGAAAAGAAAGAGGAAACAGCTAGGATTAATATAGGTCTCACTTGCATTTTGACTTCTTGAAGTCAAAGAGAACAAGAAGTGTTTGTAAAGAAGTAAAAAATTGAAGTACTCTTTTTGAGCTTTTCATATAAATCACCTTAAACCATGGCATGAAATATCTGTAAAATATCTTCTGTATATCCTGCAGAATCTTGTTTCTTTAGAAAAGACTTGAGCCGTGTTTCTTGCTGTGTCAGGTACCTTAAGTTTAATGGAAAAATCACAAGATTTGGTAATACAGGTGGCAGCAAATGAAATCGAAGACCTTTGCTAACCTCCTTAGCTGTGAAAGATGCTCTGTCTCATGCTGCCTGGCTTGCTGTAACTCACACAGAAGTACTGCAAGTAGAACTGCCCAGTTTCTTAAATAAATAAATAAGTAAAATGCGGAGTTCACTCTATGCACTAACTTAATCCATATTTGCAAACAAGTGCTTTTTGTAAAACTATTTCAGTAACAGTCAAATTTTCCAAGCCAGGATGGGAGTGGTAGGTATTTAATAGAGCTTTCTGGGGCTATAATAGAGAAAGATGTAATTAATTCTTATTTCATGTATGAGCATTCGGTAGGAAAGGATTTGCATGTAAGAATGAGCCTTGTATGTGGATGGGAAAAACAGAGTTCCGCAGACACAGAGCCCTCCTGATCCATCATACTTATGTGTTTCAGACTTTCACAGCAAAAGCTTTCTTATAGCTGCCTCAGAATCACACCCATGTGAAGCACTGCTACAAGGCTGAGAGCTGGTTCTCTGCAGGCTTATTCCAGGTTTTGGTGGGAACATGATCAAAACAGCCAAAGCTGTCCCTAACTGTCAGCTACTGTAGATGGAATGTAAATAATTAGTACTCAAAGCAGGACTTTTGGCAGAAAAGCCCTTGCAAAGCTACCGACTATATCTGCAAGAGAATCTGCAAGTTCATTAATCACTTATGGAAAGGAGTTTTCTATATTTCATGAGCTAGGAGATACATTTATAATTAAGACAAATGAAGAAAGGGTGGTTCTGCAGCTTGCTTTATGGCAGTAATGGAAAGCCAGAGCTTTATTTCAAGAGCATACCTACTATCCATTGGGAGCTGAAGCACACACTGAAAGATAAGGCCATGGCCTTTGATCGTTTGTCAAAATTAAACCTCGCTGAACATCCTTGCTGGGTGAGATTCAGCCCTCGGATGTGCAGGTGGTTCTTATTAAAGAGCCATTCTCTTATCTGAGAGCTAAATGCAGCTACAGGAGTCCTATCCTGTAACTCAAATCTGATTAGGGTACAAAAGCGAATTTTTGCTCTCAGTCCTATGGAGGGAGTGCTATTGTATCAGTGAATGAAGTCCTGCAGAGCTCTGATCAAAATGATCTTCATGGAAGCTATCACACTGAGTTTAGCCATCTCTGGGTATTTTTTATTATTATATCTTTGTCAGTGATCACTCAGAGCAAAGTTTTCAGACTTTCCAGGAAATTAACTGAAGATCAGTTACTGTGCTGTCTTCCAAATGTATGGCTCTGCAACTAACAGTGGACCCAGACGTACAGTGATAAACAATCTCTCACATCCTCTAGCCCATCAAATAGAAATTTGCTTCCTCAGGAGTAGGCAAAATGAAATTGGTCCATTACAAACAAATTAATTAAAAGTTGCATTAAATCCTTCATGAAACATGAAGAATCATCAGTCCTTAGCAGGGAATGAGATTTTTTTATTTTTTGATTTTAATGTGTCTGAGAAATACAGTAAGAGGACAAGCATGGAGAAAGTTTACCTTCTGAATGTCAGAAGCAAAGGCCAAACTGATTAATGGCTGCATAATCTAGCTGTTCAGAAACAAGGAGCTGAGGATCATAACTAAATTGTTTGTAAGGCAATTTGGCTTGACCTTAATGAGGACTGAAGTCCTGCAGAGCAGGGAGGAGTCTATTAATCTCTCTGCACTGCAAGCATCTGGGATTTCTCTTCTTGTGTCATTGCAAACACATTTGTCATTTGTGAAGTCTAAAGGAAGACAAGATTCTATTTATTTTTTAATAAGACTAAAAAGAACAATGGGAAACATTCAGCTGGGATTCTGATTTCAGTTCCTCCCTTGTCTTTTGTTGAGGGGATCAGGTGCTCCAAAGCTTTTTCTAAAGCAAGAAGAGGAATGTGTGGCACTGAAGGAGCTGAGCAGATGGTGGTGGCAGCTCTTCTGAATGGATCCCTCTAGGCTGCTTCGGGACACAGTCCAGGAAGAAGCTCAGAGGTGACACCAGTCCTCCTGGCTGCTTTGAGCTCGCTATGTCCTGGAGACCCAGAGACAGTTGTACAAAATCCTTTTATTCTCTTCAGTCTGCAAGAAGAAGCTCTAGCTTCTTCCTTTTCACAAACTTTGTTTAGCACGTCCTTTTGTCTTGGGCTTTCCTTGATGGGAAAGGACAGGTTTTACAGTGGGATAATAAAAAACTCCTGGTCACCTTTGAGAGAAGACACCTAAGGCAGATTTCTCATCTGAAAGGTTTTGCTTACGTACAAGCACATAGAAGCAGGGATGTTCCACCAGTTGGTGGCTGATGAAAAATAAAAGCACATTTTCAGTATTTTCAACCTTTGCCATACAGCAAAGTGCTGGTATCTTCATCTGCTCAATTTCTAAAAAAAATTTCACAGTTGTTCTTGGGCCTCCTGTCACCAACAGCTGAGGAGCTCATCTGTCAGGTGCCTGTTTTGTACAGGTATGTACTGGAGAAATAACAAAAGCAAATGCCTCCTCCCGGCACCACAGTGCCAAAGAGCCCTGATTGAATTGCTCTAAGGTTACCCATCCCTACAGCAAGCCTTAGTGTCTGGGCAGGGGGTGATTCCATCTCCTCATCTCCTGACTACAGCATAGGTTTGGGCTGGTTTTCTTCATGTGAATATTTACACATAATGGTGGTGATTACTAGGTGTGAATGATGCATCTTAAATTCCACTTGGTGGATTATTTTTGTATTAATGAAGACGATGAAAGAGCATCCTGTGGCTGTTTGCACACCTGTTCACTGTATGCTTATTTGCTCGGGCTGAGGTTCTGCTATAATGTTCAGTTAAGACCATGCAAAAGGTTCTAGTGATGTCAGTGAACATTGCTCTCAGCTGAAATTGCTTTTGTCTTTTCTTCATTCCTTAGAAAAAACTGTGTCATTTTTTTAAGAGAGGGATTTATCTGTGTTCTTTTACTGCCTACATTTACCCTGCTGTAGACTCTGCTTTGTCTGTCCTGTATTCCTATCTGTACTTAATTTGTTAATGCTTCCAATAAATCCTTCCAGGACCTGTTCTTTAGGGCCTAATTTTCAGTCTGTCCTCTTATTCTTTTCACCCACCAAATCCAGATGCTATTTGTCAGTGTTGATGGTTTTTGTTTGTTTATTTGTTTGTTCCCTAATCAGTTATCCAGGTTTTCCAGAATTTTTTTTTCCTCTTTCCCTTCTTTCTCCTCAGCTCTCTCTATGCAGGACACTGCCCAAGGCCAAAGCACAGGTGTGCCATACCAGCTGTAGCCTTCATGTTTGCAGAGTGACACTGCAATTATGTAAATGAAAGCTGTACAGACCTCTAGATGGTGTAAGCTAAGCGAAAACAGCCGCAAGCTTCTGGGTTTGCCCTGAAAGAGTACCAGAGAAATTTTGGGGCTCTCTTGCAAGGAGCAGCAGGCTGAGGAACAGGCTCAAAGTCAACACTTGTATTGCATGTAATGGGTTTTTGTTCCAAAACAGGTTTTTTTCATTTTGAGTCATGTCATTCCTAATTCTCTTTTAATGGTAGTTTTATTGCCTACTCTGGAAAGATATCTTTGCTTTTTAGACACCCAGTGTTTCAAGGAGTTCTCCTATTTTAGCAGGAAAATAATTCCACGTTCAACTCATGGCAATATCTTTTGCTACCTGTTTTTAATGGGAAAAGCAAAGATGAGTTTTGATGTACTGCAGTTCATAATTGTAATATACAGCACATTCTTCCATTTCTTTTTGGGGCAGATCTGCCAGAGAGTTACATAGAGCACTCCTGTGGGAGCAGGAGACGCAGAAAGTGCTACCATCCATCTTTGCCTGCACTTAGCAAGCCCCACTAATGTGTAATGGTAAAAAGGCTTTCCAAAGTCATACAACTCCAAAAACCTGAGTTAACATCATCACTGCTATACCATGGTCTGACGGAAAAATGATTTGTTGGTCAATAATTTGTTTTGTAAACATGCACATTTGGTTCATTTTCTTCGGGGGCTGTCCCTCGTGGCAAATTCAGAAGGCTCATCCTCATGCAAAGGAAGAATGAAATAGCAAGCAATTTGCTTACCAGAAGATCACAGAGGAATGGATCAGTACAAATGTTGCTTCAGGAAAGGGAGATGCTCCCAGGCATTGGGAGCTGGACTCCATTTCGTCTCGGTGCTGACATCCAGACAGGGTCAGACAGCCAAAACCTGAGGCTCATGTTTCTGCACAGAGTGGTTTGGTTTCACACACTTGGGTGTCCTGAGCACTGGAACTGGTAGAGGCCCAAGAAGGGAAACATTTTTTTTTTTCCCCTCGTATATTGCTTTCTAGGAAAGGGGCTGGCCTGCTGCCAGCCGATGGCAGGCAGGAGCTCTGCACACACTTATGGGTCTGAGCAAATCTACTTGTGCTAATGGTCTTATTGAGCTCAAGCCTGGATACATTACCAGTCTACACAAAGAAAAATTAGCACCCAGATTAGATTAGTCGCTGAAGGCTGTGAACATACAGCTGTTTGCCAAATTGCACACTGACTTTTTTTTTTTTTTTCTGCGTAGACTTTTACTGATAGCAATTTGAAGGCAGTCATTAGAGCCATCAGCCTTTGAATGAGAAATTTCAAGGGACACTTCAGGATAAATCTGCTCTTCTGCTGTAAGAAATTATTCCTTATTTGCTCTGGGCTATGGAAAGCAATTACATGAATTTTGCACAATAACCTGTTTCTTCCAAACAGGGGTAGAACTTCTGCCTATAAACAGATGTACTTTTACTTCCAATTAACCTTGTGGGTGTGTAAACATAAGAAAAAGTGTTTTTTCGATTTGAATTTAATAACCAGAAATATAGTTGGAAGAAAGAATCATAATTTACAGTCAGAACATGAGACTCTGGCTGGTTTTGTTCCTTTCTTCTGCAAGGCAGCTGGACTTGTGAAAACAGGCGTGCCCTTTCTCATTGAATCATAAATATTGCAGGCTTTATTCCTTATCAGCTCCTAGGTTCCAAGGTTTAGGAAAGAGCGTGATATTCATTTTTGGAGCTCAATTTGCCATAAATCATTCTGCTTGAGTTTTTTGGTTTTTTTTTCTTCAAACTTCAGCAATAATTTTCTATCCCAGGTACTCCAAAGCTTCCCTGCAATCCCTGGCTACTGCTGAATTCATGCCCTCATGATATTAATATTAAAGAGATGCAACTGTAACTCTGCTTAGACACTGATCTGCCTCATGTAGGCCTAATTCTAAGGGCTGCTATCAATTTATGTGTTGCCTATTTCAAGCTATAGTGAAAATGCTTTAATATTACTATTGTTATTAAAATAAGCCATTAATAATACTTAAAGCAAAGGTTATCTGTTCTGCCTGCCAGCCTGCTTGACTGTATTCATATGAGTATTTCTAAGAGAAAGCATTTATCTGTATGACTCCTGTGCCACTGAATTTGTTTGAAAATCCAGAGAGCGTTTGCTTTGATGAAATTTGGTCAGGGAAAGGGGAGAGTCTTCTTATTTACCTTCAGATTCCCATCCTTTAGAACTTCCGTATTGGGTGTTCTCAGGTTGATTCTGCAATTAGAAGCTGTAATTGGGTTTCCATGAGAACAGATTCCTGCATTCCCCAGGAGTTGAATTTTTCATTAAAACCACCACCCAACACCGGGACACTGGATCTCAAAATGGTTTGTAAAGGCAGGACAAAATAAATACTGCAGGCTGTCAGGTGATGTACACTGCTACAAGTGCCTCTGCTTTTGCTGAGCTCTGGGTTTTTGTGGAGGGAGCATGAAGTTGCTGACGCTGAGGATGGCACAGGTGCAGCCCCAGTGTTCATGTTAGTGTGTCTTGTGTTAAGGAGCCATGTAACTGCTGCGTGATGACTTCAGTTGGTTTGTGTGGCAGGGCCTGCCTAGGATCTGAAAGAATGGACTGTGAAATCTTTGGTTGCATTTTCTGGGACTCTTGCAAAGATTAAGCCTACTGCTTTAACTTTCCAAGGTGCAGATGCACTGGGAAGGCAAAAATAATAACACATCCTATATGTTCATCCTCTCAGCTCAGCCAAGTATAAGAGTGACTCAAAAATTTTTCCCCCAGTTTCTTGTTTTAGTTTGTTGATCTTAGCACAGCACAGGAGAAGTTGTTTGTGGCATGCTCAGACACGATCTGCTATCCAAGCATGAAAGAGCTTAGGATTTGGTGGGGAGAAAGCTTTACCTCCACTTATTGCTCTTGCATTTCACTTTGGGGAGAGTATCACTGTTGAAAAAGATCAGCCCAAAAGAAAAGCACTGGCACATCGTTAACAAAGTAACATTAACGTGAACATCACAAATGCATGAATCTGATCCAGATGGCCAAATGCATTCTTACTTCGTGTCTTATTGAAGTGTGCAAGCCTATACAGGAGTTAATCACAGAATTCAGATAAATGGGGAGCGTTGTTAAACCAGAAAGGAGAGTCATTAAGAACCCGAACTAGACAGACAGTTTTTGTAATTTGGTACTGTCTTCTGGCTGAAGAGGCACTTGGGCTCCTGTCCTCCCATGGGCAGTGGTCCTCATGGCCTTGTCACACCAAAACTTCAGAAAGGTGCTTGTCTCACCCCAGGTAATCCCTATTCCCTCCTTTTAGATGCTGGAGAGAGAGATGAACTTATGCATTTTTTTAAATAAGACAAATATTTGAAGTAATGTGTGATTTCACATGTAAACTAGCCTGATGTGATTATGCAGCAGCAACCAACAGAAAGCACAGCAATTTCTGTAACAGGTCCTGTCTCTAGGTCTGTCCTAACAACTGGAAGAACCATCACCAGAACAGAGCAGCAGAGAAATCAGGTTTTTTCTTTTTCTTTTTTTCTTTTTCTTTTTTTTTTTTCTTTCTTCTAGCTGCCGTGCTTCTTTTCCAGCCTAAAAACAAAACCTATTCCTTTGCTTCACGATTCATGAGCCTGCAGAGACAGTGTGCAGGAAGACAGTCAGCATCTGGGAGCACTTTCATCTTAATGGTGCTGTGTGTGCGCAAGCATCCTGGGGGGGCCCTCTTGGGGAAAGGGGAAGAGCTGCAGAGCCCACGGCAGTATGGAGCACAGATAAGGAGATGAAACAATAGCTGTGACACCAGGAGCCTTCACGCAATTGCTTGGTGAGGATATTACTGAGTCAAGTGCTTGCACAGAGCACATCCACTCACAGCCAGGTGGTTAACTCTTTCTCTTCCCTTCCCCACAAGGGCCAAAAAAAAACGATACAAGGAATGGAACACCTTCCTTATGAGGACAGGCTGAGTAAGCCCAAATGATTCCATGATTCTGTGATTCTTTACTGTGTAATTTAATGAATAGCTTTTAATAGCATGCAAGCTTGGGAATGCTGAGAGTCTAGCATTAATGTTTCTTGTTGTCTGCAATGGTTTACCTTTCCCTGCCGTGGGTGAATGTGTAGATTTAGCAATGCATGATCCATGCTCTGGCCAAGATGGGAAATATGAGATTTCCTTATCTGAGATCCAGAAGTAGAACCGAGGAGATGTTCCCAAACACTGTGCATTATTGATGCCCCATTTCCTCATTAATGCAAAAAAAATAATAATATGGAGGGACTTCCACTGTGCTAATGGGATTACCCACCCAAATCTCCTCTGTGTCAGTGGAAGGGCATGTTCTGGTTCTCTGCCCTCACCTTAGTGCTGGATAGCAATTGAATTATTTGTTAGCTAGTGAAAGTAAAAATAATTTCAAGTTTGGTTCGTTGTTGTTGTCAGTATCACTGAGTGCTTTTCAATCCCTTTTACTTTGCCTTACAACTCTGAGATATAATTTGAAAAACAAATTGAAAACGTTTCCATATTTTCCCACTTTGATGCTGGTGATGGTCAATGTTTCAGTTAGCTCTTTATTTTTTCCTGTATGAAGCACTGCTCCTTATTGTACCATTTCAGCTACCTCTGCTTAACTGTGCAAAATGCTTCCGGAAGAGCACTTTAGAAATGAATGCATCTCCCATTAGCACTGATAGCAATGACATGCCTGTGCTGGTGAAGGCTGCTGTGTCACTCATTGTGTTGCCTGATGTGCGTTATGGATGAAGACAAGGCAGGCATTTATTCTGGTACAGAAAAAGTAAGCTGCACTCCTCTTGAATCACAAGCTGAGAGAAGCATGACTATCTCATCCTTCAGGGTCCAGCAGCAATGCTGTTTCTTGAGACTGTAGCAAAAACAGAGCGCAGGGGAGCCTGAAGGGAAGGTGGCCAAAGCTGTATCAGAGGGGTGAGGGCCACTTCAGCAGCCATCCTTTACCTATGGTGAGCAGGGTGCTGTGGGCAGTCAGGCTGTGTGGCCCTCCCTTGCCTTGGATGACTGAGGCAGGAGTGGCATTGAGTTAAATGAGCGTTTGAACTGCCTCTTCCTGCCGAGGCTTGCATGTCACTTCAAATCTGATTCAGTTTTGCTGAAAATTCTTACCTATAGTCTCACTGCTGTTGCTTATTTTTCTAAAATCCACTTGCATTTGATATTCACACCAGCACAAAAACTTCACAGACTGTATTCAGTGCAATAGCTTGTGCTGAGCAGAGGTGACCTCTGATCTAGCAAAAACAACTGTGGAATGAGGAATAAATCTGAAGGAAGCCACTTTTAAACCAAGATGGGGGAGTTGAGTTGGGGCTGGGTAACCTATTGCAGGCTGTAGGCGCTTTAACCAGTCTTGTTCAAATGTGTACTTGGAGAGCTAGGAGCAACTTATTCATTGTAATGAGCCTGATCCTGTGAGGCTGTGCGTGTTGTCAGTAATGGTGCCCAGGTTCTCTGCTCCGAGGGGAGAGGATGCATCTACAGGAAAGAGAAATACAAGTTCAGGAAGATGGAAGTGCAAGGCTCTGGAGATTAATGATGGAAAACTGGCATCTGTTCGGAGAGAGGAAAGTAAGCAGGAAACAGGAGCCTAAATTAGGCCACAGCTCCCTGAGCAAAATGCTCAGGTTATAAATATTCTGGTAGCATGGAGAGCAGGGCTGGTTGTGCTGTTTGCTTTCCTTGCAGGGGTGATATCAGTGTGTTATTTGTGCTGATATTCTGCGCTGCTGCCAAAGCCACACATGGTATCTCAGGTGAGTGAGGATGTATGGTTTGGCAGCAATGTAAAGCTGCAGCAGGACAGGAGCAGTGGCTTGTGTGTGTTAAATTGTTCAGCTGGTGTCCATGATGACAGTTTTAGAGAGCCTTCTCAAAGCAGCAAAACCCATATACAGGACCACAGGCTCACCTTAAGCTTTCTTATCAAGCTGGTACAAGAAGCACAAAAGAGTCACCTCCACTTCTCCCTACGCCCAAAGCAGAAAGGCAAGGGGAAACTGATGCATGAAAAGAAAATGTGCAGAGTTTGAGGACTTAAATGGGTGGGAGATCTGGGAGCAACAAGGCTGCAGACTTTAGGGAAAAAATTCTGTGCCCGTTCCCAGTTGTGACAATGCCGTTGTCAAGGCTAAAGTCTGTAGTGATCAGGGGGCTTAATTTAAAAGTAAGGCTTTTCATGTTAAACTCCACTTTTTCTTAATAAATTAATAGCTTTTAAACTGATGTTTAGCCAGTCAGGACTTCAAACCAGGCTGTATTTGCCCCTTGCAAAGATGATGTGGTTGTAGATGCATTGTTATTTTTGGAGTTGAGTTTCGTATAGGGCGAGCAAGAAGGAGATTAAAGTGTTGCTGGAGAGGTGTTGGGAAAGGGATCCCAAGGGAAATGTGGGCTACAAAGGAACCATGAGAAACTTTCTGGCTGTGGTATTACAGTCTTCTTGGCCAGTGTTGGAAACAAATAACCCAAATGGATACCTTACCCATCTCTTTGATTCCCTGCTAATCACAGCTGCTTTGGGGACCATCCCTTTCCCCAACCACAGTTTCCAGCTTCCATGAAATAATTACCAGTTTCTCTTAGATAATGCTTTGAAATGTACCACCTATTCATTATTATTTTATTTTGAAGAAAATAGGCCATTTGTGCATTTTGAAATCGCAATCTGTAATGATTTTTCTCTGTGAGAATTTGTAAGGTTTTATTTATCAGCTACCTAATGAACACTATGATCTTCTCAAACAGCAATTGCACAACAGGAAAAACAGACTCTGTGAGGAAAAACACCCTAGATAGCAGTCTAGGCACAGTTCAATTCTGTGAAATCAAAAATCGGATACAATAGTTTAGGTAAATTGAAGCTGAAAGAAAGTAAAATCACTTTGCAGACCTAGGATGCAAGGAAAAGTCAATCTGAATATCAAATTGACCCTGCTGCAGGGGAGAACAATTTAGCATGAGGTATTTGCCACTTTTGAATGTGTTTCTTACCCATGGATTAAGTGGTGTGCTCAGGGAAAAAAAAAATAAGAAAAATGACCAGGAGGTGAATATAAAGTCATGAGAAAATAAGGGTCTAGATCCAAATGTAACCCTCAGATCATTTTGAGATGATGCCTTTCTGGGTAAGAAAAAGAAGCACAGTAAGCTATGAGGCTTTCCTTGATAGGAGTGTTCCTTTATGCAGAAATTATACAGCCATCAACACCAATTTTAGCATGGCAGCTCAGGGAAAGCAATAATGAGCACAGGGCAAGTAAGATCAAGTGTGTGAGAAAGGAAGAACAAATACACAAGCAGAGGGATTGGGGAGTCTGTAGTGAGGAGCATATCCTGGTCTCAGCAAAGTTATTGGAATTTTTGTCATTATTGTAAAAAAAAAAAGGGGGGGGGAAGGATTTTTATTATTATTATTTTTTTTTTTTCACAGTGATCTTGTTAGAGAGATATGTAGACAAACAGTACTCTTCAAATGTCAGGAGAGTTTGGATTCATCACCTATCCCACTGCCCTGAGACCAAGATCAGAAGTGATTTCATTCATGAAGCCTCACTGCCAGAGCTCGTTAGTGAAGTAAGTGTTCTCTTTTTTCATAATTACCTGTTGCAGACATCCCCTGTGCTCTTCAGCTTCTCCCATTCTGTTCATATTCCCTTTGAGCTAAGTGCAGCTTCCTAAAAGGCCAACCTGTTTTGATACATTTGCAAGATAGGAGAGAACAGACCTGCTGGATGGGCACTGAGCACAAATGTAAAAGCTAAATGGGAAGTTAGGGTGGCAGGAACAGGGGCAGGAGATTGTACCTGTTAGTTACCATTGAGTCTCAGGAGAGCTTTGCCAATAAATTCCATTAAAATAAGAGTTTCAGCCTTTAAAACTACAATTCAGTGGCTTGTTACATTAAATAAGCTAGCAAAGACCGTATGTTAGTCACTGACAGGGCTACATTTGGGTGAAAACCATGCTGAATTATTTATTTTGTCATTAATGTCACACAAACTGCAGTAAGGAGAATTATATGGGCTGCAGAAGTGAGCAGCGCTAAGCCAGATACAAACAAATGGAATTGTTATTCTTCAACACCAGCCGTGGGTTGCAGCCTTCTAATGCATCTATGAGAGGAGAAGTGAATGGTAAATCAATGGAAAGGTTCACACCTGACTGACAACCTTTAAATAATGTAAAGGGTCCCTCAGCACATGACAGGGTTATATAATGCATTAGCATTTGAAGGCAGGGAGACTTGCAGGAGAAGTATTTTGGAAGTTTTGCCTTTATAGCTGTAGAGCTCAAAGAGCCAGAGTAACATACCTCGAAAGAGGGATGGCAAACTATAACTGTGCCTGAAGAGTGAGAAAATAAGGACATTTTAATTAGTCCGAGTGAAATTCTGCTAAAAGTCAGCCTTTGGTAAGCCTGAAAGCGTCTTGTGCTGCATGGTGCAGAGGATACAAGGGCATGGTTCTCTCCAAGGTGCTTGAGGCAAGGAATCCAATGAGGTGGAACCAGGGCGAGCCTGGGAGTGGGGCTTAGCCCTCTGGTACATCATTGTAAGCCATTTGATGTGTCCTTTGGTTGTGGATTCTCAGAACATTTGCAGGGAGGGTCAAGCAGCTTTCTGAGTTTACACGTGATTTGTTTCTTTTTCCCCTCATCTGAGAGCCAAGCAGCGTGGCATATGCCATCTCAAATTCCCCTTTGGAGGGGAATAGCAGCGAGCAGCAGAAGGGGAATCATACTTGCTGCATCAAACACCTGCCTTACGCACTGAGGTCCCCAGTGACAGCACATATTAGATGGTGCAGGTTAGCTGATGGAAAGGGCCCAGCATGGGCAGGTGTCTGTAGAGATAGAGGCACAGGGATGTGAGGCTTTGGATGCTTTCTGTTGTTTCCTATGTTCTTAATGATCTTAATTTTAGCTAGGAGCCTTTTGCTCCTTGCACTGTTCAACCAGGGTTTGGATAATCTGGATATCTCTTAGCTGTGGAAATATAATTTAGAGTACCCTGGATGTTTACAGCTGTGTTCCCCCATAAAATGATCACTGTTCCTTGCATAAACAACTATGCAAACACAAGCAGAAGGGTGTCAGATAGAAACTGTATGGTTACAGGTTATAGTCACGGTCACCACTAGCTCTGCATGTCTGTGTGTTGCTTTGCATTCTCTGCAGATCTATGCACACTGTCTTGCCTGTGGGCACCTTCTCCTTTCTGAATTACGACAAGTCTAAATTTTGCATTTCTGATCTGTTTCTAAGATAGTGAGAGTCATATATTCTACAGTGAGAAACAGCAGATAGTAGAAAGATATTTAAAAAGTTTTCATGCAGCTTCAGTGAGGATATATCTGCCAGTTCATGGAGGTCAGGAGAGTTTGTTCTTACACGTCAGTCTGGAGTAAGATGTGTACTGTAATGGTTAGGCACAGCCTCTGACAAGACAAATCAATAGTGACTTCTGACATCCAGAAACAGGGTAATGAAGTTAATTGCAGGTGTTTTCTCAACAGTAGAAAAACTTTAATTTGAAAATATACTGGAGGAAATTCTGCTTGGTTTTGATCATGAATGCTACAAAACAGTCCCCTAATCTGATAACACCATTTGTTTTAGTCAGCTTAGACTACTCTCTGACTTTCTGGAAGTCTCTCATCTTTTCCCAGGCTTTCTTCTCTTTCATCTACCACCCACCAGTCTCTTCACTTGATCCCATTCTCCCAGCTGCACACTCTTAAGTTCACGTTTGATTTTGGTGCCTCCAGGCTGTGGGATAGATGGTAAGCGCAGCAGCAGCAGTGGAGAGCTGAGTCTCTTGACCTTTTCAGTAGCCCTGTGTTTGATGGGAAGAAGCAACAGGTGACAGAAGCAGTAGGGTCTCTTCATCACTACCTGGCTGGAAATTGAGAGCAGCTCCCTTTACTTGAACTGTGAATTCAACGTGGCAGCTTAAAATTTCTCTCCACTAGCAGCTGCCTTTCACTTGATTTGATTGGTTGAGTCTCAGTGTTATTTGTTTTCCTCCTAATTTCTATGTCACTGCGTGTAGAAGTCATACACCACAAGCAGGTATTTTGATGTTTACTCTTTCTTTCCACCCCAAAGTCACGGATAGAAGCAGCAGAAGAGGGAGGGGGGGAATGGCCCACTGAAAACTATTGGAAATGCTCTAGAGGATGAGGACTTCAGAAGTTTGACATACAGTGTGAACAGCTGGCATTTAGTACAAGGCTACTTCTGATTTAATTCTGCCCCGTGAACCTCAGATGGAGTAACTGCTTCAGTGCCTCAGCCCAAGTGAGGTGTGATAAAGGAAATCTCTCCCAAATACAGAGTAGAGAACTGACTCAATATTCTAATGCATGCCATGCTGTTATGAGACACCTGTACGAAACAAACCTTAGAATGTGGCTGCATTACAGTAGGAAAGCTACTATAGGTTTTGATCTTGCTCTATTGCTGTTACTTTCCTGAGCACTTATTCAATATTCGTTCAGCAATTCATTTTCCTTTCCAATAGAAAATCCTGTTTGCCATAGCAATAGCAGCAGGGACTCTGCTTCTCAAGTACAAAGCTCCCTCCTGCAGATGCACATCAGGATGTAAGGTGAACTTCAGAAATGTGTTTTATGGCAGGAAGATTCTATGGTATAATAAGATGACAAATAAGGAATGCTGTGAGCTCATTAACTGAGACTCTTGTAATCCTCATCCATTATGCTGTTGTTTTCCTTTTCTTTTGTCTATATTCATGCACTTTTGTTTCATTTAAAAAAAAGAGAATTCAAGATTTTCTTGAGAAAGAAAAGGATACAGGTGTGTAGATATTTAAGGATATTTTTAGCCTGGTGTTTGAGGAAGATTTTAATATCACTGTTGAAAACAATTGAACTTCAGAAAGTGAATTCAGTCTGCTTCAGGATTGGGGTGATCCAGACTGAACAGCTGCCAGATGATTGCCTGGGATCCCTGCAGAATTTGCAACCAGCAATTTAGTCTCCTTCTCAAGGAGAGTGAAATTAGAAAGAGGCAGATGATGCACCATCATGTGACCAATCTCTTTTTGTTTCTTTCATGAAAATATTGCTGCTGTTGCAAAAGTCACAAAGGTTCCTGCTCCAAAACTTCATTGGTGCAGAGCATCTGCTGTCCATGCTGCTAGATGGTAGATCCCAAATGTGTTGTCCTGGCTTGGAGTTTGGGTGGCTGATGACCAGATATTGGAGTACTTTGCTTGCTCTGAGAAAACACGCCTTCCTCACCCGGGCGTCAACTGCTTGGAGCAGCTACACAGACTAATGACAGCTGCAATGCAAAAAACAAGATAATTCCTTTAAATAAACTTTCACATGAAAGAATGGGATACAGACAGTATGACCTTCTTAGACCAAAATTGTGCAAAAAAAAAATCCCCAAAAAAGAATCCTGAGTCTCAATGCCTTTATGAAAGTCTTGGCCAGCAAAACTCTGAAGCAAATCATAATCCAGTAATTGGTGGCTTTCTGCACCACCAGTTCTGTTTCTTGAAGCAGTAAATTCATCTTTGCATCTCTGTTTTAGAGAAAACCTCAGGCTCCTGCCTGCCTTTGCTAAAGCGTGAGTAACAGCAACAGAGGATGGCAATGCCTCAGCATCTCCCTGGGCAGCAAAGGCAGCAGACCTTATGCAAGGTCTTCTGGGATGCTCTGCTACAAAAAGGAAAAAAAAAAAAAAGTCATTATTTCTGCTTCATTTGTTATCAGCACATAAAGATAAGACAGTGTAAGGCAGTGTTCAGAAGGAGTTAGGCAACTTGCCAGTGTTAGCACGTTAGTTACCCTCAACACATTAAAGCAAAGGTCAGGGCAGGATTTACGTGGAGATGGAGAGGAAAGCGGAAGCAGGTAAGCCCTGCTTAGTGGAGAGCCTTCTTTGCTGCCCTGGGGGTTGGCAATGACACATTTCATTTTACAGATACTGGCAGCTATAAGAGTGAAGGCAGGATTCAGGATGAGCTGTCAGCCCATTCTTATTCTGGAATTGATGGAGAACAGTGGTCTAGAGTAGGGCTTGCTCTTAGATGTGTATGTTGGCTTGAGCAGGCCTTGTGCTAGGAGAACAGGTCTAGCTATATTCAATGTTACAGCTGTCTGAGACTGCAGAAATTAGGTTAAGAATTGCTTCAGAGTTTGTGATGCGTCAGATGAGGCTGGATAACAATTATGCAGTGTACAGGTTTGGGTTTGTTTTTTTTTTTGCAAAGAATAAGATGGAGCAGCATGCGAGGAAGTGTTTATGGGGGAGGGAAGTGAGTTCAGAATGCAGAGACAAAATGCAGACACAGCATTTCATTTGCTCAGCAAATCTTCCAAATGAATTTTAGACTGAAGGGTATAACTTCATCTTGTAGTCAAAACTATTTTGAAATCCACTCTTTTTCTCTCTGCTACTGCTGAGGATCCAACTGTGTAATGATGGCTGAGTTTCATCTGCATTATTTTGGGAGCCAACAGTACTCCACAGCTTATTACTGTAGAATGGCTACAGAAAGTTCTTTTCATTTGTATTCCAAACTCAGCTTCCCTGGCTGCAATACTTTGCTCTGGCATTAACACCTGTAAAATAAATAAATAAAAATAACCCAAACAACTTGTAGTTTTTGATTATCTGTTGATTTAATAATTTTCTCTGTGTGATAATGCTCCCTGGAAGAGGCACAAGGTGTTCTGGTTCTTTCTACTCAGCCATTGGGCTGTATTTTAAAGAAAATCTGGAAAACAGGGGAGATCCCCATGCCTCCATACTCCTGCAGGTCTCCAGGAAAACTGAAATACTAAGCGGATGTTGGCTCATGCTGGAGCTCCCTGTGTCGTTTTGTGCAACCTCCTTCAATCTCTAATGCTATTTCTCTTCCTGGTATCCCTCCCTCTCCTCCTCCCCACCTTTGGCGATATTTGTTCCTGAGAGGTGGCAGAACCTCAAAATGGTTAAGACCTTCTTGATGTGAGGTGTGGGAAATCGTGCCCATCTATGTTGCAGCTCTGTTGCTTTCCCTGTGCAAGCAAAATGCAGAGCACCAGTGACAGCTCAGGGCAGAGCTGCCTGTGTTCCCATGGTCCCCCTCCACGCTGCTGCACTTCTTGATGGGAAGAGTAATATTTTGTGACAAAGGTAGGGCTTTGTGACAGCAGCAGCAAAAATTGCTCTCCTTTCTGACTAGTCCTCCTGGAAAGATCTTTTAGGTCTAACTCTCCAGAGGCTAAAATCAGTGCAGGACTTAAGCAACATGCCTTGGCTATTTGGATAAAATATCCTAGTTTTGATTAGGTAAGGAATCATAGAATAAAGGGATTTCTTTTTTTCAGAACCAGGCATAGAATAACAATGTGAAAAGCTGCATCAAATAGCTAAAGCCAATATCTTCCCCCTGAGGCTTTCCTTCAGTTCCTTTGTAGCACATCAACTAAAAAGAGACTTAAACTCCACTGTCTGAAGGTTGTGGATTGGGAGGTGAAAGCAGAAAAGAAAAAGGGAGTTCACATCTTCAGCCTCCTAGGAAATGCTGGTAACAACCTATCATCCTCAGAGCTGGGGCTGACGGTGTTCCTGCCTGTCCTTGTGCCTTCTGGTCTTTATCTAAATTATCTGCTGGCACATCCAAAAGGTGATGTTGGCATGTGACGCTGGGTGTGATGTGGTCTCTGCCATGCATTTCCCCTCTCCTAGTACTTGGGAAGGCAGCATGGGTAGAAGCAGGAGGAGAAGTGCTTTTTTGCTATGTTTTGCTCCTGATGTGTTAATCCTGTCCTGCTCACTGTGCTGCTCAGTGTGTGGGGCTGATGGGTGTATTTTTACAAACCTGCAGACATACGTATCCTTATTGTGCCAGCTTATTGCTTACGGTATTTTTGGTATCAAAAGTGGAGCACTAGTATAAAAAGCTGGTTTTAATATCTCTCTTATGCTAAGGAGCCATTACTGCTGAATGCCACAGAGATCTGTGCACCTATTCCCCCCAAACAGGGGGAAAGAACAGCCTCGAGTCTCCTGTTTGTGTGTTAGTTTTGCTGTACAGTACCCAAAATACATGGAAGAGAACAACACAAATATTCTTACAGGTGTGACAACAAGAGAATAGAAAAAGAAAGAAAGAAATCCCTCAAAGGGAAAGAGAAAAAGAAGGAAAAAGAAGGCAAAGAAGGCAAACCTGATATTCTGTCAGGTATGTTTGTGTTGGTTTTTTTTTGCAAAGGTTTTGTGAAAATGCATTTTCTTAAAAGGAAAATTTGTTTTATTAACTTCTCTGTAGAAGTAATATTTACCCATGGGAAATGCAGCCTCCTCTAATTTTGGCTGCTTATCTCTGTTCATTTTGTGTGTGTGTGTATGTGTGTGAAATCATGCACCCACTGAGCTCACATAAAATTATATGGTACCTGAATGCTGCAGCAGGATGCATGATTGCTGATGTCCAGAATATCTGATGTTTATGACTTGGAGCCACATTTTCTTCAGTAAAAGAAATGAAATAAAAGGGTAGATTTTAAAAGGGTAAGTTTTCTTGCCTTTCTGCACACACACAAAACCTAAAGGTTCCCAAGGGAGAAGATACTTAAATGAGCAAATGTTAATTGCTGAAGATCTCACTGATCACCACACAAGTGGTGGATAGGTTGCTGCCAAGGGGATTTGGGTTTATACAGGCTTTCTCCTTACGGAACTTCTCCCTCACGTCGGTGTTTCCCAGTAATGGGGCATGGTGCAAGAAAAGTTCTCCGCCATCCCCTACAGACACTCCTGTAAAATAAATGTTCCCTGCTGTCCCAGTGGCGTTACAGGACATATCCCATGGGACAGGTATGTCCCTATGTTTCCTGAGTTGGTGTTTTTCTATTTCTCTCACAGGATACTGAGCAAAAGGCACCAGGAACCACTGGTGCCCACCTCCCAGAATGCAGTTCCTCAGTTTGGGGACAGAACAGTCCCAGGTGAGATAGCAATCAGCCATACCACTACCACTACCAGCTGAGAAGCACAGAGCTGCCTTCATTACTGCCCTCCTTGGCAGTGAATCTTTCCTCTTGTTTAAATGCCCCACACTTTTGCACAACTGTTTTTGCACAGGCATCTATTGCTCTGGTTCTGGTGAGATGCATGCTTAATGAGCTCTCCTGCAAAGAGCACAGGGAGCTCGGCAGCCTTCAGCAGAGGCCACAAAGCTTGTTATTATATCTGTAATTGTTTTGTTTTGTTTTGTTTTCATTTCTCTTTTACTGTGCAGAGAGAAGCGCACTGGTGTTCCGATCGGTAGTGACAGGACGATCCTGAGTGAACAGAAGATGAATCAGTGGGTGAGCAGTTCCTTTAAGAGTAAAAAGGTGTTAAATTAGTTGAGCCTTGTACTGCTTTGAAGCTCACAGGCATGACATTTTGGTGTTTTTATCACATCTTTGTGTGTTTGAGCTACTGCTTAGTGAGGTAGATGCTGTCAACTACGACATCCTAAAATGAAATGATGATATAATGCAACACGCAAAAACTGCGAGCTGGGTTTGATTTTTCCTTTTTAGTCACTTAGAATATTTTTTAATGACATCCGAGCATTTAACCACAACACTGTCACTGCTGTTTAAAAACAAGCTCAGGTAGTTATTAGATAACTCACAAAGATTGAAAAATGAAGACAACTCATATTCCCAAAGCTCTGAATTTGCAAGATAGCTTATATTTCATTCTAAAGATACTTTGCTTTAATGTACTTTATCTTCTCCATATTCTGATGGGGGAAAAAAAAAAAAAAAAGCAAATAATTTTGATACTCAGTGTTTCAGATGAGGTATTGTCTTTTCAGGTAGTGCAATTTCAGTTGTGTATCACCAAGTTTTATCATGCTGTCTAGCTTAGGAAAATCCAGTCTTGCTTAAATAATTTGTGTGCTACGTCATTTTGAAGTATTTCAAAACAGTGCACTGTGAAGAGCTCATCTGGAGGTGTTTGGCTGCTGTGCTATAGGCTTCTGCTCTCTCACTGCTATGGGATGTGTGCACCTTCCAGCAGCACACCAAGCACCAGGACTAACATCTGCCACATTTTGTTTGCTTTTGCATGCTCCCTCTGAGGGAAATGCATATGCAGTGGGTTACCTGGTTTGGGAATGGCTTCTCCCTAAGGGAGTGGTTTGCTTTTATTTATTTATTTATTTTTAACCCGATTTGATTTTTGATTTTTTTGTAAGAAAGATGCATTCTTCTGCACTTCAGTGAGAAAAGGTAAAATGGAAGAAATATGCAAAGTGGTACCTGAAGAGGTTTGGAAATGTGTATGGAGGGGGGGCATTCAGTTTGCCGGTAACTCCTTCAGATTAGTCTGAGCATGGCAGGGATTTCTGTGCCAGAGGAGCTGCAGTGCGAGAGCTCTTGGCTTGGATTCAGGATTGCTGCAGAGGTCTGTGGCTGCCCAAAGGGAGATTTTCTGGCTGACAGACTGCAGCAGCGCGATGCAGTAAAGCAGGATCTGAGCAGGATCACTTTGCATGTGTCCTGCCTGAGAGTGGTGTGGGGAGCTGGGAAGGACGGGCTGTGTTACCGGTGAGAGATGGCAGGCGTGCTCTGGGGCTGCTGGTCTCTATGCAGGAAGGGGCTGACTTCAATTTTCTGGAAGCCTCAAACTTAAGCTCTGATGTGTAAACTCATCTCCTTCTGCTAACTCAGATGTCAGTAGCTGCGCGCTATCTGCATTGCTGACTATTGTGGTTGCTCACTGTTAACTTATCAAAGGAGATAAGAGGATGTAATTAGAAAAAGCTATCTGTTACCAATGCCACTCTTTCAAATGAGACTCATTTTGCACTGGAATTTAACAGCACCAAACAGACTGAGTGGAGGTGCAAACAGTTTAATTGTCCTTGAAAGTCAAATCCATTTGCTAGAGGACTGAGGAGCTTTCATGGGGTCAGTGTTAAGCTACTGTGGCCATTGATCATTGTTCTGCATGGGGGTGATTGGCCCTCCACCACTGGTAAATGGATGCTTTCACCTCTAGCAGCAGTATCTTTGTACAGGAGTCATAGCTTTTTACCTTGAGGGTGACAGTCAGCCACTGGTGTTGCTGCCTTGTAAAATGGCACTGTGCACAAATTAACCATTCCTAAATCCAGTGTTGCCTTACACTGTAAGCTGGACATACATTGCAAGTGTCCTTCGTCCTTTTCAAGGTCTCGGATAGAGCTGCCAATGGTGCCTTCTGCCTTCCAACTTGGAGGCCAGTTAGGTATTTCCAGGGAAGCTCTACAATTTCCAGGTGAAGGACTCACACTGAGCTTGAGCTTATTGCCTTGAGCTGACTCCTGCTGCCCCTCCAGTGCTCAGGTGTGTGTCACAGAACTTCTTTGAATGGACTGTAAACAAGAAAGGAAATTGCCAGTTAACTAATCTCAGTCAAAACTTATCCTTGCTGAAATACAAACTGAGCCACCTGCAATGGGCACCAAATTATCCATAAGAGTCCCCTGGAGCTTTAGATGCTTCTCATGTGCCCTTTTCTGCAGCGTTTCCACATGCCTGTTATTTCAGCTGCTATTCACTGCTGCAGAATCTGAGTCCTCAGGTCAGGGGAAATTTGTCATTACCATGAGGACAGGGACAGGCTTCAAAAGCTGTTGTTGATTTTCAAATTAAAAAATCCTTATTAGCAGGAAAAAAGAAGAAAAGTTGAAACTTGTAAACAGAAAGCAGTAAGAGGAGAATCACGTGTCTTTTGATCATGATTATGCTTTCAGAAGCATATTGCCATAATGAAGGGATAATTACTAGCTATGCTGGGTTCTGTTTTCACACATTTATGACGAATAGGCATGGGAGCGGGCAGGTTGTCACTGATTTTAGGCAAAGCTGTTCAGTAGGCACAAAGGAACTTAAACACCAATAGGAAACAGTTCAGCCTCCATAGCCTGCCTTTGTGTTTCCAGCAGGACTAAATTTACTGACCAGCAGCAAAAACAGAGTGTGGAGTTGCATCAGCAGTGCCCAGTCATTGTATGTGACAGTAAGTGTTAAAATACCAGAAGCCTCAAACCAAGCAGCGGCAGTGTCAAAAAACTTTGTATTAACTTAGCTGCCTTCTTGAACATGTGCACAGAATATGAAGCCTTTCACCCAAATCTAAGGGGTCTTGCAGTTCTGTAGTTCTCCATCACAATGCCTCCAGACTTTGGCAGAGTAACTATCTTTTGAGGGACAGCACTGGACAGCAATGCTTCCGTAGATAAAAAACTTTCAGCTCTTGCTCTCACTACAGTCCTTCAATACTGAAAGGCATGTCCTCTCTACAACATTGCTCTCTCCAGCTTCATGAAAGGAGGTTGTGATGAGGTGGGTGCGGGTCTCTTCTCTCAGGTAACAAGTGATAGGATGATAGAGAATGGCCTCAAGTTGTGCTGGAGGGTGTGAGGAGGTCAGGTTGGATATTGGGAAGAACTTCTCAGAAGGAGTGATGAGGCATTGGAACAGGCTGCCCAGGGAGGTGGTGGAGTCACTCCCAGGATGTGAGAACCACAGAGATGTAGCACCAAGGGACATGGTTAGTGGGCAGTATTGGTGGTACTTGGACAGTTGGACTAGATGATCTTAGTGGTCTTTTTCAACCTTAAGGATTCCATGATGCTCATACTGCTGCTGAGCACATTTGAAGGCCACTGAAAATCAAGCTCACACCTCCCTGTAAAACCAGAACCTAATTTTCAGTCCTGTAATTAGCACTGGATAGCCTCCGTGTGTAACTGGAAATGCATGTTTTCCCCTGTGGGTTAAAATCACTGAGGCTGACTATTTTCAAGCATGTACATCACATGATCAGTCTTATAGATTCGTTCCAGATTGTTTTGCTTATTACCATTCCAGGTGGCTATGAGTTAATTAGCAAGCTATGTGTTTCAGGGTGCACTATAGCCATACATAAATAAATCATTATTGAATACAGAGTGCACAGATACTTGATGATGTGACAGAAATCCTTTTGGCTAACACAGGACAACTAAAATGTATGTATTATTTGTGACCATATGCAGCTTTTTCATTAATTGGCCTCGTCTGGGTTTGAGTTGTGGAGAGTAAGAGGTTTGATCTGTCATTGGTTCTTATTCATCATGGCCCAATTTTTATTTCCTTAGGTTCCAGGCCAGCCTCTAATAAACAAGATACAGTTTTCCCTCAGATGCTAAAAGGGACACAGGTTGGGTTTGGATATCTGGGAAAGATGGCATAAAGCCAGCAAGACCTTCTGTGGGTAAGGTCTCACCTACATCTTCCAGCAGTTCAGTGCCTCTCAAGTGTTTTTTTCCTGTTCCTCACTCTTGAAGGTCATCTTAGCACACAATTGACCCCTACCTGATGACACATGGAGGAAGGCAGCCAGAATGCTGGTGGCAGCCATCCCTGGCAACGTGTGATGGATGGAGATTTTGTGCCAAGAGTGAGCATGGACTATTTGCTCCCACCACCAGATCTGTGAGTCCCTTTGCTCTGGGATGCCTGTCCCCTCCAGGGTTACATCCGTGCCTGAATCTACTGGCTTTTTCATTCCTCTCCTCTGTCCCTATAAGGCCAAGTCACGGGGCTGCATTCTTCCCTTGCTGAGCAGTGCTGGTGTCAGAGAAAGAGGAGGGTGAAGCAATTCAGTTCAGAAGGATCTGTGCAATGATTCTATAGGGACAGCGTCATGTCAACCTTGTGGACACCAACCTCATCGCATTCAAGAGCTCCCAGTGGGTGGGCAGAACCAAAGCACATTAGTAGCATTCATCCATCCTCTCCCAACATCCAGACCCCTGCGACCACAGAGCTATCTTTCTGAAGTACTACAGAGGGCTTTTTGGTGTTAAATTCTGTTTTCCTGACATATTTATTGAGACATTGCCCCTCTCAGCTTTTTGAAACATGGGCTGCGGTCATCAGCACAGTTCATAATTTCAGTGGTGCTTGTGAGCCTTCAGATTTAGTTTGTTGTTTCACCAGAGTCATTTACTTCAGCACATCTTTTTTTCTTTTTTCTTTTTTTTTTTTAATTCATTCCCTCCCCCACACACATGCACAGACCTCACAGGGATTTTCATGCATTTAAATGAAAAAGCTGAACAGTTCCCTTTTCTTGTTCACATTATGCAGCATTGCCCTTCTCTGTTCTTATCCTATTTCAGAGCTGTCATGCAAACAAACTCAACTTAAAAAAAAAAAATTAAAAATCATTACAGAGGTTTGCATCCTATCAACCTTCTATCTTGGCTTCTTCTCACTGTATGTGTAAGGAGAAATCCCTTCTCCTGATTGCCCTTCTCTTTCAGGTATATTGACTTATTGACTTCTTTTTAATCTCTAATTCATTATTTCTCTGGCTCCCCAAAATGCTCTGGTCTGCTCTGGTTGCCCAAGAAACCACTACTCCCTGCCCTACCATGCATAGGTAGTACTTACTTTTCCAGGACTATGGAACTCTTTTTTACATTTACATTTTTTTCCTCAGCTAATCTAGAAAGGGGGGATTCTTCTTTTCTGTAAAGTCTGTCCTGTAAAGCATGCTGTGCTGCTAGGACACCCCCTTGTCTTTTTCCATGTGAGTATGCCTCAACAAAGTAGTCATTGCATCTCTTTCCTCCATAATTTCAGTATCTGATTGTTTTCAATATTATTTCTTACTCTTGCATATCATCTGAGTCAGCTTTTAAGGAAAGCTTAGCCAGAAAACTTCAACATGTGTTAATATCAATTTCTTTTATTTATTTATTTGCCAAACCAGCTCTTATTAGAAATCTTTGCCATCCAAAAAGTTACTCTCTGGGAAGCCTTTTCATGTTCCTGATCAAAATGCAGGGACACTGGCTTCTGTAAGGTAAGCAGTATGGGCTCCTGTGTGATTTTCACATTGGCAATGGAAAAAAAAGTTATCTTTAGCAGAATCCAAACACGAGTTGCATCCAGCTCTGGGATTTCTTAGAGGGCAGCCCCAGGAAGCATCATTTTTGCTTCTCAGCACAAGTACGTGGTTCTCATTATTGGCTCTCCTGGGCAACAGCCATAAACCAGACTCAAACAAATATAAAAAAAGGGGAAAACAGCAAGTGACAGCAAATGGAAGTGTGATGGGACAGGGCTCAAAAGAGACAACTAAAAATTGTTCCCAAGGAAGTATATATCTTGTTCTTACTGCAGCTGAAGCTCTTCTTGGGAAGATGTGGATGTTAGCATAGCTCTGGCAGGGAATTTGTCTAGCTGCAGATGGAAAGAGTGATAAAGCATGGTACAGGTATGGGACAACAGGTCAAGGCTTTTGCCTGGTCTCTGGTATCTCTCTGATGGCCAAGAGGCTGCCTTTTCTGAAGGAGAGTACATTCTTGTAGCAAGAAATGTGATGGAAAAGATAACTATTTTTTACTTATTTCTCAAGCCCATGAAGGAGCACATATATGGATAGCAGGGAACCAATAATTGATAGGTATGAAAGCAGATCTGCCAACTTTTGTGCAGGACATCAAACAGTTAATTTAGACTGCACCATCCTCCCATCTCCCTGGAAAAACTTCCAGTGTTCTTGATTTTATCTACACAGGGAAGATGAAATGTTGTGAATCTTAATGATTTGTGGGATGGGGGACATTTCTTGGTTTCCGTAAATACGTTAACCTCTTTGTCAATGAGGGATAAAAATCTGCTTTGAATTCATGTTGCATTTTTAAAGTTTCTTTCTAAGATTCCTTTTTTTTTTTTTTTCTCTTTTATTTCCCATCTCTTCTTATGTACCTCAGAAGAAACCAGCCTGCCAAACTGCTCCAGGAAGCTCTTCTGAGATAAAGACATCCATTGCTGTATACAGTCTGTACTTGTGAAGCAGAACACAAAGCCCTTTTTTCATTTAATCCATATTAATTATCTTGCTTCAGCTCCTCTATGCTTTCCACTCAGCCCAGGTGCCAAAACATGCACGGCTGCATCTTGAACAAACAAAAGCCTTTCACTGCACACCTGGCAAGTCAACACTCCAAAAAAATAAACATGAAGGAATTCTGCTGAAGAACTGAGGCTCTCCTTGCCTGAAAACTAAATGCCTTGGGACTGTGGACTAAGGCTGATATTTTTAGTGCCATCAATATCTCCTGGAGTTGATATCTCCCAAGACAGATGGTTGTTTCCCACAGAACGTCGTCAAATGTTTGCTCAGCCAAGATCAATTTTGTTCCAAGTCCTTTCCCACCTTCTGGTGAAATACATTTCACTTGCCAGACAAAAAATCAAAGAAACAGCATGAAACCATGTCACTCTAGAGGACTCTCATCCCCATAGGTCTTCTCCATCCTTTAGCTATGTGACTGACATCTCTTTCAGTGCCCACAGAAGAACAAATGCCCTTGCAGCGGAAGCATGATGCCAAAACTGAGGTCTCACACCAAAGGCTGTTTTGCTCTGAGACCTGAGACAAGTCTCTTCTCAGCAACACTTGCTGTTAGATTTCCTAAAACAAAAAAAATCTTGAGGACCTTGAACTACCTGAAAGAAGGTTGTAGTGGGAGTCAGACTCTTCTCCCTGGTGACTAGTAACAGGAAGAGAGGTAATGGCCTTAAGTTGTACCAGAAGAGGGTTAGGTTGGATATTAAGAAGAATTTTTTTCTTAGAAGGAGTGGTGATGCATTGGGACAGGCTGCCCAGGGAGGAGGGGGAGTCACCATCCCTGAAGGCATTCAAGAAATGTGGAGATTGGGTACTCAAAGGCATGGTTTTTTAGGCATGGTGGTGATGGGTTGGTGGTTGGACATGTTGACCTTAGAGGTTTTTTCCAACCTTAACAAGTCTATGACTCTATGAACACTCCTGTAAGAAAATAAGGTGCACCTTGGAAGGAGAAACAGACATGGTCTTTAGAGGAGAAGGCATTGAGAAGAAGCATTAAGAGGATGAGTGGCATCCATTACTTAGCAACAATTGCAGATTATTATTATTATTTGTAGGACCACATGATTTTGGAGCCAGACTCCACTAGAAGTCTGTGGGGCAAAGGACTTTGTAAAGCATGAGACAATGTGTTTACAGTTATGTCCTATTTGTATAAATGGCACCATAGGGAAAAATGTTTCATCTATTTTCCTTGCTGAAGGCTATTTTTAGCAGTACCTGACTTACGGCTTAAGGAACACAGAGTTGGTGCTTTTCAAAGTCTGAGCTCCCTGACAATGTCTAATTGTCAAGAGCAGGGCATTTTGGCAGCCAGTAGCAGTAGCAGCTTCTGAAATCTTATGATGATTCTTTCATTTTTCTTGTCTTGGCTGTTTAGGCTGAAAATGCTAAGTACATGGTTTTTTTCTAGCTAGGACACTAGCAATCCTGAATCAGTCAAGTGTCTCTCAATCTTTATCACTTTATATATAATAATAGTTCTGATTTGGTTCTGTAATACTAAATCCATTTGAAAATGCTGCAAAATCAAATTCTTCTTTTGCAAACTGAAAGGTAAATTGGATCATCCAGAAAATTTTCTCCATGTTGCTCCATAATTTTCTCTATTATGGTTTCATAGGCAAGTGAGGCTCTTATTGTAAAGGAAATCAGTGCTATGATACACAAAAATATTTTTCCTCCTTAATATATTTAGGTTGAGATTGATCTATTCACAACAGCCTAAGCTCTTAAGAAACCTCAGATCACTTTTATAGAAGAGGACTCTGAATGGGAAAAGCCTGCCAGTCTTATTATTGTCTCTCCTACTTGGGACCTGCCTGGGGTTCATTAATATTGCAAGTCTGCTTTTTCTTAAGGATTACCAATTTCTGATCCATAACTCATGTAGGAGACATTCAGCCTCCCTCCCTCCTGCAAAATGAGCATCTTCTCCAGTTTGGAAATAGTGTATGTATCACTGTGAATTACATACACATGACCAAATTGTTCCTAAATTGCTGACCTGCAGCAATCACTTTCGGTGCAAACCAGCAAACCTTCCTGAAAGCTTTTTCTAGTTTGAAATCCAATTGTTGATATGGACTTCTTATGGAAACCTATGCGTTGAAACACTGTTTGCAGTGCCATACCAGCTTCTGGGTCATGATGATGATTGATTGTTTGGAACAGAGGTGAGTTTGGGATGACTAAGTCCCTATTGCCCATTTGAAGACAAATAGAAATAAGAGAAATGCAACAATTCCATATGGAGAAAGCAGAGACAGGAAAACTATACCCATGCAAAATTTTTTTGAGGTTGGGATTATTAAACCTTATTTTATCTCTCTTACTACTTACTAGTTGACTTCCCTCCTGCTCTGCATAGAGATTTCTTCCAGAGCTGCTTTGAGTTGTAAAACAGCAAGACTTTTCTTTGTAAGAATATTGATGTGCAAAGGCCGAGCTCCCACTGTTGCATATGCCTCAGAAGTTTGTCTCTCAGATGTATTAGTTTATGGAACAAAGGTGGAATGTCATAATCATTAAGTTCCAAATCAAATTGCCCATCCTGTAAAGGGTCCCCTTGCCTGAAGCAAACCAGAATTGTTAATGCATTTTTAATAAACAATGCTGTTAAAGATTAATGAAAGATGCTTTGTAAATATTAAAGTGGATCTATCATGTTTTTTTCTTTTCTTACATGATAAAATATAGCACAGAAATCTACAGGTCAGATTAGTTCTATTGAAAATTAAGCTAGACTCTTTGACTTCAGTATTTTTTTCCCATTTACTTCTGTAGCGTTACAGTTTATACCACACGCTGTTAGGATATTTGCAGATGGGGCAAGTTCAGGTACAGAACTGCAACAGTCGAGTTATAAAGCCACTTGAAGATGAGCAGAGCAACTACAGAGAGCATTTATGAATATTTAAAAAGATTTTGTAGTTCCCTAATTCTGCTTCGTCACCAAGGCTGAGCAGGTTTAATAGCTAGTGTGGTGTTTTACTTGCCAATCCCCTTGAAGCAATGCTGGCC
The DNA here is from genome assembly GCF_987193195.1 of Phasianus colchicus. Classification (NCBI taxonomy): domain Eukaryota; kingdom Metazoa; phylum Chordata; class Aves; order Galliformes; family Phasianidae; genus Phasianus; species Phasianus colchicus. The sequence goes on along the minus strand of NC_143437.1, from coordinate 12,819,597 downwards.
AAAGGCTGAGTGCGGGCTGTAATGTGGGATCTCCCAGCCACAGCCCACAAGGCTGCTATCCCACCCAGTGGCTGCCAGCTCGCCCCTCACAAACAAACTTTTTTTTCCCATGATGTTGGTGAAACAGTTCTCTGCATGAAGACTTTGAAGTACTATGTCAATTAGCAGTGAGGATGCCTCCAAATTGCTTATTCCTGGTCAAATGCATACATTTGCCTTAACTGTGTTCCACCAGGGACCAGGTTCACTCTCAGATGGGTATTTGCATCATCTAAATACACAAAGCAGACACAGATGCCTGTCTTATATAAAGTCAGCTTTCCAGTGTAAGTTCTCTGTCACTCTTCTTACATTTTTAGCTGGCCCCCAACTTAGGCACGTTGTGGGATCAGCCCAAGTTCCCCCAAGTCCCTGATGGCAGTTGGAGCAATGAGTTTTATCTTTCTGCTGTCTGTAACTGTATGTCCGTGATACAGCTACACACTGTCTTCACCATTGGCCCAGCTCCTCTCTGACTAAAGCTAAGATTGCCATTGTCATACAAAAGAGAGAAGATTATGTTTTGAGATTAATGGAAATGTTCTTCTGTTAAAAATACGAAAAAAAAAAAAAAAAAAAAGCTTTTGAAGAATTTATACTGCTAATCCCATCAAAACTTACGAAAATAAAAAGCATTGAAGTATATTTTGATGATAACAAGGAGAATGAAGACTTGCTGAAGTGCTGCAAGAAGCCTCATCTTATCCCAGAAATAACATCTACAGTAAACCTTCAAGATGGAGTTCACCTGTGAAATTCTTAATGGCTTCTTTCCAACTTTGTTCTTTCTATCTCTGTGCTAAATTTTACTCTATTACAACCTTCAAAAAATTGTTTTCTTGTCAAAAGAAGTGAGCTCTCTGCCCTGCTAGTCCTTGAAGTCCCTGCAGTCCTTAGGTGCATGCATGGGCCACATTGACTGGATGGTCCAACTGTTGTCTCCTGTACCCAGAGGACCTCTTGTTTACTTTCACAATATTTTCCCCTTTTGGGGTTGGGCTTGCTTTGAACTAAGGAACTGAAAGGTAAAGGCAGCAGAAGCTTCTAGTGCCTAAAGAGCTTCTGCTGCTCTCTGCAGAGCAGAAATTTAATAATGAAGGACGCTCCAATGATTTAATAATAATTCTATGGAATTTTACACAGAAGAAATGCCTTTTTTAAAAAATGAAATACTGGAAGAATCATTTTCCTGCATATCCAAGAAAAAGTGGGGAAAAAATATATAATCCTGTAAACACCTTTACAAAACAGTTTTCAGTATTTAATTTCTTCTTCACTGAGTAAAACACAGGACATAGAGTTACCTTGTCTAAGTGACGTTTATTTAAACAAAAGCATTCCAAACTGTGCTGTCTTTCCCCAGGTATTGGAAGCAATTTTATCCTAGAGAAGTGGAAAAGTCACAGAAAGCTTGACAGAAATGTTGGTTTTCTTTTTGTCAGCTGTATTTTATATGTATTTTTATATATGTATACAATAATTTGGTGATAAAATGCACTTACCATCAATACTGTGCTCAATCTAACTGTCAGCTTGTTCATGCAGAAAACCTACAGTTCCTCTCTCCTCGAGCTGCTTGCTGCATGCAGCTTGGGAAGCCGTTTCCCTGGGCCCCTAATTAGCTGCCTACCTGAGCTGTCTTCTCAAACCTGATTAGAAATCTGCCATTCCCTTCATACGTCTCCCTGCCCACTGCTGTGCTTTGATTTACATTTCCAGCAGTGTCTTTTGCAAGCAATCTGCCTACCTGGTCATAGCAGAGAAAGTTTTGCAGGGCCATTGTAAGGTGCAAGGGTTCTGTTGAAGCTCCTACACCCTCTGACCATGGAGACATTTTGTGTCCTGCTCTCCTGGCTGCAGGATGCTCATGCAGTCTGTGCTGAGCAGGATTTTCCATAGCACAGAAGTGCCTGCTGCAGTGTCTGTGCTGAAGCAGAGCCGAGTACAGTTCTGGTTTCCCCACCAGAGCATGGGCATCTATGGGAAAAAAAATCAAAGCAAAGAAATTCTCAAGTTTCTACTGCTGTATTTCATAACTTTTGTTATTTATGTCTTGTGGGCAGCTGCTCAGTATCTGAAACTTAATTCTAAATAGGGAAATTCTGCTAACAAACTCCCACTTAGCTGACGATCGGCTTCTAAAAACAATTGTTCTGGTTTTAATGATGAAGGTTAGTTTTTGTTTATCTGTATACTTATGTACACCAGACTTAGACCTACTCTAACAGCATCATCTACTGCCTCCCAAGAATACTGTAGTCTGAGAGTATAAGGCACAGTCTTAAACTTGCAGCAAAGTGTGTTCTTTTGTAGTTGATGCTGCCCATGTAACAACATGCTTGACCCCATAATTTGAGATACATAAACTCTCAAATGCAGGAGAAACAGATGGAAACAGGCAGCAAAGCCCCTGGTGGGAGGAGGAGCTGGTTCATTTGCAACCCACGGAAGACACAGGAGTGTTGCAGCAAGGACAAGGCAGAGGAAAAGGGCCCACCCTGGAGACTACCAAAGGCAAGGGGAATGTTTGTTTCTCTGTCAACTCAGGAGTTTCCTGTGCTGTAAAGAGTTCACTGTTTGAATTTCTCCTGGATATAAACTACTGGGCTACACAAGGGCTTTTTAGTGCTTTTGATGTGCTTTATTTAAGGAAAAAGAAATTACAGGCTGATCCACTTTTAAGTTCGCATCAATGCAGAGTCTGGGCAAAGGAGGTGTACGCATACATGCAGGCATCCGCATCTTCATTGACAAACAAGCAAAAGCACTGCAGTTCTGAAGCACTTCATAGACCACACAGCTGAAGATAACTAGGGAGATGTCTGTGAAAAGAAGCAATTACAGTTAATCAATAATCCTCAAATGGCAGCAAATAAAATTCTGAAGAAAAAAAAAATATTTAAAGGAAAGTTGGGAAGCTAATAGCAGATCGTCCATCAGCCATTCAGAGCATTTTGCAGATCTCAACTTGAAAAAAGGAGGAGTTTTTAATTAAATCATTATCTGAGAACACCATTGATCCTTCATGTTAGACAATTTGGAGTGTAAGAAACAGTGTTGAATGGCCATAATCATAAAAGATGTGTTTGTTTTCCTCCAGAACGAGCCCCTTGCCTGGCTATATAAAAAAGATGATTCTGCTGAAGCAATATGGGAGAGCTTTCTGCTTTTAAATGATCTAATTTTCATCTCCTTAGCTGAGTTAATTTAGTAGAGTAACACATGCATTTGTTTCCAAATAAAGCCATTTAGATAGCATTTCTTATATAACTTTGTCCCTGCCCCAAGAAGATAAAAGCAATAGGTAACAGTTCAACAGGGCCCTTCTGCCATTTCTACGCCATAAGAAACTTGAGCAGTCTAACACTAACAGAGTGCCTTCCATCACCTAAAACCAGGGCACAAATTTCACTTTTGGTGTTTCTCTAAAGCCTGTTGGATGCTTAGCTCTGGGGCTGCCCCCAGAAGGGCAGCATGGGTAGGTATCACCTTCTATCACCTAACAATCTCAGAAATGACAGCTGAATACCAGTATGACTTTTCAAGGCTTGCCCAAGTGTACTCTCTCACTCACTGATGAGGACAGGACTCCAGCTGGCCCAGCAGCTGGCCAAATGCTAGGGAGAGGTGGAGCTGGCCCCATGGTTGCCTCATCTGCCTCCTCAGGAGGCTAAATTGGCCTCAGGTGGTGGGCTTGTGTTTTTGCAGGGTTTTTCTAGGCAGGAAAAGCATAGTACCTTCTAGCAGAATCTGAGGGCCCCCTGATGTTGGGGAAGGCATGCAAAGCTCTAGAAGGGGTTCCCCATGCATGGAGGCCCTTTATAGGTTGCTTCCCTGATTTTCTTGATCTGAGTGTAGAGTTTGGCTGGAGGAAAGAGCAGTAAGCATGTGTTTTGATCCTCAATGTGTCCTGCCTTCAGAATTCAGTCCTTGCTGAAAGTGCGAACACTGATCTTCACTGTAAAGGGTAAGATTTGTTTATCTTCTTTAACCTCTTCCCTTTTGTAGCAATAAAGCTGATCGTTTATTGGATTAGACAGTATTAATTGCTGTGTCTAGGGCCTGAGATAACTGGTGTGGTTGTCCTTAGCTCTGGTAGAATGCTATATAGTTGAAAATGATGTGGTGGTGATAGTGTTAATGTTTAGCCTGGTGGTAGGGGGTGGTGCAGACTAGAAATGGCTTGGGTAAGTAACTGGCATCCTTGTATCCCCAAATTCTGTGATGCAAACAGCAGATTAGAAATCTGCCCTTTTTCTTATGAAACTTTTACAGTTGTATTGAAGCAGTGAGTTTGTTCAGAGAAGAGACATTAAGCATTCATGCAAGCATTTGCAAGGTGAGGCATCTGACCTCTCTCTGCCTGATTTCCCTGCCGAGCCGCACAGCTGAGCAATTAACATGACCCCCTAGTGTCAGAATGGAAAGGTATCTACGGTGTCTATCTCTAACTGATTTGAACCATCAAAGATAGACTCATCTTGGAACACATATTGCCTCTTGTAACCTGCACCTCTATTACGTGCCTGGGGCAGCCTGAAGGAGACACTAGAAATTGCTTCATCTGTCCCTTTCTTCTGCAGTGACCTACACTTGCAGCTCCTGAGGAATATACAGGGGGTAGGTCCTGCTATTGGGAATGGGCGGGGGTTACAAGGCAATACTTGCCCTTTCTTTCCTTGTCTAGTAGCCAAATAGCCCCAGCAGCTTCTGGGAATAGTGAATTCACCTCATGGTGCAGCTTTCACATTTAACTCTCTCTCCTGAAGCTCCCATTTGACCAGCCAAAAAGCTTTACATTCAACATATGCATTGGGATGGATCCAAACACTGCTTTTCTCTTAGTTCTTTGTTTAAAATAGGAATCTGTACATAATATCTTATTCTAAAATTCTAAGATTAATTATTTCCAGCTGGAAGTGAAACAAGTGACTTACTCCTAAATTTACTCCTATTCTGTAACTGCTGTGCCCCTCTGTTACAGAGTTTTAGCAAGGAGTCTCCAAGCTAAACCTTGTGGTGTAATTAACAGGAAAAAATCATCTTGCAGATGATTCCCAGAATGGATATCGCATCTTGGCTGGTTCTTTTAGTGATTGGTGCTTGGCCAGTGCTTGATAATCTTAGTGGTCTTTTCCAATCTTAATGATTCTATTATTCTCCTGTCAGCCATGTGAGCTGGGGCGAGCCCTGTAAAAAGGCAAGGCCAGCTTGTAGCAGGGAGGTGTTGGAGAGTAGCATTCATCAATGTGTGGGTTATTCTTCACTTATTCCCCTCCTCCCTCAAGTGCCACTGATGTACAAAATGTGAAGCATTTGTTTGTGCTTCTTGCTTTGCCAGAGCACACAGCCCTTGGCATTGACAGCCTGCCTCTGTCCAAAACACTGAACTTTCATCTAATGAGCTGAGCTTTTCTCGCTTTTGAGTCATGCCCACATAAAGCCCTATGAAATTTTGTCACTGGCTGCCTGGAAACCCTCCTCAGGGCTTTTCCAAGACTGATGAGGAATCATGAGCAGGATCAATCAGATATTGAGTCATGTGTGGTGCTTGCAGGCAAGAAGATGTCATCTCTGAAGATCATGACCAGAAACATTTCATAAAGACATAAGCTTCTCTTTCCCTTCTTTCTTTTTCCTCATAGCTCTTGTTGGAGCCTCTCTATTTACCAACCACCAAACTCTTGTGCTCTTTGATATTTTTGTATGGTTGTAGGGGGAGGAGTGACAAGCTTATAAAAGGGGAAACCTGTCTGCATTAGCTGAGGAAGTCAAACTGGCAACTTGAGGACAACTTTGTTCTCCTTTTGACCAAAAAGACGATGCTGGCATCTTCATCCTGCATAAACAACAGAAACAACAGCTGGTCCTGGTTGGCTCTGAGCTACCAAAAACATTTTAAGGACATACTTAGCCTAAGGAAACCAAATAAAATCCCTGAGATCTGTGGTTTTGAATAAACTTAAATTGGTTGGTTATGAATCGCTAACAACAGTGAAGTGAAAGGATGTATGGTGTGGTAGTCATGTGTCTGTGAAGTTGGACGTGTTGGAGGAGCCAGGTCTAGACTGCAAACTCTGAGGCAGTGGCTACATGCAAGGATGGACTTGAAATAGGTAAAAGAAGCAGGAAAGCTCTACTCTGGTCCAGGAAATCTCTGCCACTACCATCTTTGGGAGTCTTTAATTGCAGCCCCATAGGACCTGGAGCAGTGAACTGGAGAAAAGCACAAGAAGGCCCAGGTAGCAATGGCAGAAGCAGGGTACACGCAGAGCATGCCTTGCGTTTAATACTTCGGAGAACTTTCTCTTGCTGATATAAAATTGAAATATGGTGTTTTTTTGGTTTCTAGTTTAGCACTCAGCAGATGTGCAACTGTTGACAGTGAGATGCCTATTAAAATTACTCTGTTTCTAGAGGTTCACCAAAACAAGATTATTTCTCTTGCAGAGCACTTGTTTCAGCAACACCTGAAAATGAAAAGCCAATCATTGTAATAACCAGACCATGGTGCCAAGTTTGCACTTGTTTTCTTACTATGAGCAAAAAAGCATCTCAGAACCTGCCTTGTGAGAGTCTCTGTGTTCCTTTCCCGGCAGCAGAACAGGGGAAGGCTGGTGAGGAGATGTTAAATCTGTATGTAGCTTCTCCTTTACTTCACCCTTCCCTTCCTTTAGCGTCTGAGGACATTTGTCTTGAAGGTCAGACAGCACCTCCAGCTTCATAGTTCTGCCAAGGGAGAGCAATTCCCACCACATACAGGTAGATCTCTGCCCCCTTCCACATATCCATGCTTTCTGTACTCTGCACTGGTGAGGCCGTACCTTGAGTACTGTGTTCAGCGTTGGGCCTCTCACTACAAGAAAGACACTGAGGCCCTGGAGGGTGTTCAAAGATGGGCAATGAAGTTGTGAAGAGTCTGGAGCACAAGTCTTATGTGGAGCAGCTGAGAGAACTGGAATTATTTAGTCTGGAAAAGAGGAGGTTGACATTCTGTCTCTCTACAACTGCCTGAAAGGAGGTATTGGCAATGTGGGGGTTGATCTCCCAGGTAACAGCAACAGACAAAAGGAAACAGCGTCAAGTTGTGCCAGGGGAGGTTCGAGTTGGATATTAGGAAAAAATTCTTCTCAGAACGAGTGGTGATGCATTGGCACAGGCTGCCCAGGGAGGCGGTGGAGTTGTCATCCATGGAGGTGTTAAAGAAATGTGGAGGCGTGACACTGAGGGACATGGTTAGTGGATGTGGTGGGGGTGGATTGACAGCTGGACTAGACAACCTTTAAGATCTTTACCAACCTTATTGAGTCTTTTATTCTATGTTTGATGTTTGAGCACGTTGGCCCTACTGCACTGTGATATCTCTGGATACTTCCAAAGACATCAAAATAAGAACAACTCTTTCCACTGATGTTTTTCACCTGCTCTGGATGAAGCCTGAGTTACGCCCTCAGTGACATTCCTGGGTTCTCCTTTTCCTTTCTGCTTTGGTGCAAAGGTGAAAATAAGTACCACTTTTGCTTGTAATGGGTTTAAAAAGGAGCGAAACTCAAAGGGAGCTTTGCCAACAAGCTTTGCTTTCCCACCCAGCAGGAACGAGCAGTGTGGCAAATTGTTTGTTAAATTGAATCTCGCATTCTGTGCTCTAGCAGAAGCAAAACAAGAGGTGCCACAATTACAGCTTCATCCCCTGATTACTTGCCACAGCATGCAGCAGTAAGCATTCAAATTTGTCACTGCATGGCCAATTCATCTTTAAACTGCATCAGTGTCTTAATTGTCTGTTAATAGTTGACTTCAATCAAAAACCACTGCGAGTCAATCCAGCTAGGCTGGCTGGGACCTCTGGTGCTCACTTCTGCTGTTTAAGGGACTCAAGTGAGATCATTGTGGCTTTTTACTTATGCATATGATCAGCAAGGGGGGGGGCTGACAGCTGTGTAGACTCAAGGACGTCTGTACTGCTCAGTATTAAGTTGGAAAGAGAGGAGAGCTGGGGGTCTGTGGCTCAGTGCATGTAGCTCCTTATGGCTTTTGCATTATTTAGGCAGAGCTGGGCTTGTGGATGACATCAGTCATGAACTGCAAGGTGTTTTGCAATGTAGCCTTAGCTCTCTTATTGGTGCAGAGGGTGCAAACAGTGTGAGAGCAAATCTGTTTTCCAGGGAAAGTGCTGGAGCATAAAAGCCTACAAGAACTGCTTGGTGGGGTGAAACCTCTTCCCATTTTTGGCAGGTTGACTCTAAGCCTTCATTCTTCAGAGTTCATCCACTGAGTGCAGAACGAAAGGATTTCATTTTCTTTCCCATCTAAAAAGCCTTGAGAAGGGACTACCCTCTCCTGCTGGCAGCACTGGCTCCTGAGGAGCAGCCATCCACCCCAGGTACTTGGGCTGGCAGGAGGGAGAGGCAGTGCTGAAGCCTTTCTGAGTAGCATCCTGGTGGAAACTTCTCTACAAGTCTTCTTTTAATTATCACTTTTGTTTAATTTGATCATAATTACTCATCATATATTTCAGTAGGGCCATTTGGATGTTGCCATGTAGAACAGGATTGTAATCTCTACTTGGGGCAGAAATGGCAGCAAGACTGTGTGGCCTATTCCTCACGTGAGGTGTCTTGCTGGCAGATGGGCCTGCTGGGCACGGGGGTACAGCATGCCCATGGGCTGAATGCTCTTGTATCTGCCTTCCCAGCCATTAAGTGACACTGTAGATCAATAGCAGATAAATGACTCTGGTGACCAGTGGTTTGTTCATGAGATTTTTTTCTTTATTACTGCTTCAACTTAAGTGCTACCATGAAATAAAGGGGATGAGATTGATTCCTCTCCTAGAAGGGAAAAAAGAAACAAAACATGGCTTTTTAGTTTAGCATCTCCTAATAGAGCATTTGGCTCTGCTTGCAAACCACTTGCTGTAAGTATAGCTCAAAGGCTTCAAAATGATTATAGCAGTGAAGAGCCTTCTGCAGTAACTGAGGAGAGAGTTTGCTGGAGGAGATGCATCAGCAACACTAGGATGACCCTGGAAGTCATGTTAGAAAAAGACAAGTGCAAGGGGCACAGCAAGCAGTGAAACTGCACCAAGAAGCTGCAGAGCTCAGCTTCTAATTCTTGCAGAAACCCTGATACCCTTTCACGTCACCGAGGTTAGGAAGCGAGGCTTCCTAACTACCGAAGAGATTTGTTGCTTCTTGACACAGAAGGAACCTTTCTCTGGCTGCTCTGACCTCTGAGAGCAGGAAAGGCACAAGTTTCCTTGCTGACCCACAGGCTCAGGACAGATTGTTTTGCTTTAGCCCTGGTGTGCAGATACCAGCATGCACTCTGCTTCTGGTGTTGCTGCTGCCTAGCTCAGAGGTCACAGCACTTCCATTATATAAACAGAGCTGCTCTGAGACTTCCTACGTCTCTCTCCCTCCTCATCTCCTGAGGACAGGCATTGTACCATAACCATATCCTATGTGGTTCAGTTTGCTCCTTTGTTTGCGTGTTTGTATTTGTGTGCTCCTTTCCCACAATAGAAAACCCCTTTTGTTGCTCCCACGTGTGCTGCCCCTTGCAGCCCAGCTTCCTTAGCGCGTAGCAGCTGTATCCTCTCTCTACATTTTCTTTCTTCTCTGCAGATGAATCACTTTCACACAGCTTCTTGCTCCTTGTCTCCTATGCCTAAAACCTGACCATTTGTCAGTCAATGAAAAGTGCTATGCATCAAGCCATGTTTCCTGCTAGATATATGCAAATACTGATTTTGGCAGATGTTTAGGTCTCCTCCCCAATGGTGGTATCACTTGTGCATGCTGAAGTTGTGTCAAGGCTTTCTCCAGCATTAGAGTGTGCTTTAAGCCCTAAGCATCTTGAATAATTTGATCACAGCAGTAAATCAGTCACTTCACTTTGCACATCTGAGCACAGAAAGGTGCTTTTTTTTTTACTTCTAATGCTATTTCCAGAAGTCCTGTTGCAGTTGTGCTGCGGTCAGTTCACCCATCCCTTGTGTTGCATTGGGAACAGCATCACTTAGGGCATCTTCTAAATGCTCTGCGTGTGTGGGCAGGGTGTAACCTGCTAACACTTTATGGTGAAAAGCAAGAGCAAGGACTGCTGAGCTTCTGTGCTGCTGTTTGGTTTGTCTGTCCCTGTTCAGATGCAGCACTTTCTTCAAAGCAGGCCGGATGCAGGCTCAATGATATGCAGAAGGCAAAATAATTTGGTCACCTTATTTGCATGTTTCTGATGCCAGACACACCAATAAACAGAAGAAATGTTGGATGAAGACCAGAGGAGTTTGCAATTAACACATTAAACAGATCGACCAATGACAGGATCAAAAGCATTGCAGCCAAAAGCAGAATAGGAAATAAACCATCCATGTGATGTGACCGCAGCTCTGCTGGTGATTTGATTTCTGTGAGTGTTCAAGGCCCATAGGAAGCTGATGCTGCCACGTGAGCTCCTCTTTTCATGTCAGCCACTTCCCCCAGTCTGGCACCAAGCAGATAACTTCTCTCTCCTCCATGCCTTTTTATAACCATGTAATTGGAGGGATCTGATTGCTGCCATTGCTGTGTAACTGTGCTTTGCTAAGCGAGCTTCTGTTTGTGTGCCAGGCAGTGTTCTGTTCACAGAAATCACTTTGTCACCAGAATTGTGTGTATGCCTGAAATGCCTTCAACTGACAGAATGCTTTCAGTCGCATGAATTTAGTTGAGTATATAATATTAACTGGATTAAACTGAGGATTTTGTCAGAGCCTTTCCTCTAAGGAAAGAAATTCATTGATTGTCTCTGAAGTGGAAGAGACCCATGCAGCCAGATGTATTTATTCAGTGAGCAAGTCTGCAACAACCTTAAAATTGGTACAGCGCTGCATCAAGGCATGACAGAACAAGGGAAAATTGTGTTAGGGCTCAACAAACTCCCTGTGCAGGGGAGGTTTGGGTCCAGAGCTTTTCCATGAGACCTGGTTGTCGTCCCTGTGACACTTGCTGGCAGGGGTGCAGATTATTTTCTTTCTGCAACATTCATGATGGAGATTTGGTCTAACCAAAAGAACCTACAATGTTATTTCTACTTATTTGAGACTTTCCTGTTTCGTGCAGCTCAGGTACTGTGTTCAGCGTTGGGTTCTCACTACAGGAAAGACACTGAGACCTTGGAGCGTGTCCAGAGAAGGGCAACAAAGCTGTGAGGGGTCTGGAGCACAAGTCTGATGGGGAGCAGCTAAGGGAACTGTTCCTCTTTAGCCTGGAGGACTTTAGTCCGGGGTCCTTCTACAGCTGAATGATGAGTGAAAAGAGATCCCCAGCATTAATTTTTCCTGTGATCTTACATACTGATAATTAATAATAACGGTCAAGTTATTCCTAGTATGTCATTGGTAGTCTTCCAATGAGGCTTTATTGACCTTTTACACAAGGAGACAAAAAACAGCCTTTAAGTGACAGCAGGGAATGCGCATTCATGGGCAGGCAGTAGCTAAGAAGTTAATGCTGCAGTGCTTTGCTGTTCCCTCTGAGCAATGAGATGCATTTATATAATTGAAAAATTAAAACAGGGAAAATGCCACTAGATATTTTGAGGGGGAAGAAAAGCATGAAGAAAAGCATGAAAAAAACCCACAAACATCTCACTTCAAGTCTACTACAAAGAAAGGTGTATATATACCAGAGCTGATGCTGCTTTCCATTAGAGTGTTTTCTTTTGCCAACTGATTTCAATCTAAAATAAACACCCAATGCTGAAATTAAAGCATATTAATGTAGTTGATTTATAAATGAAAAGAAGAGTTAGCCAGATAGAGTGGAAACATAAATAGAGACTAAATGCTATAATATAATCTAAGAGGATGCTCCTGTTTGGGAAAAGATCTCCATTCCTATGAGCATGTGAATAGATGGCAGAGTAGGCTCTAGGCTGGCAGTGTATCAGTAATGCTGTTGCCTAATACTACTGATATTGGAATAGTCCAGTGTGAAATGCTCATCAGTTATAAAAAGCAATTTGAAGGTTCATGATCCACAGCAATTACCCACTTGAGAGGTTTTCCTGGAAGTCATTCCCAGATGATGTTTTTGTATGTATATATTTGTTTATAACTGCAGTGCAAAATCTCCTGCCAAGGCCTAGAAGAGGGAAGTGGAAACCTATGCTTCTTTCTCTGAAAGATTTCAGATTTTGTGGATGTTCCTTGCAATTTTAATGTCATGCAGCACAGGAACAGAGAGGATATGGTCACAGCCACGTAACTTGGGGGATGCAGCTGAACGCCGATGCTTTCGAGTAAGGAGATCTTTGCATGGGTGTTAAGACAGATTATTCAGTGTAATGCGCTTGAGCCGCAGAGGGAAGTGGGGAAAGAATTAATTGACACCTGGATGTGTTGAGGACTGGTACGGTGACAACAGATGATAAATGGAAGGCACAGCAGTGAGAGCAGATGTATGCTGGAAGGACAAGATGATAAATGTGCATCTCGGTATTTACGGTGCCTGAGAAAGCACTCCCCGTCCGATACAGGTTCAGTAACTGCAGTAATGTTGGAGGTATGATGGTGACTTGATTGATTTAATTAGCTCTCATTAATGGCATTGAAGATAGTTCGTCAACAAGCAAAAGAGAGTCTCGCTACAACACTGCATGCTAATTGCTTGATGATTTGCGTTATGGGACAGCTCTTCTGCATAAGTACAAATTAGGCGGAGAGCTGTTTGGAAATATTGCTTCTTATCCCTGTGGGGTGCAAGGGCCTGCCCTCCCCCTGCCAGCACAGGCTCTGTAAGTCATGTGGGGGTCTGCAACCTACAGCCAAACCCTGGCCACAGCCCCTTCCCCACTGCTGCATACCATGTGGATAGGAGGAACCTGCAGATCCATACCCTTATTGAAGCTTATAAACTAATCTTTTGATCTGCATTGCCTATGAGTGAACAAGATGGCCCAGGTAAAATTAAAACTGTCCCTACATATATATATATGAAAAATATATACGAGAAAGGTGTTATATATATAATCTTTCTCATCATAGTGTTTTAAAATTTATTTTGGTACTATCAAAATAATAAACTTGCATCAAAAAAGAGAATGTGAGGAGCTCAAGAAACATATGGATGTGGCCCCGAGAGACATGAGTTAGTGGCATGGTAGGGATGGGACAATTGTCAGAAATGTTGATTTTATTTTATTTATTTATTTATTTATTTTAGAGGTCTTCTCCTTAATGATTCTGTGGTTCTCTACTTTCATTTCTCTATGATAAGTAGCTAAGGCTGATATTGCCGAGCACAGGTGACAGTTCCCTGCCTCCAACTCAGGCTGCAACACTGTTCATAGCTTCACACATTTAGCCTCTCTTTCCCTGTCCTGAAGTCTTCAGAGAAGTCCTTGCTGGGAAAGATCATGGTCTGTGCATCATGAACTGAGGTCTTTATTTTGCTCTTGCCCCAGTACAGAGGGGGAAATAGGCAAATGCAGAAGATGGGAATATTGGGAAGCCCAGAGGGACAGCATTGCTGAGGCTGAGAATGGAGAGCAGCTGGGAGAGAGCTGAGCAGGGCTGGAGTGTCCCTGCTGAAGGCAGAAGCACAGGGGTGTATGAACCCCCATCTTGGAAAAAGGATCCTCTGTCCGCTCTGCAGTGCTCCCCATACTGCCTATCACAAAGCAAATCCAAGGGCCTAGAAAGTCTGTGCACTCAGGAGAAGGGCTGCTGTAAAAAAATTACAACCTGTTTTTTGAGCAATTTAGGCCCGCACAGGCCAATCCTAATTGAATAGTTGTGAGTGCAGAAATGCTTAGGCAGATTGGACTCATCTTTTATGACTGGGTGAAGCCATGAGATGCTGGATTTCTGTGCTGAGTGGGGACTTTCTTTTTGAAAGCAGTTTGATATACTATTCTCCTCATCTGAAGTTTCAAATGATCCAGTGTAGGACCAGCTGCCACCCAGCCTCCCTGCTCTTGCAGTAGATGCTGGGATCAGGAATGATGTGAGAAATGGGATAAGTGTATTTGTGCATGCTCCCTGTGCTACTGGCAAGGCAGGGCTTTCTGGGCTAGAGGTTGCATTCCATTCAAATTTGGTTCCTTTTGTGCTTTTTTGATCCGACAGCTGTCCATATGAGAGTTATTTTAGCAGTGTGAGAAAGAGAGGATTGTGTGATCACCTTGCCCAAGCTGTTATTAGGAGCAAGCCAGGGCCATGGTGGAAAAAGCTGAAGGGGGCATTTTGGGGCTGTACTTTAGTAGACTCAAAGGTATAGTATTTCCCCTTTAGCAAGATGCTAGGGAGGAAGGCTGTGTGCAACTGCTACGGAGTTCTTTCTCTGGGTGAAAAGAAGGCTGTGCATTTACGGATGCAGTGTGGAGTAGATATGTCTCCTATGAGCTGTGCCTTCTGATTATGCAGGTCGCTGAACTTCATTGAACCTGCAGCTCTGGGATTGTGATAGCATTGGAAGAGCTGAGAAAGGAGCTCCTTTCCCTGGAAGTATTCTAAGATGTTGAGCTGTTTTGGCCTGGAGTGAGGCAAAGTGAGAAGAAAATACTAGAATTTTAGCAAAGGCAAAAAACATTTCATCATTTTATTCTGTCAAGAGAGTAGCAATGATGGGACTATACAAGATGTGGATGGATTAGTTGTCACCTGGCAAAGGGCTGAGTCTGTGAGGAGGACCTGCAAGCAAGAGCAAGGAATCTCCCCCTTTTCTATTTCAAAGGCTAGATGCTTGGCTATTGCTGGGACAATTCAGTGTGTTTTTTTTTTTTAACCAATGTATGCTTTTGGTGCAAAGCAATAGGATTTCTGCACAAAATCTAGGGTGACTCTGGAGAGGGGAAATAAAAGATCTTTGACTAATGCCACTGAGCTTCCTGAGGTGTAACCCTTTGACAAACTCTTATTTTCTACTGTACCAGCTCTTAGCTCATTGATTTGATGAGGAGATAAATGAAATACAGAAAAGAAGGAGGAAAAAAAAAGGCTTTAGATGTCATCTTTTATATGCTGTGCCTTTTCTACATCCAACATGAAAGCTGGGCTTTTCCTGAAATTGTCTCCTGGCTTGTTTAAATCCTATGGAGAATTTGTTTTAATAGTAACTTGTCTAAAGAAGCAACTTTCATTATCTAAGAACACAAGGAGCCATGGCTTTTGAAATATACAATCTGCTTATGTGACACAGACAGACTCTTCAAGCAGGAAGGGTATGAATCCTGTTCCTTCCGACATAGGAAGGGTTTTTGAGAAAGACCTTGGCCTTGAATGTCACTCAAATATAGGTATTAAACGCCTTGATCTGACGTTTCCAGCTGTGCAAAATTCTTTGTTGCAGTCGAGGGAGATGTTCCTTGTCCTTTTGTCAGCTATAGCTAGGGAGCTCTTAGCAGTTTGCATCTGAAAACGAGAGATCAAGGTGAACAAGCTGCAACAGGCCAAGTGTAAATATCAAATTGGGGTGTTGGAGAGCTGGATATCATATCTGTGGTACTGTAGCTGCTTCATCTCAGTAACTTTGTTTATGAAAGAATTGTGTTTGGTAGGAACATAATTGCTTGGTAGAAACATAATGCACAAAGCAGTGAAGCTACTGAGTAGAGCATTTTTCAGAGCTTTTTGAATGAGTTGGTAATGTCCTGCAGATGAAGGTGAAACGCATAAAAGAAGCCTGTCTCAGTAAAAATCCTTCATTTCCTTTATTATGCAGGAAAAAAAAAAAATCAGTAGGCCAAATGTATGCATCTGCTTTGGTGTGCTCTCTCTTGCAAATAGGATGGATATATCTGCAGCATGTTCTGTTCTTCAAAAATTGTCACAGCTCTCCTTCCGACGAATGAAGGTAACTCATTTTGTGAATGAAGCTGACTTCCTCCAGGCTTTTACATACCTACTGCTGAGGCTTCCTGGGCTTTATTATTATTTTTATTTTATTTAATGGGATAATGAAAACAAACAACAACAACAACAAAAAACAGCAGACTTTTCAGTAAATTAACTCGGTTTGATATTTGCAAATCTGTTTGCATTGAGGTTTTGCCCAACATAATTGTCCAGAGTTTGTTCACATATTCCTATTTGGACACGTTCTTGAGGATTTTTTTGCCCTCCATTTCCTGAAATCTCACCGAAGATGATGTGCTTTCACTGTTATATTCTATTTCCCATACTAGATGTGTTCCTAGCAGCTTAACAGGATTAATAATAGTTGAGCATAGAGGCAAATGCTCAGAGTAGCACAGAGGGAGGCCAATTGCAGAGAGAAGAAAAGCTAGGAACTGCAGTTCTGCTGAATACATTCTACCTATACACGGGACTCAATCTTCTTAGGGAAAATCTTTTTACTGGCTATAGACATAAACCTTACTAATTCTTGCTGCCACACTACCAATTTTCCTGTAGCAGCAGCAATCATAGATTTGCTCAGCAGTAGGACAGTGACTTCCCAGCATCTCCTTGCGTCAGCCATTAAATATGATTTCCCCCTTTTTCTAATGAGCTTCAAGCCACTTTACAAGGGCCTACACCCGTGGGGTGCTGAGCTTTAATAGCACTGATGCTGCTGTGCTCACACAACCTTTTCCTCGTGCACGTGAGGTTTGTTTGCAGATGTGGGGGGAATGGCAACAAACTTTAGTCTTTCCTTCTCTTAACCTCTGCTGCACTATTCTTAGAAAGAATCATAGAATTATTTAAGTTGGAAGGGACCCTCAATGATCATTTAGTCCAACTGCCCTGCAATGAACAGGGGCACCTGCAGCTCAATCAAGTTGTTCAG
Organism: Phasianus colchicus; assembly: GCF_987193195.1. Classification (NCBI taxonomy): domain Eukaryota; kingdom Metazoa; phylum Chordata; class Aves; order Galliformes; family Phasianidae; genus Phasianus; species Phasianus colchicus. The sequence goes on along the minus strand of NC_143437.1, from coordinate 12,802,786 downwards.
AGCCCCATCCAGTCTGACCTTGGATCTCTCCAAGGATGGGGAATCTACCACCTCTCTGGGCAGCCTGTTCCAGTGCCTCACCTCCCTCACTGTGAAAGAAAAAACTAATTCCTTACATCCAATTGAAATCTCTCCTGTTCTAGTTTGAAGCCACTTCTCCTTGTCCTGTCTCAGCAGACTCTGCTAATGAGTCTATCCCTTTTTTGTATGGTTTCCCTTTACACACTGAAAGGCTGCTATCAGGTCTCCTTGGAGCCTTCTCTTCTCCAGGCTGAACAGCCCCAGCTCTCTCAGCCTGTCCTCTAGGAGAAGTGTTCCATCCCTTGGATCATTTTTGTGTCCCTCCTCTGGACATGCTCCAACTGGTCCATGTCTCTCCTGCACTGAGGACTCCATATCTGGATGCCATCATGTGTCTCCAGCCTAGCTGCCCTGGAAAGCAGTGAGCTCTGGAGATCCAACCTGAGAACTTACTTGGAGGTTGTTAAAGGAGCAGTGTGCAGGTAGATCAGGGAGCACGTGCACAGATTTAGAGACCTGAAGTTTCAAGTCATTGAATCCGAATCATTAAGGTTGGAAAAGATCACTACAATTGCATAATCCGACCGTCAACCCAGCCCCCCCATGCTGACTAATCACGACACTCGGTGCCACATTGACAAGGTTCTTGAATGCCTCCAGGGATGGTGACTCCACCACCTCCCTGGGCAGCCTGTGCCAGTGTCTCACCGAGTCATACATGAGCTCTCCTATATTTTCAACATTCAAATCATACAGGGCTCTGGTTTTATATATTTTTTTTCTTTTCCTACTGCTCTCTAAAAATGTTGTTTGTCAACCAAGTGGTTCCATGCTTTCTCACACTGGGTTATTGCATGCTGAACACTTGTGGAGTTGGCCACAAAATATCCTTATTGTAGGAAACCATTCCTTAAACTGTAGCAACAGAGAGATCCCAAGCTGACCATGTTGTAAAGTTTGGCATTACACACAGTTAGACTGGGCTTAGCTCACTTTCACCTGTGTTTTGACTGTGCTGCATGCCTAAGAAGAAGAGACTTCAGAGTTTTCAAAAAGATCATGTGCTGTGCAGTGACCTCTAATATCCAGCTGTGTTTTTGTGTAGTTTCAAAGCACTTCGCAAAGCAAAAAAGTTTTAAGGATGGAATGGCTTAAAGTTGAAGCTAACTAGGTGCCAAGCCACAAATAGAAGCTAAACCTCCAGCTGTGCCCTTGCCCAGGGATGGCTTTTTCATTTCTCCTGCAAGGAGTATCTTGATCTGTATAGACTCCTTCTGCACTGCTCAGATACATGATCCCTTACCCTGTGAAAAAATGCAGTTGCCTGCCCCGGAAAATACTGTAACCCAACTTCCCAAACCAAAGCAGCTGCCACATCAGAAGCAGCTGTGTCTGATGCTGCCATCTGGGTGGTGCTGCTGCTCCAAGAGCAGTGGAGGCAGGGAGAAAACTGCATGTCGTAACATCTCTTTCTTTCCATTTCTTTTTTTTTTTTCCCCTAATGAAATGCATTTGTCTTAACAAATGGTTTAAGAAAAATAAAGCAAGGGATGGAAAAGGACAGGAAGTTTGTGAGATTTTCCATTTGGAAAAGCCTGCAGAATGCGATAGTGAAATGGTAAGCTTAGAGCTGGATTACAGCAAAACACTCAGTGCTCAGAGGAAGGTGAGCCTTTTCGAGATGTGTGCAGAGATGGATGTTTGCTTGTTTTCCCTCCAGAAATGTGTGCTCAAATCTGCATCAAAAGCAGAAAATAGGAGTATCTTGGGGCTCTGAGAAGTTCTTGACAATGTGGCTTGGTGAGGCGGGTGGGTATTCACCGGTCATGGGGTCAAATGAGCAGGCAGGCACAATGGGGGCTCCTCCTGACTGGGGGGAAGTGAAGCAGCCTGGCACCAAGGGGTGCAGAGGAAACTCAGGTGTTTTGCACAGGTCTGTGCAAGCTTTGCTGTTGGGATCACAGCAACGCAAAGCCTCAGCTCTGCTTATGGAATCCAGTAAACAGTGTGTGAATTCTGCATGTTTTTGTGGCCAGCATCATTGAAATCTGTGATAAAATATAAATTAACTGAGGGAAAAGTTTTCATTCTTGTTTCATCCGAGGTACTTGCTTCAACTTTATTATCCCAGATGATTGTGTACCTTGTATTTAAGGATCCCCATGCTCTTAATTGGTCAGATAAGTGGGAGGCTCTGATTCAGTGGCACACTTGTGAATTCCAACATGTGAGAAGTTTCTCTGGCTACAGAGGGATATACTTAAGTGCTTTTCTGGATAGAGGCCATCAGGAGTCAGACGGAAGGACTCACAGAAGCAGTGCTATTAGAGCAGTAAAGCTGCTTAGCTAATGGTCTTATAGAATGGGATCCTAATTTCATGAATAAGGAGTGAGTAGCAGCAGGCTTGTGGTCAAAGGAATAGGGCTCTGCATGTCTCTCAGGAGAGACTGAAGCCCAGAGTGATGGCATGATTTTCCTTTAATTAATTTTTTAGCTTACCATGTGTATTCATGCAGGTTAAAACATCTTGCTCGGCTTGCTGCTGGTGGGTTCTATGGGACACGTGAGAGTTAAGCTTGTTCTGTGTTATTTACCAAAACATCGAGATTTTCTATTCTGTTATTCCAACAATTGTTGCCTTGTTATGGCTCAGAGAGACTGTGAGCAGCACTTAAGAAACAGGCTCTACAGAGGGATGTATCATTTTATTGATCCCATTTGAAAAATTACCTTCCTCACCTCTTCCTCCTCTCCCCCTAGGAAAAACTTGTGATCTCCATCTCTCCCTATATGGCATTTGCAACATAGCCAGCTTTGTATAGCACATAAATTCAGTACCTGAGCAGTGACAGTTCATTGGACTTGCAAGGGGCCTTTGGCTCCCCAGAAGAGCAAGGAAACTGAGGATTTTTGCATGTCCAGCAGCATACAAGGATGTTACTATGCAGGCTCTTTGGGGGTCAGGAGATTTCAGCCCATCTGCTGAAATAAAATCATGGAATTGTTATAAAGGGATTCCTCATGAGTCTGAGAAATGGTGCCTACAGCTGGTGGTCCTTGGGGGTAAGCTGGAGAATGGAGACAGGCACATGTGTCACTGAGTTAATGTAGCTGCTCTGCTGGGTGATAGTCATGTCAGTGTCACCACTGTCATCTGGCACCGCTGCAAGTACCAAGTGAGAAAGCGTCTGCTGCACTTCATTTGCTGGACTTTGATGATGGATTTGGCAAAATCATGACCTGGGATGACAGATTGTTCTCCCATATAATTGATGTGGGTGTGGGTGCTGTCTATTGAGATGTGTGAAGTAGTTCACTGCTATGAGACAATTAAGGGTTTGGGTATCCCCCTTGTTCCTCCACTGTACGTTCACATTGTGTTTCAGAGAGAGGTTGAAAGTGAGAGGGAGGTGATTTTTCTGCATTGACATCTCCCTGTATACCAAGTCACGCCTCCCAGTACAGGGACATGGGGAACAGTACCCAGGGTCTGCACTGGAGCCCTTGGTTGTGGTGGGACACTCAATCAGTCAGCAATCAGGCCCTTTGCTTCTACAAGCTGTGGGTATTCCCTTGTGGGAATGAACTCCTGCTGCCAAGGTTTGAGATGAGCATAGGGAGACCCAGAGCTCCACACTGCATCTGTGTGTAAACTTCTCAGACTTCATGGATGAACTTCCATGGAAACCATGAAGGATGTGTAAATAATAGACGCTGTTAATACACAGGAGAAAATCTGACAGATTGGATGAGATTCTACAAAATCCGGTAAGGATACTGGCCATCTTCTCTACTCCTTTGGCTGAGACTTTCTGTGCATAGTCCTGTCCCATGCTCACCATAATTACAGAGTTACCTAAGCTAAAACAGAAGTTCTGCTCTGCTAGCCTCTGCAAACTCAGTGAGTGGTTCAGTGGGGTGAGGCTGAACAACTGGATTTTGATGCATTTGGATTCCTGCCTTCCCTGGAAATCACTATCAAATGTACCCTTTGGCATCTGAAATACTTTTAAAATCTGGTCCTAAATGTATTTGTTTTGCAGGAAGTGAGTGAGTTGCAATCAAAATATGGAATTAATGACAAAACCTGTCCTGTGGCAAAACATGAATACTACTCAGCCTTAAATTAATAGCAAATGCAACACTGGTTATGCTCCAGAGAGAACTGGGAAAAAAAGATATCTATTCAGAGAGTTTTTAAAAAATAAAATAGATAAATATTCCAGTCTCTATGGAAAGTGATTCTGTTGACAATAGAATTCTATGGGCTCAAATACTCAGTTATCTTGAATAGTTTAAAGCCACACTGCCCTGTTTGGGGTGCCCAACTGCACCCTTATCATGACCCGATGGTGCTGCTGCTGAACTCTGGGGCATGTCCTCATTAGAGCTCCAGCCTCTCCTGCAAAGCACCAGGACTTGCTTCTTCACCTTATTTTTGGTGCAGTGCCAGCAAATGCAGCTCTATTAAATCTAATTAGATAAATATATATGTATTTTGTAATCAGGCAGTTAATTATGGCATAGAGAGCAGATGGCAGTCCCTGGCATTTTCTCTGTCTATTCATAGCTATTTTAAAATGAAGAATATACACATTGCAGCTAATTATGACTTAATGTAAAATAGGTAATTGTGAACTCAGCTCTTGTCTCCTTGAGTGTTATTTGTGTGAAGAGTGCAAGAGGTTTTGGGAAATCTGCAGGCAGAGTTCTCTGTGACAGTGCCCCTCTTCTCCTGTGCAGTGTTTGGATGTGTGTGTGTTTTGTTTGGACCCCTTCCTCAGCAGGAGAGGGCCAGTCCTGCCAGGAGCACCTGTGATCTCTTTGATGTCAGACCAGGAGAGCAGCAGGTCCAATTTAATTTGGGAGCATGGAGGGTGCTGCTTTCACAAAGGAAGGGCAAGAGAGATACGAATGAATTATGCTGTTTTAAAGAATATTATGGCATTTTGTGATGGTCACAGAGCTTGTTCATGGCACCAGATAGCTAAAAGGAGCTACTCTGAAAACAGCTCTGGAAGTTTATGGGTTTTTTGGGTTGCTTTTTTTTTTTTTTTTTTTTTGATTGTCAAATTCTTCAGTCTCAGCATTCATGGGTCAGCTGTATTTCTGCCTTCCATTGCTCGCTCAGTGCATGAAATGCTTTATTTATCCAAAAAGCTTTAGAAATTTTACTACAACTCATGTAAAATGCTGAAAAATAAACAACCGTTCCTTTTCTGTTCTTATACTGTGACTGAAAAAGCAGAATATTTGGGAACATGCAGTACAGATACATACTGTCAGTTAGATCTGTGTGGATCTATTCATGTTCTGGTGACAGGCTCTCTTCTTAAAAATAAGAAAGGTAATGGTGTTTTGTCCTATACACAGTAAAATGCTGAGATTTAGGCAGTGGAACAAAATGATTCAGTAGAGCAAGATGTGTTTGTTTTGATTCTTTCTTTGTTTTTCCCCAAAGAATAGTGGTGTTAAATTTAAAATGTTTCTTTTCAAAGCATGGATTTGACAGTGGTATTTTTCATTTAGATTCTCTTGATGGAGAAACAAATAACTGAAAGCAGTGTTTTCCCATAGCTTGAAATTTTTTGGTGAATCCATTAGGTTCTGATGGTAAAAATATATTAAAGAAATTGTTCATTGTTTCAAGTAAAACAAACAAAAAGTAGATGGATCATAATCCAAGCAAGAGCTATTTGTAGTTGAAGAGCATCTAACAGAGCAAGATAAGAAACTGGTACCTGAAGAAGTCGGTTTCACATAGAAAGCATGAAAGAAGGGCTTTTATTTTTTAGCTTGTCAACTTCTTGGTTTGGAGTTTTTTTGTGTGTATGGCTTTGTTTTTTGTTTTTTTAATTTGTTTGATTTTTCATTTTGATTTTCTTTTCATCCTGCCCTGAGGCCAGGAATGAAAGTAAGGAAACTGGATACAAGTCCTGGATTTTGTCAGTCTGATGTCGAGGATTGTCCTATAAAATCTCCTGTGTTATAACCTGTGGCCACAAAGCATTGTCTTAACTAAATGATAAAACATAAGTAGTGAAAGCACTGTGCTCGTAAATGGTCAGAAACTGCAAAATGAAAAGCACTTTCCTATGCTGTTGCTGTTACCGCAGATTTAGGAAGACAGATCTCTCAGTCTCCAGCCTCCGGGCACACATACCTAAGAGCATCCTCTATCCAAACTCCAGCTTCTCCCTGTCCTAGCATTTTCCAAACCCTGTGAGAAGAGCGCTGTTCTCCTCCATTTTGCCCAGCTTTGTTTCTTGTAACCTTCTCAGAAATATAGAGAAAATCAATTGAATTTTACTTGTTTGGGGGAGATTGGAGTAGTTCTTACGGATGTGACACAGACTGCGCCCATTCATTCCCGAGGCATGATGAATGGAGGTGTGAATTGATTTTGACTAGGCTACCTGGAGAGCCAGGACTTCGGCAGCAGTCTTACAAAACAAGACAAATTGTGTTCTGCATTATATAGAATCAGTTCTTTGTTCTTTAAGCACATCTTATGGTGAATAACACAAAGCAAGTTATACTAGAGAACTTCTGAGAATCGTGATTTAAAATGCTCTGGAAGGGTGTTAGGGAAATGGTATTCAAATGCATTCTGTCAGATTTGTCTTTTGGGTGGTTTAGCAATGAGCCCAATGAGATCAGCCTTCTTAGTTTGGTAGTTGTGGTGCGTAAAGCTTCTAGTCTTATGACTTATCTTTAATTAATTTTCTTTCTTTACTTTTAATTTTATAAAGCCAAAACACTTCTGTAGTTATGTTCAAAAATGCAAGAGAAACACTACTGCTATGCAACCAAACAGCAGTGCTGCAAGCTGGTAGGCACTTTAACTGCACAGGAATGTTCTAAATATTCCTTCCAAGCTTCCTGACTTCTTTTTGGTTACTGCATACGTGCTAAATGCTAACCTAATTTGTCTATAGGTTTTGGCTGGCTGCTGTCAATCCTTTAGTCTTTTTCTTTCCTCTGCGTTCTGTGAGCATCATACATGTACCTGTATTGAGGTGCAGTTGACCAAGCAGTGGTCATTCACATTTTACCGAGCAGATTAAAAAATATCTGGGTTAAAATATCTGTTACAGTTCTCCACAAGCTACATGATTCTAAAAAGTGGGGCAGGGGGAAAAACCAGATCTAAAAAAAAACATTAGCATCTAGCATAACACATCGGTTTGTTGGAAATTATATCTCAATTTCTACAAAAAAACCCCACCATTTTCAGTGTTTTTCCAAGGGTAGGTGAGTTTTACTCCCCAGCTGGATTCAATTTGAAAAAGACTCATGCACCTGTTTCCCCCACAAAAGCCTCTGACGTTTAGAGACTAAAAAATATATGTCACAAAAGGGTTAAACTTGTCCGGGTTCTAAAGTGATTTGGCAAATTTTGCTTTTGAAATGAATAGCCTAGCTCCAGGGATTTGCCATTTGCAAAGCAATGAAAAGAAACAGGAGCAAATGTTGCCAGATTGAAGTGCTGTGAGCACATGCAAAGTTGCAGCTCTTGGAACTGCAACATCCTCTTGAGACTTTTGTTTTCCTCTCCAACTGAAATTTGGTCCTGCTTATCTAGCACCAGACCTAGTAGCTTGCATTCATAATTGGAACATAATTGCTATTACGGTACAAATAATAAAATTATTATTATCTTAATGATCATGTTGTAAACTCCTGGAGAAGTAAGCACTTGGAAGGGAAGAGCTCTGTACGACCTCAAATGTGTTATTGAACTTAGTGCTCCTGTGGCATTGTTAATAATAATTAATGCAAAACGATGTATCCTGCTCCAGCAGGTAATTACACTTGACTGGGCTGAGTTGATTTGCTTTGTGTTCAGTTGAGCTGAACTGACATGCAAGTGACATCAAGTAAGTTTATGGCACCTGTCACTCATCCCAAATAAATGACCTTTTCAGAGATACAGAATTTTCTGTTCAAAGTGAAATGTTTCTGATATGGAAGCAAGCTACCTTATCCACAGTAGCTTATGAAATGCCACATTTTCCCCTCAATTTGAAGGCTAAAGAATGCATAAATAATACTTAATATATATTAGCTATTGAATCTTTGAAAATGCAAACAGTTTCATCAATCTTGGGGAATGCCTATCCTCAGGATTTGTGAGATAGTTTTATTCTTCCTTATCATTGTTGCTGAATTGCCCAGTACTTCTGAACACTTCCTGAAAGCACTTTCTGATTTGTATCATCTTACAGAAAAAAGAAAAAAAAAATTAAACTGTAGGCTTTTAGCTACAGTGTGTCTAAACTTCCTTTTCATCACCAACAGCATCTGGCTGGAAAGGCATCACGCTCTTTAGCAGCAATCCGCTCCCACTGTTCTCTACCCAAGTGCAGTCAGAGTTCACAGTTGGTTCAAAGATGGCTACTGCAAGAGTAAATCATTTGCCAGTCACTTCAGGTAGATTAATTATATTTAGCCAGTTAATTTCTCTGCTCCTCATCTAATGGACACTTTTAAAAGTTCTTCTGTAAAGCTCTGGGGCGTTAGCTGTTATAGGCAGTGTCAGTCCACCCTTGCTCTGTGTGACCTGAATGCTTTCTGCTGTAACCCTCCACTAATAAGAAAATCAATATTTTAAGCCCAAGCCTGATACAATGCTAAAGTTCACTCTTCATAGAGATGGGAATATTTTAATCCCCTCTGGAACTAAGATCAAGGGAAGAAACTGTTGCGTTGGTTTTTTTGTTTTGTTTTGTTTTTGTTTTTCTGTAAATAGATTTAGATCATGAAGGATGCAACAACATATCTTGTTTCTGATGTTTAATGATAAATAAAATGTACTTAATATCCCGCTTAGTACGGAAGTGACAGAGCAGCAGGGGCAGGCTGTCACAAAGCCTGGTGCCACCTTCTCTCAGTGTCACAAGAACACAGGGGAGGAGACAACTCTTTTGGATTTTCTGGTGAAGTGTGGTTTTCTGCTGCAGTGAGGTTTGCTTCTGCTTAGGAGAAATCAGTGGCTGGGGAAGAAGGGCAGTGGAAGCTATTTGGATAGCTTTTGTAGGCATTGATTCATGTGGCTTGTTTTGTCATGGCAGTCTAAAGAAAGCATCACTGTGTCTGTTTCCCTGTGGTGCCAGAGCTCTCTGCACCAGATCCACTGCCCCATTAGCAAAGATTGTGGCACCAATAGACCAGAGAATGGGGCACAAAGCTCAGTGAAGCATAGGCTATGTACTTGACTTTTATTCTTACCTAGCTGTTCTAGGATAAATGTTGCCCTTCTGCCAAAATTAATCTTGTCCTAACCCAGCTAGAGGAATTGAGATACCTGGTATAAGCCTCTGTGTGATTCCTGAGAAGGTGTTGAAAGCTGTGCTGGCAAATGTATGTGCTGCCAGACAGCTGTCCATCACTTGCTTATTCCTGTTCTCCTACCAGGACAAGTTTTCTCCAGACACCAGAGAAGAGTGTTAGTCAGCTTAATAGGTTTGCTGGTGAGCCATGCTCTCATTGAAGCACTGTTCCAATCTCGTCCCTCAGTCCATAGCGTGGCTTGTCCCTTAGGAAGCCTGCTGCCTACACTGTATTTGGTGTAGTGTGTCTTTCCTTAAGCAGCATGGGCAGAGGGATGTGACACCTAACAAGGCTGGAACTGTGAAATAGGTTTCCTCCACTGCCACTGTTTGTTTGCAAAGGGGAAATAGTAGTATTTCATTCTCCTTTCTTCAATTGTTTATGACATTTTTCAGCTGCTGTGAGGGGAAGGTGATGGAAGCACATTTGGAAAAGGCTGGAGGGAGGGAAGTGCTGTAGCCTTGTTGCATGAGCTGAGTTTGCATCTCATGTAGGAGAAATCAGCATTTGTGGGTGACCTGGAGAAAGGCAGTGGGGTGCCCCTATTCCTCTCTGAGCTCTTCTAAAGACGGATCTTTCTCCCTTTGAATCTTTGTTCCTGATCTACTCCAGTAATTCAAATATGCTTTTCCAACCCTGACTGTGTCAAAGGGCTAGACAGCACAAGGGATTGGTACTTAAGCATAGAGGTGACCTGTCTTGTGTGGTGTCTTAGTTACATTCCCTACATATATACCATCTGAATAGTAAATATATGCAGCAATATTACAAAACAAACAAATTACCTGGCTAAAATCTCCAGGCTTAAGCTGTAAAATCTCTGTTAAGTGTGACTGAAAATTTGTACAAATTTCAAGAAGGAGAAAAACATAATGGTACAATTCATGAAAATATAAATTGCTTGCAGTTGAAAATAAGATGTCTGTGCTTTAAGAGCAACAGAATATATACACTACTCTGAAAGTCTCCAAGAAAGTTTGTCTTTCTCCATACAGCTCTTGATGCTATAGGCTATGTAATTAATAACCTATTATCATACGCTGTGTCAACCATCTATTTTAAGATTGTTCGAAATTGTCTCAAGAGAGCAATTCAAATAATATAGCAAAGGAATCACCCCCCTCAACCTTCCTAGTCTTTTAAATCAATATTTAATACAAAATAAACTTACATTATTTAATCCTTTTGGGGATGGAGTCCTGGAAAAACGTTTCAGACAAAACCTTTGGCTGAATTCTCCCATTCCCCTATATCATATAAAAGAGAAATTGTAGCTGTACATCATCACTAGTGCAAACAGTGGAGAGAAGACAAGGCTCTGGAACAATTCTTATCATCAGTGTTAAGCTTCCAAAACATGAGGGTAAAGCTAGATAATAGCTAGGAGGTAACTAATTTACTGGCAACTTCTACAAACCCAGTGTTCTCTGCCTCAATGCCCATTTAACTTAGCACAGTAGAGAGCCTGAAAATATAGACACTAAAATTCCTCTTTCATAACAGATGAATTAATTTAGCCAGCCTAGTTAATTCAAATGCAAATTATGTGTTGAAAGTGTCCATTATTTATTGCTTCATCTAAGACTGTTTCTCTGTTTTTCTCAATTTCTGAAGTTCAGCAGAGAATCACTGAACTACCGAGCACTCTTGTAGACATCAGTCAATTTTAGTAGGCTTTCAAATGACGTTTGATTTTTTTTTTTTTTTTTTCCCCCCTCTGCTTTAAACCTAATTTTGAGATTGTTTATTTGCTTTGACTTGTTTGTGGTTTCCAGCAGTGGTGCACTGCCACTGCCAAGTGGTTCAATTTCAAGTAAGCGGTTGGATACCAGCAGGAGGAACACCTCATCCCAGCTGGATGACCACTACTAATTTCATGCTGTATTTTCCTTCAGGGCAGGCTGGAAAGTGATCGTGTGGTCCTGTCCTGTGTTTATATGTTTTCATATAAATACTTATGTGTGTGTAGGAGTCCTGTTGGCTGTTTGCCTTTGTGTAATAGTATGTAACATTCCTCCTCCTACTAAACAATTTTCAGAACATTTTGTAGCTGCATTTTATTTATTAATATTGTATATTTTCTTTCATATTCCCTCATGGCGGGTAGCTCTGTGTTACCAGCATCCCTTCCAGAACAGAGGGGAAGCAGAAGTTTCCATTTGTGTAGTAGGAAGGTGGCAGTGTTTGAACCATCAGCTGACTGTTCAGTGGGAACCCACTACTGCAGACCTCTAAGAAGAAATGTTGGAGGACTCCCTCCAGAAATAGAAGGCAGACAATTAGGAAATATGATTACAATTTTGTAGATAATAGTCTATTCCCATCTACAGTGCAATCCTATTTTTCTCTACCTTGTATAAGAGCAAAAATGCTATTTGATTTTTGTTTGCTTTTTTTTTTCTCATATTACACAGGCGCAATCAGACACCCTTGCAAGGACTCTCAAACTGTTTATTTTCACATGAAGAGTATTTTTTACTAGATGTGACTCTCCATTTGTCATTTTTCCTCAATGTTCTCCAAAATCTGTGCTGATAATGGATGACAGAAGGCCATTCTGCCTTCCTTCACGCAAGTAATGATTCTACATTTAAGATTCTGAAAAAAACTCCAAATCTCACTGGCTTTCTTAGCTGGAGAAGCCAGAAACCAAAGATCTAACCCAAAGTTACTGCCCATGAGACTCCAACAATGCAAACTGGAGAAGAGCACCCAAAATGGCAGTTATTTTTCCTCATGTTCATTCTTTTGAGTGGGAACAGCCTTCTCTTTCAAACAGCATCTTTCTGCCTCGTGTCTATCGTCCAATTTCAACAATGAGAGCCAAGTGGTTTTTGTTATGTTGCTCTGATACATTTTTTTTCTCGTCCTTGTCTTAGACATATTTCCCTAATGCTGATAGTTTGTAGCTGCCATTTCTGTTTTAGCAAGCATCAGGAAAGCACTGCCTGACACTTGCAGCTGGGAGAACAGCACATGAGAGGGAGGAAGACAGGGAGCTTTGTTTTGTGCTTTTCAGGTATTCTGATGTTTCCGAAGGATATGGATATTGTGTGAGTTCTTGGAATTTAATTTCAAAACCACATTTGATGGTAATAGGTATTTGTAATATTTCCTAGTGTTAATTTTCCAGCTATTTCTTAAATCAGTTGATAATTATATTCCTACAATGCTCATAAAGATGATTCCACATGTTCAGATGTCTAGCTCTATTCTTAACTTTCTATTTAAAAAGTACTTCATATTTCTTAAAGTATTTTATTACAGCTTTAAGATTTCTTATTCAGACCCTATACTGTAACAGCATTCTTGAAGGTCCTTAAAAATTTAATCACTGTAATCTGTATCAATTTAGTTTAGCACTTTGTTTGAAGAAATGTATCAGTTACTTACAGCTCCAGTTCAGCTGGCAAAGCAGTGTGCAAAGGAAGTATACAGAATGGAGTGCTGCTGTTTTGCAGCCATGTGAAGGTTTGTGCACAGGAAAGCTTTGCAGTGGTCACTGCTCAATTGTTTCTTATGCATTGAAAGAAAAGAAGCAACTGTTCTGTTTCCGTTTGATTCAAGCTTAAAGGCAGTGTTATCCCAAAATAAATACATTGATTTAAAGATTTAGCTGAAATAACAACTACATTTTGAATTTATGCACTACCTCGAACTGTATTTTCAAGCATAGACAGGCTTTAAGCACTCAGAGGCTGACTTTTAATTAGCACAGCTGACAGCACCATCCCAGAGCTGGTTTATCTTAATGTCAAAAGCGAAACTTCATTAAGTTTTCTAAGCAGCATAAGAAAATGCAAATAAGATAGAGCCCCTTAAAAGGCTTGTGACCGCTCTTGTCACTTTTATTGCGGATATGATTTTCACTCATAATCCCATTGGCTTCCCCTCATTGCTGTGTGTGTCGGCTGCATTCCCAGCTTGGCACCATACCCACATATTTCAGTGGTTCATCAGTGCCTCACCATGAGGATGGCAGAAGGTGACAGTTTTGTTTAGAGCAATGTACAGCCACAGCCCCAAGCCATCTTGAAGCTGGATGCAGTTGGAGGGAGCCAAATGCCTTTCCCAGCACAGCACCAAAACACCTCCTGCTGACACTGTGATCCTCCAGTCCTAGTGTCCACGTGTTACAGGCATTCAGGTTCCCTCCTGAGCTTGGAAAGCTTGGAAAATGAGCAAAATAAGTGTGTCTTTGCCTGACCGTGTGGTCTTGGACTCTTTTCTTTTCTGTGTTAATCAGCAAGTAGCAGCTGGTTTATCCAGCACCCCAAAGACCAGAGTGGCTGCAAGTGACCCAGGCCATATGCAGAGCATACAAGGCTGCAGCAAAAGCAGGGCATTGCCCCAGCTTGGAAATTAAAGGCTGCTGGTGACTTTCTGCAACTGGGAAATACAGATTTTCTCTTTTATTCGTTATCTGGATCTGGACTACAACTTATTTCTCTTTGCCTGTAAACAACACTTACTGGATTTAAAAAAAAAAAAACAAAAACAACAATCAAGAAATACAGTGCCAAATATCTCTTGATTTAGTAGGAAGTGGCAGATTCTTACGTGCTTTTCCCCACCTCACATGTACTCTTTTTTTCAATCTCAGGACTGCTGTGAAAGGCAGTATCAAACTTTTGGAGCTGGCCCAGCTCCAGGGAATAACAAGGCCAGAAGGAAAATCTATTTTGGAGGATAAGGAGGGAGTTGTAAAGGAAATTAAGTCAGTTTATTATTTAAAAAAAAAAAAAAAAAAAAAAGGTAGAAGGGCATAATGTGTTTATGTTCAACAATGATTTTATTACAATTGTGATGCGCAGTGACAGTATGTTAAATTTCGTTGTCAGCAGGGGACAACACGGAACAATTTGTGGCAAAAGGCAACAGATGCAATTCTGTCTGCAGCTTCACACATCTGCTCTGCAAGGCAGTGCTCCTCCAATAAGTCTCTAGGAGGGATCCAATAAAAATGATATAAAATTTTATTGTGTTAGTGGCACTAGTTATTAGAGTGAAGAACCAGAAATCTTACCCAAGGGCTGAACCTTTCCTGTGTTTTAGTGCAGAGTAAATGATGAGGCTGTTGCTGGTAACAGCAATACTACAGTGGGAGAAGGTAAATTCATTTTGGAGTGCTTAGCACGCTGCTGGGGATGGCTTAAAAGCAGAGTGGGAAAGCTAATAAAAGAGTAATAGGCAGCAACACATCAGGAAGGATAGAAATGAAATGTTGAGGTGGTATTTAAATAAAAATAACCTAGGACTTGGCACTTGTGGTGGCCAAGCATTGCATATCCCAGATTCAGGACCGGAATAAGAATGAAGAGCTGATCAAAGGAGATTAGGATGAAGGCTGGAGGTGATGTTTTGGAGCTGCAGCCTGCTCAGCTCTGCTCAGCTCCCTCTCTGCAGGGAAGGGCCCTCACAGCGGCCATCACCTGTGCCTGTGCTTCCTGGGGTGGATTGCTCCTGTTGTCTGAGGGGAAGGAGCTGACAGGTGCTGGAGCTGTGTCCGCTGAGGGAGGGAAGGGGAGGCGCCATGTTGGGAGCTGCCAGCCTGGCAGGAGATGGCTGCCATTGTCCCACCTCAGGTCACCCCATCCTCTCCAGAGCCTTCGCTGACTGATTTGGGTCACACTGACCCATTAAAGCAGTAGATTCTGTCATTTTTGTACGCTGTGGGCTTTTCTGGTACTACATAACTAAGAAATCCCATGTAACAGCACCTTCTTTTACAGACGTGTGGAGTGACAGACTTGAGAGCAATCACCAGTGTTCCCTCTCTTCTGTCTTCCCTGTGTTTATAGTACCGAGATGCTCCATAAAATCTTTCTGAATTTCCTGAGCATGGGGCTTAACCATGTTTTTGGGTATATCATATATTTTAGCAGGATATTTCATCAGCAGATTAGGCATCTCCAAGTGCTGACTGAACAATCTCTCTCACAGCAGTGTGGCAGTAAGGACGCCACAGTAGAGACAGTGGTTTCTCCTCTGGTCACATATCCTTCATGAAATGTAAATAAATACAACAATCTGAAACTTGTTAATTGCATTTGAGAATAAATCCACACTAAAACATGACAAACTAAAAAAAAAAAAAAAAAAAAAAAACTATCAGGACTAACCTGAAACAAAGTAATTCTTTGTTTTAGAAATGAAAACCAAATTCTGTTTGAAGAACTCTGAAACATTTTATCCTGGTTTATTTTGTTGGAGACAGTGCATCATTAAATTGTTGAAATGACCTTCAGTTTCTCTGTGCAGGCTGAACTGTTTACCAATTGGTACGATAATGGTGTAAATGCTTTGGTTTAGTCAAATGATGCAATACCAACTTACCTAACATGAGGCAGAGTTTTTTTTAAGCTCACTTCCTGAACGGAACCCAGCAATTTCAGAATGAACTGGAAGGATCTTTTTCCTTTTCTGAAATTTATTTCAGAGGAACACTCCTGAGCCATTTCAAATTCCAGCAACAATTTCAAAAGACCAATATTTTACAAGCTCACATGCTAGTGAGAGCAAACAGTGCTGTGTGGTAGTTGTGAGTTTTTGGTTTTTTTTTTTTCTGAATAAATAAATAATCAGTTAGAGCTGGACTGGAGGAAACAAACTTTCCAACATTGATCTTCTGTTGGTCAGTTATGAAAAGTTTGGGGAAATGCACTGCCAGGAAAATATATTATTGATTGTTTTAGAATAACTAGAATAACTAGAGAATTAAAACAAGTCAATATTTAAGAAAAAAAATTGAGTTCTGCATAGGAAAAAGCCACTGGCAAAAAGACCGTGGTGGTAAATATGCTTAATAAATTTAGTGTTTCCTATGCATTTGTGACCCATTCCCTTATTTTCTCAATATATTGCATAATAAACTGGTAGTATAGCCCTAGAAAGCAGCTTATTTGACAGGCTACCTGAAGAAATGTAGAACGTAAGTGACAGTCACAAAGTAAGGAGCCACAGTCCATATCAGCTAAGATTTTGAGCCTTAAAACAGAAGGGAAGCAAAAAGAAAAAATACAGTGGGGGGGGAGAGGAAAGCCATTGGAATCTTAAGTTTCTAAATTAGTATTTGGTCTGTTCTGACCAAGGCTCTGTTTGCTAATTGCTGGGAATGAGCTAACTGAAATGCTTGGATGCCCTTAGCACATCAGGGAATTCTTGTTCAGTAACGTGGAAGATTTCTGGTAGGCTATGGGTTCAGATAAATACAACTGGCATAATTTTCAGCTAGTATAAACATATGTTGCCTTACTTAGATAACTGTGTTCATGGATTTATGAGATGATGACTATTTATTTTCATTTTGTGTTAGAAATCAACCTGAAAATCAAGTTAATAATTCTAAATGAGTCCTTTTTTTCCCCTCAGCTCCCAGTCATTCATTCATGCCTGAAAAAAATGTTTTCTTTGATCAAAGGACTGTATCAGAACAAAGTGTATTCTTTTCATATTTGCTTTGTGATTCTGAAATCGCTCTCACATCAGTTTACAGTTTTCATGGTTCAGGGACACCCTCGCAGAAAAACACTTGATGAGCATCTTGCAGAAATCCTGTTAGCAGAAAGCAATATAATGAATAAGCCTATTTTGGAGACCATAAAGTGCTATCATCCATACGAATAATCCTGAATAAACTGTCTGGTGCCCTGAAGCCCAGACTGTTCACAGTGAAAAACATGCATATATTAAATTAAAGGTATGATATATACGTATATATTTTTAACTCAGGTAAATGCATTAAATCCAGTTGCTTGCTTTATCTACTGTCAGCATAAGGCTTCAGGCATCCTGGTAATGTAATGGCCATATATAACTCCATCAGCTATTGTTCTGTTGCAGATGACAGCACAGCTTTGTATTAATATCAAGTGATTATTAACAACGCTAATGTATTCATTTGTAGAGTAAGGGGTTATCATTTTTTAATTGTGTAGTCAGAATATTTTCTACACTTCCTTGATTAATATCACATTTGGAAACAGCTGGCCAGTGGTGCATCAGAAATGAAAACAAATATTTTATGTCTGTGTTAAGTTCAGCCCTTGTATTTCTCTGCTTGGATCCTGAACCATAGCTTTATAGCTAGAGCATGGCTTAATAACCAAGAGATTAACAGAAAGCACATTATGCATGTGCTCTAGCACACAATATGGCTGATCTTTTGTAGGTAATAAAATAAGCTCAAGAGTTGCAGGGAAGCTCTATATTAATGGGAAAAACCAAATACCAAAACCTAATGTCCAAACAGGTTTGACATAAGATATTTTCATTTTCCACCTGCAATGTGATGGCAACGAAAAACCTGGAGTTCTTGATGAAAATGGGGAAAAAGCAACCAGAAGAGGTTATATCTGAAATTTATTTCTCCCATTTTCTCTCTGACCAACCTATTCTATATATTGCTCCTATTGAAATTTAGCAATGTATGTAGCATCTCAAACACCTATAGCAAGCAGAAATATTAAAACAATGCTGGAAATGTTTCAAAATAGACTTATCTAGAGATCCTCCTGCAGACTGTGTATTACATCCTGATGTATATATCCTGTCTTTTTGCAGGTATTAGAAGACAGTGAGAGATGGATGGATTTACTTGACCCAAAGAGAGAATGCTGCTCTGCCAAAATCAACTTTCTGATGACAACAGCAGGGCCAAAAATTTGACTCAGGTGATTTTTGTTGCCCACATAAACAATTCCCCTGTGTGAAAGAGGAAGCCTGTATCTCCGTTTCTTCATTCCTGACTTATTAGGCTCAGCCACATGGATAAAGAGGAAATGATAGCCTCAAACCAATCAGTGGGGCAGTAGGTTTCAGAACTTAAACAAGATAAGGAACATTTGAAAACACACACGCACACACAAAATCAATGAATTTCTCAGTGATTTTCTAAAACAGACTCAGGTGTGATTACATAAATGGTAAGTGATAAATGTGTTAAAGCAATGCAGATTCCTGCCCTGTAGCAAAATGGCCTCAAAGGCCAGCAGAGGTTTCTGTCCTATTTCATAGAATTGTGCTGTAATCAATACCAATGTTAAATTGTACTGTGTATATTATAAGGCTATACTGCAGAAGTCTGGTGGCTTATGTGAGCCACAAATTGTTCCCAGGTGAAAGAGCCTTGCAAAGACAGACCCAGACCCAAAATTACCCAGACTTACTAAGGAAATGGAGAAAGCTGTGCTTTCAGATCTAGAGACATTCATATCACAAGCCAGCTGGCTGAGAATAAATTGTTTACACTTTTAAATTGATGGCTATTTTAGGTGATGTTTCTTTTTGTGCCATGCAGTCACTATGAGAAGGAGAGTATTAATTCCCAGAACATTTATACACTATTTACAAAAAATATATTAAGGCCAAGAAGGAGAGTTTTCAAAAACAGCAGACTGACCTGAGCTAAGACAACTCATGATAATAAGCCTTTTTAGTAGCCTTTCAAAATCACAGCCAAAGGGTTTTGTTTTATATGCACAGACAGGAGCACCAATATGACAGAGCATGGGTGTCCAACTCTGCCAAGGGATGCAGCTTCTGTGACAAAGCTCAACTTGAGGAGCCAAGGGGCTGTGAAATAAAGTAATAAAGAGCCAAATGAATTATTTGGTATCTGAGAAGTATATTTAGGAGTAACAGTTGCAAATTTCCCTGTCAAAATCCCATGTGAGACCACCAGCACACACAACCACGTTCATTGGTGGCTACCTAACCACAGTCAACTTGTGTGGCCTAGCAATGGTTCTAGGCCTCCCTCTGGTCTCTGGATTTGGTTTCCAATCTGTTTATTTATATTCCTCTGTGATTATCAGTGTTCACCAGGACAGGCATTGTTACAGAAAAACAGAGAGACAGGTAGGTATTCTGGGTAGCACATTGGTGAATGAGACAAAATTGGTAAGCCTGGTGCTTCTGAGGGCATGTAGTTTGGAGATGGGACATTCAGCTCCTACAAATGATTTCCTAAATGTTTCTTATAAATCCCCCATCTAAAATAGTAAGATCTGTCAAAGTTCTCTGGGATTTATAGCAGGTTAATAACCATAATAAATGACTGCATTAACAGTGAGAGAACGCGTGTAGCGTAATTCATTGATTTTGTTCAAAGCCAGATGAAAATGAACAGTAGAAGAAGGAAAACATCCATATTAACCCTGTGGGAGCTCCAGTATTAATTGGCACATAATCAGGTACAGCTGCTAATAGTCACGCAGCTCTTTAAATCCACACATACAGCACTGCCAATGTAGTCTTAAGAGTTAGAGATTAGGGAGTGTGCAAATGTTCTTTGAAATCTTGTTCAGGTTGCTGGGTGAAAGTCATATTTTCTTATTAAGCTTACAAGTGGCTAAACCTAGGTTCTGTTTTTGTCAAGATCAGCTAATGTTTGAATTCCCTTGTATTGTGTAAACCAACTCTTCCCCTACTTGTGTGTGACTGAATTAGAAGTTGGGTTTTTTTCCTGTGTTTTGTATCTTGATAATACCAGTCTTCAGAGCAGCTAGTCTTGATGGGATATTTCAGGTTCTTTATGGAATCTTATTTTTCTGGATATTGTTGTCTTCTGGCGAAACAATATAGCTTGCTGCAGCTGCTACTGGGCTACATGGCACAGGCAAATTCCAATATGAAAGTAAATGCAAGAATGCAAATTGAACGTACAGCAACAAAGAATTAAGCTCTTGATTACAACCTTGGAAGCAGTGACACACACAGTAAAAACAAACAAAAAGAAACAGCAAACAAAAAAAAACAACTCCAAAGATGTAGGAAACCTTCAGTGACTGACAACAGCCTCTTGGCTGAGCCATCACTTAGGTTTTTTCCTTCAGCTATCACAGAATCACAGAATGGATTAAAGTCCAGAGGACAGTTCAGCAGAATTCTCCATCCACAGGGCTGGTTTTTTGAGCACACCATTATTCTGGGGATTCCATTAACCTTAATAGTCACAGGGTTCCTTAATTCTACTAAATGCAAACAACGCTCCAAAGACCTCTCTGTTTGGGGTCTCTTGCTCTCCTGCAGACTTGATGTGGCTGTTACATGATCACATAAGCATTAACGAGGTATCTTTAACATGAAGTATGACAGCTCTGCTTTGTGGGAAAAGTTGTTGGAGTACTGAGCCTCTCTTGTTATGTCAGCTGAACTGCATTTAGAAATGTTTGTGTATTTTTTTTAATCCCTGAAGACTGCTTGTGTGACACTTATGTCTTTTGTCTTCATGACCCTTTTACAGTGACCACAGAAGGCATTTTGAAACATTAGTCATTTTAGGGTTCATTCTGCTAAATAGAAATATGCCAGAGTATTTCTTGCTTTAAGAATGGCTTTTGAGATGCGGAAGACCCTTTCTTGCAATCATTTAAAGCTGTGACAATTTTCATGTGTGCCTTTACAAAGCTAATCAGCAGCTGCATTTGTTACTTATCCCCAAAATACCGTTTTCCATCTTGGCTATGTTCCTCTTATGAATATTCATAAACATGATATGAATTAAGTGTGAGAAATGCGCTCTTATTTGAGGTGCTTCCTTCTGTTCATGTCTGTAGCATGCTGACTTTCTGATCTTCTTAAAGAAAAGGATAAATGAGTAAATGGATAGACGTGTAAAAGCTAGCGCTGGGTGTTGCCTGGCGACTAATAGCTGTCACAGCCAAATTAGCCAAGCTGCTCTGGAGACACAGGTGGTTAGCAAACAGGGACCTCAGAAACAGGAAAGAGCAAGGAGGAGACATTAGCTGGATTCAGGAGAGGAGGCAAAGGTGGAACACTTAGGGAGACGTGGGGTAAAGTTCCTGAGGTCATCTGTGCCGGTTTTATTTGTTCATGCCTTTTTTGTTACAATAAGAAATAGGTGGTAGTGTTTGTTGTTGGGTTTGTTTTTTTTTTTATTGCCCTCATTTTTGTCTTTGCCTGACTCTGTAGTTTGTGCATGAAGGATTGGAACACAGGTGTTGTGAGTTTGTTCCAAATGTGTTGTTTGCCTGAGTAGAGCTTGCTTTTGTGCATTTCAAAGGTAAGCACACAACAAAGTGTAGGGAGTGAAATCACAAGTCATGCAATTAAGTTCCCATCTCCACACAATTTTTCCATTTCCAATACAACATGTAGTACTTAGGGATGTGGTTTAGTGAGCAGTATTGGTGGAGCTGGATGGTTGGACTAGATGATCTGTTCTAACCTTAACAATTCTAGGATAAGGTAGCTTATACAGAACCTCATGCTGAGGTTGCTTATTGGGCGTGGCTGTTGTTTTGTGATTCACTACAAGCTTATCTGGGAGAAAATTACATGTACTGGAGAAATCCCTGTACCTTGGAGGACATACTTGGAAACAGCTTCTGCTTTTACTAGAAAGGATCTATGTACTTGTACCAGAAATGCTGAATCATGGCCTGGTCTGGTGATTGAGCACCTGGTGGGAAGTAGGGCCAACCCAGGGGAGCACAGGTGCATGCCATTATGCAACGCACCTGTGTGACCAGAAGGGCTGGAGCCAGGATCCACCCCTTCCTAGATCACATTTAAGGGTTGGCAGTGGAGGCAAGGGGATCTTTCTTGAGATTTTTGCTGCTGGTGGCTTTTTGAAGGTAAATAGTTTATTATTATTATTATTATTATTATTTATTTCTGTATCTATGGGTCTTGTATTTGAGTAGTTTGCTGCAGCCCGGGACCTTGCTGCTCTGCTGTTACTGCTATACTTTCCATTGTGTTACACTACTTAATTCTGTTTTGTGATTTGCTATGAATGCTGTTTCCTTTTTAAAGTATGTAGTAGCTTCTTACTTATTTGTATAATAACTCTATAAAAATGCTTTTCTTTTCCTTCTCAAAATAAGGGAACAGGAAAGTAGCTTTTCATAGGGAGGAAAAGTAGATATGAGAAAGTGAAATACAAAGCTAAGAAAATCTAGGATGAATGAGAATAGAGCATAGGAGAGTTACTGAAAATATGGAGTAAGGAAGTGTGTGAAGATAACTGTCCTAAACTTGTGATTGCACATTAAGTTCTGCTTTAATGATTCTTTGCGTTTTTAAAACATTCTTGCTCAGGTTGTGTTTCAAGCTTATTTAATTTCTGCTTGTTTTTTACTTCTTGAAAGTGCTGTGGGAGATAAATATACCCTACTAAAAATAAAACACAATTCAACTATGGAGTACTGCTGGTGATTGCACAAGAAAGTGAAGCGTGGGTTGTTTTTGCATATCTCTTTTTATTTAATGAGTAGTCAGTGTTAACCTTTCACCATATGTGAGGAATAAGAAGTGATCAATACAAAGCTGGATATTTGCCAAGGAGGGATTATTTTCTTTTTTTTTTTTAAGATGAAGAACATAATAGTATTATTCTTTCAAATGTTTATCTTAAATTTTAGTCTGTGTTGTTTGTGGAAAAAAATGTGTAAATCTTATTTCTTTTTGCTATTCTAGAATTAGTAATAGCTGAAATCCTGATTGCTTCTGGCGTTGTTGGAGGCTTCTGGAGATGTACATCATAAGTTTGTACAGTGTTTCTGAAGGTAAGAATGGCTACCGTGCTTTCTCTTGGATGGAGGAGAAACTGGGGGCTTCAGCTGACCTTAAGGGATTTCCATGAGTCTGTGCTTTGAGTGTATTCAATTTGCCCTATAAGAAAAAGGGCCGTAATCATTCAGAAGTCCAGATGTAGTGTTGCATTTAAGCAATCAGATCTTTTTACCTCTGAACTGCTACAGTGGTTTTTAAAGTTTCTTACTGCAGTTGAAGTCAAACTGTTTGAGCAAAAGAAGGCTTGTGGGTTTTGTTTTTTTTTCCTGAGAACTTGATATACTTGGTAAAGGTATGAGCCGTGGTTGTTACAGGTAACACCATGATGAGATGAGAAACTTAGTATATTTAAGACCTTCACATAAGCTCAAAAATGGGAAGTATGTTGGAGAGAATTAATTGCAGTCCTGCTACAAAACTGTGGGAGACTGGTATTGAATGTTAAAGCAATAGATATAATATGAACCCAAAGCATCATTGGAAGCAACAGAAGTAGATGAGATGAGCTGTTTTTAATTTTCCTATGAAATGTTGCAGCATGCTCACTGTTGGAATGTGTGTACCTGTGGGTCAGACTGTCTGGTAACTGATAGAGAACTCGTTTCACCATTTCTGATATCCTAAAGTTTTGGGTCTCCAATAATTTAGGGCTTTATTTTTCTAGTAGCTGAATATGTGCGTTTGTATGAATAGAATATAATAGAATTTGTATGAATTGAATATAATGCTTTGCTCTCGTGCACTAGCAACTTTGTGAATACAGGAATACAGTTTTCCAGTTTGTTCATGAACAGCCTGGCTGTTTTGAATTGCCCGTTACATCTGTAGGGTGAGACTTTGAACTATAAGACTAGAGATTCTCTCTGATCGATGCTACAGGGTGATAGGTTGGTTATTTTCCTTTTTCTTTTTTGTCTCATTCCTGTCTTTCTGCTATGATCCTCTTTCAAAAAGGAATATTAAAATGGGATCGCATTCTGTATGTACTTTTCTGTAACCAATGAAAAGTGAACACCTGCATTTACTCTGACCTCATCTTGCTACCCGGAAACTGTATTTCTGATTAATTTATTTCTTTTGGGACAATTAAAAACCTGTAACTTCCTGGAAAGTAAGGGGAGGGTGATCAATAAAAACTGTTTTCTGTTGCTGCAGATGGGAAGCAGACAATGTTTGCTTTTGCTTGCTGTCCCTGAGCTAGTGGCCCTGCTAGTCGGCAGCCTGTGGCATCTAAAATAACTGTATATGGTTTCATGAGAGTTTCTGACAGATAAACTGAAATGAGATGTTCCTGATGAAAGGAAAATGGCCGAGAAACTTTTTTCTCTGGGTTCCACTTTATTCTTTCTGTCTCAGTTCCACCTCACCTAGCATGTTATGTTAATCACTTGGACAGCACCATTTTCCTAGCACCTACCAGCCTGCGAGTCTCTCTTTCCACCTGCTTTTTAGAGATTAGTTTCGTGTTATGATCTGCCAAAGTAACCTATCTAACACCTAGCTGCTGAAATTGCAGTAGCAGTTTCACATTGCAGACAAAATCCCATCAGAGCTGGAAATTGTTTCCTTTATGTGAGTGGCAAGGCAATTACCAAGCTGAGTGACATGGGTAGAGGAGTGCATTTACACTAGAAGCTATTGCTATGGCGGAAACTTCTGGCAGGAAAGCAGTGACTGACTGACATCCTTTGGCTTATTATTATGGTCCTTGCATAAATGAAGTAGGAGCAATGACTGTTACTGCACTTCTAATCAACGAAGTGTTATGCCAGTAATTAGGTTTCTACTAACTCACAGCTCCTTTCTAGCATTAATTGGAGGAGGATATGCAGATTGTTGGTTAATAATAGAACAGTTATAGTTCTATAATCACTTTTTTATGTTCATCAATTTGTTTGATTGCTTCTGTGGCAAACATTTGATCCTGCATGCGTCTATTCAGCCATCAGATGCTTTTATAAACCTCATTGTTTATCAAGTTAGTGACATCTTAAAGTGCTGAAACTTGCTGAGCCTAATAGCAGCAAATATAGAACTTTACTTTGCAATATACACAGTGGGTCCTTTCAAAGAAAGCTCCAGATTGTCCAAACCCCATATGGATGTCAGGGATGGGAACAGTGTGAGCTGTGTGCTGAACCTATTTTAAACTCCCACTCGTGATTTCCAAATACAGCACTCTGTCAGAGAGCAGGCACAGAGAGTTTTTGGAACTACAGTACTCATATAAATAAAAGCTCCAGGAATCTGTTTTGGCAAAAGCATTAATAATTATTACATTACCTGCTTATGCTGCTAAAACTAAAATTGGAGCCTTATGGATTATTGTAATTGGATGCAGATCATATGTATAATATTTCCTGCCCAAAGAATCCAAAAAGCAGAGATTCTTTTTCTTCTGTAAAAATGGGTGTAGGGCTCTGGGAGGGGAGTAAGTATTCATTTACTGCATAGTGACAGATGCATTCTGTCATTCAGTGTCCCTTGCAGGCTGTTTTATGGCCCCGGTGCCCAGAAAAGCCAAACCTGAATGAATTTTCCCCAACCTTTTGGTCAGTGTTGCTTACTTGAAATCAGCTCTGCATTAACACAGCTTTCAGTTTGTTCTGCCCCTCCTCATTTGCAGCTGTCTGGAAGATGCCATCTGGCCATACATTAACAGACTAAGTCTGTTATTGAACTAGGGACCAAATATCTATATCCACTATGCCACTAGTCAATGTATCAGCCTGCTGTTGATGCTACGTAGTCACAAACCTGTCCTCAGAATTTCTGTAAAATGAGAGAGAAGTTATCCAGCAGAGTGGCAGCCAGTTCTTTTGCAAAATAAATGTGTTATAAGGCTCAGCTAAGCTGCTTTTTGCACCTCATGGGGGAAGAAAAAGTATGTGGGAACGGTCATAGCACAGGAGCATGAACAAAGAATTCAACAAATTCACACGTATGTTTGATTTTATGCTAAAGTGAAATATGATTTCATTTTTCATGGCAGCTGATTTCAGGTTTATATGTGAGGCCTCTAGATCTGAATTCATTAGGTGGTCATCATGTATGGAAGTTAGCTGGTTTGAAATATTGTGGCTTTGTGATATGATACGACTTCTGAATGCTGTCCTCCAGCCTCCCTACCCAGTAAGTAAAATTACAACTTGTTTGATTCTGTTAAATTCATACCAGATAACTCCATAAACTTGTGGCTTGTATTTCAATCAGTTTCTTGCAATGCCCTTTGCTGGAAGGGGGTAAGAGAGAAATCAAATGTCTGCAGACAGAAAACTAGACTTGAAATAAGCCATGACACTGTAAGAGTCTGCTTTTTTCTGCTCTGCATTTATTTGTGTGGGTTTTTTCAGCAAACATTAAATTGTTCGAATTTCTGCTTGATTTTGCACCACTAGAATATGCCACATGAAATAATGGATTGATAGTAGGTTCTGAGAGGCCTCTTCCTTGAGGGCCAGCTGCTTGTAAGTAATTCATAATTATGTTTGTAACCAGTTTAAATACCCACACTGCTGCTTTTTCGGAGGTACTCTGTGTGGCTGGAATGGTAATCTGACAACCTGATATGAGGGAGAATCTTTTGTACAAGTTGTGCCTTGATAAACCAAGAGTAATGCCTTTTAAAAGCTGAAGTCCATTTCCATGCCCTGTTGTGGGCAGTGAAGCAGGTAGGACACTTGTGTAATGCTTCTGTTTTCTCAGCTGACACTTGAAGATTGAATGTGATTACATAGGTACATGTGTTTTGTTTGGGTACTCTTCTTCAAAAGCACTTGTCTGGCATACAAGAGCAAATGTGTAGAAAACATGAACTGCAAGCAACAACTCAGCCTCTCAGAAGAATGCATATGCAGGAAATACTGTCAACATACTTGAGATAGAGCTGAGAGAGATGGTTACTAGGTTTGTTTGTGCTTCACATCTTATTTAATCTTTTCTTGAGTAAAGCAAAGTGACAGGAACCTCCAGCTATCTTCAAAAAGGCTTCCAACTATGGGATGCTGCTTATTCTAACTTTATTTGAAATAGTTGCTTACTTTCAAAAAAAAATAAAACCATTTTTCAGGATACATACTGGGCATGGAAGACTTTTTTTTTAAACTCTGATTTCATCTGTCACATTAATATATTCCTACAGTGTTTGAATAGTGGAAGTACAAAAGAGTTTCTGAGTAAGTTAGTAGGGGGAATGTGCATCTTGAACTTCAGAAAGCAAAGTGACATCCAAGGAGCTCATGGTGCTTCCCTGTTCTTAACACTGGCAGTCTTGAAGTCTAAAACTTTTTCGTATCTTTCCTGATATAATTCAAGTTTCTTCTCTGATCCACCATTCTGATATCATTCTTTTGGCAGTTCTTTATTTGAAGAGTATTGCTATCTTCTCCTGCCTTATTTTTTTTCTTTGTGTTCATCAAATCCTGTTCTGTAGCTTGTGTTTTCTAGGTCTCTTATTTTCCTGACTCTCCCTTGATCTCTGTCCATTTGAGCTACGTTCTCAGGATCATAATACTTGAATCTAAATCTGTCAAGACACCTTAATAGATTGGCTGCAAAAATATGTAAATGCAATATCTATTTATAAAGAGACTTAAATCACTGCTTAGGTGAAATCATATATTTGTCTAACAGTTTTCGGTCTGCAGTTAAGCCCATGGCTATGCACGTTATGTAGATTCAGATGATACTGAATACTATTTTCAGAGCTTGTTTTACCAGCATTCTTGTTCCTGTAAGATCACAGTGACTGAAATCTTTGTAATCTTTAAAGTAATATCCTCAAAGATAGAAAAGTACTATTCTCAGAGGTCAAGTTACATGAGAATCTGGAACTTAGAGATATCAGAATTAGTTCCCAGTATTGTCAGGGTGAGAGACCACTACCTTAAGAGTTCAGCCTGTTTGCTAGGGTGTATAAAAAGGAACTTTAAATTACACTCCTAGCTGAAGTGTGCTATTCTTTTCTTAAAGAAGTTGCTGCAGATTCTTAATGCCTCTATCACAGAGAAAATTTGCAGTCCATGTTACTGAACCAACTTTATTGCACTAAAAGGGAACCATGATTTAAGCAATTCTTTTAAAGTAGTGATGCTCCATAAAATGACTGTAGAAACTGAAAGAAATCTCATCTAGCCAGAAAATGAGCTGTGTGGCACTTCTTCTGCTGGGCACTGTGGAACTGGCTAACCACAGTGGAGACTTCTGTAGTAGGAGGGGATAAAATGTTAATGCTGAGAGTTTTCATCATGATGAAAAGCACTATACTGAAAGCACTGGGGAGCTTAAAACATTCATAAGTGCAGGACTGCTTAACTACTAAAAAGCAACAAAAACAACGACAAAACCCTACCACCTTTGACTGGTAACATCTGTCCATTTAAATTCTTGAGCCAGCAGCTTGAGCATCTTCTCTGTTTCTTCTCCATCCTTGCATTTAGCAGATTACAGTTCATTTGTCATGGAGCCAAATCAGCCTACCATATGTTTATAGAGTCTTTTCCCACTCATCTCTGGTACAAGAACAAGCTGCGTGCGCCATGTTCTGGTTGAGGTAGGAAACATCCCCAGGAAATTTATGTGCTAATTCAGATCTGACTGTTGATTAAAATGTCAGTGCTGACACAAAATGTTGGCCTGTATATTTCTGGCATCTCCAAATTATGCCTAAGCATCTTCAGATTCCCTCCAAATGTAACATGCTCTATAAATATTAACTATCTGTGCAAATCCTCAGAAACTAATAAAAAATGCTTATCCTTCCCTTTT
Source organism: Phasianus colchicus (assembly GCF_987193195.1). Classification (NCBI taxonomy): domain Eukaryota; kingdom Metazoa; phylum Chordata; class Aves; order Galliformes; family Phasianidae; genus Phasianus; species Phasianus colchicus. Next base: position 12,774,126 of record NC_143437.1, on the reverse strand, counting down.
GTTTCCAGGCTTTCCTCATTCTTTCTGTTTAGCTGGCTTACTTTTCTCTTTCTTATGTGACAATTGTTTTATCATGTGACTACTTTGCAGTTCAAGGGAAAAAAATGATTATTTCAAATTTGATGACATATTAAGAATTTTCTCCATGCGGAGTCATTTTCCTTCTTCACCTATTATGCTGAGCTTCTGACACAGGTGTTACTAATTGCCAAAAGGACATGCTTGTTTTATTAGGTAATTGTGCTCTTTCTGTTGTTCTGCCATTAGGATGCATATATTTTCTTATGACATCCTATCATTGGTAGATGTTTTATTTTCAGACTTACTGGAACTGTCATTTTGGTTGGACTGTCATCCTGGCTGGTTGCTGAGCTTGCTGGAGGTGATGTTTTCTTGCGTTTGGTAATCTTGGAGGTTTAGTGGCACATGGCACAGGACTGTAGCTCAGGTGTGAACAGATTCACTGAAAGTGGTTTTCCAGTTCATTAAAAGATAGTATATCATAAGCTGCATATAATGCTTTCTTATTCCAGTAGAGTTTCTGTTGAATGCTTCATATCAGTTAAATGATTCATGTGTTCAGATCTTTGGACAAAAAGCTAAAATCTCTAGCCGTTTCCCCAGAGTGTAACTTCACTTTCCACAGACAATGAGGGGGCTGTACTTCCTCAGGCTTTATTTCAGCAGAAACCTGCTTTTCAGCTTCAAAACAGGTACGAAAGCCACAGATGGGAGAAAAGTGAAATATTCGTCGATAGTAAAGAGGAATTTATTTCTCCATTAAAGTAGACTTCTGTCTTCTAACTGTTCTTTGTGTCTCCCTGGCAGGAACATCTTAAAAATCAGCAATTTTCCTGATACTGAGGGAAAATGCAGCATTAAGGAGCATTAGTCTGTGTATTGTTGTTATTTAAGTACAGTGATTTAGATTGGGATGGAAGATGCTCAGAAGAGATGATTCCTTGTACACAGCTTGAAGTAATCAGTCCTAGTTACTGGCAGACTGAGAGAATCCTACTGGAATGACTGTGCTTAGTTGTTTTGTATGAAATAAACTTAATCTCTTTTGTGAAAGATACTCCCCAGCCTACTCAGTGTTTGCAGGGCCTCCAAGGTTTACATCTTTCTTTTTGAGGTCACATAAGTTAATCAAGGAAACTTGCTATAGCAACTTGTTTTTGTGGAGGTTTAATTCCTGTTATCACAAATGTACTTAGCAGTTTGCTCTTTAATCTTTTTTTCTTTACATCCCTAAATAACTCTGTCATTCATGATGCAGCTTTGTTAATCTGGTAACTTTTGAATGTTTACTATTCTACATTGAGAGAGGACAAAGATCTCATTCAGCTGAAGTTCAGTTAATACATCATTCTGTGGTGGAGTAACTACTAGCTGGCAATCTTTTTTAATAATAAAAAACAGCTTTTGTTTTATGAGATATCTAAGTACTATGATAGATTCTTTTCCCCTCCCTGAAAAAAGAAAGGGAAATGTTTATAACCTTCAGATTCTGGATAGTTAAGTGGTGTGTGTGGAGCATATGTCTAGCCTAAAATCTACTGACGTCAGAGAACTACTTCCATTGACATCAGTAGGTATTGCAATCATTAATTCCTGTTTAAGCAGGCACCAAAAAGGGGTATGACCTTTTGTGTGCGGTGTTCAGTGGTGTTTGCCAAGTCTTTTGTCCTTCAGATGCATGCTTCATCAGTGATGTTATTTGCCTTTCGTGGCTGTTGCACCTTATTGTGAAATAATGGTACCCTCAAGGCATCCTTAACCGTCAGTACAGAGGCAAAAGTGGAAGGATGAAAATAGGTACTTTTTAAATCAAACTAAATACTAAGAGGGTAAATATGTGCACTTTCTGTGTTTCTATGTTTTTCTTATGTCTAAAATACTTTGGACACTTAAAAATAGATAAATACACACAGCTGACATGGATTATTTTTCAGGTAACACTTATAAATCTGCTTACAACTGTTTCACTGTCTTTTCCCTCCCACTTGATTTATTCGTGGCTTCCTGGTCTTATTTTTAGCTTGTACTTAATCTCACATTCACATCCCCATGTGAATGAACTGATTAAACTGTGGCATACAGAAGAAATACTTGTTTGAGGCTTAACTTTCCTTTCCTGCCTGCTTCTCTGAACAAATATAGCTTGATGTTCTATCCTGCCAAAGAATGTAATAAAATAAAATAAAAAAACACAAACAAAAAAAACCCCAAAAACTGAGAATAGAAAATAAATTATAATTCAGAAAATTGCTTTTAAAAAAAAAAAGTTGTTTTACTTGCATGTGTGCAGTGCATTTGAGTAGTGGTAAAGCCCAGGATTTGCAGACTAACTATCCCCCATTGCTTACATGGGCAATGCTGGCCCTTAGCTGTTTGGCATTGTGAAAGAGATGAAGGCTGACTTGTTTCCCTCTAGAATGAATCCAGTGCCAGACACCATTTCTGAGAACTTGTCACTTCTGATAGCCTTGGTGGAACAGTGTTTAAGAGCTGGCTTTACGTGGGTGCACATCAACTCTAAATCCTGTGTACTGAAATGCCATGTTTATGCAGACAGTGACATAAGGGAGGGCAGATTTTGCCCTTTAATAACTCCAATACCAAATCTAGTTGGTAAACATGGCTTTTTCTCTGGTGTGCACTATAAAATAATGAAAAACACACTGGAGTTGAAATGCATGAAAGGCCTCATCATATTAAGGAAATGGTGGTGAAGTGTGAAAATGTTGTGTAGCACACTGTTTGTTAGTGAAAGGTATCTAAAGGATGAGGAAGGATTCTTTTCTCCTTCTCTGCTTCTTCATTTCTACTAGGGGTTGTAGAATCTGAATTAATTCTTTCATAACTTGTTACCTCTGCCTGGAAGCAATGCTGGAGATTGTATAGCTGATAGATAAAAGGAGATGGCTAGGTTGTCATCAGTGAGATGGGCAGGGAAGTACTTCTGTTGGAACATCCTCTTTTTGGAACAGATCTTGATGAAGTGTTGTTAACTTACGAGTCTCATTTCTTTTCTGCAGGCCTTCATACACTTTCATGTTGATGGCTTTTTTTTCTCTCAAGTCCTTGAGCTGCTAAGTGTTCTATCTCAAGAATCCCACATTTGCCTACAATTTTACCTTTCTTATCTTGGGTGACTGTCTCCATTTGTTTTTCACAGCTCATTTTCACAATTTAATTTTCTCATAAGCTTCAGTCAAGGTTACACAGCTGTGCTTTATCATCTGGCCTTGAATCACAGACAGCTGAACCCTTGTGATTATCACCAGCAAAAATGAGTATAAGAAGTCAACTCTTCTGTTTTGGTAATATTGAAAAACAAATGGTTTGGGATGAACCTGTGAAGGAGTGTTTTCTTTCCTAATCACGTAGCACCAAAGTTTTAGTCTGAATAAATCTAAGTCATTTCAAGAAGGATCTTAATGTTAATTATTCCTGAGAATTTCTGCTGGAAGGATGCCTGTAGTAACACATACAAGGTGACAATCATTGAATCATGAAAATCTCATTGTCATGTTTTTGTCCCAGCGTTCTTGTTTGTTGTTTTTTTTTTTCACTGGCAACAATATATCTTTAAAGAAATGAACTGGGAAATGCTATTTTGTCTTGCTGAAGCTGTTTGGAAAGTCTGGACTGAGATAGAGGGGGACCAACAGCAATATTTAGACATGACCACATCCTCAGACTAATTTACAGAATGTAGCTAATTAGAATGACAGCTTTTTTACTTGCTTTTTTTTCCCCTGTAGCTTTTATTTGGAGTATTCTATGGCTAATAAAACTGTCAATTTTCTTTTACTTCAATAAAAGGTCACCTCACAACAACAGCCCTGTGCCTTCTAACAGCTAGTGCCTTTATTAATATTTAAAATGTACACAGTGATATTTTCAAAAGGTCAGGCTTTTAAAAGACATAAAATGTCATCCCTAATTCTTCTTTCTCCTAGCCTTTTTCTCTATTTTCTGTTCCTCATCCACCATTTAAATGTTCTATTTTAGATACAGTATTTAGCATGGCTTGTGTTAAATCAGATAAGCATCAAGTGCTTCCCTGTTGCACAGGGAAAAGATAAATTTGTCACTGAGTCACAGTCCAACAACTTATGAAAGTAGTTTTCAATTCTGATTCTACTATAGATTCCCTTGAGTTAAATGAGTCATTTGTTCCAACGCTTCTTGATTCAGGAACATACTTAAGCCGGTGCCTAACTTTGAGAAGGAAGGGTGAAAAGGATATTGAAGCTTCAGCTGTAAAGATAAGCCTAAAATTTGTCTTCTCTAAGGCCTTCAATCTACAGTCTAAGCCCTGTCTACCTGCAAAAATAGTTGCTGCAAAAATAATGGTGTTCTTTCTGTTTGTGTGATCATTTATGGGACTCACCTCATGCAAATTTTGTGACATTCTGACATTGCCACCATCATTTCCAACACACTAGAGCTGCTATTCAGCTCTGTACATAGTGCCCTGATTGTAATTGGATGATCTGTGTGGATGAGCTGGTTGAGACATCGTTTTGTGATGTGGCAGCTGTGCATGGCGATCCAGAACATAGCTTGTGTTTCATGTCACTGTTGCCACTGTTAAAACACACCACCATCTGACTGGGTGACATCAACTGCTTGGTCTCCAGAAATGTACAGTAAGCACTGATGAATACTTTACCAGAACTCTAGTAAAATTAAGTATCTTGATCTTCTGTTCTACAAACCTCAGTCTTAATTTTCTGATTAATCATAGATTCTTCTCTCGTATGTGTGATAAATAAGTAACACCTTGGCTAATAGGTGTCCCAGTGAATGAATTATGGGCTCACTTCTGAAGGGTCTTCATGGAAATCTGAGATGCATCAGAGGAAACTCTTAATGAAATAGTCCCTAATTTTAATTAAAGATCTGCTGTCGCATAGCCTTTCATCTTCTTGACTGTAACAGGTCATGATATTAAGAGAATTATTAAAGAACTAGTTGAAAATTCAGGATTTCTTGTTTGCTATTAGGTTACTTCATTAGCTCTTGTCCACAAGATTAGGGTTCCTTAAGAGCTGTTGTTTGGCCCCTGACCAGCTAGTTCACGTCAGTTTTTAGAGCTCTCTTGCTTGTTCTGTTAATACTCGTATGGATCAGACAAATCATAGAAAAGAAGAGATAAAGGGCTGCTTACATGAGGTCGGTAATATAAGATCAGTCAGTTTGCAGTCATGAAGTGGGAGGCCTGGATCAGTAAACTCTTCAGATGAAAGAGATTCAAGCCTACATTTTTCAGTACAGAGGGTATTGCCTCGCTTAACCAGGTGATCTTGAGTCACCTTCAGGTATGGAGATGGAAGGAGGTGGAGTAAACACAGAATTGGTCTCTAAAAACTTAACGATGAAAAAAGGACCTGTGGGGCCTGGTCCAAAACATTTATTTCAGGTTAAACATAAGCATATCAGCTTCAGGGGGAATGGGAGAAACATTTCACTGAATTTTAACTGTTCATATTTTACTATTAGATGACTTGAGCAGACACTTGTAACTTCTTTCTTGAATGCGCTGTCATATCAATTTGGTTTTAATCATTAAAGTTTCCTTGTGCTTTCTACTGTGTTACTAGACACCTAGCTTGAGTTCTTCCTGAGCTTGGGTGCCCTTCATGAATCTGAACCAAAGCTCTCTTGCAGGTAGCTTCTACCATTATGATTCACGTATGCATAGGGCTGGTGAAATGTACTTTGGAATCAGTACTGAAGATTAGTGATCATGATGTAGAGCATCACTAAACAACAGATTCAATGATGAAAAACAATGGAATTCTGAAAACTTTTTTTGTGTTGCTATTTTTGACAGCATGTTAACAGGATAGTTTGTAGGAAGAAATGCATTATCTAAATGGATTTTGGTTTAACAGTTCTCCTTCATTCTTATTGATGTTCTAAATAACAGTGTAAGAATGTCAGTCCCTAAAATCTTCAGTGAAAGAAGGGAACTACCGATGAATAGTGAGTAATGAGCACAGCCAGAATAGGGCTGTTTGAAATCAGGAGCATAGTGATGTTTGATTGTGATGTTACTGATTGTAATCTACTATTTGTGAGTCTTGCAATTTTATCTTCCTTGTGTTTTGTTACTCTACTGATTTATTGCTAACCACTTTGCTAGTATTACAGTTAAAAACATCTGTAGTAATGCTGATATAATATGTCTTTAATGAAAATGTAAATATGAAGGAACGTAGCCGGCATGTTCCAACCAGCAGGAGTTTCTGTACAGCCCAGTTAAAGGTGCCAGTGACTGGAACAAAGCAAACTAATGATCAGGGTATTTTGATTTAAACTTAAGTGACTGATCTGGTGACAACAATGCTTTTAATGAATGTAATTGTTGTTCTGCTGGCCTGTTCATTTTAGGGAAGGAAGAAAAATTAAAAACAGTATGGAAAAAGTCAAAATGATTCTCACTGTATTTTTTACTTTTTTTGTTTTCACACTAATGCTTAGTGTATTTCTTTTATCTAAGCTGGCATTTTCAGCTTAGAATTGCAGCATTTTTCTATTTAAAACTAATATCAAATCTAATTTCGAACTTTAGTTTTGCTTATCACTTTAAGTGTTTTTTCTCTTGTGTTGGGAAAACAAGATTTCTTCTCTTTTGCGTTTAAATGGAAGCACTAATTGCATTTTTGAATGATTCAAGTAATCTCTTACGACAGAAGTCTACCCACCTGTGCTTCAAACCCAAAACAGTTTGTCAGGTAAGCTTATCTCACCAATACTGCCAAACTCTTCACAATCAATAATTAATGGTTTAAATACTATAACACAGAGACTAAGAACAGGTAACAGTTCTCAGTCTAACCCTAAGTTATAAAATGACACTATTTTATCCTAGCTAAATATCCTTTATACCAAAATAGGTGGCCTTGGAGTTTGGCTCAGTTGTTTCTTTTCTGAACTGTACCACTTGACAGTGAACATTATTTTATGTTGCTTGTGTTAGTCTTTTAACCTCTCAGTTACCTAATCATAAATTAATGATAGCTCTGGCGTAATTTATCTCAGTACATATCCATAGGTGACTGTATCTTCTGTCTTTTTTAGTTTTCAGGAGTTCTTTAATTTGTAAGGTATGGGACAGGAAACTGTAAAATAATGAAGAGCATGAGAAAACTGGCAACTGCTTCCTCTTCAGCTCACTTGAAGAGAAATGTCAATACATGATTTTCCTACAGGTTTCTTTTTCCTTTGTGCTTCTAAAGAAACACATGGATGACTGCAATGGAAATGTATCACCTTTCAATTAAGTTTAGTGAGTGATACGCTATCTCAAATTATGTGGTGTTTTTTTTTTTGTGGAGGTGATTTTTAGTGAAGCTGAGGACATCTGTCTGAACACAGCATTTGAAACCACTTTACCTTAAGACAGATGTATTTCTCCCCTTTCTGTAGAGCTCTATAATTGTATTTACTAGCCTGCCTGCAAAGCAAATTTATCTTGCAACTACAGTCATTGCTGTATAATCAAAATTAACATAAACAAACATAATTAATGGAGAGCTCCAACAAAGGAAGGGATTATTTTTTCCCATTTTCTTTCTCTAATTATTAATTTTTTATTAAAGATAAATAGAACTTTTGTCAGCAGATGCAGTTTTCTTGTGCAAGTCATAAGGAGAGGAAACAAAAATAAGCAGATCTGAATCAATAGAACTGAAAGGCTGCTGAAAGCATATATACTACTGCTTATGAAAGCTAAGTCAAGATTTACTTTGGCCAGTCAGTCTCATTTCGTGTCTCTTCTTCAGAGATTAATACGAAGAAGGAGTCAGCCCATTTTCCTCTGTTCTTTCATTCACCTCAGCCATGAACAGTTAATCAGCTAAGGGCAGTTGTTGGGCGGAAAGAGTGAATCTGGCAGGTGAAGAAGCAAATCCTGGTAACGCTTCTGCAGGGCTTTTTCTCTTCCTAACTTAGGCAGAATTGGAATTCTGGAAGTCTGTGTTATAGCTAAACTCTAAGAATATGGCAGAATTGACCCAGGAGCCAGTGTGCAGCTTCTCTGGAGAAGAACTGTCTCCCTGCTTGAGGGTATCCTCTGCTGTAAGGGATATTTGAGGATGGAGCTTGCCCTGCAGGCGAAGCGCAATAGCATAGGCTCTATTAACTTAGGATAGTTTACAATAGGAAGAGCAGAGTGACAGGAGTTCAAAGATTGCTCGTATAAGCAGCAGATCTTTGTGCTTTGTTTTCATTTATATCAGTTGTCTTGAAAACAGATCTAAATGTAAAATATCTTAAGTCAGATATATAAAGTTTGGGGGGGGGTACTTCTGGTGCTTTTTGCATTTTCTTATATTTTAAAGGCATTACTCTGGCAACTGAGAGTTGGCGTTTCAGGAGCTGTGAGGGAAGGAGTCTGCGTAGAGACAAAGTTTTGTCTACATAAATAATCCAAACTAAAGAACCGTGTGTATCATTAGAGATGGAAATAATGAACATTACATTATGGATCGACAAGTATGGATCCTTTTCCTTCTTAGACTTGTGCTTAGTAATGGCAAAAGGAACTACATGAAGAGGTCAGGTAAAAGAAATATTATTTATCCTTGTTAAGACAGTACGCCCCAGGACACTTGATGGAAGTCAAATCTCTGTTTAATTATGGTTCCGCCACGTGCTGAAAATGTTGCTATCTATGCTGCCTACCTGGCTTTGATCAAAAAGCCTGTTGTGGAAATAACTAAGTTTTAGTTTACTAACAGTGTTGACAGCAAAAGAAAAAAAGGTCTTTCTCAAAATGTGCAGCACCTTGCATTCTGAAGGGAAACCAAGGAGTTAACAGAAAGAATGCTATGTAAGGATGACTACAACCATGTATTCTCAGAAAACTTACCGCAGTTTTAAATAAGAAGTTCCTGACTACTACAAGTCAAAATACTTGAAAGTATATGATCTTTTATTTTTTTAAACATTTTTACTCTCCTCTAATTGCAAGGTGCTTCAGATTCCCCAGACATTTTCCAGCTAAAAAAACCACTGGTTTGAATGCTGAAGTTGCCCAGTATTGCAAGAGAACATCATCTTGTATGTTTTGGTAGACTACAAACAGATGATGTGTAGGGGGGGGGGGGTCTTTGGCAAGTGAGATTGAGTTTGGTGGCTATTTTTTTTCTTTGTTTTCAGTTATGTTTAGTTAAGATCCAAATGCAGCATTCAATAGTGGATAATCAGCTTGTGCTAGAGGCTAGCAATGTTGAAGAATTGTTTGAGTATCTGTATACCCCTGGAAGGGCACTTCAAGGCTGACCTAAAAAACTTTTTCTTCTACCCCGACCCTTTCCCAGCAGATAATATTGGCACATGTAAATAACAAACTGTGCATGTTGCTTGAATTTTCTTGAACAGACTGAGAGCAACAAGTCTAGTGAGTGGTACATAGAATTTTGATTTGTATCTGAAGCCCCTGGAGAGGGAAGTTTCAAACCCACTGAAATGCCAGCCTCCTCAAGAAGATTAATTTGATGGAGGAAAATAAAAATAAAAAATCAAGAGCCTGCTGTTACTGCTTGAACACTGAACTGAGACAGGCCTTGTCATCTGTAGTCAGCCAGGTTTCCTTCACGTTTGGGTTTCACTGCTTGAAAATGCTGAATTAGTCCATCTGTTCTCATTTAATTTTTTTCTCTGCTGGGACGTTAGTTGGTCTTCTTGAGTTTCAGTAAGGCACATTTCCAAAGCATCTACATAGAAAGTATTCCTCGCTTTCTTATGAAATAGCAAAAGTGATGCCTAACAACACAGCCTCTCGGATCCATGCTACTGTGGGGGACATCTGTCTGCAGAACGTGTGCATGCTTCAGCTGTGCCTCACCCTATCTTGTGTTAGATGAGTGTTTTCCTAAGGAATTAATGATAACATCCATGCCAGATAATGTTGCTGCACCAAATTGTTTTGGCGACAGTGAAAGTGTTCATGTTCATACTTTGAGTAATCCCTCATATGAATCTTCAGAAGCATGGATCACCAGGTGGAGCTTGCATGCGCTTTAAAGATATTTTAAATAGCTTATAGAGGATTGGATGAACCATAAAAAATAACAAGCGTATTTTACAAGGTTTTTTTATTCCATGCTTGCTAGATTATGTAATTCACGGAATATTTAAAATTAATTTACTGTCACTTGAGAAATTACCTTATTCAAAGTCTGACTGAGATGACCAGTGGTTGTAACCATGGTCTGAGGCTGTCTCAGTGCTTCAAACAGCTGTGGTTGCCAATTTTCCTGCAAAGCATGGTTCATTTGAGGAGTGTAAAAATAGTGTGATGTTTACTTCATCTAATTATAGCAACCCTGAAGTCAGAAGCTTGTTTAAACTGATATTCACAGAGATGTAAACATTTCCAGAGAATGATGCGTTCCACCTTAGTGTAGGATAAATTCTCCTCTGGAAGTGCTCACTTCTCTCCTACTAGTACAAAGGGTCATTAGGTGATACAGTTGGGCATTACTACTAGCATAATTAAATGCAGTAAAGATGAATCCATTTTTTTTCCAATGCTCATAATAATCTTTAAAGACAAGTTAAAACTCAGCTGCCTTACCTTACTGTTCCTGTGATCGTTATAGGAAACTGAAAGTGTTTTCTCATTTTTTTTTTAATATATAGCATTCCTTATTTCTCTAATAACTATTTCCAAACCTTGCAATATAGGGCAAGAAACCAAAAGAAACAAACAACAAAAAAAACCCCAAACATTTCACCAAAAGGGCCTGTTAGTGTCAAGATATGAAATAAGTGGTAGTGTTTAAAATCAGTGTAAGAACTAGCTCTGTTCCTGCAAGCAATGGCTGTTTCAAAACATGGGTTAGGGAATTGCTGCTTCTGGGACAGAAGCCTGTTGGACATTGAACTCTTATAGCTGCCACTTGAAACTTTCTGCTGTAAATATAATGCTCTCTCCCTGCAGCGAAGGCCAAGAAAATTCCAGTGTCTTTTTTCTTGGAATAGCATATAACTGGTGGCAGTGAGATGTAGCACAAACAGGTTCTTAAGCAATAAAATATTAAGCTATGTTTTAAAAAAAAAAAAAAAAGGAAAAAGGGGATCTGAATAGCCTGGATCTGAATATACGTTGCTCTTTCCTGCTTTGAAGCCTCTGCTCCACTAAAGACACTCAGGATGAAGCAGAACTCTTGCAGTAGATGAGTCATGGTGATGTATAGTGTGCATCTTAGTGCTCAAAATGAGGTAAATAGCACATCTATATGAGGTACACATGTATATTCAAGGCTTTATATACAAGCAGAAACACCCATTAGCACACACTTTGCTTTAGAATTTGATCTTGTGCGCATAAGCTGTGAAAAGCAGCAGATAGCATCTCATTCCTTTAGCCTTATGCACTATTAAACTCTTAATTTCTTAATCTTTTATTCTCTCTTTCCTCTGCTCTCCACTGCCTAATAAATTCAGTCTACTGCTTCTTCCAGACAGAAAGTGGATACTTTACAGAGGCCACAAAGAAGCAGTCAGGGAATCGCCTGGTGACTTCTCTTTTCCAACATTCCCAATTCCTGTCATTTCTATGGACTTCTTATTTCAGTGGGTGGGAACCTGAACCTACTCCTGCATTGCTGGCTCTTTCCCTGGGAATAGCATTCATTCTACAAGGTTTCTGTTTGGCACTCTGAAACCCTGTAGTTAGAAACTGGTTATCCTTTCCACTGTCTGCTTCTTTGCTGTGAATAACTATGACACTGTTGTTTGTATGCATGGAAATAAATTGCTGTGAAGATCGTCATGGTGTGATGGGAAGCAATAGATCTCCAAATCCCCTTCCTCTTTCGAGCTGTATGCTGGGCAACTTGAGGTGACAGTCAGGCTACTTTTCCTCTGAGCTGGTTTCTGGGTGCAGCCTGGTGCTGACAAAACCTCCAAGGCACTGGGGGCCTGAGATGAATTCTCAGATCCAAACTTAGTTTTGAGGTGCAGCTGGGTCTTGGATTAAGAACTACTCTTTCCCCTGTATTTTCAGGTTGTAAAGCTGTGTCATTTGGTGCTTTGTATTTCTGTCTCCCACTAAATGCAGTGCATCTAATTTGGTGTACCCTGTTTGCAAGCAGGGGTTGCTAGTGTTTTAGCAATTGTTTGGGCCTCTAACCCTTAGCTGCTTGCCTTGCTGAGATGACTCAGTTACTTGTGGTGGCAACTGCTGAACTGCTTGCATCATCTGGTACATTCAGAGAGAGAAAAGCAGCACTTTTTACCTGACAGCAGAGCTGTGAGCTGCAGCAGCTGAGCTTAGGAGCAGAAAAAGCCTTGAGAGAAGGGAGGGAGGTAGGAATGAGTCCCAAGCTGTCTTCACTTGTGAATCACACTGTTGAGGTGTCTAGGCCAAGTGTTGCTGCAGCTCCGCCTTCTTTTCCTTGGGCTGCTTCCAGCCTGTTTTCAGAACTGGTTTCCATTCACCTGATCCCTTTGCTCTCAGAGTATTTTGCCATATGCTATCCTAAGGATCCTTGGGTAAGCTGTGGATAACTTCTGTCCATCACCTGTATGCTTTACATCTAGTCTTCCAGGAACCAGCAGACAGTTTCAGAAAGCTGGAACTGACATTTGACCAGAGTTCCTTCCCCTCCACACTTCAGGTTGCGCAGACATGGAGAACTGTGAGGTGTGAATACCCTGGCATGTAATAATTTTGTTATCAGATATCCTTCCATGGCAGAGTTACAAGGCGCGTATTTTGTTTGCTCTGTTATCAATAGTTTAGATTGTTTGCTTAAGTAATTGCACAATGCCCTGATCCATCGTAATTTTCACCTGTTAACTGTCTGATTGCATTCTAATTTTCAATATAATACTAGCTGATGTGACTTCCCATCCATTCTACTTTGTTCCCAGTTATTAGATTAACCCCTTGATAAAGCAGCTGCCCTTCTGCTGCTTTTATTTTCCTTTGCTCAGGCAGAATCTCCAGGCCTTAACCTTGCAGAAAGAGTTGTCCATGCTTTCAGAGCTGTTCCATTGGAAGATTCTGTGCTGTGCACTCTCCTATACATTCTGACTGCCTTTTGGCACTGAAACAGCACCCTTCAGAAATGACAGCTATAATAGAAGATGATGCATTACACCTACTAATTTGTGGATTATTATACAGCATTAAATTCTTCTATGGGATTGGGGACTACCATGGATTTCAAACAGCTGCTTCCAATATTTGAAAGCTTTAGAAGTTAATAAAGCTTACTGCCAATTTAGCATTGAATGTCAGGAAGGAAAAAAAGCAGAAAACCAACTGATGCTGTTGATCAGAAGGTAGTCCTGCATCCTCTGCCCTTAAGTGAAATAACAGGAGTTTGGGATTTTTATTTCTCTTCAGTGAGTCTGAATTTCCAAATTTCACATGAATGCTATAAACTGTAAATGAAGTTGAAGCTAAACTCAGATCTCTGAAATATGTGAAGCAGGGAAAAAAAAAGTTTGTTATAAAACCAGGGAAGTGCTCAGTAACTGGATATTAGCTGTGTATTGTTTCCTCTTTCCTCCTTCTGTTGTCATGGACAAAATTGGGCCATTTGGTTTCTTTCTGCCTCTTTTCATTCCCTGGGAAATCTTTCATCTCATTCTGCTTTTTTCCTTGCATGACATTAAGCAAAGATGTTCCTACCTTTTCTTCTTCGCATAATGCTGAGAAAAGCTGAATCTATTCAAAATATATAAAAAGATACATTACATGCTATGCTGCTCACATAAACTGTAGAATAGTTTTGTTGTAGTTTTTGACAACCTCATTAGTTTGTTACCAGTGGCAGTTCGTTACAAACCTCACAAGAAAAACAACCCAAATATCCCTATATCGGTATGTAACTGAGAGCTTGGCAAAGTAATCATGAAGAAACCAAGTTTCTTGCTGGTTACTTTTTCTCAGTAGGAATTAATGAGAGAATGGGGAATAAAGCATATAGAAATCTAAAGAATATATGTATATTCCATTCATCCTGGTTTTACACTTTAATTTTAGCTGAATCAGTGCATCGATTCTTTGAAGACTGCAGGATACTGTGATCTATGGGAACAGTATTTTGCTACAGACACAGATTTGCTTTGCAACTTACTTCTGCCTTTTATGGATGAAGGAAGAGAAAAAAGTCCTGAGCTATGTCCTTTAATAGCGTTGATGTTTAAAAGCCAATTTTGTCACTGAGAAGAATGAGAGGTTTAAAAATATATGCTGATCAGAACAGGAGCATGAGGTGAAAACAATATTTTTGCCAGAAATCCTAAGTAAAATGTCCAGTTAGGACTTGCTTAATCTAAAATTTATTGAGGAGTAGAGCCCTAACTGCTGTGCCAAAGGGCTTCTATCTGAACTCAGAGATCTGATGTATTGATTGACAGTCTATCTGAATAGTTGCAGGGGGCATGAGGGAGAAGGTTGCAGTCTCAGATTTTAGCCTTGCAAAGGTTATGCTACCAAGACAGTCCCTACAGTCAGTGCAAGGGAGATGCTCTAAATTCTCTAAGTTAGGCTCTAAAGAATAATTCAGAAGTATCTCCTTCCCTCCCCTGCATAATACATGAAGCTTAAAGAGATTAGCTTTCTCAATCTAAAGCAGAAGAACATGGCAAACAGTCTCCAGAATATCAAACTGATAGAACTTGGGGGAAAAAAAAATGAAATCTCCATAATTGGCCATGAAAAAGGTTTACTGATAATAAAGGCTACACCCTTGCATGTCAGATGGCTCTAACATGAAATAATTTGCAGAAGCTAATTTTCTGGCTCCTTTTCCCAAAAGACCCAAGAAAGCACAGAATGGTTTTCCTGGTAATCTGTCAAATTGCAACTGAACTCAAATCATTACTTTATTTCACACAGTCCATCAAATAGTTTTCTCTGCATTCATTCTCAGTCACCAGTGGCTCCGGTTTCATCTGATTCACTGACTTGGAAAAGCTGAAAGTCGCTGCCAGTTCCCTAGAGCCATACAGATTCCCAGTCAGAAATAGTTGCATGGGAGAGCTATTAAAATAGCATCTAGGAATTAAATAAAACTATGTTAAAAAATAATAAAGATTTATTTTTCCTGCACCAAACAAGTATATGTAGAAATTAGTGGAGAATTGCTTAAATACGTGATGGAGTAAGCCCTCTGGGGTAGAAGGGTAAGAGAGAAACTTTATCCTGTTTAAGCTTGAAATAACAAAAGAGCAAAGGAAGTCAGATGGTGCTTCACACAGGTAGGCAGCCCATGCATGAACAAGGCCTCTGCTCTTACCTTCTGTGCTGCAGCTGTAAAACAGTTCCCGTGTAAATGAAGAACAGGCCCCAACAGTATAGATCAAAGAGAAATTTGCCTTTAACTTAGACTGTTTCTCCTGCTTTATGGGCTTTGTTGCGTGTGGCAGTGGTAGAAATGGGATGGGACTCTGGCTACATACCGATATGGTGAAAAAATATAATTTGTGTGAGGCTTTCAAGACAGAATGGATTGCAGGTTCTTAAGCAGTAGGCTCATCTATTCCCTGTGAAGCCTGGGGAGCTTAATCTGTAACATGCTTGCAGTCCTCGAAAATAGAACTCATTGGGAAAGCACTAAGGGGATTGTGCTATTGAAATTCTATCCAAAGAAAAATACAATTCAAAATTTTGCAAGGTATTTGGCTCTTTTAAAAGGGAGAAACGAAAGAGGAGACACTTTTGAAAAGCCTTTTTTTTTCCTATGTTTGCGTCTTTTCAAGTGAAATATTTGGTTTCATTTAATGAAATGCTTATAATTTATTGTTGACGTTCCCAAATGTCCTAATTTGGAATTTTTGTCTTAGCTTTATTTCAACTGTAGCTTTTTTATATAGCAAAAGAAAAGAAGTAACCTAAACGTCTAAAGAGAAGGCTTATTTCTTCAGTTTGTTTCTGTTGTTTTTGTTTTCTTTGTTGTTGTTGATTAAAGTAGTAGCATTTAACCAGGTTATTTTTCAGAGAATATAGCAATCATTTTTTAAACTATCTATTGCCTCAATTCTTGGTCTTTTAGCAGCCCCAGAAATGAAATGAACCGCAGTGATTGCCTCTGTTTTTGGGCACTGAGAGTGAGGTAAAGGAAGTAAAACGTGACTGTGTGTTATGTGAGATTTAAAAATCTTGTGTACACAGGAACAACAATGTCTGAGAGGTCAGGAACCAATTGAGGTGTCTGATTTTTATTTTTATTTATTTATTTATTTTATTTGTAGCCTTCCATGTGCTCTCACTGCATAGGAAGTGGCTTTTTTTTGTTTGTATTTAGAGATTTTCTTTATTCCTCAGTCAGGACTCTTGAGTTTTAAATATCAAATAGATATTGGTGGGTTGAGACCCATCTCCTCACCAGAATAAAACTGAGGAATTACTTCTGATTTGGTGTGGTAAAGTTAGTTTTGTGATTGCATGGTGATCTCCAATATGAATGTTGCAGAATGCAAATCTTGCCAGAAAAGCTGTACACTAGTGCCACTGATACAAAAATAGATGAAAAGTCAGGGTTGGCTGGTTACTTTTGACTGGTTATCCAGTTGTTGGTTCCAGAATCACTGAAACAGTTATTGAATATAGAACTGGAATCGTGACTTGAATAACAAAGCTTTATCTCTTATTTACATTAGATATTTCATTTGCCTTCCCTCTATTCATTCATCCTGGCTCCTTGCAATAGTTTTGAAGTAATATCACAAATGAATCCTCAATATATAAAACTATAAACCTTGCGTATTCTGATGCAGAACCACAGACATGAAACAGGCAGTTTATAATGACTGGGAAGACGGTGTTTCTGAAGTTCTGAGCTCTCTGTAGTTACGTCTTGCAGCAGTCATTTGTCAGTAAGTCCATTTTGACAGTACTCTCCATGACCTCTAGTTTTCTTCCCTGCTTTCTTGCCACTTGCCGAAGATGTTTAGCCCCTGCTTGCCAATGGAGAACAACCCCCTGTGTTACAGCCATATGCATTATCAGCCTAGATAGAATGCCCAAGCAGCTCTGTAGCAGATTGTCCTGCTGCTTGCTGGGACTTCCAGAGCCTGCTGGGTGACAGATTTTCTAGAAGTTTGTCAGCGAACAGATTTACCACCCACAAAAGTACAGACTGCCTCATGCATGTCAGGTTACTTCATGTCAGATTTCTCAGTAGACAAGATAAAGGATAAATGAATAGGCTTACCTTGAAAATATACCTTTGTTAATGTGAGAAAAAAAAAATATTTTTGAAGCAACTTTTTTCTTTGGTTGGTTTTTTAATTAGATTGCAGTTGCTTTAGAATCTTTTAATTTAAACGAAAGTCTAATTGCACTCTGCTGCCTTCCTGATTTTATTGCTGAAAACAAACTGGGACAGTCCCAACACAACATGGCAACTTGTCCCTCACCACCTTTCATCCCCATTGTTTAGTACTGGTTCTGGTGGAATTATTTGTCAGGAAATGTCATTGAAGCTTACAGATATTGCAGTGTATTTGGTCTGTAATGTGGTTGTTAATCTGCCAATGCTTATTCTTCTGGTACAATGCATTTTTAAGTTTTTCATTGCTCTGTGACCCAGGCTCTGTGCTTCCATCGAGCTTTTCATGATGCTCTTTAATAAGACTCTGTTTTTCTTCTTGCATCAGAGCCCAAAATCCTGGCATCTTTTTAAATACTCTTGTAAAACTTGGCTCAAGAGGAGCACACCAAGCTTTTTACATCCTGGTTCTGTTGTGCTCTCTGAAGGTGCAGAAGGCTGGTGATGAAGATAAGGGTATGCTCATGTACCATCCTCATGGACTCTGATGTACAAACTTGACACTTGTATGAAACATTGCATCCCTATGATTCCATCCATTTGGAATTATTGTTTAAAAAAATAATTAAAAAAAAAAGTAATTTGAATTATCTTATTGGAAGATGATAATGTTGTTTCTGGAACATTTGGAGTTAAACGTAGGAGAGAAATTCTAAAAGAAGCTTTTTTCTTGCTGAGGATCTGGCTTGGGTGTGAATTGCTGCAGCTCCATGACTCAAGTGAGCTCTGTGTGGCTTTCCTTGGAACACGTATCTGGAAAGGGATAATAGTAGCATCAGCTTCTTGATTATTTGTAATTTTTTCAAATTCAAAAGTTGCAGAGTAATACACTGGAAAAGTTCCAGTGCCTTCCACCAAAGAATAACACATTTAAGCAAACTCTTACTTGAACAGATTGCATCTCTGGAGTTTATTTTATTTTTGCATACATACTCTCAAACCTTTCCAGGCCTCATTAGCTATCATTTGAGAAAGACAGAAAAAATTGAAGCACATTTTGATTATATGTATTGATCTTATACCTTAATCTTTACTGCTCAGATATAGATAAGTTCTGTATAAGCCTTGGCGCTCACTGAAGATTTATGGAGCATGAAAGGCTTAACTCTAAAATCAAGCTCATTTTATTTTTATTTTTTTTATTCCTCATTTAGGCTATGCTTTATTATTCAATGGATGCACTAAAACTGTCTCCTTCAAATATGCTCTTAAAATCACACATACAGAAATATATCTACTATCCTATTTACACAGGTATGAAATCATATTAACATGAATACTTAGTAGGCAAAAAGATATTCTGTGCATAGATATGTTAGTGCCTGGGATGAAAGGAATATTTTTTTTCACCAAGTCTCAGAGCAAATTAAAGCCTGTCTATACTGACTGTTTCTGACTGATATGAAGCTTAGGACCTGAGTGCCCCTCACTCCAATAAACAAACACATTTTACAGTATTTCCAAAATAATAATTCTTGAAGGATTATATATTCTGTAGGGCTTTACCTCATACCCTGCAATATTGCTTGTTATTCCTGACACTTTCTCTGCCGTATCATCTGCTTCTGTAGAGGGAAGGAGAAAACAGCTTGTTTCATGGAGAGCAGTGAGCAGACTAAGTGGGCAGGGAGAGAGGAAGCTCTTTGCCACTGCCCTGCTGCCCTGTCCCACTGCACAAACATGTGGCTACCTTTCGTGAGTCTCTAAGTAAGTTGCCTTCATTGTGTATCGTTGCTTAAGCAAAAAAGATACCGTGGTAATGCAAATGAATGCTGTGCACTGAGCTACTGCTACCCAGGGAGTGACTTTCCTTTGCCTTCACTTTGTTTCTGCTTCTTTATGTGGAGCCCACAGGCTGCTCGATGTTCAAATAATCCATGCACAAAATTGAAAGCTAGATAGAAACTGGTGCAGATTCAAACCTCTGGTGACACAAAGAGCAATGAATAGGTGCTTCCAATAGACCTTCCTGAGTAGTCTGTTTTGGTGAGCAACATTCCCTTCAGGAATCCTTCCCAAATCAATCGACCTTCATTCCTTCTGACAGTCCACCTAGTACTTCAGTCCTCAGGTATCCATTTACTAGGTTCCAACTAATATCAAGAAAGTGGTAAATCCACATCTCTTCTGAACACAGAGAGAAATGAACTTCTGACTGGAATATTCTTCTGGCTGCTGATTCTTGATTGCTGGAATTTAAATTAAGTAGTCTTAAAGGTAATTTGATCCTAACTGTCAAAAATCTTGGCACATACTTGCATGTTTTCCAGAGGCCTCTGAATGTCTCAGTATCAAATAAAGTTGGGATATTTGCTCAACAAACCTCATACCTTTGTTTTTAGGGATGTATTTCAAAGTGTTCCTTGCTGTCCTATTCCAACTTTGTCCTAAATAAGCAAGAGTTTTTGGGTAAAGCGACAAAGATGTGGATAGCAAGAATGAAACTGGGTGAGATCAAAGAAAAAGAGGAATCAACCCCCAGATACCATGACAGAGAATGCATTATGAGAGCCTGAACAGAATCATCAGTTTCATTAGTTTTTCCTATTTTGGCTTCACCCTTTTGGTCTTCTGAAAGGAGTTTGAATTGAACTGAGCACCAAGACCCATGAACATGCACTGTACTTGACAGCTGATCACCACTGGTTACTCTTCACTCTGATTATGCTGTTCTCTAGTATTGCTTCTAGCTTACCTGGTTTAAGGTAAACATAGTCACTTCAATCGGTTCTGTGATGCTGTAATGATACTAAATTGCTTATGGTGTTGCACTAAATAAGTCTTGAGTACCATTTTTAGTGCCCTAAGTATGGTGCTGCTCAGATTTCCCACAGAAAACCTTACATGCTGGATGGGGAATTAGCTCAACTCCTGCCAGAAAAGAAGAAAAACATACATAACAGCTCAGTAGGAATGAAAGCTACATCTAGTACGTCTTCGCTATTTCATTGCCTAGCCAGCACTTCCTAAGACTTCATTCCTAGTCTTTGTGAGTTCTGCAGTCAAGTTAATCATGAATTTGGAATATAAACTAATCTTCAGGAAATCTGAAAAACCTAGGGGTAATCTGTCGTAATAATTACTGTTTCTTCCCTGTATTTCAGATTCTTGGGCATTCATTAAGCAGTATTAAGCAAAACAGTTTGAGAAAACTGCAGTGGACAATACAATAAATCTACCACACTGATGTTCATAAGGCAGGAAGCACAAGGCTTTCATTTTTATATATGAGAAATGCACAGACTTGAAGAAATTCAGTGCCAAATAATACCCCGTGTAAATAGGATATAGCCATGAGGCTTTGACCTTTCTTAAGGGACTGTCCTGACGTGATTTCACAGTATCCTTAGTTCTGAAAATGTTGATCAGAATAAATCATCTTAGGCTTGAGTCATTTTCTCATAAAAGCCATCAGCAGGAACTGCCCTTAAGTCTAAATTTCTTTTCTACCTTGGACCATGAGATTTTCCTTCTAGAGGGACTGCTGCATGAACCAGACTCCTTTGGGGCTTGTTGTAGAGCTTTATTGAATATTTCTTTGCATTAATAATTCAGTTAGTGAGTATCCTAGTGTATGAGAAATCAGTGATGATTCTGATGTAAATGAAAACTGCACCCTTCAGAAAAGAGGAAGGGTGCTCACTGATTTGGATGCTCCACCAAGGGGAGACAGAACTTCTGCACTGTGGTGTTGCAGGGAGATTCAGAATGCAGCTCTGGTTGAACTGGTGAAAGAAAGAAAGAGAAAAGCACAAAAAAAGCAAACACACAGATACTTGTCATGATACTATTATTAAAAAGATGATTCCATCTGAACCTGCGTTAGCATTCTGTCATAACTCTCTTTATGTTTACTATTTATTAGCTATATTTGCTGTTGCTTGAAGAGCTCTCAGATATTCATCCACTCTTTTACAGTTTTCTTTTGATAGCAGCACTATTACAGAGCATTTTATGTATTAAGGAATTTAAACACATAACTCTGACTTGTATGAATGAACTTCCCAATTTAGCAGAATTTGTGTTACTTTGGATTTTCAATTCTTATTAGCTGACCCAGTTATGGAGCATGATTCCATGTGCCTGGTGCTGGACACAGTGGCCCAGCTGCATTTGGAGAAGTTCTTTAATGTAAGGAAGTAGGTAAAGCCATGTGTTTCTTGATGAATAGGTATGGTGTTCGATTAATTCATTTCCATACCATCTTCTATCTCTCCATTCAAAGACAAATTTGACAACGTAAACTAAAAGATGCCAAAATATCAGAAGCAGGGGAAAAGAAAATTGTTTTCTTCTGAAACCTGTGCTGTGTCAGGTAGACTGTTGTGAGAAATCTATGTGCCAACTAAGAAATATTGGAATGCTTTTCCGCTTGAAGAAGAACGCTTTTAGTTAGTGTTTTTCTCCAATATCTTTTGAAAAAGGCATATTTGAATATTCTAAATGAGTCATAAATCAAACTGCTGAGAGCTCTGATATGTTTAGGACTGATACTGTAACCACATACAATTTAATCTCTTTCATTCCAAGTTCTCATTAAAGGATGTGATGCTTGTAAAACTTAACTGTGGCCTGGGGGCTGGGGGAGCAGCAAGTGTGTATGTGTATATTTGTATATATTTATTTAGATTTATTTAGATTTATTATATAAGTGTAATACATATATGCGTGTAATATATATATATATATAAAATACAAGGTCTAGCAGGAAACTGAGAGTCACCCAGATCACCCAGACATGCTCAAAGTAATCCGTACTTGTTTGCCATAGTAGACATGGAGCTCTTAGCAGCAGTTAGAATATTCCAGATCTAGTGCTATGCATTCCTTTTCAGTTTTTGAAAGAAACGTGTGTGATAATATGTTTAGTCTTTATGGTGCTGTGTTAGTTTGTAACTTCTGAGCAGCGGTCACTTTTCTCTGTATGCCGGCGCTGTTCGTGCCCTTGAGATGCCTTTTTAATTAAATTCCTTGCATGATTTACAGCTTGTTCCTCATCAACTTGTCCAACTGTCATGAAAAAGCCAGCACAGTTGTTCTGTGCAAATAAGTAAAAAGGAAGACAGAAATACATAAAGCTTCCTTAAAGCCGTTTGATCAATTTATGAAAACAAACAAACAAAAAAACCCAACAAATCTACAAGCACCATTAATCCTACTTCACTGCCTTTGATGGCTTTGTCTCAACCCTCTAGTTGTTCTTGTAAGCACTTATTTCTGTCTGCAGCTTTATCCTGAAAAATCTTAAAACCATTCTTGCACAGCTGTTTGCATGATTGTGCCAATCACCAGCAATCCACTTCCCTCTATTTCTTCTTGTCCACACTGTTGTGATTTTTTGGGGTAGCTAAATTTTTGTGGCCAAAAGATATCATAAAGGAGAGGGAAATATTGCTGCTCTAAAATAACAGATATTTCTCTAAGAAAGTCTGTAGGACTAGCTGGAATTGAAAATATGTATATATGAACATATATAAAAATACTCTGTTTTCCAACACAGAGGCATTTCATCTGTTTGTTTCCTTTAATAGAAATGCTGTGCCTAGGCAAGATAATTTGTTTGTTTACTTAACTTCATGTTGTTGCCAGGGTTTTTTCAATACCCATTATGTCTGTGTTCAGATTGTATAATATTTCTTTTTGCATTAGGCTGTTCAATTATGGCAGACACACAACAGCAATGCAGGATAACAATAAAGAGACTTTTACAATGCGGGCAAAATGTATGAAAAGAAATACTATTTTTCTTTTTAGAAACCTTGTATTGTACCAGATTTTTACTCCAGGGTAGAGAAAGGATTCCAGGAGTAGAAAAAGGACAACCTTACAGTCTATTTCAATATATATTGGGTAGTTTAGTTAATCTTTCATTTTGAACTGACTGTGGGTGCAAATTGAAACCCTTCCAACAGAATCTTTGAATCTTTTCTTCAAAGAAGCCATGATTTAGCGGAGGGTTGTTAGGGTAGGATGGTTGGGTCATGCTTGGACTCAGTGATCTTTAAGGTCTTTTCCAACCTGAGTGATTCTGTGATATGGGTGCAAATTATATCCATGCTAAGTCACCTCAAATTGTTGCGATCTTCAGCTAGATGCAAATTTGCATCTGTTTTCTTTGAAATAGCCAGAACTAAAACTTTTAGCACTTAACCCTGTGAACTTTTAAAGCGCTAGATGCTTTATAGTTGTGAAAATCAAGGCAATCATTTCTGTGCTTATGCATGATTTCAGGTGTCTTCCTTAAGAGCTGAATCAATTAGTCAAATCTTTTCAGAGCTTACTGCATTTGCTAGCAGAGTGGTATGCTGGATGTCATGAGTCCTACAGCTGAGTTGTCTGTTTGCAATGCAAAAGAGCTTTTCCATAGATCCCTAAATTACAGCATGGACTGCAGCTCAGTCTAGCTGAGTAACACTGACTTACGTGGGCTGGATGGTAAATCCTTATCTCACAATGGGGAACAGCTGTCTGCTCAGCTGGACTGGAGGAAAGATTCTTTCCTAAGAGAAGAAAAAAGACATTTGCAATCTGTCTGCTTTTCAGAATGCTACCTCTCTACCACCTCCACAGTTTTCTAGCATAAACTCTGTCCCTCTCCTGATTGTGATCTCAAGCGTGGTCTAGGAAAGAATACCAAAATAATTTTTAATGTCTATTTTTGGGGTCCATGTCTGCACTGTCACCACCAATTTACCTTGATATAAGCAGTATCTGTCAGAGCTTTAAAAACACCATTTTGGTGTTCCATGTTTATTTGTATCTCTTTCTTGTGTCAATTCTGTTGCACACCAAAGAAGGACTGAACTCTTACCTCATCCTTTCATTGCTGTTTCTTGCAGTTGCTTTGCTCTGCTCTGCCCTGCTGCTCTTTCCCACGAGCTCTGTCCTCATTGCTAAAATCTGTTGTGGGCTTGCTCTCAGCACACAGGTTCACATGGGTTGTTGCCTCAGCCTCCGCCATTCATAACATCTTTCTGATTCTGGTATAGACAACTTATTTGTGGTAAATCCTCATATGGTTCTACTGAGAAAATTTGACTTTAGCTCTGTTGTGGCTGAAATCAACTGAGGGTTCTCAATTTCATTATGATGCTATGTAATCTTAATTCCACACACTATTATTTATAGAAAATTCTTTGGATTCCTTCTCTGTTCTTGATGTCACTTCTGGTTTGATGTTACTGGAATAGGCACTGTTTACTTTCTTGGTCTTTACTTTTACTTTCAGTGATGCTGGTGCCCACATTTCAAAGGCGGTAAAACTGATTCAGAGTCTAATTTGCCTAGGTTGATTTTTTTGCTTTTAAGTTTCAAGTACTGCAAGATCAGAAGCAAACTTTGTGCTGGTTGTGCTCCAAAAATCCTTCAGTCCAAACACAGTGCTTGCTGTGATGGGTTTTATATCAGAGTGCAGCTAGGAAGCATGTGTCACTGTGGACAGACCTCAATTCCTACCTTGGTGAGCATGTTCAAGAATTGCTGCTCTAGACTTGGGAGTATTTGCTGTCCAACAGTACTGACATCTTAGTGGTTTGTTCATTTTACCGTTTTGTCTGTGCCTGGAAATGCAAATGAATAATTCAGCTTTGCATATGCTGTGCTACTGCCTCTTCTGCTTTTCCTTAATAGAGCAGCCCAGTGGCCACTGGCCATATGAAACCTATGATAAAAAGCAAGGCAGCCAAGCATGGCTGGATACAGGGAGCAAAGCAGCTGGTGCAGAGGATGCACCCTGGGTACTCGGCATGGGTACCATATTGGAGTCAAATTAATTTTTAATAGTGTTAGCATGGTCCTGTGAACTGGCCATACTGAAGTGTACTGGACATGTTCTTGGAGGCCACCCTCCAGTGGCATCCCAAAAGCGTTCCAGTTCATACTCACACAACCGATCAAGTTCATACTTGCATCCCATAAGGATGTTTGCAAGCTGCCATTTGTCTTGTAAAAACTGTGGAAATAAGAAAAGAGGACACCTGCTGTTCTGTGAATTCCTGTCCTGTGATGGCAACTGCCTGATCTGTCTAAATATAACTGCTTGACCTGTCTAAATAACAGTCCCCTTCTGTTATGAGCTAGGAAGTACTTGGATTTTTAGCTGTTCTTTTTCCTTCTGATACTTTTCTCTGATGCAGATTTCCTCCACTTTATTGTTACAGTCAACATCATCTTTAGGGGTCATCAGAGAGAGTTTCTGTTCCCATTAGTCAGGAACAGACTCCTTACCAAACAGCCCTGTTGATTTTGTTTTGTTTTTCTTACAACACTGATACCAATCTCCTCTGGCATTTAGACTGCAAAGTTATTGCTTTGTGATTTGTCAGCTGGTGCCTTGCATCCTGAGTTGAGCTGTTCATTCACAGTAAATCATCAGAAAGTGGATGGAAAGGAATAATCTGCATGGAAACTACATGATCTGAGTTTGAAATTAACCTTTCCTGTACCATCAGCCACAGAACAGTCCTAATAGTACCATCTCAGCCTTGCCCCCTCATTAACTATGTCAGCTTCAGATGATCTAAAAACCTCTGGACTTGAGCAGTGCTTGTGTGTGTGTTTGATCTCACATGTGTTAAGTATGTTTTCATATAAACGTTAGAATCTGTGTGTGTCTGCATATGGCACTGAGATGAGAGGATCCAGGACTGGTCACTGGATAGACAAAGTGTCTAAGGCCAGTCACCACAGAGATTTCTGGTGTGTGCACGAGCAGGTTTGTGGACCAGCAGCTGCTGTGGGCTGCTGCTGCTGAGGTGCCTGTAGCTGGGGCAGAGAGCCCCAGGGACTGAGGGCTAGCTGCAGGATAGGCTATCTTAGCCCAGTTACTTAGGACATGTGTTGTGTGTGTTTGTTTATGTATTTTGTGTGTTTCTCACTAACAGGCTTTTATTCTTCTCAGCCAGAGAGGGAGATGAGATGAGGCAGTTGGTGTTGTCCACTTGTGCGAGTACTTAGCATTTCTCACTGCTGGCCATGTGCTTCTGCATACGTTTGTTGTGTAGCTGTGTTTCTGTGTGTACCTAGCGGGATGTATGCTCAGCCTTACTGCTCACCAGACCTGGGAACATAGAGCTTTAGCAGCCTTGCCTCCATCTGTGTGATGCATTTGGCAACTCCTAACATGTCTGTTGTAAACTCTATGGACGCTAAAAAGCAATAAGGTATTTAGTATATATTTTTCTATTATGACTGCTGAGAAATAACAGTAAGCCTTTGTGAGAAAAATATTGCATAAATTTCTTCAGACCTCCTGCAGCAATAATTTGCTTGTGTTTAGTAAGCACTGAAAGAGTAAGCCAGAGAGCAATATTTTGTTATGAAAAGACAGGAGCAGACTGGATTTTTTTGTGTGTCATAACATCTATTCTGTAACTGGCTAGAAATATCTGCTTGAAAAAATTCTGATGAAAAAGAAAAGTTAGTTGGCTGAAAATTTTTTATAGAGCAAATGTACGCTGCCTATTGAAGTAAGCTCTTGTGCAGATGATATACTGCCCTCAATTGGTACATCTAACTTCTGCTGACAGAAGCCCTGCTGTATCTTACTTATAAATAATAGCGACAGAAAGCCCAGAACAGTCTTCCATGTTAATCTTACTAAGTACGTGATAAAACCTCACCAAACCAATGCGGTTTGATGTGTGTTCACTTGTGCCTTGATTTAAACAGAGCTTATTTAGGGGAAAAGCTTCCAAACTTCTTACAGAAATATAGACAACAGTTCTTGAAATATGGCTGTGAAAGTTTTTCAGACGGTTCATTACCTTCATTAAATTCTGCAGGCAGAATGTGTGTTTGGTTCTCTTTAGAGTGAAAAGCAATAAAGACTGGTTGGCTTTTCTAGCACTAAAATAGATTCCGTTATGATCTGTTTTGAGCCTTACTTAATTTCCAGTAATGATCCATATATAATTGTTGGTTAAGTAACAGTTTGCTGACAGACTGGCTGTCACAATGATCCATTACTCTGTTTTTGCTTGACCTGACTCTGATGTCTCAGCAGCCACTCTCAAGACAAACCTTAGGTGGACAAATAACTGCTGCTGCACCATTAAAACCAGTTCAAGTAATACCAGCATCATTGCCACAGCCCCCAAATAGTGATACAAATGTCTAGCTGAGTAAGGGATTCAGATTCATTAGCAGTTGGTCCTTTTCAGGGCTGTGAATAACTACACAGATCCAAGCACTTGCTGAAGCCTGAATCCCTCATTTCCACATTGAAATGTAAATTTTGAATATGAAATTTCTCTGGAAAACCTTTTTCACTCATGTAAATCAAGGCTAGAGCTATGTAAAGGAAATCTCTGCCTGTCATAATCTCAAATCCCCATGTAGATCCCTCAATCCCATTCTTTCAGTGGCATGAGTTACTTGCAGGCTGACATGGCTGGCAATGCAGCTGCCCACTGCTTCACATACAGAGGTGGCAGCTCTTCCTCACAAAGCGCCCCTTGGCACTCACCCATTGCTCAGCAACATGCAAACCATCTAAGCCCTATCAGTGCAGTATTGACTGAAACCAGGGCACAGGGAGGGCAGTGCTGACTCAAGTGATGACAAATAATTGCATTCATTTTGAATGCGGTGCTCTGAACAGCAAAGAAAATGTGGCTGTTTTCTGTTTTGATAAAGTCGTTTGAGTATACGCTCCAGGATTGCAGAAAAAAAGTCTTCAATTTATGTTTGTGACACACTTTTCAACTGATATAAATACGTTGCCTCCAGATTTTCAGATGGAATATATAGAGTTGCAGTCAGACATTCAACTCAAAAAAATCTGATCATGTCTCTTTACCAGACTCTCATAAGACCTCTCTTAACACAGAGAAATATCCTTTGCTTCATAACCATTCATGTCATCACTTTCTGGCAGTAGGCACATTTGTGAACAGTTGTCAAGGATGAAGTACAGAGAGAGTAAAATTTCATCAAAAATCTCTCATGAACACCTTGAGACCTCACTAAGAACTGAAACCATTTCTGTTGAACCAGACCGATGCATTAATTTCACAAAAATGAGGTCAAATATCCCACTAGTTTTATGGTTTTGTTCCTCCTTTTTAATGTGTTAAGAAAAATATTAAAAGATAAAAAATGTTTTGTTATTTATATATTAACAATATTGTATATTTTCTAAGGACTGCTCCAAAAGTCCTGGTTTATTATGTTGGCCCACAATATCAGAGGCAGATGTTGGTGGTCTGGCAGTAGAGACTGAACCTTTCCACCAATATTCCATTCCATTTTGTTGCTGCATGACAGATGGCAGCAGAGGGACAGTCTGACACAATGGCATCTGACACTGAACTGAAAATGAAGCAAAGGTGTGTCACTGAATTTCTCCTTATGGAAAGAATGGCACCCGTTTCATTGGCACTTGCTGAACGTTTCTGGAGATGAAACTGTGGATATGAGCACAGTCAGGGGTGGGTGGTGCATTTCTGCAGTGGTGACAGCAGTCACCTCCGCTGGTGCAGATTTGTATGAGCATGGCATGCAGACTCTTGTTCATCACTGGCAAAAATGCACAGCTAATGGTGGTAGCTATGCTGAAAAATGGTGCTTTGGAGCTGAGAATTTGCTCTGACAAACAGTGTTATTGTGCTCTTTGTGTTGGTTGTAGTTTCCATGGAAATAAATAGGAGGCATTAATTTCAGAGCAACTTATGTTTATATGGCCCAAGACAATTCCTCTTTACTCACTGTGGCCAAGGCAAGCCAGAAGGTTGCACACCTGTAAGTTACCCTATAGATACAACTTGCCATTGTTCCTGATATCTCTGTCATTCCCACCATAACAGCCTGCAGCTCAGGAACACAGGAAAATGATTTGGTTGCCTGCAGTTGTGCAAAAAAAAAAACCACTGTAAAGCAAGATGTACAGCAATGGAAACAACTTGGAAATAGTGCATCTGCATTAAAACTTCAGTATTTTTATGTGGCACAGGATTGACACACCTGTACCACTACTGTACTTTCATCATTACTAAGAAAGCACCAATATTAACTGTGAAATTAGCCATTGGCAGTTGTTTCAGCATGGCAGCCTGATCCTCAGCCTGTGACCAAACTGCTTTAAAAGAAGCCTTCAACATTTTTGCTTTCCTTAGTACTGGCCTTCCAGGTAAAATCTTTCTGTAAACTGATGAATTACAGGCAGTAATGATGTATAAGCTGATGCATACGTGTGTAATCTTCCATTTTTGTAGCATAGGTCTGCCTTCTTTTTTCAATGGGGTTTATCATCTAAATCCTGTCTGGAGCTATTGTATGAGAGGTAGAGATTACAGAGTTCCTATTCTTCCATATTGAGCAAGCTACAAATTAAAAATAAATCTTGCCCAAACTTGAGATTTCCAGCTATCTTCAGCAACTCTTCTTGTTTCAAACATCTTCTGTATCCAGTTTGTGACATTCTCCACTGCCTTTGAAACACATAGGAGAAAGTGACCATAAGTATGAGATTTTTAAGGCTTTCAGCAGCTTTCAAAGCTACCTGCAGTGCAGGGCTGTGCGTGAGAGCTCGTAGAGTGATCCCTCAGCAGCTCATTATTGCTGTGACTCTCCGGACTGTCATATGACATTCACAAATCAAAGTTGGAATTTACCATTCCCAATTTCTTTTCCTACTATCCAGAACTGTGCGTTATTTCTATGTTTGCAATAGTTTTTAATAATCCTCTGCAAAGATAGCATCGTATTGTTTGGCACGCAACGCAGAGTGTCTGCCCTTGAAACCCTGCTGTCTAGGATAATAAACAGTGTATATCAGAGAAGGAAACAAGTCAGTGGGAATAAGAAAAGATAGGTATATTTTTAAAATCACAGTAGAAAACAAAGGCAAATGTTCTGCTTTTGTCAACCTCATAAAATTGGGAGAAATTGGGTTATGGAATGAAGGAGCAGCTCATTAATATGGTGACCTTTGACCAGGGCAACAAGATGTCAGGGTCAGTCTTACAAATTCTTGGAAGCTGCTTTGGCCCAAGGGCTGTAATTTATTTTTAATTTGTGTAATAATGCTAATTACACCTCCAGTCTGAGGACAGAAGTCTGTAAATTGGTCTCAGAATGT
This sequence comes from Phasianus colchicus, assembly GCF_987193195.1. NCBI lineage: Eukaryota > Metazoa > Chordata > Aves > Galliformes > Phasianidae > Phasianus > Phasianus colchicus. The sequence continues at coordinate 12,743,733 of NC_143437.1, read as the reverse complement.
CTGAGAATCCTAATGTTAATAAAAAGGTAATAATTGTTATAAACATTTTTCTTCTCTTATCAAAGGAAACAGACAAATTTAACTCCATACTGTGTTGTGCAAAAAATACCTGGTTTCATGTTAGTAGAAGGGTTTGTGTATGTCATACAGACATCCACTCTCAATGTGAGTGATGTCAGTCAAGGAGATCCAAGAAAGGCACTTAAATGAGGGCCCTCATTCCCAGCAGTTCCCTCCAAAGCTGTGTCAAGGTATACTTGCACTAAATGCAGGAAAGTTTGCCCACATAGTGTCAGAGTATCTGTTTCCTGGCTCAGAATATTTCCCTTGCTCCTGCTGTCCTTTCACACATGATTTATTATTATTATTCTAACATCTACTGGCCTGATTGTGCTGGGCTTTTTACAAACATCATAAGTGACAGCCTTCACCCTTCAAAGCTGCTGTCAGAGAGCAGGCACAGCAAGTAGGCACCCAAAAATAGAAAACAAAAACACACCAACAAGAGGCAGGAAGGGGATAAGGAGAGATGGGGTAATCAAAATTAGGTAATTGCATATGCACTGCTTTGCTGGTTATTTCCTTAGCATTAAATAACTTTATTGTATATCTATGGATATGTATAGAAGTATAGAGAAAAGGAAATTCCTGTGATAATTAATTATATGTATGCATTTCTGTCAACATTTAAGAACTATAAGGATTTTCTAGTGATTGATCAGTACTAATTGAATTTTTTCGATCTGTGGTGTCCTGATAACTGTGTGCAAAGTGACTTTTGTCTTGATACTGCTGTACTATAGCTCTGCAGTGTTTTGGAAGCTGCTGTTAATCTATTCCTAAAAACATGAGCAGTATCGCTCACTTCTAAAATTAGTTTTAAGCTCTCTGAATGCCTGAATCACAAACGTTCCTTGTCTAATTACCTGGTGCCCTCTTTCAATGTGTCATAGTATTACTTAGTATTACTTTTTTTTTTCTTTTTAATATTATGGAAATGTAGAATAACTTGTCCTTGAATAGTTACCTTGTGGGGATTCCTTTAATATATGCAGTGAATTATACAAACCCCTACTGATAGCAAAGACAATTTTGCCTCTTCTATTTCATAACAGAACTTTGCATTTCAGAGGCAGCGAAGCTTCTGGTCTGAAAGACCATTTGGATTTGCTTATTCATTACGCTTTTATTAATTTGTGATATGTCAAATGAATAAGCTATCTTTCTCACTTCTGCTGATTAGAAAGTTCTATTAAGAGCCTAGATGATAAATTTGTATGATATGAAATGAAGTAGGTAATAAATCCAAAATAGAGACATAATGTAATAAAATACCTTTTTTTCTCAATATTCTACTTCATTTTTTGAGTGTGTGAACAGCTATTGTCAACTTAATTATTTTAAGGTAAAATCAGTCTTCATCAAAGAATCACTGGCTTTGTAATATTAAAAGCAACAAAAATAGCCAAAACAGATGTATGAATGCTTAATATAATATGCATACATAAAGAAAGCAGAACATAATAGGATGTACTAATAAACTAAGTTAATCAGTTATATAGTCAGATTTAATACTTCATTGACACAAGAAGGGGCAACGTCCTATGTTCATCTCAGACAGAAGCACAACTGCCAGCTGCAACATGCGCCATGCGGAGGGCCTGGCATAATGGCTGGTACAGTTGACAGACAGAAGAGAGATCCACCTTAAAATGTAAGAAAAATGAGCAGGAATCAAGCTTATTACCACTTCTGTGAGTTATATAATTCCCGTGTAAAAATGCCTCTAAAACCATCAGCCAAACCCAACCATCATATTAATCATATGAAGCATGCAGGAACAGGGCACTAGAACAAGTTTGCTTCTAAAAAGTTCAGATTTTGTTTCGCATGTTGTTTATGGTTTTGCTTTTTCTTTAATTGATACAATCTACATTATTCCAGAGTGTTTTTTGTAAGAGCTTTTAGGAAATCACTGTAAAGCTATCAGTCTGAGTTTCATTCCTCCCTGTACAAGAATAGCAGCTGCTGATTTGTCTTTCTGTGAGTCCTTTGTTGGGGTCAGTGTTCTCAAGCCCTGTCTGTCTGAAGCTGATGAAGCTTCATTGTGTGTGTATGTTTGAGGAAAAGAAGATAGGATAGGAGAGGAGAGTAAATTCAGAACATTGTGGTGGGAGCCATCAGGTCTCATGTCAGGTATGCAGCCCCAGCCCCACTTTTCTCTCTGCAGTTCCGGTTGATTGGGTTTTCCTCAGAGTGAAGCTTGATTTTTCACACAGCTTTAGTGCAGTGTTTTGTGGTAATTATGTAAATTATATGTCACACCACTGCGTATTTTCCACATCATTTGATTTGACCTTTAAAACTGGTAAGAGAATTATCATTTTTATGGGCAATTTGTGTTTTATTATATGAGATGGCCAGACAGGGACTCAAGGAGGGAAACATCAGAACATACAAGACATGTTGCAGGACAGAGGTATCTAGAGGTTCATAAGCAATATCCTGCATGAAACTCTGGTTTGTGGGAGCTCCTGAATTAGAAGATACTTTGTGGAATAAACTCCCCAGAGGGGAAATTTCTTTCTAATCACCATCTGGTTAGCTGTTGTTCTTTTGTTTCATAACCATGTTTAATACATGCATAGATATCAGAATTTATGTAGAGATATGAATATGTATTTCAGCTGATCTACTAAAGGACATTACTCTCTACATGCACCTTGATAGGTTATACCATGATGCTTATACACATCTAATTCTATTTAATCTCACCAAACATCTAGCTACATTATCTTCAGTTAATTCTGTTGGTTTAAGTATACACTGTATAATTTTTTCAGCTTTTGATTGATTTTAAAGCTACTGTAATGAGCTTCTCGGAGTCCACCTGTTAAACTACTATGAAAGACAAAATGTCGAAAGTGAACAATTATCTGTATATTTTCTTCTCCAACTCACACCGAGCATTATTGCTAATGGATTCATCAACAGTGCTGTGATATTCTCGTTCAGCCTCCCTTTCCGTCAAAAAGACCTATGGAAAGTTCAAAGTGTCAAGAAAATTGTTGTAAAATTGTGATAACACATGACGTTTGAGCAGCTAAGACTTCCATAACACTTGCTAAATGCCTTATTAATCTTACACGTGTCAGATAAGATATTTCCTGCATTTAGGATGATGTTTGGCAGGCAAGCAGGACATGTTCTGTGGAGGGAGAAATGACAGTATTATTCTTCTGATGGAAGCTTAATATTTCATATGCCTTTAGTGGTAAAGGAAGTAGCAATTATGGAGCTCTAGGGTGTGACAGGAACGAGTCCCAAGCAGAATAACATGTACCCATATTCTGAGTACTCGTATTAATCCTCCCTAGATTCCTTCATGGCAGTTTAGCCTTCTCTCCACCAGGTGTCTGCTGTACTTGTGCAGACCGTGTTTCTGGTAGGTAGTTGTGTGCCCCACCACAGTAGAGCCACGTGCCAGTCCAAGTTATCCTGCTTGTCCATCTCTTTGTCCTTGCACTTTCTCATACCTGTTTTGTGTCCAAGGTTAAAATACTTGTGCAGAAATTTGCTACCTTGAGTGTTTTTCTTTTTTATTCAGCACGATTGAGGGCCACATCTATGCAAGAGAAAGGTCTGAAAAATGTAATGTCACAAATACTTCCGTTTCACTGATGTGATCCGTGCTGGAAACTGAAGTGTAAACAGATTTCAGCTGCCAGCAGCACTTCCTTCCAAAGTGTACTGACTTGATCTTTCTGGAGTGTGTTGAATGAGCTCACTGAAAACCAGGATTTTGTGTCAGGCTAATGGTTCATACAGACAGCTAGCAATGATGCAAATCATCTTTAAGGTCTGAAACTAAAAGAAAGTAAAAATCCCAAAGGCTTCCACGTATATCCCTTCTGATTTTGCAGCTACATAAGACCTGTGACTAACATATAAACACTTTTCTCACCTTGAAAATGAATTTGCACCTGTTTCTTCTCATCTTGCAGTGCTTATTTTTTTCCCACTTTCTTCTTTCACTCCTAAACACACATTTTCCTTTTCCTTGACACAGCATCTCTTCAGGCGCTTCCACACATAGAAAAGAAAAAGCTACATATATAAAACAAAAAGAAATAAAAACCATCTGACTTGAGGATAGAGTCACCCAAAAACTTCATGCCAAGTTCCAGCTTTTTCAAGACAAGTTATGAAAATGCTAAAAGCTTAGTAACTAAAGCAGCACAAACAACACCACTACAATATGCCGCAACAGATTGTTCATATGTCACTATTTTTCCAAAGTTCCTTGGCAAACATTTCCATCAGTAAACAAGTCAAGTGAGAGAATTGTAAAATGGCCAGCAAAGAGCCTCAGTCTTCTCTGGCTAATGAAATCAAATTCTGGTACTTATCGCTATTATTCTGTTCTTCAGTCCCTGTTCTTTCACCTGTGCTGACAGACTACAGTTGTCTCTCTTTCTGCCTTTGCAATGAGTCTTTTGCTTGTTACAGCACCATCCTCTTTATGTTGCATGTTTATCAGAGTAACGTTACATCTGAACATTGGGTCAGATTCTCACCTGGGCGCAAACTTGCACATTTCTATTGAGTTTATCAGAAAAATAACAAATTACATGAGCTGGCACTGCATGGTGCTTGCAGCATGGTACCCATCATTGTAAGTGGGAAAGCCATTAATAATGCCATTCTGCTAACGCTTAGAGACAGATTGATAGTTCATTTTCTGTTCATTGTCTATTTTGCTTTGCTGCTAATATGTTGGTACCATTAGAAGGTACTGCTGAGTGAGATGTCTGGGGAATAGGCCAATTCGTGCTTTACGTTAATGATGAACAAATGCTAAAAGTTCAGGATTTCTCAATTAGTTGCTACTGGAATAATCTCTTGAAAGTTCATAATACAAATTCCTGATGTACAGCATCTATAAGATTGGAATGGGAAAGTTGCTCTGTTTATGGGGAAAAAGAAAGACCCTGACTGGCCAACATTTGAAGATCTCCTCAGTGAGCAACTAATGTTATTTGCTTGCTGACTATAGTTTCTATACTTCTATGTTCCTTAAATTTAATTATAATTAAAATAGATTGAATTGTAATATTTGTCTCTTTTTATACTAAAATATCTGAGAGTTTTACTTTTACCGAGGCTAGTGATGTATTTACCATGAACTTCAACATGGGATGGATTTCGCTCACAATTCTTAACGATTTCGCTTTGTTCAAGAACGGGTGTTCTAGCTGTGCCCTGACTTTCGTTTTGGCTGCAGTTCCAGATTGCAGAGAGGAATGAAAAAATACATTGTATGAGGAAAATAAATATTTAATCAAACATCCATTTGGATGAAAACAGCACAGACATAACTCTGTAGCTGTATCTTTCAATAATTAAAAAGGAAAAAGAAAAGGAGATATAACTGGCCACAGACCTCAAGTATTGTGGACACATACATGCATAGTATGAGTCCTTAAAAACTACAAAAGTAATTAAAGATCTTTGGGGCCACACAGAAAAAAAAAAAGAAAAAAAAAAAGAAGAAGAAATATGTTTATCTGGGCAATACAGAAGGCAATGAAAATCCTTAATATTTAGATCTGATAATGATACTCAGAACGTGTAAGCAAGTCCTAGGACAGGAGCACGGTACTCCTTACTGTTTCTCCTTCACTTCATCAGTGCTGATTTCTTCTGCCATGGAGCAGCACAGCATCACAGCATCTTGGGGAGCGACAAAATGTCCACAGGAACACCTATTGCCAGGTGAACAAGGTTTCTGAATTCTAGTAGGGTTGTATCTGTCTCCTTTCTCATCCAAGAAGGGTGGATTTTGTATTCCATTTTTCAGGCAAGTGCTGTAGTCATAAATATGCTGTGGTGCTCAATATACGGGCAGCACTGCAGAGAAGTAGCATTATATACCCTAACTACAGTTTTTCCAGGACACAGGTAAAAACAAGTTTTGATTTCCCCTTTCTTGAAAAACATTGCCTCGTTTGGCTGCATTGCAGTTGGATAAAGAGGATGTAAGAGGCTCCCAGCAATTTTTATGTTGTTCCTACATGGCTGGCAACATGTTTGTCATACCGCAGTAGTAAGCATAATCAAAAGAAATCATTAAGTCAAAGACACTTTTCCTGTTGTTCCACTCTTATTCAATTTAATGCATTCGTCACTGTTGCTTTTATACCATGCATCCTTGACTTACCAAGCACGATGGACTGCGCAGCCAGGCCTTCTTATCAGAGCTTTCAGAAAGCTGCATAAACTCCATCTATGCTTCCCTGTTTTTTTCTCTAAGTATCCTTCTGTGGTGCTTGTTTCTCTCCTTGCAGCGTAGCAGTAGGTATGGTGGATAAATTTAATTGTAGCTTACTTAACTGATATCATTAATTGAGGCTGCTGCCATCTTTAACCTAATTGTGTTAGTAAAAGGAGTTAATTTTTTGTGGAGATGATGCAGTTTACATGACAAAATGGTGCTGGACAGGATGAGCAGCCACCTTTCTAGCATTTATTCCCGTAGAGCAAAGCAGTGAGCTCCTTGCAGGCCTAAAAACAAGCTTATAGCATTTGTGACCTCCCCACTGATTTATTCTCCACAGCCAACAGGTGCCTCATACAGAATTCAAAGTAATAAATACAGAAAGACGAAACTACAACTTATAATGAAATATGCCAGGGGCAACTTATCATCTCCATTTTCACAGCACTGCTCACACTGAAAAGATGGGGAGGGGAAAAAATGAGGGAAATCCTGAAAGAGTTAGTGTCCCAGAGAGCTACATAATGACTAACAATTCTTTTTCCAATGTTAAGCATTTCCTTCTCAGTACTGAATGACAAAAGATTCATAACTTCATCAAAATGACTTTGAATAGACTCGTTAATGACACCCGGTCTTGGTTTGCCCATGCCTCAGAGGGCGGTAATATTTTCATACCAACTATTGAACGTGTTTGCCTTTGTCCTCCTCACTTGTACAATGTATTCATACTTACCAGATCATCCGCTTTTGTGCTTGCATGTTCAACAATTCAATAAAAGGTTAACAATAGAAAGGGAGGCAGAGGATTAGATGAAGGTTTATTTTCAGTGTGAGCTAACTAAACAATAGAAAGGAGAGTGCATTATATCATGCTGTAGAAAGCAGCCTACTCCATCCAATTCTAGCCCTAGAGGATATTTAGAAATCGCAGGCCCTAAATAAGATTTATTGAAGTACACCCTTGCCTTCATTGTATAGAGTAGAGGCGTTTTCTTCTAAAACAGCTGATTAATAGAAACAGTTCTCGTTGGAATGGTTGCACAGAGTATTCCTGTCAAGCCTCTACCTTGCATAAATATTTTTGATTAATAGGTGTTTTCATCAAATATAATAAAAAATAAAGCATTAATGCTCACCAGAGACCCTGCTATTAGAATGATTATCTTAAATTTAATTTCATTTGTAGGTGCCATTAGTTTAATTTCTAACAGATCTCTAATTTGGTTTTATCCATTTTGTATACAGCTTTTGCAAAGATGTTATCTGGCTGCACTTTCTTCAGCTTCCACCAGCTTTCTGCTCTCCACAGAGTGTGTTTGTGTTTAAATTATCTGGGCCACTGCAGTCTAAGAGACCGATTAATCCTCAGATGTGCCGCAAGATAGAAGTTAACAACCTAGCTGAGGGACTGCAAGTGGGAGCACTCTTACTGCTGCAAGACCTCTGTTCCATTTAGCAAAGCAGTAGTTGTGTCATATAGGAGCAGGCTGCCCTTGAAGTGTCTTCTCTTTGAATGAGTGGCAGTGGGTATTGTTGCACAGCACATAAACCTCGTTTTGTCAACTTGTATTAACCACAGAATTGACTTGTAAGACACTTGCACTCAAAGAGTGAGAGAGAAATGAGTGATGTCCTGTCTTTAACAAAAGGTACATCAGTGCTTGCAGCACAGAGGGGAGATGCCAGTGTTGGTTTATTGGAAACTACACATACTCAGTTTTCTGCTGTTGCAGCTCAGCTGCTTCATAGATGTTTAAATTGGGCATTTCTGTGCAACTATACAGAATGAGATGGCCTCCCTAGCAGTGTCTGACAGCTGCCCTGTTAGCTTGAGCTCAGGCAGAGTTTTGTTTGGTGTTGGTCTCATTAGTTCTAGGCTTGTGTCCCATGCATAGAAGGGCACTTTGTGGCTACAGTATTTCTACAGGTGTGATGCTGAGGAAGTAGATGGGTATCAATCTCCTCCATCTTAATTTAACCTGAGAATAAATATCAAGGAACATAAGGCTTCTTTGCTTTATTTTTCATCTGACAACTCTTATACAGAGGTATTGTGTGAATTGTTTGGTTTTTTTTTTCATTCAACCATGAAATTTCAGGCAGAACTAGGAGGTGAATCTAGATCTTTTGCATCCCAATCTGCATCTGAGCTATAAAACTGTCCTTTATTTTTCATAATGTATGAGTGACATTTGCTAAAGAGCACTGCTGTACACCAGTTACTTCTGCTCTCTTGTAGTCAATGTGTTCTTTATTGTTGCCTTTAAAAGAATTAGAGTGCACACTCAACAAGGAGAAGACCTAAAATTGTTAACTTTATACTGATCTCAGAGAATAAGATTCTCTAGCAGTGTCCTTGTCTTCTAAATGGGAATATCTCTGGATTTAGTCTTAAGCAGATCTCTTTTCAAAGTGCTTAAGAGATGTCAGTTGTGATGGACATCATGGGATTCCTGTCTCCTCGAAACATTTTTTACCTCAGCAAATGTAATACATATGTTTAATACAAACAGCTTTCCTGTGATGCTTACAGTTCTAGGCTGGATACGAGCCATTGCCTCAATAGACTCAAAGACCTCTGTTGCCTTGTCAGCCTGTTGACTCAGTAAACTGTGAATGTTCATTTAAAAACTTTTCTGATAAGTTGTAGGATGAAGAAAGATATTTGTAGTATCTTTTAAAGGATGCTTGTTGTCCTTTATTTCTTTAATATTGTCTTTTGTTCATATTCTGATCTCAGCATCAAAATACAAAGTCCGAAGTATGGAGTATCAAGTCATTTTAATGATATAAACCTCACTGTCCTTTTGTTGTCTGGCTTAATGATACCAGCCTTAATAAACCCCAAACCATCCCAGTCCTTAAAACTAGAAGGTTGTTTTTGCAGATAAACCAATTTAGGTTTGATAAAATCACAGCAGGTCTAGGAAATGAGATAATATGTTTGCAGGAACAAAAGCTGTAAGAGAACATGGATTAAATGTGAGAATATTTTTGGAACTGTGTAAGTATACGTGGTACTGAACAGAACGATAAAGGAACAAGCTCCCAGCCAATAGGCTGCATATGTGCTGGCTCATCCTTAGCCTTCTACCATGTGAATGTCAGCAGCAGGCTTCCGCTGAGTGGGCTGCTGAGATCTCTGCTCTTCATCGTCCTCCTTATGCCCTTCAGCAACTTGAGAAGCTTGGACTAAGGTGAAATATTCCAGGCAAAGGCATTCTCCAAAATCATTACTTGCCACTTCCTTCCTCATATCCTGGCCTCTTTCACCAACCCCTTTTTTATGTTTGGTCTCTACAACATTAAAAAAAAAAAAAAAATCCTTTGCTAAAAGACAGGGAAAAGGTAGGAAGAAGAATTAATACCCTATGACATCTCCCCCCGGAGCGAGCTTCCTTACTGCATGGTTGGAACCCTATAATATAAGTGACCCTGCAATTTTCTTTATGGGATGCTGAGGAAGAGTACAATGATCTAAAGAGCATTTAAGTTGGAAAAAAAAATAACCAATATAGCAAAGGAATATTCTTTACATTTTTTTTTCCTACTTTTCATCAAAACATGTGTCACAAATCCTTTAAATGGAATTTTAAAATGCACTATTATGGAATTTTCTTTGGCTCAGTTTATAAATGCATCCTCAGTCTTTTATAGGTTAGAGTTTATATTAAAAAGAAACAGCAGATTCCCTGTAATTATTCTACACGGAGCCAAGCTTTCAGGCACCTACTAGATGTTGCAAATGTTCTAGTTTGTGAATGCAAGAGGCTGGCATGCTTTTTGTAAGAAATTTTTTTATATTTCAACAGGAAGTTCATTTTTTTTTCTCTAGGATTATTTTTAAGTAATTGTAGAATATTTTTCTGAAAAGATCAAGTCTTATATATATTGCTTTATCATCATTCACTTTCATCTGACAATTATGTAAGTTCAGCAAGTGCACTCTGAAGAACTCTGTGTTGTGATGATAGTAGAAAATATATTTGATAAATTTTATTTTTACCTTCTGTTTTTGAATTAGCTGTATTTTCTTCCAAATATATTTGCTACTTAGAATGAGTAAGTGTGTAACTGAGCTATAAATTCATTCTGAATTCTGTTCAGAGGAGGTAATAGTTTGAGGTGATCTTAGTCTTATGGCAGTGTTTCTGTTTTGTTAGTGGCTGATCCATAAAAAATTGAATTACAATTCTAGTTTTTATCCTAGAATATTGTATTTGAGACTCTGTTCCCGTGTGGATCTGATTTTTCATCTTAAAAAAAAAAAAAAAAAAAAAACAACCATAAATGAGGATTTGAATAGAGACAATATACGTTCTGAGAAGGAGCAAGTTTGTGTACAAAACTATAATAATTGAAAATGGAATTAAAGCCCCCAACTGTTTTACAGCTTTGATCAAATAATGTCACCAAAACTACAAGCATATCAAGGACAGGATGTTATCATGTTGTCCTGTGTTACTTATGTCCCTGACTTCTCAAAGTCATCATTCCATATTGCACCTAATGTACTTCTTAAAGGGAAAGGGCGTGCCATTTTCTGATTCCTTCAAAGAAAGGAATGCAAATTCAATGAAATTTGGACAGTGTGCTTCAAATTGAATGTACAATTGCTTTTAGCTAAAGTATGTAAAATGGGGCTGCTAGGATTCTTCCACAAAGTTTTCTGTAGGTAGATGGTGATGAAGAAACACAGATATGTTTTCAAGTGACCACTGCAGAAATCATTGCTTGTGTTTTTCTAACATATATGCTGTCTGTGGAATGTCACTTGCAAATGTGAATGCAGCCAGAATTGCATTTGCATCATGCAGATGTCTGTAAAGCAGTGTTTTTCTGCTCTTTCGCTTTTCTGTCCACTAATCTGAACAAAATAGTCTTTCAAGCTGCTATGTTCAACAATTGAGTTGTCCAGAATACAGCCTAATTTATTTCAAATCCGAAGAATAGGACTTTGACAATGGTGATTAATTGTAAATCTCAGAGTGCACTATGGACTAGAAGTCTTCAAATCATTCTTGATGAACTACTGAACTGTTTCATCTTTTGCCTTTTTTCCCATTCCTGGACTGATCTGGTGTTCTATGAACGTGTTAATTGCTCAAAAACTCATCTAACACTTGCTGAAAAATTGATTATGAAGGTTTTTTAATGAGCTTTTCACTGCTACTGTTTCTTTAAGGACTGGGTATTTTTTTCAGGCATTTATTTCATATCCCTGCTTAGTCGTTTTCTCTTTCTACACTATGCTTAGATAATTTAGTCCGTTCAAATGAGAAAATAAGCAAAAACATCAAACCCGTGGTGACTAGCAATATTACTTTTCAGCATGGATGATTACTCACTGTCTGTTTGTAAACTGTTTAGGACTCATAATTATCTTCAGGACTAAAAATATTTGCCATGTAGTTATGCATATGCAGCTAGTAATAATAAGCTATAAATAATGAGTGAATGAGCCTATGCTACTTATAAAAAGTTAATCCTTTTTTTTTTTTCTCCTTTGAATCTATATAACTGCTGACTTACAGATTGTGAAGACCAGGTGGAAATATTGGATAATTTTTCTGACTTCATAGGTAGTGTAGATTGGATAATTCTAACTAATTGTTCTGGATAATTACATCGGTCTGCATTTATCCTTTTAATTCTGAGGGTAGATAGTGTGAAAAGGTTTAAATTAAAGTAGAAAAAAATCTAGCATAGTAATTGGATGCTTATTGATTAAAAGAAAAAGTTCAGTGGTTTAGTGTAGCAGTCTTCTTATATGTAAAGAGCAGCGCTGTCAAATCACAGTTAAAATTTCCTCCTTATACAAAGTGGAAGAGATCAGGGAATTTCTTATTCCTCCTTACAAAATTATGTAAAATCATGGTAGGAAATAGATTCCAGAGAACAGTGTAGTTGTTTCTCTATAGCAAATGTGATTTGTTAGTGGAAAGAAATGCAAGACAGCCATCTGTTGGATTGTGCAGCAATGTGTTTGGCTTCCAGGTCTCAGTGTGGGCTGCTAGTAACACAGAAAGGAACAAGTACAGGGCTTACTGCTAGGGCAGATGGTGTTTGTGGACACTATAAATTCAGTTTGAATGTAAGTCAATTAAAAGACAATGTATTCCTGTGAAATTGGGTCCTGAGGTACTGCAGGCACCTGGGATGCAGGCAAGGCTTTGTCATCTATATGTTTCTGGATATAGAGAGGTTTTCTGCATCTTTTTGTGGCCAGCTGCCATCCAAATGATGGATTCAGCACTGGACTACTGACTGGGGAGAGCAGACGTGCAGAGGATCCTAAGAGGCATGTCATTGCTTAGGAGAAGTCTAGCCTAGCCCTTGTGTGACACCTTCAGATATATATTGTGAAGAACATACTTGTGAAGATCACATCTCCCTTTAAAATATCTGTTTTAGTGTAAGATTTGGATTAGGCACTTTAGATCTTTACTTTGTGTATTGGTACCTTATAATTAAAACCATTTCCAACATATTGATTATTAAATGACACAGTCAGTAACTGAGCCTTTGATTATCCCAGGTCTACTGATGCAGATACACAATTTGATAAATTAGCCTAGCTGCATGTCATGGCCTGCTGCACGTTCATGCTGAGAAATCAAGCTAGCACATTTTTCCTCCTATCTGAAATCTTATGCCAGACTGCCATTCTGAACTGATTTTTATATCTTACTCTAAGTAGGTTTAGCTTCCATTTCCAAGAAAGTAACTTCACTTTACTAGGTCTTTTTTAATAGATAAAATAGCGGATATACTGGCTCCCTCTCCAGTGGAGGTAATTACTCTCTTCAGTGTTATTACTATTCCAGGTGACAGTAGAAAGGAGAGATCCTGATATGTTGTCATGGGCTGAGTGTTTGGGAAGTTATTTTATATGCCTCTCCTATACTGCTGCTGCCACTAGCCTTTACAGCTGTACACTGATACCTGGGCAAAGCAGTGAATTCAGTGGAAATATTACTAGTGGTCTTTTCATCTGTGCAAAAAAAAAAGTGAATTTTTGAGACCTCCCTGGCTTGCCTGCCTTTTTTTTCTTTTTTTCTTTTTTCTTCTTTTTTCTTTTTTTCTTTTTTTCTTTTTTTCTTTCTTTTTTTTTTCTTTTTTTTGACCCTGATGAGGCCAATTACATTTAAAGCTGAGAAGAACTGAATCAATGCTGAAAATGACACACTACATATTCCTCTGAAAAACAAATAAATTGAATTGCAATTAAAAATTATATATGTAAAAGGTCGCTTGTTCATTCAAATGTAATGTAATTCAAATGGCTATAAATTAATTTTGTTTCATTCTCTGCTTTTTAAGTTCTTTTGCAGGTCAGCGAAATTGCAAAATTAAATCACAGCTAGTGGCTGTAAAAAGTAAAGATAAGGGAACAGGGTCTTCTGAACCATAGGAATGGTATCTGAATAACTGGTTATGTTAAATGGAGTAGAGAGTTTCAGTGATTGATCCAAACTAATGATTTGTTTGCCATGTTTTGTGGCAGAGGTCTACTGTGAATATTTAATATTTGTGATTGTTCTGGTGGAGATATTCAAACTGTTTGCTAATACCAAATATTTGACCACTGTATTCCTTGTCAGTCAAAACTCTCACATTCTTAGTTCTTGTGTTTGTTTGTTTTTTGTCTGTGTTTGCGGGGTTGTTTTTTTTTTGATAGTTTAGATTACAACAGCTGGTGCTAGTAGATCTTGGTGCATTTATCCCATACATTATAATCCATGGATTAATATAATGTTCTGAAGAAGGTTGAGCTTCTACTGAAGGGACGTACCTGGAAGGACAGTGTACGAGCTGAAAAAGGACAACATGCTAAAATACAGATCTCAAAACTAATAAGATTTGCAAATTATTAATTCTACAGCCTGTAGGAGGGAATTCAAATTACTCTTTTATATGACCTTAAGCCCTTGATATCCTAAAATGCTCTCAATATATGTTGGAGGTAAATCTCATTTCCTTAGTCCAAACACAACTAGTAATTCAGTTGGGAAGTCATTCCAGGCTCAGTGGATGTAACAGAATCATGGAATCGTTAAGGTTGGAAAAGATCTCTAAGGTCATTGTGATCAACCATCAACTCATCCCCACCATGCCCACTAACCATGTCCCTCAGTGCCACACCTCCACATCTCTTCAATGCCTCCAGGGATGGTGACTCCACCACCTCTCTGGGCAGCCTGTGTCAGTGCCTCCCCTCTCTTTTGGAGAAGAATTTTTTCCTAGTTTCCAACCTGAACCTGCCCTGGTGCAACTTCAGGCCATTCCCTCCTGCCCAATTGCTGTTACGTGGGAGAAGAGGCCAACCCTCACCTTGCCACAGCCTCCTTTCAAGTGGTTGGAGAAGGCAATAAAATCTCCCCTGAGCCTCCTCTTTTCCAAATGAACCATCCCAGTTACCTCAGCTGCTCCCGATACTTGTGCTCCAGACTCTTCCCAGCTTCATTCCCTGTCTCTGTACGCTCTCCAGGACCTCAATCTCTTTCTGGTCGTGAGGGGCCCAACACTGAACGCAGCACTTGAGGTGCAGCATCAGCGGTGCTGAGTACAAGAGTTAGTTACAAAACAATAGTTTTGTTATTGTTAGTACAAAACAATAGTTAGATTGCAAGAAATCTTTGTGTCCCATGTGCAAATGAAGTCCTCACAGGAACACAGGGTCCCAAGAGCATGTCAGAAAAAGGTTATGCGTTTTCAGGTGAGATGCCTGGCAGATTGTGTCCTGTTTTAAGAAAAGCTGGCCTTTTCTGCTGTGCAAGGTATAATTCTTGCCTAGTCAGCAAATTGGGAAAGCCCTGGTTTAGTTCTGATTTCATGTTATACTTAATATAAATGTTGTGACTTTGCTCCCATTTCAATCTATAAAGCCCGGTGCTCTTTTTTCTTCCTCCTGTAATTTAAATGAGCTGATTTTAAAATTGCTGACTGATGCTCTTTGGAGATACTCGCTTCCACAAGCTCCTAGGTTCCCTCAGAGGAAAGCACAGGATGTATCCTACATATAAACTTCATTCTCAGAAGTAATGAGGAATGGGATATGTAAATGGGAAGTGAGATATCAGTTTGTGTTAAAGGCAGGGTAAAGGTAAAACAGATTCAACAGGAGACAAAAGCTATGGTACATTTACTGAAATCAAGAAAAAAAAACCTCAGAAATTCAGGAGCAAAACCAAGCCCTTTTTTAAATAGAACAAAACATTTTAACAACATTTCCTAATATGTTTGATCCTTTAATAATCTTCTCCAGGGTTTGCCTTTGACCCTGCAACTGAAATAGATGAAGGTTTTGCCTTCATTGCACAAGACAGATGAGATCATTAGAGCAAGATAACAAATGTGGATTATGTCACCACAAATACCAAAGATGATGACACTTCAGGTGCTTGCCTCTGGCTAGGCATATAAAGCCAGCGTTACATTCTTATCTAGGCACAGCTGTGCTGCTTACCTTACTGTAAATTGAACTGACTGCTTGTCTTCACTGTGACTGAAATAGTTTTGGTTTTTTTTTTTCTGTTAACCTTGAGGTATCTAACACACCTTAGCTTTCCTGAGGTAAAACATAGTGAAGGGCAGACACTTCACTTTATGAGATTGACACTATACATCTACCTAAAGTTGACTTATCTGAATTTATCTCACATTAAAACTGAGGTACTCTGACATTATTTTTATTTTTATTTTTATTTTTATTTTTATTTTTATTTTTATTTTTATTTTTATTTTTATTTTTATTTTTATTTTTATTTTTATTTTTATTTTTATTTTTATTTTTATTTTTATTTTTATTTTTATTTTTATTTTTATTTTATTTTTATTTTTATTTTTATTTTTATTTTTTTAACATCACATAAATCTCTGTGCATGCTGATTACCCCCAGCAGAATTGAAGCACACCTTGAGAACCAAATGAATTGTTTTAACAGCAGAATTCCTAGTTATGCTGCCTACGGAGATCACCTAGTTGATGGAAATTTCTTTTCCCACAGACAAGCAATGTTTCTCCTTTTCCTGGTTTGTTACTCGATTGTATATTCCAGTTTGACTTTCTGCTATGGATGGAAGTAGGTGCAGGGGATATGCTGCAAAATTCCTGAGAGATTTTTCTCAATTCATGCTTTTTTCTCAGTGTCTACTTTAGGTTTAAGGTACTTTTCAGTAAAAGTAATTTATTCTGTATCAGATTCCATCTAGCCACGATTAGCAAAAGCTTTTCTGAATGATTCAGGTTCTGCCTGGAAGGTTTACCCTTTAGAATCTCTGTCCCCATATGCAGTCAGGTCATGCAGTATTGAGGCTCCTCGGATTTACAACAAACACTGTATTAGTCTCTAAATTGACTTGCGCTATCAACAAGAAGTTGGCATAAAACCCTCTTTGCTCATTCCCTGCAGAGGAACTAAACATCTGTAATTCAGGAAAGGCTTTTGGTAATGCCTAGAGTACCAGAGTCGTTATGCCAAGACTGCTGTAATTGCTGTCTTTGTTTCCTTTTGGAAAATTTTGGTTTCATCAAAATAGTAATTTTTTGCAAGGCTATTTCCATCACAAATATACTGTTGACAGATAGGCTTGTAGATGTTTCCAAAATCAGTAAGTTGATTTCTAGTGTACTTCTGACTTTCTAATTTCTTTTTATTTTGATAGCATGTTATGTCATATTTTCAGGTTTAATATCATCAGATTATCAAAGGCATTACAGAATTATTACAGAATAAACTGATCTGTTTATTATTTCAAGATAGTGATTTTTTTTCCTTCAAATTTAGGACAAAATGAAATGGTATAAAGTCAGTCTATTCAATAAGATGGAAATTTTATAGCTGGTTTAATTTTTCCATCTGTGTTTTTGAGCTTCAAGTGCCTGATTCAGTGCCCACCAAAATAAATGGGAATCTTTCTATGGAATTGAATATCTTTGGACTCAACTTTAAGACCAAAGTCTTTTCAAACCAATTATAGAAGCCAAGAGTTTTTTGTCTTTCTCTTTTAAATATTCCTGGTGCTATGTTCTATGGAAGCCTAACAGATAGAAAGAAATCCATGCTGAAGATCCATATTTAACTCAGTGTGAGGATGTGAGGGCTCCTTGTTCCTCCACAGAATCCTAATTATACTGGGTGATTAGTATAGTGGAATTTGCTATGAGCTATTATTAAGGCTCCAGTTCCTTATTACTGGATCTGGGCAAATACTGAAGTTTTGATTTTATTGAGGAAGAAAGGCTTTCATCTTCTGCCACTTTTTGAAGTTGCTTCTGCAGACTTTTTTTTTGCAGTGAGATTTGAAGAGCAGTTACTTTCAGCTAAACGCAGTTCTTTTTGTCACGTATGAAGAGTATGGAAATAGAGTCTGGCAGGAAGCTTTGGTGCATGTGGAGCTGAGATGGAGAACAGGTGTGATGCTGGTCACATGTTAATATTGAAGTGTTTGTTTTGATGTTTTTGTATTTGTGATGCCACTGTCATTTCTGAGCCCTCCAACAAGTCCTGGATGCCAAGAATATTGTTACACAGGAGGCCAGGTCACCTCCTCTATTACACCTTCATGACCAATACACCTATTCAAAGTAAGCAAGTAGAAGAGATCAGAAGTTTCCATGTACAAGATGCTTTTCTTGGGACTGTTACTTGTGCCCTACTGCACTGCTGCAGCAGGAACCTTTATCAGCTGTGACACAGTGAACCAGGAGGGAATAAAGCCTGTCACTCCTCCTCAGCCATTCAGTATAAGCACGAAGAATCAAACCATGACTTTTAATTTGTCTCTTTGTGTCACAAGTCAACAGATGTGTCTCTGGACATATATAGGGAGCAGATGGCACTTCAACACAGTTTTACAGAAAGGAACGGTACATTGGTGAGCAATTGATTTTCTTGAAAACTCTGTAGTGCGCTGTTGAAACTGTGTTCCATGTCTGCCATTGCACTTTTGTGAGGTGTGGTACTTTGGGACAGATTTAAAATGTGGGTGGTTGTTTTTCTTCAGTCTTTGATAGGAGCTCAAGTGGATGTTTGGTTTGCCAGCTTCTTTCTGCATATAGAGAACTGATGCACTTGTCACTTGTCCCCTTCGCTCTCAAGGCCTATTTATCAGAGTTATGGGACTGTATCTTCACAAAGCCCAGGTAGCTTTGTTTGTTTAATAATAAAGAGCAGCATTTCCACTAAGGAGGCTCAAACTTGCTGCTAATAGGCCTTCTAGATAAAGCTGTCAGTTTGCCTCAGGGAAAGCCACTGAGAGAAAATCTTGTCAGACTGAAGATATTTTTTCTCTCCTCTGTCCCACTCTTCTTCCCCTCCCAACCCCCATCTTTCCTTTCCCCTCTCCTTTCCCACCCAATTGGGTGCATTTGAAAGGCTGCTAATCATTTTCTAATGCACTGATGAAGACTTAAGTTCATGTGCTCCTCACACCTTAGAAGTGCTAGGAATCGTGTTTTACGTGGTGTATTTTGAACATAGCATCTATAAAAATTTTGAAAAATTTGAAAAAAATTTTTTTTTCTCTTTCAAATGTTTTCAGCCATGTGATCAGATTAGTTCGTTTATAAAGAAAGAATAAGGTAAAAAGGTATTTCAATAACACTTTTTGATGATTATTTCTGAACAGCTGTAAGAATTTCCATTGGAAATAACTTTTTCTGTAAGCTCTTATCTTGGCTTTCCCACGTTTTCACCTTCTTTTCAAAAGAAAATGATGGTACAAAGCACTAATAATCCCAGAATCTCCTTATAAATTATTTCTCACAAGACCCTGTTTCTTGATATGTCAATGTCAAGCAGGTCTCCAAGAGTTTCAGGCCAGTGTCATACACGTGTATAACCATCAGAGGTCAGCATATGCTCATTCATATGAGTATACTTAGAACCTTTTATTTCTCGAGCTTTATAACAGGTTTTTGATAAAGATGAAAATAAAACTTCATTTCTGTGACATCTTAGTAGGTAATAGGATTCTTGAGAACTGTAAAAAGCTAGTGAACAAAAAGCATGTATTTGTGCTGATATCTTTGTGCCATGCAGTGTGTCAAAAAAATGCTCAGTTCTGCGTGTGTACGACTTTGGGGAGCATAACTCAGTGAATGTCAGAAAACTGGGATGAGTGACACGTGTTATGGAGGGGCATTTCCAGACTTTGGTTAATTCCTGTGCCTCACTGAGATTTCTTTTTTATCCTACTGGTTATGAAGCTTAAGCTCGAGAGCAAGCACCAGCACAGCACCAGCAAAGATCCTGCACTTTGCAGTGTACTATTTTAGTGGCCCATTTGAGCCCCATGTCGATGGAACTGCTCTCTAAAAAAAAATACAAAAAAATAGAAATTTTATCTGAATAATCTCGAGTTAAAGAGAATGAAATTTTGAACCTTGCAATCTGTGGATTTGTAGCTGACTTTACCATACGTTAGATTTACTTCAACAAATATGCTATAAACTGGATATGTCAAAAATTGGAAGTATGACAAAACTCTGAGGAATAGAGGATATGGGAAGTTCAAAAGTTATTTCTCAAAACTGGTGCTCAGTTCTGAATACTTCTGCATCTGTTTCACTATAATTTTTTCCTCAGAGGAACATGAGTAAAATTCTGTTTGGATGTAGTGTGGGAGAGTGAAAGACAGACACTGAACCGCGTGGTTTCAGTCCCCACTGCAGAGAAGGGCTGGGAAACTCTGTTATGAATTTGGCAGAGAATGAATTTGAACTTATGTCCCCTGTTTAAATACGGACTATCAATTATGGAGTCTTCTCTCCTTAGAGCCAAATGTAAAAGATAAACAAAAATTGGTAGCTAGAATGGATTTGTTTTTGTTCAGAAAGAAAAATATTCTAAATGATTTTGAGTTTGACCCAAAAGAAATACTGAAACAGAGAAAAAATATCAATTAATGTTATATTAGTTCCCCAGACAACAGAAATGGTAATGTGAACTGCTTCCTATCTACAGCGAAGCTATGAAAATAGAATTCAAGTGCAGAAGGTCAGTTAAAAACTTATAATGCGATTTACTAACATGGTCTTCCTGAGAAAAAAACACCGAAACTCAGCCTCAGAGGACAAGAAATACTACAGAAATGTTCCATTCCCAGAACTGCCAAAGCTTCAGGCTCAAGTTGGATTTTATAGTATTGGTTATTTATCTTGAATCATAGTTCCTACAGCTATTTTTCATCTGAAAATCTCAGTTTTCATTAAGAGAACATACTGTTGCCTTTGTGGCTGTAGAGGAACACATGTAAATAGAAAAATCCCCAACTCAACTCTTCCTCTACTGTCATAAAGCAAACAAATGAAAACAAACAACAAGAAAAACATAAAGCCAAACTTACAATGGCATGTTGCTCCAGGAGGTAGAGATATAGGATAAACAAACAAGCAAGCAAAAACTAAATGCAAGGAGACTGGCAATAAAACAGTGACAGCTGGCCATGCTGAATGTGGGAAGAAAATCTAAGTATTTACAAGGGCTGCTGCAGAAGTAATGCCTCCTACTTTGTTCTGTTGGCTCATAATGTCAGAGGCAGATGTTGGTGGGGTGGCAGTAGAGGTTGAACCTTCCAACCAATGTCACGTTGCATTTTGTTGCCATGTGACAGATGGCAGCAGAGGGGTAGCCTGATACAATGGCATGTGACATGGCAGTGCGTATGGAGCAAAGGTGTGGCACTGAATTCCTCCGTGTGGAAAAAATGGCACCCACTGACACTCATCAATGCTTGCTGAAGGTTTGAGGAGAGCAAACAGTGGGTGTGAGTGCAGTGAAAGTTGGATGGTGTGGGCAACATTTTCCCAGCAACAATGCAATCATAGCAGCTATGAAACAGTAGGTCACCTCTGCTGGTGCAGGTTTTTACAAGTGCAGTATCCAAGCTCTTGTACACTGCTGGCCAAAATACATAGCTAATGGTGATGACTATGTTGAAAAATAGCGTTTTGTAGCTGAGAATTTGCTCTATCAAGTAGTGTTATTGTGCTCCTTTACCTGCTATAGTATCCATGGAAATAAATAGGAAGTGTTACTTCCAGAGCGACGTACACAGGACTGGATATATTCTGTTCTGAGTCTTTAAAATTGTAAGCCTGAGTTTGGGCAGAGTGCTTACAGCCAGCAGAGCTCTGTGTCACCCTAGGGAGAGGGTCATGATTCACTGTGAAGTCACCATAAGATTTTTTTTCTTCTAGACCCTGCTTTTACATGGAACTATTCTTTAGGTGTATTTAGACTTACAGGTCTAAAGCGTCAAAGTCTTGACATGGGTAATCCTAAATATACTGCTAAAGCAAATGTCATGTTTTCCACTGCTGAGGAATTGTGGTTAAGTCAGAGAATTTTTCAGTCAAACTCAAATCCCTTAGAAAACAACAGGCTGTGTACTATGAGTACATCAGCCTCACTGAATAAAATCATACTGGTCTAAGATTTAATGATTTCAGATTTGATGTTTTCTGGCCTCAGATATCTAGTAATAAGGATGTCATGTTCATGCTGTTTTTTTTTAAAGGGGGAAAAACTGTATCAGAGTTACGTATTTCTTAGGGAATAACACATGCTCTGCTATCAATTTGTTTAAGAGCTTCCTTAAATAACATGTAAAAAAGGCAGTAAGTTGGATCAGTTAGTACCTGGGACGGTACAACCATGGCTCAGCTGCTTCCCTTACCAGGACAAGACATCTGTGGAGCTAAATAGCCTGCTAGAGGCAACAAGGTCTATAGTGTGGCAGTAGCTGTGGGAAGAAAAGATAAAGCTTTCTCCTCCTATTTGTTTCGCAGAAGTAGAATAGTAAACCTCATTCTCCAGAATTTCCCATGTCAGTTCTCTATTCCTGCTACACCCCTTCCTCCTATCCACCTTTTTCAGTGGAAAGGAATTTTAGTATGCTCCTCTGCTAAGAATACAGTACCTTTCCCAGTGAGAAATACTGAGTGATCTCTGTTCTATTTTAAGTAAGTTTTCCCCCTCTGAAGAAAACAATATGCAAAGAAACTACATTAATGCTCCTCTAAATCGGTGACATCAGCTGCTGTTTGCCAGTGAACAACTGATGTGAAAAGCAGTTGTTAAAGGTGAAACGCTAACTTAGATATCTGTTAGCTGTAATGAAAACTCTGGAACTGAAGGAGCTTTGTAACTGAAGGAACTCTGGAACATCAGTCTCAGAGCATGTTATAGCTGATCACTTAATAGCTCGAAATTAAAGCAGAAGATAGTCATCCTGGATTACAGTCTCATGCATGGAAAAAAGGTTGCTTGGAAATCCATTACAAGAAGGCTGCTAGAGGTTGCTGGAGAAGTCACCTCCCAAGCTGAAGGGAGCACAGAGCTCCCAGCACGGAGCTGGAAAGTGGAATGAAGCCTGACTAAAAGTACATCAAGTCCCAGCTTGTTTAACTTTCTCCACTAATAGAATATAATATATGCATCTTTCTTTGACTCGGGGATTTCTTTCAAAACAGAATTATAGACACTGGAAAAACCAGCTTTGATTCCAGCTCTTTCCTGTGGTCTGTCAAACTCGCCTTGCATAATGTAACAGAGTTCATATGTAGTATAAGAATGAATGAATGAACACCATGGGAGAGAAGCTTTAGTTTTCCGGTGTCATTCCATGATGTAAAAGACTGTGATCATATGTATGTGTGTTTAATGAAAATCTCGTGACTGAAGCTAAAATCTTGAAAATGAACCTGTTGCTGTCGGATTCCTCCAGGTAATTTTATTCCCTGGATTATGTACTGACTTGAGGTATAATTCTGGAGTCTTAGCTCCTGATACATGGCAGTACTTTTGGAACATCTGGATGTGTGTTCAGCTTCCAAATGCTTCTGTGAAAAATGTAGGGAGCTTTAAACTAAATCTACACTAAATCTGAAATACAAATTACCCCAGGTAAGGAACAGTAACATCTTTCTTGTAGTTGCTGTTGTTTAAATGTGATATAGTGCAATTAAATATAAGGCTTAAACAGATTTCAAACACTGTCTATCTCAGAACTTTGTGGATTTAAAAAAATTAGGGGATAATTTTGCTATGTTGACCAGTCTTCTAATTGGATTAATTTCTAGGATGAGCTTTAAAATTTCAGTTTTAAATTTATTCAGACTAATCCTCCTCCCATCTACACCTTTATATAGAGCTTCATTGACTTCAGAGGGGCACAAATTTGAGAAAACAATACAGCTAAGTATTTTAAAAACAAAATAGCAGTTAAATCTGCATGGCTGTGGATAGAGCAAAACTCTGGAAGTTCAGACTAAAGAATTTCTGCCGATGTCAATATATAAGAAATTGGATCTAGAAAACCCTTGGAATCTTTACAGTATGTAGGTAAAGGGAACAGTAATTTCATTTATTCTATCTCTTTGGAAAAACTATCAGCAACAGTAAAGTTTTGTGAGACTGCAAAATAAAAGAATCTTTTTTTTTATGAGGCAATTTACCTAGCAGCACTTTAACTATGACTGATAAGCAACAGATATTTTTTGTATGCATGTCTCATGTACTTCCCTGAAAAGGAGTAGGGACAGAACTGAAATAATGAATATCAAAACTATAGGCAATAACAATGAGAAATTAGACTAAAGTTAATCCATGTACGGAGTCACGCTTAATGCAGTCCAATTCTGTGTCACATCTTGAAACTATTTGTTCACTGGCAATGGGAAGGGCAAGCAATTTACTGTCACTAAGTTTAGTGATGCTAATAAAAAGGTGTTGAAGCATAACTGCTCTTGGGTGAGTAGCGCTGTTACCTTCACAAGGTCTAATCACAAGAACTGTTTCACTGAATAAGAATTGCAAAAGTTAGCTCCTTTTTTATTAAAAAGGATGTTTTGACTCTTTCACAATGATACGTTTGTTTTTTTTTAATTTAAGTAGCATTACTAGTTGTCATCTGGGCCTAGAGCCATGTACATTAACTATGTACATATAAATGTTATATGTGGCCCAAGACAATTCCTCTTCACTCATTGCAGCCCAGGCAAGCCAACAGATTGACAAAGAGCATAGCGCTGTCCCTTCTGTGGTATTGTGTCAGCAAATTGAAATAATGACAGTACCACACTGGCCTACTCCAAGTTACGGAGACCAGCAAACAGAGTAGCCTGACTCACATGAGATCTTATAAAAGAAGGCTGGAGTGTGCTTTGGGCTGATGAAAGATGTCAATAGAGAAATGTCCCAAAAAACAATTGCAGCAACTACCTGGGTGTTTGTAAAGTTCTTTCAGCTTTTGGCTTGGATGAGTAGTTAGGTATCTAACCACATGAAGTTCTTCATTTAAAGAGTAAGAATTGCAAATTTGACTTATCAAATAGTAGGTAAGAATGTAGTAATGGCATATTTACTGTGGAAGAAGCTAGAAGGATATACTAGGCCTTATGCTTACTGCTGTTTTTTTTTTTTGCAGCAGACTTTTAGTCACTGTATTGTTATTATTTTTGCCTAGGTCCAGTTTTCTGTATTACTGTTGGTTTTGTCTGACTATGACATTCAAGTCAGATATTTCTTTTCTTTCAGTGTAGTGGGATAGAGACAGGACTGCATTCAGCTATCTAATTTATTAAGTCTTAATCCTTGCAAGGATTAAGTATGAGATGCCACAGAATGTCTTTGGTTTGTGTACAGATTCCTATGCAAATACATGTGCCATAAATAAAAAATTCCAACAAATTCTAATGTTATGAGCACTCACAGCTGATTGACATCTTAATACGTGCAGAAGATAAATTTAAGTAATATTACTTCAGGAACCATGGGGACTGTATGTGCTTATGGTTTGCAACCATTTTCGTTCTGTCTTATTGTACATCATGAGAGAATAAGAAGGGATGCAGTCTGTAATTAAAGACAAACAGATTTTGTTCCAAAAAAAAGAAAATTTATTGGGCTTTTTCTTCTTGGGCCTGTGGTGCAGATGGTTATAGACCACCAAATACAAGTTTTTTTGGTATGAGTTATTTATTGGCATGAGACTTCATAAATTTTACGAAGTTTCTTCTGTGGCTTAGTGAACGTGTTGTTTTCAACATGGGCATAGTTTGGAAAGAATAGCAGTACTCAGAATACTGATTTAAAAAAGCAAATCAAAAAGAAACATTAAATGAGTAAAATTGCTTGGTTGGTAAATAGAAAGTGAATAAAATTGGCTATTTATTTTTCTAGTCTGGAAATAGAGATATGGGTAAGTTCCAGATCAATTCCACAAGTGATAAAAGTGATAAACTTTTTACCTGTTCCACTCTTGACTGCTCTATTGGTGTAGAGGTCATCTGACAGATTATTTGCACAGAGTGTGGAAGAAGGTAAGCTTCTAATTCTTCAGCTTTCGGAGGACTCTACCTCATGTCATTACTTCAGCAGGGATTCTAGACTCCTAACTTGAGCACTATTTAATTTGTCTGCTGCTAAATGTATGAACAGTTCCCCAAATATTAAAACTTAACCATAAAATTAATCAGATATTAACGTATTAATTTCTGATACTTTTCCCAAAAAAATGCAACAGCTTGTAGTGTATTCCTTTTTATTACATGAGGCAAAGTCTGTCAGTCCATCTGATAGAATTTTAGAAAAATCTTTATAACAGCTTCTGTCTGCATTCAAGAGTTAGCAGAATTCTTTGAAAGTAAAAATTTAGAAAAAATCCTGCACTTTTGCAAATTCTAGAGTAGTATTTGGAGAATATTGCAACAACACCTGTAATTATGACTAGTACGATTCAAGAGTAATAGACTTAAATTTCTGTCAGAAAACTGCCAGCTTTCAGTTAAAAGAGAATATTGAGCTCTGATGGGTTTTGCATCAGTACTTAAAAATAGGACTCAAATGCATCTGAAATTTCAGGAAAGGAGAAGGTCTAAGATCATAATGACTTTAAATTTATTTTATATTTCCATATCTGATGGTTAGTTGCATCCAGTAAATTGTGAAAACCAATGGTAAAATAATTTTGTAAGGTACATAACTACTGATAATATTAAAGCTAAGCCGATATTTTCAGGGGAAAGCATAACTGTGACTTTGAATTTCTGTAGAATAGGTTATGATAATGGCACACTGTTAATACAGAGTACAGGTAGTTAGAGGATTTAAGTTTTCTGGTAAAATTAACAAAAGGGAAAGAAAGGAGAACTTAGAAGCCTCATTACTCAAAATTAATATCTAGAATCAGTGGATATATATGAACTTTTTAGAATGTATTAGAGATATTTTATTTTTCAGCTTATGAACACTAAAAAAAAAAATGAGAGAGAGATTATGGAAATGATGGTAATAACAGCAAAACAGCAAGTGAATTTTTGCTAGGATATAACAGACCTAAATTATCCAAACAAATACAGCCTCCCAAGTCTAATTGACCTCCAGAACTATCTGTAAGCTTCATACACCAAGAAAATACCCCAGACTACTAATCATGGTAACCAAGTTATCTTGATACATGATGCTTTCCATTCATATCATAATACACCTGCAAGCTTTCTTTAACTAGAAGAAACTTGGCTCCTGGATGCCTGATATTTTTTTCTACTCAAAACTTTCTCTTATTTTTATCACCAAGTTAGTGCAGACATGGGACAGTTAAGGTGTGTACTTTTGAGTAGAAACAGAAAAATTGGGAGTAGTTTATTAATTTTATCTAAGTAGTAGATACCATTAAATGGTTCTGGAACATGAATTGAAAACTTGAAATGTGTGCATTCCCTATCAGTTCAGGAATAACAAAATGTTGTTCATGTGCTAATATGTGCAGCTTATGTCCGACTACAATGTGCCAATCTGTCATCTTTCACTGATGTACAGTATGTAATTATGGATTGAATCGTCTAAAGTCTTAAAAAAAAAAAGCCACTAAAACTTGTGCTAGTTGCTGACACTCACTTGACAAATGTTATAAATAAAAAATTCTGGCAATCTGCAAGGAGATGTCTGTCTGAATTAACTTCACTAGTAGTTCTGAGTGCATTGATACCAACAGCAAAATTCCCTGCTGCACTCTATTTTGCTTTTCAATGAAAGGTAGGTTTGGTACACTGATATATAAGTTTGGTACATGGGTATATAAGCGCCTGGAGGTGCGACTGGAGCTGTATTATGTTCCATATGTAAAATGAGAGCCTTACTCTGCAGAGCTTACAAAAAAAAAAAAATTGAAACATAAGAGAGCTGATGGGAAACCAAATTCAGAAGTTAGTTCTGCACTGGATGTAAGCAAAGAGGATAAATAGAGCATCTGCTCTAGTCAGCAATGTGTGAGCTTCCTTTTGAAAACAAGTACTTTCATATAGGTGTGAGGAAACTTTTCTCACCCAAGTGCACAATTACTAGAAATCTATCTTCATTTAAATTATTAGCAATTAACTGTTTTCAAAAGCAGTTTTTGAAAAATTCTTTGCTTCAGTGGCACTTATCTATAGTCCTAAAGCCAATAGTTTCTGAGATAAGAATGGTCATTTAGTTTTTAAATGTTTTCTGATCCCTTCATGAATCTACTAGTGTAATCAAGTTGTCAAACTGAATTCATCCTTGTCTTCATTGGAGTTAGTTTTGAAGGAAAGTTTTGGAAAGCTACGTGGGTGGTCTAACAAGTGTTCAGACAGGGTGCATACTTTTCCACATTGTTTCAGTGGATGTATTGATTTCTAACTGCATACTGAGCTCTGACCAGTTCTGTAACTTTACTCACATGAAAGGAGAACTGTGATTTCCAATAAATATTTCTATGTATCACTGCTTGGCTGCCAGCATACGATCATAACTGGAAATCTCTTATTTATCCCCATACAAGTATTTTTTATTAACAACATCTAGTAAGAATTCTCTAGTAAGCGTTTTCTGTGGCTGCTCTGTTGTGTTGTGGTTTGGGGTTTTTTTTTTTGTTTTTTTTGTTTTTTTTTTTTTTCCTGAAGATTTTGTGGGCAAGCAAGATGAATGAAGGCCAAAATCTCTTTCTGCTTTACTGAGAGCCTATCCACAAAAATCTGTTGAAATGGAGAGAAGATAGAAACCACAGATTGTAATGATAAAGTAATACATAGGAAATTCAGATAGTGTAAAATGTCAAGTCTCTGCTTGCTCCATGCTGTTTCCCAAGAGATTCCCTTGAGCCATCCATCAGAGAGCTGGGGAGGATTAATGAGGCATTTGAGCTTTTAAAGGTACCACCTGTTCAGGACTGCCTAGAGCTGAGTTTTGGAGGCTTACAAGTTTCTTCTTTTCCTTTTAGAGGCAGAGGGTCAAAATGGGACAGAGGTAAGGATAGAATAGCTCCATTGGAAAGGACCTTCAGAAATTATCTAGCTCAAGATAAAATGAGGAGTATTTCCTTTGTGGAAGTATATGTGACTTCCTACAAAACAGTGTTATTGTGCCACTCCTTGATCCGTGAGCCTGAAAGCTGATTAGTAACTGCACCTTTGTAATAAACATCAACATATCTTTCCAGGCCATTGCTGTACTAAACAAGTTTGCAAGGCTCATCTAGAAAAAGAGTCTGTTTAAGCATTTTCCTTCCTTGTCTGGTCTGCTGGAGTTGAAAAATGTAATTTGCAGAGTGCTGCAGCTTCTTCTAGTAAACCAAATTAAATATTTAGTTTTTGATATACTCCTCAAGTCTACAGATCCCTTCATAAAGATTGTAGGTTTGCACAGCAAGCTTTCTTTCCTTAGTTACCTATGTTCTTGCAATCTTACAATTACCAGATGAGATTGAAATTGCTAAAAATGTCTCCCTGGGAAAACAAATGTTGTTCAGAAGCCTGGAGTCACATTTCCAGCTATGAAGTAACACTTCTCTTCCTTCTCTATCTATCAGCCCTTAGAGAGGCTTCCGCTCCCCTTAAAATTTAGCTGTAGTCTGAGGTGGGACAGACGTCTGCCAGCAACCCTTATGTCCCTTAGAACAGGGAGAACCCATCAATACTTGATGTGTAAGTGTGAAGCAAAAGTTAAATAAACAAGTTTACATAGATAGAAAAAAAGTTTCATCCTTCTAAACATTAGTCATTTGTACACACTGACAGGATAAAGCCGCTGAGATGTTGTTAGTGCTTCAGTCGGAAAAGTTATAACTGGCAAGCAGCTGTGTTTCACAGCTCGATCTGACAGCAGACTGCACCCAGCATCCTTGCCTGCTCCTCTGGCTCTTGGTTCCAGATCTGCACCTGTCTCCCATCCACAATGCACCAATTCTGCATCGTGCCACCTCAGCCATGTTTCTTGCTTAGTATTCCTATTCATTAATTCCCTGAGTGTCTTGTGCTGTAAACTCTCTGGTTTCCTGACATTTGTCTCTGACAAAATTTTTCCTTTGAACTCAGGTGGGCCTTTGATTTTTGGGCTTTCTAGCTTTTAGTTGTGCTTCCAGTGCCCTTTGGACAGGCCTGGAACAGCCTCATCTCCTGACAGTCCTGGATTTAGCTCAGCCTGACTTCAGGTCCTGACTCTAAGCCATCTAGCTCAGCGTTTTTAGTTGGACATACCTTCATACATGTGTGCCTGCACCTCTGACTGTGCTTTTTCTGTCAACAAGTGAGTATTCTGTGGTGATTTCAGGAAAATTATTTTTTAGTGTGATGCAGGACTATTGCGTTTTTCTGGAGATCTCAGGCTGTCTTCTGGAATTTCCCTGGGGCTGCTTTTCCAAACCTCTACACTACTTCAGCTCAAGCCTATTTTGCCCCTGCCTTGTTTTTCAAGCTGCCATAAGCTATTACTCCTGGCCACTTTGGGTTTGGATCCCTTAAAGCTCATGGAGCTGCCTCATCTCCACAGGACTCTGGAGGGATGTAGCCTTGCAGCTGACTCAGCACAGCCTGCATGTGGTTGGCATCCAAGTTATGCAAGCTGGGTGGGAGTTTGCTGTAGCAGAGCCTTGCCTGTTGTACTGTGTCCTCTGTTGCAGTGCTAGTTGGGTTAGCAGCTGCTATATGGCATTTGCTATTGCTTATGTTGTTTTATTGCTCTACTATCTTCCTATTTGTCTATTTATTTCAGCTTCACTGGTCACTATACAGTGATATTATGAACATATATGAGGCAGAAATTGTTTCAGATATCCATGTCTCACAGGTACCAAACTGAACATCCTGGGATGCTAGTCTGAGAATAAGTCTTCAGTGGTACATAGATGTAATAGCATGGATTTCTGTTGTAAGAGAAGTGATCAGGATAGCAGGAAGGCTTTGTAGTTCTGTACCCCGCCACTGGGGCATACTCTGCTGTTAATTGAAATACTGTGAAAACCATGATGTTTAACAAATTGAGTTTGATGTCCCAGTTTTTTTCATCTCCCGTTTGTTATCTGTCCTGTAAAGTTAAGCATAAAGTTCATAGGTGTCTTTGTGTAGGCCATTATTGTTTCTTGTGGCATGTAAATTTGCACCTGTCATGAACTGAAATTATCAGAATCTTGCAACTAGATTGCAAGACCATTTCACAACTAACTTTTCTCTAAGATGAACAGGAATCCTGTGGAATCCTTCTGAATTACAGTTTACGTTTGGCTCTCATATGTTCTTGCAGCATTGTACTTTTGTAATGGTAGGTATCTTACAAACTTAGCTAACATCTCTGTGGCATACATGTGATCTGCTACTAGCCTTAGGAATTCATCATTTTCTTGTTCAAAGAGAAACTTTTACTTCTGACCAGTACCCAACCAAATAAAATGAAGCACATTGGATTGGGATTCCTTGCAGTTAAAATACACACAGTTCTTTTACAGTTAACATAGTGATCTTTTTCCTTCCACTTTACAGAATGATAAAAGGAGAAAGTGTGTAAGTGTGTGTTTGTGGTTTTGATGTTCTGTCGAGTCTTTCCTTCAGTGTCCACGCAGAAGAGAGTCTCATATATTTAAATAATAGATTTAGGTGCAGCTAAGAGGTAGCATGATAGAAATGGATGTAGAAGCCTGAGTAACAGATGGCTTTGAGTAGGATGGGGGTTTCTAAAGGGCGCAGTTTAACATTTTATTCTCCAGAAACAATACCACATCCTGTTTGCAGATCAAATACGTTTATCTGGCCAGACTCATCCCATCTATAAAGCACTTGCTCCAAATAGAGTCAGGGCAGGGAATCTACGCATCCCCTAGTGGTACTTATTTTGTGAGTTTTGGCTATTAGAGTCTGGTTAGAAAAAGTCCAAAAGAACAGCTGTTCTCTGTGGTTTTTAACATTGCTTATTTAAATCCACATTTAAATGTTGTCTCTTCTTTTTAGTTCTGTCTGTTTGCAGTCAGTGTGTCAGACACGTTGAAAACTAAACATATAGCATATTTAATTTACTACTGTATTCATACAAAAGGACTTTGTTCATGGGTCTTGAAATGAATAACAAGTACATAGTCTGTGATTAGAGACAGAATTGCACGATCTGTTATTTAGTCATCAATTTCCTCCCCCCCACATAAAAATGAATGAAAAAAAAATAATAATAAGACATACATGTTGATAATGATAACGTTGATAATATCATTATCACTCTGTGTCCTGGAAGGTACTCAGTCTGTTGGGAAGTATACCTGGTAGAACTGCTAGCTGAGTCCTGGAAGCTGCCAAGGAGCTGAACCACTACTTTGGCATGATAGCACAGTCAAAATGAACAGTAACTGGCTAAGCAAGTGGAATGTTATGCCATGAAAGCCAAGGAACTAATTCCTAGATGAATAATGCTTCTTGGTGGGAATGGGTTGCTAGGTGCTGAGAGCATTCTCCTGCATTACCTTGTTTCATTTATCATGGCCTCATCAGTGACAGACGTGCAGTAAAATATTACTGACTATTCATTCTATTTAATGCTGGGCTTTCCTCATTTCTTTATTTTCCCTGCAAATATGACTTTCTCGCCAGTTAGTATGACTTGCAATTGATCTTATCACTACATTTTCACAACCACAGAGTCACAGAATCTCAAGAGATCACTGAGTCCAACCCCACTGCTAATGCAGGTACCCTCCGATAGGTCACACAGGTAGGCATCCAGATAGGTTTTTAATATCTCTATAGAAAGAGACTCCACAACTTCTCTGGGCAACCTGTTCCAGTGCTCTGCCATCCTTACTATAAAGAAGTTCTTGTGCATTTTAGTATGGAACTTCCTATGTTCAAGTTTTAGGCCATTACTCCTTGTCCTATTGCTACACATCACCAAGAAGAGCCTGGCCTCAACCAATTGCCTCCCACCTCCCTTTTAGATATTTTTAAATGTTAATCAGATCCCTTTTCAGTCTTTTTTTCTCCAGGCTGAACAGACCCAGGTTACTCAGCCTTATATAGGAGATGCTCCAGACCCTTTATCATCTTTCTGGTCCCCCGCTGGACTCCTTTGAGGAGATCCCTGTCCTTTTGAACTGGAAGGCTCAGAACTGAACACAGTAATCTAAATATGGCCTCAGGAGGGCAGAGTAGGGGGTAGGATATCCTCCCTCAACCTGCTAGCCACATTCTTTTTAACGGACTCTAGGATGCCATTGGTCCTCTTGGCCACAAGGGCATACTGCTGGCTCATGGCCAACCTGCTGTCAACCTCATGTCCTTCTCCACAGAGCTCCTCTCCAGCAGGTCATCCCCTCATCTGTAATAATTAATACAATTATTCCTTCCCAAGTGCAAGACTCTGCACTTGCTCTTGTTAAACCTTCCTCTTTGCCCAACTCTCCAGTCTGTCCAGATCATGTTGAATGGCCTTCAGATGTATCAGCCAATCCTCCCAATTTTGTATCATCAGTAAATTTGCTGAGGGTGAACTCTATCCCTTCATTCAGGTTGTTGATGAAGATGTTGAACAAGACTGGACCCAGAACACTGCTGCTTAAAGGCTTCCAACCAGACCCTGCACCACTGATGGTAACTCTCTGAGCTCTGCTAGTCAGTCAGTTCTCAATCCACCTCACTGTCCACTTATCTATTCCTCATCTTCTAAGCTTCTTACCAAGGATGCTGTGGGAGAAAGTGTCAGAAGCCTTGTTGAAGTCAAGGTACACAACATTCACTGCTCTCCCCCCATCTACCCAGCTAGCGATGACATCACAGAAGGCTATCAGGTTGGTCAAGCATGATTTCCCCTTGGTGAATCCATGTTGACTACTCCTGATAACCTTCTTCTCTTCTTGCTTGGAGATGACATCAAAAACAAATTGTTCCATTTCCTTTCCAGGAACAGAGGTGAGTTATTCTCTGACTTATTCTCACAGATGCTTTAATGAAGCCTACAAAAAACTGAGTCATGCAGAAATGAGGCATTCCTGCCTAGGAAAAGCACATCAGTAAAAAGAAAATCCTGGAAATCTGAGTTCTGATGCTGAATCTGGTGTTAACTACAAAGCAAAATACGTTGTTTTGGATTTGTTCATTTTTTTTTACTGTTTCATTGTCATTTTTGGTCAGTTAAGGAGATGTTTTCTTGACTAAAACTGTTATTGTCTTATTAATTGGAATATGTAAGTAGAAGTCTTCTTTCTAAGGAGATCAAAATCAAACCTAATAAAGGGTGGATTTCTTCACAACTGAAGTGCTATCAGGTAATGTATTGTGGAGGTTATCTACACATCTTAATGGAAAACTCAGCAAATCAGAAAGTGGTATGAAGCAGGCATAATAAAGAAGAAATAAATACACAAAAATTCCTTTTAAATGCAGTTCAGTTTAGGTCTGCATTGCGTTAGCAAGCTTTTGGTCTCAACCTATGCAGGCATCCTACTTTGCAAACCTTCAAAGGAAGAATATATTTGAGCAGTTCAATATATGGCTAAAACAAGTTTGCAAAGTTAATGCAGTGTGTTTTCTTGTGTATTTTCTCAGTGGCTCATGTAGTATTTAATCTCCTCCAGCATGTATTCCAGTTTTAGGCTGCATTTTCTATATATTGCTTACATTTCATTTCCAAAATGACATAGATTTTGCTTTTTTCTAATTAAAACACTCCACGTATTTTTATTCTCCTAACCTTTCATCCTTACAGTTTTCCAAAATGGATATTATCGCATAGCTTTCCTTTAATCTGTCTCCATACTAATTTTAATTACTGTGGGAGGAAGGGATTCTATCACGTTGCCAGGAACACCTTTACTTTTATGCATTGCCACTAAAATCTGAAGTACAATAGTAAACCTAAATTGATGTACTTTATAAAAATCAGGTTCTCACTAATTGTAATAGCATGGAATTTCACATAATGCATGCCAAACTGAGTTTAAAGGGTCACTTCACCGTGGTAAAGACCCGTGCGTGTATCTGTAAGATGGGACCAAATAAGTTGTTTCTAGTTCTACATAAAGATTTCATTTTCATATTGAAATGCTTTCCATTTCCTTGGAAGGTTAATTTTGTGTCTAATACTGTTTATAAAAGATTTAAGAGAAAAAAAGGAGCGTTCTGTTCTACTTAGTAAACACTGCATTTTTTCAGCCAGCATACTCTTCATGAGATGAAGATTGCAAATTTACAGATTATTTTGTTTAATTTTTCAAAACATTTTATTACTCTGCCCTAAATGGAGTAATATAGCTCTGTATGGAGTGTAATTGAGAGGAAAAAAAAAGTGTAATGTTCCTCACTGGG
The DNA here is from genome assembly GCF_987193195.1 of Phasianus colchicus. NCBI lineage: Eukaryota > Metazoa > Chordata > Aves > Galliformes > Phasianidae > Phasianus > Phasianus colchicus. The sequence goes on along the minus strand of NC_143437.1, from coordinate 12,708,865 downwards.
AGGTATTTAGGAGGTAATATGTCTTTAAGTGTCTCCGCCTCTGAGTCCACCCACTTCTTGATAGCTGCAGCAGTCTTGTTGACTCACAAAAGCTGTGTTCATACAATAGCCGACAATGAGCAGTGTTTTTCAGAGATTCTAAGACTACACCTTCTGCTATGCATTTTCCATTCTAGGTTGCTGGAACTGAAGGTGTATGGAAGAAGGAGTTTTAAGTTTCTCAGATATTGCAAAAGATAGTTCCTCCTCTCATCCTGGAAAATCCTGACAGACCAGTTGGATACCTTTCAGGCCTTAACTAAGGACTTTATCTGTTCATGCCACTGTCTTTTTTACTGTAGAAAGACCTGAGACACCCTTAAGAACTGAGAATCTGACTAATTTAAACAGATGGCTAATCCCAGTGCTGTCTGTAATGGACATCTACATCATCATCACCATCAGAAACAGAATAACGTCTTAAAAAGTGGAGTCTGTAAGAAAAATGGAATTACCAAAGGAGTTAAGGTAAGATTTGGCTACCTACTGTCTCAGTTCTGGAAATAGTTGCAACGTTGCTCGTTAAGGTAGTTTTATGAAGGTCTTGGTCTCCATTGCACAGGTGGTATGGCATTGGCTTGTGTGCTAACTGTTGTAATCTCAGGATGTGATACTGGATATTTTCTATCATCTTAAACTGCAGTAAAAATTGTGAGTGTTCATGCAACATATTTTATTGAGTAACTACTTTCTAGTTTGTATTAAGGACAACAATCTGAGAGGAAGTAGTTTCCTTTTAGATCTTAATCGATTCTGGAGTTGTCTATGCAATGTACGAATCACTAGTGGGAAGCTGAGTGTGTGTAGAGAGGTTTTCAAAGAGAGATTTATTGTTGTACAAATATAACCAAAAAAATGTAGGCAGGAGAAGCTGTCTTCCTGATATGTATGTTGCTGCATGGTTGGTTTAATACCTGCTTCACTGATGTCTGCTTTACAGCCTTGTACAGCTAAAAATCCAAGTCCCTTTTCTCAAGCTGTTTTCATTCAAACCAACACTTCTCATTTATGTGAGCATTTTGTAGAATAGTTGGTGTACAGCATCTCAAAGAACAAATCACAAAACCAAAGATATTCCTTTGCCAGAAGAGCCTAGTTCTTGAATGTTGTCTCTCTGCAGTACCTGTTCTGCTTGGGAATCTGTCTTAAAGCATCCCAATTCTGCATCTTGTTGTTGTCATTAATAGGAACTCCTGTCGTGACTAGGGAGAGGTTGGCTTTACAGCATGGTGTGATGGTGAAAGGCAAACGGAGAAGTTACTTCAGGAGCCTCAGTGCTCACCTGATTATCTCTGTTCAGAGCCTGTTGAAAGCTTTAGGCAAGAAGTGTGGCAAGGGCTTCACTATTTTACAAGTAAACTGCTATCCTATATCTTTTTTAAATGGAGCCCTCATGCACCTAGCACTGCTAATGAAGGCACGCCCAGTGTCAAGCTTTAATGATTGTCTGGCTTTAGGTGTCTCCCTCGGTATGGGTGTTTCCTGATCACTGGCTTGTGTAGGATGAGAAGAGCACAAAATCTTGTGCAATGATCCAAAAGGCCTTTCTTGGAATCTGCTTCCAGAAAGCTAATCTAGCTTCTATCTCTTAATGTTTCTATATTTTATTATTTGCCACTATGATGCCAGAAATCTTTGTTTTCGGTTTAACAAGAAAACTTCAAGGACTAAGGCATGTTACTCATTTTTTATTAAACTGCTATACAGTAGCAGTTTTTAAAGAAGTAAACTCAGGGGGAGGAGATTAATTAGGATTTTCTCCTTAATAGAAAAGACATGTCTGGAGAAGTAAAGAAGAATATTAGTAAGGCTGAGCAAAAAAGGAAAGAAAGACTGGGCTGAAAGGGAAGGCAATTAAGGAAATTCTAGTAGATGTACCTGCGGAATTAGTGAAGCTCTACGAGCACCATGTGGTTGGAAGGGAAGGGGAGAGGTGTGCTCGTGGCTGAGGAGGCAGAGTTTTAAGAAGTTCAGGAGAGTTGTCAAAGGCTGATCCGATAAAGTCTAGCACTGTGTTACAAATTACTTGCCGTTTCCTTCTCTTCCTGCTTCTAATACAGACTGGGAAAGAAGGAAACAATAACAGACAAGAGTCCTGTATGAAACAGGAATCTCACTCCCGGTAGGAATCTCCCCATTCCTGTCTGGTCTGTTTCCCCACCCCGACTGCCTCACCCTTTCGGTACTTATGCTTTATCCTATTTTACAGGAATAGATACTGTTCCTTCTTACCTGGTCTGTTTACATGGCTTACTGCTGAAGGTGTGCAACATCACACAGTCTTATGTTTGCAACACCCTGCTGAGGTGTACTCCTCCATTTACAGCTGGGATCTGAGGAGCAGCAAAAATGGTAGCTGGGAGCGCAGTTAAGCCTGTGCAGGAACCAGAGCCAGTTTTGTCATGGTTCCATTCTTCCTCTGTGTTGCTCTGATTTCCCCTAATACTGTGCCATGCACTCACACACATATATATTTTTACTGCCTATTTAGATTATTTCATCACTAAACAGTTCTAATAGGGTGGGAAATACAGTGCTAGGATATTCAGGCTAATGATACTGATTCTAGCACTTGAGACTTGTGGCAGTTTTTAACTCCTGGGCTTAGTTACAGTTACAGGTGTGTTACAGGTGTGTTATATTGCAAGTTGGAGAGACAGGTAGGTGTTCTGGTTTGACAAAGGATGGTGCTGAGGCTGCAGTAAAAGTAAAGGAGATAGCTACATAATAAAGATGAAGTGAAGCATCCTGCCAGAAGAGATGCTGTTGCTTTTGGGGAAAAGGCATGCTACTTTAGTGGAGAGGGACCACTTTGTTTGAACAGCTTCTGAGACTGTTTTAATATATATATTATTATATTTTAAATACAAGAAATATTATGGTACATTATGTATTATATATAATTTTTTTTTGTCTGATTGCTTTGGTTCTGGCTGGTAGCATTCACTGGAAGTTAGACTGCAGTTAGACCGAAGGATGAGAGGTAGACAGTGGGAAATATCTTCCATTTCACTTGTGCTTTTAGTCCAGAATCTGAAACCTGGTCTGGCATTATGTAAGGCGCAATTCAGTAGCTAACCTATTTTGTTATCTAACTGTAGTAGCCAGGGAAGGTCCAGCTGTAGTTTCTTCTGCTATTGTGTTTCTGTTTATTTTGGGTGTCAATTGTAGGGGACATTATATTTTAAAACTATAGGTATGTTTGATCCAATGGGAACTTTATTTTTTCTGTGATATGCACTCAACAATTCTATTTCTTTGATAGATCATTTCCTTGGGTGCCTTAAAAATCCTCCAAGATAGCATTAAGCTATTCATTAATTGTTTTGTTTTTTTTCCCGTTCTACACTAAGAATGCTGGGAAGAAATTTGCAGTGAACAGGCTACCATCTTCTTCAGGGATTTCAAACTATTCTGATTGCAGACAGGAGCCCAGGATAATGTCAAACTCAGAAAACCTCACTTATTTGATGGCCAGAAAACATGATGATCTCTGGCATGTGGGTGCTCTAAAATTCAGAGGCTGATTATATTTACCTTTTGTCCTCTGGGATCTGGTTCTCCTCCTAACCTTTTTACTCTTCTATTAATTCAGTACTATAGCAGCTATCCTCAGTCTCTTCAGTGTTTTTTCCTCCTATGCTTTTCTTCATCTCATTTCTGCACTACAGCGTAACTCACTCTCTAACAAAGATTTTGAAGAAAACATTGATTGTTTAAAAAAAAAAAACAAAAACACCAAACCATGAAAAGAATATGCCATGCAGCTGTTCTCATTGAATTCATTTTCTTGTATATTCTGAATGCCTCCTCTAGTTGTTCTCTGTGGTGTACTCTCACATATATATATTGCATTTACTTCATATGCTTTTTCAGTAATTAGTGTAACTGGAGCACTTTGGAAGCTCAGTATAAATATTAATGAGCCCTGTGGGGGAAAAAAAATAAACTGATTCCTGCAATTACTGTGGTACGATAAGACTTGTTAATAAGGGAAGAGAAAGGAGGGAGGGCTTAAGGATCAGGCAACAAATTTTCCAAGTTTGTAGCCTCAATTGTGCAACTGTACTGATCAGAATAGAACTTTTTTTTTTTCTTCCTGAAATATCTTTTACTGGTGCAGTTTGGGGTAAAAAAAAAAAAGAGACTTTATTGACCCCAACCTGGTTCACCTCCAACCCATAAACCTTTAAGAGCTGTTCATTTGTGCATGTACTGATGGAAAGCAGGATCCCCATAAGAGTTGTATAGCTGTAGTGACAGCAAGATGTTAAGAGTTGGTTTCCAGTCCGCCTTCCCTACCAATTATTTTACCTGTTGCTTCCGTGACACCATAGACATGAGCTCCTCATCCTCAGTTCCTGACTTCTCAGTTCCAAGCTTCAGAAATTTGTTGGTTTGCACCAGCACTCTCTGCCATTAATCACAGGTCTCAGATCCACACCCTTGTTTCTGTCATCTGCCTTGCTATGTGATGAGCTCAGTGCTTTGGAAGCAGGAAATGTTGAAGTCAATCTTCAGCAAGCTGAGATGTGACTAGTGTGTAAGCACATGTAACAGTAAAGGACTCTTGTAGCAATGATTTAAGTGTGTTGCATTAGATTTTAATACAAGTCTAGAGATTTTTTGCGTAGGGTAAATAAATTTTCAGTAGGACTGGAGTAAAAGTAATTAACTTTTGAAAGTTTAAGCCTTAGGAAAAACACTATGAATTTACTTGCTTTGGTTTGAGAGGCCTAGCAAGCAGAAAAACAAATGGTAGTTCAGTGGGAAAAATGAGCTTAAGGAAGACATCAGGTCTTTAAGGACAGCCTCTTCTTAACACAAGAGCAGTTCAGTCCTGTACTTATTAAATGTAAATGTATCAGGAGACTGGCTTAGCTAACCAGTTAACCTATGACTGAACTCTGGTGCAACAAGGCAATACAGAAGAGACTAAAGAAAAACAGGTTACAAAGGAGGACATCTTTGACATTCCTAACAGAATACAAATCTCACTTAGTGTTAATAATTGCAAAGGATATTAAGAGAAGCAAGAAGAGCTCCTACTGCTGCATTTCTAGTAAATAACTAAATGTTGAAAATGTGGTCCATTGCAGAATAGATTGGATGACTTATTGACAGCAGGTACAGATATGGCTGTACTGGTTTTTTAATGCTTTCTTTGTGTTGGTTTCCACTAACAAATTCTCTGAAGCCTGGAACCACAAGATTTGAGCAGGAGGGGAACTGCCAGTAATGGAAGATTGAATCATGGATCTCTTCAGAAATCTCAGACCATATAAGTGCGTGGAACCAGAAGGGTTGCATCCTAATATGTTAGCTGATGTTATACTAGAGTCTTACACTCTCATCTTTGAAAGGTCATGGATATAAAGAAGATCCCTGTTAACTTATGAAAGGCAAATGTTCCACCCAACTTCAAGATACGGATACTTTCCAGCAAATACTGTTTCTGGAGGTATAAAGGTGGTACTGACTGGGAACAGTAAGCGTGGATTTACAAAAAGTAAATGATAATTGGCTGACTGATGGTCTTCTATGATAAAGAGACTAGATCTGTGAATTAGAAGAGAGTGGAGGGTACCATCTACTTTGACTTTAGCAATATAGTTCTCATATCCTAGTTGGGACATTGCAGTCTTGGTGGCTAGACTAGCGTATGGATTAATAACTGGCTGGATCATTGGGCTTGAAGGCTAGTGATTAATGGTTCATACTTTGCCTGGAGGCTGGTTATTAGTTCTCAGGGGGCTGTTGTGGGAGCTGTCAAGAAACTGGAGAAAGAAAACAGAATACCTGCTCACCAACTTTGTGGACAACGCTAGGCTGGGAAGACCAGACAATATACTTGAGAACAAGGCCATCAGTCGGAGAGATTTAGGCAGACCAGAGGGATATGTCAGCAGAAGCATCCAGTATTTCAGCAGGTACAAATGCAAAGCTGCATTGCATTGATACAAGCTACAGACTTGAATGACATTGGAACAATTTTGCCCAAAAGGGTCTGTGAATCTTGACAGACAGCTCACTACATACGAACCAGCAGGGCAGCCTGACAGATGAAGACTATCAGCATCTTGGGTTGTGTTAACAGGAGTGTTGCTGGTATATTGATCCACTTTTACCTGACAATTTTTAGAAGACATCTAGGATGCTTCAGTCAGCTTTGGGCCCACTGACACTGGAAAGAATCTTGCACCCAAGTCATGGCAATCTCCACTATCATTACAAACTGAGAGATGTAAGGATAGAGTGCAGCCCTGCTGAAAAGGACTTGGGGTCCTGGACTGGTGGATGGTAAGCTGGACATGAACCAGCAGCATTCCCTCACAACACAGAAAGCCAACCGTATCCTGGGCTGCATCAAAAGAAGTGTGGCCAGCAGGGCAAGGGAGGTGAACCTGCTCCTCTACTCTGTGCTGGTGAGACCTCACCTGATGTACTGCATCCAGATGTGGAGGAGGGATGTGGACCTGTTGGAGCATGTCCAGAAGAGGACCACGAAAATGATCTAAGGGATGACCACGAAAATGATCTAAGGGATGGAACACCTCCGCTGTGAGGACAGGGTGAGACAGCTAGGGCTGTTCAGCCTGGAGATGAGAAGGCTCCAAGGAGATCTGAGAGCAGCCTTTCAGTACCTAAAGGGAGGCTTTAAGAAAGAAGGGGGACAGACTCTTTAGCGGACTCTTTGGGTCTGTTGTTTAAAGACAAGGGGAAATAGTTTCAAACTAAAAGAGAGGAGATTTAGATTGAATATAAAGAAGGTTTATTTACAATAAGGGCAGTGAGGCACAGGAACGGGTTGCCCAGAGAGGTGGTAGATGCCCTGTCCTTGGAGACATTCAGAGTCAGGCTGGACAGGGCTCTGAGCAAGCTGATTTAGCCACATATGTCGCTGTTCTTTGTAGGGTAGTTGGACTAGATGGGCTTTAAGGGTCCTTTCTGACTGATACAATTCTATGATTCTAAGATGGAGTGGCTCTAGCAGTGAGCCACCAAGGATGGGCAGGGAGCTGGAGCATCTGCCTGGTGAGGAGTGGCTGTGGGATCTGAGTAAGGCTTTTTACTGAAGTGCACAGGAGGCGAAAAAGAGACAGTGGCTGTTGAAATAGGAGAAGTTTCACATATGAAGAGAAGAAAAATTCAAGTTGCAAGTAACAGCTCTGAAACAGGCTGCTCTGGAACCTGCAGCACGAGGCTTTCCAGACCTAGGTGGGCAAATCTCTGAGCAAATTCCTGCTAGGAATTTGATACTGATACTGTCCTGCCTTTGAACAGGAGGTTTGGACCAGAGACTTGCTGACTCATCCAGCCTAAGTGGGTCTGTGATCCCATAGTATAAGTAGGAAGCATTTCTCTGGTGATAAGGTTGGACAGAATTGTTACAGAAGCCCACTTGGGTTCTTGTGGTTAACTGCTTGGTGAGATAGCTATATATATTGGTTTACATGCTTCTGCATTCTGGAAAATCACTTTTCACTGTCAAGTGTCAGAGGACCTATCCACATTTTTAAAAAAAAAAAAAAAAGGTCAGAAAATCTCAATTTGTTTCACTGGTGCCATGCACAACACTACTGGAATTTTAGTCTACTTTTTTAAAATAAGTTTTGCCAAAATAGTGGTTTTTTAGAGGGTAACAGTTTGTCCAGCATTAATGATGATCTCAAAATTATGGCTAAAATCTCAACCCTTCTGCTTAATGTCAAGTCTTTCCTTCAAAGAACAAAGGAGTTGAACTTGCTTAGTAATTTCACCTAGATGGTGATTGTGCACCCTTTTATTTTTCTGACTGTTTAAAATAATGCCTTATCACTGTCTCCTTAATCATTGTGATACACTTATTCTGGAAAATGCTGTGTATTCTCCCTGAACTCCTTTCTCACTCCATATGTATTAAACTCCTAATTATATCTACATCTTAGATAAAAGACTACATTTTTTCACAGGAGCTTACTCTTGCTCATTAGAGTAATTTACTAATTAAGTTAAAAATAAAAATAAAGTCGTGAAGTGGCCAGTCCCGTTTCCTGCCTACTAATACCAATCCAGCATAGAGATTACTTACCTTTGGAAGTTGTAAGCAGCAATATAGCTTTCAGAAAAGGTAAAGTAATACATATTTTTCTACGTACTTTCTTAACAAGGGATGTAGCTGGCTGCATTTCATTGCAGAAGCAGTTCATGAGTATAATGAGCAGAATGATAAGGTAATGGTTGCTTAGGAATTGTTTAGGTCTGTATAAAACCTAACTTAAGCCAGAATATGGTTAACATCATGTTGCTTCTCACAGCTTGCTGTTTGCAAATGTGCAGTGGCGATTCAAATCCTGTTTTATATGGTACTAGACACTGTAAAGAGCCCTTAATTTATCATGCTATGCAGATCTGTTTCTGCTGCCAACAAAAGTATGAACTCTCTTAAAGATTTTTATTTTTTAATTTATTTCTAAACAAAATTAGCATTTGTTGTGGTGAGACTGTAGCACTGAGCAACTGAACAGGAAATTAAATTTCCCTACAGTGACCCTTGGTACAGCCATATAATTCCTACTGTTCCTGGCTGCTAATTTTTCCACAGAAAAAAACCACTTTTTTAATACAACCAAACCAGAAGTTCTATGAGGCCATTGTCTGAGAGAGTTGTCTTTGCAGGATGGATGTTGAGTTGGGAACCAAAACGGAGTTCAAGGAGCAGAGCGGGCAGTATTGTGTGCCAGACTACAGATAAACAGAATTTCACACTTTGGGATATGTTAATTCAGATATCTGAAGCACTTAGCAAGATCTCTTTGGTATGAAATTTCGAGGTGAAGGGCTGAATTCCCAGGGCAGAAAATACCTACGTGCACGTATGTCTTCAGCACAAGGTAATGCATAACCTTCTCTGGCCTGGTGGCTTTCTCCCTTCCCTGCTCATAGAAGGAAGTTCAACACGAATCTGAGAGTGACCCGTATCTCTCTAAGTATTTTGAATTCTTGAGAAAGCGTCTTGTGTAGATGTAGCACAGCAGAGCTTAGTATGTTCTGATCATCTCAGTCATTTTGGAAATCATTCAACTGTAGCCTTCCTTTTGTATGGCCAAATGCATTTTTTGGCATGTGCTGTGTTATTTCCCCCATCTTCCATAAATATCTATTTCCACCCTTCTCAGCCTACCAAGAAGTGAAGATTCATTCACTGAGCAACAGGAATATGGAAAGATTCATCTGTGGTGAGGAGCTAAGACTTGGAGTCTTTTTAGCTGACAACACGTTGCATTCTGCTTTCTCCAAGAGCTTCCATTAGAATTTCTGCTTTCCTATCACTGCTGATGGTTAATGTGGTCTTCAGGGCTGGCATACAGCCATCTGTGACTTACGTGTCAACTTGGCTGCTCTTCAATTCACAAAACTGTTGACCTACACTTGGAATCACAACTGCCATTTGTACATTCCTGAGCTTGGGGTTGTTCTGCAAGAGAGTACCTCAGTCTGTCTGCATATTCAAATTTCCATCTTTTCCTTGTGCCCCCTCAAAACTCAGGGCTCATCTGAAAGTAACGTTTCTCTTTCTGTGGCCCCTGTAGGTTGCACTTCTTGAAGGTAGAGGTAGCTGCTGGTTGTGCATGGTATTGTGGCGGAGATCTGTATAGATCCACTGCTGGAGACAGCAGAATACAGTTAGAGTTGTCAGCAGCCACGTGTCAGTGATTTTAGTGATTGAGATAGGGAATATAACCTGAGAAATAAATTCCAGATTGTCTGTGACTGCCAGTTTTTATCTCATTGTCAGCTGCTCTCAAAGAGAATCCCAGTGCTGTGATCTGATCAAACATATCTGCTGCTCAGGCCATTTACTGATCAGCCTCATTTCTAGAGCTGCAGGCACAACACAGATCGCAGCACCAAACAGTGAAAGAACTCACAGGCACAGCGCAGTGAGGGAGCTTTTGTTGAAGGGATATTATGATCCAAGAAAGCATTTCAAAAATCAATGCATTTTCTTTCTTAGCTTTTTAAATTATTATTCATATTCAATTAATATGAGCTTTTGAATTCTGGCAATCGCTTGACACCAGGCATGCTCAAAGGGCACATTTTACTTCTGCACAAATCTATTTGTCTGCATATCTGTTGATGTTGTATCTTCCTAATACAAGGCATCACTCTTTTGTGTTGTCACTGTACAATTTTTCCTTGCGTCACTGTTATATAAACAGTTTTTTGTTCTGCGTGTGTGGGTGGTCTGGGATTGTCTGGGAGTGTTAAAACCCATAGGAGAAATCTTGTTGGTTTTGTAGTTTTGTTTTCATTGTGAAGAAAACAAAACAGTGATTTGATGCAATCACCAACACTTTTTCTCTCTTCTAATCACAGTCCTCCCCCACCTGTAAGCCACCATGTTCAATTGCATGTGGAAAGCATTAGGTTATATAAGAGCCAATAGTGGACTTTTTATAAGCCTTTAAGTATTGGATTGGTGTATCTGTGATTATATCAGGAGCATTAGAAAGTAGATTCTATTGTGTGTGTGTTACAGTCCTGTGCAATCCCAAGTTGAGAAATGTAAAATTACTTTATCAAATAATGTATGAAGTAAGTCACGTGGGTGGAACTTATCTGTCAGTTGGTTTTGATTTTAAATGTTTCTTAACAGTGTTTCTTCAAGCTAAACTCAGAACCCTTGATTCCAGTGTCTGATTCGTATTCATAACCAAGCAGGAGTAAATAAAGATTTCAAAACAAATACAATATCTTAGCAAAATATGCAACTTTTAAAGAAAAAAAATAATGTTCATTTCATCCCATGACAACATCATGGTTTTATGAGAGACGGTTATACTATTTTATGTACCCTAAGCCTAACTGTTCTTAAAATATTCATGTAGATTTTAAAGGTATGGATAGTTTATCAATTTTGTCTGTGTTAATTTTGAGATGCATGTGAATTGAATGATACGTAAACATGCAGTGGTGTGAAACGTAGGATATGCTGTGTGCATATCCAGACAGTTTAGCAATATAATTATGTGCCAATTTTCTGTTTTGAGACAGGAGACATGTGCTTTGGGAACTGAATTTTTAAGAAAATTCAGTTTTATCTTGGGATGAAATTTTTGTATGAGGAGAAGTGTAGCTGCATCCCTGAGAAGGCATTAACTGGCCATCTCTTATGCCTTGTTCAGTAGTGAGCTACAAACATAAAATTCTACCAAAGAGTACTGTCTTTAGCCTGGTGATGCAGGACTAAAAAGGTCTACAAGAAAGTAATCTTGTGTTTGTTTGTTTTGTCTGTAGTAAGCATGGATAGATGAGCAGACTGGCCCCAAAGTCTTGGTCTTTGGGCGTTGGTATTCAGCATAGAAAGCTAGCAGAGGACTTATTAAAGCACCACTTATCAGCATTAAGTGATGTCTACAGGATCCTTTCATCTCTCTCTGTTTGCGTAGTATTCTCAAGTGTGCAAGTTGACCTATCTGTTTCCAGCACCTTTTCTCTGTACTTTGTCAGTGACTTGGCTCTGCCTAAATTTTTCTCCTGACAAAGGAAACCTCTTCTGTTTTCTGTCTTACTGTTTAAAAGAAGCCCTGGCATCACCTTTTTGATTTGGGAAGGAAATCACTGTGGCTTTTCCATTAGAGATCCATCTCTGGTGGCTTTTCCAAAGTGGAAGTTACTGAACTCTTTGCTAGTAATGAACAAGACCATACAACCAAGCATAATGGATCAAAAATTTAGCTCTGTCTGCTTATATCTCCCCCCAGCCTTATCCAAGATACCAATTAACTTATACTTTTGAAAATATTAATGTTAACATGTCCATGTTAGAACAGTGTGATTAAATTAAGCAAATGATAGTAAAAAACAGCTTTGCTCCTCAGGAGGTGGAAAATATTCTAAAGCTTGCAGAGAGATAAGGTATTATTCATAGGTGTTTTTTTTGTTTTTTGTTTTTTTTTGTATCTGTGATTCAGCATAGTTGGAAACCTTTTTAAAACTCTTGCATATGTGCTGAGAATTATGTATTGGTTTTGTTCTGTGTGTGTGTATAGGTCAAGTAAAGCTTATGTTTTCATTTATTCAGTTGTTAGCAGAAACTTTGGCTTTTTTGGCTGTTATGCTGTGTACCTGATGAGAAACAGTGTTGCAATCCTATCATTTTGTTAAAGAAATATTAATGTTTAGAGAAAACAGTTTCAATGACAAGTTATTCAGATTTTTGAAACATAGATGTGCTTATTTAAATTCCCTGCTGAATTGGTGTCAAAATTTTATGTGACTGGGGAAAAAGAGTGTTGTATGAGGGGGAAAAATGTAAAATGAAAAATATAAAGTTATCTATGCAGTTGTGCTGAAAGTCAGTAATCTGAGTTTATATGGGCCTGACTTTCTACAGAAACAAGACACACAGTGATAGCAGCTATCTGTCAGCTCCTTAACAACTTGTGAACTTGTCAGCCATTTTCATTATGATTTGACAAAGCTTCTTTCTTAAAGTAGGCAGCTGGGTAAAGGAAGAAAGGCCCTGCAAATTCCTTGTTTAAAAAGAATCTGCTGGGCGAACTCATCCCTCCTGTTCACTGGAGAATTTCTAGTAGAAGAGAGATTTGATCTGTGTCCCAAATAAGAGGAAGTTTCCATCTGTGAGTTGCTCTATATTTGGTAGCAAAGTCAGTCAACAAGAGATGCAAAGAAAGCAAGAATTTATTATTCCCTGAATTCGTGGAGCTCTGTTTACTTATGCTCTAACTCATTTCTGCATGGCAAATATTGAATTTCTGTGGAATTTATTTAGACTGTAAATTTTCTGAGATAAAGACTGTATTTTCTGTTCTTCTCTTGTAAAATAGTTTGTACATATAGGAACAGTATTTATTAAGTGTGCTTTCAGTCACATTCACACAGGATTTTCACCAGCCTTCTCAATTTACCAGTGATTTGTCATCAGTGTTGTGTAAAGCTGTTTACCTACTTACTGCTCTGGTTGTCTTGGTTAAGCCAGGATAGAAAAGTATAGCTTGGTCTCATTTCTTGTAGGACGTTTATTTTCTAGCAGTCTACCTACAGAAATTTGAGTTTAAATTAAATATATTCTATTTTATCGATTGATTTGTTGCAATTCAGTTCTGCATTAGTTCTTCATCTTTAGAGGAGACTGGTCTGAAGGTAAGCAGATTCCAAGTCATCACTGTCATCTGGCTGGTGCCTACACATTTCACTAAGACTGCATGATTTCAGTTTACCTCCTGTTGATCACATATTGCACCTGTTCAGTGGTGGCGTTCTAGTGAGAGACGTGTTTTGAGACAGAACAGAAAGACAGAAACATAACGAATGCAAACCTCTCACCTTGTGGCCAGTAGTGTCTGTTAGCTCAGGCAGAAAATTGGTGTTAGGCATTTTATAGTGTCTTGTCTACTTCTCTGAGGTGTGGGGGATTGTAATTAGAAGATTTTTTTTTCAGAATAGAAAAAGTAAAATCACTTGAATAGTGTGAAAAGCCTATTAAGGAGCTTACAACCAGATACACAAGAAAGGCTTCTGCTTTAAAAACACAATCTGAAAGATGGTTTAAGGTTCTTGTGCTTTCTTGATATTTTGGCTGATGATTTGTTGGGAAAACAAATCAAAATATCTCAGCATTCTGGCACTTCTCAGTAGGTAACCACCATGGCTGACTGAGTAAATTGTTTGCAAACTACACTGTTCGCTGCTTCTTCCTATCTTGCTTTTGTTCAAATTTTACATCTTCATGGCTTGTGGCTGACATTTAAAGGCTGCGTTTTGTGAGTATTGCACAGAGCATTGCATTCTTGGCTGTGTTATGCCCACTTCTCTGCTTGGACCAAAAAAAGCATCAATTTACTGCAGCATTTGCTCAGGTTTTGCAATGATTATTGCAAAGGTATGAGAGATGGCAATCTGTAGTGCAGGCAATCATGTTTGCCAAACATATTTTCTTGGAATAGGAAACATATTTACATATCAGATCATGATGATAGTGAGAGTTACAAAGTCTGGTGATAAATCTTCTGGCATAATTTCTTAAAACTCATAATAGAAGCAAAGCACATGAACCAGTTTTACTTTGTAGGCTGCTGGGCAATGAGCTTTTTTTCTTAGCCTGATACAACACAACAGCTAGTGTCTTGTTTCTTTATTAGCCTCATTCAGCCACAGTTAAAACAAGCAGTCACACCTGAGTTTTGTTTGTTCTGGCAGATCATTGCAAAATGGAACAAGAGTTTTTGATTTCTGATTATTTTTCAGTCCATATCATTCAATGTGTAAGATTTAATACAGCTCCTAAGCAACAATATTCCAGCAGTTTAGTGAGTAATAATGCTTCCAGGGCTTTGAAATATTCTTTATTTTGAAAATAGGGTTGAATCTTGAAAAGAAGGTGAAACCACACACATGCAAGGTATTGGAAGAATGTTCCTAAAGCTACCAGAAGTATGTCTTATGTATGGATACTGGTAACTTTTGGAATAGGAGAAATAAGCTGCATTATCTAATTTATTTAGTATTGATTAGTTAGCATATTCAGATTACATACAAAGTTGTCTAGATTGTAAGGCAGGCAGGTTACAATTACAAATAGTTTGGTTTACATCCCACTTTCACATCTGTTATGAGAAAAGCATGCTTATGAGAAAGAAATACCTACCTGGTAGAATATCTAAGAATTAGGGAGGTATGTTATGGGCAAGGAATCATGTGAAGATAAAAACAGAAACTTTTGTAACGTCTCACTTTTAACTCGAGGTCAGTAAGACCTGTGTTAGTGCAAGGGATAAAGAGCACTCTCACAGGTGAAAATTGTCCAGGCAGGGTGGAAATGGGGGTGGTGAGATAAAGCAGTGGTTGAACTGGAGAGTCTAGCTTGGTTGTTCCGAGGAGCGAGCTGTGTTCAGTGGTGCAGTAGTGCTCAGCTGGAGCGAGGTGGAGCTGCTCAAGGCAGAACATGCACCCTGAGAACTAGGTCAGGGGTGTGCCGAGCTTGCCAGGGTGCCGGTATAGCTAGAGGCTACAGAGGGAAAGCCAAGAGGAGGTGAAAGGTAGATGGGTTGAGCCTATGGCTGGTGATCTCAGGATGAAGGCAAGGAAGAGAGGGGAAGGAATGGCGCAAGGACAGGAAGATGTAGGTCAGTGAGCAGCTGCAGTCTCAAAAGGGGGAGGTGATTTTTTTCTTTCCTTTTTGCAAATAGCAAAGAAATAGTACTACTGGACAGACACAAAAAATAGCTATAGAAACATAAATTATTTGACAGCCAGCATTTATATTGACTAACATGTAATACTCTGAAATGAAATGCTTCAGTGTTGACTGAACATTTTTATCAGAGCATGAGTTGTAATAAAAGAAGCTGTGCTTGCCGCAGCTGCCACAGCCAGCTTTTAACCATGCTGCCATTCTAGGACAGTTCCAGAATAACCTTGTAACTTTTTGCAACACCTTTGTTCTGATCTGTCCAGGCTAAACATACTATAATCTTTTTTGTATATGTTCTTTAAGGAAATATTTCAATTTTACAATTTTCTTTCCAAATCCAAAGTTGAGCATCGGGCTTGTAGGCAGACGGGGTCACCTCTGCAGGATGTCTCTTAAGATAGCAGAAGCAGATTTGAGGACTGTACGGAGAGGGGAAGGTAGGAGAAACTGGTATGGATCTTAGGAAATGAGAATAGGCTTGCGGTTTTTCATGTATTAGTCTTCCACATTCTACTGCTGAGATTTGAAACACAGAAAAAGTTGGTAACATTCAGCTCTCATTCACTGCACAGGCTGGTGGACATAGATGGAATGTGGAAATAGTTGAGTCCTGCTTTGCAAACTAAGCGGCCAGATTTTTCTAATGACTCCCACTAAAATGAAAATCTTTCGAAATCTTGTGGTCTGTGATCCTTTCTCCTGGCAGCACAGGAATGTTCACGTTCAAATGTTTTTCGTTCTTGTCATGACTTCACCATTCCAGAGTTTGTGTGCTGTCCTAATGCAAATAATCTGCATTTTGTGGTGAACCTGAGCAAGAGTGAAGATTTGATGCTTCCATTCCAGTCAAGACAAACATCATAATCTGAACCTTAGGGAAAACTATACTTTTATTTTCTGTACCTTCTATTTCCCCTATATCTTCAGTAACCATTGAACTGTTTCACAGCTGTTTTGAGTTGTCTAGCTGTAGTGTAGAACACAATCATGCTACTTACAAGCAATTTAGGCATATGGCGAGTAGGTACAGCCTAGCCTACCTTTAGGGCAATGTGTCTATGATAGAGTCCCAGTTTGGAAACGTCTTTTTTTTTTTTTCCGTGTTTTTTTGTTTGTTTTTGAAAAAAGCGACTAATCTTTTTTGTTAATTAACAAATAACTGAGGATATTGGATTTTACCTCCATATTTTGTGTTACAGAGATTCTTTGAAAGTGGAGCTACATGTACTGAGCACTTAGCTTGTATTTAGAGTGGCTGAACCACCTTCACCCTCTTTCCTTCCAATTGGAAAAAAAAAAATGCATTTCTCTTTTAACTTGACTTCAATTTGGAACCTTAAAAGACATAGAGGGTTAGACTGTAACACTGAATGTGGGTATAAACTGCCAGCTTCTTCTTTGTGGATGCCAGCAAGACTCAAGCCAGACCACTACTGTTAGTGAACAAAGCCTGATTATAGAGCCACCGCCTCTCACAGAGGCAAGACACTGCTCAAGTGTCCTAGGAAGAAGTCAGCAGACCTGCTGCAAGCCAGGAGCCTCATGTCACAGAGGCAAGATAAGGAGTATAGCTTGGCTGGAGAAGGCTATGTGATCTCCTGCCAACCTGGTTCACTGCTAGTTGAAACAAAGATTAAGAGACATCCTTGGAAACATCAGGTTCTCTTACGACTGAGGAAATTATTTAAAAAGGTAACTCAAACTATTTACCTTGTTTAGTCTTTGGATCTTTAAGTTCTGTTTTTCCAGACGAAAGATTTGTCCTTTTTAGAAGGTTTTGTGCTTGCACCCCCCCCTCTGTTTCCTTAGCGTTCAGCTGTGCATTCTTGGAAGCTCACAGTGCTCCACTGGTAGACACAAAATTCTGCCTTTTAGGTCCTTGCTGATGGGAAACTCTAACTGGGTTTTTACTTTCCTCTTACTGAGTTTTCTTTTTTCCTGCAGATCATGTTCATCTCTGCCATTTTCCAAACAAAACCATGTTCAAGGAAAGGTTTATTCATCTTCTGTGTGAAGTTTTATTTTGGCTTATGTTCGTGCTTATTCTGCACATGTTTAAACAACTGTTTTTCTTTTGTTTAGTTGTTGTTTTTCTGAACTGTTAAAATCTTTGCATTTTAGTGGACTTTAGTAATGCATTTATTTCAGAGAGAGAGGCTTCCTTTTCAGGTTTTGTTGCCAATTATCATATTTGAGAAAGAAGATTATTATAGAATCACAGAATGGTTTGATTTAGAAGGAATCTTAAAGACCATTGAGTTCCAAACTCACTGCTATGGGCAGGGACAACTTCCAGTAAACCAGATTGCAAAGGTCCAACCTGGCCTTGAACACTTTTAAGGATGGCTGGACATTTTGCTCTGGTGCTTCGCCATCGTCACAGTAAAGAATTCCTTCCTAATGCTTGGTCTAAATTTACCCTCTTTTAGTTTAAAGTTGTTACCCCTCTGTTTCAGCTCTGCTCTTTACAAATTGGCATTGTTTTCTTAAGACTTGACTGTTTTTTCTTTACTCCTTTTATTAAACATTCCTATACAGTTACACTCTTTTTCTGAGTTCAGTAGTGCTTTCCCAAAATCTGTTATTCTGCTGTTCCATTCTCTGCTTTTCATAAGTCCCCTGATTTCTACCATTTTGTGGTGTTATGATCAGTAAAAATAAAAACTTAGAGCTAAGGCACCCCAGTATCTACTGAAACTATTTCCAAGATGTAGTAATTATTTTTTCATTTGCCCTACAGAAAAAGGAGAAGAAATAATATCAGGGGTAAGAAAGAAATGATTGTGAAGTATCCACAACTGTTTTTTTTTTTTTTTTTTTCCCATGAATGATGGAAATAAAGAAGCCTGATTTCATCTTGTGTGTCCAGAATCTTCTACCAGAACATCCCAATTTGACTTCCATATCTCTCACTTGCCAGATGGGCAAGAGAAAATTAAGGTTAGATTTATCTGAAGATTTCAGAGAAGTTCCCTTCTCTGAAGCCTCAGTTCTTCACCAAATTTCATTAAAATTGGTCTACAATCTCAAAAGCTGTTAGAGGGTACTTGCAAATAGAGAAATATTTAACATAAACCCCACTTGTTTCTTAGAAAACAAGTTAAAATTGTTCATTTCCAAAAGCAAATTCAAATTGATTTTCGGTGCTTGCTATGGGTTTGAAAACGTGTCTTTGAATCAAACAAATCATACTTCTGTCATCCATTTCTTGCAATATGTTTAGACCTGATTTTTTGTATTTTGAATTTCCGGTATTCTTTTTTTTCCTAATCCTTCTCTTTTCATCCAAGAACCACAGCTCCCAGGTGTTTGCCTCTGGGTAGATGTGTATCTGCTAATGACAATTAGTACAATGTGTTGGGTTGAGGACTTCTGTTGTTGTCTTTGTCTAGGTAGACTACTGTAAAACCTGAAGACAGGATTTAGGAATAATTTCTGCAAATACATTGAATAGCAGAGGTTAGTTCAGATAAGAGAATGGAAGCCGTTCTGATCTTCAGTGTAAGGACTTGCGTGATTAATGTAACAGCTTATAAAGAGTATTTTATTATGTAATGTACTGAAAGTAATCATGCATGTTTTATTTCTAGATTTTTTAAATTAATTTTTGAGTAATTGAAGTACAGTACATTTCACTATAAGCTCTAAGATTGAATTAGCTAATGTAATAACAGTTAATGAACATAATTACAATTAAGTAGATATTAAGAAGTTACCAAGTTCTAGATCATCTTAGCCAATTGTACAATTGAAATCAGTGGGTATAGAATGCCTCTTGGAGGACTTACTGTGCCATCTCTGGGATCTGTGAATCTCACAATTGTTTTGGTTGGGACTCCTAAAGGACATCTACTTCAGCTCCTCTGCAGTGAACGGGGACATCTACAGCTCGATCAGCTTGCTCAGAGCCCCATCCAGCCTGACCTTTAATATCTCCAGGGACAGGGCATCCACCACCTCTCTGGGAAACCTGTGTCAGCAATTCTCCACTCTTATTGTTAAAAAAAAAAAAAAGAAAAAAAAAATCATTATATCCAGTCTAAATCTCCCCTCTTCTAGTTTGACACCATTTCCCCTTGTTCTGTCACAACAGACCTTGTTAGGAGTCTGTCCTCTTTCTTATTATAGCCCCCATTTAGATATTGAAATGCCTCTGCTAGGTCTCCCTGGAGTCTTTTCTTCTCCAGGCTAAATAGTGCCAGGGTCCTGTGAGTTCCTCAAAGATACAGAAATGGGCATAATCATAACAGATTTAAATCTCCTTTACTTGATATTTTCCATAAAAAAGTATGTGTACAGCTAGAGGAAGATGTTACTGTTTGTGAAGAATAAAAAAATAATTATTATCTATTAAAACACACATCTTTTCTGCATTAGGACCCGTGTAAAAGAAATGAGACTGTATTTGTCCTTTAAACGGATTCTACAGAATCTTTTTTTAAGATTTTCATTTAGACTCCTTGCATGATTATCTTGTAACACTTATTACTCATCTGTGTAATTGCTTACCTTCTAATATTTAGCAATCTAACTGAGCTCTCCAGTATGTAACTATGGTATGAGTACCTTACAAGAAGGTGCAAGTGAAGGATTTGCTGTGCTATATTTCTTCTTATTACTCTTACGCTGTGATCAGTGGGATTTAAACATAGTGCTAATGTAAATCCCATAGTACTTTCCTTAGTTATGTTTAAAAATAAAGTTGCAAATCCCATTAGCAAGTTGACATGTCTCCTAAGTATACTTTATTCTACGGAGTGTTGTACATAGTCTACTGAAATATTTATTTCCATTTGTTGTAGTGAGAGTTATTATAGCGTATTACCTTCATATATTAGTCAAGGATTTCTTCTTGTAGTCTCGAAATCAACATATGAAGAACTTGTGTAATCTTCCCATAAACGTACTGGTTTTTTGCTATATTGATTACAGTTTCGATCCCGATCTTTATGCAATAATACTCAAGTATTTGATCACTTTCTAGATTTCTTGATATTTAGTCTTGAAACCTCTAAGAAAAACCATCAGTACTTTGGGATGTGTTATGATGTATAGTAGCCCATTGAGATTTTTTTTTTTTCAGAAATGTTCTGCTTTGAGTTTGTTAGCACTGAATTTTCACCTGCAGTTTCTCTTTGGTGTTCTTCACAATATTTTCAAGTATTGGCTAATTAAAGTTAGACTTTTTCCTGTATATTAGTCTGTCCTCCACATCTGGATGGCCCTGTTCAGGAAATAAAACATGCTATGTATGCCTAAAAACTGGCACAAACCAGCTTGCTTAATAATGACACCTATGTTGCAAGTAAATCAAGAGCCTATGACAGGACATGCAGAAAAAAATGTGTGTAATAATTAGCACTTGAAAAGTTTGGAACAGTTTAATTTAGGGATTATATTAAAAGTACACAAAGAATTAACAGTGTGCAGCTTGCACACTGTGAAATTATTGAACCCATTCCTACAAAATTTTGTTTCAGATTAAATATCCATGTGAAATGAGAGTTCTAATGGCAGGTATTAGTATTATTTTAAAAACAAAACAGGATTTCTAAAATGAAGTGTATAACCTTCAGTAAAGTCTCACTAGTTGTTGAATCCAGGTTATTCTGTAAACTTTCTTTAAGCTTCTTGTGACATAGCCTGCAACCTATCTATCCTCAAGCTATGTCACTTTTTATATTAAGTGCTGCACTGATACAATCGTGTATGCCACTTTTGCTGCTAGTTTTGGTATGATCCATCCCAGTTCAATTATGACACGGGCACTTCTGCCAGATTTCTTAAGTATTCTTTGAATGAATTCCTGTTGTCTTCTTTAAACAACAACTCTTGTTTGAAAGTGTCAAGCTCTTCTTTTTCTCATCTTTTTTTTTTCCCCATTATAATATAATGTGAGACTATATCCACCTTTATGAGACGGTTCTCTCTCCCCTCTTCTTCAAATTCTTTTGTCCTATAAAGGTATGTGCTGTATGTCAAATGAGTTTATACTCAGTCCTGTTTCCCTGAAGTTCTTTCTGATGCCTGAATCTTCTTCTAGCTAAGAAAAGAACCTTGTCTAACAAGCTGTTTATTTTCTTTCATAATAAGTTTTTAATCCTCTTGCTTGTGAAACTAGCAGCACATTCTGATTGCCCCTTTCCCAGCTGTCCTTGAGAAATTCTACTTTTTTCATCATTAAATCATGAACTTTTTTATTTTGGTATGCCATCTCTCTTTTCTCTCTGCCCATGATATGCCTGGAAACTGCTATTTAAATGCCACTACAAGAATTAATTGGATTCATAGAATCATAGAATCACAAGGTTGGAAACAAACAAAGATTACCTTAGAAAATATAAGCCTTTAAATATGTCCAGACTGATTGCATTAACAAAATTGTCAATGATTTTTTCTGCCATCACTTTTCTGAGATATGATGTGTAATTCCTGGCAATAACAGGAATGTTTTGGAGAGCACACATTTTCAACATAACCTCTGCATTCATCACAGAATAATTGCAATAATGTGCAAATTATTCTAATGACATACAACTTGGAGATTAGAAATCATCTATGATCTAGAAATCATTCATGACCCTTTCACAAAGGACCTGGTGTTCTATAACTTACAGAAGTCTTTATCAAAACTGGTGTCATCGTTTAGGGAGCTAAGGATGGCCTAACACTGTTTCTGAAGCTTTAACACAGAAGATTGAAGCTTGTATGGTATTTGGTATGGGAAGTTCAGGGACACACATCCGTTTTGATAGGAAATGCTTGTCTCGTTATTTGGCTGTCTCCATTTGCCTCCTGTACAGAATCCTGGCCCTGTATGGTAATTTTCAATGGAGAAAGCACTGGGATTCAGTGTTCATCCAGTCATGCAAGTTGGTGCATGAGATCTGTCCACCTGTAACATTTTCCTCACAAGGGAATTTTGTGTGGAGAGCAATTTGATGCTAGTTAAAACATTTTCTGTGTTTGTTACAAAGTCATTATGTGGGAAACTTGGTGGATTGCTTCACATAGATTTTAAGCATGGCCCACAAAATCACTAACAAAAATCACTAACAGTCTGGTTAGATGATCTCAGGTATCTTTCCAGTTATTTACAGTTTCAATCCCAGTGAAAATATATAGAAAATGGATTGATTGACTTCACTGACTTCCTAAATGTTAAGTCATTTCTGGAAGAAATTTTCTGTTAGTAGATTGCTGTTAGTGATGTGCACAAGGTGATACAATATCACTTCAGCCTTTTTTTTTTTTTTCTTTTCTGCTGCTCATTCTTAAAGCCAAAGCCATGGGATATGAATGACAAGGAGATAATCTGATGTGGCTGGGCTGTGTGACTCCTGTAGTTCACTATGAGCTTTGGAAATAATAGCAAACACTTGCTGCAGCTCAAAGGCTGGGAACTATGCCAGGATTGCTGTAACCTAAGCATCTCATGCAGTTCTTTTGTCTGATTCAATGTGCCTGGCCTTCTACTCTGTAATTGCTATAAGGTTAGGAAATACCTTCTGGTGTTTGTAAGTGTCTTTCTGGTTAGTGAACTTCATTGTTATGTCTGTAATAATTTGAAATTATTAAGCTCCGTATTTGCTCTCATCCCTTTCCAGTTATACTGAATTGAGTCCACTTTGAATTCTCTGGGAGCAAGGGCAGGCAGAATAGTAAATGGCAGGCTTTCTACATTCTTTTTCATTTTAGTGTTTCTTACTATTGCTTGTAATGAATGTATATAGTCACTGGAAGAATTTACTATGCAATTTCTTTTTCCTGTATACTGTTTGACAAGTCTTAGTTGATATTGGATACTACGTATTTATATAGCAATTTCTGAAACCTACAGTTCAAAGCAAAATTTTCTCACATTCATGTCCTACTCACTGTCCCCATCATTGTGTTACATTTTCATGATTTGCTGCTGGCATAGAAGATCTCCAGAGAAACTCTTCATGTTTGTCCCACGTCTTTGTATCTAAGCTTCTGTGCTATATGAAGATGTCTTTTCTTTCGACGAACATTCTTCTGATTGTTCAGCAATGAGCAGTTCTTATTGTACTAAATTCATACCAGATGAAAACATGCAGTTCTGTAGATTTGGAGAAAACAGTACAGAGTAGACAGTTTATTTAGTACTTGCAACTAACCATTTGATGGTGCTGGAATACGTGGTGCCTATAGTGTGCAGGGCTATAAATACGTATCCTCCAACACCAGGCTGAGGCATTTTGAATAACTCTGAATATCTACTGAAAAACTTGTAAAACTAAGGCAATGAACTGTTTGTATCTCAAGTTCATCTCTAGTTTAGGTTAGCTCCAGTTTAAACCCCTTGTGACTGCTATCTCTCACTTTTACCAGTTTTTTTTTCTTCCTAATATTATTTATGAGCAAGTCTTTAGTGTCTTTCAGCCTCCAAAATTGCACTCAAAAATTGTACTTCTTTTTTTTTTTTTAAATCAATATTCAGTGCAATGGAGCTGTTACTGAAATTCTGCATGGTATCCAATACTAGTTCCAATTTGTGACAATGTTTTAGAGAAGGTCACCAGTAACATTGAAGGTAAAATTTTATTTTGTTGAGAACTGGTTCAAGTAACATTCAATACTAATATGTCCTGAGATTTTCTTCTGATGTTAAATTGCATGTATTCTTCATGTAGATTACTGCTCAAGTTACAAAACACTATATCACAAAATCATAGTGGTTGGAAAGGACCTCTGGTTATCATCTCGTCTAGTCCCTCTGCTAAAGCAGGTTCTCTACAGTAGGTTGCACAGGAGAACATTCAGACAGGTTCTTAATATCTCCAAAGGAGACTCCACTGTCTCTCTGGTCAGACTGCTCCAGGTAGGCCTCCAGCTAGATTCATCGTCACTGATCACAACCCTCTGAGCTCTCTCAGTCAGGAAATTCTAATCCACCTCACTGTCCACTCATCTATCCCACACTTTCTAAGTTTACCTATGAGAATGTTATAGGAGTCATTGTCAAAAGGCTTGCTGAAGTCAAGGTAGGAAACAGGCACTTCTCATATCTACCCAGCTGGTCATGACATCATAGAAGGCTACCAGATTGGTGAAGCATGATTTCCACTTGGTGAACCCAAGTTAACTATTTCTAATAACCTTCGATTCTTCCATCTGCTTAGAGATGACGTGCAGAATATGCTGCCCTATCACCTTTCTAGGGATGGAGATGAAGCTGACTGACCTGTAGTTTCCTGACTTCTCCTTCTTGCTCTTTTTGAAGACTGCAGCAATATTGGCTTTCCTCTAGACTTCAGGCACCTCTCCCATTCACCGTGACTATTCAGAGGTGATAGAGAGTTGTTCAACAGTCACTTCTGCCTGCTCCCATAGCACTCATGAGTGCATAATTGGGACCTGTCGATTTGTGTTTGTCAGGTTTGCCTAGATGATCTCTGACCAGATCCTCTTCAACCAAGGGGAGGTTTTTCTTTGTCTGGATTCTCTCTCTTATCTCCAGATCTGAAACTCCTAAGGGGCAATCTTAATAGTAAAGACTGGAGCAAAGAAGGCATTTAGTAGCTCCACTCATCTCTGTGTAGAACCAAACTATCTGCAAGCAACCAGATGTTTCATCAGTGATTGTCAGTCTGTGCTCCCATCGGTTTTTGGCTGTAGCAATGTACTGTCATAATTCATGCAAGATTTCAATGGCTTCTTGGAATCTGGCAGAAACTGGGCAAATGTGGATGTCATTTGATTTATGGTTTTCAACATCTATCCCTTTCATATTTGTGTTTGTCATGTCAGTTTTATGTGGATCATTCAGCTTACATTGCGTTTTTATAGGTTTTATGCAACAACATGATAACATCTGATCCAGAAACAGATTAAATGTGCTTCTTAAACTGAAGAAGGAGTGTAAAATAAAGTTTCATCTGTTTCTGGATCAGTTTTTATTTCTAGGAGAGGAAGTATGTTTAAAGAAAAAGACTTCATTATTTTCTTAGTAGTTTTATTTCAAGGATATAGCTGTTCACACCTACCGCTGCTGTACTGGAAGTAGCCATAATAGCTTACAAAATGTTAATTAAGGAGAGGTTTCAAAAAGTAGACTGTGATTTCTGGATTTCTTTGCAGTGTATGTTGCTTCTACAAAATGGTCTTGTGTGAAAACATGGGCTCTCGAGTCTCAGTTTCCTCATCTCTATTCCATTCATGGGCTTACTCATAAATTATACCGGTGTAAGTGGTTACCTCTTCTCCTGTAAACTACACGATATAGAGATACAAGATGTAACATTTAAAGCTGACTTGACTGACCGTACTGGGATTGTTCCTATTGACTTCATTGGCATCAAAACTTTGCCCAGAAATTCTCTTGCTGTGACTGTCTTACTGGAAACTACTTAGCAACTGTGGTTTAAGGCTGCTGCCAGATCTGTCAACAAGGATTCTATATAACTGTGCACTGCAGACGGAGATTATGAGGCAGGGCTGCCACTATGATCTTTGGTTGTAAGAGTGTGCAAGGCAGTGTGATCTGGTAAGCTAAGTAAGCCTCAGTGTAAGGAGGATAAATATTATAATCCTGATTTTGCTTTTTGTTTCCACAAAGCTGTTGAAATCCTAGATTTGTTGAGCTGGGTTTTAAAATATCTGTTCGTTTTTAATTTTATCTGTAAGCTGACTGTCTTTTTCATCTTTATTCCTTGCTCTGGTGGATTCCTTGTGTTTGTGCCTAGAAAGTACTCTTACTCTGTGGCAGACTTGTGAGAAACTATTTTGATTTGGAACATCAACAGAATATTCTTCTAAAACAAGACAATAATATTTGGATTAGCATATCACAAAGGATAATATTTACTCAAGATTTGTGAAGAATAAGGTTGCTGAGCAGCTGTGGGCTGCTGCTTAAGTTGGCATTGTCAACATAGAATTGGAGGGTTACAAAGATACAACCTTTGGCCAGGGAGATGCAGGGAATTGAGTCCCTCAGGGATCTCTGATTGGAATTATGTTGTCTCATGTTTTGACCAAATCTCTGTGGGGGGGGGGGGGGAGGGGAGGGGAAAGGGTCAGGAGAAATTGGTGACAGTAGCTATTGACAGTACAGAATTTTTCAGGGTAGTGAAAAATCAATTCTGGATAACAGGAGTTGTGGCAGTATGTAATGAACATTAAATTTCATGTCAGTACATAAAAAGTAATGCGTAAGATGGATGGGGAAAAGAGATACTGAGAATGCACAAATAGCAGCCTGCTCTCAGTCAGGTGTGTGTTGCAGCTAAGGAAGGATACACTGTAATTACTAAGGGATATTTCTAGAACTGCATCCCATTGCAAAAAGACAGAATATGTATATATAGAGTACATATTACTCATTACACAAGGACACTAGACTGGAATCAAATAGATTAAGAGTCTTTAACTTGAAAAGGAACAAGTGGAGAAGCAAAAGTCACACATGTAGAGAAAATTACAGGTAGCATACTTTGCTGAATAGGAAAACTGAGTGGAAGCCAATGGTTGTAAAGTAACTTGTTGAGTGAAAGTATCAGTTACCGAATAAAAATTTGTGAAATACTTTTTTTCTTTTTCAGACTAACTCAATTATTGAAATTCATTATATTTTTTCTATACTATTTGTGTGTTCAAAAATAAAAAACACATTCATGGTATCCCTGATGACTATTAAACGTCATAATGGAGTCTCAGGATCATGAAATATTCAAGCCTCAGTTTGTTGGAAGTTGGGAGAATGTACTAAGGAAAGCATCATTCACTATTTTTATTTTAGAATCTTTTCTTCATCATCTGCTAAGAATTGCTAGAGTTGAGGTATGGTATATCTGAAGTGCAGCACAAAAGCATCCAGTTTTATGACTCCCTATTTTGGTTATTTCAACACTTGGAGTCTTCCTCTACTTTTTTTTCTTTTTGTGGAACTCCAGGGATGGGTGGAATGCCCCCGTTTTAGTCAATTCTGGTTTTAGAAAAAATTTCACTGTATTTTTCTGAATTTGTTTTCTCAGCCTTATACTAACCTTGTGCTTTTGGAAGACTCTTGTTTTTGAACATTGATAGACTGTCGTTTTAGAAAATGTGGGTCACTATCTGACTTCAGGTTCTTAGTGTTTTACTCCTGTTGATGTGCAGCTTCCTACTAGCTGTTTGCTGTAAGAATAGGAGGTGACAGTGGTTAAATCTTTAAATGCATATACCATGCTGAATGCATAAAGTGAGAGCATCTGAGCTTGGAACATAGCTCAGACAAGAGTTCCATAGCAAAAGAGTGTTGCAGAAGAGTTTTGCAATGGAGGAATCTAAGCCAAAGCTTCTCAGTTTCTTTACAAATGAAATACGTAACAGTAAAGTTTTATTAATAAAATGGATAAATGGAATCATCATGCCAATTCTCCTCTGAACTCAGGTTCATTATCACATCATCACAGCTTGCCAAAGTACAGAGTCAATGGAATTGCCATAGATGACCATAAGTATGCTCATAGCCCATGATGCATGTAAGGTAATGGGACTTAGCTTAGTCCTGGATGAAATACAGTCTTGTGATGTAGTGTGCACATTGCTGTTGTGTCTTACCTGGCGTATGACTTGACTTGTTTAACTTGGGCTCAGAAAACGTTTTATATGGTAGATAGGTTGGCCTAAAAGAACAATTTGCTTTAGGTAGGGGTGCTAGTGTAAAATTGCTTCCAAATTCTGTGCTCATGTGGGGAGAGACAGCTTTTCGTTCTTTCTCCTTCGCAGGGCAGTAAATGTTTCCTAAGTCTAAACATGTTATTTTCACCATTCCCCAGTGATTTTTTTTCCCCTTTTTTTGGTTACATTTGAAATCTTTTCATTCTATCCTGTATTCAGCACTTTTTTTCTTCCAAGAAAACATGGTGAAACCAAGACTGGGTCTTATGATGGAAATGAAAATCTTTTGACTATATCGGCAGCTTAAGGCAGTGAGAAGACCAATAACACTAGATCTGTCTAAGAAGTGCAGTTAATTTGTGGTGGTTCCTAGTATGATTATTATATTTCAACTTGCTACATTGCATCAATAGATAATCTGCTTCTCTTGTTGTGGTTGTTTGTTTTTTGGATTTGTTCTTTCTTTTTCTGTATTACATTTTTTTAATGCTTTTGAATTGGTAGGTTGGACATCACTAGAAAGCAACAGGAAAATACTGTCATACTTTAAGGAACTAAGGGGATGACCTCTATTCAAAAGAATAATCTGATAACCTTGCGAGTATTGGTTGATCTGAGAAGGCTGCAGTTGAATAACTTAGCTTCTTTCACTAACAACTGCTGAAGATTTAGTATAATTTAACAACCAAATAATTTCATCCACACGTTCGTAAGCTTCTAGGTGTCCCTCACAAGAGGGTGACGAATTCCAGCAGACAAAGGATGCATATGTGTCCATGCATACTGCCTCTTTTAAAGTACCCTTAGAAGTATGGATGAGGTAATTGAAAGAATTTAAAGGCTTTTTTTTTTTTTTAACTGAAACAAAAAATAAAAGGCTGGAATCACTGCTGTTTTGGATACTTGCTCACATCAAGAGCATCATGGTAAAGATGCCCTATATTAGGCAGGATTTCTTGTGCATAGGATAGCTGCTCTAGTGTGTTACACAAGAATTTAAGAAGCAGCGTCAGGCTCGATGTGGGTGAGTTTTCAATGCTGCCCTTCCCTTTTTATAGTTCTGTCTTGCAAAAACAGAATATTGTGGTTTCCATTTAATCACCTTTGAAATAATTGTCCAATTACACAATAATGTGTTGCTAGTCTTTCATAAGTTTTAAATGTTTCAAAATAGACATGGGAGTGGTGCTGAAGACATCTGCAATTGAAGACATTGGTTGACAGGAGAGAAAATGGAACATCCTTGCAGTGATGAGTACCAAGTGCAGTTTTAGTGGTCCTCTTCTTCAAGGATAGGTTGCAGTAGTTGGTATGGTGAGAGGTCTAAATGCCTCTCTGGATTTGTGGCATAGTAGACAAAAATATTTTCCTCAAGATCTAAGGTTTTGGTATAAGCTTTGATCAAATAAAATTATTTTATTTAAATGTTGCAAATTTCTGTTCTGTATTTTCAGAAGAATGGTGTAACAAACGGAACTCTCTACAAAAAAACATTTATTGAGCACTTTGAGCAAGCACCAATGTATGTTGCTGTTCTTACGTTTGTGGGTTTTGGAGTGGGCACAATATTTGGCTACCTGCGAGATTTTATGAGAGCCTGGGGACTAGAAAAACGTAACGTTGCACAGGAGAGAGAACAACAAAAAGTACGTATGAAAAAGAAGTTATGTATCTCAGTGTCTTAGTTCAATGTATAGGAAAAGAAAACTCAGAAACCCCTTACTGTTAAATACATCATCTCTCCCAATCTCTTTACCCCTATCTTTTTTTTGTCCCTTCTGACTTTCTTACCTTGTCCATCATAGCAATAGGCAGAGCCAGCATCTTTGTAATTGCTAACTTTTGTTTGTCAAACAGCTGGTCACAAAACGTGGAAATTGTCCTGGTGCAAAGCAAATGTAGCCTGAATTCTTGTGAATCCTCGCCTATAAACTGCATATTCCTAACTGAAACTTGCACCTCAACAAGTTCAGTTGCATTCTGAATTTGTTTAGATTTTTTGTTGTTCTACCTTCCCTGTCCCGATTGCACTGTAATTTAAAATAACACTTGGCATAGAGAATGGAAGAATGCAAATAGTGTTCCTGTTCCTCTTACATATAAAATTCTCAAAAAAGATTTTCTGTTTTTACTTTTTGAAGATATGTGCATTTTCAAATGAAATATCATAGTAATATGATATATTTATTTTGGATTTTCTTTTTGAATTCACTTCATGTTTTGATTATTCATGCACTATTTTGCTTTCAGACATGCTGGTCAAATCTCCATACCATCCACCAGGCATTACGTGTTCAGTTCATTCTCCTACATATCATGTCATTTTCTTTTACCAGTTTATTCTATCCACTGTCTAATATGACTGTATTAGGGTTTCAAATAAATGTTTGTTTTCATTCTGTACCTTCCTGTTAGTTTGTTTTCCAAATTAAAATTCACAGATAGAAACTTACTGTCAACCAAACTTGTCGTCAAGCCAACAGTGCTCACACCAGGTACACTGGACTTGCTTTTATGTATCAAACATTTACTGAGATACAACGTGTTGTTTATCTCAGGTTTGGAATGTGCTCTGCACATAACAAAGTGCCCCATTTGAGAAATGTGGATTATGTAAGTGAAAGTATTTTGACTTCATCTTGACCTTCCCAAAGATTGGATTTGAGAATTATTCCAACTTCTGGACCATGTGAAATTTAAATAAATAAATAAATAACGTGTACTTCAAAGAAATTAAAGATATTTTCCAATTGGAATTGTTTGTAACATAAGAATAAGTGGTGATTGTAACCTTCTGCATACTAATCAATCAGTTGTTCCTATGTAATGGGAATGGCTTGAGTTCCTTAGCAGACATTTTCCTAGCAACGTAACCCTGTGCATGTTTTCAAACCAGGATTTTGTGCCACTTTATCAAGATTTTGAGAACTTTTACACCAGAAACCTCTATATGAGAATACGTGATAACTGGAATCGTCCAATTTGCAGTGTCCCAGGGCCGCAGTTCGACCTCATGGAACGCGTTACAGATGATTACAACTGGACATTTAGGTGAGTCGCTGACACTCTTCAGCTTTCAGCTCTGTAAATGTTCATCCTGATATATCTGCAAAGCGTGGAAAAAAATGCATCTACTGCATCATACCTTGATCCTCAACTAATACATACATCAGCACTTTTTTTTTCTGAAATCAGTACAGTTCTGATAGTCTATCCGCTTTCTTCTGAACAAGGTTTGGCAGTGAAAACTGGAAGGGACAGAACTCAGTGACAAACTAGTTTTACCTATCTTTATCAGCCTAAGTAAAAACTTCCTGTGCTTCATTTATAACATCTTAGCCAGAATATCACGACATTTGTTTTATCCATTTGGACTAGAATAATAATTTCTTGCAATACATAAATGTGGCTTCTATCTTGCTTAACAAGTCTCTGGAAGTGAGTTTTAATCAATTTAAAACTTGAAAATTTCAGTTTATCATATCTGTTACTGAGTTAAATAGATATGGAAATTCATCATGCAGATAGTGTTTAGGCTGGAGTGTATCACAGTGTTTCCCATGTCATTCACCTCATGTTTATTCTGTGTGTAAGTACAGTAACACCAGTAACTTTGTGGAAGCTGCTGACAAACCATTTGACAAAATAATCTTTCTAGGTTGTACCTTATAAAAAGTCCTAGGCTTTTTTTTTTAAAAAAAAAGTCTACAGAAGTGCCATTTCACCTAATATCAGTATATTGCCATCTACAGCTTTCCTGCTCAGGATGCAGTAATTATTCAGTAAGATGTTGATATTATAAGGATTGTAAATTCCACATGGAAGTCTGATGATGGAACAAAATTTGGAAACTTTTTTGTTTGTTTTTGTTTCGAGTGCAAAGAAAGGTCACAGCATTCTTTAAAATTTGCTTTGATTATAGGTTTACAGGAAGAACCATCAAGAATGTAATCAATATGGGTTCATATAACTACCTCGGCTTCGCAGAAACAGATCCTAATGCTTTGAAAACTGTAACCAAAGAGCTACAAAGATATGGAACAGGAATCTGCAGTACTAGACAAGAAATGGGTGAGTAAACAGCTGGATGGTGACCAAAGTTTCTGTAACTACATGATTTTTCTTACGGATATCATGAAGGAACTGGATATTTTTTTAGTCATGTTTTAGTGACATTAACAGGTACTTGTTTGAGCGCCAAAAGGGATGATTTATTAATTATCACAGAAGAATATTTTTAAAATGAGAAAGTATCACTGATTTTTGGAAAAGGTAAAACAAATGGATCATAAAGTGGCCTGGAATTTTTAACTATGAAAGTAACAGGGTTATTTTTCAAAGAGACAAAGCAAGCATCAAGACTTTGATAATTGCTCTAGAGCAAACTGAATTGCATCTATCTTTGATATATGCCATCTACCACAGAAAGGGTTTCTGACTATGGAGGTGAGTTTTCCGATATTTTTTCTATCAATTTTCTAGGAATATATTGTTACGTTTTATGAGACATTAATGGGTACAGTGTATAAATTTTCATTGTAAAGAAGAGATTCAGGAAGGTTCTGTATCTTAGCATTATCTTCAGTCTGTCATTTCTGGATGTAATGGTTTTAACTTTGTGGGCTGTATACCTCATGCATCTTCAATCCTGTATTTTTATACAAAGCCTTTTACTGAACCAGTATTAAATGTGGGTATAATCATGCATTCCTAATAGTGCAGTCAGCCTGCATTTCAGAGAAAACTACTTCCACCCATAGAAATGCAGGAAGATGTCTCCTTTTGGGCTTTTTTTAATCTTTCTTGAGAGCTGTCAAAAAAATTTATACATATATATATATGCAACTTGAATTGTTTTTTCATATTTCTCAAAGCAAACATCTTCCTTCCAAATTCTTGTGGAAAATCGTATTTTTGTTTTATGTCTCATTTCCAGACAACAATAATAATAACAATAATGTGATAATAATGGAAACTTTGTAAACTACTTATCTTGTCATCATGGTTTGATTTGCCAGTAAAATATTGGCAGTGAGACCACACCAAGTGGTTTATAGATTGACCTTACTATCTTTCTATTACGTGACCCTTGTGGTGATTGCAGTGCATTGTACTGTTTAACATGAATTGCATGCTTAGAAGTTGTACCATTACTAGTCATCTAAGGAATGTTTCTCTGTCTTTTTCACTTGAATTCTAGTTTATCTGAGAATATTTTGGGTTCTTTTGAGTACTTCAAAGAGTATGCCTGGTGTTCCCTTTCTTTATCATTTGGATATGGAAGACTTTCATGACTTTTGACTTAACCTCAAAAAAAAAAAAAAGCTTATAAGATCATCAAGTCCAACCATTCACCTAACACTACAAGTCCACTGCTAAACCATGTCCTAACACTACAAGTCCACTGCTAAACCATGTCCTAACACTACAAGTCCACTGCTAATCCATGTCCCTGAGCATCAGATCCATATATCTCTTAAGTGTTTCCACTTTTCTCCATCTAAAGCCACAGTGTGTGGACTTCTAGGACTTTATCTGTACTCCTGTGCAATACTCCTGAAGTTATCTTGAAACAGCAAACAGAGCTTTTCTTTCATACTCATCTGTGAACTGTGTTCACAAACAGTTCCAGGATCTTCACTCTGACTACTTGCAGTGCAAGTATGGGCTATGAACAAGTATAACTCTAGGCAGGACAGCACCCACATTACTGAAATGTGCTTTTTCTTTACACGGGGGACATACTCGTGTATGTCCCATATCAACTCGCGGTTGATATCAAACTACGTGAAATAAATGAGATAGCTTAAACTTTTTTTTGTCTCAGCACAACTTCATCATGCATAATTTTCTGCACAGCATAAAGTCTTTCAGAGAGTGAATGTCAGAGAGCAGCTAGAATGAAAGGATTTATTAAAATAGGGAAAGAATGGTAAGACCTGGCTTAGGTCACATGGAGAAGCAGTCGTAGCATTTTCTCGTAGGCAGCTAGCAGGAGCTCTGTGCCTGAATGGCTGGTGGATAGAGAAAAGTTCCTTCACAGACCAATTCTGCAGAGTGGTTACTTCACTGACTGTGGCTCTGTTGCAGCCTGTTTGCATCTAAGTAAGAACATTATAAACAGCTGAAGGAAAATACTTCTCAGTAGGGTGGATATCCTCTGTTCTTTCTCTTTTCCCCACTTATGGCACTGTAGGTCTGTTCTGGATCACACTCTAGCAGATTTGAAAAATTGTTTGCTTTGTTTTGGTTGTTTGCTTCTTTATTGCTTTAATTATTATTTGCCATCTTCATCTTAGTAAAATAGAATAGAATGGCTTTGTTCCCAGGCAGATAACATTTCAAAGCTTTAACTGAGCCAATAACAATAACAATTAAGTGGTGTGAATTATAAATACAGTGAGCTGTAGGAGTTTGAAAGAATATGTGATGGTAAACCTGTCCTTTGGGTCTTCTGCCTAAACCATGCAGACTGTGGAGTGAATATTAAATGCTGCCATATCAGGATGTTGTTGCAGGTAGTTTGCTCTCAGAATAAGTTGATATGAAAATTTTAACATAGTTGTTTATATATTCACAAAACACTTTCATTAAAGAAATTTAGTGAAACTCAACCTTGATAAATGTAGCACAGTTGTCTCATGTTCTCGGAAAAGTAACTGAAGACGGTGTATAAACATAGCTCGGAACAGTGAGCACTGTTCATGCTTTCTATAAAATTATTATGCACGTGTCAATTGAACACAATTAAACACAGAAGCATAGGAACCTGATAACAATTGTGGCTGGTCTTTCTAGATTTGTACTTCATAAAAAATTTCAGGACTTTTCTCACCATTTTTAGTTCGCTTCTTTTTTTTAATTATAACAATAATAAATCACTTTCCTAGTATAACAGTGTCATTTAAGACACATTCCTGAGGCTTTTCTGGGACTTTCGATGTGGAAGAAAAATATTTTTCATTTTTAAGTCCAAGATAACCGTTATCCCTTAGGAGCAAGGTCTTCGGGTAATAAGTGGTAGTTCTGTGAAAGCATTAGCTTGTTGTTCAGTGGTCAAAAAGCAAATCAAATACTGGAAATGATTAGGAAGTGAACCAAAAGTTAACCATTGAATCTCAGTATGCTTCTGTATAAAGATGTGGTTTGCTGTCATCTTAAGTACTCGGCACAGTTCTGGTCAAAAGCACTCAGCAGAATTGGAATGTGTCAGAAAAGGGCAACAGGGATCATCAAAAGTCTCAAACAACTTCTGGGTAAAGAACTACTGAACTTGCTGTCTTCAGCTGTCAGAAATGTCAGGCATCTGGCTTGGAAAGAGCCAAGACGGGAAAACTCTACAAATCTTCAAAATGATGTGTGGCTTGGAAGAGTGGCCTGAGTTGGCTGTTAGTTGTCTCTTCCCCTATGAGATCTACAGGGCATTGTATAAAGTTGGAAGAAGGGTTCCAACTAAGTACAGGAGGCAGATCTTCACACGGGAGGATTGCAGAACCTTTCATGTGGTGCAGCACATCTAAAGATAGTTGATGAGCACTATTTTACTTAATTAGCTTACTATTAATTTGTGTTACTGCTAATATGACTATGGCCATTACTGTATAATCATTACCATTGGACTTGTGGACCAGCAAATCATCATCAGAAATTTGATTTGAATCAGGAATGTGCGCACATTCATGTTTTTATGAAGTTAGACATTCCTTACACTCTGTCCTTATCATAAGTAACTAATGAAGCAATGCTCATAAGCAGTATTCATAACCTGGCTGTTTTCAGTGTTTCTGATGACACTCTGATTAAGAAGAGATTAAGCAAAGAGTCTTAAGAGATCAACAAGAAAACAGCACGTT
The DNA here is from genome assembly GCF_987193195.1 of Phasianus colchicus. Classification (NCBI taxonomy): domain Eukaryota; kingdom Metazoa; phylum Chordata; class Aves; order Galliformes; family Phasianidae; genus Phasianus; species Phasianus colchicus. The sequence continues at coordinate 12,673,144 of NC_143437.1, read as the reverse complement.
TGCTTGGAGCATGCCTTCTGACAGCAGTGGCTTGAATGAATATTTTAAAGTGATTGTTTGCAGATGGCAAAAATGCTGACATCACAGTGTGCTTAGAGGTGGAAGACTTTTCAGTTCTGAATGGTACATGTGATGGAAGCAGTCCCTGAGAGATTTTGATAGTGAAAATTTGAGCGCAAATAGGATCATTTGGGAAAGTTCAAAGCAGATGGAGATGTAGAATGAAGACTTTCTTGGTCAGAGGTGCAGGCTGGGAGGAATAATAAAAAGCATTTGTGTACCATGGTGAGAGCATTCCGAGCACAGCAAGGTTAAACTTAGCAAAACCAGAACAAAATATGCTGTATTAAATGTCTGAGGTGTCAAGTGAGGATAAAGAGAGATGTGAACTAACTCTGTCTGACAAAACTGACCATGGGTGTAATTTAAATTTAAAAACATTTGTGTTTTTTTTCATTGCAGTCTCTCTTATGAAAAACTCATTTGACTATTTAATTTGACTAGTTCATTAGACTAATTTAGATAGGAAAAAAGCAGACCTTTTTGCTTCCCACTTTAACAGGTATAAAAATTGTCTGAGACAGTTTTTGGCTGTTGGATTTATGGAAATGGAAACTACCTATTCAAGTAACTCAGAAATCCAGGGTAATTTCATGCAAGCTAACGGGGAAAAAAAAAAAAAAAAAAGAACCCTCTGTACTATTTTATTTATTTTAACCCTCTTGGCAAATTAATGAATAGGTATCTAAATAAATTTGAAATAATGTGCCTTCCTTCTATATAAATGTGAAATCTTTTTCTGCCAAGCAAATTGGTGCATTTTTATGGCTAGCATGGGAGTTGGCTGTTGCTGGATACAGGCTGACAAGCCTTTTCTCTAAGCACATTGTATCATTCTCATGTTTATAGTCAGCCTTTTCTAAGCAATGTAACATAAAATTAGCAAGGGAGAATTATACAAATATATGCAAAATTATTATTTAATGCTGTATCCCACTTTGCCAGTTGCAGAAGATAGTAACATTTGTGTTGGTTTTTGTTGTTGTTGTTGGGTTTTTTGTTTTTAATGAAATAAAGCAGATTATCATGCTCTAAACACTCCCAGACTTAGCACTGAGGTGGTGACAGGGATGCTGTATGAGAGCTAGTAATTCCAGTGCTCTATTTATCTTAGCACACCATTATTCCTTATGGAGATTACATAAATGAGTAACAGGAGCAAGCATATCATTAGTGCTATTTAAGCAACCAGGCAGGATTCCTGCCCTTTTGAAATCCTTCTCCTGTCATTATGTCTTGGACCAAAAGACAAGACGGAGCCTGCACAGAACACTTGCAGAATGATTCATTCTGGAGAGCATGGTGGGGAACTTATCTTTTAATGCCTACCTTGAACTGATTGTATAAATTTTTGTTTTTTGAGGATTTTTGTTATTTGATTATATGATTGCTAAAAAGCAAATCTGAAAATGTGCCAACAATTAAATTGCAAAAGTAACTTCATCCTCTTCATATCCTTCTGCTAGGTTTTAAGGCCTAATATGAACTTCTAGCAGCAGATTTGAGAAGATAAAAAATAGTAATTTGTCTTTCCATTCTTTTATATCAATTTGTAGCTTTAATAAGGGCAAGGGCCATTTTAAACTGTGAACAAATAACTAGATGGTTCTTGGAGAAAGTGTTAAAGTTCCTATAAGTTTCTAAATGAGAGCTTAAGGAAAGAAAATACAGTTGCATAAACAAAAACTATGTGTGTCTGTTGTGCAAACTTGGCTTTCTGATAGGAGAAAGCATACATCAGGAAGCAGTTAATGAGAGGAATTTTCCTTCTTTCTATCTTCTGCTAACATTGTTTTCCCTTTTTAGCCTAGCCTCTCACAAATAACTTATCCAACTTATGATCAAAAACCTCCAAACAACTCGACTTCTGACAGATTAAACGAGGTGTCAGAAGTAAACAGTGTAAAACATAAAAGATCTCAAGTATATACATGCTAACTTACCAATATATTCCAAATTCTCTATATACATACAGATATTTAAACACTTAAAATCATATAATCATATAACCTTTAAAGGTCATTTAGACATCTGCCCTGCAATGATCAGAAATACCTACTCAGAGCCCTGTCCAACCTGACCTTGGATGTCTTGAGGGATGGGACATCATCCACCACGTCTCTGGGCTACCTGTTCCAGTGTCTCCCAACCCTGTCTGTAAAAAAATCTTCTTCCTTATGTCCAATCTAAATCTGTCTGCTTTTAGTTTGAAATCATTTCCCCTTGTCCTGTCCCAACAGACACTGCTAAACAGTCTGTCCCCTTCTTTCTTATACCCCCCCTAAGATGCTGCATCCATGCCTTGATGTTATTAAGGCTGGGATTCAGCTGTAAATTTTAGCTGTGTAGTTTTATAAAGGGAACAAAATCAAACAAAACTAGACAATCCAAACTAAACTGGAAGTTTTGTAAAAATCCACCTACTCTTTTCTGAGAATCATTAAATAACATGGGTATGTTATTAAATCTGTGATACCTGAAGTATTTTTTTTTTCTTTGAAAGTCCTGTCAGCAGATGGCAACATTTAGAAAGCATGAACATTTCCTTTATTCAAATGCTTCCTCAAAACCCACTTGTTTAGAGGCTCTTTTGCGCACATGCAGTGTTAAATGAGGCATCTGCATGACATTACTATGTGATTCTCTCCCTCTTTTTGATCACTATGTATCGCGGTAGGAGTTTAGGCTTTGCTCCTCTTGCAGACTCAGTGGGACTGTGGTACCATCTGGATCATCCATTCTTGTAGAGTGACACGAAAAAGCAGTACAGTTTCTACATCTTTTCTTTCTTCATCCTTCTAGTAATCACTCATTTAATATTCCTTTCTAAAAGTGTGTATGTGTCTCAGTAGTATTATCTCTGACAAACATCTTAATAGAGTTGGTGACCTTAAGTTTCCAATTGGGCAGGGATCTTCAGGTGACTTATTTTGTTCCACACCCAGTTTAAAAGTACCTCTGACAAACCATCATTTACTCAGAGTGATGGTTCTTACTCACATTGGCAAGTTACATCAAGATCACCAGTTGTTGTGGAAGTCACTTTTACAAAAATCAGGTTTTTTTCTTTCAGTTGCTTGTTGTTTGTATCAGTTTACTCATCTAGCTTTGGTTTTACTTGAAGCAAACAGGTATTTTCCTTTATTCCTTTCAAAATTTAAAATTAACAATAAAAGACATTGTTGCCAATGTTTGCATTTCAATCAGTATATGTCATTAGCATGTAAGAACCTAAAAGACTTCGTTGGGCAAACAGTGTCATTACCCATTTTGTCTAAGCTGAAGGAAGTGTCAAAACTAAACTGCATGGTTTGTTGGAATTTTCAAGCTTTGTGTATCTAGTAGACTGACAAGACTCTGACAACAATGTGGCTAAGTCTATGAAAGTCTGCCACGACAAAGATTACTTCATGTTCCCTGTCCCCAGAATGCAGCTAAGGAAGGAAACTGGGTCAGCATTTGATAAGGAGGGGATTTGTTATTTACTATTCCTTTTTTTCCCACCAGCAGAAAGTGTTGTGATGTAACTGTGGTTTATACTTTGCCTACAGATTGATCCATGCTGGAGAAATCTTCTGATGAGGTTAAATAATCACAACACTCTTTAAATAAATACCCATCTTACTGTGAAGTTGAGAAAGTACAAGCTAGTGTGCTTTATCAATTCTACTCTTCCTAATACATATGGCTGTCACTAACCTCCCACTGTCAGTACTGATGTGTATCATATTGCTCCTCCGACACCTCGCCTACCACCTACCATATTGCCATTATAATTCAAGTAATAAAACCCCAGGGATGATATTGCAAATACTTGCTGTTCAGGTTTTGGTTTTGCAAAACAAATCCTTATTGATTCTAATTTTCAGGCGAGTATTTGTAAGCAATAGTGATATGCATCATCATCCACATTCACTGTTAGGATTAGTAGATAAGAAAGAATAGGTTACTTTCAGAGATCTGATTCTTCATCATCATAAAGTCATTTGAAAAGGGTCAAAAGTGTGGTATTCCTATCTAATAGATGCTTGAAGAGAATAATTTGTCATGGGTCAGGCTCTTCTTATTTGCAAAAACAGAATACCTACATTGCAATCTGAAAATACAATTTAACTAACTCCACCCCAGCAGTGTAAGATTTACTCCTGGAAGAGTCAGGGACAATGTTTTCATGTTTTAAAATCACTGCCTTGCAAAGCAAATGCTGATTTTTTTTTTCTTGTGCTTTCACAAACCTAATTCAGTCTGTCACAATATGTGGTTGGCTTCAAGCTTTCTTTTCAGACTACATCTTCTCTGTATGTGACCATAGCAGTGAAGTGACAAAATAATATCTGCAAGGAGCACTGTGGCAATTGACTAGATATCTCAGATATCAATGACTGCTGTAACCAAGCTCAAGACTGAAAACAAAAAACAAAACAAAAAAACCAACACAGAGATAACTATGGAAATATACCAAGACCTATTGGGCTTACAAGTCAAAAGAAGGAGCTTCACATATGCTATTTTGACCTGTCCAGCTGGCAGCTCAATCTGAAATACTGTTTTTGTATTTCACGGAGCTGAGCTGCTAAGTTGTATTCAGGGCTAGCATGTATCCGTGTGCATCTTGGAATCTACAAATGCAAAAAAGTAGCTGCCCTCCAAGACTTTCATGCACAGTCTACTCACATCTACTGGAGATTCAAGATATTTAGTGAATATAATGTAAAATAGTTCTATATAAAAGAACTAACAAAAGAACTACCTCACTGCAACAGCTGAGTTAGTGCTGCTGCTAAAACTGTATTGTCATTTTGATTTCTTTTTATTTTTAATGAGCTTACCTCCATGGTAAGGATAAGATCATCTTCCTGACTCAAAATCATTGTCAGGACACTCTAGCCAAACTTCTGCTTTCTTCCATTTTTTTGCCCTTTGCCTATCACCCTAAACACTGAATTCCTGTTCCAGTTAATTGTAATCCACGTTGCCTATATTATTGTGACATCAGTATGTGCAACTCAAGTAAGGCATGAGGTAAACTTTGATTTTTTTCTTCTGTTCTCTGCTTGGAGCCTTATTCATAGGGGAAATACTGTTAGAAGCCACAGCTTATTCTCTTTTCTTCCCCACAGATCATCTTGTAAGAATTCCCTCAGCCTTGGTACACAGTGCACAGCGAGGAAAACAAAAACTAGAGAGTTGGCAAATAGAGATGATTTATTACTGTTCAAAGTTATTTGTCATCTCTTAACACTACTCTTTTGTTTATCCTCTTTTGTGTTTTGTTGTTCTCCTTTGTGACTTAGTGAACAAAGATATTGCTTTTGTTGCTCATCTGGAGCACCTTATTTGTTTGGAGACTCCTGATAGTAATATTAGACAAATTACTTCCAGTAAGGAAGGCTCTTAGTGTAGCCTTGGCACTTAAGTTTGGCTGATGCGGGGGAGGAAAGAACATAGTTAACAGTAGTGGAGCTTAGCTTAACTTCTATTATCCATAGTCTAACAGGATGGAGAAAGCTTTCATTTGTCAGTCCATAAAATATTATAATTAAGGATTTTGTACTCATACATACAGACATTCAGGAGAAAAACTGAAGAACTTTGTTGTTGTCATCTTCTGCTTTCTCATTCAGAAAGAACTAAAAAGTGCCTAACATGTTTGTCCTACACATAAAAAGGTCATCTCGTTCCTTACCAGGGTAGTACTAGCAAAGGCAGAAGCAAGAAATGACTCTTCAGGATAATCTACATCAAAAGTTGTTGCTATGGGAAACAGAAACTTAGTTTTTCCTATTTTAACAGCAACAGTATTTGCTAGCATTAGTTATAGCTGATTTGCATCCTTCCTTTTTCTTGTTTTATCCCACACATACAGGATACTAGATAGAAATGGAAAAACTTCAATAGAACTAAAAAAAAAAAAAAAAAGACAAAAAAAAAAGCAATTTGGCTTAATGACAGATTGCCTGACTTGTGCTTTCGAATGTTTTATGTCCTTAGAATTAAAATTTTCACAGTCTAATAAGATTGCCTGTGTTTGTTTCTGCAGGGACCCTAGACAAGCATGTAGAACTAGAGAATCTTGTGGCCAAGTTCCTAGGTGTGGAAGATGCTATGGTGTTCGGCATGGGATTTGCAACAAATTCAATGAATATTCCAGCACTTGTTGGAAAGGTGAGTACTTCCTGATGAAACACACAGAACTATTGTTTGTTAGTTGTTTTAACAACTGTTGCAGTATTCTGAGCATGTATTAAATGGAAAGGCTCAGTTGAAGGAAAAAGCTTGATATCAGAAAGGCAAAACAGCTTTCAGCATTTCTGATGAATGGATCTTTGGCCAGCCCTTGCAAAGAAGGCTGGCAGCAAATGCAAGTCTAAAGATGAGGCCGTGTGACAAAAGTTTGGTTCTTGTTTGATTCTGAAGGAATCTCATCTCTAATTTGGAGTACCATTGGAGTACTATGATGCAAAGACATGAAAATATATAATCCCATTCATCACGAGCTCCAACTTGTTCATATACCAGGATGTTAGCTAGGAAAATTGTTCTCTCCAATTCAGGCAAATGCGAAACATTATTTCCCCTTTGATGGAGGTGGAATGAATTCACCACATGGTGTATGTTCAAGATGCTTCTAAATAACCTGGCTAGAGGTGAAGTAATTTCCTCACTATTGAGAAAGAATCCAGCTTTTACAAGCGATTTCTAACTTAAATGTATGCAATGATTGGGCTGGAGTAAATGTTCAGCCACTGAGGATATGAACTTCAATCTACTATGGTGCTGGAAAAATAGTCCAGAAATGTCCAAAGAAACAGTTAAAAACTAATAGAGATAAATTTATGAAATTGCAGACATGCACAGCAGCATAAAATAATTTTCTCTCACTTAGCTCTAAAATGTTTATCCCTTAGTTAGCTGGCCTCATGTGGAGACGCAGGCCTTTGTTAGAGGTGGGATATTTAGGTACAAATGACATGAAGTTATTACTGTATTGTGTAGAATATAACTACTTAGTATATTCTAATATTACATATTGTTATAAGGTGTTATGTATTGCAGATATTGTGTAGTTGTCCTATATTTGGGAGATTTATTCCTAAATTTTCCTTATAATTAAATCTATATTATCTTGTCACGATGCACATATCTAACTCTTACTGTTATATCAGTCTTTAAGCAGAATTGTGTGGATACCTCCAGTCCTAGGCACAGTCCATTTTTCCTAATAATATTTATTTAGCTAATACTGTGTCATCCTTGTACTGGATAGTGAAATGTCACAACGTAATATATACAATAGAAGACAGAGCTAAATTAGGGCTCCAGCTTGAATTCAACTGTGAATCTTGGCTCTTGTTGATATAGCACACAAAATTGTTTTTCCTCCATTTTTTAAATTCTATAAAGAAAGTTTTCAACTGAGTTTATCAGTGAAACATATACTGCAGATGAATTGTATATGAATTTACCAGAGAAAGAGTAAGATTGTGCCTAGTGCTTGGCTCTACTTGAATCTTAATGGCAGCCTCAATCCATCCTGATCTTATTTCAATTATCAAACTGCAGATTTTAGTTCAGTTTCAGTATCAGTCCTCCTTATGTTAATCTCATGCACTTCCTGAGAATCTCTGAGAATCTGAAGTTTGTTTCTGCCTGTCTTTGCAGTAGTTCCTTCAGAAATTCCAATTCACGTGTAACATTAATTGATGCATTGCTGTATTTATGTATGTATTTATGTATATATAGACATAACTGTATGTTGAAACACTCACACACACACAGTTGCAAACAGCCTCCCACTTCATGCAAATGCTTACTGTACTCCTTCTCCACAGGGTTGCCTCATTCTAAGTGATGAATTGAACCACACTTCTCTCGTTCTTGGTGCAAGGCTTTCAGGTGCTACTATTAGAATCTTCAAACATAATAGTGAGTATTGAAGTTGGAAATGTTTTGAGATGTGAACATGTCTGTCTCTAAGGCAGGAGTGTTCCCTTTTAGTGCATGCTTTTTTTTTTTAATTCCCAGATCAAGTTTTTATCCAGGCACAAGGATTAACTGTTCAACACTGACTGATCTCAGATGGGGGAGAAATTGGCAGTATGAGATTGTATTTGCTGTTGTGCAAGGTCTGGATTATCAGGTTGGACCTTCATTTTTGAAGGTGTTCAGAGAAGGGCAACAAAGCTGTGAGGGTCTGTTGCACAAGCCTTGTAAGGAGCAGCTGAGAGAGCTGGGATTGTTCAGAGTGCAGAAGAGGAGGCTCAGGAGTGACCTTATCGCTTTCTACAAATGCCTGAGGGGAGGTTGTAGTGAGGTAGGGGTCAGCCTCTTCTCCCATGTAACTAGTAGTGCAAGGAGAGGGAAGGGCCTCAAGTTGCGCCAGGGAAGATGCAGGTTGGACATTAGGAGATATTTCTCCAAAAGAGTGGTCAAGCACTGGAATGGGCTGCCCAGGGAGGTGGTGGAGTCACCAACCCTGGAGATGTTCAAGAAACATTTAGATGTTGTACTGAGAGACATGATTTGAAATCTCAAGACTTAACCTCCTTGCTGTCTCTTTGACATGCTGAATGTGTGCTGCTGAAAAGGTTTTGTTATTGTCACCATAGCAAAACAGTACAAATATACTTAGAAAAATATAATCTATATTTCCTGCCTCTGTTTCTAGCGGAGTTACATTAACATGGTGTACCTTTGAAACTGTCTCTCCAAATTCCCAGGTGGGGAAATACCAAAATGCAGATGATTACATTAAGATAACCATCCCACATAATCTTTGAGGTATGATTTTAGTATAGAAATCATACTAATGCCAAACATTAACTTTGCAATCATATAATTATCTTTTAAAATACTCATGCTTTTTAACTTTTATTTAGTTAATGATGCTGTGGTCTCAGTCAGGGACATTGTGATTGGCTTTGATGACAAGAGTTTGTTCTTTTCCTTTATTCTACTTTGCAAATTTCCTTTTTATCACCACAGCAGCCACCAGGCAGTGATTGCAACAGAGATTAAGAAGTTAGAGAATGGTGGGGAATGAAAAAAAGAGCTCTGACTACCTTTATTAATAACTAATACAGTCCCTTCTATTATTGTGTTGTGTTCAGCCCTGAGGTGAGCAAAAATGAATTATGTATATGCTGTAACAGGCCTAAGGATCTCTTGAAATGAAAGACATGCTATAATTATAATATAAGATGGTGTTGCAATTAATATCTATTCATAATTTGGACAAGAAGTATTTTCTGAAGATCATGTAAGAGTTAATGATCATGTGAACCAGAATGTTTATACAGAAGTAATTATTCATAGATTAGACAGTAAGATGCCCCAACTTGGCCCACTTCCATGTAGATACTCTAGGCATGGCTGCTGTACTAGCCTGCTCCCAACTAGAATCCCCTGCACTTTGTGAAAGAGAACCAGAATATCCTTCGGATCATTTTGTCCACGTTTTTAAGCAGAAGTCAAATCATACAATCCATTTCAGGTACAGCTGTCACCTGCCATCATCAGCAAAGAGGAAATTTTAATAGCTTTTAAAATCATGTGCAGAAATACATTTATGTGCCTTTTGCTTTGGAGAAAAGAGGATGTGTATTGGGGAATGATTGCAATGGAAATGATAATTGAGCAAGACTGTCTTTGTAGGATGCTCAGTTTCACCTGAAATGAAGTACACAGCATTGCTCTCTCTGGATCCATCCAAGAGTAGTATAATACAAGTATAGGAAATGAATTAAGGGGACACATAACCTAAACTTCTAGCTTGTGTTTGGGGGGTTCTTTTCAGTTAGGCAAGTGCTTATTTGTTTTGTTAGATCAGTTGTGTTTCTTATCCTCCCAGACAATTCTTCTCACCTCTGTCTATATGCAGGTGCCCAAAATGTCAGTCTGTGTTAGTACTGTCACAGCTGTGCTTACAAACAAGGGAATTAAGCCATTATGCATATCATATTACTTGATGTGAAAGAAAGGTTCCTTTGCACCTTAAGTTAACACTTAAAGAACATTAAGAAATGTTAATTTCAGCATCAGGTAGTCAAATGTTTTGCCTTTTTGAGATCATTCTGTTCACTGTCATAGAAAAATTCAATATCCTCTACCTCCCCCCTTTCCATGGAGTGGGAACTTATGTGTGTCATTTCACATAGAGAAATCAATGATCATTTAAAGAGTTTGACTCTTGGCATCACCTGGACAATATTAGTGTGCCAAAGGCTTTGCTAGGGCTCTTTGTTGAGAGGCTGGAACAATTATCCTGCAAAGTGCGGAAGAGTAAATCTGAATCCCATTCCGAAAAGGATTAGGGCTTAATGTGCATTTCATTCTCACTCCTAAATGCAGAGCCAGGTTTGTCCACTGCCATGAGTTGGCTCATCTCCTTTGAAGCTGTGTTAAGTCACACTAATACTGTTAGACCTAGGATTGCCCTACACTAAAGAAAACGAAAGGGATTCCAGGCAGTAGCACCACTGTTGTGATACATGCCTTCTATGTAGGAGGGTCGAAGTATAATTTCAAATCAGGCAGCAGATTATGAAATTACCTTTTTGCTATTAGATTCCATCTTGGGGAAGCAGACTCTTTACACATTCCTTGTTGCTTACATCAGCCTCTTTTTAAACGGCCTAGAACATACATAATTTGGCTTTGACTTCCTTGGTTATGTATGTATAGAAAAGGCACTGGAAGAAGAGTGAGGTGTGAATGTTTCGTGCAGTTACAATAAATGATTATCAAAATGAGGAATAATTATGTAACAATTTAGCAAAGCGATAGCGTATTTTCTGAAGCAGCTACTTCTTGAATATAGTACAAATGAAAGCTGTGTGCCAGTAACTTCCCTTTCTATGGTGTTTTCTTGACACTGTAAATCTCTCCACTCTGTTTTCCAACCTATTACAGAAAAATTATTTTCAAAAACATAATAGGAAACTGTGTTCTATGAAAAAAAAAAATCATGATCTAAATATTTTACAGAAAAGACTAAAATCTGCTATTTATAGCTGTTACTTATGTACATTCATCTTCCGAAAGTTATTACATAGCTATATCCATAAGAGTGAAAATCATTTTATTTCAAAGTGTATAATCTGCAATACTGGATCTCTTTGTCATTATGCAAAAGTAAATAATTACACTTATTAGTTAGCAAAGAAGAAATCTCTATATATTATGTTAATTATGTGTAATATTCTTACAAAAGTTAATTAGATTCTATTTCAGTCAGTGGGTGGCTTTCCTAAGCATTGCAATTTTCAGCCAAAAAATTCTGAGTAGTTTTTCAAGAGCTGATAGAATTGTTAAACATTTATGCTTCTCCTAAGCATAAATCTTAAGTCTTAAAAAAACCCTCCTTTTTTGACAAAACCATTGCACTGTGAAAGTGTATGAGAAGGCTTTCAAACCTTAAAGTGAATAATAGAGCAAAAAATGAGATGCGGATCTGTAAATCCATTTTTGTTTGGATATAAGAATGTGCCCTGCATCCTTACTGTGGATGATCAATCCCTTCCTTGTAAACAGGCAGGCATATACAGGCTTGGGTTGAGATAAATACACAGGCATATACTTACATGCCATCTAGGTGAGAGAAATTTAGGAGAATACTTGATTCCTGTCACCAAAAACACCTGGCCTACGTTTCCTTCCTGTGGCTCTCACTAGCAATGTTGCTAGTCTTTGTTCTGCCAGGGTCCCAGGAATATGCTCTGAAGAGTGGGGTTAGGGTTTATGGTTATTACTGTTTATTATTACTGTTATTGCTACTTATTAAAAGGATCAAAATTAAGAGCCTTGTGTTACTTGCTCATACAGCTCATCCTGATTTGCACCAGGCTCTTTCACTGGAGGTATGGTGAAACATAACCTTCCAAGAATGAGCATAGCCTGTAGTCACTGCTGTTGCTGAGGCACATGTGAACATACCCAGCCTAGTCAAACCTTAGCAGCAGGTGACAGCAGGATAGCACAACCCTCAAGAAGAGCACAGCAGTCAGGTGAGGCCAGCTGGTGAATCACAGCTCATCTGTTTTCTGAAGACAGTCATTGTAATGTCTGAGACCTCCCATTCACGACATTCACACAGCAAGAAGGGAAGCTTTGGTCTTCTAAAATTTATCCCCTACATCACCCAGCCTTTTCCCAGCCTCACTCAATGACACTTAGATTGTGTTGCCAGTGAAAACAAATTGAGGTACAGAAGTGATCTTTCAGTTACCTGCCACATCACTAAGATGCTCATTGCTTAAAAATAAATACTCATTTATCCATTTTCTTTATCTTTCTGTTTATTCTCAACATATTCTTCTGCAGAGCCCTTCTGGCAGCAGAAATAATTCTCTTTTAGGATAATATTTCTTAACCTAATAGTAGGAACTTTAAGCCTGACTAGATGTAAGTTGGAATTGATGAGGTTAATAGTTTGCATTATGGGGTGCCTTTCCAGACGTAGAATGACCAAGAATAATTTTATCTGGCCTGATATCAAAACCCTAAATAAGAGCATAGACCTGAGCACTCTTAAATTTACGCAGTAGTGTTTTTAATGGGCTGAAATTGTTCCCACTTGCCCATAAAGTATCTGCCTTCCATCTCCCCTGCTGTGATGTGGGCACCATGTTGACACTTCCTGGGCAGTGACCTATGTAGGAAGCTAGAAAAGAGAGGCTCTTACACCCTTGAAATGTAGTGGTTCCAGCAGCACGGCCTAACAGCCAGTGTACAGAGGGAGAAGGGCATGAGATGAAGACATCTTCCTGCCTCTGTGGCAGTACTGGCTTTGTTCTTTTTCTGTTTCTAAGATGATTTTTTATTAATGTAATATACTTTAAAGCCCTTTTTCAAAACCTCCTACCTTTTTCTTGGCTAAGTATTTGACCAAATCCCTTGGCTCTTCCAGTAATACTTGAAAAGCGAAAGCAAACATCTAACTATTCATCAGCTTGTGATTTTATCAAGGGTTTTCCATCACAGCAATTCTGGGTCTTACAGTGGTGTGAGATGAGAGCATAAGATAGCATCATTCAGTGAATGGATCAGTTTGTTCCTGACTACATCCAGATAGATTCTGTTCATATTTGCTCATATAAGAAGGTGCTGTTAGGTGCTGTCCTAACAAGAGTTAGGATTTGTTTGCTCTTTCTAGTTCTACTGCATTTTTCCCACATAGCATCAAGCAACTAAATTGCCGTCACATTTTCAGGGTTAGATTTGCAATTGCTTGAGCAATCTGTGTGAATGTCATGACTACACATGTAAGTCAAGCCACAGGGAAAAAAATCCAGTTCCCTTCATTGCAAGGGACTTGCACTTCACCATGCAATCAGAGTAAGTGATACTATGAAGAAGGCAGGGAATTGCAAGACACAACCAAGTAGATGAAAATCTGGCCTCTAATCTGGTGCTTGAATCCACATCTGAAAAGTGAGGATCACTGTGGGACATTCCCAGCTCCTCCTCACACACCTTGTAAGAGTGTTGTGAAAACAGAGAGGGGTATTTTTGGTTCTCAGAGATCAGGTGGTTGATGACAAATATGTGTCATGCAGGCGTGAGCTCTCTGGGTTTCCGTACAAAATATTTCCTGTTTGGACTACAGGTGTGCTGCTGTTATTCCAGTTATGGCATTTCTTGGTCCACTCAGTCAAATTAGAGCTTTGGAGTTGGAATATGTGTGCCACAAGGAGACCTTGTAGAGAAAATTCAGCTATCTGGAGTGGTTGTAGTTCACACTGAAAGAATAGCACAGGGCCTTCATACTTCTGTGCAAATGTATTCTCTAGGGGAAAAAGAAAGAAGTATAAAAATAGATGTGTGTGCCTTCAAGAAAGTAAGCAAATAAAACAAACAGGTAAGAAATAGTGAAAAATTTCTGTGGTTGCGGTGGCTTATATGAGGTGGTTCATTAGTTTTTAGGTTTTTTTTTCTTACAGAGGTATAAGCGGTCCATGGATTTCAGAGGGGAGGGCACTTTTCAAGCTCTTACAGAGCAGGATGAAAGCCACTTTACCCACTAAGGCTTTGTCCTGTTTGAAGCCTCTGGCTACTATCAGAGACAAGATTATTACACTAGATAAGTTGACCTCAGCCTAATCCAGTTCAGCATGTATTTCCCTGTGACACATACAGACGCTGCCACAGTGAGAAGGCTGGAATATCCTGCTCTGAGCATGCTGTGTCTGCATTTGCCCTCCCTGATTTGAGAAAGCCGTGTCTGGCTTGCCAGGTGTGAGCTGGAGGTTTTCATGAGCTCTTCACTTACTCTCAGCTACATATTTCTTGGGGGATAGAGAGAGCTGTCTTTGGTTGTATGACAGCTGCAGCAACCACTACTCCCCTTCCCCATCCTCTGACATTTAAAAAAAAAAAAAAAAAAAAAAAAACAAGCTGTGATTTTAGGGAAAGTCCTCCAAGGACACACTTGCTATTGAGAGCTCTGCCAGGGAAGAAAATTCTCAAAGTCTAGTTTTTCACTAGAATGAAAATTGTCTTTTACAGTCCTACAAGTAATGTTTGGATGAATGAAACCCTTGTAGTGGTTTCCCTTTGCTACAGGGATTTGCAAGGACAGATAGGATCAGAGCTAGGCACTTTGTCACCTACAACAGGACAGTGACCAGGAAAGGAGCCCACAAGGGGAAAGGGCTGGTTGTGTGCAGGACAGAGTGGGAAGGGGCAGGCAGCTGTATGAATCTGCACAAGAAGGCAAACTGAGAAACTGAAAATAAGAATGGCAGACATAAATCGGAGGAAAGGACTGTGATAAGGGTAGCAGTAGCCTTTTCATTTTAATTAAATGTATTCAGTTGACATCATGCAGGAGGATTTCAGCCCACGCAAAAGAATGATGATGATGTCCTCAGCACTGCGATGTGGGGACGAGGGGTGGAGACTCCGTGTCTCCCTGCAGGGAGGCACAGCATGTCTGTGGGAAGGCAGGGCCCTGCGGGAGCCCGAGTCCCACCTACACTGCAAGGCAGCATGACACACCGCTGCCTGCTAGGTCCAGGCTCGCTTTCACCCAGCAGCAATTTGTGGTGGTATTTCCATTGAAGTAACTCTCACGGAGCCCAAACAAGGATTATGCAATTTCATATTAAATTCTAAAAATGCAGGTGATCCGCTGTGCCTGCTTAGGAAAACTTTGCTTCTAAATTCAGACAATATTTCAGGGATAAGTCGGGAACTGAGGCAAGGATGAATTTGATTATGCTTTGAGTAATTAACCGAGTGAACTTCCTACAGCCACCCGCCTCCTGGGCCTGGCAAACAGTTGTTTGCCTCTACCACTGAAGAGCCAGGGCCAGTGATGGTCAAACAAGGAAGGACAGTTATTTTCCTCATAACTGGTTATTCAAGATGGACTTGTGCAACTCATTTCCCTGCCCTAGTGTTTCACAATCTAACTATATTTAATGGTCAAATAATTTGATAGAAGAAAGTCAGCTGGGGTTGCACTGGTTTATTTCCTGACATTCAATATATCCCACTGTCTGGAAGGTCCCAACACAGTAAGCACTGCATCTTTACTTTGAAAAAGGGAAGCAGTTTTCAAGGGGGAGAGATTAAAGGTAATAGATTTTCTCCACCTTCCAATTTCCTTCCTGCAAACAAGAGTGAAATGTTCAGTAAAATCTATTTGCATCCAAGCAAATTATATGTTGGCAGGCTTGAGAGTCATCCCTACATGTTTTTCAGAATGAGACATCAAAAGCAAAATGAGATAGCCTGTTCCATTGAGCAGGCATGTCCTCAGCCTGAACTCAAGCAGGACTATCACACAGGAAGTCAGGCATCTCCTGACTTGGAGATGTTCTTCCCTTTGCAGTCTCATCTTCCACACTAGATTGGATGGGATCTATTCACATCCATGTTTTTATAAAACAAGCTCTTTAAAAAGCTATATACATTACTTACTTCTCTGTCCTCTCCTCTTTCTTTCCCTGTGGACGTGTTAAAACAACTGAACTTTCTAGCCACAATTTCAGTTCAGAAGTTTGGCAAACTAACTTTCCCAAAGTCTAGCCCCAATATGGACTGAGAAGAATGCTGAATTAAGTCTCACTCTGTGTGATTCAGAGAGAAGTTTCAAAAGTCCTACAGGCATTTTGATGAAAAAGACAAATTCAGTGGAGAAAACTTCACTTTTAGTGACTGAAAATCTTACCTCATTTCTGTAACTCCTGAGCTTTCTGTAATCCTTTGGACCCCTTTAATTCTCAGAACCAGAAAGGATTTCCAGATTTTATCTATTCAGAAGAGAAGGTGAGCAAGTGTCTTTTACGAAACATGTTTAGCTGGGTCATACATTCACTTTGTAAAGCAGCATGGAACTTTTATTCCCTTTATTGCCACCTAGTGGAAACTGTGCTATCTGCATTGCAATACTCATAAAAGCATTTCCATCTGGGAGCTCATCCAGCTGTACAAATGATTACACGGTTGAAATAAGAGGCCACTCATCATGCAGGTGTGTTTTGTAAGATATAGCAAGGTCTTGTTAGGTCAAGAGATTAGGCTATAAGGTGCAGAGTGGCAAAGGTGTTCCTGAGAAATCTGTCACTGAAATCAGCACCCCAGCAAAGGGCAAAGTACCAGGGTACAACGATCTAGATCATTATCCTGGTGATCTCTCAGATCACTGGTTATTCATGATGGACAAGTGCTGTACAAACAGCTTGCTTACAGTCAGGCAGAAACAAAACTATAGACCAACATCAATATAGGTAAGGTGTATTTGCCTCATCTGGGAGAATTAAAGATTAGTTTTGTAACATTTCAGCCAAAAATAACAGCATTAAGATACATTACTCAAGAAGTGGTGTTATATTGTGGAAAAAAAAAAAAAAAAGCCACTGATTTTCCCAGCCCCCACAATTTGTCCTCATCTGTAGCATTCCTTGGGGTATTATGAGTCTCTGTTATTTGATGTTATTTGAGATGTCATTTGGAAACATTCTGAAGTGTCAGTTTGGATTTCCAAAAAGTACCAGAGTAATTGATTCTGGAGAGACTTCATTCAGAACCCTCATTTCAGCTCTGCACTGAGTGTTATATTTTGATCCGACTCTTGTTCCTTTGATTTTTTTTTAATTATTATTTTTTAGCCTCTTCTATGTTTTTGAAAACATCAGTGCCTTTCCCTTCAGCATTTTATTAGATGACCCACGCTCAGATCTTCTAAGTTTCTAACATTGTTCCAAGCCTCCTTGTATCACAGTTCTGCATTTCCAAGCATTTTGGCAACAACTGAGAGTACCCACGCTATGTGTTTGTATCCATTTGTCTCTCCCTCCCTCATCAGCAGTCTTTCACTAGCATTCCTTCCTGAGAAGGCAAGGATTTCTCTTGCTGTCATCCTGATGTGCTTCATGCAGCCTCATCCAAGCCTTTGCTGAAGCAGTTCCTGTGATTCACAAGCCCTTTATGGTGCTGGGAAGCAAATGAAGGTTCTTCATTCAAAAGACTTGAGAAGTTATGAATATCAACAGCCCATATAGAACTGGTGGCAATTAGCATCAGTACTAAAGCAAAATGGTTACATTTTCCCTTTAAATAAAAACATATGTCAAGATCTGTAGAAATTTCCCAGGTAGAGTACATAATGGGCAGCTTTTTGAAACTACTTTTCACAAGATTGCATTCAGTCAAACTAAATCAGTTATTGATTCTAGCCTGCTAATAAAGGAATTTTATCTTCAGGATATGTTTTTTTAATGTTGTCTTTTTCTCTATGGGAAAAAAAAAAAGAAAAACAATATTCTTCAAAAAAATCTGTGCTAATATTTTCCTTTCTCCTTTTAATTGTTTTTAAATGAAGATATGCAGAGTCTTGAGAAGTTATTGAGAGATGCAATAATATATGGCCAGCCTCGAAGCCGCAGAGCATGGAGAAAAATTATCATCCTTGTGGAAGGCATTTACAGGTATGTGCATTTTAAACACGAGTGCTCTTTATCGCTTCTGAGAACACATATGTTGAGTGAAGCTAACATTGGTACCTGAAAGAAATCTGAAATGAATGGAGGTTAAGTAGCATCTTCAGTGATCCTGTTAAAACATTAATTTCCATTATGACTGTGTGAACCCTGGCACAACTTGCTGCAGTGAGATCCTCTGTTGTTTTGAATGTTGATTTAGCAAGTCAAAGTGAGAAGCATATAGTGTGAGCAGGAGATGCACTGTGAGAGCAAGGAGGACAGCGTTAGGAGTAGTACCAGAGAGAAGGGGGCCAGAACTGTTCGTTCACAGGATGCAAAGTGGTTTATGAAAAAAACAGTAAAGTTTGCATGCAGGGATTACTTCACATGGGCTGAACTGTAGTCTGTACACATGGGCAGATGGTTACGCCATTTTACTGAGGAATGCTAGTACAGTTTAGTTGATTAGATTTTTCATAAGAAATATTTTACAGTCTCATGTCATTACAACTTCATAGTCATCAGCACTTTTTTTTTAGCAAATGTTCTCCATCTGCAAAGAGAACAAATTAGTCTTTATCTAAACACCTGTCACTCAGAGCTGAAACAGGTCAGCAGCAGATCAGCTGATCCAAAACAGGCTGAACGTCCCCTTTCAACTAGAATAAACAGAGCAAAACTGCAAATAAACATAGCTTGGCACTACTAAAAGAAAGCCTCAATTTAAGGACTTTGATCAGGCAGAAATTAAGTGGACCACCAACATTTTACTGACAAATACTCCTTTTGGTTACATGGCCTAAGAAAATGCTCCAGCTGCTGAGCATTTTTCAGTTTAAAATCCTTTACTCTGGATATTTACCATTAGGGAGAGAGGAGATAGATTAGTGAGGCATAGATCCACTTAAACATTGGGGCAGACCCACTAGCTGATACTTGCAGTACTTGCAGCTGCATTTCCAGATGTATGTTTAGTATAAAGCTTTGTTTTCCTCTGTTTTTTGTAGTTGGATTTCAGAAAGATTTCCTTTTCAGAAGTCTATCTGTTAAGATGCTAAATAAAAACATTCTAGGCTTCAGAGAGCAGCACCAAAAGGGAACTTTTATTTTAGGTAGGAGTTGGTGGTGGTACGTACGTGGTTCATAAATCACTGCTTTTCAGTGAGATTTCACAGTCACATTAATTATATTTCCCTAAAGGTTTGTTACTTTCTATTGATTGCCAAAGAAATACCAGGCAGACAGGGAATAACAGCATAACAGTTTTAAGACCACTCATGTCCTGAGTGTCAAAGCTTGTGAAAGGCGTAAAGAGAAAAAATAAAGTAAATGAACAAACAGATGAAAAACAGAAGCAAAAACAGAGCTCAGCTCTCTAATATTCTGTCACAGGAAACCAGCCCTGGCAGTAGTCAGGTTAGTTGGTTAGTTGTTTTGGTAGTCTAAGCTGATCAGAAATTAAAGATTGTGGTTTGGTTGCAAAGCATGTCTGCTCTGGTTTGAGGGAGGATACCACCACACCCCTCTGTGCTGTGTCCCTGCCATCAGTGCCAACCCGAGATTCACACAGCTGATCTGTCCTTATTGCACTGCTGGGAACAGACTCACCAGCCATGTAGTCTACGTAGCTAATAATACTTCCTATGCAAAAGAAAAAGCTGGAGAAATACACACTAGAAATACACTTACTTCTTTTGTGTGCATGTTCTTTCCTTTCTTGGCCCACGATTTTTGAAATAGACTAAAATTTTCCAGCCCCTATGTTGGCTAATGTTATTTCTCTTGAAGATTTGCCAGATGCCAAATGAACATTCATCTAGTGGATTTAAGAGGAGGCAGACTGTTGTTAATGCATTCTTAAGACAGTTAATATTGCGCTTTTTTTTTTTTTTTTTAAAGGAGTTAAATAAGTTTTGCTTTGGGGACAACTAATACAGAATTTAAATAACTTGGTCAGAACCATTCTCCAAGTTAAAATATCCTGACTTGCAAGTTTGACTTGGCAAATTTATACAGAAATGCATTTTCCAGAGATGCAAAAGAAATGCTAAGCTTTCCAATTTAAAATAAATATTGTTGTATGGGACACCATAGCCTTAGTAAGGTAAAGTTGATGGTATGGAAAAAAAATTGCCTAGTGTTTGCATTAGGGGTATGTTAAAGTATTTACACTGCTCGTAAGCCTGGACTTACTAGCTGGCAAAATTTGAAAAGGGCCGTTGTTAGCCAACATGGACATTTCTGGAAGTCAGACTTGTGTTTGAAATCATATGCCACAGATTTTCTTTGGTTACAACTGAAGGCAGAATTGGCCTTTTGGCTTGGGAAGCACCCAAGCTACATGTCAAACAAATAGCAGTAAGTATATGATTGTTTGCTTTTAATGTATCTAGCATCTTAAAAAAAAATCATCAGAAGTAAATTTAACTGCTAGTGAGAGCTGGTTCTTGACTTAGAATAGACTAGGAGCAAATATATTTCATTTTTGTTCCAAATGGGGAGACAATCCAGCCATCAATCTTCAGTTCAAAATGCATGAACAAGTTTTGGCCGTGTCCAACGCACAAATTAAAGTGACTTGCTCAGTCATATTTCTATTATTTAAATATCCAGCTAATGTTTTTCTTGGCTTCTACTATTTCCAGTTCAGGATTAATCAGTTATTATGCACTTACATGGTTTCTGGTAGACTTCTGCTCTCTTGCACACATATTTACCTAGGAGTCAGGTAGGCTGAGGATGAGGGAGGGATTTATAAGGCACCAGAAACTCATCAAAACAAGTGATTTATTTTTCCCCGCTTTTGATTTAATTTGAGTATACTTTCTTCCAGCTCAGAAAACAGCTCTCTGCTTAACTGGATATTATCCAGTTCTTTTTCACATGCAGTAGAAGTTCCTTGAGTTTCAATAACAATACCATAGGAAATTTATTAGGGTTATTTTTTTATTTCCTGGGATTGGATGTTAGGACTTTGGAAAAGAGTGGGGTAACATTTAATGTCCTTGGCCAGGAACCAGCATTAAAGGTCAACATTTCTGTCATTTCAGTGTATGGCACTATACTTGAGGGCTGTTGGAGTTTCTTTAAATTATTACTCAAAACTACAAAACAAAGATTGTTGTATGAAAGCCCAAGGTTTATGTAAGAAAATAATATTAAAGTAAATAAAAAATGCAATGCATTTATTTTGGGAGTAATAGATCAGGAAAGCAGGGATTTCCCAATTACAAATCAACCTGAAGGGGAATAGGTAATTTTTCAAATGTTGAAAGGACTGTAATGCTGGTGCGTATGTAGAGAAGTTGAGTGATGGAATTATGAAGGAGATAATAGGTTGAGTGTTGGTAGATTACTTTTTCTGACAGAAAAAAAAAGATTGAAACTATATTACCATGGTAGATTGTAGTAAGCTGTTTTTACTGATAAGTTTCAGAATAAACTGGACAACACTTCTCAGAATATCCTGCCAGGAACAAGCTTGTATTCCAAGAGAGATGTCCAGCACAAATACTGTCTCTCAGCACACCTGGCTGTAGAATTCATCAGCTGCTTCAGAAAGACCCTCAGTGGCTTGTTGGGATTGAACCAAGCCTCAAAATTCAGTGATCCCAAAATTTTGAGTTACGTCCTCATGTCTGAAAGGAGATTCAAACTTTGTGCATACTGAAGCAAGCTCTTCTGCCCACCCTCTGAGCAAGGAAGATGAGGGTAAGCTACAGTCTAGAAGCTGTATGTCCCTACAGCCAACCTAATAATTTTTGCTGTGAGACAGGATGTAATACCACATAATGCTAATGTCTGGCACGGGCAGACCCAGCTTTTGTTCATCAGCACACAGCTCTTCAGATGTGCCTGAGCAGATCTGGAAACAGATTAGTAGTTTTGTGCAAGTGACACAGCCAGACTTGAGACAGAGGCACTGCAGTTGATTTACTTCCAGCTCTCTGGTTTAAACTCAGTTGATATCAATATTTACTGAAGGATTCAGTAAACTTTCCATTTGGACTACCCAGTTGGACACATGAAGTGAGTTTTATCTCTGAGCAATACTAAACGGAGCGGTGTTTGTATCACAGACCATCTCCCAAAGTCAAAAGCAAATCCAGGAATAGAGTAGCACAGAAACAGCTCTCATCTCTGCTGTCAGGAGGGCTGAGGCCTGTTTGAATAGCAGCCCAAGAAATACACACAAAACCAGCAGCACTCTACCTGCCCCAAGGATGCTTCAGGCCCTCGTTAGAATCTCTGTCAACTGTTGTAATGTTTATGTCAGCCAGTGTCTCTCAAGAGCACTAACTCAGCACTGAAAATGACAAATACACAGTAAATCAAGCTTTGTATTTTTAACTTACCGTTTTTGTTATCATCTTTTTGGAGAGAAAAGCTGTTTTTCTCACCTGAATCTCCATGAGCCATTGTTATGTGATGCCCATGTGAACGTGGAAAAACTATCGTTCTTCTTTTCTTCCCCAGCTATTTCTGGAAGACACAGTGGGGGATGCTTCTTTGTTTCCTGCAGCGGTGCTCCTTGGCCCTGCACTTTCTCTCTGACCACTTAGCCATCCTGCAAGCTGACCAGATGGCCAAAACTGCCCTCCCAAGCACATGGGATGCTTCATACCTACACACACCCAGAAGCTTGGTCTAATTTTTAGCTGACTAATGGTTTGACTGTGGGTCATGTGAGGACTGTGGGTTCTGCTCTTGTACTCATTAAGAAAATAGCTGTGATTGTTCAGATTGCTTCTCCCAGAGCTGCAGAGAGCTGCTTGACTGCTGGAGGGCTCTGTCCCCAGCATGGGGTGACAGGAAGGAGAGCTTGGTCTTCAAGAGCTTGCAGCACAAGCCTGTCTGCCCTTTGCTGCAAGAAACTGTGGTGCCGTACACATCCCCGTGGCTGCTGCTTCTATGGCTGGGCAAGACAGAAAGAAAGGCAGCATCTGTCAGCAGTCACCTGACACCCAAAATTGTGCCTACAGGTGAACACAGTCAGGCTCTCTGAACCTGACCAGCACGGGCAATCCTTGTCCATGGCTGCTCCCCAGTACTGTTCTTTTAAACTAATGGACACCTGCTGATTTCAGGGAACAAATATCTCCTGAACTTCAAGCTGTTTCCAAGCTTACTCAGGAGAACAAAAAAAAAAAAGATAAAACTTGTAAAACATTGCCAACACATCATTTCCCTTTTGTGGTGCTGACCTTCCAGCTGCATACATCAGCTGGAGTGACAGTCAAAAGAGTCCTTGAAAGCCCAAGATCACAAAACTGCCAAGAGGTTGTATTGAACACGCTGCTCATTTTTACATGCCCTCTGGGAGCAAACGTGACAGTTCTACTCACCTGAAACTGCTGTAGCACATGCAACTAGATACGCCTTAGCTGCAGGTGGTACCACAGAGTGCTGCTTTTTGGGGTGCATAGTGCACTTACTTTGGGTTTGATAGGAAATATTTAGCATTTAAGGCCTGCTCGCTAGACCTGATGAAGAGAATGTGTGCAACTCGTTATGAAGTGAATGCTGAGTGCATCAAAGCATATCCAAGCACAATTTTAGTTGTCCCACAAAGGTTTTCAAGACATAATAGTTTTCACAGCAGTACTTTTGAGGCTTCGTCTTTATAGAATTGGAGGGCATTTCCATCATTTCCCAGAGCTTTCATTCTGCTGTAGACCTCTCCCTTGCGTTCTAAATTACTGATGTAATTACCAATACAGAAGATGTATCACCTTTTCTTGTTTCTAGAGCTTTCTATACACTGTTACAAGAAGTTTAGAATATTTCTGTTTCCTACGTGGCCTTAAGAAAATAAACAGAAAAAGAATTGAAACATTTTTCCATTCATCTGGTAGGAGCAACAAGATTGGGTCTGAATTATCTTTTCTAATCCCTGATTCTCTCCACTCTGAAGACCGAGACTGGTCTGAGCCGTGGCACTGTCTATGCATTTCATGTAGGCCATATTAGAGCCAATTTCTCTGCCCCAGAGTGATTTTTTCTGTAGATCTATTATCCAGAAATATTGACACAGTAGCAGTAGATGGATGAAGGGCCACTGTGAATTATAGCAGTTCCTTGTAATTCATTACAATATATATATTTTTTGCAGTCAAATGTAATATGCTGCTTTGGTGAATATCTTCCCTTCTCTTAGTACTTTTCTTTCTCTTTTATGGCATGTTGGCAATTTGCAAATGTTCAAGGACTTTTTGGCTATTTTTATTTGCTTGAATTCTAGAATTATTTTACTTTTATACGTGTTGGAAGATGCTTGCAGTGTTTCTTTGAACTGTAAATACAAATGGAGTTTGCAGAAGATCTTCCATAGGGTAACTGCACTATGCACTTACTGTCTGTGCTTCTTTGGCAGTATTTTAAGGAGAAAAGAAGATACAGGATTTGTTGTTCATCTGTGATTCTCTCCACAGTATGGAAGGGTCCATTGTGCAGCTGCCAGAGATAGTCTCCTTAAAGAAGAAATACAAAGCCTACCTCTATTTGGACGAAGCTCACAGCATTGGTGCAGTGGGAGCAACAGGACGAGGAGTTGTGGAGTACTTTGGTATGAATCCTGATGATGTTGACGTATTAATGGGAACATTCACAAAGAGCTTTGGTGCAGCTGGAGGATACATAGCTGGCAAAAAGGTAAAAGGAAAACACAAACATGTTAACATCAAGGGGAGGAAAAATACTTTCTCATTACATGCGATAAACTGTTTTATCTTTTCATATAGACTGCTTTACACGAGCACAATTCTACAGATAGTGCCACTTTTCTCTGAATCCCAAATGAACATTAAACTATCAGAATTTCTTATTTTTGTCTCATGTTCATGTTATATAATTTACTTAATTTGGGTATTTTCACGCTACCCTGATGATTTTTGTTTGTCTTGGAAAAGTTTAAAAACTTTGTGGTTGTCCAAATATACCTCACTACATTAATTTGCATGTAGACTGCTTGCTAATTCATGTTTGTAAACAGAGTGTGGAGCAAGATTGAGAAATTAAAGCCACAGTTTCATCCACTGATACAAAATTCCTGACAGTTGTGGATTGTAATAGCTGCATTTTTAGGATGGAGAAAGAGGATTTACTTGAGGATCTCTCGCAATAGCAACATCTTTGACCTCAATTTCTCAACATGCATTGACAAAACAACCTCTTGTTAACAGAAAGTAGAGCTGAACTTGTTTTAACAGGGAGTGTAGGAGAAGAGAGAGTGTAATCAATGCCAATGTGAAACATCATCATTTTTATTGCTTAGCAGAGATGCCAAGTAGTTGCTGTTTTTTTACCCTCCTCATACCCTCAAAATACATGAATGTGTTTCTTAAGTAGTTTACTGAATGAGGAGATAGCCTATTTAGACAGCTCAAATGGGTATTGTCAGGAAAGCGTTAATAAGGAAGCACTTGAGTAGAATAAAAGGGATGTAAGGAAGTGTGAAGCATCTATTTCTCACCATCTTTGGGGGTTTTTGCACCTGGAGATCTTAAAACAGACTAATGCATAAAGAATCAACTTTTTTTTGTTTGCTTCCTGAATTTATGTCTGAAGATTTGACTTTTACAAAGGAAAATTGGCTAATAAAGCTAGAAATGATAGGATGCCTGAACCTGTGAAAAAAACGTCTATAGCAATTCATCATCTAATCCTTGGAAGTTTTCTTAAAGGAAAGTGGTCACTCTTTTCACACCTGGTGTATCACTAAGCTTTGCCTCAGGCTTCTGGGCCTTGGCAGCAGCTGTTCACCTACCTTCATTTGTGCAACCATAAACTTACAGGGGTTCTTTTTGCTGGGTCAGTAAGAGCACAGAAGCTTTCTCAGCTACTTGGTTAAACCCAGAGGATTACAATTGCAATGTAGCAATGCAGCAATCAGCAATGCACAACATATATAAACTTAAGTATATCTTTTTTCCTAGCACTGGAGTTTCAGCATAGACTTATGCAACTTCTATGGCAATAATTTGCGTCAGTATCTTTATTTTCTGGAGGCATTTTTTTATCAGAGCATGGTTTCAAGCAGACATAATTCCTTCCTCACTACCATGCATTTAGCTTTCAATGCTATTACAGTTACTCAGCAATTTACATATGTGCATAAATTTGCACTGTTGTAGTAGTAGTTCAACAGTAGTGTTTCAATCAAGTTCTGAATTCCTACTCAATCCCTGCATTCAGGAGTTACTGGTGCTTTAAACATGCCTACAGCACAGCAGTGAGTGCTTTTGCTAGGATCATGGTTTGTGCTCTTAGATAGGCAGGGAAATGTTAAAGCAGCTCTATAGACTGTAACATGACTGGACCTGTCACACTAATAGGAAGTTTATGTTGTAAGAAATGTGTGTGCTAATGGCCAAAGACAGATTCCAGTAGGGCTGCTTTTCCTGCATTAGATCTTGTGGCAGGGAAACTGTGCTGTTGTCATGTAAGTTTTATTTCATTCCCATTCATAGATGGACTGAACAGTATTTTAAAAGCAGCTCTTCATTGGCCTTTAAATGATTTTGGCTCCTTTATAATAAGTCTCAGTGCATACACATTGTTTTATTTCAGCTGTAATTGCCTCACTCAAATTGCAAAGTGCTTGTACTTGCCTAATGTTTCTTCAGGCTGTGTATTAATGGGAACAGCCAAGAAAGTAATCAGCTGGTGAAACTTCCTCTTTTTTTTTGCACTTTCTCACTCTGTGTTAGTTAAAAGGGAGATCTGATGTCTGGGCACCTCCAAGTTCATTCATACCTTGTTTCCCTTGTCTAAGGGCCTCGTGGACTTCTTACGAACTCATTCTCACAGTGCTGTGTACGCCACGTCTATGTGCCCACCCGTGGCAGAGCAAATCATCAGAGCAATGAAGTGTCTCATGGGGTTAGATGGAACAACGCAAGGTAAGCCACCCTCTTTAGCCTCTCCATTATTTCAGTTACATCTACTGTGTACAGATGCACACAGAAGGAAACTGAGAAGGTAATGCAATACAAAGCACATCATTTTTACTGTACAACTAATATCTAGATTGTCATCTTTCTAGGTGCAGTCAGCTATACTATTTTTTCCACACCCAATTACATGCAGCAGAGATAGATATATTCCTGAATTCTGACTCCAGTCTACCACCTATAGTCACCAGCTTTGCAGTAACAAATACAGGAAGTACAGAAATTATCCTTTGAATAGGTTGTCTGACTTTGCAGTAGGTGTTCGGAAAAGCTTGCCTCCATGAGTGCTGCCACTTCAGCTCTGTATACGTATGAACCTTCAAAATGGTAAACATCTGAAGTATGGCACAGAAGTTCCACATGAGTGTGTTGGATGTTAAATTGTGGTATGAGATGACAGCTATAATAGCTCTCACCTTACAACAGAATTGGATATGGTGTCCTCAAACTAGTTTTTAAGTATGTTTCGTCCACTTCACATCTCTCTCCTGCCCCCTTTCCCCCAAAAAAACCATGTACATGGCATCTTTACAAAATATGTTTATATGTATTTGCTGAAGTTGCAAATGCAGGTACAGTCCAGCGTTCTGTGTAATGTGCTTTCTGTGCAGCACACAACAGAGCAATACTGTGATACATTTTCATGCTATATATACCATGACTATTTCTAAGTGATATTGATATGTAATCAATGTCCTTCCATTAGTTCATACCTCAGAGAAAAACTGGTGGTTTTTGAATTTGTATAGTCTTTGTCAACAATACCTGAGTATCACATCATTGTGTAATATGCAGTAATAAGCAATTCTGTATTAGCCCTTCCTGGTAGATTTAACTGGGGGAAAAATGGGGTTGAAAAGGAAAAAAGGTATGTATGAGGATGTAAGATAACACCACACTGCTCTGCATTATTCTGCTGCATTGGCCTAGAAGTTGGTTTTCTGCCATGACAGATACGAGACTATTGTGATGTTTATCACAGCCCTTCAGTGAGGCCAGAGTTTACAAGGTGCCAGTGAATGAAAGAAGGGACACAGAATCCAGTTTCAGTGCCAAATTCTACTGAGTCCAGTAGCAGAGTGCAGCGAAATTCCAGTGCAGTGTGTAGACAATGAGGAAATGATGCTTTTGCCATTTTGACAGAGAAGGCAAGTTGGAAACTACTTAGCCTCCTCAAGTGGAAAGGTCAGGGCAATGTATTCTGATGTCTACATCCTGCTCCTTATAAGAGACCAGCTCTGACATGTTTCTTCTTCCTTGGGGATTGTGTGCAGCCCATCCTGCTGTGCCCTGGATTGTTTGTATGAATTGCTGCCGTCAGAGGGCGGCCTTACACTGAGTCTTTCCAAGAGTGCCATACTCAGGACTCTCCTGGATGCTGCATGTAAGATATTAAACACACAGAGCATTTCCAAACCTCCAAAGCCTCTTACAAGAGACCTTCAGCTAGTGTGGTTCTGCATGCAGCTCAGTGCAGGCTAATAGAAGAACGTAGTTCAAGACAGAGCCTTTTATTATATGCATGTCAGGCTGTCTTAGGACTGAACAGTTTGCAATGTCTTCTGTTTCACAAACAGTGTTCTTTAATGACACAATGTTTGTATTTGTGCACAAAGTGCTTATTAAGCGTCTTGCAAATTCTTTAATAAATTAGTGTTCTGTTAGTTCTTTGAAATTTGTCTTGTAATGTGAAATGCAACTAAAGAAAACAAATGGGCAAACAGATGTCATAGGTTAGAGTATTGTAAAAGGCTAGCCAACTGACTGTGATGTGTAAAAACACTTTTTGCCCTTCTGAGCCAGAAACATTATTTTGTCTGCTGTGCCTTCTTTCATGTGGGCCTTCCTCCATTAGGCTGTTTTCTGGACTACCAAAAAGAGCAGCAAAATATGGGAAGAGCTGTTGTGCTGGCCCACACTACAGTGCTGCTTAGGCATACAGAAAAAGGAGTATGGTGACTCAGAAAGGAGAGGAAGAGAGAAAGCTGTGTCTCTTCTAGATAGTTTTGTTTTCAAGAACAACAGTGAATGAGTTATCTTGGTCTGCTGCCACAAAGAATGGTGAACCTTGGGTGTGAGCTGCCTTGTGGGAGCATAAGCCATGTAGCAGAGACACCAGGCAGAGAAGTTTCAAGTGATAATGGTCCCTCTGTGGAACTGAGAACCCGTGGCTTTTCTCTGAAAGCCTGATGAATTGGTAAAAGGAGTTTATTTTGCAGTTTATTTCAAATAGCATTCCCTCCCCAAGGAGAATGGGAAATCCTTTCTAAGGGCATCTGATTTGGTGGCTTGTCCTCCAACGTCATTTCTATAGGGTAGGGAGCCTTGCAGAAAATACTGCAAATGTTTTGGAAAATAATGAAACTATAGTTTGCTAGAAAGTTCTGTGTTAACTAGAAGGTACTTCCTGAGAAGAGTTTGAAATAGTAGAGTGACAGATGTGTTAATCTGGCTTGTGAATGTAATGACTAACACTTTAGTAGGTTAATAGAAAACTGGGGGAAGGAGGATTGATTCGATCATTTAAATTGCTGCTCTGAAAATATTCAGTGTTTTTTGCATTTCACAGTTTTCTCTTATTTTCCCAGACATTGTGCTTTTATGTTTTCTTCCGTGTCTTGCCAGTTATTCTCCACAGTTCTGTTAAGCATCTGATTTACAAAAGAGTAGAGTACTAGAAATTATATAGTGAATAAGTTCTGAGGTTAGAAATGCAGTAATACTCTTTGTGTTTTATCCTGGTTTGTATCCAAATGATTGATCTCCCATATTCTTTATTCTCAGTTATTAAAAATACGATTGATTGGAAGGTCAGTCATAGAATCACAGAATGGCTTGGGTGGGAAAGAACCTCAAGGATCATCAAGTTCCACCCCCCTGGCACAGGCAGGGTAGCCAGCCTCTAGATCAGGTACTAGATCAGGTTGAAACATTAATGTCATGACAGTGTAATGTCTGTATCCTGCAATTTGATCCTCTTAAACTCAGTAAAAGAGATTGGGAACATTTTTAGTAGAAGTGCAAGTCCTGGCATTTTTCAGTGTCGTGCTTTACAGGACTCTGAAAATCAACAACTGTTAGAACAAGACACATTTATTCTTGGTAGTGTAACATCATAGATATTATCGTAGTTCCTGCAGTAGAGTTGTTCAAAAGCATATGAACTTGTAGCAGCTGTGTTTCCTTGAGTAATGTCATAAGGCAGCAAGTTCCACACTTCAGCTCATACAGTCTATAAAAAACTCATTTTATCCTTCTTAAAACTTGGTGACCTTTTCATCTCAAATGTGTCTCTCCTCATTTATTAGAAGATATGGGAAGCAGAATTTCCCTTGGCATTTACTCTTTATGATTTGTAGTGTAAATATTCTCTATACGTGCTCCTTGTGGTTTCTCATTACGCCACTGGAGATACCTCAGGAAACTGAGCAGCTGCCTTAGTGGTTTTAGCCCTACTCAGAGAGCTTGGACCTATGCAAATGTTCATGTGCACTTACTTGTTTGCAACACAGCTCCTCCAGCTGTGACCTTGGACCTTTTTTTCCCCTTCTGCCTGAGAATACTGAAAACATGTTTTTACGCTTAAATTGGATAGGTAAAGAATAAGACCTCTAATCAGACAGACTTAAGATTGCTGGTAAATGTAAAACAAATTTCTTAATTGCTAAATAAATTATAGTGGTATAAAAATCAAATTCTAGCATTTCCAAAGGCACTGTTTTTCTATCTGATGCATGGCATACAGAAATTCATCAACAGCAATGGGCACTTCCAAGTTTTTATGGGACACCGCAAAACTTAAAGCCATATCCTCAGGTATCTACAGGTCTTCATTAAAAGGGAATTCCTGATTGTTTAGACAGCAAGTGTTTCTTTAAAATGGAATGTACTTTACAGTTTGTGATGATTCATTTGTCTTCTTGCAACTACTTGTTTTTATTTCTGTTTGTAGCAGATCATGAGTTCTTGCATCTGAGTGCATTCAGATTGCAAAGAAGCTGCAGAATGCTGTTTTCTGTTTTGGCTTGGCATTAAGAGGATCTGGTTTTAAAAGGTTCCTTTTTAAGACGTTTCCATCTGCCTTAGATTTTTGCATAACTGGAGGACCAGCTTCTTAAACATCCTAGTTTCCAACATTTTCCACTGCTATCAGAGTTCAGCAACCTTTTGAGAACATTACCTTTGCCTTAGTTTGACACCATGATAACCTGGCATAAGCCAGCACTGAGAAGGGCAGCCTGGAACTCCTTTCAGCCTTTCTCCCCATTGCTGGCCCCTTACTTGTGCCCCATTTCCTTACACCAACACCAGTGTTCGTGTAGCCATGCAGAGAACTGAGTCAGGGAACTGATCTAGCTGAAAAATAACTGAAGTCCCCACAAATGATTAGCCTACAGCCAAGTGGTTCCCTGAGCCAGTCTGCCATATGGCTGGATGCGAATCTTAGTGCCAGGACTTGAGCAGCTGAAGCCAAGGGGAATGATCCTGTTTTCAGCAAAGTAAATCTGTGCCAGACTCAACTGATCGTGAAACTATTTTGTAAGCTGTAATACTGCAGGCTATGCAGTGACAGACCCCTTGAACCTGCTTGAAACAGCTTGCAGAAACAGGCAGACAAAAAAGAACCATACAGGTTTTTACTGTTCCCTCTCAAATTCTCCCCTGCTTTATTCTGAGATGATTGCTTCTTCAGGTCCCCGTCAAGCAGAATAGTTGAACCCTGCTTTAATTTTAAGTTAATATTCCCAATAGGTATGTGCCTATATTTAGAGCACTGAAGCAAATTTAGTCTCTATTTGCACAGCATTGGCTCTGTGACTAGCGGAGTGTGGCAGTGAAGATGCTAATGTTGATAATACATTGTTATGACTGTTATTTGTCTAAGCTAAACGTCACAGTGTTCTCTCAGTGGTGGATGATAAAACAGAACTGAATTCTGCTGTCTTTACTCAGAGAGGGACATGCTGTTCCAGTGAAGCCACTTGATGTGTGATCCGCCTTCTAAAGGAAGCCAAGTATATCCAGGGACAGTCCATTGATATGAATAAGAAGGGAATTTAGAATAATAGTATTCACAGTGGAACTTGCAAGAGCTCTGAGGATTGATCAAATTCTGCCTCTTTGGAAGCCATTTTTTCCATAGTTAAAGTTAAACCAGTGCCAGGTCCTTTAGCAGACCCTGCCCAGATAGGTCTCACTTTGTTCGTAACTGAGCATTAACTACAAGTAAAGGAGAGATATGATGAGCCTGTGAGCTTCTCTGCATGTGCCAGCATGCAATCTACTGGATGATTTTCAGCCTGCCCCCAGCAGAGATAGCCATGCTTTCCCAGGGACAGCGGGACACAGCTGTCTTTTAAGGGTATCTTTGCTACTGAGACTGAGCACGAGGAGCCTTCCTCCATTCCAGGTGCTGCTTGCCCAAGTAGTCCAGCACAATTTTCAGCCAGAGGAGCATGAAGGAGAAATGCATTTTGTAACTGCATTTAGGTCATTGGCATTTCAGAAACACCTAGTGTGATGCAGCTGGAGCACTGGCTGGCTTTTAGCTGAGAGACTGATGTGCTTTGAGATTAATCACCTGTGCTGGGAGTAAATAAGGCTCAGACAAGGCTGGCTGCTCTGTCCTTGTTTTTGTGGGGGACGCTGAATGCTGGCATTATATATCTGAATGTTGATAAGGTGCTGGTAGGTGTAGTGGACTCATTTGAGAAATAAGGTCAAAATGACAGTATTTGTACAATCTCTCCTCTGTCTGCTTCAACTGACGTTGCCTCTTTTTCTTCCTGTAGTCTGCTCTGGAAAGTTTTTTGCAGTTCACAGTTAAAATTGGACCAACTAAGTAAGTCCTTAAGGGCTTATTTAGCAGTTGAATTAAGTTGAAATTGCTAGGTTTATAGTTGGCATTAGATTGGAGGAGAAAATGTCCTCACTTCTCTCCAATTCATAGCAAAGTTATTTTTTATAAAGATTTTTTTATCTGAGAACATATTTCCTTTAGGCACCCCAGTTTTATAGAGTTCTATTGGTGATTTAATGCATGTGGAGGTACATGTGTGTTACTCTTATAATGGAACGAGAGGAAAAAAAATCTGTCCATCTGCAACAGTTTAGTGGGGAAGAGCTATTGTTTTCCTTTTTCTTTTTTTTCAGCCTTTGCAAGTTCGCTTTCTTACTATCTAGTTAGACAAGAATGGCAGGGAGTTGAGTTCTGCATCCAAGGAACACAGATTGAAGAGGCACACTGACATTGGTATGTAAAAGTGTGATTGTGTGACTAATTATCTAGGAATACCCAATGAACCAGCAGCTGGAGGAGATTAAAGCAGGTGAATTTGTATCCTGAAGAGTCCACCACGTGCCAAAGAAGAGTGCAGTGTGGGATTATCTTCTTTCGAGTGATTGCAGGAAAAATAGCTTTCCTTCAACTAAAATACGCCTGAGATCTGGATAGGAAAG
The DNA here is from genome assembly GCF_987193195.1 of Phasianus colchicus. Classification (NCBI taxonomy): domain Eukaryota; kingdom Metazoa; phylum Chordata; class Aves; order Galliformes; family Phasianidae; genus Phasianus; species Phasianus colchicus. The sequence continues at coordinate 12,639,747 of NC_143437.1, read as the reverse complement.
GTTACAGGTTGCTTATTCCTGTTTTCAGTATACTGAGTCAGAATTTCCAAGGTTGGAAGCCTTGGAAACAGGAAGAGTTCAAAGGCAGCCTGTTTGTGCAAGAACTGAACGCAGCCAGCTTCTCGCTTATTAAAACCTTGCAGGAGGAAAAATCAGACATCTCTGGAAGAGGAAAGCAAGCTTTTGTTTCAAGGAGCTGATAGTTTTACTACCTCTTCAGCTGCCAGGATAAGGTCCTCAGCTGGTGTAAGTAGCGCAGCTCTGCTGAAGTGTGTGGAGCTGTGCCAGGTAACACCCACCTGCAGTCAGGCCCTCAGGCCCACAGTCAGGATGCCTTCCTGCTGTCAGAGTGCAGAGCTGCTCCTCACTGCAGGCAGGTCTGTAGCCTCGCCCAGCGTGCCACTGAACGTCCCCTGCTTCCTCTGCTCCACTCTGGCTCTCTTAAAAAGTGTGTTGTTTCAAAGAAATCATGAGCAGGCCATCTATCTTTTATCATTGCCTTCTCTCTTGCCTTCTCTTAGTTTTTGTTAGTTTTTATTGGTTTTTATCCTATACTAAACCATATTAATTGTGAGCTATAATGCCTTTGAAAAGACTACAGAGATTAATGAGCTAAAACTGGCAATGTGCAATAATGCATGTCAAATAAACCATTTTTCCTATAATCTCCAACACCTTAGAATCTTGAGATAAATATTTTAAAGCAGTGTAGCAGATGTAACCTCTGAATGTACCAGCAGTAGGTGTACTGTACAAGTAAATAATCCAGTACTTCAGTACAATCCCAGTAACCTGTGTATCACTATAAGTTCCAGGCAATATGAAGACAACTTGTGAAGCTTAAGAATCCTTTATCCTTCAGTTTTCCCTCTTTGTGTCCCTTTTCAATTCAGCTGAAAAGAACATATGGAGCTCTTAATAAGGTCATGCTCAACCATAGCTGCAAACTCGGGAGCATTAGTGGGCTTCATTTCAATTAGCAAAGAGTCGGTTTTCCTTTGTCCCGGCTTTCTGTTCTCTTTGAACATGTGCCGTGTTGTGGTTCACTTGTTTTAGGGAGTGTAACGACCTGAGTATCCTCCAAGCTATGCTGTAGGCTATTTGCATAGGCTGTGGAGGCTGTAAATTCTCAAGAATTTTGAAAACTAGGAAATTCTGAACAAATATATTTGCTGAGGCTCTGATCCTGTAGTTAGTGCTGTACAGGCAAATTCTTGCCCTCAAATAGATGCAGTTGCATCCTTTTAGTTCTGACTCTGCAGATTTTTGCTCATAAAAGGAGGTGGTTAGCAAGACTGAAAGATGCAAGATCACAGCCTCAAGAATCAAATAAAATAGTTCTTAAATAAAGTGCCTGTGATTAAACATACCACAGTGAGATTTGGTCTAAGATCTAATTCTAAACTGAATTTCATCACTTTTATGCTGATTTAATCTGCAGTGTAGGGGGAAAACGGGGCCAATGAGACCAAAATAAACATTCTGCTCTGATCTGCCTCCACTATCTGACTTTGGAGGGTGCCATACAGCACAGGAAAAAGCACTGAAATACAGTTGAAAACTTTAAGGGTTTTATTGCTCTTATCAGGACAGCGCGTAAGATGGCTGTTTATATGCTGTGTGTATGTGGTCTTTGACCACAAAACTTCACATGAGAAAGGAAAGTGTTGACACTTGGTAAAGAAGTAGGTTCCTCCCAGCCAGCCACCCACCAGTGTTTGTAGCAATCGTCTCCTAATGTGCTTTTTTTCCCCTCCAGATATATGTGAATGCTCTGATCTTTTATTAGGCTCTTTAATGCATCTCTGCAAGTGACATTACTATTTCGAGATGTTTCTAAAACGCTGAAGTGGCTCTTTTGCATCAGCATTGGCTTTCTTCAAATGAGTTCTGTGGGGATTTTCAAAAGGGTACCCGTCCCATCACCAGCTGTTCGAGGACACGGATTTAGCAGGGTAGAATTGCAAAAGGAGGTGTTTGACAGTTATAGGGGTTGCCAGAAAATGCTCTTTTGGCTGTTGTGTTTCTTTGCTTTGGAGTTTAAGTTCTTGGTACTTAAAAGAAAGAAAACTCCTATGCCGTGCGCATATGGTTTGATAAATACCGAAGGGCCTGGAATCTTGCGTGGCTGACACTTTGTTTCCAGCTTTGTGGTAAACAGCTGAATAGAGAGGAGAAGGCAGCAAGTATTAAGCTGCATCCGCCAAGAACATCTGCATTTATGAAAACTTTCCCTAATCGAAAATCTAGTAGTTTCAAATGCTGAGCATTTGGAAACTAGCTTAGGGGTGGCTAAGACAGCAAGAAGGAGCAGTGGCTTTGAGCCCCCCGTTCAGATCAGTTCCCCACCCACCTCCTTGTAAAGTGGGCATACAGGAGACATTAATAAAGTCTTAATTAAAAGGTTCTGTCGTCAGACTCCAGCCACATTGTCCTGAAGTTCTTCTTTCAGCCCCTTCCTTTGCCACCTCCCCTGCCTCCATCTCTCCCCCCCACTATTTCCTCCTGGTCTTTAAGATCTACTACACCAGAAATATTTTTGGAAATACCACAGACTATTGTTTTTATTAGTGACTGGAAAGCTTTGTAGTAGGATGCTTTTGTGTTTCATTTGTTTTCTTTTCTCTGGCACAGCTGTTTTTGTTTTAGCAGCATTAGAGAGATGGTTAAACTATTTGTGGCCTTCTCTAACCCAGCAGATCTTCCACCAAATGCTTTAAGCTGAATGACTGAAACTGTAACTAACAGGTTGTCTGTGTGGGCAGTTCATGCATAAAGTTACGTATTCACTGGTTTTATGAGATCTTCTAGTTTGTTCGGCAAGTTCCACTTTCCCTATAAATTTTCCAGCCAGAACATTGACAGAGCCTTCACTTGGGAAGATACAGAACAGATGAAGCAGTAGATCTTGTTCAGACCTATGCACACTCAGAAATGATTAGTGGGGAAGAGGTTTATGTAGGCATAGTGATACCCACTTCATCCAGGAGGGGAGAGGAAGAAAAGGCACAGCAGGTGCTGCAACAGACTGTGGTTGGAGGGCAAGTCTGCCAAAGGCGGTGTGCAGCAGGTGGAAGTGCCTGAGTGGCTGCTGCAGCTACAAGGAGCGAGATGGGACATCAGGAACCAGGCACCCTGGTGGCAGCAGGAAGCTGTAAATGGAGAATGAAGAGAATGAAAAGGAAAGTAAAATGAAAAAGTAAATGGAAAGTGAAAACAAAATACATTTGTGCAAAGGCAACGTAAAAGCAAATGGAAAAAGAGAGAATGAATTGTACTGGGGACTTTGGTGCTTGTGCATGGTGAGGTGATCTAAGCAATACTGAAAGTATGAGCTGGTGAACAGGAGAAACAAAAGATAATGTAGCTGACAGGTTGTCCCACTAACTCCCATTCCTACCACATGTTCCTAGTGCATCCTCTATTGTGAGCACGAGCGCCTGCACAGTGCCAGTGGTTGGAGAATTGATCTGCATGACAGTGCTGTGGCAGACTTCTTCCTGGCCGGCTCAGGCAGATGGAGGACCTGGCTTGATTCATTGTGTGACTGTGAGAGCCCAGGGCCGGTGCTGAGGAGGGAGCAGGAAGCAGCAGCTGTGTGGGTATGGGTTAAGGGGTACCATCCCTGACAGCACCGTACAGCATTAGAAATGCAGCGCATGGATCAGCTTGCTGATGAAATATAATGATGAAATATAGAGTGGGGAAAGGGCATTCTCTAGCCCCTGCCTACAGTAATGAAGAGAGGGCTCTTCCCTTTTGTATGCAGTGGGTAGGGAGGCAACTGTGCTTGTCAGAGTTTGCTTTCTTAGTGACACTGCAAAAGAAAGCTGAGCTGACTTATCTAGAGCACTTTCTCTGCTAGTTTTGGTCTTCTTTCTTTCTCTTTTTCCATTTAAAATAATTGTTTTCAAGTCTTCTGTCTGTTCTGCAGGGGGACATATCTGTGGATTAGTGACTGAATGAGGATAATGTAGGCACCAAAATTTGTGTCTGAAATGTATGAAAAACTACAGTCCTGCAGTGTGCTGGAGCACAGCACAGCGGTGGCTCAAATCCCCAGGAACCAGGGCAAGTCTGCACAGTGTCTGCAGCAGGATCTACGGTACATGCTACAGGACATGACTGAAGTGAATACAGTAGTTCAAAGAAATATCAAAGACTAGGCAACACAGGATTTAAGACAGCATATTTTGGATCAATTAGAATTCCTTATAAAATCAGACCTTGCCACAGAACTAAAGCTTCTCATCAGTTAACAGTTGTCCTCACTGCAGTAACAGTGCAGTGGTCACAACTGCATATAATTCCATAATTTGCTTACTCTGAATGCTTGCGTGTAATTGAGTGTTGTCCTGTGAATGAGAGGGTGTGAATTGTTTGATGCATGTGACAAAATGTATGGAAGGGATTGTCAGGTTGGGCCTCTAGGATCTCTGGAAAGAATAGGGAAGCATCTCATGGGATCGCCACATTTTCCATCTGAGCATTCCTCATTTACTTTGCAAAAGAAGGTGAGAACTAGTTGTCTTTGAGCTTACCATAGGCTGTGTTAGATAACTGCTTAAGATATGAGCAGTCTTGCAGAATGCCTTTAGTGAGATAATACATGAATGTACTGATGTATGTACTGAAATCTGTTGTTTCTCCTTACTGTGAATTGTGTTGAGATGTACTCTATCTGTAATGATCTGTAATCATACCTGCTTCTCTGTGTGTGTCATTCAGCAGACTTTACTCATTGCAATACTGTAAAGCAAATTGTTCATGTCTGTATCCCCAGAAGATATAAAACAAGGCAGTTTCTGCCAGTGGGAAGGCACCTTGAAAGCACAGAAATATCAGCTGTCTGTCCTATAGTGCCATAATATTCCATATATCTGCATTTTGCTCATTCCATGCTTTTATTCTGAATGAAGCGGTGATGCGTATATCTCAGTTGAACTTTTTGAATTGTTACCTACAGCTGTTTTCAGCCCATTACCTTTGCACTGACTGTTCTCCCAACTGACACATTTCAGGGCTCCAGAGAGTGCGCCAGCTAGGGAAAAACACAAGATACTTCAGAAGACGACTGCACGAAATGGGCTTCATCATCTATGGCAATGATGATTCTCCTGTGGTCCCATTACTCCTTTATATGCCTGGTAAGATAGGGTAAGTACTGAAAACACCTGATATGCAAAACCAACACCTTCAACTTCGAAAGTTACTTGGCATAAGCTATGAAAAATATAGTTGTTTTTGGTAGATGTTTCATAAGAGAAGCAGCATCTGTTAAATGATTTCATGGAATAACATTCCTGATAACATTTAGAAATTGGATTTTTTAACTAGCAGTCCTTGAAAGGGATAAATAGCCTTTGGTGTATGAGTTAGTTTTGATGGATTCTCTTTATCCCCATCTGATATTTGAACAATCTTTGCACAGAGAAGATGTTTTACCATTCAGTACCCATCGAGCAGCACTTATGCTGTGACAAAGACATACAAATGTAGTGGTCAGCATACAGGGAGATTTTGCAGGTCACCTAGAGTGGCTGTGTGCTCTAGGTCTAGTACACACCTCGCAAAATGCTCCCAAAGAAGCATAATGCTTGTAGGAGCAAATAAACCATCACAGAGTTTGTTTGATTCCTGTTAATGAGCTGGAAACAAGCTCCCAGTCCTTCCAAAGGCCTGACTTCTTCAGTGCTTGAGACTGCAAAGGCCCACACATTTTGATTTACACTCAAAGCCTTTGATTGACATGAATGACTCGGTTCCACTCTACAATACTTCTTCTGCTGTCATACCACTAGTATTTGACACTCACTTGGCTCTGTGAACTGTTAAACAGCAAACAATTTGGTCCTTCTGATAAGATTCTGGCTTTCATGGAATTCAGTGAGAATATTACTATCCACTTCAATTGAAGTCAAGATTTTACCCATTGTTTTATTACACTTGAATGTTTTCTCTTTGTGGTCAGTTTATTGGAGGTAATTTACTTTTGTTTTTTTTTCCTTCTTCTCTCCGTAGGGCTTTTGCAAGACGCATGTTAGAAAAAAATATCGGGGTTGTTGTGGTTGGGTTTCCAGCTACTCCTATCACAGAGTCCAGGGCTCGGTTTTGTGTGTCAGCTGCACATACACGGGAGATGTTAGACACGGTAAGCACAGATGTCCTGCTGAAATTAACTTCAGATGCCAAGGGAGGAGCTGTGTCTCTGTTACTTTGAATCTCCGTAATTCATATTTACATTCATTCTTCTAGTCTTGTCACTTGATCTTTAAAGGCAATATAGCCTTATATATTTTATTTTAAAATAGAGTTAACTTACTATGTTCTTCTATTTCTAGTAGTGGCCAAATCTGTCACAATTAATGAAGACATTCATGAAAAACACAGCAAGACAAAAAAGTTTACTGATAGGTCAGAACTATCAGAGTAGGAAACCTGAACTGATAGCAATAATTGCAGATCAGTTTTTCTATGCCCCTGTGTTCATTCTGTATTTCCACGTTTCTCGAATTGCAGTAATACATGGGACAGCCTTGGGGGTACAGGTGGAAACTGCAAACTGTATTTGGAATGGTTTAAACCTGATGAGGTTTAATTGGTTCTGTCTGGCCCCTTCAGCTCCGTAACTTTCTCTGACAACAGACTATTAAGAATACGCTGAGACTTCCATCTTAAGCTCCCCTTCCAACATGGTCAGAAATGTGTTAAAAAAAAACAAACAAAAAACAAAACTCTTCAACATTTTTCATCTCCCCTTCTTGCTGAAGGTCTTTTTGTCTTGGCTTGATATACAATCCTCATTCTCAGAATAAAACAACTTAGAGGTAGAAAGTGCTGAGGGTAGCAGTACATTTCAAAATTTCATTTTCTTCTCTTTGTACAAGTATGATGCTTAAAGGAAAAACAAACCACAAAACTAACCCTGTGAACATAGAAGGCATTTGAGTAGAAGATGCCACTTCTTCTTGCAGGCAAACACCTGTGCCTGCCTGCAAAGAGCCCCTGACTCCCGTTTGCATCCTGAGATTCATATGGGCTAGAGGTGGGAGCCCTGCCTGGTTAACCAGCTCCTGTGCCAATGTGGGCCTCACTCGAACAACGCTGAGAAATCTGTTTTGCATGTGTGCAGTGCAAAATCCCTGCTGCTCTTAAAGTTGCAGTAGTTATTAGTGAGGTATGATGTCATAAAATCGCATAGAGCCGGACAGTTATGTACATGCCTTTGTTGCTGTCACCTTTTACTCTTTGGCTGTACAGATTTTGGCTTACATAACTGGTAGAAAGAAAGGAGGTTGATCTGAAGATTAATCTCTTGAGGTTGCTGCTTTCCTTTGCTTCCTCACCACCCACCCCAAGTGTCAAGCCCATTGCATCTGTAAGTCATCACTGCATGTTTGCTTCTCCTACTTGCACATCACTGCTTCCTGGTGCCAGTGACAGCCTGAAACATTTCCCAGCTATCATTCTTGAACATACTGTGGTTTTACCTTGGAAATTGAAGTCATTTCTGTACTGTTTGTGGCATTCTTTAAACATCCTTACATTATGGGGGAATGGAAATGCCCTGAGTTTAATTACACTCAGGCTGAAAGATTTTCTTAAGGTAAATACTTTGTGAACATTCCTAAATTCAGTGTAGTAACAGGTAACAAGCACAATGATAACCTCCACCTCCCTTTGGCAAAACAGACTTTGAATCTTGGTCTGGAACTATGTAAAGGAAAGATCCACTTAAAGGGCAACCTCCTTAATGATTATGAAGCTATCTTTTTGCATGAAATACTTCCCTCTATTCTTCAGCACATTTCAGTGGCCTAATAGAAACAGGCTCACAATCAAATTTGCTGTTTTCTTTGCCAAAAGTCTGGCAGTTCTTGAGTGTGGTTAAGATACTGCAAGACGTTCAGCTGCTTTTCTGTGATGTAGCACTTTCTGAATCTGCTGAGAGCTGGGGACACAGCTCAGCAAATTGCAATACAGTCCTAATGCATTACTAATTCTGCCTGTGATACTACTACAAGAAAACAGTGGAGCATTAGAAATACCTTTCAGGGTGTTCACAATGACTCTGATTAGCACTGTGTTCTGAGTCTTATCCAAGAAAATACATTTCAGTCTTCAGGATCTGTATGGAAACACTGAAGTATTGCCTTACATGTGTCTTTTTCACAAGCAGTCATAACTTTTTACCTGGATTATTGTTTGACCCCATGCTTCTAGAATGTCATCTTTTTAATCTGTGCTCACATTCTGACTGATACAACATGATCTACTGAAGGAGTCCATTCTCATGCATTCTCATGAATGCTGTTGTACATCAGTGGCTGAATATTCATTCTGAGAAACTTAAAAGCAACATTTGCCCTTTATACACTTTGTGTGATGGCCTTTTGGCCTTGTTCTTCTGCTATAAAGTTGAAGATAATCAAACTCCGTATCTTTTCCCAAGAGAATTGACACAGTGTGATGGTTCTTACAGGTTTTGAATGCTCTGGATGAATTGGGTGATTTTCTACAACTGAAATATTCACGATATTCCAAGTCATCTCATCCTGAACTGTATGAAGAAAATCGGTTTGAATTTGAAGATTAAGTTTTCCGCCCATGAAGAGAACATTATGATGCTATGAAAGGGGGGAAAACCCAAAAACCAAATATGAATGCATTTCTTCCCTTCTAAGGACAGTTTTTGTTTCTCAGTTAATTGAAAGGAGGGAAAGCTTGGTTTTTGCATTTTATTGTATCAAATTTCTGTATTTAAGAGACTGAAATATTGATACAGATTTGCCTCCCAGGAGATCTGTTCTTCTTATGGTATTTTTTATGCAGAATGAATGCATCCATTGATCATGTTGCTAGCGTACAGCTTTTGTTACAGCCCCTTTTTATGAAGAGGCTTCAGATAGTCCTAATTTTGACTGAAAGAATAAAGGTTAAAAACCAAATGGATCCAGTGTAGTATGGCAGTATAACTGAGCTTCATCAGTGAAATTGAATTCTGTCTGCTGAAGAGCATTAATCAAGACATCACTGTGGATTGCTACAGAGCAGAAAGTGACCTCTTAACTCATTTGCCCTATCGTGCCTTTTTCCAGGGACAAAAAAAAAGTTAGAAGACGGCTAATGCTGAGAACAAGAAAAGTTACCTCATCAGATATTTCTGACAACAGATTATGGGAAAGAGGAATGTCTCCTCCCCTCCACAGACCCTTTCTCTGCCACTTCAACATACTGTAAGCCTCATATTATACAAAAGTTGGGGCTTAGAAATAAAGAAATGTTTTTATTCTAATGCATTTGACCTACAGCCTTCCCCATCTTATCATAACAAGAGCTCTTCAGCAGGCTTGCTCCCTTTTCATGTAGCAGCAGTAAATAATTTTAATAACCATTTAACTTTCCCGTAAAAACCTTGATCAAAACAGTCAGATACTCGCAGTTCACAAACTGCAGATGACATTTATGGGCCCATTCCTAAGTTTCCTGAACTACTTATGGGCTTAATAAATTCACTAACAAGTACATAATGCCCAAGTTGTTAGTTATACAGAATTGTGACATTTGGGATACCATGAGCAGTTCTCCCACCTGCTAAATTGAGAGCTCTGCCATTCCTAACTGCACTAAGGTCGCCCACTTAATAACATTTCTTGAAATGTTCTTGTCTGGTATACGCACGTCAGGGGTGGTTTTGCTTGTCAAGCTGCAGGCTTTTTGAGTGGCTTATTTTTCAAATAATTGATTATGTCATCTGAGAGGAAGACGTCCTTGTTCTCCTTTCCACTACTCAAGTGACAAATGCTCAAAGATGCTTGGAGGAAATGTTACAGTCTGCAGCTTCCCTGCAATGCCTTCAGCAGCAGAACTGTCAGCCTCGTGTGGGCTGGGTAGTTGGAGGGATATTGTAGCTTTTTCCCTTTTCTGTGGTGTTGAAAAGTGGTTCTGCAGCTTTAAGAATGAACTCCAAACCATTCCACACTATCAAATGTCATTGTAAACACATCAGATGAGAGATGTTTAGGTTTCTGTTGCACAGATGTACCACACTTTCATGTTCTCTTGAAAGCTGTGGTGTAAACTTAACCCACAGCTGCAATATTAGATTTAAGAACAGTACAATTAAATTGCGGAGTACCAATTACACTATATTACTCTCTGCTTGTTAAAGCTGCTTTCAGGATATAACAAGGCTGATTGGTTATAAGGGGCCACTTTTTGTTGGGTTTTTGTTGTTGTTGTCATGCAAGTTAATAAAAATCCAGTGGTGCTATAACTTTAAGAACTGATTACAACACATTCCATGATACGAGATGTTGGCTTTAGGAAACATATATCAAGGGTTGGGGTGGGACTAAGTGGTGTCATATGATTCTTCGCTCTGGTAGATGGACTTGAAAAGCACTGCAGAGGTCCAAGGGAGTTGCGTTTGTGGATAAGAGCAAATTCGCTGTATAAATACTAAAATATCCTTGGACACGGGATGTGGAGAAATTAGGAAAGGTGGACTTTGTCTTTAGGTAACCTGGCGATTTGTGATTTACAGGCTACATGCAGGGTGAGTGCACTACTACAAAGGAGATGGGCTGAGAAATTTTCACAACCTGTTCCTTGAGGAAAAGTACTGAGCGTGATATATTGCATTTTGATCTCCGTTGCTGAACATCTGCGGCCAGATCCTCAGTTGACTTCTGACCTTCCATCTTGGGGTGTCTGGCCGTAGTTTATATTTCAGCAAGCATTATTATATGTGCTGTTGCAGGCAGCGTGCTATTTTCCTCAAAGAGAGGCCTGAGATTGATTAAGCTACAGAATGATCACTTTTTGTCCCCCTATAGGGGAATGTTTTCTGTCTAAGGCTGAATTCCTTCTGCCCTCAGAACATTACTCTCTCTCATATTAAGGAGACAGGACAGCTATTTTTCAGAGACTGTTGGTTGATTTATTATATGCTTTCTTCTGATTTCTTCCATCCCTTACACATTAGAGCAAGTACAGGCTGACTATCCCTGGGCTTGGGGAACATTCTGGGAGAAATCCCTGCCCCACTGGTGCAGTAATACAACCCCCAGGAACTCCAGACTCTTAGATTTTTCCCCATGAGGCTGAGTTATGGTCTGGCACTGGTTGTTCCATCAGTGTAATTTCAGTGGAGATTTTCCAGATTTACATCAATTTTAGTAGATTTAGAGCTGATCACCACTTGGAAGTCCCTATTTTAGCCAGCTTAAGAAAAAACTGGTGGAGTATTTATTAGGGAATTAGCACATCTAGCATAAGGATCACATTTCCTGCAATATATTCCATCTTCAAGTGGGAGATGTAGTTCTCTGTAATTGTTTTAAAGGGTTTTGAAGAACTGTTTTCAATAAATAAAAATTGCTCAAGTCATCATATTTTAACCCAGCGGAAATGTAAGTATGTGTACATCAACTTTTTGCTGGCAAACTACAGTTCCAGCATCTCGTTATCTTACCTAAAATCTTGATTGACCTTCATGCTAGGGGAAGACTCCAATTGTCTGTTTGACAAAGCAGCTGAATTGTTTGCTCTTTCCTGTATGTTTATCCCACCTCATCTTTCAAAAAGCCTACATTTCCTGAGCTTATCTTATTTGTCAAGGTGGTTCCACCATCCACTTCTCCCTCTTTACATTGTTCTTTCTTTTCTGCAAGTTTCCGTCCTCCAGGTCTCGGGGAAAGCACACAGGCACCTGCATGGGACCTGAAGCGTGTTATCACTGGATTGTAGGCATTGCCTCTCTCTGCCTTGTTTTCCTGGTATCCTCATCAGCTCCTGCAGACCTTAATCATTCATTCTGACATAAAAGTTTCCTACTGCTGTTGCTAAGTTTCTCAGCTGCACCATATCTGACCTGCACAAGCTGCTGAACGAAGAGTGGGTTTGACCTATTACTCACGCAGGTGTAGATCAGGTTAAACCTTGCTTTGAAGTCAATACCGTTAGTTTAAACCTGTAGCAACTATAAGAGGGACCTATCAGTGAGGTGAGCTGCCTGCATCTATTACTGAGGGATCTGAACACTGAGCACTGTTTCACAGCTGCTGCTCTTCACAGAGGACCGTGACATGGGATTCAATTTATTTAAGGTAGGATTTGAATTTTCTTTCCCTTTTTCTTCTTTTTTCCAAAATGTGTTTGTTTGAATGGGCATTGCATATTTCCCTGTCCTGCTGAGATAGGGAAAAACAACAAAGTAGGAAAAACAGCCTACGCTAAAGGTGTTTCCTTGAATATATATTTTCTAGCCTCCTTAGAAATGCAATAGCAATCCTCTAATATATGTTAATCTGCTTTTTATCTGTGCTTTAAGTTTAATTGTTCTTCAAATTAAACACAGATCAGGACCAAATTTTAAAGAAGCCACACTACAGGCTGAGAAATGGCAGATGCCATCCCAATATTGGTAACTGAACATTTCAGCCTCTAGGTATTTTCTAAGGAGCTCAGATCCCAATGTTTCTCTCGTCTAATACTGGTTGTGCTTGCTGCAGGCCAGTCACAAACTAATGAGACTCTCACTCTCTCCATTCTTAAAATGGAGATTCAGACCCAGATCAGGACAGTCCCAAAGTGACCACGCAACTGACCACATAAAATAAGAATTCAGCAACATCAGAATGAGAGCACAGGGCCTGAATCAGGCTGGATGCTCAGCAGTTACCAAAGAGCTGAGCATGTCTCTTTTGACGCACTGGCAGGACATAGCAAGGGAGCAGTGATAAATCCATCACATGTTTGTCAAATGGAAAGGTAACGGAAAGCTAAATGATCTGGAGAGACATGGTAGAACAGAGTCTTAGCCTAGATTTAAGTGTGGGCAAAAATTTTTTTTTCTGTTAGCAATGAAAGAGTTTTACATTTTTTAAAATCAGGTTTGAGGAAAACTTGATCTTTGATATTCAGATGGTGACTGTGAGCTAGGTAAAAAGAGATGCTATAGCCCATGTGTGACTCCAGGTTGTTTATGATGAGAAGGCAGAATAGATTCAGTCTATAGCAGATGTCCCTGACGCTTAGTATTCTCTTATGTTTTATAGATAGTCACACCTACCAGATGCTGCACAAAGACCAAGTAGTATTAATTACTATCAATAGACTCAAGTTCAACAGCTTGAGCTGCAGTGATAACCAGGTTTGCAGTGATGCTTGAGCCACCATCTGCAGTGAACAGTATTGGAGCTGAAAATTGTTCAGAGGCGATGCTAGTATAATCATATACAGAGTCTTTGATGACTATGATGCCCTCACTGGGCATCCTTGCTAAGGTGCCAATGCTGCAGGTAGATTTCTTTTTTTCAAGTACAGAAGGACATGCTCTGTAGATTATTCCAGCAGATAAGTTTCTTTCTGACAAGCTCAACCAGAAGGTGTTGCCAGGAAATCTGGACTTTTGAAGGTAAGTCAAGTACTTGCAGTAACAGAAAAAATGTTATGTGTCACCGTGGAACAAAAGTGCCAGACATGACAAGTGAAGTTTGCTTTTGTACCATCCCACTGAGCATTTCTCAAAGAACTTTTTGTGAAAATTCTCTGCCTCTATTACCCTGTGGGTAGGCCAGAACTGTATGTATCCTCCAGCTTCTGGAGCACCACACTAATCTCTCGTGCTACAGCAAAGCATTAAGCATCATTCATTATGTCTGCAGTCCTTACCTACCATAGCTCCATTTCTACTCCCAGCACAGCAGGCAGCAGGTCTGTTTTATCTGGTGAGAGCACAGAATGAAGTGGGCTGCTGAGCCTACTGGCTTCCAGCATGATGCTCTCTAGTCCCAGGCAGTGCAGTGAGTAAATGGCTCTTGGCACAGGCTGGCTTTTGCTGTGCCGCAGGTGGTAGCCTCTTGTCTGAAGTGGGTTCTTCCTCTGCTGACCTTTCCAGCAGCTGTTCTGGAATAGCACAGAAGTGATGAAATCAATTGGAATGTTACAAAAACGCAACTTCCACCGTGTGTTTCCTGGAGCTTGCTCAGGCACCACTTTGCCATGTGTCCTACTCTCCCCGTGTTACCACACAAACCTCGTGATGCCTTGGCTCACTGTGCAGTACTGAAACTGTTGTACATATTGCTGGGGATCTTTCTTTCATGTGGGAGTTGCTTATGAAAAATCTCTAATACTAAGGGTACAGCCAGAGCACTCAGAAGAGGCATGATATTTTTCATAATTCGTGAACCATGTATGCATACTTTAGACATTTCTCTATCTGCAGAACATGTGGATCTCAACTCTCTGTCTCCCGCTGTATATTCCAGTGCCCAAATGTTAAGAGTTCCTCTTCTCAGCCAGCCAGTAACGTATGGACCAGCTCTCTATGCTGGGTCTAAAAGAATCCATTTGGTTCTATCTCCACCCTGCTGAGTAACTGTAGATGAGATGCATTAATGGTCTTTGCCTCACTTTTTTTTCCTCTGTAAAACTGTGGTAGTGATCCTGATTTATTTGTAAAACACAAAGTTGAATTGATGAGAAGAGCTATCAAAAAGCTAAGTGTTGTCATTACCTGAGCAATTTTTTCATTTCTCCATTAATCCTGTAAAAGACACGAGTACTCTGCTTACCAGACCTAATCTACAAGATGGTACAATGGTGAGGACTCATTATAAATTATAGAAAAGAATTCTGGGAAAGAGATCCTTTTGTCTTGCTCCAATGATGCCAATTGGACTAGGAAGCTTTTTAAAATGGAAATTTATCTTTACATAGATTTGTAGCCAAGCCTTTCCAGTTTGTTAAAATGTAATTAGTGTCTGCTTGTTAATATGATGTTCATTGATTTTTAAAGTACACAGACTTCAAAGCTGAAAATAAATAAATAAAGAGAGAGATAATTCAAACCAGAGTGGAACAGCTCGGACAGTTTTACTCTTTTGCCAGGATCCCAAAGCTGTTGTGTTCAAACAATGCCACAGTTTGAGTGGAAATGTGAGATTAAATCCAAACCCTGCATGTCAGCTTTTTTGCAAATGACTATCCAGGATTTCACTAAAATGTTCAACCACAAGAGATCATGTTGCAGGGTTTTTTATTGCTTAACAGCTCGTGATAGTCTTCTGTTTCTCTATTATGCATAATAGGGCTAGGTACCTACAGCCTAGTAAATATCAGTGGAATGTTGGTACCTAACTCTGTTAGGCACTTTTGAAGAAATATTCCAAATGGTCAGAAGAGGAAGGAGTTTACAAAGATGATGGATGGTTACAGGAGCTCCCAGTGACATCTCAATGCAGTGTGGCACACAAGGGAATGTACTCCGTATGGAACAGAATTTTATCATGGTAATGGAGAAAACTGTGCAAGACTCAGGTGGAGGTAATTTCAAATTCATGCAGAAGTTCAAAGCTGTGGCTGAGGAATGACCTGAGGAGACTGCAAAACTTTAGAAAACACCATCTGAAGAAGAAGGCTTGGAGGACAGAAAAGTGAAAAGAACCATTCAGAGAAGAAGACTTTGCAAGTGCAAGAGAAAGGATGGAATTAGCCACTGTAGGAGAGATGAAGCAGAGCAGCGCATTTGTTTGGAGAAGGGTAACATTTCATTATCAAAGAAAGGAAGGGAAAATATTCCCCAAAGACAAAACAAGACAGTGGAAACAGGCAGGATTGAGACTCAACAGGACAGAATGAGGGAGAAAAGATTTTCAGACAAGCAAAAGAGAAGAGGAGATCATACCACACCACTGAGACTTGTGTGTCTGCGACTGTGGATGATTCTCTTAATTGTTGAGAATGAGGGAGGAACAATGTCAAGCTGAAACGCGGAGAGATGCCTTGTCTTCCATTCCAGCTAGGAATGTTAGATGTACACCAGTGGCAAAGAGAATAAGGAAAGGTGATGGTGGCAAGGACTGTATTTCATTCAGGACAAAATGGAAACAGGTAAAGGACAAATCCAATGGGAATAGGACAGTGCTTTAAGATAGAGATGGCCCAGTAGTTTTTCAACTGAATTCTTCCAGTTCCTGTGGAAAATTATAAGGGAAGGAAAAGTGATATAGGCTCTCAGAAATAGATCTGTGAAGGAAATCTGAGGATATTTGGTAGCTGAGAGACCAACACCTGAAGCAGATACTTCTCTGAGGGTG
Source organism: Phasianus colchicus (assembly GCF_987193195.1). NCBI lineage: Eukaryota > Metazoa > Chordata > Aves > Galliformes > Phasianidae > Phasianus > Phasianus colchicus. The sequence continues at coordinate 12,623,641 of NC_143437.1, read as the reverse complement.
GTATCCATTTGGCTGCTTGTGACACCAGCCTTCCAGTGAGTAAAGCTATCTTTCAGCTGTAAAACAGCAGGAAGTGGGTGCAAGAGTTCTGATTTAACCAACAGGAAAAGAAAAAAAACTTGATAGGAAATATAGTAAGGGATGACAGTCTTCAAAAGAGAAAAGCACACTGAAATAGAAGTATTAATCCTCCACCGGTCCCAGTATGAGAAGATAATTTTCTCTAAAAAGTTGAAAATTGCCATTCACTTTGTAATGGCAGATTTACTGTGGGATGACATCCATGGTGAGCACAGAAGGAGGTTAGCTGTGTGATAACATCTCAGCCTTCATTCCTGTACTGTATACAATGTAAGTGCTCTGATCTCTTTGTGTTCTTTGAAAATTGAGGGGCCACCTAAGATTATAAACTGCTTCATTGTTATCCCAGACAGTCTTGACAGGAGACGTAGTCAATGAGAACACTGTCCCAAGAGCTTAAAAAATAATAATAATAAAGTAGAAATGATCAGAGACAAATCACTGAGTTCAGGATTATCTGGTTGCTTTAGAAATTATATTTTGCAATAGTTTCCCCATCTGAGTGATCACACCAGAACCAGGCTGCAGGCATGGCTTGATTTAAACTTTCACAAGTAAGTCTTTCTTGCTGTGGCTCACTTAGAATTAACCAAGAGCACAGATAAATGCATCTCCATACACAATGGTAGCAGCACAGTTTAGATGACAGTAGCTTTCAAAACAGGGTGATATTGATCACTGTGAGGGAGCAGCAACTGCTTTCTTTGCTGTTTCTGAAGACAGCAGGGATAGTTGCCTATGAATTTGTCCGTAGTTGCAGCACATCTACATAAGTTTAAGTCACCAGCAGCCAAAATTAAATCAATGAAGATCTTAGAAGTTTTGAATGTGGAGTCAGTTCAAGTCCCCTCTAAGTCAAAATTGATTTTGAGGATTTGCATCTCAGCAGCATACCAGCAAGGAAGTCCTGAGGAATAGTAGTTGGTAGGGAGAATGCTCTTAGAATCACAGAATGACAGAATATCCCGAGTTGGAAGGGACCCATAAGGGTCATCAAGTCCAACTCTTGGCTCCACTTGACCCAGCTGATTAAGTAAGCCTCTCACCAAGAGTATAATAAGTTCAGATGCTATAGGTACAGAACAAATGGCAGAGCAGCAGAGAGAAGCAATCCTGCAGTAAATAACCAGAGGGACAAAGTGAAAATTGCCAAATACCAACCTAAGAGAAATGGTGCAAATGTAATGAAAGCAGATTGTAACAGGTCTGTTAGCCATAAAAAGAGAAGCAAAGAATCGAGTTGTGATATAGGAGCCTGGAGAATTTTCTGCACGTGGCAGCAGCTAAAAAAGTTTATGATATGGTTATGAATGTGCCCCGAGGATCCCAGTGTGGTGGCAGAGGTCATGGGCAGCCTTTGCTGGCCTGCCTTTGAAATAGGACCTGCAGGACTGAGAAGTACAGTGCAAATGAGTAAAGAAAAAGCAAAAGGCAATATTGGAAAGACCTGAAGTAATTAAGGGAAGAGGAGACGGCGCTCAGAAGACCCTGAAAAACACTGATATAAGGAACCAGAGACTTGTGAGGGTGATCAAGAGTTAGCTTAGGCAAAGCACAATGAAAACTTGCCAGTGGAAGAGGAGTTGTAAGGTGGGTCAGAATCAGTCAGCAAAGGATTAGGTAACACACTCAGGGATAGAGTGATGCTGGGTGTAGGGGATTGAATTTGAGGACCGACGATGCTCTGTCCAGCTTAATCGTCTACGATTCCATGGAGACAGCAATGAAAGACCTGCATTGTCTGAGAACTAATTTTGTTAGCTATGGGCTTAGGGCACGTATTACAAATAGATCTCTTTTATGTGGGATTCTAGTTTGGAGTTTGTAGTGATTGATGGATTCATTAAAACGTCATCACTGATGCAGACAAGAATTTTCAGTTTAAAAATAAATGAATGACAACAGAAGCTGCAAAAAAAACCCAACCTTCTGCTTTTCTGGTTGATTCTCTGTGCAGCTTACTGTGGTTCAGGAGAGTGCTTAATGGGTGAGAGAGGCAGAGAAGACAGGGTCAGTAAAGATTGGGAAGAGTTGTCAGCATTTCATTTAGATCTTTGGCTACTTGTTCCTCTTAAATTCTGCCTCCCACTATCCTTCTCTTTGTTTGTCTGAATGTCATAAGAGCATCATTCTGGTGCTGAATAATATTTATTCTGTGATCTCCTTTTTGGTCTGGAAAAGGCATCTGGCCAGAGTCTCAGGTAGTTATTGTACAGACATGAGCAGAGTTGCAGTTGAAGATCCAGCCCACTGGATTACTGCTTGTACAGCTGTGCTGTCTTTTTAATGCTAAATTAATCAATATAGAAAGATTTTTCTCCACAGAATTTGGCTGTCATTCCTTTGACAGTATGTTATATCTTCAAGTAGATCCCATGGGCCAAATTAATTCTAGTGTTCTACTGATGTCAATGATGTTACCCTGAGTGTGAATTTGGCCCCATTGTTCTAAGGCTAATAGAGATTTTTTATAATGAAAGTGGATCATAAAATATTCTCAGATTTTCATCTGGTTTTGCTTACAGTAATTATCCTTTCCTGAAGTTGAGTAGTAAAGAAAATATTCATATTCTCCAGTGTCTGGTATAAATTGCCATGCTTGCTTGCTGCAGCCCAAGACACAAGTTACAGGCAGAAATGGATGTATTTGCCTATGTGTATATGGCCAGAGTTAGCCACTTTCTGCAAACGAGAACCATAGGAAGCAGGGCTTTGAAAGTGCTCTACTATCAGTGCTGTGTCAGTGAAACACTGATTTTTGGTGTCTTTATACTTCAGAAAGAAACTTTTCTGGCAACCAATGCACCAAGGTTACAGTTAATGCCATCTTATTAATGGAGACAAAAAATATTCTTCACAGATTTCCTTAAAAAAAAATAAATAATTAAAAGTATAAGGCCTGCAGAGTTAATACAAAAGAGGGAGCCAGCATATTTTGTTAAAAGCTCACATTCAGCTAGGCTGGAGAAGACAGGGATGTGGTTAAAGTAAAATTAGATGAAGAATAGAGTTATTCCGGGTGGGTCCCTCTCCTGACCTGAGTAACAGGCCTGTAGGAAAGCACAGTTGGGACTCCATTGCTGTCATTTTGAAAACAGAGGCAGGTTATCTCTGTCTGGCTACTCTTGGATTGCATTTTTTGTGCATTACAGCTAATGCTTTCAAATTTGTGTTGGGTAAAGTCTTTGCAAAAATGTCAAGAACTTGAGGGAACTGCTTGAACTATCATGCCAATGTTCAGCACAGTCTTTCTGCTACAAACAGAGGGACATCAATGAAAAATCCTAAGTAAATGTAGGATATGTCCTGAAACACCATGTAAGGAACAGAAGGAACTTTATAGGGCATAAATGAATTACTAACAAACTTTAAGACTCCTCCATCCCTCTCTAAACCAGACTCCTCTTATAATCATATAGTCATAGTATCATTTGAGTTGGAAGGGACCCTTAAAGGCTATCTAGTCCAACCCCCTGCAATGAACAGGGACACCTACAGTAGATCAGGTTGCTCAGAGCCCTGTCCAGCCTGACCTCGGATGTCTCTGAGAACAGGGCATCCACCAACTCTCTGCACAACTTGTTCCAGTGCTTCACCACCCTTACTGTAAAAAATTCTTCCTTATATCTGATCTAAATCTCCCCTCTTTTACTTTGAAGCTCCTTCCCCTTGTCCTATCACAACAGGCTTTGCTAAAGAGTCTATCCCCTTCTTTCTCATAGTCCCCCTTTAAAGACTGAAAGGCCACTCTCAGGGCTCCCCAGAGCCTTCTCTTCTCCAGGCAGAGCCTGAATAATCTTGGTGACCAAACTTTTTTGGTCAATTTTATACTGCCACAAAATAGTCACTGAATGGAATTGCTCTGTGGTTTACAAAAAGGCATCAAATAGTTTAGGACTTCAAAGAAATACGCATGAATCTGGAAGACGTGGACCTGCTGCTACCTCTTTATCTTAGGAAATCCATCTCTGCAAGTGCATTTGCAGCTTTATAAGGGGAAACTAGCCGTCAGAATCCACAAGAACTGTAAGAAATTATGGTGTGAACTGAGTTCTTTTCAACTGAGCTCAATAGCCACTTACCCTAATGCACTTCAGCAGGGAGTCCTGCCCTCTAGATATTTAATGAACAATAAAGACCAGTTCTACCTCTGTGGCGTTGAAAGTGGGAGTTATTCTTGAAACAGAAATGCTGACATTGGATCAGCCCTAAAAGTAGTGGTGAAAGCTGTTCTGTTTTTATGCAATTTTCTTTCCTTTCTGTTGTGAGTAGGGGTGGAAGAAAATGCACAGAGATTGACCCTGCGCCCATATAAATAGTGTATCTGTGAAAACCATCCTTCTTGACGAAAGGAAAATAATGTCCTAAGCAAATAGATATTTTGTGCTCTGAGAAGAAAAATAAGACAAGATGGATCTCTAGCTATGTCTCTGTTCAGAAGCATGAGGGAAAGCACTATGGGGAGTCTCTTAAAGACAGATCTTTAATCAAAGAGCTTTCTCTCTTGCAGGATTTCTCCTAATATATGGTCAGTGTTCAAGCGCCCTTTTTCCTGCAGAGTTAAGGATCTGATTTCAGATATCCTTATTGTTAAAAGACAGAACTTTCAATTTAATAGATTTGTCACCAGTGTTAATGGGAGAAATATCAACTGGACATAGTTACTTGTACTTCAGGGCAAACTTCATACTTTCCCTCTGGTACCCAGCAACAACTTTTCTTTGCCATCTGTTTACCTATCAGGCCTTCAGAGACTGCACTGTGTCTTCAGAGCAAATCCACTGTGCCACAGAAATGGCTCTTCATATGCACAGCCTGAAAATATGGGAGAGTGAAGGAGAAGTTGATTCATTCAGTGTGGTAGGGGAAGCAGCAAGCTCTCTGAGCTTTCAAAATTAGATTGAGCAAAAACATCTACTGTCAGATGGTCTCCCAGTGATGTCTGTGTGCAGTGATGGTCTCCTGAAGGATGAACAGGTTTTTTTTCTATTTGTAAAGAGGTGTGGTGATGTTCTGTTACCCTTAAAAAATAGTTGTAACTGGAGCAAAGCTTTTCTAATGAAACTCAAAACCAGGTGAAATTGCCTACTTCAGGCAGCCTCATAAAAACCTGCACTTCAGGCAAGTTCTGCTGATATTTGCAAGCTGGGGCCCACTCTAGTGCAAACACAGGAAATTTACTGTAACAGGTGGAAGCCAGGTAATGCCACATCACGGTGTTGCTGGAGTCAGCGCAACTCAGTAATTTGACACTGGAGATTTTAGATGGATATAAATTGCAGAAATTCAGTGTTGTTTTAAGGGAGCTGAATACATCAGAATCAAAACCAGGACCAATTGCTAACCCACAAGAACAAATACTATCCATTTCCACAGTGATCTGATTGAAACTAAGAGTTACAAAATTGTTTCCAAACCTTAAGGCCAAGTTTTTTCTACTCCTACTTATAGCAGGCCATATTTTATATCAGCATCTCTTGTTGAGCCCCTGATTTCATAAGGTACTGGGGAAATTCCAGAGACCTTGAAGTGAACAAATGTTTCATTATTTTAAAAGGACAAAGGAGGTGATCCGCTTTTCCCTGCCTGCCTAGACAGATATAGGCCACCTAACCTCACATCAGTTCTGAGACAATTGTAAGAAAATTGGATGTGTTAAACAATCAACATTTAGTTAAAGAGATGTTGACATAATGGACCAGTCATTATAATTTTGATCCTGTATAGTTTTCTGTTTGTGCAAAATTGTCCTAAAATGTCACTACCCACAATGTAGCAGATACTAAATGACTAAACTGATATACCAGGACAGAGATGTAGCAGAAGGGTATTTTTATCAAGGTTCTGCAATGATTTGTTCTTGTTCCTGGGCTATTCATCGTTATCAAGGATTTGAAAGAAAAAATAAATAATCTGCTGGAAAAGTTGCAGATATGCTCTGGTGGTAAATAAACAAAGCGGGTCAGGTCTGCAAGGCAAACTGCATCACTTGGTAAATTAGCCCCCTTTGAACGTGTATTTTAAAACAGCAAAATACAAGGTCATGTGTTGGTGAACAAAGACTACAAATGATAGGTTGCATCCTGGAAACAGTGACTGTGAAAACCTTGGCCCAGACACAGGCTCTGGGCTTTGTAAGTACATACAGACATACATACGTAAATCCAATCCCAGCCATCCTAAAATTTCTTTCTGTTAGATTTGTATAATCGGTCATTCTTGTTAGCCAGACTGTTTACTTCTCAGCCACTGTAGGGACTTTACTGAAAAATTTGCCTGCTTTAGAGAGTTTTCCCATTTTCCCAATAGTTGGGAATAAAGCTAAAATTATCCTTTCTGAACTTGGAACTTAGGGCTTTTCCATCTGGGATGCTTTATCTGAAGTGAAGCCCCTGTGATTGTGAACATTGCCGGTTATCATGCCGACTGCCTGACAAGGAGTCCAGTTTCACGGCAGTTCTGCCAGTTGTAAGAAAAGGCTGCGTGGCAACCAAAAAGTTCAAAATATCACTGAAGACTTTTTGGCTAAATGGTGATCTTGGAGTACTGCGTCCAAGTGTGGAGCCCCCAGTACAAGAAAGACAGGGAGCTGTTGGAGAGGGTCCAGAGGAGGGCAACAAAGATGATCAGGGGACTGGAGCACCTCCCCTATGAGGACAGGCTGAAGGAGCTGGGTTTGTTCAGCCTGGAGAAAAGAAGGCTGCAGGGTGACCTCACTGCAACATTTCAGTACCTAAAGGGAGCCTACAAAGAGGAGGGGAGTCAACTCTTTGAAAGGGTGAGTGACAGCAGGACAAGGGGAAATGGTTGTAAGTTGAGGGAAGGGATATTTAGGTTGGACGTCAGGGGGAAATTCTTTACAGAGAGAGTGGTGAGGTACTGGAACAGGCTGCCCAGAGAGGTGGATGCCCCATCCCTGGAGGTGTTCAAGGCCAGATTGGATGGGGCCCTGGGCAGCCTGGTCTAGCAGGTGGGATGATTGGTGGCCCTGCATGTGGCAGGGGGGCTGGAGATTCATGATCCTTGAGGTCCCTTCCAACCCTGGCAATTCTGTGATTCTGTGATCTTGGATTGGAAAGGTTGCCATTTTCTTGAAACTCATAAACTCTTCAAGACTGAGCTGCTCAGGTTGTTCTTCATTTTATATATGGAAGAATTTGTCAGGTATTCAAATGGTAAGAGATGTCAGAATTCAGGTTATCTGTGCAAGCTGAAGCCATTTCTCTTGTGAGAGAGGATTAAGCCTCTCATTACCTGACCTCTGGAGGTTTTTCCACAGGTCCTCTGCCTTAGATTTTCCATTTGCAGGTTTTTTTTAATAGAAGCTCCTAAGTTCTTCCTGACTTCTGAAAACAGCAACTGGACTCTAAGTCACCAGCGTGCTCTCAACATCATCCTGTTGGGTCATCACCAAGCAGGCAAGCTGTCAAAAATGAAGATCAGCCAGCTCCACAGATGAGGATTTACCACAGGTAGGATTTGACACTGAAACAAAAGAACAGCTATGACAGCTCTCTCCATACAGATTTTTTTTTAACTGTCTACCCCAACACTTGTGTTGCAAATGCAGAAAGGCTCCTGAGTTCCCTGTTTTTCCCAATGCACATCACTTAGCATCCAGCCACAAGTCTTGATCAGGATGAAAACAATATTGAATTATGCAGGTCTCATTTATTTAAGAGAGGAAAATGTCTTTCTTTTCACGGCGCGTCTCTTTAGCTTTCATTTCCTGTGCACAGAGTAGCTTTGTCTTGAGTACAATAATTAAGTTGTTGACCTTCCGCAGAGGTCAAACATAGCTTCCTTCCCTTTAGAGAAAGATAAAAACGAGCAATAATAGATACTTTGACTGGTCTAAGATATTCACTCCACGTATCTGTGATGTTGCTGTAATTTCTGCTGGACATTTGCCCGGAGATAATCCAGGACAAGAAGCTGTTTTGGGAGATTTACGGTATTTATTGAAGTAATCTTTTCCTCATTCTTTTTGAGAAAAAAATATTATTTCATTGTAACTACGTTGAAAAGCACAATCTAGGATATGTAGACTCTAATGAAAATGGTTTGTGTCATTTTTAAGATGGCATTTTGCTCTTCTTAATGATTTGGGTTTTTTTTTCTCTCCAATCATGCTGTGGTATTTTTCCCCCAAGGTCAAAAGTAGTAATGGAGAATCTCAGGCAGATCTTCATGCATTACACAAGCCAAATTACCATTCTTTTTATACTGCTGGGTTTTTTTGTGCATAAATACAGAAAAATTATCCTCTTACAATGATCTGCTTCTAACGTTTATGCTTAATTCTTCTTTACTTGCTTTTATATACGACTGCTAATAGATATTAGTGTTCTTAGTAGCTCCGTGTTGCATTCTGCATTGTATACAAGATAATGTCTGTGATTCAGTTCCCAGTAGCTGGGGCTGTATAAGTAAGCAGGGCACCTGGATTATCTGCTTATTCTCAAGAAGTCAGACCAGTGAGTTTGACTTCTGTTGTGTAGAAGTTTGATGTCTTGCCCATAGCACAGAAGTTGGAGATGTGGAGTTAAGAACCACATTATCCTTTAGAAAATAGGCAAGCAATAGAAATCAGGTGGAAGGAAACTGTTATTCCAGTGTTTGGAGGCTTTATTGCTGATCTGTGCAAATGGCTATAGATGCTGAGAACATACAACGTGGAGAGAGAGAAAAAGCAAATGTAGGCACTCCACCACCTTTAGTGGAATAGGCTGAGCCAACCTTGATACTTCTGAATTAAATCTTGTGTCCTAAATCCTCATATTCCCTATACCCTTCTCTTTCCTTCCAGAAGCTCCTTCAGGCATTTACAGCTCTTTTTTCCTAATGCAGTAGAACTAAGTCTAAAAGTGCAATATATGTATGACAACAAAAAAGTCTGAATGTTCATGTAATGTAGTCTTACAAACAAGAGAACTAAGTCACATCACAACAGGGACCAAGCATTTGCTCCCTCTCTTGCTACTGTGGTACTTCATTGCTATTAATACATGAGCAATCCCCTCTTCATTCACCAAAGCCCTTAAATTCATGCTACTGTCCCACCGTGGTGAATTAAAGTTAAATATGCCTTAATGAAAGAGTGGTAAGGGGGGGAAAGCCAGGCCAAAGCAAAGAATCTCCTTTGTTCAGAAGAAAGCAGTGCTGGTATCTAATTTTGGACCCCTGGGAAGTGCCTTGACACCAAAGTAGTGAACAGCATGTAGAAACTGAGTGTGGGACTGCCATTCTCTACCACCTGCATTCATTCAGGCTTGGGTTGGCATCCCTCAAAAGCCTTAAGAAGGAAGCTATGGTTATAGCCCTTTCAGCCATTTTAGGACTTTGTAGGTAAATGTGGTCCAGCAGCAGCAAAAGGCAGTTCTGTTTTTAATAACGATTAAAAAATATTTTTGAATGACCCTCCTTGTTCCTTACTATTATACGGTATTAAAATATAAGAGCGCAGCCAAGGAGAATAGAAAACAAAGAGAAAGGCCTTTAAAAAAAAATTCCACAATTTTATATCCTTTCCCCACTAACCCACCACAGAATTCAAGGGTGGGGGATTCGAGGGCTGAAAGAATCTTCACATGGTGCCAGAAATTCCCCACAGATCTCTCTGGTCCCTCTGTGTTTGGCTATTTAAAGCAAACACATTGTGTTTTAGATGCTAGTTTAGATCCATTTTCCACATGAGGAGGTGGGATGCAATTAATTAGTTGTTCTTTTGATTTCTGAGTATCACGTGTACATTGCAGAAGGGTATGTACTTTTGACTGAGGCTAGAAAAAGGAAATAAAACACAAGCTGCACCACTTAGGTCTTCTTGGTACAAATGAAAATGATGGATCAGCGGGGGATTATAATGTGTGTTTTATAGCTACCAAGCTGATTGAGTCACTTGAGTGTTAATACAAACCTAGAAAAAAAAATCTGGATGAAATCACAGCAACAGAATTTAAAGTGTTTATCTTAGTCATAATTGCGCTGTTTTTATATAATGTCTTTGATCCGTAGGTTGAAAAGAGGCAAAGCCAGTAGTCCACAGTAGAAGTAACCAAAGATAAACTTCTCTTTAGAGTTTAAGAGAAAAAACAAGTTTGTAGTCAGATGTAAGCATGGACATATTCAGTGGGGGAGATGAAGTCCAGACTGCAGTGAACCAAAAAATACAACTCATTGCCATTTCAGCTAATGGGATCCCTTTTCTGGATTTCACAGTGATTGCATTTACTTTGACCTTTACATGGATCATCTACGAGAGGAAATCCAAGGTGTGTTACACAGCAATCATAAAAAATGAGTTAAAAACCTTTGCGCCTCCCATCTAATGCAATGAAAATAAATAGTCTCCCAAACCCAAAGGGTTGTCGATGTGCTTCCAGCCCTTCTTCAGTGCAGAGGGTGGTCCTGAGGATCCCTCAGAGGTCCTCCTCCAGACTGGGAGACAAATCCACCATTGCAACAGCAAGTTGGTGCTTATAATGTCTTAACAACGTGTCAAAAAGGCCTCTCTCACAGACCTGGGGGTCTGTTCTCCTACAGGGTGTGAGTTCACTTTGTCAACTTGCAGGCTGATGGAGCTGCAGGACACAAGCCGATGGCCTGTGAGTTCTTGGGAAGAAAGGGAAGAAACAAACAAATAAACAAACCTCACTTCCTTCTCTTTTTCCTTTTTTTTTTTTTTTAAAGCTAGGGAGCAGTGTTGCAGACTGAGGACGTGATTTTGTCCAACTGTACAAGACCTTTGTCATCGCCCAGGGGAGAGGAGAGGTTTGTAGAGGAAACACTGCTTTTCTGTAAGATCTGTAGGACAAAGAAAACAATCATTTTCTGTCACACAAGTCTTTCTTCAGGTCCCTCTTTGACAGGAAGGGCAAATATATTTAGTGCACTCAGTGACTCCCTCCTTTCATATTTGGTGGAAATATACGATCATTAGCTAATGACTGTTCTTTCCTTTTTTCTTATGAACAGTTTTCCAGAGTGGTTGCTGGAAGGTTTCACACGGCCTGATTCTCCCAGAGACTCCCTGAGTGAACAGAGGAAAAGGCAAGTTGTTCTGTGGAGCATTTCAGAGCCAGAGCCTACCACAACAGCATCAAAAATTCTCGCAAATCGTTTCCCTCTCTTTCAGCTCTGGGAAGGGCCCAGGGATGCTGCAGCCTACTAGGAGCCTGTGTGAATCCTTCCATCAGTCTGCTGTCCCAGGCACTGTTGGTATATGTATGCATGTTATTATGAAAGTCAATCACACTTTAATGACAAATGTTTAAGACATGAAGCCATAAAATTCTTCACGCAGTTAATAAGTTTAAATGAATTGTTTAGGTTGTTTCCTCCCACACACCCCTCCCCATTAACTTACTCCTGAGGGAAATGTATTTATGGAGCCATGTGCTTCTCACATGGTTGAAGCTAAAAATAACCTTAAAAAATCATTCTGGATAAAATTTAATTTGAAATTCAGTTCAGCAGCCTAACACAGCCTATCTCTGGCTTCTTAAGACTGGTTTCTCTATTTGTAATGATAACCTCGACCAGTCTTTTGAGTGCTGATTGCTTCTGAATTTCTCATACTCTCATTTCATTATATACATGTAGATACATTTTTTTGGTGTTGTGAGGCTTTTCTGGGGGGTTGGTTTGGTTTTGTTTGATAGTGTTGGAATGTAGAGAGGTTTATCAGACACTGAAAGCCATGAACTATTTTTCCCACGATCTTTTAGTCAATGATCAACAGATTGGATGCTTCAAAAGGTCTGAACCCTTATGGGTCACATCCTTCTTCCATTTAATTCAGTATGAGTTTTGTCACTCGTTTTAAAGAAGCCAAACTTTAGCCCATAATGGACAATTATGCAACCCTTGGATGAAAGGGATGTTTTCTCCTTGCCCTAGATAATTAAGTCAAATGAGGATCCTTCCATTCCCATCACTAGTTTATTTTTTTAATTAGTCTTGAGATGACTGCATCCTGAGCTCCGAGGACTGAAATCATTGAGAAAGGAGATTTCAGCATAATTTTCTCTCTGTACATCACAGCTTTCTTGCCTGAGCACTCATCCACAGACAGCTCTCAGCTGTTCTCAGTGGGACCCAGGCTGGTAGAGTTTCCTTAGTGCAGGGCAACACGGAGGCTTATTTTTGCTGTGTCATTTCTCCTACATTTTTCTATCTGAATTCCTTCACTGCTGCATTCTCTGTTTGGAAGGGAATTTGTTCCTTCTTTTCTTTCACTTTTGGTTGTATCAGTTTTGTTTTATCTGCCAAATTTAACACTTTGCTTCTCAGCTTCTTCCCAAGCAGTGAACAGGTGTGGCACCCCAGAGCCTTGCTCCACACTGAAGTCTAATGGATGTATGTGCATGTGTGTGCATTATTCTGCTGGTTCTAGATTGTCACTTTTTGAGCAGTTTTTGGCTGTTGGGAAAATTTTGTCCTTTCTACCATGCTTAGTTCAAAAATAATCGCTAGTGAGAGTCCGTCTGCAAGGCTTTGTCTGTTATTTTGCTGAAATGGCTGAAGAATGCCAATGGACCACAGAGGTATCCTATCTCTTGTCACGTTATGCTTCAAGTGCTCGATACCAGCAGGTGGAATTAGAATTGGATGTATGCAGCCTTACAGCCCTCATACATCCTGTGCCTGCTTTGCGTGTAGTTTCTGTTCCAATTAGAGATATGACTGGAACAGTTAAATCAATGAAAGCCCTAAAGAAGGTGAGGTTGTCAGCAAAAGGCTCTTAATACCAGTACTGCTCGCTCCTGCAAATCGGAATGTGTGTTTGGTTTGCATGGTCTCTACCTACAGAGAGGTTGCACCGCTTCCAAACCAGAAGGACACAAAGCCATGTGTCCTTTGGCCTCAGAAATCCAATTTAAAGCATTTGCATAAATGCATGCTACAAAGTAATGTTTAACCCAGAATTATTTGTTAACGTTAACGCTGTTGGAGGAGGCAGGAAATTCCGAGCTAGCGCTCCCCTGTGCGTGCCGCCTGCTTTGCGTGCGTGCATTGGAAGCGGAGCTGTCACAACGCACAGAACGCAGACAGAAGTTCTGTTCTCTTTGAAGCAAGGAGCTGCCAAAATGTTCGTGTCGGGCTTTTTTCCTATTAATTCTTTTCCCTTTGGGCAACCAACAGCACGGAGTTCATTGGGGTGCACGTGCCCGGAGCCGGCATGTTGTATACAGGGGCTGGTGGAATAGAGTGCTTCAGCATCTCGTTATGTCCATTAATGAAGCTGCTGGCAATGAGGCTTGCTTTGGGGATTTTTTCCTCGTTTGGTTTGTGTTTTGAAAAGGCATAATTTCAGCAATTTTTTCTCTGTTCTTCCCCCACCCCCCATACTGAAATTGCTTTAGACAGGAAGAATTTTCTAAATTGAGTTAGACTTGAATCAAATAACCAAAGACCTATTTTTAAAAAGCACTGTGGTACTTTGCATTCTTACCAAAATTCTTGTATTCCCACTTGTTTTTCAGTAAACTTTCATCGTTCTGTTTAAAGTTCTACAAGTGTGAATATTCATATTTCAAACATCTGGCATGCAAATCGAGCATTTCAGAAGTACTATATCCTCTGCTCACTGCAGTAAAGCTTCGGCAACAACCGGCACTTCTCCTCGCCAAGGGCCAGCTTTGCATTATCCTATCCACACAAATAGGATTTTTTTTTTTTTTTCCATTGACTGGAATGAAAGCAGAATCCATCCTGAAATAGTGGCCCCCTGGTTTAATCCATGACAAGAGACAAACAAATAGACCCTTTGAAATGAGTTTCATCTTTTGTGTCCCATTTGTTGTCTGAAGCAGGTGTCAATTGGATCTGTCCCTGTCTGCCCGGGGTTGAAAAGCAGCATGTTGTAGTTAAACCCACTTGTAAACTGGAGCATTTTACAGATGAATCCCCCTAAGGGATCTAAAAAAAAGCTGCTTGAGGTTAAGCACCAGAAGTCAAAGAGGGTTAATTGGCTTTTTTTCTCTCTCTTTAGATTTCTTCATTCTGTTTCAAATTGTTTCTTGTTGAAACAGGATCTTTTTAGCGTCTCAGTATACAGTAGAGAGATCCTTCATGCACAAGGGTCTGATCCTGCCTGCATTGAAATTCATTTCTTTGTTGTATTAGCAGGTAAGACTGTAAGGTTGGTCATCAGGTTGAGTATTATTTCTTCACAGAAAGAATGGTCAGGCATTGGCACGGGCTGCTAGGGAGGTGCTGGAGTCACCATCCTTGAAGGTATTTAAGGAATGTGGAGATGTGGCACTAAGGGACATGGTTAGTGGGCATGCTGGGGATGGGTTGAAGGTTGGATGTGATGAACTTAGACATCTTTTCCAACCTTAATGAGTCTGTGATTCTCAATTTTTGGAAATAATTTCATTTTATAGTGGGACCCATCACAAGCTTTCTGTTTTCTTGAGCTAATAATCTTATCAACCACTTGCTCTGTGGATTTAGTGCTAGAAACAGCCTCCCCATTTCTAACCTTGCAAAGAGAACTGTGAAAGAAAACTGCAGAAGGCCATGTGATTGCCCTGCCCTTTGCTCAGAATGGTGGACTCTCCTGGAGAAACACCACCAGCAGCTTCAATAGAAACAGCAAGCCCAGTCAGCCCCCATTTTAAGAAAATGACTTTATGCATGAGAAAATGCACTGGAAACCTACAAACTATAAAGAGATATTGCAGCACAAAAGGGACACTGGTTGTGTCTGGTGCAGTACAAGGACAGTATCCTGGAGGCATTCAAGGCCAGATTCTATGGGGCTCTGCAGCCTGACTGAGTGGGTGGCAGCCCTGCGAATGGCAGGGGGTTGGAGCTGGATGGGCTTTAAGGTCCCCTCCAGCCCAAGCCATTCTGATTCTGGGAAAGCCCATGCTTGATGAAACAGGGCTCTGTTGACATTCAGTGGTGGTGCTGACCCTGCTTTCCACCAATCTTTCTGAAGCCTCTTTGAGGATTTCCATTGGCTTGCACTACCTCCTGAAGCTGACTTTTATTGCTTTAGGATGTTACCAGTAAACTGAGAAGAAAAACTCAAGTCCTTGCTTAGCAGCAAGTAACTGTTGCAGGCAGCAAGGTGGAGCTCCAGGTATTGCTTTTTCCATGCTGTTCCATTCATGCTTGCTGTTGTCTTCAGGTTTAGGCAAGGATAGCCTCCTCTGTAGGACAGCTGCCTTGAACAAACGTGTGCTGAGCTGTAGCCTGTTGCCTCCCTCTTTCTCAGCCCTGTGTGTCCAGTTTGGAGCAGGCTCCTCAAAACTACTGCTTCTGGCAAGACTGGGGAAGACAGTTGTGCGATTTCCCCAGGCACAGGTGGGTGGCCCTGCTCTCTGTCCCCTCACCACCAGCACACACCAACCCCAGGCCTGCTGCAGAGAGGCTCTGTGGATGCCTTTTCCCAGCCCAATTCTGTGCTCTGGCCACGAGATCCACGGAAACTTCCACATCCTGCCATGGACAGCAGGTGAAGCTGTTGCTATCAAACCACCCACATTTGTTTCCTAGACAACGTGCTTGAAGTTAGGTAGCAGAGGATGTTATTCTTCAATTAAATACTTGAGATGAGAAGCCCCAGATTCTTTTTTTTTTTCCTCTCCATTGCTTTACTTAACATAATATTGTCCTTTACAAAGACTTTTCAAATTAATCTCGTCCTCTGCTGCCTGAGATATTCCACAGGATCTCTACCCCTGTTTGCTGTTATGTTGCTGGTACTGCGGTATTGCAAACCTGGCCAGCACTCTGCTAAAAGCTGTGCTAACAGAGGACACAAAACCCAGCCTGCTGTGCCCCGCTGCTGTTAGGAATATCTAACCCAACTGCCTGTCTGTAATCTGGCACAACTGAATTTAGGAACAGAAATTCAAGAACACTAAGAGAGGGGCACATGTTCTAGTTTACCTGGTTTCTTCACCTGCATTAATAACTGTGAGCCTCCTCCTGCTGTTTCCTTGCACTGTGCCACATGGCTGTGTAACAGGTAAGTCTGCACCAAGCACGTTGCCACCATCCCTACAGAAGATTCACTTCACGTAAGTGCCTTTTCCCTTCATCTCAGCAAACATACCTGTTTAAAGACTGTCGACAAAGCAGTGGATCATTTAGACAGCTCAGCAGGGATCACAGTGTTTGTCATTGTGCTTGGATTTGGGTACCAGTGGGCTTGGCTCCAGAGCCTCAGAAAGAATGGAATGGCAGGGAAACACCTGTCCTCTTGGGCTTTGTTTCTGCCACCTTTGTAGCAGCTGTTACCCAGGAGGCACAACCTCACCAATGAAATCTTCAGCCCTGGCAGCAGAGCTCCAGCACAGCCCCCTGCCAGGTGACATCGTCTGATGCCATCAAGAAATGAGCTGAATTTTATTTACTTATTCTGTTGGAATGTGAGGTTCCCTGCAATGGAGACAGCCCTTTGCCTCACCCACCAGCACCGTGTTTGTTGTGAAATCCTCCCCTTCCTTTCCCCAGAGCTCAGCTGGCTTTCTGCTTTCTTTTGGGTTTTCATTAATACTTTCAGCATCACAAAAAGCAACCTTGAACAAAAAGCCAATTGCAATCCGGTAATGTGATGTTTTCCCTGGGGAAATAAAGGGGTTGGAAACCATAGGTGTGGAAGGTGTAAACTGCTCTGTTAATCTCTGTTTTTGGTTGGTTGTTGATTGTAAATGTGCTGTGGAGGGTACCTGTGCATGTCAGCAGAATTTAGGCTCTTTGGGCACTTCTGAAATGTTTCCCCTTCGTGCCGACTCCCACAGCCACCTACCAGTGCACCATGACCAACGCTATGGTGCAGCTGCACATCATCAGTACAAAAGGCACATCATATTGAAAAGTGAAAATGTGGGGGAGAGTAAAATAAACACGATTTGGTATTAAAAAGAATAGAGGTGGGAAACTGGGCTGCGCTGTTTTCTCCATTTTCATCTTCTCCAATTCAGACTCTATTCGTTACACATTTCCACTTCAAGTGTTAATAAAGTGGCCGCTGCATTTCCAGCCTGTCACACAATTCAGAAGCGGTGTCCCAGCCACCGGGTCTGGCTGGGGGCTGAGTATGAAGGCAGGTCTGGGAGAAGCAGGAAATTGAGCTAACTAGACATTGTAAAAAGATGGTGTTACTCTTCCAATTGTAATTTGTTGAGATAAACATGTCAGAGAAAGGCTGACGTTGTCATCAGGGGAAAGTTGTTCTTCTTCCATTCTTTCTTTCTTTTTTTTTTTTTTTTTTAAGATCTCTCTCTTTTTTTTTTTTTTTTTTTTTAAAGATCCTTGTGTTGTGTGTGCATTTATAGCTCCCAGCTTAGAGGCTGAAGCTGGAAGCTCATCAGCCATTCTGTCTCCTATCTGCTGATCTGCTGGCATTGGGGGAAGGGCAGTGTGGGGAAACAGGCATTGAATTCCACCTTGATAAGCGGATTCAGGAAAAGCCATAGAGCAAAAGTGGGGAAGAGGAAGGAGAAGCTTTAGCCAACTGTCTCAACCCAGCACTGCTCAGTGCTCACCAGAGCAGAGGTCGTCACCACCTATAATAACCCTCGGGAAGCCAGATGTATGCTTTCCATTCACCACTCATCTACAAAGTGTCTTCAGGTGAAATCCTGGCTCCTCTGAAGTCAATGGGAGCTTTGCCAGTGACTTTACTGGGGCCAGGTTTTCACTGCAGACAATTTTAAAGCAACCTCCGGGCTTAAAGATAAAACGACAGCGTGCTGGGAGTGGGCGCAGGGAGGAGCAAGCTGAGGAGAGCAGCAAGGCTGTAGCAGCCACATCTGAAAAGCTGTCAGCCTTACCAACAGGGCACCTCCACTGTCCTGGAGCAAGGCTGACACTAAAGGAGCAACCTAGACAAACAGGTGAGCACCTGCATCCTTCAGCTGCTGGGACAGCTGGGTCCCAACTGAACCACAGTGCTCTCACGCCAGTGGCAGTGGCACTCACACTTGGTTCATCTATTGGTCCCACCTCCACCTCCTCCGCACGCCTGAAATGAAGTATTGATGGTGGTGTTACATCACATCATGTTATGTTTTCCCTCCCTCTCTCTCCAGCTAGCTTTGAAGGATGTCACCTGGCAGCGGCAATCATCCAAAATGAGGATTTTTCACACTTGAGCGGGTGCAATTAACGTCCTAATGATTTCAGTCAACAGGACCACCCAGGCTTCACACGGTGTCATTTCTCAGCCGGGTGGTGCTTCGTTTCCAGGAGTGGCACTCATACCAAATGTAGGTATCCATGTGGTGCTGGGGTGGGGTTCACCCCGCAAAGCAAACAGCCCCATGCACAGCTTGCTGGCCATAAGCATTGCAAGTGGCACAGTGACCACGGTGTGCTGTTTTTGGTGGACGGGATGAGCAGAGCCCTGGTCGACCCCCGAAACATCTCCCCAGGAGATAGTCCTCAAAACAATTCATCGATGAAGTCATCTGTGAGTTTAACTGTTTGTGAAATTTAGTTGGCATCTACAGCACACATGCTTCCTGTTCCCCCCCCCCGGTACAGCCACGCAGCACTGTCACCATACACGAATGCCACTTTTGTCCCAGCATTTTCAAATGGGAGGGACTTTGATTTCTTGCTGCCAGCCAATCGCTGCCAATCGTAGCTCTGCTCCATCCCTCCGTCTTTCCACAACAGCGTAACACATAAAACTTAATGTCCCATGAGGAAATGCACACCAGCTTGGGCCCATCTCATCTGGATTAAAGATGTCTTTTGGTTCAGTCTTTCGTAAGGCGAGGGAGAGCATACATTACCCAGAGCTCAGCAGCAGATCCATGTGTGCACATCTCACCAGGCTGTCGCTTGGACTGTTTCACATTACGGCCTCCTGTCTCCCCCAGGCATCGATTTGTGCCACAGAGCTCTGAAATACACAACTCACGTGCCAGGTTTCCACTTTTCCTCAACAGCCAGGAGCCACCAACAGCCACTAGGCGGGAACAGGCCTTGCCACACCTGGAGGACCGTTCTGCCTCTTTGCTGCCCAATTTCCCCTGCCCCCTACTTCCTGCCCGCTGCCACTGGCTGCCAGCATCCCAGCGATGGCACCAGGAAAGCCGAGGCTGAGCAGTGACATCTGAAGCATGTCAGTGTTTTTATCTCCTTGGTATTTTGATTAGCACAAGGAATGTCTGGGTTAAAGAAAACACAACCTTCTTTTAGAGCCACATGACTGTCCCACACGCTGTTAGGGCTTTATGTAATGCAGAATGGCTTTGTAGAACTTCCCTGCGCATCTGAGCACACGGGTGCTATACAGGGTGCTCCTCAAGGAGTGATCTCATGAGGCAGAGTGCTCAGAACACTGATGTCTGTGCAGATCCTTCCGCAGCGCTCATAGTGGATTAAAAACCCTTAAACCTGAACGGTTGGGTTCTGTGGCTTTTGGTCTCATTTCTAACAGTGTTTCAGTGCAATTATTTTAACCACTTCCCTGTTTGACAGCATTATCATTGGAAGGGCAACCTGTCTGCCTGGAACACGCCAGCGTTCTGACTCATTTGTGACTGCAGCCCTTGGACACACCAGACTTGTCCGAGGCCCCCTGTGAGTTCCAGCTTTCCCATGCCCCACACACACTGCTGGGCCAAGGGAAGTAGGGTGCAATGTGCTGCAGGTGGAATCCCACCTTGTGCCTCGGCCACAGCTGGCACCACGCTTTGGAAGTGCATCTCCTCCTCACTTTGCAGCAGAACTGCTGGGGATGTCACTCCCAGGATGAAAACGTTTGGGGTTGGGACCGCTCTTTCTGCTTTTGGCCATTCTGGCACCAGCTCAACCTCCCAGCTGCCACGCACAGCCTTCTGCTGCTCACTCACACAGGCCCCAGTTGCACAGATCCTTGCTTTTTACGTGTCACAGTCTGAACTGTAGAAAACAACCACAAAGATTCCCAATGTCCCATTTTTGGTGAGGTGACTTTCTCTCTCTTTCACATTTCTTTGAGCTGTGTTCTCATTAAAGTGACCTTTGGCTCTTCCAGATTGGACACCACAGTACACAGACTCACAGCCGGCAGTCATCTCACCCCCATTTCCACTGAACCGTTTTCATCTCTATTCAAACGCAACTTCACTTTAAACTCGGGGGCCTCCCACCTGAGAGACAGCGTTTGTTCTGCTGTACTTCTACAGCCAGCAAAGAGGAAAGCTGTGCCTTCTGCAAGGGGACACAGAGGCGGTATTCCC
The DNA here is from genome assembly GCF_987193195.1 of Phasianus colchicus. Taxonomy (NCBI): domain Eukaryota; kingdom Metazoa; phylum Chordata; class Aves; order Galliformes; family Phasianidae; genus Phasianus; species Phasianus colchicus. The sequence continues at coordinate 12,603,362 of NC_143437.1, read as the reverse complement.
CGCAGCCCGGAGCTCCGCGCAAGGTGCAGCGACCGCCCGGCCCGGGGGGCTCGAGGCTGGGAGGGGGACGGCAGGCAGCGGCGGAGTTGCGGAGAGAGAGAAGGGAAAGGGGGGGAGCGAGCAGGGGGGAGGACAGCAGGGGAGGGAGGCAGGGCACTATAAAAGCATCCGCCGCACACCTCTCCCTGCACAGAGCGAGGGGGCGAGAAAGTTGGTGCGGGAGCAGCAGCGGCAACGGGAGGAGAGCCGACCGTCCGCTCGCACACACGCACGCACGGTGGCAGGAGAGAGTGCGGTGCTGCCCCTGCCCAGCCGTAGGAGAGAGAGAGGAGAGATGGAGCCAGGTACCCAGCTCCCAGCGAGGGCAGTCGGCTGAGCCTCCCGCGGCCCGGGGAGCCCGCGGCGAGGAGGAAGAGGAGAAGGAGGAGGAGGAGAAGGAGGAGGGGGTGGGGGGGCTGCCCCCCACAGCCCCCCTCTCACCGGGAGGGGCCGGGCCGGGAGCCGCGGGGAGCCCTGACGGGGGGAGGGAGGAACGGAGGGAGCGGCGGGGCGGGCGAGGACACGGCGGCGGGGGGGCAGCTCGGGGGCCACCCCCATCCCTTCGCGAGGGGGGAGCCGAGAGCCCCCAGCTCTCTCCTCCCCTCGGGGCTTCCCCGCCATGTGAGAGCCGCCCCCCGCCTCTCCTCCCTCCCGCGCACACGCACATACACACACGCGCGGCTCCCGGCTCCCCCCGGCCCCGCGGCCCGCTCGCTCCCTCCCTCCGACGGCCCACGGTGCCTCTGGCTTGCAGGGCTGCTCGCGGAGACGCCGCCTGCCCGCGGCCCCGCCGCTACCTGCCGCCCGCCGCCGGGCAGCCACGGGATTCCCGCCGTCGCCTCCGCCGCGTCCCGCCCCGACGTGGCTCCGCCGTGGTGTGGCGGCCCCCGCTGCTGCTGCTGCTGCCGCCGCTGCTGCCCCGCCGACGCCGAGAGCGGCGCGGTCCCGGCGGCCGGCCCCGGGGCTGCTCCGGCGGCGGCGGCGGCGGCGGCTCCGGCGGCGGCGGCCGCGGCTCCTCCTCCTCCTCCGCCTCCCCCTCGACCGCCGCCGCCGCGGGGCCCTAAAGCCGCCCGACTCAAGAGGATGGTGCGGCTGGCGGCCGAGCTGCTGCTGCTGCTGGGGCTGCTCCTGCTCACCTTGCACATCACCGTACTGCGCGGCGGCGGCGGAGAGCCGCAGGGCCCCGCGGGCGCCGCCAACCACAGCCAGCGGCAGGTGAGTGCCGTCCGGGGGGAGCGCACCTGTCCCGGCCGCGGCGGAGAGAAGGCGGAGCCGCCGCCGGGCGCGCTGGGGCGGCAGCAGGCGTCGCAGCCGCGGTGCGTGCGGGGCTGCGCGGGGCGTCCCAGCTGCGGCAGTCGGGGAACGGCGCTGGGAATGGGGAGTACCGCACCCAGGGGTTATCGGGACGCGGGCGGGAGAGGGACGCCTGCGGCTGATGCGGAGCGGGGCTGGGGGCGGCCCGCCCGCCCGTCCCAGCCTCCTGATCTCGTGGAACCGACGGTGAGTTACCTCGGTGAGAGATGAAGGACTCTTTAGGTTCTGCGTCCGGCGGTTCTGTTTTTATGCAGCGTCCCGTTTTGTAGGCGTGCGGAGAGGCGGTGGTGCGGGACCGTCCGGGCGCCGAGGCAGGGCTGCCGCGCCGCTGGTCAGGTGCAGCAGTTCTCGAACTCTGTATCCTGGAGTTAGAACAGAAAAGCCACCAAACCACGTGAGAAGCTAATGGAAAACGTGTAATCATCACCGGCATAAATTCACGCGGCCCCCCCGGTATCGTGTTAGACGGAGGGAGGCATCGGCAGAGCGCATCTTTATAAACGTGAGGAGGAGGTGCTGGAGACCCCCCAAATCCATGGGCTCGCTCCACCTCCCCCCGGTGCGGTCCCCTGCCGAGCCCAGCTCCTGTGGGGGGTCCCGCCGCCCGCCAGGGCTCACTGTGGTGCCCCTCTGCAGCTGTAGTGCTGGCCTGGCCCTACGGGAGATTTTTGTTTAATATCTTCACGATTTTGGCTAATAACATTTTACAAACTATGCTTTCTTTCCTCACGGCTGCTCAGAATGCCTTTTTAAAAGGATGTTCCTTGGAAAAGTAAATGCGGAGAGGTTTTTTATGAGGTGTTAGCTATCATTAGGATAACCCTGAATTTGCCTTTTCTTACCGGCTTGTAACGTAATGAGGGAAACAGCTGGGCTGTGTGTGCTGCATCCCCGAGGAGCTCTTCTCAGAGTGCTTTTGTGGAGTTAAGGTGATAGAGGAGGAAAATCGGATAGTTATCTCAGGGCGTTGTCATTCTGCCTTGGCCATCTCATCCAAATCTGTTCATTGTCAGCTTGGAGCATTTCTTCTGTCCGGTTATTTCATTTGTACTGAAAACTTAGGAAAGTGTGTGCCTTCAGGCACCATGATGGCTTTAGCAGTTTGTACTTTGCTATTTGTAGAATTGAAATTTTTATGTACTTCCCAGCGGAATGGATTCTGCAGCTCCGTATCTGAGAGAGCACGTCTGTGCAACACATCTCAGGAGGGAGATCGGCGGGTGATCGGCGGGGCAGACGGCAGCCTGTCCGCTTCTTCTTGGGTTAGGGCTGCCAGGGACTCCTCTGCCAGATGAAAAGCACTGTAACCGGCCTCAAAGGTTGAGCTCTGGCAGGCGGACGCATGGCAGCACAGGGCGGGAGGGGAACTTTGCATGGGTGTCTCCGGGTCGGGGGCTGAGCGCCCTGTGGCTGTTAGCACGGCTTGCACTGAAGTGAAACACAAAACCGCAGCGCATCGTGTTGCCGGGTAAAGGGTCAACGAGCAATAAACCCACACAAAACTGCATTTAAGTTTGTTGGTGTGAACAAATAGACACCTCTCTGTTGTTACTGCTGATACTAAAGAGCCCCAGTGTTGATTTAGAATATATACGGATATGTGATGCAGCGAACCTCTGCTTCATGTATACAGCTAGCTGGCTGGCTCGTCACTCCATCCTGCTGGCAGTGCTATCAAAGCAACAGGTGTTCTGTGGGGCTGCACTTCTGAGTGTTCCTATCCTCTGGTTTTCCTTTCTCTTTGTCAGTCTCAGTATGTCTGTGGAAAGAAAAGATTGTGAGAATCCAACCAAGTGTCGGTGTTTCATCTGAGCAAATGTCATCATCATTTGCTGCGTAGATCATGGCAAACACAGAGAAGGCTGCTCTGTGCAGCAGCTGCTTGGGGAAATGCATTCTGACAGTGCAGATTCCTGCATTAAAATTAAAATGTTTGTGTTTATTCCTGGCTAATATCAAAAGGAAGGTATGACTTTTTAAGGCTTCTGCAGTCAGTTTGCACCAATAAAGCAGTCTGAACTTGGTCCTATGTGTCCGGAAGAAAATCTGAAGCATTGGTCCCAGTTAAAAAAGTAGAACCAGCAGGCAAAATCCTAGCATGTTCTGAAACAGGGACCTGTATGTGTGTAGTCAGATCCATGAAGAGGAAGAGCTTTTCTTTCTCCCAGCGTTGCTCCTACAAGCAATGGAAGGATTTGAGAGAAAACACTTTGTTTTTTTTTTTGCCGCCCAGTTATGTTTGAAATGCTGATGGAAGAAGGAAATCCAGATAGAACTTCCACCCTACAATTAAACAAGCTGCTCTTATTTCTGCTGCCGTTCCCGTGCTGTCCCTGTTCCCGGCCACCCGGGAGAACGGCCCTATGTGCTCTGCTGGGGCTCTTTGGGTGGGTGGGATACAGCCGTGGGTATCCTCACTTTGCTGCTGCAGAAAGAAATAGGCTCTGCATCTGCATCGCTGCGGTTTCGTGCTGCTGCAACATAGGTTTTATGGTAAACTAATGTGAAATGGGAAATGTGTTTCGGTGTTTTCAAGGCTTGCTTTTCCCTGCTGCCCGTGGTACTGGAGGGGTCCAGCAAATCGCAAAATGCTTTCACTCAGATACAGTGGAGTAGTTCAGCTTCTGGCTCTCTCAGTCCAAGCAGGACTTAGGCTGTTTACTTCGGGAGAGTTTTAGGCTGAGCTTTTCAAAGCCTGTTGGAGCTCTGGGGCTTTATGTTTGGTTACCTCTCACAGAAACTGATTGTCTAAATAATCTTTAAAAAAATGTTGATTTAGCTCTTCGCATTCATGTTTCTCAGACTGTCCTTAGCCTTTATAAGATGCCGATAACTGAATGTACATCATATATCTCATATGAGCACTAAATCCTTCTCTGCCTTAAAAGCAGTTCATACACTGCACAAATGACTTTCAGAGCAGGTGTCCTGTGAGTGAAGCAGGCTGATACTTGAGAAACCAAGATCTCTTTTGGTGAGGTTGTTACTCATCACAGAGGATGTCCTGGTTTGTGCTTTTTGACAGTGATAGTCCAGTGACAGATAAAACCTGTCTGTTCTCAGCAGGCTTTGTTGTATAATTTCTTAGCTAAAGCTCACCCTCACCATTAGCATATGTTCTCCCAGTTAGGCACTAAGCCTTATGAAATGACTTGCACCATGTGCAGTTCATTCTCTCATCTCCTAAGGAAGAGAATTATGTGTGCTCTTTAGTGGTTTTGCCACTGGGCTGTGGCTTGTTCCAGGATCTAGGGGGAAGGAAGGGCGATTAACTTTACGTGTGCTGCTGCTGCTGCGTTTATGGAAGCTGAGAAATGGGGGTGGAGAAGCGAGGCTGCTGCTCTGAGCAGAGCATTTGCTGTTGTCCATAGCTCCAAGGAGAGATTCCTCCACATGCCAGTCCTGGCTTCAGGAAAACTTCAGAAAATGTTAAGTTACGTACCTATCCTGTTGATTCACTTCCCAGTAAACAAAAGCATTCCTGATGGAAAAGAATTACTGCACCTTCAGGGTGAGATGTAGCAAGCTTCTTGATAAGTAGCTAAATTACTACTGCAGTAATTTAGAACAGGAATCTAGGAATATTTAGTTATGGCTGCAAGGAGCAGTGTTAGGCAGGCACAAATGTAATTTCCGATGTTAGATTTGACCAAGATATTTGGATGACACACATTCTGCTGAATTTCTCTCTAGCTCAACAGCTGAGAGTAACCGTACTGCTCATCTTGTATCTTCAGTGATAAATACCTGGCATGAAATCACAGTGTCCACCTCAGTTTCTACAACTGTATCTCAGAGCAGTTTTCTCCTAGTGCCTTGTACAGAAGACTCTATTGAAGTGCTTTATTTCTGTTTTGAGTAAGATTAGGATCATTTTTCCAACTCTTCATAGTACTGTATGGAAGAAAAACAAACAAGCAGACAAAAACAGTGAGTGTCTTAAAGCCATTTTGGGTCTGGAGCAAGAATGGTTAAAGAGAAGCCTGCTATTCATGGCTCAGAGTCCTGCTGATGGATTTAGGTGGCTGACTGACAATGATATCAGGAGTGGTAGGTCTGAGTCTGGCTCCTGAGAAAGTCCAGAGCCTTACTGATGATGCTTGGTGATAATGAGATGTAGAGACAAGGCATGGGTACCTAAAGAACCTGGAAGGAGCTGGGTCAGCAGTACTTCTGTTGGCTCACCTAACCTGGACAATCAGCACTGGTTCTTGAGTAGTTTTTATTTTGTGGTGACCCTGTAAACATAAGTCTGTTCTGCACAGGAAGAACACAGCTATTCTGTCACAGCTGTTACAGCAATATAACGGCAGTACAACAGTGCTGACCCCTAACTGTTATCTGATTGGAACAAGAACCTCACCGCTCCTCCAGCTTATGTTGTCAGTCCCTACATTCAGCCATGTTTCCCTGCTCTGTCCTGGCTTACGCCAGCTGTCCACAAAAGCAGGAGGCCTAGGGTGGAAGCTCTGCTCTTGGTCTTCATGACCCCAGCAAATTCATTATCGTTTTGCTGTCAGGCAAGAGCTGGTCACTGTGAGCTCCTCTCTGATTTTAACATGCATCTTATGAGCTGCTAATAGGTAACCCAGCCCTGGTGCTCAGAGCTTCATCATGCTAAGCTTTTCAATACCTTGCTCTGCTCTGGAATTGTTTTGTTGGGAAGAGATCTATTTAACTAATTCCAGTTATACTAAGTGTAAATCGGGAACCTTGTTTCAAATGTGGCAAGTGTTTTGTCTCCACTCATACCTGCTATGTCTGTATATTAATGATCAGTGCCTTACTGTTCCAAAATGATGAGACACTTCTTTAAGGAGCAATGAATCATTAGGTGGAAACTCTGGCTATGTTGCGTTGCAGCATCTGCAAACCTTACAGAAAACTTAACAGCTAGTGAAGTGCAGAGGCTGCCTGCCACAGACATGGCCAGCCCTCGCTCCACTCTTTGGGCTCACAGGAGCTCTCGTGCTACGAGGCCATTCTGTAGCCACTGTTTGGAAGTGAGGAGGCTGCCTGCTCTCTGCAGAGGTTGTCCTCTGCATCCTTCTTGTTCACACTGAACAGAGCTACTCTGTTGTGTCACAGAACTCGTTTTCCTCTGGGAAGAGCAGTGACTTGGGCAGACATGACCACAATGGTAGGAAATGATTTTGCATAACTTTTTATGTTTATATTCTCCTAAAATCTTGAAATGAAATCATCCTTAAGATATGATATGCTGACAATTTAGATATTTTCTTACAGAAAAATAAACTATAAAATTGAATCAAACTGGTTTTTGTTTGTCTTGAAAGTAGAGTGATAGACAAGATTTAGCAGCTTTGACAGGTCTAAATCCCAGAATTGGTTGCTATGCAACCTTCTGTGTGTTTTACCAGTCCTCCATGCTAACGAATGTGATGGCACTCAGTTGTATCTCGTTTACTCTCTTCATAGTGTTGTTTAGTGCACGTTTGGCCTCTTTTGTCAGTTGTATATTGCTCTCTGCTTTACACTAATCAACAGCTTTTTGTTCTCTGTAAAAGTTGACCTTTTTAGCATTATTTTTCAGTGGTAGAAGTTGTAGGTCACTGATGCACTTCATTCTTTATTTTGTTGTTTTTTTTTAAAAAAAATATTTTAATCTTAATCCAAGCTCTTTGAGGTTTCTTTGTTGTTGCTGTTGCTTGCAAACAATGTGTAGCATCATAGGTCTCCAGGCATGAATGCAGGCTGTAGGCACTGTCACAATGACTAATAAAGTGATAACTTAGAACAGAAAAATAGAAAGTGCTTTAGTAAGTTGCAAAAGGAACTTTTGAATAATGTAGTGATTACTGTTGTACTTGAACACAATTGTGCCTCCAGGATACTGATTTTAAAAGTTTTGAAGGCAAAAAAATAAAAATAAAAATGCCAGGTTAAATGTCATAGTTGAACACATAAAGATGAGTAATATTTCCAAGAAACAGAGTAGTGAGCTCGCTGATCCATCAGTAAGAACAGAGCATTTCCAGTGTTGGTGTTTCTTTGTACTTTGACTTTGAAACACCAGAAAAAGAAAGAAAACAAAGTGCAACATAACGTGTTATTGCAACAAGCAATGGTTGGCCGCAGTGGTCAGTTATGTGGCAGTGTAATGATTGGTCAGGGGAGCTGGTGTGGGAGGTACTGGACAACAGTTCCTTTATCCTTTTGCCTTGGTTTACTGTGCTTGGGAAAATCATAGTAGCAGGGCATATTTTTTGTATTTTTCCCTTCTAGCTGTCAGCAAGATGAAAGCAGGTCTGGAGCAGTTCACCTCTAAACTCCTGTAGACTAATGGCATTTGGGTCCTCTTAATCTTAGGGAGGTGATCATAAAGATGAAAGGAAAATAAAAAATTAAATATTTCTTCCATCACTCATGATGGGTTCAGACCATGCTAAAAGACAGAAGTTCAAATGTACCCTGACTTTTACACCTCCGTGCTAGTCCTACGTTCTTGATGTGTTTAAACTGACTTTTCATGAAGCAAGAAGAGCCAATGACTTTTCTCAGCTGCAGACCTAGCCAAAGTTCCTTTTGGATTTGAATATTTTACAGCTCCATTTTTCTGAAGAATTCATAGGCATGTAACACACAAATCTGGACCTCTACCCATGAAGATAAGCTGGGCTTTGGCATGTGGTTTTCTTCTGATTGCATGAATTAATTTCTATCCACAATGTTTCATTCTTAATTTCATACCCACTGAAAAAATCCTGGACTGTTTTGTCTCACAGTAGCTCTTCTTACGTGGAAGGGTTAAAATACTCTTCGTCTGCATGGCTGTTGAGATCAGCACTTGTGGCAACACTATTATGAGTACAGTGTAAGTATCTGTACAAACTGCCCAAATAGTGTCCCACTTCTTTATACCGCTGTTCTGAAAAAGTCCTCCCTTTCCAAGGGATAGTTACCTAGTCAGTGCTGTTTGTGGACCAAGTTTAACTTCCAGAAAACCTCCTTCAGCTGTCTTGCTTTTGGATTGCATATTCAGGTACTGAACAATTGAACATTGTTATCAAAACATCTTTTCTTGTACAAGCCCAGGAAGGCTGAGCAGAAGGTGAGGTCCTTGCACCAGAAGTTGTTCTGTGCTGCAGCCTGTGATGGAAAGAGGAGGTGACTGACAGTGGAGTGTAATGTAATGGAAAGAGCAACGAGGAGGGCCCAATGATAATAAGGCTATTTTGGATGTTAGTGTTTCAAAATGTCAAATACTTTTAATGTCTTTCTTGCCTTAGAAGTAAACCAGGAGCAGCAGATTTTGGAACAAGGACGCCAAAATTACTCCACTGGAAGTATCTGCCTAAGATTATTATGGGTGTAAGAAGCATAAATTTGCTTGGTTTTATCTGCCACCTATATATCAGTGTGGGATTTTAAAGTCAGTATGAACTTGATCCAATGTTACTAAGTAGACATTTACTGAGGGCCTTTTGCACAAGTTACCCGGGGGAAAAAAAAAGGATCAAAACAAAATCTTCCCATTCTTTTAAGGAAAATTTATAATAATAAAAAATAAACCAGAGCTAGCTAGCCTGGATTTTGTAAAACCTCAGTGTAATCATCCAGCACATCATATGACTTGCTTATGCGGTTTTAACTTCATACTGGGAAATCATTTAGTGTCCATTTAGTGCTACAACAGCAATAAAGCTGTCCCTGCCATTAGTGTCTGCAGATACAACTCACATCTGAAAGTGTCTTTTGAAATTACCTCAGTAATCAGATAGCAGTTGTTTAAGATGCAGTGCGTACATAGGCATTTTGTGCAACTGATTTTAAGAGTCGCTGGACAGAAGAAGTCTGTAAAGGTTCACTGCACAGAGCAGGCTATAACAAAGCAGTTAATGATTCTTGTGACATGAATGCTGCCATTTCAGTTTATTTGAATGACACTGGCATTCTCTTAAATATATCACGTTTCTTAGTTTTGGGGTTTTTTTGAAACCAACTAGATATTAGGCATGGATATGCATCTTAGCTAAACTATAACCTCACCAGCCTGTGCCTTTTCCACTGCAGAGCGCACAGAGGTTTTCAAAACATGTAACCACAGTGATATTTTTATAAAGGAATGTTCACCTCATGGGATTTTGTTAAGGTGTTCTATTTTTTTTCAAAGTTACAGCTTCACTTTATTGTACATGATGTCCAATAAAAAAGATATATGTCTGTGATTGGACTTTGAAAAAGGGCCATGGTGCCTATTCCATTTAAAGGGAATGAAGTCAAGCAGTAAATTTGCTGGTCGCCCTTTTCATATTGACTGTATCTCGGCCAGCAGTCGGTCTTTGATGTTGCAACAATAGAGCAAAGGCAGAGGAGGAGGAGGATTAGGACCTCCATAATATAAAAACAAGTCTGCATTCATCATGATTTTTATAGGGCGCACAGTCCAGGCCTATTGGAGGTTTGTAGTATAGACTCAGTCTGCAGAAGAGTGCAGCAATTTTAACATTTACAGGTGGTTTGCAATTCATCCATCCTTACAGTCTCTTCTTAATTTAGAGTTTGGGCTTTAAATATTTAACATTTTCTTACTCCTTCCTAGAATAAGAAAGCAGATGTATGTACAAATAGAGCTTCTGGAGAATCATTTTCCTTTACAGGGATTGATTGTAGTGAGATTTATGAAAGGCTAGCTGCAGCGTGCCTGTAGAGTATCTATTCCTCATCTTGTGCTTTAGAATCCAAGCTTTTAATGGGATAGAATAGAGTGGTTGATACAGATATGTTGAACATTTGTGGAAATATTTTTCAAAAGGGGACCTAGGATAGCCACACCATGCCCATGTCTTTAGATGTCCTGTAACAATAGCGCTGAAGGTTTCACACAAGCTATTTAACCTTAGAGTCCTGGTGCTTTTGATATGCATTTAAATGGGAGCGGTGCTAGCTCTTGCTCTTCATCAAGACATACAGAAGGAAAAGGGTCACCCATCTCATGAAAATGCATAAAGTACTAAATTGCACTAAATGCTGGTGAGAATAGGTAGCTTGGAAAGGGTGGGATAATCTGCAGTGGCTGTGCATGTAGTGCAGTGGGAGAATGGAGTGTTCCCAGTGATGCAGTGGTGGCAGCAGCAGTGAGCCCTGTGCAAGGGATCGCTGTCAGAAGTCCAAAGGCAGCTCTTAAGAGACCATCTGGAGATCTACCAAGTGAAATTGCTTTGCTGCACTCCAGTTCCATTGGCTTTTGCTTAAGGCGTGACCCTGCAGTGTCCTGATAAGGCAAAACACCTGGAAATTTCTCCATCAGACTTCAAGGACATCCAATCCAAAGAAAGGGAGGAGAAAAGATTCTGATCCTGTACATGACATCTTAGGACTTGATTTAGGGTTGGATCCTGTGCCTTATTGGAGGTTCAGATTGGACCTGTGAGTTCAAACTTGAGAACAAGTCACCGCTTTCCAGCTAAGCTGGAGTAGCCCTTTATATGCCTTATCCCTCCTTCATCCCACTACAAACATAAGGAGATTTACTTATCTGCAAGGCATGGTGCCTCCAGGCAGAGCTGAACTAACCAATCCTGCCCAGGGCAGCTGGGTGTTCAGCTGGGTGATTGCTGCCCCGGACAAAGCACTCCAAGGTATTGGTGAACACTAAATATACAGCTTTTCAGTAAGGAATCTGCTTTTTTATGTAACATCTACCGCAATGGCCATTAAAAAGTAACATCTGGTGCCGAAAATACACACATGGTATTTCTGTGCTCTGCTGTATGTCTCCTTCATCAGTGTCTAAGCTGTCTCTGCTTTCCCCAGTTTGCCAGCTGATGAAAGCAAACTACGTGGGGCTGAGCCACTATCAGGTGGGAGCTCTGGCAAGTTAGAAGCATCACTAGCATTTAAAAGAGTTTGCCCTTATGGGATCAATAGCTCTGAAAAAGCTGAAATCCGTCAGTGGCAGTGAATTTGATTCTTGTTCTTCTTTGATCTGACATTCATGGCTTTCTGAATCATGTAAGTCACAGCTGTCTTTCTCACCTACTCCTCCCACTTTCTTCTCCTGTCTCCTAAAAGGATCGTTGTTTTCATATTTGTAAGAATACAGCTATTGCAGTCTTAACATCAAAATAAAATGAACTAATCAGTTGCATAGCAGAACAGCGAGGGTCTGTTTAGTATTGCCTCTCTGCTTTTCTCTTTTTTCTTTATTCCATTTAAGTCTTTCCACTAAAAAATAAAAAGAGATTGCAACTGAAATTGTGCATTTGCACACATGTAGAATAAGTAAGGAAAAGAGTATACCAATTCCCCAGTAAACACTGCTGCTGTTGGTAAAAAAAAAAAGCTACAGTTACATTGTAATCAGGTTATAAACCTTATAGTCTTCCCTTGACAATTATTGCAGTTCAGCTGTAAGAGCCATACGAGGAAAGAAGACGTTTGTTTATCTCTTTAGCACAGTTAAGTAGCTGGAAGCAAGTTCCGTGCCATAGCCAATGAGGAAATGCTCTTCCAACCTGCTCTGCAATGTATGTACTGTATACACTTCAGGCTCTCCATCTATGCAGAAGCAGCTCTTTCTCCCTGGGATCTGGGATCTTGTCTAGGATCACATCTCTGTTCCTCTAACAGAAGAGGACAGAACATTTCAAACCTGAACTGCTGATCTTTTCTACTTTGCTGCTATCTCTGGGCGCCAGGACTAATCAGAGGATGATTTGGGGCTGTTCCATACAGTTCACTGTCGATGGTTCCTGGGTGGCTTCAGTCCACAAGCAAGTTTGAAAAATAAAAATGCTTATTCCAAGAATAGCTTAGAACTAACTAGTGACTGCAGGGAAGAGGGGAGACAGAAATGAAGATATTTTCTTTTCACGTAAGTATCAGATTCAAAAGCATCTGCCTCGTTCAGTGTGTGTATGGTATTCATTTCCTGTCTGCAGTCTATTGGAATGCCCCCCGAGTCGTTTGAAATTGAAAATCAAGTCATACTTCTTTAATCAGCTCTAGGAAATAGCCTCCCTCCTTTACTATTCTCAGAAAATTTATATATACATGCATAGAATTTATAATATAAAAAGCCCACATTTCCCTCCAGGGTAGATGCTTTCTCTCCTCTTAAACAGAGAGAAGGGTCTTCATGTAGTCTTGGCATGGTGCACTGCGTAGCTACTCGCCTGCTCTTCTTCCCCATCATGTCACTGGAGGGAGGCCTTTCTCTTGTGTATCTGCTTTCTCTTTTGCTGTCATGAGGGCAGTTCACAGAGATGTAGAAAGAGGGCATAATGTCCATTGATGATGACTTGATACAAAAATACAACCGCTATTGTGCCGCATATGCAATTGCAATTTATGCTGATGACTTCCAGTTGCTCGTGTATCGCTCTCCAAAGCTTTCAGATGGAGAGCCTACAGCTGTACGTGCAGGCTTGAAACAGTGCTGTGCTGCTGGAGCAGAGATGTGTGCTATCCTGAGGCAGCCGCTCAGGTTTCTGCTGCTGTTTTTCTGTAAACTCCTGAGTGCAGTAACAACCCCTCGTAGAGAGTGTTGTGGGGCATATGTGTGGTGTGTAGATATTGAATCTAAACAAGCACTGCCTTTCCTCTGCCTTCACCTCTAACTTGCATCAAAATGAAAAGTCAGCATTGGTGGGGAAAGCAGCTAGCGGTAGGTCAAGTAAATTATCCTGCAGTGATTCCTTGGTGTGTGCTTTAAGCACCAAGACTCTGGCAATTTACCTTTTTTCAGGCACAGGAGTATTGCCAGAAGCACAGGAAACGTCGTGTTTTTGGAATATAACACTTGTCTGTGTTCTTGCTTTCCTGTTATTGGCTTTTGCTTGTGTGATGAAGTCATCATGTAACTTTTGGTCCATGGGGACTAAACACTTTCTAGTCTCTAAAAACATCTGTCAGCTAACACAGCCGGACTCATAGACACTTCTGAGAGCATAGGGTGGATATTCAGTGGCATATGAGAAGGAGAGACAGAGGCTGAGAATAGCTGCTCCTTGGAAACTAACAGGTGAAGACAAATTTGAACATTGAAAAAGTCTCAAGTAAGGATATTCTTTTGGCTAGGGAAAGATGAAAACTTTACTTATTAAAGCTGGTTCACCTAGTGGAATCCTAGCCACAGTCATTTAGTGGAAGAAACTCGCAAAAGGGCCTAGTTTGAAACCCGTGAAAATAATTTCAGATGTATGTTTGTTCACTTTCATTTCCACTGAGTTTGTGTGTGCTGGCCTGCAAAGTCTGACCAAAAAGTTGTACACAAAATTATTAATACTCTAGATTTCCATTGCTTTTGTGGTTTTGATTACAGCTTAAGGCAGATTTCCCCATTCTCCTGGAACTCTGTGTGTAAATTAGGATACAGACTTGAAATGGTGACTTTTAAATTTAGCTATGACATAAATGGATTCTACTTAAAAGTATAGTATGCTACTGATTTTGTGCAAGGATTTAATAAAGTCTAAAAGAAATGGCATTTTCAAGGAATTTTCGTTTCATCATCACAGGTTATAGGAGTGAAATAGCTGGCTTACCCCTCAGTTGGGCATTCGCCTGTTCAGCTGCTCAATCAGTGAGTCCTGTGTGGAGAGCTCCAGCCAAGTAGCGATTCCGGGGGAGATATTCAGGGTCACGAAGAACAGCTGAAAGTTTACAATCAATCAGTTTAGGCAACTGGAAGTATCTGTTAACTACAGGCAAAATGTGGCAGTGTTCATTGGTCAAAGCCCAAAACCATGTTAATTCTGTGTACTTGGCTGACCTGTCGAGGGCTGAGTATGTGCTGAAGAACAAACCATCAGTGTGCACTGTGTTAGACAATTTGCTAAAGGGCCTTTGTTTTTTTTCCTGCAGACATTGAATTGTAATCACCACCAAATCCATTTCATTATCAAAGTGTTTATACAAACTGACAGCTCTTCACTTCCAAGCTGAGCCACACTGTTGTGTTTTTCAGCTTAAGGAAAACATGAAATACAAGCAAACAACAGAGCACGAAAAATAACTGTGCTGTGAAATGTGTGTCCACAACATGTAGGAAGAATTTGGCAGATCTGAGTATAATACGGTTGGTTTTCTTCTTGAGACCTGAGGAGAACACTGCCTGCCAGAGCAGTTCAGATCTGGCCCCGGTGTTTACTGATGCTGTGGAAGAATGGTCTAGGACTTACTGAGCCTTGGAAGGGAAGGCGACCCCAATACTATGCCCTATGATCTCTGCAGTCATAAGTCTGGGTCATGTGTTCAGTTCTCAAGACTTTCTGTGGAACTAAGGGCTAGAACTTTCTAGTGTAAAAACTAAAATTGAAGAGCTGTGGTTCTGAGATGGATGTATCTACATGCTTTGAGTTGCTGTTTCTGCTGTAAGCAGCTCCTCAGAGCAATTTCTGTATATGGCAGAAAATCAGCACTGGTACCTTGGGTTTACACCCCAACATTGAATCTGCTCATAGGCGCTACTCCAGCAGTGGCTGTGGGTCATCATTTATGGTTTAGTAGCTTGTGGTAGGTTGGACTAGATGATCTTATACATTGTTTCCAACCTTGTGATTCTATGATTCTATGTCTCCTCTGAAGCTCTGCTGTCCTAATAACAACACTGTTCTCTATTTTTTATGGAGACAGTATTGCTCCTGAAGCCATGCAACCTCTGAAGCTCACGTGTCCCTGCAGTACCCTGTGGGATGTCTGTGTTTGGTAGTTTTAGCCACTTAGTCACACACAGGGGTCCTGCAAGTTTGAAAGAACAGGATACAATGTCATTATACTGTTTTTGCTGGACTAAACGCAGAGCTATTAAAAAAATAGACCATGCTGAACAGGACTGTTTTTTTTTTTTTTTTTTAGCAACCATAATCAGTGGATTTATCTTCCTTGTACATAATGTTTAAAACAGATGCTCTATTTTGCAGCCACTTCCTGAAAACAATTGTGCACATGCAAGCCAGTGTAGTCCATTTTGAATGATTTATGAATAGTGATTATCTAGAAAGGGCTATTAATTACTGCATCAATTCATTTGTGGCTTTCTAAAGATAAGTTAGGTCCTTCACCACATTGATAAATGCGAACATGAAAGCACGCTTCGATGAAAATGAGAGAAGCTGAGTGGTTGATACGCCAAGCCTTCACTGTGACTTCTGGTGGTGGGAGCTGTCTGTGACTCATTAGAATAAATGCGAGTCACACAGGAATTAAATATGAGCATGAGTGGTCTGTCTGCTGTATAAGAAAGCCACAGCAGAGCTAAGAACAGAACGTGGATCTACTGACTGCCTGGACTGTATGTGCCATTAATGATAACATAGCTGTGCATCTCTGCTTTTCGGCAGCTCACTGCACTGCTTGCTCAGCCAGCACTGTCCTCACCCCTGCACCTGCTGGGCCTTGCGCCGCTCATACTCCTGATATACAAAATAAATAGATTCACAGTAAGCAAAACCCAGGCATTACATCACCCAAGTTCATTACAGATCTTGGATCTGCAGAGGTGAAAGTCTCATGTAGTATCCCAGCATGTTTCTCAGCCTCCCCAGACGGATTAATTTTAAAGTGATCATTTAGCACTAACCTGGGAACACACGACAGCCTTCAAAATCAAAACAATCTGTTAAGGCAGGTGGGAAATGAAACCAGCCCTAATGGCAATAATGATTTTCTGTGAAGGCCCCAGGCTTCATTTTGTCTCTGATAGCAATATAATCTTTTATAGCGTCTGTGAAGTTTCCTAATAAATAAACGTTCCTTGTTGTTAGTGGTTGAAGATGCAGTACAGGTGCATCATGAAAGTGCACTGACAGACTGTTGGGTTCCAATTCAAGACCTCTTGTCAAGATCATTTTACAAGATATTTCAAAGGAGTATACAAGAAATAAAAAAAGCAGTGTAGCTGCAGCAAGGATTTGGTAATAGATTCCCTCGCTGTCTGGGAGTTGTTAGGCTTATAAGCTGCATCAGTTTTCCCAAATTCTTTCAGCTGCATCATTAGCAGTGCTTACAAATGTGCCCTCAGCTTGGAAGTGGGGAGGGATTGAAGGAAGGTGAGTATGAGAGAAGTACAAGAGAAAGAGCAGCTCCTCCAGAGTATTTTCTGTAGCTCCAGTTGCTCCTCCCTTATTCAGTCTCGGTTGTTTTTCCAAATCTGGAAACTAAAATAAGGAAGAGAGGAGGGAGATGAATTCTTCACCTGATGGAAAAAAATGGAGAGAATTTCTCTTGTCCCCTAGCTGAGTATTTTTAGAAGTTCCCATTTCTGTTTAACTTTCTATGGGAAGGAAATGGCGCGTCTCTCTGCAGCTCACGTCTAACATGACAAAGGAAGAAAATATAAGAAGGCAATGGACAGAGTTAAAATACCTGTTTGATTATCAAAAAGTTAAACTGCAGTAGGAAATTCTTCCTGCCTGCAGTGCTGTACACTGGTGATGCCTTGTACCCACCTGGATCACCAACATTTAGTTATACTCAAAAAAATGCCCATGAATTGTTCTTCCCTAGACACAAATGCATTGATATATGGGATTTTAAACCAGATCAGTGCGACTTCATCAAGTCTCACAGCAGTTGGTGGCAGAGATGGGAAAACAATACTCTGGGTCTGTTTTTACTTTCTTGTACATCACAATTCATCCTTCACACTCCACCCTGTAGAGTTTCTGTTGTGAAGGAGACAATATCACATTTTATCCCCATACTATTTTTTCTAATATATTTTTACCATGCTCTCCATTTGCCATCCCTCCAGAGCCCACACCAGTCAGACATGGGGTACTGAGTTACTGCCTTCTCTTTTCCAATGATGAGTATGGCAAGGTATGTTATTGTGTAATGCAAACAGCGTGGCAGATTCTCTCTGTAGGGTTTATTCACTGCCTTGTCACATGGCTGTGAATAATGAGTTCCTGCCCTTCTATACTATCCACACAGAATACTCAGAAATCTTTAGCTGTTTTGTACTAGGGACTTCCTGATCCCATGGTGACAGCAGAACTGTAGCTGACAGCAATCACGAGTAACTCCTTAAAAGTCATCTTAATGAAAAGCTATGAATAATCCTGTTAAATGAAGGACAAAAAAACTAATTTATCTTAAGATATTTAGAGCAGATGCATCATTTGAGCAAGAAACCAATGATGTGCCTGATTTAGAAATGTCATAACTTCAAAGAAACTGAGTCAGAAGTTCAGAATGAAACGACATGGTTTCTAAAGCAAGGGAAGCAACTCTGCTTTCCCAAAAACAATTGGAAATAGAAATTGCGTACACCTAAAAATAAATACTGTGAAGTAAAAACATGTGAAATAACTTAGAAATAAGTAGGGAAGGATATCCCTTCACAGATTTTCATCAGTTAGCCTTGTAACACAAACACTGTTTTCTTCAGCAATCACGCTGGCACTGTGGCGAGGACAGCCTTCTCCTTGCTATGCAGACCTTGGGAGATCCTTTGCCTGAGGTAATGCAGGAAACCAGTGAGCCTGTAATCTGCTTGTCAGGTGCAGAACAAGCTCACTTTTTATCCATGGCAGCCTCTGCTATCTTCGTTCTAAAAATATGCATTTTTAGTAACACCGCACATCAGCTTAGACACAACACTAGGATTTACCTGTCTAAAACCAGACCTCCCATTCACTTTAATAATTGAGAAAAAATGGTCTTTTCCTCCTGGTACTGTGAGCAGATGATAGCTGAATCCGCAGCCAGTGACAGAACACGAGGGAGCAGCACAAAGCTGCGCCAGGGGAGGTTCAGACTGGATATGAGGAACAATTTCTTTACCACAAGGTGGTCAAACACCAGACCAGGCTTCTTAGAGAGGTGGTGGATGGCCCACACCTGTCAGTGTCAAGAGGCACTTAGACAATGCCATCAGTAATATGCTTTGACTTTTGGTTGGCCCTGAAGTGGTCAGGCAGTTGGGCTCAGTGATCTCCGTCGTTCCTTCCAGCTGAACCGTTCTGAAGTTGTTTCTCACTGACACTGCCATTAGAAACATATTACTAGTGCTGAACCAGGGTCTTCTTATGTCCACCCTGACCATGCAGAGTGGTCTGTCTTCTACCTCTGTGCAGCAGTCTTTGGTAAGGACAGTTACCACGTTCCCCCTCCAGTTTCCTTTTTAATGTTCAACAACCCCATCTCAATGAGCCTGTAATTAATGACAGCCCCTGCCCCAAGCAGCTTGGTAGTGGGCCCGATCAGCCTGATGTCATTACTTCACCATGACAATTTTCTAACTAACTCCATGTGATATTCCATCTGTCTGACACTATTAAAATCTTTTTATATAGTCCATATTATTGTAGTTGCTGAGCTCCCCGCAAACATCACAGGGAGGGAGGGAAGTGCTGTTATCCCCATCAAGGCACAGACAGACCGTGACCTAACAAGATCACACATGGAGCCTTATCAGAGAATTAACAGTTGGTCTCTAAAGTCCTTGGCCAGCTCTCCAGCAGTATGGGATGGTAACACACAGAATCAAGATGCTCCTGACTTTGTAAACAAATAAGTATGAAACTATATGTGAGAAGTGCATTATTTTTTTTTAACAAAATCTCACTTTATTTTTAATAAAGGCAAGATTATGTGCATGACACCTCAGAAATTAAGAAATTAAAAATACCACATTTTTTGGTTCCTTTTTGAAGTAATTTAATAACAGTGCAGTTACTCCTTTTTGATCAGGCAGAACAACAAACCATTTAATCCTCATGTGCCAAGTTTGAAAATAAGTTCTGTTGGTTAAGTATTAAGTTAAAGCTCAGGTGTATGGGTAAGGAACCTAAAGTTAGCTAAGTAGCCACTGGTTTTGTTTCCCAGAGCTTACTGTCATGTGATTTACTTTCTACTTTGTATTAAATAAGGTGTGTGCTAATGGATGGCCCACCAAAGACACATCTTGCCTGGTTTGCAGTGAAAAGCAGCATCCCTGGTTTAGCTTTCAGACAATACAGTTAGGAGCACATAGCTAATCCATGCCTATGAATGAATTTGGAATGAACTTTTGTTCACCAGCGCTGTTGACGGACGACTAATGGTCTTTTGGGACTTTCAGAGTGCAATCATTCTGATCACAAAAGTACTATGAACAGTTCAATACTACTAAATCTGACTCTGCACTTCTTTACAAATGCAATGCAGTGAAGGGGAGAGGAGAAATGCATTTACTTGAGATTTCACTTAGTCCCAGATTAACTCTTAAATCTTGGTTTATTTAAGTCCCTGAACATTTTTCCTGTGCATGTGCACAGATTTTATTGTAAAATCTCTTCAAAGGTCATTTTAGAGCATTCTGTGCAAATAAACAGAAAATAAAGGAAAAGGCATTGGAATTGCTGCCTATTTGAGACCTTAACAAAAGGTATGTTAGCTTAATTTGAGCCAGAGGAGCTGGATGGAGGTTGTGTTTAACCAGATACGCTGGCAAAAACATGCTTAAGAAGAGCCAGAACCACATGTGGCCACTCCACTTCAATTGTGCTTGTTTAAAAGATATGTCTTTAACATTTACCCTATCCATTCTTGCTGTCTCTTTATGAACTGAAAATAAAAGCTCCCCAGGCAGTCATACTAAGACCTCAAACCTAAAATTTTTCAGCTGAGTCAAAAGCAAAACCTATGTTCAATCAGCCCCATGCATTTTTTTTTGTAGCTGTAAGAAGATTTGACTTGTCTACCTCTTTTTTTTTTTTTTTTTTTCCTCCCAAGTCCCCAGGCCAGTCCTAACCCAGGGAGTGTTTTGATACTGAATGTAGCTCCTTGGTGAGGTCAAAGGCAGTGACAGCAGTGCTACTGGTTCGAAGGCAGCCTGCTGTAATAAACTACATAACCCAAAAGTACGCTCAGCAATAACAAAAGCATTAACCGCTGACCCACAGCTTGATGAAATTCAATCCCACCATTAGGCAAACATGAAAATGAGATCCCAAAGGAACGAAGGAAGGTTCAGATGTTCAAGACGAGAGAAATCGGGTGAGAAAGACAGACAGCTAGATGGAAGTTGTTGCAAACTAAGGAGAGAGAGAAGGAAGCTGCCAATTCAACACAGTAGGATCCTTTAATATAATGAATTTGAACTAAAACTTAATGAGGGTTTTGCTCCAATTTAGAACAGTGCAAACTGAAATGCTTTGTAGTAAAGATATCCTTCTACCATTTTAGGGACATAGAATCATAGAATCATTTGAGTTGGAAGGGACCTTTAAAGATCATCTAGTCCAATTCCCGCACAATGAACGTGAACATTTACTGCTAGATCAGGCTTAATTGATATAACTTCATTTCACAGAGCTTGCTTCAGTTGTTCATGTTTCCAGAACTGCTTTAAGTTAGATGCTTGTGTCAGTATGTTGATGTCACTTGCAGGCTAGAATGTTCCAGGAACCTAATAGAGCTAAGCACCCAAATCTGACTTAATTTTCTCATGTGTCATATGGTTACAGATCCCCACTAGTGTAACTGAGTATATTTCAATGAGAATCAGGAGTCAAACTCATGAAACCTGAGACAATACATCATAAATCGTGTGCGTTTAAGAAACTAGCTGTGGGTCAGGATGCCATAAGAACTTCTGTCTGCACTCTGCAGTCATCATTAGCAGAAAGCTGGATGTGGGGATGCTGGCAGGACGGCACCTCTGCTGTTGTTATAGTGCATTGCTTTTTTTCCCAGAACATGCTCACTGCAGATGACCATTCTCCTGAAGACAGCTTTAGCCTGAACCCCGAGGACAGAAGAGAATACCCCGATCTCCAGGCTGCCCACCGGCCATTCCCTAAGCAACGATTCAGGCAGGAAAATGGGCATACATCCTTACAAAGAGATGGACCTAGATCTTTTCTCCTGGATCTCCCAAACTTCCCTGACCTGTCAAAAGCAGATATCAACGGGCAGAATCCCAACATTCAGGTACAAATTTATGCTAACCTGTGACACTTTATGAAGCTACACAAGATCATTTTGCTGAATCAAGTGAACTTTCAGCTTGGCTTCTATGTCATGCAGTCAGAATACCCTGCCTCTCTACCAAAAAGAGATTGTATATACTCTTTGTCTTCAGTGAATGCATAGAATTCAATTTTTTTCTGAATTTCTCTTTGGATATTGTTGATTGAATGTAGGTATCAATACAGACCTATCCATGATACTAAAGGCATCTCCGCTTTTGCATTTTAGAATATATTCTCTTCTTTGATATTAAATGGGTATTTTCAATTCTGCTTTCAACTCTCCACTCTAAAATTTGTTTATGAACAGATTCTCTTTTGGTATGCTATTATAAAGTGCAACCATTCTCAAATGTTGTAAGAGAATACACGTAGCAGAAATGCTAAGTCATGGCCTGCACCAGTGATTGAGCACTGGTGGGAAGACAGGGCCAACCCAGGGGAGCACAGGTGCATGCAATGAACCTGAGTGACTGGAAGGGCTAGAACTGGGATCCACCCCTTCCCAGACCTCATTTAAGGATTGGCAGTGGAAGTAAGGGTATCTTGCTGGAGTTCCCTCCTACTAGAGGTCTTCTAAAGGTAAGCAGTTTTTCTTTCTTTGTTTCTGCAGCTGCTGTATTTGGTTTTGTTCTCATTTTGCAGCCTAGGATTGCGCTACTTCACTACTATTGCTGTACTTTCCATCATGTTACAGCATTACAATAGGTCTTTAAGTTTCTTCTCAAAATGTGGTCCTCTGTATAGAACTACTGAGAATCAATTTCTGCAGCAGCTGAAAAACTGTAAAAGAAAAACTGTCTGCAAAAAACTTTGTTATATGTTATTCATCAAACTGTTCTTGGGTTTGGAATGGCCTCTTGCAAGCCATTTGCATCTTAAAACTTCAAGGCTTAGAAAGAGGAAAAAATGAGTGATTTGTTTTTAATTCAGAACCTTAAAGCAAAATTGGCGTTAATAAGAAGTCTTTTTTAACCAAAACAATAAATTGAAATGATGTTCTGCCTAAGATGTGCTTATAAAAACAATACGCTAATAGAACTAGCTTTCTGGCTAAATAAATTCCTGGCTTCTTGCAGTTCCCCAGCCCACAAAATTACCATTCCTTTTGATATGTCTAAGAAGTACATACATAAAGATATAATAGACCTATTCGTGAGAGAACAAGCTGTCTCAAAGTCAACACTCCATTACTTCATAGATGGCTCGCAACATTAAGAATTCTAAAAGATTTGGATCAAGTGCAGGTCCAATACTTAACAGGCCAAGGTAGTAAACACGTTCAACATGTGGTGCCTGTACACATCCTTCTAGAAAGCCTCAGGAAGGGAAGGTAGGGAAGCTATAAGGGCCCAGATTGTGGGAGGAGGTAAACAGTGTAATGTCACTGTTTCAACAGTATGTAAACCACAGAGGAAACAAAAACCTTCTCTGATTTGTGACAGCACTTTATGTTTAGACTTAGGGAATGGATAGATGACTGGAGGATGGAAACATTTCCCTGGCTTGTCTTTACAGTAACTGCTTCTGCTATGACCTCTTTTTCCACCACCTGATGCTGGAAATGTGTCAGTCAGCTAAGTCAGCAGTTTTGCTGGACTCTGAGAACTGGAAAGCATTTTCCTGTAGACTGGAAAACATTGGGCAACACTAATCCCGGAGCTTTTTCTGACATGTAAGAATCAATTCTTTCAGAAATGGGCTGCCTATGTTCTGTATTATACTTAGCTTATTCAGGTGCATAAGTAGGGATGTGCAAATCTTCCTTAAGTTCCTAGCTGACAGTCCTGCAGCAGTTTAGGCCTTACAAAGATAAAAACTTCATTAATTCATTAAAAAATCATTTGTAGAAATGACTTTGAAGAAACTATTTCTTTGCCTGAATGTTGTAAAAGGTTGGTTTACTCTTTTTTTTTTTTTTTTTTGGGGGGGGGAGGGGAGAAAAAAAGGAGTTATAGGGAATTCTTGCTTATTAAGTAATAACTTCACTGAATGACAGTGATAACAGTTAGTGACTAGCAATTTTCTCATCAGCTGCTTTTTTTGTTTGTTTTGTTTTCCTCACTGGTTTTGGGGTCGGTGAGCTATGGTACTAAGAGCATTAATTTAGAGTCATCGATTCATTAAAATTGGAAAAGACATCTAAGATAATCTTATCCAGCCATCTGCCTACCCCCAGTATTGCCCACTAAACCATGTCCCTTAGTAATACATCTACCCTTTCCTTAAACGTTTCCAGGGATGGTGACTCCACCACCTGCCTGAGAAGAAAGAAAATTTGTCTCGTACCCAACCTGAACCTCCCCTAGTGCAACTTCAGGCCATTCCCATCTCATCCTATCACTATAACTTGGGAGGAGAGGCCAACCTCCACCTCACCACAACTTCCTTTCAGGCAGCTGTAGAGAACAATAAGTTGTAGAGAGCCTCCTGTTCTCCAGACTGAACAGTGAGCATAATCCCCTTGATGTCCTGCATGTGCTGTTTGCTAGCACTCAAGATGATCTGTTCCATAGCCTTCCCTGGCACTGAGGTCAGGCTGACAGGCCTGTAGTTCCACGGATCCTTCTTATGACCCTTCTTTCAATAGTTGACAAGCCTCTCTGAGGACCCCTTCAGCTGACCAGGACCTCTGATAAATGGTGGAAAGCAGCTTGGCTGTCACCTCCACCAGCACCCTCAGGTAGATTAAAGACATGCTAATAATGAATTGAGAACCTCAGCCTTTTCCTAATCCTCAGTGGTCGCATTCCCTACTGCATGTGGTAAAGGATGGAGATTCTCTTTAGCTCTCCTCTTACTATTAATATATTTGTAAAAACACTGTTTGTTGTCTTAACCATAGTGGCCAGGTTGAGTTCAAGCTGGGCTTTTGCCTTTCTAAATTTCTCTCTGCATATCCTAGCAACTTCCTTGTACTTTTCTTGAGTTGACCCCACAGCCTCTCTTCCCTTCTGTTAGTGTAGGCCTATGTGGACCAAAAATAACCTGGACACTTTAAAAACCTAATAAACAGATGTTAAATTCAGCCTAAGAAAGCAGGTTTTGAAGAGAGAACTTCAGTGAGTTCTCTTTATGGCCTTTCCTTCTCTGGTTTTCTGTGAGAATGTAACTGTTATATCATGCCCTAATTATGTGCCCTTTTGGGGAGGAAGTGTGGATTTCAGAACACCATCACAGGAATTCAGGAAAACATGTCCCCCAGGCTAATACTGTATTTATCAGGTGATAATCAAATGTAAGTGTAGTGAACTGCCTTCTAGAAAAACCTCAGAAACAATAATTAGAGCCTGCAGTAAGGCAAATGCTATTTGACTCTTGTCATGCAAGACAAGAGTCAAAGACTAGACTATCTGTGGTGTTCTTGCCTTGTTAAATCTTGCATCATTTCAAGTGGCATTTTATGCCTCAGCATTGCTTTCATAGTGGTTGTTTTAAAGTGACTGTAGCAGCAGCTGTCAAGCACAGGCTGGTTGTTCGGTTTGAAGTACTAGATTTTCTTTATTTTGGTCACTTCACCTATTCTATCAATGCCTGGGAGATTTCAGGAAGAGAATGGGATTTAAAATGTTGATCATGTTTTTCTCTGCAATTTTTTTGGTCTCTTTCTTATAAATTTGTACTTGTTTGACATAAACTAGCTGAGGGATGCCTATGCAGACCTTGTAAATAGGCAGAATAAGACAGAATTATTCATACTTCTAAGTAACAGAAGGAAGTCATGCAGGGGATGAATAGAAACTTGCTTGTTTTTCATTTCTGATCAGCTTTTCTCTTTTCTCCTAACCAGCCTTTTACAGCCTCTCAGCTGTTCTCTGAGGCCTCAGACTCTGTCTCACCTTCCTGGTTGTTCCTCTGTTTGGAACCTCAACATGCAGTTGAGATTTTGCTCATGTCCCTCCTTTTTACTCCTGGTTTCCCACTCTTGCGTAGGTGGTGTTGTCCTGCTACTTTGCTGCTTTCCTAGCAGTGACGAACACCACAACAAATAAGAAGAAAAGGAAAAACTCCCTACTGTTTGTCAGGCAAAGGCTTTCCATTGATACTGATCTTATAGATAACTTGAATCTTGATCAAATGTCACAACCAGTATACCTGAAATACAACTGGGTGAGTTCCAGTTGTGACAGTTGACGAGACAAGTTCTGAGCAAAAATAGAGTTAGGCAGGACTCCTGTCCTAAAAATGTCAACGTGTCTTAGAAAGCATATGATTAAATCTGTTTTGGTTAGTGTTATTGCTGAAAATCGTGGTATTAGTAATAATAGAAGGCAGAAGAAGTTAATGCTGCGTGCTTGGGGAAATGTCGCATAAGAACGGAGGGCTGTTTTTCTGTCATATCACACCAGTACTGCTTTGTTAGTTAGAATAAATAATTCTCACAGAATTGTTTGAGTTGAATGAGATCCTTAAGGGCCATCTAGTCCAACTCCCCTGCAGTGAACAGGGACACCTACACTAGATCAGACTGCTCAGAGCCCTGTTCAACCTGACCTTAAATATCTCCAAGAATGGGGCATCTACCACCTCTTTGGGCAACCTGCCACACCATCCTTACTGTAGAAAACTTTCTTGTGTATCCGATTGAAATCTCCCATGTTCCAGTGTGAAACCATTTCTCCTTGTCCTACCTATCACAATAGATGTTGCTGAAGAGTCCCCTTCTTTCTTATAGCCTCCCTTTAAGTTCTGAGAGGCTGCTCTCAGGTCTCCCTAGAGCCTTCTCTTCTCCAGAGCCTCTGCTCTCTCAGCCTGTCCTTGTAGATCCCTATTCTTTGATATCTACTCAGTTTCTACCCTCTCTTTAAAAAAATAAATAAAAATACATAGTACTAGTCACTCTAGGAACATATAGAATACAGAGAAACAAGGCTATATGGTCTACTTTAAAAAAATAAAAATAAAAATAAATAGTTACAGAGTTGAACTCTTCTCTAGGTTCAACAATACCCATTCCACTCATCTCTATTCATATCATACAACTTTTAACACAATCTATTAAATTTTTTTTTTTTTGGACAAACTTTGTATTTGTCTGAAACTGCTAGTTTCACTGCAATGGAGAGCAACGCCATCTTAGTATCGTCACAAAAGACTCAGCAATACCTGAGCACTGAGCTCTAACCAGCATGTCCCACCTCTAATCTAGCTCAGTAAGGACGAGAGAGCTGTGGTAGCACTGAGTTCTTGTAATGCCTTTATGGTTTGATTCTTTGAGATGGCAGCAATTGTCCCTGTTATTAAATTAAAACCTGGAAAAGTGCAGAGGGCTTGTTCCTTCTCTTGTTCCTTGAGCTGGGTCTGTACTATGGAGAACTCCCTGTTCCAAAGATCAGCTGCCTGGTCAGTCTGTCTGCTTTGCTGCACTCACTGCAGAAGCACAGCGTAGCTATGTTAGGAGCTAAGCTAGTCCTCTTAGCAACCTGGAAGGATGAGTCTTTTCAGAGCAGGGTGCTGGAAAGCCATGGCTAGCAGCTTCCGATAGCTCTGCAGTGATTTACTGTCATAGTTAAGAAGAGCTTGCCACAGAGTGCAAAACTGAGACCAGGGCTTGGGACCAGAACTTGAATTGAGGGATTCAGGTAGGCCCATCAGAACAAATTTGAGGATTTGAGTCATGTTGTCTTCATTGCTCCAAGCAAACTTCAATACCTTTCACTTTCATCTAGTGAGATGAGAGAACTGTTCTAAGTGAGCTGTCATTACACTACCAGAAGTAATTTTTCATCACTACAGACATCATTTTAGCTCAACTGTTATGTGTTGTAAACCTAAATTTATCATTTCAGTACCTTTATAATTAATCAATTTCTGTTCTGCTGTTACGGTATCTACCTTGCTGACCTGCACATATCCATCTTTACAGGATAGCAAGTTCTGCACTGCATCGGTTTCATGAAGGAAACAAATGTCCCAGAACCCATGGCTTGCACAATACTGCAAGTGTACTTCTTGTAACATAATCTTCCAGTTGCTTAGGGCAATGTTTACACCATTAAAATGAACTCAGAAACATTGTCTCAGTAAACAGGACAAAGTACTTAGAACTTCTTGTGCACTCCAGCAAGCGGGGATAATATTTATCTTCTGTATACTTTTGGCCAGGAAAGAATTGGATGTTGGTGTCTCAAGACATCTGTGCTTGATACATTTCTTTCGTTAGAAATTCATTGCAAATCTGTTGTTTTAATGTACCTATGCCAATTGTTTTTAACAATTTTTAGAGGAACATCCTTATTTATAGCTCAAACAACCATAAAAGAAATGGCTTCACTTTAGGGTTGAATACTTCTGGAGATGATTGTGGATTTATACAAGAACCATGTTACCACAGACATCTTGGGAAGCGTGACAAAAAATAAATAATCATCTTTGCAGTTTTGATAATCTCTGGAAGAAGAAAACAGGGAAAATGAAGTCTTTGAAACAGTCTTCATGATAAAAATACTAAACAAGGTCTATTTCTTATTTTTGAGAGAACATGGTTTTTTTTTTTTTTTTTGAATCATTATACAATGGGGGAGTTTTTTCCGGAGCTGTCTTAACTGCCCCCTTTTTAATGACTATAGTTCTGGATCTGATTTCTTTTTCCACTTTTTTATTAAAAAACAAAACACAAAACTGTATGGAAACCAATTGGAGGATATGTATTTGCCTATGATATATATGTATATGCACAGTCATAGGCTAATGTTGTTAACTGTAAGTACTGGAAGAACTCAGCGAATGCTAGTTTCTCAAAATTGTACATCAGTCAAGTAATCACTTCCCTATCCCAAAGAAGTAACCACTTCTCACACCTCTCTCCTAGCACTCAGGTCTTATCTTGGAGGCACTCTGCCACTATTTGCTGATTTACTCCCTGACTCTGGAAGGTGCCTTAGAGTTTACTGGGGCTGGGAGCACAGATGTTTCCCTGGAAACAAACAAGACTAGACTCTGCTGGAGTAATATATATATTTTTTTTTTTTTTAACTTGCCAAGACTGGCAGGTCAGACAGTCCCAGGACTTTTAGAATTTTCTTCACGCTATGGTTTTGAAATTACAAGCAACTCTGTAATCAAAACTTATGAAGGAGGACTACTGGTGTTTGTCAGACTGCCACATTGGATTTAGATTTTATGTTCATTGATTCAATCGCCTATTTAAAAACCTTGCTTACGCTGAGGTGGATCTCTCCTGACCTCTCTCTTTGTGATAAAGGGATTATTGATGGTCTCAGGCCATAATTTCTTATCTAGTTCAAGGGGTGACAAAGCACCATAGTCCTGCAGCATCAGTTACAGTCACACAAGAGGAAAAAGTGGCAAAATGCAGGGACGCCTTCTCCCCTGCACAGCTATCACTAAAAGAAGCACCGTCTATTTGCACACAGTCTGCGCCTACCTGTGGCTCTAAGTCATCCCAATGGGGTGTAGTTCCCAGTTTGTTCCTCATTAGCTAGCCATAGAGTAAGGACCTAGAGCTTGCAGTGACAAGGTTAAACTTGTCACGCCTTGTGTTCTGGAAAACTTTTAAAGGCCTTTTTAATAAACCTGTTTTGTAGTACACACAGACTGACTGCAGACATGTCTTGAAAATAAATTGGTGGCAGTGCTGCTGAAGGTCTGATGAGGTTTTTTGAGCCTGAAATTCACCTGCCTATCTTCCTCAGTGTAACACATGGCCCAACAGAAGTCCCTGTGTCTCTACAAACCATCTTCTGCTTAAACTGACTTGGAATCCTAAATAAGTGTCTTAAATTCAAATCCTTATGGTCACAGTCACATAACTACAGTTTAGCAAAGCAAATGGAATGACTGTCAAGTGCTCCTATTATAAAAATAAGTTGTTTTTTTCTCTTTGCTGAGTCATTGCTTACAAAGCTAATGCGGTCTCAAAAAATATTTGTTACCGGAGTAAGTAATGGAGTAATATTAATTTCCACATGGTCAGTACTAAAGCCCTCTGGCCAGCAGTGCAGTGTTACCCATTCAGTAACATCACTTATTTTCACTTATTGTGAAAACTCTGTTTTGCTTGGGTCAATGCCACAGTTTCGAACCCCTGAACTAACCCTGTTGTTTTCAGACTTATGAAATCTATTTTAATTCTTGGTCTGTAGAAACTGAGGTTAATGAAGTAATTGTTCTGATTCCACATTTAGTCTGGAAGTAAAATATCTCTTGTGTAAAGATGCTGTTAGGCTGACAACTGTACTTTCCATCACTCTTGCTCTTTCTCCCAGTGCCATTTCATACTAGCCTCAAAGTTGTTCTGTTTCAATGGCTCTGTCTATGATCAAAGGCAAAACATTGAACTGATTCAAAACCTCCTTTCTCCAAAAAGGATGTGTGGGCATTCTCTTGTTTGTGTAATTGTGCCTGCTGCTACTAAACTACAGTGGTAACTCCTTGGTTTGCTTCCTACATTAGATTCCTCTGTAGATCAATTACAGGTAGCTGTAGAAACTGTTTTTTCTTGTTCAAAGTCACAAAAGAATCCATAATTACGCATTTCCAGTTCTTAAATAACCCAGTTCTTCTGGAGTACTACCTTAAAAGTTTGTTTTTTAAATCTATAGAGCATGAAGAATACATTGTAGGTATATCTGATACTCACTTCTGTACTATGCTTAGCCAGTCCAGTGTGATCACTGAAATACATGATCATTGAAGCATTAGAGCATTTCATGACTTATCTGTAGTTGTGATATGCTTGAGTCGTAGAGCCAAGGTTTCTGATGGATAGTTCCTATCTGTACATAAAATAGCCACCTATACACACACACAAGTATTTTTCCAAGAGTTATGTAATACATATTGTTCAGCCCAAGTAATGAAGGGCTGTCCCTGTGCGGCATTATATTTGCATTCTTGATGCCTGTGAGTAAATGGGTGGCAAAACTTGAATCTTGGCTCTGGGTTCTGCAGGAGCCATGAATCATACAGCATTACCCTCTGCAGCACAGAAGGAGGACCTGCTTCAGGTGCCTTAGCAGCAAGTGATCTATGTAGCAATGTCTGAAAAAGCTGCTAGCCCTTCATGTGGTTTCATGTGGCAGGGCATGATGGAAACATGGCACTGCAAGGTGGGCAGTGTGACAGGCAAGGCTGAGCTGGTGATATACAGCAAGGTAGATGCAAACCTGCATTGACCCAATGCAGACTGTGGGCTCCATCCTCCACCTTCACACCCATGGACTTCCTTAGCCCTCTGCTAAGTCACTCTAAGCTCTCAGAACAGGCTCTGCATACTGGCTTGCTTCAAATTCAGCCTGAGTGTATTTAGAGGAACAGATATGATTTTCTTTTTCCTGGTCATAAATGTCCAGGTTTTAACACATTTTCCCCATGAGGCAGAAATTTCTGCTGCAAAGGTTTTTAGGCACAGCATGGGTTATTACTTTGTGTGGTATTTTTCCGTGGTATTTTTCCTAGCCTTTGTTCCAAGGTCTGATTCAGCAGAGGTAGCAGAAGGAATCACTCAGCCTCTGCATCTCTCTGCACTCAGTAATCCACATATGGTCTATAACATGCTACCCCTACAGTATTATACAGTCTCCTTCAAGGCAACATCAGTCATTTGCCTTTGCTGTATAGAAAGTCTCCCTCTGACTAGGAGGTGACAGTGACAGGCAGTCTGCCCTGTTTTGAATCCCACAGGTTACCATTGAAGTGGTGGATGGCCCAGACACAGAAACTGACAAGGACCTTCAGAAAGAGAACAGCAAGCCCAGCTGGCCAGTCTCATCACCTGTCTGGAGAAACTGGTGGCAGAGGTCCTCCACCTTGACTCGCATGAGCAGTGGTGACCAGGACTATAAGTATGACAGCACTACTGAGGACAGCAACTTCCTGAACCCTCTCGGTGGGTGGGATGGTCATGCACCCAGTCACCGGACATTTGAGTCCAAGGAGCAGTCAGAGTATGGTAAGTTTGTGTTCCAGGCCTCTTATGGGCATCTTGGGATTGTAAAATGAGTTTGGGGGAAATGAGAATGGTGAGGCATTGCTGAAAGTAGGCCAAACAAAATAGGATATTTCAACATGTGGCTTTTGTTCATCAGCTTTTTAAATACAAATCTGTGCAGATGCACAAGCTGTACTGTGGTAGCTACATTCCACTAGTAAGTCTATAATCTTGAAAATCATACCAGTTATCCCATAAGAGGGTCTTTTTTTTTTTTTTTAGTTCTAAGTGTGCTTTTTTTAAAAGCAAAGGAAGCAAGGTTTCATATTTATTTTTAGAATAAGGATAAGTACAAATTTAGAATCGTGCAGTGGTTTGGGAAGTAAAATATAATTATTGGTTAAATAAGCTAGATCTAAAACATGGTAGTGTTTGGTGGATACATAAATAAGATGAATTATGTTGGTGCATGTGTGGGGAGTGGCATATGCAGCAGGAACATTGTGTATTTGCGTGTGTAATTCTCTTCCAGATGTGTCATGGTGAAAACAATTGTTTTCAGCTTATTGCATGAAATGGTTGCAGAAACTAGAAGCAGAAAGGAGCTACATTTGCACATTGCTCCACCAGGGTATAACTATACACATGAGAGAGACTCAAAGGAGGTGAATTAATATGTGCCCTTCAGGAGCCACAGGTAGATCAAAGCCTCTGCGTTTTACGATAATAAGTAAATAGAATTAGAGCAGGATTTCAAAGCCGGAGTATTTGTGGCGCTTGTGTTGCAACAGCTAGATACTGCAAAGTGGCTGTTGTGCATTGTTTCAGTTTTAACTTTTCCCTGTTTATGTCCTAGAGCCTTAACGCTGGAGAGAGCCTTTTCGCAGAACGGTGTATTTAAATGTATACATTTGTAGTAAATTTTTGTGGCCAGCAGATTAAAGCCTATCCCTCCTTTTTGTACCTGTGCTTATTTGTGGGCACACTTCGTTGCCAGGAGCTCATATATTAGGTGGTGGTTATTTTAGGCAAAATAACATTGCTCTCACAAATAACTGTGGTAGAATTAATAGGAACAATATATGTGTGCGTGTGTGCATAATATATAATTATATATAATCTATATATAATATATATATATATATATAGAGAGAGAGAGAGAGAGAGAGAGAGAGAGATTAAAAATAGGGAGAACAGGTTGAGATCCAGAAGAAAATTCAACCTAATATGTTTAATAGCTAGATAGTGTGCTCTTTAATGCAGTATAAAGATGAGGTAGGCAGGCTTGCAAATTAATTAGAGCTCTTTTACCATGCACCAGAGCACCTTACTAATTGTAAGAAACTCTTGGCCTTCTGACTAATGTAAAATGTTGTGTGCTTGTTGTGTGCTTCTGGCCTTTGCCAGGAGGATGTTGTAGCAGATAATGTCTGCAGGGGGCTTCTATGCTATTTCCAGCCCATCTCCATTATAATTTATACTATATATAATCCTATTCAGATTGCTGTAGTGCCCTCCTTGGCACATCCCAGAATCAGGTGTCATTGCACACAGAGTACTGCAGGGATCATCATTATGCCCACACCATGTTAGCGGACACCAGATTCAGCAGCAGCAGTGTAAGAAAGGGAAGAAAAGTGCATAAGGTCACTGCCACTAGGAACTTGCACCTAGGCAGCTTGCTATGAGTGAGATATATAACCTTTGCATACTCCTGACAAGAAATGTTTAATAGCACCCTTCAGAGTTGTCATCAGTTATTACATATGGTACAAATCAAGTAATGTGTTCTAATAACCAGCTCAGGAAGTCCACAGCCAGCATGGCAGTGAGGGGGAAGTGGGAATCATGTATAGCATCGAGGCCTTTTCAAAGATCTGTCCTTGCATCTTGTGCTTACATGGTCAGCCTGTAGTTATAGAGCAGTCACTAAACTCGCATTTGCTTTGCTACTGGTATGAGTGTAGCCCAAAGGAGCAGAGCTACAAGCTACCATCACAGGGTCAGTTGAGCACATATAGGTTACAAAGAACACTATTAAGCCAGGAGTTTGTAGCGAGACGAAGCTCAGCTGGTGGGGCTGAAAGGCAAGATGCCAATTAGAATGGAAGTGAACTGGTGTTGGTTCACAGGCTCCACCTGGTGCCCTTCACAAGGTGGGATGTGCAACAGATAATCCAACAAACATAAGAGATTGGATCGAAGGTGTTTAGATACTTAATGGTGGCACCAAATCTTGCAGACTTGGTACTGTTTTATCTTGGCTGTTTACTAGAAGACAGTAACTTCATGTTTCCACTACAGAAGATTCCTCCTACTTACTTAGGAATCAGATTTGGTGTTATTTAATAATTTGTGTGGACCAGTACAAATTGCATGTAGTTCTTAGTGCCAGATGACTTTGTAGTTCCCTACATTTGTGGCAGTATTCTGGTAATATCTATTTTCTGTTTGAGGGGCAGAAAAAAAAACTTTGAATTTTCAGACATAACCCTCAGCCTCCCATGGTCCAACATTCATGGTATCCTAGAAGTTAATTAGATGAGTATTGTCATGCTATTGCTGTGTGTTTTGAAGAGAAGAAAAATGAAATGCAATTTATCCTCTAGTGTTAGTTTGTGATCAGAAAACATACTCCTATATGCAGGGAGATTATGTGAGTAGATGTGTAGTGTTAGTCCATGACCCAGCTTTGCAGCTGAGGAGTCTCAGTTGCCAAAAGGTCAAAAGAGAAAGGAAATATTTTTTCAAATAATTCTGCATGCATTTCCCTGAGGAGCATCAAGTGTGAAAACCATTTAAACAGCAGGCTTATGCCTGGCACTTAGCCCGAGCTTCAGGTAGAGACATCTGGATTCCATTCCTGTTTTGCCTTCTTAATAAAAAACACTATGCACAGTAGTTTTGGGTAGTAGGAGTTTTGTTTCTTCATTTCCTTCCTCATCTTTGTTTTTATACAGACTACATTGATGGTGATGGAGACTGGAGCCCATGGTCCCTTTGTAGCGTCACCTGTGGGAGCGGCAGTCAGAAGCGGACGAGGTCCTGTGGGTATGCCTGTACTGCCACCGAGTCACGGACCTGCGACAGGCCAAACTGCCCAGGTTTGGCTGTGCTAGCAGAAGGGCAATGGGAAGGGGTGGTCATGGCAGGGGGAGGAGTCCTTCTGTGCATAAAGCCAAGGCCCTGTTAGGTCTATGGCTAGGTAGGAGTTTTGCTGGGAAGAGAGATATTATTTCTCAAGGGCATTTATGAAATGGCAGGTTCTTTGCTAGTAATAATATGTCTCCAGATGCAGTTTGCCATCCCATGAGACTTGAAAGACAAATACGGGCTTTTTTTAGATTACAGCAGTCATTTTTGTGCCTAGTATGTTTTGTATTCCAGAGGGTGTAATCTACTCTCGTGTGACAAATTTGTGTTAATTTTAGAATTTCAACACAGGCACACTGTTGCCTCAGTGAGCCTGTATTCTGCTATGCAATGAGTGGACATGCCTGTGCTTTGAACAAATAGCTTCCCCCACTTATATGGTTAATAAGATGTGCGCCTAATATAGCCAGAGTTACTGTAAGACTCTGAATCTATATATTAAATATTAAGGAAAAAAAACCTTAAATACCTGTTAATGTTTTTCTCAAGATCTTGTTATTGCTGGGCTGCAAAATCTCCTGCCCTTGGAAGTCAACAGGGAAGTCAACAGCTATGTTAAGGTGGAAATATCACCTCCTGACTGTTGTCATGTTACTTAGTTAGCTGGAGACTTATGAACATTAAGCTTGGTCCTGCAGCAGCTGGGGTGCATGTAAGGATGACAGAAAGGGTAGCTGTGTATGGAATGTATTCAGAAAATATAGCCATAACAAGGAGTTAGCTTCTGCTTTCCTAAAGGCATGGACGTTAAAGTAAAGCAAGTGTTGCTTGGTGGTGATGATGATGATAACTTTTGCTTTACTGAAAGCAAGGCTGAGTGCTTGAACCTACATTATAAAAGTTTAAAGCTGCTATGGCAACCTTGTCTCATGATGTTCTTTAAACACTACTGTGGGTTTTTATTTAGGTGAACTTGCAATGTAGTTCATAGAATCATAGTCTTTTGAGCTGAGAAGGACATTCAAAGGTCACCTAGTCCAAATGCCTTGCGATGAACAGGGGTAGCTACAGCTGGATCAGGTGCCTCAGAGCCCCATACAGGGGTGGGGCATTCACCACCTCTCTGGACAACCTGTTCCAGTACCTTACCCCTCTTACTGTAAAAACCTTCTTCTATATAACCAATCTAAATCTCCTCTCATTTAGTTTGAAACTGTTTCCCCTTGTCCTATCACAACAGGCCCTGCTGAAGAGCCTGTCCCCTTCTTTCTTATAGCCCCCCTTTAAATACTTAAAAGGACAACAATGCAACAATGATGATATATGTCATTTCATTACTCCCCAAGGTCAGAGAAGTAAAAGCGTGTGCTGTGGTGGTATCATGATGCTCTCGCAGTGATTCAGAAAGGCAGAAACGGTGGTCTGGTGTTTTTGTTGGGAAGAGAAATGTCTGGAGGGCTGGAAAAATGGTTTAGGAACCTTAGTGAGGCAGTTGGAGGAGTCTCACTCACAGCTAGATGTGTACCTTCATTGCAAGATAACTACTACTAGGCAGTTCAGGAGAAAAATACTGCTGAATTTCTTCATACATCCTAAAGCTTAAATCATAAGGGATTAAATCTGGAATAAAGCATGTAGCCCCCCACTTATATTTTCCAGTATTTATTACCAGCTAGCATCAAATGGGGGCAAACTTGAAAGAACATGTTATGTCATGTAACAGACCCCCAACGATCAGCAAGCAAAATACACTCACTCTTTGAGGCTGTGCTGACATTTTTAAAATGACAAGGGCAAAGCTCAGCTTCTACTGTTTATAATTCCAGCAGTGAATTACTGCCTTGTAATGGATTCTTGGGTATCTATTATTCTTCATCTGCTGCTGGAATAAGGGCAAAAATCATATGATAATTTTATTGAAAAGCTGCCTGAGGCTGTTTTGCAAGCCACTATTATGTCCTGGTTCAGAAGATCAGGAGAAAGTTCAGTGGAAAGAAGATGGATGGTGAACAGACTTCATTATTAACTGCATAGTTATCATGCATTAAAGAGCTTTCTGCTCTCTGTAGAGGTTTTTAAATCAAGGGGGGAAAAAAGAATAGTGTTCAAATGCTTCTTTGAAGAGATAGCTGTTTTAAGGCTACATAGCAAAGACTGGGAAACATGAGGTTGCTAGGCAGGGTGAACTAAAACAGCACAGAAAGGATGCATGCTTCAGAAGATCAAGTCATATTTTTTGGAAATCCATTTGTTTCCCTCCTGCCAGCAGACACTTAGCTGGCGATTGCTGGAAGACCCTGATATTTTTATTCCATTGCTTCTATAGCTGTAATATTGCTGCTGGAGCTGGGGGATAGGCTTGATAGGTGAGGTTATTTATGTCCTGGCTACTCGCACATTTCAACTCCGGTACTAGGAGAGACCAACAAGTACATTTCTTGTTGTAATAGCATCTTTCTTCCTTGCACTTCCTGAAAATTGTCTTCCCATGTATGGATGTGAATTTATACACCTGTCTTCAGACATGTTGCTGTGATTTACATGACACAAATGCTGTTTCCCTAGTGCTTTGTAATTGCGGTTAGGACTCAAGTCTTTATTTTGTCAAGCATTTGTATTATGTGCTTTTCAGACAATGCTGGTCACATAAAGCTGACCAGGTGCAGTATGTGCAGATGTTCTAGCTGAATTACTGGGAGCTGCTGGCAAGTCTTGAGTCTAGAAAGCGTAGGAAAATATTGGTTCTCCCATCCATGCCTGCACCAGGTTCAAAACTAAACAATTTGCTGCTCAAAAATAATCTAAATTCTGAACTTTAAAAACTTTCTACCTTGAAGTTATGCTATTTCTTTAAAACTGCAGCTACTTTTGTAACAGCCCTTGTTCATTATGCTTTGAAATGAGCGCTCCCTTCTGCAACAACTTCGGAATGCTTCTTTGACTAACAGAGCAGGTTTCAGAATAGGGGGGAGGAGGAGGTGGCAGGGAGACAGTTGATTTTGTTCTGCTCTAATGGGAAAACACCACCATCATTAACATGTTTGCCATAGGGATCGAAGATACCTTCCGGACAGCAGCCACAGAAGTGAGCTTACTAGCTGGGAGTGAAGACTTCAATGCTACCAAACTGTTTGAAGTTGGTAAGCAGCCCTGTCAATCTTCCAGTAATAGATAAGAAACTTACTTGGATTTTCCTGTTTTGATTCTCACTGTGAGTCCAACATTTTAAGTTTATTGTAAAATGCATCAGTAAAAATGGTTGTTTATTATCTTGCTCAAGTTTACAACATGGACCTACTCGCATCACAGGCTTTCTTCTCTTAAGAAATTTCTGTGCCTCTTTCACTGTAAAAGTGAGTCTCTGTCCTAGCTCAGAAAAGAGCTGTGTGTGTCCATGCTAATGGCTGGCAACAATCAAACACTGTTTGGCATGGAAGATGCTATAAAAGCAATTTAAATACAGCTGTCACATTAACAACAAAACAGCAATAACTTCTACAAGCACAAACAACTTTTACAATAGTGTGTCTTTATAATCTTTGTAATCTTTATAGGGCATGACTTGATACTTGGTCTATCTAAAATTCAGCCTACCTCCAATGAAACCATGCAGTAGTCGTTCTTAAATGTTGCTGGACCAAATAGCTAACCAACTCCAGCACCTCCCTCCTGCAGTGCTGGAGCACAACAGTTAGTGACAGCTGGGAAAGGACTCTTTAAAGAGGCAGTAAAACGAAATACAGATCACTAAGTAAATATTTTGCAGGAATGTTTGCTGTCATGTGGGCAGTCATTGCATTACTTGAGTCCTATTAAGTGTGGAGCAAGATGTGCAAGTTCTCTTAAAGCCCACAGCATGACATGGACACCTTAAACAATATTTTGGGTAGGAGATGATTTAATGGATTCTTTCAAGACTGTTGAGAAATAATAAAAGGCCAGTATTCAGTACACTAACTAGTCTGTAAGTCTGTAATTCCAGCTCTAACACGTGATCTTGGTGCCATTAAGTATTCCTAATATAGAGACACTATGATGTTATGTCACATGCCCCTTTAGAATCCAAATCATTTCTGGCTGCACTGGTAAGAAGTCAGCCAAGAAATATCCCTTTGGGAAGAAGAAGAGAGAAAAAAGTATTTTGTAGTTAAAATGAAGACATAATTAGGCTTAATAATAAACTTAAAAGTAATCCAGGCTTTGCTTGCTATCTTGCTGTTTCCAGCACAAAGTCTTTCAACATCCAGATCTCCTGTTCTTACAAAGGTGAGCATGTAGACAAGGGCTTGAAATTGAAGACAGTCTTCAAAGCCCTGTACAAGTTCAAGAACACAAACTCCCAGTGTCAGTTCTATTGCTTGTAAAGTTCTGACAGTGTCTCTTCTGCTGCATGAGGATATCACAGGCTAGGCTAGAATTTGCCAGGTAAAAGAAACAGGTACTGGTACTGCAGTTTAATTCAGAGTAACACTGCTTGAGGCCCTTGAAGTCAGTCATCTCTTTAATTTCTTTATCAAACAGGACAGCCCCTTAACACACTGCAGGCAAGGCAACTGCCCTTCATTTCTTAAGCAAAGCAGCAGTGCTGAACAGCAATGCTTTACTCATTTGTTATCAGATCATATCAATTCAGCTGCCGTGCCGTATCCTAAGCTTTCCATTTCCTGCCCTTAAACAGATACTGATAGCTGTGAAAGATGGATGAGCTGCAAAAGTGAGTTCTTGAAGAAATATATGCACAAAGTGGTCAATGATCTTCCCAGCTGCCCATGCTCCTACCCCAGAGAAGTTGCTTACAGCACTGCTGACATCTATGATCGAATTAAGAGAAAAAACTTCCGCTGGAAAGATGCAAGTGGTCCAAAGGAAAAACTGGAGATCTATAAGCCCACTGCACGGTACTGCATCCGCTCCATGCTCTCTTTGGAGAGCACAACACTGGCAGCTCAGCACTGCTGTTATGATGATAACATGCAGCTGATTACCAGAGGGAAAGGGGCAGGTACACCAAACCTGATCAGCATTGAATTTTCAGCAGAACTCCATTACAAAGTGGACATTCTGCCCTGGATTATATGCAAAGGTGACTGGAGCCGATACAACGAAGCACGGCCTCCGAACAATGGGCAGAAGTGCACAGAAAACCCTACAGATGAAGACTATTACAAGCAATTTCAAGAAGCAAGGGAATACTGAAGAGGTTTTCTTCCTCTTCAGACAGAAAATAGCATTCATTTCCAGGATGCCAAAGAACTGATAACTGCTGCTGCACTATCTTCTTGACAGGCGCTGATCAGTTTCTTTCTAATGAATGTGTATAGTTGTAATATAATACATAACTATTTTCATAGTGTGTGTAATTTATAAGCACATATCTCTCTATCTCACACACACCTATTTTTACATACAGACATACATAAAACTTGTCCCAGTAAGATTTTATACTACAATAACGTTCATTTAATAATGTGCTTTTTGCTTTATTCACCAACTATAATATGTGAGATGGGGGAGCAGGAGGTAGGGGTGCAGCTGCCATCACCATCAGGACCAAGACCCCAGCTGAAGAGGGCACACATTTAAAAGTTATTAGGAAGAACAGGGTTGAAAAACATACTCTTCCATCTGGGAATGGTTTACAAGATTAATGCATCTACAGCATTACTTTTCTCTCTAAGTGATTTGATGACTAATGAGAAAGGAAAAAGAAAGGAAAATTGTTGTGGGTTTTTTTTGGGTTTTTTTTTTTTGGAATTGACTATAAACCCTCACTAGCAAGTGGAATTCTGTTAACTTCTAGGCCAGGTCCTCACTACCAACCTGGGGCAGGCCTGCAGTGAGGGAAAGTTGTGGTTTTCCCAGAATCAGTCCCAGGGCCATGGTCCCACAGCTCCAGGTATGTAACTACAGCTGGCAGGGCCAGCGTCTTACAGTGGGGAGCAGATCTTCAGGGCCGCTACCCATAAGCTAAGCGTGCTATAGGTTGTTGGAGGAGTGAAGCTTGATGTTTAAACATAAAGAGTGTTTATTTTTTCCATGATAGGAAAAATTGGAATACACATTTCTAAGTAAGTTCCCTCAGATAGAGCGTGCACCCAGCTTTTTTCTTCCCTCTTTATCATATGCTGAGGGCACAGTATCCTACAGAAGAAGCTGTTCCTTCATGAAGCTATCTGGGAGGAACTACGTTGAGTTAAAACTTTTTTTTCCCCAAAAAAAGTTAGCATTATTTTTGTAAAGTATTTATTGAATTATAACAATAGCTCACACATGGGCTGTGTCTCTAACATGAAAGGCTTCAGTAGATGGAACGCGATCGCAAGAATGACGGTTGTTAGGCAGAGATTTACTTCCACATTTTTATAAAGCACATGTTTACAGACATGACCCTGTAAAGAAGCAACTGATACCTGCATTTTTATGAAAGATAAAAATTACACCATGGGTAAATAAATATTTACAGTTCCATCCCATACAAGTTTGTCTTGCTGCACACCAGTAATACTTTCATTTGGAGAACTCACTAGAGAGCTAAACCTCACCAGAGACATGTGACGTGTATTTTCAGATTGCATGCTCTGATGCCTGTATGAACTCTGCAGCTGGAACCGCACACAGCAGTAAAGCCAATCTTGCATTACAGTCACTATTTCTTAGCTAAAAGACTCAAGACAGCCACAAAAGACACCTCCTCTCCCTATATATGTGAACACATGCATACATACTGTAAATCTCTGCACTAGCTCTGCAGGCCTTTCAGGTACAAGCTGATTGCAACTTCCTGGGCAGACATATGCTTCTCTTCCCAGCATTACCTTGTATGTAAGAAGTCTACTGAGTGCAGGAAGCATCAGGATGGTGGCCGTCTGCCCAGGTGTCACAACTCAGAGGGCTAAAAAGCAGCCCAGGCCTCAAACACCCACACTGACCAAAGGTGCAGGGTGTGCACTGCAAAACTACTCCCGGTCTGCCAGATCTACTTTGATAAGCTGCAAAGCCATAGCACTGCACTTATGCTCCAGATATCCAGAAACACAGCAGCCCAGACAAAGCTACAGCCTACACGCAACAACTGAGGTACCGAGGTAACTGCACCAGCTGGGAATCTTGGCCAAGCCATCAGATCTCCCCCCACACAGGCTCAAGCTGGAGATCCAGGGAGACATGGCTATGTTCTAGCACTAACTGGTAGCAATGCAACACGCCTAGTTGAGCAAGAGGGTAAACATGGGGATTGCCTCTTAATTTTTATAGGAACCAGGTTTTGTAAATTCTTGCAAGGATGTATGAAGGAGCCCTTAGCTAACTGAGCCAGTTAAATTGATAGCAGATGGATGAAAAGCAAAAGCAACTCCAGGATCAGTCACTTGCTAGGGAAGGCAGGTATTTTCTGCAATATGGCAGTAAAGACCCTGCTTTTTACTTCACTTCACTTTGTGGGGGAACAACAAGCTCAGGTTTCTCTGGGAGGGCAATGAGAGGGCACTCACAATTCTTGAAATATAAAACATCCCTGCATTTTAGAGATTAGTAAATTATGGTGCTTTTGAGAGAAGTTACTGTACCACTGAAACCAAATGTAACGAATAAAGTGTCAAGGAAGAGGACAAATTATTGTACTAAATGAAATGATGCACAGCGTTTCCCACTCCCATTTTGCCAAGGCTGGAAGCACTACAGGACTGAAACTGCTGATAAGGACATACCAGTTTTTTTTTTTTTTTTTTTGAAGCATTAGTCTTGGAGCAGAGATCAAGAGAGGACTCACACTTCTGCAGTCTTAAGCAATAGTCTTCATTAAAAACAAAGCTAGTACTGTTTTGTAATAAATTATATCCCTTCAGGACAGGGCTGCTTTTTCCTTTTCCAATTTTTTCTCTTAATTTACTATCCAGCAACCGACACTATACCTGGAATGACTTGGAACAGCAGAATTTAGCAAAGTGCTGGAGATTTCACGGCCAAATTTGGCTCCGTCTCCTGA
The DNA here is from genome assembly GCF_987193195.1 of Phasianus colchicus. Classification (NCBI taxonomy): domain Eukaryota; kingdom Metazoa; phylum Chordata; class Aves; order Galliformes; family Phasianidae; genus Phasianus; species Phasianus colchicus. Next base: position 12,561,118 of record NC_143437.1, on the reverse strand, counting down.
ATTCCATGTTGAAATAAGACCTTAGGGAGGCTTCACAGTCACCCATTTCCAGGTAGAGGCCAGTAGTTAACAGAAGCTGCTGTCCTGTTTCTGACATAGCACAGAGCAACCATATTTGAAGGCCCAACCAAAGACAGGAGGGGAATTGAAACAAGCAGAACTACACAAAGCTTATGGTATCAATGAGAAATCTTCATGGCACCTACAGTGGCCATCCCAAAAAGAAGCTTAATGTACAAATTTTATATCAGTTTGCTATATCTGAGCAGTTCCATTTACTTATTTCCTGTCAGCAAAACCAGAGCAAGGTATTACCTCCTGGCCGCTCATTCCTCTGTGCTACCTTTCCCTTGAGCAAGCACAGCTGTTGGTGCACTAAGAAAAAGGCAAGTTACCCTCATTACCTGTAATGCTGATCTACCAACAGAGAGATCACCGCATGGCCTCAGAGCCAAGCTGTCAGGAGTGCCTGAAGCTGGCACTGCTGCTGAGAAAGATGTGTGGCGCAGTGCCCCAGGGCAGCCATAGATGGATTGAGTGTGTACCTTTGATGGTTAAAAGGATGAGCAGGCCTGCCTTCACACTGCCTGAACAGCTGCTGAACAGCAAAATTCCACTAACATAACCCACAGTGATGCATATGGGTTATAGGACAATATAGCGAAAAACAAAAACACACACACTCACAGATCCCTGCAGTTTTGCATTTCTTACCAGCTGCATTTTTCCCCCCTGCTGTGCAGAATGGTTTGCACTGTCAACACAACACATTCTTTAGAAAAATGCCAGTGAGTTCATAAGACCGCCTTTTCCATTCATAGTCTTTTCATTGTGATCGTAGGGTTGGTTTCAATGAATAACTGATGCACCTGACACTTCTCCTAAGTCGGGCCTGCTGACAGCAGCAACGATTCTGTCACTTTTGCATCCCCAGCAGTGATCCCCTCCTGACTGTTTTATGGACAAGGTGGCTCCTGCTGCCCAGGGCAGGATAAAGCTTTGGGTTTGTCACAGCTGTGGCTGGAACAGCAGTGGGACAACAACAGAAAAGGTTCTTGCCCCATGTGAGGGGCAATAGCACAACCAGGTTCTCCCTTTCTAATCACAGAGGAAGGCACAAAGCAGAGGAGAATGAGCTCCAATCTCACCCTGCACCTGTGCAAGCACAGCCACATCCCTTCCCCTGCCCACACTAAGAGCACAAGGGCAGAAGTGCACTTGCAGGGGGAGACCAGTAGTAAGCACCAGCATAAGGAGGACAACTTGTCCTCAAACCAGTGTGAGTGTAGTGCTGCCTGGCTGCAAGGCACTGATGCAACAGCTGACAGAGCATGTGTGTTTCTATCGCCAGTTTCTCCTTCCTTTCCCCTTTGTAACTTTTAATGGAAAAATGTGTAGGCAGTTTCCATTATGCCTGCACTGTTCCAGACAAATTAAGGGGTTGGCTAAGAAACCACTGGCTTCATATTTCATAAATAGTACAAACATACACGTATATTTTTATATGAATGTGAATGTAAATGTATTTAGGATATCCTCTAGCCACGCACTTTATAGCAGCACATCGCAGCACCTGCAGGAATAGACCTTCAGAAGAGCCCTCCTTCTTTTGGGGTGTTCAGAGAATTGGGCTTTTTTGAATGAGGGGGAGCTTCACCAGGGAGAAGTCATTCCCCTAGCAGAAGCCGTTCTTCAGCCCTGCCTTTTCCTTACTGAGCAACGGCTTTTTTCATTTTTCCTTCTCAGCAGCAGTGCTAAAGCCATGTGTGTCTTTTATGACTAATGTTCTATCAGTTTAAGAAACCATACATACTTTCCGTAGTTGCTCTCTATCACACAAAGGCTGTGGGAGGGATTGTAGCCACAACAAGATTTTTGTTCATTAAAATGCACAATTTATACAGGATTCAGAACATTACATTCTAGAAGTGACTGCTATATGGTACAGGTTAGATCAACCAAATCTAACAGATTATGGTGGCTCTAGCTTGAATATTTCCTTTTTAAGCCTAGGCAAGCAATACTACATGTGTTAAATGTTATAATTTGCTGAGAGACTAGTAGTCTGTGTTAAAAAGGAGATGAGAGCAGCTAATCCAGCTGCACAAGAGGTGATCAACAAGACCAGGGAGTCCATCCAACACTTCCAGGCTGGCAACAACACTGAGCTGCAGTCTTTTTAAGCAGAGCTTAAAAACGAAAGAAAAAACTGATAGAAAGCAGGAGATTTTTCCTCCAAAGTGTAACCACCCATTTCTCCAAAATAACTCCTCTTGCAAAATTCTCCCCAGCTTGCAGTAGGCACTGAGGTGCTCTACAGCACCAGAGCCAGAGCCCCCAGAGAAGCTCATCACCTGGTGGCGAGGCAGAGTAGAACAGCAGCAGCCATCACCACACAGGCAGCTAAAGGACATCCACACACCCAATTGTGCCACGAGCTGCTCTCTGCACCAGTACTCCCTGCTTCTCTGCCTACAGCCCATTTTTCAGGTAAAGCCAGAGGCCACACTCAGTAAATACTGCTGTTATGAGCTAGGGCCTCGTCTGGAAAACTGCTCCAAAAGACACCACATCACCCTGTTTGCTGCTCACATGGGGGACAACTAACAGCCTCTTGCCCTATCACTACCTTGCCATTGTGTCAGCTTTGTACATCCATCTGTAAGCTCTCTGACAGTGCAGATCAGTACCACCAGAACAGCCACTGCACTGCCCTGACTTATCCTGAGACACTTCTCATGCCAGATTTTTAAAATTTTTATTTTTTTTAGTGGGAAGAGGCTTTACCAGACCTCACACTGAAGACAGTGCATCTCTTCTGGTTGAATTCCAGTACAAAGAACGCACTTCATACACAGGGGCTCTCTTTTATGTTTGATTGCTGGACTAAGACTACACCGTTGTCAAACTCAAAGGGGGGGGAAAAAAAAAAAAAAAAAGCAAAATCCATACAAATCAGAAAAGCATTAGGTAAATTTAGCTAAGAATGCATCTTCTTACCAAATGGAGCACGATGCTGCTTCATTTAATTAGTCTATCCGCAGGAAGTCAGAAAGAACAACCCGTGATATTCTCTGTGCTGAGAGGAATACAGTCCCCAGGCAAGTCAAAAAAGAAGAGTGTAGTTTAAGTCCCTCCAAATGCCAGCACTCATTCAATAAAGAAACATGCATACATGAAAGTAATGTGTGAAAACAAACCCTGACTGATCGAAAATATTTGCACACTGTCTTTGATGACACACAGCTGGGAGGAAGTTTTCATCTGCTTGAGGGTAGGAAGGCCATACAGAGGGATGTGAATAAGCTGGATCAATGGGCTGAGGCCAGTTACACGAGCTTCAGTAAGACCAAGGGCCGAGTCCTACACTTTGGTCACAACAACCCATTCAAAGCTACAAGCTTTGGGCAGAGCTGCTGGAAAGCTGTGTGGAGTAAAGAAATCTGAAGTGTTAGCTGACAGACAACTAAACACAGCCGGGAGTGTGCCCAGCTGGTCAAGAAGGCCAACATATCAGAAATAGTGCAGCCAGCAGGAGCAGGAAGGTGATCATCCCTCTGCACTCAGCCCTGGTGAGGGCACACCTCAAGTACTGTATGCAGTGTTGGGTCCCTCACTACAAGTAATACACTGAGATCCTGGAGCATGTCCAGAGAAGGACAGTGAAGCTGTCTTATGGGTAGCAGCTGAGTGAACTGAAATCGTCCATTCAGGAGGTGGTTCAGGGGAGACCTTATCGCTCTCTACAACTGCCTGAAAGGAGGATGGAGCAAGGTGGGGGTCTGCCTCTTTTCCCAAGTAACAGTGATAGGATGAGAGGGATTGGACTTAAGCCATGGCAGAGGAAGTTCAGGCTGGATATTAGGAAAAATGTCTCTTCTGAAAGAGTGGTCAAGTATTGGAGCAGGCTGCTCAGGGAAGTGCTGGAGAAATCACCCTGGAGGTTTTCAAGAAACATGTAGTTATGGCACCGAGGGACATGATTTAGCTGGCATGATGGCGATAGGTTGGTGGGTGGACGTGATGATCTTAGTGATCTTTTTCAACCTTAATGATTCTATGATTCTGAAATTGAGATCTGCATGAAGTGAGCAAAATGGTGGTTCTGGCAGTGAAGGATTGGGGGCACAGCCAATGAAGGAACAGGTCACGTGGACCATATCACATGCTGCCAGGAAGAAAACTTGGCATCTACACATAGTATGACACAGTAAGCGATCCTGTCCTTTATACAGCTACTTTTTCCATAACAGCCTTCTCCTGTAGAGGGAATGGCAAAGACAGACATTGCAACACACTGATACAGCCATAGGCATAGAGGGGCTTGACATCTACACCTCTGCTCCACGCCAGCAAGCATGAGCAGCATGGGACGGGGTCCTCATTCTCTGAAGACAACAGCAAGGATTGATTCATCTTTATTCCACTCTGCTGTTTCGGGAATTGAACTCTTCACCAACAAGAAGCAAGTAAACATTTTCCATTCCCTTCTTTTCCTAGATGTTGAGCAAGAGTAACTTGTAAATTGCTTCCAGCAACTTCAAGACAACAAGGGAACAAACAACTATCAACAAGCATTACACTCATTGCTTCACACGAAAACAGTTATGAGAACGAAGGGATCCTGACAGGCAATTGGAAAACATTCCTTTTTATGCTAATTTTATTGTATTTTAGACCAATTTTCCGTTACTTAATATGTGCAGTGTAATGAAGACTTGGAATGCCTTCTTTTGCCATAGTATTTCACACCCAAGGCCTCAGAGCACTTTTGTGAATCAAACTCAGCAACAGTCTTGCAAAGCAAATGGTTTAGGAAGCAAAGAACTGGAAACGGCAGTTTTACAGTTGTTGGTAGTCATAAAGGAGCCCGTAACAGAACTAAAGCAGCATATCAGTACTTGGCCTTCCTGATCCCTTCTGAGGCATACATCAGCCCAAAGTCCTCCAGGTCTCCACCTGGGCCTGCAGCACCTCATCTGCATGCCCATGCCAAATCGCTCCACAGCAAAGACAGTAAGTCAGGAAGGAAGGAGAGTTGGCTTCATCACAGGAGAAAAAGCAGGGACTGGCCAATGAAATGCTTTGTATGTGTTGAACCAGGGGGCTGAGATGGGCAACTGCAGTTCCTTTACCACCCTACACCACTATTTCAAATATTCATCAGGGCAAGGAGACAGCATCAGCTGTCTTGGGGCCATTGTTCACTAGACCATAGCTAACTGGGACCATCAAATGGCTTCATTCTCAAGGACAGTTCAGTTCCCATCAACAGGCAATCCTATTGCAAAACTAGTTGTAACTGGTGCTGTTAGACAAAGAACTCAAAGTCTGGGCAAACATAAAGGCTGTGCTGCCTCTTGGTCATCCCACACAAACACATATGGGTGAGGCTTTGAGTACTTCCATGCACTTGCATATAACCATAGGCAATGGTAATGCAGACTTCATTGGATTATTGGCACACAACTGAAGGGCTCCAGGGGACTATGGGCTGCAAGTTTGTATCCCCATAGAGCAAAGCTCGTACAACCCCTTCCCGAGAGCATTCCTCCACCGTGGGCATAATTTCCAGACAAAGCAGGGATGGACCTAGTGCCTGTCTGCACATACAGCCTGTCTCACATGAACGCTATGTTAAAAATACAACTGGGTATCAGCTGATGCTTTTTGCAAGCAATACAGCCAGCTCCCGGCACACCTACGGGCAACTGGCAGACATGGGCAGCAGGAGCACAGCCAGACCCAGTATGGTTTGCCACGCTCTCTAGCCTCAGCACATTTATATGCCACAGTGCAAAGCTTCTCTAAGAAACACATCAAGAGTTCCAGTAGGTATAAATGATCATAAGCTGAATATCTCTGCCGCTTTAAGGAGTGAAAATTCATATAATCTTTGTGTACGTGATGGTACCAAGAGAATTAACCCGCCCAAAGTTAGGACACAAAAGAAGGGTTGTAGCAAAACTGGGAACTGACTCTAGATCACTTTTCCCACAGACATCCAGTTCAGTTCTAAACGCACAAGCTCTACTAGTGTTTTTGATGGTGATATTTTCTAAGATTTCAGTGACGATATTTCATTTCCACCATCACTTCAGAACAAAACTGAGCAGCTGCCACACTGTGCAAGGCAAAGCCTGTGCCTGTATTAAAAACTCTATGCCTTGAAGTAGCACCTGTATGGGCCATCCATACCTTGAGTGCAAACAGGCAGGTACATGAAGCCTGCAAAACCTACACAGGCATCTGTTCTAGGTGGCTCTCAGGAACATGCTACTCACAGGGTGGCTTGATGATTCAGTGTGCTGCATCCAGGAGGGCTTTGTTCTCTGTGAGATGAAATCTCTGTGGGGGAGTGGAGGGGAAGAAGCTGCCTGTGGAGAGCACTAGGAAGAGGAGACAGGGAGCAAAAACCTGCAGGTGATGCTGCAGAGGCAGCAGAAACATCTTGATCCTGCAGGGGAACCTGATCAAGTCCCTGCAGGTCTGGAGGGAAAACAAAAGCTTTGGGGACAGCCATGTCTGTACATTGCCACTGCTCATGTTTCTACCTAACAGCTGTGAGCTCCTCCACTGGCATAGGTAGGCCCTCACAAAGGTGCCCAGGGGTCAGATGTGCTTTGTTCTCTCTACCCAGCCTGTCTCATGTCCTCACCCCCTGCCTCTAACCAGATGTGCTCACTGCCGTGCTTCTGCCAGCCCTTGCATCTATCCTGGTGTTAATACAGTGATTCAAGTCAGGAAGCTGATCCAGCTGAAACCCATAGCAAGAAAAAAGAAAAAGAAAACAGCTTCTAGGAGAATGCAAGCATTACCTTTGAACACAAAAACCTTCTTGATGTGTTTAAAAAACATAAAAGAAAGCAACAGAAGCATCTTCATATAAGCCTCCTTTTAAGTTGAAGAAAGGTGCCACAATAATACTGACCTTTTAACACCAAAAATCAATTGTGCCTTTACTGAAAGAAACATCAGACTGTATGGAATTCATCACTGGTTTACTCTTGAAATAAATCAGCTGGTAAAGTTATGATGTGACCTACTTTAACTTGTTGTTTTGAAACTTGATGAATATATGAAATTGTTCCTGAAGCCTGGAAAAGGAGAAGAGAAAAAAAATGCAGGCACCACATCCAAAACTCTGCATTGACACGTTGTCTGCTTCTACATGCTACAGAAGGCACAGCTATAGCAGTCGGCAGTGCTAGCAATGAGAGAAAAATCAGGCTGCAGCAGTCTTCATGAGAGAGTCCAGTCCATCATCCTGCTTTAGAGCTGGTCAAAGAGAGTGCTTCTGGCAGAGATTTGTTCTGCGTATTTTGAGAAACTTCCACTGGGTTTGCTCCACAGCTGAGCAAGCCATCTTCTTCTCTGGCGGGTTTTCACATGACCCTTCTTCCTTTCTGCTTCAAAGGCTGTGCACTCTTTTCTACAGTAATGGATGCAGAGAGCAACACCATCCCTTCCTCCTTGCACACATGCTCTATACAGCTAAAGGCTGTCACTTGTTCTCTCACTTCCTCAGTTCTTATTTTCCATGAAATGTAACATTCAAACTTACACAAACATACACTTGTTTTTTTGTCCCCATTCACACCCACTCCAACAGCCTCCTGGCATGCGTTTCAGTTTCAATGAGTGCACCTCCACACTACCTCCCTGCCCTTTTGAGAACTTCCCTTAACTGTATTACCTGCATTTTCTCCATTTTATTATTATTTCCATGACTTACTGTTATACTGCTTACCATATCCAAAACACAAGTTAGGTAATAGTACTATGTGGCCCCATCAGAAACCCCAATCCTCTCTTTGCTCTTTCCCAGGTGAGATGTGGAAAAAGCTCCACAAGAAACACAACATTGCACAAGGAGAGAATGTTGCCCAAAGGCTACAGAAACCCAGAAGTTTGGCAGGTGTGCCTCAGTGCTTTAATTAAAAATATTTGATAGGTTTAGAAGTCTGTTGATTGACTTATTTGTTTATTTTGGAGGGAGAGAGAAATTGATTATATCTACCTGGGTGTATTTATAGCAGCTTAATTTGTTTTTGAGATTTCATATTTTCTCTGATTTGATAAGCTTGTGGCCCTTTAATAAGCTGAAGTATTCAGATACTTATGACAATCTGGCACTTAAATTGTTTGCTTTAGCATTGCAGATTGCACAAGAGACATGAAAGGTTTCAGTGTAGCTGGAAAGTCACTTTTGATGAAATCACCCATCGCTCCAGGGAGTGCATTCTTTACAATTTGTGCATACTGATGATATGTGTCTTGTGCCATTTTCAGAAATCCATCTGGGACTCAGGAACAAAGCAAATGCACACGAACATGAGGAAGACAGAGCTGGCACAGCTACTAGATGGATTTTCTTTAAGGAACCTAAATCGCTTGTTCATTTTGCTGGCAGAAGAAGATAGGAAAATGAGTGTTCCTGTTCTTGATGAACTTTGTGATATTGTTAAATCCTTCAGACAACATAATTCATAGCAAAGCTGTGGCAGAATTCCTTTGCACTTATCCACAGTGTGGCTTTCCCCCAAAACACAGATCTCCGCCTTCATTCCATACATAAAAAAGTTGACCAGATGAACAATAGCCCTAACTTTAGAGACAAATCAGAACACTTGCTTCTATTTTCTTGCTTCTAATCCTGCCAGAATTTGTTATGGCCCTACTGACTGTACAGCTTTCTTGTACTAAAATAAATATATTTAAAAAGACTCCATGCTGTGAAACAGATCAGCAGTTGAATTCCAAGGTGAGTTGGCCAGGTCACGCCTTGTGGTTTGCCATGCAAACACTGACGAGATGACAGAAATATTGCCCTATACCTACCTATGCCCCTGGGCAGCAAGAGAAGCAATTCCAGAACTGCACCAAAGCTCATCCGCGACCCAGATCAGAACAAGGAGCAGGTAACTGAGTTCTGACCATCCATACCAGCCTCCAGCACCTCCATCAGTGTGAGCACAGATTTAGACACGGACTGCAAAGCATCACTAGAACCCATCCTGGCTTAGCATTTATTATGGAAAAGAGCAGTGAACCACTGAAGTAGAGGTTTGAAGAGGAAATCCTTAGACACTACAGGAAGATTCTGTGCTTCATCTCCCCCCTCCTCAAGTAATTTAGCAGACGGACAGAGGATTTTCCTCAGTAAAAACAATGATGTGGAACAGGAAGACCTGCATTCCTTGCATGAAAAATAAGAGCAGTCTGTGCCAAGTGCATTTTTCAGGAACAACTCATCCACATGCAGAAATGGCTTCTGTGATAGCATCAGGATCAGTGAGGCCCATAGCAGTGTGCCATATAACTGACAGCTAGGGAAAGTAGAGAAATATGTCTTAGTCTTCGTTTCCTCCAAAGGTTGCATTATCATTAAACCTCTGACTCATATTTGAATGACTCATGTCTTCCCCACTCCTTGCTCCCTGTGCTTTGTTGCAACTATAACTTATTCCTAATTGTACCATTTCCAGAACTTCTGATATTTTCTGTTTAAGAGACCCCCTGAAATACACCCCGACATCTTCAGCTCTTCAGGGCAAGGATTTGAAGAGCTTGCCTTGCAATCTCTTATGCACATGCTTAACTTCATATATAGGTGTCTGAGTGAATGAAACTTAACAAAGTTAGGCTTAAATATAGTCTTGTAGTCTGGACAACCATACATGTTGAAACTTTAACAGTAATATTTTTAGAAGAGCTTGAGGAGGAAAAAAGAACTGAGAATATTTGCTAATCTCTTCTAGAGGGAATAAAGTGACAAAGACACCAGCCTCACATACAAAGTAAGTGCCACATTTCATCACATTGGCCAAAGATGACGTGTTTACCATCTTCTAGATTACTACTACTGTTTCCAGTGTAGAGGCCAATGGAGTTGCAAACTTTCTAAATTCCCCCCCACCCCGGTGGCACAAGTGCTAGCACACTTCCCACACCCAGCAGTTTTGCTCAAGTTGAGCATGGCCATGGCAGCAAAGGGCATTGCCTCCATTAAACAAAGGTGCCATGACTCTCTTCTTTCAATTGTGCAAGATCTACGGGACACACAGGACAAAACCAAATGCAGAATAAAGATGCCAGCACACAAAAACTTTTGGTACAGCTGAACAGCAGAGCAGGCAGGCACTTCTGCATGTCAGCCCACTGCTGGCATGCGGTGAGGCTTGCTGCACTCTGGCAAGTGGAGGAGGGCATTCGGTGCCAGCCAAAAGAGCTGAGACTGAGCTTCGCCAGTCTTCGAGTGTAAAAACACTCAGCTCCCTCTCAGTGATTAAAATGAATGAAGAGCAGGACTGTTTGGATAAACATCAGCCAAAAGAAACCTTGGAGGCAGTTAGAAGGCTACTGCTTCATACAATATAGACCATGTTTCCAAATACAAATATTACACTTGGCAAAGACGCTCCTTTGCTTCATGAGTTATGTTGCATTTTTTTGTTATGTTTAAGTTTGTGCAAGAGGTATAAATAGCTGGACTGGTATTAAATGAGCTTTTCATTTTTTTTCCACAAAATATCAACAGGGTCCCAACTTCATGGAACAAACACACACTATATCCTTGTGCCTGAATTTTCATTGCTTATTACAGAAAGTACCATGTAACTGAAAAACAATGTTCAAGAGCCAGAAGTGAAAAATACAACTTTCCTAGATGAAGTCATTTGAGAAAACTATCTGGAGAAGGGCATCTTGTTCTCCAAATAATTTACATATGGGCATACATGCTTATTTGCCTCACAGAATAGCAATTAGTTTCCGCTCATGCTACGCTAGGACATGACAAGCCTCACGCCCAAACTGAGGATAGCATAGACTGAGTTATATCTGGTTTTGGTCTCTGGACACAAGCGCTCTGGTGTGTTGCTTTGCCTGTATCATGTCTCCAGGCAACAATAGGATTTCACACCTCCCCCACTCACGTGCCAGCAAGGGCAGGCAGCAGGACTTCGGGAAGAGCCTGTCACCTGTTTTGGATCCCACACTCCCAACAAACAATGTTAATAAGCAGTCCTCATTAGTGACTTAGAACCACGACACTGCACTCTGCACCGCATGCAGCCATCTCCTTCAGCAAACCTCAGCAGCCACCCATGCTTCTCCATCTAATCATGATAAGACAATACAGCATGGAGGCCCATAAGGCCACTGTAAATCTGCCAAAGTTAACTTGAAATAGAAGTGCACCCTGGGGTTGAGAAGAAATTTTTCTTCAGTTAGAGGAAGCAAGTTGTTCTAGGTGGTTTTTTCAAACGCAAACAACTGCATACCAAGCACAAAACACATTAGTGGCCAAATGGTGTTTTTTTTTGTTTTTGTTTTGTTTTGTTTTGTTTTTTTTTAAATTTGCTTTTTGATAAATCTAGAAGTACATTAACACAAGAGCCCAGCAGGGCCCTCACTAGCTGAACCTCCAGCTACAGAGTTCCTGGCCACGTCCAGGACCCAACACAGAACCTATTAACACAACAGCAATTTCTGGCTGGTATAACCAACTCATACCTGAACAGATCAGCAAACTACTTTTAAAGGGGGACATAAATTGAACTACCCAACAATGATACAACACTCAGTGGTTATCTAAGACAATTATTTAGAAGAGTTGAAGTATACTATTAGTTCAGCATTGCAAAGAACTTCAATTCCAAACACAAAGAGCTGGCTATTTCCACTGAAAGTCAATATTTACTTCTATTAAAAAAAAAAAAAAAACAACCACCTTCATGTGTATTTTAGAGGTGTTACAAGTCCACCGTACCAGTAAAGCAGACATCAGCTGAAAATCGGAGTGCATGATTAATCTTTCTGCAGTATTGCAGATCCACAGCAAATACAAACCACGTACTATACACTTACAAGGAAGTAGAAGTGAGGGGCACACAAACCTCTCTCTTTGTTTTAACATATAGAACAGTCTTAAGTTGTGCCAGTGCATGTTCAGGTTGGGTATTAGAAAAAGTTTCTTCTCAGAAAGAGCAGGGAGGCAATGGAACGGGCTCCTAGATATGGCATTAGCATAAGATCACACCAGAGAAAGGTGGTGTTTCTGTCCCATGTAAGTTACCCTGGTTTGGAGTTCGAGCTATTTTTAGGGTCCTGACAAAAGGTTAGCTAGAAAGCTATGACACTGTAGCCCACTTATCTTTGTATTTTCCTACCACAGCTCACTAAGAGTGTTCGCCAAGGGTCCTCAGAGCATCCTATGTGGATCTGAGTTTCATACTGAAGTACAAACCGAAAACAAAGACATTTGCTCCTCTCATTCAGTGTAGCTTTGCTATAGGCAAGAACCTCTCATCAGAAGCTGATGAATGTGCATTTATACATAGCTCATTGAGGATTCTTCCTGTTATTTTCCCGCAAACCAACACAAGCAAATATTGACCATTACTGATATAGTGGCTGGAGGAACAGAAGGCTTCTAAAAAGCCCCACAGAAATGCTAGTAATTTTAGCTCCTGACACCACTCAATGGGAGTTGTTGAGCATTTCTGGAAGTGTCTGACCAATAATAACCATTCTGTAGCAGCGTGGCCAATTTAAATTGAAAGGCTACCATGTAATCAAAGTTTTGTAACCTTATTTTGAGTTCACATATTTCACTGCGAGAAGCAGTCTGTGTTTCATGATGATCCCCAGAAAACATACTTAGAAAGAGTTAAGTTAGACCTACCAAGCTTTGTACTTATTTTCTATGAAAACAGCAACTTCCAAAACAACGGTGTGGGACAAAATAAACACGTTATGGGAAAAAAACATTCCCTGCATTCACTTACTGCTGCTCCTCATTTGGAAAAACTTATATTTTTAACATTGCACAATTAGTAGAAGGTGGTGAGCCATAAGCTGTCATTAGATGTTGCTAAGCCAGCCAATGTCTCACGTCAGTAAGCACAAAGGGGGTGTAGGAGCGCTGAACAAACAAACTGAGCAGGCAGGGGTGTCTTCTGCACTTCAGTGCTGCCCAGTGCAGAGGAATCAGGGAAAGCCTGTGCTACTGCACCAAGTGTTGGTACTATTTCAGCACAGCTGAAGTAGTCCCCACCTGGACTAGCAAGATGAGTTCAGTAATCTGTTCTACCACAGTTAAACCTATCAGAAGGATGTTATTTTAGACAAGTCTCCCATAGCAACATCCAAGAAGTACAATATTCAGTAAATTGAGTCTTTGCACAAATAAGTTTGGTTAGCAAGGCTCCACTACTACCCAGGCAGATACCAGTCCACACAAACTCACAAAATATATAAGCAAAAAAAAAAAAAAAAAGAAACAACTACCTACCATAACACAATAGAAAGCAGACAACTGCCTACCATAACAAAACAACAGCAGAGCAGCAAGAGACCAGATTGCAGCAAGTAAGGATTTGCTCAAACACAACTATATGGGCATAGAGATAAAAGAAAAAAAGCTACTTACCTTCAGAAAACTTGAGAGATGGAGAAATCTCCAGAGAACTACCCTTACCTCCACTGCCAGCCCTTAAATGAAGTCTGGGAAGGGGTGGATCCTGGTTCATTGTGTGCACCTGTGTTCCCCTGGGTTGGCCCTGCCTTCCTGCCAGGTGTTCAATCACTGGTTCAAGCTATGGCTCAGCATTTCTGCAACACCTGTTGTTTTTTGCTCTTACAGCTTTGTCTTGCATAGAGCTATATCCCTGTAGAAGTTGTAGTTGGGAGCCCTCCTGTTTGACTGCAGTTGAGGGAAAGGACCAGGGGCTGCTAAGCCGCCTTCTGGAGGCAAGAGAACAATAAGCATGCAAGTGGGTCTACTGCGGTGTGCGGGAGGAAGCGTGGTCAGGCAGATTTGTGTGAGCTGCACTGATGTGGACATTACCTGTATAAACTGTACAAGCTCTGTGCTCACCTATGTGCAGTGACTTCAGACATCTTCTTCTCAATGAAGCCCTCAAAAGGCTTGTGACACCTGCCAAATGTTTGAGCTGAGTTCATACAAACTTCCCTGCATTTGTACAGAGAAACCAAAATACTTAACCAACACTCATCTCCCCTCCTCCAAACTGCCCACAAAAGACTACCAGAACGTCTTCTAAAATTAAAATCTTATTTGTGTGCAGGGGAAAGAATAATAAAAAAAAAGATTCAGGAAAATGCACAATATTATGATGTACACAGAAAGCCTTTGCAAACACCAGTCTTGGTTTTTGTGCAGGGGACAGGACAGCCCAGTGATGGTATGCCTGTTGCTGGTCTCTACATTCTGTCACAACTGTATTTACAGTAGTAGTGACTCTGCTAAAAATTTTGTTTGTATTTTCCCATTCATCCCTATGCTGTCTTCCTGCTATCTTCCCCAGCTCCTTACTCCACTTTCACCCCAAGTCCAAAATTACCCATTTACTTTGAAGCCATATCATAAGTCCTATTTTCTATCCTCAGCTAAGACTATCCTGTTAAGAAAGAGTGAAACCTTAAGTATGCTTTGACTTTTATTTTTATGCTCACTCTTGACTGAAGAGATGTTAAATATTTAATCTTATTTTTTAAGTATAAAAGTACTATTATATTAAACACATCCATCAAAAGATATTCCTCTTTCACTTGCATATTCTCATCATATGAAATCTTTCTAAATGACCTACAGAACTGCTGACTGTGACATAGGCATAAAAGAATATGTGAAACACAGAGATTTTTTTTTAAAGTCATCATCTAAAGATAGAAAAAAAGGCACTTCTCTAAGGAGTCAGTGGCTCCACAGGCAGACCTGAGATTTTTCTTCCCTAACTCTCTGTGTAAAATAAACAGATGAAAGCAGCCCACTGCCTCCTTCCAGCACAAGCTCAAATCTCCATCAAGAACTGGATGTGGGACTCACGTTCCCTTGTGTTTGTGTTGGCTGTTGTCTTTCAAAGGTGAGAAGCTTATTCTGAATGGGAAGGGAGCTTCTCCTTCATACACAGACATCTGTCTGGACAGGCACTAGAGTACCATGAGCTGCCATCACTTATGCTCCTCTAGCTGTTGCAGATTGTGCATCAGCTGAAGGAGATTTAGAGGTTTAACCACAGGTGGCTCTGAAACAGTTTACAGTGAAGCCCTGCTGACCGTCACAGGCAGGCATGAGGTTTATTACACAGTTTGGAAGAAGTTTCCCTGCATAACTCAAAGGCATCATTCAATGTAGGCTGAACACTTGCCCTCTTTATTCTCCTGAAAACTGTTCTTGTTCTGCAGCAGGGACATGCTTTCATTTAGGTTACTCGGGACTAGTTGTCAAAACGCTCCCAAAGGCCTTGTGTTGCACAGAGGCAGGCAGTGCTATGAAAAACACAAGAGCTGAGTGAGGGACAGGCATGGCCCCCAGGATGCCTGACGACTCCTCATGTTTCTGCACCTCCCACCATCCCATGGGGCCACATGGCTCCAAACTCCAACATGTTCACAGGTTAGTGGCACTTCTAACGGGACAGCATACAGAGCATTAGGCAGCTGTGATTTAGAGGGTGAGGAAGTAATGATTTATAATAACATTTGAAGCAGGTCATTAAATATGACCCCCTCACTGAAAACCCCATGCCGAGCAAGATATTTTCTTGTAAATGATTTACCAGCAAGCTTTTCATACTTCTGCCGAGTAGCTTTTCCATAACCAAAGTCAGACTTGCTCACATTTCCCAAGCCATGATAATGCTTTTTCTTCAAAATGAGAAGACATCTCAAGCTTGCAGCAAATCAGCTTGGGTAGCTCAGCAAGCAAGCAGAATGGGGGTTGTTTCAAGGATGTAGCTGCTTTCTCTGATCCAAACTTGATTTCATTACAAGTATAGCCAAAAAAATTCTGAAGTGAAGTAATTCGATTTCAGTTTTCTCTCTTTTTCCCCCCCTACAGTGTGCTCCGTCAACTTGACTTCTTATTCTTCTTAGCTCCCAACATATCATCCAAGCACCCACCAGAAATGTGCCCACCATTAAAACTGACTGTTGTCTCTTTGCAATTCAGTTCTTTGGAAGAGATTAGTCTTCAAACATATGGCCACAATCATCACAGTCACAGCTGTAGAAGTGTGGAGCATCCTGCAGGAGGTTGGAAATTGCTCTGCAACATCAGACAACTATGAAAACATCAAGAAAACCTAGTTAAAGGACAGCAGAGCCTGCCTTCCAAAATGGGAATGTGGCAATGGAATGGTGGGAAACTGTTTTCTAATTCTCCTGTCTTTTAATTCTCAGAAGGAAAGTGGCTTTCTGTAGCTTGCTAATGCCTTGACCAGTGCCCTTCTGTTGATTGTTGCTGCTCCTCCTTGGGGTGGCTGTGCCTACAAGTGAAGACAATCCAACTCATGCCAGAGGGCAGCAACAGAATGCCCTGAGGTGTTCCCATTTCCAGGCAGAGAAGTCTGGAAATCTGAAGTGAATGCCATATTGTTCACATCTCACTCTTTAAGGCCTGTACCATGAATAATATACACTCATGCCCTTCTGAGAGGCACAGTGTTTTACAGCATTGCATAGTCTAATCCCAAACTCTTGCTGAAGTTCATGGAAGTAATCTATCTTGGGTTATGTCAGCTCTGGCCCAGGCTTCAGTCTCCAAAGGACAATCACAGCTGAAGATAAGCAAACAAAGGGCACAGTGTTTTGTTTTGTTTTTTTTCTTTTTAAGTATCATTTTTCATCTGTGTAATTAGAACTGTTTGTTCACAAATGAGGCTGGATAGTATTGCATGCTGCATGTGACAGCATGAGAAACCAACTGTTTGTATTCATTTAGCTAGTACATTTCTTTTCCCTTTTATGGAGATGAAAAAAAAATCCTCTGCCAAAAATCAGAATACTTACTCTCATCATAAAGATATGTTACTTTCTGATACTCTGAACATCTGATGTCCCTTAAGGAAAAAAATGTTTTTAAAAAAAAACACCAAAGAATAAACCTATAGAATGAGGACAGCCTCATTCTTGCTTTAGGACCAGAGGATCAGGATACATGTAAGAAATGTCAGTACTGAAAATACCCACACCTTGATGTCAAGCACTGGATACTCTGTGAGCCTGTTCATATCTACACACCAAGAACAGTGGAATAACAAAATATTTTCAAGAAGGCAGGTAATTATTTCTTTGAGGCAGAAATCTGTATGAACCATCCAAGGCAAACCTATGTTTGTAATCTTATTATTTCTAATAGCTCCAGCTTTGGACAATTATAAGGAAATGAAGCTGCACCAATCAATGCCAGCCTAGTGCAAGCTCTGCAGCTGCTCCAGCACAGTGACGGCCTCAAGCCTGAGACATCCACAGCCACCAGAGAGATGGCTGAATTTACTGGTGCTCAGCAGTGGGCTTTAGGTTCTTAAAAACAAAAGGAAGTCTGTACTGAACTTAAACCTGCCTGATCAACACTTCTGGCAAAGACCACGACATGGAGGCTTAATGCTGAAGAATCATTCCCAGAATCGTAGGAGAGGAAACATGACAAGGATTTAGGTACCAGCAATCAGCAACGGGCTGATGCTCTGCCCTGCTCGGACACCAGCCCTGATCCACCTCAGCCCTCAAGCACACTAGCAGGATGGAACGTGGAGTAGCACGATGCAATGGGACCACGTGCGTTAGCTCAGATACTGAAACCGTGCCCAAAGGGCCCTGTAACTGAGTGCGGTACCGCCCTGCGGCCACGTCGGACATTGCAATCTCCGTGCGTTGTAAAACGAATTTTTTTTTTTCCTATGGAGATGTGGTGCCAACAGATGGAGCTGTTCAGAGCAGAGCCTACTCGCTTTGACAGAGCACGGAAAAAGCTGTAGACAAGGATGGAATTCTAATTATTAAACATAATTAGAGATGAATCATCACCAAGCAGGAGATACACTCTATTTACTATGCTAAAATGAAAAATAAGCTTGTCAACAAAGCTATAGCCCAGGATGGGGAAATCTCAGCTCCACGTGTGAGGATGTTCACTCCCATGAGACTGGAAAGGCTCATCACACCTTATCAAGCAGAGGGTTGGAGACTCGCAGGCTCAGCTTGCAAAGCTCTCAGTGCAGCACTACCTCACCAGGGAGCACACTGGGAGGAAAGAGCCTCTATTATTTGTTACAGCCCAAATCAAATGTCCTTGGTATCCTTATTTACACATCACAAGGTAAGAACGAGGTCTTGCAGCCTTTCTGCTGTTGAAATATAAATAACCAAAAAACAGAATGATGAGGAAATCTCAGTTCTCACTTGAAAGACTTCTTTGGGATTTTTCAGGGTGAGGAGGATTCATTAGTTATCAGGTAGGGGAAAAAGGCTTGTGTCTTCTTTCCAGCCACAGGAAAGACTTCAATGAAGAAACAAAATATTTAATCTTTCTGTTATATGCCCTGTTCCAAAAAGCCAATCTATCTATATTTATACAATGGATGCAGAGTTTGTCATAGCTTTTTTTAACTACCTGAACACTGTTTTTAGCAAAAGGATCGCACGTGCAGCAACTGAGTGACATCACTGATAGAGAATTTGCCAAGCAGAAAAGCTAAACTTGTCCACTTCAGAAAGCAGCTGTGCTTCCTTCATCATTCTCATCATCTGCCCTGCTACCAGCAGTCTCCAGGGCTGCAGTGCCTTCTTCACACACTATTCAGTGTAAAACTTGCCATATCGTATAATAGATTAGATCATTGCCAATTATGAAAAGTCCGGAAAAAAAAAGGCAAATTAAGTGTTTAAAATCAATTTTTGCACCAGCCTAACAGCCTAAGTTCTTAATTATGAATCAAGCTGTTCCGGAGCACACAATGGCAGTTGAACATGAAGAACAGAGATGAGTACTTAAGTGTTGAAAATCCACCCTATTTCTTCAGACATCTGAACACATTCAGGTGCCACATCCTTGCAGGGTCCATACAGACATCCCTATCTGGGTTTGTCATCTCCCCAGTTGAAGCAGAATCTTCTTTTTAAATAAGTTTCTGTGCCTCTAGAGATGTTTAAAGTGAAAATAATTTTATACTAGCAAAGCAAAGAAGGCATCTTTGTTTCAGAATCAAAAACAATTCCAATAAAAGAAATACCAAAGGAAGAAAACAGAATCAGTTCATACCTCAACTTATAACTCTGAGTCACAATTTGGCCAAGAAAACAATTCATTTGCCTTCTGCCCCTCACATATTTTTTTTTTAACAGTAAAACTCCCCCTGGGTTTTTGTTTACCACTTACAGTTGGGACTTTCCTTACTTTGAGTTCTCTTGTAATTTAGGCAACTCCCTCATGCTGGTCAAGACTCTTGAAACTTACCTGAAAAAACTTGTGTGATGTGCAAAGAGTACACCCAAAAATGATGCTTTTTCTATCCTGTTCTCCTCCCTGAAGAACAAAGTGGTTTACAGCTTTCTGATTGTAACTTTATTTCAAATCATGTATCATAAGGCCTCCTCTGCTGTGCCTGGCATTGTTTGTCTTCTGGTTAGCTAATTTTCTTTCACAGAAATTACACGATGCATTAATGCACTAAGCATGGGGTTTGAAACAATCTCCCTTCCCTCCTCAGACACACACATCATTGCTTTCAAAGGCCTTCATGTCACAACGCTGACCGTTAATTACCTCAGTACCTGGCATGCTCTTATCTCCTCACAGGAGTTCACGCCTTTGGAAAGGATTGGAATCCAAACTTCAGAAACAATTTCTTCATCGGATTGAGAACTGCACTTCACTAGACTCGATTCCTGCAAAATCAGGCAAAGAATGTGATTTTATGAACATATCAATTTTATTTTTCCCCAACAAAATTTGCAGTGCGTTGTAGCAGTGACTCCCTGAGAAGCAATATCCAACAGAAGTGCTAATCACAGTGAGCACAAAGTGAGGGCAGCTTCACTCTATAACTAATTTAACAATAAAAGGGTTATCCCACCTTCCTGCAGCCCTGTGCTCCTGTGTTTCCTTGAAAACAGGCCTACCAACCCTGCAGCTGCTAGGCCCAAAATGCAGCTCACTGATGCAAGAGAAAACTGAGCTACCACAATAAATGGTCATCTGCAAAACTTTTCTTCAGGATTTGGCCTTCAGGAAGTTCTAGGTGCAATGTGCATGTGCAGTGCACTGCTTTGCTTCTCACTTCCCCTCAACGGGGATGGAAATTCAGATGAAATTACAAGGCGGAGATCACTTACCAAGCACCATCACCAGCAAAACAGACTTGGGTAAAACGCTTAATAACATGTGGCCAGTGAAAATATGTTTGCTAGTGAGAACACCAGCTTCCTTCAGCCTGCTTCCTCCCCACTCTTGCCCTGCTCCATGTAGGTCCTTCTCACAGGCTGCAGCCTGGAGCACCCCTTCTCCCCTCACGCCTTGCTGCCTGGTGCCATTTTGTGCTTCCCTGAGAGCTGCTGAGGGAAGCATCTCACCCAAGATGGCGCCCTCGGAACCTTCCGGAAGTGACCCAAAACATGTAACAACATTTCTATTTCAGTGGTAGTAAGCACAGACTTTACAGTCCAGGCTGGTATGGTGGTTTTTTGGCACTTCACTCTGAATATGGTGGTTTTACCACTGGTAAGCTGGATAAAGCAAAAGCAAATCCTTGCTAATGTTTGTGCTGTACCTCGCAGTGTATCCCATACTACTGCAGTACATCTTCAGGGAAGCAATTATCCCCTTTAGAAAAAATATTTAAACTATAAAGAAGTGCTGAAAGTCCTTGGCTAGCAAAGAGCTCCATCTGCAGCAAAGTTATAGCCTGACTTCAAATTGTTTAAAACAGGAAAGTCTGCATGTTGGTTCTTCCACCTAACTTCTCAAACTCAGCACACCCACCAGATATTCCCAGATAATCCAGAAAAATAAGCATCAGTCATCCAAATATCTTGCTCAATCTCATTTCTGAAGTCTCCAGTGTTAGCATTAAGGGACTTATAATGTTTGACTCCTCCGAGAGAAACACTTCAAAGAGTGATGTCCTGGCTCTGCCAAAGCTCATGGCTGAGCTCCTAGTGACTTCACTGGAGACACGATCTCATTTCAAACATTTGCCTTCAACTAATGCTTTCTGAGAATTGCATTTTAGCAACTTCACAAGGCCTTTTGTTTCAGAGAGCTAAGGTAGTTTCTTTCCACGTAAGTGCATGGATGTTTACACCAGTGTGATGGAGTGTAATACATTGGGCAACGCTAGCCTAAATATCTATTACAATATATTGTAGCTGACTGATAGAATCCCAGAGGGAGGGGGGGTGGGGGGGGATATAAGCTGCGGAGTTTCTTTGTTAGTCTGCCTGGATGCCTAGTTGATATACTTCTGCACAGCGTGCAGACGGGGGTTAACCACACAAGGATATGTCACCCATAGTCCTCTGCAGGTTTATACAGACTCCAGCTGAGCATTGGTACTGTTTTCTCCCCAGGCTAGCTGGAGCCTGCCCCTCCACATCACCCCCAAGGGACTGGTGATCATAGTAGCTTTTGGTGTAGGTTGGTTTGTCTCAAGCTTCTCATATACTATTTAAGAAGCAAGATAAAGCAGTTACTTCAAACTCTTCTAGCCTGGACACCATGCTTACAGACTCATGCTATCTGTAGTACCTGAGGACTTCCTGCCTCCCTTGGCCTATTTCTACAAATCTGAGCAGAACCACACATCTGACAGCTACTCATTGCCTACAGGCCTGTACAACCTTCATCCTGGGAGTTACTCTTACCCTTGAGACCAGCAGCCAAGATCCAGGAGACACTTAACTCACCACAACACACATGTGCTCTCTTGTGCAGTAATGCATGTCAGGATGCATTACTGGGTGCAGGAGAGTTGGCTACAGATACTGCAGCATCTGAAGACTGAGGAGAGTGGTCAGCTGGCACTTCTGTATTGGGATGGGGAGCACAGAAAGAAGAGCACAACCTTGCAAGGAATTGTGAGCTTAAAAGTTAGTGAAAGAGCGCAGGGCATGGGACATAAAATGCATGTACTGCATTACCATCACATAAAAGACTTCTGAGGCAACCAAAGGTGTTGTGGTCAAGATACAAAGCCATGGGAAAGCAAGTCTCACCATGGCAGTTGCTTTCATGTTCACAATTTCACATGGTTTGTTTAGGCACATGACAGACATTTATTGGGCTCAAATCAATATTAAGTGATCTAGCCAATTTTTATGGGGATTTATTGCCCAGGTTAGGTAGAAGATGAATACTGCATCACTATTGGTCCTTAAACAATAAAACCACTCCTCAACTCTGTACTATGCTGTAATGGAACAAATGATCAAGCACCGGGCTATTAGAGCAGAACAGCCTGCAACTCCTACAGTTTTCTGTTTAAAAAAAAAAAAAAATGGAGCAAAAAGAAAACAGCTCTTATTAATCAGTGGTGCTGTCTATAGAGCCATTAGAAATTATGGTGGCTGCATCTATTCCACTTCTAATACCGTAATATTCAGTGGTTTCGGACTCCTTATCCAGACTCTGCTATTAACTTCCATTTTAGTTAACAACAGCAGTTACCACAACCTTGTTAATACCCTCAATAATTTTTTAACTGTCTTTGCTTCCTCCTCCTTCAGCCACAGCATCTCCCATATCAACCTGTACATAGGGAATGCCTATAGTTTCATTGAACTGGGCTCCCTCTTCCTTGCCAGTCAAATCACTTTCATCTCACACCCTTTCTAGAGATTTGTTCATAAGCAGAGAAACATACTCTTCGTAACTACAGAATACACAAAGTGGAATTCAAATCACCACTACACTTTACTGTGAGAGGCTATTACAAGCTTTTAGAAGTAAAATTTATTATAACAGATTAGTGACTACTCTGGCACCAACTTGTCTGCTACAAAATAACCAAGGACATGTAATTGTGTGTTTGAGTATAAAATCAAGAGTATTCAAATTGTTTGTATTTATATGCATTTCATCTGGTTATCCTTCCTTTATAATTTTAGACAGCTACTACCACCAACTTTGTAATTTCCTCTTGGACTGTATTTGCTTGTGCCAGTGGCAATGGTTACTTGTCACGTACAAGAGTTTACAGATCACTTCATTGCTAAGTGTCTGTCCTCACCACTTACTTTTCATTAAGCCCTTTTGAAGTCCAAAATAGACCTGGAAGCAGAATTAGACCCACAATTAAGGTAGCTTAAGAACTCTCATTTGGCTGAAGTGGGAGTAGGATGATAGGAAGCTGTGCTCCTGCCAGTCTTCATGATTACTGATACAGAAATGCAAATGTCCTAAGACAGTTTCCTTCTCATGAGTACTAAAGGTATAAAGTCAGCTCTGTACCTGGTTTGTGCTCTGTACCTTTCTTGTGATTCTCAGGACAAGAATGTCTTTTTCCTCTAGCCAGATAGAAGGAAAAGTTGGACAATGAAAAGAGACATGGCTAAAGTTCAAACAATAACACCTGCATAATTCCACAAAGAAGCCTGGCTTTTTTCCACAAAAGTTGCTTAGGAAGTAATTGATTGGAATATTACATAGAAATGAAAGCAAAAGAAAAGCTAAGCACACTGATTTTTGAGTTACAATTATATATATATATATACACATATGAGTATGTACGAATACACACAAAAATAAAATTCTGAGATAGTACATGGGAAAAAGATCATAAATTGGCATCCTGGTCTCCATAAGGAGACATTAAGCAAGTAAGTGGAAGAAACAACTTATCAATTTACACACTGCACAAGCCCTTCTGCATTCCTTGTTACATAAAAGTGAATTCATGCCAGTGTTTCTACAAAGGCAATACTGAAAAGCAATTGAATGGTTATCACCATCGCTTTAACTTCTGCAAGAAATATGCCATTTTCAAATATGGGTACACACTAACTCACAAGAATTATAACTATTCTTCACACATTATACAGTGCAGCACCCACAAAATCACTTAATGTTGTATGTTAGAGAAATTTCAATGGCTCTGACAACTAAACTTCATTGTTAGAACATTTCTGAAGTGTTGTACTCTGCACTGTCAAACTTTAACTTGTGTAAACCACTACACTTCTTCACTCTATCTGACCAGACTTTGGCTGTACCTTCAAGGATACGGATAGACACCTCAGCACAAACAACTTTAGACAGATGCATTCCACTTTTTGGTTTTGCAGCCTGAAAAGCTTGTTTCATATTATCTACAAGTATTCATAGAGATATCTTAAACTACAGGACTACACTGATGTCATGATTAAAAAAAAGAACAGACACAAATAAGAACATATCTCAATGTATTATTTAACATAAGAGTGAAAATGAATTCAGGCTACTAAAATAACGTATTAAGATTGTTATCCAAGAAACATTGGTACTACAATCAATGTAACCATTTAATCAGCAGTCAAGTAGGTCTGTTATAGGCAGGCACAACATTACAAAAGAGGATAGTACAATGCCCAATTAAGCGAATACAGTTTGAATACCTATTCATCCACTATTTCTGAAAACAGAATTATCAAATATCCACCAGGGAAAAAGATGAACTAATTTAATTTTTCTTTGGCATACTTATCATGACAATGAAGTAATTACAAAAGTCTTCTATTGCTGCCAGTGCTGTGAAGAAAGAAGTACCGAGTGGAAGATTGTATGTGAGAAGTCACTTTTAGGACAGGCGATCTGGCTAACATATCAGAACTGGTGACAAAAGACAGTTCAGCTGCCAACGCTTCACAAGGCAGACAAGGTTTACACTGTTTTATACTGCAGTTTTGTTGAAGGTGTAAAAAAATTACAGTAAATTTATGCACAGTACATATATATTACACACAGTTATATAAATACCCATGCTGTGGCTGGACTTTAGGAAGTTGCTTTATCCGTAAGAAAGCTAGTATCAGAATTCCCAGCATCCATTCAATACACATTGCACTTTGCATCCAGTAATATGCTCATTTCTGTACCTCTCTTAAAAATAGATTTAAAACAGAAGCAAAGAATAATATTGAATCTTTCCATAAACTTTGTTTTCTTATTTACATTGTAATATTCCATTATACATAAAGACTGCATTACGATACATTATCTTCATATAGCATTTTGTAATAGATACAGCTTGAAGCTATTAACATCTTAGTTTGGAAACAGAGATATGACTTATAAGATTATTTAGAACAATTCTAGCCTTAATTTTGCTCTAGTTTGTTTCACTGAAACCATTCTTTGACAAAAAAAATTCCTCCTTATTGGGGAGGAAAAAAACAATCCATGTTTAAACCACCACTGGATTTCCTTAAATCACTGAGAAACTTTGAAACCATAATCATTTTTGCATACTTATATATCCACTTCAAAGGCCTGTTCCTTTCAAATTTAGAACATGAATGACAATTGTGACCACATTTAAATTATTATTTCGTTTTAACTTTCAGATATTTTTCAAACATAAAACAATGAGAACGTAATCACTAATCATATATAATCTTTGTACAACTGGGAAGAGGTCCTATTTTATCAGGGAAAAAATAAACATGCACACACTCCCATTCACAGAGTGAGAACATAAACTACAGCAGCACTTGTCTCAAGTTATGGAGCACATGGTGGCAATATGGCGTATAAAGCAAGAGTAGAATTTCCAACATTTGTTACGACACACAAAAAAACTTATTGTAGAAAACGTCATTCACATTCTTTGCAATGAAGTGAAGAATCAACTGTTCAGCTTTCTGGGCTCTCCAGTCGGCAAACTCCTCCTTCTATTGCTACGGACTGTCCTGCCACCGCTCCAGGAGGAAGTCTTGAAATGTGAGTCTGTGGGAAAGTCAAGAGAGTGTTACCAAGTACGATGAGAGGCAAAATTATGCAGGACACAGAGCAAGCTTGCAAGTATTGAACAATTTACCTGTTTAATGATTGCAGCCCAAAGGACAAATGACAAAGAAACTAGAAAAGCTGTAAGCAATTTGGATTCTTTTGCATTTTGTTTGTCTTAGTGTTTAACACATGAAGAGAATGACCATGACAGATGTGTAGAAAAGGTAAACTGAATGACTCAGTTCACTGAAAATAGAAGAAAGAATTATTCTGTATCAAAACAAAAGAAAAATAACTGTGAAATTCCATGTTTATTAGCCTATTCCTTAGGAAGATACAAAGAAAATCAGCACTGTATACAAAAGTATGGTTTACAGAAATTCTAGATAAAGATATTTGACAGAGATGAACTCGTACTTTATTGTATGTGACAACTGCAATGATGAAAATATATATAAAAAAATAGTACCCCAAAACCAATTGTGTTTCTGTCAAAAGGCATCTTTTCCATGGAGAAAACTTGCTTATGTTTTCATATGCACTGTTAATTTTGAGCTACAGCAGAGCCATTTTCACATATATTGGTTGCTTTAATATAGGCCAAGGGCTAAATCAATGTTTAACCAAGGCAGTGAAAAGACTCAGAAGCATGTTTCTACAAACTTTGTTGCTTCCAAGTTTCAGAGCTGCTGAATAGGTTCTGGTAAAACATAAAAAAGAGCCTTAGTGAAACTCTAAAATGCAGTAGGGCTGAAAATAGCATTTATCTGGGTTTGAGGCAGAAAGTTGAGGCAGCTCAAGCAATGCTATAGCCACCCCTCTCACTGAAGCAGGAGCACAAGTCACACATTTCATCAGGTGATTCATTAATGCTCCAAAAACTTCCTAATTATTAAATTAGGAAGAAGAAATGATTCCTACTACAACAAAGCTACAACAGCGAAGTTACTGGTGTGAGAAATTACAGCTTTCTCTAAGCACAGTCAACTATATATTTACGTTTTTGTATGTACCTTATTCCCTTTAAAAGGTTTAAGTGCTGAAAAATGTATAACAAGCAACGAGGCAATGGGTTGTAAGGGAGTTGGAGTAAATGTCCTTCAAGGACCCACTTCCAACCCAAGCCATTCTATGATTCTGTGATGTTAAAAGTCCCACAAGTGTAATTTGCATCAATTGAACAGAAAGTTATTTGATATTATAACCACAATTCATTGCATCCCAGAGAGGTTTTGCGGCTTAGATACAACTTCTTTCAATTCCCTTCTTGAACCAGAGTATCCTGGTTTCTGCTCTTAGGTGGTCAAGTTTTCAGTTAAATTACAGAATGATATTTAATTAAAAATATTTAAAGGTTTTCATTTTACTGCTAAACTTTGAGCTCTGGCGTTTGTGCTTGATATATGAATATCTTCCTTCTTTCAGAAAAATTTTGGTTTTTATTTACTATTTCAAGAAAAAAAAGATCTTTTCAAATCCCTTATCTTCTCTTAAATGTAATTGACAACTTTATAATTTTTAAGATACTGTCTCCTAAGTTAAAAAAGAGAGAGAGAGAGAGAGAGAGAGAGAGAGAAAGAAAAACAAATAAAAGAAGGGTATTTTTGATTTTTAAGGCCAAAGGACTGAAGACATTTTTCCAGGCCTGTGAACATTTCTAAATGAAACGTGGGATAGGATGACAGTGTAAAAACAACATTATTCAAGGGGCACCATAGCCATCTTTCCTCAGAGGACAAATGCCACTGGTTGTTCAGTGAGATTCTGCAATCAAAGCAAACCTGTAGTCTAGACTAAATCAAGCATCATTTCTAAGTGAGATTGCTTACACAGCAATCTATCAGAATTATTAGCAGAACACAGCATCAGGACAACAAAAAGCACAGTGGCACAAAGATGATGTCAAGAGGTATAACAAGAAAACACTACCAAAACAGAAGAAATATCAGCACTAGTGTGATTATCACAAATCGTATAATTATTTTTTTCCATCATAACTACAACAGATCTTACTTTATTTGTGTAAATTAGCTTTTTCACCAAAATGGCTGGACTCGATGATCCTTATGGGTCTCCTCCAACTTGGGATATTCTACAGTTCTAGGGTTATGAATTAATTTTTTACTCAGGCTTGAGTTAACTCACAAGCCAAAGATAAATGCCTAGTAATTTTTTAAAAGTTAGCTAAGCATAATATCTCAGTAAGATCTTGAGTAAGGAAAGGAAAAAAATCCAAGAGAAGAAAAACAGATACTTAATGTCTATCAGTGTATTATCAAGTACCTACATTTAAATAGATGTCCAAAGCATACAAAAACATACTTCGTGTAGAAGGAAAAAAGAGTTATCATCTATAAAGAGACAAAACCAAAAAATCCAGCACCATATAGTAGCATATGTACACTTCCATTTACAGAAACATCCAAGCCACATAACTAAGTCTTTCTTACAGCCTTAACTGAACCTTTTTATTTGCATACTTTGTATGACCAAGCAAACACAGACAGTGTTTTACACTGACTTTTTACTTTCACTAGTGTCTGTCTTATGTAGAGCAAAATCCCTAGATAGGAGATGATAGTATTTAAAATTCGTTAATTAATAAGTAGTATCAAAGGATAAAATTAACATGTCAAGACAAATTCAGATAAACTTCCAAGTGCATTCTTACAATTATATCTCCTTTGTTCCTAGCCATAAGAATGAACTTGAGTAAATAAAAATAAACTTCAAAGAACACTGAAGACATTTAAAATGCAACCACAGAACTTATTTGTAACGTTTGTTACATTTCTATATCCCCAACATCATATTTTACATTAAGTCCAGATTGCACAATGTATTAGACTAGACTGAAAATATAAAAAAATATTTTTTTAAATACAACAACAAAGAAACAAAAAAGAGAAACATTTGAAAGCTTTTGGTTGATTTGATTAATACATCAGCTTTACAATCTGAATGAGCCCACATCTGGAGAAAATTGAACAAAAATAGGAAAAGAAGAATTTTTTTTTCAGAATTAATCCTCCATCGAGCTTCAAAGAAGCCTCTCCTTGAGAAAACAAGAGCATGTTGAGGAAAGGTAGGTCAAGAATGACAAGGCTATCCAGATCTTTGGCTCCATAAATAGAAATTTTACTGTCCCTGAGAAAATGTTTTGATTTGTTTCCCTAGGGAAGAAAGCGAGGTTGGTGCAGGCCTTGTAGAAGCAGAGAAGACAAATGCTAGATTAAGTACTTGATTTTGATTTTTTCCCCCCACCTATATAGCACAACCAAGCCATCAGATACCGATTCTTGGCGTGTATGGACTTACCATCAAAAAACTAAATAAAACAAAAATTAGTCCCTCTTTTCCGTCTAACTAGAACAAAATGGTGGAGCTACTAACTCCTCCAGCCCTGCTTCTACAGACACTGCCTGCTGAAAGTTACTGTCTCTCAGTTCCTTTTGATGTAAGCTGGAAAGCTTCCCATTGCCCTGTAAGTCCAAAACTAATCAGTCATCCTGTCCCAGAATAAGTGTTAACTGCTACAGGGACAATATATGATTTCATCTTTTCATCAAGAACATTTGATAAATTTTTAAAGTTACGTATATTTTGTATAATTTTTTTTAAAGTACTACAAGTTATGCCAAGACTTACTTTACTTCACGTCTCTCAAATAAAGTCTCTGAAACAAATTCGAGGCCAACTAATACCAAAACCTTTTCTCCTTTAGTGGTTAAAGACCTAGTTTTCTCCTTTTATTCACATTAGTTTGTTACAACAGCTTCTTTTTTTTTTTTCATTAGAAGCATACATACAGTGTAGAATTAATATAATACATAAGCCAAAAGACAGACAACTCTGCATGAGAAAACTGAAGGCAATCAAATGCTGCCAAGGGAACAGAGTACAACTACCAGATGGCAGCACATTCAGTTCTTAAGCAAGTCAAGGGAGTACTTCGTGTGTTTAGTTTTCTTATTACACGCTCAGGATGTGCTTTGGATGGAATAATTCATAAAATAAACTTTTTCCATTCATTACACTATTGAGATGAAACATAATGAAACAGAGACTGAGGACGTCATGTATGAGGGCTGGTCCAAAAGTAATGCCTCGTATTTAATTATTGATGGCCCACAACGTCAGAGGTGGATGTTGGTGAGATGGCAGTAGAAGTTGAACCTTTGCACCAATATCCTGTTACATGCTGTTGCTGTGCAACGGATGGCAGCAGAGGGGCAGTGTGACAGAATGGTTCCTGTCATGGAAGCACGTATGAAGCAAAGGTGTGGAACTGAATTCCTCCATGCAGAAAAAATGGCACCCACTGACACTCATCAACGCTTGCTGAATGTTTACGGACAGCAAACAGTGAATGTGAGCACAGTGAGGCGGTGGGTGGTGCATTTCAGCAGTGGTGACAGTAAAAGTGAAGGGTCATCTCTGCTGGTGCATATCTTTACAGGTGCAGAATGCAGGCTCTTGTTCATAGCTAGACAAAATGCAGAACTCATAGTGTCTGTGTTGAAAAATAGCATCTTGTAGCTGAGCATTTGCTCTATTAAATAGTACTATTGAGCTCTATCTGTCATAGTTTCCAGGGAAATACATAGGAGGCATTACTTTCAGAGAAACTTAAATACTTATTTAAATCACTTTCTATCACTTTACTCGTTAAACAAAAGGAATACCAAATCCATATATTGTTTAGAATCTCAGAATCACTCATAGGTCTACACACAGATTGTTTAAGAGGCTAGCAGATCTCCTAGCTCAAATTCATTCCATGGGTCAAATGTATTATTTCACACAATTTGTGCATCTATAAACTTCACTGTGCCGCCTTAGAAAACAACGGCAGTTCAAGAAAGTTGAAAACCAAAGCATTTTAACCTCTTCATATGATTCATACGCATATTTTATCTGAAGCTGTGTACCAACTACAGATCTAATCAGCTCACCACTCCTGGCTATTGTAGAGATATTCTAAAATAGTGCCATATGGTTTAAAATGGGATTTTTACTGATGTGAACTGCAGGCGCTAACTCAGTTTATTATATTTATATTTGCATACCTAAATATATAAAATCATCTACTCAGCTCCATCCTAAGATATGACAGCCAAATATGAGGAAAGATCCAGAACTTTTGGTTTCATGAAAGAACTCAACCAAAAAAATTGAACTTATTTTCCCATCTCAAAGCCTGTAATTTCCATGATGCTCTACATGCCTGATATTTTAACTAGTATCTCAGCACTGAAGGTCATTTCCAATAAGTATAAATATCTTATTTTTGTGAGAGAACTGGATGTCCTGCTGTATGTGAAGAGTTATTTTCAAGTAAGAATCTCTGAACGATTCCCGTCTCCAGACAAGTGTGAAGATTAAAGGGGAAAAAAAAGTGAAATAGTGACATATGCATTTCCTCTCTCATGAAGTTAAAAGACTCTCTCTGTAGTCTGAAATGAATGACTAAATTTTTTGAATTAGTATTTCTGTTAACTAACCAGGCTCGTTAATTTTTTCCACTAATTTTCAAATTAGAATTTGGATTCTTCCAGTATGTATTTCTTTGCCCAATGAGCACTGGCTGGCTGCCTTCCTCCACAAAAAGGGCTCTCAAACCTTTTACTCACAGAGTAAGACACAGATGCTCATTATCAGAAAACTCACAACAGTCACTACGATCAGTGTTTGTCATATGTATGACTTTAAACATGGAGGAAAATAATTTTGCTAAACTTTACAGAGTTAATGAAGTTGAGCAAATCTGATTATAACACGTAATCTCACCAGGAAGAATGAATTGGAAATGATCTCCCTGTCCACTGTGTTTCTTCATATTGACACATGAAATTAGCTGTCAAAGAAAAATTTCTTTTGCTTATTACAACCACAACATTTGGTGTACACAGGAGTTGTTGCTGATGGCTGTTTTCAAAGATAGCACCATACTCTTCACTACTGTTCCCCTCATCTTGCAAAGCAACTTGAATTTGGTTCACTATAAAACTGAAAGAATAGCATATGTAGTCTTGCAGTATGAAAACCTGCAATATTATAAAGTTTAGTAATTCATGAACTGAACATGTGCCAGAGATTTAAACTGGCAAATGAATCTGGATTACATTCAACATCACATCCAGATTTTTAGAAATTAGTTGTCTAAGTCATCTGGCTATTAGAAAAATTTATAAAGCTGAATTACAATGATACCTCAGAATTATTGCAGAATTTGTAATAATAGCAAAAGTAAACTGCATTTATACACAGGTCACATATAAAAATGTATATTTACTAAGAACCATACTAA
Organism: Phasianus colchicus; assembly: GCF_987193195.1. NCBI lineage: Eukaryota > Metazoa > Chordata > Aves > Galliformes > Phasianidae > Phasianus > Phasianus colchicus. Next base: position 12,529,079 of record NC_143437.1, on the reverse strand, counting down.
GCTGACGAATTACTTCAAATATAGATAACACAGGACCAAAACTGCACATTGTTGGTATTAAGATTAGATTTTTCACTCAATGAAGGCACTTGTCCTTAAAACACTGCTGAAGACATAGCAAGGAAGTCCCTGTTTTCAAGTAAAAACATCATTCACCATCAGCTATTCTAAATAACTAAGATAATACAAAAACTTAGGGGGCTCCAGAAAAAATTAAGTTCTCTGGTACATCCCAACACCCTTTACTTTTTGCACACAAAATGTGGTGAGCTCCAAGCAAGCAAATACTCTGAAGACCCTGCCAGGGTTTCTGCTTGATTATGCAAAAATACACAGTGAAAAATCAAATGAAGATTGTCTGCCACCAAACAGAATCTTCAAGAGATAGTTTATACGTGCACTTACATTGCAGGAGTGCATTTACACTGTTATCTGAGATTGAGGAACCTCTTTTCCTTTGCACCATCCTCAGCTGAGCTTAACAGACAAAGAACAAGAAGATACAGAGACTGCAACTCAGAGAAGTCCATCAACTTGTAATCTATCCACAAATCTCCTTTCCTTGGTTCTGCATTTACATCTCAAATCACAGTATTGTGATTTCTCCTCATTACATGGCAAAAGGTCTCAAAGCCATTCATGCAAAGCTGCACAGTATCTTTAAAGAGCTTGGGGAACCTTTTTAGTTGGTACGATGATCTGCTGTTGGATCTATTGTAGATTCATAAAAAATATCTGGAAGGTTATTTTGAAGACTAGAATCTCAGAAAGAGAAGAAAGTTTGGGTGAAAGAGTTAACAGATTATAAAAGATCTCAAATTTATATCAAGTAATTCACGATCAGCACCACAAAAAACAGAAAGGAATACATCTACCTCTCCAATTCATAACAATATCCAAACTTCCAGGCCTTCAATTTAGAAGATAACTTCTGCTGATGCAGCAGTTACTGCTACAAAAGGAGCTAGATAAGTGCAGAGGAAATCCACAGACTATTATTTTCTATCTTTTCTCATGGCTACGGCCAGAAAGTTCCACAGTGGCCTAAAACATTCAACAGTCCCATTAAATGGCTAGAAATAGTAGAGTGTCAGATTATGTGACACAGATGTCAGTGAAAGAACTTGCTTCAGGAGACGTCGAGGAGGTCCGGTCATGTTCCTAATGAACAGGACTAATATTGAAGTAATGTGTCACAGTATTGCTTCACAAAGAAAGATTGGGGAGGGCAACTGCTACAACAGAATGTATACGTCCCTTAAGTTCACCATAGCTGAGCGTTCCAGGTTCCAGCTGGGATAAAGCTGTAGCAGGAGGCAGTATAGGTCAATTCCAAGTTCTTCAAAAAGTTACAGTTGTTCAGATAAAACATTTGTTTCCCTCCATATCCAGTATGTGAACACTGGCGCTGAGTGATCATTAAACTGTTAGTGTGAAAAGGGATGGCAAAAAATAAAGAATACAATGATAAATGCTTCAAGCCATTACTTCTGGCAATGATGTAAGGACCCAAGGGCACAAGAACCTGAAGAAAGTCAGATATCCAGTAGGCAAGAAGTGAAGATGTTCAGTGTTATCCATACTTTCAGCACTGAGAGGCCAAAAACAAGTAATAGGACACACAATCAGAGATGACTGCATTAGCAAAAAAAGTGTGAACTTAGTTCATCTGGGAAGCCTCCACACTATTTTTAAAGAACAAGAACTTTCAACCAAACATTTTAAAACAACATTCAATAGAAAACTGATTTTTCCAGGCAACTGGTTTTCAAAACAAACAAACAAACAAACAAACAAAACCCACCAAAATCCTTTGGAAATCTTTCCAGAAAGTATGCTTTAAATCAGTTACTAGTCACAGTGCAAAATTGTTCTACAGCTCTTGCAGGCTCAGCCATTTTTTCCATTCAGACTGGCTAGAAAGCACACATGCAGTCTTATCTGGAGATGACTGGCCAGCTGTGTCATAAAAAAGAAACAAAGCCCAGTTGTGAGGCTGACTCCTGATCAGTACTTGGAGAGCTCACAATGCTAAAAGCCAAAAGCACCATCAGGTTATGGTGTATGGTTTTGAGTCCAATTCCAGTTTCCTTTCTCATTTTGCTTTTAAGGAATTACTTAATTCCTTAAGGTAGTTTGTTGGTTGAGTACGTTTCCACCTCTTGAGCACACTGGTTTCTATAGGTGAGCTGGTATCCAGCTGGTCAGAGTGAGTCTGCCTTGCAACAAAGGCTCCTGATATCTCCACAATGGTAGCATTGGATTCATAGCAACCAGCTGCTAGTTACAATGTGTTAGCTTCCAATACAGCAAGAAACACACTCAGATAAAAGGAGGACCTCTCTTCTTTAGTATGTACCCCTTTATATAATTATGATTCTAATTCTTAAAGTGGATGCAGAATAAGCCTTGAGTCCTTGACTGATGAAATAAATAAAGCTGGAGTTCCTTACCTCCATAGAAAAATAGAAAAGCAACATGTTTCCATGCAAGCTGATGTCTGATGATTTTGGTACGGTACTCACAAGCAAGTGGTATCTTATACTTTTATTTTTATACCATTATTTTTTTCCACGGCAAGCGCTCAACATTAACTGTACCAAAACACTTACTGTATTAAAGAAAAAAGATTATATATACATTTCTTTAACTTACACTACATTGTGTTCTATTTCAACCCCAGTTTTCCATCTATAACTTAGCCCTAGCTGTAGCAGAATAAAATTCCAGCTTTTATGACAGAAGACTTTTTTGATCAATAGAAGTCAGCAGCAAAAGCATTTGTGGTTTTTCTCTGGAAAGCATTTGTGGCCACAGACTCAAAGGAGGAAGAAAGGGAGGGGGATTAACTCTTCAATGAAGGTCAAAAGCATAATTTAAAAGTGAACCAAGAGGAGCAGCTGTGTCTGTCAGCACAATCAAGATTACCAGCTGGAGAATTTACCAGCAGTATGAAAACAATGTGCACCAGATGTCAAATGTTGCAACTGTGAGTAGGAAAACATCTCTGGGCATGGTACTGTCATGCTAGTACTCATTACCAGATAGATTTTACATTTAGCATTTATTAATTAATAAGAATGACACTACCAAGAAGAAATAATAACAATTCCTTAGAAACAGCTTTTGAATCTCCCAGTGTAAGCCAGAAGCAGGTATGCACACTGTGATAACCTAATACTGTGCATTCTAGAAATTCTCCTTCTTTCACTGTGAACACAATATAACAACTTTTGAATTTACTATTGAATACTAGAACATCCACAGCTCAGCTTGCATTAGTTTTACTTAGTTCAGTCTGGCCTTTTAGTTTGAGTTTGGATTCTTTTCCAATAAAATGTAAAACCAATATTAAGAGAATAAGTGAGAACACACTGTATTCAACTAGAAATAACTTGACATACATAATGAAAGAGAGTACTTCACTAACACCTCTACCAACATTTCCTTTACCAACTTTTTACCTTAATTCTCCTTCTGGGGCATTCTTATATTAAAAAAAAAAAAAAAGAAAAAAGAAATTACCTTTCACTCCTCAAGTCAGACATCTGTTCCTAATGCTCCAGCCAGCAGTTACACCATTTCTGGTGTGTAAAATTATAATGTCAATTTTGCACTTTTGTACGTTTTTTACTATTACTGTAATTATTATTTCACTCACATTCTCCATTACAGTTATATCTCAAATGAAACACAGTACCCCCTAGCCCCCAAAAAGCCAAACAAAAACAGAGAAAGATTTGAGTTTTAGCGTTCTCTCCCCCTTTACTGCCAATGGCTAAACTTTCCTCCCTAGCAGTGACACAAGTAGTACCTATATCTGGAGACAGCCAACAAAACCCAGACCCTCAAATTCTTCTCTCTTACAGGCTTTAAAATTAACCTTTCTTTAAATTCTTACTTCAGAATGCTGGATGCCTTTCTTACTCTTATCTGCTTATCAAAATCTTGGCAGTCATCTCCTATTTTAATGTAAGTATTCCAGAAAATACACAAACTCTGCCTTTACTTTAACATTATCAATGAGCCATCTTTTACACTGGCACTTTTTCCACTTTTTTGTCACTTCCTTTAACTGGTTCTGATTGTCCACTCTCATCCTTAAATAGCTATTGCTGTACATTATAGATGACTATGGAAATGATTCTTTCTCCATTTGCAGCTTCCCCCATGATGATTCTCATTGTCCAAACACCTCTCTTACATATTCTAGTTGCTACATGGTAGTATGTGTCTTTTTCTCCATTCAGTGCTGTATTCCAAAGATGTGGCTCCCATTCTCCTTGGTTAATCTGTAGTGTTTGATGTTTATGATTTTTCCAGTTTCAGCAGCTAAACTCAGTTTCAATTCTCATTCCAAAAAAAAAAAAAAAAGGGGGGGAGGGGGGGAATTGTTACAGGAACTAGCTCAAAGCCTCTTTTTAGTATCCTCTCCCTATTTTCTTAGTGGTTCAATTCCCGTATTTGGAGGATGACATGCCCACAAGAAAATGCTGTACAATCCAATAAGTGTAACCGAATCAGACAGATAAAATCATTCAAATATAAACTGACATAATACATACACCATTGTCAATCACTGTAATTAAAAAAAGGAATAAAAATGCTCCAGCCACAGATACACTCAATTTCTTCTGCACCCATTACTTTTTCCTTCTCTTCAAGATAATTTTTTAAAATACATTTCCTATATAGAATCTCCTTAACATCTGCATCATTCTTACCGTATTACAGCCTATTCTTCAAGTCTTACCTTAGCTTTGCCATCCTGTGCAGACATGTATCCTACACACATGCTCTCTGTTGTATGGCTCCACAGAAATTCCACTACAATGAAAAATGCAAGGTGTCACAAAAAAGCTTACAAGCTGTAATTTAACAAGACAGAATCTTCCGAAACAAGACCAAATCTGATCTCTCTGACCTCCAGCACCAGCTGTATATAGCATCAACTGCATACTCACTGCTCATTTAGAATACAATGTTGAAGACCAACAGTTCTGTGTTTGTAGTGACAAAGATTTAGAAAACTAAACACTGCCAACATGTACTGTGAATGCATGTTAATCCAGAAATTATTTTTCTGATCTTTGAAAGTGGCCTCATTTACCAGTCTTTTAAACAGCCCCTTATAGCAATCTTTAATTCTCTGATATATACATGCACACATACCCTAAAAAATTCCAATGAAAAGCACATTATTCATATGTTCAGGTCTCATCTACTGGAGCTTTATAAAGAAGTCTTACAAAAATTAAGTAAGATGCTTTGAAAAGCTATTTTCACATATTTTATTATAGATAAGACTTCTGCAACCTAAAAAGTGTGCTTAGATGTTGTTCAAAATGTAATTCCTTAATATTCCTCACGTTCCTTTAATATGATTGATGAAGGTCATAGCATGCTGAGTACACTTATCTTTTGAGACATTTTTCCTTGCATAGCAATTAACCATTAGTAGAACATTAAATTTCTGACAATGCCAGTAGACTTGCAGATTCTGACAGATCTGTAAATATCATGACAAAAGAAAAGTGAACTTCATTTAGGTATGCAGTTTGCTTCCCTGTAATAGATTCACAACTGATATTGCCAAAGTTTATGCAAAAATTTTCAGTGACATATATTCAGTGCAATGTAACTGCGTTTAATGAGGCCAACTCTTCCCTAACACCCTGAAGATTCAACTGTCAATGAAAGTATTTATTTTTTGCAGACAAAATTAAATTCATCTTTTAATTTTGAGAAGCTAAGCAACATTTCAGGCCAACTGCCCTCAAAGTATGTCTTTGGTAACTCTAGACACATTCTTCAACATTTTTAAGATTTGTTTTCCTCCTACATTGTTCACCAAAGGTACCATGCACTAGCCTGCAACATGACTAGCTATTTATTAAAAGCAATTGAATTACAGTAAGATCCTACATTACATACATTTCAAACATTTTCGATTATTTAATAAATTTCTTTCTTGAAATTTATTTCAATAGTTTAAAAAATAGAAAAAAAAAATCCTGCAATGGGGACAAATGATTTCATTACTTTGTGCACCAAGTTCTTAAGTATTACACAACTTATCTGCAATTAAAACAACTTATCTGCAATTAAAACAACATAAGTAGTACATATATTTAATTATACATTAAAAGGCAGAAGTTTCTACACACCAAAAAAATACCTATATAAGCTGTACTATAGGATTCTTATTTCAGTGGAAAGAAAATGAAAAAAAAAAAATCAACAGTCTTAATTTACAATGTATGGTGATATTCTTTATAAAATTTGAGGGAAAATATTCTGTCTTCCTTACTAGGAACATGTTTTCTTACATCAAAGTCAAACATTAAATAGAAAATATTACTTTCACTTCCAAGCGTAAGAAATTAAAGGCTGCTTTTATTTGTTCTTGTTTAATTAGGCTTGTATTGTCATTTTCTAAACTCCTTTTTAGATGTAGAATTTATGTGGTGGGATTCTTTCCACTGGATTAATAACAACATAATCATGTCATTCTTAAATTTGAAAACTGTAAATCAAACTTGCAACATTCTCTGCATGTTTAGCAACCCCATGTCCTGATTCAAGAGTCAGCATGAGACCATCTTGGCTTTCCAATAATTGAAAGACAATAGCAGTACTACTTAACAGCCTACTTTTTCAAAAAGACAAGCTGTTTAAGTAATAACTACAAAAAATGTAACATACAAAATCTATTTCCTAATTCTTTTCCCATTCAAGATTTCAAAAGTCCCTTTGTTGTTCACCACCACTATCCCAGCAGTATTAAGTGAAAAGTAAAGATTCGCAAATCTCTGGGTTTTTGCAGAAGCAAAACAAATGGACCTGAAACTCTTATGGAAGTTGTGTTTATTAAACACAGAAAGTGCAAATCAAAGTTGATTGCTGGACTGAGAATCATGAACGCTACTTGCTGAATTGAGCAAGATTACATACAGAGTAAATGACTGCGATGTAGAGTTTCAGTGGCATAAAAGTAGTAATGCATTAAAACAGAGGTGTCTTTCTAAAGAGTATCCTATCAATTAAAAAGAAATTACGCAGTTCAAGAATTACCCGATGAGATGCTAAGACAAGCCTAAGACAAACCTTAATACACAAAGTCAAGTTAGGTGATCAAATTTGTCGTATCAGATCCTAAAAGATACGACAGAAGCATTACAGCTTTGAGGTAGCTGACAGCTATTCAGGAAGCACTTGAAACAAGAGAAGAAGATAAAACTAAAGGAAAAACCTTTCATCCTGGTAGTGTACATAATTAAATGTGTATTACCCAGGCTCATATGACCCAATACATAAACACACAGTACGGCTGGACATATATGCCTACATTTAGGGAGCACCAAAGGAAAGCACATGGTATGAGCGGCGTGCCAAAATAATTCATGGACTTTACTGCTTCTGGATTATATTTCCACCCACCTCTGCCAGTAGTCTAACAGAGGTCAGTTTCCTAGCTATTGCTCTACTAAGGAAAACTACCTGTTTCCTACAGTACACTTGTTCCACTGTGAAACGGTGAGATGATAAGTATCATTTTTTTCAGGGACATATAGGGCTGAAAGGCTCAGAGCTTTTTTAACCAGTCAGCTACTGATGGAGGCAAAGCAGTTTTCTGCTCATCAGAATGTAAAGAAGTAGTCTTTATGTGTGTGGGCAAACAGTAACTGCAGCTTATCTGAAGAGATTTTCCTAGGCATAACAGAAAGAATTTCTAGCTATAAACTATTTTCCTTCTGAATTTTAAATCTATTCTCTGCATATTCATATTCCATCTTGAAAAAAGGAAGAAAAAATAAAATTTTAGATCATGTGGTTGACACGTAAGCCACTGAGAAGCAATAAATGAGCATATGCATTATCCCTAGCTGAAAATAAGATTGTTTGCAAAACATATCCTGCCACCTCAAGCAACCATTATTTCTATGCCATGGTCTTAGATGGATTCAATTATATTAACAGGTCAGACAGAGTGCTCTTCTCCACAATTTTTGAAGACAAACAAGGCATGTATTATTATTTCACTTTCTATGGTTTTATAATCTCAAACAATTTGTATGCATTTTTATTCCTGTGGCTTTTAAACAACGGCAAACATTCAATGACAGTTTTCTGGTTAATGTTTTACCTTGATTTAGCACCAAACCTCAAGCAACAATGAGTAAGGAAATATTACCTAGTAAAGTTGGCTTCTCCTGTGATAATTCAGGTTCTGCTGAACACCTGCAAGACCGAAGAACTATCACACCTCCAAGTACACCATCTTCATTGGCAAGGAAAGGTGAACCTGGACAAAATTGTCATCAATAATTATTTGCAGTAGGATTAGTTTCTTTAATTAGTTAATTATTTAATCAGTTTATTTAATCTCAGCACTAATGATTGAAAAGACTGTCAAGGCCAACCACTGCTTTAACAAAAGCAATTTTATTTTTTTTAATGAGTAACTTTCTATGTAGGTTTAATGGTTCACAAAAACTTAGTCTTACATAAATGGCAAAGATCCTATGGCAGCCTTAAAGTGAAAGCCTGAATATTCTTTATTTAATTCAAAACAGAATAGAAAACACCAGACTGACGCAAGAAAAAATATCTGAAACTTAAGTAGCAATTAGCTTTGCTCGCCACTTTCTGAGCAGCTTTACACTCTTTCTTATCTGTATATGGAAATAATGCAGAACTTTGAATTACAGAAAAATTATATGCCATGAACTTTTTCTGTTGCTGCTACATTTTTCTGCAGGCAATGCAAATCCGAACATCCCAAACTTGAAATCTTGAGTTCAGTCTGGATTCTAGAGCAAGTCACAAATTCTCAGCACATTAAATTCATGTCAGATCAAATACCTCTCACACAAGAGGAAAGTGCAAAAGATAGCCAGGCTGTGCCATGAGACACTCCAACCTCAGGCTGCTCTGTAAGACTCAGTGAGTTCACTGAAGCCCCCTTTCCAAACCTGACATCAGTGAAACTGTGTCAATAGTCTTTTTCTGGAAAATCAATCTAATGTAGATCACAATTTTTCACCATAGCACAGGCAGTTCAAATACAAATAATTTATCTTTTCATATACAATTCAGAACAGTCGGAGGCTGAAACTTAAGTTCAACTGTTGGGCTATAGAAATCTTCCATTAATTCTAAAGAATATCTCCCAAACTTGCTCCATTTCTCTAGTTTCAGAAGCATCTATCCTCTTCAGATTTCAATTCTCAGTAACATTATTCATTTATAATCTTTAGAAATGTATTTCTGACAGAAATTGTAGTCTTTTAGAGTGCCACTGAAATCAAGGATACTGCATGTGAACCTTCAAGACCCCCATGCCTAGCAGACAAAGGCACAAACAAAGCTTCATGACTTTAAAGATACATCATGGAAGCTGGCTACACATCAATAACCAGAAGTTGTTTTCCAAGACTCCAAATATTGAGAGAACCAATATATATGGTTCATACATCATTGTATTTTCACTGCCTTTTTTGGCATCATTCCAGACTTAAATTACAATACCTGAAATCAGATACTAACACTTAGGAATTCTGCTTTATTACATTTTTTAAACGGAATGTGAAAAAACACAGTTCTTCAAAGTAAATGACTCATGGCACAATGTATCAGTGATCAAAAAGGGAAAAAAAGCTACACTGAATAAATAAAAATTGGAAGTTATTACATTTGTGTGCAAACCCATTTGTTCTTGGACCGAGGAAGTTATAATAACAAGAAATGGATTGTCAAGCAGAAAAAAAAATCATGTCTCAACTTCTATTTCTTTTTGTACTGTAATTAATATAAAGATGGCCACGTGTGAAAAAAATCAAGCAAATTTGGGTTACTTTTATAATTTATTCATTTTTTCCCAATTTAAAGCACTCTGTAGAGAGATATAATCCAACTGCTACAGACAATCTTTCTTACTGCTTTATAAATATTAGCAGAAAAGTCTACTTTTTCAAGTGGCTTTTCTGTTGTTAATTTAAGACATAAGATATAAAAATATTCTATCAGAAGCTGGAAAAGTTTTAAAGTTAGCTGAATCAAGTCTAAGTATTCTTTTTCTGGTTAGTAATATGAAATGAGATTCCCATAGTTTTAAATAGGAAAACAATGGCATGATTTATGCATGATTTAAAATGTGTTGAGCTGCAAAATTAACCAAGCACTTGCACTGCAGCCGAAATAGATCCTGGTCACATATTTCCAAAAAGCAAGTTTGTATTGCAATCAGAGCAAAGATGATGGGATGCATTATCTCTCTCATAAGGTGGAAGCAAACTGCATGGCTGCTCCCTCACCTGTTCCAAGTGCTTTCACCAGCAATTTCAGCTGAACCATCTCAGTGCAAAACAACAGCAACATGTAAGGTGCCTCCAGCTCCTGCACTCGCTAAGTTGTGGCCCATCAACCTCTAAATACTGACAGTAAAAAACAGTTGCCTACAATAATAGCATTACGGCGTTCTACACAACAGTAAATTCAGAGAGACTGCTTCTCCTCCCTTAAAATAAGATCTAAGCCAAACCAAATACATGCTGAGTTGTACATTCTTTAAAATAGAATGTATTTTATTTTCCAATTAAAGCAATTTTTTAAAAAAGAGGGATTCAAATATATTAATGAAAGATGTACATCCATTAGTAAGCTTCTGAAAATAATGGTAGAAATATAGTATTATACTTCACTTCTAAATACAATTAATGCAGTGTACACAGGAAATAATTTGAGTATTCTCAAAACATTGTGAATTCAAACATTATGAACATATGTCATTAATTCACTTCCAAAAATGATTTTATTATGGCCAAGCCTTCAAGAAAAAGGAAGAATATGGCAGACTTTTGTAAAATAATAATAATATTAATTATGTTAATAATGGCATTTTTCATATATATACACATATACACATATAACATTAAATCAGTTTTTAAATTGAAAAGTAAAAGATGAAACTGAGCAACTTTCACGTATGTGAAAGCCATCATGGTTTTGCATTAGAAGGGAAAAAGTGATCTGACTTCCATGTTTCTACATCAGTTTTTCTCTCTCGGTACTCTTAAGAATGATAGATCTTGCTAAACAATTAAAAAAATCAGTGAAAACAAAATATGCCTACTACTCAAAAATATTTTTAATGATTGATCTCATAGCTTGCTAATCACAAAGCTACAAAAACATGGGCAGCATCAGTTCAAGTGATATTCACTGCTCCTTGTTCATTTATACTGGTGTAACACTGAAGAATTTGGCAAGAAAAATCCAAAGCAAAACTTGTAGTAGGGCATTAGAAAATAATGCAAGCTCTGACTGGTCACACCTGAGAGAAGGGGTAGTAAAAACCAACCGAATAAAAAATGTATTTTAATTCTCACCTCCTTGAATCACAAAATTATGTTTTACAGAACATATTTGTCTCCTTCGAAGCTCAACTTTTCTGTTATTACTGACACATGGAAAGCATTATCAAGTTTTAAGTTATATATTTTGTATGTTATTAATCTGCAATAACAGTCTCTTGAAAACAAGCAAATATCTTCACAGCTGCTCCACATTCACTGATTCCATCACGTTCTGGAAGAGCAACCAGAGCTGATCACCAAGACCCAGGTTCAGTCTCAGAATTGGCTGAAGCAATGCAAAGAAATTTTACAAATAAGCACCTTCCAAGCTGAACAGCACTTAGTCCAAACCATATATACATTTTTTTTAGGATATGATCAATATGTGCTAATCATTTCTGACCCTGTGCTACTAGACAGATGCAGTCTAGCACAGATCTGATATGTAAAAGTAAAAAAAAGTGTTTTCTTCACAGTTACCCAGTTGAAGGACTAACCAGTTGTTCATCAGATGTCTGCTATTCATAGTCTTCAATAGCAGAGAAACCATGACCAGCTTCCCTGTTTACATTAGCATTCAAAGTCTTCAGAACCTTACTCTGAACACTGAATGTGGAGTGGTGGAATCAATTAAGTTGCTGTAGCATCCTCCAACTAAACAGTTCTGTATCTTCTTGTGCATCTTTCACAACATGAGTGAAATTCAGATTTTCCTAGGTCCATATTTCACCTACATCACTGCACCTTATCAGCTTTTGTACAAAAAATCTTTAAAATGAAGCTGTTCACTTCTGCGCTCCCACTGTGTATCACGCTATGTATCAAGCTAACAACTTAAATAAATGTTACAGGAATACATGAGCACTAAATTAAGCCAGCTTTTAATTTAATGCATTGTCATTTGTTAAATGTTCAAGCACAAGTTGTCTGAAACCAGAGATTTTATATTTTATGATAATAAGAATTTAAAACCTCAGTTTTAAATTTTTGAAGAAGCTGCAAGGGAAAGCATCTGTACTTTTAAATTTAAAAACAAGATTTTAAGAAGTTAAATAAATGAGGATACTGCTATCCAAAAAAAGCCCAGTGCTCTTAATAAGGAGAAGCACAGGCAGGACCTAGACAAACCTGAGTGTAACACAAACATGCAGTGGTAGTTTTTTAGAGGGTTTTATTGCATAGATAATGCAATGCTCTGCTCAGTGCTGTCTGCCATCGCGCACACACTTGTGAAATCTTAACCTTGCAGTGGATGAAATATGTTACATGAAACTTCAGGATCATTTCATTCTTTTCTCAAATCTCTTTCTCTGTATCACAGAAGGCATATTAATGCTTCCATAGCATGCTTCCTCTGCTTTCAGGAGGATACTACAAAGCTTAGAGTGATGCAGCATCTCAGTATAAAGCAATAACAACACTGTAACAACAGTTGCCGGCACTCTAGCAACAGTTTAAGCACAAAGATTTTTCAGCCTGTCAGCTAAGCTCACAATTGGGAAATCTATGCTCTATGATTCTTAACTGTCCAAGCTCCTTCTCCCAAGGGAGGTGTTTGGCACAAGACCTCTAAAAGGGAAAGTTTCAGTGTCATCATGGTGTCATAACCTTCCTGTAGGCACTGTTCATCGGAGAACTGAAGTACTGCTTATAAGTACAAGAATAGATAGGACTTTTCTGCTAAAGGAAGAATAAATATCAGGGTCCACCCATGTATATTAGCTCATTACTTTCCAAAACCTTATAAGAAACTTTAAAGCAGAATTCAAAACACTGCCATTGCTAAAAGCCTAGATTTCCCGCCAGTGAGATGACACAAACATTTACTCTAAGTCTACATTCCACAAACTTGGCCATATTTGAAAGGAATGATGAGTAACAAAATCCTCTGTTCTTCTGTATGGAAGATATTTCTGTTTACAGAGCACCATTCTTCAACGGCTTTAGCATTCTCCTACAGAAAACATCAAGCCCGCTCAACTTAGAAGCAGTTGAAATTTAATTTCTCCCACCTCTGTTCTAACCATCAATTGAGCATCATTCACAGCAGGTTGGCATTGAGAAAGGATGAGACAAGCACATCTGCCATTAATTTGTTCATCACCTGCTGTTTAAACAGCACTCACTGTTTAAGCCAGGCATTCCCTAGCTGGAAGGATTCCCAGGACTCTGTGGAGATTTGAAGAGTTCTGTAAACAGGAAGCACCAATCTGATGGCAACTGCCAAAATCAGCTGTTCCTCCCTCCAATACAAGTAACACACATTCTAACTTCTGACAAAACATTCCAGCTCTGCTTTGTTAGAGCTATTAATTTTTTTTGGCCTTGGTCCATCATAATTCTGGATAAATCTTGATGTTGCCACAAAATAGGGCTTTAGAAAAGTCTATCAAGGAAAGAATCCATGCCATTAGCAAGCAGGCTAGTAAATTGTTTCACCTCATTTTATTGTTTAGAAATAGTAATTCTGAATCATGCCACACATCTTGAGGTAAGAAATAATACATCAACATCTATGGAAATTGACAGAAAGAAAAAAAAAACAACTAACAAACTATTTTCTACCTAATGTTTGATGTGCTGTGCATTTTTTCAGCTCTTGCATTATATTAGCATGATGTGACTTTGCATTACATTTTCAAAATTGCAAAGTCCCTCAAAATTGCCCAATTTGCTACAAAACACAGGATTCAAGCATTTTACATATACAAGAAGGTGGCTGAATCCCTTTTTTTCACTTCAGTGCTGCCCTGAAGAAAAAGGTAATACACATCCCTACTGATGGATAACAAAAACCTGCAATGATAAGTTTTGAAAATAGAAATAAGATCCATAGCTAATTAGCATAAGAAATTACGAAGAGGAATTATAAAACACTTTTCCCCAAGCTTGCCTACCACGTAAAGCATGAATTTGATCCTGCCTCTCCCACTTGTCATTTCCCACAACTTTTTGTTTTGTTGTTTTAAGTCTGTTTTCCCAAGGCAATATGATATTGCACTGTTAGCCCAGTATCTCTGTCTGTCCAGCTCCTCTTTCTCTGCAATTGATAGTTTCAGGTATAACAAAACGCTAAGCAACATTCAATATGTTCTTAAGTCCAATACAAATATTTTCATCAAAGAAAATAATTCATATATCACATGCCAGTTTGCATTTAAAACGAAAACATGTGCTAAGCAAACTGATGCAAAATATATTCTAAATACATTCAAAGGGGAAAAAAGAAAGATTCAAAGTGACTTGAAAAAAGAACCTCAACTAAACAGTTCCTGAACTTCTTCATCTTTTATCAGCCAGTTTCTATGGAGTGCTATTAAGAAGTATTTTATTATTAGCTGTTGTTAGTGCTCACACGTCTGTGTTTGTTAAAATGAAAGGAAATTAGGATATTCTAAATGCATGTTTCCTTTTGGTTTGCTACAACAGCACAGCAAGTTTAGAGAGTATGAAGACCAAAACCCTGGTTCTCCTGAAGGCAGGTCACTTGCATATAGCACCTTCAGAGTCCTGTCACTAATTGGCGACACTATCAGGTCTCATTTCTGAAGACCTCTTAGTCATAAATTCCTGATATTCTGTGTTGATATATTCCTGATTTCCTGCACTGGAATAAATGATCAAATTAAAAAGTTAGTTTTGTTCTACTTCAATTATAATATATTTGGAAAAAATACTAAAATTCTGCATTTTCATAGCACCTAAAAATGACTGCAGTACAGCAGCAGACTGTGAAGCGCAGCCTTCTAGTGTGAAGATAGCTCTTTCTCTAATAGTCAAACATAATGCTGTCAGAATGAAAATTATGAAGTCAATTTCATAATGTAAATCATAAACCAGAACCGGTGTCTGTTCAATTAGAACCTGCAGGGGTTTTGAGGTCTGCTATATTTAAAAGGGTTAATGTGATGAACAATTTTTATTAATGCTGTTGAACCACCTCTGAAGTATGCAATTGCACACCACAGCCAGTGATTCAGACAGGAAATTCTTTTTTCAAACCTCTCCAGTTATTCCTTGACTCATATATCAACTGAAAAATTTCCAAGGGCTTCCCTTTAGGTTTCCTAAAATATTTCTCTGTACTTTGATTTAACATTGTTTAGATGTAACACAGTTCTAAATCTGAAGCCAACCACATAAGGTTTCAAGAGAAATCACAAAAATAAGCATGCCACCTTTATTTAATAGAGTTAATTGCATTTTGAGCAACGCTGTGAAATGCTTAGGCAATTAGTACCAGATACTCACCAATAAACTTGTTTTGCATAGTCTCTAGGAGAGCTTGGTGGGCATCTTCTGTTTGCAAAGCACAAGAACATTCTCTGGCCAGTATGGTTCGGACAAGGTGCTCTCCACAACCTAGGGAAATATAAAGTTTAGGAATAGTCAAAATATAGGTTGTACTATGAAAATACTCTGTTGTTATTACACAACATCACAAGCAAAAAAAAATAAAAGGTGGATATGACAGGTATCTGCAAGTTTTTTTTATTTTTTAAGAGAGCGATACTGAGTCACCAGAAAGTTCAGTTACACCAGCAGTTTCCCCTGCAGCTTTCCTGAAATTTCTACTGCACAAAGACACAAACCAAAAAAGGTTAAATTCACAGAGAAGAAACAGTAAAACTGCCTCTAGCTTGTCATCTTGATCTGGATCCTGCAATTCTCTGTCAATCCATTTACTAGTCATTCTCACAGGCATGATCCTTGGGTGCAGTTTATTGTACGCAATAAACATTTTTAAAGGATTAATTTTATAAAAATGACATCTTTAAATCAAGAACATCTTTAGTGAATGTGTCACAAGTCACAATGTCACAATAACTCCTTTGCATGATCCAGTCTGTCTGATTCAGTCTCCTGTCAGCAAAGGAATAAGTGAACTTATATACAGCTGTGTTATTTTGTCAGCGTGTCTCCTCATTTGACTATTAGTAAAAATTCATATCATTTCAAAGGCTTATCTTAAAAGAACTGAAAAATGAAACTTGCCCATGAGGAAAACTACTCAGCCATTAGTGCTACTATGTAGGAGCACTTTCACATCTGCTGTTTTTCTGCCATGCTATTTTTTTTTTCCACTCCAGCAACATTCTTTGGAACAGAGAGCTGCAGTCAATGCTCAATTGGTACAGTAAGTGTTTACTGGATAAAAGTATTCCTGGATGTGAAAACACATTAGTGATACCTTCAAGATACAGACAGAAGTCATTCTACTGCTGTGCTTCCCACTCACGTTTCCTCAGTAGTAAGAAAGTAGATGAAGCAGCTAGTGCCAAGTGCCAGTTAAAATCAAACACACAATCCCGTGAAGAAAAAAACTAACTGCTGTGATGTGACAATGATTTTAATAAACTATAATGACGTGACTGCAGTTTGATCAGATGTGCAAGATTAAAGTGTATTAGGACCGAAAGACAGTTAGGTAGCAGAACATGTGAAGCAGAACACGCAGAAGTCAAATACAGTCAATTCCCAATTATCCCTACATGTTTCTAGCCAATTTCTCAGTAACCACAAGGATACAAGCACAATGCTGTCTCCATAAAAAAAAAAAAAAAAAAAAATCAGCTCTAATCCAGTTGGTCTTATTAGCTCAGGTGTAGAGCTACACAGATGCACCTACACAGTTTCCAGAGACAATCTATGGCTGGAAGTCACCTTATTTCTTTCACGTAGCACAGAATAAGAGATGGTGAGGCACTGGACCGAGGCTGGCTCCAGACAAAAGCAGCTCAGTCTCCACGGGTACCTTTCACTTTACTGGAAGCATGAACAAGCCCTGAACAGAGGAAACTGAGCGAGTCTGGATGAAGCCAGCCTATATCTGGCACAAAGAAAGAACAAATAAATCCAATCCAAGCTGCTTATTCTGCAGCCAGCTGCGTGCTTCATCTCTGTGCTTCCCAATGTTCTGAGTGTGGAGTACTGATGGTTTTGGACACACCACTGCACAAACACTCATAGACAGGTTTAGCATTGACTCTTGGAGCTCCCATCGACTTCTTGTTCTTGTCACTGCTTCTATGACCCAGTTAACACAGTAATCTTCTCTAGGAATCTTTCTGGTTACTTGGCACTTAATTATATCCTTCCCCTAAAGGGCAGAAGGAGTTCCTCAAAGCTGCTAATATATCAAGAAAAAAAATGACAAAAAGATTCCTTCACCCCCCCAACATTTCCAAGATCAAAAAAAAAAAAGAACAAAGGCCCTTCTGGAGCTTTATGAATGTATTAGAAGTCAGTAAAGAAGCACGGAGATCAGACTGCAGAAAAATTTTGGCTACATGTCCCAAAATCTTGTATCTTCCATCATCAAATTCCCACCTTAGACTTCAATTATGCACTCCTACAAATGTGCAGTGTCTCCTGGTCAACAGAATTAAGTTACATCAAACTGTTTGAAGTGGGGTACTCTGGCATTGAGTCTACATAAAATTGCCACTACAGAAAGACCAAAAATTCTTTGTATAGCAAACAGATTAAGTATAAGGCAGTTATAAATTTAGAGGAAAATGAAAGAGCTAAAATACTATAGCAATTACATAGCAAAGGCAGACAATTCTTGAGAGCACAAGAGGAAAACATTTTCACAGAGACTGCCAAACTCTCTTGTTATTGAGAAAAATGTCCTAGTTAGGATATTATCTTCAAGAGGATCACACAATAGTGCCTTCAACACCACTTAATGAAGGGTCTGTCAGTTCATTGCCCCTGGTAAACTTTTGTCCGCAATACAACTGAGAGTATCTCATATTTATTCAAGGCAAGTTAATGCATCAAGAACATGCAAAAGCTGTTCGATGCATTTTGCTCATAGATGACAACACAGCTTTTTTTTTTTTTTAAACGAATAAAACATATCATTATGAAGTTTAGCTGTAAAGAAAGAAGCTAAATGAGGATATATTCCAGTAAAAAGCTAACAAGTTGACCTTTTCTCAAGCAACATTTGTTAACACCTTTACAAATAAGATTTACACCCAATGTGAGGTAAGAAGCATAGGGCTTGGAGTTGAATCAATCAAATGAGAAACAAAAATAAGAGCAAGCTTATGCATCTCTAAGTAGTAATAAAAACAGATGTTACTATTTCAGAATTTAACTAATTCCTAAATGGACATCAAAAAGACAATGGGCAGTTTTCGCATGATGTATTATCTTATTTTACCCCAAGAGAATGACTTTATTGAAGAGTTCCCAAAACATCAAGTGTGCTACAAAAAAAAAATTAAAGAGATGGAAAACGTAATATGGGCTAAGAACAGCTGCAGCCCACTGATGTGATCCAGGATGAACCACAAGGAAAGCAGCCTTGCAATTCTACTAACACATCACACATCTCTACATCCCCACAGACAAAGTGATTCTTTTTTTTTTTGTATTTATGTCAACCTACAAGGCAGTAAACTTACAGACTGCTGCTGGCAATGCAAGTAAAAATCTTTCAGCACATCACATGTCATCAATTTGCAGGGACAGATAACTAATGAAAACAATATCCCCAACTCCAATTTTTGAAAAGAAAAATTTCTTCCTTCAGTTTTTCAAGTAGGAACATCTATTTTTGAACAAAAGAAGTAAATAAATAGTGTTTCACAAGGTTAGGAAAAATAATTATCATAATTATCATGATAGAATTGCACTTCCTCTTATCTCAAGTTAGAACTAAATGCCTCAGTGTGAACTGTCAGCAGACCAGGATGTCTCTGTTGTCTAAAACTGGGAAAATATTGCAGATTACACTATGGCTAAACACAAAATGAATGCATAAGGAATTACAGCAGTCTAAACCTGATTTATAACATACAATACAAATTGTGGGTTCACATTTATAACTTCATTCACTTGTAACCTAACCAGCACCAGTATGAGCCAACTTGAGAAAGGCTTATATTAACTTGAACCAAGACAGCAACAGACAGAGCTACTTCAATACATTCCCAAATCATGCACGTATGCTAGTGGAAATGCAAGTCTGCTTCATTTGCTTAAATATCTCACATTATGCAACCTTTAATTATGTGTCTTACTACACTCCAGAGTTTTTCACAAAATTACACAGAAATCAAACCAACAGGGATTCTCTAAAAACTTTCAATTCTGCATTGAAGTTCAACTACGCTTGTTTTAGTAACTTTCCTGTAAACAGAGGCTAAATAATTTTATTATCCCTTCCCAGTCAGGATGATGACTTCTTTGGTAACCTAAGGCTCATTGTATCTTAGAGGCAAACAATTTGTAGGACAGACTAAAGTTTCTGTACGACTTCACACAGGAGTGAGTCAAATGGAGATGACTATCTTGAAAAATGTACTGAGTTACCGTAGAAACTCTGTTTCATGTAGTAATCAAAGTATTTTCCTAACACAGTAATGTTGTTCAAACACCATGTTGCCTTCTGTTGTCCATGTTTGCATGTGTAAATTGTTATTCTTTAGGATTACTCTAGGCAAAGTGCAAAATTCTGTTTGGATAAATGAATAAATAAATCAAGACAGATAAAGAATAATGTTTTGATGCAAGTTTCTAGCTTCTTGGGTAAAGAGGAAATGAATTTAAAGAACAGATTCCTAAAGGCTCCAAAGTCATGTCAGGAACAGTCTACTATAACATAGAAATCAAAGAGGGACAATGCACAACAGGTGTAACACTTATTTCACGCTTAAACCAAAAGATCTGAAAACTCAAAGAAACAAACAAACCGCATCCAACCCTGCTTCATTAAGTTATACCTCACTCTTAGAAGTTTCTAACCCTGTCTGAAAACTGCTTTAGCCCTGGACATGATATGAAAAGCAAGAGAACTGATTTTCAGAGACAGACCAGCTTGGATCGCATTGTAGAACAGCTTCTGATGTAGTGTTTCTTTCAAACTGTAAAGCTGACCAGACATAAAATATTATTTCCCTTTTCTGTGAGTATTGAAATGTGTCATCTCTGAGAACATCACTTTTCCTACTCAGGCATTCCTCACTGATTCATACAAGATCCCCACAAGAACAATCAGAGAATCTATAGCCTCTTTTTTACTGGACAGTCTCTCTTTCTTCTGTTAACTTATTATAATTTAGCATTTGTGTATGTATCAGTAGTTCTCTCAAGTGACTATCTCAGCCAAAAATAGCACAGAAAAACACAAAGCTCCCAACGAGCCCAGAGCACAGCAAGATGGTCCTTCCTGCACTCCACGGCCCACGAAGCAGATGTTGCTGATTAGTGAATCACAGACCAAGCAAACCAGAAGTACCTGTTATATTGTACTGTGCTGTGCAACAAGTGAGATACATGCTGTTTTGCAGAAAAATAAAAGATGGGAACCAATCATGGAAGCCTGTTACTACACTGACAAATGACAACAATTTTTCCACTCCATTCATAATTCCAATAGCAGGCAACTCTCTATACAGCCCGTTTTTGGTACTCAATGTCAATATATACACAAGACAAGAAATATTTCAGAGTTACATACTTTAGCAGGTATTAAGATGAATTATTAACCCATTTTAAGATCTGCCTTTTTTTCAGTATACTTTATGAAGGTACATAAAAGTATATACTTTGATTCACATTTCACATGATACATCAGATCATACTAGCAATGAACAAAGCTTAGCAAAGTCAAGTTCTATTAGAATATGAATTACGTGGTAGAACCAAGCTGGTTTTCTGCACTTCAAGTGCTACTTGAAGCACTTGGTTTAAGCCTCTTTGAAAGTTTCATTCTATTTAACTTGTCAGTACACTAAACCAATGCATTTCAATAGCATACCCTTCATAGGTACATACTGCAGAACAGTAGCTGTGGAGATAATCCAGATGTTTGTGAAAGCAGTCACTGAACTGAGAAAACAGACAAGTCAGTAATACAAAAGGTAATGTACTTACAAGTTTGTACTTTTCCTTCCTAATTGATGTTTAGTAGTTAGCTGTAGTAAACCACTAGTTAGCCTACACAACTTTCACAGTCAAATTAGTGATTTTCAAGGTTGTTAACATCATGGAGTTTCAGCTGTTAATTTGATACTATTTTACACCAAATAATATCTTGAAGAAAAGATTAGAAATCTGAGCTATAATATTCAAATTAGCACAGCTAACCTTTAGTACCAAACACTAACACTCTACCTAACTCGGAGGTTATAAAAACATTAACTTGCTGTAGCATTTAGTTCTTAATTTCAGTGTCATGTAAGAAATGAAGGATTAAATTACTGTTTTTCCCTCAACACAGTGACTTCTCAAGTGGATTTTTAATGCTTAAAACAACCACAACAAGAGGGGAAAGAACCCAGCCCAATATAAGCCGAACATCCCATACAATGTGTGCTCTGCATCTTATAATGTCCTACCAATGGAACCAAGATGGCAATCGAAAGGAAGGCCTTCTGCGAAGCAAGGGCCTCCGAGCAGCGTGTCAGAAAGAAATTGTTTTCTGCTTCTTTTGATGGGAGATGCTTTCAAGTCAGGAAATTAGAAACAGGTGTGCCAGAGGGCACACACACATCCATGCACCACACTGAAAAACACGCGTTTTCAATTTTCAGACATGAAAGAGACTCCTGTTGAATGGAAGGAGAAATGAAAATCTAGCTTTCTTTCTGCAAGCCATAAGCAGAGAGCTTATGGAGCTTTGACAAGCTGCCTGAGCCCGTCTAGCTATGGAAATGTACAGTACCTCAACACAAAGTGTTGGAGCTTGTTTTAAAGGAGTACAAAATGGAAACTTGCATTACTCACATTCAAGAATGGAAAAATTAATCTAGTACACTCCGCTGCCAAAAAAATGACTCTTCTCTTTTCAGAAGCTAAAGATAGAAATTACAGGTTATTTGTGTTCCAGTATTTCATACACCAGAGTCTGAACCTGGCCCTTTCAAGTTGTTTCAGTTCTTATTTATTATTTTGAGTAGTGCCTAGAAAACAAATATCAACTTACAAGTTACCAATTACTGTTTCTGCTTTATTTCCTGAAATAGCTTCTTATGCCTAATACACAGTGAAACCTGTATTACAGTAAGCTTCCTGTGGCTACTATTGGGATCCTTGGGAAGAGATGACAAAAATCCTACAAGACAATGATGTTAAAAACTGAAATACAGTAAAATAAAAATATTTGGCTTGGAAGATACCAATAGCAGTAAATTACCTATTAAAATAGAAATTTAAGAACATTTCAGATTTTGAAATCTAATTCTGAAAAGACAGAGAATGCTATGTCTAGCATAATAGACTGCAGTATTAAATTAAAACAGCATAATTGTTAGCTTACTGTACTCCTGTCAGCCGCTTTATCTTGCCTTCATAGTAGTGGGGGAAAATTTTTACTTACTGACCTGCTGCCAGGAAGAACACCTGCAAGCAAAGTTCTGTACAATTCCAAATGCATTGATCCTAGAGGGATCAGTGGATCACATTCTTATTGTAGCCAAAAAATTCTTGGATGATTTAACTGCCAAATTACTAACTAACTAACAAATAGCTACCAAGAACATGCAAATTGAAATTTTCCAAAAGGCTGCAACTTCTATAAAATTGGGTAGGTTTCAAAGACAACAAAACACAAGTCTAGCATCAGGAAAAACTTCGTCTGAAGTATCTTTTTTAAGGAGCTCTACCCTTTATAAGGAGCTCTATTCCTTCTACATCTTTAACTCTTTTCTATGAGCAAAAAGCTAAAATCATTCTGTAGAACAAGTAATCTTATTCTACAATTTTACAGTCAGTTTAAAACAAAAAAAGATAAATGCCGATTTATGAATCCATCACCTTCAAAAACTAGAAAATGCCAGATAACAACAGCTATGGAAAACCTGCTTGTGTCAGCTGAAGTAGAATTTCAGATGCATCTCTAAGAGAAAACAGAATGAAGAGTAACTGTTGTTCCTTCAAAAAGAATGTACATTTTACATTTTTATCTTTAATGTGTTTTGGAAGATGAATTTTAGTTAAACAGAAAAGTCATAAATGATCTTTTTGCATTTGCCTTCATCAGAAGCTTTGTTGCTCTTGATCTCTTTGCAAAAAATAGCACACTGTTCCAAGCAACAAACGGCCATCACACTGAATTTTCAGGAAAGGAAAAAAGGCAGCCTATGTATTAGCTAACTGTGCAATCGCTTCCTCCCAGTGACTGAATAATGTTTAAGCCAGAAACAGAGTGTTTATCTGACTGCTCCTTAGCACTACCACTTCCACAAATCACCCTCTGCCTATTGCTTCCTCTCTCTTCACACAGCCTTGGGGTCATAGCATGTTAGTTCTGACTCCACATGCTACAGAACTAACACTTCCAAAAGGCATCTGGACATAAAGCCTGAACTCTTGACAGAAGTATTCATTTCAGAGGTAAATACTGATCTGTTTGGAGATAGATCTTTCTTCCTTTACTCTCTGCTTCATTGCCACAGTGATGTAATTCTTCTCCATATGAAGCTGATTCATCTGTGATGCATTACATTACCTATTATTCCCCAAACTTTACAGGATCAGACTCATCCTGATGAGAGACAATACATACTTTTGCAAAGAGATGAGCTGTATTGCAAAGTAGCTTAAATAATCCACACAGGATACAAGATTTGCTTGTGAAATCACTCTGGACCTGTGGGCTCAGAAAGGATCAGGTCAAGCTGACAAACTGAACCACAGCAGCCACCACTGCCATCAATGCATAGCCCTACATCCTGTGTCAGTCTATTTAGATTAAAGCTTCCTTGAGAAACATTTCCTCTTCACATCAGCAGATAATTGTGATTCCTGCTGAAATGAGTTTTCAAGTAGGTTGAAGTCAATGGTTTGGTGCCTTCCAAAAGAAGAGAGGGAAACGTTGGCTGTGGCATAGCTTGAGCACCAATTTAACAAACACAATCCCTCTCTTTGCAGGTGGCATTTCATATTCCACAATCTCTACTCTGCTTTGTCAACAATATCACCCACAAAGTACACAGTGGACTGGAAAGAAGAACAGAACTGAACAGTAGTAAAAGTTTTAGTAGGAATATGCAGGAAGATGAAGTGTGAATATGTTTGTTTCCATATTGATTATAATTTTAAAAAGGAGGGAAAGGGGGCAGCACTTGTATGCATGAAGTTTGGAAAGCCACATTTGATGAACTTTTATGTCAAGTAAATTCAAATTATCCAAGAGTAATTTCACAGTTTGACAGAAAATAAAGCTATACCTAAAGCTTTAGGAAAGAGGATTAGTTTGTGAATTCATTACATAGCCACATGGTTGTTAGTGCTGGCAAAGGAACACACCCAATGTGTGTAACTCAACTCATTGTGAAACAACTCTCCTCAACTCTTGTTTTATCAATGTGTACAAATATCTGATGGGGACAAATGAAGATTAGTGAGTCAGACTCTTCTCAGGGGAACCCACTGGCAGAACAAGAGGCAATGGGCAAAATTACAAGACGTGAAATTCAACCTGAACACAAGAGAACCCTTTATTATAATAGAGCAGTCAAACGCTACAGAGAAGTTGTGCAATCTCCATCTGTGGAGATAATTTCAAGTGGTTCCTTCCAACATAAGCAATTCTATGATTCTTTACAAGATAAAATGTGCTGTTTTTCACTTCACTGAATGATGCATCAAAAGGAAAATCCATCCAAAACATCTCTGGAAGTATTCTAATGCATTTATGAGAAAAGAGGATTTTGACTTCACAGCTTAACTCAGTTCTTTAGGATCTTTGTGAATTCACTAGCACAAAAAACTGGTGAGTTGGTCTGTTTATCTACACAAAACATATACTGTCTGCATAAATATTCCTAAAACATTGCCATCATCTGAACTCTACTGAAAGTCAGAAACTTTTCATCTTTCTGCCACAGAATTTTTGTATTTCCTAAATAATGTGAGACCTTCTGCCTATCTTCAGGAATGCAAAGGCTTATTGAAAGGCTTGCTAGTTTCAGATTGCTACACATATCTATGCAAAGCACAGAAGTTATGCATGAAGAAAGGGTCCTGCTGCTAGTAAGATGTTAAAAAGGAATGCAACACGTAATTCTCAGTCTGTTCATTTCCACTCAAGAATTCCACTTACAGTTTTGTTTTCAAAGCCTCCCCCATTAGCTATTACTGTAGATTTTATATATAAGGCTCTGTATATCCAAAAAAAGAATTATTACTTTTCAACTTATCTCCGGGGAAAAACATAACCTGCCTCTTTTTGGCACAGTTAGTAGAGCAATATTCACAATCACCATGGATGTCCCAGCTGGGGAGGAGATTCAATGTCACACTTGATATTATTTTGAATGCAAAAATATACACATTTTTTTCATGAACATAATCCAAATCAAAGACATAGGAAATGCTTTCTTAAAGTACAGCCAAAAGACAGGCTATTGTTTCTCCTGTGGTTGGGTTCTGTTCACAAATATTTTCCTGCCAAATAATACCCATCTTCCTGTGTTTACATTCATATACCAACAAAAGACATTTACTAAAGAGATCCAAGTGGCCCTCAGAGCATGCTTTTGTTGAGTTGGTTGTTTTTTGGTTGTTTCTTTTTTTGTTTTTTTTGCATGTGTGCATGAAAGGGAAGGCTGTATAGTGTGTATGAGAGAACATATGAACACGAGCATGTATGTGCATACATGCACACAAACAAGTATGAACTTTTAAATCAAAAGATTTGTTTCCTAGTATGTTAATCCATTAACCATTTTCTCCCTTACTTACGTTATGCTAAACAAAAGACAGTGGTAATGTCTTTCTCATTTAACAAGCCTTCACTCAATCACTACCATCATTCTTGCATTATTACATTGTTAGATAAGGATGCACAGGTATCTTAACTGTGTCTGTAACAACATTCTCTGCATTTCTTGATTTTTAATACTAGTTTTTATATACTTACAGCATTCCTGTAGTGTTTATCCTTAAGTTGCCAGAAGTCTCTCAACCACATTTCTTACAGGAAAAAAAAATATATAATTCAAAGTTTGTGTTTTAAAATGTCTACCAAAAACTAAGCAAAATCAGAAAGATTTTTACTTGCTTATACAGGAACTGACTTTCAAACTAACAGTTACAAAACAGACCTTGAATTCAGTGCCCTTTCCACTCAAAATCATTCCTAAACCCCAATGTCTCTCCATTCCTGTCTTCATCTTTTGATTTCATTGTTCCACCCCCTGTTAAACTATATCCATAAAATATGAGTTTTACAATATCCTGCACATTATAAACCATGAAGTATCTTTTGAAAAGCCAAAAAAAATACAGTCAAAAGACAGTGTGGCTAAGCAAAAAGGCCAAGAGACTGTTAGAGGTAAGAAAATACTGTTCAAAAAGTTGAAATCATGCCCAGACAAGTTCAGAACCACCAACTTTGGCATATTCCATAAAAAAGTCATGAGAAAAATGGCCAAAATATTTGAGAAAAAAAACTTGCTAAAGGCGTAACAACTAATGCTAAATCCTTTCTGAACATCTCAAAAGGAGGAAGCCTGCCAGCATCCAGAGGGCCAACAGACGATGAAGATGTAAAAGCATATCTTCAAATAATGCATGACCAATAAAAAAAGGTACATGAATTTAGAAGTACTTTTAATGAAGTATGTTTATGGCAACCCTTTTTTCTCCTTTTATGAGGAAGGCAGTGAAAGATATGCCTCAAACTGAAGCTTCAAAATTTACATCAAAACTCACAAAAATTCAAGTACAAAAACAACTGAATTATTAACTGAGGCATTCACACCAACACTTTTTCCAAGAAAGCTTCTACAGAGGTCAGTCATCACAATCAAAAAAAAAAAAAGAAGAAAAAAAACACATTCCCAAAAAAGATTAAATAACGGAGCTTCTAAACAGAAACAGAAATAAGACATCTTTAGAAAGTTGTCTTGACCTATTAAAATGAAGGACATCTCCAGCTCATAAAGTCCCAGTGTCACAAATCACTAGAAGGCTGGATAACACAGTGGAGGTGTCAGTTCCATTCCAGTACTTTTCCTAGCAGACCTGCAATCATCCTATATTTGAAACAGCACAGCAAACCATCTGGAGCTCTAGTTTGGCCCAGTGTGTCCACTCCTATGTTTCTGCCAACTCTGAGTGGATTTCAACTTCCAAGAGTTTCTATTCTGTACATTCTGAATTACAATCCCAGACTCCTTTTCCCCACACCAGAGGCTTTCCCCAACCTGTTTAATCTTCTTATTGCAGCCTCTAAAACCCAAAGACATGAGCACTTTCATAAGCATGAGCCCAAAATAGTTAGGCTTAAAATAAATGTTGGCCCTTAAAAATTCCTTGCAGAAAACTAACGCCAAAAAACACCCTTTTTCTGTATACGCAGACTGATTCAACAAACGCTCTTGAATTTTTTCTCTGTAGCTTGTTAAAAAGTCTAAAACACCACAGATGTGCAATGTACAATTTCACAAAGAATCTTTACAGAAGGTTTGAAACACTGGGCTTAGAATATATTAGCACTTGATAATGTAGAGTATCCTATTGACAAAACTTCAAAACAAATCAGAATTTAAACCTTCATTCAAGATTGCTTTTAAATACGATTTGATGAATTTTGCTAAGCACTTAACAGGAAATAGTAAAAGCCTGTATCTACACTACTCAATATATCAAATACAGTAACAAAAATCTAATTTATTTTTCATACAGAAGAAAAACATCCCTGTAGAAAATACTAGCAAAAACTTCTGCCAAATTTACAGATTTTAAAGACACGTTAAAAGGAAAAGATGTGCAAAGTTATGACATACTGTAAATTTGGAAAGAATATCCACAGATAGAAGAGAGAGAAATGCAGGTGGATAGGACTGAAATAAAATATTTCATAGGATAAGAACAAAATCAGCCCAAGAGGAGACAGAGTAGATAAATGAGGAAACAGATTTATGTAAGCAGTGGCAAGGGCATGGTTTCGTGTGGCAGCAGACTTCTGGCAGGAACATCATTTATTAAAAAGCTTAGAGCCTTGAAACGTTTCTTCTCTTACCAGTTTATATGCAGCACTGACCTAGCTGATGACTCAATAGCCATTCTTAGTATTCTCTTGAAAAAAACAATGACATTCCAAATATTAGCCTGCTACCCAGCCCACCTGCCACCTTGAGAAAACTGCAGTATATGCACTACATCAGAACTAGTGCTGACATACATTAAAAAAAAAAAAAAAAACTAGTCTACAGATTTATTTATTAAAGAGCACAGCACTCAGAATCCAATATGAACCTGCCTTCCTTAAATCAGGCACTTGAGTCCAGTTTAATAACTAATAAAAATAAGTCAGTAAATTGCATCCTGAACGATTACATAGTGACTAAAACCAATCTCAAAGCAAAACATCATTTTCTCTATAACTATGTATTAATCTACCCATAATTTCAAAAAGTCTATGATTTCACCTACACAATGGGAAAATAGATAAAATTGGCTACCTCTGAACTGCTTTAAAGAGAACAGTACATGGCAGAACACATTCTACACTAATTTCATTTTTAGCTTCAGTAATGACTTGCACTTACCAAAATTCTTGCTCATATGTGACATTGAGATTGACTTCTTGGAAATAATATCAGTTCTAAGTGAAACATCTACTTTCACACTTGGTATTAACATACACTGTAAAGCTTTGAAAGGGAAAATTATTTGCAAATAAGGTTTTGTTTTTTCATTTTTTAACAATGTTATGGACCTGAATGATGAGAAGAAGCATGTCTATATGTGATAAGGTATACCAAACTTGGTAAGTAAACCCCATACAATTAAATACGTGCAGTCCCATGCATGATGCCACTGCATTTCCAAATAAAGCACCATAATAAGATAAAACAAGTTGTCTTGACCCACGTTGTCTTAAAATTTCACTTCTAAAACTGTCCTTTACAATGTTCAAAAGGAAATCTCAAGATCTGCAATGAACAAATCATACTATTGTGGCGGAGGTAGATATTGGACAGTTCTATCAACTGTGATCACTGCTACAAATACAATCTAGTCTGATTTTAGGTATATCAAGTGATAGCATTTATCCTCTCTTAGGAACCACTGGCAAAATCTTCAAAATCTTGCTGAGTTTAGGCAGCACCTTTTCTTTTCTGAAACTTTCATGCAAAAATGAAGTATGTCAACAATGTATTTTCTTACTTAGCTTTGGCAATTTCACCTTTTGAATATTTGCAGACATTTATGCCTCCATTCCCATTTCCTGTTGTGGTCCAACCAAGCTGTACATTTCACTCTTTCAATCTTTCCTATAGTTTAATTTTTCTATTTCTCCACCCCTTAATTAGCTTCATGGCTCACACTGTCAGATGCTCAGGCATCAATATACTTTATAACAGCAGTAACATAAAGTACAAAATAAAACATTATGAGCTTCTGAAAATGGAAAAAAGAATGGTATTGATTACAGAAGAGTTCTCACTTCCTGTAAACATTTCTATATCCCACTCTTTTTCTTGCTCTCTCTCTCACACACAAACTTTAAAGGAAAACCAGAAACCCAGAAACAAGAGTTTAATTAAACACCGCTAGTCTGAATTTCAAATCACTGAGTAAAAAGATGGCCACACTTCATGGACTGCCAGCAGTCTATTTCAATTAACTGGGATTAGTATTAATGTAATGTCCTAGAAGCTGGAAGATCTGAAATATATTTAGATATTTATGTGTATATGTGATAATTATAAATACTGCAGCATTATTTACCACTAAACAAAATTGGTACCAGCAAAAAAGGAGATTTCTATTTAAGGCTATCATTAAACCCAGCTATCTCCTTTAAGTACACTGAGATGTTTGTACTCGCATAGACTTAAAATCCAGTAGACATGTAAAGATCAGGTTTAAAAAAATAAATAAAAATATCCTTCTCAGCTTTTCCACAAACAATCTCCAATACTCAGCTGATGCTTGATGCCTATTCTGGTCCCTGACTTTACAACATTTAAATATATTTTCTTACATAAGCAAGCTCTTTCAAACTAAAATCAATATGGTATTTCTAGAGGATACATATTTTTCAACACTTGTGCTGTTAGCATGAGTTTCCTTTGCTGTACTGAAAAGGGTGCCTGCCTTTTATTAATACTAAATCTAATGGGGAACGTTGACATAAGTTTTCAACAGTGTGAGACTGACTTTAAACCAAGGGAAATTAAAAAGCTTTATGACTGCAAAAGCAATACAGGAGATTTCTGATGCTCTTTAGCCTTTATCAAACTTTAACTGCACACTCTGATACTTTGCTTCCATCACTAATTCTGTAACAAGATTCTCACTCAGCAGTAATCCTGAGAACTGAGTACTGAACTCTACAGATTTTCTGTTCCATCTCTCCCTATAATGAATGCAGATAACTGACCATTAAGCAAGAGTCCAAATCACAAATTTTGCATCCTGACATAAGTACTTAGAAAAGAGTGCTACAGTTAGTTTTCCTGTTTTAATTATGTTCAGACAACCAGGAACAACACTGAGATGAAATTAACTTTCTTCAATAGCTTTTACTTTACTTTACAAATCCTGTATAATTTCATCCTAAAATTTTTGTGTTCTAAATATTCACCTAGTTTTTAACACAGCAGTTGTTTTCTCAATATCTTATCCTGACAAGACAGAAACGTCTTAGCTTACATTCTCCAGTCTTACACTGCACAGTCAGCTATTACCCTACTTATCAACTGTTTTAATTACTCTTTTATTATTTTTATTACACTCTTTTAATCTTCCATTTGAGAGATGAAGAGACAAAGGACAAAATCAGTTAAATATTCACTTTAAATAATACTTAACTATTTTGATGGAAAAAATTGCAATCTGCAGGATCTTTGTATCCAAGGGACCCTCTTATGTTATAGACTGCCAAATTATCTTAGTCCTCTACCAAAGACTTCCAGTTAGAGAAGCACTCTGTTCAAAACAATATTAGGCTTTTGACAATTCTTTGCCGGATCCCTTAACATATAACAGGTAGAGCACATGCTTTCAGTACAAGATAAGGTCTTATAAAGAGGACAGTTCTGATGCTTGTTGATTTTAAGTACAATGACCAATGTAAGAAACCAGTGGAAATGAATTTATGAATTTCAAGGTAATACTGACACACACACACACACAGATTTATATATAAACCAAATGTTACAAATAGAGAATGTATTATGGAATTAATGTCAATATTTTAATTCACTATTCAAATAAATATTTTTTTCGGTTTTTGTAAAGAAACTGCAAATAAATATTTGAGCAACATTTTGAAATATTTATAAAAGTAGCAAATACCTGAAGTACTCACAGCAGTGGAGTAAGGTGTATGAGCTCCTGTATTTTCAGCCCAGCAGCCACAACCATAAAGAGCTGCCTAAGAAAAGAACATCTTTCATAAATTTAAGTATTCAAGCTTTTTGGTTTAAAAAAAAAAAAAAAAGCCCAAGAAAAACCTAAGTATCAATACAAATTATAAAAATAAAAATTCCAATCCATTGAAACTGAGTGCTAACTTAGTTATATACTGTTCTCACTTAACCTTACTTAACCTTTCAGAAAATGAGGTACAGATACAAGACAAAATAGTACCAAGTGTGCCCTATTCATATAAAGTCCCTTTCACTCTCCTATTCCAAAATCAAATGTTTAATACATTTTGAATGAGAACTGCTCTTATGACAATGGCGAGAGTGGACCAAAAATACATCTGTACAGTTAGTTAACAGAGAATGACATTTCTAATGCACTCAAAAACTCTCTTGCTTAATAACAACAAAGAATGCCTACATTTCATTTGTTCTTTTAATACCTTTATCACTTCTACCAATTCATAAGATTATTTAAAAATAAAATTGCTGGAGAACCTCTGTAACTAATGCTGGAAATCCTATTCATAAATGCTTTAAGCATTTAAGAGACAATTTGTAGTATCAAAGAGGTGTTTAAGGGTGAGAAATTAAATATTAACAGTTCTGGCAAAAGGTAAGTAAATAAAGAAAAGCTTCTTACCTATACTGCCTGTAAACTATATCAACGCTGTATATATCACTGTAACACGAGTGTTATAAAAAACAGCTGTGAGAATAAACAGCCATTCCCAACTGAAAACATGTAATCACCTGACCAACTCTTCCAGGATGCTTTAGTGCTAAACCTCCACTGGAGACAGCAGCAGCAACATTTCCTTCTTGGTCAACAACAACTGCACCGACTGTATCCAATGTTCCTGAGTCATTCTCCTGCAGGACACACAAACAGAAACAATTAGTTAAAACTGCACATTAAAGTCAGATTATGCTTCATAGGAGTGTGCGAACTAATGTGTACAAAACAGATTTGTTACCATGCATGCAGTACTGATGGTGCTGCCAGAAGTCTTCCCAAAACACTCACTTGTCTCAGACAAGACCTGAAGAAAACTTCCTTCTATGCATTTCACACGTGCATAGCCACAACTGAGTTCAGGTATTATTAACCCAATTAGAACACTACTCAGTGGATTAAAAAGATAGCAGGCAGCAGAGCAAGCTGCTCCCTGGAGGTACAGATTCCCACCCTGGGGTACTTTCAAGATCAGAGTGGATAAGGCTCTTCAAAAGACCATGATTTCTCCATACAGAAGAAATACTTAAAGGATGCAACTTTTGTTGTCCATTGCTCGCCCTATTTTATCAAACTAGATTATACCCAGAACAAAAACTAGACTAACAGACAGCTACAGATGTGAAAATCAAGTTAGGAAATCAAAGTTAATTTCCATCAAAGTTAAGAATGCCAGACTAAAAGTTATCTTAATTCACTTTGAATCAAACACATGGGGCTCCCGTAATGAACTGACATGTATGTTAGAAGGATCAGGCTCAGCAGAAGCTTTCCATATCATCTAACAGCAATGAAAAAAATGTTTGCAGCCTTTTTTGCAGCATCTGTAGAATTATTTGCTGAATCTGCCAACTATCTTCAGATCAAGCACTCACTTGCATAAAATATTTGCTTTCAGCAGCTACATAAATATTTTTTAGAGATACTTAATCAAAACATCACAAGCATTTCAAAGCATAAGCATTGCATGAAAACTTTCTTAAGCATATTTCTTTTAAAAGAAGATATATTTCACACAAGCAATTGCAGTCCGTTCAGTGGTATAGTTTGCTTGCTTTTGTTTACTTTTAGATGGGAAATTTAGGAGGCTGGAAAACTTCTTTAAGGAAACATTTGTTTTAATATGACCCACATAACTTTCTGAAGGAAATCATCACCCCTGAGGCAAAACAATTCTGAATTTTCCTTCTCAGTAACATTAGTTCTTAAATCTCAGACACAAAAATGACCAGTTCATAACAACTGTGCAGTATTGGCAACAGATGCTAAGCTGTACCAGGGTATAGCATAGAAGATCACAGCTAAACTGTAAAGGTTGAGATATGTGAAAGATTGAAAGTAAATATAGACAATAAAATAGCTACCTAGTCCCACAAACATGGAAAAGTTCACAGGTCCGAAGAAGCACAGCAAATAAAAGAATGAGTATTTAACAGTTCAAACTTAAACTTGACAAGAATATTCATTTTTAATTATTCAAGTTCTTAAGTGCTCATAAAAAAATATTCTCAAGTCTTTTACAAGAGATAACTTTGACAGTACGAGTTTTATGAGCACAGTTCATATGCTCACTCTTGTTAAATATCTCCTTTCTAACCGCTTAGAGAGAATTATTCTGCTTTTCCTGTAAATCTTGCTCTTGCAGAATTTGATTTTTCATTTTATTTCATTTTGAAGAATTAAACTTCCTGCAAAACTGCAGTTACCTTACATTCTGTACAGTAAGACAAGGAGTCCGCACAACATGGTTTAGTTCTCAGCCCCCCTCAGGATGCACCCAGAAAACTGACAAAACCACCATGTTACTTTTCTGCATTACTTACCAACGAGTAGAGCTCTATTTGATCACCTCCTCTACTACCATCACTGGCCTTTGAGGGTCTCCCACACGTTCTGCACATGACTCTGGAGCCCTTGAAATTTCAAATTGCAGGTTGGTAAGCTCATGCATTGGCGTATGACTCAAGCATTGACTTGCCCCTTATTACATGAACTCCAACACTGTGCAAAGACCCCTCCTCCCTCAGTTACGTGTTAACACCATTAGAAAAGTAACTTTTGAAAGGAGGTACATGAAATCCTGTAAACAAGACAAGTTCCAAAACTGGTAAGTAACTATTTTCTCCTCAATCTTTACTTTCCTCACAGGTCTTACCTCCTTGAAAATTGAAAAGTACCATCCTGCTAGTGAAAAGACCTAATCTGAGGGGAAAAGAGCTGAATTTATCACTGGTTTGCAGTTGCACGGATTACAGAGAATGCAACTTTTTCAGCAGTTCTAGGATTTGTACATTATTTATATCAACAATCACAACTAAATAAGGCAGCGGTCTGTCCAGTTACCAAAGCAAAGAGTAGTGGCCAATGCAAATAGACACAGGCCACAGGTAAAGCACAAACATTTAATTTAGTAAGCTATAATGTAACAGTAAATACAAATACTGTGACAGACGTTTTCTAATTGTAAGAAAGGCTCTAAATTCAAAGTAACAGAGCGAGGGAAACAGAGGGAGTCCTAGTAGTCTTGCAGTACAAGTAATATGGGCCAGGTCAATGCTAGATGATGCACAGATGCACATGTTTACCTACCTGACATTTCAAATTTCACCAATTCCAGCTCCATAATGCAGTGTGTTCAGAAAACACTAAAAAGTGGGAAACACTGACAGATATCCTATGCTAAAGAAAATGTTTCAGTAAACAGTTATCTGTTTGTGTTTAAATTTGTTATATTTACACCTCAAAAAATGCAAAATACATTTTCCATATCACTAACACAGAAAGTGAGAGATTGGTGTTCAAGTAGCAAGGCATCAAGTTTTAATTTCACTAAGTTATCATGAAATCATCTGAACACATTGGGTGGTCAAGGAGAAGAGTCTTTGAATGCGTCATTAGTCTAATCATAAATAAAACATGAAATTTATTCATCATCAGCTGTAAAGTTAGGACGTCAACAAAATTTGAAACACAAACTAACCTTTTCACTTGATTGTCTTCTCTTCTTTAGTTGAATGAGATCAGTTTCTACCTTTTCAGCCAACTCCAGCTTCCTCTTGTTCCTCTTAAAAGCTGCTAAACTAAACCCTATAAAACATGTTGAAAGCATTTAACTAAAAAACTTAAATACTGGTAAGTTTACACGGTGGAGGTCTCTTCCCACCACACTTTAAACAAAAAGCAACAATTAAAAAAGCCTACAATAAAACACTAAAGTTCAGTACAAGATGTTTATGTCTTTTCCCAAATTAAAAAATTTCTACTATTGTTCAGCAACGGTGATGGGTAAAATAACTAGTAGTAACAAATTGTAGAACACATATGGAAGCTATATTGGTCTAAATATCTCTCTGTTTGGCAAAGATGCAGCACTACACAAAAGAGAACGGAGTAAGTGGCTTATATTAAAAATATTGTTTCTGACTGTTGACAAGTAAATAGATACCATGTGAACTCATTCTGATATCTGTAAAATCAGGCTACTACTTTATTACCTTAAGTGCACATCTGCATGTTTACCGTATATTTTAAAGCCACACAATAATCAAGCAATAATTTTATGTTCCATAATCTGACACAGTATAAACACCAACTAGGTCTTGAAAAGACAAACATGCATTTTCCACATCTAAATTCCACATTCAGAAGGAATGTTATTTAAGGCTGAAAAATAAATAAATACATAAATAATGCTGAAGAGACCAAAACAGCATGTTCTCATTTTAGAAGTCTCACTTCATGAAAAATCTGCAGATACTGACATTTACTTTAGTTTTGACTTAACATTACATTGGTTTAACATCCTCTTTGAAAGGTAGAAAAAAGAGGAGAAAAATGTCTTCTGTCACTTGTTCAGATGTGCAAAATCGAGGTATTTGGAGGGCACAGGTACATAACGATAAGTCACAAACTTAAGTTAAAAAGTTAAAAGTTAAAGTTAAAAAGTGCAGGCTTCCTATTTAAAGTATAAACTTCTTAAAATGTCATTTGAAATGGAATTCAGAACATAGCTACATCACTATTACTCAAAAGACTGGAACAGCTGCAAGAACCATCTCCGAATAAAATCAATACTGCAGAGCCAACAGAACACAAAGCTTTCATTTACAATTCTGAGCGGGCAGTGAGCATTTTATTTCTTTGAAACTTACCGTTTAGGGGCCAAAATCACCCAGAGAACTCTCCTTTAAGCTTTTTTTAAGTACACGGAACTAGATTTTAAACTACCACATCTATTCAAGAGTATAACCAGTAATCAGAAAGCTGAGTAATCAGAAAGCAGGTAATCAGAAAGCTGGTGTTTCTCTCCAAAAACCTAATGAATACCAGTTTCTTAAAACTGTAAACACATATTAATCTGCCATCACCAAGAAAGGAACTCTTTCTACCATACAGAGTTGATTATTACACTTTAGATAACACATTTTCATGTTTGAAACAAGGACCAAGAGGTAAAAAGCAAAACACTTGATAAGGGATAGCAGGTAAAGAATCATTTTAGTCTTGTATTAACTGGAAGACAATAAACAAACAAACAAAAAAAGAACAAACCAACAAGATGAAGAACAGAATTTGTTAAACAGATGTATCCCAAAATGAACCAAGACAGAACATTGTTTTTAACAGAACTTTTAAACAGGAAAATAAGCAAATTGAGATGACTTCGGTGAATACAGCAAGCACCTACAGGCAGAGCCATTATATGTGGGTGAGAAAGAGAGATGCCTGGACTTGATATTCATAAAAAGTAGATATTACACAGGCATAAGCAGTCTAAGACTGCTACCTACTGCTGCCATTGGCTCCTGCCAATTCAGGAAAATAAAGGCTGTGCACCCAGGCAGGAGAAAGAAATATGAGGGTACACAAGCCCCATCCATAAAAAGCTGTACACAAGAAGTTTTCTTTGTTCTCTCGAATTTTATGCCATTGATATTCCAAAGCCTTCTGCAATATTTGCACGCTTATCAGTTTGAATACATGCACAAGGATAGTGTCAAAACCAAGAACACCTGGGCTGGCTCCAAGATGACCCGTCAAAAGCCTTGCTATATGGTTTCAGAGTCATCACTCCAACTATACCTTTGTTGCTATCTACCCAGCCACTTTTTCCCACAACATATGATGTTCTCCACGCTGAAGAGATACGTTCCATCCACGGAACTCCTCCATGCTCTAGCTAAGCAATTAAACAATTTTCTGATTTTACCTTGTGCTTTAAGATTCTATTTGTCTTTTCAAGGCAATAAAAATGCCTGATGATCTGTTTTAAAGGACTTAATTGTCCACGTTGTATTATTTGCATTAATTCAAAGTGGCATTGGCAAGCAAAGAAACACAGGGAGAAGACAGGTCATTAAGTATGAAACTGGGCTAGAAATGTACTTTCTCCTTGTTTCAAGAAAGCGTGACTCTTACATAGCACTAATTCTGGCTAACACAATTAACTCTGAAGTGTCAGAACTATTTTCAATTCATGGTTACCCCAACTGCCTTTTTAATTATATGCTAAGATAAAGGCTTGTCAAGCATTTTCTTTCCACCGCTTTTTTTACTTTGCTGATCTCCCATGGAAACAATGATGCACTGCTCAATGAAGGACTTTTCCTGGATAAGCAGGTATTTAGAATGCCAGGAGATGGTGTGGCCTGTGTTTTTGAGCAGCTTAAACTATGTCATATGTCACAGCTGACAGACAGATAGGTCAGTTTTCTAGTACCACAGAATGTCATTTGCTGGAAGGAACCTTACGAGGTCAAGTAGTTCAGACTTCTAGTGGAATTCAAAAGGGCTGCACAGAAGCTTATGTGGTGAAATTCTGAGTATCTTCAAGAATGGAAACTGATTCCCCAACTTCTCTGGGCCCCTGCTGCAGGGGAATATATATATATTTCTCAGACTTGTGCCAATATATATACATATGTATTAGTTAGTCAGAATTTCCCATATCCTAATTTACATTAAATCTTCTTTAATTCAATCCCTGTGCAGCAGACACCACCACATGACACTTAAATGAACTAACACAAAACAGTGTATGTTAAGGAAGCTAGCATAATGCTTTCCAAGTAAAACAAACTACTCTTTCCCCAGCTTTCTCCACCATGATATCAACAAAACTTAAACATGAGCTCCTACCTTGAAAATTACCATATCTGTCACACTTGCAAGTTCATACCATTATA
This sequence comes from Phasianus colchicus, assembly GCF_987193195.1. Classification (NCBI taxonomy): domain Eukaryota; kingdom Metazoa; phylum Chordata; class Aves; order Galliformes; family Phasianidae; genus Phasianus; species Phasianus colchicus. The sequence continues at coordinate 12,490,456 of NC_143437.1, read as the reverse complement.
CTGGAAGGAGGTGTTAGGTGGGATGTCAGTCATGGTTCTGTACTTTAGAATGGCATGAATTTTGATCAGAAAAAAAATGAGGGTATTGGAAGGGAATAGATTGTGGGTTAGTGGATTTTTGGAGGGATGGAAGGAGATTTTTAGGGGTCTGGGAGTAGAGAAAGATAGTTTGTTAATGGTGTGCCTCTCTTACCTGAGTTACTTGTAAGAATTTAGTATTAATTCAATTCTTAAATATTATTCAACTTGGCATGAAATATCATACCTTTCCAAATCGTGAGGGAAAGAAAGCCTATTCAGACTTTCCCTAGAGTAGAAATTCTTGTGCCCAGGCTATATTCAACTTCTGCATATTTATTAGAATTAAGTTTCATCTGTAAGTTGATAATGTTGTTTTAGCAAGGACTAATAGTTGCCTCTCATTATTTATGGGAAATAACAATTATTACCAGAGACTATCAATTCCTCTTAGCAGGATAAGAATCTGCAAATACCTCCAAAGTGACTTGAAAATTATGAAAAAGAGGACCAGTTTGTAAAACAAAACCTAGCAATTCCCTATCTTCCTCTGACATTCCTCAGATTTATGTCAAATTTCAGATGATCAGTTAAGGGAACACCAACTAATAGCAAGCAATAGACTGTCTGTCCCCCTTTCACTCCTGCCTTTGTAAAGTTCTAGATTGGTAAAACCACTGCAAACATAATTCAACCATCCATAACTCTGGTTGCTTCATCTTGCTCTGTGGTGACTAAAGAAACCAGAAGATAAAATCGAGCTTTGTACCAAAGGACTGAAAGATGAAAATAAAATTTTCTGAAAATATCCTCCATGTTTGTCACCCTGGCCAAACAACAAACAACATATTGTAGGGATTTTAGTTCAATAAATCACATTTTATAAACTAAAAAATTTCCCAGATTATAATGTATTTGTTTAATGGAGCACTTAAAAGATGAATAGATCCCACTAGAGAATTATTTTAAAGTCAGCACTACACAGAAGGAAAACATGTACACACAGAGTAAGTTCATAATTCAAATTATAACTAAAACAAAAATTCAACTGTGCCGTGCAAGGATTCTAAGAAATTTCATTCGTCCTAAATGACAGTACAAAAAACACTCTCACCTTCTCCAACAGCATATTCCAAGCTTGAGAAGAGGAAAAGGACACAACACAGTGTTGAAGACAGGCAAGTTTTCCTAAAACAAATGCAATATAGCTACATCAGCCTGATGTTGCACCTGAGCCAAGAAGATAGGGAAACTTATTGACTGGGGAGAGAAGGAAGCTGGAAAAAGAGAGGTAAGGGAACAGACAGGATTTTAGTTTGAAAAACTCTTGGAGTACAGCCCAGAGGTTTTGTTGGAATATATGGAAAGTTATTTAGTACAGCCTCCTTTGATTTTGCACAAGAATTTTGAATTTTACACAAAAATTTGGTACATGCTTTGTGATATAAGTCCTTGACAATTATTATCCTACGCAGTAACAGTTTGTACAGTCAAACTCAATCAGAAAAGACCTGCAACTCAGAAGACACAGACTAGAATGAGCCCTCATGTTTTGCTTTCTCTCTTATGTACATACTGTCATAAATAAAACTACATCAGAGCAGCTGGGAGAGGGGGAAAAAAACAAAAGAGTAAAAAGTCCCATGCTTTACAGAATGACTGTCTGTTAGTGTTTAAATGCTATAACTCAGGCCTCATCCACATAAAAGACATGAAAAAATGACTGGCAACAAAAGCATATCAGAACATCAGTTAAATGCCAGGACTTCAGTCTGTCACATTTACAACGATGCTCACATGTCCCTGCAATAGGCTACCTCTAAAAATGAATCTTCAAGGTCCTGACAACATCTTCCCCATCCACATTCTCCCTTCCACCCCACAACTTACCAAGTAGGAACTATCCACATGTACTCTGGACTTAAAAGCTCTGCATTTTGGGCCTATTCATACTCCAGCACTGGGTGAAATGTTTAGTCAAAACAGAGTTGTAGAAGTTGAATAGGGGTCTCCCTGCAGAGTAGGCTAAGTGGCAGAGCACAGAACAGGCAGACGTAGAACTTGCTCAACACCACTCACCTGCATGAGAGGTTGGTATTAGTAGAGATGGTGTCAGAATACATGCTTATTTATCATCTAGAAACGTGGAAGAAAAATCTCACAAGTGTATATTCCTCGAGATTAAGGTATAAGTTTTACCATTTTGAAAAGGTTCCAGTGTTATAGGGCAGACTGATGAGAAAGAACCACAAAATCTTCAATACACAATTCGTTAGCAAAAGATATTAATCTTGCACATGTATTACCACAGCTGCACATAAATACAGGGGTTTTTAATGAGGTTTTTGCATCACTAACACCATCTTACAGAAAGAGGTAAGAGAGTAACTTTCAGTAAGCAGATCAGTAATAGAATACAGTCTCTGAGTCAGTTCAAAGCTGTTGCGTGTGACGCTCATTTGCCATAAAATTTTCACATCATATATTCATCTCTTGTACTAATCCTTCTGGCACTCTGGAAGTCTGATTATTCCCATAACTCCTCTAATATATATATATATTTGTTGTACTACGAACAAATAAACATTTAGCCCAAATTCTCAACGGTTTATGATATAATGATACAGCCAATAATTAATTAAAAGACAACTGTACTCCTCATTCAACACAGCACCTCAGTGATAATACACCCTGACTACTCAGTTAAATGGTTAGCATTTAAAAGTTACTCAATGCTGTTCAGCACTACAGACTCTACAGTAAACAAGTCTCATTCATAACACCCAATTAGTTTCCTAGTACTATTTCATTTAAGTCCCTTGATTACACTTGCTCTCAGAGCAGCAACCCTTTCTTCTACTCAATTTCTGGACTTCTGTCTCCTGCAGCCCTCTTTACCCCAGCTGACTCTTCTGACCCACAAATCAGAACAACTTTATAAACAAATTATTGCATTTCATATGCCCCATTCAAGTGCCTTTGACAAAGCTCCTCCAAATAAACCCTCATAATGGAAAGCCTTAGTAATGTATTCACAGGTCTTCCCCAGTTTCATCCACGGGTAGGATCAGAATTGACGTGGCATTTCTGTCTCTAAATGATATTCTCCTTGGGACTCAGAGCTTGGAGCAAACTGATCTGCTGGAAACTAACACTACCTGCGTACATAGGCACCTGGCTGCACTATGATACACGTGTACACACACATGCACACTGACAAGTTCTCTATGACAGCAGTTGCAAGCAGCAGCTGGAATGAACACCAAGAATCTGAGAGCATCTGGATACAAACAAAACATGTAATCTGATTTCTATACCAGCTTTCACAGGCTGCAGGAAATGATGGAAATGGTCCAGAGAGCAGAGAAAAAAATATTAAAAAGAGAAAGTTACAACTGTCATATTCACAGACTCTGTCTATATACTCACAAACTACTGAATCAAACACACAGAATAAAATGTAAGACTAAGATGCCTTTTTTTTTTTTTTTTTTTTTTTAATAACAACATAACTGACATGTATCAATCTGTTAATTCTAGGTCTGTGTACTTTGAACAAGCCCACAGCAGACAGGTTGTTTAATACAGTACACTAACACTTCTTGCTCAAAGTAATGCAAAGAAGTTTTTACTAAGAAGGCCCCATTTCCATAAAATCACCATGCTTTTATAAGCCAAATCTATTCTATTTGCTTCAATTTTTTCAGGCTAAGCTAAAAGTTCATTTAAATGGATAATTATGTCTTCAAATTGAACTAGCAGATACAAATTTGTAGCATCAGTAAAGCACAAATCAAGGCCAAGACAATACCATTGATAACATTTACAGTACTGGATGGAACAGCAAGCCAGGAACACAAGCACAAACTTCACTGTTCCTACAGCAGTCGTTATAAACTGCTATGCAAGAAAACATTATGCAACCTGTGAGCGTTCAGTAATTCTTGTTTAAAAACAGTAACTGAAAATACTAAGAAAATTCAAAGAATATTCTTAAATCTCTGGAGTACAGATGGACCAATCATATAGCACCCCCTGGCAGACACTTCTTACAGTCAACCGAAAGAACCAAACAGGAGAATTTTCTTCATTTTATCTTTGTATTTCATATTAAAGGAAGATGCAACTATTGGAGGGAAGAGAACTACAAAGGGATATACTAGGATATACTAGCAAACTAGTTAACCCACAGGAATTACAATGACCAGTAAGGAATTTTGTTGAGCACTAACCAAAACAAGTGGCACAATTGAAGATGGATGAACCTAAATTTCATTTTAACAAAGCTATTTTAAATGACAAATTAACACCATTTATGCTTCTGTTGAGACTAAAGACTGCTGGTACTACCTCCCATGTATGCCACACATTGACAGGCAGCAATAAAAAAGAAAAAACAACAACAAACCATCCAGCAACAAAAGCATACAAAAGAATTCACCTCGCTTTCACAAAGCAATCTGTATACAAATTTAATCTTCATAATGTTCATGGCAAAAACTCAGGGTAAACTCTTGCTGGGCATATCAGTTCTTACTGCTTCCTGGAAGAGATCCCTTTTTCTCCATCAGACAGTAAATTCACAAGCTACCGAGTAAAATCCCCCAAATCCCTGAGTTTCTCTCCTGATCCCTTTCATTCTCATCCTAAAAGCAAAGAACTAAAACACAGTCTAAGCCACTGCCCTGAGCAAGTCACTGAGCTCAGTCCCAGAAACATGGGAAACACTTTTCTTACTTGAATAACAGTGAAGCAGAGGAAAGAATAAGGAAGTGCAAGGAAGGCTGGATGAGAGACAGGCCAAACTGATGGACAGGAAGATACAGGATGTCACGAGAAATATGGCAATCCGCATGACATCTAGAAACAGCTCTTTCATTAAAGAAATAGAGCAGTCATAGCATAAATGAGAATATCTCTGCATACACAAAATAAAAATCACTATTCTGGTTAAAAAAATCAGAAAATGAAGTGGGAGTAAATGGCCTGTTACAAGTGAAATGCCAAACCAACACATATAGCACCTACTCTATACAAAATAATGATGTGATTTTTCTGATGGTACTAAGTTATTCAAGGTAATGAAGCCAAGGACTGGATAGAAGAACAGAAAGTTCAAAGTCCATGACTTGACAATAAAACAACAGATTTTATTCAGCAGGTATCAAAATAATGAAAAAGAAGTAGTTCTTCAAATAACCCATAGTTGAGCTGCAATTGTTTTTGCAGATGCTAGAAATTAATATGGACTCCAGAGAAAAGGACAATTTATTGGCACAAAATACCACTGATCATTTCCATGTACCAATACTGACCCAGGATTTAGATTCTAGGACAGCAAATGAGGCAAGAAAAAGGAGGTACATATTTGCTCTATTATTTTCTTCTTTCTTAAGCACCACTTTTGGCTAGCCTTGGATTTCAGTTATTGAGCAAGGCGCTCCTGTTTGTATGTAATACAGCTTAATGAAGTGCTTAGGGTCCCTCTCATCTCACTAGATTTAGAGGTACAAGCACACTGCATGAGTTACCATCCTTCTCCTTCTCTTTAAAGACTTATAAATATTTAAACAGCCCTATGTTAAGTCAAGTAAGACAGTACTCAGCAGCACTAGCTGTGCAGTAATTTGGTGTTTTGGCAACAAATATTTGATTAAGTCAGCCATAGCTTCAGATATTAACACCAGTGATTTAACAGAACTCCTTGGTGTTATTTCAGTCAGATTTCCTATGAAGTGCCATAACTACTGTGTATACAAATAAGATGTCCTAAAGCTGTTAACCTTAATCTCCAGTTTGATGACAGTCAGGTCCTCAGCTTTCTGAGCTGCTGAAAAATTAACTCCTCCTTTGAATTCCAACTGTATATCTACCTTCACACTATATACAAAGTTTACATGTTCATACCCAGCCAGGGCTGATGGCACCAGCCATCAAAAACACCTAATTATAAGGCGCTCTCTTATACCACATTATCTTTGCCAAAACACCTGCTTTTCACCTACTGTAGGCTGAAATTAAAAACTGAGATAAAAGTGGCTCAGTTACTACTATTAGTAGTTACTATTTAGTATTACTAGTGCAGGCAGAGATATTGACAGTTGAAGCTGTATCTAACATTTATGTTGCTGATTTAGAATAAAGTATACTTTCTACATCTACAAGAAGCTACCTGATACAGTAAGTTAGTTTCTAAACAGTAATTACAGTGTTAACACTGCTTTCAAATCAGTCTCTCTTACATAAGGTAACAAAGTGTAAACGTAACATAGTACAGGCTCTACTATGGGCAGGAATTAATGATTTCAGCCTTCTAGCAGTCTGTAGGCAATGCAACCTCACATTTCAATAAAAACAAGAAACAAAAAACCAGTCACTACACTGGAAGCCAGCAGATTTCTACAAAGAGAAGAAATCCCATTTCCTCACACGCTTGGCAAATCAAGGAAGCGGAAGCAGGTGAGCCTTGACATAACCTTGATGTAATTCAACAAGGAACATGGTTTAAAACTTCATTTCAGTTTGGTGCCCAAATACTTTGATAGTTATCAGAGAATTATGGAGTGTGAACACAAAGCTGATCATTGTAACTGATCATACAGACAGCTCCATCACTGCAAAACGAACCACACAATCCCACAGAATTACAGCACATAGAACATTTCTCTTGCCATCTCAGGTCCAGGAAAAGGGAAAGAGAGAGAATAATGTGCCTTCAAGAATATTTTTTCCATGTGCAGCACAAAGAAGCCAAAACATGTGCACCTAGTTCTTGTTGTTAATACCTGTTTCACATTTCCCAAGTCTAAGGCTTGGGTTAAGGTTTGTGTGTGTGCTTTTTGTTGCTACTGTTAGTAAGTTAACCTGATGTTTAGTAATTATTTTAGTACTGCATTTTCCAGAGCTACTCAACAATCAAATTATTTCCAGTTAATTTCCCTTGGATTCTCCATGAAAACTCTACCAGAGCAGTTGTAGCAAGTATAATCAAAAACTATGATTTTTCAGTAAAATCAAGTGTACTAAAATACTAGGGAAAAGGATAATTTTTAAGTTGCTCAGGCAGTATATATAAACCTGGCTGGAAGTGGGGTGTATGTCTGGGTTGGGGAGGAAGAGGCAGTTGGCAACTTAAATACCAATATTTAATACTTTTTAAATTGATGTTGCAACAGGAAATGGCATTTCTGCATTGGCTTTACAACAGAATAATTTAAGAATTCCAGTAATTGTTTTAAAGGGAATTGTTCTGCTAAATAGATGAATGCTGAGAGTGCTGAGGAGATAAATTACTAATGTACAATACGTAAGCTGAGATTATTCTTCTGATGCTTCTCCAATATAAACACAGTCTGTACTAGGTAAAGCAAAACAGCAATGGCCATCCTTATTTTCAAGCTGTAACACGTGGATTTTCTCTAAGGTACATTTTACTGACTACAAGAACATTTGTCAATTAATGTCCGTATCTAATCTATTCTGCTCAACTGAGCCCAAAGGTTGTTCTGCAAATGCTGTTCTGGACAGAAAATGGATGGAGCAGCACTTTCAGTCATGTCAGACTGAAAAAATCAAAACTTTCTGCTCAACATGAATATGTATGAAAATTGGCATGATCTAGTATAACACTGCTACTCTTTCAGGAGTTACTTCTGAGCACTGAGTGCCAGCAACTTTGGAACACAAATTCTGGGTGTTTATCTACATTTAGAACTGCATACAACAGCAGATGTAGATTTCAATTTCTCATTTAGAGACAACTTACATATTTTATGCAGTGATGTTTATTTTGTAAAATAAAGAAACACTGTATAATCTTTTGTCTTCTTGGTAATGAGCTCTGACTTTTTACCTGAACAACTTCAACAGGAAATACAGGGCATGCTCTCACCTACAGCGACCTGCAGACTAATTGTAATGGCACTTTCCAATAAGGTGGGGACTGAGAAGTCCATGAGTATTTGCACTAATTTTCAGTCTTGTCTGTAGAAGGTTTAACAATCACTTGATTAATTTTAAGAAGGTTTTTCTAAGAGATCTGGTAGCTCTAAGGATACAGTATATTTTGACTCTGTGTGCTAGACTGGATTATTCCACCATGTTAGATGAAACAAAGCCCTTGCTAAGTTGTTTTATTTGACTGTTTCTTTGTTAAAAAACAAACAAACAAACAAAACCCAGCCTGCTTATATTATGATGGATGGAATTATAGAACCTACTAGTCAAGTCAGCACCTACTGAATTCAGACACATGGCTAGTTGGTGTTTTTTGGATCCAAAAAACGATCACAACTTGAAAGAGGATCACAACTAGAGTCTGCATTTTGGTTTAAAAAAAATAATAATAATTAAAAGTCCTTCATTGGATTTAATCCTAGAATTACAAACGCACTTTAATTAGATGTTGCTAAAATGCAGCTAAAGTAACAGTTTCTTAATTTTTACTATTTTGATACTTAATAGAAAATTATTAAACTTAATCATCCTTATATATCATAATATCATATGCTAGTTGAACATTAAGAAAAGTGATGTACACCTCAGAATATGAGGCGCTGTTTTAAATTATTCTGTCCTGTTCTTCCTACTCACACCACCAGATTACTCACTTGTAGCCATGATACCTGGAGGACATGCTGGTATCCCGTGATCAACTGCCCATCTGAAAGCTCCTTCACCAACTAAAAAGCTAGGAGACACAGAAGAGGGAGTTTAAATAAAACCATATAACAAATCCCCCTTTTCTTGCAATTAGTTTTTTCTCTTTGGTTTGGTCATTTTAAAACTACACTGTCTGCATTTCACAGAAGCGTCAGCTGTAATTACAGTTGGCAACCTTATTTGGTTTCATTAAAACACTACACAGCTCCGACATTAAGTTTACTATTGAATAAAAACATGTGCTATTAAATTTGAAACAAATTACCAAATTGCATCAGCTCTTAACTGCAGCTATAACAGCACGAAGTCATCCAGAGTCTTATAACAACTAAATAAGATTCTGAAGACTAACAACACGGGGATGAATGAAGTGAGAATGGCAAGACATTTCTAATGAAGTTAGAGTGAAGTCAGTCATTAGCCAATGCCACGGGAATATCAAGAATTACTTTGAGAGACATGACAAACTAAAAATAAGCTTAATTTAGATTCAGAAATAAAAGTCTATCTCGTGGTGTTTTATTAAGCATTTCCAAATGAGACAACTCCACTGAGTATTTAACATACTTGTGGAAGAAAGAAACAAATTTGAAAAGTCATTCTGTAGTCAGTACTGAATATTTTACAGCAGTGAGACACTATACACTGCTGTGACAGTGAATGGTGGCAAAAGTTACAGACATGTAGCTTTTAGGAAAAAAGAAATGCCTCAATTATTTATACCATTTCCCTTTACATAAATTAATCTGATTCCCCGAAAAATTGAATGTGGTTGGAAATCACATGTTTTCAGAAAGTTGAAAAACAGCAACAGCAGTAACAACAAAATAAAGAACAACTATTTCTAACCTCTACTTCCTACCTCCCTTTTGAAACAAGAATACTATAACTGCATAATGGATACAAGAAGAAAAGACTGAGGACACAGAGTAATTTCAAAATGCTTTAGAGGAACACCTGATTTATGAATGTGAGACTCAAAGTTATGTAAGCTGCACAGAAGTCTCTTGGGCCACATAATGCTATCAATTCCTAGAACAGTGCTGTTATAGAAAACTTGTTGGCATTATTCCTGTTGCAAGTTTTCTTGATAGCATTGTATCTGACATTTGCAGCTTTTAATATGTAGTATTTTGCAGCACTATTTTCCATCTTCCCTATGACATAACCACCATAAGAGATGTTTTCAGTCTTTGATTAAAGAAGTTTCAAAAAAAAAAAAAAAAGTTTATCTAGATAAGAATTTGAATTGTTAAGCACATACTTCTTACTACTGTTAGCACAGCTCCAGAAGAATATTTTTCATGCTGCAAGATACTGTAGAGCAAGTTACTGGGTACTTGGAGAATGTCTCCTTTTAAATAAGGTAATTATCCAGAAACAACCTCTTACTCACATTAGCATCCAAGAGAAACACCAGTTGTAGCCAAACTGACTAGTAGTCTCCATTGATTAAAAAAAGTTTTCCATCAACTATACACTCTCAAGACGTGAACAAGTGCTTCCTGTCCAATAAAGTAATTTACACAGAGCAGAAGTGTAGGCGGAAAAAAGGAGAATCACAGAATCCTTGGAATTGGAAGGGACCTTTAAAGCTCATCTAGTCCAACTCCCCTGCAACGAACAGGGACACCACAGCTAGATCAGGTTGCCCAGGGCACAATCCAGCCTTTCCTTGAAAGTTTCCATGGATGGGGCATCAACCACAACACTAGGTAACCTGTTCCTGTGCCTCACCACCCTCACCGTAAAAGATCCTTTCCTTATATCCAACCTAAATCTACTCTCTTGTAGGTTGAAGCCATTTCCCCTTGTTCTGTTACCACAGACCATGCTGATGAGTCTGTCCCCTCCTTTCCTGTAGCTCCCTAGATACTGAAAGGCCGTTCTCAGGTCACCTTGGACCCTTTTCCAGGCTGAACAGCCCCAGCTCTTTCAGTCTGTCCTTGTAGTAGAGGTGTTATCCCTTGGTTCATTTTTGGGGCCCTCCTCAGGATGTGCTCCAGTACTACAATCAGATATTATGGGTCTAATATATGATAACTTAAATAGTACAGATCATTCAGAAACCTTTCATTTTCCTGATACTTCACAATTGCTTGTTTTACACTCAGAGATACAAAAATAGTCACAAGTATTCAGAGTATAAAAAGCACCCCAGAATGTTGAAAATGAACCAATATTTAAGTAACGTGACTCTTACTCTGCTCACACTTGTGTTCATAATTTCCAGATTCATTTCCCTCATACAAGGTGGACACAAAATACTTTCCAGTTCTGGTCCCAATGAATAGCTAGATTAGTGAAGCAAACCCTTGCTGATATGTAACTGAGGCCTCATTTCACCACCCACCCTTTTTTTTTTAAATTTTATTTTAATCATTCAATTTCAGATGTCTTGAAAATACAACATAATCACAAGAGAGTTAGAATAATAAAAAGATCAAGACCTCAGTAGTCATTACCTGTACCACCTGTACCCTATCCTCCAAACTGATAGAGACATTTGATAAGAGAACCCTATGGGACATACGGTGTGAACTCAGATCCGCCAAGTAGCCAAGTATTTATAATCAGAACAAGATTAAGCAATCTTTGCATCACCCCAACAGGCAATACAAACAACTGTAACAGACAGATGGTAGGATGGTGAGAGGGTGGGAACCAGCAGTCATGCACTGCGGAACTACTGCAGGTCCATGGAAAACGTCCATGTACTCACGGAGGAGAGCTGCAGCAGGCAAGAATGAACGGGTAATACTCACAGCTGGCATAAAAATAAAACATAACCTTAACAGCTACCACCAAGCATGATTAGCTGGGGGAGAGGGAAAAATCGAGAATAAATTCAGTGGGCTATACAGAGCAGCCAAAGCCCCACCAAGTCTCAAAAGCCTTTAGGCTAGTTCCAAATACAATTTTCCAAGGAAAAAACAAGTAAACAAACAAACAAAGAGATGAATGGCTTTGCTGCTCTGAAAGTTGGTTCTATGCAAACAAGATAAAAGTTCATTTGATACATCTGTAAGAAAGATGACTACTCTGTAGTTGTTACAAGCTCAAAACACAAAGAAGTTGAAAAAGTCTTCCCCAGCAAGAAGGTGATGTTCAGATGTGCTTTCCAAATACAGGAAAATCAGCGCACATTAATTGAAAATAGAAAATTACTCTAAAAATGGCCCTTCTAGGCAAGTTTTCACAAGAACATGGTTATCCTGATGCCTGTTTGATGTAAAAAGCAGCCCTTAGTATGGGCTGTATGGAGATGAGCTGAATAGAAGCAACAGTAGAAGGTTAGGTTCACTAATGATGACCAAGGTGATCCTTAATTTAGCAAACTCATTTTGTAATGCTTATTATAAAATGCAGCTATCACTCTGAAATCACTCTTACATAGGAGAATTTATTCTGCTGAAATACAGATCAGAGATCAAAGTTGGCACAAGTCTTCAACCCTGGCACCTTCTTGACTATGCTCCATCCTGCAAGTTACCCAACACGCATATCCCATCTGTGGCACTGCATGTGACAAGAATAAAACGATTGCAAAACGCTGAAATAACCAAAGGGGGAGAACATACAAACATGGGATTCTTTCTCATAAAGATTAATATTAATACTGAAAAAGGGACACTAACATGAATTTGAAATCAATAGTATCAAGGAGATCTAAAAAAGTAAGGAGATGTTTAGGTTTATTTGTACTATCTTGCAATTTTTACATACCTAAAGTTACGAGCAAGCAGTTCTAAATAAGCTTTTCTGCCTTTAAGAAACATATGAAATAGAAAAAAACTTTAAAGCTTTTCTAGAAAGCAACTTATCCATTATTCTGTGACCAAATACCACTCCCAATGATCCACCCTATATGTAACTAAGCAACTCTAATTGTGTTCTCTTTTCTAAGTCATACAATGATCAAGAATATCTTACAGGATAACATGTAACATTAAAGAGTTTGGTATTTTCTTCTCTTTCATACAGAGATACAGAACATTCTGACAACTTCAGTCCAAACAAACTGTGAGAGACGGTTCAAGGACCTTAGAACAGCTTTAACAAACGCATGCATACATGTGGGAATTCTCTATTTTTGAATTTTAATTTGCACAGTAGGACTGTGTTTTAAACCAGAAGAGGAGATACTGTCCCAGAATAACCCACGCTACAGAGCAATTCACAGTAAACTACATACATACAGCAATCAGGACACATGATCACTCCCTCCCAATAAACCTACCATCTCAGAATAAATAAGTTCACATTCATTAAAATTACTAAAAATCAGAAAAGTACCATTTTGAATTGTCTCTAAACAAATGGGTGCTGAAAGGTGGTAACCAGGCCAAACTAACTGCCTCCAGCTGTTCTTTTGCAGACAAGACTCTCCATAATGCCACTGTCTCTAATCTCACAGTCAGCAAATTTCTCTCATTTGGTCCTGTGCCAAACATTCTGGTGAGAAAACATTAAGCTAAGTTAGATGGTGCTACAGAAGCTGTCTATACCAACAGGTTTAATTAGCAAGACAGATTCTTAGGCTTTGCAGTTTCTTTAAGACTCCCCACCATAGTATTTGCCCATGAGAAAAACGATGAAACTTCCACATTTTTACAAATAAAAATCAGTTATTAAAATCCTAACTCTTGGGAGGAATGACAATAATACAGCTGTTTCTTGCTACTTGATGACGTGTTTTTCCAGCTTGCGCAGCACTGTATTTCACTCCCAGATCAAAAATATGTTACACCAAACCCTGCCAAAAAGGCAAGGCATGAAATTGTCAACAATCATCACCTACAATGAACATAAGATCCATTCCAAACTTGGGATACCCTGAACATACAGGAGCATCTATTAAAGCATTATAGTGCTACAGATTGTTTCCAAGCTAGCTACCTTTTTTTCTATTAAGATACATAATCCAAATTCAAAACAGAGAAGAAATGAAAATAAATATAATGTGAATAAGGCCCAAAACTATGGCTCTGAAGTCAACAGTTCACACTTAGAAAGCTTTAACTCCCCTGTCTTATGAAGTGTCTGTTAGCCAAGACAATGTTCAAACAGCGTTTGAAAGATTTTGTCTTGTCCTTTGAGATGATACAGTTTATTTTTCATTCAGTTATTTTTAAAATAATAGCTACTAACATAAACTAGGTCATGAAGTTATAGAAAACATGCTAAAATAGATCACAACTATCCTATTCTCTTCCCTGCCACAATTACAGAAAAAATGGTGGTGGTATAGACAGAAGTAAAACACAAATGCTTGCTCCTAGTTCTGGAGCACGAAAGAAAGGAAGAGAAGGGGAGGGGAGGGGAGGAAGGGGAGAGAAGCAAACAGAACCAAAACCACAACAATCTCCTTTGACAGCCTCTTTAATGTAACTGGATAAGCCCTAGCTTTTTCCTGATATCTGAAGAAATAAGCTACTGGCAGCAACTAATATTTAAGTTCATATTCCTTGGTAAACTTCTCTGAAAAAGAAGTTCTCACTAACTACGATTCCTCTTCCTTTAATAAAGAAAACAAAAATGCAAAATCTGCCTCTTGATCTGTTGGTTTTGGGGTGCTTTTTTTCAATCTATGACCTACCTTTGCAGTATTATGGACACTGCAATAGTTCTTTTCCTCAGTGTTTAAACTGGAATACCAGACTATCCAGATACAGACTGACTACTGGGACACTTCTACAGGAAGAAGTATGAACAGTAAAATTTCTAAATCAAATATACATATTTCAAACAACGTAAATGCTGATTTAATACATCTGCAAATACTGCAATCTCTCAGCAAACTGTAGCAAATTTTCCCAACAAGTATAACTGAGGTAACTGCTTAAGCTCAAACTCTCTGCTGGTTGATTTGAACTGCTAACAAAAATAAGAATCTTCCAAGATTAGTCAGTTCCAACACAGTTCTTGGACACTTTCCAAATATGATAGAACAGTATTTAAAGTTCTTATACATTTAACAGTTTCCTCTTTCATACTAGAATTACATCAGTCTCAATAAAGCACATTTTCAGTGTTGTCATAAATACTAATAAGTTTATGTTTAAAATAAATTCTAACTAAACACTGCGTTATTTCCACAATTTAGTTACAAAATAAAGGCACAAAGTCAGTTAAGTTTACATATTTTTTAAAGTTGACAAAAGCAAAGGCTGTAGAATTTCATTTTAATTTTGCTGTACTTAGAGATTTTTCAAAATGATATAGCAAAAACTTAAGAATTCACACAGAATCACAGAATTGCAGGGTTGGAAGGGACCTCAAGAGATCATCAATTCCAACCCCCTGCTAAAGCAGGTACGCTCCAATAGGTCACACAGTAGGCATCCAGCCATGTCTTGAAAATCTCCATAGAAGGAGACTCCACAACCTCTCTGGGCAACCTATTCCCATGCTCTGCCACCCTTATTACAAAGAATTTCTTCTGCATGTTTGTATGGAACTTCCCATGTTCAAGTTTTAGACACCGCTCCTTGTCCTATCACCACATACTGCCAAGAAGAGCCTGACCTCATTCATCTGCATCCTACCTCCCTTTAGGTATTTATAAACATTAATCATTCATTCAGTATGACATAAGTTTAGAAATAGTCACCTTGACACAAAATCCCACAATGTGATATCTCTATCTATCCACAACAGTTCTACTCACAGCTGCACCGAAGGCACACTAAGTTTCAAGATCTGAGAAGAAAACCTTGCTTCTTTTTAAAAGGATGTGAGTGTAAAACAGCAGAAGCCTCTGTTGGATAAGACAAAGCTTTCAAATATTGCATGCAGTACAGATATAAGACTAAAGTAAAGTCAAGCAGAACAAAGCAATTACCAAGGTGGAATTCTGCCAGCAGAGAGTTTTCCTTTCTGCCCTTCACACAACAATCTATTTGCAACTGAAACTGGATTCTTGATTCCTGAAAAGAAAAATCAGCAAAAAACGGGAACAAACCATTAAAATATTTTCCACGCAG
The DNA here is from genome assembly GCF_987193195.1 of Phasianus colchicus. NCBI lineage: Eukaryota > Metazoa > Chordata > Aves > Galliformes > Phasianidae > Phasianus > Phasianus colchicus. Next base: position 12,474,791 of record NC_143437.1, on the reverse strand, counting down.
TACTGTGGGGTTCATTTTGGCAATGGAAGTCAGCTTCCTTTCATTTCCAGAGCTTCAGTAATTCAGTAAGAGACACATTGTGATGCTATTTTTCAGCTTAATAACATTAAATCAGTTGTTCCTTCTCGTGGCCTATCGGTGGTAACAAGACTTCCTAATCAACATTTGGTTTTGTTTTTTAAAGAAAGAAGGGTACTGAAATATTAGGAGTGACTCCCTACCACAGAAATCTCAGAATTAAAGCAGCGGTGTTCTACAGACCAAAGATGTTTTATGAGTATTAATTTTTCAAGATGGAAAAAGCTTTGTTTGGATCTATCTGGCCAGAACAGGGATTATAGGATTCAGGCTTAGCTTTTTCTCACTCCCTCATTTCCTCCGTCTCCGTGGTTGGAAGGATACATTTTGTAACAAGTAAGCCTTGAAACACTTAATTTTACTATTTATTTTAGATCTATATCTACATGAGGAAGTTATTAACACAGTTTAGAACTATCCTAGGATAAAGAACAAAGGTTGAAATGTTTTCAGAAAAGCTATTCAATAGTATTCCAGAGTAACACTTAAGGCTCTCAAACGTACTTATGACAAAAGTTCAACCATCCCTGCTTGGGACTGTTTTGTACTGAAAGGTAAAGCTAGGCAAAAGAAAAAAAATGAAAGGCACGTTAGTTCTCAGATTAAATAAGTGTTATATGCATATTCATGTAGCCTTGTAATAGTTTCACAAATTAGAAATCCAGATGTTATTGATCACATGAGAGGATTATAATGAAAAAACTATATTATAGAAGAATTTTACATTGAGGCAAGCAGCTTGACAGATCAGTGGCTGCAAGAATAAACAAGAAGCCCCAGTTTAGAGGCTGTGTACCTTTCTAACACTGCAAAGGAAACCTTAGTTCAATTTGACCAATTAAGCTAAGAGATTCTATGACTGAATTACATAACAGTAAGTTCTTCAAGGAGCCAGATAACAAAAAACATATACTGTCATATTAATGCTTGTATTTTTTATATATATGTGCATTTTACTGTGTATAATATATTTGCATTTTACTATAAGGTTACAATTCTTCAAAGCCCTCTGAGAAAACACACTCCCTCTGAGTGAATGAATACTTTATCACACAATCATTCTGCAAAGGACTATCAGTGAACTAAGACAATGCACTGCAACATCACAAAGCAGTATTTCAGGAAGTGAGAATGCCTCCCTCTCCCTTTTGTTTGTTTACAGAGGGAAGAATTCATTAAATGGGGCTATAATGGCATCCCCTGCAAAAACTTCACAAAAAAGAACAAACTTGGTCTTTGCACTTAAATCAGTAGTTAGCTTTATAACACGTAGTTAACATACCACTCAGTGCACCAACTGCTCCAAAATTCAACGACTTTCCATCCATTATGCTGGCATCGCATTCTATCTCACCCAGAAGGTTTAAGTTAGAACCCATTCCTGCATTTGTAAAAGGAGAATCCTGAAAATAAAAACAAAGCACCGTGAGGCCACAATCACATCAAACTACATCAAAACCCCTGCATAATTAATATGACGACAGTGATGTGTTACAGTGTACATTCTTGCTGCAGTACTTTAAATATGCCACAGCAACATCAGAAAAGAGCAATTTGCTATGTTTATCTTAAATTACTACGATGGAAACCTTATACTCTCTTCTGTGTGATACATCTCAAGAGTAATAATGTGCTAATATAAACCATGATCACTTATTTGTAAGCAAAAGCCTTACAATACGAGCAAATATCTCTTCCACAGAGACCACAGTTTATCTCTGATGCTCTCAAGTGTGACACGGGAGCAAACAGAATTGTATGTTTTATTAAAATCATAACCCTATGATTACAGCCTTGCATAAAGAATCACAGAATCACCAAGGTTGGGAAAGACCTTCAAGATCATCCAGTCCAACCATCCACCTATCACCAATAGTTCTCACTAAACCATATCCCTCAACACAATGTCCAAACATTCCTTGAACCCCACCACCTCCCTGGGCAGTCCATTCCAGTGCCTGACCACTCTTTCAGAAAAGTAGTATTTTCTAACATCCAGCCTGTATTTCCCCTGGCACAGCTTGAAGCCATTCCCTCTAGTTCTGTCACCAGTTACACGAGAGAAGAGGCTGACCCCCAGCTCACTACACCCTCCCTTCAGGTAGTTATAGAGAGCAATAACGTCTCCCCTGAGCCTCCTCTTCTCCAGACTGAACAATTCCAGCTCCTTCAGCTGCTCGTCATAAGGCCTGTGCTCCAGACCCCTCACCAGCTTTGTTGCCCTTCTGTGAACCCTCCAGGGCCTCAATGTCTTTCTTGCAGTGAGGGGAATTGAGATGAGAAACCAGCACCATTAACAAGACTTCACTGTGCAAAATTTCTATTTGAATACTAACACAAGCACCACCACTACCCTGGTATGAAAGTTTTTCAAACAACAAATCACACATCACATAAAGTACCAAGCAACTTTTAATGTGTCCTAGTTAAAAACTAAGCCACCTTTTATTAGCACTGCCTGTAGTTCTTACTGACTCAAGTTTCTCAAATAAGAAGTGCTGCATGTTGGATTTAATATTACATCTTTGTGCAGACACATGCTGCCCACGTGCCAAGATGCCGACCTTGGGCAGGTGGCAGACTGCAAAGCAGCAGCTGGCTTAGCCGACTGCTAACTCCAGACTACAGCAGTTACACCATCACCTAGGTATCTCAAGCTTACAACCTAAAACTGTACTAAGGAGACAATGCAAAGCTTCAAGACGTGGAACAAGAATTTCATTTTCAAATGTTAGTTCATCTTATAAAAACTCTTAAGCACTACTGAGGATATCGTTTTCAATTCAGAACCCTTCTTACCTCAAGATGTATTTTAAAATGTTCTGGCAGCAATACAGGCGTACTAAAGCTGTGGTCAAATGTGGAAAACTTGAAAAAGTTGCTCAACATGAATAATCCAGAATTACATCTAGACAAATAGTTAAACTGCTCTGCTTTTGACATGCATTAAAGAGCATCCCATCCATCTTGGATGCATTTTTGGTCAAGGTTTATTTGCAACTTTTAAAAGGATTTCAAAGCCTACTGGCATTTCTTTCTACACGCTGTAATTATAAATTTTTTTCTTCTGTGGGAATTCAGTAACAAGAAGTAACAGACTACTAGGGTGAGTCAGGTCTCTTTTAATCAAACCAGTTAAAATGTTTTTCAAGAACACTTTTGTCATAGACTACCGTTAGTCACTTTGCTGCAAAATATCAAACAGCAAAGTCTTTAACTAGATTTAACAACTTCCAGTTCAAGATTCGTTTAAAGTTCATCTATGGTGACTGCCTTACTACAACAATGCTGCTGGCCTTGTGCTTTCAGCTTCAAAATATATATACTTGGGATTAAGATTCCATATTCTGAAGTCTTATTTACTCTGAAATTAATATTTAAAAAAAACAAACAAGAGACAAATTATTTCATTGCAAAATTTTGCTTTCCATTCCTTTGACTGGGACATAGCAAAAAATGCAAATAGAGCAACCTTATGAGCAAGGATATCCAAACTCAAAATGTGATAACCACTTTCCATAATCACATTGATTCCCAATTTAAATGATACTCACAAAGAATGTTCCACACAAGCCAGACGGAAAAGCCAAGCAATAAACACACAGTATGAATAAACTGAGGTTGCACTAAGAGAAAGTTTAAAATTTTCATCTAGAACAAACTTTGTTCTTGCTTCCAATACCTGAACATTAGAATCTCTGAAGTGCTCCTCACTCAAAGAAAACTTGAAACTGTACATTGTTCCTCTAGCCAGCTGTAAATTCAATCAGCATGTGGTTCTGTTGTAAACTGCAGCTTTTAAAAGAAAAGAAATATCTGCCCAAATCCCCTTATGTTTCAAGAGGAATTCGGACGTCATATGGTGGCAGATAGCAAAAGCATAAAAACAAACGGTTCTGGGATTGTGAATATAGCTCTGAGATCAAGCATACAATGTAAATGATGAGTCTTATGAAGCACCTTGTCCAGAAGTATTTGATTACCAAAAGGTGAAAGAAGAAACACATTCATTTATTTCTCTGCAATGACAGAGTTCACAAACTGAAAAACATAACTGCCTTTATTCAACTTATGAAATATTGTTGATGCTCATGCAAACCAGCACCATTATTTTAACAGTGTTCTGGGTCAGGCATTCAAGTTGCTTTGCACAAGTAATCTACCTTTTCTCTAACAACTACTAGCATTAATTATATCTTCATCTATTCCCTATTTCACTTGAGACTCAAAACATCCAACAAAGAAAGGCTGCTCACTCTACATTTGGAGCCTGCAAAAATAAAACAAAAAACAGACAGCATACCGCAAGTAAACTGTCAGCTTGCTCATAAAAGATCAAGAGCAAGTCTTGCGCCTCTCTAAGCCTTTGAAGTGATGCCTCTTGGATTAGATGAAATTCTGTGTAATAGGAGTTGTGTAATTGAGCAGAACTAAGGGAAAAAAAAATCATCTTTTGCAGCACTTCCATGAAAAGATGCGTGTGTCTTTCAAAGACTACACGGTTTTGGAATATAGCATTAAAAATCCTAACAAAACGTAAAAGTAATTAAATATTTCAGATAAATTCACTGTACTGTGTTCTACATCAACCAAATACTACCTAAGACAATTATAAAAACAGACAGTAGAATGATGGCAGGCATCACCAGAACAGTAGGCAAGACTGAAAAGGAGAAAAAGCTTGCTGATCAGATCAATTCTCTAAATATGCTTTAATTTCATTTTACAGCCATAACATCATACAGATGTCACTCCAGAATATTTAAATCTACTACAGCAAAAGAAGATTCTCTCGGGGGATAGCAAAACCAGAAAATAATTTACCCTAGGCACAGCTGAAAGGAGACGTAGAGCTGTTCAGCCAAGTTTCTTAAGATCACAAAAGACAAAATGTTTTCCACAGAGATGGGAGCTGCATCACAAAAGAATCTTGTGGAACAAGAGCTGATTCTGTTAGCTTATTCATGTACATGATTTATAAGATTTATTTTCATGAGCAAGTCGAAAGCCTATGGGTGACATTTAAAGACTGAGGCAGCAAAGGGAGCCCTGTGATCAGTGCTTGCTACAGGTCACCCGACCCAGTGGAGCCTGTCAGTGAGGCCTTATACCTCCAGATACAAAAGGTGTTGCAATTGCAAGCACTCATCCTGCTGGGGGACATAATCACCCAGACATCTGCTGGAAAAGTAGCATGGTGAGCTGTAGGCAATTCAAGAGGCTCCTGAAATGCACTGAGGATAACTTCCTGAGTCAAGTAATAGGTCTCACCAGAGGGGATGCAGTACTGGACCTGTTGCTCACTGATGCAAGTGAACTGACTCTACATCAGAACTGGAGGTTGGTAGTGACCATGCTACGGTTGAGTTCATGCTCCAGAGGGATATGAGACAGGCAAAGAGTAAAATTAGGATGCTAAATTATGGAAAGCTGACTTCCAGCTCTTCAGGGAGTGGATCAACAAAACACCCTAGGAAACTGTCCTCATGGGCAGGGGTGTGTAGGAAAGCTGGCAGATTTTTAAGAAAGCTTTCCTCAGTGCGCAGGAGCTCTCCATTCCCAGGTGCAGCAAGTCAGGAAAGGAAGGCAAGAGATTGGCATGGCTGAACCAGGACCTGCTGGTCAAACTAGTGAGCAAGATGAAAATGCACAAGCAGTGGAAAAAGGGGCAGGTACTGTAGAAAGAGTATAAGAAAGCTGCTGGGCTGCATAGGGACGGAGTCAGGAAAGTCAAGGCTCCAACTAAGCTTGGCAAGGGATGCCAAGAAGAACAAGAAAGGCTTCTACAGGTAGTTTACCCAGAAAAGGAAAGTCCAGAAGGGCATACTCCCCCTAGTAAGTGACAAAGGTAGGCTGGTAACAAGAGACAAGAAGATTGAGATACTTGAAAACCTTTCTTCTCAGTCATCTTCTCTGATAACTTCTTGTCACACAGCCCTCAAATGTTCGGTAGGAGGGGACTGGGAAAGCAATGTTCCTCCCACTTTAAGAGAAGATCAGGTTTGTGACCACCTGAGAAAACTGAACATCCACAAATCCATGTGTTCCGAGGAGATGCATCCCAGAGTACTGAGGGAATTAGCTGATGTAGTTGCCAAGCCACTCTCAATGATATTTGAAAAGTCATGGCAATCAGGTGAAGCCTCTGGTGACTGGAAAAAAGGCAACACCACATTCATTATTAAGAAGAGTAATAAGGATGACCCTGGGAACTACCATCCTATCTGTCTCCTCTCTTGTGCCAGAAAAGCTTGTGGAAGCTATGCTAAGGCACACAGAAGATACGGAGAGACAGGAGAACCAGCATTTCACCAAGGGCAAATCCTGCTTGACCAATCTAGGGCTTTTGATGATGGTGTCACTGCACCAATGGACAAGGGAAGAGTCATTGATGTCATCCACTTGGACTTTAGTAAGGCCTTTGACACGATACTCCACAACATCCTTCTCTCTAGATTGGAAAGATATGGATTTGATGTGTGGACTGTTCAATGACCGAAGAATTGGCTGCAGGATCAAGTCCATAGAGTTGGAGGACAATGGCTCAATGTCTGGATGGAGACTGGTGACAAGTGGTGCCCCACTGGGGACCAATACTCTAACATCTCCATTCAGGAGAGACATGATACTGACAGTGAGGTCAAGTGCACCTTCAGTAAGGTTGCTGATGACACCAAGCTGTGGGGTGCGGTCAACACACCAGATGGACAGGATGCCATCCAGAGGCACCTAGAGAGGCTCAAGAAGAGGGCCCTACGAGCACAGGATGAGAGAGCTGGGGATGTTCAGCCTGGAGAAGAGAAGGCTCCAAGGTGACCTGAGAACGGCTTACAGTATCTAAAGGGGAGCTACAGGAAAGGAGGGGACAGACGCATCAGCGTGGTCTGTGGTGACAAAACAAGGGGAAATGGCTTCAAGCTTCAAGAGGGTAGATCTAGGTTGGATATAAGGAAAAGATCTTTTACAGTGATGGTGGTGAGGCATAGGAACAGCTTGCCTGAAGATGTGGTTGATGCTCCATCTATGGAGACTTTCAAGGCGAGGCTGGATTGTGCCCTGGGCAACCTGATCTAGCTCTGGTGTCCTTGTTCATTGCAGGGGAGATGGACTAGATGACATTTAAAAGGTCTCCTCCAACTCTAAAGATTCTATGAATCTATGTTTCTATAATGCATAGATATACAGAGAGATATTTTTCTCTCATCTAAATCTACTTTAATGTTTAAGATAGCACATGAAAGCATATTTGAACAGTTCAGTGGAGACCACAATTACTGTTTAAAGCCAAGAAGCTTGCCAAGTTAAAAGTATGACTGAAGTTTTGGCACCTAGTCAGCACGCCTACCACATATTAAAGCACATACTGCTTGCCTTAAGCTAACCCTATCAAGTACATTAATTAACACTTTCCAAACATGTGTAAGCAAATCCACTGCTAATCTTCTGAGAATATGCCGATAAATTTCAACACCACATTTTTACAGCACAATGTTTACCTCGCCTTCCTTCTTTACTAGTAAAGTTAGAGGGGAAAAATGACTGCTAACAGTAGAAAAGGAATTGCTTTTTCAGTCATTACTGCCATGTGAGATTAGCGGATCTGGAACAAGCATGTTACTAAACTTCCTCATTTACATCTCAAAAATTCTTTTAGCTTTACTTCCATTTTCCTTCATAGGGACCCTTCACTAAAGTCAGAAATTCGTACCTCCAGTTCTATAAGTGCTGCAGTCACTGCATCTGTTGCAAGAGCACCAGCCTGTAGCTTTTCGATCGCCTGTAAAACAGAATTTTCAGTTGATTATTAGGAAATTCTAATATTCTGCAGCTAAGTCCTATGTTTTCCTAGATCTGTAGAAAGAGAATCTTCATTAAATTAGGATTAAATCTAAGAGGACATAAAAACAAGCTGGCATGTTCCACATGAGGGTAGATCTGATGCCTTTTTAAAAATCAGATATTTCAACACTGCATTTAGTAGCAGATTTTTGCATGATCAAATTTGTAGCAAAATAAGTTCTTATACCTGGCATCCTCAAACATAATGATTCAGTCAAGGAGTTTCTAATCTTCCTTCCAAGATTCAACAACAGTCTCTAATACTATATATGGCAACTGTCAAGAAATTGAATATAATCAACCTCATGTAGAAGCCAACACACAAAACAAATCATATAAGATAGTGTTATCTGCAGATTTTATATGTGCATCCACATTCAAACACACACACACACACAAAAAAAGAATTCTAGAGCTATCTATTATTTATATTATAGTATATATATATTATACTATATAAATAATACTATAATATATATAGTATTGTTTCCCAGATCCAGACTGGTAAGACCATACATTCAAGTTATTTCAGGGAACCTCCAAAAAACAACTATGGCTGCATCTTTAGTAGCAAAACAAACCTGCGAACGTCTGTTCTTCATACAAGTTATTAATGTTGGCTACTGAACTTAAGGAACCAAACAGAATCTCAAACTAGACTTGCATTCAACAGCAAACAACCTCGTCTCACACATAATTAGCTGGAAAACTAATATCATCAGTGCTAGTGCACAATTTTAAGGAAGCTGATGTTAAATTTGGATGATTTTTCAACTTTCTCATTACAAAATTACGTTGGTATTAGGATTGAGACACAGAACTGCAAGATGAAGTGTTAATAATTATTAGACTCCAACTCTGAAAAGCACTTCTGAAAGGCCTGCCAGACTCCCCAGCATGTTCTCTCTGGAGAAAGAAAAAGGCATTAGAAATTTTGGAGATAAGTCTTCCAGCTTCTTATTCAGCTCTTAGCACTCAGGAGCTGCCAGCTCCAAAGCTAAATTCTCAGAAGAGATTAAAAATACATATTTCAATGGAAATTAAAATCTTGCCATTACTTCTTTTACAATTTTGGAAACTTAATTTGTTTCTTTGGTCATTTGTTTTTTGTTGTTTCTGTCCTTGCTACCTCCCCTCCCATTAAGAAGTCAAGAGCCATCAAAAAGAAAGGAATTCTATAAATTCTTGTATTTATTGAGCAATTTGGACGCTAGTCAAAATAAATTCCAAAAAGAGTGGACACTGATGAAGAAAGATCCAAGCACTACATTCAACTCCAGAAATCCCAGAGCCACAGGAAGCTCTTATGAATATCCTGTGAATTATGAACTGTTCCCCATTTGGTGTGTGGTATTTGCCACCACCAAATGACAATGTTGCTGCACCTCACCTCCATGCACTCTACCAAGTCTGTATAGCAGCCATGTTAGCTGTTGCTACTCCTTTTTTTCCTCTAGAAATACATTCAGTCAGAGCAGCTAAACCAAGATATGTCTATTCATACCAAAGAGACAGTGCTCCCAAATACACTTCTTACACACTCACTACAGGACTATGGAGCTGGTAAGACATACCTTCTGGCAGGCTCTTTTGCACACATGCTTGTATTCTTTCGCTTTGGATTCAGAATGATAACCTGCACCTACAGTTAGGGAAAAGGAAAAGAGATTATACCTCTTATCAAGCTACTGGCTACAAACATCAGCAAGAACTATGATACAGGCAGACAAGAGACATCCTTATTCGGGATTACGTTTGCACTCCCTTTTCATATTAGAAACTGACAACATTATGCATTCAAATAGACTCAATAAAGTACAGGGGACTGAGCACACACACATGAGTACACACATTTAAATCATATAATCTGCTCCTATGAACACTCTCCAAGAGATTACAGATTAGTGCATTCTTAGAGACCAGCACAGCTATTTTATTTATTTGAAATCAGGGTGCAGAGAAAAAAAAAGGTTTGGTTTTAAGGAAAACTCCATTTTTCCTTTTCCTGCAGAATGGCAAGTTGGTCAGTTACCATTCTGTTCATTTTCTCCTGTTTGCACTACATTTTCAGAGCTCTATATTCTACAGCTAGGAGAGGTTCATGAAACAAAGATCAGTTTTTTTTCATCTTATTCTATCCTTTTGCATCCAATTACTCTGCAGCTTTTAGTCACTGTGCCCTATTTCCACACCTAAGAAATTCATCAGTCCCCTATGTGACTAAATATGTTATCAGAAAAATAGCAGACAAGCTTAGTACACTGATTTTTAGATTCCATTTTGTTTCAGTTTCTTTTTTTTTTTAATTAAAAAAAATATATATATTGTTTGTATTTATCTCAACTTCCACTTCCTCACCTTTATTAAAAGCCAGCTTCAAGAAATTAATAAAATTAGTTTAAACACTACCAGTGAAGAAAATAAAGAATTTAAACCAGTAAAATAACATAGTAAAGAGCAAGATGTTGTGCTTCACAACACGTGCACAAGGAAGGGGCGGTGTGAGCGCTCCAGTGAAATTTCCCGGGGAAATGGCTGCAAGTTGTACCAGAAGAGTTTTAGGTTAGACTTAAGGAAGAACTTTTTCTCTCAGAGCGTGGTCAGGCACTGGAATGGCCTGCCAAGGGAGGTGGTGGAGTCGCCATCTCTGGCAGTGTTCAAGAGGCGTCTGGAGAAGGAGCTGCAAGATCTGGTTTAGTGCTTGTGGTAGCAGTGGTAATGTGAAGACGGTTGGACCAGATGTTCTTATAGGTTGTTTCCAACCTTGTGATTCTATGATTCTATGAAGATATTGATCAGTTCAATTTACTCTTAAATAGAATATAAACATTTTTCAATATCAACCCAGATAAGTTCTATTAACTGTTAAATTTAAGGATTTTCTTCTCTATTGAGAGCAAATATGCATAATGATATAAATATAGAGATGCATCATTCAGAACATCCAAAATTACATTTTTAGTACTAGTTTCTCCAGTCAATGCAATCAAACTCTCTTATATATTTATATCCAAAGTTCATGGCACTTCATTAACATACTAATCGACAAAAGCCAATATGATACTTCAGTTGATCTTTAGTGTGTGTACAGACTATTGCAGTTCCAGCTGTTATGCTTCCACACCTTACCTGCATGAACAAGCACAAATCCCACTCGTTTCCCTCTTTGGGTCTGCTTTGTTTCGGGCTCTTTGACCACCACTTTTACAGCTGTAACCTGAGATGATTTGGAAGGTAACACTTCTACGGAGCTTATCCCCTTCTCCATGATCATATACTAGGATCAACATCTTCTACTGGAAAAGAGCATGCTTCCATTCAAAAAGAAATTCTGGAGTAGAGTCATCCTAAAACCAAATCACATGCATATGTTGGATACTGATTTCCAACAGACATATTTCACATAAATCAACATCAACAAAATTTCTGGAAGACAGGTTTGAATGAAAGAGCACACGCCTGCTAAACGAAAGGCTTCTAAGTTCTTTCTCTTCCCTTGTTAGCAGTACTCATGTGACTTAGGATACCCAATTCAGTTGAAAAAGTCCATGATGCAAGTTGAACCCGAACAGATTTCAGATTGGCTTTCGGGAAGAGACTTAACTTCAACCTAGCCAACTTCCCAGACATCTCTAGAGATTAGGGCTTGCCCACAGTAGAGAACAAGCTGCTCTCCACGGTCTCCTTTTGTTTAACATTAAAACCTAATAAAACCCCGCATTAGTTCCTAACACAGTGCTGTTTCATAGGCACAACCCATACCTCTTAAGAGTGGCGACCCCAGCTGCTGCTGAAGATCCTAAGCAGCACTACTACAATACTGGCAAAAGCCAAAAGCTGAACACAAGAGTTGTACGTGCGACCTGCACGACTCGCTGCCCTGAAGTCGCACACCGCATCCAACCGCGTGCTTCCGCTACATTACGAGGAGGATGCAGAAACTGCGCGTTAACACAAAGTCGCATAAGCAATCAGCGCTATTTCCACTCAACTGCAGCACACGAATAACACGTAAAAGAAACTTTTATTGGGGAAAGTTCCCGGAAGGACGAAGAGAGGACCCCCCGCACGACCGCCGCCTCAGCTCCCGGCCCGGTGGCGCCCGAGGGCCGCGGGCCCGCCGTGGTCCCGCCGTCGCCATGGCGACGCGCAGGGGGGCGGGGCCGCCGCGCGGGGTGACGTCACCGGGAAGCCCGCCCCGCCGGAGGCGCGCGGAGAGCGGCCGCCCGCGCGGCCGTTACCGCCCCGCCGCCACCAGCGGAGGCTCGGGGGGATGAGGAAGGGGACGGGGGAGAGCGGGCGGGCGGGAGAGGCCGGGCCGAGAGGAGGCGGGGATTGGCGGGCTAAGGCGGGGCAGGGCGGACCCAGGCGCGCAGCACTCACCCGCCGATGCCGTCAGCCTCGCGCACACCCGGAACCGTCCGCCCGCCCGTTGCCTCGGTGAGGATGAGGCGTCCCGCCCCACTGCCTCCCTCCCATTGGGCGCGGCGGGACAGGCGACCGGAAGCAGCGTCGCGCAGAGGAAGCGGCGGATTGGTGGGCGGAACAGGAAGGCCCGCCCTCTGGCAGCCAACAGGAGGTGGGGCCGGTGCTTGGCCGCTAGGCGTCCTGCTGCTGCCGCCGCTACTGCCCGCCACGCCGCTCGGAACGGAAATGGCGGCGAGGCGCCTTGCGTTTCCCGAGGGCGGGAAGGCGTCCGGCACCGGCTTTGCTCCTACCGCTGCCCCTGCCGCCTTTCCTTAGGGCCGGTTTGTCACGGCCTCCCCCCTCAGGCACATCAGCCAAAGGGGCTCCTGATGGCTGCCTGCCATAAAATGAAATGAAATTCACCGATCCTGTGCGTTTCTATCAGAAGTGCCAGGCAGCGCTCGTGCACCTCGGCTTCCCCCTCACCCCGGCCGGCCGCCGGCCTCTGCAGAGGCACGTGAGGTGCGGGCCTCGTGCTGGGACACCTCCGCCACCTCCCTGGGCGGCCCGTTCGAGGCACCACCGCTTCCTGAGAATAGACTTTTCCCAGTATCCCACCTGAGCCTCCCCTGGCACGGCTTGAGGCCGTTCCCTCTCATCCTATCGCCGCTCACTGGGGGAAAAGGCCAACCCCCAGCTCTCCACACCCCTGCAGCTCAGTATTCGACTGACAAATTTCTCATTCCTTCTCTCTTCCACAAGAGAAAGGCAGAAGACAATGTACTGAAAACAGCCACAAAACACAGTAAGCAGGAGAACACAACAAACCTGAGTCAGTATTCCATGCCAAAAACTGTTAGCGTTACATACAGTTCTGAGGAGCTGTAAGCAAGGTGCACAACAAAATCTTATCTGGATGCTCTTTTTCGAGGGTTGGTTGTTTTGTTTTGCTTTGCTTTTTTACAGTTGGACGATTTTAGCAACAGGATTTCAGTCTCTTCAAGCGCCCTATATTAGACAGTGACAGCAAGATGTTTTTAGGTTTTACACAGCAAAATCAGTGCCATCGTGAATTGAGCAATCTCTTCCCCTTATGTGATTGATTTGGATTAGATTTGTAACATACTGCTTTTTTCCCTCACAAAGCATTACTTGAAATTAAATATTTACCCTTCTGTGTTGGCTAACCTTTAAGCATGTGCCTTGAGGAAGCACGTTACACAATGCATCATATCTATCCTTTCTCATTATTAACTACTCACAAACAATAGCATGAAAAAAGTCTGGCCTTTCTAATTACTGATACATCTGTGCCTGACAGAAAACAGATCAAAAAATGCTAAAAAAAAGCCCCATTTGGAGAAGACAACAAGTGAAGAAAGAAGCTCATGAATATTTTACCAATTGCAGTTTATACTTTAAATAGCTTCTTTGTCTGACCAGACGCTTGGGTAAGTGGTGTCCTTAGTTACATAAATGCACATCTCTTGGATAAAACTATGAACAATTAACACGTTTTATTCTCCTATCTTAGCCACACTTCAGCACTGAGCCAGCTGTTTGCAACCAAAAATAATTTTTCAGTCATGCTCTTCTCTCTAATTAAGCTCAATTGGACCAAAAAACATTACTATATATATATATTTATTACTGCAATATATAGAATTCGCTCATAGTCCAAAGCCCATCTCACCTAGAAATTTTGAGACAGGCTTTTTTTATTTTTTTAAAGCCACATTCTTACTACTTCTTCAGACTGTATCTTCAGCATTCTCTTTCCTTCTAGGGAAAGAACAAAGATTTCCAAAAAGTTTACCTTTATTGTAACGGTGAAGAAATAAGCTTTATTTCCACAAAGTAGACAGGAAAGTCAAGAGACTTTTTCAGACAGCAAGAAATCTGGTGCAAAGAGAACATCCCAGTAGTAGAATTATAATATAGGATGATTTATCCTCTTTGATCATCTCTTCTGCTTGTAAAATCAAGTTATCATGAACTGGGAGAAACACACTGGATGCTCCTTTCAGGCAAAGAAAGAGTAAACATGCTACTTCCTTTTGTGTGTTGCCTACTTTTTTTTTTTTTTTCTTTTCTTTTCTTCTTTCTTTCTTTATTTTTATTTGAACTCAGGCTGCCCAGAGAAGTTGTGGTGCCCCATCCCCAGAACCACACTTAAAGCCAGGTTGGATGAGGCCCTGGGCAGCCTGAGCTGGTGGGAGGTGTCTGTCTATGGCAGGGGGTTGGAGCTCAGAGATCTTTAAGGCTCCTCCCAACCCAAGCCATTCTACAATTCTGTCTCTTGCCAGGCTTGTGCAGAGCTGCAGCAACAGCCTACGAGAGAGAAGGCACACTTATGTTGTCCGGAGAGGAAAGTTAATTTTTCACACAGTTTTGATATTCTTCTGCTGGAAACAGTAGATCCACTCATTTAATAGAAATGTTTTTGATCACAGATTCCCTGGTACTGTAGTCTGGCATAACTCCCTTAATTTTAGTGGAATTTAGCCAATTTACTCACCAATCTTTGTGTAAAATCTTATTACTGATCTCAGAGTTTTCCAGATGAAAGAAGAATTTCTTCATGTGGCTCCAAAGCAGAAGACAACAAAAACCAAACCAAATCTAAAAGAAACCCAAACAAATATTAAACAACAGAAAAAAAACATAGCTCTTAACAATGTGGAGCCATTCTGCTAATATTCAGTACTCAGCACAAGATGTTCCATTCAAAACCCTGCCAATACATCATCTATTTTATTACCAAAACTAAGAAAAATGTAGAGTCAAGTCAATCACACTATTTTTTCAATGCAACACAGTTTTACCAAATTGGTAGGAGAACACGGGGAGCTTAAAGCGCAACTGTTTTGCCCTTGCAGTTAACAGTACAATTTAAAAGCTTTTGAAGAGTGGAAACAGTGTGTAACATGAAGCAAAAGGAATTACTTTATTAGCTACACAACTATACACAACTATATTTTTATTTTCAGACGGAAAAAATCCAAGAAGTTTCGTTCTGTGTTGTTCTGAAGTCTCCAAAATAAAATTAATAATTCCCTTATTATTTTTTCCCAGTATTTTTTGTAGTTCTTTGACTAAGTAAAAAACAAGTACTGGTATTCAACTTGCAGGCAAAGGGCATTTTCTAACTTGGAAAGGCTAGAAGCCTTTCCTTCAAGGCCACTTCCTTGTCATTGCCAATGTCCAACATACTACATGTATTGTTATAGGCATTTTTTTAAGGAACAGAGAGAGATGAAGCATAAGGACTAAAAATTGCTTAAAATGTAAGGCAAGTAGATACTTACGAGATGGAAAAGCAAGCAAAACAAATGATCAGATTATGTCACATAATTTCCCTGGAGAGTCTGAGGAAAAAAACAAGTCAAAGCTTGCACTTCAGGAGTCCCTAAGCAGCACTATACATTCATGCAATTTAGCCATGACTATATCTATTCTGAGTAATCACTATACCACTTGAAGGCATGTGAGGAAGAGAAAAAGGATGTTCCACAGATATTTGACCCTTGTATGTAGTCTTAAACTCATTAGGAGTGTTACCTCACACAATGCAAACAGGTAATCATTTCCACCTGCATTCTTCAGCACCTCCTCAACTTGTATCTATGGAATCTATGCAGTGGATGAGCAAATGACTAGCTTCATACAACACAAAAGCTAGTCAAGACCTCATTAATAGCAAAAAAGCCTACTTCAGAAAAGGTGATGGCTGGCAGGAAAGGCTGGGTTTGTTTTGTAAAAGTTCAGAAAGATGGGTTGTTGGAATATTTGGCACTTTTCTCGCCCCTGTAAATTAATCCTGCAAATTCAGGGCATTATACTGCTCGTTATTTTATTCTCATGTGAGTATACATTTCAATGTGCTGACCACTATGACTGTAGGATGTATGTCTGGAGTAATGTTAAAAGGATATTACACACTTAGAAGCAGGAGGAGTTATTTTTCTCTGCAATCAGACATGACCCACAATCAGCTTTTTCTCAAAAAACAAAAACAAACAAACAAAAAAAAACCCAAAACAGCATTAAACAAACATTTGGAATATAATTAAAGCAAAAGTCAAGAGCATTTCAGGATTTAGAAAGGCATTAACAGAAGTTGGGAGAGGAAGGAAAGGAGAGGCTGGAAAGGCTGGAAGAGGAGAGTAGGGAAAAGAAGAATTAGAAGGTGAAGTGGTGCTGAAGAAGGTAAGAGAAGCTCAAAAGAGGTAGTAAGAACATCAAAATATATCAGCTGCGGTCAATGGGGCCAAAGCAATGATCAAGTAGGGACAAGAGAAAAGAATGTCAGGCAACACGCGGAAGAAGAAGGCCAAAGGCCAGTTCTAGAGCTGTCCAAGCAGTCAGGAAGAACCAGAGAAGAGAAGAAAAGAGCAGAACACAGAAAAACAAAGCAGAGCAAAGATAAAAAGGTTTTACAAAAGGAGCTTAGGAGGGGAAAGGAAAGAAGGTCTGAGAAAATATGGTCAAGAAGGTCAAAGATCAGAGAAGAGTATGTCAGTCATAGAGGAAAAAAGAAGGCTGGAGAGGAGGAAGACAGACAAGTGATTTGCAAAATGAAGATAGAGGAAAAGAGATATTTAAAAAACATATCTGATTTTTAACTTCTTTTAGATGCAATTTGGTAGTTACAGATATTTAAAAAAATAAAAAGAAGACACTTCTTCACTCTTCAATTAGAAATTATTTACATATCCATATTAAAATTACATTGTGCTTACGGAGTAATACAGTACAAGCTTGTATCTACACATCTCTGTTTATAGATTGGATAGGTAAAAAAAAATAGTATAAATTGAACAGTGTGGATGAAGTAAACATACGCTTGCTTTGTACAAGATATCTCTCACCATCAGTTTCATTTCAGCTAAGGTCTTTACAGAAGTAAAACATTTCATACATGTTCCATAGATAGCATATCTATCTGTCTGTCTGTCTGTCTGTCTATCTATCTATCTATCATATCTATATCATATATATTCCACAGATGCAGAACTATATGGCTTATGGAGATCAGCTTCTGTCTTTGGTGCTACCAGGTGCTTCCTTTTCTGCTGGATAAAACCACAAGGAAATAACATGAAGTTCAAAAACCCTTCGAAAATCTTTGGCCTCATTTCAGAGTTGTAACACACAACCCAAACCTCAGTTATGAGTTGCTATATTGCCAATTCTTTTTCCTTTTTTTGCTCCTTAAAATAAATAAATAATAACAAATAAAATCTTATTCTTCACTGTGATGTTGAGTTGAGCTGAGTAGATTTCCTGATGTACTTTTTTTGACTCTCAGATCGCAATCGTTATATCTGAGATAGAACTGTCTAACTGCATGGGAGGGCAGTGTGTCAAAGCATGGCAAGGCACTTGCCCTGTGCCTGTGCAGTTTTCCTTTGACACACAACGCTGACCCTGCCTAAGATGGACTTCAGGGCTAAACAAAGCTTCAATTCCACTTCGTGCATTCATCTTTACATCCTGTATAAGGTCCTATGCACCTTTTGCTTCCAGTTTTCTTTTCTCTGCCCAACAGTCCTTTCTTGCAGCTAAGAGGTGGCACAACACCTGGCTGATTGTGAGCTAAACAGATTTTGACTTTAATATTGTCAGATCTCCTTGAAGTTGGCCAACAGGTTCAAATTATGAAAGGTATGCTAACAGACTGATGGATGAGCAATATGATCATAGAACCCTTCTTCCTTTAGAGGGGAAGCTAGAAGTGTTGTCAGTTCAGTCCTGCCTTCTTCTCCAGGAGAACAGTGTTTCAAATCCAGACGTCCACTTCTGCTTGTTTTGTGATGTTTCTAATTAAGTTCTTCCTTGCCACTGGTGCCTATTTCCAAACTGGCTAAATATTCCTTATTTCTTTGTTTCTGATCCTTGTTTTTCCTCTAGATTTGCAGTGCTACTCCAACAAGAAGGTGATCTTGTTCTGTAAATCATTTCTCAGCATACATATTTGAAATGAAAGGCTTCCTTTATTCTTTTTACATTTCCATCTGTACCTGGTTTTGGTCTTGTTCATCATCTCAGACTTCGTCTTGCACTCTTCTAATTTTATTTCCTATTGAAAAAGGTCTTATTTGCTGTGTTAGTTTATTCTGAATAAGAATGTCAAGCAGTGAGGTTTCAGTGAGGCTTCATCTAACTTGCTGTACTATAATTAAAGAACTAAATAAAATCTGAGGAGAGATGGAGGTGTACATTAGACAATTTAATTACTTCTTGGATCTTAGAATGACTGTTTTAATGTTGGGTTTCTATTTAGGGGAATGGAGGGCATCAGAGTGTAGGTACTTATTGTCTGACTGAACATTGAAGGAGGTGATCTCACGTACTCACGTACTCAACATGAATTTAAATGTGTTTGCAATCAGGCAGGCTCACTAACATTCAAACTGATACAAGCACATCCCTATGAGAAGCATTTTAACACACTGTAGCTGGAAATTTCTCCTTTGACCAGGATTTTGAGAAGCATTCTGTCTAGAAGTAAGAGTGACTCTGAGGACATGTGGGCAAGGGAGTACATATTCAATTTAACATCTTATTTAATGCCATGCCAAGCAAAATTGTTTGCCTCAGCTCAGGGAAATATGATGATGCCCAACCTCTCCCTGTCTCATGACTTCCAATTCAGACTCAGCAGTATGCAATCTTGCCAAACACAGCATAGATTCCCTATGCATGTCCTCCATTCTCTCAAAGAAGAAATTCATTGCAGAAATTTGTTGGTAAATGTAGGAGCTTCTTTGAGCAAGTCCAGGCAACACAGCAGCACAGCACGAGATCCACTCAAATCAGGCCCACTGGAACAGATTGCCCAGAAAGGTGGTGGATGTCCCATCCCTGGAGACACTCAAGGTCAGGTTGGACAGGGCTCTGAGCACCTGATCTAGTGTAGGTGCTTCCATTCATTGCAGGAAAGGTGAATGAGATGGCCTTCAGGGGTCCCCTCAAATGATTCTGTGATTCTATGATATTCAGATATTTTACTAGTTTGCTACAGTGATGTGAACAAAGTAAAAAGAGAGGGAAGAAATCATCTGATATCTCTGATATTTACAACCTGCTTAGGACTGATGATTTTAAACTAGAAAGATCATATAACTTCATTTAAAAACTTCAAGGCAGACTACAATTTGAAACTGAAGATGCTAAGCTGTGGCTCTTGGGGAAAACGAAGCAGAAATAGAAATACTTAATGGAGATAAGAAAGATAGGCTTTTCATCAGAGTTCATATTTTATTGTTAATTCTTCTTTTGATTTTTTTTTTTTTTTAATGGGACAAGAGGAAAAATTCTCTAGACAAAGAGCTTCTGACCTAACAAACCTATTTTATCCCCATTTTAAAACAGGAGGCATTCCAGGCAGCAAATTGTTGAACCTTCACTTTTTAGTGCTTTTGGAAGCATACTAAAGGACAGAAAAGCTGAAAAAAGACAGCAGAAGAGGAGGAAGAGAAGGAGACTTGCATCCTTTATTCCCTTTGGTCCAGAAGAGAGGGCAACCTCAAACAATCCATTCAAAGACAGATTCTTGGTTGGAGTGCTGAAGCTATCTGGGAAGCAACCATGTAGAACTAATAAATACATATTTATTTAAAACAAAACAAAAACAAAAACAGGAACATAAAAATACAACCCTATATCAACCATTCCAGTTCAGTTCATGACCTTTGCAACTCTTTTCTACAATCAACAGAAGAAGAAGCTGGATGCACTAGCAAATATGAACTGAAATTGACATCTGAGTGATTGCATGCACAAGGAGAACAGGATCCTAAGGCAACTGTAGAGACTCAGATATTAGACTATTAATCTCCCTAAAAGACTGTCTGATCTTTGCAGGTAGCACAAGTAAGCCCCCAGTCTTTTCCAGGCATGCTTGTTGTTTCCTCTGCAAATGAAGAAGCCCTTTCTTTGACTTCCAGCCAGTAAAATAATACTTTTTTCAGATAATGGGACAATTTACATAAGGAAAATACTCGAGCACCCTGGACCTGTCTAAATAGCATTCCAAGTACTCCCTTCTGCTCAACACCCACTTGCAGTTATTTCCAGTGTTGGTTCCATAGTATCTCAGGAAATGCTACTCGGGAAGATTGCGTTCCTCTCTCAGCCAGCTTTCACAGTTGTAACTAGATGGGGGCCAAATCCTAAGGCACAGGAATTATGAGAAATGATGTTTCAAATATGCATTCATCAGCTGTTGCCAAAATAACCACTAGCAGTAAATCCCCGCAAGGTTTTGTCTTTATTCCTCAAATATGGAAAGTGATTTATATGTGTACTGAGTAAGTACTGGCCATTGCAGCAGGACAGTCAACTCTCCATCAACCACTATGGGAAACCAGTAAGCCAGGACTCAGAACAGTGGTTTTCAGAGTCAGATATCATTTCTCTTTGAGCCCACACAAAACACAGTGCAAATTCCAATATGACAATTTGTAAGTACATAGTTTGGCAAAACAGGCCAAGTTGGTGACTAAGTAAATCCTGGACTAGTTCTCTCCATGGGTTTTACCATCTCATTATTTTTATGAGTTTAGACATGCCTGGTAGCTTTCTGCAGCTCTCCATGGATAATGATTTAGTCCAAACCAAAGTTGTTTTATTGCATTCAAGGTACGATACAGTTTCAGTAGGTCAGTCTTCACAATAACCTCCTCTTCACTGTGATACTGATCCAACTGCAATAAAGAGAGTTTGAGAGTCTTAAGTTCACTATGAAACCTTAAGAATAATTGGCAAAATCATTCTCTTTTGCTGGAAGCTTTCATTCTCAGGATGTCAAATGGGGGAAAAAAATTTCATTCTCATCCCTCAGTCCCTGCTCTTGAGCTCTGTCAGCAAATTCACGTTTTGGAGAGGTAGAGATCAATTCAAAGATCTATGCAAGTTTACTTCAGGACAGAATTTGCACTTTTTATCTACAAGCTTTTTAATACATGCATTTAAGTTCAGTGCCGTTAGCCTTCTTCATATTGTACCTTCCACCTTTCCAAAAATTTGGCTTACAGCACAGTAAGGTAGCCAGCCTGTGACGGATGCATCTTTGCCAACCAAGGCAACATGCTTTGCCATCAAGTGTAAATTTTTGTCCTCTTAAGAAAACCAGCTGCCTTTAATCTAAGACCCACATTTGTGTTCCTTTTTCATACCATTGGTCTGCTACATCTGTTTCAATGTTAATACAAAAATGGTGACAGCTATTGAGCTTGTTACAACTTGTGCAGCATCCTTCCAACTGCAAACTCCATAGGTGCCCCTTATGCAGCACATCACTGTGAACAGTTACTATGTTCACTGAAGTGGTCTGTCAGCTCCTACGGCTTAAGGCGGTAAGTCAGGTGAGGAAGATGTGCTTCCATGAAGAATGAGGATCCCAGGCTTTTTATTTCCACACATTGGAACACATTTAAATTAGAAATCTTCAATCAAAACAGTTATTCTGCAAAAGCCAAGCAGTAGGACATCAAGGTATAACATAACGCTTCCTGTCACAGCATTTTCCTTGCAGACCACAGCTCAAAGAAAAGAATCCATTGGTAGTAAACAGAAACAAATGCCAGCTAATTTCAAAATCTTCACTCTTGGTTTTCTCTCTGAAATGGTTTGGTTTTTAAGCATTCAAATTTAGTTTCCTCACACAAAACTCTAAAAGTCACCAAATGAGAAACATTTGACACTTCACCTGCCAGTGGTTGAACAGACATGGAAGCTTCTCATCATGTATTTGGGGGCAGAGGGGAAGCATAACTTGTAGTTAGTTTGGTAATTACTGACTGTCCTTCCCACCTCTGGCAGTCAGGACACCCTTGGTCAAAACCACACGCGTCGTTTATCACCGCACAGCTCCCCACCTCTCCCCCTGCTGGTGCCACTCAGTCATCACTTCCAGGAAAGGGACCAATGGCTCTGGCTGTGCCACCCAGCTCAAATCCTGCTCCAACCCAAAGCATCTGCACCTGGTGCTCAGCCAGTCTTGTCTGGGTTGCCCAAGCACTGACCTAAGGAGAGAAGCAGATGAGTAGATGAGGAAGGGAAGAAGTTTATGTGGAAGGATTTTGCACTCCCTAGCTGAATCCTAGCTACATGATTTCAACTCTAATCACACGTATGCATCGCAATCACCCTAGAACAGTCACTTTGCTATTCTTAGTCATTTTGCTAACCAGTTCTGTTAAGACTTACATTTTCCACAAACAAATTGCCAACTCACTTGAGCAGCGGTTGAGCCGCACACGATGTGGACTGCAATGGACAGTTTTTCCCACAGCAGCTCAGACTTACACTGCTCTTCTGACTCACGTTGTCAGAAGTCAATACAAACCATACTTGCCTCAACTATCCTTCCCTTCTCCCTTACCCCAGAAATGCAAAGAGATGAAGGTCCAAGTGCAACAAGCAGAATTTCTGTGCAAAGCTATGGAGCTGTGCAATGCAAAGCAGTATGTGGGATGTGATCCAATAGTATCTGCCCAAGAAAATGTGGCAACCAGCCTTTGGATTGTGAGTGTCTTCAGGAATGGGCCAGGAGCAATGCTTGCCAGTGTGATCGCTGGAGGCTAGGAGCAAAGTTGTTTAAAACACGCATAGTCTCTCAAGGCTGAAATACAGAGCTGGAACAGTACCAAGTACAGATTACTCATACATTAGTGAAGAAGAGGATATAAAGTAATCATGACCTTAAATGACATTTATCTAGATTGGATTCAAAGCCCAGACAAAAATATTCCCATCTGTAACACTGCATGAAACACAGGGAAGACAACAGGCCTTCCCATCACACCTCTTCTTACTTTTTGCAGCAATAGAGTAACATGGATGTCTGTGTGTAAATTTGCTTTTTTTTTTTTTTTTTAAATTCAAAAAATAGCATATCTTCAAAGTGTTTTATAAAAATGAATAGTGAAAATTACCCTACCATCAGAGCTACTACTTTTAGGTACAGAACTGAAGTTGAGGTATTCAACTCCTGATTTAAGACAAGTGCAAAAATGATCTAGTTACTGTAGGAGCTTTAAACAGAAATATGTTTGCACCATTATTTTTGAAGAAAAGAGTATTTTAGTTGGTTGATTCATTCATGTTTAGTTATTTTAAATGTGATGGCACAGCTTACTGTTATTTTTGGACATTAACTGAAATACGAAAAGAACAAAAAGCTGACTTGCTCTTGATTGGAAAGAACACATTTTTTGAAGGTAAAATAGAAAACATACATGGCTCTTCATCTCTAGTTGTCTGATCTTTCTCAATTTTCAAGTAAATCAAACCCTCCTGTGATTTCCACTTGTAATACTAGATCTCTAAAAGCCTGGCTGACGCCCCAGTAAGAGTCTGGAAGTGGCCAACTTGGAGTCAAACTGAGTTATCAGACTTGCATTAAATTACTAGAAAAATTAATTTTCTTTCACTTTTGACAGTCCTGTTTTTTATTGTGTTATTGTACTTAACTACCTTCTGCTGGTTGTGCTATAGTGAAAAGGAAGAACATTGAAAATTCAGAGTTTAGAACTTTCAGGTGCCATTTTCAAGTTTGCAAATGATGAGAAGGCGAAAATCCATTATTTGGCTTTTTTTTTTGTTTGTTTATACCAACTGTCATTTAAGAGTATGAGTCTGACGCATGGCTGATTGGTGAAGCCAACTTGTTAGGTAACAAGGCTCAAAAAGGACCCCCTCCTTAGATACCACAGACGACATTCAGAATTGCTGCTGATAAACTCAGTAGCCATGTTAGAGCTAACATGTCAAACTTTGCCAGTAGTTAATTCCCAGTTCACCTGGGTATCATTTGCAAAGTAACACAATACCTTATTGTAAAAGGAGACACAGCTAATAGGGACATTATGAGTGACTTCTTAATTTTACAACCTATTTTATTTTTCAAATTACTCCTCTTGCACAGGTACTGTACAGGGCAAGTGCATTTCAGAAGCCCAGATTTTGCTTGAAAGCATTCTAACAGCAAATCTTTGAGCACATCTGGGGGTTCTTAAGGAGCATAAATTCAATGATGTCACCTATTATTTAGCATCAGTAAAGTCATAAAAGAACAGAGCCAAAAAAAGAAAAACATTAATAATTTAAATGCCTCTACTCAAGTACTGCCAGGAAGTCAAACAGCAAGCTATGCCTCCCCTGAGTAGGTGCTCCTTTGTAAGAGAACACACAACTGCATCAACATATACATTTTACAGGGCTGGAGGCGAGAGAGAGTGCAGTTAGTACCCTATCTCCCTCCAGATTTTTTTCCATACAAATTATGAAAAACGTATTACATCAGGCTGCCTGTGGACTTGGTACTAAAACAGAATTTGTAAGACAGCACCAATACAGAATGAAACATTCAGCTGTCCCACAGTTCTAAGAGGTGCTAGGGTTTTTCAGTCATTTTGCTTTTTAATCCTACCCAAGCTGTTCTTTTGAAAGAAAGAGTGAACACAATCATGAGCCGAGCCACCCACTGACAAGGATGGTCAAGTGTACAAAAAAGCCTCTACACAGATTTTGCATAATCTGTGGAATCCATCAAAGGATACTGCAGTGGCTAAAAGTTTAGGTTCAAAAGGCAGCAGATTTGTCATTGAGTCTTCCCATTGAGGGCGATTAAATATGACACAACATCAGCTCAATAAATCAAGCTGATGGAAGATAGAAGGATATTCCAAGAAGTAATATAGTAATTACAGTTATTATCTCCTGTTATTGGTCAATATCAGAAAACAGACACTAAGTGTCCATGTGAACACTCTGAGCTCAGTTTGTGATTAAACCTTTTGTTTTCGCTCTTGGCCATACAATTTTCCAGATACTGTACATAAACTGAAGTGCACACCCTACCAACAATTTGTCTGCCCAGTCTTCAAGTCGTACTAAATTCCAGGTGCTGTCCCTAGTGCACTTCATACCCCTACAATATGTAAGTCGTACAATCAATCACATTTAGAAACATCAGTGCAAGTACACATCATATTACATTTTACAGCTTTGTATCGTTACAATTTCCAGGTATGAAGAATCACATACTCTTACATGGTGGCCTTAAGAAACTGCTTTAGGTAACTTAAGTTTCCAGTGCAGTAAATTTTATTGTAAAATTAATATGATATTTTATGCGATAAGTGTGTCTTCTTATCCACTCTGTCACATGCATGTGTAAACTTCTATCATTTTTATGTGATGCATCTTCTTACAATCGTAATCACTGTCTCTCCTACTCGACAGAAATGGAGAGATGCTTCCCTTTGTGAAAAATGCTTTTTTCCAAAGCATCTCTCTTCTTTGCAAATTCACATCTTTCCGAATATCATTATGCTGTTCTCTACCGTAAGCCCATGCTCAGAGGTTTCTTCTGTTCCCAGCAGGACAGGTTATCCCTCTACCATTACATTTGATCACAATACAGCGCTGTACAACCAACTGACAACACACATTTAATAAACAAAGAAAAACTTAAGACAAAATAATTCACAGGAAAAAAAAAAGGTATTTTCTACCTCCTGTACTTCACTGCACTGTTGGTACTTTTGTCGCTGACATCCATAGTAACATTGCACAGCAGCAGGGTTTCTAAAATTCTATCATCTGGATCACCTTTTGATTTTTTCCCCCCAACAGTTGCAATGCTGAGACATTTTAAGCAAATAGAATAATATTAATGGGAATAACTAACTAACTAACTAACTAAATATTAGTAGGAGAAAGTTTAATTTAAACAAAGTTCTACTTAGGCATAGAAGAAAAAAACACAATTTAGTGCCCAAAACTCCTCAGGGCAAATTTGTAACCATTTATTTCAGATATATATTAATGGCATTCTTCTAAACTGTATTTTTTTCTATTCATTAGTTCTAATGAGATCCACAAAATCTTCAATTACTTATAAGAGAAATTAATCCTCTAGCATGTATTGAATCATTTAAAAATACACAAAAAAGATCAGTATACAACATTTCTTCAATTTTAGATACATTAATACCTTCTTTAATCAACAGGTATGTTTACAGACTTCTTCAGAATTGAAAGCATTTAGACTAATAAGTCTCAGCTCTAAGCACTCTGCAGAAGTGATTTTGTTATTTTTAAAAAGAAGTACTGAAGGTATCTACAAAAAGAAGCCATGATTGTGCTTCTATTTAAGAGATTGCCTAATGCCAAAAAAAAACACAAAAAAACCCCAAACAACCCCACAGAGCTCTTAAATGAACAATTTCTTAGCTATATATTCAAGGTGCTGCTTTTCCAACAACAGTACAAAACTATTTGGGGGCAGAAGGAAAGGGCTAATGTTACTCTAGTTACTCCAAAACTAGCCACTAGATTTATGTGACCTTTCTGAAAATTAAGTTGATAGGAGGTGACTGTAGTAGATTCAATAGACGTTGTCAGTTAGAAGAACATGGACAAAAGTAAAGTCTGAGTAAAAACAAAGATCAGTTACTTGATTTTATGCTTTTTCCTTTCCTGAAATTGTTCGGTTTTGTTTCTGACAGATTTTACTAGCACAAAAGTGAAGATAGTTTATTGTTAAGCATTCAAAAGATGTGTGTTGTTGCAGATGGGGATGAATCAAGACCCAGTATCAATGCTCTTTTCCATTGAGGAAGGGGAGAATTAAGAAAGAATTTAAAAATATATATTAGTTTCTTACTATGGTCTTATGCAGCTGAAGTTGTAATTACTCTCAGCACTAAACACTTTGCATCACAGTGAAATTAATCTGGTTTCAGAACTCACAAGTGCATCTTTAATCTTTTTAAACATACTCTTGACATGGTTCCTCTCCTCAAACACATTCTGGATGTCAATCCCTTCCTCCATTTGCAGACATAAGACACGGAATATCTTGAGTTGGAAGCTATCACATTAATGAGCAATTACACTACAACTCATCTTCAAGCAGTTTAAGCTAAAAGAAAAACATTTTTTCTTATGTGAGCCTTTCCTGAGACTCCACAGAAACAGACACACTAAGACTGAAAGGGGCCAAGTCAAACTAAAGGTTCATAGCATTCATAGCACTTTCAGAAGTTATATACATATTAATATAAAACAGAAGTGACAGGTGCTTTCCTTTTCCCTCGACAACATCTAACCAGAATCAAGCATCTGAAATACAGCATCAAGGTGTACATACAGTACTTTCCATCTTAGTCCATGGTACTACTGAGGAGCCACAGGAATTATGTACACAGGAAGACTTTGTGCAAAGTCATGAATTTTCTCATGAATTTCAAAAGTGCTAATTTGCACATACCTGCATGGATACTCTTTGGGTATACCAGGCACAAAGAAGTTGCTCTCCCTTGCCTCTCCCAAGCTGAAATGTTGCCCGCAGTAAGAACTATTGCCTGTTTTACAAACAGGCTTCAGAAACAAAGACAAATCTGACAAATACACACTTGATTAGACTTCCCAGAACTTCATGTTTTCCTTTCATAGCACTGATGCTCAAACAGAACATGAAAAATAGTAGCCCTGTGTCTAACACCTCCACACAGTCTCACTTCTCTTCAAATGCTCCGCCTTGTCAAAAATGAACTTACATTACAGC
This sequence comes from Phasianus colchicus, assembly GCF_987193195.1. Lineage (NCBI taxonomy): Eukaryota > Metazoa > Chordata > Aves > Galliformes > Phasianidae > Phasianus > Phasianus colchicus. Next base: position 12,446,884 of record NC_143437.1, on the reverse strand, counting down.
CAACAAGTCAATTAGTATGGAAGTAAATATACCACTGTGAAACTCCAACAGCACTACTCTGTCCTCAACTTTTGCTCTGGTCCACCTGAGTCTGTAGCATATCCCATTGTAGGCTTTTCCAGTATAATTTAAGATCACATGACTGTCAGTTTAAGAGAGTAATTTCAGTCTTTCAGGGGAATTGTGGAAGACTTATGAAAAATTACCATCATTCAGGTTATTATTGCCAGTACCCTAGACACAAAGCTGGCACAGCTACAGCCTATTTCAGAGAAGATTGTAACCCATTTTCCCCAACTGAATAAACTGGCTGTGCTTAAAAACACCCCAGCTATGAGACAAAGGCTGTTCTGGGTAAACTTTGTGAAAGCCAGACAAAGTTATGCTGTGTAATCATCATTCAAATGTCAGCTGGATCTCGGTCAACCACTGTACTCTTCCTTTAAAACTTCTCTACGGTTAGCCACATTATTCTTCTCTTCTTTCTTGGTAGATTATCAGTAATCCTGCAGCCAGAAGTTTCATTTTGATAACCTTCATGTTTGTAGTGGTATCCTCAAGACTTCATGTACACTAGACATCTATAATGGACAAGAAAATTTAATCATCTGCAGATAAGATCATTCTCTGCTAAGCCCCTCTACAACACAGAGAACTTCTTACATACGGCAGAAAAGCTGTTGGCTTGAAGATTTTGCATGCAACACTGAAACATCAAATTTTAGTATGAGAGTACCTACATATTCTTGCAAACAAAAAAACAAAAAGGTGCTAGAAGTGGCATCTTCCCAACAAGTTCAGAAATAACCTACAAACAACTCATCAGGAGGGCATGGCAGAAAACAGCACTGCATGACACCTTAACTTGGTACTTTCTAGGAAACGTAGATTTCTAGACTAAAATAAACATGACAAGTCCACTATCTCTTTAGCATAAGATCATCACAATACTGAAAGCCCGAACAGTTCTTCACCTTCTATTAAAAAAAGTTATGCACTTTAAAGACCTATCTTCAGAAATATAATTCATACTTTCCTACTGTTTTTATGTTTCATGCAGAAATATCCAAAGCTTTCCATAAATAAAAAAAATATCACAGAAGTATTGTAAGTTTATTATTTCACCATTTGATTTCTTATGCAGCCACAGTATACTAGTAAAATCATGCATCAGATTAAGAGGAAACATAACTGATTGCTTATGAAAGACTGGCAATTTTAATGATGGAAACAATATTGTCTAATTGTCAATGGGGCCATTTGTACCCAGCTGGAAAAATGCTTCCAAATCAACTAAGTTTTTTTTATATGGAATACTTACAGGAACAGTTTGTTTGCTTGTTCTCAACAGCCATTCCCAGGAATTGGCTATATAACAGTCTCTGATTACAGCTAGGAGAAAAATTTTCAGTACCATTCCATATATCATAGTATGTATGATTTCATCAGGAATATCACCTGCAATTTTAGGCAAACGACATCTACTTTATTTCATTCTGGACGTGCCACCTCTGCATTTTCTAGCTTGACTTTGTTTCTAAAGCACGTTATTTAAAAAAGCAAAGAAGTTACCTGACTTAACCCACCTGTTTTCCTAACTTCTTCAGCAAAATATAGATTTGTGAGATCAACATAAGTTGGACATTCATTTTCACTCATTTCTCTCAGCAGGAGCCTGTAACAGTGCACAGGATGTAGTACAGAAGGTCCTTTCATAGCACTGATGCTTAAAAAGAATATGAAAAATAGAGGCCCAGAAAAAAAAAAAAAATCAAGCTAAAAAAAAAAAATTAGAGATGAAACTGAACTTTTCTCATCACACGATTGACTGTATTTTATCTTTTCAAGAGGACCATAACCTTGCTTGATATGCAAGTATTTGACATATAGCTCCTAAATATTTTGTATCCCTACTCAACATACAGCTAAGTTTCTGTACACTATGAACTGAACTGTATGACCAGAATGGATTAAACCATGTCTTATAGAAAGGAAAGGAACAAGTAAAGATGAAGCATCCTAATACAGTGGAAAGATGCCACAATTAACAGTGTTTTGTGTGGACCATCACAAAAACAGGGTATGAAACAGCAAACATGCAAAGCCATGACAAAGTAAAGGATGGATATTGTATAGGTTCACCAAAATTATGCCATGAAGAAACTCTGGTACAACCAGAGCCACAATTTAGGCTTTTTTCCTCAGTACTTCTACATCTCCGAAGTCAAAAGAAGTGGAATCCTTAGACTCAACTCCCAGAAGCTGAACTACTACTTTGGGTTATCTTTCAGCAATTTCGGGGAGAAAATTACTGGTCAGGTAGCAACCTTGCAGGTTCTCTCTGAAGACCGTAATTACTGAATTAAGAAATATGTCACAACTCCAGAAGAAAAGCAAAAAAAGGAAAAGACCCAAAATCACAGAGGACATTACAAGATTTCTGATTTATTTGCCTGGAAAATGGAATCATTTGATCCATCTGGCACAGAAGGGCTCGGAGGAAAATACAGTCCTTTCTTGTGGTATTTGGCAGTCTCATGAAAGGCATTAGTTTCTCCACAGATTAGAATGGCTTAGAAACTACTGTCCAGACCACTTCCTGAGAATAAGAGTATACTTAAGTGGTCAAAAGAGTTTTGATTGCAGAAGTGGAAAGGAATTGATTACTTTAGGTAGAATTACTAATGAGCCATAGAAAAGATTAATTTATACCCTTATCTATTTTAAATTAATGAATCATTGGTCCTTCTTAATCTTTACATACAAAGGCCACAAAAAGAGGGTAAAAAGGTATGTTAGCATACAACTAAATCATACTCAAACTAAAGGATTACAAGTGTGATGGGTATTTGTCTCTCACACTGCTGCAAGGATGATGATGGAGGGAGGCTGAAACAATTTTTGCTTCTCTGAACAGTCAGTTTGAAAACTTCCCAAAGTTTAACAGCTCACAACTGTCACAGTTAAGAGCTAGAGAAATACTTCTCTATATTCAGGATATCTAAATGAGCAAGTTCACCTGACATGGAACACCTTACAAAAAAAATAACTAAGTCCCATCTCAGTACACACACCTGTCATTGCAGGTAGATAAAAGGAATGGCTGACCAAAATAATCTGGTAAAATTAGAATTTCCTAGCCCTAAATGTAACATCTTATGTCACGACAGTTTTCCTAACACAGCATAATTCCCTTAATTAAAAAAAAAAAAAAGCCCTTAGCTACTAAAACATCAAGTGCAAAGAACCACAGAGCAGAGCACTCACTTCTTTGTGCTGCCTGAGGTAAGACTGCTTCAGCTACAGGAAACAACAAGGACGCAACGATCTAGACCAAAACAGATTCTCCATTAGGCTTTTCTTGTTCAGTGCAGTGTATAACAACATACAGGTGGGATCTGCTGTGCACTTTGGAGGACACGACTGTCTACTAGCCCATCTCTGACGAAAACAAATTGCAAAGTTGCCTTTAAGCCTAGCTAAATATCTGCATCTCATTCTTCCCAAAGGAAGAATTTTCAAGTCCAATAAAAAAGCTGCCTGAAAACCTGGCAGGATGTCATCATGGGAGGCAATTGTGGTCTTCTTCCTCTTCACCTTCTAAAGAGAGCTTTGGGAGCTGGAGAAGGATGCATAGTCATTGTTGCTCAAATGAGATATGATTACAAAAACAGATGGATGCTTAAATCTAACATTCATTTTGTGCCTAGAAGAAACAGACCAAAGAAAGTTGGAACTACATCTGATTTGTTTTTGCTGGCACTGTGGTTTATGTAAAACTATAATGATTCAAGAATAACTGAATCATCCACAAAGTATGCGTTCCATAATCACGCGTAAATATTTGTGCCAAAAATCAAATTTTTAAGTGAATTCAAATCTGACTTTCAATTGAAAAAAATCCTAGATTTAACTGTTGTAACTCTCTATATTAAACATATGGGCACGAAAGTGATTTTGCAGTAAGTCAATCAGAATCGGAGTTTGATAATAAAATATTTCAACAGACAGAACTACTTTAGAACTAGTTAAAGGAGTCTTAAGAGATTAACACAAAACCTATTTTGGAATTCCCAGAATTCTCTATGCGGAATGTAATTAATTCTCTTGGAATTTAAATAAGCACGTTTGCTCAAGGAAAAATAAGATAATAACTAACATACGTCTTTCCCCTAAGAAATCATAATCTCAACAGTTTGTATTGCCAGAACTATAAACTACTGTTCAGCATGCAGTGACTACAGCCCATCCCCAAAAATCTCCCCTTCAGGTGTGCAGGATCTGCTTTCCAAGTGCTGCCTGAAATCAATGAAGGCTAAACGTTGCCATCATTGGACCTGTAAACAAAAGTTAAGACATTCTTCTTTGCTTTTAAAAGGGGGAGAAAGCCATATCATATAAAAGTACTAACGCATAGGCATGTGGAAGCATGTACAAACTTGTAACACCTAACACTTGAGTGGGCATGGTGGTGATGGGTTCACAGTTGAACTAGGTATCTTAGAGATGTTTTCCAACCTTAATGATTCTATGATATAATTCACGTCAAAGGAAAAAGGAGGTAGAATACAAACAGGATTTTGAGAGCAGATTGACAGACTTAGAGCCAATAGAGGCAAGACAACTGTGTAACAACCAGAAACAAAAATCAGGTTTCCAAAATCTGAATGCCCTTGTCCTAAGAAATAAACTCCAAAAGCTATGGGTAAAACTGATGCAGCTGGCTACATTCCAATGGCTAATATCTAGTGGAGTTATTGACTGATCTCACAGAGATGAATAACTTAAGACTGCCAGTGAATGCTTCTGTGATTTTCAGAACCTCTGCTCTTTGAAAATACTTCAGTTTTTTTCAGGGCAAGAAATGAGGAAAAACTAACATATGTTGCAAAATTACAGGTACAAAACTGATATCAAACATCACAGATCACCAATGTATACTTCACTGTGAATATGCATGCTGAACTCAATGTGATATGAGAGCATCTGAAACAACACGTGGGCATCCAACTGACTCCAGACAAAGTCATATTTACAAGGTTGATTTTTTATTTTGCCACTGCTTTGTAAAACCAATCAACCAAAAAAAAAAAAAAAAAGAAAGAAAAAAGAAAAAACAACCCAAAAACCCAGCCCCAGAACCATTTGGCCTGAGAGTGGCTGGAAGTATGAGAAGTACTGATGCTCCTCCTTTCCACCCCTTCCGCAAGAGAGATGAGAATACAGCAAAAAGCCCTAGGAGCTCAGCAGGAAGGTGTAATAATGAAGGGATTCACCTAGATGAGATATAGAATAAAACTCATTTTCTAAAGTACCGTTCAATATCAAAGAGCAAACAACAACAACAACAAGAACAACAAAACAAACAAGGGAGCCCCTCTGCTAGGGGCCCTTGGATTCCATACGTACTATGACTCCTAAACAGTAAAATTTTCTTGCAATGTGTAAGACGCAGTTTTAAGAGGCAGAATGCTTCAGCAAGCTTCTTGCTTTCCCTGTGCTGCCAAGTTCATTCAAAATTTTCCATTTCCTCCATTGAACGTTTGCTCTAGATTCCTAATTAATACTTTTTTTAGTGTAAGGAATTTAATTCACATGCAACTTGCAAGGTTCCTTCTCACATGGAAGACAAAGTGTATGTAAAAAAAAAAAAAAAAATCCCATTAAACAAAATACACCAGCACAAGAAAAGATAGGCGTTATTTAAATAGTTATAAAAGGTTCTGTTATTTATACAGGCCAGAACATATTCCTAGCAGTAACTGTTTCCACTGTGATTTCCAGCTTCACTATGAAATGCTACAACAAAAGAGTCCATGCAAAAATCTTACAATAACTGCCCGCTTATGAGAGCTCAAATGCAGCCTCAAATAGTCAGTGACACTAAGAATTAGAAGACATGAAGCAAGCAACTCCAAGAATGCAAATACTGACACACTGTGGGCACTTGAAGTAAAACACATCAATACAGCTTTGTTAGTAAGCACTTGTCCTATACTGCACATCAGATGCCTTCTCTAAAGAGCTTTGGGAAAACACTTGTCAGAAGTTATTGCAATCGTATAAGCACAACAAAAGCTCACAGCTATTTTAACAAATGCATACTTTCAAATACAGGTCTTATCAAGAATTAGGCAGGACACAAATTCATTCAGTTCAATTGATTTCACTAAATCAGTGCATGCTGGGATGAGATTTTAAAAAGGAGCATTTATATACAACAGAAGTTGGCCAAGTGAATTCAAATAACAGCACAAATGAGATATGCATTCCAGATGGAATTAACACTTCTATGAGAAGGGGCTGGATTGTAGTACAGCCTCAGTCTCACTATTGCAACAGCAGATGAGGTGGTGTTCTTACACAGGCTGCGGTCCCACATCTACCAAACCAGTGCAACACCTTCTGCCTCAGAACAGGCACATCACACTCTCCTACTCGGTGTGTAATTAAACACCAAACGCTCCTATTTGCCTGACTCTAACCAAGAGGATGATATCCAGTTTCTTCTTTTCCAGAGGAGTTCCGCCATTTTAGCAAATGAAATGAACTTGCAAATGGATCTAAGAAGATCCAGGGCTTGTGTATGCTGTCAGAATGAGCTTAGGGGACAAAAAGGAGGAGGAAAGGCTACAGAGAAAGCTTTCCCTTTTTTTGGATGTAGAACATTGTTAAAATGGCTCATTACATCTCAGAGAAAGCACACACCCATTAACAAAACAATAAAAATCACCCTTAATGTGTTTTTGTTTCAAAGGAAAAAAACACATTGGTTTCCAGACCTCAGAATGAGATCTGCTGGGGTGCTGTATGGTAACATTATCTATTTAACTTTCCAGATAAAAAATGGGACGTCACCAAAAACAATTAAATATCCTCCAAATCTTCTTCCCGGTAGCTTTCTTTCCCACAGAAATGTCTCACCAGAAGATCAGACTCCTTCATTTCTGTTCCCTTAAATCTTCAGCATTGTGCAAGCTGGATGAGATTTTAAAAACCATCCTCCTCCAATTCTGTGCTATGTTTCCAAATCATACTGCATTTCATTTTTAGAAGTGGAGGCATGTTTTATGACTCCATGGCAATCATGAATTCTATTCAAGAAATTCTATAAAGTGACAAATGTAAAAGAAAGTACAAGAAAAGCTAGCAAATTAATAAGCTACACAGAGAAGCTAGCAGCTGAGGAACATAGTTCAGTCATATTTCTGCTATTTTCTTCATTGTAATCCATCTGAACTTCAATTTAAGGAGAAAAAGAAAAAAAGGTCAGTTTATTCTACTATCACTTGTATACCTTACATTGTAACCATATTAAAACGCCAATACTACATATCTTCCAAGTTACTAAAAGGAAAACTTAAAGCCTACCTGGAACCCATTTAATCTCCATTATAAATTCTTCCTGCTTTTTCTCTTTTTCTTGGATACTTTGCAAAAGTATCTCTAGTTCAGCAGCAAAGCTGTGCTTCCTACAGTATCAAGCTGCATGGACAGTATAACTAGTGCCTAGAAAGGCAGACTAGTGCTGCAAGTTCACACTGACCTCTGGCCTTTGGCTAAAAGATAAGTGTGACACTGTTGTTCTTTCCACCCCTAACTATAGGGTGCTGGCTGTTGGTTAGGGGCAGAAATCTTGACTGCAGTTATCCTCAGCTGCTTTTCCACTTTCCTCACAGGTAGCAGAGCTCAAACAGCAAGCAGAAGACATTCAGATCTTACAAGCAAGAAGGCAAAAGAATAAGTGATTTGGTTGCTTTTTTCCCCCTGATGTCATGAGAAATGATAAGTAGAGCTATACTTGATGGAAACTGAAGAGATCCTTGGGCTAAGAAATACTCCCTTGAAACTAGATAATGAAAGGGATGCTAACCAGTATTTATGAAAGTTTTGGGTAATTTTGCCAGGAGAAATTTGAGGTGACAATACTGCCATACTTTCCAATTTTGATAAAACATGTATTTCTTTTGTAAAAACTAATAGCTTAAAAACAAATGTGCAACATTGCCCTCAAAAAGTCTTAAGAGCCTTTTCACTCCATAAGCAAATAAAGAAACACTTAACAACTGCTGTAAGAAAAGGGAAATGAGCTGAATACATTCTCAAAGTTTGCTCAGAGTTAAAATGACCTTGCTCTTAGCTTTCAAGTACCACACTGCATTGTCCAACATGAGGAACCACTTTCTGACATATTAAGGCAGTAATGATTTCTGCCAATAGATTTTTCAAAGACTTCTTGAAGAAAGAAAGAAGAGCCAGAACAAAATGTCCTGATGCATTAACAGTTGGATCTTATATCCAGACTTTCATATTGCTTTCAGGTCAGGGTAGTCTTAGCACTTCAGAGGTACGCACCTGAGGCACTTCTTAAAACTCCTGTGGCAAACAGGTGAGAGTAGCTGCTGCAAACCTTGAAGCATCTTGCTTCATGAGAGGTAACTGGGCATTGCCACAGCCATGCTGCTGAGCCAACCAGATACAAGTGAGATGAATACACTCCTATCTGAGTTGGCTCCTGTTGACTCTTCTGAGTAGCGACACACCAGCCTGCACCAGCACACAGAGGTATCCTTCAGTTTTAAGTTACTGGACAGCCTCAAGAGCTTGTATGAATGTTCAGTTCAGTTGACCCTCGTTACTGGGTTTCCAATACCAGCAGCATCAGTTACACCAAGCTTGCGATGCTTCATAAGAAACAACCAGGTTGTGCTGCTTTTGCCCTAACCCATGACATTCTGCCAAAGCTTGGCTAAATCATTACGTGGTAACTCCTCTCCCTGGGTTATTTCCTTAGGAAACATTTGAGCAATACACCAGTGCTAACCCTATAGCCTATTGAGAAGTCAGATCCTTGTTAGTACTGAAGAAGTAACAATGCAGCAAAGGCCAAAGTATCTACACAGTAGTAAACAAGTCAACCCAAATGAAGCCCTACTCAAGGCATTTTATAAATAGTCACCAGATTCAGAAACAATATTGCATGTCTTATCTTCCACTTATTAGTCTTCCATAACAGTTTCAGTTCACACATACATAAGAACACTGTTCATTTCTCACACAACATGGAAGACTGTACTGCCACATGTTAAAATATTAAAGGTACATTCACATTTATATAACTAAGCAAGTGAGCAAATTAATTTCAAGACCGTAAAATCAAAACTTATTAAATCCTTTTATTTACCATTACTCACTGAGAGTTAGATCAGCAGCAGAATTAAGCCAGCAATTCTTTCTTCCAACAATTGCATTTTCTCTGTATTTGCACCTCTCCAGCACTGGTGCTGCAGCATGACCTGGCTGCCGTTGCTGAATCTCTATGAGAAACCCCATAATGCAGGAGACTGCTCCCTGCTCAAACTCCTGGTGAGGAGAGACAGGCTTTATATAGAACTCCCTGCACATTATGACACCACATCAGGAGCAACTTATGAAAAATATACTGATGAAACAGGTCACAGAGTCACGTATCTGAATGGCAGAAAGACTGAAGATACCATCCTTGCAAAAGATAAAAGAACAAAAATGTAGGCATAATCACCATATTGCTTAATTTAAAAATGTTATTTAAAATGCCATTAACTAGGTAACTGGTGCTCACAGTCAAAACAGCAATTATGGCCTTGATATTGATGCACATCACAAAGGTTTACTGAGCAGAACAAACATATCCACATAACAGCAGAATGAGTGGAAATGTAGGAGATACTTTGCACTATGAAATACTACATACCAGATCACTGAAATACTTAACGTTACAACGTTATACAGCACTAATAACATTCATGACATTCTAACTCAGAAAATTCCACAGAAAGATTACAATAGGGCAACCAAAAACTGTTTATAAAGTGTTTCAATAAACTAAAAAAAAAAAAAGTTGAAAGCCTTTTTTCCTTCCTATCACACTCTTACATTCCCATTCAAACAGCTGACATTGATTTTTCTCTTTTGTCCATAGTGCCACACAATTCTGCTGGATGGAATCCTGGCTTGCATCACACAGCCCAGTGGATAACATGTCAGGAACACATTAAAGATATGGCAACATAATTCCTCTGTTAATAACTTACTTCTCAAAACAACTATTAGAAATTAAACAATTCCAGGTCTAAAATCCATTACACGATAAAGTAACTTTAGGTCAATTTCTCTTCCTTCTCAGAAAAATACAAATTGAATTAAGAAAACAGAAATGCTTTTATCTGCATCTATTGCTCCTACTATACTTTATTAAGCATCACTAGAAAAAAAAAAAATCTCATGGAGGTGCAGCTTATAAATATATTTTCCCTGTAAGATGAGAAACAAACAGACATTTATCCTGCCAAGACAATGCCAAGCCTAGCTTGCTGTCAAGATTTCCCAACTCCATTACAAGAAAAATCTGTCATGCTCTTTTGTGCTCTACAGAAACGTCTTTGATTACAAAAACCCACTTTAATGCAGTGTAAACCAATTTTAACTTGTTTAAAAGACCCAATTAAGGCTTAATGACATGTTTTTTCCTAGCCTTTCACACTATACATAAGATCAATTAAGAGCAGAGTGAACTTTACAGTGAAAGCAAGTGAAGTAATTCAGGAATTCACACCATTCAGAGAAGACTCATGAAGCCAGATGAAATTCTTTCTGTATGCTTAAGAACTTAGGAGAATCATCAAGCAATTAAAATCTGCTGCCACTACAGTCTTTCATAATAAAATTCCCTTAAATATTTTTTGCAGCTCATCTTTGCCTTCACTATGTAAAATTTACAAGCAAAGCTTAAGTGTATCAGAAGTCTCATGGCAGTTTTCTCCATTAATTAACTACCATAACCTCTAGAAAAATCAGTCAAATGTACAATGAAAAGCATCTTTTCTTTAAGAGAATTGTCATATCAGCAATAAAGAAAAGAAACCATCGTTTTGATGAACTGTGATCTTGCTACCTGAAATCACTCCAATTATAACCATTACACCTGGCTTAACTTTTAGTTACATCAGGTAGATTTTTGCATGACAAATGAGTAAAAAACAGGAAGCTCTTTCAAAGCTATCTCACTAATGAGTCTTCTAAGTAATCTAACCTCCAAATCAGTTGATATACTTCTTCAGTTATACAGCGTAGAATCATTGACTCATAGAATCCTTAGAGTTGAAAGGGACCTTTAAATGTCATCCAGTCCAACCTCCCTGCAATGAACAGGGACACCACAGCTAGATCAGGATGCTCAGAGCCCCAGCCAGCCTCACCTCGAAAGTCTCCAGGGACAGGGTAACAACCACATCTCTGAGCAGCCTGTTCCAGTGCCTCACCACCCTCATCTAACCTAAATCTACCCTCTTGAAGCCATTTCACCTTGTTCTGTCACCACAGACCATGCTGATGAGTCTGTCCCCTCCTTTCCTGTAGCTCCCCTTCCCTAGATATTGAAAGACTGCTCTCAGGTCACCTTAGAGCCTTCTATTCTCGAAGCCGAACAGCCACAGCTCTCTCAGCCTGTCCTTGTAGGAGAGGTATTCCATCCCTTGGATCATTTTTGTGGCCTTCCTCTGGCCATGCTCCAGCAGGTCCAGGTCTCTCCTGTACAGAGGACTACACATCTGGATGCAAAAGCAGAAGTGTTTCCTTTATCTTCATAAAGAATTTTGGTCATATAAGTGATATTACCTTATTTGAAGAATCAAAAATAAGTCAACATAATTAATCTCATCTGTGGCTTTAGAGACATTGTAGAAACTTCAACATGTGTTTTCTTACTATGTACACAAAACACTGGAAAACTTTCTGAAGTCTGTATTTAACTCCCCCCAGAAAAAAGAAATAAAAGGGGAAAAACTAAATGAGGGACTCTACAGCTTTCATGTTGTCAGGCCTGATTCAAATTCTTTTTCATTATCTGTCAGCATTCTATCAACAACCCATTTATTTCCTAACTGAAAAAGAGTGAATCAAAGACACCATCACGCTCACCAACAGCTCTCCACCTTTAGGTCACCATACAAAAGAACAAGCATATGCCCCTTTCAGAGATGCTTAGCTCTGGAGGAAGAGTAGATTATTTTCAAAGGAGAACTGACCATAGCTTTTCAGTAATCAGAAAAATATTGTCACTGTAAAGGAAGATGTTTAAAGTATTTTCTCATGATGTGGAATTTGTACATTAAACTAACTTCTATTGAAAGAACTGTAGCTAATGACTTTGTGAACAACACTTACTAATGAAGGTACCTTACTACTGTCCTTCCTTCTTCACAAGGTAAAGCCAAATAAGCTTGAACATCCATGTCAAGTTCCTTTTTTAAAAAAATTCTGCTGAGTGACATTACTCTTTCATGATCTGTTTCATCCCACATGATATCTACCTTAAAAACAGGAAAGCCACTTGAAGTGGATGTGCTAAAATTAAACATTTTAAGACAGATTTTTTAGAGAAAATTAAATATGCCTTCCATTTAAGAAGCAAGGCAAAGCTGTTACTAATGTACTCCACAACAATACCTAAAACAACCATTTATTAAAATCCATTCAATCACAACTTTAATTTCTTAAAAACAACAAACAAACAAACAAACAAAAAAGCAGGAGTTTTAGCTACATGAGAGAGTGAAGAAATGTCCTTTTGCACTGAAGGGTTCTGTAACATCAGGTCACAGAACACTAAGTCTCCATAGGCAGAATTTTCCTTGTGGCAGCAGATAGTGCTATTGAAGCAGCAGCCACCAACTTCTTCCCTCTCCTCCAGCACAAACTCATTCCTGGAATCATGAGTGGATTGCAACAGGGACAATAAAAGCGTTTGCACAACGGCACCTTGAAGATGAGACACGTCTGACAAATGATCCCGCAGAAATTACTTACTTCTCAACTAATCACTTCTCCAATCTGCTTCATTTCATGGCCAGAAGAATGTTTTGGCTGTCACATGAGACAGAGCAAGAATGAATTGCTACAAGGAGGGGAAGCAACAGTTTAAGCCTGACACCACCACCAAAAAGGCTCCTATTGAACTACGCCCAAACATCCATTTTCAGCAAATTACAAGATTTAATTGTGGACAACAAAGTGAGTTCATGTGCAACTGTAACAGGGGTATAATGAGGTCAAAATGTAGTATTCAATTTGTAACCAAGAAGCTGAATCTTTAAAAAAAATAAAAATAAAAATTGAGCTTATTTATGGAGTTGCAACTTGCAATTGTGTAACACGCTTACATCCTGTAGCATGTTTGACGTCTCTATTTTGAAACGGTGAAGATAAGCAGAAAGGTTTTCCCCACTGTTTTTATCATTTATAACCTGACAATAAAACTAAACAAATTAGAAAAACATTGTTAACATTATGAAAACATTGTAAAGACAGCTTTGATGTTCCATTGCAGCAGATGTGAAGTACTTTGGCTTACACACAGATACATTCACTTCTGAGGCTACATCTTCTGGCTTACCATCACATGTAACGTTATCTGGAACAAATCTTAAAAGGCAGATAAAACATGCTATTATACAAATACAGTGGGAAATTTCATAGTATAAACAGCCTGAGTTATTCACAAATATGGAACGTGCACAAAAGAACGTTACAATATAGAGTCAGAAAGTCTAAAGAGGAAACAAAAGAAATGCACTACATGAGAAACTACTTGAGGTTGCCTGGTTGAGTTTTTTTTGTTTGCTGTGGGGTTGTTTTTGCAAATGTAATACGATGAATATTATTCAACATTAAAATGTAATGAAGTGGAAAATCAGAAAAAGCACTTGGGAATTTCAAACAGCTGTCTGCTGGAGAACGCTATCTTTCTATGGTTAGAAGCACGAAAAGTTACACGTTCATTCAGCATGGAACTTACCTATCATGGTTTCCAAGAGTGCCCATAGCATGGCCTCCAGGAGGCAAAGCCAGCTTCTGTCAGATCTTTGTGTGATTGATTTAGTAACCTCTCCTCTGCTCAGACTGGAAGACTCTTTCATAACAAAAGGAAACATTAGGAACAAAGCACAACTATAATTTTAAATTCTTTCTTTCCCAAACGTGACTTCTGAAATATTAGAGCTTCCAGCTCATTCACAGGGACAAGCACAGTGATTTATTGCAGCTTCAGAACAACAGCAGCTATATTCTTGCCCTGTGGTAAGCAACTCAGGAAAAAAGGAAAAAACCCTACTTCTAGACCCTTGGCTGAGAAAATTCACAGAGCAGTACATAGTTCTGCATTCTCAACCAGCATCTTGTAACTTCACTTTATTTTACCAATAGGTCAGAGATGCAACCAGAATGTTTTCCCTGAGAATGCTTTCCCCATGCAGTGATGCACTCTAACTTTCCATTTCCACATAAAAATACTCCACAAATAAATAAACAAAGCACTATATTCCCAATACCTTGACAAACTCAATGTGTGCTGAATTTATTAAAAAAAATTAATCTCGTTTTGATTGCAAAATATACAGTAAATATTGTTCAGACCATATTATTTTTAAACAGTTTTAAATTAACAGCCTCTCCTCCCCATGGATACATAAGAAAGCTGCCATTAGATTCACTTCGAGTCAACAAAAGAACTACTTTCAAATTCCAAACTGCATTTCTTGTAAATTTTACGAGCTGTTTCAGGAGGGTCACATTTTACACCTGCATAGAAGGATTTCAGTCACTTCAACTGATGCTCCTTCAGTTTTCCTTATAAAGCCTGCAAAAGCAGAAAGCAGCACCACCAAGTGAGCTGGCTTAAACAAGTTTTCATCTGCAAACTGTTTTAATTCAACTCATTAGAAATGTGTGCTGCTGAAACACTCTCCCCATCTTTCATTAAGATTAGATGTTAAACAGCAGGAAACCCTAACTATCTCTCTATTCAGTTTCACTCAAAAGACTAATTCACACAGTTTGAGTAACAGAGGTGGTGGTCAGTGCTTTTTAACAGTATTTTCCACATGAACAGCTATCATACTAGGACTGGAATTATTAAATTTTGGTTGTTTTTTTTTAATTACTAGCAGTGCTCCAATTACTTGAACATGTGATGTAGCAGCGACTCTATCTGACTCTGCCTCCTACAGGCACTGGGAGGTTAGAGTCCCTGCACAGGGCATGCAGATGGCATCTTCACATGCATCTATGCAGGCCATAGAATGTAACATCCAGTATTTCCCATCAAGGTGTCTGAGCCTATTTGGGTGAGCTGACCACCTGCCATCTTAACTCCTGGCAAGGACAATGAAAGAGTGTTTCCATATATGAATAAGGTTGCCTGTTAGCAGCGTGGCACTAACTGCAAGGCTGTAAGATCCTCAAGCTGGATAAAGACAGCATAGTAGTGATAAATAAGAAAGTGATACGGCTGAGGAAGGGCATCAGGACACTAACAGTGGTAGCACAGGTGGTGGTTTTGTCATTGATGGTGACAGCAAAACGCCCCCCAAAAAAGCCAAAAAGAGGTTGATAAGTGAATGGCTCAGTGGAAAGATGGAGACAGATCACAAGGCTGAGGTCCTGGCCTGTGAATTTAAAGGTATGCACACAGGTATCACCCTGTGATATCTGGATTTCCAATAGTTATAACTATTCCAGTTTTGTAAACCAAAGCTTTGAGGCACCTCATTGCACACGATGAAGGTGACTTCAGCACAGACTAAGTTCATCATGCAATTCCCTGATGCACCAGAGAATTTTTCAAGATATTTACGTTTGCTTTAAAAGCATCCAGACTGTTCAAATATAGGGCAGTCCAGGGGGATGCATTATACAAAACTGGCTCCAGTTAGACTGCTAAACATCTGGAAATTCTAGAAAAATATTAAAGCAATACTTCTAAAGTTCCATATAGAGAAGACTTGCAAGCAGAACAAAAGAAAGATAACAAAAGACATGCCTGAAGAAGCCTGGACTATGGTAGTCCTGATGAGCTCAACCTGCCAGGGCTGCTGCTGGTAGCATTCAAGGAATCTCCGCCTGGGAATTCTTGAGCTAAGTTAGGGTTCCTATTGCTTACACAGATAAAAATATTAGGAGTGAACAACTAAGGGCTTTCCTGCATGAATGACAGCTTGTAGAGAAAAATGCTTTATTAAGCTCTCTACGCATTCACACTTTTTTTTTTTTTTTAATGTAACAAGAATTTCAAAGTCTCTTATCAGTAAGAACTTTTTTTTTTTTTAAATCTTTATCATAATGCATATATTACACACATTGACATTGAACCAGGGTCCAAAACATTCCCTGAAAAAGCCATGGGAGACTCCAACAAATGCAGTTCTGTAACGAACAGCTAATCAAGATCTTCACTGAGAACTGGACTTGTATCTCTGATTTGAAGATTAAGTTAACACCTGTCTTTCTCTGTGCTATTCTCTGGAAGATCAGCTCTGGAAGTCCTTATTGTTCTTCCTCTTTCAATCTCTCTTGCTCAAACTCCAAAGGATAAATCCACAAAAATAACAATATGAAAAAAAATTTCAACTCCAGTAGCATTTTGTACACCAATTAAGTAAAATTCTCACTAAGCCTTTTACAATTCACTCATTTTAGAGGAAAATGATAAAGGGATCAACCCCATAAACTTTAGTACCCTCTGAACTCTAAGAAAAAACAAAGGAATAAACAGGCTGATGGTTAAAACCTAGAATGCTTTGGGACAGGTTAACAGGAACCATAACTTAACCCATCTTACAGCCCTCTTCAAAGAGGATGCAACGCAATGGAAAAGTGCAACAGTGACAGCAGAGCTGCAAGGTCCCAGGCTGCAGCAAGTAAAGATTTGCTCAGCTGCGGGCACAGAAATAAAGGAAAGAAACTGCTCAACTTTGGAAAGCCTCAGGTACACAGGGACCCGCAGAGATCCCCTAGCCTCTGCTGCTAACCCTTAGATGAGGCCTGGGAAGGGGCGGATCCCGGCTGCAGCCCTCCCAGTCGCTCAGGCACACTGCACGCACCCGAGCTGCCCTGGGTCGGCCCTGCCTCCCCACCAGGTGCTCCATCACCACTTCAGGCCGGGACTCGGTTTCATCATCCCTTGCACTCTGCACTCAGTAAGGTCAAAAACCCGTTACAAAGAGCACCTTCACAACCCGTTCCACACAAAGGCTTATGGCGACCTGGCAGGAGCGCACGCCTCAGTGTCACCGCACGGCGACTTCTCACACGGAACAACTTCACCTCGTCCCCACGAGGGGCGTCT
This sequence comes from Phasianus colchicus, assembly GCF_987193195.1. NCBI lineage: Eukaryota > Metazoa > Chordata > Aves > Galliformes > Phasianidae > Phasianus > Phasianus colchicus. Next base: position 12,429,723 of record NC_143437.1, on the reverse strand, counting down.
CCCACCAACGCGTCTCCGCTAGAAGCAGTTCAGCTAATTCATCACCACGCTCCGACCTCGTTCCAACATCCCTTCGCCCCCAGCTGCGCAAGGCTGTTCACCCAACAGCTACACCGCCGTTCACCCCACTTTTCCCACCGCTTTCCACACGGCGGCAGAACGGCGGCTGCGGGCGGCCCGCGCGTGCGCGGAGAGGCGGCGTGGCGGCGGGCGGGAGCATGGCGGCGGCGCGAGCGCTGTGGCGGCCCGTCCTGCCCGCCCTGCCCGTCCCGCGGGGCGGCGGCCGGCTCTGGGCGCAGCCGGGGCGCGCGGCCGCCGCCGCCGCCCCCCCTCCCGGCGGCGCCTCGCCGGGCGCGCGGAGCCCCTTCGACCGGCGGCTGAAGCGGAAGCAGAAGAACTGGGCGGCGCTGCGGCCGCGGCCGGCCGAGTGCGAGTACCTGCGGGACGAGGTGCGGGGCGGCGCGGCGCGGCGCCGGGCCGGGCGGGGCGCGGCGCTGACGGGCGGCTCTCCCTCCCGTAGGTCGGCGGCGGCGTGGCGGACCGAGTGCTCGACATCCCCAGGTACGCGCGGTTCCCCGGAGCGCCGGGCGCGGCGCGTTGCCGCGGCGCCTGACGCCGTCGCGCTTGTCCCGCAGGACGTTCCCTCTGGCTTTGGACCTCGGCTCCGGGAGAGGTCACATCGCTCGGCACCTGAGCCGGGTACGGAGCGCTGAGGTCGTGCCGCCCCGCTGGGCGCCGCCGTGCCGAGCCCGCCGTCGGCCCGCACGCGTTTGACTGGCGTGCTTCTCGTTTCAGGAGGTCATTGAAAAGCTCGTCCGGGTCGATATTGCCGAGAACGTCTTCGTAAGTAGCTTTGCGAGGGCTGGAGCGCTTCGGGCCGTGATGCAGAAACGGTGCTTTTCTGGTGATGCTTTTTGTCCTGCACCCGACCTTAGAAAGGCACCGTGGAGTCTGAAATCCCTACGGTCAGCGTGGTCGCTGATGAGGAGTTCCTGCCTTTCAAAGAAGACACGTTTGATCTTGTTGTGAGCAGCTTGAGGTGTGCGGTGGTCGCTCATTTACGCTTCATTTACATATCTATGTCTATCTCTGTATTTTCACATTGATGTCAGAAAATCAGTGCCTTAAACAGCAGGGATAGGTTAAACATTAGGCAGCAGTTCTTTGCTCAGAGGTTGGTGAGGCCCTGGCAGTGCTGCCCAGAGCTGTGGTGCCCCATCCCTGGAGGCACTCAATGCCAGGTTGGATGGGCCCTGGGCAGCCTGAGGTGGCGGGGTGCAGCCCTGCCCACGGCTGGGGTTGGGGCTGGGTGGGCTTGGAGGTCCCTTCCAATCCATAACATTCTATGAGAACACATGGACTCATCTCTTTGTCCTGTATTTTGACTACTTAATTGATGTGCGGCTTTTAAAGCCCTTAAAAAAGCCAACACAGCAACCTCTTAGCTATGCATATGAACTTATGTCTTCATTCAGTATCACCATGCTTCATCTGAGAGTGTTTCAGAACTTCAGCAGGCTGAGAACTTGTTTGTTAATTTAACACCTGTATGTTTATATTATGTATAACATATATTTTTTTGCCTTCCCCCAAATTTCATTCTGCAATTATTACAAAATGTCCATTTCTGGTATTTCAGTTTACACTGGGTGAATGACCTTCCAAAAGCTTTTAGAGAGGTGAGATTTTTTTTTAATACAACTTTTTACATAAAAAAACAACACTTATCATTACTCACACTCAAAGCTCTGACCACTTCTACCTGATAAATAGCTCGTGTTACACTCAGCTATTTTTTGTAATGTTTCTGTCAGTTTGAGGGGTATCAGTTGATGCTTCTGTTAGCTTGCTGTCTCAATTCAATTTAGGATAAATAACTGCACAACATTTTTGTATAGTATTTCACAGTCACAACAGCTGAGATCATAAGAACTAATGTAAACTGAGGCAGTGCTGTTGATTTTGTTGTCTGTTGCACTTACTAGTTTTCTAAACCAATCTAATCCAGATCTGGCTTAGGGAACTTGTACTCCATGTTTACCTTGGGTATTTGTTTTGAAATACAACTTGAACCAATAGAGGCTTTTTGATTCCTAAGAGAAGTGAATGTATGTTGAGGAGGAAAAACTGCAAGCATGATGGAAGAAATCAGATTTGGGATTATTTAAACTCCTTACTGCAGGTGAAAGCTGCTTTTCAAATTGGCTGCCTTTGGAGCAAGAGCAAGGAATATCTTCTCCTTGTTTGGTTTCCTCCTTTATTTTAAATGTGTCAGTTAGAGCAGTGCTATCCTGCTACCTCTTTGTTCAGATAGGAGTACCCTGTTATGAAATAGGAAAATTAGAGACCCTAGTGTATTACATAGTCTGACAAATATTTTTACCACTGTAAAAATAACTGACATGTTATGATATCCCAAAAAGGGCTGAAAAATGGGGGTCTAGGCCAACGTCTATCTTGAATGCTCATTTTCTGTTTCTGGACCACTGGATTTAAGTAATGGAAACTTTTTTCAAGTGTTTAAATTTCTTACTGATTAATTAAAGGATTTTATTTTTTCCTTTTAGCGTAGGTAAAGGTAGCATGGTTAATACCCAACTGAAAACCAACTGGAAGGGTTTTTGTGTCAAATGAGTAAGCGAGGTAAATTAACTGAGGCTTTTTCTTGTTAGCTTGGGTTATGTAACATGGCTTCTCTTTCTCAGCCAGCAGCTGTTGCCAGTGCTTCACAAAAAAAGGCACTGAATTTGTTGACATCCTTGCTAGGAAAGGGGCATGGTCTTACTAAACAGGAAAGCAGCCTGTCAGTGTGGCACTTGAGTTGCATCCACATCTGGATGCAAAAGCAGAAGTGTTTCCTTTATCTTCATAAAGAATTTTGGTCATATAAGTGATATTACCTTATTTGAAGAATCAAAAATAAGTCAACATAATTAATCTCATCTGTGGCTTTAGAGACATTGTAGAAACTTCAACATGTGTTTTCTTACTATGTACACAAAACACTGGAAAACTTTCTGAAGTCTGTATTTAACTCCCCCCAGAAAAAAGAAATAAAAGGGGAAAAACTAAATGAGGGACTCTACAGCTTTCATGTTGTCAGGCCTGATTCAAATTCTTTTTCATTATCTGTCAGCATTCTATCAACAACCCATTTATTTCCTAACTGAAAAAGAGTGAATCAAAGACACCATCACGCTCACCAACAGCTCTCCACCTTTAGGTCACCATACAAAAGAACAAGCATATGCCCCTTTCAGAGATGCTTAGCTCTGGAGGAAGAGTAGATTATTTTCAAAGGAGAACTGACCATAGCTTTTCAGTAATCAGAAAAATATTGTCACTGTAAAGGAAGATGTTTAAAGTATTTTCTCATGATGTGGAATTTGTACATTAAACTAACTTCTATTGAAAGAACTGTAGCTAATGACTTTGTGAACAACACTTACTAATGAAGGTACCTTACTACTGTCCTTCCTTCTTCACAAGGTAAAGCCAAATAAGCTTGAACATCCATGTCAAGTTCCTTTTTTAAAAAAATTCTGCTGAGTGACATTACTCTTTCATGATCTGTTTCATCCCACATGATATCTACCTTAAAAACAGGAAAGCCACTTGAAGTGGATGTGCTAAAATTAAACATTTTAAGACAGATTTTTTAGAGAAAATTAAATATGCCTTCCATTTAAGAAGCAAGGCAAAGCTGTTACTAATGTACTCCACAACAATACCTAAAACAACCATTTATTAAAATCCATTCAATCACAACTTTAATTTCTTAAAAACAACAAACAAACAAACAAACAAAAAAGCAGGAGTTTTAGCTACATGAGAGAGTGAAGAAATGTCCTTTTGCACTGAAGGGTTCTGTAACATCAGGTCACAGAACACTAAGTCTCCATAGGCAGAATTTTCCTTGTGGCAGCAGATAGTGCTATTGAAGCAGCAGCCACCAACTTCTTCCCTCTCCTCCAGCACAAACTCATTCCTGGAATCATGAGTGGATTGCAACAGGGACAATAAAAGCGTTTGCACAACGGCACCTTGAAGATGAGACACGTCTGACAAATGATCCCGCAGAAATTACTTACTTCTCAACTAATCACTTCTCCAATCTGCTTCATTTCATGGCCAGAAGAATGTTTTGGCTGTCACATGAGACAGAGCAAGAATGAATTGCTACAAGGAGGGGAAGCAACAGTTTAAGCCTGACACCACCTATATTGCTGTTCTTCCTTGATGATAATAAACTGGAACAGCCGTAACAAGAATGGCACTGCTCTGTTGTGCTTGTGGAAGTGCAAAAACCACTATTGGAAATCTGTGTATCTCTTAAGCCATTCATGAAGTACTTTCACTGCCTTCTTCTGAGAAAGTAAAAGTAGTATCTTAAGCTCTACCTTTTTGGAATTAAGTCAGTTGAGGTTTTCATTTTAGGAGCTTCCCTCTAGAAGTAGTTTTACCCAAGATTTCAGCAGTGCATTTCTTGTTTCCAATGAATGTAATTTCCAGGAATTTACTCTTTTTAAGACCAGATGGTCTCTTTTTTGGAAGAGATTATATATCTTGCAACATTACCGAAGATTTTTTGTAGCTCCTTTTGTGGAATAGTGTCAATACTAAAAATGTATTAAAGCCATTGTAATAATTGCTTTAAGTTCATTTAAAAAAAAAAAATCACCCAGGAATTTGATGGGTATTTTCTTGTTCCTTCTGTGTTGTAGATACACCAAGTTCTTAAGCCAGATGGAGTCTTCATTGGTGCAATGTTTGGGGGAGACACTCTGTATGAGCTTCGCTGCTCTTTGCAGCTAGCAGAATTGGAGAGAGAAGGGGGATTTTCTCCTCATGTGTCACCCTTTGTTGCTGTGTCAGATTTGGGACATCTCCTGTCAAGAGCTGGGTTTAACACGCTGACTGTGGTAACTAAATAAAAGAACAAACTTCAGAGCTGCGGGTGTATAACAGATACTATTTCAGGTGCATTAGTAACAGTGCTTCCTTTCTTTTGCATGTAGTGCACTTAGCTGAATAAGTTTCTGAAATAGCCTGGACTGCTCAGTTTTTGGCTGTGCAGTGATTAAAGAAACCAACTGAAATATATCTTTAGCTAGTGGCCCAGTAGAGTCTATATGGGCAAGGGTGTCAGAGTATGTTACATTTAGTTGGAAGAACTTATGATGCCCTTGCTGCTGCTTCTAAAACTCAGAAAAAACTATCAGCACTTTGGTTAAAACTTGATTGTATTTGAGCTGTTAAACAGTTCTTCAGAAATATTGAGTATAGTTTTTGAGTAATATTCTATCTGAGCAGAAGCGGCCAGCACTGAAAGTTAACATAATGCTATGGTCTAAACTTGATATGTTCTAAAATTAAGCCTTTGAATTCTTTTAGGATACTGATGAAATTCAAGTAAACTATCCAGGGTTGTTTGAGGTTATGGAAGACTTGCAAGGCAAGTATACAGAAAATGTTTGTTTCTGAAGTGTATCAGCAGTGCAGATGTGGAAGAGTTAGTATTTGTTTCTTAACTCCAAATAAAGCTTATTGTAGTAGTGGAACATTATTTTTTTCCTGCTATCTAGGAAGTCAGGACAGGGAACTCACCAGCAGATCCCCATCGGCAAGCAAAAGTCAAAGATTTATAATTTGTCTCCTGTGAATTTTCTGCTTCTGTTTTATTCCTGTTCTTTGTGAGCCTCTTCAGCATAAGCTGCTGAAAAATCCTGAAAGGAAGACAGAAGCATACATCCAACATGAGTTTTTCTGTGAGCCTCTCTAAGTAACATGATGCTCAGGACAGTGCTGTGGAGCAAGATTAGGTAAGCCCACAGACTGGAATCTGCAGGAGAACAAAAAAATTGAGGTTCTTAACAATTAGGATAGGGTTATAAATGCAGCTGTCATTGATTACAAAGTAGTTGTTCATATCCAGTCATGGAACAAGTCAAGGATCATCTCCTGAGACGTGGAGTTAATTAGTTAATGAAAATAGAACTTCCATTCCCTGCAGAAATGTTGGGACACAGTAAGTGATTAAAGAGAGTTGTATAACATCAGATGTGGATTAGATCTTCTGGGGTAATTATTTTCATTATTTCCTATTTGGAAAAAAGAAAAAGTGATATCTCTCAATAAACACTTTGCACTGGGTGCTTGAAAGAAGCTATACTGGAGAAACAAAATGCTTGAAGCCTCTGGCTGAAAAGTAATAATCTAAAATCATTCCTAGCAATACAAACAATTCATTGCAAAGCACTGGCATTAAGAGGTTTGGAATCATGAAGGTAAGAATCTTTGCTGCTGTAGATTGTACTCTTACAGTAAGATTCAGAGGATGCTGTAGTTATTTGGTTAGTAAAAATCTGCATGAAACTCATTGTATATGCTGTATCTTCTTTTTCTTAAAGCTGAAACATATTTTTAGGTATGGGAGAAAGTAATTGCTCTTGGAATAGAAAACCTCTGCTACACAGGGATACAATGTTGGCAGCTGCAGCAATATACCAAGGTACATATTTAATAGGTGAGGAGTTAACCCAAATTGACTCTAATGACGTCTTGTCTTTTTCTCTGCCCTCTCTGTAAAAACAAATACTCTTTTAATATATATTATTTTTAACCTTAATTATTGACAATTTGAACTTTGTTAATATATCAGTATGTGATATTATTATTGTCCCAAATCTTTCCCCACAATCCATTATGATGAACGTGCCATGCTTAGTTCTACTGTTTGGGAAACGAATCATTTCCTAACACTGCTGTTGTGTACATTTTCTTTGTCTGGCAGAGATGTATGGCAATAGTGATGGCTCAGTACCTGCCACTTTTCAGATCTTCTACATGATTGGATGGAAATTCCACGAGTCACAGGTAATGTGAAGCTCAACTATTTTTTTGTTTGAAGGTGCATTTTAAATGACTTATGCTTTAAAAGGACTTTTATAAAATATCTTAAGAGATGATCCTTCTGTTTTCTTTTCCTCTTAGGCAAAACCTGCACAGAGAGGTTCTGCGACAGTTTCATTGGGAGATCTGGCAAAAATAGATAAACTTCTTCATCAGAAATAAAAGTGGGTTTTGAGCTCCTATAAAACTTGTCAGTACAGGTATCCTTCACTTACTTTGTTACATTTTGAAGTGATGATCTGTATGCAGCAGGGAATTTTAATGCCTCTGCTACATCAGTTGTGTAAAATGGTGTTCATTTTTTCCCCCTAGAGAAGTGTTTGAGCAGTATGCTAAGTAGTACACACTCTCCCTATTTGATTAAGTTACTGTTCTCAAATTTAATTCCTTTCCCAGTATTTCAGTAGCACAAACTGCTCCAAGTATTATTGGCAAGTCTTGAGTGTATATCACTCTGTATTATCTTCAAACTATTCCTAAAGGATGGTGGGTCATAATAAATAGATTTGTCACTAAGTACTGTTCTTCATATGAACATCAAATTCGGCATCAGCAAATACATACATCAGCAAATACACAGATCTAATATATATGTTTTTTGTTAGTTGGAAGTGATGGGTGAAAATACACTTTCAGCTTTCATTTCAATGTTTAACTTGTATAAAATGAAGTGACTAAGTTCTGTACTGTAAAATAATCTTGAGTTGTTACTTTTCACCTGCAAACAAATTCAGTTACTTTTCCCTCCACTTGCAAAGACAGAAGTCATTATTTCTGTACATAAGTTAAGAGTACTGAGTATCCACATATCAGTATCAGAGAATACTGACACTTAATTCCAGCTTTATCAGAATCTATCACAATTTGAGTAAGTTTGCTGAAAAGAGTAGCAAGCAGAGAAGTCAAGTGGTGCACAGATGGGCTTCACCTTCATTGGAGTCATAGAATCATGAACATTGGAAAAGACCAGTAAGACCATTTAGTGCAACCATCAAACCATCACTATGGAGCTGGTATTTTTTCAGAGTTGCAAGGTACTTTATGCCACTTGTACATCTACTTCTAGAGGCTGAGAGTTGGGGAGTATTATGAATACTCCCATTAATCTGATACGTTAACAAAAACATAGTTTACCAAATAATTTCACTTGATTGTAGTACTGACAGATTGGTGGGAAGAAGAAGTGTGAAAACTAAGTCTATCATTCAAACAACTTTATTGCTCTGTCTAGGTGGTGTATTGACACCAATACAGCTTTTCTCAGCCTGCTGTACGGAGATCATCCAGCAGGTGGAGTTCAATAGGATGGTGTGCACGGTCCAAATAGGAAAGAGGTCAGAAGCCTTCATATTAATATAGTAATGACAGGGTGTGTTTGCAAAACAAGTAGCACAGCACAACTGCTCACCACCCAACCAGCCCAGCCCACCCCTGAGCAGCATCTGCCCTCAGCCAGCTTTCCTCAGCTTTTAAAGTTTCTTCAACACAATGCAACGTACGGGATATCCTTGGGGCCACCTGAGGTCAGCTCATACAGTACCATGTATGCAGACAGTGCAGTACTTCTGCCATCTGCCCTCCAAGTAACAGCGATCACACCCCCATACAACTCCCCACACTTGTAATGCTTACCCATTCCATAGAGTGTCCTCTTTAGTACAGCACCCCCACCATGTAGAGCCCACTACACTCCACATAACAGCTATCACAGCAGTTCTACTCTAAATGCTGCTCACAGGGATGAAAGTGGACACTCACCTAAAATACTCTCAAGCCTCAAGTTACAGTCAGTAACTTCTCATGAACCAGCAGAGATTCTTAGACATTCTTCCTACCTTGTATAAGATCCTCCAAGGAGATGCTGCTTTGAGTAAGCATTGGCAGCTTAGATTTCTCTGGAGAACAAATACAGCAGTCACCTCCTGTGGCTTTCTCTCTGCCTTTTCTGCAACCTCCCCTGTGCTCCATAGTTCCTTACCTGCAGGGAGGGCCATGAGGGCTCTCCACACCCAGGATTGCTGCAACACACAGATGGAAGGGAAGCTCAGTTTTACAGCTCCAGCAAAGAACTTACAAGATCTCACACAGCCACAAAGCTGGCTTTCTCTCAGCCTTCCTACCTTCATTTAGTCCTGCTCACATGGCAGGAACAGAAGCCTTTTACCTGATGCTCCCCTCCCCCCAAAGGGTCAGCTTAGGGTTGTGGGAGAGCCAAGCAGCTCGAGGAGCCCCAGCTCCAAACAACTGAACCACACACAACCCACAGCACCATCCACCAAGTGGATTTATAGGAAGTTCATTCTTACAGGTGCTACCTAATTAGATAATTAAGACGAGAATTACCTGAAGAGAGGCAGCATGAGTGGAGGTTTCTGTGGAACAGAGTTAAGATGCTGTTGCTGACCCATGAGATTTGCATTTTGGGACGCAGCTCTGTTACTTTGGAGGCTGCTTTGGAAGCCCTCCAAAGTCCCAGCACAGCACCAGGGGGCGGCAGCAGTGCTGCAGGAGCGCAACAAACCCGAAAGCGCTGGGGGAGGTTAGAGCTGAGCCAGCTCTGTGCTACTAGGAATTATTTTGGATACAAAGAGATTTCATGTCCTTAAGCAATAGTCATCCCACAGTTGGCTTCAGGGCCCCCGTGGTGAGCAGCAGAAGTGCTGCCGGGTCTGTCCTCCAGGCTGAGCACTCACAGGGACAGCAAATCCAGCCCTACTGTGAGCTGCACACACACAGAGCCACGCCAGAGGCTGCTTCCCATAGGCCTTTATTGGGAACGTTACAGGAGTTTGGTACAGGCACTGTGCGTTGGTGTTCCAGAGCAGTTACCCAATGGTCCAAAGGGGAGGTGGGAGGTGGGGAGCAGCTCACAACAACCATCCCGGCCTCCAGGAACAGCATCTGAGAGAAACAGTCCGCTTCTTTTGAAGCCACCAAGTGAGGGATCTGGTTTATAAACAGGCTTAAAAATTAATATATATATATATAAGAGCAACTCAGAGCTAAAATACAGCGATAACTGGTACATATCTAAGCATATCTGTTCAAATCCTTTCTCCAAAGCTGGAAAAGGGATGGTTTAAAAACTGAAGACAGTTAAAACAACAGGGATTCCATGCATTAAGTTTTAGTGTTTTGTGCAATTAAAATGGGATGAAATAAATATAACTTAAAAAAAAAAAACAAAAAAAAAAACCACCAACCCAACCTTTTCCGTGACGCTAAAGGAGCAGAGGCAAGTCTGTAAGGCACTTCTGCATGGGCTGCTCCCGAAAGACTGACAAAGAGCTGCAGCACTGTGACCATTTCCAATGGAGAGCTATGGGCTGAAGTAAGCCTGGAGGACCTCAATACCAGGGACAGAGCCCAGGGCACGGCTGTGACTGGTTTGATGGCCTGGTCCCCATCCTCACTGCCAGAAACCGACCTGCAGCAGGGAGCAGTGCCAGGGGGCGGCCCTGGAGCATCACCCCTGCAGAGGGACGAGCGGGGCCTGGGGCTGCAGCTCAGCCCCGCCGTCTGTCAATAGCTGACCTTTAGTGAGCCAGCGCTGATGCGAGCAAGCTGCTTAGTTCAAATGTTTCAGGAAGTCAAAAAATAGCCTCCGCCCTGAATAGGGAACTGCTTGTTTTCACAGGACTCGGAGCAGGGAGGCCGGACGCAGGCTGGGGAGCTCATGGCCGAGAGCTGAGCCTGCAAGCATTGCAAAAAAAAAAGGGAAGGCACAGAGGTGCCTCCTCACTCCCTGCTTTGCTGATCAAGACTGGTATGGCATCTTGAATGATGCTTGTCCCTGTAACCCCCTAGTCCCTGCCTTCTGAGCATGAAACTGGCCCCTGGGGAATGCTGGAGGTGCTGCGGGAAGGAGGGAGGTCCTGGGCCAGGAGCAGGTGCTGGCAGCACAGCCCTTAGAGCAGCACAGCCCTTAGCATGCACCAGAAGAGCAGCCAACCTGGTTGGCTGCCTTAGGTTTCAGTGGTCTCATCTATGCTGTTTTTCTCCCTGCAGCCCTAGCAAAGCCTTTGTTCCCTGCAGAGGGTTGGAAATGCTTGCTGGGGAGAGCTGGATGTGGATCTCCAACAAGGGACTCGTGGCATCACCCCCATGCCACTGCAGCCAGGAGTGTGCTGCGGCCTGTACCTGGCCGTAATAGGTCCCTGCACCCAGCACGTGGCCCTGCAGTAACTCAACAATGGTGGAGCAGCCTCTACAGAGTTAAATGGATGGCTCCAATACAAAGAGAAAAACCCAAACCTGTCTTCCTAGTGACTCTTAAGGACTTAGCACAGCCAGTTTCCTAGGGCAAAAGGTGCTGGCAAAGGCAGCTACAGGATACTCCCCACCAAGAACCCTTCACCATCTCCAAGCCTCGCTCCTGCCCCCTGTGTATGGAAGGGTCCCAGGCAGAGGTGTTTTTGGGATGAAGCCTCTGAAGCTAGGGTAGGGAGGGCCCTTCAGCATGACAGAGCCTGGCTGCAGCATCCCTGATCCACAGCCAGCTGGAAGGTTCCCTGAAAACCAAGCTGCACAAAACGCAAAAGCACATGCCCATCTAATCAGCCCCTCCCAGGCTGCCACTGACTCTGTGAAGCCAATGTTTCAAGTTCAGCATTTGTTCTGGCAAATTAGCTTCATATTTACATGTAGAAGGGGGAAAATATCCTAAAAAATAATAAAACCACAACAAAACCACCTTAAATAGGGAGAGTATAGATTTAAAATTGGAAGGGCAGGGATTGGAAAGTGTCTTGTAGTGCAGTTCAGAAGAGTCAGTTGGGGGCAGGTTTGGGTAGTGGCAGAGTTGGACGCAGGCTTTAATGCAAGTCCTCACTCTGGGACAAGTCTGTCAGGATCTGGATGAGGTTGTCCAGCCCCCAGAGGTAGCCATCCTCTCTGTTCCCTTCCACCCAGGGCACATTGTGCTGGAGAACTTGTCCCTCGGGCAGTGGGGTGGTTTTCCCAAAGTCGATCATCCAGACTTTGGCTTGTTCCTTTTTGTCGTGAATGAAGAGGAGGGAGCTCCCTATTACCTGCAGAGAAAGGGGGACAGTTAAACGTGGATTGGCCCAGCCATATCCTCAGCCAGCTGGGGGGCAGCTCAGGCTGCATTTGCAAGAGGTTACGTCAAGATTTTGCATGAGCAAAAGCAAGAGCAGTGCTTTGCCAGGTAGTCTTTGCACATGCAAACCAAGTATTCAGAGCAGCTGATTTACTTCAATCCTTGCTTCTGGCAGAAGAAGGTCAGCAAAACACAGGCATAGAAGGGAGAGATGGAATTTCAGAAACTGAGGCGAGGTCCTTGGGGAAGGAGTGAGATGAACCTCAGCCTTCCAATGGAGGCCTTCCCAAGGTGGCTCCTGGCAGCTGGCTGGCACTGCTCATGCTCACCAGACCCACAGGAAACACTGCAGAACGGTGCACTCCCAGAACAAGGGATCCTTGCTCTGCTATCTGCCTAAAGCGCCTTTCTGTCACACCCAGATCCCCCTCTAAAGCTCTCAGGGTCCTCTCATGGCTAGACTACAGCATCTGAAGAACAACCTTTTGCTGACGTTTTGCTGCCTGGCCTGGCTGGCTGGATCCTCCCACAGCTCCCTGGAGGAGCCCTGGCCCCTGGGGTGCAAGGAGCCTGGCAGCCCCTCTGCTGTGCTTCGTCCTGAAGCAGGATGGAAAGTTAATGCCTCTTCGTTGTAATTTTTAAGGCTTGGAAACTGCTTTCAAAACATCTTTGAAAGGCTGTTTTGTTTCTGTGTTTTCAAATGGACTCCTGGCACTTCATTTCAGGGAGCGTTTTGTTTCCATCACTGCACTGACCTGAAACGCTCAGAAGTGGCGTTTCCCTGCGTTTCCGCCGCTGCCGTGCTGCAGGCAGGGGGAGCTGTGCTCCGGTCTCTTCGAGTCAGGCATCTCTGCCAGCTTCTCTTGCTCGTAAAATGCCAAGGAAATGCATTCTCAGAGTTCATTAACCAGATGCAGCATGAAATACTCTTTGCCAATGCTAGTGTCCTTCCAGGGAAATGTCCTGACTGTGATGCCCTGGCTCAGCAAAAGCAGTCTGGGGGAGGTCTGCAATTCATGGCTAAAATGAAGCCTTGTTTGGAGGCATGGAGAAGCTGACAGCCACATGGTACCTCACTTGTGCACCCAGGCAGGACTTTCTCTTCAGAAGACCTCTACACTTTCACACTAGGAACTTTTCCCAGTCCTACAGGACCATAAGCAGCTTGAATTCTTCCTCGGTCACTTTTAATCTGTATGAGCATTGGTTTCTATTAGATCTGAGCCCATATCAGATAAATGAATATTGCATCAGTCATCTGCCACATTTCCACATGAGGATTAGATCAACAGGTATGAAAATATGGATATTAGAATTAATTGAAAGTTCTAGAAATGAACCTCTGACTACAACTCCTCCTCTCTCTTTGAGCAAGCTGAGCTAAACCAGTCCGGAGTACCTAAGTGAGATGTGAGGAAGGAGCGTGCATGTTACCTCATGGCACTTGAAGAATGGAGATGTCTCCAGGGTGGCACGGATCCCCTTCAACCGGTTTAGGTAACTGTTCTGGAATGACAAAGGAAAAGAAGCAGTCAGCTCTGTGGGAGGCCTGCAGGGAAACTGCTGCACAGGGCAGACAGACGGCTTCCCTTCCAGAACCCCCACTCTGATAGCGTATATATATGGAGAGATGGTGTCTTCTCTTCTGGGGATCCACCTTTTCATTTCTGTAACATCGCATGGGTCATCAAGTACCACAGGTTGAGAGCATTTGCTTTGCTGAGCATGTACTTTCCCTGAAGCACTCACGGTGCTCTTGAGGAGGTAATGTAGCAGACCCTACTCTGCATGCTGCTTTCTTTTCCCACTTGGACTTATTCTAAGAGCTCAACACTTTGTTTAATTTGCCATTTTATCACTGTCACTCACGGATCACTGGATAGTTTTATAGCTCACTATCAGCAATTCTGCAAATCCAGTATCACACGTTAGAATGCTTTCACATAGCACGCAGACTGAGATCCAGGCACCTGGTTCAAGCACCCCTGTGCCTGCTGGAAGGCACTAAGGGCTCTCTCTGGCCCCTAAGGTAATTCATCTCCAAGGCTGAGACAGAAAATCTGTACACAGGAGGTACTTGGGCAATGTAATGCAACTCAATTGTTCCCAATGTTCGGGGAGGCTTGGGGTGGCAATGGTTTGACTGAGGAGCCCTGTCATGAACCACTGCATGATGCACTGGTAACCTAATTTGCAGATCCAAGAATAATTCCTGGGTACCTACAATCAAAGTAGGTCTGAGGGAGGCAATGCCCGGGGCCACCTCAGCTGCAGCAATTCATCTGTAGGCTTGATATTATGTAACTTAAAATGGGAGTCCTTTGTCAAATAGAATTTGACACAGCCTGTATAAATTGTTCACAGCCCTATCTCTTACTCTCTGGGCAACGTGGTACAACCTGGGAGATGCTGTGGTGTGCCCGTGCCCAGGGCACACCATGTGTGGCAGCCCACCCTGAAGTGCAGCAGTCCTGGCCTGTCACACCTCAGGTCAAAAGCGAGGCTGGAAGCTGCCCTTAGCCACAGGGATTGGGGACAGAGCCTCTGCAGTGGGTTTTGGGGCTGAACCTTGAGCACCCTCAGTGGCCTTTGACCTGGTTGGTGCCGCTGCAGCAAATGCGTGCCACTTTCCAGCCTTCTGCTGCCCTCCCTCCACCCTCATGCCAGGATGGAGTTTCTCTTCCCCATCTCTCCTTTCAGAAAGCTTCCCTGGGCTACAGAACAGCCACCAGAGGAACCCTCTCCCTGCAGATCCTGCAGCATCTCCCACTCACCAGAACGTTGCGGTTCCCCCTTGTGAACTCCCTGAAGGCCTCAGTGACCTGTTCCTTTGTCCGCGTCTTCTTGAAGTCCCGGTTCACAGTGCCATCCTCTTTCTGAAAAAGAAGGCAGTGTGCTGTGAGCGGGACAGAGAGAGAGGCAGCCAGGGGAGAGGATGAGTGTTTCAGCAGCCATGTGTCCCTATGCAGGGTGTGGGCAGTGGAGTGAGGGGACAGAGACCAAAAACATCCTGTAGGCTGGGGAAGATCAATAAAGATGAAGAAGCAGAGCAGAGGCTGGGCAAGGAGAGCCAAGTACCCATGTGCAGTTCAGGACCTACTGCCCAAGTAAGCATCCTGTCTGTGGGCCACACATGCTCAGCTTTCACTGCCTGGCTTAGGCCACAGCCACATATGCACGAGGACTCACTGAGCACGCACACAACGTATAGGGGAAGTGGACAGCGCTGCCACACATCCGTCACGTGAATCCTGATGTGGTGGCTCCAACGTCAGCCCACCCTCTCCCAGGGGGGATGATAGACATCAGTCTGTAGGAGTGCTACGGCATGAATTCCACACGTAAGGAGCACAACTTTTTCCACAAAGCATCCCAGAAAGGAGATGGACTTCTAAGTGCTCATAAAAATAATGCAAGCTGCAGATGGCCTCTCCGATAAGGCAGTCTTCACGAAAGGCTGCCCATAACGCTGCTCCCACAATTACCTCCCTCCCACAGCTTCCTTGCCCAGCCAGATGCTGCTGCCACAGGGCCGATGACTGAGGTGACATTTCCAGGTGTCTGAGCCCCATGGGGGCTGGTTTCCACATAGCACAAGTGTGAGGGAGCTGATAAGAGCTATGGCCGCTTTCCCTGCCAGCAGGTCCAATTGGTGCTGGTGGCACTGGGACAGGGCTGAGTTTGGCCACCAGCCACCAGCACACCAGCCAAAGGGTTCACAAGCTGCCCGGCTGGGATGTAACAGGCATGGGTACTTAGGAGCTGTTATCAACCCCCACCAATGGCCCAGCCCCAGGAATGTTTCTGCAGCAATATCTGACCATGGCCTTACTGTGGAAAGTGGTGAACAACTCTCAGGTCACAGCAGGAACTTGAACAGTATTTTTTTTGCGGAGAGCAACTCTCCAGAAAGCTCAAACTGGGTCAAGAGGGATCATTTGTACTTCTTTTAACTCATTAATGTTGTTAATAGTTGCTGTTCATAATTCCAGAAAGTTAAGTAAGTAGCACTAACTACATTATCCAGAGGAAGATCTCTGTTTTGGAGAGGAAGAACCATAACCTTGAGGTCACCTGGAAAGTGGAAACTATGCTGGCAGAGCTTCCCCATACCTGTCCCCATCCTCACTGCCAGCCCTGCATGGCCCATGCCATATTTGTGCAGCTGCTCTCCTCCTCCTGCTGTGCCCCCTCCAGCCCATGCCCCCAGGACCAGACCGGCCCCTTCTGCAGGCACCCAGCTGCTGGTTCAAAACATGCCTCCCTCATCAGCATCAGCCCATAAGCGAAGGGTTCGCCCCCTCTTTTCCCTCAGTAGGAAAGAAAGCAGGGAGAGAATTGTGGTTGAATGTCCCCAGAACAGAGGAGATGCAGCATCACAGCACAACTCACCTGGCTCCAACAGCCACAAATCAGCATAAACTGCTAATGTTTTAGCTTAGGGGAATATAAACCAGAAGCCATGGGATTTAAGGAGAATTACAGTAATTAGAGCCTTGATCAAATTAGCCAGCCCCTGGCAGCAGTGGCAGGATTACCCCTGGAGGTCAGCACTTTCCAACATTTTAAAATTAAAGGGCTGTTTCACTGCTTGGAAAAAATCCACTGCCAACACCAACATCGTGCTGTAACTCTCTTACAGCTGACTACAGCAGGGTGCAATTCTCCTCCATCAGCCCTGGCTTTTATGTCCCTCCACAGCATTTTCTGGCCTGTGTGGGAACAGGATTTGTTGGTTTGGGTTGTTGCTTTTTTTACTTTTTCATTTCAAGCGTTTCATATATGACCTGTTTTTGCTATAAAGTCCAAAAATGTCCCCAAAGCACAGACTGAGAAGCATCACTGGAGGCCAAGGACATATCAAGTTTGTCTATAAATAGGCAGATACTCTTGATTATAGCATATAAGAAGGGAGAAGAAAGAGTGCACATGAACTTTTGCCCAGCTGGCCCACTCCTTCTTTGTATAGCTGCAGTTACATAATAAGCACCAGTAATGGGAACTAGGCAAAGAGGAGGCTGGAGCAGCTCATGCCGTGCTTGCAGATGTCTGCAGCAGAAAAGGGATTTCAAGGGCTGGGGATGGTGGCAAAGAGCCACCTGACCACTGCAGGCACTGTAGAGAGCTGCTACAGACAGCAGCCCGAGCACAGGGCAGGCTGGGGCTCTTCGTGTTGCTGCATGCTGGGAAGCACTGCAAGGGGCTCAGCCTCAGAACTGCTCCTTGGGTGTGAGAGCATGGTTGTGTGAATGCTGGCCATGAAATGCATCCCCAGAAATACGGACAGCAGCTCAGAGCAAAGCCATTGCCCAGCTGTAGGGAAAACAACGGAGTGGCTGATTTAACAGAATTATGGCTAAAACTGTCACCTTTCATTGATGCCCTGAGCTCAGCTGTGCTTTTAGAAGAGCACAGCCAGGTGCCTGGTGAGGAACTGTCCCACCACCAGCCTGCTCTATATGTGTATGCTACTGCAAGTGGTTACCAAAAGCCCCCAGCAGCTCTTTGCCCTGGCTGCGTACCCACAGGGCAGCCTCACCTTTATTCCCTCAATCCTGAAGCCCAGTGTGGCAGTGGAGCTGATGGTCTCCCTCCACTGCATGTAGCGAGGCTTGGTGACTGCCCGCAGCACATTCTCCTCTTCAGTGGGAGCGTCGGGGTCCACCTCAATCATCTTCTGGTACATGTCCTTCCTCAGGCTTGGCTTCTTCCGGGCCTTTATCAGCTCTTCCTCCAAATAAGTTCTGTAAGGAGATGGGGGGACATCAGCAGGGTCACAAGCCATTAGACACCTCATGGCTATGAACATCTTTAAAAATCATCTTAGAAGGTTTATTCCAAACCTTTCTATCATTCTGTGATCCAATTTGCACCTCAGAGCTATAATCCTGCAGTAATCAGCATCCCATCATCCACACCTGTTTCTTACCAAGGAATCAAGGCCAGCCTAGCAATGACAAGGGAGGTTACTTCTTGCAGGTGCCCAGTGTTGCTGCCCTACTGGCACCTTCTCATTGCCAACCCTTGGTACTGGGAGGCCAGTGCTCAGCAAACCTGAGCAGGGTCTTAATCTCACAAACAGGATGCAGCTTTCAAAACATGCCCCAGAAACTTTCCACGTGCTTTGGGAGCACTGAAGGCGACAGAGAAGTGGCCACATCCCACTCCTCAGTGTTAGTGGTATCTGCTGCTCCTTTTGATCTCCAGTCAATGCAGGCAGCTACTACCAAAGCCTCCCATGAGCTTTGCTGTCCTCTCACCTTGCACATCACAGGGGATGTGGCTCACTGGCTGCTGAGCAGGTTGTTTTCAAGCAGAGCTGTTACGCTGATGATGATTTTGTCCAGTATCTATCTGGTTTAACTGGACTTTGTAGCAAAAGCTTCTGTACAGAACAGAGAAGCAGAAGGGATGCAGCTTTGACCAGGTGCTCACTATCACCCTCAGGACCCCAGGGTGCAGCTGATTTTAGGAAATAAGGAGAGAAGCTGCAGGGGAGTATGCAAAGAGCTTGGTTTTATGCACTACATGTGCCAGAATGCACTGACAGAGATTTTCTTCACTCTGGCAGGCAGGAAACCTTCTAGAAAACAAGACTTCCTGCAGCACCAATAAGCCACTACACAGCTCCTCTTGCAGCTCTCAAGGATGCTTCAGCTGAGATCAGCTGGTATCCAGGCTCTCTGCAAACATCTTGCCAAGCCTGGAGAGATGTCCCAGCAAAAAGACTTAGGAGAAACCCTATCTGTCCCTTCCCTTCCCCTGTAGCTAAACATCACCTTCCACACACACAGCAATGTGGAAGGGCTGAGCCCTCTCCCCAGGTTGCTTGCAATAAAATCTCAGCAAGGAACATGTAGTTTACAAAATGCAAGGGGAGGATGTTGTACAGCCTCTGTGGGATGAAGTTTGTGTATTTCTGGCGTTTCTCTCAGAGGAGGCATATGATCAGAGAGTAGCCATCCTCAGCACAGCAACCCTTTCAAGAAACACTGCAGATAAAAAGGCTTCAGTTGACATCACCAAACCTATGACTTTGGGGCAGGCAGAATAAAACAGCAGAATAGAGAATCTGTGTTCTCAGAAATGTTGCTAATACTGCTCAGAGAGATAGATTTCCTTAATCAAAGCAACAGATAATCTTCATGTATGGTTTGGTCTCCAACATTGCTTCAGGCTTGACCCATAACCAGGCCTTAAGTCCAACAAAGCTACCTTTGGGGATGACCAGAGAGTGGTAGGTCTTCTCCTGACACAGCCGTTATCTCCTTGTCCTGTCTTGACCCTATGGCAGCGCAATGCATGCAGCCTGCCTTCCTCCTCACACCCTCCAGTGGGAAGTATTCCTTGCCTCCCTTCTGCCTGACACCCCAGGTCAAGTTTCACATCGAGTGTTTGGGATGGAAAAAAAAAACAAGCAAGCATTCCTCCCTTGCACAGAAACCAGTGCAGTGCAAGCATCTCTGCCACACCTGAGCCACCCTAAATCTGGTGAGGGGGACTGAACCTGTGCTACCAGGTCCTTCCAAGCCCAGGCTTCCCTCACACCTCTCTCATGCTGCTGGCTTAGCTTTGGCTGGAGGTGGTATTCTCATCTGTGTGTTTCAGAGGGTTTCACCCTCTGCTTTCATTATCTTAGAACTCAAGAAATGCCCCCAGAGTCACTCACCTGACCCCCATCTTGCAGTCCATAACACAGGGGGAGTCAAATTCAGCTAGCAGATCTTCCATCTGGTTGTATCGCTCCCCATCCTTCATGACATCCCCGTGGTAGGCAGGAACGTAGGGCTTCAGGACATCATTCATCAGGCGGTCAAGGCAGCGCTGCTCTGATTCACAGTGCTTCTTCAGTATCCTGCCATTGGCTGCTGCCTTGAAACTACCTGAGGGTGACAAGAGACCATGTGGCACTAAATCTGGGTGTGGGGTGGCAAGGTGCCTCCCCAAAACAAGAGGGCCAGCACAACACATCAGAAGCATCTCCATGGCCAAAAGACCCCCTGGCACTCCCACTGCTCTCTACCTGCATGTCCTGCAAGCTGGATCCAGGGGTACTTCTTCTTGAAGGACATCACAAACGGGGACCAGTGCACCATGTTCTTGATCTTCCGCCATGACTTGCTCTAAGGGGAAAAAAAATTGTGAAGGTGAATACAATGTCTTAAGCTTTTACTGTCCATAAAGTCACTCCAGGCAGCACGTGGCCGACTTGGACAGAGCAGGAGGCACCAGAGCCAGCACAGAATGGAAAGCAAATAGAAAATCTGCTCTTTTCCCATCACCCTGCGCCAAGGAAGAGTCATTGGGCCTCAGCACTACATTCAAAAATCACGAGTAACTTCTGTAAAGTAGGCAGCCTTTCTTCCAGCTGGCTGCTTCTGATAATGAAGCATATCCAGCTATATCCATCACCTTGTCTCCAATCCCCTGTATCCTAGCACCATGAGGACATTTGCCCGTCTTTGAGAATGCAGTGCTGCTGCAGATCACAGCAGACCAAGTAGGGAAGGGAGCCCAAGGTTCCCCCTGGGGCACAAAGCTCTGCTCTGGACCCAGTGGGTAGGAAGAGACACACACAAAAGCTCACCAAAGCATTTTTTGCTCCCCACTGAATGACAGCTGCTTTGTTTGTCAGGTTTGCAACATGCCCACATCTGACCTGCTTGCTTTGGCTGATCAGTAACCACGTTTTGGAGAAGAATTTCCTTCTGATATGTTGTGTTCTTTGCCAGATGGATCGCACAAAACTATTTACACTACTTCAGTGAGAGTGTCTTTGGATATATGAAAGCCTCTATTGAAGGCGTGCTCTTCCTGGGGAGAGGTTTTCCCTGGATTGTTCGGGGAAACACACTGCTAACAAAAGGGAGCGACAATGGAAAAATGCCTTCTTGTAGAAGAGGAGACGATCTTTATCCTGGCCACAAGGAGCTACTGGGTTCAGCTGGAAGTCCACAGATAAATTATCCTCACTTGCTCCACTCCTAATGCATGTGAGGGAGCCTTCCAGAAAGGCCCAGTAATATCTTCCTTGTGTTTGGAGAGTTGGCCTCCGTTCCAGTAACACTTTGCAGACAGGCGGAGAAGAGCCAGCGGCCCCAACTTGCAGCTTGGATGCTTGTCTGGAGTGAACTCACAGCGCAGGAATCTGTGCTGGGAACTGCTGACATGTTTAAAAGAATAGGAAGGAGCCAGACAAGGATGTCAGTGTCTACAGTGTGGAAACTCCACTGAGTTACACAGCACTGCACCCCAGCCCTGAGGCAGCGGGGCACTGGACAGCACAGGTAGGGGGATAGAGGTCAGAAACTAAGTCCTTTCCCCATCCTCTTCCCCCTTCCCAGCCAGGAGGTAAAGCTGGTCTTTCCCCTAGACCACTGCCTGGCACGAGGAGCATCCAAGCAGACACTGGTACCAGCATGGGAGCACAGCAGCTTGACACGGAGCTCTGCCACAGGGGGTGGTACCAGGCATCCCCTGCACCCAGACCCCTATGCATAGCAGCTTTGTACAGCAGCATGGCTTGCTGGCCTTGGCAGGGCAGCTCCCTACCTGACATGAGGATGGATGTTTTTATTTCCAAGCACTGTGCCAGAACTGGTGTGCTGTAGCTTTTCTTTGTTCTCCTCTTGGCAGAGTGGGAGGAAAGCTGGGGGAGGGAGGTGGGGGTCCCTCTTTTTGTTTTTAAAATAGTAACATCAAGTTCTGACTGATGTCATGAAAAAAGAGGGAGGAAAAAACCTCCAAGGGAGTCTAGACCCCAGACAAGCACAACCCACCTCGTCTGAAACAAGAGAAGGTGTCCTGCTACCCTACAGCAGCTCTGTAAGTCCCTCAATCCCAGGAAACCAGCCAAGGCAATGCAACTCTCCAGGCCAAGATTTTGTTTTTTGGGGGTTACAGCTCTGCAGCTAAAACTTTGATGCACATCGAGATAGAGGGAGAATGAAACCAAGTGTCCCCCAGAGCAGTGCAAACGACTGGTTCCACTTTGCTAGGGCTGCCCAAGCCCTAGATGTGCTTGGCTCATATATGCCTCTGGTTAGACATTTCCAACCCAAGTTTTAGGACTGTGGCTAAGGACCATGTTTTTGGCAGCACCACACACACGCACAGGATTGTTGGGCCAAGCACAGAGGGCTGAGAAAGAGATGCTGAAGCCTCACTGACATGCAGGTTTGGGCAGAGCTGTGGGGCTACATCTGAACAAAACAAAGCTGCAGAAGACAGTTCTGAACTGAGAGCACTCAGTGAACAGGGGTCTCCTGCTCTGTTAGGATGCAAAGGGAGTGCTCAGCCTCTGTCACTGCTGAAATCTCATTTGCCCACAGTGAAGTGAACAGGCAGCACATCACACCAAAAGCTGAACACACTTGTTTGGTCAGAGCCTGTGCCATACATGCATCGCTTACAGCTGCTTGTGGCATCCTGCTCTCCCCAAATTCCAGCCCCAGCTGCTTCCCCTCCCCCAAAACTCACAAAGCTGTGCTGACCAATTGAGCTCTTACATGTAGCCTAGATAAGCAGGAGATATGCAGAAGGCATCCGAAGCAGTTTGACACTTTTTAGTTAAAACCTCTTTGAACATCAGCAAACGCCGATCCATCAGCTGCTATGCAGCAATTTAGTGACTCTGAAAATAAATGTGGTGAGGAGCAGCACCATTTGCACTCATCATCTGCCACATGGAAATGAAGCTGAGCACCTGGCAGAGCCAATTTCTGCCTCTGTTTTCTCCCAGCCCCTCACCAGCTCATCCCAGTTGTGGCGAACAGGACCAGAGGAGCTGAGCCCTCCCAGCCAGCACCCACAACCAGGCAAGGGGAGAGGAGTGCTGGGAAAACAATTTTATCTTCTCTGTGTTTAACTTTGCTTATCTGGAGCTTAAGGCAAACGCCAGGCTTTCCCCGTCTGTCAATAGAGCTTTATACGGAAAGAACAACATGGGAGAACTTAGGCCAACCCAGAAGGTCAGAGGATACATTGTGTTTAATTAGATTAAACAAAAAAGTGACTGGTGAGCTCAGTGCTCACTGCACATTTTCCCTCTGGCAGATGGCTTTCCTCTCGTGCCTGCTCAGGGATATGTGCTTTTCTCGCCACTCCTGTCCCCTTCTCAACGCAAGGTTTGGTTGGTGCTATGGGGAGTTGGGGCTGCTTTGCCCTTCCCGTGCATCAAGCCAGAGAGATGGGCAGAAAACAATTTCACTTGCTGGAATTATCATAGAATCAGTAATATTGGAAAGACCACTAAGATCATCACGTCCAACCACCAACCCACCCTCACCATGCCCACTAATCATGTCCCTCAGTGTCACATCTCCACATTCCTTGAACACCTCCAGAGATGGTGACCCCACCACCTCCCTGGGCAGCCTGTGCCAATGCCTCACTTCTCTTTCTGAGAAAAAACTTTTCCTATATCCAACTAATTATGGTTTCCTATAGTTTGACAGGACTGAACATTCCTGAAAATAGGAGATGGATCCTTTTTCTGCACCAATGGAGTCAAGGTTGTGCAGCTGGAGCAGGGAAGAGTGAGAGCAGCATTACATGAACAATCAGAGGACTTCATCCCTTTCTCCCTGGAAGACACTGAAATAAATGAGAAGCAGAAGACAGGAAAACTGAGAGCAGACAGTGGGGCCTTGATGCTCTTTGCTTTCACTTCCAGCCCTTCCAAAATGGGAACTCGCTGCTGAGGCCTCCTTGGGAAGAGGCTTCGGTGAGGCCTGGGACGTGCCTCACTCCTGAGCTGGGCTGGCAAGCTGCTCCTTGTGTCCGCAGCCTTGTGGTTTGACAAACAGCAACTCAAGCAGCAGAGGAGAGCAGACTTTGCACTGGAGAGGCCTCCTCTGCAATAAATAAATAAGTGGGGGAGCGTTTGCCCGCAGAGTTCACTCCGTGTCGGCTTGCTTGGAGGCCACACGCACACAGCCAAGGGAAAGGAAGCCATTTCGTTTTCCATGTTTAAAAGAACGAATGTGTTTTCTTTTGGTCTTTAGAAAGTAGTTAAGGTTTCCCTAGTGATGATTGTTTCCCTTCACTGGGAAGAGCTCCATTGGGGAGGCGAGGAGGCCAGCTCTGCTCACTGTGCGGGGTGCTGGCAGCAGAGGGCACGGTGCAGAGCAGGCAGGGACCAGCATGCTGCCAGGTACCTCCTCTGTGCCCCCTGCACACGGGATCCCTGCCGAAACCATTCATGATGTGCTTCAGGTCGCTAACATGGAGCTGTGCCCTGCTGCTGGGAGCCTTCTGGGAGGGGAGCCCAGGCAGCCCCATGTCTTATGCTGTCTTCTTCCAATGCAAACCGCCCACATCCACATCAATGTGGCCAAAGTTGCTGCCTTCTCTGCCATCTGCGGGAGATTAACACAAGTGACAGAGGAGCCTCGGCCAGAAAGCAAGGGAGCCAGGAACATCTGCTGGGATCATCGAAAATTATTCCAGCCTATTGGAAAAAAACAGGAGGTCTTTGCAGACTCCCCCTTCCTGCTTACGATGCTGGAGAGGAGAAAGCCCAGATGGGTGTCCGTGGTGCTTGGATGTGGCCTTCCCTCTGACAATAGGAGGAAGCCCCGTGGCTGTGGGACCGGCAGCAGCACCCGGTGTGCGGGGATGGTCACAGCCTCCGCCTGCTCACTCGCAGTGCACAGTGATGAGTGGGCATGTGCAGGGGGCTGAGCAGAGGCAGTGCCAAAGCATCGGGTGGGAGAAAGGCAGAAGTGGCCCTGGAGCTGCGGTTGTCTCTGTGAGTGTTTCTTCCCGACTAGCAGCCTCCCCTTCAATCAAGGCGAAATCTTCCTAGCACGGATCAGTCATAACTGGCTTTCCAGTAAAGCTGTGTGAATTAATTGTATGCATTAGGCAAGTCCAGCCCACTTTCCTGCGAGGGAACTGATCCAGATCTCTGGAAATGTCTTTGTTACTCATTAGGTACATACAAATTACGTTTGTTGAGCAATTTTCAGCTTAGAGAATTCAAGGGAAACAGAAACAGTTGGTCACTTCTGGTGGACTGCTAGAAAAGTCCTATGCTGCTGCTTCCCCAGCAAGCAGCTCCCTTTTAAAAGGCAGCCAATAATAAAAATGCTTACCAGCATAAAGCAGGCCCAGGGCTGGGCAGTGGGTCAGGCAGCCAGATGAGAGAGCAGCGTGGCATGAGTCAGGGAACCCCCCCAAATGCCAGCTGCCAACACCCTCTCCTACAATTTGAAGGCAAGTCTTCAGGGATTTAAACCATGACACTGCATTTCCAGCCTGCTTAGAGGAATTTGGGACTGAAGCACCAAACATAGAGTAGCATCCATAGGCAGAAGAACAAAGGTGTTTCTAATCCTTGGGGTTTTTTAGTCTAGTTTATTCCTATCTGCTTCTGAATGCGAGCCATAATAGCATGGGACAGAACCAGCCTGCTCCTGGACACATGTTGTGAAGTGACCTGGAATGCCCAAAGCAACGCCCAAAACAAAGGGTTGTTTTGAGAGATTTCCCCCAGCTCAAGACCCCCCACCAGCACATGGTAAGGTGAGAGGGCTCATCCCCCCCTCTCTTCAGCCTGCCTTATGAACAAGCAGAGCAACCTCAGACTTCTGTGCCTGGGTGGCCACCTGAGCTATTTACCTGGAGATAAGCATGGAGAGCATCAGCGTAGATGCTATAAATATAAAGCTCTGGGAGCATACTGTCCACAAGCATTGGGGCCACACAAGCAAGATTCTGCAAAACCAATGCCATGTCATGAAATGTTAATGATGCAGTCTGCAGGAGAGGCTGGATGCCAGAGGCCCAGCTTTTAGATGTGAGCCTTTCCATTGTAGAAATTCCCAGAAAATGTTTCCACTGCTGTTCCCTTGCTCTGCTTGCTTATGGAGATCACTTACTGCTCTGACACTATGTGGCCATGACCAAATGCCACATCACAGAATACATAAATTGGAAATGCATCCTTCTACCATGAAAAAGCGCAATGCTCTGTGAGTGGCCTAAGTGCTGGAGGCTGCAGGAGGGGCACATGGAAGGGAAAAAGTCATGGCAAGGGCTACAATAGTTTGCTTAGAATAAATACATTTTTTAAAATTAGTCATAAGCCCTGACCACGCCTGTGTTTACTGGGTACACGGAGTGTAAAAAGCTGGTTTAAAAGAGCAGTTATAAGTTTCATAAACACAACCAAACCATAAAGCTGAATGTTCAACAGGCACGACCTTTTAATTTGCCTTTAAATCAGTTTAGCACTTTCATTTGCACTTGGAATCCCTTGTGTTTGGATAGCACTTTGACGGAGCAAAGTGCTCTGTAGACTTTATTGGCTCTCATGTCAGAGAAGCTGGTGCTGCATGGCTAGAAGAGCCCCTGCTGACACAGCAGCTGCTGGGAGCACCAGCCTGCCTCAGCCACAGCTCTGTGGCTTTCCAAGCCATATGCCGACACACAGGGCTGGCGCAGGAGAGGAAAAAGAAGATTTCAGTTGTAAAGTCCTAAGATACTGAAGAAGAACCATGATGATCCTAAAACAGCACCACATTCAGGACAGCATGTAACTCCATAGGGCTGAGGGTGGCACAGGCATGGGCACACGGAGGATGTGCTGGGATGCAGGACAGTCTCAAAGGAGCTGGACTCAGTGATGCTTATGGGTCCCTTCCAGTTTGCAGTGTGCTATGATTCTACGATTCTAAATGAGTAGAAGTCTGCCTCCCACATGTTGTCATCCCTCTCCTGGGGTGTTGGAAGAGAGGGTCCGAGCAGCCCAGCATTGCTAGCTGCACACAGCACGCTCAGGGGTGACCCGGCCAGTTCAGATTCCTCATTTAAAGAGTGAGATCTGAAAATGCACGTTTGTCTTCTTCCTTTTTTTTTTTTTTTTTTTTAAGCGAAGTAGTTTCTAAAATAAATATTTCTCTTGAAAGAGGCTGTATTTGAGGCGAGCAGCAGAAGCCAGGCACGCGGCATGGCGTGGTGTTTGAGCACATAACTCCAGCACCAGCCTCTAAGCGCCAGTTCAGCAACAAGCAGCTTCCCCCCAATAAGCTGTGACATCCTTTCAAGAAGCAGAAATGGCAGGTTTCATGTTAAAATCCAAATAGCCTTTCCCAGAACAGCCCTATCAAATTTGAAGAAAAGGCTTGAGCCATTTTCTGGTCCAAATAAGGACAAGAAAGTGAAGGGTAGGAGGCTGTTATATCTAGCCATATAATCGCAAAGGCGCTGGCGGATGCAATACAATGAACCCATTATAAACGTGGGTGGAACAAAGGCAGAGTTTAGCTCATTGTGTCTTGGCATTTCTAAATATATTTTCTCTTGGGGGAAGAGCGAGCGAGAAGAGAAACAAATGTAGGGAAGGTGCCTGGTTCTCCATACGACTGGGGCTCAGCAAGCCCATATCTGCAAGGCTGTCGCTGTGGGCAGCAGCAAATCCTCCTGCTGAAGAAGACTATGTTTAGCTCTGAGGGTGAGTGAAGCAGAAGAGGAGGTAGAAAAATTTAGTCATCTTCTTCCCTCAGACACTTCGTTGTTTGTTTACTTCAACAGCACTTGACTTAGTCACCAGGTCTCCAACAGGCTACTTTAAATTTTTTTTTTTTAAAGAAAATAAGAAAAAAAGGAAACTCCTCTCTATGTAAGTGGGCTGATTTGGAGGCAGTAAGCGGGTAATGGCCAGGACTTCACCCTGTAGGGTTGCTGGAGAAGCCCAGGAGATGCTCTGTCAAGAACAGGAGCCTGCTGGCACTTCCATTTGACAGCAGCTAGTATGACCAATACCTGAGCAACCCGAGTGCCTCAA
The DNA here is from genome assembly GCF_987193195.1 of Phasianus colchicus. NCBI lineage: Eukaryota > Metazoa > Chordata > Aves > Galliformes > Phasianidae > Phasianus > Phasianus colchicus. The sequence continues at coordinate 12,401,962 of NC_143437.1, read as the reverse complement.
AGGGTCCATGCCCGACGCCTGCACCTGATTCCCATCCTCCTGCCCCCACAAAGAGCAAGCCTGCTGGTACAGCAACAACCTGGTGCACTTTCCAGTCGACTCAGGAAGCGTTTTTTGGAGGTCTCAGAAGACACCCACAGAGCTCACAGCTTCCTGTTGCTTTAAGGAAAGCTTGCAAGTAAAGCTTAAGTTTTACTACAAAGCAACATAAATAGGTCCTTATTTCTCATTGACATTTGGTACCAAACAGCAAAATGCACATTGTTAACCTACAAATAGGAAATGCTGTAGCAGTGTTGGAAAAATTTGGTGTTTTTCCTGTACTAACACAAGAGCAATGGCCAAACGCCAGATGCTTCTGCCCCTTCTTTGAAGACTGACGGAATTCCTTGCAGAGCTCCTAAATTCCTGCTGCATTAGCGCCCAGCAGGCTCCAGTGACACAAGCAAGCCCTGGTATTTCCTTGTTCTCCCTCGCTGCCCCGCTAAGGGCCAGGGGATGCTGAGCACTGCGTCCCATGGCCACAGCAGACAGACAGCCCTGCGCGCCTATGACCGAGCTGAGCGCGGGCGGAGGTTGCCAAGGCAGCCGGTGACGCACAGCTGGGCCCCGCTTCTACATTTTTCCATTACATGGTGTTGAAGCTTGCAGAACAGGAGGTGGCTTTCTTGAGCAAGCTATCGAGTGATCAGCAAGACGCGGCAGGATCCTGCAGGGCGTGCTGCGTGCTGCTTGCACTGCGTTTGAATGAAGAAGCGCAGGACGGAGCCAGAAACGCGCCTGGTGCAGAGTAGGAGCGTGTGTGTGGTTCAGATCTGGCTGAGCGACTGCGCTTCCCAGAGTGTTCTGAAACAGCACGGTGCGGGTGTAGGATGAGGCAAATCCCAGATCGCAACTCCTACTGACAACTGCCGCTCAACCCTCCACACAGGTCAGGTCCCCCTAGGAGATGTTTGTTGCCCAACTAATTGCAGACTTCTCCCGATTGCTCTGCCATCCCCGGGGCCCGGCTGTGTGGGAGTTCATTCACCACCCGCTGGCCAGAGCTGTAAGGCACCAGGCACAGCAATTCACAGACCGCAGAGCCTCAGACGTGGGCAGAGGGGTGCTAACAAGCCAGATGTTGGACATACCCGCTGGTACAATTCTAACATTTTGGGGATGCTTTCTAGCAGCTTCACTGTTCAGTGTTTTTGCAACCTCATGGTGGCATTTTAGGATGAAAGTTAGCATTTCCTCTTCCGTTCAGCCACTGCTGCTGTGTTAGCAAACCTGTTTGTGTATCCCCCATGCACAAAACCAAAAAGCTCAGCATCATGTCCTTGTGCAGCATCTTGTGCCCCGCAGGCTGATCCCTGCATCCCTGATGGGTACCGAGAGGCGGCTGCTGTGCCACCAGCCCCCACGTGTACCGGCATGCTGGCTACAGCACAGCCATCCTTTCAGGGTCAGGGACTAGTGGAGAACTAAAGCATTTGTTCTGTGTTATTGAATGAAAAGGCTTAAGCAGCCTCCTGGAGTAAAACAGAAAAGGGAAAAAAAAACCCACAAAAAAACAACTCCACAGGCATTTCCAAGCTGTCAGGTTGCTCCTGTTGCTGATTAGAAATGGAAAGAAGCTACAGAAAGGTGATTTCACCTACTGCTAAAAGCTCCTCATACCTCCTCTGACAATTTCCTAAGTGAAAAGGCAGTCCAGCTCTCTGCAGAAGAGTGCTGAGAACTTCACAGCCTCTCATTGAGTGACGCCAAGATCAATCAGAGATCACATTTACCCATCGACACTTCAGCTTAGAGCCACATGCCTTTTGGAGACTTTGCCTCCCCTGCCCAGCTGGCTAGCACTGCTCAGGACCACTGCTCAGCAAGCGAAGGAGAAGATCCTACACTGTTAATGCAAACAAAGCCACAGCTATGTGCAGTAGTGTAGGGCTGCCAGAGCTGGGGCCTCTCCGGGAATGTGGTGCCCAAGGTTCCTCAGCCTTAGGAGTAAGGCGAGATCTGCAGAAAATAAGCTGAGCTGCTTTGCAAACATTCTGTCCCTGTCACCTGGGATGGAAAGTTAATCACAGCAGTGTTTGCATTTTTTTTGCATGGGACCATTTGGGATTCACTGTTTCTTCACCTGCACAAACATCACGACGCTCTGCATTAAAAGCAAGTCAGGAAGCTACAAGAAGGAGTGGCATTCTCAATGTGACAGGAATTTCTAAAAAGGCTCCATTTGCTCCCCTTCCAGGAGGCAAAGGTCTCCCAGCTGTTGCCACCACAAGCCTTTAGAGTCCCAGTGACAGCACCATTGGTGCAGGAGGCTCACACATCCATTGGCATTACAGCTGGGATGTACAGCAGCACGTTCATAGAATCACAGAATCATTTGATTTGGAAGGGATCCTTAAAGGCCATCTCCTATAACTCCCTTGCAATGAACAGGGACACCTATAGCTCGATCAGGTGCTCAGAGCCCCTTCCAGCCTACTCTGAATGTCTACAGGGATGGAGCATGCACCACATCTATGGGCAACCTGTTTCAGTTCTTCTCTACCCTTATCGTAAGAAAAAATTTCTTCCTTCTGTCCACTCCAAATTTCCCCTCTTCTAATTTGAAACCCTCTTCCCTTGTCCTATCACAGCAGATCCTGCTAAAGAGTCCATCTCTTTCTTTCTTATCATTTCCCTTTAGATACTGAAAGGCTGCTACAAGGTCTCCCCAGGGTCTTCTCTTCTCCAGGATGAACATCTCAGAGCTCTGCACAAGAGCTATGCAAATATTGTGGCTAAATCCTTCCTATTTTCAATCCCAAACGTAACTGTGCATGCAAAAACCATGTGGCTCCTGAACACCCATCTAGCTACTGCCTGGCTGGTGGCCACAATTTGATCACCTCCATGGGACAGAGCAGGAGGGACCCCAAGCACAGGGGGTCAGCTGAAGCTGGAGCTCACAAGGGCACACTTAGAAACCTCATGAGAGTTGAAGCTGGATTTTAAAATGCAACCATGACTGCCTAGAAGTGGTATAGCTGATGTACCCATAGAACCATAAATCTGCAAATAAAGGCTCCCACTTCTGCCAGTGAATGCTATGGGACCAGGAGCACAGTGCAGTCCCACTCACAAGGTTGTCACGTGGGCATAAGCATGGAAGGTGTTCTGCTTTATTCAGCTTATAAACAAGAGCAAGCATTTAGGTAGTAATAGCCACTCATTCTGGGATGGAAATGTTTATGTGCTGGAAACAGCATCTCACTAATGAACCAAGGTATTCTAAGCCAGCCTGTTAGAGGTACTAACAGAAGATGTGTTGAGGAGGTGATTATTTGTGACACAGTCTGACACCAGCAAAGTAATCACAAGGCAGCGACTGGCATGGCCTGGAAAGCAGCTAGATTTGGAAATGGTAGGGGAATTCTGGTTTCCTTCAGAGAAATGTTGTTAAAAAGGGGTCATCTAAAGCATCTGGAAAGTGGCAGTGATGGCAAGCAGCCAACAGTCTCATTTGGAAGATGCTCATCCCATTAAAGCATAGTTAATTTGAGTCCAAGCAGCTTCAAAGGCAAGGAGCAGAAGCACTCGCAGGAGTGGGGATCTGGACAAAATCAGCAGGGAAGCTGCTGCAACAAGAGCTGGGGCTGGGGATTAGCAGCAGCTTCGCTTGGGCTCTCCTGCTCCAGCAGATGGCTTTAAATGCTGGGGGACAGGTAATGCATATGTGGGGCCTGCTCTTCTGCTTCCTACCGTTAGTAGAGGACAATATAAAACGTTATTTTTTCTGAGTGGCTGATCTCAAGAGCTGGACTTAGTGAGTAAGTCCTGGGTCCAGTTCAGCCTTTCACTGGAAAATACATATTAAACAAATGTTCTTCAGTCCAACCTTCTTTTTACATGGTGCTGCTGCAGCTGGGATCAGGAGAGCAGCCCACACATCTGAAAGCACGGGATATCTTTGTCCCTTTGCAGATCTTGTTTAAACAACTCTAAGAGGAGCTATGCCACATACCTACGGTTTTCAAAGCACAGAGGTGTACTGCCTGACTAAAATTAAACTTTGCAGCAATTTCAATCCATTTAAATGAAAGCCATATAGGAAGTTTATGCCTTTTAGCCCTGCAGGAGAGCATCCCCTGCCAGCTGAATATCCCCTACTCAGCGCATCCATGGCTGAAGACATTTCCCTTCCCAACCCACTGCTATTCCCCAAAAAACACAGCCTCTCCTGCTCATTCCCTGATGGACATTGAAGGGACTTGCTCAGCTCTATCTTTAGCAGCCGAGAGAGCCAAGAAATAGCTGCAGGATCCCCATGCCCCAGGGCACCCCTCACTGCTGGGTGCAATGCTGGCAGCATGCCCAGCACCAGCCCTGCCTCTGCTCCACCAGCAGCCAGAGCCCGCCGTGCTATCACTCTGGCACACTCCTTCCCTCCCTTGGCAAGACAGGCCAGAGCTAAACTTTTCCATTGAGACGGGTAAACAAAGACTTTGCTTCTTCCCCCATAAGAAAGTTTAGCCCAGGAAGTCACATGAATGCAGCTGCATCCAGCATGTACATCCAAATCGGCCCAAGCTGCTGGCAGGGTATGGAAATACAAAACCTGAGTCAGGACAAACTCTGCCTGGGAAATGCACTTCCATCCATGCGTGGAAGTGCACCAGAAGGAGTCTGGTCTCCGCAGTCAGCCTGAGGACCAAGGCTGGAAAATCACCCTGCAAAGTATGTGTGCTCTGGAGTATGAGCAAACCATGAGCAGTTTGCCTTGGAGGCAGCAAGGGATTTACTGATGGTCATTTTCTGCTATTAAAGCAATAAATCAATTCATCAGTCAGCCAAAAACCAGGGCAAAGAATGTGAACTTAGGGAAAACAGGAAAACAGAAAAGTGTTATTAGACCAAAGTATTTTCCAGTGATGTTTAGAGGCAGTTCTGAGCCCAGCACCACAAAACCTGCTACTCCTGAAGCAATGCCAGGCTCTCCCTACAGCTATTGTGCTTCCTCTGGGTTTGCCCGCCCTGCACAGACCTTTGCAGGCTCCAGAACACTGGGAAATTCATCCAGAGCACTTGGAGGAGGAGGAGGCATGTGCATGTCCTTTTCCCTTTCCAGGGAGGAAGGCAAGACAACAGCACAATGTGCTGACTCAGCTGTCTGCTTGGCTGAGCCCAGCTGCCCTGAGCCTGCATTTCATCCACTGAAAAACAGTTTCCACTGATGCCCGTATTACTGCATCCCCACTTGTGCTCCTTTGCTTACCTCTCTTCCTCTTTGCTGGCCTTTTCTGGATGTTTTCCAGTGGAGGACATCATCCCAGTAACTGTGCACGTTTGGGAAAAAGGAAAGCAAAGCTCAGACCGCCACCCCATCCCTGCTCTCTGAACTCAAGGTCCCGCTACGATGCATACTTACAACACATTTTTGCTGCAATACACTGGAAATAGAAAGCCATGGTGACGACTCAGCTGAGGGGAAAGGAGCACTCAGTCCTGGTGACTCCTCCAGTCACTGAAGTAGCACTGCTTGTTGATGTTACCAGGACTGACTCAGTGGGAACAAGCCCCCAGGGAAAGGTCCTTCTGAAAAATTTGTTCCTATTATTTACTCTGCTGCTTAATCAGGCATCTCCACAGACAAATCAGCAAGTACCTCCCCTCCTCGCTTACTGAAAATGAGGTCATTGGCCCTGATTCATTTACAAAGAGCTTCCCAGGAGCCCAGGAAAGTGAGCTCTCATCTTCTGCATCCTGGGACTGTCATCACCTAAAGCACATATTTTAAGTGCCTGAGCCTGAAAAAGCAAGTTCTGCCTTTTTTTCTTTTTTTTCCCCAGGACATGTTCACTTTTCCCAGGACACACTTACTCCAGCTGCACATAACAAACCGAGAGAGATGAGAACATGCATGTGTTGCTACATCTGCATGGGAAGTCAGGTGGTAATGAACTGCATATCCACACCACATTCATCGTCGAGATTTACTATCAGGCACAAAGCTCTGACAAGGAAATATCAAGATTTGGCTTTGTTCTCCCAGCCTGATGCAAAGCTTTCCTTGAACTTTAAGCTTCTGTCTTCACTGTTGAGCAGAAACATCTGCTACTTCCATGGGATCCAGAAGAAACTTCGCAAGAGCAATCTAGCAGCCAGCCCTTTAGCACAGCATTTCTAAACTGCGGGGCAACCATATTAAATCACGCTCCTTTCAACACACGCAGACACAGAGCAGAAGAACAGGAAAGGCAGAGGCTCTGACACCTAAAGAGCTCTTGTTTGAGACAGTGTTTCGTTTGAGTGCCATTTGTTCAAAAGTAAAATTCTAACCCCACACTGAATAAACTCAACCATTACTTTTTAAGAAATAACACAAACCCACCCACCCTCTGATCAATCTCTAGTGAGACACATGTACCTGGCTCAATCGGAGACCCCGTTCCTCTGTCCCCATCAGTCCTGTGCCCCCCGGGGAACTCCAGAGCAGGACTGCTTGGGCTCTGGCAACAAGGGATGCTTGCACAGAAAGCAGTTCAGCTGACAGCTGAGCTATGTGCAGCCAAACTGATGGAAAAGAACACCACAGCTACCCAGAGAAGCAGCTCCTGAATGCTGCTCTCACCTGGCAGGTTTCCCATATTGCGCAGCTTCTTTGGGTTCTGTCTTAGATTTTTGATAAGGCACTGACACAAGGAGTTTATGTACAAAGGCACCGTGCTATGCAAGAGCAACGCCTACATGAGCACTAACGCCTTTGGATCACGCATGCAAGCACTTTTATCCACACCTCATTGCACACAGCAGCTTCATAAGCTGCAATCCCAGTTTGCGTGGCGGCTGCTGATCCCTGCCTCCTCCCTCTGCCCCCATTTTGCTCTGTCAGAGCACCTACGTGCAGGAATCCTGCAGGAATCCATCAGGGCTGAGAGCTGCCATGGCCAACAAAGAAACCCAGGGCTGAGGGGAGGGGAAGAGACAACAGGGCCACACAGCAGTACAAACCCAGGCAGGTTTGAGATCTCTGCTTCTGGGTTGTGCCCCATGAGGAGCTGTGGAGGTGCTGGAAAATCAGCACAGCCTGGCAAGCCTGGTCCCTACTTGCTCATAATGGCCAGCCCCCTCAGACAGAAGCCATGGGCTGGCACCTCCCTGCTTCCCCTGCTGTGTAGGTGATAGAGAAGAGCTTTACATATACTGCACCAGTGGCCGGACCAGCAGACAGAGCAGTTGCTCTCCTCTCCACCAGCAAATCCTGTATTTCATGCCCTATCCAAGCACACTTGTTCCCTCCTGTTTTCCTGAGAAGTGTGGCAAGCGCTCATCCCTTTTTCTCTTGCTTCAAAAGAAACACCCGCACCCAGCATTTGCCAACCTCAGTGGCGTGGGTTGTGCCTTTCTCCATCCCTGTTACCACCTGTGGGCAGTCGCTGGCACCACTGAGGGCTGGTGCCCTTGGTGCTGGTGCAGGGCTTTGAGCCCTGCCACTGCCAGAGCAGGGGGTAGGCAGGGTGACCGTGGTCCTTTGCAGCCACACCAGCTTGCAAATCACAGCAACTTGTTTCCAGAGTACTCCAGAGCAAAGAGCAGGGGGGTGATGGGTGAGGGGATGGTGCTGGTGAGGATGTGTGGCGAGGAAGGCAGAGCAGCCCTTTGCCATTAGAGCCAAGCGCACCTTCTGCTAAGTGAATGCCCTCAAAAGGCCTACCAAGCTCCTTCCCTACTTACTTAACTCCAAAGAACCCTGCCTGGCAAAACAGTTCCTTATAACACTTGATTCAGTGAATCTCAGCTACTGTTAAGAACAAAAATATCCTGCAGGTCAAGCTGGGAAAATCTAAACTGAGGGGTGGTGGGGTGCAAGGACACATTCTTAAGGATGAAAGTGCGTTAGGCAAAGGGACAACAATGCAGAAGTCTAATGGCAGACCTCAGAGGCATAATAGCTCATGTTCAGAGGCTGCATAAGTATACCCTTTTATGACAGGTAGCCTTTTTATTGTGTCAATAAGTGAAATCAAGTAACCTTCCCTCCCCGTTCACAAGAGCATTCTCTGCATCTCCACCTAGTCAATAATCCACAATTTCCCACAGCAAAATGCTGTGTGCTGTAACAACAAGCACCTCAAGCCCCCCTGCTTTCCCTCTGAGAGCTTGGATTCCCAGCACCTCTGAAAGCAGACCTCTGCCCTTCCACATCACCCCGCTCAGCAGCACCAGGACATTCTATCTCCCTCCCCCACTTCTCCCACTTCTATCTCAGAGCACCACAGTGTATCAGTGCTGCCAGCACCTTCTGCTCCTCCCGCTCTGTCCCCACAGCCCTACCTGAGACAGGAGATCCCACAGCAGCTGCAGAAGCCCATCATTGCTGGCTGTCCCAGGGCCGCCCTGCATTGCAATCCTGCCCGCCAGCAGCTCCAGGAGACGTGGTGCCCAAAAGCTAGGTGCTCCCCTGCCTCATGGTGCACTCACCCAGCTCTGTGAACAGCTCTATGCTGTGCCCCAGCGGCTTTATAATTCTCAGGTGGCAATTCCTTAAGCTACAGGCAGTTTTCCCAGAGCTTTCCCGGATCTTCTGTATAAGGCTATTTGCCATGAATCAAACAGACTGCTTAGTCACCTCTGTTTGTCCAGCCAGTGCCAAGTCAGAGCTGCTATTTCACAGCATGTACTGTACAAAGTCACCAGCTCCTGTAAATTGGATGCAACACAGCAAACTGAATTGTATATTGTTTTCTATATTGCTCTGTTCCCTGTCAGACTGGACAAAACTTACTTTACAGTCATAAATAAGAGAAAGAATAAAAACAAGCTAGGAAGTCATGTTAGAGCTGGTGGGAGGTGTCTGACTGGGTGCTGTGTGTGCCTGAGGGGGACTGACAAGCACTCCTGAGCCCGTCACAGGCAAGGGATAAATCACCAAAGCCAGTGTTTTTGACTCACTGTTACAAAATTGGAGTGCCATCGCATGAGGGGAGATGAGAACTGCAGACAGTATCCAAATCAAGAGCTGCTCTCCACTCTTGCCTGTTTCAAAACAGGGTCTAAAATACAAGTGTCCAAAGTTCTTGGATTTGTACAAAAGCATCTGACACTGCCCCAGCTGATATCCTGGACTCTAAATGGGACAGGCCTGGATTTGATGGAAGGACCACTTTGTGGATAAGGAATTGTCTATAAGGATGGTCAGACTCAAAGAGTGGCAGTGCAGTGGGTAACAACCCTGCCCACAGCAGGGAGTGGAAACTGAATGGTCTTTAAGGACCCTTCCAATCCATAGCATTCTGATTCTATGAAAGTCAATAGGTACTGATTCTTTGCCGTGCTAAAATGGAGTGCACTTGGATTGCCTGCCAGGGAAACTGTGATGGATGCCTAGGACATTAATTATTCCCATAGAGCTGTCAGCCCTGGAAGGGAGGCAGTGTTCACAAGCCCCAGGTCTGGGTGCATCCCACAGCTCCCAGCACAGGGTCCCCATGGCTGCAAACATGTTCACCAAAAGTCCTAAAAACACAGTGGGTCTCATTTAAACAAAAATGCACCCCCACCTCAGCTGGGGGAGATACCAAGCAGCTCAGCAGGTTTGCAGCTCTGCTGTCACCTCCCATTCCCTGCTGCTGCTCCCAAAACAGGGCAGTTCCTCCAGCGCTTGCAGTAGCAGTGGGGCTGCATCCACCTCTACACTCCTAACCGTGCATCTTTTCTGGGCAATTAAATTACATTAAACTCTTTCCTCTTGGAAAGTTTTGTATTTCAGTTCTCCTTCCTGTATTGATTATGATATATAATGTTTGACTAGTGTGACATTTAAATTCTTGAAAGCCCTCTGGCAGAGGAGGAGATATAATCAGGAAAGCACGTGTAATAATATTGTGATAGCATTTAAAGTAAACAGGAATTGGAGCCTGCCTGTGGTACATCCTGTACAATAAAAGGATGAAAAGACAAACTATTGCCACTAAAACTGTATGCAGAGCACCTAATAAAACCCTCTGTGTTTCAAAGGCAAAAAAACTCTGAATGCTGACAGACACAAGTCAGAGAGGCTGCAGGCAGAAGGGACTGACAAAACCAGCCAAATCACTTCATAGAAGGACACAAGGTTAATAAGGAGATTGCAGAGCCCTCATTGAAGCTGCCAGTGTCCCTCTGCATTTGGTGCACTGACTTGCCAGAGAGAGAGGGTAATGAGAGATATTCAGGAAAATTAGAGAAGGCAAGAGAAGAATCAGGACTAGCACAATGCTCAGGAAGGAATCCAAATCCAGAGAAGCAGTGCTCAGTCCTGGGAGCACCAGCCAGGCTCAGCAGCTGAGGGTCAAGCACTGAGCTTCTTCCAAAGCATGGAGCTTTTCTGCCTTCAGGGCTACAGTACCCTTTAAACACCACAGTGCTCCCATCAGCTGCTAGATGCAAACAAGTCCCTGTCAGGCTGTAATCCCAGCATGGGAACAAAGCGTCCAGTAAGCCTAGATGGACATTTCATGCTCTCATCAGAAACACAGGGCAGACAAGATGTCCCCTACTAACAGAGGCACAGCCTGAGCCTCCTCAGACAGGTCCTTGCAGTGGAGCACCCCTGTGCACCCAGCAATCAGCCTGCTGCCAGCAGGGAGATATCAAGCAGAGCTGAGCATGAAATAGTGATGGTGCAGGGGACACTGCTGGCTCTGAGTCTTCCAATGAATGCCACACACGGCTCTGCCAGGCCAGTCCATGACTAGCCATCCTAATCAGGAGGCTTTTTGTGCTATGTTTTGTTGGCGAGCAGCACAGAGATGCTGTGGGTTTAAAGGTTCTCTAGCTCTCTCACTGCTCCTCCTTGTTTGCTTATATTTTGACCTCAATTACTACAGCAACTAGGGATGCTTGTCATTTTTGTGAAGATAAAAGCAAAAGTGACCTTTATACTGGACCAAATCCTGATGTTCTTTTTCAGTTTTTTAGAATCCTTATTTGGAAAAAGCTTACCTTCATTACAGTTTCATCAAGAGCTTTGCTTTCCAGTAAGGATGGAGAGAAAACTGAAAGATGGTTTTGGAATTGGATCCATGTGGTACAAATGTGATGCAGATGCCGCTAACACACAGCTGGAAGCACTCACACTGCACGCAGGAGCAGACAGAGAGGATGTCACTTCTGGTCCCTCCCACATGGCAGTGCCTGTCCCCCATCTACGCCTTGCACCATGACGCAAAGGATGTGGCTCTCTCTGTAAATCCCTTCTCATGTCATGCTCATCATCCCACCATGCAGTGTTCACATCTTTGGCTCTGAGAGTTGCTGGCAGCTCCGAAGGTTCAAGCAGTGGCAACGCTGGTGGCCACTGCACTGTTGCTGTGCTGCCAGTGTGCACCGGTGCTTGGGCATGCATGTGCCATAGGTGCTCACGAGCTATTCCTGTCCCGTGGCTGCGGCACACTGAGCAGCTGCACGGCGAGAAACAACACTCATCTGCATCAGACAGTGAGCTTTGGCTTTTGGGTTTTGTGTATCTGTGTGTATGCGCTCCCGTCTCCCCCTCACATCACTTACAATCAGCCCTGCAGCACAAATCTGCACGCTACTACACCTCACGTCAACTGAAAGGGGTGGCAAGGGAAATGGAAATCCAAAGAGGAAATCCCTATGCCCCAGTCTGAGAGTTGCACAGAGATGTTTATATTGGGGCTACCCTGCCTGCCACCAGAAGGAAGTGTACTGCTGCTCTCTTCTTGCATGAGAGACTAAGGACTCCCCTGCTATGAGGCGATGCAAATCTCTGCAGTCTCACATACCCTGAAATATCTGCTCTGCTGACCAGCTTCATCTGCTACAGCAGCTACTGAGGGAGGTAAGCAGAGAAAAAGGAGGGGAGGAGAGAACCCGGCATAGCCAAAGTAATGAGGGCTGTAATTCACTGAGCTAATTGTTGCAAGGAGCTGTATAGACCCTTGATTCAAACTAAACATGGAAAGAGATGAAACTCCCACAGAACTAGAAATGCTGCCTCTCTCCAGAGCAAAGCCCAGGCCAGAAAACAGTCAGTTGTCAGAGACAACCTTTATTGTCCCGTGTGTGCAGCGGAGCCTGGCTGCGAGCTGGCAGAGCTCCCAGAGCCATGGGATGCTGAGAAGAGCCAGTCCCATTCCCTATGGGGGAAGATCCCAGCACAGGACAAGGGAACTTCTGCAGAAATCCTGGCACAGACTGAAACTCTGGGGTCGTAAGAGGGCAGTGCCAGAAGACCCACCTAGGAGAAGCACATTTTATTGGACCGAGGAAGCAAAAAGGTTTGCCCCAGCTCCAGCACAGGACAGGACAAAGGCAGGGAGCACATCCCTTCCCAGGGGACCATGCAGCTCACTGGTGCCTGATGTGCTTCCATCAGAGCTGCGTGGCCTGTCCAGATCAAGAGGAGCAGCAGACAATACACAGAGGGTCTCAGAAAACAGGCAGTGCAGTCCCACTAAAATCACACCCCACCTAGGTCAATGGGGATGCAAGTTGGTCCTCAAGCCCCCTCAGGACCGATGGTTTTACCTCCATTGGCTCCCTGTTCTGGGGAGCTCAAGAGCTAAAACCAGAGCCCAGGACAGGTGTTCTCAATCTTTAAACAATGCCCATGTAGCTCCCAAACTCATCATCTATTCCAGTTAAATCCTCCCTTAAACAGAACCACAATTAAGGCTATTCTGTTAATTTTTAGGCCCACGTCACTCTTCTTTGCTTTAAAAATGTAATTTAAAAACCCCTCCTGAAGAAAGCTCATCTTCCTTCCCCACAGGCCAAAACCCCCAGCTGCACACTGTCAAACAAACATCCCATTACCTCGTTTTTCTCAAGATTCTCTTCATTTTCTGCCATAAAGCAACACGAGCGGCACAATCTCTCTAGCTAAAGCTGCAGGAAAGGGTGTGGTTTTGAACGCAGCCAAAGCTGGGCGTCATTTTTGCAACCATTTGAGACAGCAGCCAGACCCTCAGCTGAGAGCTGCGCTGAAACAAAGGCAGCTTGGGGGCATCACACCAAGGAAGGCTTTGCTCCCCAGGCCCATGGGTGGAGGATGCTCGGGGATGCCCTGTGGCTAGCACCTTCCTGGAGCAGCCATCCAGCAAAAGCACAGGCTTTGCATGATGTGTACTGAAGTTTACACCATCTCTGGGGAGAAATGCCTCCCCTTTGGGTCCTGCTCCTGAACCCATTGGCTGCAAGGGATTATTGTGCAATGCCACCCACACAGTGCAGAAATCTGTCTGGTTCCTTTCACATCATGAGCTTATGGTGGCTGTAGAAATTCCACAGAAAGTCAGGAACTGGCTTACTGGGATTTTACTGATCCCCTCTGAACTTGAGCAAATGTAGTGGGACGATACCCCATAGCTCTGGTGAGACATAGCTGTGGAAATACAGGGACTGCAGTCTCTGTACTGTTCCTGTGAGCATTACCAGCAAGTGATCTCAAGACTGACATCGGCCCTTAGAAATTCTTGTCTTCAGAGACCTCAGGGCACAGAAGCAAATGAAAGCATGAAGAAAATTAACTGCACAAATAGAAGGATTTTCAACGCACCTGGTACCTGAGAATGAACTCTGCCCCTTGCTGGTATTACTTCTGACAAATACACATCTTTTCTTGGCTTGTAAGATTAAGAGCTTCCACAGAACATCACGTGCTGGACTTAACTATTGAGAGTAAGTGAGTGAGTTTGGGATGCAAGCTTTTCCAAGTGCTCTTACAGGTGGAGGGAATGTGGCAGCCTGTAATAAAGGATGGAGCAATAGAGGAGTTTGTTTATGAACGATCAGACCTAAGCACTGGAAGTGTTTGCCAGCATCACCATAACCTGATTTAAAATCTGTTCTCTTCCACAGTGGAAGAACAAGCTCAGGCATCACCAGAGGCTCTCAGATTCGCAATTACTGTAAGCAGACTGCTGCTTCCCATGCACAGAAATACCTTCACAGGCTTTCCTACAAATAACCAAAAGCCTCAGCTACAGTCAGAATCAAACTGCACGCACCCCTCCTTGTGAACCCTTTGAGGGCAGTGCCAGCCAGGTATATGCATGTGCACACTACTGTGACAAGAATGCAAAAGGTGAGCCAAGGCACCTGGAGACCTAATGGCAGAAACTTGGGGTAGGGACAGCAAGGAGCAAGGAGCTGGCTGGGCAGTCAGAAGGTGCCTGAGGAGTTGCAGCCTGCTCCAGTGCCATGGCCCAGTTTTTCAGGATTCAAGGTGCAGAGGAATTTTGCACAGAAGATGGGAGACGTCCATGTCTCAGGCTGGTCTGTGCTGCACCTTGCATGTATGAGTCCCACACATGGGTCCATGCACATACACGCAGCAGGCATGAATACACACAGCAGTACAATGTAAAGCTCTTTATGTTCATTCATTGCAATATTTTGTCCTCGGGACTGCAATTCATTTCACCTATTTTTAGACACATTCAGTGCAGATGACCGCACTGATGCAAGTTAACTCCTTTTACAGTCAAGGCACTGCTCGGCCACAGCTGTGCTCATGCTGAGCATGCAGGCCACACCAGCTGTGCTCTGCAGGGCCTATTTCTACCCACTGATGCCAATGTGAGGTTGGCTCAGAACGAGCTTCTTGCCACAGATCCCACCCCAGACATAACTAAGTGCTTTGAAAGCTCTCCTTGCTTTCCCCTGCACTTCCACAGCACATCTTCCCACTCCCTGCAGCCTTCCACATGATTTTTCCCTTCTCTTTCCTTCCCTGGTCAGCTGCTGCACCCAGCTTCCATCTGAGCTCCCCCTCCTCCACTACCCCACGCCACACATTCCTCCCATGCCCACCAGTCATAGCTGCACTGCTCTCTGCACCTCTGCCCCCTGAACACCGCAGAGCTCTGCCTGCACCCCGAGGTGCCCACTTGCTTCCCTCACCCCACACACCCCACGTCCCCTGCCGCTCGCCACGCAGGCTCACCCCATGCAGCCGCACGCCGCCATCCTGGCTCTGCCCTCCCTCCTCTGGGTGCCGGTGTGCTCTGTGCAAGGAGAAACTGAGCCGCAGGGACGCCTGTGATTTACACATGGCTAAAGCAGATTCCCAGATGGCTTCGCAGCTTCCCCTGTATTCTCTTCAGTCTTCCTGGCCCCAGCGGTCATTTCCCTTTTCTACCTGCCGTTCCCCTTCCTGCCCGCCTTATCTTTCTCTCTGACCCTGTGCTCCCACGCCACGCTGCTCCCTCCCTGCAGCCACCCCGTCCCACTTGCCATGGGCACCCTTGCAGTCCCAGGAGCTCCCACACTCACAGCATCCTCTCTGCTTTGCAGCTCCAGCTGGCCTTTGCCTGTCTGCGCATGTCGCAAGCGGAGGACAGCTTGGAGAGCCATCAGCAAAAAGCTGGGGGATGTCTGCCCTACACTTCACAAAATCCCAGAGAAACAACGTTCAGAAAAAAGTCGTGCTCTATTTCCAGCTGGAGCGTGTGACAGCATCAAATCCTTCGTGTGCTTCTGGGAGAAAGACAAATGGAAAAAGGAAATGGTGACATGATGGGACAGTGAAGAAGCAGTTTTTGGGACCAAGAGGACAGAGAAAAAGGGAAAAAGGAAACAGGAAAAAACAGGTAGATTCTTAGATGCACTTGGCATGCCTTTACAAAAGTTGCACTTCCTTTGAATTATTGGTGCTGGAGGTATTTTCAGCTCAGCTCCACTTCCCTTGAAAGATGAACTTGGCATGCATTCAATTCTCAGATGAGCTTGCAAAACATGAAAGAAGTTGCAAGTGTCACTAAAATGAAGGACTGGCCTCCATTCTGAGAGCAAGAGATGTGTATCTTCTTCTCAGACAGCAAAATGGTATCCCTCATCCTCTCCCTCCATCCTCACAGATCCCTAGTTCCCCATGCCCAGCTACCAATAACTGCAGGTTTATTTTAGTTCCACATTGCACAGAAGCTGTTGCAAGGATCCTGATCACGTGGAGAAACTGACTCATCTGACACCTGACTCCAGGACACCAAGGGAAAGACTTCTGCTTCACCCCTGGGTGCACATCATGTGTACCATCAAAAAGAAACACTCTGTTTGCTTACAGACATAGTAGTGGTGAACCTAAGTCCCCTTAGCATGAACAACAGCTCTGATCTAGGAAGAGAAATGGCAGACATTTCAAAATTGTTGGTTGCACTTTCACAAAATGTACTTGCACCACTTTTTCCATTGATCTGATGACTCTGGTTACTCACACAGCTCCCCAGACTGCTTCCTGTTCTGCTGGAGAGCTCAGCAGCTGCATTAAGAAACAGGGTAAAGAACAGATTCTAACTTTATTTCGAGGTCATCAGAAATAGCTCTGGTGGATGGTTCCTTTTTCTGCTCCAAAATGTATTTATAACTATACTCCCATTGGAGGGTATGGCAACCCTGACCCGTCCTCCTCCTTGTGGTGCCAATGCAGAGAGCAGTGAGTGCTGAGCCGCAGTGGCACCGCCTGTACACAAAACAGCCCTGTTTTGGGAAGAGATGAGATACGTAACCCCTGTGCCATGTATTCCTGTTTGTCTGCCCATGCTGTGCTTTCTGATGGATCCCGATCCATCCCAGCTGTGAGGGGGATTTTGCAATGTGGGCGGCTCTCCACAATGGAGCTGTTTATACAACACACACTCACACATAGCCCAGCTCACCCGTTTCATGTTACTCTTACTAACCTTTATCCCTAGTGTAAGCCCACCAGATGCAGCAGAGCTACACCAGATCCGACTTGGCCCAGTCTCATCTCAGCCTTCCAATTTAAATGGAGTGATGCTCCGCACCATCAGTTATTCACGAAAAAAAAAATGAGAGAAACACAGCTCAAAGAGCCAGTAAGCTTTGTTTGAAGGCCTCGGTTCCTGCAGTAGCAAAAGTAAGCAGCAAAGGACCAGCAGACAGCAGCAAATAAACACTCTGCAGTGAGAGCAGCTGGAACTGCTGCTGCAAAATCAGCCTCCAAGCCGCACCTGGAGTCTCCTGCTACTCCAAAAAAGTCAGGGCATTTTTCAGAATAGGAAAACCTGTGACATCCACGGTCTTCCATTACGCAACCTGAAAATTAATATTTCTTAGGGGCTTTAAGGGCTTAGCAGTTGTTTTCAGAAATATTTTGTCTTTGGAGAGCTTACTCCAAAAAAAACCAGAGTATTATCTGCACTGCTTTACAGATGTGAAGTGCCGTGACATTGTTAGAGCTTCCTGGGCCAAGGCGTGTTTCTCAAAGCCCTGCTCTGTTCAATAAACACTGACACAGAGCAGTAACGTTCAGCACGTGTGTCATAACGTGTGGTGTCTTACAGCTGGCCATGCTGTTTAAACTGACTTGCAGTTGAATTCCCAAGTAAGTTACTTCATTGCACAGTATACAGAAAATGTTGCTGTTACGCAAACGTATGTTTTCTGACAATAGCTTTCCTCACTAAATCTTACACACTGGAAACATCCTATTTACGAGGCCAGCAGTAGTTTTAGCAAGTTTTCCAGAGGCAGCTGCTGTCCAGAAGACCGTATCCATGTGGTACATAATCTCCACAACTGCCCTAGCGATGCAATGGCACCGAAGCTCCCCCTGCAGATGGGGCACCTAAGGAAAGAGGAGATGGAATATAGCCAACATCTGCTTTGGGATTATTTCGTTTAAACACATACCGGCTTTAACAATGCACTAAAAAGAACATCCTTGCCTCATCCTCCTTGGTGAAACGAAGATGCAAATCTACCAGCTGGAAAGGAAAAAGAACAGAGCAGCATCTTAAGAGGCGAGCTGGAGAATGTGTCAGTATATCCAGTGGAAGTAGATCTAAGCCCTCTAAGGCTGCTAGAGAACAGAGAGCTTGGCATCACTTCAAGACTTTGCATCATTCAATTAGATGGTAGTTTAGGATGGTTAAACAGCCTTGCTTGGTGTTTTCCACACACTGTCAAAGCCTAACATTTCTGGCAAAAAGATCTGTATGGCCTTCCCTAGATCACTGTCTAAATGCAATTGTTCACTTTAAAAGCTGACATTTTTGCTACGATCTCACAGTTTGCACCAGCAGGCTCTTCACTGCTTTCCCATTTTAAGATGAACACAGTCAGATGCTTCCCTATCTCCTGGTAGCTGCTCGTGTCAAAGACCTCTGAATCCCCTTTACCTGCGGAAAAAGTGCTCAAACTATTTCATGTAAAACTGGACAGAGAAGCAACATGGACCTCCACGTGCAGTTTGCACAGCTCCTGTCCTCCAGTCATCGCTTTTGTCTCTGTCTGAGCTCCCACCTCCCAGCTTTGCCTTAGAGATGATTCCCAGTTTCCACGGAGCTGTAAGAGTCAATGCCACCTGCTGTCCCAGCCTCATGTCACACGTACAAACAGGAAGGCAGATTTTGCTCTACTTGTCTATGGGCTTTTTGTTTCAGCCGGGGCGGGGAGGGAGAGCTGGCTTTCTCGGTTTGTTACAGGAAAGCAGAATCAGCTTACAAGCTCTGCCCTTCTGGCCTTTCTTTCCATTCAGCCCATTTCTTGACCGCGGGAAGAAGCTATTTCAATAGTGTGTTTGCCCACTTGTGCAGTTCACTGAGAGTTCTGCCTTGTTTTCACCACCCCCAGCCATTGCATTCAGGTGGCTGAGGCTCCAAGTTTTCATTTTTAAAAAGGAGGGAGCCTAACAGCTAGCAGAGAGGACTCTTACATTGCTTCAAGTGTAACTAAAGGCAGAAGAAAACAAAACTTAAAAAAAACTTTGGTGTTTCTTTAGGTCAATCCTCATTATTTTGAGAAGACCATAAGTTGGTAGTGTTTTAACAGTAAATGCATGATTGAGATTTCTGCAGAGCTGCTGTGCACAGCCTGACCTCGTGTTGCTGTGCTGCAGGCACTCACTGCCCACCAGCAGGAGGGGGCCACAGCCCAGCTCCATCCCTGCACAGCCCACTCCTCTTCTGCTGGGGCACCACCAGCCCCTGCCTTCCCCATAAGATGCGCCCACCCTTCAATCATGTTACAATTACAGCTGAATGGAAAAGGTATTTCCTACAGCCCCTGACCAAGAGAAGCTGCTGCTGAAAAGTCTGCTGCACCACAGCATGTGCTTTGTGCCTGTACCCTCCCAAGGCATGGAGGCAAGGGGGTCAGGAGACTGTCAAGGTAAACCCCAGCAAAGGCAGCTCCACTCCAGACACCAAGGGATTGCCTTCTGTGGAGGAAATGGCACGAAATGTCCCAACAAGGCAGAAAACACAGCAAGGGACAGAGAACTCAGCGACGGCTCATTGTGCAGCAAATGTGCCCGTTCCTTCCCCACTGCCTAGGGAAACCCTGCCGCACATTTTGGCTGCAGCAGAGCATCTGCTAGCTGTTTGCTTGTTGCTCTTTAATAAATCAGCTGAATGAGCCCAGTGTGACTGCCGGGGGAGTGAAAGTCTGCCATTCAGCTGTGTGCAAACTCTGGCTTTTCTAAAGATTTCCAGATCAGATTTCAGGGCCCCATGAGTTTGGGTTATTTTTCTAACCGAGGTTCCACATCGCATCTTCCGGAGAAGCTGCCAGTTATCTACAAAACCTACAGCTCTTATTAATTTGATACCACAGGTTTCAATCTGAATCACAGCGAAGGGTGACTGACCTCAGATTAAACTAAAGCCCGTGCTCCACGGCATTGCACCGAAGGGTTGGGCAGCATGGGAGCTGGATGGAGCACGGCTTTCTTGCTATCAGAACTCAACCAAAAAAACAGGGGAGAGGGGATGTTCAGGTCAAACCAAACACAGGATGAAATCATGGGGTGGTGGAAGGAAAACTCTGAAATGTCTCATTTGGAGTCACAGCAAAAGGTGGTGTTTCATTTTGGGTTATGTAACTTCCAAAAAACCCTTTCTCTTTTCTTTTTTGAATGTGTTTTAACGCCGAGGTCAACTTTTAAGTGAAAAAAAAATGCCATTTTGAATCAAATCTACATTTCAAATGCCTGCAAAACACCAACAAACCATTCCCAAAAAGAAATACTTCATTTTGAAAGTGTCAAAATGACACGCACTGCTATTTTTAACATCCCTCCCTCTTCCCCCACCTCTGTTGGTTTTTTTTTGTTTTTTTTTTTTTTTTTTTTTTTCCTAGGCCAGAACTATTCAGGAAATGTGTTTGAATTTGTGAATCATTTTGCTCCCCCTCTCCCTTGACATTTGCTGGAAAATGTACTCTTTGCCAAAAAATTATTCCTCCAGCTCCAGCCAGCTCCTACAACATCTGTCCTGCCAAGACTTTTTCTGGACAGGACTGGGGGTCTAGCTGTCTGGGGGACACACTACAGATGTTCCAGGGCTATGAGCAGGACAGGAGGGAGAACCCCAGCATTTCTTTAGGCAGGCTATGGACTCTAGCGCAGAGCAGCCCTACCCTCTGCTGCTGCCTGAAAAAGCCTTGCAAACAAGCAGGCAGTTGGCATCCAATAAAAGCCACCATGCAGAGGGAGTTCCTCAATGAGGCTGCGTTGGCTTCTGAGTGCCGGGGGAGAGTGTAGAGTTTTGGTTCTCTTGGAAAAATGTTCAAATCAACATCGGGCCTTGAGGCTGAAGGGGTTGTGCCTTGGGGCTTGGAGCTACTTCCATGCAAGTTTATGGAAACGTTGGCTTTGACTTTGATGGAAACATGATTATACCCAGGCTTGCAAGGCGATACAGACATGATTCTTTGCAGACTGATGATTCGTAGTACAATTTATGTCTCTGCAATGTGAGTGTAAATATTACTGCTCTCATTTGCGAGTGTTTTGCTTCTACCCCAAAACTTCTAGTGAGTGGAAAACTAGGATGCCTCTCAGTTCCCATGTCCAACCTGCCGTAAGCCTTGCAGCCTCTTCAGGATGACATCCTAACAGCATCTTTCTGACTTACCTACCAGCCCAGACTCACCATCTCCTATCTCAGTTTCACATCTCTGCAGACTTGCTTTGCAAAGATCCGTCAAACCCATTGCTGAAAGATGTCAATTCTGTCATCTGGCCCCTCTGCATCTCTTTCAGCCTCTTCATCTCAACTCCTTCCCTCTAGGTGCATCAAGCCTCAGCTACTTGGCTTTTCTTTCCAAATGTGATTTATTCTATTCCCATCACATATTTCAGAGCTGAAAGGTCAACTCCTGCGTATGCTCAAGCATGAGATCAGCCTATATTAAACAGGCACCTCTGTGTTTTTTCCCTTTCTGGGAAGGATTCCCATCCACAAGAACAGACCTGGGATGCAGAGTTGTTTTTAGGCTTGTTAAAAGCTCAGAGACCCAGTACCAGAGCTGGTTGGGCTGTACAACATGGAACAGACAAAATACCCCAGGTGGCACTGTGCTACCTCTGCATCTCTCTCATCGCTGGCCTGGCACCTGCTCCATGTCACAGACACTTTTGGTGACCCAGATTCACATGCTGTTTTCAGCAGCTCAGAAAAGCCATTCCAGCAATGAGGAGCAACATGAGAAAACAGAGACCTGAGGAGAAAGGCCAAAACTGTTCTCCTCGAGCTGACATGTAAATGAGGAGCTGTGCATTTGTTTTAACCTCTTGTGCAAGGAGGCTTCCCCAAGAGCCAGCTGGCATTAGCTGCACCCTCCTCTGAGAGAGTGTCTCTTTTGGCTCCAAGCTGGTTTTCTACCCCTTGCTCTGGAACAAATGAACTTTAAGCAGATTCTTTTTCAATGGTGGCACACCTAGCTGAAAAGCTGTGGCATACACAGGTTGTGCATGAAGGTGGCAGAGTGACACCTGACGAGGCAATTCTATGGGCTTTGCAAAAAAGATCAAGATTAGATCTCCCTCTGCTGAAGGAAAATGCAGGATTTGTCAAGCAGAGAAAGATAAAGTAGATTGGGAACATTCTGCATACAAATTTCTAGAAGAATATTAAAGCAATGGAGATGGGAGATGATACTGAGGGGTTTTTCAAACAACCTGTTGCACTGCGCTGCCTGTTAAAATACAGCAGTGATTCAGGTGGATTGAGATAATGTGTACCACTCCAAAATCTCATTCCTTTGTTTCCTTTCTGGATGCCCTCACCTCTACCTGAGTAAGACATTCCTACCACGAAAGCGTAGGCTAAAGGGCTGTCAGCTCTAAGTAAATACGGCTCCGAAGGGATAATAATTAACAACTTCTTTTCTGAAGCTGCTTGGCAATTGCATTTCTGAGTGCCTAATACTTCTGTGATGCTGTCTTGCTTTCAAGGCATATCGACTGGCAGCAGCTGAGATGGCCCCAAGCAGCAGGAATGGGCACAGGGGAGGCTGCGTGGGATGCAGCTGGGTGCCAGGCAGGTAGTGAGATGTGGGGACCAGCATGGTAAGCCCAGCTCTCCTCTGCCTGGTGTGGCCAGGAGGCACTGGCACCCCCACGTGCACCCCCACCAGCAGCCTCTCCTGTACCAGCACCCACACACATCACAACCCTGCAGCCCTTTGTGGTCATTTGTTGTGGATACTGTCAACGGCAGGAGGCACGAAACAACGCTGAAAAATTGGGCTCTGGTGGACCTGAACTATACAGGCACAGATTAAAAAAATAAATTGGGCTCCATTTTGGATTTCAAAGAAGTATCTGAACCTGTGGGGTCTTATTTAGGCTTGTCTTCGGTTATTTCCTGGGCTCTGCCTTTTAAACCAGCTCTGTAGTCCTCAGTAAGGGCCATTTTGCAGTTGTTATTCGAGTTCCTTGCCAATCTGTTGTTGGATTTTCCACTTAACATTATTAAGGGATTAAGTTGTTTGTCTCATCATCTTTTATCTGTCCTGTTGAATTTCCTACAAACAGACCTTAGCCAGACCAAAGCAGATAGAAGGGAAAAAAACCACCAAAACACTTTCAAGATACCATCACAGTTCAGGATTTGTCCTTATTACTGTTTAAATTTATTACTTTGGATAAGTAAACTTTGCTGACTCCTTAAATCTGGAATGTATTAAAGACAGCACGAGGCATTACAACATGTCAGAGTATTATAGTGTCCTGATTCAGCTACAGCTGGGGAAGAAACATATAACGGGAGATCCTGCAGAGTTAGACGTTTTAGACTCAGATCATCAATTGCCATAGAGAAGATAAAAACAAATGTAGCTGAGCCTGGAAAGAATGTTGCTAAAATTGGACAAACATTTAGTGTGAGTAGCCTAGGGGTGCAATAACTTTGCCTGTAATTTAACAAAACCCACCCACATAAAACATACCGAGAGAGATTGCAGATCGGACTCTGATCTGCAGCCTGCCAAAAAAGCAAGATTGACTTTTTCTCCCTTCCTACAGATGCAGGTTTGAATGGTCCCTGCAGAGTGTTAAATATATATTACCCATAATAGCAACCATATTACATTTGGACGTGTTATTAATTCTCCCCCGGCTGCTCTGTGCCTCGGATGCCTGATGGGGCTCACAGCCGCCGGCAGAGCGATCCCTATGGTGCTCACGGTGGGAAGGAACCTGCTCACCACCCCCTCACCCCAACCCACTGTGGCTCAGCTTTTTTCAGGGGCCCACACGGACTCCCTCACCCACTGTATTTACGTACCCGTTCACGAAAGATGTTTTGTGTTTAGCTCAGTGGGATAGAACCTATTCTTACACCTCCCCAAAACACTTTGTCAAAATATGGCTGGAATGAATGGGGCTTAGCAGTGAGCTGAAGGCAAGGCTCTGCTCCCACCCTATTAGCAGGGAATGGAGACTTTAGCAAGGAACAAGAAAAAATGCTCAACCTTAAATGCAGTTTCCAAAAAGCCACCGTGCAGACCTCTGCTTGGAACACTCCTGCCCCAACGGCTGTGTGCATCAACAGACAGAACCTATGTGGGGACTGCTCCTCTGTTCCATTAACTCAGCTTCACACTGGGCACGCTGCAACTGTAACTGGATACGTGCAGGGAAGACAAAGGGGAAAACGATCAAGGACCGAATCTGCAGCATACTCCTGCTGGCCTCAGCGGAGCTACAACAGCTTTTATCAGCATTTTATCTGACCCTAACAAAAGAAGTGAATTGTTTAGCAAAGGAAGAGGGTTCTTTGATTGTATCTTGCTGCAGATGAATTGCCCAAGCAAGGGCAAAGGGACAGGAAGCGAAGGGGGAGGAGGAGGTGCTGCTGAAGGTAGGTGCAGCCGTTGCTCAGCCTTCTGCTATCCTCCACTCGGTGCACACTTCTGCCTGCTCCCTGGCACCACAACCATACCGACAAGTAGTACTCCAGGTAACGATACACCGGTCTTGGCAAAACCCAAGACATTTGGGTTGAAGAGAGTTTGGTGACGATAACGTCTGTGGGAGAAGACCCTCCTCTGCTTCACACAGTCTTAAGATCCCCATTTTCCAAAACACCAGGTGTAAGGTATAAAGCGAGGATGAAACAGTGAGCCCTACATCAATTCAATGAGGACCACAACATGGGAACTGCAGGTGCTGACCGTTCGGCAAACCAAATGTGTGATCCAAAAGGTGAAGAGAATCTAATCTTGTACTTTGAACCAAACCTCATTAAAATGTTTGTCAGTGTGGTACTTCAGTGCTCTTAAATGTCTGTCTGGGTGTTGAGGGATGCTTAACTACTCCTTAAGAACCACAACAGTGCTGAATGCTAATGTAGTTCCTGTTGTGTAGTGCTGATCAGATGATGCACTGTACTACAAGAAGTTTCAAGTGCTAAGCAGAACTACACCATAGTTCTCCTCCCAGGAGCAATCCTCATGTTTTGGCTAACCACATATCATGGATCTGAAAGGAAGAACTGAATTCCTTCTAGCAGGCTCTCTCCCCTTCTCTACAACATTACTGAAAAGAATGTTTTTTACTATTTAAAAGAAAAAAACAACCAACTTCTTCCCATATCTGAAATGTCTGATAATGCTGGAATCAATGTAGTGAAAGGAGAAAGGTTAACATGGGTCTCAGAAGCCTGCAGCTACTTCTGGTTTTGATATCACTGTTCAACAAGAAACTGCATGACAGAGAAGCCCAGCACAGCCCACAGCTGATGGCAGCAGAGGGTCTCTCTGCAGACACAAAGCCATGGAAAGAAATGGCTGTAATCTGCATTTTCCAAAAACATCCACTTTGCAGGTGGAGACAGTGAGTTTCTAAGTGTACCCAGGCCAACTGAAAGGTGCTGCTGAGTGTTCATCCTCTCTGCAGAGCAAACTGCTCATTTTGCTTCTTGAACACTGACTGAAGAGCCAAACGATGGGCACTTTCATTTGAAAGTGGTGAACCTCAGACTGCAGGCTTTGCAGCCTTTGTGCAAATGCTGTGCCTGGCTCTTGGTGTGCACGATGAATGTGAATGTATTTATTATATGTAAGTATTACAGAAGACATTAGTGAGCAATTTAAGATCAGCTTCCTGTCTTAAGAACACTCTTCAGCTAATCCTAAAGATATTATGGGAGCAAATAGAAAGAAAGGTATTGAAGGAGAGGACTTTTCCTGAGGAGAGGGAGGCTGAGCACAGTGAATTCTGTATGTGGGCCAAGCCAGGTGACCCAGCAGGCATGGAAACCCATGTTGCCCTAAAAGTCACATTTGAGAACAGGGATTAGGCTGCTAAGTTACTTGGTGATTTGCAAATGTTAACATTTAGTTTTCACTGTCTGTTAAATATTAACATATCTTTCTTAGAAAGCTTGGCTGGGCTTTATTGAATGAAAGCAGGTCAAATTTACTGCACAAATTTACCTACTGCTATAAACAAAAATAATCTCTAACAATTACAGAAGACTAATCTTAGCTGGAGCAAAGTTTAACATTGTACATAGATGCCATTATTTCTCTAGTGAGTTAGAACAGATCTACATGTAAAGAAAACATTAGCTCAGTGCTGGCTTTCAGTCACTGTGTGGCATGCAAGAGCTCGGAGCTGCGCTAATACTTTCTTTGCATGCAAATCTGTCCTAACACATTATAGAAATAATATGGAAAACATGAGACAGGTCCTGACTACAGTTTGATTGTTTTTTGTCTTTGCAAGGCTAGAATGTTAAAGACAAAACTGTAAAGTTTCCACTGATCTGAGAGTTTAATTTTGAAGACATTCACCTTAACACCACATGGGTCCAGCAAAGCTCCTGACATCCTGCAATTGCCATCTGCAGCTGGAGATCCTAGAGATGATGAGCCTAATTCTTGCTCTTGCCTGTTCTTCCTGCACCTCAGAAATGCTTTGGGTTTTCTTCCATTTCTTTATGAACATCTTCAGTATGAAATTGTTTTAAAAACAAAATATGCAAGAGACGTCAGCTGTGCTAGCAAGTAAGGCATCTGCTATGCACCCTGTCATTCCTGTGCTGTCAATCGTGGAGAACATTAGCAGAGAAGAAACCCTTCCCAATGAACTTAAATGTGTTGATGAAAATGGATCTGAAATAGCACTGCTTATCTCCCATCAGGTTATGGCAGCATCCTCACTTAGCCTGCATGGGTGGGAGCCCAGAAGAAAGCTGCTTATCTGCAGAGCAGGCCACATGAGTAGGTAGGAGATGAGCTACCATGGTGCAATACTTGGTGAATTCTCAGGAGTGCACAGGCTCGGCCTGCTGACAGCCTCACGCTCTGCCCATCCTGCCAGCCATGGGTGGGTCAGCCAAAACACGCTGTGTCATCAGGTCTGCTGAATGTGCAGGAGCATGGAAAAATGGAGGTGCCCACCTCAGCCTCCTCTGTCTCTGGGTCTTCCCACAGCAGTGCTGAAAGAGGTCCCGTCCTCAATGGAACGGAATGGAGCTGTGTCTGGGGAGAGGCAGGTGGTGGTTAGGGAAAGGCTATGCCTCCCAGAGGGCAGTGGACATGGAACAGAATGCCAGGACAGTGGGCCTTGAGCTGCTGGAGTTCAAGGAGCATCTGGACAACACTATCAGACATTGGGTCTGATTTTCCGGTGGTACTGTGTGGAGCCAGGAGTTGGGCTTGATGATCCTTCCAATTCAGGATATTCTGTCATACTATGATTCTATGACTCTCTGGCACCTCATCTGGAGGACTAAGCATCTTCCCTGGGCAGTGCCATGCATACTGCTTAACATGCAGTACACACTACCAGAGCAAGCATGCTAACGTGCTACACACTGTGTTGATACTATACTGGTGATACCACTCAAGCTCATAAGCTTAGGAGCTTTTAATACCAATGCGACAGGAGGAAGAAGCAAAATACATAAACACAGCATAAAAATGCATATTCACAAGGGCTTGCACACATCACTATAGCCATGCAGTCATGGTTTCTGTTACACAGAGACTTCCTGATCACAGTGACAGCTAGGAAAGGGAATGAAGGCGTGTTTAGTTTGATGGATTTTTATAGGAACAAACCCTGCTTACACTGTGGAACATCTCAAAGAGAAATAAGCAAGGGTCCCCCTGGCCCTTGGCTGACGCAAAGCCTATCTGGACCTGGCTCCTTTCAGAAATATAGCCACTGCAAGTCAAACAAATAAATCAATTTAAAAAATGCTGGTCAGCAGCAATGTCATTAGCATTTTCCAAACGCTCTTGCCATTTTGCACATGTTAATGGAAGTCTCTAACCCTAAGTAAACAGCTCTGCCTATTGAAAGGAGGAGAGGTTTCACAATGAACTGGGAGCTTCTTGATTACTATTCAGCATATATCCTTGTGCCTGCACAGCAGCTGTGAGAAGGACAGGATGAGGAACGCTATAGTATTTTGCTCTGTTTTTCCAGGAAGTTTATTTTTTTCCCTTGACATGGCATTTTTCTCTAGTACACACTTGCACAATTTCTGTATTTCCTTTGACTCCTCTTGCCTTGCTTCTAGCACTCAAGAATTGACAAACTAGAGGATTTAGTTCAATGATGATGACTTACTGTAATAATTGGCACTGGAATCACTTTTGCTAAAGGAACACAGCCAGACTGGGGCTAGCTGTCCTGCTGTGAAGCATACCTCAGTTACCAGCTTTTCTTTGCACTTCGCAGAGTCCCCCGGGAACAGACAAACTCACAAGTCCATATTTTTCCACTGATGTTAGCGGGAGCCACTGCTAGAATGGGGCTTCTTTGAGGTGAGAAATCCCCTCTAGGAGCCAGGTCACTGCCCCGAGCTAACTGCACCATTTGCAGTAGGGATGGGGAGCACACTCTCCCTCCCTGCATATCCAACCTGCCCAACCAGCCAGGAGAGAAGAAATCCTCCCCCGGCACAACACATGCTGTGACAGAGCCCTTCCAAAAGCTGCAATGTCCCCTCAGCTCAGGCAGTGGGCGGATGGAGGCAGCCGCTCCTTCCTGCAGCTGCTCAAGCTGCCGTGCAGGGTACGCAGCAAGGGCTGCCCCACGGCGCGTTGAACCGCAGCGTGCTGGACAGACAGTCCTCCCACACAGCCCAAGAAGTGTCATCGCTTCAGCATCTTTGAAACCCTGCAAGCATCAATAAACAAGTGTGGGGTTTCTCTAGCAGCAGCCCACAGCCTGGGGAAAGCCACAGCCGAGAAAGCCCTTACGTGGAGGTTTACTCAGACCTTAAGTGGATTTGCAATTAGACAACAGCAAAATGTCAGACTGATCTTATTGTCACTGTGCTTCACAGGTCTTTCACAATCACGGCATAGTTGCTGTTTCCAAGTGCTGCACGGCCACCGTGCTCCAGGGCCAGGCAATGCACTGAGCAAACAGTTTCAGCAAACCAACAATGAGCCTGCGGCAGATATTCAGCCACAGAGCTGCTGCAGGTCTCTGGGGTCAAACAAAGCGGTCCTGCCACCTTCGTCCCTTTCACAAGGAGACACCATTCTCTTCAGCCAACCATCCAGCATGCAGACCCAACTGCAGGTGAAGCTCCCTACCTGAAGTACACCAGAGGATGAGGCCGTGCCAGATGCAGGGATCTGCCCCTTCCCCGGGAACACCGGGCGGAACTACAGCAGACAGCCGGACATCCCGAACAGATCGGCTGAGCCTGACAGCCTCCAGAAAGGAAGGGCAGCAGCAGGCCTGCTGTTTATCAAATCTGTAAACAAGCTATGGAAGATATGCAGTGCAGAACATATCTGCAATGAGAATGGCTTTCCCACTGCTCAACACTCCTCCTCTCCCGCAGGTTCCCCAGACCTTCCCTGTGGCACCTGGCACAGACTGGCAGTGCCCTGCCTGCCCAGCACCGACCTACTCAGCTCAGAGAGGAGATGGTTTGGAGATGGATTGGTTTTGACAGTAAAGCATGAGATGCAGAGAGAGCTTCTCACACATTCTCACAACTCACTTCCGGACAGTGAAATACTGAGTTCACAAAACAAATGAGTATGCAACATGAGACTGCTTCAGTATCCGTCTTCTGCTGCCACTATGGATTTAAGATGTTGTCAACCAGTTGCACAGTCAGCCCAAGGCCCCGGGACACTTTCCGCAGCAACATCAGGGACAGCTTTGCCCATCGGTGAGCTGTTCTCAGAACATCAGTGCCACCCAGCAGAAAGAACAGTTGTCAGTGTGGAGGACGGAGCAGAGATTACTAGATTACTACAGCTCATGCACAAAAGCAGTGGAATTTAATCAGCAGAAGCAACGAAAAAAGGCAGTGATCTGATTCATCTGTCAAGAGCCCCAAAATACAAAACTGTCTGCAAACACGACAAGCCACACACTCGTAACTTCATTTACTGTGCTTTTACTCAACTGCTGCGCTGTCCTGAGCGGAATTGAGCCCCAGTTCTTGGAACAAAACGAAGCACATAGGAAAGCAAATATGTTTATTTCAGTCTGCTGAGTGTTTGCTAACCGCAGCGTGTCAGTGCTTCATGGCTTTGATAACTTTACTCTGCTTTGGTCTTCCTTGTGTAACTGATCTTAGCAATTGAGTTTCAATATCACATATCTTTGAAAATTAAACAGAGTGAACCACACCACTGACAGCTGACGGGCCATTACCAGGCTCTTAACAAGGAAGGAGGCAGTGGGCAGCCCTGCATTTTTCAGGGTTTGCCAGTGTGGTCTCAAACTTCAGCGCTGATCTCAAAACAGGGTGATGTCTCCCATCTGGATGATAAGCCCATATGCTGATCAGACAACCTCGTGACAGCCACCCTGGGAGGTTCAAAGCCCTCTAGAGAAGCAGTGCGACAGCTCAGAGCAAACCTCTGTGTGGAGCATTCAGACACAGGATGAATACCCAGTGTGACACAACAAATCTCTTGAGCATCTGCCTTGGGAGAATGCCCAAAAGCATCTTCTCCAAGGAGACCTCTCTGCTTTATGGGTAAGACGGCACCAATACTTTCTCTTACCTGAAGCTTCCCAACCAGCCATGTGGGAAAGAAAGATCCAGAAAGAAATGAACTTAATATTAAAACCTAAAAATATGCTTACCTAAAATATAAGATAGTCTCCATAAACAAAAAGTTTTTTTTTTTAAATAAATGGGAGGTAGCAGAGATTCTAGAGAAACGTGCTTCCGTATGAAAGGCACACAGACACCATAGTGATGGGCATCACCACGTATAAACAAAACTTAACAGATGCTTGGCTAGCAAGACTTCCACTCTGAAGAGGAACTAAATTCTCCCTCAGGCTCATGCAGATCATGGGAATTCTCATGGGAAACCCAGGGATACAATTTCTCCACGGATCTCTGCTGCCACGGACCTCTACCCATCCACAGTGCTCATGTCACCACTGTGAAGCTGTTCCCCCCTCCTCAGGGCTGCCCCAGGACTCACCACTCGGGGCTTCTGCTGGTCCAGAGTCTGCAGAAAGGCAGGTGCCTGGTCCAGGGTACGCTCAGGGTCACTGGAGATGTCCTCCTCGGACTCCTCCCAGGATGATGAGAAGCCAGTGGAAGAGGCTGATGACGACGACAGCTTCCGGACAGGCAGGCTGCTGGGAGGCACGGCACCTGCCTCCTCCTCTGGGCCTCCCAAGTCTGTGATGATGACGGCGGGGATGCTACCACCAATGACTGGGTACTGGCCCTCCAGTCCTGAGGTGGCCATCACCACCTCACCTTGCTGCAGGCTGGGATCTGATGGCTCCATCCCCACCACTTGCCCCACAGCCTGCCCCTCCATCACCACGAGGCCCGCAGCGCTTGGTCGATCCTGGGCCCCACCAGCATCTGGATCCTCGCTCTCCCCATAGGCCCGTGGCCGGGGTCCTGTGCCAAGCCCCATCATCGGCACCGTAGGGCTGGCAGGCCGGGGTGAGGATGGCCGGGGTGAAGAAGGCCGGGGTGAAGAAGGCCGAGGCAAGGATGGCCGAGGCGAGGATGGCCGAGATGAAGACAGACGAGGTGAGGATGGCTGGGGCGAAGACGGCCGAGGAGAGGACGGCGGGGGGCTCCACAGCGAGTGGGCCCCTGAGCTGTGTGCCTGGATGTGTGCCTCGAAGAGCCCCACTTTCTGGTTCACCTGAACGTTGTGCAGCTCTCGCTGCAGGCGCCGTGCCGCAGGGGAGCCTGGCGGCCTATCTCCTCCCCGGCTGCCACGCCGGCCCCCGGGGCTGCCCAGCTGCAGAGGGGGCTCCTCAGGTGGAGGGAAGAGGAAAGTGGAGCTGAGGCGTGGGGAGCGGGGTGGCACAGTGGTCGGGCTGAAGGCAGGGAGCGGGCAGCAGCTGCCAGCTGTCTCGGGGCTCCTGGGCAGCGCTTGCCTGGAGGGAGGTGGTGTCTTGCTCCCGCTGCTTTTCACCTCACTATTGCTATTCATCATCACCAAGCTATTGAGCGCATAGCAGTACACAGCCATAGTAGTCAGCCGGGGTGCACAGGCAGGCCGCCGCCTCGGCACTCAGGCTCAGCGGGGCTGCCGGGGCTCTCTCCACGTCAGGAGCAGCAGCATTGCCAGGAAGCAGCAGGGGAGCTGGGCTGGTCCTGGTCCGCAGCTCCATAAAACGGGATGCCTAGAGAGAGGGAGAGGGAAAAATGAGAGGGACTCTGTGCACAGAGGGCAGCCATTCCTGCAACAGAGTTAGGGAGCACTGGCCCAACCAGTGGGAGCTGAAAGTTGGAAGCTTCTTTGTGCTTGTTCCAAAAGATGACATTTTTGGAGGGAAGCGAAAAAGTCCAAATAGCTCAAATTTGCCACCTTCTGGTTTGTCACCTACAACCAACGTCAACCCGGACTCATTCAGTGATTTCATTCAATGATATTAGCCTGTCCAATTGGCATGGGACAGGACCACATCCCCACCACCCTACCCACTTACACACGACAGCACGGCTGTGCACAGCTGCACGCGTGCTCTGTCCCATTTCCCTGCACACACCCCCTGGGCTGTGCAGCCACCCCAGTAACAGCCCGCGTCCCGCTCACGGAGGCAGCTGGGGGCGGCAGCTCTGCGTGCACGCAAGAGGGGCTCTGCTTTTGGCTCCTAGCGTCCCTCTGCTCTCCTGCCTGCCTTGCTTTGTGCCCGTTTGTTCCGTACGCCTCGGGAGCCGCAATCCTCATCCCGTGCCCGGCGATGGGAACCCCACGACATCCACACAGAAACGCAACCTACGCGAGGGTGTGGGCTTGTTTATGTCCCTATGTGCTAACCCCGGCGACGGGCGTACACTTCTTCGGAAGTGCCGCGATGCCATCAAACGCGCCCCCCGCGCATCCCCGCGCGGCTCCGGGCAGATAAGCGCCCCCAGGTTTCCGCGCAGCCCCCGGCACCTGGAACCCTGCTTCGTCCCCTCCCGCCTTCCTTCTTCCTCCCGGCCCTCCCGGAGGGCAGCACGGGGCGCCCGGAGGAGCTTACCTGGAGCAGGCTCCGCGCCCGCCTCAGTGCGCGCCGCCCCGCCGGCCGCAGCGCGCTGCCGGAGCCATCTCCGCGGGCGCGGTGCGCGCTGCGCCGTCGGAGCCCCGCGCTCCCCGCGGATATATCGCCCCTCGGGGACGGGAGAGCCGCGTTCCTCGCTCCGCGCTGCGGCCAGGTCCGCGGGGCGGCTGCGGAGCCCTCTCGTCGTGCGGCCGGAACGGCGGGGAGAGCAGGAGCAGCGGGAGGAGCAGGAGGAGGAGGAGGAGAGGGAGAGGAGCCGAGAGAAGGAGAGCGGAGGGAGGGGGTAGGAAAGCAGGAAGGAAGTTGTGAGCCTGTCTGGGGTTGAACTCAGCGGAACAAGTTTCTTTTTTTTTTTCGCTCTCTCGCTCGCTCTCTCGGTCGCTCTGTGCTGCTTGGCAGGACCGCTGGAGGGAAACACTAAAAAAAAAAAAAAAAAGTTTCCATTGTTAACTAAGAAAAAAACCACGTTTCAGCCTCTGTGGGTTAAAGATACACGATCCGTTTTCCACCCCTCTCCCCGGCGCCCTGCGGCTGGCTCGCTGCGAGCCCTGCACCCGCAACTCTGCAAGGGGCCTGGCCCTACGGGGCTCCTCGTGGTGCCCGGGACAGCTGGCAGGGACAAAGGGAGAGACGCACCCTCCCACTCTCCTCTTGTACCTGTGCTTCTCTTTCCAGCCTCCCCTTCGGCCTTCATATTCCTCCTCTGTGTACAACCACTGCGGCAAAGTCTTGTGCCTGCACCCATAGGAGCAAAGATCTGAAGGTCCCTGATCCCCCCATGAGGCCACTGTAAAGCAGAGATCCGCCTAGCCAGTCACAACAGCTTGGTCCTGGTGCTTTTCAGCACGTTGGTCACCCGCATCAGACCAAAGTCAGGCTGGACAGGCTCTGAGCACGGGATGGAACTGTAGGTGTCCCTGCTCAATACAGGGGAGTTGAACCAGATGGCCTTTAGGGGTCCCTTCCAACTTGGTTCTACATCACTGGGTTGGGCAGCCTTGCATGAGCACATCCAATGGGGTGGGTGGCCACCGGTGGCCAAACTCAAGGGATGGAAACTGTCAGGCACATCCGTTCCTGTAGCTCTGCCCTGGCTTTGGGCAGGGCAGCCACTTCCAGGACACTGGTGTCCTCTCTGGGGCAGGGGAGGCCACAGGCAGTGCTTCCTCAGCTCCTCAGCCCCCAGGCACGGGTCCCACTTGGCAGAAGGAGCAGGCTCTTGGCTGTGATACAGCGTGATTTCTGTATCAAGATAACTCATTGGATATAGTTGTCCCTGTGTCAGCACTTCAGGAGAGCAGGCTCTGTAATTTGCTCTCCAAGTAGTGTCAAGGTCAGACCTAGATGGCAACTTTTGGGTTGTTCTGGATTGGCCGTGGAAAAAGACAAAAAAAACAAACCAAACCAAACCAAAAAAAAAACAGCTGTGTGATGTCTCTGCTGGGATTTCACGGCTAGGAATTTTCCCTAGAGGGGGAAATGGATGTCACAGCAGACCAGCTTTTTGTCATTAAGGCGTAACCTCCTGAGTGTAAACAAGGGGCAGAAAAGCCTCTGAATCTGCCGAAGGTGTGGACTGCCAATCCCACAGGCAGACAGACGGACACCCAGAATGAGCTTATGTTTGTTTTTCCAGTAGAGAAATGTTATTTTGAATTCAGGGCAGGAAAAGAGATTTTTAGACTTTTTCCACTTGAGTCTGTTCCCTCAGTGTCTGTGCTCAGTTAGGAACTGGTCTTTCATGAAATAAAGCCTGTGATCAATCTTTCTCAGCAAAGTGACCCCACTTAGTATAATGGCACTATTCATGGGCACAAGCTTACTCATTTGTGCAAATATCTGCAGATTCCATTTTTTGTTGCTCCCATTCCCTCATGTCAGCCAAAAGTAGGAACATTTGAAAGAAAAAATAAATTCAGATAGATAGATGCAGATGAACGGCTATCTTCCTTCTTAAAAGAGCTTAAAAGAGCAGCACTGTGCTATGCTAATATAATATGCATGTACTTGCAAGCACTGCTGCATATCTGTTTGTGTGTTTTGACTGTTCTTTGGGGTTATTTACATTGAGAGAATTCACAGCAGCATAACCATGATGGGTGCTTAAAGTCCTTTCTTAAAGTCAAAGAATCACAGAATCACCAAAGTTGGAAAAGACCTTCAAAACCATGTAGTCCATCCGTTCACCTATCACCAGTATTTCCCACTAAACAATGTTCCTTAGAACAACATCTAAATGTTTCTTGAACACCTCCAGGGACAGGGACTCCACCACCTCCCTGGGCAGCCTGTTCCAATGCCTGACCACTCTTTCAGACAAGAAATATTTCCTAATGGCCAAGCTAAACCTCCCCTGGCACAACTTGAGGCCATTTCCTCTAGTCCTATTGCTAGTTACATGGGAGAAGAGCCCAACCTCCATCTTGTCACAGTCTCCCTTCAGGCAGTTGTAGAGAGTGATAAGGTCTCCCCTGAGCCTCCTCTTCTCCAACAGAACCACCCCAATTCCCTCAGCTGCTCCCCATAAGACTTGTACTTCAGACCCCTCACAGCTTTGTTGCCCTTCACACTCCAAGGTTTCAATGTCTTACTTGTAGTGAGGGGCCCAAATGTGAACATGGTACTCAAGGTGCAGCCTCACCAGGGCTGCGTACAGTGGGATGATCACATCCCTATTCCTGCTGGCAACACTATTTCCGATACAAGCCAGGATGTCATTGGTCTTCTTGGCCAACTGGGCACAGTGCTGGCTCATGTTCAGGTGAGTGTCAACCAATATCCCTAGGTCTGTTTCCTCTACACAGTGTTCCAGCCCCTCTGCCCTACATCTGTAGTGTTGCCTGGGGTTGTTGTAGTCAAAGTGTGGGTGAAGTGAGGAGTTGGTCTTGTCCTCAGTGCAGCTATCCAGCCCATCCAGATCACATAAGTCACACAAATTCAAGCCCTTTCAGATATTCATCCTGTCTGCAGAGGTCGGGACAAGGAGTAGTGAACTCACTGCAGCATATTTACTGATTCAGAACTACCTAATGGGTCATGGCCTTAAAATATGGCAGAACTTGGGCCAAAGAATTGCAATACGTGGTGTCCAGAGTGAGAGCTAGAGCTATTCTGTGGACATTACACACAGCAACAAGTTTCTCTTTAAGAAGGAAGCCGCTAATAAAAGTTAAGAGAGAAAAAAATATATACATGGGGATAAGTACCTTTTCAGAATGGGCAGGTATGGGTGGAAAATAATTACTTCCAGACTGGAGCCAGGCAGCAGTCCACACTGCGTAGTGAAGAAAGTGCAGACAGCTTTCAGAGCACTTGTTTCCAATCAAGTGGAAACCAAGTGTCTGAGCTTGGACTAAGTGCAAAGCACAAACTGAAAGACACTGTTAGTCCAAACCAGCAACAAGAATGGAGGTAAGAAAGCAGGCAAGTTTCTTTTCTAGACCAGATGGATGTCTCCAGACACCAACATGGCTGTAGTTGCTTGGTGCTGCTGAGGACCCCCTATGTGTCTTCAGCACTTTTGCATGCAATGCTCTACAAAGAGAAAATAAGGACAGCCCCACTCTGACTCACTTGCCATCTCAGCAGATATCATCAAGTAAAAGTGCAATCTGCATTCCCAAAAGAGCTCGCTTATGCTTAATCTGTTTTCTTCATTTGAATTTATACTTCTTGCTTCCAAAGAAAAGTACTGCAGTGCGTGAGGTTATCAAAGCAGGCTGGGTTATGTCTTTGTATGCAAACACTTGTGTGGGCACCTTCTCCTTGTTCTAGAGCATGAGGCCATTAAAATGAGCAGACTCTTCCACTTAGGAAGGGCTCATGTTCACAGCAGGATGTATTTATTCCTGAAACAAAGCAAGGACAGACAATTAAGGTCACAAAGCTGTCCTGGCTGTGTAACATCTCCTGCTGACACACGGCTATAAGTGTTTTGGGAAAGAAATATCACAGCTGTCAAAACTAATGTCTTCCCAGCACCTCAGTGCACTTGAAGGCAGACCAATTAATTATTGTGCTTTATTTAAAAACAGTTGTTCCAAATGTGTTCGCTGCATCCAGTGAACATGAGCAAGTCTCAGTACTTTACACTCCAAGTGCATGGCATATTCCCCTGATCTACTTTCCTTAGGGAAAAGTAGAGAAGATGTGTACTGCTTTAAAGGACACATTCCCCAATACAAACAACAGTAACAATGAAAAAAAACAAAAACACAGAGATTATGGAAACAAAGTCCTGTACTGCAGAAACACTTCCTTCTATGGAGAGGGTAGAACAGTTGCATGATAGATGCTGGTCATCCTACTCAAACACTTAAAGGCACTCAATTCATATGGTGTGGGCTGTGTTGTAAAGCTAGCATAGGACAGAAAGGACCACAATCCACTTAGAATCAATCCAGTTGTTAAGAAAACACACAGAAAAATAGCATAAAAGCAGAGTCATAAAACACCGATTCCTGAAGTATCCTCCTTCTTCCATTCTTCCTTTGTAATCAGATTCATTTTGTAAATTATTACTTTCTCATGTTGTGGACTGGTTGGACAAGACAGCCTTCACTGTATTTCAGAGTTGAGTCTTCTGAATGGTCACAATTTATCAATTTGAGCACCAGAAGGACTGTCAGCATCACTGCAGTGAAAGCCAGTATTTCATAGCACTTTCTCACCAGTGAATTGAATATCATCATCTTGTAAAATATAGAAATGGACAAATACAGAGTAATTCTATAGCCAGAAAGTGTGATGGAAAATCAATTTGGCTGATACTTCATGAGAAAAGGAACCACAGAGGAGGTGAAGGAACACTGAGCTATGTGCTGACACTGGCTGCTGTTTGGGCAGGTGGCTGTCACAGCGACAGCACATTTCTGGCCTGGCTGGTTGGCAGGCAAAGCTAGTGAATAGGACTCTGGTGTTTGTCTTGCATCAAACCTGCACTGCTCCAATGCAAAAACAGCTCAGAAAGCAGCAGCTTTGCCCAGCTCTCAGTGACCTCTGAGCTAGGTTACCTAGGTCATTTGCTCCCCTCCTGCTGTCTTGCAGACACAAATAGGAAGGCAGAATTAAGGAGGGACTGGTTAGTATTTGTTGTGCCAGCTCCTACTCTGGGACTAAGAACACTAAGAACATCAAGAGCTCTGCAGAGGCACCAATAGCAAGCTGATGTGATTCCGGGCAGACTATGTTTTGCACCCATGTCTGTCTAAGCTCGTGCATCCACCTGAATCACAAAGGAACCAGTTTTGTTTTCTGAGAGCCTCCTCCACACATTCCTGCCCACACCTCGCCCTGTGCTGCATAAGCAATATGGCTTGGTGCAGCTCAGAAAGCAGCCAAAGATCTCAGTGGCCTTTGGAGGAAGACCCATATAGCCATGCACAGCACCTGCATACAGAGCATTAGTGCAGGGTTAAGAAGATCAAGTTTTGCTGCAGGACTTTGGTGAGCTGTTACAGAGCTCAAGAGATTTAAAATGTATATATGGAAAATATTATTCATAGTGAAGTAATCTGACAAGGAATTACATACACAGACATAAAGCAAGAAAGGTTAGGAAACCCTATCGCAAGCACAAGAGTTTACTTTTCTCCTGATTCAATGCACACATGTCAGTGGTCCCTTTATTTTTCCCCAGCTAGTAAATTACTCAAAATGAAGACGTGAAAGGCTAATGTGAATGCCTGCTGTGGGTGTTTTATACCCTGACATACCCAACAGTTCTGCTGTTCCTAGTTTTGCCTCGTGCCAGAGAAGAGCCCAGTGTGCACCATAACTGCAGTCCTCTGAGCTGCAGCATTGGCAAATAGACTCATGGTTGCTATTTGCTGATAATAAGAATACAAACACATGCATATCTGGGGAGTGACCCGTGATTCAGCATTAATGTTTCCTTTTTTTGCACAGACCAAACAAGAAGCACAAGGAGCACATGAACTCTGCACTGTTACTGAGCTTCAGTAAAAATGAAATAACAAAGGGAAATCCATCCCAGCTGAATCCTGAGGCTATTAAAAGTTGTACCTAGTTCTGTGGCTGTGGGGATAAAACAACTGCAGAGATATACTGCTTCATTGTTTGAAGAGGTTTTTCCTACTTGCGGGTCATACTTATTCCACTAGACTGTGACCACATGGCCATAATTGGGCAGCTTTGCGTTTGTTTGAGATAGATACGATAGTGGCAGGAAAAAAGATAAGCTATTTATTAAATGTGTCTGTGTGACTGCTTTGGGTTTCGTAGTACACAGCAGGACGTGCAGTCTCCAGGGCCATGAAATTCCACTGCACCTACATGAACATGAAATCACAAGAAATCCTGTCCAAGTTTCCACTCTGAAGTGAAGGATCTCTGTTCTGAAAAACTGGTAAAGAGAGGGCACTGAAGAGGCCATAATTAGTAATTTTAAAGCCCATACTGGGATGTGGGCATTTAATTTAAAACAAAACGTGTTGGCTGTCTCTAAGAATCTGTTTCTGCATTCAACTGAAAACCGATGGTATAACAATCCTTTTTAAGGATTTACCACTATATTCCTAACAGTGCACAGGGAAGAAAGGACAGATGCTTGCTTTTGACTGTTCCACTGTAAAAGGAAAAAAAAAAGATCTTTGAATGAGTGCAGGAGAATTTATTAAACTGGCAGGTCTATGTTGATTTTACATAATTTTCATTATTGTTTTCACACTTGGGCATAATAAGGGTTGAAGTACACACTGCATGACCAGAGGTGCTCCTAGGATGATCTACATGAGCACACAGAAACTGCTGCTCTTAGTCTCTTAGTTTCTCTTCTGTGTATCCTGACAGGCTATCATATCTGCACAGGCACTCACCTCCGTAGCACACCCTTGCTGGCACAGCCTCTGTTTTTTTGGATAGTACCAAGAGCAGTTTTCCATCCACAACCTGTACTAGTACCAACTAGTACTCAGAGCCTTATCTCCCTGCTGCTCCCTGCCCAGCTCTGCAGACATCCATCCTTGCAACTGTGCATTGCCCTCAAACTGCCACCCCTGTCTGCAGCAAATCCAGTAACACAGCAGTTTTCTTTTCTGCCCTCCTACCTGCCTTATCTACTAAGTCCGGGACAAGGCTCTTCTAACTCCAAGTGTTTCCAGGTTGCTTCTGAATTGTTTGAGTTATTCATCTCTGATGGAACACACGTAAAAGATTTTTAAGCCATTGCTATGGTCTACAGAGTTTCAGAATTTTGACATTTTACACATTAATACCATGCTCTCACAAACCTTGGGTATGTTTCTATGACCAGTTTACATTTATATGTAACTGAACTGAAACATGTAAAGCCACATTCAGGTGCCTGAGCGAGAAGGCAGATTTCAGAAGTACAGATGGTTGTTCGCTTCCCCACGAAGTTTGCCACTCTTCTAAGGTGTGCCCTTCTCTGCACTGTTTTTCCACACTCCAAGGAAGGGACTGTCTGTTCTTCTTTTCTTTTGGAAAAGGTGAAAGATACTGCATGGTCTGGCAGGAGCCAGAGTGAAGCTGCTTGAAGTTAGATGTCTTTAAAGCCATTACAGCTGGAAAAGGAAGATGAAGATCTGGCCCAGAGAGGAGAGATTAACTGTCCATTTCTGTGCTTGCTGGATGACAGCTATGAGGCAGACTCTAATGGGTTCCTAAAGATGGTATATTTGCTCCCTGCATCCTGCCAGGCTATGATGGGCGATACAGAGTTCCAGTTGGCTGCTCTCTTTTTCCTAGGGAAATTCACCTCACTGCCTGAGTAACAAACATACTTAGATGCAAAAGGCCAAAGAGGAGAGAGAGGTGTGGGGCCTGCAGGTCCTCAGCATTCTCTTCTCACCAGCTCTTTGATCCATTTTCATCCTTTGCTTTCCTTTCTGGACACATCTACAGAGGCTGGTAGCCCTCGCTGTTTGAGACTGATTCTCACATGCTGCCCATCAGCAGTGTTCAGGACTGGATTATCAAGGACTGCTGAGATGGGCAGAATGGAGGATGGTGCCTCAGAGTGGCAGCCCAGCTCAACCTGCTGGCCTGGTGAGCCCAGCCAAAGGCACTGAGAAAACTGGCAACCTTTGTGGTCTTCTCTCCACCAAGAACAGAGCACAGCTTTTATTCAGGGATGTTTTACAAGGAACAGGAAGGGAGTACCTCCAAGAACTTTACACATGCATCTCCCTGTGACAAAATGTTAGAGATTTGCTGGTTCCCTTACATTCTCTCCTGCTGACTGAAGACAGCTTTGTCCTGATTAAGGGAATATCTTCCTCAGGCAGAAGGAGATGTATTACTAAAAGCTGCCAGAGGAATGCTTTGGAATGACCCTTCCCAATCGGAGAAACAGTATTCTGGAAACACCCATCATTTGTTGGCAGAGATACTTCTTTTCTTAACTACAGAACCAAATTTCTTTAACTCTCTTAAGGGTCATTTTTGAACTGGATTTCAAGTATAAATTATTAAAAAAAAAATCCAACAACAACACATTTTGTTTCCTTCTGTTTCACATTTCTGATATTTCCTGAAAAGAACAAAATGTTGAAACAATGAAATGTCTTCTTTTTATTCTTCTTATAAACCCATCTGGCACTAAGAGGCAGTTTACTGAACAGCTCTTCTGCCCAGTGAGGGTGATGGATGGGGCTGAACAAGAACTAGAAGATCTAGTGAGGGGCCATTTGCGTCAACAGCAACAGCGGTAATCAGAGAACTATCTACCAATTATCTTGTTTCACAAAGAGATGTGGAAGGAAAATGGTTCATCCCATAATTTATTACGGTTGGTGGAACGGAATTTAAAGTTAGACAAATTAAAATTTTAATTATTTGCAGGAACAGCCCCTGTGTGAGGCAGTGCCCTGATTTTGGAAGGAACATCTCATGAGCATACTTGGACTTAAAACCTTCAAGAAAGACTGTTAGAGGGTGCCTTAGCACTTAAGAAAGTGGAGCAATGGTGCTGATGCAAAGAGTGAAGTTCATTAGAACTATCCTGCTCAGCAAACTGGGCCAAGTCATCCCTTGTATATCAAAGAATCAAAGAATGGTTTGGGTTGGAAAAGACTTTAAACACCATCCAGTTCACTCCCCTTGCCATCATCAGGGACACGTCCCACCAGCTCAGGCTGCCCAGGGCCCCATCCAACCTGGCCTTGAGTGCCTCCAGGGATGGGGCACCCACAGCTTCTCTGGGCAGCAGTGTCAGGGCCTCACTGCCCTCTGAGTAAAGAATTTCCTCCTAACATCTAACCTAAATCTCCCATCTTTTGGTTTAAAGCTCTTATTCCTTGTTCTATCACTACCCTTCCTGATAAAGTATCCCTCTCCAGGCTTCTTGTAGGCCCCCTTTAGGTACTGCAGAGACACGATGAGGTTCCCCTGGAGCTTTCTCTTCTCGAGGCTGAACAAGCCCAGCTCCCTCAGCCTGTCTCTATAGGAGAGGTGCTCTGATATCTTTATGGTCTCCTTTGGACCCACTCACTCCAACAAGTTCACATCTTTCTTATGGGGCCCTAGAGCTGAATGCAGCACTGTAAGTTGGACTTCACAAGAATGAAGCAGAGGGGAAGAATCACCTCCCTTAACCTGCTGGACACATTTCTGATGCAGCCCAGGATATACTTGGCCTTTTGGGCTGCAAACGCAGATTTCTGGCTCTTGCTGAGCTATCCATTCACCAGTACCCCAAAAATCCTTCTCCACAGGGTTGCTCTCTATTCATCATCACCCAACCTATATTTACTATTGGGATTGTCCTGACCCACATGCAAGACACTGCAGTTGGCCTTGTTAGACTTTATGATGTTCACACAGGCCCGCTTTTCCAGGCTATTCAGGTCCCTCTGGATGGCATTCCTTCCCTCCAGTTTATTGTCAGCACCACACAGATTGGTGCCATCTGCAAAACTGCCAATTAAACATAGAGTCCTACCGCCCACGTCACTGACAAGGTGTTAAACACTACTGATCCCAGTACTGGCCCCTGAGGAACACCACTTGACCATAACTCTGAGTGCACCCATGCAGCTGAACCCTTATGTGTTGAGGGGACCATCTGCCAAATTCATCTCTCCAATTTAGAGACTGGGATGTTGTGTGGGACACTGTCAGATGCTTTACACGAGTCCAGGTTTTGTCAGTGTTTTTGAAAGCTGAGATAAGGTGAATGACAGAGCTGAAAGATCCATGTTACTTGGAGTGCTGAGTGCCCTAGGAAACCTTCCCAAAACCCTTAAGGCAAAAGAGCCAGGGGCTCTTTTGCTGCTCAGTCTCACTGAAACTCCTAAATTTTCACTGGTTTTAATTTTCCACTCCTTTTCCCATCTCCTCTCCCTCAAGCTGATGACCAGATCTGCGCATGGGGAAACCTCCAGTAATTCTTCAGAAGCCAGAAGACTGAATAATGCAAAACTGCAATTGGGCCCTTAGGATTTGGTGATGTATCTGACAGGAACAGAGAGAATTGACGGTTATGTCAGTTCTAAAACTTGACCAAAGACTTGGTAAATTCTTCCTTTCTACTTTCCTTATGAATGTGGTTATTTGTCCCAAAAGTTAGATTCACACTCATCCATGTCCAAATTAATTTCTTTCGCATGATTAATCAGCAGCTGGAAACTGGTGATGTCATGGTCTCTGACACGATTGTCATCTAATGTTACATTTCTCATGTATTCTTTTAACTAAATAACTTAGGCAGCAATGGCTTTGCTGGCTGATTGTCAGCTTGAGTCTCTGCACAGAGATTTAACATTCCTTTTCTCTGTTTTCTCATCTTTCCCCAGCTTGCTTGCTTGCTGATGGAAAAAAATTAACTTCCACAACAAGGCTCTGAGCAGTAAATACAGTTGCAGTGTATTGAAGAAAAATGTACATCAAGTACCAGGGGTGTACTCAAAGGCCTGGACAACCAAGAAGAGCAGTGCCAGGGCAACTTCATTGCCCCAAGCTGATCAGACACATGTTTTTGTTTCAGCTGAAAAGCGGATAGAAGGAAGTCAGATTCCCTCAAATGCAAGCTGCCAATAGGAGCAAGCATAGCACTTGCATTTACATGGAAACAAATATGTCTGTTTTTAGGCACTTTGGAAAAAGGATGATGGTCTTTGCAGGAAGGGTGCAGAACACTCTACTGTTGATTACATTTGCTTGGCAGTTGTTAACTGATAATGTCTCCCAAGTTCACCAGAAATGGGAGTTTGTCTGGATTCAATATTATGCTTCATTTTCCATAAAAACACTGATTTGTAATTCTCATATTTTTCTCTATCAAAACTTAGTTCTGCCATTCTTAATGCTTGAATGATTCTCAGTGCTTTGCTTTTTTTTCCTAATGTTTGGAGTGAGTCAGAGGCATTCGCCAGTAAAGTAAGTTGTAAAAGAGTAAGGTGGGGCTTTATTTTCTCTGAAATGTCGGCTTTTTTGTTTGTTTCTTTGTTTTTGTTTTTGTTTTATCAACTTCTATCTCCAACTGGGTGTCCGTTTAGAAAGTCCACATCTGGTCTAACCTCTTCTCGATGAAAAATGCTGTCTTTGACAAGGTAGTCTTGACGAGTTGGTTTTGAAATACCTCAGGTGGTTCATTTTCCATCTTAATTTTCAAGCATTTTAGAATATATAACACTATGAGCATACACGTTGATGAGTTTGCATTGATTCTTCTCATTGAGACATGAGCTGCATTACAGGTAAACTGAATTAAATAGCCATTTCTGTGTACAGTTTTCCAAATAATTACAGAAGAATGAGATTAGAGTCAAGTACTTTCTGCTAATAGGTTTAAGCATTTACAATTGTGGAAGCTTTTTCATAAGTAAATGCAAAATTATTGCAGC
Organism: Phasianus colchicus; assembly: GCF_987193195.1. NCBI lineage: Eukaryota > Metazoa > Chordata > Aves > Galliformes > Phasianidae > Phasianus > Phasianus colchicus. The sequence goes on along the minus strand of NC_143437.1, from coordinate 12,357,439 downwards.
AGTTCAACGTACCAACAGGATTTGAAAGCCTGTAATTAATTTTAGTTACATTTCAAATAATCGTAATTTGTGAATAGTAAAGCGGATAAATCCCTGGGAAGATTCCACTAAAGCGCATTACATCATACCTTAAATAAGTTTGGTCTTTCCTCTGGTACTTAGAGTCTCTCTGAAAAATCTCCAAGTGATTAACAATTTCAGCAGAAAACACAAAATGATAGTTCACAAATGTGATCTAACTATGTCCAAAGAAAATACCTGCTGGTTAGAATGGGCTGTGAACCAGGTCTTACGTTGTAAACTTACTTAGAAATTCAGCTGTCTCTTCATTAGAAGCTGATGAAGAACCCTTTTAGAATTCACTTCAAAATTTTTACAAGCACTGTTTCCTAGGAAGTACTTTTTCCATGTTTCCTTTTTAAACTTCAACTATTCAAAAACTGAGAGTGAGGATTTACATACAAACTCTTAAATAATCTACTGAATTCAAATTAGTTTCCAATGAATAGACATCTTCTTTACCAGATAGTTCTTTTCCACCAGGGATGCAACTTCCCACCTTTCCAATCATGAAGCATTGGGTATGCAGGCTGCCTGGTCTAGCTAGCTTCCCCATGGCTTTCCATGCTCTTGCTGGCAGCAGTCTCTTCTCTTGCTATACTGTGCCCATTATTTCCCTGCCAAGCTCCAACACACCCTCAGTGCCCTTCTTGCAAGCCCAAGTACACGTCTGTAGGTAATGAGGTAGGATCCAGGATGGGAAAAACTAAATGTCTCTACATGCTACGTACCAAGCTAATAGAATGTAGCAGATCTTGAAATAAACTAACGAATAATTAAAGTTTTCCATTTGTGCTGTTCTCTTTCTTCAGTTTCACAGTTAATGTTCCACTTTAGGGTAGGGAGATTGCCTTCAAGGAGAGGAACTGTGTTGTTCTAGCCCAGTAAAAACCAAGGATCCGGGCATCTGTGCTTCTCCCTGCTTCTTTCCTTCCTGCCTGCCTTCCTTCCTTCCTTTCTGTCTGCCTTCCTTGCTTCCTCGCTTCCACCCTTCCTTCCTCCCTTCCTCTCTCCCTCACATTCTGGGATTAGATAGGCAATGTAATAATACAGGTATTTGTTTAGAGCTTAATTTTGCAACGTGATCTCTATACAGATTTCATTGTTTTTATCAGGACTTCAGGACTGTAGACATCCAAGAGATTCTTGACTTTGAAGGAAGCAGATTTTAAGTTATTTTGGTTATTCTTTCCTTGCTCTATCTGCTGTTCTTTCTTTCCCTTTTTAGTTCTTCTTGCTCCACTGGAGGAGCCTGGTCAGCCCACTTAGTGTGTAGAGTCTGTTTTACAATTTGCTGAAACTGTTGGAGGTTTTGGTGTTCAATGCTGTGAATATCCAAGTAGCTATGTTTTATGATTCATTTTTTCTGCTATGAGTCAACATATGCTTGTTTCAGATTTTGCAAGAAATATTTTACATTAAAAAAGCTTTTCAATCCCATAATCTGAAGTTTAAATCAAAGTATTTGGCACATGACTTAAAACATGTTATATTTCATATTTTTTTTATGATAAAGCAGAGGCCCTTCTAGAAAAGTCCCCAAGAGACTGGTATTATTTGTATCCTTTTTCTACTCTCCCACAGATTTCAGTAGAAGATTATATCCTATTTTTAGGAATCCATTGGACAGTTCAAAACAACAATCAAAAAGCAAAGAAAAATAATAGATGCTATGAAATGGCCTCTTTCAAAATTATAATTTTCCTTGAACCAAAAAACCAAACAAAACACAACAACAAAACACCTGAAAAAAAAAAAAAAAACCAAACCTATTTCAGCATGTCAGAAATGTATTGCCTTTTAACAAGCTTAAATCATAAGACAAGATAAATCACTGCGTTAGACAAGGTTCCTCCTTTTGACTGAGTCTGGCTGATGTACAACAGCCTTGAGAAGATACCTCTGTGAGAAAGGGGAGATGCAGATCGGATCCTCTCAGATGGAGGGTGTATTCAAATCTGGGTATTACACAGCCTAGATGAGTGCCTGCTTTTGCAAATCGTAGCTGCTGCCATCAGCAATTTTAAGTTAGCCTGCTAAACAGTTTTTTTCACTCTGAGTAAGGAAAGCTTTCATTTGGGGTTGAATAATGTATGTGCCACAATTCGGAGCAACATTTTACAGTTTTTCTTGTGAACATACATACACACACACAAAGATATCTCTGTCACAATCATTTCAAACTGATTGGCTCAGCCACAAAACTGAAAACATATTCCAATGACCTTAGAGGCAAAATTTTCTTGCCATAAATGACATGCACCTCTATAATAAGCAGGGGTCTCTCCGTCCAAGAGTTTACTCTCTCAGGAACAACTCAGGTTCCAACAAGATTCCCATCTCCATGTTGCATGGACATTTAGGAACACGGAGCAGGTACTGGACCACCAGCATCCTGTACCAGTGACCAAGCCACAAGCTCTTTTCTCCTTGCTGATCAAATCTCCCACTTCCTTTCTGCAACAAAACTATTCCAGCTACAGTGACTAAAGTCTCTCCATGGTATCAGAAGCATTAGCTTCCTTATTCCCTTCATGTGCACAAAGCAGCTATCCAGAGACCCTCAGACACAGCTCAGTACTGAGATTAGAAACAGACATTCTGTGTTTGGATACAACCTCTACAGTGGGAACAAGTTCTTCTTTTCAAGGTCTAGAAAAACTTCTCATCTCCAACCACCTGCCAAAACAGCTGTTGTGCCATTGCCTGTTTTAACCACATATTAGAATCTGCAGGCTAGACTTGCTTCAGCATTCACGTGGAGTCTTTCCTGAATAAGCAGGTAGGCTTTGAGCTTACGAAAAGCGTCACACCTGGCCTCCTGGGACAGAATATTATTTTAATAGATGAAATGATGTGACTGGCTTCCAAGACCTTTGTGCTGAGTGGAAGAATGAAGTGATGAGGTTATGGAACCTCCTGTATGAATGCTGAAATAAACAGGAGTATGAACAGCTCTGCAGAAAGACATGGGAGACAGAAACCTAATTTATAGAGAAAAGCAGCAAAGGGTGAGAAGTGATCTAAGTGTTGACATTCCATGCAGTGTAGTGAGCATTGCTTACCTTCATTACAGAGACTTTGCTACCCCCTCCCAGGATATCTAGGCACTTGTCACCCAGGGCAAGTATCATTTTTTACATTAGGCAGATGAGAAAACTAAGGCAGAGAGAGGTAAAGACGGACATTCTTAAAACTGGCCACTGATTTTCGGTGTCTCTGCTTCTGCATGTGTAAAAAGAACCCGACATGGACTAAGCCATGACTTTCATGAACAATGTTTTTCAGGAAATGTGAAGTATCTTCTGTTCAGTGTGTACAACAAAGAGGCACAAAATGTCTCAAATTCAACATCTGAAATGAGTACGTATGGGAAAAGTTGTTCTCGTATATGCTACTTTTGCTCATACAGAAAGTCAATGCCATTACTGTTTCTTTTTCTAAGTTACAGTGAAGGTTGCTTTCTTCTTTTTAAATAATGTATTTGATTTTTATGGTTTTTTTACACCTTTTGCATTAACAGTTGAATACAAACTCTAGGTCATCCACGCATAACATGGAGGTATCTGTGGAGCTGCATTTGCTTTTTCCAGATGTTTGTATGAGCATCTAACTTAATAAGGAAAATGTATCTTACTTATAAGTCATGAAGAACTGTATTTTGTTTTGGGCACAGCTATTGCAGTTCTTCTGACAGCACTGCACCCACCTTCTGTCTGAGTTTTATGCTGCCTTCTGTGACAGCACAGATGCTACGACTCATTAGTGACTACCAGGCAATGTGTCCACAGAGCAGTGTTGTTCTTTTACCAAAGATTTTGAACACAGAAAAGCCCCTGAATGAACTAAGCAGAAAGCAAGTAGACTGCCTTTCTGGATTTTTATGGGGCTGCTTTGCAGGACCATCAGTGAATTCAGATTGCCTCACTGAGCACAGATCCAAATTCTGATGCAGCTCAGATGCTCACATAGGCTCAATCACAGCGTGTTCTCCATCCTGCTATTTTCCCCTTCTCCTTACATGACAACCACACTGCTGCAATTTGTACTGTGCAAATACTCAGTTCCTTGTACAGATTTAAGAAAAATCAACTACACTTCCACAGATAAGAGAGACGTTTAGGAAAACCGATAGCTTGCATTCAACTGAATGTTTGTGATTTTTATTTATTTGCACTGTCCTCTTGTCTGCACTTCCCTATTGGGTAATGACTTTCTGATAGGCTAACTTTACCTTGACAGTGTCAGATCTATGTGCTATTCTCTTTTACTTCTCTCTCCTTTACAATTGTGTCTCGCTATACTTTAAATAGCAGCTGTGCTTAAACCCAGACCTGGCTGAAATTATCTGCAGGTTCTAACAGGGCTTTGGGAGACAAACACAGACAGGCTCAAATTGATAGTGCTTAAGCACCTACTGGGCTGTCTATGAGAATTGCAGTATGACTGTTGCATGAAGATTGCTTATGCCCATAGTGCCTGCAACATTTTGCTGCTGTGGAAACACTTGCTGCTGGTATATGAAAACAGCCATGAGATGTACAGTGATACCACTGCAGCAAGATGGGAACACCAAGATGATTTGGTTGAAAAATGACGGTGAAATGGAAAATGGCAAGCGTAACAATGCCTACAAAAAATTACAGAAGTGTGATTCATCAGCAAAGTGCAACACCTTGCAGCATGTAAAAATGATTACCTTCTGAAGTTCTTCGTGAAGCAACTTATGTTTGTCACATGGGAAGAAAGGAGGGAAGTTACAGAGACAAACTGTAGAATGGCTTGGGTTGGAAGGTATACTTTTTTTTCATGCCTCATTTAATAATGACCCACCCGCTCTACAGCCATTTATATGTGTATAAAAATCCCAAAATGGACTGCTGTGAGGAAATAAAAGAAAGCCCTTGCTGAGGATGGTTTGAAGGGAGCTGGGATGCTTATGGGTTGAGAGGAGGTCTGCATCCCCCTCCTTTGCCATTCTGGGACTCTGTGCACAATGGGAGTGTTTTGGGGTGCTCAGCACACACCCCCAGGCCCATTTTGGGATGAGGAGGTACCAATTACTACTATTTTTTAATTTTAGACATATACCTGAACATCCTTGATACATAAGAGAAATCTTTCAGCACATTTTTTTCAATTTACTTACAGTTTCATTGTACAAGAAGAATAATAAAGCTCTATGGTTTTGAAAGCCACAGTGGTTTAACTGTAGGCTTAACTTAAAACTGCTTTGTCTGATCAGTAGAAAACCCCTATGTAAAATCTCTTATTTCGTTTATCTCAAAATGAAATGACTCTTCAGCTACTGCATAACCGAAAAATCAAACTGGCTTGATCCAGTTTATCTATGTTGGTTCAAATACCTAATTTAAGGCTTGATTAAATGCTATTAATGCAAAGTTAAATAAACTACATGCCAGAGAAGGCTATTTTAGGAATGGCTGCTCCTGCTGAAGGGGAAGGTTTTAAAACAAACTAAATTAATTTACTTTAAAAGTTAATAAGATAAACTATGCTAAGTGTTTCCATGTAGAGAAACTTACGGAAGTATGGCAACAAATCCTGTGGAAAGCTGCTGCTCAGCAGAAGACAGGAGCAAATTTCAGAAATCACAGGAAATAAAGCCCTGTGGGTTTGTTGTTGTTGTTATTGTTTGTTTGTTTTTTAAAACAAAACTCAAAATAGGACATTTTTTCTACTTACCATGCAGGGGCACAAAAAACATCTTTTTGTTACATTCACTCAGATTTCTTGCTACTGTTGCTATAATTGCAACTCCAGCACTGAGAACACAGATCAGTGCTAAGAGAAACCAGCGGGGCTGAATCAAGTGCCCCAATGGTGTGCTGTAATCTAGCAAACAACAGGTTTGCTTTGCTACTGTTTGTACTGTTTGTACTGTTTGTAGTTTGTTTGTAGCAAACATTTGCTTTGCTACTGTCAGGATGTTTGCAACATGAGACATTTCACAGATAAATTCACAACAGAGGGCTATAGGACCACCCAATGTATTTTGCAAGAATCTGATGACAATAAAATCTCCAAAGATTATCACGTAGTGTAATGGAGTTCACACTGGAAATGTATGCATGTTCAACAGCTAACCTAGCTACAACAACGTTTATGCATAGAAAGCCTCTGCCCCCTAGTGTATGTATAGCAAGGCTCTCTTTCATAGGATATGGGGCAGTGAACCTCCTTGACATAGAAAGAGGGAGAATTTTTTTGAATATGTTAATGTAAAACTTACACGTTTCATCCATGTCCTCCCCCCAGTGACTACATAAGCAGAGAGCCCAAGTAAACTGTTAAGGGTCCCCTGCATTGTTATGGTGAACATTTTGTTTTGTCTGAGGTGCATTTTTAAAAGCTGTTAGACATGTATTTTCCTTTTTCCTTGGACTGACCTTACTTCACTGAAGTCCTTATTGATTCACCATTGGCTTCAGGCAGTGCAGAGTGCTATTAACTCAAAGCTTTCTCAGTCATGTGAACAGGTCTGCTGACTTCTTGAGCCTGAGACTGTGTGAAGGATTTGTCCTGAGATCTAGATGACCAAAGAGATACCAACCATTAAAGCCATAATACTTCTTTTCAAGTTAATGTATTTGTTTCCTAAGGAGATATTTGACTTTTTAGTAAAACTGTAGAAAAACAAAAACATGAAGGGACAGAAGAAGCGGATTAAATGACACAGTGGTCCAGAGGGCATTGTGGCAGCTGGAAATTCCCTTTGCTGCTGCTCCCATTGGAGCAATCCTGCTCCCACTCTAGACCTGTGCTTAATGGTCCTGCAAAGTTTGTAAGGCACAAAGCAAAGCAAGACTTTGCTGGTATTGCATTGATCTGGATGTATCACCAATTGCTTTCTGACTGCAGACCTAAGCAGTTTTAATTCCTGTCATCCTAATACCTTGACTTTGTTTGATTGAGCTCTCATGTTTGACTCATTTCTACATACATGAGAAAGCAGCCATCTATAAAGTTTCCATAATGCTACAAATGCTAGAATCAATGGACTACAATGATCTTTGATCTGTTTAATACCATAGGAGACATGTAGTGCATGAACATCCACAGCAAAGTGTCAACTGCCCACTTGTCAGTACTGCCATACAGTTTGGATGTGACTTTAACAATAAGACTGTCTATTCTAGCATAAAACCTCAGATATGCTGGGCCTGACCCTACTCAAACCTTCTGGGTAGGCACAAGAAGCTTTTGACGTTGGTTTTTTGCTGTTGCTGTTGTATTGGTTTTTGTTTTGTTTTGTTTTGTTTTTAAAGATGGTGTTTTGTCTTTCCATTTGAAAGCCAAGGGAGCATTGCAGTGTGTGAATTTGTGTCAGTAGTTCTATTTACAGATATTGTTTATACCTCCTGAAATAAAACGGTTGCAATTCTTCTGATACATTTGGATGACTGTAACAGTTTCTGACCAAAAACTCTTTAAGATCTCCTATTGTAAAGGTACAACAAGGAATCTAATTATGACAACCCCAGAGAATGTCCTCATGTACTTCAGTGAGGCACTGCAATCCCCCAAATCAAAAAGCTGTGATGCAGCTTGTCACACTGCCATTTTAGGAACTGGCATACTTCACATTATCTGAGAGAGATCCTTCAAGGAAATGACTGCATAGATCTGTTTAAAGAGAGAAAAAGCAGAAATATTTTGATGGCCATATAATACAGTATGTGTGGGGGCTGTTCAAAGAGTCTTTTAACATGCTCTTGGGTCAGATGCTTCTCGTGTGATGCAGTTAGAAAAAAAGCAAGCAAAAAGACCCAAACATGCTAAGGGAGATTCTGACTGAAAGCTGTATCATAACATCTTTCAGAAAAGGAGGGACTGAAATACCCTTTGCCATCGTATTATTCACTTGTGCAGAAAGGGAACACTGAGTAGAGCCAAATTTTAGTCTCTAACCTTCAGGCTAGAGAGCTAGAAGTCTTTTTAAGTATTCTCTCTGAGGTCTTCACACTCCAGAGAAGTCATTCTAACTGAGAACAAAGCTGCAAGCCCAGCTTCCAAGGGCCTCCATGAGATGCCAGTTGATCCCATCCCAGCTACAGGACAAGAAGCCTGGCAGTGAGGGTGGGACAAGGCCCTATTAAAAGAGAAATGAAATGACTTGTCACAATTGAAGCTCAATTATCAGTGATGGCACCAAGTAAAGGTGAAGCTCTGCTTAAATACTGCATGCCTGTGCTTAATGTTCCTCCTAAGAACATCAGCAGCAGAGGGAAGCTGCTCCGGCACGGAGGGCAGAGACACAAAGTGATGAGGAAGTGCTACAGAGCTACCTGGATGCGAGTTCCATGCCGTTACTGGTTAGGCACGATCACACAGCGGCCTTTTCCAACCGCAGTGATTCTACGATTGTGCACAGCAATAGCTAACAAGAGGGACAGGAGCAGCTCGTGTGCTGACTGGAAACACTCTGTCTGTGTAACCTTGCTCGCTGTTACACTTGACTTTTTAAAGCAAAAACACTTACACTCTGAAAGTAAAAACTTCCTACATCCGCATCAAATAATGCTAAAACGTTTGCAATGTCACGTTATTCCTCACGGCTGCCCGCGATGTCCACAGCCCCCACCACCCCGCCATGACAGGCACCTCCACCGCCGGGGGATAGGGTGGGGAGAGCTCCCTCCCTATTGGCCGCCTCTCTTCCTACCCTTCTCTCCTATTGGAGGAGACTGCCGGATGGGTGGAGACTCTCGCTGAGTGGCAGCCACAGCGGCGAATCACGGTGGAAGGGCAATCGTCCCCGCGGCCAGCGGTGCGGCCAGAACACGCTGGAGCCAATGGGATAGGAGAGAGGGGGAGGCCGGCCGGGCCGGGTACGGGCCGAGCGCAGGTATTGGGGGGGGGGGGCGCGGGTCGGGCGCCAGCTGCGGGGTCTCCACCTGAGCCGGCTCGCTTAAGGGGACGCCGGGGGCTCCGGCACGGGGCTGCCCGGCGGCAGCCGGCATCGCGCTGCTGGCGCTGCGTGCGGCCGCTCAGCTCCGCGCTGGGCCCGGCGCGAAGGCAGGGCACGGCACGGCAGCAAGTAGGTCCGGCAGCTTTGCTGGCTCATGCTGGTGGGAGCTGCGTGGCTGCGCGCGTGGCGTAACGCTTACATACGTGTGTAAAGTAGAAAATCAATTACCTCCGCTTTCTCCGGGGCGGCACGCCTGCCTGGAGCGGCGCCGGGACGTGGCGCTGGGCCGCGGGGCGCCGTGGGGCTCCGGCTCGCGTTTTCCTTCGGAAAGCCTTCCGTTCTCCTGCTGCCCGCCGCCGGCTCCGTACGGTGCGCCGGGATGCGGCCGGCCGTGCGCTCGGATGGACGAGGGCGCTGAGTCCTGCGCACCGCGCAGCTCGGCGGCTGCACGCCGTGCCCTGGGGAAGAAGAGAGAGCGTGGGTGAGCTTCACACAGCGGAGAGGGGCTTCGGGTCTTTGCCGTAGAACCTCCGGTTTTGTTATTTTTTGCGCTCTGGGGCGAAGTGAAACGTGAATGGCAGTTGCGGATCCTGTCTGGTTGGTTCCAAGTAAGCTGTGATTGTAGCGGCATGCACGGCTTGGCTTTATTTATTGGCAGAATCTGGAAGTTTTTTCTCCTGTAGTTTAGTGTGTGGCTTAGGCTTTCTAAAAGCGTTTTCCTCCTCTTTGTATCGACCAACAGCGGCGACTGGTGTGGCTGAAACTTAGGAGAACAGGAGGGCTGTCAGTGTCAGTCTGGTTTGCTCTTGATCTAAGCGTAGCAAAGGAAAATGCTTCTCTCCATCTAATTATCATCTAAGAGAACAGCCTGCATAAGCAGGAGTTTAATACTCTACTTGAGAGTTTAAATATTTTGCCAGGCAACAGCAGCTGTCTTGTGCTGTATTTTATATCGGTGTTTTTTACAATGGATGAAATACAAAGCGAAGGGTTTGGGTTTGTTGCAGCATAGCAGAATGAAAATATAAGGCAAGTCAAGGCTGGATTCTGATGCTCGTGTGAGTAGGCCCAGTTTCAGTGAAATCCATAACGCTGTTTTATCACAATAGAGCAAAGCGGTCCCTGGCACAAAGTACATTAGCAAAGAGAGAAACAGTACCTCAGACCTTCCTGTAAGCTTCACAGGGCTGCTCCGAAGCAGGACTTGCTGTAGTTCCACCTCAGCTGCTCCATTCATAGCAGTACTCAACTCCTGACCTACTTTTTTTGTCCCTTTTCATCTTTGCCACTTTTTTTGAGGGTTTGGTCTTCTATCTCTTAAACATCTTATGATTTTTTGAATCTGTCCTAACAGTTTGCATCCATCCACAGAAGAAAAGGGGAAACCTTGCCCAATACCTGTGACTTATGGAGTAAATTTGAAGACTGGCATTTGCTCCTGTCCTTTGGTAGACACTGCTCTTTAGTTGTCTGAATATAGATGCAGATATGATTTCTGCCTCCCAAGGATGCTGTCAGACCTTTTCTCTCTATCCAAAGAAGCAGTGTCAGAAGAGTGTGTGGCTTTGGTTGTCAGGCGCTTTGTTGGCTTCCTTCCCATTCTTCAAGTGAGATTCTTGAGCAGACACTTCCTCTCCTTCCTCTCCTTTCTCTGCTTTTTCTTTGCTCAGTCTGTGCTCAGGGCATGACTGTGGGAGTTGCCAGGCAGGTCCTTCTGTCCTTAAAGAAGAGACTGCTTAAACCAAGGCTCTGTGTGGCAGTCAGCATGGCCTTGGTGCCAGTTTGTAGTGTAGCTTGGATGAATGAATGGTGGCATTAAACTGACTCAGAAGGGGCCAGTGGTGCAGCAGAGGGTCCCCTTCTCTGTAAGCCATTCATCCAAGGCCCTTGCTTGGCCCAGCACTTGTTTCTTACCATGGGCACTGGCTGCTCAGGAGCCATTGTGGGTGCCAGTCCTGCTGAAACCTGGAAGACAAATGCCCATTGTCTCTTCAAAAGAACTGGGTTTCTGATGAGCACCTGACATTTCTGCTATAAGCTGAGGATGGTGGGACAGCCCCTTTGGCAGTAATGCAGATTTAGGTCACTTTAAGGCAGCTGTGAATACAACTTCAGAGGATTTGTTGAGAGGATTTGCTGAGGGCCAGTGGCTCCAGTAAAATCCTTAATGCTTTGGAGGCGGTTTCACCTTTTGCTGTGCAGTAAACAAGGGGTGGTAAAGCAGAGTTCAGGTGTGAATCTGCCTGCTGATCAAAGTATTGTTATATCTCTGCCATTGTCCTTTCTGAGAGTGAGTAACAGAATCTATCTGGCATAAAAATGTCTGCCTGTAATATAACACAGGACTCTTTTTCAAAGTAATCATGAGGTTTAGTAATTAGTGGAATATTTTTGCTGTCTTCAACTCTTCCAGTAGTCATGGCATGACTGTGATGTACCAAGTAGGCTTATTGGCTTCTGCTTTTGAAATCTGCAGCATTGCTTTGCTCAGTTGTGTTGCGGTTTCTTAAATGTTGGGAGAAAAAAAATCTTTAATATTTTTGTTGGGTTGTTAAACCTGAATATTGGTCCCAAACTATGAAAGAGTAAAATCTTTTTTTTTTTTCTTTCTCTGGTTTCTTGACACTAGCAGGAAGTTTAAGAATTATTTAAATTCCACAGCTCACAGATTTAAGTACTTTGAATCCCATGGCATGCATATTTTAACCCACAGGCAGGTCTAGATGTCATGTTTATATGATTGCACATTATATGTGTATGTTACTTTAAATAAGGCCTAAATCTTCTAACTGAACCAGAATCTAGACTCTCAGCTGTGATATATGAGCCCCCACATGCTGAGTGGAAATAGCATGTTAAGCACCTGGCAAGTGGAAATTTTTGCCTCAGTAAGAAAAAAATCAGTACAAAAATGTAGGTGTCAGGCACCTTGCTCAGAAAGAACATGATATCACTGTAAAGATGACATGCCTGGTTTCAGGGCTGCCCCTGCATTTGTTTCCCATAAATGTACAATTTTTATCACCAAAAGAGGAACCAAATGAGAGGAAAAGGCTTGAAGAGAAGGCAGGGGAGGAACAGTTGTCTGAAAATTTGCTTGGGCGGAATGAGATTTGCTTTCTAAAATATCTTGAAGGTGCTAGATGTGTTCAAAGTTTTGTGAAAGAGTGGAATCTCACACTCCTCCCTCTTTCCATCCCTTGAAGTGAATTTTAGTTTCTTTAATGAGAAGCAAGAATCTGTCACCGAGCTTCAAGGCATCTACTCTGACCTCTCAGGCTAGCTGGTAGACAGTGAAATCTACTGATTGACCTGCAAGTGCTTGATTCCCATGTGACTGTGTCCAAGTCACATGGCTGCTTCAGCTTCCTTCTCTGAGCTGGATTAGTGGACTAGTTTTACTTATGGATAGGTGGCTGAGAATCAGGTGTCTGGAGCTGCTCCTTTGCTGAGCTGACTTAATAAGCAATAAAAGGAATTTCTGCTATCACCTATCCTTAGAGCTTCCTGAAATCATAGCTCTAAGGCTGTTTTGTATTAGCCTTGTATTAGCCTTAGTAGGGGCAGAGCACACCTCCTCTCTCTGATGCCTTAAAAACAAAATAAAAAATAACAAAGCAAACAAAAAAACAGCTGTTCCTTTGCTTTCTGCACTGTGCCACTCCTTTCTTTGCTGTTCTGCACAGCAATAGTGTGGAAAGAGGCCAAAAATTTCCAGCCCCCAGCTGTTGCCTATCCAGGTGGCTTTGCTTTTAAGCACAAGGCAACATGGGGGGGGGGGGGGGGGTGATATGAGGGTGTGGGAAAGAGGTGGCTCACTTGAAGATCGTGTCTTTCCCTTTCTTTTCTCAACAGTCTCTGGGCAAAGAGAAGAGTTGTTTCTGAAATTCATCTGGTTAATCAACAGTCAAAAAAGGGAAGACACCATGTAGCTCCTGCTTAGTGGCTTATGTGAAGCTGAGGCTGCAGGTTACTAGGAAACTTCTGCTACCTGCTAACACTTGCAGGAGTGTTGTGCAAGAGCTGAGCTCTCTAACTTGTTTAGCAGTCAGCCAGCATTTGAAGTATAATGTTGTTTGGCTCATGCAAAGCAAATATTAAGCACTGAGAAATCTCCTTTGTGAATATCAGGGTGCTAATGGGAGAGGCAAAGCATAGAGGCAGAAACTATGAAAGCTGTGGCAGAGGAAAAAATGCTAAGTTGACCACATCCAGTTGGGTCAGTGCTGTGTTTGCTGTTCTCCCTAACTGCAAACGATTTTAACTGAATGGATTGTTGTGCCTGATGTGACGGCAGATAAAATCAGCAACTAGGAGTCACAACGCCTGCCTGCTGAGTTTGTGACTCTTTTTCAGGCTTCCAGTTGTTTGCACTGCTGTGTTCACTGTTTCTCTTTCTTTTGGCTTCCCTTGTCCTCTCAAGTCTTGTGTAGTGCTTGGCTGAGCCCCTCTGGAGTGCTCCCTGTGCAAACGACGATGATCACGTTCATGAACAACTCCGACAGTGAGGATGAGCCCTGTAATGAGAGAACATCTCTGATGTCTGCAGAGAGCCCTCCAGTACCTTCCTACCAAGATGGTCTGCAAGCCTCAGAAACAAGGGAAGCACAGACACATAGGGTATGTATGCACCCTTCTTGGGAGTAAAGAAGAGGGATATGAGGATAAATGTAGTCCTGTTACCCCCCCCCCTTCCAGTCCCTCCCAGCAGGCTGGCTTCTAGGATTGGCTATAGCCTGTGTTATTGCTGCCCTTGGCCAGCAACTGTAATGCCTGTTACTTTTTCCTCCTCTGTGACTTTCCCCCTTTTTCACTCCTCATATATACTCCTCCCCTTTCCTTCCTTTTGGTAAAGATGCAAGCTTTTAATCAGGATGTGATGTACATAACTCTTGCAGGATATCCTCTCCAGAGTTTTTGTTTTTCCAGAAGTGTTGGAACAAAATCTTGTCCTACTACTAGTGAAGCAGCATGGTAAAGCAAACGCAGTGCTGCTGTGGGAACAGGAATTGCTCAGGCTTTTATACTATCTTAGATGGAATTTATTCTCTCCCAGTTCTCTGCACCTTGTTCTTCATGTGTATGTGTCAGTCTGTCTGTATATGCCTCGAAGAGCCGTCAGATATTCATGGTTCTTTATTAAGAACTCTGTTGCAGCCTGTCTGTAATGGAATTCCTAGTTGCATTGCTCAGTCGGTACTGTCTTATTAGGAACAAGTTGGTGTGCTGTGGTTGCCCACAGAAGCCTCAGCCAATATGATGGAATGAAGCTTTGAGCACAAAGGAAAAACTCTTACGTATTTGCTAATTCTTCTTTTCAGAAGAGGCAAACAGGTAGCAGCCGTAACCCAAACAATGTTGCTGATGAGGATGCGTCTAACTCGGATGTTCGAGTGAGAGAGAGTGCCTTGGAAAACGAAGAGGAGGAACTGACTCTGAAATATGGAGCAAAGCATGTAATCATGCTTTTTGTGCCTGTCACCCTTTGTATGATTGTTGTCGTCGCCACCATAAAGTCAGTGCGCTTCTATACGGAGAAAAACGGGCAGCTGTAAGTGGGGTCTTCAAAACAGCCTCTGAGTACATGGGATCCCCTAGTATTACACATATGTTCCACGCACACGCATCTGTGTATACAGATGTGTACACATGAGTGCTTTCTTGGCAAGCTGGGGGAGCCTTTACACAGCTGAAGGTGGCTGTGTAAGCATACCAAGACCTTACAAAGATGAACGCAGCATACTTTTAGTAAGTTTTTTTTCTGTACCTGCGTTACACTGATTCATTAGTGCTGTCATTAGGCATTAGCCTGTGAGTAGCATAGTAATGAAGTTGCTTCATACTGTGGTATAGAAGACCCAGGCTTAACTCAGTCTGTTCACTCAGTGGCTGGCAGCAATCAGGGAATAGCATGTTCATTTGGATGAGTGTCTCATTTCCTGATGACGTTTTTGTTTCTTAAAGACTCATGGTGTGGATACATAATTCCATCTAGCTCTTGCTGATTGTGTCCAAGAGTGTTCCTGGGGCTCTAACTGCACTAATCATGGTTGGTGGATTAATGGAACCAAAGAAAAAGGTGGGGAGGAAGCGATGTGATGAAAAGGAGTAAAACAACCTATGGCACTTTTCCCTTTTGCAGAGCAACACCTGGGATGTATCCTTGTCATTATCATGAAGAGGGTCCATAGGCATGAAGTAAAAATTAGTGGCCTGGAGAGAAATTCTCAGACTTAGTCATTTATGCTCTTGGAGTTTTTCTTTAGAGCTTTGCCAGCCACAGCTACTCTGTAGGAATGTGCTTTTGTTTAAAAACAACTAATCTTTAGTTGATAATTAACTGGAGCCTGGCCCCTTCAAAGGATACATCTCATGTTTACTGCCCTTGGCAGTCATATTTCCCTTTCTTTCCCACGTACACACAGAGATTGGTTTTTATCTTAGGGCAATTGTTTAGAAGAGAATATATGTACTTCACATGGCCTTGCTTTATACTGCAGGATCTACACCCCTTTCAGTGAGGATACCCCATCTGTGGGCCAGCGTCTCTTGAACTCGGTGTTGAACACTATCATAATGATCAGCGTCATCGTCGTAATGACTGTGTTCTTAGTTGTGCTTTATAAATACCGCTGCTACAAGGTAAAGCATTCATGACAGAGCCTTCTCTACATGTAGTCTGTAAGCATGTTCAAGTACTTGCATGTCAGTGAGAAATTAAGGTACCACACAGGCTAGTGCACAACTTAGTCATGGCAATAATCTCATTGTAGAGAAGCCTTTGCTAGCAGTGGTAGAGCTGTGCTCCAGTGTGTTATTTTGCCACAAATATTAGGATATCGAAACAAGGCCTGTTACTTGTGCTAGTCAAATCTGAGTATTCTTCATACAAGCTGCCAAATTTTTTTTACTGTATTTATGGACTAAGTTGTTCACTGCAAATGCCTTCTCTGAAATTCTGGACATGCTGTGTGAAATTCTGGACAAGCTGAGTTAGTATTATTCTTGCCTGCGGAGGTACCAGTGGATGAGAAGGATGGAATGTAGAATGAAAGAGTCAGGGAGAACTAGCAGCAACTGACTGTCTTTCCTCCTTCACCAGCTGTGGGGAAGGTCTTTGGAAACTGGAGAAGTGAAAAAAGAAAGTTGGACAATGCAAAGTTCTGTCAGTAGTGCATGCAGTGCTGCGAACTGTGCAGTGAGGAACAGCCCCTTCAGTCACTGTCTTTTTTTACCCTTAATAGTTCATCCATGGTTGGCTAATCCTGTCCTCTTTTATGTTGCTGTTCCTCTTCACCTACATATATCTCGGGTAAGTAGAGATGTTGCAGGTAACCTGGCAGTTCAGAACTAACTCTTTCACCTCTTTGAAGAAAATCCCCAACTTCATGAACAAAATGTCTTTCCCCTTCTCCAAAGCGACCTTTTTCTTAAAAAAAAAAAAATAAAAAATGAAAGACTAGTTCTTTAATGGACAATGCCTGATTTTTACAGTACATACTCTACAAAATTCACTAGGAATTAATACAGTGAGCATAAGGTGAACTGACTGAACCTTGTTGTACAGAGGTGCATTGATAACAACTCAGGAAATATAGGTATAGCCAGCATCCTAGGACATGTTATAAATTGTTTTTAGAGTTGTCATGACAAACTGTTTGGTTAGGTGGAGGTTTCCAATACATGCCGTCAGTTTGTGTTTAGCCTCTGAGAACCAACTGTGAAGAAATTTTATGTACTAAGCTGGTTCTCTGGCTTGTCTCACTTTATCCTCAGGCTGTATCTCTTCAAACTCATTTCACTGCATCCAAGCTTAGAGAGAATAAAGTTTTTAACTTCCAGTTTATATGTTTCTAATTCATCTTCAGTATTGAACATCATAGTGCGGGTGGTTTACCTGTATTTGACTTCTTAGCTAAAGACTGTCATGTAGCCTGTGTTAAATCTTGAAATCTGGCCTGTTCAAATCCTTGAAATCACCTCAGGATTAAGGCAGCGTGGTACTTGCCTGCATGCATAGGGTGTCTAATCTCCTGTACAGGGAACAGAGAGTTAAGAACACCAGCTGGCTGCAAAGCAGGTTCCCCTCTTGTGATGAGGCCTGCTTCTGTCTTGCTTCCTTTTGGTATCACAGGAGGCCTTGTTTAACTACAGCTAGTGAGATACTTTTTGTGTCAGGTTTTTTTTTGTTTTTTGATATTTTTTTTTGGCTCAGCTGAATTTCCCTCTTGTATTCCAGTGAAGTATTGAAGACATACAATGTGGCCATGGATTACCCCACGGTTATCTTAATCATCTGGAATTTTGGAGCTGTTGGAATGATTTGCATCCACTGGAAAGGTCCCTTGCAGCTCCAGCAAGCATATCTCATTATGATCAGTGCTCTGATGGCACTAGTTTTTATTAAATACCTACCTGAGTGGTCAGCATGGGTGATTCTAGGTGCAATCTCAATTTATGGTAAGTCCAGGTTGTGAATCTCAAGGCTCATGGAGAAGTTACTCTGTGGCAATCTCAGGGCTGTATGTGTAATTCAGAAAATGATTTTATCATGCTTACAGCTTCAGAATGAGGCAGTTAAGTTGATTCCTTGACTTGTTCACTTGTTCATGTAGTTACTGTACTTCTACCATGTCATTCCTTCCTTGGAGTGGAATGCCGATTTGAGGAAGTGCTGAACCACATCTAATTGGTTGGCAGGGATGGTTGGATTTTTATCAGTAGCAACCTGATAGTCTTGCAGGTTTCAATTGCCAATTATGAAGAAATCATAGATTTTGGTATGAGTTAAAAGCTTGAAGGGAACCTGCAGAACAGGAGGTATCTGCAAGGTAACATTTAGATTGGTGAGGAGCTATGAGAGAGAGAGAGAGAGTGTAAGCAAAGAGGAGTTGGACCAAAGGGCTTGATTCACCTGAAAAATAGACTTAGTGTATGTAGTGACAGATTGTAGAACATGAAGTATCCTCAGTCCTCCTCTGAACTAACTATTTTGTGTAATCTGGTCATCTACTTTCATAGAAATAATGTGCTCTCAAAACAAACAAACAAATAAAACAACTCAAGTATTAACACAATGAAAGCTCTTAATTGTCATATTAAGCCTTGGGGATGGTAATTAAGTGAAACATGTCTTTAGAGACTAGCAGCTGGAATTACAGAGTGGCAGAAAACTCCATTTGGGAAGTCATCCAGTAAATACTGATAGATGCCACTATGAGGGACGAATAGTTTTTCAAGTACTAGAAATGTAAAATGTGTTACAGCTTAAGATGAGATTGTCTGGCCCCTTTCTCTTTGCAGATCTGATTGCTGTTCTCTGTCCTAAGGGGCCACTGAGAATGCTGGTAGAAACTGCACAGGAGAGAAACGAGCCCATTTTTCCTGCATTAATATATTCCTGTGAGTAAGATCAGAATATTAATGCTTTTAACCACATTAAAATTGCAGGCATTTTCTATGTCGAATCAATAAGCGCTATTTTAGTTGCTTCCTTACCCTCAGATTCATGTGCATTTATGTCCTGTAACACACTGTTTGTGGAAGGCCTTGTTTATCACTTTCGATGGCATTAACTCTAATCAGCTGCAGCAGGGGCAGGTTTGCCTTTTGAAGCTGAAGCATTCAAAAGTCAGTTTGTCTTTCCATGAATACACTGCAGAACACTCCCCTTTGTTCTACATACAAAAGCCTTGTGTAGACAGCAGTGTTTGCAAAGTTATTTAGTTAGATGATGCCCTCTCAGTACCCATATTCCTTCTGCACATGCTTTATAAACATACTTTAAGTGTTTAAGGAGGTTCCATCTTCTCCTGTAGCTTTCTCTTCTGTGCACAGTATAAATGGAAGTGCTTAGAATGTACTTGCTTTGTTTTTTCATTGTGTGGCTACTCCCTTCAAGTGGCTCTATGCAAATATTGCTCTGCAAACAAAATCAGTCATCCCTTTGCTGGCTTTTGTAGGCTGCTTAGCTGTGATCATGTCCTGTACCCTTGTCCACAAAGGCATTTGTATGCTTAAGATTAAGTTAGGTAGAAGGTGGGAGACTTAGGACTCCCAGGATCTGGGCTCAAGTGCTTCATGGGCCTCAATGACTTCCATTACATCTTTCTTAAGATGAAAGGGTATTTCTAAACATTGGATGCCATGCTGAGGATGCCTACAACTTGGCTGTTATGGTTGTTCAAGTATTTAGTGCTATATAAAAATGCTCTTTTGTGTTCCAAGTTGAGGTTCTGTTGGCTTCAGCTTGGAATGGAAGTGAAACATAAGTCCTTTTTATTTGAGATTCTGTTATGTTGGCCTGAGACAACCTAGATGAAGCCTCCTAGTTGTTTTAGTTAACATACAAGAGTGTCCTTAAAGGAGAATGCAATTCAACAAATAATAAATACTGAACCACAAGTTGTGCAGAACGTCAGCGTCTCCACTGCAAGACCACATTCTGTGGATATCTCTAGATGTAAAAACATCATGTTGGCTGAACGTGTAATGGAATAGCAGACACTGTTTGCCTTGGCTTTTTTCTTAGTTTAGTTTAGCTTCAGTGAAAACAGGAAGACTGATGTACACTTAAATAAAAAGCTGATTTGAGTTCCCTTCCACTGATCTCAGAATGGCTCGTATCCCTTCTTAAATTAGGGATCTCAAGAATAAACCCACAAACATTCTTCAGTTGTTCTTGGAATCAAAACCAAAATTGCCCATATTTTGACAGGAAAAATAATACCGAAGAAAAAGGCAGAAAGAAAACCAGCACTGAGCTCCACTGTGTCCTTCGTTTGTGTGGTTTACCTTTAGCAGAAGAGGGGGACCATGCCATCCAACTTAACCTCTGGTTACATTTGTACTAGCATCATTTCCTGTGCAACTGTTCCCTTTGAACAGAGACAGAAACCAGGAGGAAAACAAAGGAGATGAGGACCCTTGTTTTGTATTTTTGCTTTCTTCAGCCTGTAGAGAACACAATACTGACTTGTGCTCTGAGACTCTTAAAAATTGAACAGATATACTGTCTTAACTTGCTCTGACCTTGCCTTCTAAAGAACTGGGGAAACAGCCAGCATTTACAGGGGGAAGTGTTTATGTTTTCAGCGATAGCTAAATACTTAACTGAGCTACAGTGACTGGTGTTTTAAGCAGCTGATAACTTGCTTTCTTTCTTCTAGCTGCCATGATATGGACAGTTGGAATGGCAAAACCAGACACAGCAGCAAAAGGACAAAGCCAACAGACATGGAATGCAGGTATGCTTGCAAGTCACTCTCCTATATAGAGCAGTGGCCCATGGAAATAATACATACGTTTGCAACTGCAAGCAAATGCAAGCCCTTGAATCTCAAAGGACGCACTTTTTTGTAGTATTGCTATGTTAGTTGCAGAACTTAATGCTGCTCTTAAACCCTCCTCTTTAAATGGCAGCAAAAATTATTAGATGATGTTGGAAGTTCCAGTATTCAGGCTGCCTTTATTCAAACTAATAAAAACCCATCTTGAGATGTACTGAAGTCAAAGGTGGAAGTGAGTCCTTAGTTTTTTGTTTGTTTAACAGCTTTACCAGCTGGTGATGGTTAATTACAACATAGGCTCGTAACAATAATGCCAATGAACTGGTGAACTTGAGTGCATTTCAGTGTATCGTGTTCAGACAACTGCCATGAAACAGATGTGCTCTAACCTCGCTCTAAGTTCAATCTGGCTTACTCTGACAAAGAAAATGGACATTCTTACAGTTGCCCTTGGATAAAGGTTTGGGCAGTTACACAGCAGTAGCTGTGTTCCAAATTTATGTTCTAGCTGGTCCTGTGTCAATTTGTGTGTCACTGCTTATACCCTCTTAAAATGCAAATAAAACTACAGTTTTGAGAGTGATTGAATAAAATCTGACTTCTGGTGTTGCAAGCATTTCCTATCTGGTTCTACTGCACTTCAGAGCAGCTTTTTATGCTGAAGAAATACACTGTGTTCTGAGGTTTGATAATGGAACATACTGCTTATTTTCAGGCTGAAGTAGCTGACATACAACAGACCACAGGGACACAATCTTACTTTTAAATCTAGCACAGAGCAGGAGCAAACTACACTATTGGGTTTACTGAATGCATCAGTGGAAACTGTGTGTCCCAGGTCATAGTCTGCTTGCATCTGCAGTGGCAGCATCCAGTCAGGCTGACATGAACTGGAAAGTTTGTATGAGTGCTTCTGAAAAATATGAACTGTCAGCTAAAGTAATGTCTCACAGATCAGATGCTTTTGAAAGCACCTGGGAAAGATGAAAGCTATTGGTTAGATGTGTTTAACAGGATTTAAAAAAAACCAAAAACTTGTGAAGAAGGAAATGTCTACTTACCTGTGCATGATCAGCCAACTCCAACGTCAGTGTGATTCAGGGCAGAACTTTTCTCACAAATGGCTGTTCTCCTAGTCATCCACTTTTTTTGTTGTGCTACCTAAGCACCTCCACCCTAAAGAAGTAACAACATGGCACTATGTGTTAACTTTACTCGGTTTCACTTGTCACTTTAGTCTGCCCAGACAGCAGATACTAGCACATCTGACGATTTGATCCAGAGATTGAGAATTGAAGTGAAAACTCCCTTTGTCTTTAATAACTGGTAGATAAATGCTTAGTTTTGTGCATTTACTCACCTGTTTAGGCCACTGAACTCCTGGATAGCAGCCAAGTGAGCTGTGAGCATGCAATCATCTGGACTGTTCCAAATAACAACATGCATGTTTTCATCAAATACACTGAATGTCTATGATTGAGCTGGTTTGTTTTGTTTTTTTCCTTCTTGGCCTATGTTTGTGAAACCAACAAGAAGATGGAGGAGAGAACCACAGTAGCACTTCACATTCAGACTCCCAGATTTTGGACACAAGGAGCCCTGCTCCCAGCCATCCCATCACTTTAGAGGAAATGGAAGAAGAGGAACGTAAGAGAAGCTTGATACATTGTTTTCAGCGCAGTCAGGACCATGGCCTGGCATTTTTACTCATGGTGGTTAACACTGTAACTCATTTGGGCCTAATTACAGTTTATTTGAAAAGCTGTGACTTGCTGAGGAACTAAGGTCCTGTCCCAACTCTATTAGTTGCTGCTGCAGTATCTGTTCTGGGTTTGTGGTTCCAGTGACATGCCTTTGGCTATGCAGACAACTTAAGCAGTTCCTTCTTCCCCTTGCATCCCCCTCCTTTCTGTCTCCGCACTTCCTCAGCTGGAGGGCAGCACAAGGAAGTGCTTTTGAGAATTAGGTTACGTAAAAAATAATTGCAGAAGAAGAGCTGAAAGTCTTGGCCTTCCCATTAATCTGTGGAGGTAATCCCTTTTACCTCTGCAGAATGCAAAAGGTTCAGCTTGGTTGGTAGCCAGGACTAGCAACCTTCACCTGGTCCCCAGGGGATAAGACTTGGCTCAAGAGGAAGCAAAACAGGAGAAGTAAGACTTGTTTTCTTTTCCCTTCCACTTCTTGCAGGAGGTGTGAAACTGGGCCTTGGAGACTTCATATTTTACAGTGTGCTGGTTGGGAAAGCAGCTGCCACACCTAGTGGAGACTGGAATACTACACTGGCCTGCTTTGTAGCCATTCTCATAGTAAGTGAGCAAGTTTTTGAAACCACCATAGTCTTATTTATCGTAGCAGTATATTGCCAGAAGTATAAACAGCTAAGGACTGCTAAATCACTCCAGGTAATATCCTGGGTACTCAGGTGAAAGCACCCGTGGATTTCCTAGCTCAGTGCTCTGTTTATAAAGACAGGCTTTAAGTGACTTCTAGGAGAAGCTGGGTGACATAGGCTGGGAGGGAGGACTCCTCAGAGCGGAGCCAAATGTGGAGATGGTGTTGGTCAGACCGAAGGAAAATAGCAACAGCTGAACTGCTTGCATGTTTCTTCTGTGTTAGAGACTGGGGACTTGGTCAGAAGCAAGAGTCAATATTATGAACTTCATGTTGATAGCAAGTGTAGTCAAGGAGGCTAGCTAACTCCCTTTTGCTATGCAGATCTGATATAAGAGGATGAAGGCATACTTCATTCTTGTGTTTGAGCTGGGAAAAAAAAAAAAAACAGAACATAAGGAGACTTAAAAAATCCATAGAAATTATGAGTAAAAGTAGATGACTATCAAATTGTATCTGCTTAAGGACTCAGGTCTGCCAGATCTAATGACTGTATGCTGTTGAGCTTTCACTTATGCAGAAAATAATAAATAGTAACTAGTTCTTTATACCAGCATCCTTGTTGAAACTAAGAAGAGCAGTGGCAGGAGTTCTAGGAGACAAAAGAAAATGAATTATTGTGTCTTTCTTGAGCTTCCATTTCCCTAATTAGGCCCCAAGGGTAGAGAATTATAGTGACTCTCAGTTATGAAGAACATGCTCAGAGAGCACTGGAATTAGAAATCTAATTAATCAAATAGTGTGTTGGCTACCTTTCCTGACGTGTCCTACTTCATAGGTCAGAGATGCCTGTACAGTTGCCTCTCTCTCTATGCTGAGGTCCAGCACAGGGTCCCTGTACTGTGGGAAAGCACTCCTCTATCTCTCAGGCCTTATACCCTATTCCGTGTCTTTTAAGGTGCTGTTAAATTTGTTCTGGTTTCTTCTCAGTTTCATAATTCTGGTGCTTTGTGGCTTTCTGGTTCCAAAACTGTCCCTGCCTGCAGTGTTCAGGCAGTGGGCACATCTTTTAATTACACTGTGGAGTAGATGTAAACCAGATATGGTCCACAAAGAGTGTTAAGAACAGAGCCATAGAGTCAGTTGAATTGTAGCCAGCCATGCAGCCCAGAAACACTGATTTAAAAATAAATAAATAAAATCCCACCAGCTGATGCCTAGCAAACAGATGTTTGGTGGAGCCCAGCATGAACATCATCTCTGAAGTTTCATCATCATAAAGGAAGACAAAAGGGCTCAGATAAAAGAAGTAATCCATACCTAAATATACTTAATCCAACTGTACTGTATATCCCAAACCTTTAAAAGCTTCCACATGTTTCCCAGGAGATGGACTTTGGCCTGATAAGAAATAAAAGTAGAATTCATTTCTTATAATAAGCAGACCAGTCAAAAGAACAGCAGTGGGATATTTCTTGGTCATTTCTTTTTCCCCCAAGAAATCTTGAAATGTGTGAAGGTGGTACAAGTATGTGCTGCTGTGTGTTAGAGCCGTCCAGTGAAACTCCTTGCAATTCAACAGGACTAGATAGTTTATTGCTGGTTCAGTAATTGGTACAGAATGGTGTAGAACAAAATGTAAAATAATCTGAAAATAAATTAACCTCTCAATATGTCAGCAGAAGCTGTTTACACTAATTTCTGGAGCTGTGCTCCAAGGTTGCTGAAGAATATACTTGGCCAGCTTTAGAAAGATGAAGATGTGGGGAAATATATCTAATTTCATTGGTAGTTCAGGCAGGCTTCAATTTCTGTACAGTATCTAGCTTCCTTATATATTTGACTGTTACCAGAGGTATGTTTCTGGGCTTCTTACTTTATTTCCTTGTGTTTTTATTTTCTCTGGCAGGGTTTATGTTTAACTCTCTTATTACTGGCTGTTTTTAAGAAAGCACTACCTGCTCTTCCCATCTCCATCACCTTCGGCTTGATTTTTTACTTCTCGACAGACAACCTTGTGCGACCGTTCATGGACACCCTGGCCTCCCACCAGCTGTATATTTAGAAGAAGTGGGAGTTGAAGAATTCTTTTTAAGCTTTGCAGTGAAGTATGGTACACTGTTTGGAATAAGTCATAACGTTTTTCACCTAGTGCCATATATTTGTAAGGAAAACAGTAACTCTGTGACATGATGTGTACTAAGAAGCTAGCTACATATTAAGCTGAACTTTTTCACAGGACTCCTAACTCTCGGACTCCATGGAAAGCCTGGCTCATTGCAGATGTCAGAGCATTACTTAAATGTTATTTAATGTGCAAACTGGCTCTCATGAGCAAGGAAACCTGTATGTAGTGTGGGGTACTGGAGAGATGAAGGGTCTGATCTGTGCTTCCAAAAGCTCAGGCGTTCTAGCCTTAGAATTGCAGTCAAGTTTTGCTGTGCTCTGGAGTTGTCAGCATTTCACACTTTTGAAGTGTTGTGTGCATGTGTAGTAAAAGGCAGTCTTGCTTGTAATTAGAAAAGCACAGCAGTATGCAGAGAACAGAGCAGTGTGTCACACCTCATCGTGAGCACTAAACTGATGTGTGATGCTGAACTTTATAAGCTAGGCTGTGTAACTGCCCCAATTGTCTCTTTGTTCTGAGCCTAGTGAGACATGGCTGCCACGGTTCTAGGTGGGATGTCAGCAGTAGGATGTCTGAACATCAGGCTTCTGTTTGAGTGCATCCACCTGGGCAGCTAATTGCTGAAGGCAGGGCTGACTGTTAAGCAGATCAGATCCTCAGCGTGGAAATTGTTGCACAGCTCCCAGTAAATCAGTTGACCTGTAACTTCTTGTGTGTATCTTTGGTCTCATTTCTGTACATTGTCGTAGCTATTTCAGAGGAGTACTTACCTTCCCTCTATGAAGAGGTCCTCTGATGCTGACTGAAGCTTGGTTTACCTAGTTTTTGGTACTGTTGTTTAAAGAGCTTTTATTACAAATTTTAAAATAGCTATTTAATGTAAAAGGAACTCTTTTGAAAATACTGTCATAATTTGTATCAAAATATGGGGGTGCAAACACCAACCTGCTGTCACATTACATAAGGCACCACTAATGCTGGAAATGTTGACACAGCCTCAAGTGACTTCATTAAAAAAAACAAAAAACAAAAAACAAAAAAAAAAACACAAAAACAAACAAAAAAAATCACACTGCGTGTTGCCAGTAAAGAAAAACAGGTCTGACTCTCTCCTCACTAGTTATTCCTTCCAGTTATTACTTAATCACTGTTTTCCTCCAGATTTTAAAAACATTTTATTTCTACTCTGAGGGTCATTTTTAGCAGTAGTTCTGTGATTTCCTTTTTTCTTTTTACTTGAGAGTGTAACAAACAAGCTCTGTTTTCTTTGACAGCTGATGAGTATCAGTGTTTAAAATTGTAACATTATGCAGGGCTTTTTGAACAATGCAGTGTCACTGAGAGATACAGAACTTCAGGTCTGAGAATCCTTTTTAGATAAGGCTTTGAAGTATGCCTTTTTAAGATAATGTTTTTTCCAGTAGATTTCTTCAAGCTAATCTACTTTTTGATATTTTAACAAGAACATCAGGTAGGTGCTTCAAACAAATCTTTAAAAAGCACGTAAGGTGTTTTGAGTTGTGTGTCTTAGTTTGGACAAGTTTGTAATTTTTGCTCTTGGTTTAGTTTGCTGTTCTTACTACTTACAAATTGCAGACAACTAATTATTACTGATAGCTATTTTCCTTTGGAAACAAACTGTCTGCTTGTTTTTTAAGGTTTATATAAATTAGTTGTTGTTTTTCTTTTTAATGAAAACAGTTACGGGGCCAAATCAAAATACAATCATTTGCAATCATGATTTTATATTTTATACTGCATGATGTAGATGATGTGAAATACTTTATATAAGAAAAAATCCTGCTTGGCTTAACATATTGTAGCATATTGTTAGAAATAATTTATTTTTCTGAAATTAAGTTGATATATGAAGGAAAGTGGGTGGATCCTTCTTGCTGAAGTATCATTAATAGAGCTTGAGTTCTATGTAGATTTGTGCTGGCCCCTGAGCAAATTCTACATAACTTAGAAAATAATTTAAAAGGTGACTGAGCAATGGATTCTGTCAGTGCAACTAAATGTACTTGCTTGGTGAGTAAAGGGGTATATTATGTGTGTATATACTGGAGTGGTTCTAACTGTGTAAATGTTTATATGTATTTACTAATATATATTCACTGTGAGTGTGTGTATATGTATGTATATACACACATACAAGAGTTTTAAAATGGTGTTGAGTGATCTGTCATCTCATTGGACATTTTCACTTGTGTATAAAAGTGAAGTTCTGTTCATGTTGTTAGCATTGCACGGGATGGCACAGGATTTATGTTGTGCCCTTCAGAAAGGATGAACTGTAGCCTAAGGGCTATGTGAGGAATGGGCTCAATGATCTTGCAACTTGAGTGAGTGTGTGTATGTATGTGTGTGTGTAGTTAAGTGCTTGTCTGTCTTTTCTGTGCACTCGCTGATTTCACCTTGCTGCATGCCCTGCTAAACTGCAGTCCGACCTTGGAGAAATCCTAAATACTAATGTTGATTTGCCTCCATGAAAATGTACAGCTGTCAGGTAGGTTAGGATGATAACTACCTTAATGCAGGTGTCATTCAACAGCTTGGAGTCCTATAGGAGATGTTATGTGTTTGTATTTTCCTACATCTACCCTATCAAACCTTCTTTCCAATTTAGAATGAGTGTTTCATTGCATCTGGACTAAAGCATAGCTTGGCCATAGAACAATCCCTAATGTGTAAGACTGAAGTAATACCCAGGAACAAAAATGCAGTGGTAAGTCTGTCTAATGCTGGGGGATATGCAGCATTTAGTGCCTTCCTTCCATTTCTATCATATTGCTACAGACTTTCTATTATTTCCCACTAAATTCAAGATGTTTGAAGTTGATGTTGTCAGCTGCCAAGGAGTTAAGTGAATATGAACTGTTTATTTTTTCCTTCATGCAACTCATTTGTTTGACAGGTGCCCAAGAGCACATTTTTGGGAGGTGTCAGTGTTCAGTGCTATTTATCGCTCAGTATTAAAAAGATAAAAATAAATCCAGACTATGAAGTGGAACTAGCTAAGCTTCTTGATATAGAAACCTGAGCCAGGTATGGGGCCAAGCAGTGGGAGTGAAAGTTTTCCAGAACTGAGAACTGTTTGAGTCCTATCGAATGCAGCCTGAACAATGTGGCAGCTTCTAGGCCAACTCAGGGGTTAGGACAGTGCAGAAATAAATGGTGTGAAGCCTAGTGCTCCTTAACTGCTGACTTGCAGGGCCTGAAGAATCAGGAGGAGGCAGAGTAGAGAAAGCTTTAGGTCTATTTTTTCCGGCATCTCTGGTTGGTATGAATTCAAGGAGAACCCTTGCTCATCCCAGCATAAAATCTGAGCAACTCTACAGCTAACTTGCATTTAAGAAGAGTAACAGTAAACACAGAAAACCAGCCCAACGTTTTAACTTACACAGTACCCGTCCTCAAGCTTTACAAAGCTAAAGATAAGCAGTTAGAATTTTCCCTGACTTGGTAGAGCTGCATCTATTTATGGAAGAACTCAAGTCGTTTTTCAGAACTGACGTAAGGCAGGGCAGGGTATCTAGGGCTGCAGGTAGGTAGGCAGTCAGGGTTATTTTTAAAGCCACAACTTTGATGTACCAACAAATAGTTAATAACAATAAAATGATACTAGTGCAAACAGGATTATTCCAGCAGGATCTCTTTGCTCCTTTATCATTACAGAAAACACATGCCATCTCTTTAAGCCCCCACCAAATACAGCTTTTGTGATATTCCTGGAAATGTAATCAGAGCTATTCTTGTTTTCCAAATATTGTGCTAATAATTAGTCTCACAGCCATGTTATATGCAGGTTTCAAAAGGATGGAAACTATTTGATTTTCTTCCTTAATATGGAGGAAAAAAAAAATCTGTGATTTTTGGCCTTCTGTGATTTGGGTGAGCAAAGCAAGGACCAAAATGGCAAACACTATGACTAATTTCAGAGAATTCATCACACAGGCAATCCAAACTCTGGGTTGTGTGGATAACTAATAGGGAACAGAAATCCAGCAAATGCCTTTGGCTATAGAGGCTACAATCTGTGCACTGTTAGCCTATGGATCAATACAAGGTTAGAAAAAAGAAAATGTATCTGAGGCATAGGTTAGATTTACAAAAGAGAAGTAGGGTTTCTCTATCCAGGATTATCACAGCTATGCAGTTGCAGTTTTAAAGATAGAAATGGTAGGAAAATCGGGGCTAGAAATGAACATAAAGCTGCATCCAAAGCACTTATCTAAAGGGTTAAGTTACCTTACTTGCTGTCAGTGTGTCTCTGTGCTTTTCAGTGCCATCATGAAATAGAAGTTCTGCTGCTGAGAACAGAGATCTGTCTTCCAGGAAAGGAACTGCCCCTTGTGTTGTGAAAGCAGGCCATCAATTAAACTAGAGTGACAGTTCTCAAAGTCCATGGAGAGGATGGCACAGAATAGCCACACTCTTAATCATTAGATTCTGTATCTAGGGGGACTGCTGAAGTAAAGGGACACCTCTGATCCCACACCCTGGGATCCTCCAGGCTAGCAATTCCTTTGGTAACATCTGAGAGTTCACTCTGGGAGAGTGAACCTGTACTGCTGGTTCTTGGTGCTGCTGTGCCTGAAGGCAAGCTCTTTTCACAGTACACAGTTGCAGTGCATGTTGAAATTATTCTGCTGTGCTTCCAGTGAGGCTTTCCATGTGCTTCTTTAGGAGCCAGGCTTCAAGACAAGAGCATGACAGAGCAGAAAACTACCTGCAGCTTTGTTTTACAGATAGTTGAAGTATTTACTGAGGGTCAAATGAAGGGCTTAACCTGAATGTCTGGATCATTTCTTGATGCCTCATTCTTTCTAGAGGTGTTAACTGCAAGAGTGCCCCCTCAGCTGAACTCAGATATGTGTCAGTCACTTGTGAATGCTCCTCTCCAGCTGTGATTACACAAATATAGATACTAGGGATCAGATTACATAGCCTTTCTCAGCTGACCTCATGTGTAGGATCAACAGCCATAACAAAGCAGGAAAAGGGTCAGTCAGCATCCAAAGTTAGCAGTGATTCAGCTTGCCCCCTAGACTGACTACTAAAAGCAAATGGTTAGGACTCTGTGAATCACCTTCCCACAAGCGGACAGAGTTGAGGAGATTGCCTGTTTGCCACACAGGTGCTCAGAAATCCCCCAGCTTGTCCTCTCTCCCCCGTGCTCCATGCTGTGTGCTGGACCAGCAAGGCAAGGTGCCAGGAAACTAGAAGGCAGAGCAGCTGTTGGGGCAGTGAAAGCAAGCGCATTGTGTTGAGTCTGAGTCCAGGCTGGGCCAACATGGTGCTGCAGCCATACTTTGCCAAAGCGGCTGTGTTTGGCAGCAAGCTTTACCATTAACCACCAAACTGCCACGACTAGTTCTAATTCTTAGTTTGGGCTAAGTTCTCCAAAACCTAGTGAAATGTTCCAAAACAGATCCATTTCTTCTGAATTCTCCATCCTGTCTTCCTGTTTAGACTGATTTTGTGGAAACTCTTCTAAATAACCCTCCTGTCCTTCATCTAAGAGTCTTCAGAGTGGCTAAATGCAGGTGAGGGACTTGCTTTTGTTTGCCTACTTTCAAAATTAGTTTTCGTGTTTAACCAAGGAGTGAATGGCTTCACTAGTTACTATCTGCACAGTAAATCCTGCCTGGAAGCTACAAGGAACTGTCTTTCCACTATGTTTCTGCAGGCTCTGTTGTGGTACATGTAAAATCAGTTAGGTGGCAGGAGGAAAAGGCAAAGCACGTGCTAAACTATACAAGCAAATGCACAATACAGTGAGCAAAATTAATGGATCTTTCTAGTCTAGGAATAAAGAACTACTGTCTTGAAATAAGAGAAATTCTTTACACTGAGAACTTCCCATCACTGTATGACCACCCCAGTGATAAGGTAGAATCCCCATCACGAGGTTTTTGAGATGGAGTTGCTCAGAGTGCTAGATAATCTCATCTGGGCTCTCTTTTCTCACAGAATGTTGGACTTGATGATTTTCCAAGATTCTTTCCAACCTGGGTTCTCCTATGACTAGGATTAATTGCTAAGGTGGCAGCCAAATGCGCTATCCCACAAGCAACATGAAGACAAGGACTAGTATTGCTTTCTTACATTTAGTGCTCTTTGTGCAGTCTTGCCACCTGTCTCTGTCCTTCTCTCAGCACCCTCCACCCCCACGGGCTCATCTCCAACTTTCCAAAGCACCCAGTGCCCACTGCAGCCATGTGGCAAAGTTTGGAGGCAACAGTGGCTGGCACAAACCATAGCCAAGCAGTGTGGTGGTGTGGTGTGCAGCACAACTTTTTCCAGCCATCCTCTGTCAGTGATGAACACGTTTGTAGCTTTGGCTTGTTGTGACTTGTTACCACTCCATCTACAGAATAACAGCTACTTCTATGTTCTTTCATAACATAAGGAAAAGAAGATACCTGCATGTAAATTTCCACTTAGAGAGATGTTTGCAACACTTCTCCCAGTGGGAAGAAATCATGTTATCTGACACAGTGAGAATGTGTGTGTGCTGGGGAGCAGGGGCAAAACCTGGTGAAAGATTAAGAGGGCTGTGATCTCTCTCACGTCCCTGAGCAATCTGGGAGGATGCTCTCTAAAATGCCTGAAGAGTAGACCTGATATTTATTCCCTGATAATTAAAGACAATCCCAGCATTAGTGGCCCTGTCACCACTTCCTATTAGAGGTCAGTCCTGTATAGTAAATTGTCTGGAGCTATATAGCTCTAGCGTCAAATACTCTGTCAAAAGCCCCACTGTGTATAACCTCACAGTCCCTGCCCACCTCCTCCTAGCAAGGGGCCTCAGCCTTCCAGCAGCCCCACTGGCCTCCCCTGCCTTCTCCAGCCATGTGGAGCAAGGCTGCTTGCTGACAGCCCTGGATTGAAAATAGGTGGTGAAAGTTCATGAAATACCTGTCCCATCCCCTGCACTGCATCTTGGTCAGAAAACATTTGTTGTGAAAACTGACATCCTTCCAAGAGAGCTGAATCATCTTGGAATAAAGTGTTCACCAACAAAATGAAATTGAGCCTTGTCTCCTTCCCTTTACAGCAAGGGGAGAGAGAAAAGAAGGTCAAATACAAAGAAAGCTTGAGCGTTTGGGGGTGAAAATACACAATTCAGGAGTCAAAGCATTCTAAAGTGCTATAAAAATAGCTCATCATTTGGATCCTATGATGATAGTGGATGTGCATCTGCCACTGACTGAAGTCAGAGGGATCTCATTTCTTTACAAGGCTGTTGCTCTCATTCTTGGCTATAAAGCCGTGTAAATAACATATGGTACAAACAGCGTCACTGAAACCTGCCAAAGTTTTGAAATACTTAAAGTTAACTACTGAAACCAAGCCACCTGTCCAGTAAGTTCTCCTTGAGCTGTTCCAGTTCATCATCATTGCAGCATTATGTTGATGGAACGCCATAAATCTATGGAGGCAGATAGTACATTCTTCCTGCCCAATAGAAACTTCCCTCTAAAGATGAGTGAACACAAGGTGAAATTTTCCAAAATGTAGCTTATCTGAGCTTTGGTGGTTACTTGGAGAGGAAAAACTGACAGAAGCATTTCCAAAGTAGTTTTTGCCCTGTGGTTAGCTGTGTGAATGTGGGAGAAGGATGGTGACGCATATTTTATTGTGGTCAGAGAAACAGCTTGGGCCTGTCCTATGTCTATGTAAGAGGATTTCTGCGCATTCTCCACATAGTCCTGATGCTCATCAACCTGATGACAAGACCAATAGTTGCTTAATTGAAAATACATTAACTTTTTTTCCTGTAGGTTAGTTGTCTGACTACTAATTTCCCATTGCAGTGGAACCCTTCTGACTGCAGGGCCCAAGGATCCTTCCAGGCTCTGATTCTCTAACTTTGTTTTTCTGAAGTTGAGACAGCCTGACCAATACCTCTCCTACACGCCTGGGAACTTGGCCCACTTTGTACAAAGCTCTGACAGAAGCCAGCTTTTCCTGAGTTCTTCATAGCAGTCAACATCAGAACTGGCAAGCTTTTTTTTGGGTGTTCCCTGGCATTCAGTAAGCAGTGAGCTGCTAGCTGGTGAGCAAACAGACTTCCCTCCGAAAACAGCAGGCAAGAGGAGAAAAGCAACCTCACCCAAGGCCTGACAGTGAGCTTGCTGCAAGTCAAATTTAAAGAGTCCTAGATTCTCTCTTCCCCATGTTGCTCTTGCTGATTTTACTGAAACCTGCAACAGAGCTGTTTATCCACCTCATGAAATTACATAATTAAGCCCTTATGAAACTGTCAACAAGCAATACAAGGTAAAGATATGATGGCAATGCTAAAGCATCTGCACAAATCCATAACTTCTAGCTGCTACATCAAGCATTCTCTAGAGGTGCTCACATTTCTGGATAAGGCAGCAAATACACTGAAGGTTGACTGAATGTAACAGTACTGAATAAGATGTGAGAAGCAAATGAAAGCCATAGTACCAAAGATAGACTGTGGTTGAGTTCTTATTGCATCTTCTTATAGCCAGACAGTAGACTCCTAAAACTTCCAGAACTTGATTTTTCACAGAACTACTCGGGCTTGCTCTGTACATTCAGATCTGGGTTGCACAGATCTGCAAAAGGATACAAGAATCTAACACAGAAATTACACAGGATTTAGACACTGAAGTACAAACTCACGTAACAGCCTCATTCTTCTTCACATCATACTGGAGGCACTGAGGCATCAATGGATGCCACAGTTTTTAACATAAAACATACAATCAGAAGAGGTGGCCCAGACTGACCTCTACTGAATTCAAATTCACATGTCCTGCCTCTGAAAACAGTTTGCACTAGGGAAGACAGTACATTTGTCTGGGATTTAGAAAGGATGGATGAGTACTCTGTTCTCATTGCTGAGCTTTTCCTTCAGGTACAGCACAACAAGTAGTAATAATAATATTTGTAAGGCTAGAGGGCAGAAGGCAAGAACATGCATAACAACTAGAGTCTCAATGTGAGGGTGGAATGCTTGAAGTTTTCACAAGCAAAGAAGAAAGCTGAATTTGGATCTTTTAAAGCCCATGGGGGTTGTTAACCACTTGGCTATTAAATAAATCACTGATATTTGACTCCTTGGTTTATTTCTGAAGTAGTTTGCCTCTCCTTTCTCCAGAATTCAGAACTATAATTTAATTATTGGTAGCACTAAATATTGATTGTATTTCATCTTTTGCCGTTACTCTTCAGAGTGCATGGCGACCTTGCAGGATTTATGCCATGGCACAATTCTCCCATGCACTACATACAACATTTGCCTTTATATTTAGGAATGTGAACACTGTTAGTCAACCAAATGCCACAAGTTAGCCTCTGGATTACAGACTTTGAATCCTGGGTGTCCTGTTCCTATTCCCCCTGCAGAACTAAATGGTAACAACAACAAAAAAGTATGAAGTATCAACTTCTGCCAGCTTCGATCCAGTTTTTTAATCCCAACTCCTTCCATTCCAACTTCCATGGAGAACAGACCCTTCTCACTTCTTCAGCCTAAGTATAGAAGAAGCCTGCCTTGCATTCAAATACAAGGGGTCTTTTAAGGATGCAGAAGGCCTGGCAGTAGAAGGTGTGATGCAAATTAAATAGCAGCTGCAAGAATGGTTTACCACATGGGAATGAAGTGAACCAGCCAGGCCTGTCTTGGAAAGATGGGGAGAGCTTGATCCTTTGCTTGTTCTGCCTACATCTCAAACTATGACAGCGTGTTCATGCAGAAACCCATGGAATTCTCTGTGCTCAGCACAGTGAGTAACGTATATTTCACAATTAATGCTGAGCTGACGCAAATTAAGTGGTGTTACACAGAAACTTAGAGCTGGCATCCAAATTCAGTACAGTTGTAGATGAAAGAGCATACTTTAAAGAAAGATATCTCAAATATATCTATTTCCAGATGATGGTAAAGATTACCTTTCTTTTAGAGAAAAAAAAACAACAGTTAATTCATATGTATTTCTGGAGATGTCAGCACTGACTGTGTTTTGAGACAAAATTCTCAAGGCCAGTATCTTATTAAAGCCACATTTTTGCATCACGTAGCATGTCTCATCTCCATCCAGTTCTCAGACATGAAAGCATTGTATTTGGCCTTTGCATTTCAGACGTATCATGTCTGTGCGAGGCCTGGGTGTATTGCAGTGAAGCCAATAATGCACCTCAACCTTTTAAGTTCAAATTTAGCCTTTTTAGCACTGACCTTCCAATCTGGATAGCAGCTGGCTGATAAGTCTTACTAAACGTACCTTTTCTGTAGCTGCCAGTTCTGGACAGGGAGCTTCTCACGGCTCAGGGCTTGGGAAGGATGCTATTCTTTTTTTATCTAAAACAAAACACATGAAGGAGTGTATGTAAGGTTGAAGCAACATTTTATGTGTTTATGAATACTGGCCAAATCAGCAGCAGTAAGTAAGGGCTACGGCTGCCCCCTTATAGTGCAGGGAGGTCTGGAACCAGCGGATGGACCACCGGCCAGCCGTGGGACTGAGCCCTGGACACAACTGGCTATGAAATGTCCTTCAGTGCGCATTTTGGGCTGCTGGTTAGCTTGCAGCCTGGGCCAAAACAAGCAATTAACACGGCTGAAATTAAAGCTCAGGGCTGTTTGTTGGTCACTCCTGTAAACTACGCTACGACTGGAGGACACCTACGAATCCTGTTTTCTTAAACAGGACAATGTAAGCCCCATACCTTGTGCAAATACACCGTTGCGGTACCGCAGCCTTGCAGCACACGCGCCGCCGGGTTAC
Source organism: Phasianus colchicus (assembly GCF_987193195.1). Lineage (NCBI taxonomy): Eukaryota > Metazoa > Chordata > Aves > Galliformes > Phasianidae > Phasianus > Phasianus colchicus. Next base: position 12,321,928 of record NC_143437.1, on the reverse strand, counting down.
GGGTCGGGCAGGAAGGCTGCTGACTGCCATCACCACCTCAGCGGCTCGGGCCGGCCCCGGACAGCGCGGGAAAGCGGCCCAGGGGAGCAGCGCCGTCAGCCAGCGCGCGCCCCCACGCAGACGCCTCTTCGGCACGGACCCCGCCGAGCGGCGCTGCCTGCCGCCCTCCCGGCACGGCCCTGACGGGAAACCGCCATCCCCGCTGCCATCCCCGCTGCATTCACTCCCGCAGCCAGGCCCATCCCAGGCGGCCCGACCCCGCCCCGCCGCGCCGTGCCGTGCCACACGCGCCTCGCGCCCGGCGCTCGCCACCGCCGCACGGACCTCACGGGCCTCACGTCCCCCTGCAGCCGCCGCGCGCCCCGCCCTCCCCCGCCTGCCATTGGTGGGGGCGCGCCGCGCACGGGCTCAGCACGCTCCTCGCGGCCCCTTCCGCCAGGGGCGGGGCGAGCGGCGCGGAGGAGCCAATGAGAGCGCGGAGGGGGCGGGGCCCGAGGTCGGACGGAGGCCGGGGTCGGACGCGACGGTAAACAGTCGCGCGGGTCGGACGCGACGGTAAACAGTCGCGCGGGGCACGCGGCGCGGGGCGCGTGGAGGTGGCCGTGTTGGCCGGCGGCAGGTGAGCGCGGGGCGAGCGGACGGCTTCGCGGAGGCGGCACCCGGCGCTCCGTGCGGTGGGACGGCGGGCTGCCGGTGCTGCAGGAACGGGCCTCCGCGGCGGCCTTTCCGGCCGGAATTCGCTTCGACGCTTTGCGGGGCGCCCGGCCTTCCCTGCCGGCCGTCCCAGCGTGTGCAGAAATGCCCGCCGTGTGGGAGGGCTGCGGCTGCGGCGGCTGCTGCTGAGAGCCCGCCGCGTTTCTGCTGCGTCCAGCGGGGATGGAGGTGGGAGCGGCGCCGTGCCTCGGGGGGATGGAGGCTGAACTCTGCGCTGCGCTTGGAGGGAAAGTAAACGGGTCAGCAGGGCTTCGTAAGAATGAGCGTGCTCTTAGAGCCGGCGCTTCAGCATAGACGAAAGGAAAAGGTGTGATTCTTCTTTTAGTAACCCGACTTTTCATTTTCTGTAAAGATCTGTATTGAGCTTTATCTCTTGAGCCGCTTGTCTTTGGATTGCTCCGCTGAGCTGGGCTGCATGCTCTGAGAGTATGGAAAGTGATTCTCAGCACCGGGTGCAGAAAGACTGTGGTCAAAGTCAGCGGCAGGTCGGTGAGAGGCTTCAGAAGGGACTCGGGGATTGCTTGGAGCTGAAGGCTGTAAGCAGATCCATCACCTCAGCAGAGCATTGGGGCTCTTGCGTTTTTCCTCCGTGTCATAAGTACTTTGTCTCTCACTTTTGCATAGGTAGAAGGGAAAGTTCAGCGGTGGCTCGTGTGCTTGTGGATCTGCTCGCTCTTACACCCCAGGTCTTATTTCTTCCTTTTGTAAACGCTTCTGTTGGCAATGACCTTAGTAACCTTGAGCAAGATATGGTTAAAATAAACAGTAGCATGTTGGCCAGTCTTAATCAAGAGGAGAAAAAAAAAAAAAAATAGGCTGCCGGCTGTGCTTTGAAGGCATCTCCCTGTCCAAAATAAAGTGGTGTGATAAGTAGAAGAAAAGGTCAGATGTGGAGAATTCCCTGACGTGTTTACTGTCTGAGTGCTCATCACCTTGTTTTGTTGCGGTCAAGGAGAATTCTGTGCTGTGTAATGCAACTCTGCCTGTTTCATTTGTGATATTTAGAGCAGGTTAATAATAGCTCGTATTGAATCTGTGCAGCAAAAACAGGACTTGTTTTGGCATCCAGTCTTCCAACAGTCCTTTTACAGGCAAGTGGGGGACTGTTTTTTCGCGCCTTGTTTGTCAGGCATTTGTGTTTTGTCAGTCAGTGGAGATGTGTGGAACTAAAGCAAAGATCTAAAATTCCCACTTCTTGTGTACCTGAAGTGTTTGATGCGCTTCTCAGCATAAGAGATAGAAGTAGATGTGGTCTCAGGGCTGTTCTATGTTGTGCAGGTAGTATCTTTTGCTCATGAAGTTCTCTTACTGTGTTTGTTCTGCCTCTACAGTTTCTCCTCTGTTTTTCTTCTTTTCTTTCTGTGTGTGTGGATTAGATCTTCGTGTAGCTTCTTTGTTGTCATTCAGGTCTGCTTTTTAACCAGCCATATACCATGCTTTTTTGATGTGCTGAGCAAATGTACTGTAAAAGGGCTTAATGTAGTATTTGGAAATGTCATAGCTCTTCTGCTATCTAAATTATGCCATTTGGGAGTATTAATTCCTCATTTCAGTCTGATACAATCCAAGTGCTTAGTGATCGGGACTAGGAAAGATTGGATAGTAGGCTGCAAGTAAAATGATTCTTTCTTTCTGTGAGCTCCTGAAGTGCTTTGTGATGGAACCCTTTGTTTTTCAGTTTGTACCCATTGCCTCCTGTCCTGGCTCTGAGCACTGCTGAAAAGAGCCTGGCTCCATCCTCTTTGCACACACATATCAGGTGTTTGTACACACTGATAAGATCCCTGTTCAGCCTCCTCTAGGATGAACAGTTCCTACTGTGTCTCCTCTTAGGAGAGGTGCTCCAGTCCTTTAATCTAGCTTAGAAGCCCTCTGTTGGCCTCTTCCTGTGCGGTACGTCCATGCTTCTTTTGTACTGCAGTGCCCAGAACTGGACCCAGCACTCCATGTGCAGCTTCACAAATGCTGAATAAAAGGGATGGATTGCCTCTTCTACCCTCCTGGCAAGACTTTGCCTAATACAGCCAATGATAGGATCAGCCTTCTTAGCAGCAAGTGCATGTTGCTGACTCATATTCAACTTGGTGTCCGCTAGGACCCCCAGGCTCTTTAATGCAGAGATGCTTTCCAGCTGGATGGCCCCAGGCGTTGTTCTTCCCCAGGTGCAGTACTTCACACTTCTCTTTGTTGAACACCGTGAGGTTCCTGAGGATCAGGAAGACTATATCCACTGCTCTCCCCTCATCCATCAGTTGGGCATTTTGTTGTAGAAGCTTACCGGGTTTGTAAAGCATGACTTCCCCTTGGTGAAGTCCTGCTGACTATGTCTGATGATTTCCCTTCATGCACTTGGGAATGGTTTCATCACCTTTGGGATCAAGGTGAGGCTGACCAGCCTGTCATTACCTGGGTCATCCTTGAAGACAGGACTAACATTTGCTTTCCTCCAGTCTTTAGGCACTTCTCCCTGTTGACATAATTGACCATAGATTCGTGAGTGGATCCCATCAGGGCCCAAGGGCTTCTGAATGTCCAGTTTGCTCAAATATTCCCTCACATGATCATCTTCCACCAAGGATCCATCTTCCTTGCTCCAGTTTTTCAGTCTGGTCTCTGGGATCTGGGATTTCTGAAGGCTGGTCTTGCTGAGGCATAGAAGGCATTCAGTACCTCAGCTTTTCCACTGTCATGTGTAACCAGGTCTCCTGTTTCCCTCAGGAGAGGACCCACATTTGCCCTAGTCTTACTCTTGTAATTGGTGTACTTGTAGAAGCCCTTCTTGTTGCCCTTGGCATCCCTGCCCAGTTTCAATGCCATTTGGGCTGTAACTTTCCTGACTCCATCCCTGAGTTCTCTGACCATCTCTGTATTTCTCCCAGATTACTGTCCTTGCTTCCATTGTAGGCTTCCTTTTTGTTGCCAGGTCTCCTGGCAATTTTACCTGTTGTCCTTTTTGTTGAGATGAATTGCTCTTGAGCTGGAAAGTGGTGATCCTTGAATGTCAACCAGCTGTCTTTGGTGCCTCTTCCTTCCAGGACTCTATCCTATGAAACTCTACCAAGCAGATCTGTGGAAGAGGCCAAAGTCTGTTCTGAAGTGTAGGATAGTGAGCATGCTATGCATCCTCCTCACTGCTCTAATTATATTGAATTCCATCATTCCATAGTCACTGCAGCCATAACTGCCTTTGATCTTCACTTTCCCAATAAGCTCCTCCTTTTTGGTGAAAATGAGATAAATTTGCGTTTTCTTGAAGCATTCTCTTTTGCCTACAGACCTCTTGTTGCATCCTATATTCTTCTTACGGAGAGGTTCTGACACAGCCAGTAGGAGAATCATTACCGGTGCCCAAACTATGTGAGCTAAGGGGTCTATGAATAGCCTGTTGTGTAAGTTTCTAAATTTGATCATAACCCTAGTTTCCAGGGCAAGGTTGAAAGGCACGGGATCTGTATAGATAAGTACACCTCCAGAATCAATAGTGGGAGGCTGTGGTGTTTGACCTGCTGTTCACAATGATAACGGAGGGGTTATGATCACTGTGCAAGCAGAGAATGCATCTGTGCCACCTGAAGGTGCGTGTACGGAGTGCTCTTCCTGGCTCCTTAAAGTAATGACTTGAGACATAATATGCACGGTTCTGTCTCTATCTACAAAAAAGCTTATAAGAAAAAGGTCATCTTGCACACAAGAAGATAGATTTACAGTAAAGTTACAGGATGTATATAGTTTTCCAGTAAGCTATAATTAAAAAGTTTTGGACTGAAAACCTTTGCTGGTGCATCATTTAATCCCTTAAATATGTCTGTTAACAATATACCAGTAAGATACTTGGCAAACTGGTCATGAATCTGAGTTTTTTTCTGCATTACTGGGGAGTTATACAGTAAGGATTGTTGTGCTCAGAACAGGGATTCTCTTCCCAACTCCAGCACTGAGGTGCTGTGTGACTTTGGGTAAATTATTTGCTATCTTCTAAAATAGAGAACTTTCAAATTAATCTCCTTTGTGTAGCTCTTGGAGACCTACTAGTGAAAGTCTAGATGTGCCTTTCAGTGAGAAGGGAAGAACTATTTTCTCAAGAATATCATCTTAAGTAATGATGTATTCGAGTCTAAAAGAATCTCACTTGTTTATGAAACATAGCTTTGTATTGGTTTCCAGTTCCCATATTGGATTCTGGGTGCTTTAAGACAGTTAAAACTTGAAATAAAGACAATTACAATATGAGAGCATATGGAGGGAGAGGGGGAGAACCCAAACAACCCGAATCAGTGGGCAACCTTGTTGATTACTTGTGCAGAGCTTCATGCTAGGGGGCTGTGCAGTATCCTCATGGCATCCAGCAGGGAGCTGAGCTTTGGTGATAACTTCTGTCTGGCTCTGAGAGAGCGCAAACATCTGGATTTGGTCAGCAGAGCTTTTGCGTAACATTTTTATAAATACTACAAGTTAGAAATCTTACAAATCGTGGCTGTTGTGTGTTGTGGGAAAACATTGTTTTTGAAGGGATACTTCATGGTGGCACTGATACGAGGGATGCCTCAGAACTTGTCAACTCTGCAAACTGGCAGATGGGCCACAGTGGTGCCTCACAGGATCAATGAGGATTAATGTAATTATTTGTGAAACTAAATTAGGTGGTAGCGCAACAGAGCTTTTGATCCATTTTTCGTAAGAACAGCTAGTGAACAGTCTGCTGCTTTTGTTTGTACCACTTCAGTTCCCAGAGGAAGATGGACTGCAAGGGCTTCTTTGCCCTCAGTGTTGGGTGAAACGGGGCTTGGAAAAAAGTCAGCCTCATAATTCCAGTGTCAAAGGCCAGTGGAGTAAAACAGCTTTGATTTGTCCCTTCCTTGCATGTACTTATCACCTAGGAACATGGCAGAGCTCAGTCTTGGGGAAAAGCAAGCGAGCATGGCCTTAAAATCAAAGACAAAACTGCTTCAGTGCAGTGGGGAACAGTTTGTGCCTGGGACAGAATTTATTAGTGTGTTAAGATGTATGGAGGGAAGTAGAACAAAGTGGCCAGTAATGAGGGAGTGCACTCCCTTCCTAGGATCTTAATTGTGAGTGAATTATTTCTAGATCATGATTGTGGTAGAAAGAGCTGCTGCACACTCCAGGCATGTGGCTGCGACTGTGCCTTTGCATGACCCCAGACAGCGTCCAGAAAGAAGTAAATAGAGCAGTCGGTCCGGAGCATTCACTTTGCATTGATGTCTGTGCCTAAAATAAGGCAGGTTGTGCTTGCTTCTAAAGTATCCAAGTATTTTATTATTATTATTTTTTCACTCTTGCATTGTGTATCAAGCCATTTATGGGGAGAATTGTTCATGCTGGATTTTGAACTGGCTGTCTTTTGCCATAAATGACTGTGAAGCTTTCTGAATTTTGGTGGAAAGATATGTTTGTCTGCCAAGCAGCCAATTCTGTCAGCGTACGTATCGCTGTTACAGTGATTAGAGAGTAAGCAAGTTCTGCTTTTTGTAGGCGTTTGTCTGAATTGCATTGGCAAATTCTTTTGTACAACAGTAGTTTTAAAAGCTCTTTCAGAGACTTGGCTTTGACTCAGGCCTCCTTAAGCTGAGTTCTTCCATGTGGCAGGAGCAAATATAGGAGCTCCTGGTCCTGTTATAGGTTGGATCTTGGAACAGATTTCTCTTGGAGCTGAAGTGCATATGAGATATAGAGAGCAGGAAGAATGAAAGAGAAGCAGGTTAGGTCTTCAGCTCAGTTTAAAGGATGACGAGGATGAAGGCAACCTCCTCTTAAAATGCTGTTTTCTCTGTGCCCAGTGTGGTTGAAAACTGGGTCAGCTGCGACCCAAGGAATCTAGCTACTGAAAATCTGTCCAAGCAGAGACCTGGAAATCTGGTATAAAAGGGGTTGGTAGGCACGTATGTGATGGAACGGAAAAAAGCTGTGAATGAAGGGATCACATGAAAGGGCTGTTATGGCAAAACGTGAAAAGAAATGGAAGAATCTGAAAATAGGATAGATTACAGAAAAGCTTAATGAATACTTATTTTGCAGTTTCAGTCTACTGGTAGATCTGTGGCCACATAACAAGTGTACTGATTAGCTGGTGATCTATATCTTGTTTTGTGGGATCTGTACCTTGTGGTTGTGGGAATTTAGTTGTGTTTTTTGGTTATTTGTTTCATACTGGTACCACAATCATACCTCTGTGTGGTTTTATCACTGATGCCAGGATTATAGCCCTTGTGTAGATACAACCAAGATAGCAGCGATTGCAGTAATGGAAATAATGAAGTGGCGGACCACACGGAGACTGTTTAAATCATTTTCTTCATGAGCATGTAATTGTTGTCTGCCTTACTGTAATTTGTTTAAAAGAGAAATTGGAGAGAAAGAAGGCGGTTAAAATTTTGTGGAGACCTGGGGGAAATATGGGCAACTGCAAAGCTACTGCATAGCAGTGTGTATATGTGGAGTCAATTCAAACAAACAGTAGATGAGTTTCCTTCTTGTGTGGATAACATACTGTTGATGGCAGAGAAGTAATTCCCTTAGCAGACTTTCAAAAAAAAATAGTTTCGGTGTTTTTTTGTACAACTAGAAATCTTGGATTAATTTTTGTCTTATGCATTTGTATGTATAGATATGAATAAGATTTTTGGCTGTTCAGGATTACGGGGGGGAAAAAGTCTAGAAGTTGTACTAGCCTGTATGTTTGTAGAGCACCTGCTAGCATGGGGAAGAGAAGGGAGACAGATGGAGAAATGTTTTGAAACCAGCATTTGTTAGTTAGCTCTCTGTTGTGAGGCTGTTTGTTACTGTGCTTAGTGTCATGTTATACTTGCTAGTCTTGCAGTCCAGTAGTTGGCATGCTGATAAAGGAAGGAAATGGTGCTTTTCATTGAAGGAAAGTGGTTTGCTAGGTGGGTGGGTGTTGCACACAGGAGCATCCCAGGCAATTTGCTTTATTACATGGTTTAGTTGTGTGGCATTACAGTAGGGTTCAAAGTCTCACGTGATGTCAGCAAGCTGTTTACCTACCAGTGTGGTATCTAACCCGTATCAGCCCCTCTGCCTTCTCTCTGGCCCTCTGTGGGTCTTGTCTGATGTCTGTGGATGACTTTGTTCTAGTCTCCTCAGTCACATGCTGCTTGTAGGTGTGAGTGCTTTCCCTAGAAACTGGAGAACTGTGACACAGCCTATGCTGGGAGAGTAGCTCTTGATGGGCATTTGTCAGCTCCCTTTGATACAGCTTTGCAGGCGCTCTGACAACTTGTGCAGATGTGATGACTTGTGTGTATGCATACAGAAAGTGCCTCCTCTGCCAGTTCCAGATAATGAATCTTCAGGGGACAAGTCAAGTGTAATACAGACATCTATGCTGGAACCAATTCAGTTTGAAATGACTCCTTTAAATAACTTTGATAAAGCTTGCTTGTGCTGTTTTTTCTTGATTTAGAAATAGCATGAATAGAGCTTAGTGTAAGGAAAAAAATCCCTTCAGCCTACATGAGGTATCAATCTGTGTTATACTGTTGGGGTTACATATTAGTCTTCTGCCTTGTAAGTGCATGCTTCCAGTTTTGATATTTCCTGTTTTTACTTGTGCTTATTGCTTTTCTATGGGAGAAAAAAAGAATTCTAATAATTCCTGGCTATTTTTTGTGTGAAGTCTTTTTTTCCCCTCAATTATCTAACACGTGTTTTTTCTCATCTTTCTCATTCTGGCTGCAATAACTTCATTAGTGTCTACTTTGTGTCATTTTCAGGATAATTAACCAATGTGCCCTGCTAAATGAGGGATCTACAAAACTAGGTATGCTGGGACTTCTTCCAATTGTGAAAAATGCCTCCAGTATCAGTTCAGTTTTAGTTGTACTTCTTAGCTGCATAGCTCTTGACAAGAGGTGAATGTTCCTTCTCCTGATGCCTAGTGCTGAAGGAGCAATCATTGCATTTTTTTCCTCCTCTGCCTTTTCCTGACTTTGCTTTGTGGAAGGCTACTGCTTGGTGCTCAAAAGATGAGGAACTGGAAGAAGATGGCTTAGAGGTGCAAACTTGTTTAAGAAAAGAGAGTATGGGCTCATCTTTGGAAACGTGCTCCTCCTCCTTAGCCTCTGTGTCAGTGAATGTCCTTGGAGGGTGCTGGATTCTGCAGCTGGGATGGGGCAATCCTGGATGTGTGAGGGTTCCTTTGAAAGTTATGCCTCCTGTTTTATTATGTTGGCCCCTGTCAGAGGCCATGCGGATTTTCACAGGTGAGGCACGCAGCTCTTGTTCACTGCTGGTGAAAATGCAGAGCTCGTGGTGGTGATTATGTTGAAAAGCGGAGTTCTGTAGTTGAGAATTTGCTCTATCAAGAAGGGTCATTGTGCTCTTCGTATCTGTTGCTGTTTCCATGGAAATAGGTTGGAGGCATTACTTTGGGAGTTGACCTGTATATGTACGGTCTAGGAAACTGGAGGCTGGAGAGCAGCCCTGTGTGAAGGGACCTGGGGCTCCGTTTGATGGCAGGTTGCAGGTGAGCTGGCAGTGTGCCCTGGGGGCACCGGGCCCAGCGCTGCCATGGCGTGCAGGGAGGGGCTGTGCCCGCTGTGCTGGGCCTCAGCTCCTGCAGTAGTGCAGTCTGGGCGCTGCGGTGTAAGAAGGACATAAAACTGTCAGAGAGTGTCCAAAGGAGGGCTGGGTTGTTGGGTAAGGATCTGGAGGACAGAGTGTGTGAGGAATGCTGTAGATGTGAGGAAACAGACCATCCTGTCCACAGGATACGTTTCCTTAACTGACAGGCAGCTTTCAAGTTTAGAAAGTGCATTATGCAGCATTGAACCATTGTTTAAATGCTGTGGACGTTGAGAAATAACACTTGTTAGAGGTCTGTAGCTTACGGACAGGCTTTGTAAGGTTGACCACAGAATAATGACCTGGGTTGACTTCATTTTTATTTTTAGAGCTAACTGTAGCCTAGATATGCTGCTAACACTTGAGTGTCCTTCTAACAGCCATACTTTAAAGCCTGGAGTGTGCAGTACTTCTGGCTACAGCAGTTGTTGCGGACTTTGATCACTGATTAACCATTGCTGGTGAAGTACTCCAGTTACCACAGCTTACTCTACACTTGCCTAACGTGCTTACAAAATTCAGCTATAGGACATGTTTCTGAAACAGGCCCTGCTTTTTCTGGAAAGGCTGCCTGTGGTTTGCATGTAAAACCATGTGGACTGTTGACTTAGTGTCACTCATACCACTTCAGTGTGTTCACCTTTGTTTGTTGTGTGTATGTAGATGTTGGAAGGTTATCTTCTGAAAATGAATTGGTGTCTGTGTACCTGCCTACAAAATAACGTAGATCTGTGGCCTGTAAGTGCTCAAAGGTGAATGAAATAAGAAGGTGAAAGTCTCTCTTCTGTATAGTTAAGGCATATCCTGGCTACTCCTGATTTTCTTTTACGTGAACCACAGACATGAAGGAAAGGCAGTGTGCTGAGCCTGAGCTTAGTTCCCATGCACATAAAGGAGTCAGTGTAACTTGTTCTTCACAGACACACCATCCTGCACCCTACAGTGCTTGCTTTGTATCTGAAGATACTGAAACTGATTAACTGTAAGGAATCTGAGTCAGTGCCTCTCCGACAGGAAGGGATATGGATAAAAAGATAGATAACTGCAGTCTGATACCTTCAAATTGAGTGCTAGGTTGTAGTAGGTGAGTGTTCTGAGCCTGCTTAAGTTTCCAACTTAAAATAGTAGAGTGAGTTGAGGACTGAGCGGACAACCTTTGGAGGGCAGACAAAGCTTACTCATTGATGTGAGGGTGAAGAAATTTGGCTATGTAAAATGAGCAGGCATGACTCCGGGGCAGGAATGGGATGTGACAGTTGTCAGTACACTTCATCCATGCTATCAGTCGCTGAGAACATGTTCCATGTCCTGATAATCAAAGGTCAAACACTAATGCTTTTAACACTTTTTAAATATTTGAGAAGAATTAAGACTATCTTAGCTGTGTGGCTGAAATGTATCTGTCTTTGCTTCCTCTGGTCAACTGGTAACTTAAATATTTGTGTGAAATCCTGGAATGCTGTCCTAATTCATGGATAGTCCTAAGAAGAGGTCTCGCTTTGCCTGGTAAGGTAACTAGCTGTCATTCAGGCTAGCTAAAGTGCTCATGGTGCAAACAAGTTCTCATGGTGCCTGATAGTCAAACTGAAACAAGATTGTCTGCTATATGCCACAAGCTCTTAGGTGATGTGAACAAGGTTGCAAACGTATTCCCTGACCTCTTCTCCTGTTGTTTTTTTTGTACTTTTTTTTTCAACAGAGAAGTTCAGTCATGGCGGCAGATGCCCTCATGGTCATGAGAGGTTTGACAAAGCTCAGTAAAGCAGTCCTGGAAACCCAAGCAGGACAGCTGCGGCAGGTGATCCTCGGGGGCGATGCAGTTACCATTGCAAGGAGTCTCCAGGCAACTGCTGAAGAGCAGTTTAGTTCTGCCTGGGGAAAAATGCAGGTAAGAGAAGTTCTTACGTGCACAGTCTAGTATGATGTTTGGCATTTCATCCAGGTACTCTCTGTGTTGTTTAGAGCTGAGGAAATCCTATCATAAGCCTAACTCTCTTGAGTTACTAAAATAACTATTACAGATGTTTTGGACAATTCCTGGCATATTCCAACATCAGCAGTATGCCATAGGTGCTTGGACAGGAGAGTAAGAGAATGGTTACTAGTGTTCTGGTTTCCATTACTCAGTGTTTAAGGCCTGCTGAGGATGAAATGTGGTTTGCTTACCTAATGTTGTCAAAGATCAAGTAAAACTGGTTGGTAGTTTTGTTATTTAAAGTCTTCTTCAGACTTCAGTAATTGATCGCCTCTTCTTTGACTAAGAGAATGAGCTCTCAGAACTTGTTAGAATTTATTGGCACTGTTGCTTCCTTTCTTTACAGAATTGGTACAGGTAATGTGTTTCAGAGTAGGTCAGGTATTCAGGTGTTCCTCACTCACAGCTGAGGTTGGATTTTCAGAAGTGAGGATCATAAGGGAAGCCAGACTTTTTTTTTAAGCAGTAGCTTCTCTTACCAGGGGCAAGGATGATGGATTTATAAGAACTTCACACTTGTGTTGCCATCTCTTGAAAAAGTGGGGCTTATCTGCATCAAGAGAATCATCCTTTAGAGCAATGATGTGGCTCAGATAATGATTTTAAAGCAAAAGCTAATGGGTGAGGTTTTAATGATATTTTGTCTGTTACCTTATTTCTACCTAAGTTTGCAATAGCTTTGTCCTGAGAAATACCCTAAGTTTATTTGTTTATGGGGACAATATTTTGTTTTGCCTTTGTCTTCCTATTGCATTCAAGGAAGGAGAGAATCTTCTCCTGTTTCTGTGCATGTTTCTCTACACAAGAGGTCATGTCAGAACACCTGTAAGACTGCATTCTGAGTAGAAGTTGCTTGAGAAGCTGCTGCCAAAAGAACTTTGTAGGAAATCTGCAGTCTGGAGCTTGAAATTGCCAGTCAGTGCTTTGCCACAGTCCCTGCAAATACATTTCTCCTCTGCCCTTGCTTGTTGAAGTTCAGAATATAGCATGAGACCTACTGAATAATCACAAAGATGTTCTGAAATGTATTCAGTGTTTAGGCAAGAGTCTCAAATACGCTGACTGCTTAATTGACCACAGCAGGATTACAGTCCTGTTGACTTGCATCTCCAGGTACTGGTGCTTGAGAATCTATCTATGAATTTGCCTGATCAGCAGTGCTGAAAGACTGCCAGTAGTTCTTAATGTCCTTAGCATCTCTTCCTGTTTATTTTTTTCCATATTTTGCTGTGAATGTGTCAGAGTCTCAACAAGTTACTGCTTTGACTTTGAGCCAAACTGCACGCCCTTTTCTGAGGACTGTAGTTAAGTAGGGAGCAGGTTTTAAGTTCTTTACTTGAAATGTTTCTATTACTGTTTATAGGAACTGGGCAAACAACAGGAGAACTTAAGTGATTTTGGTGAGGATTTTGGGAAAGACTATGACTTCTTGTCACAAGAGCCATCAGATGCTTCGAGGGACTTCTCTACTGCCCCCAGCAAGCCTCATGAACACAGCAGTGAAGGCCCTGCTTACTCTTACACTACAAATGGACCTCTTAAAAGTGTTGGTGAGACTGGAGATTCTGGCCTGGGTCAGAAGCCTTTCCCTCCCAAAATGGATGCAAGGTTATTTGGAGGCTTTAGGGACCCTGGAAATCCTTTTGCTGCTGCCTTTGGACAAAATAGGGCTTTTCACCAAGATCATTCCTCTGTTGGTGGATTAACAGCTGAAGATATCGATAAAGCCAGACAGGCCAAGACTGAGCAGAAACCCTACAAACAGATGGTATGTGTATGTTTGTGTGTATTGTTTACGATTACAGGTTCTCATTACTATTCTGGATTATCCATAAGTCACCTTCTCCTGTGTTTCTATATTTTCTCTTTCTGAAATTCCCTTTTGGAGAGGAAAAGATAGAAGTGTCAATGCTTTTTAACCCAGGTTTCTGTGACAGGATCTCTTTTCACATCTACCCCCTATATATCCAATATTCTGATGTGGGAGGATGTTTAAAATGCCTATATAGGATTAGACTTCAACTTTGTGTTGACAGTTTTCCTTTCATTCACTGGACTGTGTGGACTCAATGTGTTGATGCAGGTTACAATAATGAAGGGCCTGTATTTCATCACAGTTCTTGAAGTGAAATGTTGAGAAGGTGTGGACTGTTTGTAGGCTACAATGGTTTGAAAGCTGCCCTGAAGGGTCTGTCTTCTTGAAGGGCTAATGGTCTTGCTATGGCCATGAAGAATGGATTGGATCTATACTTCATTCAGTGAAGGCAGTGGCTTCCTGCACTGTGTCTTGTTGTCCTCCTAGAAGTGGATGGAATGTTGTCTTCAATTAGTAGATTGGAGAGTAGCATAGAGCTCTGAAGCAACAGTTGTGATTTATGTCCTTGTGCAAGCCAGCACTGAAACCCACAGCAGAATTCACAGTGGAGATACTTGCCTTCTGCTCTAACCTGCCTCCTTCAAACCCAGTATCAGATGCTGCTGTGGGTTCACTTATTCAGGGTTTTGCTTCAGTGAAACTGTATGCTTCTGCTTTGGCTGTTTTGTGGGGAAATCATCTACAATCCTGTTGATCTGATGACTTGCCGACGGTTTCAACTGCATGTGTAGAAGAGAGTTTAGCATTGGTTGATATTGCACTGCTTCTCCAAGTTCAGAATTTAGGGCTGTTGAGGTAAAATTGAACATGGGCTTTCTAAATGTGGTTATCAGCTTTTCTGTCTTTCCCACTCTTGTCCATTTCTTGGTTTAATGTATTTTTAAGTTCGGTAGCTATATTTTTGCAGTGTGCTCATTTGAAAATCTCCCACTGTATATTTGCCTTGGCATTCAAGAAGAGCTTTCTGTAGCACAGATATGCTCTTCAAGTGTTTTTTTGAAGTTGCACTCTGTATTAGGTAGCTGACTTGTTTGTTTTCCTTGCCCTGTCTTTCTGTGGCAGCTCAGTGAACGGGCCCGAGAGCGAAAGGTTCCTGTCACGAGGATCGGGAGGCTTGCCAACTTTGGAGGTAAGTTTGCACACCTGCATCTGCAAAGTCACTACGATTGTGCAGACTGATGGCTGGCTGTGACAGTGTTCCTGCTGAAGCAGAAGGTGGTTCCATTTTTGTGTTAAACTTGCTGATAGGAAAGTGCTCTCTCACAAATGGATGGTTTGGCTCCAGAGCTTGATTTGGGCTTTTTCATTACCATTATGTCTAGATCCACTGTGGTTGTAGCTCTTTTAAAGTTCATTACAGTCCAAAACTTTGCTTAGAGTGTGGAGTCAGGGCAATAGGAAAAGTACTGTGTGAGTGAGTTGCCATTTCTTTTCTGTCTGTAATATTTGTTGACAAGATTTCCACCTTCACTGTATTGTTGTCTGACTCCTGATACTTTCTCCTCTAAGTAACTGTTTTGTATGTGGGATCTCATTGAAGATGACTGAATTTCAAGTACAAAAGAGATTGTGCTCAGTGGTCGTGGTATTTTCACTCTGACCTGCCTCTTATTTTAAAGGATTAGCTGTTGGTCTTGGCATTGGGGCATTGGCAGAAGTTGCAAAGAAGAGCCTTAGACCTGAGGAACGTAGTGGTAAGCTTTCTGCATTCTCATCCTTTTTCTTTCTTTTTTTTTTTCTCCTGCAGCCACTAACTGCTTGCATAGCTGTTTGAAAGATTGCGTTCTTTTGAAAGTTGGGAGATTGGTTTGTCCTTTTGTTTTTAACATAATCCTTCTATGCTTTCTCTTTTCCTATTGAAGTAAGCCACAACTTCCTATTGAAGTAAGACAAAGGATGGAGATATATGTGGGAGAATACTTTTGCTAGCATTGTTCACAGAGTTTATTTTCTCGTAATCACACATGAGCATGAATGTCATACTTATGTCCCCTCTTTGATTGTCCTGGTACAACATTTTTTTGAACTGTTCATTGAAACCATGTAGTGTAAAAGAGCCCTTATGTCTGAAAACTTCATGCTGTTATTGGTTGCAAACACTTAAAAATATGAGGAGGTTCTGCATAGTGGGAATTGGGAGGCTGGCTGTTCTGTTCTTAAGAGAGACAAAACACTTCATGTAACTGCTAAATGGTATTTCTCTACTTGTAGTATCTTTTTTTATCTTTCTCTGAACAGTTTTTGTATCCATGCAGCTTATTTGAAGTTGCAGGTAAAAACGTTGTTGAGTTATACTTGGCTGCTTTATGGTGGCTGTTTTGTAAGCTTATGCTTTGGTAGACTGCAGTGGTATAGAATGGTACCATGTGGTTGAATGGTTTACAGCATTCTTTCCTAGAAAATGTAAGATTATTTTAGACTTATAGTTCAAGGCACTTGTTCTTTATCAGTTAAACATTTTGGTGGCATGTTGCAAAGTGTATAGTTGTTAGAATTATTGCAGGCTGCATGGTCTTCAGCTGCTCTGTATGGTTTGGCTTGTATGTTTATGTTTAGATAATTTCCAGTGACAAGAAGGAACTGACAAAAAGGATAACCTTTTTGCAGTTAGAAGTTCAAAGGAAAAAAAGAGTCAAATGTTTTCTTGTTCAGAAGCATTGCTTTGTGATAACTTAGGAGTACCCAGCAGTTTTCATTTACTCTGTGGCTGTTAGTATTGTACTACCAGGCCAGTTTGTGTCTTCCCTGTCCTGTTTTCTGGAAGTTAATTAGAAGTCATTTCTCTCACCACTGCTACACTATATTAACAGTAATTTCTTGGAACACCAAACAAGCAGGACACACATATGATGAAAGGCATGCCTGAGAATTTCACACTTGCAGTGGCATCCAGGAGTGACTGGAAGGAGTCTTCTCTTGGTTTCCTTTCCTCCTGCTCAATCAGTAGAACTGAAAATGTCACTCCTGTGAAACGAGGCTACAAACATCCTACAAATGCAGAATTGCAAACCCCAAGCTCCTGAGCAGCAGGTCCTTCTAGAATGGTGGTACTTCTGTTGTCTTGCCCCTGCTGCTACCAAACAGAGAGACTGTGAATGTCTGCTTACCTGTGCGTTCTCTAGTAACAGTGCTAGCATAAATAATTTCCATCATCAATTTCTGTGTGGAATTGCAGGGGCCTTTCTAAGGGCTTGGAGGCATATTGCTGCCCTCTTTAAGTGCTTTAATAACTGGTTTAGTTCATCTTACTCTAAAAAAAAAAAAATATATATATATATATATATATTTTAAATAGCTATGCTTTATTTCCAGTGAGAATTTTCTTGTTAGGCTGATTTTAAAAGATCCTCTTAAGTCACTGGTGTCAGCAGTGGCAGTCAGTGTATTTAGTGTATAAGTGCATAGTGTTAGAGGGGCTGGGTAGGGGAGAACAGAACAAATTTCCATGAATAAGAATGAAACACTGCCCAGTTAAATATTGCTATTACTAACAGAAAGGCGTTGTGGATTCAAGGTCAAATTAGTAACCTATTAATGGCTTATATACTAGGCTGCTCTGATAGGCAGCGTGCTGGGCCTGCCAAAGCCCCAAAGGGCTGACTATCAGCCCAAGTTTGAACATGTGTGTATTTCCTTAAGGAAAGAAGAAATACAATCTCCTTGAATTGTTAGTCTTAAGTGGGTTATGTTCTGGACTGTTTCCTTGCTCCAAGGTTTGTATGGCAGATGGTTCTAAAAACAAATATGTGCCAAGTCATAGAATTATAGATTGGCTTAGGGTGGAAGGGACCTTAGAGATCATTTGTTTCAATCCCCGTGTCGTGGTTGGCTACTCAGGGCCCCATGCAACCTGGCTTTGAACGCTTCTAGAGATGGGGCATCCAGAGCTTCTCTGGGCAGCCTGTGCCAGTGGAAAAAAGTATTCTGATCTTGAAGTGGAAAGCAAATAGTTTGACACAGAACATATTTTGACGAACTCTGTTGCACTTTATACTTGTGGAACTTGTGTACTTCTACTTGTGGAAGACTGCCTGTTTTCTGTGTTGTTTCTTCACTGAAATTTACATAAAACTGCTTTTGACTCTTACTTTCAGGTTAGCTGCTTGTTCATGCCCACTTTTTGCAATGTATATAAACAAGCAACAGCTAATCGCCTACTTTTGGACAGATTGTTGATTGGGTGGTGCCCCTCTGGTATTGATTTCAATGAAATGCTTGCCAGGAAAAGAGAATGAGTGCCTCTGCGGGCTGCTTCTCTGATTAAAACTCTTTGTTAGGGTTCATTGGTTTCTGGAAGTGACTTTAATCATTAACCAACTCTTTCATCCTGCTGTACTCTCAGAACAGGGTATGTGTGTGTGCAGGCATTATGAAGGAAGGAAGGGTTTTAACTTAGGAGTTGCCTTAGCTCCTATGTATTTGGAGCTTGTGAGAGGGACTGTTTGTCTCATCATTGCTAAGGACCCAGAATTTTTCTCATGGGACAGTTGAGAGCCAGAACTCAGTACATGCCTTCAAGCATTCCAGTACTTTTTTTTCCCTGTCCCCTCGCCAGTCTGAGCTCTCTCTGTATACATTCCTGAGAGCTAGATGGAGATGGAGAGGATCTCTTGTTGCTGTAATCACACCAGTAATTTCCATCTGTCTGAGATCATCAGGCCCATTGCAGCTGCTGTGCCCTTTCAGGCTCTGCTTATTGTACATGTTGGCTTCAGCTGTTTTATCCTTTGTACCCTTTCCTCCGAAGTGTTGAAAACAGAGCAGCTTGAAGATCAACATATCAGCTCCGATCTCTGCAGCCTGGCTGTACGGCCTGACCTCCCTCCTGCTTGGCTCTCTGTCAGCAGGCGCTGAGCAGCAGCTCCAAGAGATGTGGTTGGTGGATGCCTGTCCACCCCTTCTGTCCCTGCTCTGGGAGCTGGAGGAGCTGTCCTACTGGAGAAGGAGTTCTGGATTGCTTCACCCAAAGGGATCAAAAAATCCAGTCACTCTCTTTCCCTTCTCCTTCCTTTCCTCTTTAAAATAAATAAATAAATAAAATTAAGTCAATCTTTACCCTTCTTTGGGGACAGGAATATTTTGGACCATGTTCTGCAAAAGCTGTTGCTTGCATTGAAACAAGTAACCGTATCATTGCTGGGATGTTCTTCTATCTAAACTAGGTACTTTTCTCAGTAGCAAGTTGCCTATAAGAACGTGGTGAGAAATGGTACATGTGTTTGAGGATGTAGGAGGGAAAGATATCTGGAATTTATTTCCTCTGACAGCTGTCAAAGAAAAATGTGGTATCCCAGATGAGAGCTCCTACTGGGCCTCTCCTGTGAGAACATCCTCCTTAGATTTCACTGGCTTTATAACCTCATCACAAAATCTACTGCTTTTTCAAGATGCTGTATGCAACCGTGATGTTTTGGGGTTATGGTGTTGGACAGTTTGTTTTACCTGTGCATTAGGAGACAGTAGATTTCAGCTTGATCACAAAGAATGCAATTATGACTCAGAAACATGAAAATACGTCTGCTTTCTACTGATGCCTAGTGCATGCTTTAGAAGTACAGCTGCACAGCAGTGTGTTCATGTATGTGTTTCAGGCAAGAATACTGCATGTGGGAAAGGAGGTTGGGTGCTCGTATGAGCTCTGCTCCCACCCTGTGAGCACGTTCTCAGACAGTCCCAGTGTGCTGTCAAGGTTTTTGACAGTTCCCCTTGCTGTGTCTCACCCTTGCTGCTCTTCTGAAGCTATGGCTGTACAGCAGCCTATGCCATAAGACTTGGGAGACCTTTGTGTAGTGTGTTAGACTGAGCTATCTGGTACAGCTAATTTAAACACCAACATCCTGGACATTTTTCATAGCCTCCGTGGATGCCTGTGCTGCTGTGTCTCATTGCTGTTGGCCCTCAATCCAGTAATGCCCAAACCAGAGAGTATGATGTGAATATATTCATGGCCCTGCGTTGCAGTGAAGACTGGGTTTTAGTCCTAGTTTGTTTTTCTCCAAGAAAAGCAAGTCTCTTCTTGAGTGTGGGCTCAAGAGGAGTGAGCTTACTGAGTTGAGGGTGATTTTCATCCATAAGCTTTCTCTCCTTGCCCTCAGGAAAGAAAGCAGTGATGGATTCCAGCCCGTTCCTGTCAGAGGCCAATGCGGAAAGAATTGTGAGAACCTTGTGCAAGGTCCGGGGGGCAGCACTGAAGCTGGGACAGATGTTAAGCATCCAAGGTAAGTGGGGACATAGGTCCTCAGCTACCCTCATCAGCTGTGCTGCCTGTCATTTCTTGTGATATGTTGTGAGCCGTCTGAAATTGTCAGTGCAAAGTGAATGCGGACACTAGGCATGCAGCTTTCTAATGTGAGAACAGCAATGGTGATATGTTTGATTCAGTTCAGCCTAATCCCAGTCTGAAATAACTTATGTATAGATACTGCTGCTTTCCCAGTGCCCCTATTGTAGCTCAGTCAGGCACACAACTGAAATCAATTGAAAATTAGATGACTCTCCGGAATTTTACTGCCTGTGCTAAAAAGCAGTGGAGAAGCAGAGCTATATCACACTGCTCACAAGCCTCCTGCTAGAAAGGAGGAGAAGACAAGAACGTGATCCTGTTCTTTGTTCACCACAAGTGTTTGAAGTTATATCCACAGTCCTCTCCTATTACAGCAACCTGTTTGTGATTTACATGCTCAGAAACACTGCTAGAAAAAACAGCATAGCTGATAATCTTATAAAGTACAAAACAGTTTTCTCTCCAGAAGAGATTTCATACTGACTTGCTGCATCAGGCTCTGAAGTCTGTGATCACAGGTGAAGGCATGAGAGTCAGCTGTGTCTTTGTACTTAACTTACTAGTTAGATTACTCCTGGAAGACAGCAGCTGTGTTGATTTCAAACGTTATGTGAACCTGTCTGTTTCACCTTCCTGCCCAGCAAAAAATAGCTTTTAAACTTGTCTGGAAATAGCTTTTAAGATGTCACTGAAACAGAGTCAGTTGTCTGGGAGTTTGAAGTGCTCAGATTGTTTGGTTTGTGCTTCTACCTGAATTTTTGTAGGTGTTTACTAAGACTGGATCTTGTGTTGTATTATACAACTTGGGCTAGCCAATAGAGCAGTAGTGGTTCAGTGTGCCAGAGTACCCTTGTTGTGGTATTACATAATTATTCATTTGCTCATTACGTGTTCTTAGTGTGTGCTGGGCTGATGGCAGCACTAACAAAGCTAGGTGGCAGGCAGCAGCTGGTATGTCAAAGGCTGTATGCTCTTTTCTCACCCTCCAGAAGTTGTCAGGTGTTGCTTCCAGTAGTTCGTAGTGCAGATTTGGGAGTTATCTGTTCCTTGCTTTGTGTGGCCAGTGCCTCACATGTGGGATGAGTGAGCCATGTCTGGACGTAGGCTCTGAAGTTAACTTGTGTGCTGCAGATGGAGATTAACTTAAAATTCTTAGGACACTAATATGAGTTGCACCTGATATGTGCCCAGAGCCTGGTTGTAAAGGTATAAGCCTGGGATGTGAGTAAATAGGGGACAGCTGTGAAAGACCAGCTCTGAGGAACAGAAATACTCTGGATTTTTGTCACTTGCCTGCTATCTCCTAATGTTACTGAGTTTTGGCAAGAGTTTGGGACACATGCAAATTGACTTCACTCCGGTGTCAAGAATGTATAGGACTTTACTAACCACAGTGGCACCGTGCAGCCCTCATCTGACTACTGTGACAAGTGTGTGGTGTGCTACTTTGCTTGGGGAGATCACAGGCCCTCGGAACCCTGCAGTGGTGCAGTCGTGGTGAAAGATATTTTCAGCAGTGCAGCAGCCCATGTTCTTGGGCTGGCAATTTGGACAAGTTGTTTTAGCACAGTTCCTGCCACTTCCTGGGCTTCTCAGTGACCTAGTGAGTTTGAAATGGCTTCTTCTGTTAACAGAGTTATGTGCTAATTGAATGTAGGTATGCAGTGTTGCCTTGTCCAGGTGCAGCTGAGCACCTGCAGGCTAAACCAGCCAGAAGTTTCAAAGCAGTGACCTTAAAAACCTTGGTGTCTGCTTCTGGAAATCAGCAGTTCTGTTAGGAACTCACATTCCTGAAGGTCGTGCACAGGGATGCCAAAACCACTCAGTTAAAGTGCATGTGCTCTAGGAAATATTGGAGATTTGACAGTTTTAAGGGGACTTTTGTTGTTGCTTTTTTATGTTGCTCTCTGCATTATGTGTCTTTACTTCCTTCTCTTTTCCTCCCCAGTTCCTTTTCACTCCACTTCCGAGTGGGCAGTGCTCTTAAAGTGACTGTTTGTCTTGTTTCCTGATATAGGCTTACAGCTGTACGTGTATTTGTAAATGCACATAATTGATGCACATGAATATCAGAAACATACATGCAGGTTCTCAAAAATAAGGCTGGTAGCCAGGGCTTGTTTCCAGAGCTGGGAGAGCAGCAGGGAAATCTCATTCCTCTACAAGTCTTAATGGAACCAAATGTTTGCCAGGGCAGGTGGCTTTCTCTGTTGTAGAAGCCTTTTGCTTGTGGGAGAGGGCCAATCTTTCAAGACCCCTCTTCTCCCATGCTTTCTTATGAAGGTAAAAATATGTGTTTGCTAAATTCCCACTGACAAAACAAGTCACTTCTAGTTGTCTTCTCTGTCAGTGTAGCTGCTTTTCATTTGAGTTGTTTACAAAAGCAGATGGTGAACAGTGGTTACTCTGAGTCCAGCACTTGCGTAAGTGGTGTTTTAATATTGCACAGCTTTCTAGAGAAACTGCTGCCCCTTGGAATGAATTGGATTAAACCACACCATGATCATGGGGTCACTGGGATAACTCTCCAGAAGGTTTCTTCTGTAATCTATGTCCACGACACGGCATCCTGTCTGAATGCTGTATGGCTGGCAGATTTCAGGCTTGGGCAGAGCACTTTGCTCTTTGGGGTTGTGGAACCTGCCACTGTAGCAAAAGCCTCTGTGCTGTGCAGAGCTGCCCATTGCTCTTGGTGGAGCTGCTACTGGACGTGTGGGATCTGTGACTTCTCCCAACCTGGACAGTGACCATCATGACAACAGATGTTTGACTCCAAAGTATAAGAGGTTTCTCAACGTGTTTTCTGGTGTATTCATACTTTGTCTTTCCATTGTTAACTGAGAGAGGGTGCAGAAGCTTCTAGCTGCAGCAGGAGATAAGCCTAGGAGAATTTCGGGTAATATGCAGTTTTTGGTGGGAGTGAGAAGGAACAAGTAGTTTTTTCCTCTCTTGCTGCGTGTGTGCAGGACTTCTATTTGGCTTATTTCCAGAGGTGTGATGCTTCAGGAGGTCTGCCTAAGGGTTCACTTGTGGGCATGCTATTTCTGAACTAGAATTACTTTCATAACCATCACTGAGGTGTGCTTGGGGACAGGAGAACTGACTTGTTGAAGTGCAGGTGTCTGTTACTTTGTGTGCTGAAGAACAATTGGAGAATGCAGTGCCTGCACTGACTGCTGTTTGCTCTTCCCCCTGGCAGATGATGCCTTCATCAATCCGCACCTCCAGAGGATTTTTGAGCGCGTACGTCAGAGTGCCGACTTCATGCCAATAAAGCAGATGATGGTGAGGAATATTCCTGTTCCTTCCTGCTTACTGGGTAGGAGGAGCAATCACAGAATAAATGTCATCTGTTACATACCCTGGTGGGGGAAGCTGACAAGTATTTTTGTAAGAATACTCCTTCAGTAAAGGTTGTGGGTTTTTTTTTCAATTGTTGGTGACATCTGATTCCTAATCTCAACTATGTGCTGCTACTTCTCTCCCATACATAGAAATTCAGCTCTAGGCAAAGGAAAAATGTGGGTTATTTCCTGAAGCTTTGCTAATGAAACATGAAATTACATACAAATATGATCATGTGGGTTTTGTTTAATACAGCCTCATTTTCTTTCTCATGGGTGTTAAACCAGTGTTTAGAATTGCCTAAATCCTGTTTTAAAAACAAACTCTCAAATCTTAGTCTGATGGAAATTTTGGCAATTTTGTCTCTTTGGTTATATCTAACCCAGCTTCAAGAAGAGTTAGAATGAAGCAAGCTGTTTGCTTTCCTTTTGTAGATGTTCTCTTTCTCTCTCCCTCTCTTGGATAATTAAGATACGAAGGGTAATGCAAAAGCAGTTGCCAGTACTACTTTCCTTCTGAAAGACACTGAGCAGAGCCAGCACCTAAGCATGGCAGTCTGGCAGTGTAACAAAAAAGCTGTTAATGCAAGTTGTGCTGTTTAATTTTCAATATTGCCTCTAAAGAGAGTCACTCTTGCATGCCTGGCTTGCTTCTGATCAGCTTGTCATGATGGAAGAGAAGGAATATCTAACTCCTTGCTCGTTCTCTGGAAGATAACAAGTGACCCCCAAGAAAAAGGCCACTTTTATTCCTGAGACTGTTTGGTGTTTGTGCTCAAGATACCTGCTCTTTTGGCCACAGTAACACAGCCTCACATAGATATGCTCAGAATCTGTCTAGTGAGGGGGAACCACTGCTGGCTGGACCACTCCATGCAATTGCATGCTCAGTGGGAGGAAGGGAGGGCAATCTAGAAAGCAGAGTGTAGGTACTCAGTGCAGGTAACCTTAGAGGAACATGACTTCAAACAAAGAAAATCTTAAATCTTTGCCTTCTGTCTCCTAATGCTTTCCTTTCATTTGTAGAAAACGCTGAACAATGACCTTGGCCCCAACTGGAGAGACAAACTGGAATCCTTTGAAGAACGCCCTTTTGCTGCTGCTTCAATTGGTCAGGTTCACCTGGCACGCTTAAAAAATGGAAAAGAAGTTGCTATGAAAATTCAGGTGAGCTTTACAGACCATCCTCTTCTCTTGCTTGTACTCCACAGATAGGCAGTGGAGTTGCATAAATATGTTTACTGCTAAATAGATAAACATTTTCATACAAATGAAACTTGGATCCAGCAATGTCATACCCTAACTCTAGCAGAGTTATCTTGGGCCACTCTCTGAGCCTAGATGACCTCTCACATATCCCACACATTAGTGTGGGGCTAATGGTGGTGAGGGACTGATTGTACCTAATGCTGTGTGTAAGGGTTCTACCTGCTCCATGGGTCAGCCCTGTCTCTGGGATGCACACAGGCCTTGAGAAGCAGCATGTACTTTTTTTCTCAAACTAGTTCTGCACAAAGTGATCACTGAAGTTACGCCAAGGCAATAGCAATGGAAAGTGGCACCAATGTGCATTCTGCTCCACAACAACATAGGCTGTCTCACATCTTTACAAACTAGGTGAAAAAGAACAGGAGTAGGAACCTTTGCCAGAAATGGGCTGAAGTCTCATTGTTTGCTGTGCTGCTATGTGTGAAACACTCTGGTGCTATCAGTGATATGTGCTTTCAGCTGTGTTAGGGAAATGGCTGACTGCTGCCACTGGGATTTGTGTGTCTAAGGTATTTATGTGTTGCTGGGTTTCATGACTCAGGATTTCTTTCACGTGTTAAAGATTCCATGTCAGTGGAACTGAGATGTTGTTCTGTTTGCCAGGGGTAAATGTCACCTGGGCTCTCTGTGGCCCATTTTAGATACTGGGCTCTAAATAAGCTGTTAAAGGAGTATGCCCTCGTATATTTGTAGGGTGTAGATGGCTGTATAGAGACTCAGTTCATGTTGAGCTGGGAGTCAATTTTATCTTACCCTGTACAACTAGATTCCCTGAGTTTACTTAGGTCTCAACACTGTAATTTCCAATTCTGTTCTGCAGTACCCTGGAGTTGCCCAGAGCATTAACAGCGATGTTAATAACCTGATGACTGTCCTGAGCATGAGCAATATTCTGCCTGAAGGTAAAAAGACCAAGTTTTGTCCCTGTGATACATGTTGAGATCTGCCAACACCTTTCAAACTGCATCTTGCCTGCTTCTCTCTATACGCTAGGGAGAGGAAACAGTGGAAAGAATTTAGAACCCCTTAGTCTCTCATGGACATGATTTCTTACAGAAAGCAGAATGTAGTGGCTGTGGATGCAGGGCCAACTTGAGGAGCTATACTTCACTTCCCTTTCCTAATGCAGAGCTGCCACTGCATCACTCAATGGGATGGGAAGTTCAACTGTTTGGTTTTTTTGTCATGTTCATGCACACATATACATGCATGCACACGGCAAAGTAAAATGCTTTTGTCTATGTGCTCTTTATAGTCAAGGACCCATTGGTACTCTTGGCAAAGTCTTAAGTGTCTAGGTATACTCACTTTTGATGGCTTTCTAGGCTTGAAGCATGGCAGTGTTGACATGTAGTCATGCTTAGTCCTTAGTATTTTCTGGCACAGCTGGCAGAACTCATTCTTCCCTGTGTTTTCTGTAGCCTGTCATTCTCTGCTCATCCCAGAGTTGTGGAGAGGTGTAAATGCTGGACTGGGCAAATCTTGAAGTCCCAGCACTTGAGTACACTCATTTTTCAGGAGCGAATGCAGGATTTACTGCTTTTCTTCCCCAACACCATGTGCAGCAGCTGTACGTCTCAGCAGGACTGTACAAATGTTGCCCTTAAACCAGGCTGCATGCTGACAAAGTGACAGTTCCACTATGGTGGCTGGGCAGGGCCCTGCAGAAGTTGCAGTTCAAGCTGCGTCTGACCCAAAGCACAGTTGGGTTTTCCAGCTCCAAGACTGGGAAGATCCAGATTTGGCAGTTCAGGCCCTGGCCACATGCTGTTGCAGCTCACATGTAGTCATGTGACTTTTTATGCAGTGCTCCTAGTTGCAGGCAGACACTGTCTGGAGGGTTTTTTGTTTTGTTTTTGTGATTGTTTTTCTTGCATTTGCCAAAGCTGGTTTTTGGGTGCTTCTGCTCCTCGGTGTCTCACTGTGGAGCCATGTCAGCACCACACCAGAGCTGCCCTGAGCACAACAGCAGGAACAAGCAGCTTGGGTTAAGGGCTGGGAGAGTGGAAAAGGTGGGTCTGGCTGTACAAGCACAGTGTGAATTTACACTGCTGTGCATTAGCTGCTTTGCCACAGCCTGGGATTACATGCAGAACTTGTATCAAGTATACAAGCCCAGTGCCCTCAGTGTCCTAATGCTGCTGCTTCAGCAGATACAAGCAGAAAATGCATGTTGGTCTCTGGGGCTTCTTCCACTCTTCAGCCCAGAGCTGGCTGGGTAGCAGGCTGTTCCTCAGCTGCAGCTCTGGCGAGCTTAATCTGAGGAGCTCTTTTTATTTCTTTCCCCCTAAGCTTTCTTTATTTTCTGCTGTTTGGCTTTTAAGGTTTGTTCCCTGAGCACTTGATTGAAGTCCTGAGCAGAGAGCTGGCCCTGGAGTGTGACTACCAGAGAGAAGCTGCCTGCGCAAAGAAATTCCAGTACGTTCACATCAGTGCCTTCAACCTTTCTGTGCGTGTGCATGTGAAATGCAGAGAGGTGCCTTAGCTTCAGGGACAGATGGGAGGTGAACTGCATGCCCTGGGGGCACAAGGGAATAGTCTGTGCTCGTGACCCCTTTTATGTTACCATCTCTTCTCAGCTAGGTATGTTTTCATTTAGCTGAAACTGTTTAGCTGAACTGTTGCTGAATGTTGGAGCTAAGGGATGCAGCAGGCAGCTGGTGTCCTTTCTTTCAGCTTGAAGGTACTGTAGTAACTCTTGAGGCCAGGCTGCAGTGCTGTTCTAGCTGTGGTAAGCTGCTCTTTCATCTAGGAGCATTTTCAGTTCAGCCCTCTCACAGCAATTATTGCCACCAGCCCTGGTTGCTTCCTTTTCTCACTACATTGCTGGCGTACAGATTGTTTTACGCTAAGCCTGAACCTGGGAGTGCTGCTGCAGGCAGGCTTTGCCCCCTGCAGAACTGTTCCTGTGGCATGGCTTGCTCTCTTTCTCTCTTACAGTTTCTTCTGTGAATGTAGTCTTGCTCTGAAATGGGGTAGATTGAGCAAAGGAGCCCAGTGCCCTCAGTGTCCTAATGCTGCTGCTTCAGCAGATGATGTGACCTCAGGAGTCATCAGCAGCTGTAACTGGGTGGCATGGCTCCTGGTGACTTGATCCTTATTGTAACTGTGGAGCAAAAAGTCCCCTGGCAGCTGCAGCCAGGGTGTGAGGAGTGTGCAGCAGTGCTGCCTTAGGTTGCATGAAGGGGGGCTGTGTATTGTGCAAAGTGTTGCAGAGGGACTTGTGTGCTCGTGGCACTCCTAACCTTTCCCTCTCTTTTCTCCATGTCCTAGGGAGCTGCTGAAAGACCACCCCTTCTTTTACGTTCCAAGAGTAGTGGATGAGCTGTGCAGCAAACATGTCCTGACCACAGAGCTGGTGTCTGGCTTCCCCTTGGATCAAGCTGTAGGGCTGAGCCAGGAGATCCGAAATGAGGTACTGTTGGGCGGTCTCTTTTCACCTAGCTCAGAGAAGCATGGCTGGGGCCTCCCTGCTGAGTGGGAGTCTGAGTTGTGGGAGGGCAAACTCTGAGAAGTGTAATGCAGGGCTGGAGTCAGCGATTGCCTGGAGTCTCTCTAAAGCTTTCTGTGTAGTGAATTTGGGAGCAGTGCTGAGTTTTCCCTAGGCTGGTTTAGTCCTTACAGGCACTAGCAGCTGTGCACAGGGAGCAGTTTGAAGAGGGTGAGTGGCAAGGGTAAGTGAAGGAAAGGTAGCCTGAATAACTTCTAGCTGTTCTGTTTCTCTCAGATGACCCTAAGCCTGGGAGGAATTGTCAGCCGGGGGAAGAAAGGTTTTGTTTTTCAGTTGTTTTCTTGGGTGAGAGTGCAGAAGTATCTCCACCTCCCCCCACACCCAAATAGCTGGCTATCACCTCTGGGGCTGAGGTCTGCTGGAATACTACCTCGCAGTAAAAAGGAGCAGGGATGTGGTCATGGCCAGGCATTGGTGCTGAATATAGCAAGGGACTGGAGAGCTGTTGTAGGAGAAGCAGCTGTTCTAGTAGCAGAAATAACTATCCTGGTATTTGGATATGGGTTTGTTGGTTTTTTTTGCTTTGGTGTGAGTTACCAGCTGTTAGCAGGTCACTGGGGAAAAGTGCAGATCTCGGCACCATACTGGGCTTGATGTTATGCCAGAGCTGGTTGCCTGTGATCCCTGAGCTGCTTGTCCTCTTGAATGGGCTGCTAGATCATCAGGGCTACGTTTAACAGTTTAGCAGGCTATGACCCGGGGTGGTACAGCTTTTTTCCTTTAAGTGATGAACTGAAGTAATTGGTGTAGCCTTCTGACCCAAATGGCAGCATCTTGTAACAGGGCCTGGCTTGCATTTACTGCTCTTCTCTATTTTGAAGGTGGTGCTTTGCAGGAAGACAGGCACAATAAGGCTGGCAGTTCTTAGGCTGTAGCTTAAAAATCCTCACAGAGAAGCTTTGCTGTATGTAATACAGTTGTGGACTTTCTGGAGACTACTGTTCTTGCTGCCCCCCTATGCCTGCCAGGCCCAAGCTGTCTGCTTGCTGCTTCTCCCTTAACGGTTTGGACCTAGCTCTGTACATTGTTGAGCAGCTGTAAAGGAAGAGGTTCTCCTCTTTTAGGTCCTTTTGTGCCTTTAACTCAAAATGCTGTGGAACAGGGCATCTTGAGTCCTGTGAGCCATGCTGGCTTCACTTTGGCCATCTCTGCAGGGCTTTCTATCACAGGGTAGGCTGTAATACCCTGCTGCTGTTCCTCATCTCTGCTGCTGCACCCATTCTTGCACAGTGAAGACACTCCTAAGAGGCAGTCTCTCAGCAAATTCAGGAGTTTTGCACTGTGAAGCAGATACGTTCCTTGTGTGCTGATAATGTGTGCTGTAAATTAAATGTGTGAATAGGCCTTCCACCCTGCTGACTTTTTCTTACTCTGTCTGATTTTCAAGATTTGTCACAACATCCTGGTCCTGTGTCTGCGGGAGCTGTTTGAGTTCAGGTACATGCAGACTGACCCAAACTGGTCCAACTTCTTCTACGACCCACAGCTGCACAAGGTAAGTTCAGGCAGCACCTCTTCTGCCTCTACAGGAGCTGCTTTTCACCAGTTCTTGATTGTTCCCCACTCCCAAAGTTTTATGAGTTCCTGAACATGTTGGGTGTCTTCTGATGACAGGCTTTCCTTAAGTGGTTTGTCCATTTCCAGGTGGCTCTGCTGGACTTTGGAGCAACACGAGGGTTTGATGAGAAGTTCACCGATGTTTACATCGAGGTGAGAACTTGCAGAGTATCTTAGAATGTTGCAGTGTCTCTTAGAATGCTGCACTGGGGTTCTTAGGAGTATTTCCAAAGTTCATTTCTCTTAGCTGTATCACTGTGTTTGTATTTGAATCTGATTTCAGTTGTAGAGGGAAGCAGGGATGGAGATGAAATCTGTTCTGGTTTTATACCTTACTTTTGTCCCATGCCTTACGCATGTCTGCTGCAAACCTCTGGCTTCCTGTATTCTGATGTTTAAACTAAATGACAAATGTGGAGGACTGTAATGCTGCTTACCAGGGGAGTTAAGCAGCAGAGTGCCTGGAAGGGCATGCCCTCTTCTCCCTCACTCACTTGGAATTCATTGATTTTTTTAAATTTTTTTTTTTTCATGAGGGTGTGCAGGAATTGCTTGTTCTGTTCACTGTCTTTTCCTGTCACAGACTTGCAAATTCCTGCAGTCACGTGTGCATGGCTTCTTGATCACCTTTTTCTGCATTTGCTAAATTGAGCTGCAGGGGCCAGCAGACCTCACCTAAAGCTTCTCACAGTTGTATTTTTGCAGTGGTTAATTGGTCATGCAGCTTTTTTTGATGTCTTTTATGTTCTCTGTCCTGTGTACGGTTACAGGAGAAAGCTTTCAGAGCCACTAGCTGCATCTTTTTTTCAGTAGCTCTTAGACTAGTCAACGCACAGACCCCTAAAAAAGGGGAATAGAGGCAAGAAAGTGAGACTGTAGTCTGAAAACGTGTCAGTTATCATGCAGATCTCCTGAAAGTGATGTTCCTATTCAGGTAATCAAGGCAGCTGCTGACATGGACAGAGAGAGAGTACTGAAGAAGTCCATTGAAATGAAATTCCTCACTGGCTATGAAGTCAAGGTATGGAGGTGAAGCATCTGCTTTTAGTGATGGGCAGTGAAAGGTTTGAAGAATGTAGGTCTTCAACTTCTACAGTTTCTTGACGGTGGTGTGAAAGCTCTGTTGCTGGGCTGAGGGAGGGGGGCAAAAAAGTGCTTCAGCTTTTGTTCTCCCCTTTCTTATGGCAGAAAGAGCCACAATGATATCCCCAGTTACCTCTTCTCTTTATCCCCTGGCAAGACCTTGCAGATGGTGATGCTGCTGCAGTCTTGTGGCTGAAGTAGACAGTTGCTTGAAGCTGCATTAAACAGCTGTTGATTGGTCTGTTGGGATCTGGGGCCTATATTCATTGTGGGTATAGCTAGGTATTTCTCTAAGCTGCAGTTGTTAGTACTAGCATTTCTTCTTTTCCTCTCTGGTCTTTAAGATGTTTAGTGATGCTATTTGTGCCTCTCTACTTTGTGCAGGAAATGGAAGATGCCCACTTAAACGCTGTCCTCATCCTGGGAGAGGCTTTTGCATCTGAAGAACCTTTTGATTTTGGCAACCAGAGCACCACTGAAAAGATCCATGGTTTAATTCCAGTCATGCTGAAGCATCGGCTTGTTCCTCCACCAGAAGAGACCTACTCTCTTCATCGGAAGATGGGGGGTTCTTTCCTTATCTGCACCAAACTGAAGGCCAAAATTCCTTGCAAAAACATGTTCAAAGAGGCATACAGCAAATATTGGAGCAGTAGGGGCAAGAAGCCAGAGGATTAGTAAGAATGAACTAATGTACCTTGTTCTGAGGGCACAGTTTGCGCCTTGCAAAGAGCGTTCTAGCCTCCCATGTTCCGTTGTAGCTCTCCATCCTCTTGAGATGCAGCAGCCTGTGCCTTGGAAGCCAAGCATGTGTTTCACGAGGACAAAGTTTGTTCTTTCATGTTCTGTCTGTCCTACACTAAGACTGCCAGTACAGTCTGCAGCTTGCAGGAAAATAGCTCAAGCGCTTCTGTACTGTTTCAAGGCATCAGCCAACTACCTTGAATACATTTTTAACATTATGATGGTGGCTGCATAGTGATTGGGTTTTATAATGGGTAGGTGGACGAGAGCAAGAGTGGAATTCAGTACTAAAACCTGTTGGTAATTCATCCCCTTGAAATACTTTTTTTTTAAAAAAAACCTTCATTCTTTCTTGATAAGGTGGAATTCAAGTAGTTTTCATTATAGAATGAAATACCAAGGTGTATCCCTACCACGAGGTTCCCCCCCACCTTTGCCCAGGTTTTGGAAGTCAAGTGGTGGCGGTAAAATCCACCTGGATTTTACTGGATTTTACTGACACTGATTTAATACAAGAGGTGTATGTGTGTGTGTACATAGCATGAGCTTTTAAACTTTCTGCTCCTCTTTGGCTTGCAAAACAAACATAGGAAACATTTAAAAAGAAGTCTGAGAATTGAGTGCCAAGATTTTTTAAACACACACATACACACACTCACAGTCCTTGGTTCTGGGAGACAAATACTTAACCAACAATACCATATTTCAGCACAGATAGTGGGTTTCTTCACTGTCTGGTAGGTATCATCTTTCCTGATACTGAGTTTGATAAGTTCCATCACTGACGCTTATTGCTTGCTGGACTCTTAATTAACAAGTGAGTCTGTCTTTGTGACTGTTTTCTAGTAATGCAAAGCTTATGGCAAGGCAGCCAAACACCTCCTGTCTCTCGTGAAGATTTCAAGCTTTTGCTGATATGACACGTTTAAAACCAGACGCACAATTTTCAACTATTGAAGTCGAGCTAGCAAACTTTCTTAGATTTTTTGTACAAAGCCCTGTACGAGTTCTGATTTCAATAAACAAGTGCTTGTGCGGTGGGCCTGCAGTTTTTCTGTCTTCTGTTGGGGTAATGAATACTTAATTGACTCAGGTGCTATTCTGTGGAATAAACAGCAGAGGAGAAGGGAAAGTTTCTAAGTAAGTGCCTTCCTGTTGTGTTTTTTGGTTCTACAAATTGCTGTGACCATTGCAAAACCATCTGTGGCCTATTTATTCCTTCATCTTTCCACTGAAGTTCTGTCACATGCTAACAGTGGTGCTAATAAGGTTACCAGGAGCCAGAGCAATGTTAGCCTGAATATCTGCCTGCCCACTAAAAATCCCTAGCAACAATATTGTTTTGTTTGTTTTTCCTTTTCCACTCTGTTACAAGTATTCTGGACTTGGGTATTTTGGCCTTCTCCCACTTGTGAAGAAAGTGGCAGTCAGAGTTGATGCTTACCTGGTGCTAGTAAGGCAGGTGTCCTCAGCAGCAGACTCCACTGATCCTATTGAGTTAATGCAGCCCAGGGATGCCAGAGGATTGTATGATCTTACTCTTTGGTACACTGTGAGAAATCCTGCCCTCTGACGTTTCCAGAGGTAAAGAATAGGTAAGTGAATGTACAGCCTCTCTCAGGAGGCTGAGAAATAAGGGAACAGGTAATTGCGTTACCTTTCTTCCACGACCATAAACATGTATCTGCTTCACTTAAGACTTTGTTTCAGAAAGATCCAGTAATAAAAGTCCTCCTTGGATTAGTCCTAATCCTTTGAGAAGTATGAACTCTGTTATTCAGTGAAATAATCATTTGGCATAAAGCTGCTTTTCTTGGTGCTTTGGGTTCTGATCTACATGATGTAGTTAGTAGTTTCTTCTGGCTCTACACTTTGCAGCTGTAAAAAATGTTGATATTGTTTAAGATATTAATGCTTACATTAGAGCTTAAGAAGCAAAGTACAAAAAGCTGTCATGCCTTGGGCTAGGTAAGCTTCAGAGTAAAGCTTCTGCCCCTGGAGACTGACAGCTAGAATGCTTAGAAGATGTGTGAGGAAGACAAAAAAAAAAACCCCACACATATCATTACTGTTCAGTTTTTCCAGCAGGCACAGCTAGTGAGATTTGCTATGCAGTGTTTGTGTGACCACAGCTCTGGATGCCATGCTGGGGCACAAGTGTTTAATTCTCAGCAAACAATTCCCTTCCCTAGAGAGAGACTCATTGTTAAAGAATGAACAATGGAGTTGTTTTGTATTTGCCTTAAGGATAACAAGTAGCGGAAGGTGAGCTGTTCCCTTATTAGGAGAGCTGAGGAAAGCTCAGGCCCTACTTCTGGCCTTTTGTGCACGTTCCAAAAGCCTTAATAATTTCTGCAGATTTGGCCAGAGTTTTGTGACATGAGGAATTGCTTCAGAGTATAACAGAGCAAGAAACACTGTGCTCTGGCTTGAAGTCAAAGGAATCATGACATTTTTCAAGGAGCAAGACCATCATATCACTGCTGCTTGCTGCTGCTAGTGAATTTGCTTGAGCTGCAAGCAGGGCGTGGGTCTGAATGTTCCTCTGCTGCAGCAAACTTGTAAGTTCTAGAAAGTTCCTTTTGCAGAAACAGTTCTTAGTTCCACAGGGCAAACCAGAGCTTACATTTGCTTCTGTGGAGCTGCATGTTAGCAGTGATATACAGGCTTTTTTACTCAACCTGCATATTGCATCAAGACAGAAAATGAGTGCTGGGAGATGAACAAGGCCCCTAACACACAGCTCACTTTTTACCTCTCTAATGCTCTAATCCCTCGACAACAGAAGGCCCACTGCCATGCACTGCCCAGGTCACAGCGCAAGGAATAGGCAGTGTTCCACCAACCTACAGCAAAAGATATAAGGGTTTGGGTAAGTTTGTCTGAAAGGTGGTAAGCTGAATAGAATTGCACACCTGCTACTTTTCTTCCCCATGTCCTCATGCAGATGCATTAAATATGCCCATTATATTTTCAAAAACACAATTACATCAACTCCTCAAAGCTTAAGCAGAGGTATGAGAAGAAAAAAAATAAGACAAAACATCTACATTTCTAACAGTTCCCTGTTTTATTGCAGTACATCAAAGTAGGTTAATATTAAGTGTTACCAACATAAAATATTGGTGGTGAGTCATTTTTACATTGTTGACTTTTCCACCTTAAATATTTCTGTGCAAAAGAATCTACATCATTGTTCTGTAGCAGAGAATCTCTTACAATGTCCCCTACAACACTGAGGGCATTAAACAAAATAGTGAGAAGAGGCAAAAAGCAGAATCTTTCCCCCAC
Source organism: Phasianus colchicus (assembly GCF_987193195.1). Lineage (NCBI taxonomy): Eukaryota > Metazoa > Chordata > Aves > Galliformes > Phasianidae > Phasianus > Phasianus colchicus. The sequence goes on along the minus strand of NC_143437.1, from coordinate 12,287,680 downwards.
ACGCACACTTGTCAGCTTTTATAATCTAAAACAAAAAAGTGATTACATCTATGCCATGCAAAACTGTACAATAATATTACAATGAAAAACCTAAAAAATCCCATATTTTAAAAATAAATGATATGAAACTGTCATACATAAAAAGGCAGGTATAATTGCTCTGAATTACCAACACTGGTTTGTTTGTGGATTTCTTCCCTGTGGATGAGACTTTCTTAAACGCAAAGTGAGAACAGGTCATACAAAGCTGTGGCTGGAAAGAAAGACAAAGCGGAGTTGGAATTTAGCATGGAAAGTCCATAGGCCTGCTTCTGAGGGCACCTGCCAAACACAGCCTGAACACACCTGCGCCCTTCTGCGTGCTTTGGTGCTAGTGCAGAAAACCATCCCATTTCCTTTGAACAACCGACTCCTATGTAAAAAGAAAAAACCCTAAAACCCACAGCTGAAGCTACATGTGCCACTTTGATTCCCAGGCTAAGGAGGTAGGGGTAGTTGCACTGTGATAGATTTGACCTTAATGTATTTGTATAAAACTAAACGAAGTGCATAAAACGGAATGAGAAAGAACACGATGCTCTGGGGACTTCCTTGTTACGACAAGGCCCTTAGCTTCCCTCTGCTGCATACCTGAGACTAACACAGTCGGCTGTTCAGTTTATCAGAACCAAATCAGGCACAGCAAGTTATGAAACTCGCTAAGATGAGCAAAATGCGCATTCCTAACAATCTGCAGCAGCTAACAGAGAGGAAAATCAGCCACTTCCACAGCAACAGGCATGGGTTTCTGGAGCCACCGGCTGTTTTCTACAGGTCAGATAGAACGGAGCAGAGTGTACCCTGCTTTTGGGTGTAGGAAATGTGGAAGGAAAGCACATGTCTGTGTCCATGCACGCACAGGGGAAACCTGACCAAACCTTCGCATTCTCTAACCTGGAGTCCTTAGTAGCTGCCTGAATCTTCACATCCTTTGTTGCCTGCAAAATTAAACAATAAAAAGCAAAAAGCCAACATCCCATATGTTTAAGTAGTGTCATAAATGCAAGATACCTTCAGTCTCAGCCAAAAGGAAAAAATCAGCTAGACACATAACTGTGTACACAGAACATATGCTACAGTCACAGACTGAAGGGGAGGTTTCAAGCTCCCCAGACAAGTTGCAGCCCTCAAACTGTGGAGGTGAAACAATGCTACAGTGCAAAGCAGCAGACATCAAACCTTAAGAGACAACTGTCATCGAGATACCAGGCAAAAGTCCTACAGTTCAAATGACCGAGCTGTTTGCCCCAGCCCAATGCGTAAAGCTCAGCTACAGAATGCTTTTGTTTTCAGTGTTTGTGCCAACAAAAAAGATGAGCATGGTTTAAAATCGAATGTATGATCAAATGGTCCCCAAATACATAAAAACTATTCAAGTCCCAGGACGACATTTTCTTTACCAATAAGTGATGTGGTCATTTGCTTTTCAACTGAGAGAACAGTTGCTGTTTCTCTTTTTAACAGATGCGTAACAAAATGCACAGTACCAACCTACTGATTAAATATAGTAATCCTAAAGGAAAATGCCCAGGCTTAGAAACTGTGGTGCACAAACAGTGCAGTCCTGTGGAGCTCCCCTCCTGCGGAGTGTTGTGTCACACAGCTGCCCTCTGCTCTGCCTGAAAATGCCTGTTTGTAGCGGGTTGGAGTAGCAATCGATGGCAGGCACCAGGACACAGTAAACGGGCACATTCGGTCGTTTTGTTTGCTGTGCCATGGCTCTGTGGGTTACATTTTCAGACAGAGCATTAACTCAGCTGCAAAAATGTCCACAAAGACGACGCTGTGACCCTCTCTCAGGGGACGTGTCGCACAGGCTCTACCTTACGTGACTATTGTTTAAATGCCTTCTCTCCATATCAAAATAAGATTAACGTTTAAATACAACATACAGTAAATACAAAACTAGTCTGCAAAGGCTTTGAGAAGTGTGTGGACATGCTTCACCAAAAGGAGGGAATTGTGGGGAAAAGCAGTGGCTACACTGGAAGCAATAGGCAGCCTGTAAAAAGAAGCTGATGTGGAGATCTAGTGATGCCAATAATGCCCTGCCTCTCTGCCCCTCACAAAGATGAAAATCAGTTCTAGAAGGAATTGACTGCAAGTGCTAAGCTGCTGGCTAAGGCCTTTAGTATTAAATGCCGGGCTTGCAACAGTAGTAGCTTTGAAGTGAAAACAAACCACCATTACCATTTTGCTATTCCAAAAAACCCAAACTTGAGAGAGACAGTTTTTGAAACAATGGTTATTAAAACAAAATGTTGAATTCCTATCCTAATGTAACACTGAGCTTGGACAAGCTGTGATTCAGGGTGAAAAAGAAATCTTACTGAGGAGACCCAGCAAGATAAAATGGTACAGGCAATGATCTCTGCATCTCATCCCCTGTTCCACACTTAGCTCATACCTGGAAATTACTGTACAGAGTCTGAACTTAGCTATAACTTCCATTACAGAAGACAGAAACTGGAAAACTCCAAACATTTCTATGCGGTTGAAACACAATATTACTGCTAACTGCAAGAATATGGAATGGTTTAAGAGCCATAGCAAGTTTCTGAAACCCACAAAAAACAGTATTCTAAATACAAAAAGCCCTTACATGTTTGAATATGGTCATAGTATAATGCCAGCAACAATACTACTGAGAAAAGAAGCTCATCTGAACACTCCTAAATGAAAAACGCATCTGCCTTGCTATCTAAAGAGAGAGAGAGATCTTCCTCTTACCATCCCTTCGTACGCCAGTTTCTCAATTTATTTCGGTGACTGCATGACCAGCTTCAGCTTTTTACTTATTTTTGCAACCTCAGTGGGCTCTGTCATCCACTGCAACACTTTCTGCCTTCCTGGCCTGCGACTGGAACTGAACAGCAGGTGAGCACAAACAACTGCAAATTACACAGACCCACAGCACGGGTTGGGAGGGAGAGGAAAACCAACCTTACCCGCACAGCAGTTGTGGGTGACCAGGCATCTGTGATGGCCACAGTGTGAACAGTGTGAGGTCAGTCTTCAAGGTTTGTTGTTGCTACAGTGACAGCACAGCCAGCAGTAGCTAGCTTCAGAGTAAGAGCACTCATTTGGCTGATGTGTATTATAAAGTATTATTTGGTAACAACAGTAACAGGTTTCTGTTAAGGGATGATGAAAGAGATGTGGGAGACTGCTCCCTTCCTAGTGAAGCCCGGTCAAAGTCTGACCCAGGGAAACAGTTTTCCTGCTGAATCCTGTGGCACTGAGCTCCCTTGCTTCTGTAAGGACCTCCACTGCAGGTTTCTCAGCTGCACAGCCACACACCAGCACCCAGCGTGGCCAGCTGGCTGATGGGTGCCCTCGGGTGTCAGGGCAGGAGAGGGGGTCACTTTCCAACCATTGCCATTTTCGCAAAGGAGGGGGATCAACACGAACTTAGGAATTATAGCCTCAGATGCTACTGCCAGAAATAAAGAAACGTTGAGAAAGTACTGCAGGAGCTTCTCCCAGCAGTGCAGCAAATGATATGCAAAAGGAATATCTGTCCTGTGAAAGGTTTTAGGCCAGGCCTCCAAGTCTGTATATCACTGAGTATGAAAACAGGGACAACACAAATCTTAAATTAAAGGCTCTCTTAAATAAGCATCCATCTTCTGCTGCATACACAATGCTTTTTTTTTCTTTTTTTTTTTCTTTTTTAATATATACATACATATTTTACTCTAACATCTGTGTATTTATTTAAACTCTGTACTGTAGTAAAATATGCATCATCTTAATCAATAAGGATTTGCTGGCAACAATCAGATAGACATTCAAACATGGTGGCTGAAAGCTTTTATGTGCCTCTGACATACCAATCATTCCCCATGCAGGGGAAAGGGTCTCTGTGCTGCTTCTGTACAGTACAATGAGTTATTGTACGAAAAAAAATCCCTCTAGATTTTCTCTTGCCGATACTGGTCTGGTCTATTTAAGTTACTTTTGAGGGAATTGCGGGGTAGGATAAATATATGTCTTTGAAAATGAAAGCAGCTGTAATCGCAAAAGATGAAACCAATACTAATACAAATCTACAGCATCTGATATTTACCAACACCCTAGCTTTGCTCATTCGCTGCTGTCAAATCTGGGGAAGGGAGGGTGAGGCAGTGCTGCAGACAACCAGCTTCTACCTTCCTCTCTACCCAACTCCCAGTTGACTTTCGGGTGGGGAATGAGAAGGGTTAGGATGGTGAAGGTGTGAACTGGAGCAAGTGAAGGGGACAGCAAGCTGCTGTAGTGTCAAATCTGCTGAAGCAGTTCATGAGTCCCAACTCACGTGGTCAGAGCTCTCCAGGGAGAGGCTCTTGGTCTTGTGGGGAGAAACAGGGCTGGGAGGGCTGCTGAGGTTGGAGCTGTTCGACGCAGTGGAGTGTCTCGGCGAGTCAGAGTCCTGCAGCCAAAATACACAGAAAAACACCAGTAAGTAACAGGATGGAAAGTCTGAGTGCAGGTGTCTGAGCAACAAGTGACTGGATTCAGAGGCATGCACATATTTTGTGCTGAAAAATACTGAGTTTTCTCAGCAGGGGTGTGAAGTAAGAGTAAACGGTCAGATCAGTCTGCTTACAGCAGGCATAACCTGATGGGGATAGAAGGACACAGCAGCTGTGGGATTCCTGCAGATTACACGTCACTCTGCATTGACAGTGTGCAGCATCAGGCTGTGAGCTACATCCCCTGCCTTTTCACAGATCTGAGATGCTCTTGTACTAAACAGTGGAATCTTCACTGTATAGGCTTCATCACAGTTTCTTCTGTGATGCTCCCAGGAAATTAATTCAATCCATCCAGATCAAGTTAGCCTTGTTAGCTCTTCCACAGTACAGCAGAGTACAAATATGTCTGACCTGTATTTGGGTTGATGCTTGCCTGCCAGTTTTAACTGGAAGGATATATTTTCTGTACAGTGAAAATCCTGTGTGATCTCTAAATTTTCACATTTCTTGATTAGAAAACAGTCTGGGGTAGTTTTGCTGGCCAACGTGAGATTGAACTCTTCTATGTATAACTTTCTTGGTTGGAAGGACTGAGTTTAGCACTGCTGTCCTATTGTAACCATAGTCTTATTTTGCACAGTATATAAATGATTAAATCCAGTTTCTGCTCTAAATGGAATTGTTACATGATAATTCTTAAGTAATCTCATTAACCTCAGACACTCAAGAGTGAACACTACAACAAAATATCTGCTGTGAAATGTTTGCTACTACAGCTGAAGAGTCTTTGCAAATAAAGGACAGAAGGAGTATCGGCACTTCAAGCTTTGAGAGGTTGCTATCAAACTGTAGGTCTGCTCAGCCAGTATTTCTGGAAGCCTCACTGCTCCTGAAATCCCAGGTAAGGAGCACAGTGAGAATTTTCTGACGTTAAATACCAGGACCAGAGTTGAAAAAGAATCAGAACCATCTAGGTTGGAAAACATCTTCAAGATCAAGTCCAAACATCAAGCCAACCTACCGAGTCCCATCTGTAAACCATGTCCCTAAGTGTCACATTCACACATCTCTGAAATACCTCCAGGGATGGAGACTCCAGCATTTCCCTGGGCAGCCAGCTCTAATGCTTGACCACCCTTCCCGTGAAGAAATTCTTCCAAATGTCCAGTCTGAACCTGCACTGGTACAACTGGAGGCTGTTTTCTCACACCTTATCACTTGTCTCCTGAGAAAAGAGACTGACATCCTCCTCACTGCAACCTCCTTTCAAGTAATTGTAGACAGCGATGAGGTCTCCCCTCATCCTCATCCTCTGCAGACTAAATAATCCCAATTCCCTCACAAGCCTTGTTTTCTAGTCCCTTCACCAGTTCTGTTGCTTTTCTCAGCACGCGCACAAGCAACTCAATATCCTTGTAGTTAGGGGCCCAAAACTGACCACAGTATTTGAGGTGCAGTGTCACCACTGCCACATACCAGGGGGCAATCACATACAAAGCCTTGTCAGCACAACTCGAAACACAAGAAATAAAAGTTCGCAAATTCAACAGTGAGTTTTCATTTCAACAGCGATTCCCAAACTCGCAGGCAATCAAGGAGTTACACCAAACCCACAACATAATTTAAATTCCTCATCTTTATCAATGCACTTAGATTTTTTCCTCTTTATCCTATCACTCACCTCTCGCTCATAGTCCCTTGTTGGTGCATCACTGCCTTGGTCCAGGCCACCAGAGGATAAGGAACCATCTGAGGGCGATGCCATAGGCTGACGCTTTGCTCCATAGCTACCTCCTGAGAATTCCCTCCGCAATGCACTGCCATTTTGTGCAGATGATCCTAAAATGTGCAGAGGAATTAAACCATTGCAGATGCCCAGACAAGGTACTAGAAAGATGTTAGCTATTTGGCTGGCTACTTCTGCTTTCCTCTGGCATGTCCCAGGATGCTCAGCTCATGGCTTGCCGTCTACATGTGCTTTTATCTTGTCTGATGCTAGATGCAGTTTTTCCTCTGCTCCTCAACATGTCAGGGTTAGCATACAGCAGAGACATAGTCACTGTGTCCCTAACAAAGACAGCAGTTGAATAAACTGCTGTGGTGGCAGTCTCGTTCTAGGCATCTCTCCCCAGCAGTACTGGGAAGAGGTGGAGCCGTACTGGAACATGCAGACTACAGAAGACATACAGGTTTTCTGCAGTCTGTTGGCTATCTTCACATGGTCCATTATTCAGTCGCTTGCCTCATCTCAGCACAGATCATTTTGCTGACTCTGGCACACAAGGACAGCATGGCAGCAGTAGGAAAGCTGTTTCCTATGCACTGTAACTCTTCTGTACCAGCAGGTTTTCTACTAGACCCTCTTTGCACTAACAGCAAGAGAGGCATCAGGAGCTCTAGAGAGTTCAGCAACGAAATTAATAAATGTAGAGCTCATGAACAACTTGTCAACAATTTACACCACTCCAGCTGTAGCAAAGAAGTCCCAAGGGTAAGGATGTCTTTTCATTTCTAACTGCGGTTGTAAAAAATTGACAAATTCCAAATGTGGGAAGTCAAATCTGCTAGCTGCTTATTGATGGGCTACTTTGGGCTTGAGATTACAGTTCCATCCAGCCCACAGAAGGAGGACAGCCAGCCATGGCCTCTGAAAGTCCTGTCTAGTGGCAGCACAAATAGAAGCAGTGCAGGTAGCTCTTCCTTAACACACGTGTGCACAGCCCCAAAGCAACACAGATCTGATTGCTTACTTGCTGCTAACCCACTGCTTGCGCTCATCGATCGTCCTGGTTCTGTGCGGGATTTCGTGATCGATGGGATACTGACAGAGCCACTGAATACGGTCCGACTTTCCTGAGGCCGAAGATTCTGCAATGCAGACACACAACAACATGTTTCTTATTGACTGCCGGCTCAACCTTGGACGTTACGGAGGAAGGTCTCAGAATGCAACAAATCCCCAAACCTTACCAGAGCTGAATTATCTGAGCAGCAAGTCAGCAAAATTTGCAAAGTAATATTCTGCAATTTAGTGCAGAGACTGGAAGCACACGCAGCTGACAATGAAGTGCTGAATTACATGGACATATGCAGAGAACTGAAAAGGTAGGTCTAATAATTCAAGAATTTCCTTGAAAGGATGGTTTGAAAGCCTAAGCTGCTACAGACGTAATTCCATGTTTATTGCACAATGCACTCTTTCTGAGCACATGCTTCTATGGATTTTGTTAAAATTTCCCTGTGATACCACCACTTGTGGCTTGCACGTGAAATTTTGTACAGACATCATATGAACCCCCAATGCCTGCAGAGTTAGGGACACATAGTGGATCATAGGATTAATCTGTCAGATAACTGAGGTGGTTCCAAAGATACTAACAGCATTTCTTCAGACCTACACCAGCTGAACCAAAGCCAGAATCATCATCATGGTTTCAGTCTGCTCAGAGCACCCACCACTGGTTACTCTATGGATTGCCATTGTCACTGAATTGAAGCGGTCCTACACTGAGGGAACAGATAAAACAGCGTCTTTATTTGAATATGGCAGCTCCTTAAACACAGGTTATGTCTTTAAAAGAAAAAAAAAAAAACTTTGATATAATTTCTGGGAGATTTTATTTCTGCTTCTGTTAGCTACAGCTGACTTCAGGAGAAAAGGCTTCTCAGCTTATTTAACCCATCTCTTTGTATACAAGCTGTCTTCTTAGCCCAAAATATCCATGCCTATTGTTTCATCTCTGCCTAAGAAAGAGACAAATGTGATTTACACTTTTAAGTGATTAGCATTAATGAGAATTAGGCTTGGGAAACCTTTACAGCTGCAGACTGTGAAAAGAGCTGCAGGTATCTCTGAATATTACTTTGTTTCCACTTCGCCAAACACTTGCTGCAATAATGGTTATTTCTTTCCATTCACATGTCATTATTTCCCCACCCTCACTCTGAGATAAAGTAACCAAATAAAAACCTATGTTTTCTACTGCAATACCTGTCTAGGCTGAAATGTTACAGAAGAGAAATTTCCACCCCCTGGATGGATACTCTGAAAGACTCTCAGACACCATCCATTTCTCTAGCTGTATTCTAAACTGACTAATCAGATAGAGGCTTTGTAAAGAACAGGTATCAGGTGTGCAGACTTTATCAGATAATTGTTAAAAACCAGCTGTCAGTCCAATTTTACAATGACCCCTTAGAGTCATTGCTGTTACAGACCTCTTTGCTACTATAGTCATCAACTCTTTGCTTTTCACTCTCCCAGTGGCCTAGGAATGACAGATTTTTAGCATGCAAAAAAACAAAGAATTAAAAACCTCTCAAACACCAACAAAATACACGAGAGCTTACCAGTGAAAAAGCCCCGTTTACTTCTCCCTGTAGCTACTGCTGCACTGTTTTCAAATCTCTTTCAAAAATCCCTTGAGGATCACACTGCTGCCTCCTGCTTACTGTTTGTTTCCCAAATGAGGACAAATAACCTACTCTGCAGCACTGAATTTGCCTCCTGGTGTCCCTCACCATGCCATAAGTGATCTGCGCTACAGCTCTGTATGAGCAGCCTGGCTGTGCACTGACACCAGTGGCCCTACAGTAGATATAAAAAGGAACCACAAGGACAGGGAATGGCTCACTGCTGTGTTTTGAGAACTGTACAGGAGAGCCAAGTGCAGCGGCACTGGTCAGTACACCAGAGCTGCATGGAAGGAGTTCTGTACTTGTAGAACAGACAATGTTTCATGTTGCAGGGACAGCAATTATAAGTAATGATAAGGAGACTGACCTTCTTAACAGTGACTGAGCAGGCAACATACAGGCATCAGGGGAAGGAAAGAATGGGTGCATTAAAAAGACTAATTTATTTTATCTGTGTAGTCTTATAGTTATTTTTTTGACCTCAGTTTGCAAAGTCCATGTAATTCCTTGTAGAAAGTTTTTCCACAAAGCAAATCTCCCCTTGTTCTTTGATCTAAAATAAAAGAAGCACATGCTGGAGACCCTGGCACTTTGGACCCAAGGTGATATGCACACAATGCAGAAAGGGGATTCAAAGAAAAATAAATGGCAGTTAGCGGTAGTTATCAAGCAGCCAAACACAGCAAATTAAAAACAGAAGGGAAAAAAAAAAAAAAAGAAAAAGAAACCCGAGGTTGCTTTACTTAGAGACAAAAACCCCTCATATGGAGTAACAATCCAAATCCTAGCAGGTAAATTCATCCCTGCTGCTGAACCAAATGGAGAAACATGACAGGATTTCTCTTTGAAGAAAAAACCTCAGCAGCAGAGAAGCTGCTTGCTGAGCAGTTACTTGCCATGCAGCAGTGAATGACCAGTCAGTGGGTGCAGCCCCACTGGGAGGCAGTGCTCCTGAACCCCAGCTCACACCCAACACCTGCCACAGCGCCCACAATGCTTGCCTGCAGTACTTCTTGTTGTTTGTTTTCTTGTATTAATTGAGGTTCTGTTCATTATGATGTAAACCTAAGCTTTTCTTTTTTTAAGAAATGGCAGGACACGACTTAAAAGCCTATTTTAAGGGTTCGTTTTCAACTCTTGCTACATACTCCAGATTTCAATATTCAGTCAGTTCATGGGTCCCCCAACCCCTGCACAGGGACTGCTATCGTTCTTGTACTAAAAACTCCAAACACAGAGAAGGATATGGGCAGACACAAAAGCAAAATCCATGGCTTTACCTTCCAGAGACGGCTTAAAGTATCTCTTCCCTGAAGCCAAAAAGAGACAACTGCTTTCCTTCACACGAGCCTAAACCTCCAGTGCTCTAAGGGGCAAAGAGGCACAAAATTTCAATGCTCCAGGCTGTTTCTCCAGAAAAGCCAGGATGGATGCAGACCTGTCATCAGAGGATGTTTTCCAAAATGCTGCAATTTCATTTTTGGATATTAATGTATGTGACCACTACACAACAGTGACATGAGTGTGCACATGACCAGTCAAAGTTCATGGTGTGAAATTTTGTTCTGGGGATTTATGGAAAAAATATTTATTTTCCTCCTGCATTTTTAAATTCTATTCAGTGTTGGATGCAGATTTGCATTACAAACCCCTCCCCAGTGACAGGGACCAAGAACAGCAAAGCAGTCTGGCAGTGAAGGTTTGCTGTATGTGTCTGAAGAGTGTCAAAAGGCCTCACAAACCAACAGCCGTGTTTCCATCACAGTGGCAGGCACAGCTCGGACACACACAAACCCTCAGCAACCATCCAACACTAAAGAACCACAGATCACCCACCAGCTCATGCTGCTTGGGGCCCACCCAATGTGGCCTTGAACACCTCCAGGGATGGGGCACCCACAGCTCTCGGCAGCAGTGCCAGGACCTCTGAGCAAAGAATTTCTTCCTAACAGCTAACCTAAATCTCCCCTCTTTTAGTTTAAAGCCTGTTGTCCTGTCACTATCAGACCACGTAAAAAGTTGGTCCCCCTCCTGCTTGTAAGCTCTCTTCAGGTACTGGAAGGCCACAGTGAGGTCTCACTGGAACCTTCATTTCCCCAGACTGAATAAGTCCAGTTCCCTCAGCCTGTCTTAGGAAAGATGTTCCAGCCCTCTGAGCAACTCTGTGGCCTCTCTGGACCTGCACCAACAGCTCCATGTCCTTCCTGCACTGGGGGCCCCAGGCCTGGCCACAACACTGCAGGTGAGACCTCACAGGCACAGAGCAGAGAGAACAATTACCTCCCTAGCCCTGCTGACCACCCTTCTTTTATACACATCTACTTCACAGATTATTCATGATCTATCTGCAAATCTGTTCCAAAGCAGAACTGCAGGCCACAGCACAGAACACAGTTACAATGCAGCAGGAGGTACATAAGGGCTTGTTTTAGTACGGCCTTCTATTACCATAGGATATAGCAACCTCACGTAAGTCAGGCCAGGATACACAACAACAAGCAAAAAGAAAGCATCACTTCCATCCCTCAGATTTTACGTTCCAACTGGAAGGATAATTACAGCACAGTATCTTACTTCAGTCTCTGTTTAAAATTACCAGGATTAAGAGGATCAATATGAACAAGTACCCAATATCTTTAATTTCTGATCTTCCTGCTTGTATGTATTCCAATTTTCTTTTAACTGAACCTAGAAACCTAAGTAGGCACAATCTGTGTTTCTCTCCGTGTACAGTACTGTGTAACATTACTGCACTCCCACTATTTCACTGTAAACAAACAGCTTGAAATTTTGGTCCAGAGACAGATCCAGAATCCTTTTCCTAGTGCAACCTGACACACAGCATCCTGTCTCTGCCATTGACTGCTGGAGATGTACGGTGTGAAACACAAACATTATTCAGATTTCCCACAACCTTCCTGGTAACTAAAAATGCCGTTTTCATAGCAAAAGGTTCAGCCCAGTTGGTAAACATTTTTTTTCGTTTATCTGTATCTGTTTTTTAGCTCGTCAGAGCTGCTGAAAGACCACAGCTGGCAGCAGAAGACAAATCAGCTGTGATAGAAGAAAGCAAACAGGTGAAGGAAACCACTTTCCAAGGGTTTTTCTCCCATGTTAATAGCCAGGCAAAAGGAAAACCACACAGTGTTAGTAGAGTGAACACCTGACCCAGCCATCCATACCCTCTGAGTCATAAAGTTTGGAGTACCCAGGGCAGAGCACGGAGGCGGGGAAAATGCAGTGTTTATGGAATCGTAAGAGAGGAATTTTTCAGCTGAATTAACAGTCATGTGGTAGATGTGTTCAAAGTTGCTCGGAGAGGAGATCAGACGGGAGTGATGATGAGGGAATTGATAAGGGGAGCGCTGCTATCAAAGACAACAGAGAGAGAAAGCAATGAAGGATGGTTGTACAGGTTACACCAGCAACAGCAGTCTGCAAGAGCAGTCAAACACTGACGGACAGCCGAACAGCAGCCCTGCTCACTCATCAGCACGTGGGTTCTTACATTGTCACCCCCAGTCCTCTGAGCACCTTCCTTACATGGTATCACATGGGCCTGCCGCCCTTGCTGTTGCTAAAACATTAAAAACAAATAAAACTTTTAACTCATTGGGAATCGATTCTAATATTTATTATAATTTGTATTTCAAAGAGCACCACAGTTGTAGAAGGTGCTTTACAGACAGTTGAGAAGCAATCAGTTCCCTGCCTTGAGGAGCTTACAATCTAAAACAGACATAACACAAAGGAAGGTGAACACAGGTGAGATGGAGTGGGGAGGAAAAAAAGATGAGAATACACAACAGTTAAAGATTGTAAGAGATTTCCTTCTGTTTTTCATGCATTTTAACGTTTCCATTAAAATTAAGTATCACCCGTACAACAAACACAGAGTATTTCTAACGGGAGTGAACAGCGTTTCAACAGGATAGGGACACAGACTGGGTGGGAAGGTGAACTGGTTAGTCAGACAACGGGGACAATTTACTCTGTTGCAGACAGACAACACAAGGCCTACATCCTTCTGTGTGATCACTGAGCCTTACAGTGCTTTAGTGAGGCATTCAGACTTTGCTCCGCCATCTGCTTGCTGCAGAAGTGTATGCCCTTATCAGATAAGGTGCAAAAGTACTGGGAAATTCAAATGTTTTTAACAGGTTAACTGAGCAATGTGCTCCCAAAGTGTGACATACAAGGAGGAGAAAACTAACCCTGCAGATTAAACAGGAACAATTTCTGATTGATCTCTACAGAATGTGCTGACACAAGTGCTCTTGTTATTAAAACTCACGTAAATCTAGATGTAAGAGAAGTTTCAGGGCTTGATCTCACTCCCTGTGCCATCTGCACACTTCCAGCAGGCCAGCCTGATGTGTGGATGGTGCCCAAAAGCCACCAGCAAATCAAAACACCAGATCTAACTTTCCCTTCCCCACGTGTAACTGATTTTATCACCTTAAAAGAAACAGATCTGGGTACCATTCGAAATGTTAGGACTTAAAAAACAAAAACAAAACAACATGGTAGAAATTCAGCTTACCCCTCTACTAAACCTAAGGCACTACTTTTTGTATGTGGAACATATTGAAGTTTGAAAGAACATTAAATAACATTCCAATACATATTAGCAAACATTATTGTTACTGTTCTTCATTTCCCTCAGCTGGTAAAATCCAACTTTGTTGTTGGTTTTTTTTTTTTTTTTTTTTTTTAAATGCACAGGTATTATGAGGCTTTGCATGTTAAATGAAACATCAATTACCACATTATGGCATTTAAGACATAATACACATTAGGTTGTTATTAGAAAGTTTAGCAGCATCTAAATATGAGTACTAGAACCCACCATTCCAATAATGGTCCATGAAAGCAGACTTTGGCAAGTCACCTGCTACCAAGAGAACCAGCAGCAAAGCCAGCTACGTTCTTAAAAGCCAATGAGGGAGAGAAGGGAGAGTCTAAAATCGCAAGCTGAAAAGCAGAGGGTAGGCCAACTGCAGACCATGAAGATATTTAGCCAGCATTCATGAATGTGAAGAAGCCACAATATATGGCAACATTTTAAAAACGATCCTTGGAACTCTCTCCATGGACTCTGCCATTAGATGCATGCATGCGGCTCCCACTTTCTTTAAAGAATACCAAATATATATTTACTCTGAAAGTTTCTCACTTGAAACAAGCAAAGCTTCACACATAATCTGTAATGGAAGTATAATGGCTCATGTATGATGAGATCAAACTGAAGCATAATGTTCAAATATAATGGCAGTTGAGACTAGCTGTTGTATGTAAAATACTCAGACATGCAGAATATGAAAGCAAAATCAATCCTGTAAATCTGATGTGCACAGAGAGGTGGTCTGTGCTGCAGTTAGTGCAGTTCCAGATTTCAGATCTTCACTACAAAGGAGCATCCACGATAAAGTGGCTTCAAGGGACAAGAGGGCAGAAGGGAGGCCAGACTGTACGGCCAGCTAATTGGTGACAGGCTGCTAGGGAAGAAAAACACGTACAGAAATAAGTTTGGGGATACACTGACATGAACCATTCTAAATTGTACACAGCAAAACAATGATCCCAATCGAGTATCCATGTCAATAAAATACAAATCTGTACTGATTACAGCTCTGCAAATTGCAATTAAGAATTTCTAGTTTCTGCTATGCTGTAGCCCACATCCTTGCTTGTCACAGCCAGACTCCTAAGTTACTGCTAGCAATGAAGAAAAGAAGGATGCAAAGTTGTTTGAGTCTCTAATATATTCTCCTTTAAATGTGATCTCATTCTGAGCCTTGGGCATATTCATTTCTGTATAAACACAGGACTAGGCTGAAGAAAAGAATGTCCATCACAGAGAGATGGTGGGACCAGGTGAATAGGCTGCAATTTGCCATAAACACATCTCACTGCTCATGTCACGTGCTTGTTGCATACCAAGACTTCGGAAACAACACACAGAGAAAGCAACTTTTCCCCTCGAGTGGCTGCATCAGCAAGGACATTCACATGCAGACAGACATGCTGTGCATACGGAGGCATCTGTTCAGTATACAGCACATCAAACAAACAGTAATCATATTAAACTCTCAATTTTTCTGATTTTCACTTTGTACTTTTACAATTCAAATTAAGCTCTCTGAAGTTGATCTTCTAAAACACATCACTAAGGACAGTAGTAAGCTGCCAGCCAGCAAACTCCTGTTGGCCCTACATCCAGCAGGCAGTGACCTGCCCTCCTGGCTGCAGCCTGCCATGCAAATGCTGCTGCTACCACTTCTAATGCCGTGCTCTGTTCAATTCTAGGCACTTGGCCTGGAAAAGGTAGCAGAAGCAGGTTAGTGGGACTTGCAGAGACAAGTTTTGGATTTACTTCATGTATATATAGATATCTATATTATATATGCATATATATACACACTATATATACATATACACACTTTGTATATAGTGTGTATCATAAATAAAAATAAATAAATGAAAATTTAAATTGCCATTTGCTTTAGAGAGTTCACCCATGGGTGCTAGATAAAAGCTAGGCTGTTAGTTTGTGACAGTACCATTCAGTGCAGAGATAAAAATATCCATTCTCTATCAAATCCTATTAACAAGGACCTTTCTGCCTACATAATACTATACTGATTCCATGAAAACTCATGCTGGATGAACAAATTCCTATCAGCAGACCCAGCCAAATCTGAAATTGCTCGAATAAGTCAAGAAGAAACAGCAAGTAAAAGAGGCTTGGTCCATCATTTTCATTCACTTTCTGTATTCCATAAACAACATCGACTAAAATAGTTGGATGATGGCAATTTGAGAAAACCACTGACCTTGCACCACTTGTTCCCCCTAGTGGCAGCACCCTTCCAATGTAAAAATGTATTTCCTCATCCCCTTTGGGCAAACAAAATGAAGCATTTCCAAAGTAAAATGCTACTTTCCAAAGTAAAATTTTTCCCACATACCTTTAAGGATAAATACCTTTTCTTCTGAAAAAAATACATCCTATTTAGTACATATAGTAGATATGCTGGCTGCAAAATAATCACACATGCTAAGAAACACACACAAAAAAAACTCTTCACCATTTGGAACAAGGCTTGAATCTATTGAAATAATTTTACATCTTTGAAAAGAAACTGTCGTACTGATGAGCTGTATGTAAGACTGGATGAGTATTCTTTACCTCATGTACCGACTTTTTAGAGAATGTCCTATATCCACCCTTTCTTTTTATTCTTTTTTTTTTTTTTTTGTCTTTCCAATAAGACACTGGACTCAAAATATAATGTCAACTGCAAGCACAGCTCCTTGTCCTCTGTTTTCATGCCAGAGAAAACAAAGGGAGGCAGCTTGGATCAGACTATACCAAGACTTAGTCCAGTCAAACACCTTACAGGAAATTGGTAGAAAACAGAAAGCTGCCTGGGCAGAATTAGATTGTGACAATTTCTTTTTCCTAATCTCAAGTTACACTTTCAAGTTCACCCACTTCTAAGTCCCATGGTTGGTGCTGTACTGGAAGGAATACAAACAATGATACTGCAAGGAGCTACTGGGATAACAGACATCAAATTTGCTTTACCTGCAGTGACTTCTGCAAGCATTAAGACTACTTGCAACAAGGGAGTTTTCAATAGCAACTTCAGAAAGAAGCTGTAGCAGTCAAACGAGTGCAGAAGTCAATTCTATACTGTTAGTATCTTCTATTGTTTCTTCTATATCGTAGAAAGTGACTCCTAAATTTCTTTTAAAACATTACGTTGAAGGGTAATAAGCAAAGTACCAGTCTAATCTCCAAACATGACCTTTGACCCAATAAAAGACTTGTGTAACTGGAATGAATTTAAAGCCAAAAGCCATTTAATGATGACAAAGCTGAAGAAATATTAATCCAGGTGAGAATCTAGAAAACCTCCAGCTATAGGTAACTTTATTCCTTATTTTACAGTTGATAGATTTGGGCAATATTTTGATTAAGAGTCTTCTCAACTTTTGATTTTCATAAATTTTCAACAATTGTGTGAATTATGATATCTTTTACCAGTAGTAGTTTATTTTCTTTGCTAAGAAAAAGTCAGAAGTATTTGAAGGAACCCAGCAGAAAAGGAAGAGTTAAAAAGAGGTCTGGATTTGCATCTTGCCCTGAAGCAAATTATCATTACTTGTTAAACACTGTATACGTATATATACAACCACGTGAGAAAAAGTCAGCCAACTTCCCTTGGATTTGTCTTGTGTTTTCTAGAACCAACCATCTTCTTTTCACTTGTAGTTCATTTATAAACACATGCATATACACAAAATGCTGCTCATTGCTCAACTGCACTGAGTCTTATTGGCTCTTCTAAGCGTCTCTCATGAGATTTAAAGGAAATCCTTTCCCTTCCCTGCCTGTCCTCATACAAGTAAAAGCTAGTGCCAAAAGGGTTCATGTAAAAGATGAACATCTTTTACATGAAGTAACAGTGATGAAGTACAGTGTAGCATAAAGCACAGTTTTTTTGTAAAAGTGAGATAAAACGAGAACCTGGAAACCAGAAGTTAAGATCCTAAACCCATGAACTACAGCAGATGCAAGGTTTCTTTTCCAGTCTTACTGTTACTTCCGTTTAGTTTTTCAGATACTGAAAAGCCCTCCTACTTCCTGCCTTGACTCCAAGCAATAGTGATGATCATTTTAGACAGCGCTGCTGTAGTGATTGTACAATGGCTTAGGTTAGAGGGGACCTTAAATATCATCTAGTTCAAATCCCCAGCTGTGGGAAGGGCTACCCCCCATCAGCTCAGGCTGCCCAGGGCCCATCCAACCTGGCATTAGGATGAGGTACCCACAGATCTGGGCAGCAGTGCCAGGGCCTTGTTGCCCTTTGAGTAAAGAATTTCTTCCTAACATCTAACCTAAATCTTTTAGTTTAAAATCATTCCCCTTTGTCCTATCACTGTCAGATAGTGTAAATAGTCAGTTCCTTCCTGTTTGTAAGCTCTCTTCAAATACTGGAAGGTCACACTGAGGTCTCACTGGAACCTTCATTTCTCCAGGCTGAATAAGCCCAACTCCATTAATCTTTCCTCTTAGGAGAGGTTCTCCAACCCTCTGATCATCTCCTCTAGACCTGCTTCAACAAGTCCACATCCTTTCTGTATTGCGGTGGCCCCAGGCCTGGACACAGTACTCCAGATGCAGCTCCACAAGAGCAGAGCAGAGAGGGACAATTCCCTTCCCTTTCCACGCTGGCCACTCCACTTTGGATGCAGCCAAGGATACTGATGGACTTTCAGATTGCAAATCTGCTGCTCACGTCTAGCTTTTCATCCACCAGAATGCTCAGGTCATTCTCCGCAGGGCTGCTCTCAAGGAGTTCTTTTCCTAGTCTGTATTTACATCTGAGATTGCCTTGATCCAAATGCAACACTTCGCATGTGGCCTTGTTAAATCTCGTTAGATTCTCATCTTGGTGCTCACCTTTTGGGCATGTTCAGGTCTCTCTCATTGGCATCCCACCCTTCTATTTAGTCAACAAATATGCTATGTGCCTATGTCTTATGGAGGTACTCATATCATCTATTAGTATCATATAATCTGACCTTTCTTACAGAGTTCATTATCATACCCTGAATCACATCTATCATGAATTAATTTAGAAGGCAATACATAACACACAAACAAGATGCTCAACGTAGCTACAAGTAATGTATGATAAAATCCTAATATTAATTCACCTTTATCTCAGCAAAAACTACTCTAACTTCAAGGAGAGTATTTCCTAAATAAGGCTTTGTGGAAACAGACATGTGTGCACTATGGTTTGTATTCAAGTAAGAAGTTCTGTTTCACTGATAATAATTAATTTGGAAAGGAGATGAGAAAGTAGCATCCTATTCACAGAAAGAATTTTGGTTACTATATATTGTTAAATTCCCACAGTTTCACTGTCTAAGGAGAAGAGGTTGGAGAGGGAGAGGCTAAATTGGAAGTAAGGACAAGAAGAGAAGAAAGGAATTGAACTTACAGTAATATAGATCATGAAGAAAGGAATTTCTCTTTCCATTTCCATACAGAATCCTGGCACAAATCCTCTTAATTGTGTATCTTCTTATGTGTTAGAAAAACTATAATCAGCACTGAGAGACCAATCTGTCTTAACACCCAGGAAGCATTAGTCATTCCTTCCTTCACCCTCAAGTGTCTTCCTCTCCAATTAATCACTAGCACCTGAGCATGTTCCATGTCATTTACCTAGTTACATTGCCACTGATAGGAAACAGATCAAACACTCTCAACGTACACCCAAAATTGTAGTTGTTCTTCTTTTTCTTATTTGTAGCCTCTTTTGAAGTAAGTCACTCTCACATACGCTTCTGCACTTACCATTGGAAGGTCTTTGAGAATCTGTATGCCATCTCCAGGACCCATATGTGCTATGTGGTTAAAATTAGTTGGGTTAGAAATTAATTTATTTCTCATTTCTGGATCGCGTAGCATCTCCCTGGAAGAGAAAATACTGTTCAGGAATCTTGTTCAAGATGAAAATAGCCATTTAAAAATAGTTACAGCTTTGATTATCAGCTATTTTAAATGGAAGTTAACTGTTCAGCCATTTTAACAGTAATAAACTTTTGCTGTCGGCACTGGTATGGACAGGTTTTCACCTTGAAGAGAGCTATAGCCCAGAACAAATGAATGCTGTTTTGCAAGCTAACAGCCCATACACCCAACAGCTACCATTAAGAATATACAAACACTATGAGCTGATAAAAAGCTCTGTAACATGAGCAAGAGCAGAACTCACGATGCTGTATTACACCTACATATTGCACCTCTATACTGTATGTAGGAACATGCATTCCAAACAACAGCTGTTTCAGATGATTTGAATCAATGAAATTACTTGTGCAGCCAGTGCAGAAGACAAGTACAGGTTGAACACTGACCTCCTCTGCTGCATCCTCTCCTCTTCTGGTACTCTGAATGAATAGCGGCGCTTGTTGTTGATGTTTCGAACCATTTGCTTCCGGCTGTTATCTGATGTTTCAGGAACCACCAGTTCATCACCCTCTGGAATCAATACAAAAATGATCCAGTGGGCCACTTCATTGGGCATACATGGAATAATAATCCAAAGACATTTTCTCTGCTTTTGGCAGTGCAGCACACCACACATTTCCCATGAATTTCCCTGAATAAACACTCCTTGATGTAGGAGTTTTCTTGATCACTTATTACTCTCTTATACAAAAGCAGACTTAACCCATCTTCACATCCAAGTTGCCATAACCATATTTTCTCAAAATAGTATAGATTCTTTCAAACAAAACCTTTATCTTCCCTTTTCAAGGAAAATATTCTTGAAAAATCTTCACAGTATGAAACATACTTTGACACATAAACAAGCCTACGATGTGTCTTCTCACAGTGAAGAACCAAGAGCCTGGAAACATTTAGGTGGGCAGGAAAGAATCTCCGTCCTTTCTCTCAAACTTTTTTTGGCAGCCTTCAGTGAAAGCCACTAAAAGCCCTGTTCTGCCAATCACCTGGAAACTCAATGCAATATCCTGTTCCATTCATTTCCTCAAATATTTGAACTTTGATATTTTTTGCTGCAACTGTGGGAAGAGGGAAGATTTTTATTCCATGTGTGTAGGTCTGGCAAGGCATCTTCAATAAAGATGTGAAACGTGCAGCAACGATCATTATACAACAGGAATATCATTTTGAATGAATGCTGCAGCTGCTTCGCCTTCTTTTATACATACTAAGACTAAAGTTAAATTTAATACGTTTGAACATATCCAGCAGCTATGCTGAGAACAAGAATAGTTTTTGTATGGAATTAAAACCTCCTTTTTCTCCAAGACCAACTGCAGACTTCATGACACATCCCCCAAACTGTTCCTCTCTATGACTGCCACTCCTTTTGCACTAATTTGCTCAGACAATTTAAGTAAACAATGAAACAGTGTCAACAACAGTATACTTGAGTGTTTATTTCCACTACTTTCAGAATAGTTGCTAAAAATACATACAGTTTTTGATTGCTAAACTGCATAGATCACACCTCTCACTTAAGTAAAGCATATTATGCATTTTTATGCTTATGAAGTGTGTTCCAACAAAGAAAAAAGGCCAAAAAGACTCATAAGTTCACTTATAAAACTGACACTTTGGCACACAATCATGTATGGCTCTAATTAGAAGTTAAGAATATATGAAACTATTCTTTTTTTTTATCCTTGGGAAAGGCCTCTTTAGGTCAAGTATAGTATTAATTTCTATCCAGAGCTGCCAAGATAACTATTAATCCTTAAACTATGAAGGCATAGGTAGATGTCATTTTGGCATTTAATCATCATTCTCTTATTTCCAGACTTTTAAAAATTTTCAGTGCATATTTAGGAGGAAAAAAAAAAAAAAAAAAAAATCAGACTACCTGCCTGTCAGACAACTGTGTCATTACAACTACTGTGGAATCTATAAGTATGGCTCTCTCCCAAAATACTCTTTCTAAACAAAAACTTTCATCATAAAAATCAGCTCCTCTTTACTTACCTGCCATTTTGTTTTTGAAATATATTAATCTAACTGTCTCCAAACCTAAAAGGTTGAGTGATCCTTCTGTATTCAAGGGTCGTACCTGAAGCAAGGAAAATCAGCTTTTTAGTAACTCATATTTATATAGCACATCTTCTAAAAGCTCCAAGGAGCAATATAAACTTCATAAATGCAGTACTGTTATAAAATCAACCAGACAGTAGAACAGTGTAACTGGCCAGAGTAAAGTTTGCTTCAAAGAAGAAAGAGAGGCTGGAGGAAGCAGTGTCTTCCTCTCTCATGACACATGCACGCTCTCAGAATTAAGGGTTGTGAGTCATTAAATCCTCAAAGCTGAGGTAAGGGCAATTTTAGATTTTCAACTCCTGTTTGGAGATCTAGAACACAGACAGCTGCCTAAAATTCCCTTTAAAGACACAGGCTTAACACCATTCCTACCAGCATTTATATAAATATTTCCATAAGAAGCCTACTTCATATAACAGTATAGTTCTTATCTAAGACGTGCACAGATCACTAAGCTGTGCCTTTGGTTTGTGTTAGTATCATGTCACATTACACTTTTTGACTTGTTAAGACTATATATAGATTGCTAAAACCTACTAATATTTGTGACCTATAGCTTCATAAGGAAACAACCATTCTGCTCTCCAATTTGTTAGAAACAACCCTTTCTCTCCCCAGCTTTAAATAGAGAATGATTCAGTTGGAAGGGACCTACAAAGATCAAGTCCAACTGCCTGACTACTTCAGTCAGAGCTTATTACCAAGGATATTATTCAAATGCCTCTCCAACATGGATAGGTTGGGGCATCAACTACCGTGGCTGTGAAGCCTGCTGCAGCTGTTAAGACCTCCTAAATATCAAGGTAGTGCTAAGTTTTCAAAAACTGCTTCCATTTATTAAATGATCCAAACCTGACAGAATTCTGGCTGCAATATTTCTTTTAATTCAATTATGTTTAAAACAAGCAGTTTTAATGACAACCTCTGATGTCCTTAAGAACAGCACCGTATGACCACAACAAAGAAATATCAAAGTGTAGCCATATTCTTTAACTGATATCAAAATAGCAAGTTACCTTTTTGAGAGGAATAGTCTGAATCCACTCCATGGAGTTCACGTCAAAGATATCAATTGCATTTTCACTATACACAGAGAGGTATGGTGCATTGTAACCTGAGACGGAATGATACATTATCATGCACTTTTAGGCAGGGCTGGTGATACACAACTTCTCAGAATCTGACCGTACTACTACTACTAAGAAACACACAAAACAAAACAATCCAACAACAACCTTGGCTTAAAAAACATGTTGTAACTAAAAAAAAGATCATGAAATTTATTCTAAAAACAAACCAGCACCAACAAAAAAACCTAAAACCTTCAGATGATTTTTCTTTTAACTTTGCAAAACCAAACCATTTTTACTACACGAAGTTCCAATTTACAATGCCAAACACTGATGTGGTTCAATGTTTTTTTCCTCTAAAAATTCTATTTTTAAGAGTTTTTAGTACATGATGTGTATTTAATTTATTGTTATTTAATAACCATCACTTGTTGTTTGAATGAGTTTGGTCTCTGGACTACATTCTAAGTGAACATCAGTTGGAACTAAGCACCATGACATAGTGCTCATATTTCCTCCTAGCTCTAATTCTCTTTTTGTGTTTTCCAGACTGTAAAGAGAATTCTATGCTACTCATCTGGCACATGTCCCCAGCATGAAATTTGTTCCACTGGGACCACTAAAGAGAATTCAGTATTTCCATGTCGCCAAAAAGACTGCCATGGTCTGCCAAGAATAACAAAAGCATCAATTTTTTGTTTAAATGTAACAGCTTTTCTATAAAATACACCTCTATTTTCAGTTGGAACAAAATCAAATTGCTTTGTTTAAGGGCAATGAAAGAAATTCCACAAGTGTTAATGACACAGACATGTCATACATGTGAAAATATGTTTTTTAACTTTCATTTTGATTCATTCACTATTTGAGTACTGATAGTGTAATAATCATGTTCTTGCTTGAAAAACAGAAGTGACACACAGCCTGTAAAAATGGATCCTTTCACATTCAGAAGGGTCTTCACTCAGACCAGGAGAAACATTAATCTCCCCCTGCAGCACGCAGTGCTGCCACAGTGAAGTAAGAAGGCAGGCTCTTAAAAATCAGCCTAAGGCTGTGCTCATTTGCAAACAATCTAAGGACAAATTTGGCTACTCTTCAAGAACACTTAGAAACACAACAAAAAGAGGAAGCTAGGCATTGCACTTTTTCCTGTCACAAATATAAAGCTCCAAATTTTTTAAAAAAGCATAATAAATGCTTAACATGTGTCTTATTGGGAATTGAAATTTTGAAAAACATTTTTTTTTTTTTCTTAAGGTTAGGAAATACATTTTCTACATTGCCTGTGAGACGTATTTTGGAGAGGAAGAGGAGGAAGAGGGAGTAAAAAATTAAAAGCTGAATTAAAAAAAAAAAAAAGGTGAGGAAAGAGAAAATATGAACAAGAAACAAGTTGAGAGAATGAAGGAGGAACATAAAAGAAAAAAAAAACACAATAAGCAAGACTCAGCACCATTAAGAGAAAGACAAGTTAAACTACCAGATCCTGATGACATCAAGAAAGTCTGGATCACAAAGCTGAGACAAAGTTCAATCAAATTTCAAGGCTTTAAACAACAACAGTCTAGTTTCAGTAGTAGTGAATGTAAAAAGATCCCAAATAGCCCCTCTAGGACCTAAGGCTTTCAGCTGTTCTAGAGTACAGGCCATGAGTTCAGAAATCAGACATCGGGCAACTTACTTCAAAATCTAGACCTTTGATTTCTTTTTATGCTTGCTACAACAGCATATGTATGCTACAGAGCTTGCAAAGCTAGTACAAATGAGATCAGATTTAAACCCTCTGACGAGATTTAAAGCTGCTGACACAGAAGCTGAGTCTTCATTTAGCAGTTGGGCAACTTTCCTTGTATTTCACTTTCTGTGAATATTAATAATAGAAGTAGGGATCGCTTCAATGTATAATAGCAAATTAAAGTGGCACACACAGTAACTTACAGCAAGATGATGGAGTTGCAGGCCACATCAATTCTTGTTGTCTCGATCTTCGGCCCTGGCAGTCAACGTAAACCCCTACGCTGCTAAAACACAGCAGGTATTCTTTATTTGAGATTTCGACTGCACAGATGGCATCAGTTGGCTGCTGTGAGATAAACGATAGTGTGTGGTCATCTGGATGGAGCAGACTGTATGGGCTGCCTTCTCCATGAAGGGGATGTTTTAAGAAACCTGACTGATAGCCCACACAAAGTCGCTCACTGAAGATCGACATCCACTGGACGTTCCCCTGGACTTGGATCTCCTTGATCTTTTTGTGACGTGTCTTACTCTGATTTAGTTCATAACAGAGGACCTGCCTTTTCATAGCTACACACAGGCATGTGAGGGCTCCATGGCGCACGTGTCCAGAAACTATTGACTGGCAGCCCTTTGTTTCTGCCAGCTTATAAAACTCAGTCTCCCTTCCATCCAGAGCTGTCATAGGGAAAAGTCGCACGTGACGGTTTCGTCCTGAGATTACTGCAATGAGCTGTTCACTTGGGATAAGCTCAATCTGATGAACCTTCTTGTTATCACCAACACGGATTATCTCTAAAATAAAACCAAACAGAAACACCAAAATTCAAGTATATCATAGTGAAATGTGAACTGATTGAAAACTCTGTTGGGTAAGCACAAAAAATTCCCTTTATTACTCCTTCGCTTTATTTAAATATACAAGAATAAAAACTTATATTTTAATGATACCAAAACTGATAATGGCTGGATAAACTTTGACTCTCATCAGAAAAAGGGAGAAGCAGGTGCTTCAAATAACAACTGAAGTGTTATTAAGAATTCATTTTAAAAATAGTCATGTCTCTACACTACTGAATGTGAGGTTTAATTTCCAGCACTAAGGAGGAGGTTACAGTGAAGACCAAGCCAGCCTCCTTACTGAAGTACACAGCAGGAGAAGAGAAGGCAAAAGTCATAGATACCCAAAACTGAAAGCACACAGAACAGCTTCTTGATCATCTGCTCTCGCATGGGGCTGCCCAGCTGGTAATACAGTAAAACCAAGTAAAATGAAACTGGGGGATACTGAAAGAGAAAAAACCTTATGAAGTCACTTTCTGATTATTAAGGGAAATTATCATCAGTTTCCAGTCTCTTACCATCTTTGGTGACATGCACAACAAATAACCCTTCTTCATTCCCCAGTGCTATTCTTTCATGATCTATGACATTAATTAAAGAAAGAAAGAAAGAAAATAGGTTATTTTTGTTTCAAAATACTTTTTCAACAAGTGTGATAATTCTGATTAACAGTTTTTTAATATCTTGAAATAAATAAAAAGCCTTAACCAACACAGCCTCTTTTCCCAGGTAACTAGTGAAAGAACAAGAGGGAATGGCCGCTAGTTGCACCAAGGAAGATTCAGTTTGGATATCTGGAAGGACTACTTCTCAGAAAGAAGGCTTGGTCAGGCATTGGAACAGATTGCTCAGGGAAGTGGTGGAGTCACTTTCCCTGGAGGTGTTTAAGGATAGGGCAGATGTAGTACTTCGAGCTGTGGTTTAGAGGGCGATACTGGTGGTAGGTGGACGGCTGGACTAGATGATCTTAGAGGTCTTTTTCAGCCTTAATGATTCTATGATCTACCAAAACCAAACAAAACATTGGAAACCACCCAGGCTTTCAAATTTCTAAAAAGAAGCCCACATTTTCCCATTTCTCCTGTTAGCAGAAATAGCACAAGAAACATTTTTAACAAATCACTCAGACTATTTAGGTATACTACTGACGCTGAAATAATTAAAACATCAAATTCAAATAATCTGAGTTCAACACATTTTGTGTGGTTACATTTAAAATTAGTAAGCTCCTTCTCAACTCTCCAGTTTTCTCTCAGAAGCAGACTATTGCAAAATCAGTGATTTACACCGATTTTATGGTTCTAATTTTGCCCAATGAAGGAGTCATCTTTACAGAATAACAAAACAGTAATATCCAACTGTTAGCCAATATAGCTCATAATTATGAATGTGTGTGTATGGGGGAATGTTATTACTGAGCCAGATTTCTTATTTATTTCATACCTATGATTGCTGCTGACTGCGTTGTTTTGATGAGGGG
This sequence comes from Phasianus colchicus, assembly GCF_987193195.1. Lineage (NCBI taxonomy): Eukaryota > Metazoa > Chordata > Aves > Galliformes > Phasianidae > Phasianus > Phasianus colchicus. The sequence goes on along the minus strand of NC_143437.1, from coordinate 12,261,010 downwards.
TAAGGTGCTGTCATAAGCTTCTTTGGGAACATAGACTGAGCGGTCTTTGAGTTTGTTCTTCTTCAAGATCCTATGCAATTCATTCAGCACTCCTACCCACTTGCTTTTTTCATTCTCACCGTCTGTTAGAATCAGGATTGAACACTTATTACTGGTTGCAGAGAGTTGGGAAGCTGTGACCTGAAAAAATTTTAAATATATATTTTAAATCTTAAGCAATAAAATATTTCATCCTGATCATTTATACAAGGATATCAAATTTATTTAGATGCTCCTTCAATTAGCTGTCTGAGCTAAGAATGCAAAAAATGTAGCCTTACTTAATAGAAAAACTCTATCACAGAAAAAGCTAATGTGAATAACTCAGCAAAATCTGAAAACTTTGTTTATTTTCTTAAATGCATTTATACTCATTCTGTAATAAGGAAACACTCACTCTGAATCAGACAGACATCTGTTCATCTCAGTAATTTTATAATGTAAAACATTTCTTACAAAGCTTTCCATATTTGTTAAATGACAATAGTTTTCACTGTTAATTGATGCAATAAGAATGGTATATACATAAGAATGACTTATGAAATTTTTAATGTACTTGGTACAACTGTAACAGATAAAAGCTACTTTGGGATATTTATCTCCTCTCAGCATGCAGAGCAGTGAACAGTCTGAACACAGGAAAGTCAAGGAGTGGAATACAATGGTACAGTAAAGAAATGATACAGGAATTAATTAGACACCAAAGATTTTTCACTGAGGTCAACTCTTCAATTAAATATCCAGAACAGTAATAGAAAAAGTCAATGATGGCAAAATCCTCTGATACCATGTAAATGACAGATTTTTATGAATATGTTATGTTGGATTTCTGTGATAACTACCTGATGAGGTAGTTATGAGATCCAGTGCAAGAATTAATATATAATAAAGGTTTCAGGAATAATTCAACAAATCAAACCAAGAAGCAGAAAGCAACTCTGAGAAATGAAAATGTAGAAAATCATGAACAAAAGAATTCCAAATGATGAACAGAAAGCTTGTAAGACATAGGTCTTAATGAGAAGATTAGAAAAAAAATAAAACTGTCTAAAATGGAGATGGGTCTTAGTCTAAATGTATTTGCTATGTTACCATGAAAAAATGTATGATATGTATGGATATAAGTACAGAGCTTTATGCATTGCTGCAGCCATGAATTACTGAAAAATTTAAACATTAGTAAGCACTCTGTGAATGCACATCACACATCCCAGAGGGAAATCTTCTCCTTCTGCATTAATAAGTTCAAGACATACATACTTACCCTAAAGATACAGGGGATATCTTTTCGATTTGCATGGATGACATCCGAAGCCAAGACAGAACTCACTGAGAATTCTTCATCCCTTGTGGAGACCATAAACATTATTGCAAAAGAGTTAAACAGAGTCAAATCTGTATAGCTGTTGTTGTGTGTTTTTTTTAAACTTAATTTCCATAGTACCGATTACCTTGATTTGCTAAGGGCACAAGAAGATAGTACTGAGATCTAACTTTTAAAGTCATTGCAACTTTATCTGCAGATTAATTATCTGCAGATGAAACTCAGAAATGCATAGCTACGTAACTAATTCCTGGTATGTGCCAAGAGAAAAAAATCTACTCCAGATACTTGTTTTTGTGTCTGTTTAAATTTAAAACTTTTCAAAAACTTTTCAAACTATAAAGAAGATACTGAAGTAAGAACATCCTTCCAAGTATTTCATAAAAAATCTAAACACTCTAGAAGTTTTAATGTATTCAATTATAGCTTACATGTCCTCAATCCTCAGTGACATCAGCAGTACTTCAATAATGCTGAAGATGAACAAGATACAAATCCTTCTGTATAAAAAGTTATACTAATTTTAACCACAAAGATCAATCTATCTTCAAAAACTCTATCCAACCTGAAAAGAATATAATTATCTTCTTTACTCATTCCAGATCTTCTACACAGCTCAGGAGATGAAATGTAGTACATGAAGTAGTAATGAAGACTGAATTGCCACCCCCCACTCCCACGGCAAGCTCCCACTGAGCACCAAAAAGCTTACCTCATGTCTATGACCTGACTCACTACCACACTTGGCTGGGATGCTTTTCCTTCTGCTATATCATACAGGAAGAGTTTAAAATCACAGATTACTGCCAGCGCTCTCTGCCAACCTTTCTTTACACCAGCTGGTTTTGGTACCTATAGCAAAATAAAATCTGATCACCTCTCTGTAACTTTGTGTGCAAAGATCAAACTTACAGTACAAAAATCACAGGCTCATAGGTTGGAAGGGACCTTAAAAACCATCGATGTCCAAGCCCCTCCTGTGGGCAGGGTTGTCGACTTCTAGAATAGCTTGTTCAGGCCCCGTCCAACCCAGCCTTAAATGCCTCCTCAGAAATTGCAGTTTAATTCCCACTCCAGAAAGCAAAAAATTTAACCTAAGCGTCCCAATTGCAGCCACCTGATACTTACTCGGACATGTCCTTCGTAAGCTGTTCCTATACCTTTCTGAGGATCTATTCCCAAAGGGCCCTTAGTCTGTTCAGGAGGGATTGGACATACTGCAGGGGCCTTGTCTGCACAGGTCACATGGCAGGAGAATCCACACACTTGTGAGGAGGAAAAGGAACAAATGGATTTAATGGTTATTTCATGCAATGTAAAAGCTATGATAATGATGACAACATAACGCTTTTTTTTTTTTGTGAACAACCAAATATTTGTACTGAACTTTGCTACACTGAGACAGAAATGTAAGTTCGTGCACATGGTCTGATATGGTCTGAATTCAGAGCTGTACAGTTTCAGAGCTGTATGGCTATAGTCTGGTTTCATTCAAGTAAGAAAAATTAGAAGCTCATATTGAAATAATTTCCCTATTATTTTTTTTTCAGGCCCATTTCTACTAGTAAACAAAAAGCTGGCAACTCTACTAAGTGATGTATGTTCTTCTGTGAATATACAAACCTAGAATAAATCAGTCCTAGAAAGAAACAAAACTGGTACTAAATGGAAAAACTGCTTTACACAATGACCTCACAAAAGCAAGGCTTCTGTCAGCACACTTAACCACTGACTGTGGCCCCTTATTGCTATTTTAAATAAACTCAACTGAACTCTTCTGCCACCAACCAGAATTAGTATTTTACCAGATAACTCGGTAATCTTTTACATGAGATATTCAAAGTGTTTCACTTCCACTATTAGAAGGTGGCAGCATATGTATATATTCTGTTATTCAAAATGTGAATAGAAGACACCTACACTTTCACACCACAACATTCATTGAACAATCTGCATCTGTATGAATTTTGGTTCCCATTTCCTGCCTTACTTACCTTCACAAGTGCAGCCCTGTCTTATTAAACCAACCATCAGAGATGTGCACTGATTGCATTTTGTTGGGGTATTAAATGATTTCACTACAAACTGGTGGGCTTTAGGCTGTGAAACAAACAGAAAAAGATGTTAGTACCTGCAATGCTTCTGAAGAACAGTTATTTTTTCACAGACATGAGGGTGTTTGCTGAAGTGAAATCTAAGCTCATAGCACAGGCTGCAAATACCACTTATCGAGGCTTGTTACTAATAACTTACCATTCTCTGCAAACAAAGCCATTGAAAACAGACATTCTGGACAAGGTATGTAGTGGTCCCAAATAAGAGAATTGTGCAGGTTACCTTAATAGGGAGGTATTCTAAAATTTTATTCACTTTCCTGTTTGTCACACCATGTATCACAGATAAGGGCTCCAACTTCATACTTAATAACAGTTATACTGTTAGAATGGAAGCTTTCTGCCCACAGATGGCTTTCTTATTTTGAAACTTGCAGGGAAACAGCACTTAGTCTTAAAAACCAATGCAATAAAAGTAAGAAGATTCTACAGGTAATATAATAAATAAGAAAAACAATCATTGCTAACGGTTTAAGCAAAACATTTGCAAAAATAAAATGATGTGCACAGTTAAGTCTGTTTTGCATGATTCCATGTTCACACACACAATAATTTTAATCACTCTATTATAAAGACGTTGTCAATGGGCCAACTGCAAATTAATTTCAACAACTGACATAAAAATCAGCATTTATGCAGGCAAAAGCCAGAAAACAGAAAAAATTAAATTCCTTCTCCCAGTGCTGCAGTGCTGACTGTACTGCTCACTCTATATTGCTTACCAAAAAATTCCCCCAAGTCTGTGGTTTCATTTTAGGCTCAGTCTTTGCCTTTTTGCAATATAATTTTCTAAGGCCAATCTTTAGGCCAATCTGAGACTGTCCCATAGTGACATGGGTTTTACTGTATGCAGAGGATAGAAACAGATTAGTCACATAGATGCTGGAAAACAGTCTCCCTAGGAAACCTTTTTCCTTTCATATTCTCGTTCATTTATATCTTTCTAAAGTTCAAACTTGTAACCGAATATATTAGCATATATAATCAAATATAATAATCAAATGGCTGTGTGTTGTTATGCTGGAATGCCTACTATAACTTGTCAACACCACATAACATAAGAATGTAAGAATTGTGCTGTTAAATTTTAGAAAGCAATCAGCGTCTGCACTAAGAGAGCTCTCTTGAGACTCCTGAAGCTGTGGCCCAGGGGTGATATTTTTTCCCTTACAATACAAAACTCACGGACACATGACTGAATACCTTTGGTGCAGAGAGTCCCGATCCAATATATGCTGTCCGCATGGTTGGTGTGTGAATTGATCGAGGAGGGTGATCCGTAACCTGAATTAGTCCCCAAAAGATCAAAATGACATCAAATACACACTATCAAAGACTGCCTGAACAAAATAAAAAGACTACAGTCTGCCATCCGCTCCATCCCCAAATACACAAGCCAAGAAACCAAACTGACTAACAAAGTACGGGACACAGGAATACAAATCTTATTTGTCATTAAAATGTGTAATTTTCATTTCTTAAATGTCTAAAATTATTTTGCATAATCCCCATTTGATTATTTTCTAACACAAAATAATCAGCAAATTTAATATTTTAAGAGGGAAAGGGGATACTTTACAGTTGCAAAGACTTGCCAATATTTTGTATTGGTAAGACTTTTGGCAAGGCTCCATAAGATGCTCTTATGAAGTGCAATATGACATTAACTTTGCACAAATATTTTTAAAGTATTCATAGCTAAGAATACATTATGAAGAGAGATTGTATCTTGTAATTGATGTTACAGTCCCCATCCTCAATCAACCAACCAGATGTAAAAGGTCCTGTAAATACAGCTCACTGCTGTGCAGCAGAAAGCTGTTTATAAAGTCCTAAACAGTCTCTGCAGAATGATGAGTTTAGTTCTAAACAAAAAGACTTGCTAGAGCAATTTTTATATGAGTACTCCTTAAACAACAACAAAAAAGTCAACTCCCAGTACCTCAATTGGTTCAATTTCACTAGCTGTAGAAGGAGATCTCGATCTTGAATGAAGGTGAGACTTGCTATCTTCATCCCGTGACGGCGTGTTGGATAACGTGAAGTTCTCAACTGAATCAATCTAGGAGAATAATTCCAGAGGGGAAAAAAAAAAAGAAAAAAAAAAATCAAAGGCATCACTAAAACGGAATTCTCAACTCTTACCAAAATAAGGTAAGAAAGCAGTAGAATTCCTAAGAGAGAACTGAGAGAGAAAAATTCAGTTTTAAGCAACTTCTTAATCAAGCTACAAAATTACAACAAAAATTACTAACTATGAATATGTTATGGCTTCAGATGAAAGGTGAACACATGCATAAGAACTGCTAGCTCAAGGGCCTGATAAATACTCAAGGAGATTTGTAATTCAGCATTTTTAAATAATATTTCCTAATTGCAACTCTTTTTTGTCCATCAGTAAGGGAGATCTGTTAGGAGTGAATTCCCATATAGCCTATGAAAATCACTGCAACCGTATTTAGAATAAAATTAGGAGAAAAAGTAGAGCAAATAATGCATTTCTTAAATCAGTGCTGCACGGAGAATTGAGGGTTTTTGTACTCCATCTGAACTACAACAAAAAAAGGAAAATAATTTCATTAGGAATATTTATTAGGAAAGTTTCTTCAGCAGGCTGTTTTCCTAAACTTTGATATACAATGAAACTAAGCCAAACACAGAATTATACTGACAGCGTAGTATGCGTGTTCCTCTGAAAGTAATGCCTCTTATTTATTTCCATGGAAGCCACAACAGATACAAAGAGCACAACGCTGTTTGATAGAGCAAATGCTCAGCTACAAAAGACTCTTTTTCAGCAGTCAGCACCATCAGCTCTGCATTTTCACCAGCAATGGACAAGACTCTGCATGCCGTGCTTGTAAAAATCCGCATTGGCAGAGGTGACATCTACTGTCACTGCTACCACCTCCCACAGCCTCACCATGCTCACATCCATTGTTGGGTCTCCATGAACATTCAGCAAGCACTGATGAATGTCAATGGGTGCCATTTTTTTCTGCATGATGGAATTCAAGGACACCCCTCTGCTCCATGCACACTTCCATGTCAGATGTTGATTTGTCACACTGCCCCTTTGCTGCCATCTGTTGCGCAGCAACAAAATGTAATGGAATATTGGTGGGAAGGTTCAACCTCTGCTGCCATCCCACCAACATCTGCCTCTGATGTGGTGGGCCAACACAATAAAATAGGAGACATTACTTTTGGAACAGCCCTCATATGAACATGGTTTGATGTCCTATAAAACAAGTCATCTTTAAGAGAATGCAAAATTCTTCATTGAAAATATGACATCTGCACATCAAAGTTTTCTTTGTTAATTTCAATTTTAAAATTAAAGTGAAATGAGGATGTTTCTCTCCTACTAATAAAACTAAAAGCTGGAGGCCTACAGATGGCTCCACTACCTGTTGGACTTTTCAGGAGCAACATTATCAACCGTTAATCACTGCTAAGGATTTGGCTACCTTGCACACAAAATAAAATCTGCAGCAACTTTTACAGATATATTTGAATATTCCAATTTTTTTTTTCCCTCATTTGTCACTGACATCACAATAGGAATTCCAAAAACTTTACTGCTTTGTGTGTATAAAACATAATGCCAAGCCAATCTTATACATGCATATACTGTCCTCAAGAAATTTAGTCATGGTAGTGAACAGGTGTAGATGAAGCTCTCTTGTTGTTTGGTTGGTTTTGGTTTTTTTTTTGTTTGTTTGTTTATTTTTAATTGTAGTGAGTTAAGTTTAATGGCTTCTTTGTCATAGCCTTCAAAAAAAAAAAAAAGGCTCATCCGTTTAATCAACATAGGAATACTAAGATGCATCTTCTTTCTGTAGAGAGAACAGACTTTCTCACCATGCATTACACCTGTTTTCCACACACAGATCATGTATTTCAAGCACTGAGGCAAAAAATAGCAGTAAAGCAAACATTCCAAACTCAGATTTATCAGAAGCAAATTATAATTGGAAGCTTCACCCAGTATCAGAAGCCCCTAGACACACTGAGTTGTTTTAAGTACTTTAAACTTTTTTTTTTTTTTAATAAATAAAGCCTAAAGATGTGATAACGTGACATGTACTTGAAGACTGTTTAACCTCAAAAAATCTAGCTACTTCTTAACATCCTTATTTAAAAAATAAACCCAATGAGTAACCACGGGAAAATTTTTCATAGCAAGAAACAGACATTCCTTGTCTTCTGTAAGTTAAGTCCAGAGATCATATCTATAATTGCTAAACATTTCCACATACTCAGAAGGTTCTCCCTTCAAAGTAGAATCTGCATACCAAACAATTTTCATGGTGTCTGTTAAAAACTTCAGTACCAGGATAATATAAATGATGGAACTGTTCTGGAATGTCCTACAAAGCCTTTGCGGTGCAAAATCAACTGCTGAACTAGTTACAAATCTATTTTTACTTTGCTTATGAACATAAAAAGCCCACAAAACAGACAGAACCTGATCTACCATTACTGAGTTTGAAGGGAATTTAACCACCAACTTCACTGTACAAACAGAGCCCTAAGCTGTATTGCTGCAGTAGTCTTCAGGTTCCTTACTTCAAAGAGAAGAAAGTTATAGAAGCAACCAAACTCAACTTAAGTGGCTCATATTAACATCACTAAAATTAATTTTAAACCAAGTCATTAGATTAGGAAAACAACATTTCAGATAAAATTGTAATAGTCTTCTTGGCTTCCACCACTCTGTGTTTGGTGGTCTACACAATGTCACCTGTGAAGGCCTGAGCCAAAGTTGGCCACTTGGGCAAACACATCTGGACTGGAACCACAGTAGGCAAAAGCAAGCAGTTACTGTAAGCTTGCCCTGAATACAGAGATGTGTGCTTTGATTTACATATGTAAGGTAACTATTGGAGCTGTGGGTATCACAGTTTATTGAAAATTCATTATAAATGCTGTCTATAATTTCCTGTTCCTATTATCTTCTATACATAAAAGAATCAAGAGAAGCAACGTGAGTTCAAAACATGCACAGCATACCTAGTACCAAAGCAGTCTGACAAAGCATGGATAACACCATGTTTTGAATTCCACTTTGTTTTTTGAAACATCATAGCTTAACAGACTATAACACACAATTCTGTTTTCCTTGTATGAATTTGTCCTGTCTTCTTCAACACTCAATTTCCTTCTTCCTATTTATCTCTGTGCTATTTTCAATCACTTGCTATGATAGGCCTCCTGAATGCCAAAATTTATCTTCTATAAGAAATTCCTATAATCCTACACACACCCTCTTCAAACAGGTCCTCATTTGGCATATTCTCATCCTGCTTATTTGACATCTCTCATCCTGCAGCAACCTGAACAGCTCTCACAATGAACTTCCACATTGAGATGAAAAAGTAGACAAAGCTACAATGATATTTCACTCATGGAAGTATTACCAAATAAAATCATCCAAAAGCTTTTAGTCCAGGGCTGTAAAACAACAAAAAGCACAGCAGGAGCAGCAGCAGCAGCAACGAGCAGCAGCAGCACAAGACATGCAGACGATCCATACATTAAACGAAGGCATGTACATGACAGGCAAAAATAAAGGGCCACATAGAGTAAGACAGCCTCTTACACGTCTGCCTTTGTTAGCTGGAATACAGGAAGGAGAGCGCTTTAACAAAGAAAGGAGGAGAATATGTTACAAAACCAAACAGTGACACGGAAATCAGCTCAGTATTCATTGCTCTATGTTTGCAGATGTAGTTTTCAGACACACACAGACATATTCATTTTTAAAAGTATTTTCAAAACAGTATGCTGGGGCAACAAGAGGAAAGAAACATTACAAAAAGGAAAAGTAATTTTAAAGTTTGCATCTTTACACAGGACAGTAACAGTGAAACTGTAGGCTACGTTACACCAAAGAAGCACAATTTGCAGTCAGTATATCTCTGTGTTCTGAACAAGATGAATAAGGCAATCCCTTGGAGGTGCAATATATCCAATTTAAAGTATCATTAAGGATTATTCTAAACTTAATTATGAATGTGCAGGTACAGTAAGAGCACTCTACTGGACTATTTAAAAATGAAAATTGAGAACATGACTTATTCTGCTGTTATTTACAAAGCTAAGATTTGTTTAGTTTAACCAAAACCCACAGGAAGATTTAAGAAAGCTATTTTTAATTCATAATGTGTTACAACAGGAAAAAAATATAATCTTTTACAGCAAGTGAAAAATTTACCCATTGTCAAGGGTAAATGGAATTCCATTTTACTGTTACTAAATAATCACTGACTCAACTTTAAACAGAACAACTTGATTGCTTCCATTACCTGGTGAGATACACAAAATCACCTTTATAAAAAATAAAACAAGCTCAAAACCCACTGCTCAGCAGTGCCATTATCAGACACTGCCAGGGAACACAGCAGACTTCAGACCTACATGACACTACCAACAGCCTGCGATACACAAGGCAACAAAGGTGAAGATTTAGAAGAAAGTACAGCAGAGTGACTGCCCTCCCACCAAAATCTGAAACCACAGACAGCAAAACCTATTCCTACTCCTCTTCACACTCTCCCATGCACACTGCAGAAACAAGGATCATTTCTGGACACATTAGCTTCCGCAACCATGAAGATTTCAGCACTACTTCTGTAGGTCTGACCAAGTACTGACGATTTAAGGAGGAACAGCTGGAAGCAGCAGTGACTGTTACTCAGAATACTGAGCTACTCGTTTTCTTGCTCGGCAGCTGCAGGCTACAGACAGTGAGATATCTATTTTTTAATTCTCTCTAGAGGAAACACACAGCTATTGTTTTCCTCACTGACACAATTAGCATTTACTGCAGTCATTCTCAGCGGATAAACAACTACTGGATGGCAGACACAGAATACGTTACCCACCTAATGGATATCAAATATAACCAGCAAGTCAAAATCAGCACTGCTTACAACCTGTCATTTTGTAATGAAGCACAGGCGGTGGAGAAATATTACAGGCCATTGTTAATATTTACTTTGGGATCCTGAAAACAGAGGAGGCTTTCCTGAAAACCATCCCATATTGAGTCTAACCTAAGGGCTTGTAATACTTCCCTGGACTTAATTTAAGGAAGCCATCCACTTCTCAGGTATGACTGAGCATAGGTTTAGCTCTCCTTGAGATGCTCCAGGAAACACTGCCATTCAAGGTAACTACTGTCAAAAAGAGACACCAAAAAGGGAATGGAGGTCATATCCAGCAAATACGCTGCTTTTCTTTTCTTTCATTCTGGGGGGAGAGGAAGAGAGTCCTGAAGAGTGATGCAGACAGAGAGAGGAGGAGCCCCTCATTTTAAGTTCAGCTAAATATATGGATATTTAACCTACTTAATTAGCTGAAACATACAAACCATTCATCATGACAATTGAAGCTAGGTATTAAGAACATAACAACACCACTTTCAACTACTAATAAGGTCAACAGACATTTCTCTTTCAAAAAAGAAAAGTAACTCAACAGGCATTGTACTTGTCTGCAAAGCACTTTTCTCATCTTTGAACAGTCAACTCTCTAGGTCTGGAGTTTTAGCAGATTTGTGAGAAAGCATTCTGCCTCTCTGTTAGCGAGGTTAGCCCCTCACCACTGCAATCCAGAAATGTACTCCTGCCCAAAGCAATTGAGAAAAAAACAGCTGTTGGACTCAGCTTGAAGATACAGCACAGGAAGTTTGATTTGGTATGTATTACGTCATCCAGGTGCAACATTACACACATTAATACCTGGAGTTACTCCAAAAACAAAACCTGGGAACCAAACAAGACTTCATCTGAGTGTGCGCTCCAATGCCTTCATCAGTCATTGTAGGAGAGTAATAGATACTTCTTTTAGAAGTACCTTTGTATGAAAGAGCCTGCTGACACAAACTAAGTGCTCCTAATGCTAGGCAACATACAGAACACTTCCTTAATCCAGTAAAGGACATAAAAATTCATTTATTATACATTTTACAAGACAGGAAACTATACCTGTAATATTTTTGGTGCAATAAAATTCCAAGAAGTAAAACAAGATTTTCTATATTCTATACAAAACGAGGACAAAGATCATCTACTTCTGCTCTGCAGAATGTACATTCACAATTTGTCTATGGTACATAATTTACAGAAAAAAATATCTTGACAAAAAGTGTTCTTTCAGAATTGGTAAAAGGAAATGCAATCAGTAGAATAGATCTGTATACAAAACTTTCTTTGTTACATCATTCACAACAAATATTTCTGGAGTAAAATAAATTATACTGCATTTTAATGCCAATATGATTATTGTACTTTAAATGCTACATGTTTTTGTATGTGTATATCACATACCTGCAAAAAAACACACAGATGTACATACACAGTATACAAAGAATAGTAATGAGTGGTTTTCTACAAATGATGTAGAGTATTTAAAGCCTCTGAGCATTTACAATTATGTGCTTATTATTTCAGCCTGGAAGAAATATAATGCAGTCAATTTTCAGCTTCTAATTTAATTTCCTTAGCAAGCAGCTAATCAGGACAAATTTTTTAAACACTCTTGTGATTAAAAATTAGCAGCTCAAAAGGCAGTAAAAAGAAATCAATCAAGAAGGTCACTTCACAGCCGAAATAAAGATTACTTCCTGCAATACAGGCTTAAAAGCAAACATTTCCATTGAAGTGACCAGAAGAGTTTTGGAAACAACTGACAGATGGAGTGACACGAACCAATAGAACTGAGTGATAGAAATATGCCAGTAATTCTAGAATCATTTTCTAAAGTAAAGGCCCCAAAGCAGCTTCACCCCATTAGAAACAACCTTCTCCAATATAGAATTATTCACATAAAGAAAACCATTTAATTCTATCTATATGAACAGGTGTAAGTATTACAGGTATAGTTCTCCACTGCACTTGGAGCACTTTATTTGACTGCATTATTGTTCAAATACTCCAAATCAATCAACTGATCTCTGTGATTGAGGGATTTACTGGTTTGAAAGCCAAAGACTTACGTCATCCATAAAATCAATCAATGAGGATGAAGAAGAGGAAAAGGAGTCCTATTTTAATGAAATCAGCAGTAAAGAAAAAAACAAAGGAAGGGAGAGAGACAGAAAAAGAGACGGATGAAGAAAACTTCAGTATAAATAAAAATACAAAAGTAAACAACTATAAATGACAAATGCCAAAACGTTACCCAAGTTTTCATTAATTGCCTTTCATAGACAATTAATAATCAACACATAAAATCAAATGTTTTTCTTGCATTGACTCAATAAAACAAGATTCCTACACTCTAAGAGGAATTTTATTTTATAAGTAACTTAAAAGGGAAATAATTGAAAAAAGAAATGAAAAAAATATATTAATTATGGATCATGAGACAACAATGGAATAATGAACACACAATAAAAAGCAAGTTAATTTTGGAAGATTAATAACATCAGGGATGTCTTTTGTAGTGAAATATGATCTTGTATATATATCAGGAAAAAAACAAGCACAGATTTTACAACAAATGTGTAACTGCGAAGGTGGTGTGTTGCCCCCACTGAATTTAGTTTGACCAGTATTTCACCCTAGCTGGTTTTTTTTGTTTTTGTTTTGGTTTTTTTTTTTTTTTTAAAGAAAAACGATGCACTGTTGGCTGTTGATTAAAATAGAGGATAAGAAATGTATAGTATTGTTTCAATCTTCCACATCCATGCTTTCCACCTAAACAGGTCTCTATTCTAACAGTGACAAAGGAATTAAACAGATTTATTTTTTTTAGGAATATAAGTTCCGTGGAGAGGAAATGAACAGCAATTATCTGAGTTTTAGAAATCTGTGAATGAAAATGAACAAACAACAAAAACAACCTAATAAATACACAGTATCAACCACTTCACAGAATGCAATCAAGGATTATTTACATGCTTTCACGTTTACAAAACTAGCATTCACATTACTTAGCATTATTTTGAACATGTACCAAAGTCATTTGAGCACCTCTGCTGTATGTGTTTGCTATGAAATTAGGAAAAATTCTGCATTCAGAATCTTAGGGAGAATTCACTATGATTATTAAGTGTTCAAGAGAAGACAGCCAGCATTGCAAACTATGAGCAATATTCATATACTGTTGTATACAAGTAAATATGGGATAATATCATTAAAACAGTAACAAACTCTCAGCACACATGTATTCTGCATAAAACAGCAATAGTAAAAAGTTTCATTGACTAATGGAGAGAGAACAGTTGTACACTTACTTCAAATTGATCCAGAGCAGAGGTAGGTGCATTCAAAAATGCCAAGAAAGAATTCTGTGAGTCTTGGTGCTTTACACCTAGAAAACAGCAGCAGTTTTTTAAGCTACAGAAAAATGACTTTTTTATGGAGGACCTTTGCCTTGCTGCATTCAGGATTTGGGAATCCACCTGAGCCAGCTACCTTTTTTTAAAGCAATTGTCATGTTTGGTTTGTTTTCCATAGTAAAAGATTTTTTTAATAGGTATACATCCACTAAAGCAAGCAACAAATGTTTAATTAACCTTTTCCAAGGATGCATGTGGTGTGAACTGAACACGAAAACATACTTAAATGTGCCTTCTGTGTAATACACAAGTTTCTAATGTACTTATGGCCATCTCCAACACGCACTGAATCATACAGGTTTAACTACTAATACAACAGGTGTCACCCCTGCTCTGCCTGCATATTGGACAGTCTACTGTGACAAGATTGTAGATAAAAGCAAACAGTGTAATTCAACAAAAAGCACACAAAACATGCTGTTTGGGGAATACACAGTATTTTCAAATAATACAGTTTCTATATAAATACACTGAAATCCTAGAAAAAGACTAAAAACAATTCTCTGATTACCTACTTCTTTATAGATCATTTTTGTAATCATTTTCCCCACCCTCCTTGGTTTTGGCAATGCATTTATCAAGAGAAAAGGATGGTAGAAATCAATCAACACATACGAGAAAGTTAGTCTACCACAGAATATTGACTGCAGCTGAATCCTCAACACAGTAATGAACGAAACAACTATACAGTTCTTCTTACAAAGGAGAATCAAGTCCAAAGATAATAAGGATGTTGAATTAAGGTATATTTCTATCAAAATATTTGAATAATTACAATAGAATCTTACACATTTACTTCTGGAAACATAATAATTAATGCTCCTTTTTTTTTTTTTTTTTTTTAAAGAAAAGAATAAATGTTTATCTCCATTTCCACAAAAATAAGATAGTAAGACTAGAAAAAATACAAGATAAAACATTAATTACAAATTCTTAACAGACTGTTTCATGGAAAGTAGATTTCATAACCAGAATAACTATGGACAATATTTAAGATAGTCCAAAAATCTAAAAGTAAAAGCTAAACATGACAAAACATTAATGCCTCCGTTAAAATGCTGTCACCCGTTCCTCTCCAAACACTGAGCAGTATAATCCTGATATTAGCACTAACATCGAGATGAAAAATAAACAATTCCCTAAGTGGTATTACTAATCAGCACCAGTGATTTCTGAATATTTTGTATAGGTTTATATCCTTTTTACCAGTCAACCAACACTTGGAGATCTATTTATGGGAAATGATTGTTAACTACAATACATTATTGGCTGTCATGACAGTATGACATCTGAAATCTCTATGCAGCAACTGTAGCTAGAATTTTGAAACTCAAGTTCAAGCAGTTTCCTACAAAAAAATCTGGTAATTCAATTTGGCCTGAAAAATCACTTCTTCCCATGTAACTCATAACATACAAATATTACAGGTACTACGAGAACTGTAAAGAATCAGCCAAATCATTAACCTTACCTCAATCAATTTTTTTCATTTCAGACTTACTAAAAGTCTCTTCTCTAATGCAAAACACTTAGGCAGATGCAACAGAAATCCCAGAATATTCTCTTACAACCACAGCAAAGCAAACATGACCACACTGATCACTATATGTTTACAAAGCCAATCAATGAAGCCATTGAAGAAACCAATGAATGAACTGCACAGTGCCTCTGCAGCTGTTTTTCTTCTTATGGGCTTCAAATGTTCATAGATGAAAAATACAGTGATTAGTGCTGAAGTCTAAATACCTTTCATTCATCAAAGATAGGAAATAATCACAAAAAAATCCATACTTTCAGCAGTTTTCTGGCAGTCAAACACCATACATATGCCAAATAAAAGAAATACAACTCCAACATGGATAATATCTTACTCGTTCAAGTGTATCACCAAAGCTGTTACAAGTACATATGAGCAAATTCAACTGTGGGTACATCTCACCATGCAATAGCTGTGCTCATATTTTGTATGCCACAGTTTCTTGGTATCATATTTTAGAGATAAGACGACACTTAATTGGTAAGATGTACCCACAAATGTGAAATATGATCTTAATTAGTTGGATATCACTTGCCATACCCTTTTCTGATCTAAGTTCTTCTGTCTCCTTCTTCAGTCTTTCAATATCTGTCAACAGTTCCAAGTTCTTCTTCTCAGATTCTTGCAATTTACTTCAAAAGAACACAAACAAAAATCTTTTGTAAATATTGAGAACTAGTGTTATAAATCACTCTTTCATTGTTCATCTTCGCACGCTATGTGGACTACTGCTCAGTTAAAAATCAATGCTCAGCAAGCTGCACGATCTCATCAAATGCAAGAATGAACTCAGAAACCAGTTTGGATCTCTTTAGTAAGGTGTCTTAAAGAAACAGAACAATCATTAATTGCCCTCGTTTAACCATTAGGTAGTCTCACATCTCTAATTTATGAGTAATTGTATCAGCCTCTATCCTGTGGATAAAAAAAAACCAAAACACCATATGTACTTATAAACTTACAAATTGAGTTTTTATTTTGTTCATTCATAGTGCCTGTGATATTAATAGATTATGGACAACATTTAGCTGTTTCAGTTCTTTCTGAGTCAGCACTCTTCATCCTTGCTGATCAAAGAAAACAGTGGCTTTCCTATTCTTAGAGGATCTACACCGTTGCCTATCATTAGGACATCTGGTGGGAAAACCTCCCAGTTAAGGTGGAAATGGTATTCCCACTTCACAGATACCTCAGTTCTGTCCAAACTATTTCCCAAAGCTGCAAAAGAAGTATGTGCCCCACAAATATGATTAAAGAAAAATTCTTCATTTTGCTTGTATTTGAAATTCTTACATCACATCCTACCCCTTCTCTGCTAGGGGCTGTTTCCATGCTTTGTATTGCCCTTTTATGTGTTTAGCCACTGCTAGATGACAGAAATGCTCCTGTAAAAAGTACTTTCATAGAGAAAGAAGGAACAGAATGTGTGAGACTCTAAAAGAAGGCTCAAAAGTCATATTTCAGCTTAAGCACCTACTTCAACCTACACAAACTCAAAGAACTAGCACTGCAACAGTTCAGTGAGATTTGTTACTTGAAAATGTAACTTCTATTACATCATAGTGCAGGACCAATTTTCTTCTCATGGAACACTTGCAATGCTTTAGCTTAAGTCAAATTACAACATATGACAGGAGGTATGCAAATAGTACTTATTTTGTACTTCACCTACTATGCTTCTTTGCTTAACAAAGTTAATGCTTGTAGAAGGAATTGAAACCACAGCTAAAGGAATTCATGCCTACTTTTTCATCAGAATTCAGCTGCTACTTGAAATTTTATTAAAAAAACAAAAAAAAACCCAAACAAATAAAAAAAACCAAAAAACCTCAAAAAAGGGCTATAGCTATCAATAGAATGGATAAGAATAAATTCTACATTTGAACTTGTTACTAAACTAAGAGACATTACATTACTGAAAACAAAGTGTACCCTCTGAAAGTCGTCAAGATTCCAAAACTTCAAAGAAAGCATCCAGCTGCTTGCACTATGAAGACAGTTATCATTTTTTCTTTCACATTTGGATATAAGAAACTAGCATCATTCATTATTAAATTCTGATACATTTTAATTTTGAAAATGTAAATTAAATGATGATACACTGACACGCTCTGGTAGGAATCCAAGAAAGTTTCCCATAGAACAATTCAGTCTTACCACTCTGTAGAGATACAGGAAGCTTTGACTTTATTCAACTCATCTTGAATAGCCTGTTTGGCTCGGATTTCAGCATCAAGAGCTGACTGTAGTTCCAACCTTGCAGACATATCTAGCTTTGCAAAACGGCGCATCTTCCAGGGCATGTCCTAGTAAAAAATAATTAAAGGGAGAAGGAAGAGTAAGGCAAAAGCAGGCAGAAAAGGAGGAATATAACTAACTTGAAGAATTATATCTCTTAGTCTACTATGTTCTTGACATAACAGTTCCTTAATTTCAAAGTAATCAAAAAAATTCTTGAGAGCATTCTTATGATTCTTAAACTCAAGTAATAAAAAGGCAAGATGAATGTCATATGCTGTCATAGTCTCAAAAGGAAAGAGACTCTGCAATTTCTACTTTTGATGTGTCTCAATTCAAATGACTACTATAAAGGACAGGCACAAGTGAAAGACTTCAAGCTTTCCGTGCAGCATGGAAATATACATTTCCTTCAACAGATTAATATACGATTAGGAAGTAGCTACTTCAAGAATATCGTAGAAAAAAACTGTATTATGTGATAAATAATAAATTTGCTAGTCACTTATTCAGAAGGAAAGCTCTAGAGAAGTTTAACTTTTGACTAACACAGCCTCTACAGAAAGAATATTATTACTGCAGCTGAAGCTATCAAATTACCATTACCATTTTTAAACAAACCAAACATCTGATATGCAGAATTATAAATCTTACTGTAGCTCTTGCACCCAAGCTGGAGTTCCTCAGGGCCTCTAGTTCTTCTGTCATTTTGGAGGCCAAGGCTTGAAGATAACCTCGAGCATCTTTTTCATCACTTACCCTAGACAATTACATTAGAAGAAAAATTTTTTAACTAAACAATATAAACAAAAAATAAAATTCTCT
Organism: Phasianus colchicus; assembly: GCF_987193195.1. Lineage (NCBI taxonomy): Eukaryota > Metazoa > Chordata > Aves > Galliformes > Phasianidae > Phasianus > Phasianus colchicus. The sequence continues at coordinate 12,242,582 of NC_143437.1, read as the reverse complement.
TCATTTTTCTTAGTGTACTGACACAGGCTAAGCAAGAACCCCAACTTAATTCCCTGCAAGAGGAAGGTAAGCTAGCATCCAAACCTAAGGAACTGCACTGACATACAAGATGAGGGAAAGTGGATCCTCATCTCTGCTGAGAGCAGAAGGAAGAGCCTCCCTTTTGCCCCCAGACTGCCCCTACACAACACGTATGAGGCTCTGGGAATGGAAAAAAAGAAAGGTCATGGCTAACAGTCAAGACACAGGAAAAGAAACATCCTTAATGTTGGTAAAACTTGTTGAGGGTGCACTCAACTCCACTGTCAATGTCTTTCATGAAGATAGCAAAGAGTATTGGTCCCAGCCCTGAACCCTGAGGGACACTACTTGTCACTGATCTCCATCCAGACCTTAATTTGTAGACTACCACTGTCTAGGTACAATGTTGCAACAAGTTCCTAGTCCACTGAGCAGTCCTCCCAACAAATTGATACATTTTCAGTCCAGAGAAAAGGGGGTAAGGAGGGACAAAAGCCTTACTGAAGCCCAGACAGACAACGTCAGTGGCTCTTCCCTTACTCACTAATGCAGTTATGCCCTCATAAAAAAACACTAGGTTAGTCAGGCAGGATCTGCTGTTGGTGAAGCCATGCTGGTTATCCCATATCACTCCTCTCTCTTCCATGTGCCTTAGCATAGCTTCCAGGAGGATCAGCTCCATGATCTTCACTGGCACAGAGGTGAGGCTGACGGTAGTTCCCTGGGTCATCCTTTCTACCCTTCTGAAGAATGGCTGCAGCACTGCCTTTTTTCCAGCTTCTCCTAGTGACCTGTCTGCAGAAAGGGATTTCCCCCCATTGCATATAAAGCAATACAAATTTCTCTTGTTGATTTTACACAATGAATATGGAAATGGTGCAACATGAAAGTCTACCATTAATTAATGAAAATAAAATAATGCTTCAACAAAGTTCTACAGATAGCAAGCCAGAGAGGAGCTCTCACTTTGACCTGCCATGGGCTTGGGAGGAACAGAAGAGCTTTACTATAGTAAAAGCTATAAAGTAAATATCTACAGGTTGTAGTGACTTCTGGGTGTGCAGTTTAAGATTTATATAAGGAAGAATGCTTTAATCAGAGAAGCTAGAGACTACTTGCCACAAAACTCCCACCCAACATGATAAAGTTAAGAACTTAATTATTCTGTCAGCTTTATCTTCTTTGTCTCTTGCTTACAATTTAGTTCAATGGGTAAGGAGGAGAGTAAAAAACATAACAAAACTAAACTAAAAACCATCTCCTGATTCCATTTAAGTCAGTGAGATAGTTTTGATATGAATGGATTAGCAATTTCCCAAGGTATACGAGGACTCAATGGAAGCAGACTATCAACTTTCTAACATTCTATATGTAACCCATTTTGATGACTAGATGAGAAGATCCTGTTCTGTACCAACCATTTATGATACAAGAGTGGGCAAAAGGTGCAGGAATCAGCATAAGAAGCTTATACACAACAAAACGGATACTAAAAAGAACAAAGTACAAGTGGGAACAGAAAGATTCACTTCCCATGTTAGAAAGAAAGGTTGTTTTGGTTTTTTTTAATTACAAAAATCGATGCCATGTTTATGCAGACTCTTTACTCTTTTAAAGAGAATAAATAGTGCAAATGGAAGTAGAAATGGTGGTGTTGTCCACTAGATGGCAACATTTTCTCCAAAATGATTTACATATTGATCAAATACTGATTTCTTAAGAGCATTTGGATTTGCTACTGTTTTGCTGGTGATTATTGTGCTGTTGTTGGAAAGTAAATGACTAAAACTAAAATTTCATTATGTACTTGAAGACAACATCATGTTGACCTTCAAATAACCACTGACAAACATCTGGGAGTTTATTTGTCATGCTACTAGGAAAGTGGGACCGTCTGTGTCTGTATCCAGAATACTTTACAACACAAAATGAATCGAGACCAGAGATTTTTTTTATTATTATTGTTATTATTATTGTTATTATTTGCTATACAGAAGGAATCTTGAAGCCCTGGGATCACATACCAAGCTGCAAGGAAAGTCTGAAGGCTATCACTCTTAGTTCTCCCATCGATTCTCAGAGATTTTAAATCTCTCTGTCTCTCTACCACTATCTTTAAAGTCTCAACTCTTTCTCCCTTAATCTATTTAAAAGAAACAAACAAACCAATCCTATTTCTCTAAACTTTCAGAACTTTTTTTTTTGCTCTCAAATACTGAAGTTTCCCATTACTCTCCATAATTTCTATTTAATAGATGATTAATCTCCGATTATTCCTACTTTGAACACCATGAATCTCGGAGCATCTCAGGTTTTCAGCTGAATTTCCTGCAACTTTTTGATAGCTATCAAAAGTCCCATCCTACTCTAAATCTCGTATTCAATTTGTGTATGCTTTCTTCTGAGAACAAGCAGATTTCAAAACTCAAAGAACTTTAAAGTACTTGTGATACTTTAAAAAAAAATGAAATGAATAATCAAGATAAAATCAACCCTACTGCAGTTGGTAGAAAGAAATCTAGTTAACAAGGAGAATATTCACCAGATCATCTCTGTAACAATAGCCATACCTTCTGGCCTCAGTTGAATCTAAGCTTAATGTCTCACTCTATGCGTAAATTACGTAGGATTTAGTTCATTTTTACATACATACTCAACATACAAAGTTATTAATTTGAACTCATTGTTAAAGATTCATTTTCAATGAGTGGAGAGAAAAAGAGGCTTCTACAGTATTACTTATGGGATTGTCTACCTTTACGATTTTTAAAATTGGCTTACAGCCTCCCAGAGAGGGCTGGTAAGTTCAGATTTTTGACAAGTACTCTGGGAATCCCTACCAAGATTTCCATGAATCTCTCTCAGCAATAAATCAGAAATACAGTGGAACACCATGGCTATTCAAAAGTTTCTCTTTTAAAGTGACTGTGTTAACCTCACAGACAATTAATTTCTTTCCTATCTCCCATAGGAAAATTTATAGCTAACTATAAAATCCTCAACATTTCTTATTGTTGTCAAGGAATGATGAATGATTTGGCCAATATAAGCATGTCATTATAATAGCTCCATTAAAGCTGAACGGTCTGTGAAGGTCTATTGCTACCAACATTAGAATATGCAATTAAATATTGGTTGAAGTATTTATATTAAGAAGTTGGCTATATATATGGTGCCTTGGGATAATAATGGCAAAAATAAGAAGAGTTTTGCACATCTTCCATAAACAAGATGCAAGAGACCACAGTAAGAATGCAGAGAAAGGCTAAAGGGAACATGACAGGTCAGTTTTATAACTTCCATGTTACAAAATTTGAAAAAAATAAAATTTAGAAAGCCACAAGGAGTTGTGAAAAGAGCAACAGTCTTAACTGCCCAAAACGTGAACTCAAAGAGAGCCACATGAGTGCCACACGTGTCCTGAGAGAGATCTGCAAGATGGTAAAACACTCAAAATGAAGGACTCCTTAGGCTTGTGTTACTTAAAACAGAGCTACAGCAAATACCTTGAACTCTCAGAGAGCCAAACAATCTGCTTCCCAAAATAATTGCATATACTGCCTCCGATCCTTCACAAATCATGGTAGAAAAATTAGACAAGAGGACAAAAAAAAAATTTAAAGGTGTTTTAAAGTATGCACCCAAAATTTATATTTTGATTTAGTATTATATGAAAATCTTTTAGGTGAGGAGAAGAAGATCTATCGTAGTTTGTTAGCTCCCAGGCATGCTATTTCCAGTTTGAAGATGCAGTCAGGTATGGATTGAATTTCTATGTTCTCCCAAAGAAAACAGACATGCAACTGACTAAATTAGTTTAAAAAGAATGTAGATACTTTTCTTTTCAAATCTTTACCGTTAGAATGGATAATAATTTACACAGCAGCCCATGTTGCACAGCAAAAAAAGCTCCCAGATAAAGGACCTAGTTTCAGTATGCTGTGCTGAATCCTAACGACAGCAGAGGGGCGTTACCAGATCATCTGGCTAACACATGGGAAATCCAAATACAATAAGAAAGAAATGTGAGCAACTATGTTGCCTCACAATGCTGAAAAATTTCAATACAGGTGGAAAGAAATGCAAAAGGAAAATTAAGATACATAAGGTAATTAAAAACTGAAACTAAATCATGTTTTCTATCTCCTTAATGTCTGCCTGTAGTATTTTTTCTTTGCCTTTTTTAAAACAAATTTTTAATTTTCAGTTCCATACTTTTAAAAATACACTGTACTATTGAAAGAGATCAGTAAAATGCTTTTAAGTCATTCTTGCATGTTGCTAACTTTGTTTTATTTAGAATCTTTAGGGATACAAAAAAAAAAAAACCAATCCCAAACCTATTTTCCTCCCAAGTGACATCTGATGCGTGCAAGATGCCTTATCGTGTATCTGAACTACATCAGTAGTACATCCTAAAATATTAAACGCTCTCATAAACTGGAGAACGGACTTTCTTAATGGCTGTGGGTACATTTTTACATAGTGTCAAGTAAAACAATCCATTTTTAATGGTGACTTGTCTTTTTCTGTAGCTCCAAAATTTTGAGTGCTTTCCAACAACATGGAATGTAAAACAGACTTGTGTCTCTTTTACCTTGATATTTTTCTGAATAAATATTTTCAATCAGCTACAAACTAACAGAGTTTTAGCAAGTGAATATATTTTTCTGCAATGCAGACTGTCTACTACATTTAGAGATGGGACAGACAAGCCTGCACAATTGGACCCTTTAAATTTCATCATCTCTGCTATGAATTCAATGCTTTGACACACTATGAACTTCATAAAACAGATCAGAGTTATGTTATTTAATGTAACAAACAGTTTAAAACACTTCCAGAAAGCCAGAAGACAATCTTGCTTTCTTTTTATATATCACACATATATTCAAAGGCAAACTTTCTGTGTATTTGAACAACAGAATTATACTTACAACATTCATTAAAATAAATGTTTCTGATTCTTGCTTTGGCATAACAAGTTAGATTACTTAGTCACCACGAGGCAGAAGAAATAGGGAAGAATTCAAGTAGTAAATAAAAAAAATATTCATATGCCATAATGATATCTTCACAGAAGTGGAAAAAATGTTGAGATACAAAATATTTTCATGGATACTAAACACTACATTGAGCCATACAAGGGGAGGAGAGAGAAAAACAGGAACGGAGGAGAAAAATGAAAGATGTCTACAAAAAGCAATCTCTTTCCCTCAATATCTTCAAGTTATTTTTTTTCTCCATTTACTAGAAGTGGACAGAAGACTTTATAAGCGTAGCAATCATTATTTAACTAAAGTATTTTTAGAAACATCATCTGACTGGCACTGAGACAGTCTCAAATCTTCTGCCTTTCTGCCTTGTAAAAATCACATCGAAGTTGCACTACATTTGTTTCATTCTGACACATGCCAAACAGATGAAGGACATTAATGCTGAGACAGAAATGCTGTCAGCCACCACTTTTCCCAGGCTTGCTCCTTCTTGGAGGCGTGAGCTCAGCACATGATTCCTTCCAGCATTCTTCCAAAGCCACAAGCCACACCCAACAGCCATGATCATTTTGTGCTTCAATCCTTATATTTGAAAAGACACTTTCCTTCTTAAGGAGGAACACAATTTTCCAGATATGGATGTTATTAAAATCTCAGGCAAAAATACACCAGAATCCCAGACAGGTGTGAGATTTCACCTAAGCACTTGCAAGTGTCAAATACAAATGCAAAACTCAGCAACAGCCCTACCACAGACTGAGTACTCACCATTGGATGATCTCAGTAATTTGGGCCTCCCAGTGGGCCACAGACTCCTTTTTATCTGCTAGGTCTCTCATTTCTTCTTCCAGCTGCCGGTTATTCATACTCAGCCTCTCAAACATGGTGGTGAGCTGGATGAGAAATCAAACAAATTGTTAAATGTATAAGCTATTGTGACTGCATCTCTCTACAGACTCAGGGCCATGCATCTCTTCTCTCTCTCAGTTTATATAACTGCTCTAAGATTTGCTAATATCCACCACAATGAACAGCATGAAACAATAAAAGCCAGAATCCTTCTTCACGTATGACCTCAGCTTTGCTTAAAGGTTCTAATCTTAAAGGACTAGAACTACATATTTGCTCTAAAAAACAACACATCAGTTTCTAGAGAACTAGTCTCCATATAACTGTACAACTCTTAAGGGGTTTCTGTTTCACACTATACATGTGTCGAATGCTCTCTATACAAAAAAATAAATTGAAAAGGCAAAGCAAGGGCACAAAAAATGCTACAGCTCAGATAAAACTACTGAATGTCTCCCTTGTCTAGTAACCATGAAGAATGAGGCTTAACAGATATAGCCACAAATCAGTCAGGAGATTCTCCAGGTATTTCACATTTCCATTTTTCATTTTACTCGCAGACAGAGAAACTGAAATTAAATGCACATCTGTAAGTACAAAATGGAATACCTAACAATTAACCTTCCTTGCATTCACACAGCTGTCATTCATACAAGCACCTTCTGAAAGGCAAAAGCCACAGCTAACCTAATTTTTTATGGGAAACTAAAGCTTCATTATGCTAAATATTCCCAAAATCAAACTGAAATTAGACATCAGACAGGCTTAATAGAAAGGCATGAGGAGAAGAATAAATCTCATATGAAATGTTGCTTTTTGCATTGAAATGCATTAACAAATCAAAAAGATGAAAAAATACCAATTTTTAAGCTATTCTTTTTTATTCCTTATGTGAATACTTAGCTACATATTCATCATTTCAATGTGTCTCTGATTTAAATGTCTATTTTTTCAGTGTTGCTTTACAAAATATATACAAAGCTAATCAGATTTTGAAAAACAGAGAAAAGTGAAATGAACAATAAAGAGATAACCTAAATATACATAATCTAAGTATTCCTTGCTCAGTACACTTCAATCAAATTGTCATACTGTATGTATTTTTTCAGTGACTCGAAGTAATACAGAGTCTTGCCAAGCAGGAAGGCTATTTAACACCAAGTTTCAGGCAAATAGACTCTACATAATCACATTAAACATCATTAATCATTAAATCTATAACTTTCAAAAATCATCAGAAACATCAAAATCATAAAACATAACTTCATGTTTGGATCACACAGGGAAATATATTTTTTCTTTTTTTGGCTTAGAATATTGTATAAAATTTATCTTAGCAAACTTAATAGCCTTAGTAAAACCACATAACTTAATACCCACCCATATATACGTACACCTGCATATATACATACATATATGAGCACAATCTCAAATTCAGATGCCTGTGGATATTCTCTAATCAAATATTAATGACAACTTTTTTTGTTTTATATTATCTTCTAGTAAGAGTTTTGTTAACCACTGAAGCTTTATATTACCAAATCTGTACACAGCCTACACTCAGGATTCAGCTCATCAGCACTTACCTTATCAAGTTCATTTGAAAGTTTCTTGTTTTCCTCTGTTAGCAGAATCTTTTCCCGTTCATACTTCTGTTTGAACTCTGTTTCAAATTCCTCCCTTTCACTTTGGCTAAGAAATAAAATGGATTAGATTTAGAAAATTTCCTTTCAAAAATGTATTACACTCTTTACTTAAATATATAATGATCAATATAGACAGTAGCTGAAAGGAAAGTACTACACTGGTAATACCCCAGTCTACCAAAACTAAAGCACATTATGTGTTAAACTACCATTCTAGTACTGTCAAATAGTCTTTAATTTAATCATCAACTAACTTCCCTTCAATACAATATTAAAAGAACTTCCCCAAGCCACTGTTTATCAATCCACTTGTACACATTTTATTCTTTAATGAGTCCCTCAAACACTGAGTAGCTAAAATTCTGTTGATTGAAGTTTGTCAGTATTCTGAGACATTCTAGACAACATCTCAAAGTTCACAGAAATGCTATTTTAATTTTCACGTTTCCATAGTTCCAGGTTTCATACAGAATGACAGGTGAAAACCACAATGTACATAACTAGCATGTACAGATGCTGTGTAATGAACTAGAGAACCTGAAATTAAATTCTTGTTTTGACAAAAAACACTGCCATTTCCTTAGAGTTTAAATGCTGCAGACCTCCAACTCCTGTCAGAAATAGAACTTCTATTCTGACCCTCATTACAACAGAAAGTTTCAGAAGATGGCACCATAGCATCTTGTATTCACTGTGATGGGTAACTGGTACAAAGTTCATGTAGGAACTACATTATGAATGCTAAAGGTACAGAAAATACCCACCAGTAAACATCACTGACTGGCTTCAAAAGGTTTAAAAACGTGCAGTTCTTTAAAAAAATAAAATCCAGGTGCAATTTTGTCTTGAACATTGCAACTGTTTTTCTGGATACCAACCAGAATTTTACGTTGCACAATAGAGAAATTATAACCTCACCACTGCTTCTAAGATGTGTAACTAGTACAAATGTACCAAATTGCAAGAACACCCTTAAAAAAAACAGAGAAGTGCCAGTGGTTACAGTGAACCCAGTTAAGAGTAGTGCTGGTTTGAATTTCCTATCCCTAATTTGAAATTCATTTAGCGCTTCAACTTCTCTTTGAAATCTAGTACAGCATGTTAGGTTCATGGTGAAATCCTATGTTGCTAGGCATCCTTTGAAACATAACACTACTTCCTAGCAAAGTAACATACTATCGTTACTGTTTAAACGCCAAGTTTGAAATTCACCACCACTCCTTTTCTGCATCAACAGATTCCCTATATATGATGAACCATCCAGGGAAAAGGCAGGAAAAGATTAAAGCATTGGCTGTCAGGGGAATTAATAACAGGTCTTGCTTCTGTTTGCAAGGCAGAGATTCAAAACTAATTTATCAGAGTGTAGACCAAGCTTAATTTTAATTTCTCTAACTCCTTTTATTTAGCTTTTACATATCAATGTTTCTGTGGGGATTTATTTATTTATAGCATATATATTCTGTGTTTCTTGTTATTTTAAGACTTTAAGGCTCAAAGTAGTCAAAAAAGGTGGTGAATTATGGATAGTAGCCCAACATGCTTGTCGTTCTCTGTATTTTATGTTCTTAATTAAACTGCTAATTGTCACTAACCTAGTAAGCCAAATTGCTACAGTATGGTACACAAAGAAAATGTGAATATGATCTATTACACCCAAATACCAATTCAGCAAGCCACAGTACTATGACAAACTCCACAGGCGTATCCTGGACAGCCAAGAAGATCAAAATACAACATTTGCTTTGAAGCCTAGCATCCTCCTCTCCCATCAAGCTTCTTCTCTCATCTAAAATTTAGCTATGTGTTCGCTTCAGAAGTTTAAGAAATGATATGCAATCCAGATTTTTTTGTTGGTAAAAAAAAAAAACAACACAACAAAAACACAACAAAACAAAATTATCACAAACCACATGCAAAGAACATGAAATACAGCTTTATGATATCACTTTTTCATTTCAGATCTTAGCTGTGGATGTACAAAGTAGATTAACATTTTATCTTACTGCTTTAAAAACAAGACCCAAAACAAACACCAGCCCTCAGGTTACTAAACATCATAAATCTAAAAAAGCAAACACTATTTTATAGAACTTTCTTGCTTTATAAATCCATCACTGATAGACTTAAAACTTCACACACAGTTTATTCTTCACCCTATTCTTCACCTTCCTTCTGAAATATTTCATAATAACAACTCTAAGAAATTGAATATTGTATTACACATATCACTGACCTGATACTATGCCCCTATGTTTCCAATTTTAGTAGTACACACTTTATCAGACTATTTGCAAAGAGTACAGAGGGGTAGTTTCTCTTCCTTGAACACTTATACTGTTGGGATAACAGGGAATAAATCCTAAATTTCAAGGAAACAAACAAATAAAAAAAAAAACCTGTTTTAAAAAATGAAATGGTAACCAAAAGCATGCAAGTTAAAAAAAAAAAAAAAGTTCCCAGAGCAGATTCTGACTGAGACCTAACTGACCCTTGCTTAGAATAACATACAGAATTAACTCTTTACTATAGCCTTTATAAAGCAATGCAACTCTATCCTTCTAACATACACTAAAGTTTATTTTTAGACTACCAAATACACTTCAATGCTGAGCCCACTCCAAACCTATTGTTTAAATAGTTCTACTTATTTCACCATGAAAACTTCAGGTGCTTCCTTTCAACACTTACATTGAACAACAATTCTGTTGGCAGACTCACAGAAAGCTTTGTATGCCTGATTACAAAAGCTAAACACAATGCATGCAAGGAGAAACAGAAAAAGTAACGCTCTCATGAGAAAAACTACAAAATACTATGAACTGAACAGTAGTTCTTCCATGCTTAATACTTGGACTTTCCTTCTAAATCCCAGAATTACTACAGATGTCAATCTGCGGCATACACTGAACAGTGAATTTCTGCATTTCTGTGGAGACCCAGTGAAATTCTGTCTATCAGTTTAACAAAACCCAGTTGAAGGTCAAGTCTTCATTAATCCCTCCTGCTGTGTTTGGACACTTGACTTGATACGATGCTTAAGCCCTTTCCACTATGGACTAAATGTTGGATTCCAATGTGTAATACATTTCTGCTCAATCTTTACAATTTTTTCTTACATCAACATTTGAAATACAGAAATACATGACTACATCAGCCTTCACTTCAGATTTTGATGCAGCTCATGTTCTATTTAGAGAGAAGCTGTAAGACAAAAAGCTAGCATGAAGGAGATCTGCATCGTTAGGCCATTTGTCAGTAGATGAACATCTAGTTATAGGCTCTGCAGCTGTGCATTAGAATAGCTCTGACAGAACTCCAGAGTTTTTGTATTGGTTGACATTTGAAGGTTTCATCTCTAAGAACAGTTTAGGCTGCAGAAAAAAGTATTAATGATTCAATATTCCCTCCTTTAGAGGCACTAATGAGCTGATGTCATTAAAAGAGTATCATACTATCCCCTTTATTAATTACAAGACAACAAAGCCTCTTCTGAATTTATAAGCCATAGGTTAGCAAGACCATTAAGTTGTGATACAATGAAAACGCACTACTGATGGCATGCTTCACCTCTCAACATCTAATGAAGCAGCAAATAAGAAGCTGCTACAATAATATGTTCAGCTTACAAATTTGCACAGGCTTTCTGAAAAATGCTTTTATTTTATTTACTGTTTATATTCAAGGACTGCTACAGCTTAGGCTTTCAGTAGGAATCTCTCCTTCATGCTTTTTCTAATATCTCATCACAGCAGAAAAAAGGAACACCTACTTCAATGTCTATAAAGTACTCTGATTTTTATGAATGGAAATGACGAACACATTCAAGCTGTGACTATTAGTATTTTCAACACTACACTATCCAACAGAAAAACTCATTTCTACTGATGAATGCCTCAAGAAACACTGTCAAGGCTAGTTGTAAGCTCCACCGCATGGGAGAGAAAAAAGCACCTCTCTGACAAATTACCATGCCAAAAGAGATAAAGCAGCTTATGCCTACAGTAGTCTGATGACTGATGTTAACACTGGATACAACTCAGCATGGATTAGCCCTAGTCCGCATTAGGTTCCTGTGCAGGGAGAAATATAAGCAATAGTTGATCTTTAACACATTTCTTTTGCATCAAGGGATGAAAATACCAAACAAAAAAAAAGTAAACAAATATTTTAAACTGCAACATAAATATCTGTGGTCAATATAGCCTGAGCTGCAATTCTGAAACTCACGTTACATACCTTGGAACCATCAGACAGTGTCAGAGTTCTGGTGTAAGATTAACTGTTTCATTACAATATTATGTATTTTGTTGTCATTATTGTTTCACTTGTAAAGGTGACTTTACTTTCAGTCGCTCAAAACCATACTGTGTCAGGAAATACAATAGGAGCCTTAGAAAGATATTCTCAGCTTTTTAATTTTATTCCATAAAATACTCACTTTTCTCTTCTGGTTTTCTCTAACTTGTCTTTCAAAATCATAATCTCCTTCTTAAGTGCAAGCTGCTGGCTCTCTGCATCCCGTAGTTCCTTCTTCAGACTTTTTATTTCATTAGCATGCATTATTTCACGTTTAGATAGTTCCTCTTCATAGAAAACACTTTTCTTTTCCAAGTCTGCCTTTAATTTAGTGATCTCTTGCTGGTGTTCTATACTGCTTACCCCAGGAGAGCGACCAATCTGTTTTTGCTAAAACAAGAAGCTCCAAGTTAGCACTCAAGAATGCTGAAAACAATGCTTAGCAGCAACTCAATACTCTTAAGTCTGTGTTTAGAAAATATCCCATTACAGAATTCACATAAAAACACGTATCTATCTTTCTGAAAATTTGTTCACCATAAATCTGAACTGTACATTTATCATTTTGCGATTTAAATGCAGTAATAGTTTTCAAAAGATGGAAATCATCACTTCAAACACCACGTGACACACTGTGACTCCCCTCACACGCAGTCAAAGTGACCGCAGCACTGAAAGACGTTTATGTTCCCACTCATCCAGTTCACAGCAACAAAACCTGAGAGGCTTTCAGGAATGCAGAAAAAGGACAATGACATTTAGTCAATATATTTCAAATCATAAATAATTTGTGGAAAAGCTATACAAAGACAGGCAGTGACTTAAGGCTAAATTCTAGCTACAAAAACACTACATGGATTGCATCAGTCAGGAAAACCTGATCTATTTTACTTAAACTAACCATTTACATCACAGCAGATTAACAGGAAAACAAGCTTTAGACAATAAGAGTACTTCACTTTTCACAACTGCAACGTCTCTTGGTGAGATCTGGCATTTCAGTAATCTTCACCCATTGCTTAAGGACACATGCATTTGTGTCAAATGCGCACTTAAAGTCCTGCAGTAACAGGACAAACTGAGATTGTGGTGTTATACACGCATTGAAATCCAAGTATGGAAATGTAGATACATTACATGTATAACTTGCTTCAGATTTTTTTTTCTATTTTTAATATGGAAGTAAACATAATAAATAAATAAAGCAAATTAATAAAAAGACTGCTTCAAAAAATGGCAGATAACTGGAAAACCTTCTTCCTTGGGATAACTGTCTCACACTTGTAGGAGGTTCTACAATATTTTGTAACTAACTCCATTCTTACCATCAGTAAACATAACTTTCCTTAGCTTACTTTGCTGATGCACGAACAGATTTCAAGAGCTAAAAGTCACTGAACAAATAAAGATTATCTGAATTATTATTATGATGAAATATGTGAGAAAATGGCCTTGCTCTGAGTGTCAACCTAACGCTGTAAAAACCCCTAACTGAATAAGCCAGATACATGCTGCTACCTCATTGTTTTCTCTAACTTATCCTCATCAAAATGACCACCTGTTTCGATCAAAGAAGATCGAATATCTGTTTCGATCAAAGAACAAAATCCTGCTGTTCTGATGCAGAATGGTTAATCAGAGAAAAAAGATGCCATACTAAATGGAGATCGTCCAGAGAGGAAAGGGAAGGAATTTTCTTTCATGCCCATGTAGTCAACTACCGAACTTGCTTTTTACTGCCCAAAATGCTTAACTGTCTACACATATGTAACAGTGGAGCATGCAAAACATCTGTTTGCAACATCATGGTCTTAACGGTTTTTCACAGCAAGGGACGACGGGCACAAGCTGGAACACAGCAAATTCCATACAAACGTGAGGAAAAACTTCGTTACTTTTAGGGTGACAGAGCACTGAAACAGGCTGCCCAGAGAGGTTGTGGAGTCCCTTTCTCTGGGAATATTCAAGACCCACTAGGACACCTTCCTGTGTGATTTGCTGTAGGTTGCTGCTTTAGGAGGGGGTTGGACTCAATGACAACCAGAGGTCCCTTCCAATCCCTGCAATTCTGTGATTCTGTTATAAAACAGATGCTGCAGCAGAAGAGAGAGCTGGGTGGTATTATACAATGGCAAACAGAATTAGAGTAACAGAAGAAACAAAAAATATGTTTTGAATTGATGTAAGCACAAATTCCAAATAGATGTTTTCATACATGCCTGTTTCAAGTGGACAAATAGTGCAACTGAGACATAATGCATCATTTGGCACGTAGATAGATGCCATAACTCAGTGCAGGAATTCTTCCCCCTCTCTCCCTCTCTCACAGGCACACACAAACAATCAAGGCACCACACAGCAGCTCTTTCACTGAACATCTATGTAGCTGACTAAGTGCAAATTGGCAGCAGCACTGTAAATAAGACTATAAGGCTTGACATGTACATCATGTACTACGGATGCTGTAAGTGCAACGAAACAGACATCAAGTTTTGTACTTGTAGAATAAAGAATAAGAATCATTAAATATTGCAACAATATATCAGAAGGCATGAAAAAACTTACTAATTGAGCAATCTAATATTAAATAAACATACAAGTAAAAATCTTGGAAGACTTTTAGCTTGGCTTTAATTTGATAAGCCTCTGGTATTATGCATGGCTTCAAAATTCATATCTTGCATTCTGCAGATGGTAATGATAACTTACTATGCTAGGAATATGAAGAAACTTAGGATTGTGATGCTTACAACAGCAGTTTTATGGTCGAAATACTTGCCAAATGCAGCATATTAAGAAAGATTCAATTTTTTTTTTTAACAATTCATATAAATTATCACTTATTTAGATTACTACATTATTCCTCCCAATTTAATAATTTGCTACTGCTCAGGTAAGAATGAAATCATTTCATTTTCAGTATGTAATCTAAAATTTTAACATACAAAATGTAGTCTAAATTTGCTTGAAATGAACTTACAAATTTAATAAATAATTAAAAAAGCAGCCATACAAATTAGCACCAGAAACACCTAGTCATGAAAACAGACTCTACGTAATTAGTCCTCTTCAGTTCAGAATCAGCCTGGACAAATATGCTTATTTTGAAATTCTAGCCTATGAACATACTTAAAATATCCAATAATAGAAAGAAAATAAATGTGTTGGTTAATATTTCCTGCATTAAAGAACAGAAACTTTTATCTATGCAATCCGAATGTCACTTGCATCACTGAATCTACACCTGACTTGGGTCTCTGAAGTGCCAAAGCCAGCAGGTGAGAATCACAAAGCACTGGGATTTGGGCAGAATTTTGTCTAAATATATATCCAAGGTGGGAGAATAAATTTACCAAAGTAAATAGGAGGGGTAAGATCTTCTAGCAAATCTATGCATTGCCATAAAAATACCAATAAATATGCCCATTAACAGCAGAAGAACAGAGAGACATCTGTAGGTATTTTTGTATTATATTTGTAGATGGTATTTGTGCATTTGCAGGTATTATTATATTGCCATACCTGATGAAAATCAAGCTACAACTTCCCTTTCCTATTCTGATAAACTTGCCTTGTTGCTATAAATCAGTTAACCATCATTTCTCAGTAGATATCCCATAAATTTCTCTCATGTCTCAGAGAGATATACAAACTCTTTCCTGATGGTGAAGATTAATGAAAGCAGAACAAATATATCTTAATTTTCAGACAACAATCTGAATTCACAGCATCAAAAGCTCTAAAAATACGAATTTCATGA
Source organism: Phasianus colchicus (assembly GCF_987193195.1). NCBI lineage: Eukaryota > Metazoa > Chordata > Aves > Galliformes > Phasianidae > Phasianus > Phasianus colchicus. The sequence goes on along the minus strand of NC_143437.1, from coordinate 12,227,010 downwards.
TGAATGGATTTCCTTATTTTCATTCAAGGAAGGAAGGCAAAATAAAAGAATGTGTGATTAAAACAAAAACTTATATGCAGTGACTTAATGTTGATGAATGTTTCATGAAATTCTAATAATGAAATTATTATTCATGTGATTTAAGACCAAAATAGACCTAACTTGATATTTGTACAAAAGATACAGAATTATCCCAGGAACAGCATTTTGCTGTAAATGAATAACAGTCCCAATGCAGAAACAAAAAAAAAAAAACTTCCCATTCAATTTCTGAGAAAGTCTAATTTCTTTAGAGCCCTGTATATAATGCTAAAGCATGGAATAAAATAACAGTGAACATTCTTGACTTATTTAAATTTCTGTTCCTAAAAAAATGTATGCATGTGTGAGCAATCTAAATACACTAAAACTTTTCCTTTACAGCTACATCAGTTAATTTCCATTCTGGAGAAACCTACCTTTCTTTTCATTTAAAACACAGTACGTGAAACACCTATAAAGAAACCTGCAGAGGCTTTCAGTTTGTCTTCAAATACTCAGCCATTCCACACTTAAAAAAAGCCTTCAAACAAAGTAATAACTGAAGCAGTTTGGTAAAAAAAATCATTGAGAAACTCTTCAGTGAGCAGTGAATACAGTGGTCTGAAAACTGCAATAGGTAAATGTTAATTCTTCTGGACAATAACGCAATTCATGTTTGCACCAGTATTCAGCACTTACTGAAGTGTCAAACTGATAATATCTTTTTCTCTTACAGCTGAAAGCAATCAAACGCATCCAGTGCTTGTTGCCTGCTAAGTTTACAGGTGTTAATATTAGAATGAACTAACCTTTAGCCCTTCTACTTCGCTTTCCAACTGCTTGGAGTACTGCTCACTCCGCTCTCGCAATTTCCTGTCTTTGGATGCCTCAGCAGCTGCAGCTTCAGCTTGGACTTCCAGCTACAAAAATACACGCATTTATTAATGGGCAGGGTTCCTCCATTTTTTCAAAACCTATTTATGATTTTCAGAAAGAGAGACACAATTTCAACACTAACCTGGACACTTCAAATTCTTATGAAACAAAAATGGTATCGTTTGAAATAAGAAAAATTTAAAAGATTTACAAACAACATTAAAAAAAAAAGTTTCATCAGAAAACCTTACATATAACTACTATTTCATAAATTCTAAACTTACTACTTACTTCTTTTTTAAGTCTCTCTGTTCTGCGTAACTCTTGCCTTAAACTTTCTACTTTTTGCATCACCACTTCCATTTCTTCTTCCTTATCTCGGAGCTGGCGGGCAAGCTTTTGTTTTTGAGAGTGCAAGTCTGTCAGCCGCTCGTTCATCTCTGAGAACTCCTGCATTGCCAATTTCCGCTGGCTGTGTGCATCTTTCAGCTCTTTGGCTTGAGATTTTAATCTGTCACTAGACTCTGCCAGTTCCTACAGTTTAGAAAAAGAATTAAGTAATAAACCTAGAAAGCTGCAAGACTAATTCTCTGGATGTGCATCTCAAACTTCTCCAAAGTAAGAGAAATTAGACACTCATTTATGTTGATAAATGCATCCACAATACAGACTGCATGCTCCTATAAATCAGATGTTACTACGGAAGTCAGTTAAACTGCAGAAACTTATACAAAGTCTGAATTTGCTCCATTACTATAGGTTAAATATAAGCACTCACACTAAAATATAAAAAAGCCCTGCTGTCTTAAAAAACTTCATCTGCCCAGTTTTTCCATGAACTGCTTAAAAATCAACAAAAAGTACTCAACTGATAAATAATGGTAATTAAAATTTTTTTTGCATTAGTTGAATGGAAAACTCTTGTATGTGAGGACTTCTGCTTTTGAAGCTTCTGAGAACTGATGCACATGGCAATTATAATTTTCACATGCTATACCATAATATAAAATATTACAGAATGTTTCAGACAACACAAAACACTGTGTTCAACAATAGTAAATGATAATTACCCTTTCTTAAGAACCTACATATAGAAGAATACTGCCACTCCTATAGTGGCAATCTTTTGCCAAACCTTCTTAGATCTGTGCTTCTACACTATCAATGAAGGACAACAGCAGTTTATATGGTTTAATGATGTTCAGCCAAAACAGAGTTGAACAAAAAAGCAAGGAAAAGCGAGTCTGAGGATGAAAAGAAAAGCAGGATGAAGAAAGAATATTTGGCACCTATACAAATTTAACAGCGTTTTCTAACATTGTTAAAAGACGTCCTAATCACTATACATTGTTTCAGAATGGTCTTTCTTAGATTAGCTGACAGCACTCAAGATTTTAAGAACTTCGTGAGTTAAAAGAAACAACGAGAAATACAGATGGCAGGTCAACATTGAACGTGGACTCTAAAATACTGGGCTAATACAGATCGTGATGACAAAAAGCCTAATGAAAATATAATCAGATACAAAATACAATGTGATTCAATCATGAACACAAAGCAGGCATGGAAGACAGTACACACTAAATTAAAAATGAGGAACCAGTGATAAAGAGAAAAAAAAAGTCAGTATTTGTTACTGTAGTTATTCCAAATCACTTTTAAAATCTCTACGTTTGGGAAATTTTTCACATCTCTCTTCTTGGAATGCTTCCATGCCACATCCCTAATAGCAAATTCTCAGCATTTTTTCCCTGCTACACTCTCACTCATACTTCAAATTAAATTATTTGTATCTTCTCCATCTTTTAACCACTCTAATTATCACCTTAGTCTAATACTACAAAACTTTCTTTGCAGCCATTCCAAATTTGGATCATTGTGTAGTTTATTACCTGGAATTAGTCACCCAGGACCACCCCACAATCACACACAAAATGCTTTAAACAGTGTCCTTGTCTTAAGTCAGAAAGCAAAGTAGGTCACATTACACATTTTTATCATCTACTCATTAACTTTATATCTTAAAGTTATTTTAATAAAAATTAAAGCATAAAAATAGTCTTTAGGTTTTAGAATAGTCGCTGACTAAACACTTTTACCTTATTAAGATCTTCCCTCTCTTGCTTCAGCGTTCTAACCTGTTTCTCAAAAGCCTTTATTTGTCTAGAAGCATCATCCAACTCCCGCCTTGCAGTGCTGGCCTCTTCAAGTTGCTGTTCTAGATGACCAGAATCTAGAAAAAGCAGCATATTTTAAATATGTTAAGGAGAAAGTTTTCCCACAATAGCACTGTCTAGCTGTTTTAAATCTCCCTTCAGTATTTATTCTTGTCTCAACCACAAACTAAAGCAATTCTTATCTGATTTCAGAATAGGGAGTAAGTTGTTTCAACTGCTCTATTTGTTCTTTAGCAGAATAGAACAGAAGCTCACAGATTACTGTAATGCAACACAGAAAACGACAACTTGTCTTTTTACAGTGTAACAATCAAACATACACATAACTATTTTACACTTCAACATGACCTAAGCATTTGACCTGTGTGCACTGTGATGTAATATATAACATTTTCTTACACCATATCTTAACTATAAGCAGTCTCTTTCCTCCACACAAACTCCTTCAGAAGGAACCAAAAAAAAAAAACGGGTCACTCAAGAGCTGGCAAAGGTTCTCCTGTTGATAGACTTAAAATTAACTTCATAAGATTTTATTTATTTTTAGTGTGAAAACCTTTTGTATTTATATGATATGCTTAAATACTGCTATAAATACAAGAAAACTACTATAGCCAGTTTCTTCCTGTCAACGATACTACAAAAATGCAATACTGAGGCAGAGATAAGTAATGTCAAATACTTTCAAATGTTCTAACATAAAAAGTTGAAATGCGTCAAATATCAGAGAAAACTAAAAATTCTAAATAGTTTTTGAGTGAAATCCTAGGGAGGAAACACTATTGAAAGCAAGATATGTGTGAAAGTGGGTTAATTCTAAATTCTACTAAATCTGCAGACATTTTACCTTTGATTTCAGTTGTAGTGGGTGTTCATACCATGCATTTGTCCACAGACCAGTAACTCAGCCTTACTCTTAATACAAGCTTTTTACTACATTTTCACAAATGTACCCCTAAGAGACTCTTAGAGAAGTCAAATAGAAAAATACTTCTTTAACAGTTGCAATTTCTGAAACAAAAAGATTTTAAAAGGAAAAGAACACCATTATCTTGTCCTCACACAATCATTCGTTATTGTTTTAATTCAATGCCTTTTATTCAGAAACGTAAGAGAGTGCATTTAAATAGGAGATGTAGCTCAGCGCTATAAATTATGAACTGCCTTCCTTATGTAGGTTTCTCTGAAGTCATCAGCAAAAAGAAAGTTTATATACGGCCCTGCTGAGCCAAGATAAATCTCTCTTCTGTGCATGACCTACTTTGTTCCATAGCTCTACTTTCTTCCTCTATTGCTGCCCTTTATATATCTGGCAATGTTAAAGATTCCTCAAAGTTTTCTCCTATATAACTTGCTGAACAAAAAAATGCAACTTTGACCTCAAAAAGTGGAAGCATATGGCTAGTGTCATTCCACAGAAAACCATAGAGACAAAAAAATGCTGTATTTTTCTAAGGTTCCCCTTGTTACAGTCTTGAATTTGACACAATTTCACATTATTTTTATTACCTTTTCAAATGGCTGCTTACACCTACAGTTCAAAATAAGGCAGTAAAAAAGATTAAAGCTGGTTGTAACTTATGAATACTACACAGCAATTTTCTGTCTGATCACCCTGGTTTTTGCTAACGCTTTAGGTAACGTAAGCAAACACTCCCTGTAGGAAATTACTGCATTGCACTTAAGTGCTCAAAAGATAAGCCCAAACTACAAAGTTCAGCTCTGCACCTCAAATCTACCTTCTTAAAGTTCAACAAATCTAGGCTTGGAAGGCCATCTAGAAAGTCTGAAACTGGCTCCACTGAACTTGGAATTCAGACAGGATCATCATCTGGTTTGTGTCTGTCTTCTGTAGTTAGTTTTAATTAGTTTTAATATCTATCTCATAATCAGTTTTAATATCTCTCTCTTAAAAACAACATCAAAACAACCAACAAACCAACCAACCAAAAAAACACAAATCCGTAAGATCAAGTAAAACATTCTCTTTTTCCAATTTTATCAGATTACCTCGTATTAGTAAAAACTCAAGGCACAGATGCATGCCTTCTGTTAAATATATTGTCTAGACCAGTGAAGGCATTCAAGCATCTACTGGAAAAGTTACAAAGTGACTGGATGGATTAGATGACTCTGCATGTTGTTTATTTGATCATATTTTTCACTTCCAACACCAAAATCAAAGGCATGTGTTTTGTAGGACCAAATATAAAAATATGCATATGGTATGAAAGAGAAAACACTTAATGGATACTTATGGGGAAATCTTCTCAATATCAACTGCCTTTACCAGATATTGACTCCTTTTATATGTAGAAATGGTTATCAGTTGTGTTCAAAAATGTTTCACACCTTGTCTTTGTTTTTCATCACCTGCAAGAATGAACTGATATCTGAGCTGCAGCTCAGTAAGTCAAGAGCAAAATATAATTTAAAGCTGACAGTGCCACTTTTCTAAGGAGCTGGTCTTCTGCAAAAGCTGTTCTAACTGATGTTGCTATTCTGTGGTTCTAAGGAACCAAAAACAGAGAATTGATTCAGAACAGAGATTTCCAACGACGCTACGCCCTTCATCATTACAGCAGCAACTACAGGGACTGGAAAGAAGTTTCACAAAATCTTCTGTCCTTACACAGCATCTATATAGGTAAGATCCTCCCTGAGCTGCTTAACCAATGTTCACATTCAAAAGTAATACTTGAGGCACAATGAAAAACTGTCAGAGAACATGCCAGAGAAGCTGTCCGAAAGCATATCTATAACACAGTCTCTTTCAGACAACATAATTCTAGCAATGTATAACCTATGCACTTCAATCTGCAGTTCATAGTGTGCTTCTGCCCCATAACACAGCAGCAAAGTATAAACACACCAAGTGATACTCAGAAGTTCTCTTTCTATGGGTGTCCCTGCTGGCATTCCTGACACTTTGATGAAGTTTTTTCACAAGTACAAACCAAGTCAACTCTTTCTTTGAGCCTTTCTCATTGGGTTTTCCCTTGCCACAGGTAACCTAAGGGCATATAAGTAGAGATCACAGAATCATAGAATAGAATCATAGAATTGCTCAGGTTGGAAAAGACCTTAAAGATCATTGAGTCCAACCAGAACCTAACCATACTACCCTAACTATCATAAAGTAACCACTCCTTGTGTCTGATTTTTCCCACATAAAATCCAGACATTTTCCTATCTAGGTTGACAAGAGAAATCAGATTTGTCAAAATAACAAAATTATGTATCAGAGAATAAACTTAATTTCCAAGAATATGATCAAAAATTCAAAGCAAAATTGAGCAGAAAAGGAGATAATTAAAAAAAAAAAATCAATTTATATTTAAAAAATAAATAAAGATCCATCCATCAGGTTGTTTGGGTTTTGGCTCAAATAGAGTTAATTTTCTTCCCAATAGCCAGCATGGTGGTGTGCTTTGGATTTAGAATAACGGTGATAACACACAGATGTTTTAGTTGCTACTGAGCAGCGCCTACATTAAGTCAAAGAGTTTTGATCTGCTTGTTCTGCCCTGTCACAGATTGGCTACAGGAGCACACTAAGATGGAATGGGACAGAACCACAATAGCTGACCCAAACGGACCAAAGGAATGTCCCATACCATACAGTCACGCAGAACAACTAAAGTGGGGCAGCTGTCCAGAGCGTAGCTTTTTCTGGTGACTGGCTGGACAGGGATCAGCTGATGGTGAACAACTGCATTGTGCATCACTTGCTTACCTCATTCTTGTTAGTGTTTCATTGTTGATCTTTTTTTTTTTTTCCCCTCTTTCTTTCTTTCTTATTAAACTGTCCTTATCTCAACCCAGCAGTTATTGCACTTGTCTTTTCAACTTTCTGGCCCATCCCATTGCAGGGGTGGGGAGTGAGAGAACAGCTGTGTGGTGTGTAGGTGTCTGCTAGATTAAACCACAACACAAGCATTTTGCAGAGACACCGCAAAAAAACTACTAGACTAACATCTTCATTTCTCATGTTTACTTTCGTAATCAAGAATCAACACCTTCCTCACCTCCAGGAACCACCTCACCTTTTGCATACAAAGCAAGAAGTACTAAGTTATGTTATGATGACTGTGACTTGTAAAAGGACTACAATGACTTTTGATACTGCAAAAATAAACAAACAAATGCACCATCTGCTCATGTACTACATCGTTGAGGGGAAAAAAAACAAGGTAATACAAATGAAAATTCTCAGGTAGTTCCTGATCATCCTTGAAAACTAGCAATACCAAACTTTGAATTCAATTGAACTCTACCGCTAATAATAACAGCAGAAGTCACTTGAACTTCCCTTCCCTCTTGTAATAAGAATTACTGAAGTACTGAGTACTAAGCTGAATTTGAAGAAAACGCTGCACTAGAAGTGAAGGGTATAAAGAGAAGTAAAAATACACTGGGAAACTCTCTAAAAAAGGAAAACAAGCATTATCTTAAAGAAAAATGTCACAATTCTTGCTTACTGTTACAGGTTTTATATTAATAACTTACCTGTTACCTGTTTCTTCAACTTTTCAATTTCTTCTTTTAAGCTTTTAATTTCTATATCTTTGCTTGCTGCAATTGGGCCATCCACTGTTGAATACTGCAGAGCCTGGACTGTTTGAGTGGACTCTAGAAAGAGAGACAGGAGACAGGGACATAGGTGGTCAAAAGAATGTTACTGATAAATGAAGATATAGCAAAAAACCCATCGCTACAGCATGTTAGATTTATGCTCTTAAGGTCATATCACAGATGTTAACATCTAACTAACAGATACAAAAGCTTAAATCAAAAATTATGATGAACATTTAAAAAAACAAACAAACAAACCACAACTGCAAGCAAAAAGTGGCTTTTATTTTTCCGAATACCAAAGCAATGTACACTGAACTTATTTAAGCATTTCCGTATTAAGACTTTTCCCTGTTCCCAGCAAGACCATGTCTTACTCCTGTAAAAAATTATACATATCTACACATTAGGATTCTACAGTTTAAAATTTTGAATGGCTACGTGCCAATTCTTCAGCATTTGTCAGGTGGACAAATTAAGTTCTTTTACATAGTGCAGAGACAGCATGTTTTAAGGAATTGCATTTGTGGGATATTTCAGTCATAAAGGCTATCAAAAGTTTAATTTGTCAACAGAAATAATAAAGAGATGTCTTTTCTGCTACAAGACGTTCCAGGAGATTTTGGTTGTTTTTTTTTTTTTCCCCAAGATAAACTGCTTCACAGAGCTGCAGGTTAATTAGGTGAGAAGAGCGACTGAAGTATCTTTTTATACCTTGCAGTTTTCTACTAAGTTCAAGCTTTTCCTGCTCTAGACGTCTTATTCTCCTCTCATAAGCTTCTGTTGCTAAACTGTCTTCCAAAGTTCTTTGAATGTTGGCATCAAGATCCATAGAGGGTGGTCCAGCTGTCAGTCTTAGACAGCTACGGTCTGAAAGCACACTGGGAAAAAAAGTTCAACAGTATTTGATTTTACGAGTCATCTTTAAAATTAAGAACAAACAACAAAACAATACAAACAGCAAAGTTGTAAATAATATGCAAATTCTTATACAATGTATTTATACAATAAAATAACACTTGGTTAGTATTATTATAAACTCATTTTTACCTAGCATGACTGATCTCAATGTATTTTCAACTCTCTGATTAAAAATGACTGTCACTGACAGTCCAAGTTAGCCAGATAGCAAAAAGTGACTTTCTAAATAGTCTATAAGATTACAGAAATGGCTTGTTTTAAAATAATTCATGAAGTTCTCCAAATACTTTAAATATAATAACTACAAAAAATGGTGTGAAATTTTCATGTGAAAACCAGGGCATCTATATATCAAAAATACTGTGAAACCCTGGTTCTGCACATAATCATGTACACGTACATAAAATATCCATTTGACATCTACTGGTGATCTCACATTACCAGCATCAAACATGCGTGCTTGCAGAAGCATGGCTGGATTTTCAATAGCTATAATCATTATTTATTTATTTTCATAAACGTTCATGGAAGAATAATGGACTTTCTTGTTGTTGTTTAATTTAGCAGCAGAGATGAATATAAATGCTACATAAGTACCAAGTATTGTTTCCATTCAGAGATACAAGAGTGTTAAATGACTCGAAATAAAACAGTTTTTTTAATTCTTTTAAGCCCAGTTCCCTCTGGATCCACATATCTTCTGTTATCTTTGTCATACTCTTATGTGGTCAACTTCTTACACTGTCTGAAAAACACCACTCTCAAGAGAATTCCCCTGTGCACAGTTGGTGACCTTTGTACTGATGTAGATTTTACCTGCAGAGAGTTTTTTTTGTTTTGTTTTGTTTTGTTTTTTTACAAATTTTAGCTTATACTCTGTTAATCTCCCCAGCAGACCACAATACTTAGTTATCTGTTTGCAGTGGGTATCAGAGAGAAACAGGAAATTATGTAACTGTCCTACAGATAATTTCAGAGCTCTTACTTACCAGCTACTTGTATATGTGAAACCTACAAATGGTAAATGATGGCCGGAAAACGCAGTGTGTGATGGTGGAGGCATCGTCTCCTAAAAAAATGATAATTGAGAGAGTAATAATCCACTGACAAAAAATTTGAGTTTAATCATGTGTGAAGTGCTAGTGACAATTTCACATTAACTGGATTCTCAGTTATCCTTACCTACAGCTCAACTATGAAACACACCACCTAGGTCTATCTATAACAGCATGAAGTATGTAATATATATTATTTCATGCAGGTTAGATGAAAATGTTTTCTAATTAAACAGGCTATCACTGGAGAAAAGCAGAATACAACAATTTTTAAAAGGCAATTAACTCCCTCCTTAGCATGCAGCATATCTTTTATTCCCTCTTTCACATTTCCCTGCTCTTCAGTCAGCAGTGCTTTCTACCTGTTTTTTACCATCCTTTTTTTCTGTGTAGCCTCTCTATATTTGGAGAAAACAGTAGTCATTTACTAGAAAAAAGTAATATAACAAAATCTTCTAACCCCATTAGTGTTTTGAACGTTTATATCATCAGTGCTCCTTTACTCTGGCCAGACAAAAAGACTAAAAACCAAGACAATCTTTTAGTTTTCTCCTCAAGCTAAAATGACTCTGTTGCTATATTTCTGGAACCATTAGGAGTTCTAAAATTCTTAAGTATACTGTTGAAATTTTCCTGTATAAACCCAAAATGCCTGGTTTATATTGTTACACTAGAGGCGGCCTTACAATCTGTCTTGCATACCTGCTTACATACCGGTCATCAAAAGAAACCTCCTATGAAGAAGCTTATTGCACTGAAAGTGCTAAAAGGTTTGAAATATAAGAAAATGTAATGCCTTTTTTTTTTTTGAAACTCAAACAAAACAAAAAAAAAGGAACTAGTTGTGCATGCTGTAATGTAAAATTCAGCAGGACAACAGGGAGCAAGAATGCACTCAAAAGAAATCCAAATTTACTTTTTTGGTGGTGGCATGAGCTACACTATGTCATAACTTTGACCTTTTAGTAAAAAAAGACCTTCGTACTAAAGAAAGAATTGCCAGAATAAAAACTAAACCAATGATATTGTTAGACCATCAAAATACATCAAGTCTGTTAGGCGTTTTGGAAACTAGAAACAAAACCAAATCCAAAGCCTCATCTTTCCACTAACAGTTATTAAAAAAATAAATTATTACACTCCACACTTTGGAAAAGTAAAATTCTTCACTTTTCCTTTGTATTTTGTTTTTATTTCTCATAGATTTCACGTTTCAAAAACTCTTATGTGAAGAACTTAAAAAAGATCAAATGCGTAATTGTAACCTACATGACAAACAGTCTTCAGTTATCACATAGGAATCCATACAGATTATATTGGTTCTGAAGTATCATCTCTATTGATAATGATGCAGGAATTTGAAAATAATATGTTTCTTTGCTGATTTTGGAGTAGATAGTTTAAAAAATACATACTTCCTACCATTTATGTGAATGCAAGTATGTTACCATACTGACATTATAACTGAATCCAAGTCCATCAAGCCAATGTCAATAAACGTTCCAAATTGAACAGTGAAAAGCTAAAAATCAACACAACTCAGGCTGCCTGGACAACACTGTTTTGTCCTCTTGAATGTATGTGCACTTTTAACATACAATCATTGTTATGAATATAATTTTTCCATGCAATCACTGTCTCTTTCCAAGTCCAGGTAGAAAAGTAATTATGGCTTTTCAGAGCTGCCTTTTACCTTCACTACTGGGCATTCCTCATTTGCTGTATGTCATTCAAACCTTCCAATGAATTAAAAAATAATAATTTTATGTGCTTTTCTATGATGCTCACATCTGTAGTATACAACAGATGAATACAATATACAATAGGTGAATATATAATAGTGTACAAGTAAGTGAAACTTCCTCAGAAGATGTATATGAAAGATAGATGGGAAAACATTTCAAAGTCACACATAAAGAATCTGAGGTGAAGAAACACGATATCCTCTAGTTGAAGCAAAAATGTACTATATCCTCTACCATGCAATGCCTTAAGCTATTTTCCTCAGAGATCCTGAGGATCAAAATAAATGGTAAAAGCATAATTTTCTCAAATTAAAACAAAACAAAGCCCAACCTCATATGCAAATAATAGATTTCTGCATCCTTCAGTAAATAAAAATGCATCTCCACAAAGAGAACAGAAGGCTTTCCTCAGATGCTAGAATCCCTACCATCTGGTAAAGGTCCTATTTAAAGGCACAGAAACACTAGGACTGTTTACAATCATCAGTTGCAAAGTTTTTTTAGCAAAGGTAAAACTATTTATTTCTTACTGAGATTACAGTTACTGTAAGATTGGTCCTGAAAATAAGTGCTGTTACTCTTTTCCTAAAGTTTCCTAACCTAAGTCAGAAAACAACCTCGAAAAATTTTAGTATGAATTGAAATGAAACCTGGCAGAGATGGGCAGGTACAAATAGAGTGCTACAATAAAATGCTTTATGCAAATAAAATACAAATATCTGCAATGCTCTACTAGAGATAGTATCCTGTAGGTATGAGTATATACGTAAAATATACTCTTTATGAAACCTGGACACAAAAAAACTGTCACTGCAAATAACAGATATACACATTAGAAGTACGGTTATAATGACTTCAAAATTTTTAACTGAAATTATCTCTACAAATACATACTTGAAGCATCAGCTTCCAAATTATATATGTGCATCTCATACAGGATCTTCAAAGCTGCATTTGATTGTTATTTGTGTGGAACATAGCAAACACAAAAAAATAAACTTCCATTTACATGTATTTTTGAAGCATACTACAAAAACAGATTTGTCAAAATGTTAATTCTGTACTTACAGAATTTTTTAAGCAATCATCATCCACGTCAAAATTTGATGTATCAGTGGGGCTGCTGACTTCTGGGATGTAAGGTGCATCACAGTTTCTAATGTTGTCCCAGTCAATCCCAGCAAAAAATGGATGGTTCTTAAAGTCTTCTATCCCATTCTGTCCAAGTCGATGCTCTCTGCTACAAATTAGCCTTCGGATGAGGTCCTTTGCACTTTCAGAGACATCTGTCACTTGAGCAGGAAACTGGAACCTCTCCTTAAAGATTAAAATAACAGAAAATAGTTTATTACCAAATAAGTCACCCCTCCAAGTGATAATTATTAAGTAGAAAAATAAACGTGCAAATACTCAAGTTATTAAAAATAAACAGTAAGGTTTCTAGGAAAAATGACTTTCCCCAAAGGATAGGAACTATTTAATTTTTTTTTTGTATTCTGCTTTTTCTTGTTTATTTGAATTGCTCTTAAACCACTGGATTCTACAGCTGCCTCCAGGTGGAAGAACGTTTAAGAATCTGCTGCATAAGCCAACCAATGTATCCAACAGAAAAAATTAGCACAAAAGGAGCGAGGCAACACAGCCAAGACTTACTCCAGTGAGTGAACTAACAGCCATTTTGCTAAACCCAGATTTTTAATTTTGAACTGCTTTATCCCAAAGCAAATCCATCTGCAAACCATAACCATAAACTTTTTTTTTTTTTCCATTTATGTGGAAACATTTTATGTTTTACATTAATGAGCATTAACACAATTATTACATTAAAAAAATCATTTTAAAATATGCCTCCAAGTTACCCTACTGCTTACGAAAATTAGCTTAGAGAGAGACAGAAAGAGAAAATGCACTAACTTTGTGGTTCATTATTTTCCCATAGGTCTCCACCAAGGACTCAGCATAAAAGGGTGTTTCTCCATAAAGCATTTCATACATGCAAACGCCTAGGGACCACCAGTCACACTCAGGCCCATACTTCCCTTTTCCATCTTCCATGGCCTGCAAAATTTCTGGAGAGATGTAGTCTGGCGTCCCAACAGCTACTGAAGATTGAACCTGTAGAAATTACATTTGCAAAACTAAGAACAGCCTCCATCATTACAGACACTACTGTCCGTGGCAACGTGTTTAAATTTAGCCTAACATTCTGGTTATAACAATAACACCCAAACACAAAAAAAAGGCTCTAAATTTATAACAGAATATTAAAGCATTCAAGACACTTCATTAAAAAGCATCCCAAGGACACATTTTCAAAAAAATGTATATCTATGTAACAGAGTATATCTAGTATAAATGTATACCTAGTAACAGAGAAAGAACAAAATGCCAATGCTTAGGTTCAAGTTATTCATTAATTATATTTTAAGAAACCACGTAAATTAAATCTCTTTAACACTCTGAGGCATGATTTACACCACCAGCATTACCTTCCAGACACTGTGCAAGTTTAAATATGCTACTGAAACATGATGATGATATGAGAAATGTATCTTGCCCTGCTTACACAAAAGATGCCATTTCCAGTAAAAAATTAGAGCTTAGAGCTCAAAGCTGTTCATTCATGATTCATCAACAAACACCTACTCAGTACTGATAGTGCAGCATCCCTTTATTAATGAACTGACTACACACATCTAAAAAGCTTTTAAAATACAGTAAGTCCAAACAGCACACAGTCGTATCTTGAGCTGAGGTTAGCTGTAAACCAATACCACTATAATTCTATTTGATTTACAATAAAGCACCTTTTCTCTTTATTAACACACATTTTAGAGGCTAGCAAAGGACTGAGCATAAAGCATTTAGGAATATATCAGTCTTTCTCATTTACCGTTCCATCTTCCATCAGTTTCAGACAAGAACCAAAATCTGCTAACCGAATATGGCCATTCATATCCATCAAGATGTTGTCTGGTTTAATATCCCTGCAAACAAACAAACAAACAAAAAACACATTTCAAAATTAGTACAAAAACCTACTGCATAATACATAGCTCAATCAATAACACTCAATACTGAAGCACAAAAGAAGAAAAAACAATCAGCAGATGATAGACAATCACATTATGTAACAAAATTTACACCAAGGGTGTTTCATGACAGGACTAGTAGATTAAATCATATAATGTATGTTAATTGTAGTAATTGCTACAGTAAATGCTGCAGGGATGGGGAACCCGCAGCTCTGGGCAGCAGTGCCAGGGCCTCACTGCCATCTGAGTAAAGAATTTCCTCCTAACATCTAACCTAAATCTCCCCTCTTTTAGTTTAAAGCTCATTCTATCACTAGGCTCACTGACAAAGGAGTTCCTCCCCAGCTTTCCCATTCTGCACTTTGTGACTTTATGCTTACTCCATATTAATTAAGCCAGCAGTTTTCTAACAGGCTTTCACTCCAATAAATATTTTCACATATATTTCCATATGCAACAATTCACACCTTGCATCTGGCACTGAACTTAGATCCTTATTTTACAAGGTAGAGCAGTTTGAAAGACAAGAATTGCTGGCACCTGCACCTCTCTTTTTTTTTTTCCCCTGTCTCTTCTATTCTAACTAAAATTTGATTCGGGCACCTGACAGCCCATGGCTCACATGCAGTTGAGTGAAGAGGTGTGACTCTGTTTAGTACTGAAGCTGCAACCCTTCCATTCTTTATGCCCTCCACTGTCCCACTCAACAGAACTGACAGCATGCAAAGGTGCAGAGAAGTGTCAAGCAGAGCTGCAACATGCCAGCATGTCCCAGGTCACAAGCAATGTGCAACCTTGCAGCTCTCTTGATGCAAGCCTCACCTAACTTCAGCTTAAAATACTTTGTAAAGACACGCAACAAGTTCCTTTTAGAAGCTGGAACTACTTCAAGCCAAACAAAAATAGGAGGCACTTTCAAGGCTCCATTTATCCATGCTCTATCTTTTAATATATTCCTAAGAGAAATAATAATAGTAATTATTATAATAAAACCAAACTGTTTTCCTCCTACCTCAACTACCAAAGCAGCAAAAAACACAAGAAAAAGCTCTCTATTGTTTGCACCATGTAAGAATAAAAGTGCAAACACTGGAAGCACTCAGAGGACAGGTACTTCTTACACAGCCACATTTGTAAGGCTCAGCGATAACTTTAACAGAGTAGTTTTTACAGCTCTTGCAACAAAAGGTCTGGGTTTTGAACAACCATCCTGAATTCAGCTGAACTACATTACTGAAATACAGTTTGAAAGACAAGAATTGCTGGCACCTGCAGAGCAGGGAGGGCCATAAGCAAAGGGGAAGTTAGGAAAATTATCAGTCCCAGCAGGGAACAAGGAAGGGGAGTAATTATTGCCAGTGTAACTGAAGAGTTAGAAGGAGGTAATTATGGGGGAAAACAATGTCATAAAGCCTGCATCTCCACTAAGCCTGCAGTTGTTAGATGCCATTATAGTTGTGTAAAGGAATCTATTCCAAAAATTAATCTATAACTATGCTTTACTCAAGAGTTTTGTTTTGAAGATATTTGGTAGTATTCCTTTGGTCAGAACTTATTGCTCTATTCTAAATAGAGATGGTCTTCCCCATGTTCTCTAGCATATCCCAGCTTCCTTACAGTGGAACTCTGCTTCCACCTCAGCTGTAATTCTATTCCTAGCACCCTCTGCCTCCTAAATACACCTTAGTATTTGAGATGCCTGGTCCTCTACCTCCAGTTCAACCAAAATCACCTCTGCTCCAATTCCATTCTTCCACCGTCAGTTTCTTCACTCCTTAGTCCTAGTCTCCCTTATACACATCAACTTTTTTTCTCCCATTACAGATCACAGTATTTTACATGGTCACCTCACGGATTCCCTTTCCATTCCCATTGGCTTTCTATTCCTCTTATCCTTACTCCTCTTTCCTCATCATCTTTTTGTTCTGGTACACAGCAATCTTCCTTGGCACTGAAAGGAAGAGCACTATTCATTCTTACAGAGCAAACCTACGGCAGAAAAAAACAAATACAGGATCCAAAACTACACACATTTATTTTAAACTCAACTACTATAGTGTGAGAAGAGTTATAATCTTATGTACTGCTAGGAGGCATAGCAGGAAGGAGAAGGATGAAAATTAATTGATGACTTAAGGAAGCTTCTCTCATGAATTTCTATAGTATCTCACAGCAGAAGAATTTCTTACAATTCTTAAAATTATTTTTTTTCCCATTGGTAATCTACCCAGGAAAAGCAATATATGCTTCCCGAACTCACTCCTGGAAAGAAATGATGCTGCTTCAGATGCAAAATTCAGGATGCAAAATTCCAGAAGCAACTAAAATTTGGCAAAATTGTATGGTTCAGAGTAATATGGTTTATTGAACAGACCACTAGACCAAAACTCAACAGTTAACAGTTTTGTGAGGCTTTTTTAAGCTGCTTTGACCTTGATCCCTTGGTGTAGGGATCCTGCTTTGGCAGGGGGGTTGGACTTGATGATCTCTGGAGGTCCCTTCCAACCCCTACGATTCTGTGATTCTGTGATTCTGTGATTCTGTGATTATGACAGAAAATCAGCACTGTTTAACAGCTTGGACAAACTGATGCCATTTGCATACTATGCAGACTTTCGTTATTTGCTTCTGTTCAGCTGACAAATGCTATAGGAACAACCAGTTTGTGTGATGCTGGCAACTTCACTTCTACAGAAAACAGAAGGGTGGGGGCTTCTGGTAAAAACTGAGCAAATCTTTAAAGAATCATTCCTCAAACTTCATAATTCTTCCTGGTTTAATATGAGCTTTTTATTCTTCAAATTGGCTTGTTTATTCAGATGACTTCATTAAATTCCCTTTAAAATAAGTTTACCTTCTTAAGCCATAATTAAAACCCAAACATTTTACATAGGAACTTTGTTAACATAAACAAAATTCTAAAATGAGACTATAGCAGACATTTGGATTACTGCCATTTATTTTGATTTCTCTGTTAATAAAGGTAGAATTTCACTTGTTCAGTAAGATCCATGACAAAGTACTCCCTCTGAGACTTGCTAAACCCATAGAACATTCCAGTTACAAAAGAAATAACGTGAATGCACTTTTTTTTCCTGGATTCATTTCTGATACTAAATTGGGAAGTCTTGCATATTGAAATTCAGACCGGTTGATCTCCTGAACTCTTTCCAACATGAATTATCTGATGATTTTGAGATTTCAAAGTGTATCTGTTCCTGACATTCATCTACACCATTCTCTAAACCACTGAATCAATGTTATCCAGTTATTCGCAAGACAATAAGCATTTCCCCAAGTCTACAGCACAGGAAGCAAGGATTCCAGAACAATCTTAAACTAAATCAGGTTGGACATGGAAACAGCTTCTTTCTGTTTGACCACCTCTGAGGGTGGTCAAACACCAGCTTCCTAGCAAGGTGGTGGATGCCTCATGCCTGTCAGAACCCAAAAGGAAATTGGATAATGCCCTGAAAAATACGCCTTAGCTTTTGGCTAGCCCTGAGGGGGGTCAGGAGGTTGGAACAGATCTTCCAAGAACACTTCCAACTGATCCATTCTATTCTAATTTTGTTTCGTGGGCAACCTCACAGATGAAGAACAGGTAAGAGAAAGGAAATTATCCAAAAACCAGAATGATATTTAATGCAAAAACTGTGACAATTATTAAGAAGCAACTGCATAAGCCAATCTTTATGCTAACAGAACAACTCACAGACCCACACATTTGATTTTATGTGATAAAAACCTTTCTGGCACTGAAGAACTTGCAATCAGTTGGGATCACTCTTCTCAGAAACTGTACAGTAGTGATATAAAATGAACTTGGTTTGTGTTACTCATTTGCAATTTATTTACCTCTTATTTTCAAAACAAAAATAATCAGGTAGAAATGGAGGAAAAGGTGACTCCTCCTCTGTAAATAAGCCAAACAAAAGGCAGACAGATGGGGCAAGAGAGCAGGAGGTGTTCTCCTTGGACTAAACACTTCAGATGCTAATGGACTGTCCTCAGAAACACAGATAAGCTCTTAAAAAAGCTCTCGAATTGAAATGACAATAAAGGTCTACATGAGTTTCTAAATGCAACAACTGCAGAGGCAGCTAAGCCTGAAGAAAGAAAAGGACCTGTCTGAAGTGGGAGGAGTAATTCGACAGCAGAGCTACTAGTTTATCTTAGGACAGTGGCTAAGAAAGTGATAATTTGGAGAACAACTTTTTATTTCTAATGTTAACATTAGAAAAATATAGAAATGAATTTACTCTTCTAAAGTGATCACACATTCCAAGATGCAATCTTGAGGGTGATGCAAAATGAATTGTTATATTCAATTATTTTCAGATGAACAGCATCCTTTTTCATGCTACCAATGAAAACCAAAGTACAGGAGATAAAACAATAGATTCAGGTGTAAATGCTGGCACAGAAGGACCAGACGAAATATTACTAATTGAGAATATCACAGTAAATTATATGTTCATTATGCATGCAAGAAAATTCTCCTACAGCACAAACCAAAATTTAAAAGCAAATATAAATGGTTATTATTATCCATTCTTTGAGGAGAAACATTACTCTCCACCAAGTTACCTCCTAAAAAAAAAAATAAAAAAAAATAACCAAACCAAGATTTCACTGTCAAAATGCCTGGACTTCTTATCCAAAATTCCTTCAAAACATAGGGTTATTCTTAGCCAGAACAGGTTTTGCAAGCAGTTTATTTCAATCCCTTCTGTTATTTCAGACAAGCTTTTATTCCTCATTCCTTCTCACACAGAAATGCTACATCCATGATAAAAAAAAAAAAAAATGAAGACATTTGTTTTTGGCAGCATTAAAATGAAAGGAGAAAATTTGGTGCCTGTGAAATTTGCATTAAGGTATTCAGCAATGTAATACCTGCAGTGCCTGCTTTAGATACGCACAGTGAAACAAGTGGTCACCTTCTATCAAGAATGCTAGTTGGTCGATTCATTTTTTCAGTCACACCTACGGTCACTGATACCCAGGAGCTTATTTCTATTTTCCATTACAGAGAGCCAGTTTATATCAAAGTTGCCATATTCTGACAACTAAACTTTATCTACATTCTAGTGAGCAAAACTAGAAATACGCTCCATCTGGCAGAAGACCAGTGTGCACTGAGCCAAATTAGATTCAGACAGTTGGCAGTTATTCTTTAGTAATCCCAATAAGATAGGCTGCACAAGATAACACCCCGAGAATATGGAACACGTTGTACTTCATTAACTCTTCCTCTTATCAAGACTCTCCTGCGCCTTCTCCTAAACAAACACTCCTCCACTTTGGGTGGAATCCAGAAAGTGTCTATTTTCTATTGATTTCAAAATCACTTAAAGAACTTTCATTACAACCTTTTAATTTGCATTGCACCCAAACAGTTGCATCATGTTTGTATACTAAACAAAACCTGTTTCACGTGAAGATGACAAACTGAAACTCCAAAAGGAAAATGATACAGTGGCCATGTGCATAGCCTTGAAGACTAGGAGAAAACACTTTAGGATGTATGCCTTAACAAGCAAAGAAACCACATTAAAAAGAAATGCTATAAACAATTACATTTCGAACTTGCAGTGCCTGCAGTGAGGTCATTCTGGGTTGTTTTTTTTCCTTAAGCAGTTTATCAATAATGTAACACTCCTTCATTTTCTCATGAAGTTTTGATAATAAATCATTATGTATGTGTTGTTCCAGGAACATCCAGGAATTCACCTCTGTTAAAACAATCTCACCACTCTCAGCAGCAGGAGATTCATCTAAATCTCATTAAAGCCAGTGGACAGACTCCTGTCAATCACTAGGGCAGCTCAACAGAACTAGGATGACAAAAGTTTAGAACAGGAATATGATTGTACTTACTGACCAGTGTGTGCAATTCCGTATTCATGCTGCTACACACCCTAAGCAAGACTTAGTCTCAGTCACGCTCCAAGACTAACTGAAACACAATATTGAACTCAGGGGTTCAAGTACTAGATGCGAACCAGATTGAGAGAAATTACCTCATTTTTAGTAGATGCAGAAGCTACTAATTTCCTCTTTTAGCACAGGGAATTTGCATTATATTCTTAAGGCATACAATGCAAAGATTGAAAGCACTGAGTGTGGGCAATGCAAATAATAAAGAATTTTAATTCCAATGAAAGATCCTTAAATTAGACATGAGGAAGCACTTGAATAATAATGACAGCAGCACACTGCAACAAATTGCTTCAGGAAATTTCATCATATCCATCACTGTATTTTTTTAAGAACTGGTTAGACACATATCTTTCAAGAATAGTTTCACTCCAATTTCATCTCGCCTTGCAGCAGTGGAAAAGTATCAACCTCTCCAAGTCCTTTCCCTTTTCTCTACGGTTCTACACTGGTCTAACTTCTGCCACTCAGACAAGTCTTCTGGACACAATGCAGTATTTAGCATTTTGTATCCAACATGCTTTATGCATTTTCAAATGCTAATAAAGGAAATAATGACAAACAACAAGGAATGTGTACATCAGCCAACACATACACATCTTTAGTTTGTTCAGGCACTAATACTCATTCCTGAGCACTTGAACTGATTGGAGTTACTGGCTTATAAATAAATGCTCTACTACATAACACTATAATGTCACAGTAGGTTTTTTTTTTTACTTAGGAAAAATATCTCCCTGTGACCTTTGTGTAAATGTACCGGCTTCAAAATAATGGCCATCTCAACTATGATAATAGTTCAAAAATAAGGATAGTTATTTTTAGAAACTGCCTACATCCACTTGTTTTTCTTCTTCTCAAAAAATAAATGACTTGAAAAATTCCTTTTGATTAGTGTTCAGCTGCTACATACTCCTTGTAGCTATTATTTTTCATCTAAAATGCTAATCAACTGTCAGAACCAGACAGCCAGGGAGAAAATTCCCACATTCAGGCTAAATACCATCATTCTGCTACGGATTTAGATGACATATCAAGGTAAAGTCTCCTGCATGCCTAACCATTATCTCCACTGTCTTGTCAGTCTTACAGACTGAAACCAGAAAGACAGTGTGTCATTTTAGAAACATTTTAAATGTAGTACCTTACAATGCTGATTTACAGATGTTATTTTAAACACCTATGAAATAAAAATATAAGTTGCTTTTCTAGTAATGCCTTCATTTCCTTATGGCAGACAATCTCAGGCATAGAAACTCAGGTAGCCAACGCATATGGAACTTAAATGAAACTGTCTGACTACCAAGCATCGGAACTAGAAGGCAAAAAAAAAAAAAAGGGAAAGAAAAATGGACTAGGATCTTGTAGTAAATCAAGAACACAAGAGATAGAAAACTTTCTTTACTTGTCTTGCAGACCAACAAACTTTGCAGGTAATAGAATACAAAATAAGACACATGTAAAGAACTGAACATTTGATCTTTAAAACAGTAGTATTGTCAAGTAATTACTCATGCACAAAAGCACAAGAGCTTTGCACCTTCATGCTTCTAAGGTAATTCTAATATTTTAAATAGTTATTTCTGATGGTCTCTCAGGATGCAGAAAATCTAAGGCATAAAAGCTTTGAAAGATGTACAAACCAAAAATGGAAGAAAAAACATGAACTTAAATCACCGTGATACTGTATCTAGTTGAAAGACATGTACTTCCAAGTTCTATTGGCTTAAGACAGAACATGCCTTCAGTCTCAGCATTGGTAACCTGAACATTTTTGCTCTGGAAATTCTAGTTCATAAAACTCTAAACTTTGCCAGGATATGGCAGGTAAACAGGCAAAATTGCCTTGATCAGGTCTTGACATTTAATAGGACACAGGCTTATAAAATTGGCTCAGATGTAAAATTTCCTTTTCCTGCTCTGAAGCCTGACAAACACAAAACTCTTACTTACCCCAAAACACACAGCAATCAAGGTTAGCCTTTGACGTTACTGACACTGTGAAAAATAACAAATGCTGGACAGCCTCCAAACCATAGCAGAACAAGCTGCCATCACACTGCTGATCCTTTCCCTCTGCATAAGAACACTTGGTTTTATAGAAGACTATTCTAACAAGCATGATTTCAGAACACAAGCCAGCAGTTGCAGGAGCGGGTTCAAAGAAGGGCAACAAAGCTGGTGAGGGGTCTGGAGCACAGGCCTTATGAGGAGCAGCTGAAGGAGCTGGGATTGTTCAGTCTGGAGAAGACGAGGCTCAGGGGAGACCTAATTGCTCTCTATAACTACCTGAAGGGAGGTTGTAGTGAGCTGGGGGTCAGCCTCTTCTCTCGTGTAGCTGGTGATAGAACTAGAGGGAATGGCTTCAAGCTGCGCCAGGGGAGATTCAGTCCGGACGTTAGGAAATATTACTTTTCTGAAAGAGTGGTCAGGCACTGGAATGGGCTGCCCAGGGAGGTGGTGGAGTCACCAATCCTGGAGGTGTTCAAGGTATGTTTGGATTTTGTGTTGAGGGACATGGTTTAGTGAGAATTATTGGTGATGGGTAGATGGTTGAACTGCATGATCTTGAAGATCTTTTCCAACCTTGGTGATTCTGTGATCTTCGGGCCAGTGCTCTTCAATATCTTTATCAATGACAGACGGTGGGATTGAGAGCGCTTTCAGGAAGTCTACTGCTAACACCAAGCTCAGTGGTGCAGTTAATACAGCAGAAGAAAGGATGCCATCCAGAGGGATCCTGGATGGTTTGATGAGAACCTAATGAGGTTCAAAAAGACTAAGTGCAAGGTGGTGCAGCTGGGTCAAGGCGATCTCAGATATGTGTACAGACTGGGTAAAGAACTCAATGAGAGAAGCCCTGTGGAGAAGGACTTGTAGGTCCTGGTGGACAAAAAGCAGGACATGAGCCATCTGTATGGGCTTGCTGCCTAGAAGGTCAACGGTATCCTTGGCTGTGGAGTGGCCAGCAAGGAGAGGGAGGGGATTGTCCCCCTCTACTCTACCCTCACAAGACTCCATCTGGAGTACTATATCCAGGGTTGGGTCACAACAATAACTTTAAGAGACATCTGTGGAAAAAAAGTGATGAGAGGGAATGGATTGCTCTGCTAGTCTATACCAGAAAGGGCCTGAAATAAAAATAAATGGGTTGTGAACCAGAGGTATTACTATAGTAGACTACATATTATTTGAGAAAGAGAAGTTGAAAAACTTTCATTTACATATTACTGAGGGGAAAAAAAACAAACAAGAGATGTCATTTCTTTATCTCCATCTCTTGTCTTCCAGTTTTCTAATAAATTACTAACACGTAAAAGTGGAGGACCTAGCTGAGGGCATCTCTAACTTGTCCAGCTGTCACAATGATTTTTTTGGATCCAATCATTCTACTTATAGTTTCACATTCCTCACCGGAAACTCCACACTGATTACATTCATCAGAGAAAATGACCATTTGAGTAAACACTTGAGATAATTAGAGCCTTCACGTTCAAGGCCAAAGCTGCATGAATATTAGAAACAACACTAAGCACATGATAGACAAATAACTATCAGACATGCACACTCAGCAAGCTTAAACACAACTTGCTCTTTCTGTAATGGGCTATTAGGTGGATACGCAAACATACTTGCTAAAAACAGCTTTATATGAACGCTGATAAAAACAACTTTGACCAAATTTAAGATATTAGGTTTATTTACTTAATATTTCAGTGTAATTATAACAGAACACCAGGTAGATTGTTTGAACTCGAGAGCTTCCATTGACAGTTATTTTGGGGTTGCTGAATGGTATTCTTTTGTAGGTTCTCCATTTTTTCCCTCCGCATTTTAGGAAGAAAAATGACAATTCAAAAATACTTGAAAAATACTATTTTTGCTAAATTTTGCCAACCCAACTCTATCAGAATTGCGTTTTGGCTTCTAAGGACTAAGTAAACAGATTAAGAACTCCACCACCACTGCCAAGCAGCATATTCTAAAGATTAAAAAATTAAAGTCTGCTAAGTAAGGCTAATTCATGTCAAAGCTTTTAGTTTTCTAATAGTATCATGAGTTACTGGAGGGTAAAGTAGTAGAAAGAGTAAGCTCCTTAAGAATGTTATGTCCATCTGTGAGTGCCATCTGCCAAAGAAATCCTGAAAGAAGAGGCTAAAAAGGAATCCAGAATATGCCCAGCTGTTACACTGTAAATTGCTACCTATACTAGAAAATGTTAATACATATTTATAAGCAGATAAATACTTTCTTTTGATTCTCATTTTGGATAATGTTTGCTCTCTGCATTTCAATATAACCATACATTGTCTGAGACATCTGATTGCACTGAATAATTCTAAGAGTAGACCAGACAACATAATCTGAGGGCTTGATTGTTTTTGACAATGACAATCAAAAAACATTTTTTCACATCTTTTAAATGCATTGATGATACTAACCAAGTAACTTATGAAAGAAATCTCATTCAAAAGCTGTATTTTTTGTACAATACAACAGCTTTTAATATTTATTTTTATTCATGTACATCTGCATTGACAAATATATGGTGTTTTTACCTGTAAGCTGAAGATGTGAGTTGCAAATCAGCAGAAAATTTCTGGTACTGACCAAGAAACAAACTAACCTGCTGGGTCCATTATGCACCTTACAGCAACCCTAAACCTTTTACATCTTTCTCCAGGAAGAAATACACAGATATAAATACTCAAATGATTATGAGAGATAAGGGAAAAGGAGGTTTGTATATAAAAGAATTTTGAGAATACCAGATGCCTTTCATTTTCCCAAACTAAGGATATACAGCCTTAATATGAGGCTGATTTTATCCCTCTCCTCTCTGCTTATGTGGTGGTAATAAAAATCATGACAAAGCCATAAAAATATATCCAGGGGTAGAGGGGATATACAGAAGAAAGTACAATGTACATTAAAGACATGTAAAACAAAAAATAATTACAAAGTTTTTAAAGTAATTGTTTCTTATTCTTGGGTTATGTGAAGTAAACTCTGGATGCTAAAATAGTTTTAAAAAATGTTTACATTGAGAAGTAATACCATCTTGAGAAAACAAGTACATACATCACACACTTGCTATTGCTGTTGAAACTACATGAAGCAGCAATGTTATATCCTATATATTTTACTGTTTTTCCTCTAGGCCGGTGTGGAGTTAATTTCTTTTTTTTTAAGGCTGCCTAAAAGAAAGAAGAATGTTTCAGAAAACTGCACTGCTACACAGCCACTTTAATCTACTGCACAAATCCTTTTTCGTCTTCCTTCATCCAATAAAGTTATATTCAGTAGCACAGATTCCCATGATCCTTCTTTTTTCAACAGAAGTCAGCATTGTTCAGAATGCCTACTGAGCAAAAGGTGGGTTTAGGGGAAAAGCTACTGAAGAACAACAGAGAAAAGCACGGTTTTTGTTTTTGTTTTTTTTAAATACATCTTCCACTTATCTGTGTCCTAAACTAATAGCATTTAGGTTAAATGCTAAGGGGAAAGCAGATTCTTTCAAAGTCAGCAATTAAAAATGTAGAACAGTGGAGAACAAAGAATCTATTACTCCTGAAAGAATAAAACTAGATTTAGGATAATCTCTTCTGCTTCCCCATCACAACTTGATCATGTTCTTTACTGTATTGCAAATGTGGCACTATTTATTACCTTCTGATTATTTGAAAAAAAAAACTGTTGAGAGAATTCTACTTTCAAGTTGTTAAAGCCAACAAAAGATGGTGCTGTTAAATACAAGTAATGCAAAGAAAGTTTTAAGTACATAGAAAGAGAACAAGAGTGTGCATGTAGGCATGCTTACGTATACTTGCAAGGTAAGGAAGAATTTCACCTGCAATTCAGATCACTTCATGCTATGTATTCTACGCCAATCACATGCACAGCTGCTAGTTCAGCCTGACCAATGCTACTGATAAAGGTTTAGCCCAAGCTGAAGCCCCCCAAGCTTTACTGCAGGACACTAAGAAAACAAATGAGCATCTTAGAGTGGTGGGGAGTTGCAAAGTTTAATAGGGAAAAGAAAGAAGCAGAGAAAGACTGTATCTTCTCCTGCGTGTTACCACGTATCCAGATAAGTAGCTGTATCACTACTCTCTCATGAAACCCCCAACAAACTCTGCTACAAAGAGAAACACACATCCATCAGTAGGAGCCAGAGAGAGAAACAAATGGCTCCAAATGCATGACGAACATACAAATGAAGGAACATACAAATCCACACACCTCCACTACAATGCATTCTATTACTGTGATTTTTTTACTACATCATTTAAGACTCCAAATTATATATACATACATTTTAAAAAGATGAAAAGTAGACATCATGCCCAGCTGCTCAATCTGAGCACGCTGACCAGGAACACAGTGCTATCCTGTTGAAACACCTAATGCACCATATCACAGCAGCCATACCTGGCACAGCATTCTCACCCACAGAACAAGCCTTCCTCAGCCTGAATGAAAGAGAGGCTGCCAAGGAAACTTTTGAGATACATTTACATGGATATTTGATGTGAGCTTTTCAGCTGTTCAGAGTTAATTCAATGTGAAAAGCACGCAGGTTTATTTTTGGTCCAGGAGGATCCCAAGGTAGAAAAAGAAGACTCCTAAAAAGCTGCTGTGCCAATATGAAAAGGCTTTACTGCTGGAACAAGATTTTTGCTCTTATTTTGCTATTTTGAGACAGTATGGATACTTTATTTTTTGACAACAAACTTGCATTTAAAGTAACAGTCTTTTGACCTACACAGTTGGGATCTGGAATTCACTTCAGCTCTTCACACAAGGTGGCTATGTCCCATGTGAGATGCATTTCAAATTCCTACACTGACTATTGAGGAGATTATTTCAATAGCAGCTCATTTTATGCTTTTTTTTTTTCCAATATACTTTTCCATATTTGATATCGTAGAAGTCGTGAACTGCAGAAGTTAGAAGCCTGATAGAGAAAGAATCCTGAATTCTTTAAAATGCTGAGGAAAAAAGCATTCTGTGCAGATAGCTGAGTGGTAAGGTGACAGTGTCCAACTGCATCAAATTTACTGGAGCAGTCAGGTGAATCAGAAGCCTGTCTCTTGGTGCAAACCACAAAGTGAATCAAGGCCCATCATCTTTAGCTCAATACATATTGAAAATTTACAGTGAGAAGGTAGGAAACTATGATAGCACTTTTTTTTTAATTTAATTAAAACATTACTGATTTGACATACCTAAACTGTGAGTGTTGCATTAAAGACACTCATGCCAAGAACTGCAGCTACTAAGTGAAAGCTGTGGTTGAACTCGTGTTATTGAAGGATAATCAGAGTACACCATCTTCAGACAAACAGTATTTAAGAATATTCAAATGTACAAAAAAATAAAAGTAAAACCACAACCCACAACTCTCAGAAATCACTCATGTTTTCAAACTTTTTGCTTCCCTTACTCCCATGCTTGTTTACCTTCTCATTCCTCCTCTACTTAAATAGCTGGTCACTCGGAGGATCAAAGTTGCTATTTTCAGTCATTTAACCTACAGTTAATCTCATTGTTGCTTGTCTTTTAAGTAGAATTAGTTGCCTGCTGTGCATCTATTGGCTAACAAGGAGACTGACATTAAGTCCTTGTTTATAGGTAATGTTACAGGTGTGTTTCAGAACTCATATTAACAAGCAGTTTAAACCAATTTTAACTTGCTTTTTATAGAATGATTTGATATTTGTACTTATACGATATGATTAATGTCAATATTAATCATTCTCTGCCTTTCCTCTCTCTAGAATTCCAACTGCAAAGCAAGAGTGGCAAGAAAGGCAAACAGGAGTTTTGAACTTAAATTGGCAAGTAAACCAGATACACATACACATGATTTACTGAAGTACACGTTAGCAGAGATAGTCAAAAGCCTTCCTTGGCCTTGTGTGCCAGGAAAAGTCTGAATAAAAAACAAAGTACAAGAAGTGAAAATCCTGGAAAACCTTCCTTTACTTTCAAAAGCACAGAGTGATCGATCACTCCTAACCAGTGCCTTAAGCTCTAACCAGGAGGATTTTTCCAAATCCACCAGCAGCCAATGGCCTCCAGCACTGCTTTTATTTAAAAAAACTAACTTTTTTTCCCCCACAGTTCTCAACATAATCAACGTAATTAACACAATATTCCAAAATTAAAAATACAAATAAACAACACTCCGTGCAAAAGTTAGAAAAGTTGCCTACATGCTTAAAGATTTTTTGTTTTCACAGATTTAAAGAAAAGTATTGAAAAACAAAGGACACTTTAAATACTGAATTTTTAGTACTCAATTGGAGACAATCTGTAATACATAGATGGAATAAGTGAATGCTCGGTTCCTTTAATAAATGAAAACAGTGCCTAAAATGTCAGCCTAAATTATTTTTCTTTTCTTAAGTCTAGAGCAAAACATTTTACCACCTAGATATAGCAGTAGAAAAACAACACCTGATGTTTCTTTAATACAATAAAGAAAAAACCTCACACAGATTTGAATGACATAAATATGTAGTTATGGATATAAAATTATCATTGAAGAAAAATCAGCTAGATTCAAATTTTATATATATAGAAAAAATAAAAACGTAACCCTTTGCCTCTCCTGAAAACTGCATCTAAATTCAATTCAACTCAATCTATTTACAAGAAATTCTTCAGCAGCAAATAGAAAACCAGACTGCAAGTGATTCAGCTATCTTTTTTCAAGAAATGCTGAAATACAAAATAAGTAACATGCATCTAGCTACCTTACACTAAGTAAGGACTTTCCAGCTTTTCATACCACTCCGCCAGAGAGGGATCTGGAGGAGCACAAGAGGCTGGAATGGGACAGAATCAAGACAGCTGACTCCAAATGGCAAAGGAGATACTCCATACCACATGGCACCACACTGAACAATAAAACTGAGGGGCATAGGCCAGGAGGGCTGCTGCTATTCAGAAATCAGGTAGGCATGGGTCAGCTGGAGGTAAGCAACTACACTGTGCATCACTTTGTATTTTCTTTTTAATTTTTCCTTCAATTTGTCTATTTTTCTATTTTTCCTTCAATTTGTTCTATTAAACTTTCTTTATCTCAACCCGCAAGTTCTATCTTTTCTGATTCCCACCCCCCATCCCACTGCAGAGGTGGTACGCAAACAGCAGCGTGGTGCTGAGCTGCCCCAGGTTAAACCACAACCTGTGCAAACCAGCATCACTCTATCAGACACTTTCAGACAAGAGCTCTAACTGTCATAATATGAAGTCAAAGTCTGCAATATCAATCCCATACAATCATATACATCCCAAGTATTTAAAACATTAACTGCATTTTCAGCTCAAATGTACATGCAATCTTCAGTAATGACTGCACCATGTTCAAGTAGATCAGTTTAAACAATTTAAATCATAACAGAACTGGAACTGTGACAAAATTATCAAAATTTCTGACAGGGTCTTGGAAACATCTTCATTCCTGTTCGTGGCACTCTTTTTTTATGCACCAACAGGAATTTCCTGTTTGTAGAGAAACAGGTTATTATTTCATGACTGTCTCAAGAACAGAAGCAAGGAAAAGATTTTTGATACTGCTAATAATATTACATTCATGTCAAATTGCACAGATCTAGTACTGGGGAATTAGGAAGTAATAAAAGGAACAGAAGATGTTTGTGAAAAGCTTACTCATCTTTCTTAAAGAAGAAAGACACTCAAAGGTGAAGTGAAAATCTGCTGTCTTTTTCCTCAATAATCTTTTGCGAAATATTGCAGCACATTAAAGATTTTATGTTGGCTTCATGATCATACTGTAAAATATTACTGTAAATCATGATGAAGAGAGACATAAATACATTGAGACAGGCATAGTTTTGGCAGATAGCATCATGGAAAGATTGTGCCAACACATTTAAAAGATAAGGAGGCAAATCAACAAGCTGTGCTGGCATAGTGCAAAAGTTACTAACTCATTGAAAAAACTCTGGACAAGGTTTGAATGTCGTTACATTCATAGAAAAAGTTCTTATCTCCCCAGGGAAACTGCAGTGAGCAGCTTCCACATGTTTTTCGTGTTTGAGTTTCTAAATGAGCTGGCGTAATTGTTAGTGAGTCCCAATCCGTGTCTGTGTCTTATGTTTTGTTCTTTTTTTGATAAGGCTTCTTACCTATGTTAACTTCAGATTTCATGATTATTAAAAATAGCTTTTTTCCTTTTAACTGGAATTAAATCTGTGAGAAGGAAGCTTGACATTGAACACTGCAATAAACACTGCTACATTTCTTGCCCTTGACATCTCCAGAATCCCTCTGATTTGTTTTGATGATCAGAGACAAGTTCTTCTCATTTATGATATTCAAATGGGAATCAACAACGTTATAAAGTGTATATTTACAACTCTCCTGTGCATTTAACCGTCAAAAGCAATCATGACATTAGTAATACAGAATCTCAGGCAAACATTTTCTACAAACTATGGTTTAAAGCAACAAAATAAGCAAATTAATGTTTATGTAAGAGGTGTACATTTGCAACAATTTATTTCTGAGAACATTAGGCAATAGACATCACTGTAAATCGTGTTTTTGTTATTTAATTTTTGACATCCATTCAGTTTTCATGTTCTTGAAAACAAAGAAACAGCTTTGCAATACAAGGCCATAGAAAAAAATACATTTTCTCTGGTGACACAAGGGAATGGCATGGAGCTGAGTCAAGGGAGGGTCAGGGGGTTAGGGAAAGGCTCTGCCCCAGAGGGCAGAGGGCATGAAACAGGCTGCCCAGAGCAGTGGGCACAGCCCCAAGCTGGCAGAGTTCAAGGGTGTTTGGACAACTCTCTCAAACATAGGGTTTGGATTTTGGGTGGTACAGTGTGGAACTGGGAGTTGGACTCACTGATCCCTGTGGGTCTCTTCCTCCTCAGGAAATTTGATGATTCTATATGTTCAGCCTTCAACTGTAGACAGTATAAAGTTTCTGGTGTAAAAGGTAAGTCAATCCAAAACAAGTTCTGGTAATAATTTGCTAAGCAAAGATATCAAAGGTCTACAGAATATTTAATATGATTAGTTGTGTTTAAGTGTGCTTCTATAAACATAACATACCAAGATGTTAACACATAAAATAATAACACATAAAATTCAATTAGTCTATGATATCTCTGGCATCTCAAGTAGATTTTAAGAATATTCTTTTTCTGAAAGATCAGTGAACTATAGATAAAAATTGGAATTCCTTACTTTTACATAAGAATATTTTATAGTCTGTAGAAATGACTCCTCAGATGGTACTGATCTCTTTAATGAATATGCATTTATGCTTAAATCACACAAAAGCAATAACTATGAGATTTTTAAAAAATCTGAAAATAATTAATGCATTATTCTTACAAAGCAGAAATGAAGGAAAAGAATAGAAGTGCATCTTGAAGGCTTTCTTCCCATAAGCCATTCAGAATGTGTTCAGGTGGGTTCAACTTGTAAGAGAATCTTTATAGCACCAGAAAACCAAAGAAACATGCAGGAATAAAGGTTGAACGTACATCTACAGTTCTATTACACAGACATTTATTAATTAATGAATGTAAGATATAAATAGCTCTATATGTGTTTTTTCCTTTCATTGTTATGAAAAACAAAAAGCATACTGAAAGTATGATCCAGATAAAATAAGCACTGTAGTACCTCCCTAAAATCCCTGATAGCAGACTGAATGAAGAATGTAGCCAGAAGTTGTACCAGAAGAAATCATTTAGTTTAAATGTAACCCAGTAACTCCTGCAGTAGCTTGGCAGAAAAACACCTCCAAACTTTAAAAATAATGAGAAAAACAAAAAGTGCACTGCTTGCTTAGACACACCAAAATTACACTCATTAAGAATAAAGGATAGGTTTACTGAAAGTCTTCAAAACAAGTTGCACATGTGAAATATTTTCTTTCAACATAAGAAAAAGCACAAGCCATAATGATCACTTAAAGAGAAAAGAAATGAATAATTTTTTAACATCTCAGGCAGGAATTTAAGGCCTGAATTTTCATCCGTTACACAGAATCATAAAAGAGCTGTGACAGAGCAGTGTAAAAGCAGCCTCCTGTCTGTGCTAAATGCTTGACTTCCTATAACAGGAAAACACAATTTTGACACCATTACACCAGATCTGATTCCGATGAAATTCCAGACTTCCTCCCCATTTTTCCTCTTCTAGACAGCATTTTCTGTTTTGTCCCTTTCCAACACCCTTTTCCTGGATTTCACACACAATAACTTATAGAACATTACTGAGTTACAGTATCAGTTTCCTGCTGCATGAGGAAATGCTAACAGCTGACTCCCAGTAGCTAATAAAGAAAAACTGACAGCATAAACATCACAGCACCTGAGTCAATAAAGAATTTTACACAACTTTCCCAATAAAACTGTACAAGGTCTTCCTTCCATGACCCCAACCACAAAGCCTTCCATAACAGACCACTCACGACCCTACTCAAGCATTTGCTTTGTAAGCAGTATTCTAATTTGCAGGATATCAAGTGACCTACTTTTTAACTCATTTAAGAATTTATAAGCTAATAATATTGTATCATTATTAGAAAGGAACATGGTGTAGGATCTTCTAACAACAGAACATTTTGGGCAAATGTTTATTGTAGGACAGCATCAATGTAGAGAAGTTTATCTGGACAGCATTTCCTTAACTGCTCTTTCAGGAATGAAACTCCTCCACTTCATGCCAGGATATTTTCATTTACTGAAAAGGAAAAGAAGGGTACCACACAGGGTATTAATAAAATGAAAATTTAAGGGCATTAAGGGAGGTAGTATGAAATACTTGGTCCACCGTAAGACAAAAATCTAACAAAGTTTATATAAGACAAAACAGGTAGCTAGCCTAGTTCTAACATAACAAAAACTTCCAGAGAAGGAAAGAATCCATGCCATAACTGTCATGCTCATTCCTGCCAGAATCATTCTGAACCTTCCAAGCAAGAACAAAATCAATGGAAGCACTAGCAAGTAACTCTATCGTCAGTCACCAAACAATGAGCTAATTGCACCCTCCAAACCACAGTCATCAGGGCTAAAAATGCAGAAACAGTAAAAACTGTCTTACTTTCCTACTATTGATTCTGGATATCAAAGGAGAAAATGTTTCCAGGTCTGAAATAATCAGAAAAGAATGAGTGTAAAATTACAGCTTCACTCATATAATAACAGCTTACAAATGGGAATGTTTGTCTTCAAAAGAAGTTCCATAATTCTGAAAACACCTCCATCTTCAGAAGACATTGAGAAAGTTCTCATCTGTTAGATCTGTTAGTTGTAATGCGGACAGTTTTGTACTGTGACCACTACAGATGACAAATAAATTTTTATGCTCAAAGTAGCAGCGTCTCTTCAGAAGTTCCAATACATTTGGTATCCACTGAGCCCTGCTATAAACATTTTTACTTGGAATGCAAAACTAAGTTTTTGGGTTTTTTTTGTTTGTTTGTTTTTTGTTTTTTTAAATATGGAGTAATTCAGTGGAAGATATTTTGCAGTAAGAATTTTTCCATTAAGGCACGTGGTTAAAAAGGACTCTTCTCAATCAAGCTCTATTTCCCAGCCTTCTTTCTCATTTTCAATTTTAGCAGTTTTGCATGCTTCTGTTTTACGATAACCACATCCAGTTCCAACCTAAACAGGATTCCATAATAGCTAACAGAATGCTCTCATCTATCTGCCTTTGAAGCAACTGCACCCAGAAGATACACTGATCTACATTAAAAGAAAAAATCATAGGTAAAGAAGAAATGTTTAGAAGATGATTTTTTATGAGTCTCCTTTTTAATAAGAGATAGTTGTCATGCTAAAAGATTGATAGGGACATCAGAAAGAACAGAGGGATGTGCTCCTTGCCTCACTGGCCTTCCTCCACTGAATACAGAATGTCCTTTAGTGGGGAGGTATCAGACATGAAAGGAGTAAGTTTTATTTCTAAGGGTTCTGCAGCTAGGTACATTTAAGAAACTGCAGCCCCAAGAGTTTCTCATATATTTTTTTTATTATTATATTTTTAATTCAACAAATATTCAGATATCTCAAATAGCTGTCACTGGATGTTGGGAAAGTCACAGTGTTAGAAACATACAATTTTACTGCCAAGTTCAGCTTAAAGTAATTCTCTCCATCTCCCCATTCTTTCCTTATTGATCAAACAGACTGGAGAACTGACCCAGATTAAAGTGTAAAGTCACTTCTAGCTTGGACCAGTGTCCTCAATTCAGTTCACTGCACAGCCCCACAAACCCCCTCAGCAGAGCTGAAGCGATGTTTGGAGCCTGGATCTTGGGGAGAGTGGAACAATGGGAGAGAAGAAAGACAGATTTGGAAAAGTGCCTCTGCTGAAAGGACTGCTCAAGGCTACCATCACTTAAGGCATTACAGTTAGGGTTTCTCAATTCCTTCTGCTCAAGTAACACAGAATGCGAGTCCACAGTAACTAATGCATCCATTACACACATTTCACTTCAATTAACACTTTCACTAGACACAATATTGTACAAAACTGTTTGACTTCCACAGCATAGTAAATCCACTCACTCCTGACACTGTAAGCATATATAGGTCCTTTATTTCAAATATTTCTGGTTCATCACAGCCTCCTTAGGAAATCCCATCAGCAAATTTAAGTCAAATAACATTAGCCTTGCATAGTCCCCATGGCAGATTGGGTGCCACCCTGAAGGGACACTACAGCAACAGCCAGCAGCACTTAAAACATTAAGGGGTCATGAAGCAAAATAAAAGCCCTGAGTTTGCAAATATGAACTTTGTTTTCAGGCCTTTCTCAGTGAAAAAAAAAAAAAATGGAGAAGAGTGAGCCTAGACTCATGGAGGCTCTCCTACCTC
Source organism: Phasianus colchicus (assembly GCF_987193195.1). Classification (NCBI taxonomy): domain Eukaryota; kingdom Metazoa; phylum Chordata; class Aves; order Galliformes; family Phasianidae; genus Phasianus; species Phasianus colchicus. The sequence goes on along the minus strand of NC_143437.1, from coordinate 12,191,777 downwards.
TGTAGAAGGATAACTTGCAAGACAACTATCTTACCAAATACCCACAAAAATAACTTTGTCCTTCAGTTTTCCATGTAAAACTAAACCCTACAACAGTTCAAAGTAATACATTTTCAACAGTCTATCAAAATACTCTCATGTTATTTTTTCCTTAATTTTCTATCCCCATTTCCTTCATTCTCAGCATTTTGTAAGGACATCTTCATGTGTGTGTTCAACATTACGTCTGTTTGCAAAGTCTGATAAACATCTAAAATATGTTGCTGTTTTCTTTTAAACCCACAATTACAGTTCACTTTACCAAAGGCCACAGCACTTGGCACTTCTTGGTGCCAACTCAACTCAGACGTACCGCGCAATGCAGCTAACTCCCTGGACGTGCCCTCCACCCCCAAATTTTCCACTTAGGCAAATTAATGATCAGGAAAGATGGGATACACCCAGAATACAGAAAACCACTTATTCAGCAAGTCAGAAATGGATACATTGGCACTGAAACTTATAGTTGAAAGTGAAATATATCCTGAAAAGAATCCCAGATTTCAGCTGCCTGCTAGCTACTGTAAATATCTCAGGGATGTCCCTAAGATGATTTTTACTGAGAACAAATGGTAACTTGTTAGAAATAAAGCAGAGGCAGGCTTGATAGGGAATAGACAGCTCCTTTACCCCTCTAATGGACTTATTCCCTTATGTTCAATATTTCTTCAAAAAGGATGTCACTTCCACTGAGAATTCAGCTGCTCTACATTTTAAGAACTCAAGTGTTCTAGTGAAGCCTGACTTAAATTTTGGACGCTGATACAGAAAATGGAAAGAAAAATAAATGTATTGTTATTCAGAATGCTAAAATGCTTCACAATAAAAGAGTAGCTACTCGAAATCCAGAAGCACAGTGATCAAACTAACTGGATTCTCACACACCTCATGGAATTAGTTATGTCCACGCTCTGCATGCCTATCTTTTCACACGTAAAAGAGGACATCTGAAATGCATGTAACTTGAGAGCTTGCCTTGCAGTCATAGCTCTCCTCCCATAAACATAACCAACAAAAATAATAATTAACATAGGTGTTCCATAATCCTTCCAAAACATTTTCTTAGTAAGAAAGTAAGTGAGGTTTGTTTTTCTTCCAGTGGCACAAGCAAGCCTTCTAAAGGCTTTTTTTTTTCTTTTTTTCTTTTTTTAATTTAAAAGGATTTAGACAAGAAGAAGCATTTACCACCTCAATTTCCATCTGTAGATAAAATAGATAGAAACCTATCTTGCCATTGAAATAATAAGCAGATTTTTTTTTGTTTAATCACTCTTGTATGGAAAAATCAAATTCAACATATTTGAGGTAAGATAATATGCATAACTGTAGCTACCTTGAGCTGAGAGAATTCAGCCTTCATCTGGGCATTTGATAACACATACAAATAAAAACTTTTAATATATACCATGAGGAATTAAACCATTCTGGAAACAACAAAACCTTGAAACTAAAATTAGTATTGATGCCTGTAGAGGCTTTTTCAGTTGAAAATCAAAAGAAGGTGCCAAAATCTGTAGAAATTCAAAATAAATCAATCTTGATGCTAAAATAAAAGTAATATTTTGCCTTGCATGACAGTATAATTTGCAGAAAACTAGCTCATGATAATATTTAACCTTGGCCTACAATGAAGCACGACTTCATTATTTCAAATTAGTCATTTAAAGTATCAGGGGTAGGTAGAAGCTTAAAAGAAACTCCCAAGGAAGTGAGAGTTATACTTAAATACTTTCTTCCTCATCGCAAACACCTGCATACATACTTACATGAAATTTCTTTCTAAAACTAGTCTTGGAGCTGTCAATGTCATATGGTAATTACAAGAACAGAAGCTCAGAGGTGTATTAAAGGAAATGCTGTATTGTCAACATTCTGAGCCATCATTTAACTATCAAGTAAAATACTACAAGGATACTACCAGTTCACATGAATTATTTGATCAGAAATAAATAATTATCACAGTTTTTGTTCTGGTTATTTCAAAACCTTACTGTTGAGACTACTAGACTATTAATTTTAAAAGGGAATAAAGTGAAAAAAAGTTACCTTACAAACAAAACAATCTCCTATCTCACTGTATGGGGGGGAAAATGCCAACCAATAAGGTTGAGAGAAGTTTGCCTAAGGCAGGATTTCTAATTCATCACATAGAATTCAGTACAAAACTTGATGGATATTGACGATTCATCTCACCTACAGCTATCACAGCTGTTATATAACTTTTTTTTTTTTAATACTATTTCCCTTTCATTTCTCCTGCATCCTTTGCTGCATGCAACAGGCTCCCAGAAAGAATGAGGCAACCAAAGCTAAACCTTCAGTACAATAGTAAAAGTAGCATTTGCATGTGTGTTCTTTTCCTTTCTTTTGCTTTACCATTTGCAAACACCATGCTAATACTAGAGGGGTCACGTTTCAGAGGCTGATCATTTAACATATACTCAGGTTCCCATCATGTTTTTAATCTTTGCACAACATTCCCCTAGAAGCAGGCATTGTATTACAGCAGTATTAGTGATGAAATGTGCAGACTGCTTGTGCCAAGGGCCAAAATGCCAAATTTAGAATTTGGTTTGTAAACATAGGAATCTCACTGGCAAAACTGCAAAACAAACAGAATTCACTTAGGCTTTTTTGTTAACCGTTCAATAGTAATAGATGCACAGGCATAAAAACTAGTATGTTGTTCTGGACTGCAACTCTACTTCATGTTCTATCCAAACTTTACACCTACATGAGATTTTCTCCTCAGAAAAGTTACTACTGCAGCCTTATTGGTTAAAACACAGTCTGTGTAGCGGGTGGGGAACTCTCCCCCCAGTAACAGGAGCATGTCAACAGTTCACTAACAAATGCATTTGAAATGCTAGATCCAAATTAAAACTGAATACCAAAGCCTTTCACATTACATCTTAAACGCAGAAACAGTTTTCAGAAATATACAGTTTAAATCTTCAAAATTCAGGAAACCCATTAAGAAAAATACTTGGCTTGGGCTTCTCCAAAAGGCATTATCACAAAGAGCTCTTTATTGAGTACATAGCTCTTCATCAAAATTAGCAGACTTCAAAATATTCCAGAAAAGCCATTTAGCAGTTTAGCATCAATCTCATATTGAAGCACATCTAGTTATAGCTTCTTGATGAAAAATCACAACGTCAAAGAAAAGAAAACAATTCAGTAACAAACCAAAGCCAACTGCAATACGTCTTTTGAACAAAACAAACAACAAAAACATACAAAAAATCCATTCTTCTGAAGCCAATCAGAGAAATGTGAACAGTAACAGCAGGATTGCCCAGTACAGACAAAGGACAATAACAGACCTATCAAAAAAGCTGGTTCTGCCAGGTTAATGATCCAGGTTAAACAGCTGAGTTTTCCCACTGATTTCCATCACAGCGAGCAAAGTAAATTTATTCAGAGTTTATTTAAAACTTCCGCCTCTTGTAAAGTAATCCTTTGCTCCGCTTAAAAGAACTGCCATGGAATTCAGTAGAGAATGATACAATAAAGCAAAGATATAGGTTATAGGTTGAACAAATTAACCAAGAACCAGAATCTAATCCTTCAATAAACCTGTTCACAGATGGACACATTTCACAAATAGGTTTCCAGTTTTGCTTTTATAACTTAAAGATCATTAATTTCAACACACATGCAAGATCCAGTGCATTCTTTTGGATACTCATGAAATCTCCTTACTCATGTCTCTGATCAGATGGTACAGGACTATCAACAGATCTCAATATTCAGAAGATGAAGGCAGTCATGCTTACTGTTATGGTAAACACTTGTTAGTAGCTTAAACACTTTAATGGGAATTATTTTTACTCCAGCAAGTAATTCCCTCTAATTCCAACAGAAATCTGGAGCCAAAATTGCTTACCTGTGGACATAATGCAACTGATGCACAGAATCAATGGCTATCACCATTTCAGCCAAATAAAAACGAGCCATATCTTCAGGTAATCTGTCCTCAAACTTGCTGAGCAATGTAAGCAGGTCTCCTCCAACGTAATAATCCATAACCAGGTACTTTGGTGTGGGGAAGATAAGAAAACAAAGGGAAGAAACAATTTACTGAGTGAACTTGAAACTAAAACCTAATTGATGTATAAGAATTAATTTATTTGTTAATTACAAAAATTATCATGTGCTTTACAAATTCCAAGATGCTAGCATATTCCAAGAACTGAATCTGTTTTAGTCTCATTTAAATATTTAACCTACTTGTGCATTTTTTCTTATTTATATATATCCATACACAGTAAATCTCACAGCAAAACATTATGAGCTTCATCCAGTGTTCCTTTGTCAAACACAGTAATGATACTTAAATACTCAAGTCTTAAATACTTCACAAAATATTACTACTGAACAAGAGCGCCATCCTTCCAAGAGAAAAAATCCCACAGATTTAAGGACGTTGCAGTAATTATTACAAATTCAAATGGTCATTTAATCCCTAGATTACAGAATAATTTAAGGTGGATGAGACTTGTTCTTATCACCGAGTTCAACTCCATGTGCTCCAGAGGGACCAGTTACACAGGCTGACCAGGACTATGGAGGCCAGCTGCTTTTGGAATATCTCTATGGATGGAGACTCCCTGTGCAGTCTGTATCAGTGGTTGACCACCCTCAGAGCAGAAAAGCATTTTCAAATGAAATCTCACATGTTTAAGTCAGTGTCTGTCGTCTCTTCTTCTGTCTCTGGGTGCTAGTGAAAAACTATGTCTGTTTCCCTGGTCTTCAGTCCCCTGCCATCATGCACTTATACACATTGATTAGAGATCCACTCAAGATTTTACTTCTCTAGGCTGAAATATGAAAGACGCTCCAATCCTTTTGTCATCTTTCAGGTCTTGGAATGGACTTGCTCCAGTAGCTCCATCTTTCCCTTGTACTGTAGGAAACCCACAGCTGTGCCAGTACTTCAGATGCAGCCTCACCGGTGCAGCACAGAGAGGAAGATCTCCATTGACTACTGTTAAGACTTTTTCTAATGCAGCTGAAGATACTCTTTATCCTATAAGTGTGCACTGCTGGCTCATGGTCAGCTTGTTACCCACCAGGACCTCAGGGCCTTTCTCAGCAAAGCTGCTTTCCAGCTAACAAACACTCAGCACGTGCTGACGTCTGAGGTTATTCCTCTCCAGACACAGGACAACACATTTTCCTTTGTGGAACTTCATCAGCATTCTGTTTTCAGTTCTCTAGTCTCTGAATGACTGCATAACCACTGAGCATACAAACCACTTCTAGATTTTCATTGTCTGCTAACCTGCTGAGAGTGCATGCCATCCCACTAATGAAGATGTTTGCTCCAGTATGGAACATTGGTTTTTTGTCACGGAACAGAACTTTCTGGGCCCTGTATTCAATCTAATTTTCAATCCACCATATTGCCAACTTAACTTGTACTATGTCAGCTTGTCTACGATGATGTCAGGTGAGAGAGTGGCGAGGGCACTCCTAAATTCAAGCTAACCAATATCCAATTCCCAGCAATATCCACCGCTCAACTGATTTTTTTTTTTTTTAAGGCCACTTCTGTTATATCCTATTTTGTTTTGATAAAAACAATGTAGAGGAGTATTAGTACACAAACAAAAATGATGAGAAACAGTGTTACTGAGGTTTTCTCCAAAAGGCTTCAAGATCCACTCCTACTAACAGAGGAAAAACAGAAGCTGCTCTGTGCTTAATGAAAATAGACAAAGTGGAAAGACCGCCACAAATGCCAGTTGCTGAATATATAGTATTTACCCTGTAATACCGTTGAAAGAAAGATCAGTACTACATAAAACATGAGATCGTGTTTGCTGCCCACATTAAAGCATAAAACAGGATGGTAGGTTTTTAAGACAATACTTAGATTCATAAATGCAGAACCTTGTTTCTATAAACTACCCCAAAATCCATATATCTCCAAGATTCTGAGCTGAGTTTACAGAAAAACTATAAATATTGCAACTGCACAATGATTCTGTGTATAGTGCTTCTTCTACTGCACACAACAACAAAAATGTTTGTGTATATATCAGATTTTTAAGAAAACATTAGAACTTACTATTGATACAGATTCAAAAGCACAAATAGTCTAAATTAGCAAAACCTACCAATGCATAGTTGTTTACATTTTGAGTCATAAGTATTACTATAACTGTAATAGCACAATCAAAACATATTTTATGTGGAAAAATTTTACAGAAAATCAGTATGTTTTCTCATACTATCTTCTTCTTTGCAAGTCTTTCAAAATACTGGGAAACTAACTAACAGTCAATATTAAGAGATGCTTTAATCTACAGCTATATCTTCCAATTCTTATTTAAGATGACTTAGCAAACATTCTTGCTTGGATGAATGCTGCTTTATGACACAGAATTGGATTTAAGTCTTAAAAAAAAAAACAACAACAAGCAGACAACTATTATTTCAAAAATGGGACTATTCCATATTTTAACTGCACAGCAGTAATCAGTAACATTTACCATGTAAAAACAAGTCAAATAGAATGTTTAAGTCAGTAAACACTTTCATTTTTGTTAATCTAGTTAAGCTATCCAATTAAATCCTAACACAGTTGCTCATAAGGTTTGTATGGTCCAGAATACACAATTAGTAAGCTATGTTTATCTCTCAAATCACAACCAAGAATCTGAATTCCTGTTAATACATACATAAAAACAAAACTCACTAAATAGTTTTCATCCTGGAACGCGTAATGTAATGTTGTGATCCACTGGTTATCTCCATTCACTAACACATCTCTCTCTTCTCGAAAACATGCTGTCTGAAGGGGGAAAAAATAATTATTATACAAATTTAAGTAAAATACACAAAGAAACATTTTGCAGGTTGGCTTTTTTTTTTTTTTTTTTTAACATCACACATGGAAAAAAATAAATAAATCTCACTCTTAAAATGTCATTTATTATATTTTTCAAATACACCAACATCTGTGTAAAATGTATAAAGCCCACTTTCTTCAAATGTGAAATTATACTACTTCTACATAATTAAGTGATGCAAGGGGCGAAAAAGCTGCTGCTTATCATTCAGTATATGATCAAATAGATCAATAAAGATTAATAAAAGTGCTATAAATTGAATAGGACAGAAGAACTAGAACAAGGAGCCTTCTGTCTTCATCTCATCATGCCACCAGTCTCTCACCATGATATACTGGAAGGAAACAAAGATGACAAAAGGTGCCTTAATGCCAAATATAACAGATGAAGAACAGCGAGAAATACTAAGGATCACTTCAGAGGGGAACACAGCTTCATAAGAAACAGAGGAAGATAAAATGCAAAAAAAACCAATTCCGAAAGCAGCAAGACATTTAATTCAATGGAAGTCCTGCACCTGCCCTACGAAGTGAATAAAATACATTAAGAGGACGAACTTTACGGAATGACCACTTCTATAAACAAAAGACATCCCAGACCTCTGACATGGTTATTGCTGGCTGTAAGATTGGAGAGTAAAGAACAAAGAGTGGAACAGCCTTTTAGGCTGAGGCATGCAGAATACATTCAGAACAAATTAGATTCCTCCTCCAATCAAATAAGCTGTAACAGTTCTCATTTTTCACGAATACAGTGAGTATGAATGAGAAAAAGAAATATGCTATGTTTTAATCAGAGCACAATGCATGAGATAAAGCACTGAAATCTGATTAAATACTTTAAACAAATATTGTCAACGGTTATTAATCAAAAAGTAGACTTGAGGACAGGAGGAGAAAGAGGATGATCTTCAGAAGGAAGAACAGCTGCTCATGCCTCTGTTACATTTTTTCCTTCCTTGTTTGTAAACTCTTAGGATATTTCAGAAGGAGATACCAGAAACTCTTCACAATGATGACATGTAGTTTGTCTACTTGTTGTTTCACAATTCAGAGGTTATATAATTCCAGTTGTTTTTGCCATGATTTAACAGGAGGCTGTGCATTCCTTGTGCACCCTAGACACCTACATCTGGGCAACGTGCCTAGAGCTAACAGCAACAGCTATTATCACAGCAGATCAGTTGAGACAGTGCACAGCCGAGTAGTCTAAGTGGTTCCTGGACTTGGTGTTAATTCATAGCCAAAAAAAGATGGTAGAAGTGGTTCCTGTAATTACTCTAAGTGTTCAATTGTATTCATGCTTTTTTTTGTGCCTTTACACTGCTTCCATATGAGAGAAAAATCTAGAATAACTGTAAGTGCATCAGTGTAAAAGCAATTGATATATCAATGCAACTCTGTTTGCACAAGGACATATAGTTGTTTAATGTAACTAATAACTGAACCTATTCCCTAAAGGAAGGTTTGCATTTGTGCCCTCCCTATCTAGCTCGCCAGAGAACCATGTAGCTGAGTGCTTCCGTCAGAACACCCAGAGCATAGGACAAAGCAATACCTTCTCATGGATGAAAGGAAGAGATGCACAGCAAATTCTATTCTTTCTTCCATAGACTCAGTATGCATCTCTGGGTCTGACTTTTTTCAGAATGTAATGACTCCGGCCTTACTGAAACCTCTGTAAATGGGGGAAAGACTGAATGCTTTATCTCAACATTACAGAATCACAGAATGGCCAGGGTTGGAAGGGACCTCAAGCATCATGAATCTCCAACCCCCCTGCCACATGCAGGGCCACCAACCTCCTCATTTAATACTAGACCAGGCTGCCCAGGGCCCCATCCAACCTGGCCTTGAATACTTCCAGGGACGGGGCATCCATAACCTCTCTGGGCAGCCTGTTCCAGCACCTCACCACTCTCACAGTAAAGAACTTCCCCCTGACATCCAACCTAAATCTTCCCTCCCTCAACTAAAAACCATTTCCCCTTATCCTGCTGTTATCTACCCTTTCAAAGAATTGATGGCCCTCCTGTTTGTAGGCTCCCTTTAGGTATTGAAAGGCTGCAAGTAGGTACAACAATTACATGTACTCTTCCTTAAGCACTGTCCATGTGAACTGCTGGCAGAGACTTGTAGAGATCATCTGATCAAACTCCCTTGCTCAGACAACTCAGTGGTCTGCAGGTACATCTATCACGTTATTGTGGCCTTCAACCATGATAGCAAAGATTCAGGTTGTGGGTGTCTTAGCAGCTCAGTGTTAGCACTTCCAGAAGCAGTTCTGACTGCTTCCATGCTGCCTAATGCATGCCCTGATTTCTCCTGAGATCTCTCCTCAATTGGCACTGGTGTAGCACAAATGCACTCATGGTAACAGGTCTGAGAACGCAACAGGAAGCTATTGCAGACATTCAGGTTCTCCTTGTATCGGTAATGTCCAGCTCTATACCACATCTGAATTATCACAGGCAAGCATTTGGAAAACTGCTCTTTATAATACAAAAGCGGACAGTGACCTCATACATCATTTAACTTCCTTGTAATGAAGTTTTGCATACAATTAGTCTCTGAGTTTGCAGTGAATACTTCAATCTGGCATTCACAAACCTCCTAACACATACTCCCTTTGTGTTTTCACAAATGAATCTCACTTCCCATGAAGACAATACAGGCATATACAAACAACTTAACTCTGCCATTTACACATACACCTATGTGCTTATGTTCTTGAACTGTGTATTTTTCCCATGTATTTGTGTTAATGCAGCACACAGCTAACAGAGCCAAAATGAGTCATCGCTGTTCCAGAAGTAATGACAGCAATTCATTCATCGACATTATGAGTGACAGGTTATAGCTGCTGCACATCATGCCTTGTAATGCATTTTCCCTCCAGATGGTTCCCTTTCCTCTGCATGCCCATGGATTACAAATACATGGAAAAACAGAGCTGTAATTCTTTTTAGGCTAACAGCTCAGACTTTCAGAAATTAATCTAGACTCAAGGGAAAAGTATTTTTAATACCTTTCACAGAGCAAATCTTGCAAACCTATTTATAACTTTGATTTAATGGAAAGAATTGGCAATTAAACTAACTTGAAAAGTGTACATCTGAAAATAGAATGGAACTTTCTTCTGGTATTTTATTTTTCAGTAAAATAAAACCTACCATAAAGACACGTGTCTTAAAGAGAAATACCTCTTTGTATTAAGATTGTTCAGTATCTGAATAATTTTTCAATTAAGATGAAACCCATTATGTATATCTAACAATAGTCTGCATGCCATCTATACCTCTTCATATAATAATATTTTCATTAAAAGATACAGGATCTGATGCGCAAACATAAGAAACTGGCTTTAATTCATCCGCATAATTTCTCTTATTATTTCAAGTGTGATGGTTTCCCATTGATGTTGAAGCAACATTTTTGCTTTTACTGAATTTTATGAGTCTATTTTTTTTAAGCACTTTATATTCAACCACACCTAAATCAAGATATCGTGCCATCAACCCTTCTTATAAGCTGCTTTAATCTTATTTTAAAATTAATCTTCATACTGTCACTGAGTACTGAAGCACCTCCTTAATCTCCATATACACAGTTTTCTAGTTGAAAAAGTAGTAATAATTCAGAACAGTAAGAGGGTACATGATTACTATAAAGAACATTTCTCTAATCTTACTTCAGCTCTCTTCAGCATCTCCCACTTATTAAGGATCTTCATGGCAAAAACTTTATCTGCATTCTTCAGTTTTACTACTGCAACCTGGAAAAGATAAATGAAGGATAAGCTAAAACACTGAGAGACATTGTTTTTCATTTCAGGAAATCTTGAGGATGTTGTGTAATTGTTTTTTTTCTTCAGCATTTCTTACATTTAACTTCATTATCCATGCACAGTACCATACCATCACTATCCAGAAAGAGTAACATCACAGCAGTATAGGATATTTATTCTGGAAAAGATTCAAGTCTATTTGAAGCTTTCATTATATATCACACTCCCATTAAACATCATTCTTTCCAAGTTTTGTAGATGAACAATGCTATTCCTTTTATCACACTTTTTGCTCTATCATCTGCATGAAGATACCAAAGACCGTACACTTCATGTTCTTGGACTCCTGCTTCCAGTATTACACAGTACTTTAAATTACAGACCCACCTAGAAAAGACAGCGATCTAGTAGTCAGTTATAAAACCAATAAACAATATATTTTAGGTTTTTGACATAAATTATGACTGTAGATCTGCTACAATTTCTACTCTCATTTCAAAAAACGCACTAGACTTTCTCTGAAGACATGGTAAGGTATTCCTTCACATTTTCCCACCTAAAGTTCAATGAGCCTTTTTATGATGTCTCTTGTCAGTGGTACCAAAACACTGAAATTCACATCTTCCAGAAAAGCAAAATTTAAGAAATACAAGCCCTGCTCCTCTTTGTTGTCTGTTAAAGATTACATATCATAGGCACATGTCATAATATATTAACAAAATCAACTGATCTAGTCTTTTTTAAAGACATTTATAGCTTGGGTTGATGATATCAAAAGCTAAGATAGAGTATTTTTAAAAGGGTAAGGGAAGAAATCTACATAAATGTGTTTTCACTGTCAGGATTTCCTGGGCAGGAAAGAAGTGAGTCTTAATCCAGCTGGCCATCAATCTTTCACACACTCAGAGCTGCCAATCAAAGTGAGACAGACCCACTGTAATACCATCCCAATTATAGAAAAAGCTCCACTAGCAATACATTTTATCAGCCATTCCCCAACTACCCCATTCTGCCTGCTCCCTTTCAAATAAACCTAAGGCTTCAAGAAATAAGTTCGTTTCTGTGTGCACTTGGTTACAAACCAGCATGCTTTCACTCAGATCATCATCTTCACCCTGCAGGTCAGTGACAAAAAAAAAAACAAGATTGACTCCTACATTCCTTCTGCCTCTTTCATAATCAGCAAACTAAGTCTGTGCGAAAACAGTGATAACAGAAAGAACAAGAATATCCCACAAACATCTTTCCACCACCTTCAAATGTGTCATCAGCTGCAGCAGCTTCATACATAGGGCAAAAGTACACTTAGCAGAACTACAGTAATCAGATGTCTAACTTAAGTACATCTAAAAGTGTATCTTCTGCTTAGTGACAGATTCATTGACAAAGCAGCTGTCACTTCCCATATGGGCAGCAATGCATTATCAGTCCTGCTGCTGACACTGTTGCCTGGGGGCCTGGAAGCAAGAAAAAAAAGAGAGAGAATAGAAAAAGGTACTAGATCTACCTACACGTTATCTTATGAGGTGACATTTTTAGAGGCTACTACAAGCATAAAAACTGAGGCTTATGTCCAGACCTGAAATCCCTTCATGGTACTTTCGAATTTGAAACACAAAAGTGGATTGTTAGACAATCTCATGTTATTTCAAAAATCACATCCATACTGAGCATCATAGTTTTCCATAGGAGGAACAGATGAATCCTCTGTGGTGATACATGAACTGCTATGCAAATTTGAAACTTCAGTCTCTTTCTACTTTACCAGCTAGGAATTTGTCAAGCCACATCTGTATCAGTTTTTAATGAGAAATGGCAGGAAGAGAAATGCTGCAACCAGTCAGCATTTAAATTCTATCTTACCTTGGATGACATGGGTGCCCTCTACAATATGAAGCTACTACATAATTATGCCTCAAGCACCTGAAAGGATTCTGCCACTGTTGTGGAGAAAAATAAGCATGTTTGTCCAAGAGTTGACAAGATTGCTGCTGCTTGCAGGGAAACTTGATTCCTAGGTTTTTTTTTTACCTCCAGCACCACTGACACTGTAGGACAGTCAGGCAGAGGATTAGGCAGAACACAGGGATTTTTAATCCAACTTTGGGGTTCTTTCATTGCCTGCTCAGTGAAAGGCTTTTTGTGTGTTTGCTATGTTTTTTCCCCAAAAAACTATATTCCCTAGTCTCTGAATTACACGTGGTCATTTCATAACCATCTAAAATTGCAGTTCCCTATACAGCACTCACTTGGAGACAACCAAAGGAGTCACAGTGCTGCCTCTGGTTAACAGCTGGAGGACAGGGTTTCACACAGTTGAGGATTTGGTACCCTAGAATGTTGACCAGTATTGAACAGTGACTAAAGAATACAAACGAGTTTGTGTTTCCCAGCTGTGTTTACAATGAGAGGTAGCCATTTAGCTCATGAAAGTCATTAACGTTATTCCATATCAATAGCCACTATGTACACGCAAGACCAGATCAAAAACATCACGACTCCTTGGCAATCACAACACCTTTTTGCAGGTGTCTCAGAGCTTCGTGGAAGTAAACTCTAAACTGCTTATCTCAGGATTTGACTGTGAAACAATAATCTGACACTTAACAAAGAACAGTCCAATGCAACAAAAAAGTCTGCAAGCTGATTAGAGACACCACAGTGCTTACACATACGCACACACACACTATGTGCTCTTTGTATAAATGCACAAAGACCGAGTGCTGTTTTGATGTACTCTCTTCCCCAAAGAAGCTGTCAAGACAGAAGAACGAACAGCCATTCTTAAGTAGTTATCCTGAAGTGCCTTCCTACTGGAATTTACTAAAATTGGACACTTGATAAATATATATGTTTTTTTTGCGGTGGAAGTTTTGTTTGCTTGCTTTTTTTAATTTACGTTTTCCTGTGAGCAGCTCAACAAAAATTATTGGTATGTGCTGATGTAAACACTTTGGTTTAGTCGTATTTTTTTTTCCTCATTCCTCCAACAGCTTTCTGTACTTCTTACAAACAGCAGCACTGTCTGGTATTCTGTCAGTCACATATCTTCTGCTGCAAAAAGTAATGAACTTAAAAATAAAATAATAACTATGCATAATATAATGAAGCTAGGCCAGAAGCTACTACTGAAAAGGGAAAAAAAAGGGGGGGGGGAAGGGGAAGGCCAGCATTGGTTGATGAGGAGTAGCCAGCCCCCCAGGAAATGAGTTTGAAATGAACATATAGGGAACTAACAGCCTCATCTCTCTTGAGAAACTAACATCATCTGAGCACAGCTCTCCTTCAGCTTTTCTTACAGTTTCAGTCTTATGGTAAACTACGGATTGATGGCTGGGGAAGACTGTTACTGTTCATAACTGGATGCCAAAATTCAGGACATTTTTATACTGCCAAGAGACACCAGTAAGAACTGCCTACTGGAATCAGCAGCGTTCCTGTACTTTCCCTAGCAGCCTCCTTCAGTTTCCAAGCACAAAGTCTTCTCGTTTAGGGGCTGTCTATTAAAATTTGTCAAATCACATGCTGAAAGCAAGCACAATGAAAACACCTGATGTCCACATCAGGAAGACATCTGTGTTTTCTAAAGACAGCACTCTTTTACTCAAAATCTTAAAAAAAGTAAACATATACATGGAGCGGGAAAGTAGACATCATTCATGTGACAAAAAGGAAGCATTCTCAGAATGATGGCAAGTGGCCTAAGGACTTAAGGGAAAAAGAAAACCATGAATCTCTTACAGTTGTAAGCCATCTTTAAACTACTTTTCTCCATCAAACTTGCATAAATAAAAAGGGAAATATTTATTGAGTATGCAAATTAAAGACATTGAGTAGTGTGAAAGCCTGAGACTTGCTACCTGGATTAGTTTTGGTCTTTACATTGGCTGGAAAGAAAGTCTCTTTTTTCCAGATTTCTTAATCTGTCTCAGCAAACTATTATCATCTACTGCATCACAAAGGTATTTCACAGTTGAATATTAATATACTGTTCAGTGGCTAAAAGAGTAGTAAAATTTGTCTGCCTTTCTTTAAACATTGCTGTAATTTCACACAGAACTTGTTTTCCTAGACAGATGTCTAAGTAAGACTTGAAATTTGTTTTTAAACTAGTCAGTATACTTAAAATATATCAATACAAGTATTTATGAAGTCCTTATTTAAGAACATGTAAGAACAAGCTTTCATTGAGAGAATTCAAGTTTTCTCCTTACTGAAGATTTTCACAATTAAGTACTCAAGCTGTCTTTCTCAGGTAAGGCATCACAAAGAAACACTGTTCCTTGAACTACTACCTTATGCACAGTCTCCAGAAAAAGATGGGGAAAATTAAGCTCTCACTACTCATGGTATGATTCATTGCAAAGAAGCTTCTTAAGAAAGCACTACAGGGTTGTTTTTTTTTTTTTTGTGGTTTAGCCACTGTGCAGTTTGATGCTGATTCAGCAGACAAAAACAAGACACAAGGCAGGTTTTACACACGGTCCTTCTGACAAGAAAGTGCTTACATCAGTGATTTTTCTTGCATCTTATGTGATCTGTACATGAATTAAGCTGCAACTGCTATGTCAGTAATGAGAAAAGTCATTGTTTCATGCAGAAACATTTGTCTCAAAATGGTGAATCCAGCATTTTCTCTGTGGTAAAGGTTAAGATTAAAGACCAATTATCCATGAACGGATAATATTCATAGAATAGTCTTTTCTATAAAGAATCATTAGTCCAGACAGAGCAAAAACAACCAAAGGGTGATGAAGTAAATGCTATCCTTTCATTGTCGTTTTTACATCCACCCAGCAATGACATTTACACTGAGGTATCATCAGAGCACGCAGTGATATACACTACAGTAAAAAAATCCCTGTTCTTTAAAAAACTAACTACAGAAATTTGATTTTCCATAATCACAGATCAGGAAGGCCAAATTTTCACACTAAGCAAATAGATAAGCAAAGCTTTAACCAACTCTTCCTCATCTGCAATAAAGCCTTCAGAGATGCTCTCAAACCATTCAGAAACAGTTTGAAAAACATTTCCCAAAGTAGAAGGAAAAGACTGATTTTAGCTCTTGGATTTTTTGAGGCAAATAAGCATATGTTCTGCATAGACTTCACATACTATTCCCATTTTAGCACATTGGACCACACATAAAAAAAAAAAATCAGCCACTGTTATATACAACGTTGTTCTTTTGACATAAATAGTGCCTTGCATGAAGAGGAAAGCACACGTACTTAGTATCAAGAAGTACAGGCTGAGAAGTAAGATTTATTCAGTCAGGCTTCCTCAGCCTCTATATTCTTATACTCCTAGTGTCCATAAAAGCTAGTAACGAACGGCCTCATTTGACAATTTAAAATAAGAGATTGTTCAATTAGAAGCAGCAAAAGCTTTTTATTGTTCAATTGTAAGAAGAAATACAGGAAAACAAAGTTTAAATAAAATATAAAGTGACAAGAATAAAGAGATTTCTCTGTTTTGTCAATACCAATATCTGTTCACTTAAGTTCTTGAAAACTGCTTTCAGACAATTTAGTCATTAGTATAATCAGAAAAGACTAGATCTGTAGTAACTCGGCAGCGTCCATCTGCTGACTAGAAAGAACTAGAGTCAAGCAAATAGTTTATCATCAGATGGTTGAAACACTGTCTTGCGACCCATGTATACGTGTCTCCTCTCAAAATTTAAGAGACTTAAATAAACTACAATGAGCTGTCAGAGAATATATAAAACCAAATATACTTGCATCAATTGTTCGGTTGATCTATATCATCCATTACATCTGCATAATGTAAAATTTGTACCCATGTAATGATACATGGGCTGTCAACTGTCTCTCGTCAGCACCGCAGATCTGCAAAAGCATATTCAAATCCTTCCTCCTGCCTATTTCGTGCACATACCTCACCAAAGGCTCCTCGACCAATCACCTTCAGGATTTCAAAATCTTCTTTATGTAGACGCATCTGTTTCACTTTAGATGTAAATGGTTTGGCTGAAACAAAAGAGAAATATCAATCATTAAAAAACAACAAAAAACAAGATAACAGTAGCATAAAATAGATGTAATTAGAGTCCTGAAAACAACAGACTACTTATATATCTGTGTTCTATAATGCAATATTGTGAATTCAAAGCTGGAAATAATAACCAATAAAAACTAAGCTGAAACTGCTGTGAGTGTTTTTGCCCTGAAGAAAACAGTCCACTGAACAACATCGTCTTTTATGTTCATAATTGTCCACTGCATCTCTGTTTCATGTTATCTGTTACTGCACAAGCGAAGTTTAATATATTGAGGTATTCACTTTTGACCCTTGGATGCTATTCATTTCTCTATCAAACAGTTCTTGTATTTGATAGAAAATTAAAATGCAGATGAAAGATGACCGGTTTGAGTAGCGCTGGTCCTGATTCTGCATCACGCAATAGTTATACAGACAACTTCAAGAACACTTAATAGTTAATTCTTAGCTTCTGGAAGTGAGAACAGTTGTATTCACAAGGCATTATTTCCACATTTAGTGGAAAAACCACACAGGTATAAAGCTGATTTATAAAATGAACAGAAGAACCCAAAACAAAACAAGAGATGCCCACCCATCCAAATCCAAATCTGGAAATAAGATTTTTCTGTATTCTCATATAGTTTGATCATACAAGCCATAACATAACTGATATCACTACAGTACAAGACTAACAGTGTTCTTTGCAATTTTCCAATCAGCCCCATTTCTCCTTCCTAACATCCCTGGCAGTGCAGCAAAAACTGTACAAGCTGACACAGAGGTCAAGAAATCTGAACTTAATTTTTTCTAAGATACCTCAGATGCAAACAGTAACTCTCTAACAGCAGTTTTGATTGTTCTAGCTCTGGAAACATCAGCTCTGGCTTCAAGAAAAAAAAACAGGTTTTAAGTTCAGATAGTAATAATACAGCCAGAAGACACAGAGATTTGCACGTAAAATAAACTAATATTTTTACCTTAAACTTACAATTGCTTCACTCAGAATATTTATGACAATTAAAGCACAGGCATTGTTTCAAGGTGTAAATTTTAAAAAGTACTTTTCTCAAGTCCACAGAGATCTCAAACTTAAAATCAGTTGTTCATAACTTAAAAAAAGAATAAAGGTATCAGAACAGGCAAAACAAGTGACAAGTCCTCCTTTACTTGGAGGACATGAGTGATTTAACACAAGTATTGGTACTACTGATGAACACTACTGAACAAATTAAAACCAGTCGTTAAAGTCTTTTAACTTGATAAACAACTGATTGAAAACAAACCCGTCGTTCCTGACTTCAACATTTTTTGACCATTATAGGCCTGGCTAGAGTAACAGGCAAAATATCTTGTTAACAAGCAACAGCATAGCTGTTTAAACCACAAAACTCTTTCTCACTTTATATTGTAAGGAAAGGCCTGTCGTTCTTTAATTATTACATTTTGGAATCTTCCAGGGTTCCCATAGGGACAATGGAAAAATAAACATCATTAAAACTGATTCAGTAAAATACAACAGACTAAAATACGCTTGGATTTGCTTTAATGATTTGTAGTATCAGTGTTAGCAGAAAAGTTTGTAAACCCTTCTCTTTAATATTTTTTAATCATCTCTAGCAACAGACACGTCAATGTATAGCCAACAGTTTTAGGAAGCAAGATACAGTCCAAGAAAAGCAAAAGAGACTTGCCCTAGGAATGTGCTCTAAATAGCTTGTTCTAAAAAGGGTCAGTGTGCTTCATCATCAACGTTGTTTGTCTGCTGTGCAAACATTTGATATTTTTGTGGCAACAGCAATCTTTAGTACAGAAAATCTGTCCTGGTCAAGGGTCTTGAAAGGCATATGTTCAGACAGCAATTTCATGCATCGAGCTTTGCAGACTATGAGGTTAACGGGCAGATTTTTTGCAACTACTTTGGCAATGCTGTATGAGCTGTCATGAAGGCAGCAAACCCCAAGGTCAGCAAGCAGTTTTCAAAATGCAATTTGCACAGAGGGGTCACTGCAATACAAAAGGCTCCTGAATTTAAATATTTGGGGATACAGCCCTCTCCTCTACCTACAGGCTGATCTCCTCTAACAGAATCATAAGCAAATTAACAATTAGAAAATAACATCCCCTTTATCAGAGGGTTGCAGTTTCCTTGATGAATACTACTGCCTGTCTGCAGCTCTTTAATAGCAAAAGGTGCCATGGGAGGGGTGGGCATTTCCTTTAGCACTTCATTCAATAAACAGAAATACAGAGCAATAGCTCTTCCCCCTCCTACATCCCTTTTCACAACCACTAAGAAAGCACCAAGGAGTAGCAGTTAGTTATGCCAAATTGAATTTTCTCTCCTCCAAAGCAGCACAGAAGTACAGGCAGCATGTCCCCTGGCTCGTGTGTTCATTCAGCTCAGAGATTCTCAACTTAGCAGGAGCACAATCTCATTATATAAAACTTATGGATTTGCTAGTATGTCATTTATGGCCACAAGCTGCTGAGTTGCATATAGAGACAGTTATTCTGAAAAATATTGATATGTTGTTGTTATTGCCACAGAGGTGGAGGGATACATCTTTATCTGTAAGAATTACTCTACAAAAACACTGGCCACCCAACCTGGCCAACACATTGGATCTTGATCTGCCTGGGAAAACTGAACCACCATCCTCTTGGCAAAGATTCCTTACACTTAATCAATTACATACGGCAAGAAAGAGCCATCTGACAACTCAGCCTCAAGGGAAACCAACATACTAGAAGCTAGGCTAAGCTATTTTCTAATGAGGTGAACCTGTCATGACTATTTTAAGTAATTTAAGTCTCTATTGGTTGTTCCTCACATTTTATGTTCGAGACATTCATTCCACTTCTGTTTACAAAGCAATCAAACCAGTCAAAAAAACCAACAGTATGAGAAGAATTCTATAATTGTTTCAAACTCTTCTAGCTAAAACCAGTCTGTAACTTCACCTGGAGTAACACGTTAAAAGCACTCTAAGCCAATCACCAGGGCTTCCTCTGCCTAACCAGACATACTGAGGAGCATGCATTCCAGCTCGTATGGGTTCTGAAGTAGAGACATCAAACTTGAAAAGCCTAGCAAGGTACAAAGTGAAGCATTCTGTAAGCAGTGCTAAGAAATATTTAATACCAAGATATTTAATTTTCAAACTGTTGGAGATAAAAGTCCACCTCCTGAAGAGCTGATGGGGAGGACAGCAACACTGTCACCCCAATGAAGTTTAGTACTGCCATTATAAATGTGCATGATAACAAACAACAAGCAATAGTAATTTAAAAAGCAACACAAAAACACACACAGAAAATAGAGCAGTACTGGAATCTCATTTGCAAAGTTAGTCTTCCTGTCTTGTTCTCTTTCTCTCCAGTTCCCAGTCTGCAGATTGCGCAGAGCAAGCCCTGAAATTCTCATCTGTCAGGGCTGACCTCTGGCTGAGGTGGCAGAACTCCTCCTTTCTCTGTCCCTCATCTGCAACTGACCCTTTCCCTCCCCACCAAAGCACTGCAGAGGACTGGAGCTGCTTTATGCATGGGCTGAAATTAAACCCAGCGAGAGGAGGATCAGATTGACTGTCTAAAGAAAGTGCTGAACATCTGCAGGCCTGGAGCTGCAACTAACTATAAACGCACACCCACAGCTGATTCATAAAGTTAATGAAACACAACAGGACAATGTCAGGGAATTCTAAATTCTCCTTGGTGCCTCAATGATGCCAAGGTTATTTTACTGGTAAGCAGGACAACTAACTCAGCTTCGATGAAAGTGTGCATCTTCTACTCGCAGGTCTCATGAAGGTATCTATGCCCTGACTCTCCAAGGAATGATAAAATGTGCTTCCTCCTCAGTAATCCTGGTGTCACACAGCAAAAGCAGCCTTCTGCCCACTACACTGCTCCATATAACATACCTCAGTAAGCCAAAGATTTAGAAACTAAATGCTGTATCCATCAGAACTGTTGACAGAAATGATGGAAGTTCATTATGAAGGACGACAACAACAAAAGAACAACAACAAAAAAAAGAAAACAGCAGCCATGGAAAAGCTGCTTGCCATCTCAAGAGAAATCCTCCTTCCCTTCACCAGTTAAAAAATAATTATAAAAATACACAGAGAGCGTTCCCTTGCTAAGGAGAAAACCCACACAACCTGAGACACTGTCACACCACAAACTCCCAGAAGGCTCTTGGCTTTCTCCTACCAGTTCTTGCAAACACAAAACCAACAAAACAAAACCGAAGAAGAAAGCAGAATACACCGAGATCTGCAGCTTTGAATTTGTGCTAAATTCCTGAAAGTTAACAAGTGTTTGTATTTCACATGTTCAATCTTGAAATTATTTTCAACTGGCTTTATCAGTCGTGATTATGAAATGCAGTTAAGAAAACCACAACTGGATGCTTCAAAAAGGTTCAGAGAAGAGGTGTGAGAATGCTCCGTCCGAAACCAACACAACTCCTCTAAATAACAGACAGTCAGCAAGGCAGAGCTGCTCAATTTAACTAAGAGATGAAGCATCCCCTCCTCTCTACCCACCTAAAACTGGCAGGGCAGCACAAGAAAGCTTTCTGGCAGCTTCTTATCTCCTTGGAACATATCAGGGACAAAACATGGCAGATAATGGCCGAACCACAGAACTTTATTTAAGACTATGTAAAAAAAATACAAGCCTCAAATACCCTTCTCAAGTTTTCACTGTTAAGATTCAATTTTCAGTCCCTCAGAACATTTTTAACATGTTTTTCCTGATGAACAATTAAGTGCCAACATCTGTATGCACAAGTTAAGAATCTGTCATTTTCCAAGAATGAGAAGTATGTCCACAAATTCCTGTACTATGGTACAGACAGACACAATATTCTGGATCCTGAGGGAAAAGAAAAAAAAAGTAATCTGTTCTCATCTAGGTCAACTGGAGACCATCCAGCCATCTTTGGCTGCAACTACCACAAAAGATTCTTCAGCAGGAATTTTAAAATCAGAGACAGAAATAAAATCTCTTTCCCAAACATACTAGAATAGTTCTGTTCCACCCCAAAGTCTCAAATGAAAAATAATCCATGCATTCATAAAACATTTGCTGCAGGTCTGGGTAACCCTTCCACACTACATCAAGATACAGCCATTGCTTTTTTGCGTTACTATTCTTTCTCATCGCACAAGTTTTGGTGAACCACTTTATGTTTAAATATTATATCAACAGCAAAATAAAATATTGAACTTCAATTCATCCTGCTGTGCACTGAATTCTGATGTGGTTCTTGTAGCACTGTCAGTACAATCTTTACCACAGGACTCCTCTTCCACCTAGTAGACTGTGTAGAGGTGCTCTGGAAGTAAAAGAAGAGCAGTGAAAAAAATAATAATAATATCATAGAATCATAGAATGGCCTGGGTTGAAAAGGACCACAATGCTCATGTAGTTCCAACCCCCTGCTATGCACAGGGTCGCCAACCACCAGACCAGGCTGCCAGAGCCACATCCAGCCTGGCCTTGAATGCCTCCAGAGATGGAGCATCCACAGCCTCCTTGGGCAACCTGTTCAGTGCGTCACCACCCTCTGTGTGAAAAACTTCCTCCGAAATATATGTAGTATTTAGAAAACCTGAAAGGCTAATAAGGGAAGAAGGTGGTCATCTGCCTGTAAAGCTGAATGCTGCTTAGGCACTATCCCTCATACTGAATGTCTGTAGCTGTCTGACAAGACAAGATGAAACTTCACATTCCTCAGTAGATGACATAACTGAATTTGCTGTTATTTGACTGCCTAGAATCACTGCATGCTTACACTCAAATCAACTGGACCTGTGTTTAGAATTACTAAACGTTCTGAAGAATCAAACTAGAAGTAATCCTTTTGAATGTCTGTTTAGAATTTATAAACTCTTAAGTCCTTAATTTGTTCACATAAAAAGATATCACCATTTAATGGCTAATCTCTTGAAAAATACTACCTTACTCTTCATGAAGATTATGAGTTGGCGACTAACTGAGCAATGTGAGACTATTATTTAAGAGACAAATCATGCAACCACACAGCAAGTTTCTATGAGTGGGGGAAAAAAAGGGAGAGGGATGGGAATGAGCACCTGTCAAGTAACAGATTTCCCTTCTGAAGAATGGTATTTTCTAACCACAAAGGATGCTTGTAAAGCCCCCTCAAGGGTGCTGTGGAGGCATCATTAATTCCGCAATTTGCTTTGTTCTGCATGCTTGGTTTTGCATTCTTAATTAAACAGTCGTTCAAAATATACAATTTAGATAATTCTCTCATCTGAATAAAAATAAAAAAAATAACCTCTAGAAATTCTGCTGCATACCATAATAACATAGGAGTGTCTTACCCGAACAAAGGCAGTGACTTGGGCCCACCGAAGGCAGGCACCTACCTACCGCTGACTGCTCAGCAACTGAAGGGCCTGTGCTTCAGGCTGCTATTCACTCTCCATAAGCTGCCTCCTTATTTATATTTCACAGCACTTTAAGAGTCCTCCATTTGATTTCTGAAGACAAAGGAAGAAGAACGCTAAGGACTTAGTCCAACACCTAATATTGCAGAATGAGTTAGACTACTTTCTCTTTCTCTCACAAATAGATGATCAGTTTTACCTCTTCCCTTCTGCAACTCTTCATCCCATTGCTTTCCATCTCAGTTATTCAGTCCCACCTCCACCCCAAGAACCAGCACTCAGCATCACTCTGCTTTATCCCCATGTCATTTTACCATGCAGCCACCTCCGGTTTTTCTGCATCCACACTTCAACCACTTTTAAGTCAGTCTGCTCATGGCTGTCCTTCTTCACCAGCACATCCCCATTCCCTCATCCTGCAAGTCACAGAAGCCTCCAGCTGAGCCTAGCTCTCTCTGCAGCTCTAATTACTAGTTTTGTGGTTTCCTCCCTTTCCTTCCTAATTCTCTTCTGCCCATCTGAAGTGTCTCTACTGAAGTCCCGGCGCTGGCAATGAAGACCTGCCACCACCCTTCCTCCAGTTTCCCAGTACATTTCCTTTCTCACCTTACCACAACTAGTTTTGAAGGCTTCGCTCCCACTTATTTTCCATTAAGTTGCAGCAAACTAACAAGTACTTGAACTGTACAACAGTCCCTCCTTTTCATTTACAATTTTAAAGTCTGTTTTTACGTAAAGAAAATATACTTTGGTCACATCTAATGTTTTGCTGATACTGACTTATGTGAGCAACTCACTTCACTCATTTCAATTCCAAGAAAAAGTAGTAAAAACTTTGTTAAACTCCAAAGCTCATTTAATCTCTTTGAGTTAAAGGATAGTGGGGGTGATCCTATTCTTCACAAGCTCTTCTCTGCTAAAATGACTTGTTTGTGTGGCTATATTTTTTTAGCACCTACATACCCTTAAAACTTGTAAAAATGCACACCTGCCAAATCTCACACACCGAGCATATGAATGATTTGAGCCTTGTTTCGTTCCTCCGTCACAGTGCTTTTATCCTGAAGTATTCACTAGGCTTTATTTCAGACCCATCCCAGCAAGCTGCAAGGGCCTCAGAGCAGAAGGCTGATAATAGAGTCAAGCTGTAATAGCAGACACTGTTCTACAGCATGTCAGAGGCAAGCACCCACCAAATGAACTGACGTATCATGTAACAGAATACCTTCTTTCCTCTTTACAAGCATAGCATAAGCCTGCTCAAAACCACATGAGTACACCCCAGACAGCATATTTCACTGATGCTGTTATTCATGTTTGCATTACAACAGTTCTCCAAAGTCCCAGTCACAAGAACTCCTGAAGATGAGTATCATACGAGCACATTCAGTTACAATTTTCATTCTGCCCCCATGGACAGCAGGTTTAAAATGAAAGCTGCTGTCTGAAGTCATGCAGTTGTGATCCAGGCCTCAGAGCTAACTGAAGTTCAAACATGAAAAGCAAGTTCAAAATATATCTAAATGATTCTTTTCTTTCAGTTATCAACTCTGTCATCAGATAAATTGATTTTTGAATGCTGCCTGCATTTATTTTACACTGACTGGTATGTCTGATAGGCTGCTCTGAAATCAGCAGAAATGAAATACTACAATGAAATTGTACAGGACTTCATTAATATACCACAGTAAAATGTTGATTCTGAGCATCAAGTCCCTAAGTACAATAACAAAAAATACACTACTGCAGTTTCTTTGACTGCTTTCTACAATTTCAAGTTCCTGTTCACAAAATGCAGCACCATTCCTAAAGCCGCAGAAGTTTTTCCACCTCCATAGCTCAGTCTATATGCCACTCCCCATACCATTTCAATGCCATCACCCCATATTAATTCCACTGCAATGTAACAGCACACTTTTTGCTTGTTCTCTGTATGCAAGCTGAGTAATGCAACTGGTTCTTATACACTGGCACAACCATAGAAGCATGAGTAGTTTCATTTGTTTCACAAAATATGATTTTAAGTCATGATTCAACCATGACTTTAATAACAGTCCTTTAATAACTTATCAGCACTCCTAGAAGATCTTCAGAGAACTTAGCTTTAATGTAATCCTTTCTAATTAAAATTTAAAAAATCATTTGAAAGTTCAGTACCATTCGAATGTGAACTGCCTACAATAAACCTGACTTGAGCCTGATAAAGTGTTCTTTCTTCTCAAATGGGCCAAGTACACAACTGTGCAGCAGATCTAGCACTCTATCTCTCAGCTACAATCATCTTTGCTTTCCTCCTGATTAAGAAATCACTGTAAAATAATGCTGATTAATAATCTTTTACTTCAATTTCACCTCATGGCAACTTCAATTACTCAACCTTCAGTGCATTTGAATCACTGAAATCTACTACTACTTCCAAAAATATCACTAATAGCCATTAATAAAAACTTCTAACAGAATCTTGATTTTGACAGTAGTGCAAACGTTTTCCTAAGCAACCAAAGGGTTTTCAAAGCACCTTTAGGGGGTGCTTCAAATTAAACCCTTAGAGTTCCTAATGCAGCAGATGAAGGGGTTCTCACAGAGCGCTGCCCTGCATGCTATTGCATGAAACATGCTCTGATTTCAGCTGACAGCTATGTCAGAAAGGACACCTCAAACCCATGAGCTCTTACATGTATGTGTTCACAGGGCAGTGAAACTTAAGTATTTTTTAAATCTCATTCCCTGAAGTAACAAGAAGATGCATTGCCATATGCCTGTTATGGTAGGCTACACTCAGATTAAAGCATTTCTTTACTACTACATTGATAAAAGGTAATTTTTCTCTGATGATACTTACATAACTCAATAGGATTATTTGGTTGTATTTAACAGCTTAAGAGGAAAAGAGGTGGGTAGTAGAACTAATTCTTTTTTCCTCTAAGTCAAGGACTTATTGTTTCCATTTCAAAGTAACTGATAGAGAAAAACTCACTTCAATACAAACTCTTCCGAATCTCCAAATACAAGGCATTTTCCCTAATATTCTCTGCTTTCTTTGCTCTATGCTTTAATTTCCTCTGGATATGGACAAGAGAGAGGGTCATGTATGCATGCAATGCAACGAAGGAGAAACTATTTGCAAACTGTGATAGTGCAGCCCATTTGCTTAGACAAATAAAACACTCAGTGAACAGTGAAAATTCTTTGCTTTTTAGCCAAGTGTCATCTCAAAGATTTGCTTATGAGAAACTTGAAAGGAAAAGCCTTTGGAAAAAACAATGCATACGCAAAAAAAGTAATGGATAATATTTTAGAAGAGCATAGAAGATAAATTCTTCAATTTATATACAAATGCACAAGTTTTCAGGAGAGGGAATATCCATTTAGTTACTTCAATGAAGCAAGCGCATTTTCCAGGCAGGTTACTGCACAGCTTTTAGTTAGTGTTTATTGTTTTCAGTTATTACCACAGGTCAGCTATTTCATATAAATATTTCAATGGAAACTGCACTCTAAAAAAAATATGGATTCCTATTACAGGTATTAAAATACTTCAGAAATATGCTTAAGTCTAAGAAAAATGAATGCTAGGAAATAGGGGGGAAAAAGCAATTTTTCAGAGTCACCAAATGCAGAAGAAAATCTGCTAGGTACAAGTAAACTTTGAAGATTCAGTAAAACGCTGGGTGGGGAAATCTACGTATATCAATATATAAAATGAGGAGAAACACTACTTTCAGGAAATACAGTATCAGTGCAAGACTTTGGAAGACTGAAAGTGGTCACAAAGGAGTACTATAAGGCCACTGTGCTTAAAAATGTCAAACAAAGCTCTGCAATATATCAGAAGTACAACACAGCCCACATAAAAAAACCTCAAAGAACATTTTTAGGCCACTGTGCTATATCTAACATTTAGAAGAAAACAGACAAATAAGGAAAAGTAATTCAGCTAGACTACAACCTTTTGGCTTCACAAAGTCTGACTGACTCCACCAATGCAAAAACTTTCTTGCTACATTTGAAAGAAAGGTATTTGCTACCTACTCTTATCATCACCTTTTCTAGGTTTAAAAATAAAGGGTACATAATTCATCAGGTCTCCCCAAGCCTTCTGTTCTCCAGGCTGAAGCTCATAGAGGAGGTACTCCAGCCCTCTGATCATCTTTGTGCTCCTCCTCTGGACCTCCTCCAACAGCATCATTTAAAAGAACTTCTGTTACATATCAAGACCACTACAGAATACAGATACAAGGAGGATTTGAAGTTCGCTAAATTTAGTCAGATTCAAGTCCAAATTCTCTCAGCTACTTGCTTCTCCCATCATACTGGAGGTTTTTGTTTTGTTTGCATTCGTTGTTGTTTTAATTATGGTGTGAATGTTCCCATGAAAGAACTTCCAATAGCATGTTATTCCTTGGTTATTGTAAGGACTTCTCAGCTTCCTTCCTGAACTCCATAAGATCTTACGATTAAAGCTGGGTGGTTGACCTGGAAAATTGTGCTTTATGCAGCAAGACATTACATTTCAAAAAAGACAATACCTAAGTACACAAGCCTTCTTTTACAAAAACACAAAGAACATACAACTATTTGAATAGGCTCTATTGCTGTATTAATAGTTGAAATGCAGAATAGTCAAGGGAGTAAAGCTTTTTCCTCATTTGAACTCACTCAACTGGCACAGGATCCCTTTCCCACTCTCCCAATCCCTTGGGTCCCTACAAATCAAGACCAAAACAGGACCCAGCTGTCTCTGGATTGTTCAAATCCATTCAATTACAGCTGGAAGGCAGAATATTTCCTGGCAAAACTTCCCTCTGGGACACTTACTCATGTGAATAAAACATACAAACCAATCAGGTACAATAAGCCACAGCAGAGCATTAAGCTTATTAAATATGGTAGCATATTTAACAGAAGAAAGTACTCAAGTAGTTATTACAGCTGTAATTAAGCACTAGCAAATGAATTAACACAGGAAACATTAACAGCAAAGGAATCAAATACGTAGTTGTCCTGACCAACAATTAGGATTAGAGGATCTTGTCTGCCACTCAAAGGCCTGAAAACCAGATTGAACAATCAAAGATATTGATTATAAACATCCCACCTGACCACGCTAATCTTGCGACCGCATATTTAAGACGAGCAGCTAACAGGACATACAGGCACAAAACAGCTGGGGGGGGTTTCGGTGGGAAATACCTCTTTGAACTTTGAAAACCATTGCTAATGTTACATTTGTTAGACTTTTGTCACAACATAAATGAATAAAATCAGTCTTCAAGAGCTGCAAAGTAAAACCATCAGTGTCTGTGACCATACCACCCCAATACTAAATACTGCCCCAAACTAAAACCTAAGCAACAACATATCTGAAAGAAAAAGTTTCCAAATACAGAATTACTCTAATTATTTGCATCACAACAAAGAGGAAAAAATCAGCCCTTACCACTTTAGTCGTGTCTATAGACTTCTGAGCACTCTCCAAGTTGGAGACCATTCCTACAAACATTCTTTAGTTTAGTTCTGTATTTGTCATGAACAAAAATTCCTGAATAATAGACACACCGCCTGTCTTTGCTCTCTTCCTTCCCTCAGGTCAGATAAGTCTTCCAGCCCACGACTCTTTGGCCTCTATCTGGACTGTGAGCTTTGGGGCCTGCATGAGTAACTGGAATAAATGGACTGATGTGAAACTTAGATGTTGTGTAGGGAAGTTCACATTTTCAATTGAATACTTTTCAACACAAGAAGGCAGAAAGCTAGAACTAAGGGATTCTAAATGCTGTTTACATCATCACTAGAGCTGAAGCATTTCCAAAATCTCTAATCAGATTTTATTTATTGTCCTTCCTTTAGTATCTATATTATTAAAACCTCTTTTATAGGAGTGTCTTTGTAAAATGCTACAGGTTTCCCCCACACTCATTCTCCATTTCAAACGTCCTCAGGGTTTGTTGATAACAACATAGCCTAGCAGAAGAAAAACCCAGAGCAGCACAGAAAATATTTAATGCAAAGTCTACAAGAACAATACTGATTATCCTGGGAGAATTCCTAAAAGACACTCACCAGCTATCGTTTTGAAGTGCTCAGAACTGCAAAGAGCAAAACAGGTCAGAAAATCCAAGTAATGACAAACAGTTAAAAAAAGCATACAGCCACAATTTTGTTTAACCTGTCTACAGTGTATTCATTGATAATTGACAAATTCTATCATTATTCTGTAATGTTTTGTCCTACAAATTAGTACAAATAAAAAACACTTGAAATTGATATATCCATAAATCTACCCGTTCCCAATGCATGCAGACACTAATGTTCACTAGAAGTTAAAAAAAACACATTTCTGTCACCCCAAATGCCCTACACTTCCACTGTGTAAAGTAGAAAATATCATCTGAATACCTACTAATACTGAATATTTAGCTTCATTAGCTTTTATACAAATGAATGCATGAGAACGAATCAAAGCTGCGCGATACAGGCAGCCCAGCTTAGAAGATTCAGTTTCAAATTGATTTACCAGTATTCCTTCACTAGAAGCAGCAAAGAGGAAAGAACTGCCTCTGCCAAAGAGTCATGACGTGCTCTCCCAGACAGACACCAGTGCAGAATGCCATGACTCAGAACTGACACCAGTTCCCACACCGAAACCTCTCCTACTGCCATCTCTTCTTCCCTATAGCTCCCCTGTATCCCTGCTATGATACCTAAATAAGCTGCCAGGAATATGAGCTGGGCAGAGTTGCCATATTATTTGTTTACTTCACACGTATTTTTATTAGATTATTAAATCAACTAAGAGTGAGAATTCAAAATTGAGGAAGCCTGTTACATTTAGTTCTTCCTTTACATTATATTTAGTACCTTAATAACATATACCCTCCTTAAACAGGTGCAGCATAAGGCGTTATTGAAAATAATAATTTATGGATATATAGTACCTGGTAAAATGCAAAAGTGATTTATTAGCTCTGCAGCTGACAAAAAAAAAAAAACAAATTAGTTACACTGGTCTCAGCAAATAACAGCTGCAGTTTTTTAAGAAACGGTCATCTGGCATTAAATTTAGAGACAAATTCAACTCCTTCAGACCATAACAAGCACAGCTCTCCAAAGGCTCCACGCATGAGCCGTCTGATCCAAGCACAATGCATCTGATCAACGACACAGATTTCAGAAGGCAAAGCAGCTGTCATTTCCGCAGCAGCTCCCGCAAGGCTCAACACATTTTCCCTGTTCAGGGTTGAACAACTTTTTAAATGCCCCCCAGCTTTCATTTTTATCTGTAAAGTTACAAAGGGTCAGAATGACAACTCGCTTACGCTACAACTCAGAAGTGTCACTCTGTAATTTCCTCCATACTGTGTTAATTTACTCCATCCACACTGTTCTACCTTTAATGTGTTTTAACAAACTTTTAACAAATATTTCTGTGAATGGCACCACTTCTTTGTGATGTCAAGGAGGACTTCAATCTGAAGGGTATCATAAGCTCACAGCAAGCACTGACCTTAGAAATTTAATTATCATCAGTACCATGTACTTCAGATCAGAAAGAGAGACATTCATCAACCAGACCATACTCCAATATGCAACCACTTTCACTTTGGACAGTATCATGTACCTCTATGGCAACCATGTATGTATCTGATCATGAAATCCAGCTATGGCAGAATGTGCTGCACACGTTCACCTACAGCTTGGTGCTCAAAATGTCATACCTACAGCACAAGTCTTGAGATATCACTTGCCTTAAGATCTTTCATGCATTCAACTTACAACTACAAACAACCCTTCTCCCTGCCTGCAAAAATCACACTCATCTGAGACCAAAACATCTGTCTGTAGGGAATATCCACATACCTATATTCTAGATTCAAGTAGGTATCAACTCCATGTGATAACACATTCATCTCTAGATGAGACTTAGACAAGCAAAGAAACGCAAACGAAAGACTGGAGGAAAGACATCTTGTCATTTTCACCAACAAACAGCTTATAGATGGGAATATCTTAATCATCTTCCTGTAGAAGGGCTTGGAAGTAAACTATTTTTACAATAAGAAAACCATGCAAATGTATTCATATTCAAAGATACGATTCTTTAAAATACTTGGTCTTTCTGATGTAAGTCACAAGTATTGTTGCTCTTTACCTTAGCAGTTTTCCTGCATAGTTTATACCTTTAACCATAGTAGTTAATATCTACTATAACACAGTAGAGAAATTGGTATAAAAATGCGTTTTAAATAGTCAAAACTGCAGTTAAGGATCTTCCAAAAGATCATGCTACATTTGAATTGGTATAGATATTTATAGCAATACTATGTTTTATTTCAAGTTATGCCATTTTTTAAATAAAAAAATTCTTAGTGGCTCTCAGCAGCAAAAATTAGGTGCATTTCACATGTACATCTCTCTTCTAATGCTTCCTCTTCCCTCTGATGGCTTTTCCATCTTACCTGGATTGCAGAGTCTGGAACTCTAAAATACAAATCCTATTTTAAAATGATTTCTGTCAAGCACGTACATCTGCATAAGAGCTTCTTTGGCACTTAACACTTTCAGCTAAATGCTATGGCAACGACATTTGTTCTTTTTTAGAATTCAGGCATTAAAATATGTATGTACTATAGCATCAACTACATGCATCAGGAAGAAATTGATTCCGCAACTAAAACATCTGATCCCATCCTTGTGCACAAATTCAGAGAGGCAGAAGAGAAGGCAGGGCAACCTAGCCATGTAACAACTCCATCTGATGTCATTTTTCTCCATGAAGTTTTACTCTCAATTTAATAACAGCCTCATTTTGACAGCTTTCCAAAATCAAGAGTCTTTACACATTTTTCAGAAGCCTTTCCATCAGATACTAACAAATATCATGCTAATGAGCGCAACATACTCATCAGCTAAGCCAGTATTAAATCATGGAGGTAATTACTTCTTTTAATTACTTCTTTCCATTACTTCTTTCCACGCACTAAACACAATACTTTAATTCTTTCTGGGAACTCAGAGTTTAAAACATTTCTGAAAGGTATCAGAAATTTATTGAACTGTTGTTAAATTCCAGCCAAGACCAAGTGCCAAAGCAGCACACGTACTTTATTTCCTTTTAAATATACAAACATATGTATACACACACACAAATGCATGTGCAGACATGTTTGTGTGTACATTCACCCATACATTCATATGAACAGAAGATACCTATGCTTATGTAGAACGATATGAAATTTTGAATATGAATTAAATACAACCTATAAATTCCAGAGGGCCTCAGTCATGTGATTCCATCACAATTCAGAGCAATTAGGTACAGTTTTATACTGCATGACTTCTGGCACTACCTACAGATTTTCACCACTGGGACAAGTTTATATTGCAAACTTTCCTATGCATGACTGGTGAGCCTGTATCTTATTATTTAGTCCTCCAAGCATTTAATTGGGGGAAAAAAGAAAAATAGAAATATGTATTAAAACATTACCACCACTAAATAGTGTCTAATACTGGGAAGATTCTTGATCCAAAGTAACCTCACACATTCCTTAAAACATCTACACAGAAAGTATTTTCTCCCAGAAATGGACATCCTGAAGCCTTAGCTGATGCCAGCAAATTAGCTGAAACTACGGTTTTAGCATAGCACACACATTTACCTGAGGAAAGCAAGGGTCTCTCATTAAGTGAAGAAATACGTTAATATCCATACGAATAATGGATTTATTACATGTGCTATATAATGGTACTTTATTAATTACATGTGCTGATGCACTCTACACTAAGAGGAATACCCTCAGTGCTAAGCCTAGAAGGAAAATCATCTGCTTTCTTTAAAAAAAAAAAAAAGCTAGCACTCATCCACATTGAATGCTTTGAAATAAGCTACCTCAAAAACATTACGTATTTGGTCTACTCTTTTTTTTTTTTTTTTTTTTTAAGCTAATCATCTCCACTCCCACCTCTACAATTAATGAACATGTTCTGCAGCACTGCTACAAAGAGGAACTCAGCTTTTCCAAGGAAAGATTTCACCTTCCTCTGCCAGTTTCCAGCAGTATTACTTCTTTCATCCACTTTCCCTCAGCCTGCAATTGCTATCAGGAAAAAGGTGTTGCCTCTTTTTGACTACACATTAGGCGTTCCTATACAATCCGGTTCTAGTAATATCTTCATTTTAGATGAGGAAAAATAGAAAGTTCCACATTTTCTCATCCTGCTACGGGTTATTAAAGCTCTAAAAACATTGGGGTGGGTCACAGCAATTAAAAAGCGAGGGAAAGATAGCAGAGAACAGTTCTAGTTGCCCAAAATGACCTTTTAAAAAGATGGAATGGATTGGAAGTTTGCATTCTTATGCAAATTCTTCCTCCCTGGCTACTTATGTCATCTTGAAGGAGATTGGGAGTTGATAGGAGGTACTGTTTGGTGGTTTAAATATTTCATACTGTAATTCTGTAATGCTGTAACGTAATGAAAAGTACATCAATAATAACAGAGTGGCACAATCCTAGGCTGCAGCAAATGAGAACAAGCACAAACACAGCAGCCATTGATGTAGAAACAAAGGGAAAAAAAACTGCTTACCTTCAGAAGGCCTCAGGTGCACAGGGATCTCCAGCAAGACCCCCTTGCTTCCACTGCCAAACCTTCAATGAGGTCTGGGAAGGGGTGGATCCTGGCTTCAATTGTTCTGGTCACTCAGGAGCATTGCATGCACCCAAGCTGCCCTGGCTTGGCCCTGCCTTCCCACCAGGTGCTCAAACACTGCTTCAAGCTGTGACTTAGCATTTCTGCTACGCATACAAACAATTTATACGGTGTTATTATTCTTATGTTTTAGGAACTGCACATTAAGAACTATTAGAAGAGGAAATAAGTAAACAAACAAGAACAGTGAATTGCTTCATTTGAAGTAGTAACCCAGATCTCCAGCTGACATAAACCAGCCAAGTGTTCATCGGTTCCCCGGTCTCACACTGTTCACACTCAGGTCACTATGGTCAAGCTGTTAGGTTTTCTTGGATAACGTTCTGAGCTTCGGTCTTTTTTGTTGTTGGGTGATGTCAGTCATCAGAAGACCACATCATATATTTTGTGATTAAATTAGGAGAGTGCTACCTAATTCTGACATAGTTACATAAGGAGCAGCTAACTCTGCAAAGCTTTAAGCCATGCTGGAATTCCCTTGGCTTTTCTATTGTGGAACTGCACGTAATCATGTTATCATGCAAATAAACGTCAATTTCTGCACTATTTCATTCCACAGTCTTTCTACATTGGTCAGAAAGTCACATGAAAACATAGCTCAAGTGAAATGTTACAGACACATCCCTAATCTTTGTTGTGAAGCAAGAAAGCATTTTCCAAAAAAGCATACCTAGGATGCTACTTAAGTAAACTGCACAGGCACTCTCTGATGACTCAGGCAGCCTGGCAAAGCCACCCACATCCCCACCTCTGGTCCAGACCTCTGCATCAGTCATCTTAATTCTTTCAGCAAACAGCATGTTTCTTTCCCAGATTTGTTACTGATGACAACAAATAACCATTCCATTAAGAGTGTTCTTAATGCTTCAAGCAAGGAAGGAAATAAAGCAAATTCAGTTCCAATTCTGTTGTGTCATTTTCAGCCATTTTCTGACTACTTACTCTTAAGTCCTACTGCTACTATTTCCAAAAATACCGCTTTTCACAAGTTATTCTAGACAGTTTTCAAATGTTATCAACCTTCAAAATAAATATCCATGTTTTCAGAGCTTTAAATTTCATTTTAAGTTCTGAAAAGCAATGTATTCAAGATGTATATGCTCAGTTCAACAGTGGAAGTGCACATTAATACTGTTAGTATTCAACAGTTTGCTCCTGTTTGAATAAGCAAGTACTTGGACACATTACATAAATTTTTATGGTCAACACTTCTACCTGTAACATTTCTGTTAGATTTATAAGAAGCTCTGCATACTGGTCTCTAAGAGAAAGAGAGAGAACTACAGGAACAGAATTTAAAGACAAATTAAGATTAAATCAGCATTTCCCAAACTACTTTGCTTCATATTGCTTTCTCTACTGTTGCTGCCTCCTTCCTCTCTCCTTTTCTAAGTCTTCATATCAACTACCCAGAGAGAACACCATCCTCAGAAGCTTCAGAGGCATAATCTAAGCACCCCAAGCAGATGAACAGTACCACAGCTGGCCACATCCCATGCAGGAGGTAGGGAACAATGCTCACTCCAGCACTCCATGACACATGGCAGCAAGACAAAAGCACAGTTTCCCGGCAGACTGAGCAACTCCAGCACCAGTACTTACATCCAGTAAGTAACTGCCACCAGCAATATTAGATGGCTGATTCTCAAAGCTTGGGAGTCAGGGACTACAAATTTCAAGGATACCAATAACCTGAGGGCTGCACAGCTCAGCATTTCCTGACCTTTTTTCCCCATCCCATTTAGTTCTCACATCACCTTCCTCTGTTTTCAAAATATTTTATTCTTCCCTTGCCCTCCATTTTAAGAATATATTTATTTCCTTAATTTATTTATAAGAAAGCACATCAGTAACAGTATGTGCAAACAAAAAAGCAGACATGCTGACAAATTTCATGCTTTTCCCTGGTTTTACCTACCATGATAACCAATTTTTTTTTTTTTTAAATACTTAAAAAATGAAGGGAAAAAAAAAATATCTGCAGCTGTACCTAAAGTTTCTTCACAAAATTTAATACGTATTTTATTTTAAATATTTTATATATATAATTATTTCTATTTATATATAACTATTCTGTTAGTATGTTGCAATAAGCACCAGCTTTTAAAACTCACAACACAGTACATCCCTAAATTAAATGCAATATCTTGCAAATATAAAATTATTATCAGAAGTAGAGAACTAAGCTGCTTTCAGCCACAGGATTTCCTGTGGTTGTATCATTACTCTTCAGTCACATAATCAGTTAAATGTGGCTTCCTATGACACTGCATGAGGAAGCCAGGAGGAACTCACCCATCTGTCAACCAGTATTACAAAAGAATAAAGCAAGTACAGCAAGTCTCAGTGATATCAGAGATCATAAATAGCCCATAAGTATCTACAAAGAATACTTAGATTCACTGAAAGGAAAAAACCAAAGAGATCAGAAGAACAATTACTGACAAACAATAACCACGCAGTAACAAAGCAGCTCTGATTTGTTTCTACCATACTGCAAGCTGTAAGGTATAACATAAGGCATCTGTCAGTTCAGGTGATTTAATGGACATACCTAAATAGAAACTGTTATCAGTATGCTTGTAACCTGAATATCTAACTTGATCTATACAAATAGAAAAATAACCATAGCAAGTATTAAATCTATTTATAAATTAGTATGTTTTGTGGCTTCACTAAGTGATCATGAAATGCAAGATTTCAAACTAAAGAAGCATCAAGACAAATACACTGCATGTATCTTTGACCTGTTTTCAACTACTATGTGAGGTATAACACAAATGAGATTGGATGGAGAAGAGGAGGAAACAAAGAGTATGGAAACGTTTTCCAGTATGCACATCATGACATATATAACCTGTATGTGGGTGCAAAAAGGTATCTGAAAAGACCAAAAGCCGAAGAGTCCCTAAGTAGCTACAAACATCTTAAGGCATAAAAGTGACCTGTAGGCACGGCAATGCAATTGTTGCATTACTGAAACCTGAGTTTAAGAGAAATCAATAAATAAGAGAGCATCTAACAAGTGTCAGTGCATTTTCCCATAAAACACCTAGCAGTGCTCACCCAAATAAACATCAGCACAATAGTTCTTTAGCAAATGATAACATTAGACACACGGTATTGATTGTTAAAAAACAAACAAACAAACCAGCAAACGTCAAATAAATGTCAATCTGTTTTGGTTACAATAAGTGAAGAGTTAAAGAGAGTTACATGTCTGCAAACCACTAAGTATAATTGGTCTATATAATTCCATTCAATTTCACAGCTCGTTACCTGGAATAGATGGTTAAAACTTGTACCAGATGGATTTCCTATACACAATGCTTCACCAGGCTGTGTTTACATTTTTTAACATGATGTAAATTACATCTATGCATTGCCTTTTCATCTTTGTATAAGATCAACAGTCGCTTTCATTCTTCTTTTACTTTTTGCAGTATTTGTTATTACACAGGCACTGATTTTTAGCACACGTTTGTGGTTTTCCAGTAATACATAATGACTATGAGATAATGATTAAGTGAAGATTACATGCAATCCTGATTTCTAGGCAGTAATTTATAACATGATAACTATGTAATGACAATGCTTAAGCACAGCCTGCAGCATCATCCTTCTTAACCATTGTATCAAAAGAACATGAACGCTCTAAAGCAAGCTATTTTGTCTAACGCAAGAAATCATGGTATTGACCTAGTATCATTTATTTTGGCGCTCTAATCCAGTAAGATTAATTAGCAGGCCCCAAAACAAGTCCTTATTCAGTTCACCTCTAGCAAAATCTTTGATGGATACCATAAGGAACTTCAGAATAAAGAGAAGGTACAAAGAAATTGTGAAAATCCTTCTGACAAGTGAACATGCTGGACAATCTACTCCTGATGTGTTTTTTTGTTGTTTTCTTATTTCTTTTCCCCATTTAATTTCTGCAACTGAAGGAAACTGCAAAGGTTTTTTTGTCAAGGGATGAACAAGATCACCGAGTAACCAAGAGGAAGCAAGAAACATACATACGCTGCTAAATTATACCAATTACTTCTGCACCACTATTATACACCATTATTATAGTCTTTCCTATCAGTAACAGAGCTAGACAAGTCTGAGGAACATGGAAATGGTCTTAAAATTAACACACTGGTGAACAACAGACAACAGTCAGTAATTACTAATGTTGGTTACATTGCACCAAAACAACTGTTTATGTTCTCTATAACAAGGCGATGTCAGAACTGATGAGATTGTGTTGGCCCAGATCCAATACAAAAAACTTTGATTTTCACCATAATGATTTCAGCCCAGTATGAGCAAGCAAAGCCACTACGGTCCTACAAGTGAACTTTGAAATTGTTGCGCTTGACAACATTAAAAGCAACATTGACAATCCTTAAATGTAACTATCAAAACCTGAAGGTATGAAGTAAAAGAGAAGGAATTTTCAATTAGAACTGGAAAACACTGTAATGAGGGAAAAAAAAAAAAAAAAGCCCACACATCTTTCATTTGTCTGATTTAACTAGATAGATTTTTTAGAATAGGGTATGTCCAGTTGGAAAGGACTTACAAAGACCATCATGCCTGATCACTTCAAGGCTAACCAAAAGTTAAAGCATGTTATCCAGGGCATTATTCAAATGCCTCTTGAACATGGGATGGGGCATCAAGTACCTCACTAGGAAGTCTGTTCCAATGTTTGACCACATCAGGGTAACATTTTCTCTCATGGCCAGTCTGAACCTCTCTGGTGAAGCTTTGTGCCATTCCCATCCTGCTGGGAATCCCTGGAGCCAGGGATTGGACTTGTGAGTCCCTTCCAACTCATGATATTTTGTGATTCAATCTAGACCCCTCCTATAAGGCTTTCCACCCATGCAGAGTCTACAGCACCTGCCAGCTTAGTCATGCAGCAAACTTGCTAAGGATGCATTCAGTGCCAGTACCTATATCATTGATCACTGCACACTTTGTAGGAATTTTACATGTTTTTACAACTCTGAAGTTCTGCTACAACGTGGCAAAGAAAATACAGCAACAAAGCATCAATTTAACAAACTGACTTCAGTACTAGTCTACTTGACCTATGCACTTCTATGAGCCTAATTACAAATTTATGAACCCAGCTACAAAAAAACAACTTTTATTATTGACTACTTCTCACCACTGTCAACTGTCAAGGCACACTGGGTGCAGATGGCGAGGTGCTGGCAGTTGTGCAGCTGCAGGGCTCTCTGAGGAATGTGACCCTGTGCCAGGCATGGCTGCTTCCAGGCAGCACTGACTGATTCCAGCACCCCCCACCACAGACACAGCTGAGCCCCTCAGTCACACATGCTGCTTGAGGAAAAACATACTTGAAAGGGCAAAATGCCAGAGAAGAGTGAGGGAAAATGTGAGAAGCAGTCTTACTAACAGTGGGGTCAAAGCAGGAGAAGAGAGGTGCTACAGGCACCAGAGCAGAGATTGCCCTCCAGCCCAAGAGACTGTCACAGTGGAGCAGGCGCTTCCTAGGAGCCTGTGAGAAGAGACCATGCTTGGCCCTTTCTAGTCCACACAGCACAGGAAAGCTGCAAAAAAGGCTTTTTCACACTGTAATGTAAAACATGCATCTATCACAATATGCAAACGCTACTTAGGCCCAAAAGAAGGCTCAGCCATCTGACAGCTTTACAAGTCATACATTACTGTTAGCAGCCAGAAGACATTTCTGTTTCGTTTACATTAGACTCTTCCAATATAACACCACCACTAAAGCATGTTTTTGCTTTTTGGAAGCAGTCATTTTTTCAGTATTATCTTCCAATGCTGTGCTCCAGAATTCCAAAACCCCAAGACGTTCATTAAGGTGTTTAAAATGAACCCAAGTAAATCAAACCTTAAATATCTAATTACTTCCTACCCAGAATCCAATCAAATTTAACTTAATTGCAATCAATATATTGAAAACTATAAGTACAGCGAGAATAACTTCAGAAACAATACCAGTCATGACCACACCTTCCTAAAGAGGAAACCATTGGAGCACTGGAGTTTTACTACATCACTATAGAATACCTCTTCTGAATTAAAAACAGTACACATCTGTTATCTTTGCAACATCCTCCTTCAGCTTTCACAGAGTAGCTTACTTTCCAAAACTAAAATACACTCAGATTTTAATTCACAAAAATCTTTATAAGTTTTACTTTAAGATTTTAGAAATACTAAACAGAAAAAAAAAAATAAGAAAACACAGTTTATTAAACACTATTAAACTATTAATTTATGACTTTCAATAATACTGTGCTTCACAAATTCTCCAAAGCCCATCATATATTACAAATAATGAAGTCTTAAGATTCCTGAGAACAACATGTCAATTGTTACCTACATTTCACAGTAAAAGAACTAAGGAAGTTAAGTATTGGGAACTGGATTAGAATTAAACATGCAGGTGGATTGGTCCTACCATAAAACACTGCAGAAAACAGAACACAAGGCTATGCCATTTCTTTTCTCTCTTTGGTAAACTAATACACTAGAACCTATAACACGAAAATACACTCTTTCAGAGACTCTCTGAAGACAGCCTGGAAGATAATTTCTCTATACCCTGCAAATCTACTGCCAGACTGCAGAGAAGTATTGTGTTTCCATATTTCAGACTACTTCTGTGGCTCCATCAGAGAAAATCATATTCATTCAGTAATAAATCTGTCCTGAACTTTCCTGCCTTGACCCTATAAGTGATTTACATCATTCTGTACAAACTAATAAGGTTCAGCAACTGCTCTGCCTCCTATAATTGCATCATTGCTATCTGTATCTCTCCAGGTACAGCAATACCTCTATGCTGCCAAGAGGAGATCTACAGATTGAGTATCCAATGCTGGTATTAATTAATTCCTTAAATATGCTTAAAGAAAAGATTTCCCCAAAGAGATCTCAAATCTGGTGTGCCACATCTAGTGAGCAAGCTTCCATGTTCAGGCAAGGAAAACTTAAAATGAGAGAGCCTGTTTTAAGCAATAGGAACACAGAAATACATTTTAAGGCAGGACTTGAGTAGCGTTCCAATTTCCCTTCCTCCATGCAGTATGGAAGTAGCCGTGTGGATGTAAGGATGAGAGAGTTAGCTATTACTGGAAGTATTCTCTCTCGCACTCTTTTTTGCACTCTCTGAATCCAGGTAAGAGTACCAGATCTAGAAGTGTACCGATGAAGACAGAACAGGGACTCAAGATGCCCATAACTCTGACAATAGCAGCCATTTTTCTAAACCAGATCCATGGCACAATGGCAGCAGCACAGCTTTAAGTATTTTTGTCATTAACTGAGAAGCAGACTTCTTTTTCTTTTTTATTTTGGATTTTGGAAACACAATCAGTCCCGTGCCTCTTAATTTAAAGCTGGTTGAAGTACAGTCCTACTACTAAGATTATCACTTGAGAAGAAAAACATAGTGCTCTGTTCCCCAAAATGGTTACATAGAAGAGATACAAGATGTCCTTTCTCTTTGGACTTGGATACTATCATCCAGCCACAAGTGTCTAGAGCTGGAATTGAAATGCTGGCTTCCTTCCCCCCTGGCAGAGAAACTTCACTTCAAACACTGAAACAACTTGCAGCTGCAGTTTCCCTAGGATCCCTCCTCCTTCAGATGCATAAGGAAAACATCCTGGACCATGACTGTAGAGCTATCTCTGGGTGTTTAACAAAATAGCAACATCACCAAAGCATGGGTCAAGCAAACTGACAAGTGCAAACTGGACAATGCTCCCAAAGACAAAATAGCACATGACAAAAAGCCTCTAATTGAGGTAGACAAGATACATCTCTGGAAGCCTTTAAAGCATTTCTGCACTCTCACTGCATTTAGAGAAATTTCAAACTTGCTTTAAAATGTTCTTACTTCTCTGTTACTCAGCTCAGCCCCTCTTACACTAAAAAATATATAGTGACATTGAGTGAGCCAAACTAAATGTTGTATCGCTGCCTTATAAATTTTTCCCTTTCCTCATCTATCAGCAGCTCCAGCACACTTTAAGTTATTAAAAAAAAAAAAAAAAATCAGAACAGAAGTTGTTTTCAAGAACAGTATCTGCTATGTTTAGGGAAACTGGCTGTTCTGATCAACCACAAAGTAGAAAAATATATGTGATTTCCATATATATCTTATAATGTACAATATATAAATAGCCTGTTAAAAAAAACAAAAGGACTATTCATGGAAATAAAATTGTGCCTGGACAAAGATGAATCAAAGAAAAAAAAAAAGTGGAACAGGGGTAAGAAGTCAATTTTAGGATGGTAACAAATTACAAGGGATGGGCATGAGAATGATGGCAGTCATTCCTGGAATTAGTACATAAAATATATTCTGGTCATTCCTGGAATTAGTACATCTTACCTTGCAGTAAGTTTTGTGAATTTTCACAAAATTTGTTAAAAGTACTTCTTATGGCAGTATCCTTTATACTGAAGACAGAGTTAGGACATAACAAATTAAGGGAAAAAGTGTTCATGCAACGTTAACCAATAATTTTAGAACTCCAGATATGAACTTGTTAGAGTACCCAATCCCATGAAGTGTACAGCAGACCTGCAACTCACCCAGCGACAGCTGAGCTCTCAGTATCTCTTCACATCAAACCACAGGAAGTCAACCAGCTGATGTGGATGGTGATGAACACACAACTAGTGGCTACGTACGAAGTAAGTGGTTAAGTAACCTGTTCCAGCATTGCAAAAAGAGCTTTGTAGCAGTCAGCAAAAGAATCACAATCTCCAGCACATCATTCATTTTCCCCCATAAAAACATTTTCCTTTTCTGCAAAAATCGCAGCTTCATTCATTCACTCTAAGTTTCACAGTTTACCTCAGAACACAGTGTTAGTAAGTTCCCAGATCCCTATTATCCTACACAACAAGCAAAAAGGTGTGGGGTGGTGGGAGGTGATAGGCTGGGAAAACCACAGACTAAATACAGTATGTACACATTGTTAATTCTATCAATCTATATTCATGTTTGAATGATTTTTTTAGTATTTCTACCATAAATGCATAAGAACATATTTCAAATATTAAAGAAAAGCAGGAAAGAACTCTTAGAAGTTTACCACATTATTAAATCATTTAATAATCACTGCAAAAGATCAAAACTTTCACCCTAAATCCACTTGTATAATATTCTTGATACATCTACATGAAAATGATCTTCAAGTTTCTCCTAAATACAATTTCTACCAATCCTCCAAGCTTGAAACTCCAAAACTGACAGCAAGCACAACCCCTGGAATGTGCAGCAAACATCCTCCCCTATTTCCTACAGTATGCTTTCAAGTTGCTCCATGTCAGAGCCTCTGTAAACAGCTGCTGCCAATAGCTCCTTCCTCCTGAATTTTGATGCTCTCAACACTCTCAAGTGTGTGCAAAAAAAAAAAAAAAAAAAAAAAAAACACACACAGAAATGAACACTTCACATTCAAAGAAATTCCCAGAAAGATGTCAAACTGCAGTGAGAGTCTATCTTACCTTTTCATTTGAGAATAAAAAAAAAAAAAAGCAAGGTACATAATATCTGAGGAGACTTTAGTCCATAAACTGCTAAGGTTCAGCAAGGAGTTGAAACCCTTAGCAAAAGTGGAACAATAGGTCTGAAATACAATCCGTTTGTCCTATGCTTCTGCAGGAGCAGAGGGCAGAGTCCTGAAAGCAACCAGAATGCCAACACTCTGCAGCACCACTGAAATGGCAAGGGATGAAATTCTCTTGTCATATTAAGGTTTCCTTCCTCAACTAACAGACTTGAAAGTAAAAAGAAAAAAGGAAAAAAAAAAAAATCACATTAACTTTTCTTGTATTTTTCCTTCTCTTAAAAATATAAAAAAGAAAAACTTCAGTTACTATTACTTCAATTATTTGTTTTGAATTCTAACTACTCATGTCAGCTAATAATGCCCAAAACACCACAAAGTAAGCAGCTATTGAAATCACAAGGGAGAAACATTTCTTTTCCAACACAATACCCTGCAGTAGTCTTTTTGAGGAATTAAATAGACAAACAGTACCTTTCCTATTATACTTGGTACAGAAAAGTATATTAAAACAAAAAAGTATTTTGGCTGCGCTGATAAAGTCTGCTGATAAAATTATTTTGGCCATGCTGAGAATGGTAATCCAGAGTCCTGGACAACCGCTTAAAGCACAAGAAGCAAAAGGAAAAACCAAAAGGGTGAGCAGAGATAATACTCTTCATTTAATCTACAGCTCACATACTACAGTACTGACCCCACAAAATGGAATAGAGTAGAAGAGTATTATACTAATATTGTATATAACGTTCTTCTGTTACACGAGATTAAGAAACAGAAAGCACCCAAGAGCCTTCAGGAGAATGAAAAACTCCTCTATGCAACTCAAATCAATGAGCAACTGGATCTGCACCCTTCCTCAGCAGTTCAGAGACACAGATACACCCAGCAGCAGAAAATGCAAAGAACAAAAACATTCAGCAGGAGATGGAAGATGGACCAACTGCATGATTACAAGCAGCAAGCCCACAAATGAGCTACCGAAACAAATACTAACATAGGATCTCTTTTTGCACTGTTGGCACTTCATTCAGATGTTACTGTTCCACGCTAATACATAATCAAACA
Organism: Phasianus colchicus; assembly: GCF_987193195.1. Classification (NCBI taxonomy): domain Eukaryota; kingdom Metazoa; phylum Chordata; class Aves; order Galliformes; family Phasianidae; genus Phasianus; species Phasianus colchicus. The sequence continues at coordinate 12,147,308 of NC_143437.1, read as the reverse complement.
AACAAGCCTCCTCTGCTTCCCTGATTGCCTTTGATTTTACACAGGTGTGAATGACTATCCATTATTTCAGATGTCATGTTGTCTGGCTCAAAACTGCTACTGCATTAACACCTTTTTCAAGAAAGCTCACTTAAAACACCAAAATTAAAAGTTACTCTTTTCTCTGTCCACCTGCTAACGGAGCCAAGACTGGACTAAAATCCTCAATTCCCCTCTTCACACGCTAGCAAGAAAACAAATTCTTTTTTAGTGCATCCTGACACTTCAGAGCACACATTCGTTCATGACCTTCCACACACAAGAGCAAAGGAAGAATAGCTTTTAAAGTCCTAGTATCCCAAGTCAAGGTGAGACCCTCAGTCATAGACATTTTACAAATACTAAATGTGCAACAGTAAAGAAATAGCTACTCCTTCTCCACACCCCAGAAGCACATACAAGGGCTGGCTATGGCAGCAAGCCATGGAAGGCGAATCCAAACTTTAGCATCTCCCAAAGAGGAGCTGTGAGAACTTCAATGCATGCTCCTTGATTCCTCTAGTCTGGGTCCACCATTAATAACTACCTTGGGACAGCTCAACGATTTTTGCTGTTTGAACCTGGCAGAAAAAAAACAGTGATTTGTCCTAAACACATTTCTGCCCAAACAAAATACTAAGTAAACAGATTCTAATGAAACAGTAAAATCAGACAAGAATATCGTTATTAGGCAAACCTCCCTCCATAGATGAAGCATGCTCATTTATTATGCAAAACATCACATACTACAAAAACTACTTTGTGTCTGGAAGGCAGCTGCTATCTAAACAATAATTTTTCAATTGTTCTTTTACAGTATTGATAAGGTAAGAACACAGATAGATCAGCATTTCTATTCTGGCAAGGTATGACTAAGTTGCTACAAAAAAATCACACCAACCAACTTCAGAACAGGTTTAGAAGTTCTAAATCACAAAAAGATCAGAATAAAATTAACTATAAATGCAGAGCATCCATTCTTACTGAAAGAAACAGCAAGAAACAGAGGTTTATTTTGCACTGTTGCTTTAAGATCAATTCCTTGCAGGGAGTGAAGTGGGGAACGAGCAGGAAGCAGGTGCTCATGAGAATCAGAAAGAGAAGGAAAAAAAAAAAAGCAGGCAGGAGTGATTTCCTCATCCACAGAAGTAACCATACTGTGACAAGACCAATGCTGTCTTCTTTACCTCAGCAAATGACTACCCAAGGTCACACAAGGACTTGCTTCATCCTTGGGTTACAACTTCTAGAATTACTTCTGTGCATAACATGGGGAGTTGCCACCTGAAAAGCTTTATCTGGACACTAATCAGGCATTTCTGCTTATCACTCTTGCCATCAGACTCGACTTCCTGAACACATAACCAGGTTTTAAGGGGAAAGTTTCTACTGTAACAAATGTTCCTTTTCTCCTCTCTGAACTGAATGTTCTGATCTAACAGTTGCATGCTCTGATACCACCAACAGTATCCTCCAAACCTACTCAGGTTAAGCAAGCCTATGTACAGCGGGAGTCAGCACAGGCTTATTCAGTACATAGAGTACGATGCCAGATTTGAAGGTACAACATTACATGCTGCACCAAACAGACACTTCGGAAGAACTTCTCTGAAATAGCACTGGTGTGCACACACTTCACCAAGCTTCAGGAGAGATTTTGGAAAAGCAACATATAAATCTCCTTACCAGTTAAAAGAAAATGTTTCTGGAGCACCGAGTTCAAACTACATTAACAGCTGCTCCAAACACAATTCTGGCAAGCACTGCCTTGTCCACTGCAGCACTTCCCTTATGTGAAAACAAAACAATTGCCACTGTTCCAAGCTGTGCTGTACTAAAATCACAGGAGAGAAAGGAAAGAGGTGTCACAAGAGCAGGATCACAAAAAATGAGATTTGGCACTTGAGCAATTACACCAAAAATAGGAGTACCCAAACAGCATGCTGAAAATCCAAACAAACAAAGCGCACAAGTTACAAACTGCCCACACTTCCAGAAATTTCCCCAGTAAATATTACAAAAACTTGGAAAATAAGTTTGGAAGGAACTTATTAGATAACCTAGGCCTTACAAAATTACTTTTCCTCTGCATTTTTGAATTGTCTTCAACAAATGACCATTCTGCCCGTTTCTTTGCGGAGATGTTTAAGATGTTGACAACCAACCCCTTTGCTCCAACAGATTTTTAAGGCAATATACACAAGTGCCCAACACCACTGCAAATCACCTTCTCACCAGGAATCATATCACTGAAAGAAAAGAACATTCACAACCTTCCCCAGCTGAAAAGAAATATAAACTGTTAAAGTATACTTTTAGAAACTACATCAAAATAAAGGAAATATTCTTTCTGGACATCTAGAAAAAGCTACAGTACTTGAGTTCTAGTTTTATACAGCCAGTTAATGCCTTCAGCAAGTAGTTTGATTTTAAAAGCTCAGCGACAAACATAAACTGTGTTAACAGTGAATTAACATCATGCTTACGTCCATTAAACAAAAGTAGGATTTTGCGTACAGTTGCTTTCTTCATAGTAGACAGATACTACCATTTTGTTTCACAGTTGTAAGGCAACTCCTATCACTTGAAGTCTTACTGTATAAGCTTACTGTATTGAAAAAAAAACACAAGTGTTTTCATATACACATAATCCATATCACACACACACAGCCTTCTACACACACCATCCAAATTGCTATTTTACACATATTCATTTTGAAAGACACAGTCTTCTTTCCCAAAGATCCACTAGTGAATCTATCTTCATTCAGACACGTTATCTTTCTGAACACCTGACACTGGGAAATGTGCCCTTCAGTAGAGATCCCATCTTTCTCTAAACAAGAGGAAAGCAGCACAAGAAGTGCCAGGCACAGCACAGTGAGGTGGACACTGAAATAGAGAGAAAGATGAGAATCTGGGTCTACTCATGCCATTCTAGGCTGAAATTCATAGGCTCAAAATGTCTGTGAACAGCATAATAACAGATTTCAAATATTGCAGTCATATTTTACAACTCAGAAAGACCATCAGGTATTCCACAACACAGAATAGTTGCATGGCATTGATAACACACACACACACACACAGGAGCCCCAAACACCCACAATAGGTGTTAATGCCCAACTCAAATGTGCAGTTGAATTGCTTGACTTGGCTTCTACTGAAGCTAATAAACAATGATCAGCACATCAAGAAGAAATCCTTGCCAAAAATCACTTTATTTACCATCTTCCATCTCCCTCAAGTTTCCTCTGCCATTTCCCACAGGCAATGATTTTGACACTGGAACAGTACTAAGAATGACCAACGCACCCCATAAGAGTGTATGACTCCACAGGCTGAGGACAGCAACAGGAAATCGGTTCCTTTACACAGCAAAAGGGACTGGGGCAGAAACCCCCCATAGCTGTTACCTCTCACTACAGTGAAAGACTCGTGACAGAAAAAGAGAAGCATTTGTTTAATTCCTTGATTAAAACATAAATGTTAATTCTGTTGATCATGAGCAGTTATCCTTAAGAATAGACCACTGATATTCTATTTCTTTATTAAGGTGGTGGGGAAAAAAATAAATAAATAAATCACAAGATCTCACAAAATAAGATTAAACAAGTTACAAATAACCACATGGCAGCTTGACACTATTTGCAGTATCAGAAATTTAACATGCTTTTGAAGTGAATATTTTGAAGATTTAGGAAAAGTTACACATCCTACAGATTACAGGGTGCTTAGGAAGCTGTTCTAAGTCTTACTATTACCACACACATTGTTAAAAAGTTTAGTGCCAATGTAACCTACATGACCAAGATAAGGAAACCCACTTGGAAGCAGAGTACTGCACCATGAAGGAATCTTCATGGCAAAATTAAAGCAAAATTTTAAATACTAATGTCAAGAAAAATGGAGTTTTCTCTAAGTCCATTCTAAGACAGTATCAAGGATCACAAGAACGTGCTACTGCCAGTAACACCAAGTAATTCCGTTGTTACCTCAGTTTTGAATAAAAGGAAGGTAGAAGTGCAAGAAGAGTGCAGCTAAATTGCAGATCAACAACTTCTTCTCCCACTATCCCCTTTTTTCCACCTCAAAGAGTAAGTCACTAGGCTACTACTGCTGAGATGACAGATACCAAACGCCCGTTTGAAGAAGCTGGTAACATCAAAATTCAGCTCTAAATTACACCCTCCTTGCACATCGGTGGTGATCTTAGGGGCGGCCTCGGGACTTGGAGCACAGAAACTCCAGTAGGCAAAGCCGTACAGGTTTGGGGTATCCCTCTCCTTGTACTACAAACACCAGTACCACCTCTTCACAGCGCAGGACAACAGATTTCAGCACGTTTGTGCGAGTTGGTTTTAGCCTGAATCATGCCCTCCTTGTTCAAGTAAGCACCAGCAGAACAGAGAGCAGTGACAGACTGGTCTCAGCCAGCCTCCACCCAAGATAACAGCAAAGTTACAACTAAAATACCAACATCTATTTCCTCTTTTTCTTGTTACTAGGTGTCCTGCAAAACACTCTCATAACACAGTGCTTTATTTACAAAAGACGGGGAAAAGGCCAAAGGGTTTCAGAGAGCAGCAGCACGAAATACCTTGCAACTACCACGTCCCAACAGCACAAATTACATTTTCTTCAGCCACTTTGCATTCGTGTAACGAAAGTCTTTGTTACTGTTTCTATTAATTCTTTATTTTAGCTTTAGGTATTGAAGTTATAAAGCTGTGCTCTCACTTTGCATCTCTTTGCATTTAGACCTCAGGAGCAAAAGAAATCACATCCTAACTGCTGCCAGAACAAAGAGCCCCAGACCCCCGGCTCTACAAGAGCTTACAAAACACCAATTGCTCACGTTAGTAAACCAATTGATACACACTGAATCAAATAGAAAATAAACAGGGAGTTCACAGAAAACAACAGGTGGCTACACCTGTATATGAAGAAGTAATCTACTGAGAAATACACATAGGCTTTTTTGTTACCACTCTCTACACATAATTTCTGTATTACGAAAGCTGACCAACAAAATCATGCAAGTTTGAAGATGACCAGAGAGAAAAAGCGAAAAAATTCCAGAAGCCATGGTTTTGGCCATAGGAAGTTCAGACTGAGGCAGGACATCCAGGTCACACCAGAAAGATTAAAAGAGATTTTGCTCAGATGAAAGCAAGAGAATGGACACTGGGAAGAAGAGAAGGTAGCCTCAGCGCAAGACAAACTAAAGCTTTGATTTAGAACAACATTATCCATGAAGAAAGGAAACAAGAACTCAAAAAAGGAGACCTGAGGGTCCCACAGCACATGTGGAACTGAATTACGGTCAGCAGGAACTATCAGAAGGACAGCAGGATAGCAAAGAGGGCAGTCACAAAAGGCTGAAACAAGGAAATATTTTAAGATGAAAAGGATGAACACGGGGTAACAGTGAGAGGGAATACTCTTCAAGAATTTCACTTTACACAGAGAAAATGCTCACACATTCTCCACCCTGAGAATGAAGTACTTCCAAGCCCCTGAGCTAAGAAAATACCAGTCTGACCCAAGCACAGGCTGCTGAGCCTGAAGAGAAAATTAGCAAAATAGCAATAAAGTGTTGTAAACCTCACAGAGTTTGAGGGAAATGCAATTATAGTTGTTAATACCTGAAACAACATTTCCCTTCCATTTAGAATGCCACTCTGAACTCACCTGGTCTTTCCATTAGACAAATTACTATTTCTTCTAAGTTACTAAGCAAAATAAATATTCCATGTGAAAGGTCTCTCCCCTTCCCCAAACAACCTGCAGTAGCTCAGAAGGCACACAAACTCTAGATTAAGCACTTTTCAGAAACATGCAGTGAGAAGGAGCACTAAGAAGCAGACCCTTAAGAACAAAAGAAACCTACAATACTGTGTAACAAAATTAATTTAAATTAAACTGGAAGTCTGGTAAGCATGGATAAGGAAGAGTTATGGAACACAATGTCTACGAAGTCTGGATACACCTCGTGTGAAATTTTTTAAGTGGCCACTAGTAAAGCACATTAGGCTGCTTTACTGGAAATAAGCAAGCTGACCACTCCGAACAGTTCTCACTATACTCAATGTCATCCTTAAACTATTTGAAATAAAAACCTTGCAGTTAACAAAAATTTGCACATGACTGACCTAATTCACTCACATTTTTTAAAGATTTTCAACCACATTAGTAGCATTCCTAAGCTTAATGAGGATTTCAGTAAAATAATATGTTGATGTAAGTTAGACCAGAGCAGAACAAAATATACTAGTTGTTCAGACAGGAAACCAAATGGAAGAAGCAGAAGTGCTCAGGGAAGATATGCCTAGCTTGCCAAGAGATAAGAGCTGGGAGTCCAGAAGCTGGCCTCTTCTTCTCATTCTGGCTCATCTATGCATTGTACCTTTTTATGGCCAAGTTTCATGGCTTGGCAAACAGAAGCTAATTGATTCTAGAAGCTTACTGTGCAAATAGACAATAGAGGCGGTAGATTTTTTACAGTATAAAAGTCATTAGGGTTGCTATGTACGGGTGAATATTTTGCAATGTTACATAGAGTATAATTTGCAGAGTCGATTTTCAGAAAATAATGTGAGGAATAAAAACAACTTTTGGGACAGTCTGCATCCACACTGTACTAGGAAATTTTTATTTGCAATTTAATTGCAATCTAATATCAAAAACACCAGCATTTGACCATTCAGCTGTGGGTTGACAAAAGTGAAATCACTTCAATTTGCTGTTACAATTCAGAATTCAAGCACCAATCTATGGATCAAGCTTCAAAAAGAAAGGCAGCTTCTCTGCATCTTTGTACATATGGATATTCAAAATTACTAAACAATACTGAGACAAAATGGTTCATTGTTCTTACAGCATAGTATCTTCTTTCAGTCAACTATGAACTAATGATAGGCTACAGTTACAAAAGAGTATGGCAGTGAAATTCCGGGGAGAAAAGACAGAGATGCTGCAGAGTTTCAATAAGGCACACACACTCAGTGTCACACGCTATGAAGAGGTTAAGAACACAAACACACCTTCAGCCAACTGCAGCAGTGCTTTTTACAGTTACACCAACCCACAAACAACCCAACGGATTAACGCTAATGTAAAGCATCTTAGTAGCAGGGAATTGATTGCTTTGCTGTGAGAACACACTGAGCAAATCACTGTATTTCTCCCATTTGTCCCTGTTAGGACAAAGCATACTAGGAATTTCTGCACAGAATAAAGGCATGCCTAAAATTCCTGAAAATGGAAGTATTAGAAGCCTTTCTACCTCTGCAAGGCACGTTCCTTTGCAACTAAAAGGACATCACCAACAGACGCCAGTCAGCCTAAGTACATCCAACCTTCTCCACTCCAAAGGAACAAAAACCACAAATAAAACCACCACCACAACAACAAACTCCTTCACCAACTTAAAGTTAAGCAAAAAGAGGTGCAAAAAGCTTGGGGTACTGTGAAGATATTTAGGAAACAAATTTGTCACAATGGGTTAAGTCTCATTCCTCAGTAAACTGGATTTAACCCTAATGTAAAACAAGAAGAATTAACTGGATGGCCTCACAGTTCACTTCACCACACTGTAAACGTTGATTAATTTACAGTAATTGCTTTCCTCTGTACAAGACAAAAATCAGAACTGAAATAAATGTTCATAAGGTCACAGTTACCAAAATACAAAGGTTAAACACAGAGCTACCTGACCAAAAGGTGCACGTGCTGCAATTCTCTGAAACTCTTTTTTAACGTACTTTACAGTAATACCTTTTTTCTTTCATTAAAATAATTATTATAAAACTATTATCTCCATAAGTGCTGTTTATACAATGTTCTGTAACATGGATTTGGAGGTCACTTCTATTTGGCATCACTTACGAACCTCCTTTGACACTAATCAATACAAAACATTTAATTGCTAGCTTCAAATGTATAGAAGAAACAACAGCTAATACAAATGGGCAATTTCATGTTATGGCCAACAATGGCAGAAATTTGCATGTCAAGAATGCCACACAGATGGCTCCCCATACTTCCATACACCTCAACTGCAGGCAATGACACAACTCACCTTTGGTTAAGCACACGAAATGCCTTGACAAGAAATGTGCCCATTCCTTCAGAAATAGAATTTAATAGCTGTTCTCACATCATTCAGACCAAGCCATGTTCCCAACTGTGTGACTATAGCAGGAAGGCATCAACAATAATTCCTAAAATGTCATTTCTATGGCAAAATATATTTCAATTGTTTAGATAATACTTTGTACCAACATCTACTTAATAAAAAAGAAAAAAAGAAACATCTTTTGCTGTTGCCTCTGCAAAAAAAAATGGGACCTCAGTGAAGGATTTTTTTAAAGTCTCTTTTAGAAAGAAAATATAAGGAAATTGTATCTGAAAATGCCTTCAGTTTCTTTCGTGACTTACAAACAGATGAATAACAGAGAAGGGGTACAGAAGTCCGTAGGCAAGTTTTCTCTTGTTAATTTTAAAAAATTTTCTCTTGTTATTTTAAAACAAACCAAACCAGAAAGTGAGCATACCATTTTTTTTTTTCTTTAGTGAGCTCTACAAAGAGAGCACAACAACATCTCCACAGCTGTGATTTGAGAAAAGTTACATGATGTGAAACCATTTTCAATGGCCAGAAGAGATGCTGCACATCTGAGTAACAGAAGTATGACAGCAAAGCTGGCGGTCTATTTTGTGACCATAACAGCACTAGTTATATTAAGGATGAAATGAGAACAATTAAAGCATCTACCAAAGGCAAAGAAAAGTTAAAGGAAATAAACACAGTAAAGGACTGTTTACATTCGTCAAACAAGAACAGATTGAACTGAGTCACTGACCTCACCGTGCCATTTGTAGTTCCCTGCATCTTCCCTCCTTCATACCTCCACATATGTGAAGAGCTCTCTCTATTTCTCTATTAATGCATCCCAAGTAAAACTGATCTAATTTCTTCTTAAAATCATTTCAAACTGGTGTCACTGTAAAGGATGTTTCTTAGATCAAAACAGTTCTAAAGCTACTTTCTGTCACATTTTTCTTTCAAGTTGAGCTTATCAGCCTGCATTTACCTTCCTCAGTCTTAAGTAACAGTAAATAACTCATATACATGTAGAAAAGAAAAAGCAAAATGCCTGGAACTCCAATGGCTTTCTCAGGTAAGCCCTGGTTGCTAAAATTAGCCAATCCCATTTCTAAATCACAAATGCTGTCAACAGAGATAAAAATTAAAGCTACCACCAAATAAGTAGAACAAGCCAAGTGTAGGAGTTTTGTTTCCTTCCCACGATCTCAAATTGTGCCCTAATTAGCTACCAGAACTCAAACACACTGATTGTTTCCAAGGGCATTTCTGCAGCTATAGCTCCTATATAAAATAAATGACATCAAATCATCAGCACTTCACAAAGCAAATCAGGTTTAAAAAAACAGGCAAAGTAACCATTTTCACTTTAAATCAGAAAATGATTTTAAAGTGCAGATTCTAAATCACAAAATAAACAATGTGGCACTTCAAGTTGAAGTCATTTCAAGTGCTTGAAAGAGACTAAAAACCTGTGAAGCTGTAGCTCAGACACATTGCAGAAACTTGACTTTCCCCACTTGCTGAGCTAATCTAGTAAAAACAATCCAAAACAAAAGATGAAAGAACTCTCAGATGCTCATCTGTTTCACCTTGCTTCATTTTTTACTGAGGTCTAGAACTAGTTTTAGGACTGTTCATGAAATAGTCCTAAAAAGATCCGAGGACCAGAAGATGAACTTCTTAGCTCCCCTAAATATAGCAGCAGTCATGTGGCTATTGCTAAGACCACATCAGCTTTTCCTTGCTAGAATAGTTTCTAAATCTTTCACCCCCAAAATTTCACATTGTGCTTGAATATTCAGTTTCACATGAAATGAAGCATCTCAGACCTAAAACAGTTTAAACAAAAATACACAACCAATTAAAAAAAAAAAAATCAAATCCATAAAATTAGACAGCCCAACAGTCCTACCTATAAACTGTGCTACCAAAAAATAATAATTCTTATTGTATTCAAAAGCAGTCTGTGATCACCAAATAGATACTTATTAGCCATAAGAAAGTAAGATTACTTTTTCTAGGAGTAAATCAGTTTTTAAAAGTCTGAACTTCAGAAGATGAATAGTGCTCTGGAGTAAATTTGTGTTTTGTAATTAGTAAATGCACAAACATAACAAACAATTCATACCACTCCAAGACCAATTCCAATAACTGCAGACTGAACTACTGGCAGTAATAATGCAGATTTGTGAATGCTTGGCATAAACCCAAGTCTTTCCACAACAGCACTGACACTCACCAGAAGATATACCAGGCACCAAGTTTTATTTCACTGATGGGAGAAATAGATTAATATGCATTTTATTTTGCACAGTATATTCAAAACAAAGAGTTAGCCCTGGCATAAAATAGATATTATTTTCCCTAATGGTCGAGTGGAGAAGCTGAAAAAAAGAAGAACTGAAAGCACTTAGACATCGATTCACCAATGGAGGCCATGACAGAAAGTATGATTTCTGGCTGCCAGATTTCCACTGCTGCCTCTGTTCAGTGTGCTTCTGACTTTTAAAGCACATATACCCTCTCTGCAATCCATCATTTACATTGCTTCACTTCTCTGGCAGAGATGTGAGGTTATGATGGTATCAAAGAACAGGATGCTTGCAGTCCGCTCACCGCACCCAAGAGCTGAAGCACACAGCGCTTCTATAATAACCCCGTTTTGTTGAGCCCCTCATCTGAACAGAAACGCCAGGGGCTGTTGGTTTCACTAGGAGTGCTGGCTTTCAGGAGAGACAGCTCAAGAGTGTTTGCAAGATAAAGACATCATTCATCTGGACACTTCCAACAGCAGGCACTAGAAACCTTTGCTCCTACATTTCACCTCACAAACCCTCTTGAAAAATCTCAAGTTTTATGTCTGGAGAGCAGAGCTGGTAGGAAACACAGGACTCTGGCAACACTACCTTGAAAATGGGAGGGACTGCTTTAATCTGAAGCTAAGGCATAACTGGAAAGGAGAAGCAGAAAAGCAGCAGGAAAACCAGGCCAGTATGAAACCTTATTCCAGCCTTTCCAAAGTAGGACATTATTTCCATTAGCAGCCTGTAAGATCTACCACAGAATCTTCAGGTACTGTCAGACCCTCAGAGTAATGCATTTTTTACCTCAAAAGATAACATTAAATGTACCAGCTACTCAACAAGATGGGCTCCAAACACTGTTATTCGAATTCTATTGACACAGTTAATTCATTATTATTATTTACAAGCTGTCAGCTTGCTAAGTCCATTTCAGACTATACTCTAACATACAAAAAGAACTGTGAGTCAGTGTGTTTTCCAAGTCTTCCATTGCTTCTGCATGCCACAATTTTAAAGAGAAGATTCTTCAGAAGTACTTTAATTACTATTTCCTCCTTAGCTAGAATGCATTAATTATAGGCTTTTCCTTCTGATAATAAGAAAACAAAGACAAGTGCAATATGAAAAGTATAAAAAACTTAATTACTGAGTCAGATGCCCTTCAGACGTCACTCTGACTACAGTGAGGAGCAGGAAAATAAAACACACACAACACACACCTATCAGCCTCCAGTTGTTAGATCAGTTATCAAAACAATGTCTTTCCTCAGTGACTTCATTAGGAGGAACTGAACCAGCTAATTAACCTGTTATGTTTTGAAATGTGCTTTTCTAAAGACAGGTAGCCTGCTGATGTATTTATGGCAAACCAGATGTGATAAGTAGTTCTGAATGTAAATGCTTAAGTACAGCATGACTTTGAACTTTGAAGGTCACATACAGTATGCATTAACATCAAGGCTCTTGTGTCAGATGCATCTTCTGTTTTTCACCTATACTTAGGAGGAGGAAAATGAAGTAAGAAAAAATGAGAACCAGTTCTGCGATAACTTGAGAACTGTAATCCACTTGTTCTCATTTAAAGACCTATAACCACTGGAATATTCCCCTAAAATTAAACAAGAAAATGGAATGGGGAATGGTGAAGACATAGTTTCACTCTACTTTTGAACTGCATGTAATTAAACCAGCAGTTCCACCATATGAAAGAATGTTTTTCTCCATTTTTACGGACAATTCAAGCATTTCCTTTAAGAGAGCTGAAGGATTTTCTCTTTATTAACACCTTCTACTTTAAAGCAGCATAGCTGTGACTGCAAACACAAGTCAGAGGGTTGTCTGCTGATCCTTTCTCCAGCTATTATGGGATTTATCTTCCATTCTTCTACATTTCCACTAGCTCTAGGATACAAAGCTCAACAGTTGGGCCTATATGCACAGAAATATACTTCACATACCAGAATTTGATTCAGGCTAAAAAAAAAAAAAAAGCATATTTCAGAGATAAACAACCAATATAGATTTCTTTTTAGCACCACCACGTTCAAATGCAGCACAAATGATAACACCTCCCAGTGAAACACCGAGTTCCACACAATCCCCTCTTACACATAAATAACAAAGCAGACAAGAACACAGACAGACATACATGACATATATTCCAACTCACCCCATTCTAGATACTCGAGGATGTTCTTCTCTCTTCTCAGAGGGGAATTGTTACATTCGTCGTACAGGCAGATGAGTATATCCAGCAAGGTTTCCACGCTGAAGCACTGCCCATTAGTCTGAGTTGGCCCATCCAAAATAAACTGCTCCAACTGCTTCAGACGCACTTCTCCAGACATGGTTGTTTCAGTTTGCAATGGGGTTTCCTTTTTAATTATTATTATTACTTCGTCCAAAAAAAAAAAAAAAATCCAAAAACCAGCTTTTCAAGGTGTTGTTTGAAAAGAAGCCTGCAGTATTCTTACCAAGTGTCAAGCTCTGGTGGTGCCTTATTTACAGCCCACCTCGGCTCCCAGCCTGAGGCTGAGCTCGGGGAAGTTTCAGGCACACACAAACGCTACGTGTGTGAGCGTGTGTATATATATATATGTACATATATAGGCGTATATATAATTTTTTAATTTAAGAAAATAAAGAAAAATCTTCTACTATGCTTAATAAGGAAAAATAGATTGCTTCTTCTGACACTTCAGTGACAATAATCACTCTGAAATCCCACCAGGACTGCCTGACACCGATTTTACCGCGCGTAGATGGATGTAAGCTTTTATATCTTTAAAAACGTCCTTCTCCTTCATTCAAAATTCAGATCATGCAACACAACCCTGAAACGAATCCCACCGCATCATTAAAGCGTAAAAGCCCCATTCCGTCCGCATCGGATTTCGCTTCCAAGAAAGGATCGGAAGGGGGGAAAAAAAAAAAAAAAAAGGAAGAAAAAAACGGGAATAAATATATCTATCGACGTCGGGAGGGAACAACGGGGCGGGGAGCGGCACGGCCGCCTGGGCCTCGGCCTCCCGGGCAGGGGCAGCGCCCGGCGGTCCCCTCGCCGCCGCCGTGGGGGTGGGGCCCGTCCTCAGGGCGCAGCCACGTCCTGCCCCGGGGAGCCGTCCTCCGCCGCCGCCTCCTCCTTACCGAGTCTCCTTTTAAGGCCTTTCAGGGATTGGAAAACGCTCGAGTCTTCATCGCCGCCCTCTCCTCCTCTGCTGCGCCGAAGGGCGGCGGGAGAACGCCTGGAGCCCTGTCAGAGCCGCTCCATAGCCGCCCGCCCCGCTCCTCCTGCTGCTCCTCCGCTGCGCGTCCTGCGGCGGGAGGGAACGCGGCGGCGGCCCCGCTCTGGCTGCGGGCCGGGAGGCCGCGGCGGCGGCGGCTTCACTCCCGGCGGCGAGGAGATGCTCCTCCGGCCTCGCCTCCACAGGCGAAGGGCATCCTTCCTTCCCGGCGTGTGTGTGTGCGCGCGTGCGTGCGCCGAGCGGCGGCGCGGGGAGGGCTGCCTGCCGCCCTTTCTCCCGTTCCCGTCGCCTTCTCCCTGCCTCCCTCCCGCGGTCACACGCAGCAGCCGCCGCCGAGCTCGCAGCTGCCCAACATGGCGGCCGCGGCGGGAGGGGAGCCGCCGCCGAGCGCCGCCGCAGCGCGGGGAGCCGAGCCCGGGCGCCGCCGCTACTGATGGGATTGAGGGGAGGAGGGAAGCGAGGGGGTGGATGCCGGAGCGGGGAATGCAGGGATACGGGCGGGCCCGGGCGGAGGGAGGAAGGGAGGGAGGAGACGGAGTGCGCGAGGGCTGCGCGAGGGCCGCGCGGGAGCTGCGCGCGGGGCTCTGCCGGTGCTGAGGGGAGCGCGCCTGGCTCGGCTCGGCTCGGTTCCCTGAGCGGTTCGGGCCGGGCTCCACCGAGATCGCAGCTGTCCTCACGGGCACCGCCGGAGGCCGTGCTCCGACGGTGCGTCACCGCGGTGTAAAATGGCAGTCGTCGGAGTGCGGGGCGGTGAATGGCCTCGCCTGAGGAGTGGGAGATGTGGGATCGCGCTCGGGCTGAAGTGTCGCCTGCACAGCGGCTCGCAAGTCAAGCTCACTCTTGAAGCAGAGAAAAGGTGGCCCGGGCCACGTGCCGTGCAGTCATGGGTCGTTGGGAAGAAGAAGAGTTCGGCATTCTCTGGAAAGCCGCAAAATCCCAAACCTGCTGGAGCTGAGGGGAAGGAAGCAGCTCAGGCGCGTGTTCTCTTGAGCTGGTAACCAGCACAGAAGGCCTTCAGCTGGTTTTTGCCATAACAAGCACCCATGTAGTTAATCGCTTTGGCTGGTCTACATCTACTGGATGGTGCAATACATAAAATCTATTAGCTAGGTGAAGGAGAAACAGCATTAGGTTTAATCAGAAGTCCCATACAGTTCACTTAGACTTATAGAAAAATGTGTTCAGAATCACTGAAGTGTGTGTGGTGTGAAGCCACAGAGGACAGTGACCACCACCTCATGCTGGCAGGAAGACAGGATGCAGAGTCCCACCGAGAAGAGCCTGCTTTGTGCTGGTAGGCACAGGAAAGTGACCCAAGAGTTGAGGCAACAGCTTGTGGTGAGTGGAGAGATGTACAGTTAAATTAATTCTAAAATCTTACACAGAAACCCTCAGAGAAACATCTTTAGGAACTGATAAAAATGTAAGTGAGTTTGTCATAAGCAGAAGAAATAAAATTAAGCTATGATGATGGGGACAAGGGAAGGGAATGACATACCTGTTGGTATGACAAGAACCATGTGTTGAGATTGGGTGTGCTGTTCATCCTCATCTACTAAAATCTTAGCATTTGTAGTATTTGGCTAGAAAAGACTGCTGAGATGATCATGTCCAACCACCTACCCATCCCCACTGTGCTCACTAACCGCTATCACTCAGTGCCACATCAGCATGTTTCTTGAACACCTACAGGGACAATGGCTCCACCATTAGCATGTTCCAGTGAACCATCACACTGTGAGGAAATGTTTCCTCTTGATGCCAATCTGAGCCTCCCCTCGTACGTCCTGAGGCCATTACTTCATGTCCATCTTCATGGAATGGGTCTCAGCAGTGGTTCCATGATGGGAACCCGTGTTGAGGCTGTGGCTCACAGGCAGTTTTACACCAAGAGTGAGGCGTTTCCTGCTGACTCTCTGCAGATTCTGTGGAAATCAGTATCAAACCTGGGTGTGGAGATGTCTGGTGATGGCAGTAAAAATTGCTGTTGCCAGGGTAGATGGGCCAGATCAGATACCACTTCCTATGGGAGAGCCAAGCATCTGTCAGCCAAGTTTGTATTGAATGTTAACAAATAATAGTGTTGTGGAGGGAAAAAGGAGAACACAAAGAGTTAAAAGGATGTTTGCTCCTTGGATTTTGGCACTGCTTGGTAGGGAAGTGAACTAAAGAACTGCTGCCAGAGATATGATGGGTGTGCATATTTCATTTATTTATTTATGTTACTGTGTTTTCCTCAACCATTAATAAATTCTTCTCATGTTTTAATCACAGACTAAATGTTTGCAAACAAGAAAGAATTACCTCTTAAGGATACCTAGCAAAGGCACTCACTTTCCCTATATTTCTGGTTTTAACATCTATAACCCTTATTTCTATCAAAGGCACTTAGAAGTTACACATTAGGACAGTTCTTTTCAGCCTGCTTCCAGCTCAACTGAGGCTGCAAGAGGTACAGGGTAACTTTTGTGTATTAAAATCATTCAATTTAAGCCCCAACTAAATATTAAAAAAAAAAAAAAAAAAAAAAAAAAAAAAAAAAGTTATCTGTTCTCTAATCATTTGATAGCCTACAATTTGTCCAAAAATATGTGAGCAGTTCCCACAGTGAAGTGTGATGTGCTTGGTAGGCTCCAGCCAGCAGTTCTGTCACAGAAAGTGTGAGGAACAGGTAACAGGAACAGCAACCAGCAGTGCTTTCATTTGCTGAAAATTATCTATGTATAATTCTCACAACAGTCTCATGGGACTTTAGAAATATATTCTCAGTTTTTTAAGAAAGAATGCAAAAGAGACATTGGTCAAGAATATTTAAGAAACTGGCAAAAGGACAGAAGTCTAAAACTCAGAAGTTCTTTATCTCTCTTATGTTCTGTCATGAAGATATACCACATCTTGAAATTACACACACATTATCATGTGTTAGTTCTACTCTATTCTTATTTTAATAAAATCACAATCATACTTGCTTATTTAGCTTTCAAATATTTACAGCACAGAAAAAAATAAGGGATAAAAAGAAATACACATCACACAACAAATTAACAAAGCTGATAGCAACACAGGGAATAGTGGGGAATGAGGAAGCTGCAGCTGAAACAATACAATTTATGCATTAACAATGTGTATGTTGAGTGTTGCAAAACTTGATATTAGCACAGTAGAGTAAACAGGCTTTTCTCTCTGAGGGCATGAGATTTGTTGGCTTTGGTGAAATACTGCAGATATTTGCTAATGTCATGCAAATCATTTAAGAGCAGTCGCTTACTCTTCTCTTATTACTTACACGCTCAGGGATAAGTCCTCAAGAATAGCCTTTATTTGTTCACAAAATTTTGCATCCAGATTTTTCTGTTCTCCAGAACTTCACTTTGTAGACATTGTTTGCACTGATATAGCAGTTTATTTTCTGAGGAAAGTTTGAGCAGTATTCTGTGTGAATACTGTTTAGAGAATGTGTATTTAGACACAAATTGGTTCAATTTGAAAAGGGGTCCTACTGCTGTCATCTGAAAGATGATAGTAACTTTGATTATTATAAGAGAATTCAGATGACTAAGAGTACACACTGGTTGCTGACAAGGATGGTTCTGAAGACATGCATGTGCAAAGTGAGCAGATCTTTCTCTAATATCTGTAGTACTGTCATTCCACATAGATCTTACCACAGGGGAAAGCTTAATCCTAGCTGACAGAGAGATCTCTTCAACGAAGCTAACAGTTCTATCACAGAAGTAAATTAGTCTTTGTACCAATAGCAATGTAGCTAGCAACTTGCTTTAAGGTTGTTAAAAACTTGTAAATCTATTTTTCTTTTCCTCTTTAACTGCCTTACCAAAACCAATTTCTCTAGTGAGGTCT
The DNA here is from genome assembly GCF_987193195.1 of Phasianus colchicus. Taxonomy (NCBI): domain Eukaryota; kingdom Metazoa; phylum Chordata; class Aves; order Galliformes; family Phasianidae; genus Phasianus; species Phasianus colchicus. Next base: position 12,129,768 of record NC_143437.1, on the reverse strand, counting down.
ACAGTAAAGTCAAAGTACAAGTTTTACATGGTACCTGGCAAAATCAGTACTTATTATTTACTTATTCCCAAAACGGTGATTGTAAATGTATATGTATGCATAAACATTGTAAATAGAGTGCTATTTTTCTCTTCTCTCATGCTTCTTTTATTGCTCTTTAGAGACTCATTTACAGTGCTATTTTCTGTGAATGGCTGAACTGATTAATTTTACCAAGGAGACAAATTTCATCATAGTGATCTCACTTTACTGGTTCAGTATCAGCTTCACTCCTTTGATTTAGTCTTCATTTAAAGTTAATGAGAAGATCAGGATACAATTTTCTGTAAAGATATGAAGTGCTTTTGTCCTTACTGAAGTATCCAAGGATGCTGTGCTGTGGAGAGAAACAAAAATAACCTCTGGGATTAAGGTAGAGGAAAAGAAACAAAATTACATTTATAATACATGGAATTGCCATTATTTTGAATCCTGGAAACTGATAAAAATCACATCAGATAGTCTTTAAATAGGACCTTGTTTGCAGTCCGAGACCCTCTCTTGTTTTTACGGTCTTCGATATCTGCAGTTTTTCAAACCTGTGGCCCCTCCATAGTCTTTTTATCTCCTGTGGATTCCTCTGTCTATGCTGAAAGTTTCTTCTACCATCTTCAGAATCTGTTACCACCTTAGAATATTTAACTCTCATCAAGAAACTACAGTCTCTTGAATGGAGCTATTTAATAAGGTGGAACTCTTCAGCAGGCCAAGTTGCTTTTCATATTGAAGTGTTATCAGGAAAAGCACGTGTTTGTCTGTGTAGCTGGATGGAAACATACGTCTGCCTTTACAACATGAGGCACTGCAAGAAAATCCATTGATTCAATAGAAAAGTGAATAAATTTATGAGGTCTGCTCTGAAAGTAATGCCTCCTATTTTATTTTGTTGCCCACGATATCATAGGTGGATGTTGGTGGGATGGCAGTAGAGGTGAAACCCTCCCACCAATATTCCACTACATACTGTCACTGTGCAACAGATGGCAGCAGAGGGGCGGTCTGTCTGAATGGCATGTGATATGGAAGTGTGTATGGAGCAAAGGTGTGAACTGAAGTCCTCTGTGCAGAAAAAATGGCCCCCATTGACATTCACTGACAGTTGCTGAATGTTTTTGGAGGCCAAACAGTGGACTGTGATCACAGTGAGGTGCTGGGTTTCAGCAGTGGCAGCAGTGTCATGAAAGACAAGCCACATTTCAGACAGTCATGCAGATGTTTGTAAGTGTGACATGCAGGCTCTTGTTCATCGCTGGTGAAAAAGCACAGCTAGGGGTGGTGACTATTTTGAAAAAGAGTGTTTTGTAGCTGAGAATTTGCTCTATCGAATAGCACTATTATACTCTTTGTTGTCATTTCCATTGAAGTAAGCAGGAGGCATTACTTTTGGAGCAGTGTGTGTATAATTGGTGCCTATTCAACACAAGTATTGCTCATCTTCCAGTTGCAATAGCTCAGCGTGAGAGCTGCTTCTAAGCAAAACTTTATTTGAAATATTTCGTAATTTCTACTGATCACAATCAAGACTTTAATTATCAGAACTTCTAAAACCAGTATCTTTTATTCTAGTAAACAGTCAGTACAGTATTATGATTTTAAGCAAAAAAGTGGTTATTGTCCAGTGGATATGAATGCAGTGAGGGCCTAACTGTGAAAGTGTTCTTAAAAAAACAAAACAAACTACTACTGTCATGTAAGTAACAATGATGAATTAGACAAAGAATGAGGAAATCTGTGACTAAGAGATCTTTGACAAGGGAAGGAAGCGGGATGAACTGAGGAAAAATGGGATACAGATGAGAGAAGGAAGGAGAGTGGTGATTAATTCGGAGATCATAAGGGAGGGAAGAGTAATTTAGACAAGGGAAGCCAACAGCAAGGAATTTGGCAAGAGTGGGAGAAAAGTCTATAAACAGAGAGGGGGAAAAAAACTGATTCATAAAAAAACAGCAAATTCTGTGCTAAAATGAAAGCAAGCCCACCAACAAGCGTAACTGGGAGTGTAGGATTGATCTGGTTAGCTTGTATCAGAGAAGGGCTCAGTGTACTCAGTTCATTATAAAAGGGAACGTGAGAGATCACAAGTTGCTGTCAATTTCCCCAGGGTCTTGTAGTTTTTTCAATTTAGAAGTCTGACCAGTTCCATTTCGTTCCTTGTTTTAAAGCAATATTGCAATCTACTTAAATTTCAACTGAAAGAACACTGATACGTTAATAGCATCAGTATGCCTATTTTATTTATGCGTAACTTTAAGCAAGAAGGCTTAAATGTGTGTTTCGTTAGTAAAATAGAGATGACAGTGACTGTTACAATTCAAGCAGGAGTGGGTGATTTCAGTCAGAGATAAGACACAAGGTAAAGAGACACCTCTGTATTGAGCTGAGAATTGAAATCACACTATAATGTGTTTCTCAAAAATTGGCAGGCATTTTTAGTTTGTAAAATGTCTCTGTCTTAAGTGAGTACAGTTACTATCAATCATCTTGTTTTAATTATATTATGGCAATGGTTCAGCTCTTAACAACTAGAAGTCAGCACCTTTATTATTTGCCACTAAAACAGTTTGTGGATTGATTCCTTATGCAGTGAAAACTGATAGAAAAATGAAGTGCTCTACAAAGAGACTTGTGGAAATCATTTGTTGTAAATAAAAATCACCCCCACTCACCAATAAATTGGGGTTACCTCATGAAGAAAGAAGATCTTGAGAAGAAATGGGCAACAGAAGAAAATCAGTGTTCAGTCATGATTCTTCACAAACCAGTGGCAAAAAGGCTTCCTTGATCTCAGCAAGAACATAAGTGAACATGTAGTACCTTCTGAAGCAACAACAAAAAAGGTTGGACACAGATTTATTTATAATGGGAATGATTTACATCTTTGCACAATGTCAACCATTTTTCTTTGCATACTATCACAAATTAAGAAGAAATGATTATATGGAAAGGTTAGCAGTGGGATTCCAACTGCATTTTGAAGTAGAAAAAGAGAAATATTTGTAGTATATTAGTCAGAAGTGTGAACATAACATTGGCTCAGAGCCTTGTGTGTGGACATTGAGGCCTATGCACTGGAAATAATTGAACTTGTGGGAAATTATTTTACTTGTGGAAGGAGCTGCTCCCCAGGGGTACAGCCTCATTAACAGTGAAAAGTAACCTTTCTTATAAATGTGAGAGTGGATCTGCTAATAGGAGTGCTCCCCATCTGCCTCAGTGTGAAAAAGCAAAGTTAGCAGTGAATCCATACATAATTCTTTAAAGTACCCAAATCACCTTCGCACAAATAAACTGGGGTCCATTTTGTCCTCTCAAGATCAAAGGGAGGGACAGTCTTTAGCATATGAGCAAAGACAAGCTCAAGCATCTTGGCTGTGGACAACAACCTCTACCAATGGGACACATACAGGTCAGGAAGATGTTTGTCTGTCGTCACAGTCATTCAGCTGGAGAGAAGTTTAACTTGTAGCGAAAGTTTCCCAAGGCAAATATGTTACTACAGATTGCACTGATTCAACTAAATCAGTCAAACCGAAGATGAGGACTAGGAAATACTAATTCAGAGAAAACATTTCCAATCACAGTAAGCTTCAGAAATCCAAAACTTTGTAGTCTTTTGGCTGATCTTCAGTTTTTGCCAAGGTGACTAAAATATAACTGGCAAGCTTCACATTTACCTAGCTTTCCAAAGTTTTGATGAAGGGAGGGAAATAGGGTACTATAATAGAAGCTAGGTTCATCCTTAACCACAGGTTGCTGCCTCCCCTTAACATTCCCACACTATACCAAAGACACAGTACATGAATTAAATGAATTAAAATCATAACATAAAATGGAATTTGTAAAACAGAAATCTTACTCATAATATAGCTGGATCTCAAAACTTTTCTTCCTCAAACATGGCAACTGGCACCTTTTGCCCAGAAAACTATCAATTTCCAAGGTCCAGTTGGCTTCACTGACTGAGTCCAGAGTTTGTTGTGATTGAGTCCTTGACCCTCTCCGGAGAGTCTCTCCGGTTTTCATTTCAGAGGCTGTAAAAGTTGTGTGTGTGTGTATAGGTAAAAATGAAAATTAAGGAGATGAGCTACATTGCTGCTGCTGAACCTCGTCCTCCCTTTGGTCAGAGACTCTGACAGACCTAGAGCACAGAGCCTTAGGATGTTTAATTTATTGTTCTCTTTGCACTAAGGCCTTTCCTAAGATGTAATTCCATTACCCTACAGTAAAAGTGATAATAAGGAGGTTTGTGATTCACAGTAAAGCACTGTGTCTTGTTTAAGTTAACAAGTACCTAAGTGCTCTGCTGAATGGGGGCCAAGGGTGGATTACTGAGAGAACTGGGCAGTCTTCCCATCTCCAGACAGTTCACCAAGTAGCCCCAGGTTAATCTTGTTGTTGCTCTATGCCTTGGTTTCCTGCACATGTTTACCATAGGGTTTATATTTGGACGGGTAAAGACAGGGAGATAATGAGAGAACATGAAAAATTACTTCAGAGCATCATAGAAGGGAAATGTGTTAAAGAGAAAGAACTCTTCTCTTTTGAGTGTACACTGTGATATGAATTTCTTATTATTTTTTTTTCAGCATATTTTCTAATTTTTTTAGGAAAATTTTGGGTAGCTTATCTGCAGAGTCCACTTGTACTTGAAACGGTTCAAGCATAGCCTGAGTCCTACAGAAACTGATGGAAGATCCAGTATTGCATGAAGCTAGCAGTCCCAGCTGTCTCAGGATGGGTTGCCTTTAAGCGATCTTGTCATTCTCCTAGCACTGGACTACTATAGGACACAGTTCCAGCAGTTTTTGTCCAGGCTGTTGCCTTTGTGCCATACAGCAGCCTGAAAAATTAACTCAGCCCACTCTGCAGTGGCTTGTTAAAAAGTAACTGGAGCAAAGCTTTTGGCAGTCTCTGCCTGGCCTGCACTGGGAGAATTTCCTTTGATCAGATAGGGAGCTTTTAAGGCTGTTTCACATTTCTCTGACTCTTACCTGGCAGAAAGTGGATAGAGAAAGGGCTAGAGTGTCACTGTGGAGACCTTTTTATTGATATGAGAGAGTCCATGTTTCCCCATAAAAGTTTGCAAGAACAGCCTTTTCTTTTTATGTTTTTTCTACTTTGAAATTGCTATTATGTTTTGCAAAGTTAGAGCAAAATAGCTTAGTATATTAAATTGAAAGAGAGATATCCAGAATTCATATAACTACTGTATCTTTCAATACAGAAGAAATTAGCAGTAAAAAATCTTAACCGAGACTAGATTTTACTAGAATAATACTTGATAGCATGCTAAGGAAGTAAGAAAACAAAAACATGATAATCCATTTTATGCAAGATAAAAGCTGAGGTAAGATATTCTGATGGATAACTTATTGCCAGCACCACTGTGGAAATCTTCCTATTACACAGTAATTCACAGGCATTGTTTATGAAGCTAGAAAATGCAAAATAGTACTTTTTCAGGGATTTTGAGCTATGGATCTGTAAGAGAATCAGCTTTATACCAGGGCCATATTTTGTTTATCCATAGATAAAGCACTGCGCCATACTTCTGTTTCTGTCACCTCCTCAAAAACTTTCTGCAGGTGTTTCCTGGTTCCTGAGTTCTGCAGATTTAGAACCAAAAAAGACCAAAGAGCAGCAAATATCAGCAAGATTTCCTTTTTCTACTGCACACTCACTGGTCAATCCAGCAAGAATTAGCATCAAATTGAAATAACTAATTGTGCTCCCCTTTGTTCAAGGAGGAGGATTCTGAGATTCAAGTCTCACCCCTGACACTAGCTCAATTCATGTGTGTATAATGCATGAGGTAGATGGGGCCAGTGTACAGGTAAAGGATTAACATCAGTGGGGAGCAAGCTGTTGCCAACTCCTCTGGCATAACTGTGGGTTTGAAGGCTTATTTCCTTACTTCTTTTACAGCAAGTGAAAGGGAAAATCCAATTGACCAGTGGAAGAAATGGAAACACTGTCGGTGAAAAGGGGTTTGTGGAAAGGAGTTTATGAGTAGGCTGTATCTTGCTAATGCAGTCCTCTCCTTATGTAGCTTTCAATACCCATGCTTCCATCTTTGTTAGGGGTGCTTAGAGGAGAGCAAGAGATACCATTCTGTTCTGGTGATTTCCAACTGTGGGGAAGATCGCCTGAGCTGTTTGCCAGATAGTATGACCTATCATCTCTACTTAATATATGGCTGCAACCAACCAGGCAAAAAATCAGGAATTAAAAACTGACCTTTGTAATCTCCAAGCATAATGTGTGGGAAGATCACTCTGACATACGGGATGTCCAAGGCAGAATTTGCCTTAGTTGGAAACAAACTATTTAGAGAAGACATAATGCAGGGGCAAATCTTATGACAGAAAGCAAATTCAAAAGATAAGCATATTATTTAATACATAGCAATGAAGTTTCAGGGAAAGAAGGAAAGAAAGAAGGAAAGAAAGAAGGAAAGAAAGAAGGAAAGAAAGAAGGAAAGAAAGAAGGAAAGAAAGAAGGAAAGAAAGAAGGAAAGAAAGAAGGAAAGAAAGAAGGAAAGAAAGAAGGAAAGAAAGAAGGAAAGAAAGAAGGAAAGAAAGAAGGAAAGAAAGAAGGAAAGAAAGAAAGACAGAAAGAAAAAAAAGCTGCAAGTGCTGGTGATATCCATTCTGTGCATTGTTCAAGCCAGGCTGGAGGTTGGTCCTGGAGCTAATGAAAAGGATATGATTCATTTCTTACTGAAACTACACTAAAATTTCTGTGAAACAATACAAAACATTAATAAAGTGAGTTACATCAAAGTATACATACATCAGCAACGTAATGTTGCTTAGATATAGAAAGGAATACATGGACTGTAATTACAGTACCATAGAATAATACAGCTTACGTATTTAGGTATTTCAGCTGTCCAGCAGCACTTAAGGATCTTTTAGCATATCCATTCCATTTGCATATGATATATGTAAATTAATATGACACTAACTCATACCTATTTCTGCATGTGTAAATCTAGTATGCTTGTATATACATGCATATATAGATATGATATAAGCGCATATTCATTCAGACCATTTTAATATAGTTTAAACACTGTGCCAAAAATGTACACCATCTGTTTTCAATCAAAATAGCCCATTTCAGAGGAAGGGAGTGTTGTCTGGTGATCAGAGCAGGGAACTAAAGAGTCAGGACTCATGGATTCCATTCCAGAATCTGCCAGGTCTTGGCCATGTGGTTTTGACAAGGTCTGCAAACTTCTGTGCAGCCTGCTTTCCCCATTTGCAGAACAAGGCAGTATCTACTCATAGGATGTTGCAATGGAAAACATAATTAACATATGCTTGGAAAAATAGAGAAGTTCTTGTTATATCATCATGATTTGTTTGAAGAGTGGAATTTAGTTTAGAAATACAGTAATGGATTTGTTGTAGAAGACATACAGCAGTGTGTAGCTATTACAGCTATTTTGTGCACATGTGGGTAGCCTAAATTTTGAATAATAAAACCTACAATAAAATTAATGGGAAAAAAATAGTTCTCAGTACTCTGTGAATCCAGCCAATACTGTAAAAGTTTTCACACTCTGTTGAACAGGGTTTCCATGGTGACAGCTGCACACTACTAGATGAAATATGTGCTGTACCTAATATTCATCCTGAAGCAGAAAAATACCAGTGAGTATTGGAATTTTCTGGCAAGTTCCCTGTAACAAAAGCTTAATTCCACTGAAGATTATGACAAGACTCCTGTTAACATAATTAGGACAAGATTTCATCTTATCCACTTCTCATAGCTGCAACACACCTCTTAAGAAGATAGCAGAAACTCATCAGACCTTCCCATCAATGAATCTCTTGGGCACACTGGATACATTGTCACCATAGGAAAGAAAAATGTATTTTCCAGTACTCTTCAGGCTGAGATGGACTGCCTGAACTGGGCTTTGGTGGAAGTGCTTCAGGGATCATAGTAGGAAAAGCAGGGAGGATGCTCTGTGCTTTGTCCTCCAGTGTGCTCACCTACCACTGCTCAAACACCTTTGGTTCCCTAGAGAGTGCATACCTTTGTGGTGCTATGCCATGCCTTTCCTCTGGAGATCTGAGGCACTTTCCATGGGATGAGAAATGCTGTATAGAAATATGAATATATTTTAACATCTATGTCTTTGTCACAAGAGATGGGCTGATTTTCTTTGATTTTGGTGCTTTTGACAAATCTTGTTCCCCAGATTTTACCTTCTGTCACGTAAGTGTGCTGTAGCTTAAGTAAAGCTTCAAAGGTACACCTAGGATCTTATTATGTACATGCCTAAAAAAAGCCAGTTGCTCATCCAAGAGGACTAGTATTGTTACTTTAGCACGTATCTAACTAAGTAATAGGAGACAAAGGAATCTGAGTCTTACAGTTATCTGTTGAATTTTCACATTTGTTGCTCAGTAGAAAGGTTCTTAATCTAAGCAAGGACAATGTGTTTTGAATAGGTTTGTATCAAAGTGTTGAAGATAACAAGCTTACTAACCAGGATAAACTTTTCTTTAGTTCTTTAACTGTTGTAAAATCATGTTCCTCTTTAAAGAATTTACATTTGCCAACTAAACACACATTGGCTTCTGATATTAGGTTATCAGTGGTGCAAAGCACCAGATAGAGAGACTTGGACTAGGAAAGAAGGGTAAGGTTTGTTGGAGGTGACCAAGCATCAGAACCCTGCTTTCTGTATCAGATAATCAGGACCTAACAGCAAGAGGTGAAATATCTAAGAGATACATCTCCTGTGTGCAGTAAATAAGTGCTGTTTGTTCAATTGGTTCATGCAGTGTAGTTATACAAATGCACCAAAGAGCTCTTCTTGTGTAGAGGCTTGACATCCTGGGAAGAGAGAAGCTTTTCTGTTATGGCACATTTGTCTTTCTATCTCTCTGCTGTGACTTCTGATAGACAGACATGAGATCAGGGACTATTGCCAAAGGAGTATAGCAACTAATCATGTGTCTGGGGCCAAGAGACAGAGGTAAGGAGTTGATGAAGATTGCAGCCTCTCTACTTGTCCCACATGGCAGGGAATAGATTCCTGGGTCTGATGTTGAATGGTTGGACAGAGGAAGAGAAGGGAGTGCCAATGAACTCAGCTGCCTACAAAGACAGGAATTGTCACAGGTGGTCCTGAACAGCCACTTGTACCAACCCAGAGCAAAAAGACTTGACTTTTGCATTACATATCACTCCCTAAGCCCAAAAATTGTTCTGCTCTCTCTGGCTGATGGCATTCCCAGGAATTTATAACTGAGATAGAATTTGTTCTGTTTTGTAATATCCTTTCATATATACAGGGATTCCTCCTGATAGAGTCAAGGCCTCAAGGCTGGTTCATGAAAATTCCTGAGAAGTGGAAGAGTGGAAGGAGACAGGAGAAGGAAGCATGCTTAAGCACCTTATTCAAGTCAGAGAGGTACAGTTTATCAGTGACTTTTAACTGATGGAAGCTGAGGTGTTTCTAGCTCAAAGGCAACATTACTGACTACAGAGTTAAGATGAATTACTGAAGGTGAGATGCTGTTTAATGTTTTATACATAAATACACTACACTAGCTCACTAGTTTTGCTGTTCTTAGGCAGATGCTACCCAGTGCGATAGTCTGACATAATCAATAGCTGTTGTTTCAGCATTGAAAACATGCTGAGGTTGTCACAATATACTGTAACATATTTTGCCTGGGGGTTGAGTAGGGCAAGCTTATACCCTTTTTTTTTCCAGCTTCTGCCACTGTGTTGAATCCTTTCTCATATACAAAGTGCAAAAGCAAGGCTTAAGGCAAGATATGCCTGATAGTAAGGCAAATCTTCAAAAATAGTATGTGTGTAATTTGGATCTGAATTTGGGGTTGATATCCAGCCTCTACTTCTGCTTGCTTATAGTTCCCCGGTGTCTGGATTGTTGTGAGAAACATCTCAGGTGTGACAAAGTAGCAGGGATTAGCTATGTCAGACAAAACTTCTGCTGTTACAGCAAAGAAAACAGAACATACAGAGAGAGTGCCTGTACACTTCAAACCACAGCCTTCCTAGACTTCTTCCAGGTCTGATGGGGATCCAGATGCAAAGGAGCTCTTCCAAAAAAACAAACCTTGGCTCTCAGTGCTTCATGCTGCAGAGAATTATGCGGTTTCTGAAACTCTTCTTTGAGAACACTTGTTTTCCCGATGGTGTTACTTCATGGGCTGCATTTACTTTTTCCATTTTGTTCATTCTTACCGGTGTATATATATTCAGAGTCATGCTCTAGGAATAGAAGTTCCTTTCCCCCTTTCCACACTAATCCTTGTAACCTGCACTCAGGGTAGGGGCAGAAGCCAACGTTTAACACTTAATTTGGGTGTAATTCCTGCCCACCTTCTCCTTCTTCCCATGTCACTTGTCCCTTTATTAGATTAACTACAGAGAATGAAGTGCAAATGGGTTCTTTCTAACAGCTTTGTAACACATGGTAATGAAAGGAGCCAAGTGAGAAAACAGAGTGTTTGGCTCCAGGAGTGGAAAACAAAACCTTCTACCTTCATGCACGGATTTGAATCTAACTCATCTCAGTAACAGCCTAGGACGTTATTATGAGCAGATTATTTGTTAGTCTGAAATAGTTCAAGTCCACTACACCGGCTAATAAAACACAGAACCCCAGGGTCTATGAGTAGGACCCAGCTCAGGCTTAGCTGTCAGGGTAGTGTGACTGCCTCCATAGGAACACTGCATGCTGTCATCACGTTTCTGGCAGCAGTATCTTCCCTGTCAAAGAAATGGTCATGTCATGCTGCCCCATCATGTTGGCCTTTCTCCTGGTGGGGAATACTGAAGATACCATAGTTTGTAAGGAGATAAATTCCACCTTTTAGAGGCACAGGAAGTACATTATGCACAACACATAGGACCTAAGGGTCAGAGAGAAAACACAAATCTTTGTGGAGAAGAACAACACTTCCAGAAGATCCTGGCATTTGAAAGCTAGCTGCCTTTTTTGTTTGTTTGTTTGTTTTTGGTTTTGTTTTTCATGTGGAAGGTGCAAGAAGAACTTCTCAAATACCCTTGTCCTTCCAAAAGAAGCTAGCTTTAGCTTTCAGATACTGTTTGGAAGTTGTTACTCAATAGTCTCTTACCTTCTTAGATGGCTAGAGCACATCCAGCTTGCTGGGAACTGATATCTTGTATAGATGTCAAGATCCAGGCATATGTATAGACACTGTGGAGTCACAGATCAAGCTGAGGGTCCAGCTTGATTTTTCACAACACTTTGGATTCTTCAAGGGAGGCCACCCAGTCCAAACAACAGAGGTGCTGAAGATACTCAAGACCTCAACAAAAAAAAAAAGTTCCAAAACAACATTATTCAGATTGTTATGTTCACTTACTACTGTGTTTCCAGCAAGAACTATCTGCCAATAATAGATATTCCTAGTCTAATGGAGATATCACTGTGATACATCAGATCTGCACAGTTTAACTATTGCTTATCCATCTTGGTTGCCAACGTAGCACAGGGTTTTCCCAGAGAGTTTTGTTGGAGGAAGACTGCACACCAATATTTTTGCCTAATTGCAGCCGTTATGTATTCAGATAGATACAGAACCATGGCAGTATGAACGGATGGAAAATTAAAATGGCTTTTAAATACCATTGAACAGGTGCATTTTAAACAGCCTTGAATGATCTTCTCTTGCAAGGAAGCAGCTGCATAGGTATGTTCCTAAACGTCCTGGAAGAATAGACCTCGTATAGTTTGGTCTCAGTCTTATGTAGATTCTGTTGTATCTGTTAAACTGTAAAACCACATTATGTCTATTTTAAAGATGGGAGAGCCATAGTAAAGCCTTTGTTTTAGACTATTTTGCCAAATTTTTCTCTCTGAATACTTTCAGTTTGATAGGAGGCATCTGCTGTATTAAAGAACAACAATCCAAGTAAAGCACCTACACTGATCTGACTTTCCCTACTCGATTAACAAGAAAGGTTAAAAACAAGATGAGGCTCTAGTTTCTCTTCAAAAGGACAGAAACTTCTTTCAGTTTCTTGTACCTGTAATGAATGTAGAGTTGCTCAGGAACAACTTCAATTAAACCAACTGTTTCCTCTGCATAATGATCCATTCACAAGAGTAATTTATCAATATTAACATTTAGAATCTATTTCCAGAACTGATGTTCTAAAGTGTGATTAATTTGTTACAAGATTGAAATAATTGCTTAGAACACCTTAACAGACCTTTCCAGGTAACAAGACATTTGTGAATGTCAAATTACTATCAGTTTCAAAATGCACTTACTCACTGTTCCTCCAAGTGAAAAGCAATCTTACCTTATAAATGTGAAATGTCACTGCTACCATCTATCAGAATAGAAATATTTTTTTAAAATGTATTTAGCTCTTTCCTTAAGGTTTTTTTTTTTTCTTTTTCAGGAGATGTAGAAACAAAGTTCTTTATCATGCGTAGAGAATACATTTGTAAAAAGGTATCTCACTACTGGAACCCTAAAAAAAGATGTTTCTCTGGTGTATTTGAGGGTTTGCCTCTCAAAATTCAGTCTTCCCCAGTTCCACAAACTCTTGATTTTTACATTTTACTTTCAGTCTCATCTTGTATACCAAGTCTCTGAGAAAGTAGTTGTTATTCAACTCTCTCAAAGCAGGATGTTCACATTGGACTGATTTGGGAGCCATATTTAGAAAATACTGTCCTAATGCTACATCAATTGGCTCTCATGGCCATGAGGTTGAAATACTTCTGCATGTTAGTTCTTTGAAAGCATAAATTGTTAGGGGTCAGATCTTTCTAGTCCTGGATTCTTGTCATTGGTGCAATTGCAATCTTCAAATCTTGTGCTATCAGTGAAGTGAGATTGTCCTTGGCCTTCTTTGTAAGTAAAATCCCAGTCCTTTTCTACATCAAACCCTCACATTTTCATACTCCGCAGGGGGCTTGCAGATCCTTCTTGCTTATCTATGTCTTCACTGAGTCAGCACAATCTATTGCATCTGCTGCTCCATCTTGGGCAGGACTTTGGTCAGCATTTGCAGCGAGTGCTGAATTTCAGCTTGACATCTTGATGATTTCTGTTGGACTTCCAAAACAGAGTGCGAGTCACAAACTATTCCCTGTAAAGTAAACCTCACTGGTTTGTAAGCAGTAAAGGAAGCCTGTGTTATTTGTAAAGGAGAGAATTCTTTCATTCCCTCCTCCTCTCCAGACACTGTCTCTGTTTATTTTTCATTCTGCCCCAAACCTTCTTTGTTTATGACCCACATTTTGGAAAGCTCTTTCTTCTTCTTCGTGTAACTGCTCTTTTATTCAACACAGTTTCTCTGAAGAAGCTAGCAAGATCTGGAAAGAATCAGACATTTACATTGATAATGTTCCAGTTGGATTAGCAAATGTTTGGAAAAGACCTCATGGTTTGGGCACCAACTTCTCTCTGATTGGGGTAAAACACTTCAATGATTGGGGTTATTACTCCACAGAGGCTTTTTTCCTTTACAATATCTGGTGCTAGTTATTATCAAAGACAGATTGCTGGAGTATGTGGACTGATGCTAGTCTAGTCCAGTCTGGCAATTCTCATCTCTCTGTGAATTTGAATCCAGACACATTTCAGTCTAATCTGGGCACTGGGCAATAGTAATAGCAGGATGAATAACAGGTATACTCAGTAAAATAACTATTTGCTATACAAAGTAACTTGTGTATGTATCAGTCTGTATCCTTGCTGATCTGAATCCGACTTCCATTGGAAGAGACAGAACCACAGAGCTTTCCACATATTTTAAAATATATGTAATCACAAACAACAAAAACTCGGCAGAATGCTTCAGTCATCTGGGTTTAGACATAAGGAAAGGTTAAATTTAAATCCCAGACAGTACACTTGCTGCTAACTTTTTGACCTCATTCTATGTGTGGGTTTTCATTTTGGAATCTGTCATGAGGCTGAGATGCTAATACAATTTTCAGACAGGGATGGGTGTGGGTGTGTTTGATCCCTTAGGCACTTATCTAGCTGAACTGGAATAATTGCTTCCTTTTGTCTTGTATTTCTTCAAGGCATTTTTATGTGTTGTAGTCTTAGAGTTTCTGTTGAACAGAGCAGGAAGCTGTACAGCAAGCTGTAGCGCTGCAGCCAGATTTCAGGGACAAAGCTGATTAACTCTGGTGAAGCTGTAGTGCAAATCCCATCCCATTTAATTCCGTAGCTCGCTGCCACACTGCATTGTATTCCCTCCACAGACACAGCCCTATGTTACCAGGTGACACAACACTACCAGCAGCCTCACATAAATCTTGCAGAGCTCTGGGCTGCCAGCCCACACTGCCTATTTTTGAGGTGGAATTCCCTTGGTTCAAGCACTAAACAAATGACACATGATATTCAGGTCACTCAGAGCTACACAAAGCATAGAGGGCTCATACTTTGGAAAAGGAAACTTGACAGCAAGGGATTTGTGTGATGTGTAGAGATGTGCTTATCTATTTGATTGCTTGGATAATAAATTGCTATATACTCTGTATATGTATTTTTGTTTAAATATATACCCACAACCACAGAAATATGTCCCATCTAAAAAATCTGCTCTGATAACACAGATTAGAATGAAATTAAACTGCTGCAAAAATAGAAATCATAGGGTTTCCTTGTCCTTGGATGATTTCACTACTTTTCTCAGCAATTAAAATATTTTTCCTGCAAAGACATTTTATGATAGCAAACAGACAGCTATGAGTGAAGAAAAATAACATGAAACTAAAAATAATCCCTGCTGACATCTATACATCTGCATCAGAAAAAATTAAATGAGAATTTAACTTCAAATTGCCAAAAGATTATTAAGCCCATGTTAAATCAGGCAGATATTACAATCTGATCTTGACTAGGTTCAGGTTAGCACCAGCTAGCTGAATTTCACAGCCACTTCCACACCTCTGCTTATTCACAGAGAGATACAGTTTGACCTCTTCCAGTTTATACATTTGATCTAATGCGCTGAAGATCTAAAAATAAAGATCTGGAGAGACACACAGACCAGCAAAAGCAGCTAGCTTCCCTTCTGTCTCTTTTGCTGTCTGTGCTAGTCTTCAGCCCAAGGTTTCCTATAGTAAGAAAACTACTTTTATCACAGATCCCTCAGAATAGATATCTTTGTGCTTAATAAGACCAAAAGATTTGTCAACGTCTCACGAATAACCAGATGTTGGGGAAAGGACAGCGTGTCTTTCCCTGAACAAAGGTTCCTGGCATTTACGCATTTCCTCCCACATCTCCTTAAAAATAATTGTAGGTAGATTTCGGGCTGAAAACCTGAGGACTTGGGAGAAAATGGGTTACTCACCCATTTGGTAGTTATAGTTGGTCAATATACAGATTTTCTGATTTCTGGGGCATATTATTTTCATTCTGATTTGAAATACTCAGAACAGAAATGTTCCCATAAAACAGAAAATCCAAGATACCATTGTTTCAGACCTTTTTATGTATTTTTCAAGTTTTCCTTTCAGAATATTTTTAATTTTCATTACATGATGTGGCAACTGATAGAAACTTTTTTTTTTTTTAAATCCTTGGATGCACTCCCTGCTTACTGGACTAGAAAAGGTGAGAAGTTTTTAATTCAGCAATAAAGAGCAGCTGGCAGTATTAATTTAAAAATCCATCAAGTAGCATATTTTGTTTATCCTCTCCATTATGAATCCTTTAGTCGATGTTGTATGACAGCATCAGTAAGATTTATTTGCTCCAGTACTGCTAGTGAAGTTAGATAATTTATTTTTTAAATCATAATAAAAAAAACCTGCCAAAATCAAATGGTATCAACATCTCTCTGAATATACTTTGTAATCACTGTTACCTTGTAATTAAAGAACAGTGGACCAAAAATGCTATTACAGCTAGAAAAACGTTACTTGAAGTATCTGTGTTGATCAGTGTTGGTCAGGCAGTTGCTCATCTCTATATTTCCAAACTTACAGCCTGTCCAGTTAGCATGCCAGTTGTTTAGCTGTTTATGCAGATTTACATGTATTTAGCATTACAGAATCACAGAATCGTAGGGGTTGGAAGGGACCTCCAGAGATCATCGAGTCCAACCCCCCTGCCAAAGCAGGATCCCTACACCAGGTTGCACAGGTAGGCGTCCAGGCGGGTCTTGAATATCTCCAGAGAAGGATATTCCACAACCTCCCTGGGCAGCCTGTTCCAGTGCTCCGTCACCCTCACCGTAAAGAAGTTCTTGCGCACACTGGTGCGGAACTTCCTATGCTCCAGCTTCTGGCCATTTCCCCTTGTCCTGTCTCCGCACACTGCTGAAAAGAGTCTGGCCTCACCACTTTGCCCCCCACATCTTAGATATTTATAGACCTGGATCAGGTCCCCTCTCAGTCTTCTTTTCTCAAGGCTAAACAGACCCAGATCACTCAGCCTTTCTTCATAGGGGAGATGCTCCAGGCCCTTCACCATCTTTGTGGCTCTCCGCTGGACTCTTTCCAAGAGATCCCTGTCTTTTTTGTACTGAGGAGCCCAGAACTGGACACAGTAATCCAGATGAGGCCTTACCAGGGCAGAGTAGAGGGGGAGGATCACCTCTCTCGACCTCCTGGCCATGCTCTTTTTAATGCACCCCAGAGTGCCATTGGCCTTTTTGGCCACAAGTGCACACTGCTGGCTCATGGCCAACCTGTCGTCCACCAGGACACCCAGGTCCCTCTCTGCAGAGCTCCTCTCCAGCAGGTCATCCCCCAACCTGTACCGGTGCATGCAATTATTCCTCCCTAGGTGCAAGACTCTACACTTGCTTTTGTTAAACCTCATCTGGTTTCTTACTGCCCAGCTCTCCAGCCTGTCCAGGTCTCGCTGAATGGCAGCCCAGCCTTCTGCTGTGTCAGCCAATCCTCCCAGCTTCGTATAATCAGCAAACTTGCTGAGGGTGGCCACTATCCCCTCATCAAGGTCATTGATGAAGATGTTGAACAGGACCGGACCCAGCACCGACCCCTGGGGAACACCGCTGGTTACAGGTCTCCAACCAGACTCTGCACCGCCAATGACAACCCTCTGTGCTCTGCCAGTCAGCCAGTTCTCAACCCACCTCACTGTCCACTCATCTATCCCGCACTTCCTCAGCTTTGTTATAAGGATGTTGTGGGAGACAGTGTCAAATGCCTTGCTGAAATCAAGGTAGACTACATCCACTGCTCTCCCCCCTCTCTCTCATTCCCATTCTTCCCACACAATCATCTCCAAGTTACCTATACTTCTTTCATTATTGTTATTCTATTGATAATTTCCATGGAGACATCAAATGATTGATTGACATAGGTGGTGAAATGCTGTTAAACAAGAGTAAAGGAAAACCCAGTTTTCTCATTCTATGTCTTTGAAATGGAACAAAGATATTAAAACAGTGTCTAGGAAATAAAGGTTTCCATGATTCACTTACACTGCAAAATATTTAACAGAAGAAATGACTTCCTTTGAAACTACCGCACTACTCTTCCCTTTTTCAATGATATTTTTCCTATATGATTTTAAAAGAGTGCAGCACAGCAAATCCAGGATGGCTCTGCAGATTTAGTTATAAGCTGGTAGAACCCATCAGCTCTAACATTAATTTCTCATCACTGAAGTAAGCATAACAGTGGCAGAAAGGAAGCAGAGACAAGATTGTAACTAATAGGTATAATATTTTTGTGTGTGAATTTTCTGCCATGTGATTTTATACACTGCTTAGCTTTGAAGTTTTTTCCACCAAGAAAGTGTATCTAAAGCAGTTAATTAATCCATAATTGCCTCTGATAACTACTAACAGAAGAAAAATACAAGTTAACAGACCAAAAGTTCTCCTATCCGAAGATGGTGTACTAGAGTTTCCACTGTTGTAAACAAAGCTGCTGTATCTTTGCTAAAGTTTATGAAGTTCTCATATTTGTGTAACCAAATAAACTGAATTCAAGCAATGCACTAGAGCAGGGCATTAATTTTTCATCTGAAGCAGAATCAGCAACGATAGTCAGCCAGCTGCACCTTGGAAATTCATGTGCTATTAAAACAGTGCTCTACACACCTGTAAAGGACATGCTTGATGTGGTCCAATGGTTAGCCTTCGAACACAGCAATACAGGCCCTTCCTGATGCCACATGGCACACTGGGCAGGGTACTTACTACACATTGTTTATTCCTGCGTCTTTAAAAAAGTTCTCTTACCTTGAAAATGTATAATGATCTTTGAATGATATACAGCATGACTAGATGAGCTGCTGTAAGTCTCTGTCATTAGGCTCACACTACTTAACACAGTGCTCTTCATGCCTCTTCAGCAATTGAGCAGAAAAGCACCACTACAATATTACATTCTGTCTCCTCCCGTTTTAAAAATCTTTTTGTGCTTCTCGTATTATCATATTTCTTCCAGTGAGGTGCCTGCCAACAAACTGCCTTCGTCAGTATATTGCCCGGTAACCCATAACCAACTGTTTGTCAGTTGTAGTTTTCCAAACGCTGAACATCAGCTCTTAACATATATTTGAGCCTATGCTGCCCTCTCCTGGTAGCTCTTGACCTGACCGATCGGCTTCTAAGCAATGTAGGACCGTCCGTGCAACGGTGTTTAATACCTCACACTAAATCGAAGCCAGAGGAAACGCTCCACGTTTTCCCCTTACTTTACTCAATCTTTTATGGACAGCATAAATATTAAACCGTGGAAATCTCCTGGTGGAGGCTACTTAACTTTGCAAATTATTTTCCTTGAGTTTTCCTTGCTTTTCTCTACCAACATGCATTCTCTTCCCCCACCCCTCATATTCCTTGCTTATAACTTTTCTTTTCTCTTATCCATCTGCTTTTTACCAGTCTGTGTTTTTTCCTCCAAGAGCTTTCCAAACAGAGTCCTCCAAAAGACTCAGTTAAAAAACTCAAAACATGAATGCTAAATACAATAAGCTATTAATGATCAGAGGGGACAATCAAAGAGTGGTTCCACCATTCAGCCTGTGAGGTAACAGTTTGACATTATATTTATGTCAGTTTCCCAGAGAAACCTATCAGAGTGGCTAACCTTGCTACAGGGGAAAGGACAAATATAACAGTAGAGAGATACAGAAAAGACAAAATAACAGGAGTTTAGTTCTGCTGATCTTGTTACCACTCCTCCTACTCAATAACTTATAGCATTCACACTGCTTTTTTTAGAAACAGTGCTTCTCACCCAGCTCCAAGCAGTAATTAAGTGCACCTATAGTTCATTCTGAAACAGAGTTTTCCAAACCATGCACTGCAGGGTAAATTCAAACTCTGGAGGGAAAAGAAATATCCTAACATAGATGTAATTGTTTAAGTTGTAATTGATTTAATATCAAAGGAAGCCTTTTGGAAGCCTCAGTGTTGTCAGGTAGTCAATACAACCCTATCTCAATTCTCAGATCGTGACAGATTCCTCATGAAGTCTTCACAAAGCCATCATGAGCTTATGAGGGAGTTGTGCTGGAATCATCACCAAGAATTCATAGATCCATTGTTGTATCATTATGGAGTTATCACCAAGTGATCTCAGAGTTGCCATGGAGCTGTCATCAGGACACTGAGTCATCACTGAGACATGGAATCAAAAGGGGATTATCACAGAGTAGTCACAGTGTCACCACAGTGGTCACAGAATGATTTAAGAATCATGACATTGTCATACACATTTTGTGTGCAGTTCACCAGCAAGTCATCACAAGATGATCCTGGAGGCATCTTAGAGTCCCAGAGACATTGGAGACTCCTTAGGGAGTGCTGTTGGCTGATCTTCAAGATGATCTTGCACTTACTGATTATCTGTATTAGCAAGGCATCTTGATGCCAAGATGTAAGGGACATCAATGCAGGTATAATCTCAAGAGCTGTCATTACTGAAGAAGAGATCCAGCCATGCAGCTCACTGCAGCACTGAAGATCCTGAAGGGGCTCTTAGACTGCTCACTATTTATGGGATAAGATGACAGATAGCTTTCTTGGCACATGCTCAACTAGCCCTCAGCTGTTGAACCAGGTGTCTGCTATCAGTTATTTCAGCCCCCACTTTGAGACAGATTTGTGGTTGTTAATCTGTTTTATTGATAGTTATCAACCCTGTATAAATCTTGTTTGCAAGGCCAGGCTGAAAGAGGGAGTTGTAGTAAAGAGGGCAGTGAGAGGGGCAGGGGAGCGTGGTGTCACAATGAGCCAATTGTGTGAGCGCATGCTAGAATGCTAGGTGATAATGGAATGATGTGGAAGGGAAGGTGCAGTTCAGGGCCAACCCTGCCTCTTGTACCTGCCACATGCAGTCAGTCCACAACCTGTATGTGTTACACATGCCATGCGACTGTGCTGTTTGGTGAGTAAAACAACAATGTATTTATAATATTTCCTTAGAAGTATGAAGGCTGATTACAAGGATGCCATTTTCTGAAGTAAGATGGTTAAGTCAGGGCAAAATGCTAGAAAGATTTCATGATCTGTGAAATGAAATCCAGTGGTTAATAGAATCAAAATAAAAAATGGTGCCAGAACTTAGACTGTAAGAACGATTCACAGATTTAGCACCTTCTAATGAGTTTAACCACTCATTCAAATGAGTTGAACATACATCTTCAAGGAAAAAAAAAAAACAAAACAGCCAACAAGTGTTATATTTCAAGTGATACCAGCATTTGAAATGAAACTTCAATTGTAACAAACTCAAGTTATGGCAACTAATCTTATTCATTTTGATACGTTCCCAGTCCTGTGAATAGTGAAAACTATGCAGCTGTGCTTTCTGTTTTTATACAGGAATTTGAGAATAGGCTTCAAGACTTCTGAAAATATCTTTATTTGCTGTGTTTGCAACTCAATTTTTAGACAACGTAAATACGTTACTTGCAAGTTTGCAACTCTGTATCTTACATTTGAAATCAGACATTTAACACAAAGAGAAACTTGATCCTGTCTCTTTACTAGACTTCCTTAAGCCCTGTCTTACTAGAGAAAAGCCTCCCTTGCTTTCAACCACACCTTATTCATGTAATCACTTTTCAGCAGATGTGCACTGGTGAACTGATGAAAAATGGGAAAAAAGGCAAATCAAGCTTCACTAAAAAAAGAAAACAAATAGCAGGAATGCACAGTAGGCAGACTAGACTGTGACAACACGAATGCCAGCTACCCTGCAACAAGATAATCAGTACTTACTTGAAATAATGACTGTATTCTGGATCCCTACTGGAAAAATCCAGCTAGCTCTGGAGTGTGTAGCATCATGCAATCAGTTGAGAGTAGATACAGTTTGCACCTGCAGATGTGTTGTGTGCATTCAAGTATAAGGGCAACGATATATCATTAAGACCGGTATCTGTATTGGTACTTTGATTACAGACATTATTCAGTTTAGAGGGTTTTCTTTGGGAGTCCTCTGTTTGCTGCAGGTGCCCATGAGCACAGCATACTTGGTTTGACATGAGGTGGGTGGGAGGTCAGTACCTTGTGAGAGGCAGGGAAAGGTTTAGAGGAGAGTTCCTTCAAATATTTTAGCGTGCTACAAAAGTGAATTGGAATGTGAGCTGGATCATTACAAGCAAAGAAAGAACATATCCTCCTTATGTTTCAGATAGATGTAGATGATGGCCTGTCTTGAGCTGAGGAGTCACTGTTGTAGATTCAAAACAAGAATAGATGTTTCCCTCCTATCCAGAGATAATTACATGCCTATTTTCTCTGTCCCATTGACCAGTTCAGACTTATTCATCAGGGTTTATGGATCCTAGATACAAATAGTTCTCTGTGTGCTGAGGAATTAAAATAATAAACAGCAATTCTGAATTACAGGAGACTTTATAGAAATTAAAGTTTAAAAATTGCAATTCCCCACTGGCAACTGAGCCTCTGGAGAAGAATTCTTCAAAACCATTGTAATGTAATGGAGAACACAACAATAACAGTTGAGCAACAAGATCCCAGGCTGCAGCAAGTAAAGATTTGCTCAAATACAATAGATGAGGGCACAGAAATAAAGGAAGAAAGCTGCTTATCTTCAGAAGGCCTCAAGTACACAGGGTTCTCCAGCAAAAGCCTCTTGCCTACACTGCCAACCCTTAAATGAGGTCTGAGAAGGATCCTGGCTCCAGTCCTTCCAGCCACTCAGGCACACTGCATGCACCTGAGCTCCCTTCGGTTGGCCTGACTCCCCACCAGATGCTCAATCACTGTTTCAAGCAGTGACTTAGCATTTCCACTGCAACCATATAAACACAAAGCTCCAAACACACAGTGGAAATCTAAAGATTTTTTGACATTTGATTTTCTTTTGAAGAGCGACTTGGAGAGAGACTGTTCTTTCAAGTGCTATAGACTGGACCATAGAGCAATAATATCCAAACATGGAGTAAAATCAAATCTCAGTTCTATGCAGCATCTCTCACTCACTCAAAATCTACTGGCCCTAAATCCCAGTCTGTTCCAAAGCCCCCTGTATAATCAAAGAATATTAAGATAGTGTGTAATCAAGGAAAATTGTATAAAGGAATATTGTATAATTAAATAATATTAAGATGTTATAATAATGAAATAAACAAGAGAGCTAGGCAAAGCAAGACAAAGAGAATAGATAGGATGCTTACCCGTATCGTGGGCTCGCTCAGGAAACTCCAGGGGAGCAGATCTTCAGAAGAGAGATCCTTCCCCGCTGGTAGTCAGCTCTTAAATGGGTCTAGGAGAGGTGCAGCCAGGCTCCACCCCTTCCTGCAGCACAGGTGAATTGCTTTCACCTGTGCTCCCAGGGCTGACTCATTGCTCGCCTCAGGTGATCAATCAGAGGTTCAGGCCGTGACTCAGCAGTTCCCATACACCCCCATATGCATCCTTGTCTGCAAAAATATTCAAGCAGTTTGATGAATCAGATAAAGAGATAACATTTACAGATTTCAAGTGTCAGGTGAGGATAGTTTAGTATATTCCCCAAAACTATGACAGGTAGGAAATCAACAGACTTGCTATGTAGAGAGAAAGAATGATTATGAATCAGCAGAGAAGGGCAGTTTGAATAAAAATACGATTTAATAAGTATGCATATCTTGCAACGTGCTTGAACAAAGGTGGGAGCTGAGCAACTTGCTTATCTGGTCAAAGCACATGAAAGATGCAGAGATGTGCACCTTTCCTAAAGCCAGCTGATTACTGTGACTAAACGGTGTCTGGGGAGGGCACAGCCCAGTGTTGTTTCAGTGATGTTATCTTTTCAGTTAAGGCAGAGCAACCATGCCTCCGTGACAAGCACTGGCCTCAACTCCCTAAACTGACAACACAACCAGCTTTTTTAAGATGATCGTCAGTGCATTTGGCTCAATTCTACCTCATTAATAGTATAAATCTGTCTAAATCTGTCTCTCCCTGTGTACTTTGTTGAGGGAATGCATTTCATTAACTTTGGTAGGTTGACGGGGTTGGCTCAGTCCCCTTCTTCTGTTAATAAGGACAACTCATATAGTAAGACATTGTGTCTCTAATATTTTGTAGGTGATGCCTGGAGGATTAGTTAACAAATTACTGATTCAATATCTCAGTATTTAGTGCTTATGCACCCTGTACATTTATTAATAGTAATCCTGAATCTGTTAACTGTTACCTCAAAAAAAAAAAAAAAGATCTGTTTTTGACAGCATGAACCCATTTCAGTACAAAGTGCTGGAGTAGGTAGAGAGCAGGGAAGTGATTGTGAACCTATTTCAGTGGAAACCCTTAAGGGCACTCTCAGAGGCAAAAGTTGATTGTGATAAGTTACTATGCATATAAACCTGTTGATGAGGTCTGGGACTAAGACTTGACCTGGACACACCTAGGCTTTTCTCTGAGAAAGAGTTTAGAAAGCAAAGGGCTCATTTCTGAATGAGTGACTCAGCAGGAGGGCTTCTCCCAACAAGCTGCTTATTAGACTTGGGCCCTTACAGAAACACAGGCTGTGAGTAGTAATGCTCTGACTCTGTTCATACAGTGTCCTTATGACATGTTTTTTAACTGGTAGTCAGAACAACTGTAACTAAGAATGTTTACACAGCAAACAGGTAAAAATGGAGCTTTCTAACTGCACAGTGCTGAGCACAGTTCAGATAGCACTTAAATAGAATAAGAGTCTACTTTGTTGAACCATGTAGTTCTGAGCTTTAAGAGTAAAAAGTAATAATGAATGTGAGTGTATGCAATGCAGGATGTGCTGTTCACAGGGTCACAGACTTGTGTTCATCTAACTGAACATACTATGGAAAAAAAGGGGTGGTAATGTACTACAGACAGTACCTAGACAGCTACTGTACAATTAACAACTGTACAGTTAGAAGTGCAACATGGTTAGGATGGTATTTTACAGGTTCATAGCTAGAAAGATTATTCTGGTGGAAAAAGACAATCAAAAAAGAAATGGCTAGGCTCAGCATAGAAAACTCTAGAGAAAGGAATTTCCAGGAGATCCTTCCCCAGTGGCAGTCAGCCCTTAAATGGGGTCTAAGAAAGGTGCAGCCAGACTCCACCCCTTCTGCTCACACAGCTGAATATTCCAGAAATATAATAGCAAAATGGTCAGTGCAAAAAGAGTACATTATTAAAGAAAAAAGTATTCACCCATTTCCAGGGACCTAGGCTCACCACAGAAATCCCACAGAGAAGAGAACTCTAACCAGAGAACCTACCCCAGTGCCAGTCAGACCTTAAATGGGGTCGAAGAGGGGTGCAGCCAGGCTCTACCCTTTTGGGTCACACAGCTGAATTGCCTTCACCTGTGCTCCCAGGGCTGATCCGGTCTTTTCCCCAGGTGCTCAATCAGTGGTTCATGCCGTGACTCAACAGTGCCCTTAAAAACCCTATCTGCAATAGTTGCAAAAATGCTAAAATCACGTTTTACAACTAGGAGACTTGTAACAAGAAGGGAGAATTTTAGATGGTCTATAAGTACACCAAATTTAGCAATAGTACATGAAGATTCCACTAATCAAATAAAATAGATAATATCTATTAATAAATGAGCAAGTATCAATACTGGAAAAAGCAAGCATAGCCCTGGACAGTATATATGACACAACGGACAGTAATTGTTTTGTCCAATACTTCTTGCATGAATATGTTCATCAAATAGAAGCTAGGTATTGCAGCTGTATGGGAACTGCTGAGTCCCGCCTGAACCACTGATTGAGCACCTGGGGAAAGGACCCGGTCAGCCCTGGGAGCACAGGTGAAGGCAATTCAGCTGTGTGATCCAAAAGGGTAGAGCCTGGCTGCACCCCCTCTTCAACCCCATTTAAGGGCTGACTGCCACTGGGGTAGGTTTTCTGATTAGAATTCTCTTCTCTGTGGGATTTCTGTGGTGAGCCTAGATCCTCAGTGATGGGTGAGTACTTCTTTCTTTAATAATGTGTTCTTTTTGTGCTGATTGTTTTGCTGCTATATTTCTGGAATATTTTTTCATAATGTTGGTCTGTGTATTGTTATGATGTTTTATTGTATTTAGAGGAATGCAGTGCTTTCAGATGCTTAAATTGTACTGAACTCTAATGTTGTAATTAAAATGCAGAATACAAGCTAACCTCAAAATGGTTCTGACAGTTCACTTATTCTGAGGTGTGGTTTGCATTAGTTCACCTACTGTAGTCTGTTTTGTATTTATCTAAATGTAATTCAGTCTCCTTTATAACATGCTGTAAGCAATGGCTCCACCAGTTAGACTGAAGTATGTAAGCTCTGGGCTTCTTGCTTGTCTTGTGGGCTTTCATCCTGTTATATTGCTAGCTCACTAGGTGATGTGGAAGTGCAATGTGTCCTAACAGAGACAAGAGCAGGGAGGGACAATATCTGGCGAGCTACTATTGTCCTTAGTTGGAGTACATCTATCAATATGACCAGCCCTTCTGAATAGGAAAAAGGACATCAGAGCCTAGAAAACACTGCTGGGGGGACATAATTGATGTTCTGGAAAACTTGACTTAAGCTGATTGCAATGGTTCAACTTGTGTTAGCCGAAGAAATTATAGTTGATCTCTAGCACAGTGTATGTGTGCAGCTGAGACGTGTTATTATTTATATAGTGTGTTGGTTGCTCCATCTTCAATGCAGTCATGCTAGAGGTTCTGAGTTCTGATTCTTTTGATAATTTCTTCTCTAAGCTGTATCTTAGAATCCATTGTATGCAAACAATATTCTATTAGAGAATGTTTATTTTCTGAAGTGAATGTACTTGAAATTTTGACTGCTCATTGTCTGTTGGAAACTTCAGAGTACTCTTCATAATAACTGGGCAAGGTAAATAAGGTTATATGTTTGAAAGGAGTAGAGCTTCAGCAAGTTTCATTGCATCTCTAAATGGCATTAGACATAAGGTAATGACATACAGTTCAGAATAATGAAGATGAAATGCTGACTAAGTTTGTGGCTGTCACATGTGTATGTAGCATCCTGCCAATTAAAACAAATTTTATTCATTTTCAAGTTGAATAATATTTAATGGTAAGAATACTAGGTGGTGTCTGTAAATCGTAGCTTCCTTAAAATGATTACAGAAAACATGTTTGAGTAGGGTTCAGCTCTATATAAGTTAAAAAAGAGACTATCAGGTGGAGTCCTTAGGAGAAAGCGATGTTATTTATACACAGGTTGCTCTGAAAGTAATACCTCCTATTTATTTCCATGGAAAGAACAACAGATATGAAAAGCACATTAACACTGTTTGATAGAGCAAATTCTTAGCTACAAAACACTTTTTCAACATAGTCATACTATTAGCTGTGCATTTTCACCAGCAATGAACAAGGGCCTGCATGCTGCACTCAGACAAATCTGCATAGGGGATGTGACCCACCTTTGCTGCTCACCACCTTACTGTGCACCACCAATCTGCTGTTTGGTCTCCATAAGCATTCAGCAAGCATCAGTAAAAGTCAGTGGGGGCCATTTTTTCCTCTTGAAAGGTTTTAGTTATACACTTCCATGTTAGATGTCATTCTGCCAGACTGCCCTCCCTGCTGTCATTTGTTGCATGGGCAACAAAATTCAATGGAATAATGGTGGGAAGGTTCAGCCTCTACTATTGTCATCTCACCAACATCCATTTCTGATGTTGTAGGCCAACATAGTAAAATAGGAGGCATTACTTTTGGAGCAGACCTCATAACTACTCTCTGAAAATAAAGGTATGTAAGTTTACATAGTGAGAGTTTTATGTTCTCTAATCACTGTCATTTATTTCTGCTGAGCACCAAACAGCTTTAATTAGATTATTAAAATAATATTATACAATAGCACAGAAATTCTTGCTTTGTAGCAACCTTTTAATCTACTGTTAATTAAGCTCTGAGTCTGATTGTGTCCCCCCGGGATCTGAATTCCACTGCTTTGATCTCGTAATAGTAAAACCATGCAGGGTGCCTTGTTGGTGGTCAGTCTCGCAGAGGAGTAAGTAACCTTGAATTACGAGGGAACAGAGAACTGGGCTTTGAATGGTTCCTTCAAACCACGTTTAGAAACGAGCTGGGACGCTGCATACGCTAGGTGGTGCTTTCAGCCCAGCAGTGAGATCCTCGGCAGGCAGCAAAGCGCTGAAGAGCCCCAGAAGCAGCTCCCACCAGTCCCCGTTCTGCGGAGCGGAGGTAGGAGGCTTAACGGGCTTTTTTTCTCCCCGAAAATCCATGCTTGGCCTTACGGACCTAAGAGGCACAGTTTTTTTTTCTGTATTCCCCACCGTATTCAGTGTGCGCCGGATTGCTGCTCCTGTTGGGAGTAAGAATGGAGACTGAAGTATTCCCTGTGAAGGTGATCCCTGCATTTTCTCTTGGAGTCCTGTGAGCATTATCTATCCATGCAGTGAGGGAGAGTTTTATTTTCTACTGCTGATCTGTTCCTCTCCTTAGACCCCATTGGCTTTCTGGACAACTGGATGCAAACTGTTTTATTTCAAAATGTTTTTTGCATCTTCAACTGTAAATTAAAGTAACCCAGGCGAATTACAAATGGTGGACTTGAGTTCCTCCATGAGACCTACTGCCCAGAGAGCATAGGATTGGTTTTGCTTGATGCAGCATCTGCTGTATATAATAAAATACTTGTGTGTGTGGGGGGGAGTCTAGAAAGCATATATACCTCTACAGAAGGAAGCAAAATTGTTCAGCTTGTAGGTGGGCTTGTAGTCTGAGTACAGCAGTCTCCAGCTGCAAGTCTCAGAGGTGACAGTGCAGTGTTTGCTTTGGAATGGTGTCAGTGACAGCAAATCAGGAACACAGATACCTGAGCTCTCCTTACTCTTGTTGTAAGGCTGGCAGCTTTCACTTTGGTAGTCATTTTCACCTCTTACTTTAAGAGGATTTGTGATGTGTGTTTTAAAGTTACACCATGATCTCAAACAACTAAGCCATGAATGTAAAACATGGTTTCAAGCTCCAGTATGCAGTGGCAAGCTTATGTGTGGTTCTGGGGGACACAGAGACAGCTGTTCATGCCAGGGTCTTCTGGTAGTGACTTTCCAGTGCTGTTTTGAAGCTCTAAACTAGGAGTACACTCCAGAAAAGACTGACTTTTCTGGAAGCTGATTGGCACTAAGTTGCTGAAACTCAGTCCTATCAAATTAGTTTGAAATTACGTATTAATATTACTTTACATCTCAGATATATTTTTTCCTCTGATGCATTTCCAAACAATCACAAATTCCCAAGTTCTAAAGCTTGTTTGTGCCTATCTTGGATTGGTTTGAAAGTGCTCTGGACCTTTTCAGAGCAGATGTCAGCTGTCTGCAAAGCACCTGCTTGAGTCCTGAGTTTGAAATTCAGACCAATGAGTTCTGACTTTTGTTTTTGGAGAATGGAAGAGTTTTGTTCATTAAATGAATTAAGGTGCTGACTGTGTGAGCTGTGAACTTAGCAACCAGCATCAAAATGGGCTTTTGGTAAATACCTGAGCTTGAAAATGAATTCTTAAATGTATTCAGTCTTAGCACAACAGTAAATGAAAAAAAATACATTAATTATGTAAGAGAATAAAAACTGCTTTTGGATGTGGACAGATAGTCCTGTATGTGCCACTTTGTCTAGCTCTAAGTATGTCTGAAAGACTTTGAAACTTATTTTTCTTAATACCTTTACTGTAAACACATCACTAAAACAGCATGAGGAGATGAGTGCCCTGTTAATGAGCAGTTATATAGACAAGCTGCTGCAAGAACTGTGGGTTTATACAGTCAGCAACCCTTTGCCTGGGAGGATTGCCCAGTTTGTCTGTGAGGCTGGGTCTGTGACAGTGAAGCACAGCTCCAGATGTATCCTGAGGGTGTTAGGTTGGTCCCATGGCTTCTGCCCGTGAAAATACTTTTTAATCTTTTATTAGCAATTGAAAAAGGAATAACAAATTGAAGTGCTTGGAAGTGGAAATATTAAGTAATGTTTTCAGGACTATCCTTTGGCTTTAATCAATTCTTGTAAGAAGTAGGTGGAGAACTGTCACTTTTGAAGCCTGGATATTAGGGATGGCTATGGATAACCTTTGTCTGTGGAAGAACTGAGGAGTGGACTGCTTAAAATCTCATCTCTGTTTAGAGCCAAATGAGAAACAGGTGAGAAAAGAGGGAGTGAAAGGATAAACTGGAGGCAGAAGGGATTTTTGTGGTATCCTGGCTGCTGGAGGAAGGCCAGCCCAGCTGGTGCTCTGGCACAGCTTTCTCAAGACCCTGTGGCAGCAGTGCTGTTCTGGGCTCCCCTCTGATCACAGGCTTTCCCAGACAGAGGAAGAAAGGCAATCTGGGCCAGTTAAGCTGGTCTTCTGTAAAGCTAAACAGAGAAGAGGGAGGAAAACCCCAAAATTCAGAAGGATGAAACCAATGACCACCACAAAAAAAACCCACAAACCACAAAGAATGAAGTAAGGAAGAAAATTTTCCCTGGAAGGTTGGTATGACAGCATGAATCTGTCTCCTATCCTATGTTTTGTTGTAGTTCTATACTTCTGTAGTGGAAATAGAATGGTTTCTCTGTCACTGTATCTGGCCTGGTTGCACTGGGATGTCTTTAATGACTGGGATGAGAAGATGTTGTAGTAAATCTTTAATTTCATTGAGTAATGGGGAAGTGAACAATGATCTAAAAACTGCTCCTTTGATTCTAGTTGATTTCATAAACATCTTAGCCTTTTATTCTTCCAGTCTTATTCCATTTTTTTGAGACCTTCAAAAGTGGGATAGGCACATATGTTCTCAGTTAGCAATGAGGTCTGATGTCTAATTGGCAAACCTCTGAATTTTTACTATATTTCATGTTTTCAGGGGCTGTGTTAGTGTAAGGTAGCAGTAAACCTTTTGTGTGCTTGCTTAATCATCTAGTTTTTATGCAACTTCTACAGTGCTCACTTGTTAAAATTATCTGCAGTACTCAAATAACTTTTGCTTTCTGTACTGCAACTGCTACATCCCAGTTTTACGAGGGAAGGAATGTATTTTGTTTAATGATAACTGTTGATCACCTCATTTACTCTTCCCTTCCATCAGTTTCTCCCTGTTGCACCTGGAACTCAGTAAATTAATTTAGCTAGGACCTGTCATTCAGAAAGTGCACTGCTTTCAGGTGCTAGCTTTAATTTGGAACGTTCCTTGAGATCAGCATTTTCTGGTGGACCATTACTTTTGCTGTGGAAAATGCCTTGTTTGTAGTCTGAATAATCTGACTTAAATTTTTGCCTGTTGTTCTTTATTGTAACTTTCTCTTTAATGCCTAATATTCTTTGAGAAGTGGACTGCCCTGAAACTGGGGGGCTAAGAATTGGTCCTGGCCTGAGAAGTAGGGATGCAATTGACATGTAGGTCAGAATGTGGGTGGTGAGGTTCTCATTTAATGCTGTGCTCCACCTGTTGCTAGGGAAAGAAGGTGCAGTGTTGCCTACACTGCAATGCCAAGTCAATTCTGCTGTTTATTACTGCTTATTTTAATTAGCTTTGTCATGAATGTTGCAGTAGGCAGTATCCCAGCTATCACTGAACTAGTGTTTGTACAAATATTGCTTGCCTTCTAACAGACCTGTCCTCATCTTAAGATTTGTAGATACTCCTACTGCATAGAAAATGGAGGGACAGAGTCCTGTCATTGATGTCTCACTTAGTCACCACTTAAATAACTTTCAGTGGGTCACTTTTTCCATTTGTGTCTGAAAGAAGGTCTCTTGCTAACAGCTATGCCTCATTAGCTTTCCTTCTGACTTTTCCTAATGATATATGTAAAAATCATGGTTAAGCTTAGATAACCAGCTAACTGAACCACTGAAAACTAAGGTAAAGACCATTTTTCATTAGGCTACAGATACTGCTATACTTGTACTGCAGAAGGCAGGGGATCCATGCCAGGGTCCATCTCAGCAGCAGGTGAGGCCAGAAACCTCAGTGGTGTGTGGGAAGGGGAAATCAATGTACCATCACCTGTGGATGTATGACTGTGTATGGGCATGGTTAGGTCATAGCCTGAATCAGTGATTGAGCACCTGGTGAAAAGGTGGAGGCAGCCATAGGAGTACAGGTGAAAGCAGTTAGGAGGTCACCCCTTCCTAATCTCATTTAAGGGTTGGAAGCCACAAGGGAAGCATCTCTACTTGTAGATGGCCTCCTTTGGAGTGTTCAGAGAGCCTTGCAAGCCCTAATCCTCAGAAAGGGGTCAGCAATATCTTCTTTATTTCTGGATTGTGGCCATTACCTTTCTTTTGTTTAAAGCAACTATACCTGCTGCTGCCTGTCCTTATGAACTACAGCATAGGTCTAAGGAGATGGGGCTAGATACAGCAATAATGCAGCTCAGTCAAGGAGCAGGTGTATGGCCTGAACTTAACTAGAGCTTCTGGAGCACCTCTGCTATGAAGATGGTCTGGGGAAGCTGGGGTTGCTCAGCCTGGAGAAGGCTCTGAAGAGACCTGATAACGGCCCTTTTGATATCTAAAGTGGGGCTATAAGAAAGGGGACTTACTCTTTAGCAGGGTCTGTAATGATAGGATAAAGGGAAATGGTTTTAAACCAAAATGGCAAAGTTTAGATTGGATAGTAGAGGAAATTCTTCATTGAGAGGGTGGGAAGGCGTGGGCACAGGCTGCCTAGAGAATTGGTGGTTGCCCTATCCCTGATAGTGCCCAGGCCAGGTTGGATGGGGCCCTGGGCAGCCTGATCTGGCAAGAGGCAGCCCTGCCCATGGCAGGGGGCTTTGAACTGGGTTGGAAGGGTCACTGTGTCCCACCCAAGCCATTCTGTGATACTGTGCCTATGGACAAAGGTTTGATTGTCAGCTTCACCCAGAGTGAGGCTATTTGGGGTGGTTAAGGGTCTACCACTCCACACGGGGCTCTAGCACTGTTTACTTACTGTCTATTTACATGTACCTGTGTAGAGAAATACTGTCATTTGATTATTGGTTACTGATTTTGTGATTCCTTTTAAGGAAAGATTTCTTTTAAAATAAGCTAAATAAATGCCAGTTCTTTGTGAACAGAGGATGTGTAGTTTGGCTGGCTGTTTCTCAGGAACTGCCTTAACTTCCTCCTCTGGGACCCACTGCTACTGTCCCTGACTAGAACCATGCCAGCAGGATCAGTGCTGGGGCCAGGCAGAATTGTTCAGCATGACTCTGGGTGAAAGAAATGAGTGAGTGAAGTGCAGGGGAACACTGAATCTATGGATATGGGTAGGACAGGAAATAATACTTGAGGTCAGGTGGAAAGAAGAGGGTGTATTCAGTGCAGAAGTGTTAATTTAGCTTGTAATTATAGTGGGTATGTTTTGTACTGATTCTTGCTCTTTGATTTATTATTTGCAGCTACAAGGTGCAGTTAACAATTCTAGGTTATTCTGCATGAATAATTTGATCCAGAGCAATAGGGTCTCCTTTGTGGAGCATGATGAAATAGGTAATTACACAGGTCATCTATACTACAAAGAACAATGTACAAACAAGGAAGGAACAAAGCCATTATTGTTATCACTAGTATAATGTAATCCTTCCAACAAATAATTTTTAGCTTTCACCTACCTCTCTTGGGGCGTAAGCTAATTGCTGTATTAACAGTCTGAAGAGTGAGTTCAAAGGCTAGTTCTTATACAGCTGGTTTTACAGGAATAGCAAGAAAACTCAAAGCCAAGGAAAGAAAGAAATTCTGGGATTACATTGCTGTGAGCTCTTGACAATAAGAGGTTTTGGTCAATTCTCAAATTAGTCACTCTTGCGGTTTACTGTTAGCTTTCTCTTTGATTTGTCAACCATTTTCAGCAATCCATAAATTTGCTGTCCTCTTGCGTAGTCGCATGTGGACTGGTTACTGCTTATTTCCAGTCCTCCAATAAGTATTTGCTGAGCTTTAGCACCCTAAAATTTAACAGGAGTTTTGCCAATTTATGAAGCAAGAAATCCACATAGGGACAATATATGCTGCAAAAATAAGGAAGCAAAGAAAATCTACAGCAGAAGTAGTAATGACCCAAAGAAGAGTGTATGGTAAACTGTAGCCTTAAAGTAGCTGATGTTGTGATGACATTCTCAGCACCGTGGTTCTCCTGAGGGTTTCAGGATGCAGGTAATAAATACATGTGCATCTGGTATTCAGATTCAGTGTTCTCATCGACTCTTGACATGTGGAGAAAGCATTCCTCAGAAACCCAGCATCATCTTACTGGTAATGAAAGATTTCATTTGGAAATGGTAATATCCTGACATCCACTGACATGGATCAGCAGTTGTACGTGCTTCAATTTAAATTAATTTGGGAAAATATAAAGGCTGTGGTAACTTGGGAGCTATGTTGGACTCTTGGATAAACACCATTTAGAATTTGTAGGAGTTACTTTGATTAGAAAAGACTATTTAAACAGGTTAATGTGCTTTATTTTGGTGCCTTCTCTATCTACAGACTATTTACTTGGTAACTCTCTAATGCTTTCAAGACATTCCAGGCTACAAAATATAGCATACCTTCACTTGATCTCTGACTCAGATTTAAGACTGATGGTGATAATGGATTTAAATAATCTAACATTAGTGATTTTTGAATGATGGAATGCCTTACCTACTTCTTAGAGTCTGAAGAGTTATGCAAAAGAGATTCCTAAGATGTTGAACCTGTTGTGTTTCTCTCTTTCTGTTGAGAGAGAGAAGTAAATATGCATGCAGTAGTAGTTTTCTTCTTTGAAAAATTTACTTTTTTTCCACAGGACTGTTGGCACTATAGTTAAAGCTGTAAATCAAAGTGATCTATGTAAGGTAGGTGAGGGGAAAGTCTTGCTCATAACTGACTTCTGCTTTCTATTTGGTGCATTATAGAATGAGGATGGAGCAGTTCTAGGGCTGTTGGCATGATGTCTAACAATGAATTTTCTCAGCATGGATCCAGTTATTCAAGAAGATCCAGATGACAGGAATGTATCTGTATTGGAATGGCAAGGGAAGGAATTGAGATGTGAGGGTGCAGAGTTTAGGAATGGAAGGTGAACTATTGAGAGAAATATCTAAGATTAGAAACCTGAAAGAAAGAATTAAACTGTGCAAAATATGATTTCTACTGATGCTGAAACTAATCTAAACCAAGAAATTTTTCATGTCTTTAAATGTCCGTGCACAGCATACTAGGTTCCTATTTGGATAGGTACTTGTGGTAATGCCCCTTGCACATCATAAAAGCTTGTGCCAGTATTTCTGATGGGTGCCAGTCCTTTGCTGTGAACCTCCATTTTTCTGGTGGTACACTTCATAGTCATGGTTCTTAGAGTCCTGTGACACAGCTCAGGAGTAGGCTGCTTATAATCTGATAAGCATCCTTGACAGTACAAACTTAGTGAAGTCATCTATCCTGAAAGACAATCTTGAGAAGACATCTATGAATATGACTTATTAGATAACCGATTAAAGGTCAGAAGGAGGTAGGAAGTAATGGAGAAGTATGAGTTTCTTTTTTTGTGCCCTGCACATGTTTTTTTCTCTTATGTGTGCAGGAAGGAAGATGTACATGTTGGGTTGTTACCAAGCTGAAGGAAATGCTTATTATGGAAAACTGATTGGCCTTAATTGTCTCTTGGTATATCTTATGCACCTTAATGCTTTTTTTGGCACTGCCTCTAGTGTGAAATGCAGACTCTGTGCAAGGTAGCTGGAAAGCCAGAATGCATCCTCATTTGAATTTTTAGGTTTTGCTTTGCCCATATGTTTGTGAAAACATTCAGTAATGACCAAGGTAGAGCTGATCAAATGTAAAAGGGCTAGTTAATTCTTTAATGAAAACAGAAACCAAAACTCCTTTCACAGTTAAATAAATCTGATAAATTTATTCTCTGACAGAAGTTACCAAGAGTATTCCACCAATGTGGTGTGCCTCTGTAAAGAAGTCTACTTTTTTCTCTTTTGTGAGTATGTGCATGTGGGCACCAATGATTCAGTGGAAGGAGGACACTGCAGTGGTCAGTAGTCTAGATTTTCAATCTATTCTACTCCTAACTATGCACTCCATTTATCTGTAGAAAAGAGCATCCTTTTTTCCTTCCACATATCTTTGGAAAGTTTCAATTTTACCCTGGTTATGCAAGAAATGGCTTGGAAAATGCCTAACAATTTTTGGTATTTCCTTTCAGCCCAACCTCTTTCAGATTTTGACCTCATGCAGGTTTGATTTCATAGCCTTCTTGTTCCCCTCAGCTAGTGCCATTTGGTTGTTTTTCTGTTTACTGCTCTTCTCATTGACCAAACTCATTTTGGACTAATTGTGATGGCACAAAATGAAGGCCTATTAAGGGACCCCATTGACAATTCTTTCTTTAAATGACTGTTATGTAACTGGTGTTGTG
Source organism: Phasianus colchicus (assembly GCF_987193195.1). Lineage (NCBI taxonomy): Eukaryota > Metazoa > Chordata > Aves > Galliformes > Phasianidae > Phasianus > Phasianus colchicus. The sequence continues at coordinate 12,093,899 of NC_143437.1, read as the reverse complement.
TATGTGAAAGATGCAAGGAAAACATTCTTTGTGCTGTTTAAATGCTCAGTGAAGGAAAGAACTCCTTCCAAAAGGAAAAAAAAAAAACCCACAGTCAACCTATCACAAAAGCCTCCTTTACTAGCAGGTGATGATATGTAAGGAATCAACAAATATTTATCTACCATAATTAGCAGGTACTAATTTCTATCATTTTAAGCAGTCATTACTTTGCTTATTCCTTCTATCAAGATGATGAGACAAATCCCAGCAGCTCTTGCTGTTCCTTCTTAAGGCTGTGTCAACATCCAGTGATGAGACTCCAAAGGCGCAGTCTCTTCCAGGATGCAATTATATTAAAAATAACCCACACAATTCCCTCTTAATGAGCGGTGTTGTTGTTGACACAGCAGCTGGAACTCTTTTTTCAGTGCATAGCACCGTGAGAAGTTTTCTTGCAAGAGGTGTAATGCCAGACTTTTGCCAACTGGAACATCCTGAGCTGGCTCACACCATGCTGAAATCTCAGAATGCATTTATTGATGATTGTCTGATCAGTATGGCTTCATGCTTGCTGCTGATGCTAGCTGTGGGATTTGCAACCCATGTAATAGAGAAGATATAAGAGATGCCAAATGAGAAAAGACTGAAGCTTAAGCCAGCATCAGTTAAACAAAAGGACAAATCTCACCCTGACAGCTTTTTTGCTGTGAGAAAACAAAGCAGTTGCTTAACTGCGTAGCTGTCAAGTGATGTACTGTATAGCTACCAAAATAGTTCTGTAGCTTTCTGAGCCTCAGCAGAGAGGATGACATGTCATAGCATGTGCTGAAGCAGTAAGGCACTTGCTGCACTGAACTCTGCTCTTAGGCACTGAACTGTGAAGCTGGTGAACACATCTGATGCCTCATGCTGGCTGATGAGGGTAAGAGTACAGAAGGAATGTGGAGGCTGTGATGCCCCTTGCTGTGGGCTGTCAGTCACATGCCATGGCTGTGTTTCTGTGGCATCGATGTGGCTGCAGGCGTGCCAGCCCCTTCTGAAGCCCAGCTTTGTCACAGATGTGGATGGTGGAATTTATTTTATTTCTCACTTTGAAACACTGCATGGCCTGGTCAAGGCTCCTCATGTTATATGACTGTCTCATTGCTTGCCATGCTCCTGGATTTGAAGCTTTTTATTAAAGAAAAAAATTACCTCCAGCTTTTCAGACTGAAATAAATTTGAAACAAGACATTATGCATTTCAGCCTGCCTGAAGTTCTAGAAATTGTATCTGAAGTCCTGTTTATTTTAACTCTGACTCAGGCAGTGTTGCTTGAGGTGTCTGCGTTAACCATAAAGTCTATAACCTTTCCAGGAGAGGCATCAGGTTGCCTTTACTGGCTTTACAGCAAGATCAGTGTGGTACTTAATATCACTTTTCCTTGAATGAAGCCTTTCCGTGTGTAGATTTAGTTACTTTAGTCTGCACCTTCGTTATCCTTTTTAAGTTGAGGTTTCTCTACTCTGCTTCCTCCATACTTTGCTATGTTTCCTATGCACTCAAATCCTCTCCTGGCAACTTTTGAAGGTGCAGAATTCCCATCCTCCCTTCTGAAAAATGATAATAAGGATCATTGCCTGTTCCCTTCGAATGGAAGATTTAGATGTGCTGAGCACAGAGAGGGGTGAGACAGGACAGGAGAGGACTTCTGTAGCTAGACTGAGGCATGGTGGTGTGGGAAGGAGCTGCCTTGTGGTTTGGAAGGGCAAGGGTCGCATCAATGTGGTAGCACTCCTGGTACCTCTTCAGCATCCTCCTCCTCACTGAGCCCTTTCTCTGCTTGGGGTTGCTTGCTGTAGATAATGAAATGTAGAGATGCTGACTGTTACTCTGCCAAGACTATGGGGGATTTATACCTATGTGCAGGGAAGAGAATTCTTGCATCATGAATGCAGTTGGTGATTTTTCCTTGAATTCTGTGTTATGAGTGTGTTTTTCAACCCTAGTGTCAGGTTCTTTTGGAACTTCTTTAATGGCAAAACTTGATTATCATTGTGTTCTTTCCGGAGACTTAACAGCACGTATGTACATCTGTGTATCTATATACACTTCAGTGTTACCTATTGGTGGGGCAACATTGCTTTTGGTGTGATGTAATCTTACAGTTTCATATTGCAGTGTGTACACAGCAGAGCTGTATGGTGACTGTAAGGCCACGCAGCGTCTTGTAAATCAGATGATGTAGAACCAAACATGGAAGTGGAAACATCCTGAATCTCAGGCTCAAGCTTATGAATCTGTTCTTGTTAATGGCATTGATATTGACAGCTCTGTATTTTAATCGGTTTAGAATGGTTCATCTACATGTATGGCTGAGACAATCAAACCCTCAAACAGAGCTAAATATATCTGCCATGTGTGAAATTTGCAGCTTATTTAATTACAGGTTTTTTTTTTAAGCTTTACTTGGGCTCTAACCTCAGTTTTATTCATTCTTATGTGAGCTCTGATTAGTGACTCAGCTTGTCATCAGTATAATACTGCTAATTACAATTTATTCTTAAAAGAATTGAGGTAGTAAGTCAGCTTTCTTCAAGAAATAGATTGACTAAAGGCTTCTGTAGCATAAAAGCTCTTTTATATAAAACAGTGTACATATAATGCCTTTGGTCTACCTCAGCCTTGCCTTATTGTCCTTAATGAAAGCTAAGTAAAACGATTGTGAATCAGGCTTCCAAAACAAGTGTATTTGTTTAGGGAGAGTGGTGGGAGCAGTGTGCTGAGAAACATAATGGCTGTTACAGTGTTTTAATATGCCCTTGAATGCATGTAATAATTGCAGTAATTGAGGTTATTTCCAGGATCAGATAGTCTAATCCCTCAAAAGATTTTTGGGGAAGGGGAGGTGGAGGTAGGTGAGAGGGGCTATGCTGATATGAATGACAATTGCTAGAGATCTAAGTGTTAGATTTAAAATTATCTAAGGGGATAAACTTGTGTATCTATTCTTATCATTAGGTAAATTGCATGATAGTCAATAGCCAGTCTGTCTTTTTGGTGACAGCATGATAGAAGATTTTGTTTTTCAGCTGTTGTGGAGTGCACACTGCTGTGGTTCTTTTTTTTCTTCCTGTGTACTAACACCATATTTCTTGTCCCACTGCTATACTGGTGTTTTTGCAGGACTCTGTCTGGGAGGCTGAGGGAGACCTTGCAGAAGAGGGAATGTGTTCTGAATTGTAGGTGTACACACTTATTAATGAATTGATGGGGCAAGTGGGAGGTCAGGTTTGTGACTGCTTGTTTGGGAATTGAGTCATGGCCTGAACCACTGATTGAGCACCTGGAAAAAGGACCTGGTCAGCCCTTGGAGCACAGGTGAAGGCAATTCAGCTGTGTGACTGGAAGGGATGGAGTGTGGCTGCACTTCTCTTAGATGCCATCTAAGGTCTGACTGCCACTGGGGAAGGATCTCTGGTTGGGGATCCCTTCTGTGGAGTATTTTTCAAAGCCTAGATCTTCAGAAGTGGGTGAGCATTCTTTTTGTAACATCTCACTGTGCTGGTTCTGCTGCTGTTGCACAGCTATTAGCTGGGCTTTGTTCTGGTCAAATGTTTTGGTGGTATCAGCTGAGGGCGAATGGTGGGAGATGGCTGTAAGTTCTGAAGCATGACAGGAAGAAGGAGGTAGTGACTATTCTGGGTTTGGGGTCTAAGTCTCACAAGAATGTGGAACTGAGAGACTGACAATAGGACAGAAACGATCAGTCAGAAGGAAAAAGACTGCAAAGACAAAGCAGGTCAGGTTTGTAAGGTCAGCTGTTTAGTAAGGGTGCTCTATAAGGAGATACTGGTTCCAGAGAGAAGTGCAGACCCATGCATGTGAACAGGCCTTGCCTAGCTCCTTGCTTTTCTAGCCTTTTTCTTTCTGTGACCCCTACAGGTGGCTGGGGATGCAGGTTCATTCTGGGCATCCTCCTGTAGTAGGTCTCTTTAACTCCAGCCCATCTAGCAGAAGCTTGTGATGATGGTGAATAAGATGACACATCTGTCACAGCTGGATCAATATTTGACTTGCTTTTAGCTCTGCCAGTCATGGAAGAGCAGGTAGATAAGTGGCATGAATTTCTAAGGAATATTCACAATAGCAGCTGCCAAGAATGTCACTTCTAACTGCAGCATCTGTCTCCAGTGTGATGCCTCCCTTGAAAACCTATGGGTGTGTGGAATGTGTGCCTGGGCTGCCAGGAGCCTCTGGGTACAAGGTGCACATGTCAAGTGAATGACTGACACCTTTAGGGCATTGTAGAGCAGCAGGTAGAGATATAGGTGTGTATATATAAACTTTATTTTTTTCCTTTCATCTGGGAACCTTGGTTGCAGTCTGTGATTTTTTTTTCTCTCCCTGTGAGGACTTAATATATTAAAAAAAAAGAAGCTTGATAGGGCCATGTCTAATTTCATGGATAGTTTGTGAGTTACTAAGGTCCTTGGCCTTCTGTGATAACTCAGTCTTTAAAGTCTGTCTGACATCTTGATTACCTCTTTTCCTCATATGTGGTCCTGTGTTGAACTAAATCAAGGGCATTTTGCCTTGAGAATGTCCAAAATGTGCAACTACATTTAGTCTCCCTGTTTACCAAATGTGGGTCAATTTCAATTTGAAACTAGGGAAGACTCATCTGCATTTACCCTGACAGGTGACATATGCTATTGCTGGAAAAAGACTTTATGATGAATAAAATGTGTTTATAAAAGAGTGGATCACCATCTGGTTTGAATTTTGGGTTCTGCATATTCCAAGTGGGAAGTGGATGCATCAGGTTGGATGCCTTGGTTATATCTGTATAGTGAGGTGAGTTCTGAATTTCTGATTTGAACTGGTCTTTCTGATCTTCATCTGCACTAGCAAATAAGTACGGGTGAGAAGAAATACTGATATACAAGAGTAGAAACTGAAACAGCTGCAGGGGAAGGAATTTTAAATGATGCCACAGCCGCTGTGAATTTGTAATTGGGCAGTAATGGCTTTCTGCAAACCTATTTAACTCAGAAGTGTTCTCCCTTCATATCAAATACTTCTGCTCTTATGATGTTTGTGGTGGCCTGGACACCTGTAAGAACCAAAACAGAATTATTGAGGAGGGAGCTAAATCCTGCAGAAGCGAGATGTTTTCTGATGTTAAGCTGGTATTTAATCACTCTACTCTTTGCAGTGTTCTTTCCTAAAGTAGAAGCGTTAAGCGCTTATAAAAAGATATCCAAGTAGGCTTTAATTGTCCTGTTGAGTAATCCTTGTTAGATATAAGTGCCATGTGCCTCTGGATCAAAACTGGAAACTGGTCTGGCACGTATGTTAGTTGTGTATGTGATGTAAGGTGATGAATGTGTAGAGGAGGAGTCTCCCTGGATGGTTACACATCAGCTTGTTAATTGGCAAAGTGTTCAGCCTTTCCATTTTCTCCCAGATTAAGCCCTATGACAAAAGACAGTTACGTGTTCTATCTGTAGTCAGCTTGGTAAGTAATACTGCTCTGGCAGTTTGCAGCACGATGATATCAGTTTTTTGCTTCGCCTGGATAAACATTAGGCCTATTATCATTTTAGTAGTGTATTTTGCACTACTAGTGTATCCATCAGAAAAAAAACAAAGCGTGATGTAGTGTAGGCATTTCAATACACCAGCTGTTTACTAGTTTAAAAAACCACTTCAGAATTATGTAGGCATTTGTGGTATTTGCTTTGAAATTAAAAGTGGATTATAATTAGCATCCCTTGCACAGAGTGAAGCATTGAAGATATTTGGTATTGACTATCCTGAAAGAGAATACATCACCCATATCTCCAAGGTAGAGAGGCTACACAAATAGGTTGTGAAGCTCAGGCTGTCAGAAGGTAATTTATTAGAGAACAAGTGAAGAAGTGAAACAACAAAAGTCAGAGGAACACCTTTTTTTTCCCCACAGAAAATGCACAATGTCTGAAAGATAAATGCAGATCAAAGAGATTATTTTCTGTTGTGCTAATGGAGACTTTAGGATAATCTATAAGTGTCTTGATAAGAATAAAATCATCTTACCTTCTATTTAATTTTTTTAAGTAAAGGTTTATTTTATCCTTCTCTGAATGACTACTTTATTGCATCAAGATTTACATGGTTTTATATAGAATGCTTGTAAGGAAAAAAGCATAAGGGAGGCAAAGAGTGGTGTGAGTGCAACTGCCTCCTCCAGCCCAGTATATGCACCCCACACACAGCATCAGGTTGAGGAAGGCATAGGCAAATGGGCTGTGACCTGTGGCCTTGCTCCAGCTCTGCCTAGTCAGACTTGTTTCCTATCACTGCCTCCCTCTCTTCTTATCCCTTTTTGCCTTGGAAAAGATTCTTGGCAATGTATCCTTATGGGAGCAGGCATTTTCCTATGTACCCTAACAGATTTGTTTCCACAGCACTGGATCAGATGCACAAGGAATGATGCTTGGCTAAAGAAGGTCAAATACTTGTTGAAAATTACTGATAAGTTTCTTTGATACCATATATGACAGTCATATAATGAGTGTGTGAAGAATATATTTAGGGGTAAAATCTTCTGGTGGGGTCAGAAGGCCAATAGAACAAGTAGAACTTGTAAACTATAGAACTACAGCTGTCACTGTTGATCCAGGGGCTGGAATTTGTCAGGAGTTGAAACAAGAGCCAATGCAGAGCTTGAGACTGAGGGCAGCTTTGTGTATCCCTTGATGTGAACTTATAAGTCCATGGTAGGACTGAGCTGGTCTTGAATCAACATGTTTGTGCCTTGCAGATATATTATAAAAGTACTCTATGCATATTTTGACAGATTAGACTGGGATTATGTGGGTGCTGTGCCTTTAATCCTTGGAAATGCCCTCCTATTGCCTGGAGCAAGAACCTGCTCCATTTCTGCATCATGGGGCTAGCTTAATAGCATCTTGATTTCACATCCCTTGCACTCTTAGCAAGGTAACAATCAATGGACCATGTATGTATGAAGTAATATGGAGAATTTCCCAGATAGAATAAAAGACAGGGAGCAGCTGGGGTCCTCTGTGCTTTGGTAGCTGCCTGGGCAAGGGGCAAGAAGGAGCACCAGCAGAGCTGGGAGCTCAGTTTGTTTGTGGCAATCTTTAATATCCAGGGCTATCAAACAAGACTTTGTCCTTCTTTGTCCTTTTGCCCCCTCTTTTCATTTTCACCTCAGTTTAGAGTTTTTAGAGCCCCAGTGTTATAAATGGCGCAACTTCTCAGCCATTTTGCAGCCGTTGTTTGTTTCTCTGAAATGCAGATCCACTGGGGGGGTAACATTCCTCTGCACCTAGCAGTTTATGTAGCTTGCTCAGGATTCCTGGCAGGTCTGTCCTGTGTGCAGTACACTGTTTCTATTATGTTATATTCACTAGTACTAACCTTATTTTAAGGTATGTTACCTGAATTTCTAAAACTGAGATAGTAAAATATCTATCAAGCTTTTTTCTGGAGTTTATCTTAAATTACTACTGTTAACGAGCTGATTTGCTTTTCAGTGTTGCAGACCTAAGATGACAGTTAAAACTAAGCTTTTATTTCATTTCCATTCCTGATGTCTTTCTGTTAGCAAAGGCTGTATCCCATTCCCCATATGCCATCTGAGGCAAGAGCATTCAGGTAGGTTCAGAAACACAGGCTTATGCTTTTTCAGTCTGTCATGTCTGAAAAGATTGATGGGGTATGGTGATGAATAAGCATATGGTCCTTGCATGTAGCCTCTCTTGAATATAAAGTGTGGAAGGGATTCCTTAAATAGAAAAGAAGTGTGGGAGGGGAAAGACGGGAGTCAAATTCTGGCTCAGAGGAGTTCATTGCTTCGGAAGGGAGCCAATCAGAATATGAAAAAGGCAGAGGCAAGCAATGAAACAGAAATGGATGCTTAAATCCAGCTTCTTTGGTGTTTTTGCAGCAAAACTTTAAATGATGTCAGTGGGAGTGACTTCGGTAGCTAGGGATGTTACCCTACTTCCATGAAGGATGTACCTTGTGGTCCAAATAGCAAGAACTTAACTTATCCAAAGACAGTGAGAATACATACTTTTATCTGCTTTTCACTTAATGGTAGAAGCAGTAGTAGATACTCTTCTGTGTTTCAGTTTGCAGTGGTAGTTTCCATAGAATACACAGATTAGTACATAGATATTGTTCTTAACAGAAATTACAGAAAGGTTAACACAGGAGGCTGCTGAGTAATCCTTTACAGGCACAGAGATAACATTCCTAAAATAACATGGGCAAACCTCAGTGTATGCATTCTGACCTTTCTATACAGATCTATTCTTCTTAAAAGTTTCCCAGCGTTTGCAGGCAGACTGACACTTTCTGGAGTTAAGATCACAGTTGTTTGGGAGGACATCATTGGTGAAGGCAAAATGTTTTCTATGGTGGGCATGTAATAATTGTGGAATCACAGAATCCTTTGGGTTGAAAGGGGCACTGGAGATCTTGTTCCAAAGACTTCCTTTTTGACTTAAGAACTGGATTCAAACTCTGATCTTCCTGTCCAGCCCTGAAGTTCTCTGAGACTTAATGATTTTTCACAGTTGAAATATTTAGGGGTTTGGCTTGAGCTATTTTCTGTTGATTCTTTATATAATGAGATCTTCAGAACAGAATTCCAGTATAGGATTTCAACTGCACAGCCACACTGTTGTGTTCTACAGATCCTCTCCTATTTACTCTCCTATTTACTTTCTAGGAACTGCATGGTTTTGGTGGTATGTTTGTTTTTAGAAGAGGAAGACTTTTCTAAATTTATATCTTGACTCATCATTCACTAGTTTCTAGGATTCCTTTGTTTACTCTCTAGGATCATCCCCTTTTTGGTGTCAAGAATCTTTTTTACAGTTTGTATGAGCATGTTTTTGCTTTTTAGGAATCCATACTTCTTGTTTTTAGTATTGCAGCTGATATTTTCCAGGAATTTTCTCATACTCTCATTATTTTTTTGTATGAATTATCCATGCTTTTTAGGATTTGCCTGTTATTATTTCTGGAGAACTCCACTGCTGCTTTACCAGAATTCCTCAGCTGCTTGTGATGAAACATTCCTGCTTGGTTATTTAGGAAACATTCTGTGCAGCCTTGTGTTAATCCCTTTCTTAATGCTCTCTAAGATTTCTCAGTGTATAGTAAGAAAACCATTGCAAGAAAACCCTGTATTCTTTCTGTATACAGGGTGTATGGTACCTTTATATTGAAGCTAATTTACCTGTGTATTTTGTAAACATGGTAAGAAAGGCTCTTCTGTCTTTGTAGAAAATGTATGCTTTCTTTATATCTTGAACATGCATGGAAAATTTCAGACATTGAGTCTTTTATTGTAGGTACACAGAATTTAGGAATAATTTGTAAAAGACACAACATGCAGACAACAGTTGTGTTTAGTCAATTTGTTCTTGTTGTCTTGGTGTCCTTTGTTATTTTTGAAATGTGACATTTGTTATAGCTATATAGATATTGCTATAAAGTTGTTAGTCTAATGCTAATAAATTAGAACAAAGTTATCTTTATGTTAGTATGTTCCCCTCTCCTACACCCTTATTTTTTTTTTACTTCCTCCCCAGGAGCTTGATCCAAGGCATGCAGGAGCTGGTGAAAGTCTCCCAGCTGATGTTATGTTGCACTAACCTAGACATTTCAGTTCTCTGTGGTGTACTTGCTGCAAGTTCTGGCCTGGTGGTTGTGGGAATTCACTTACTGTAGCCTGGCTGTTGTGAGCTTAGCTTTCATGCAGCTTATTTTTGAAGTGGTAGTACATCTTTAAGTTAGAGAAGCAATTTTAAAAGCAATTTTTACTCTAAATATTAAAGTTCTACTGCAGTTTGTAATCAAGTTGCTTAGGAAATTGCTAAATGCATTTGTCCTTAAATATACTAAAACAATGTGAACCTTTGAGACTTCTGTATGTTATTACTTTGCAGTCATTTGCATGAATTCCTATGGCAACCACGAATGCTGAGGAATACCACAAGTTGGATGACTAGACATCCATAGATGCTGGCTGTCTAACTAATGTCAAAGGCACATAAACTCAACATGATTTAGACTGGAACTTCTGCATGCATTCCTTAATCCTTTTGTAAACACCTCTGTCTTCAGACTGACTTGAACCATACCAAAAGCATAGTATGCTGATATTAGAGTTATTCCTTAATAAGTGCCATACTCATAAATGGGATTGCTTCTTCCTTGGTGTAGCTGCCTCTCCAGCATGTGCACTTTTCTGGTTCATGATGCCAGCAAAACTGATTTTATACAGAGGCGACTCTCTACATGTGGAGCAAAGCCTCAGCTGCTTAGTGCTCAGCCACACTATTTTTAGGCTGTGTTAACTTTAGGAAGGTTTGTCAAATTCAAGCAACTCTGCAAATAAGACTATCAAAGATAAATGCTTTGAGGCAGCTTTGTAGCAAAGCACAGCGTCTTTTCCCTTTTCTGATCAACAATATTATGTTGTCTTGCGGTGGAGGGGGAGGTGTGCAGAAGTGGCTCAAACCCTGAAATAAGAGCAGAAGAGGCTTATGACTCTGCATTAACTCTAATGCTAAATCCATGGATTTTCAAAACCTGAAATTCTTAGTACAAAGTCATAACAAATTTGAGTTTTCTTCCTTTTTCTTTCTTGGATTTTCTTAGCTGCAGGCTTTTAACTTGAAGTCACTGAATACCAATAAGAAAGGTCAAGGTAACTTTTGTTTGTTTATTTGATGCAATTTTTGTGTTGACAGCATGCATTGTCTGTTGAAGATAAGTTTTTGTCCACCATTGTCTGCTAAACATTCTCTTATCATTTTTCTCAGCTATTTGTTTGGTTATTTTTAAATTATCCAGGCTTGAGTTTGTTGAATCTTTCAGGTCATTGCTACCAAAAGAGATAAGGAAGTTTATTAAGTGTGCACATACAATGATGCTGGGGGGGAGGGTGAGAATAGATGTTGAGTGTTTGTCTAGCTTATCTTTATTCATAAAGCCCTTGAGGGTGATGGAAAAGGGTACCAGGAATCCATGCAGTCTGTCGACTCATCTAGCCATATTTAACTTTTGTTTGTTCTGGTTACCTCAGCTAATGCACACATGAGGCTGTGCCAAGCCTTGTACTTTGCCTACCCTGCATTATTAATGCTCCTAGAAATGCTTACATTTGAATGTGGTTGGCTGAGGTGAGACTGGCACAGCTGTATCTCCCTTGAACAGAGCATTCATTGCTGTGACACTGTGGCTCTGTGAATGATACTAGGACTGAGTAGGCAGAGCTGAAACAAAGCAGTAGCTAGGGTTTTCCTGTGTTGCTGATAGCTGTAATCCATAAATGAAGGTCTCTTTGAATTCTGATGTAATTAATTATGAGGATGGTATAATCATATGATAAATGTCTAACCACTGTTATCTGTCTGTACATGTCATTATGTGTTTTTATATCTGCCTTGTTTTTCTCTCTTAGACCTGAGGTTATAAAAAAAAAAACTGTATGAGCTTCCAGGCTTATCAGAGGATAACTTAAAAACAGAAACAAATACTGTGCAGAAACTCAAATGAGCATTCTTCATAATTAAAGCCAATCCATGAATTCTGAACTGGACAGTACAAGCATGCAGTACTTAATATTACAGATGGGTGTAGGTTTGCATGTTATTTTGTGCTGCTAATATGTGCTTTTGTTGATTGCATCTGAATATGTGCCCACTTGAAGCGCTGATGTCTGCCTGTCTGGTGAGACCAGTTCTTTACCTTGTCATGACTGAGTGCTGATGGTGGTCATGTGTCTGTGTACACACAGGAGTTCTCCATCCCTTGTGTTTTCTGCTGCTTTGCTGATTTTCAATTGTTGCTTTGGAAGCGTAAATATTGGACATGCTTGAAAAAATATTTCCCCTTCTGATTGTCCTATGCTATATATTATTTAAGAATAGATGATAACATCTGGGATGAGGCTTTCAAAGCCAGGTTATGCAATTATGCAGTATAGGTAACATGCATATGTAAATGGTTATTTCTGCAATAAATTTTAAGCAAGTGTATTATGCTTGATTTTTTTCTACTAAAGGCAGATGAGGGAAGAAGTAGGGTAAACTAGAACTGTTCTTTCTGATTTAGAAGGAATATGAGATTATCAAAAATGCTACCTGTTCAGTAGGAATATTGTATCTGGACATGAAGTATGCACATGTGAGAGGTTAATGCATGATCAAACTCCCGGTTGCCCCGTCTCCCTCAGAAGTGTGCTACAGGAAATCAAATAGATTCTTCTATGTCAGTACAGTAATTCCAGCATCAGGCATCCCTGAATCACAGGACTAGCTTAAAAATCCATAGATTGTCTTCATTCTTTCCCGAAGAACTATCTCATAGTGGGGGACTGGTTTAAATTCTTCATCTATCCTCTACCAGAAGGCCCAAAAATTAAAAAAGTAGATTTTTCTGAAATAAGTCTCTAAGGAAGATGCAAAATATGAGACTTATGATATAATTGGGTAGCTAGTAGTACTCCTACCATTAGCTTTCCACATGCATTCCTTTGGGTTTAAAATACACTAAGACTTGTCAGGAATCCAATCACCTGGGCTATTGTGAATTTGAATTTAACCAGCACTCTCCTCCCCCATGGCTGATGCTGTCACTTTCTTGGCTATTGTGCTATGGCAGGCTGCTGGCAAGCACGTGCACAGGATTATTTCAAGCTCATTTCTCTTAACTGCTGCAATATTAGGTCTTCTAGGTACTAGAAGCAAATCTTTGTATATCCTTATTTCATCCCCATCTGTTACTAATGACTGAAAAAGTCAATTTTTAATTAAAAGTAGAAAAACAACAGGATCAATATTTGTTAAGATGCACTAGATTTAGTTCATGCTTCATCCAGACATCAGTGCCTCATTCTGCATCCTCAGTGGTTGCTGTTCTTGAGTAGATCAGCATGTGTTAGCCTGTAGTTCCAGCTAATGAGGTGGGTAATTCAGATAATAGGTAAGTGGTCAGACCAGGCAAATGGCACAACATTTTTACTTGCCATGAGAAGTGTTTATGATGAAACCAATTTACAATGTCACAATGGAAGCTTTAAAAAGTTTGCAAATAAACCAGGCCTGTGATCTTCTCATGACACTTGTTTCTTAAAATATGTAGTTATTGAAAAATTAGAATAAAAGTCTTTCAAACAGTTGCTAAAGAACATATGGTGGTTGGTCTGTGTTCTAATGCCTGAGAATTCTCATGTTGCAGGCAAATGGCTCTGAAAAACAAATGATAAAGATCTTTATGGAGATGATGCAGCTTGTGTTTGGAAGTGTTAGCTATTACATATTAATGGCATAATTTGTCATTAGATGATTAGTGCAATACAACCCTGTAGTGACAACTTGCTGTTTGTCATATACCTTCCAGCAGAATTTTCCTTTAAGGGGACAGGGAGGAGGGGCAGAGCAGTGGAAGTTTGTCGTGCAGGGACAACAGCTAGTAGGTATTAAGCAGTTATGAATGTTTTGCTAGAAGAATACATGCTTGTCTCCTTGTTCAGACTGAGCATGCTTCAAAACCAATGGTATAATGTATATCCTTCATGCATCTAATTCTGCATGAATTAAAAACACAAGTTGTGCTATCATAGGCAAACTGATAAAGGCTCACATTGGTCTGTACGAATCTGAATCTTGTTGTTTCCTGTTGAATTAGGCTCCTTGCTGTCCTTTTTCAGGCCAGATTTGAACAACTCTATTGTGGGTCATTGTAATCATTTGGGATGAGTGATTAATATGCTTGAGGCGGTTGGTGACCCCTTAATATCCCTTACTTGCCCCCCTAAGTGATGGCTGTGTCCTTTAACTCTCCTCTCTCCAGTAATTGCAATTTGGCTGTTGGTGAAGCAAGTGATGGGTGTAGGAATGATGGCTGCTGCAATTGGTATTCAAAATATTTGTCCTCAAGCTGACTGACTCATTAACTACAGGCTATAAAATGCTACTTTTCCTGCTCCTTCAGTCTAATCTGCAGACATTTAACTCAGCCTTCTCCAGATAACATGTAGATGAAGACAGTGAAGTAATGCTCAATAAAAATCACTATTTTAGCTCTGTAAATTGGTTTCATCACTGAAATGAACTCTTATGAGCTTAGGTAAATATAAAGCAAAGCTGGAGTGAATTGCCATGGGCATGCAACTAAAACTGGAATATTTAGATTGGAAGGGACCTCTCAGGATCATCTGGTCAAACTCCCTTCCCAAAAGGGTCCAGTAAGAGCAAATTATTCAGAACCATGTGTGATTGAGTTGCATCTCCAAGAACAGAGACTCCGCAACCTCTGAGGACAGTCTGTGCTGGTATTTGACCACTCTGAGTAAAGAAGTTTTTGTGTATCTTGATGTCTTCTTAAGTGTTAACTTCTGCCCATTACCTTTTCTCTGCCACTTTGACACCACTGAAAAAAGCCTGGGCCTGTCTTCCTTGCATCCTTCATTCAGGTATCTTTTTATGTTGTTTAGATCCCCCAATACTCCAAGCTCAGGATGCTGTTGGCCATCCTTGTCACAAAGGCACATTGCTGGCTTGTGGGCAGTATTACTCTTGACAAACCTTTGTTGTCTTTTCTTCTTACTCACAATTTATTTCTTTTGTGGATGGAATCCTGGTGAGTAAATCTCACAGCCCTTACCCGACCATCCTTTTTTTGCTGTAACCTTCGTGCAGTTGGTGGTTCTGGCTGCCAATGCCAAAGACCTGTAAGACTTCAAGTCTATCTTACAAGAGTCAAATCTAGATGGTAGAATAGAATAACTGTAGCAGGGAATTTGGGCAGTTAACTGTCACTGGGACAAAAGAAGCAGACAGCTTCAGAGTGATTTTATGTAGTATGAAGTATTTTCTTTACTGTTTAATTTAATGGCAGTCTAAATTATATCATTAATTGAATAGAAATAAGTTTTAAAGCATGGAAGTTAGCAAAATTGTTTCTAAATAGTGTTGCTACTCAGAAACTTTGAATACTGAGATCTGTTCTTACAAAAAACCTTACCTTAAGATGTGTGTGCTGTCTAATGTGAGAAGAGTTCACAGAGGTGTTCCAACTGAGAAAGTCTTGCCAGAGATTAATGCTGAGATAAAATATTGCCTTCAAATATTCTTTATGGAGTCTTAGATGAACAAAAGGTACTAAAGTCAGCAAGCCTTTATTATCTCTGGTGTACTGTTGCATTAGCTGAGCACAAGAAGAGTTCATGCTGTTAAGCTTACAGATCCAGAGCCTCCATCCCTGCGGGGTTGCACTGCTGTGTATTCGATAGATGTAATTCCTTAAGGTGAATATATATTTTCTTGAATTTCCATCCTATCAGGTAGATCAAAGCAAAAACAGCTGCAGCTTTAGCTACTCTTTCTTTGAACGAAAGAAACAAACAATTTCATTTACAGTATTTACTACTATTTGTCTCAGGTTATCAGTTGTGTATATTAAAATAGTGTGTCACAGAGAGATAGTAGAAAATTCAAGATACAAAAGGGATACAGAAACTTGAATTCACCCAGCAAACATCTCCCTTATCCCCTGAAAACCTCAAAATTCTGTGCTTGTTCATCTCAAATTTACAGAAATGTTTGTTAGAAGGGTCAGCTAGAGGTTGCCCAGGATTGTGTCCAGTTCTGTTGTGAGCATCTCCATATGTGATTTTATTTCTTCTACAGACAACCAGTTTCTGTGTTTGAGCTAAAAAAAAAAAAAAAAAAAATTATAAAATATGATTCATAAGGACAGGAAAGGGGTCAAAGAGATTTTTCTCTTCCTAATGTGATAAAAATCTTGAGGTCATGTTTTCTTTTCTCCAAGTACAGGATGTTGAAGTAGATTCATTGATACCTATGGAAGTACGATTCAAAGACAACAATTTTCAAAGCTAAGAGAAGTGTGTGGAAACTGTGTGAAATGTATTAAAGATTTTTTTTTTCTGAGTAGGTATTCAGAGCTAGACTAGGGAGAAATGAACTGAGTTCAGGCCCAATTGAACAGAGATAAACAACAAATAAGCCATTCATGTCCTTGAAGTGTACCTGCTAATGTTACTTGAGTTGTAGCCTTCCCAGTGCAATAGCAGTAGATTCTTAGAGAAGCTTTTCCAATCTAATTTATTCACTTTTCTGCTAATCTGTCATTTAGTAACTGTATTTTAAAAACTTAAAAAAAAAAAAAAAGAAATACTGGAACTAAGACTGAATAATCCCAGCTCCTTCAGCTGCTCCTCATAAGGCCTGTGCTCCAGACCCCTCACCAGCTTTGTTGCCCTTCTTTGAATCTGCTCCAGGACCTCAATGTCTTTCTTGCAGTGAGGGACCCAAAACTGGACACAGTACTTGAGGTGCAGCCTCACCGGAGCTGAGTACAGGGGGAGGGGGACAATCATTTCCCTGTTACTGCTGGCAATGCTGTCTCTGATGCAAGCCAGGATGCCATTGGCCTTCTTGGCCAACTGGGCACACTCCTGGGTCATCATTCAATACCCCCAGGTCAAGCAGGACAGCTCCTCTCATTGGCTCTCTCACCAGCTGCAACAGAAGGTTGTCCTCTGTATACTCCAGAAGCCTCCTAGACTGCTACTTCTGCGCTGTGTTGTATTCTCAGCATATGTCAGGGAAGTCAAAGTCCCCCATGAGGACAAGGGCTGGTGATCACGCAGCTTCCACCAGCTGCTTGTAGGACTCCTCATCTGTCTCTTCATCCTGGTTTGGTGGTTTGTAGCAGATGCCTACCAGGAAGTATGCCTTGTCAGTCCTTCCCCTGATCTTTACCCATAGAGATTCAACCTTATCCTCATCCTCAAGCTCAATAACATTAAAGCACTGTCTAATATAGAGAGCCACGCCTCCACCCCTTCTTCCTTGCCTATCCTTCCTGAAGAGTTTGTAGCCAGCCATTGCAGCATTCTAGTCATGAGAGTGGTCCCACCATATTTCCATAATGGCAACTAGATTATAGTTAGCCTTCCACACAATGGCTTCCAGCTCTTCTTGTTTGCTTCCATGCTGCATGCATTGGTGTAGATGCACTTCAGCTGAGCCCCTCGCCTCAACACTACTCCCATTGCTGCTCCCCCAGGGGCATTTCTAGCAGGCCTGGTTTTATCCCCTTCCCCCTTCATATCTAGTTTAAAGCCCTCAACTAAAATGAGCTGCTCTAAGTTTCTTTTGAAGATGGTGGTGTTCTGATCCATCATAAACTTATCAGGGCTTATATCAACTGAAATCTGGACTTTATCAACTTGATTGACATATCTCTTCACAATCAGAAATCTTATTCTTTGGAAAGCAAAATGTATTCTCATTGGTATGGCAGTATAAGCTGCCTGCATTTCCAAATCTTCAGAAGTGTTCAGAACTGTCTCCTTTCAGTATGTGAAAGTCAAGCTGACAAATCCAACACTCCTTGTCTTGTGGAGTGAACTTGATGTCCTGTACTGTACTGTGCTTCCTGTGCTGGAGGTGTTTTGAGGCATATCATATTCTGGTGTTCTGGAATGTGCACACATGGAAGGAAATTTTTATCCCAGTGTTTCTGACTGGTAAATAAGTAGCATTAGACATATGGGTGGAGGAAGGACTGGGAGAGTTTTGAGTATAAATGTATAGCAAAACATTCTTTATTGGCTTTTATTACTTTTCTTCCTGTAGAAGAACAGGAAGAAGTTCCTCTCTTTACTGAGCAAGCACAAGCATGAGCAGTACCACTAGAGTTTTTAATAGGATCAGAGCTTCAAAAGAAAAATACAGAAGTATCATAATTTTCACTATAAGACTGGAGGAGTAGTATGACATTTTCATAGAAGTTGTTGAAGCTGTGTGAAAGTCCTTCCAGGCAGTGGTGGAAATTAAGTGAGGTAATGAATACTGCTAGATTTTCCTTTTTCGGGTTTCATTCCTTCACATCCCAGTATTTGAATGTCATTGTGTTGATTCAGATTGATAGCTTAAGTCTTTGAAGTGTGTGCGCATACTTATCTGATGGAAGAGATTTTCCAGCTAGGTATTTGTTTTTGCTTTTTTTTTTTGCTATCAAATGTCTTCCATTTTGGCATTAGTGAAACTTTAGGTGAGAGTGGCTTAAGTAAGGTATGTTAGCTGATTGATTCTAGTAATCTGTGACATTTTACTGAGATGACAAGGCCTTAAATGGACTGCAGAGCTATTTCTGCCCTTCTCTGTGCTGACTCTCTTCCCTATAATCCATAAAATCCAAGTAGACAGCAAGCAGATTCCAGACTAAGTTCTGGATGTTTTTTTCTAAGATGTTGTAATGAAGCTGGAGCAGCCTGCAGTGGGGCAGGTGGGCTGGGAGAGCTCCTGCCTGTGGGGCACTGGGTGGAGCAGGACCAGCAGGGTGGACCCTGTGGTACGGAGCCAACTGGGAGCAGTGCTGGGAAAGCTGTGGGAAGGCAATGTGGGATCAGTTTGAGAAGGATAGCACTCATGGGAGGAAGCCCATGCTAGGGAAGGGATATTTTTGCTAGAACAATCTTTCCTGTAATGTATTCTTGTGGATTTTGTCCTGTTGCATTGCAGTCTGTATGTCATACATATATTTCATGTGTAGCTGTACAGAAAAGGTGCAGAAGGGAGTGCTGCAATCCTTCAATCCTATCAGCATCCTGAGAGCTGAGAACTTCCAGCATTTTTCAGAGACAAGTTAGTTCCATTTGGGGTCTGAAAGTTGGTGCCTTCCTGAGGACTGATGAATTCCTGGCTATGAAATAACAAAGTCATAAGCATACTAAACTTGATTATTTTAGTCACTTGCCATTTACAGCAGTGGTAACTTTGCTGAATACTGATAAAGATTACAGCTGGCTCTTGTGTACAAAGGGAGACATCTTCTAATGAATGTGAGATGGGCAATTCACCCACTGCTAATAAATCATGTCACAGCTACAGAGAGATGTACGTCAGTCTGTATGTATGCTGCTTAAAGTATGAAATTAAAAAGTGTCACTAAGCCAAGTGTATGTAGCATTAAAGCATGGAGATGAGAGATGTAGCTGCGAATATGTGAAAGTCATGTCTCTTCTGCCATTAGTTACTGTATAACAGTGCAATTTCCCAAGTGCTCTTGGAGAAAAACATTGTAAGGTAAGAGAGCAGCCAGGGCACTTACTGCAGAGCAGACCTTAGAGTAATAACACTATCCAAATGAGTGACATAAAGGCTTCTTTGTGATCCGCATCATATTTAGCAAACCATTTGTGTGACTTCCCATTGTGAATCTCTAGATTGCTGTGAGCAGTATTAATATTGGTGCAAAAAAAAAAAAAAAGAGGCAGAGAACAAAGGCAGTGCTGGTAAGAAATGGATGAGAGAGAAGCAGCAGATAATGAAGAGGAATACAGCAGATAGGAAGCTTTAGATCTTTTAAGGGATAATAGATAAAAAAGTTGGTTCACTGTAGATATATGTGGAATGGTGACTTTGAATTCTTTTCACTTTAGACTGTTTCATAAAACAGGGCTTAAAAAAAAATACCCAGAAAGTATGAGTCAAAAGGCACAGCTCTATGTGCTGTTAAAGAAGAACGAACAGGAGGAAGATGAATCTGCATGCAGAATTGTGATGAGCTTGATCTGGGATACTCAGGAATGTGGTGAAACATAAAGGGTGAAAAAGAAAAAGGGAAGAGGAGAGAGAAATGAATGCCAAAGACATAAAATGATTCAGTTTTTAATAATAATAATGAACAGAAATAATGAAGAGTTTGGAATAGTGCACTTGTGTACTTCAACTTCAGTTGTTGAGGTAACAGGCAGGGATGAAGTGAATTGCTTCAACAAAGTTTTCTTTCATCTACTAGCAGATGCATAAGGAAGCTGTGATGTGTCTTTACATACACTAAGAAGGCAGGCTTTGATTACAGTTCTCTGATTTTTGTATGTGAGGTGTGCATGATTCCATGAGATGGGAGGAGGAACATGTAGCACTAACACCGAGCCAGTTCTCCTTTTGCCAAATGGCGAGGGTGCAGAGACTCCAGCTATGGCTGGAGAAAGTCCATCTTGCTGATGCAAGGCATATATATGCTGGGCATATATAAGGAAAAACATCCTGGGATCTTCATAGCTAATGCTGGCTCTGGAGATAAGGAATACAAGGCTGAAAAGGTTTGATGCCCAATGTCCTTAAGTTCAGAGTTCAGGAAACTGCACATAAGTGTTGCCATTTGATCATCTTAGGATTCCTTTTGGAGACTTAGACATCTGTACATTATTTCTATTGTGTTTTTTACAATAACATTTTAACCTTGGGGACTCCAGTGTGTTTATATATGTCCTGAAACAATAATTCCTGATGGAATGATTTAAGATAAGTTGTGTTCATTTTGGGATCATAGGTAGTTTTATGACAAAAGTTGTGAATCTCTTCCAAGCATGGGTACAACTCATTCTTAGCCAAACATTAATAAAATCTCCATTGTCATATTTTGCAAGTTGTGTTGTGGGTATTTTTAGTATTTTTAACCTCCATATGTCTAAATTTATCATTTACTAGAAAGCTGAGCTACCAAAGGAAAACTAAAATTGTGGAAGCAAATATGCATCAAAACTGCAGTGTGAAGAATCCAATAATTTTTCCTGATTTATAATAGCAATGCCTTTTTATTTAGCCCAGAAAAAGGGATCTCTCTGTAATCCTGCTGGGAATTTCCTATCTGTGGTTCATCCTGGCTCAGAAGCTTGTTAGAATGGCCCTCTGGCTACTGTGCCCCATCAAAACCTGTATCCCGGTCTTACGGCAGCAGGGTGTCACTGAAAATGATTCAAAAGTAGCTGTGTAGAAAGCAGAATGACTGACTCAGACAATCTGCACCAAATGCTTTTTTCAAGTGAAAAATTTTGGATAAAATTGCTTATCTAAAAAGTGTTTCTCTCACATATATTACTCTGGTAAATGGATCAGTGTGTTTATTTATCTTGAGTAAACAACCTATTTAGACATTCTCCTTGTTTTCCTTTTTGAAACTTATTTGAGGGTAACCTCCATTTACCTATAGAGACTCCCCTGAGGTTGAAAAGGGAAATTATGCACATGCTCTTCAGGTCAGAGTTTCTGTGACACAGCTCAGCACAACTGTAGATGGTCTCATTCTGGACCACTGAGTTGTTTCTTTCATTTTTCCAGAAGTATCTTGTTTATATGTCTCTAATTCAACCATCTTTCTTTAAACGTTATTAACAGTGATAATGTACTGAAAATGATAGAAAAACTTAGTAATTTCCAGGCAGAACTGGCAGAGAGAAAGCTTGATAAGCTGTAAAGATAAAATACTTTTTTCCTCTCAGCCCAGGAGTTGCAAATCATGTGATGATACAGTGTCTGTGTGGTTTGGCTACTCTCCATTTGAACTGGACCCCATGCTGCTGTTACATACTGTGTAACTGTGAATCACTTAGCCTTCTATTCTTTAGTCTTCCCAAGCATACAGATGCTGAGAGGCATCAGGAAGATTTGTAGAATACTTTAGGATTTTAAGAAATAACAGAAAAATATTTGTGATGCTGGCTTATAACGTATGAAGTTTCTGTATTACCAAGTGAATTATTTAGATATACGCTTTTTGCTGTACGCAAGATGATATTTCAACAAATTGTAGTTCAACCACTGCAGATTGGTTCATGCATAAATTAAAATGTAAAAATACCTAAAGATGAAATGCTCCTTCTCCTGCTAATCTTGAAGCCCCTTTGTTTGTTAATGGTAACTACTGTTCACAAGTGTTCCTGGCATTTGAGTATTGGCATTCAAACGAAAAGATTTTAGTATGCCTTTGTGCACCTTAACCATGTGAAAAACTTCAAAAGAGGCTTCTTTACAGCTGGTAATAACTATGTATAAAGACACATTGCTTTGAAATGTAGTAAAGTACTGGAGAGTTCAGCAACAAAATAAGAAACAGAGTCCTGCATCCTGGAGACAGCAGAACTTGACTGTAATTGTACTAAAAATTGTGTTTTTGAAAAGCTTGAAAATGAACAGTTGAAAAGTTTTGATGGTCAGCCATTGTACTGGAATGAATAAAAAAGATAGCTATTTATGTTTGAATTTTCTTGCAGGGAGCAAAGACCCTGATGGGTCTATGTTTTAAAATGGAGTACTGTTGACACTAAGATGTTGCATTCTTTTGGTAGGTGCAGTAAAAGTACAACACCTTTATTTTCTATTTGTATCAGTGAAAATGGTACGAAAAGCTGTGATCTCTATTGCAGAGTTGCTGCTTTTTCAGTTAGGAATTCTGTTCCTTGCACAATGAAGACTATGCCAAAGTGCATATTATTTCATAGGAGATCTTTCCATTGGTCTATTAGAATGTGTGCATCTTAGTAGAACTGCTTTATAGTATCTCAAAGGTCAGATTGCTTTCTGATGATTCCTGAGCTATCTCTGTGCTTCACTGAACAGTACATATAAGCTTATCTTTTTTTATTGTTCTATTATATTGTTTTATTATACTATTATTAGCTGAATACCTTCAGGACAAAAAAAGGGGTTTAGTATCCCAAACACAATCTTTGCAACATTCTGTTTTATGTTGCTGAAATTGAAGCCGCCATCACAATTGCCTTTAGACAACGATGCTCTAGTAGAGGTATCTTTCTAGCACAGGGAACAGAATCTCCTTTTTTACAAATATTGCAAAGTGTTCCAGTGCCTTTCCAAGCCTAACACAGAGGTGCTATCTATCTGGAAAATCATCTGCACTGGAGATGTTTATCAGCCTTCAGCATTAACAACTGAGCCAGTATGTATGGAAAAACAATGGAGGTGATACAGAAGTATGATGATTTTGTTACATGCCCAGCAGGCGTTCTCCTTTCCTTAATTAATATCACTTGAAGAAATTGCTATTAGTTTTTTGTAACAGAAAGAAATGATGGAAGACTGATTCATGTTATGAAATTGGTTTAAACTGTTCTGCTCCACTGTATTCTTCTGGCCTACTTCTCTTCTGAACTGTAATTCCCTATGGTAATGTCCTCCATTGTTGATGTGGAATTTGATGTGTCAGGAAGTATGCAGAACTCTGCTCTTCACATGCTTCTGTAACCTTGCTTGTCTGATAGGACTAAAGCAACAAGAGGTTTTCAACAGAGAGCATCTCTTGCTACATTTACATCTGATGAACAGATGTTCAGTCTTTAGTCTGTGCTGGGCTAGAGAGTAGTGGAAGTTTCCTTTGGAAGTACTTAATTTTGAGTGGGGATGGGATGGTAACTCCTGAATATTTCAATAGCTTCCAAAGAGCAACATAAAGCATCACATCTGGTTCTTGCCAAGAGCTGTTTGTTCAGCTACACTCCGGAAGTGGCAAACAGTGTCCATTCTATCAAACTATGGAGCATCTGAATTAGGAATATGTCCATTGTATGAATTGTGGAAATAATATCTTCTCCTGGCTCCTTTCCATTTCTTTTCATTGGGTTACCATTTCTTCCTGAGTTCATGCAAATTTCAAGAAATGTAGCATCTGCTTCTTTTAAGTTGGTATTCTATCCTTATTTTCCTCTGCATCCTTTTCTTCCCAGCTGTTAATCCTGTGGACTGCAGCTGTTTTGCTGCCTATTGCTGATAACCCTGTTCTGCATAAAGAACTCTCAACCTGATTAATCAGTTTCCTAGAGATACACCACACAAGCTTTGCTTGAAATCCAAACCCTCACACTTTTCCAGTGTCAACTAATCTCACACCAGTTAGTATCTTAAACTAGGAGTCATAAGGGTGTGAATACAGAGGCACTGAGGATTTTTTCCAGTGCCTTTGGTAAATTAGCACTGCCAATGGTAGCATAAACAAGCAGAGTTTAGTGTGGTCTGTATACAGCAAGGTCTTACACTGCTGTATACCGGCCACACTAAACTCTGCTTGATGTTGATAACTGAGGTGGTTATAAAGAATTTCTAGGAGATAATCTTCTGCATTGTAGGGTGGGATTTGCTAATAATTCAGACAATTTATCCACTTGGAATAAGGCTTCAGTTTCTTGTAGTCCACAAGTTTTCATTATATGACTGAGCTGAGAGTTTCACTCCAGGCAGAGCCAGGAAAAGCAAGTGTTCGGTTGTTGTTTGCTGATGATGCAGCCGCATGCTAATATTGAAATATTTTGCAGTTAAAAGCCAGTTTTAACAGGTGGATACAGCACAGCCTGAAGGATGTACTTTTTAATGATAGAGACATAAGAGATACTTCCTGGCTTATGAATTGGTCACTATCTCTGAGGCTAAATTTCTGTTTCTTTCATGGATGAATGGGGAATAATCTTTGTAAGAGGATAGTGATGTATGAATCAAATGTTTCTCTTCTTACTGACAGGACGATCTTTATAATTACAGATGGCCATGCTTCAGTTGCCTTACACATTCAGCAAATGACATTGAATATTAGCAATTCTGCTGGATCTGCAGGAAATGGTTTGAAGCTGCAATTCTGCAGAATGATTGCATATTCTGTAGTCTAACACTACTGAGCTGAAGTCTTTCTGACTAAAAATTAGATCTCTAGCACTGCAAATGATGCCAGAGTGATTATTTGTACCATAGCAAAATATGAATAAATGTGACTATATGGCTTCTTTGTCATATGGTCTGTGTTTGTAGACAGCTACTGTAGTATGAGATATGGGAAAACTATTTTGTGGCTTTTAGAAAATGCTGATATATGAAAGAAAGGGAAAGGTTGGGGATTTTGAAAGAAAAACTTCCAAAGAAGATGGTGTACTTGTGGGTGAGGCAAGCTGAATATCACCTTTTGAAGAGTTTGGAGTTCTCTTTAAGTCAGACTGTCTGAGGGAGGTGATGGGTAAAAAAAAAAAAAGTTAATGTAGGCCACCTGTGTTAAAACATGACCTATGAAGGGTCTCTGAAAAGATGACCAAATGCAAGGCACACAGTCAAGGCCCCAAGGAAGAAAAGAGAAAATGCATGGGGGCAGACTCTTGAGCAGTGTCTGTGGTGATAGGACAAAGAGAGAGAGGAGGTCTCCCCAAGCCTCTCTCTACAACTACCTGAAGGGAAGTTGTGGTGAGGTGGGAATCAGCTTCTTCTCCCATGTAACTAGTAATAGGACTAGAGGGAATGGCTTCAAGTTGAGCCAAGAGAGATTCAGGTTGGATGTTAGGAAATACTGCTTCTCTGAGAGAGTGGTTGGGTGCTGGAACAGGGGAGGGGGTAGGGTCACCATCCCTGGACGTGTTCAAGAAACATTTAGATGTTGTGCTGAGGAACATAGTTTAGTGGGAAATATTGGTGACAGGTGAACAGTTGGATTGCATGATCACAGAGGTCTTTTCCAACCTTGGTGATTCTATGATTTTATGACAAAGGCAAATGGTTTCAAACTAAAAGTTTTTGGTTGGATATAGGGAAAAAGTGAGAGTAGTGAGGCACTGGCACAGGTTGCCCAGAGAGGTGGTGGATGCCCCATTCCTGGGGCATCAAGATTAGGCTGGATGTGTCTCTGAGCACTGTGATCTAGCTGTAGGCATCCATGTTCCTTGCAGGAGTGTTAGATGAGATGATCTTTAAGGCTTCTTTCCAACTCAAATGATTTTATGATGAGCAGAAAACTGTTGCTGGTGAGAGATGCTATTGAAGGAAGAATAGCACTGGGCTAGAGTCTATAAGGATGTTTAACCAGGATGCTGGATGCAGAGGCTGGGCAGAATCTAGCAACATGAGTATGGTCTTCAAACTAGCTTTAAGATCTCAGTAGAACAAAGAGCAGTTAGCTTTCTGGTTATCTAAAAACCACTGACAACCTTTTATAACCTGTTCTCAAACTTTGAAAAACAACAGGCTTCTTTTTTTTTTATACTTGAAATTTCATAAATGCCAGTCTTAGTCTTTTTCCAATTGTCTTCAAGTCTGAGCACTCTCCTGTGACTAGATGCTTATCAAAACCTCAGGAGCTCTTGCCACCTGTTTGTTTCTCTTCTGCTATTGGCTATACTGGGCTCTTCCCCAAGTTTCTTGCTGAGCCTTTCAGCAACCTGCTGCCTGGTGTCTAATGTCAGGATGAGAAAAATGAAGAAGCATGTAATAAAGCAACAATGTATGTAAAATAAGCAATAAGATCTGCCTTCCTCTAACTGTTTGCCTCTGCTTCTGATACAAACTTTTTGTAACTAATCATTTGTGCAATCTGATTTTTTCCACTAATGGTGTTTTGTCCAGCCTCTTAGAGAACGTGAGGTGGAAAAAAAGAATATGCAAAAGATGAGAACAGCAGCAGCGCATTCTCCATGTTAATACAATTAATGTGGAAGGACTTTGTGTTGACAGTTGCAGACTGAGCTGCCTCCTGTTATTTGGAGTCTGTGGATGG
The DNA here is from genome assembly GCF_987193195.1 of Phasianus colchicus. Classification (NCBI taxonomy): domain Eukaryota; kingdom Metazoa; phylum Chordata; class Aves; order Galliformes; family Phasianidae; genus Phasianus; species Phasianus colchicus. The sequence continues at coordinate 12,067,544 of NC_143437.1, read as the reverse complement.
TGCTGTTCCTTAACCATTAGGGAATATAGAAAATGGTTATGATTTACATGCTCTGCACATCTCAGCAAATTGCTTAGGATGATTATTTGGAGGTGTGGCTGGATGAGGACGAAGACAAAAGAAAGCAAGGATAGGGTAGAAAAGGGGAACAAGTTAACTCAGCTTTGGTTTCTCTCCCCTGCATGTGCACTGATTATTTGCATGCTGTTCACAGATACTTCCACTTGGCAATAAAAAGAATATAGCCACTTATCCTGGCACTTGCCATCTGTCTGGCTTAGAAGTCCTTAGTCTTCATCATCTTTAGAAATGTAATCCTTGTATCTTGCTTTTTCTTTCTTGCTTTTCTACAGAGTTGTGCTGTTTTTGGAAGGATTGACTCTTTTGCTGCCTTCTGTCTCAGGTGACTCTAAATCTTAACATATCTCTACAGTTATTTGGAACAGTCCTTGCAATTTGAAATTCAATATTTCTCTTGATACATCTTTTATTTGGTTTTTACTTTTGAATGTGCAATCCTACCTGTGAGGCTTGGTTGTATTTTTAGAGGTTTCTTGCTTATCACTTTTGCATTCCTATTGAACTGCATCAGCCTCTACTGCCCTTAAACTTGTGAGAAAAGCTCAAAAATCAATAACTTCCAATCAGGCAAAGATCTTCGTGAAGCAGTGAAGTTTATTCATTATTGCAATATCTGGTGCACACCCTCTTGTGGCAAGGGAAAAATCGCACTCTTAATCAGTGAAATCCATACTAAATACTTTCACTGATGCATGTGACATCTGTCCTGTCGCTCATTGGCAGAGCATCCCAGGCTCACAATCTACTCAACCCAGTTGCTAAGGTATGCTTCTATATATGCTTAATCACCCACCTGTTGTTTTTCATTTTTCAAAAGGTGACAGGTGGCCAATGTATACTAGGCCCTCTGGTTCCCCATTCATCAAGGGGACGAGAGGCAATGTATGTTAGACCCACCTGCAGGTCCCCATTTTTCAAGGGGGACAGGAGGATAACATGTACTAGACTTTCTCTAACCTGTACTGGGCACAGCCTTAACAAGTCATTGTGAACAGCAAACCCTACAGCCATTCTGTAAGAAAGTTTAGTGAAGGTTTATGCCTTAGTGCTAGAAGTTTTCTACTGCACAAACACAATCTAACTCTCACAAAATTAACTAGGATGGATTTCAATTATATATCACCTTTTTATTTCTCTTCTTTCTGTAGTGGATTTCTCTGTATCCTATTGAAGCAGAGTTGTAATTCCATAGTTGTTTCAAATTTCCTCGGAATAGACCTCCAAATGCCAAAATTCTTTGTGATCTTCCTTCAGTTTTTAGTTTCTTTGGGTACTGCATATTAGATAACATCTCTCTGCTCAGTATCATCTACCAGCATTGTCCTTCTTGTGCTGCTAGACTAGCAAAGGGTGTAAGAGAAGTCTGGTTACTTTGTTTTTTGCAGATGTTGCTTTATTGTGTAAACAAACCGGTGAGTGTTGATAAAAACCTTTACCCAGTGCTTATATATTTCATCTGTTTTATTACATACTTCAAGTGCCACTTACACAACCAAAGAAACACTTAAGCCTTACATATTTTTACTGCATTTGATCTTCCATCTCTTATGCATATGTGGCTTCTTTTTGTAGCATACTACAGTAGGGTGCAAATATTCAGAATGTGGGGACGGGGGAGGTACACATGAATGAATGTTGTGTTGACTTTGATAGAGAGCAGAATTCTACACTCAACAGGCCCTGGTGCTTTAATTTAACATTCAGGAAGCCCTTTTAAACTGATCATGATGATTATTTTTATACTCTTCAGATCTGTTCCTTTACTTTGTGCATCATGATGCATTACTCTCTGTTTTCAGTTCATTTTTTTTCCCAAGTTTAAACCCCTGGAAATGTGTGATCACTCAGGCCTTTTTCAATCAACATGAGAACAAGGTACTGTCAGACATTTGTTTCAAATGGTTTACTTAAGGAGCAGAAATACTATGTGGACTTAGTTTCACTAAGATTACCCTGCACTGTGTGTGTGTGTATGACTATACAAGGGTTGCTCGAGAAGTAATGCCTCTTATTTTACTATGTTGGCCCACAGCATCACAGACAAATGTTGGTGGTATGGCAGTAGAACTTGAACCTTTCCATCAATACTCTTCTATGTGTTCTTGCTGTGTGACAGATGGCAGTAGGGGGATAAACTGACAACATGGTGTCTGACCTAGAAGTACGTATGGAACAAAGGGATGGTACTGAATTCTTCCATGCACAAAAAGTTTGATCCACCGACTTTCATCAACACTTGCTGAAAGTTTCTGGAAACCAAATGGATGTGAGGATATCAAGGCGGTGGATGATGTGTTTCAGCAATGGTAACAGTGACAGTAGTTCACCTCCTCTGCTGCAGATTTGTATGAGTGTGGCAGGTTCTTGTGCATCGCTGACAAAAATGCACAGCTAATGGTGGTGACTGCTGAAAAATAGTGTTTTGTAGCTGAGAAATTCCTCTATCAAGTAGTGTTATTTTGCTCTTTGCACCTGTTGTAGTTTCCATGGAAATAAATAGATGGCATTAATTTCAGTGACCTACATATATTTCATTTTCTTGACTGCTAATTTTATGCTTCTCTCTAGAAGCACTGCCAGGTTCAGAACAATTGTTATCCCAGTCTTTCATGAGACACAGCCTGTTATTTTCACTGGAAGCAGGATCTAGGACAAATTAACTTCATTAACTTCAAGTAGGCACCCAACTCTTGATTTCTAATCAGATTTTTATTTTGCTCAGACATCTCTAGTTGCTATAAAGCATAACATTAGTCTTCAAACAGAAGTGAAATTAATCTCTCCTATTAGAGGCCTCATCTGAAGCTTGCTTGAAGTAGTTTTGGCTTTTGTGCCCCCTGCTTTTCATAATCAACCTTCCATTAGCAGTAACTGTTTCCAGCAGTGCTAATCTATCACAGGCAAAGTCCACTGAGTTATTTCAAACAGTCTGAGGAGTTTGGGGTGGTATCTTTGTGTTCTGTCTAATGCAGAGGAAGGGGATCTCACACGACTCTTTTCCCAAGGAAAGGTGCATGTGGCACCAGCATACCATTGGAAGTAGTACGTGGTTGGGGTGCAGTCACTGGTGACATGTAGGCATCTTATTTTTCCTTTGAATATAAAGGACTGCAGGTGTAGCTCTTCATAGAATCATAGAACGGCCTGGGTTGAAAAGGGCCTCAAAGATCATAATTTCAACCCTCCTGCCACAGGCAGGGTTGTCAACCTCTTCTGTGTCTGTTTCTGGATTGTTGTTTGAATTTGCTGAATTGAGCATGGACTGTCTCTGACCTTTTCTGCCTAGGATGATTTAATCTCTATGTTCCTGTTTCTTTATTTGTTGCCTTCCTAAATCTAATGTCAGAGCAATGCACAGTGGGCTGTGGCACTTTTTTCTGGCTCACCATCTCCTTAGAGCAGACACCTGACAGTTACACAGTAATTATAAGAACTATTTCGTGCATTATCATGTAGGATTTTGAAATAATTTGTATGAAGTATCATGGCTGTGTCTACCCCTGAGGCAAGCAGGTTGTCATCATGAAAGTGGGGAGGAGAAGACATGCGGAAGGTTGGCACAAAATCTGTGATGCCAACCACGTTCATTAGGCTGAGCTCTGCAAGTCCTAGGTTCTCAAAGGTGTTCACATCCTCATTTCCCCCTTAGTGCTCTTTCCCTTCTGGCACAGGAGAGGTAGGATACTACTAGACTCTGACATTGCTATTTGCTGATATTCTGAAAGGTTCTTCATGGGAGGGAGGCTGTCAGCCCTGTGACATGACCCAAATCCAATCACTGAGTTTTGGTGCTACACTCCTTGCTGTTGTAATTTAGTAGGTCTCTGTTGATTTGGCAGTGAAGTTTTTTTGGGTTCTGAAAAATGACCATCTCAACCCCGGTGAGATTTCTAGGCTGCTGAGAGTAGGCTGATCACTAATCCCTAGAAATGAAGAAATTGTTATAACTTTCAGTTCTAATAATGGCTTAAATGAAACACCTGCATGATGCATCTCTTTAATATAAAATGATTTATGAATAGATGAGTGAAAATGGATGCATTCAGTTTTTGATGGGATTCATTTGGGATCTTTCCTTAATTGTACTATTTGGTTTTGGCCTAGGTTCTGAAGAAGGTTTTGCTGACTCTGTAGGATGTGAAATGTCAAAAAATGTCGTTGTGTGAGATGTGTGCTCTCTTTATAAAAAGCAGATGATACATGAAGGAGGCAAGCCCAAGGAATAAATCTGTTAGTGCGTGCTGCATTGGATATGCCTTCCACTTGATTCCCTCAGTACATGAGGCTTCAGTTTATTCTGGTGGTGATGACTGATACTTCTAAAAGTATTTTAGGGGTGCCTTGACCTTCATGAGGAGATAATGTCTGTCACAGGCTTGAAACTCAGGTTTTTAGAACTAAGTGGGAACTGGATTGTACTAAAGCAACAAACTTTGCATTTGTTTTGATGCTCATTGTACATTCTCCACTGTCAGAATTTTCCTATTTTGTCCTATGCCATTCTGAAGGGACAGTGATTATGCTTGCATTAATGTATCTGAAGGAGGTGAATTCGAAAAGGCTTATTTATTAAGGTTTGAAATGTGAGGATGTGTAGAAAGAGAGTCTGCTCCTTTAAGGATCCCAGATCAACTTCCCCAAGGTACCATACTATCTACTAAGAAGGAAGTGTATCTCAGCTAAAACCAGGACACTCTGGGACAGATACTCAGCTTTGCCACTGGCTGAACCTAAAAAGAGGAAAGCCTGTCCTGCCCCAGCAGCAGGAGGAAGCTGCTGCACTCTTCAAACTTTATCTCCCTTAACATCAAACACTTCAAAGCTATGGGCAGATGAGATCAGGAGAGATTGTTGGACTTTCATAACTTACCCAATAGAATTATTTAGGATATTTGGTAAGGAAGATATTTAGATACAGCACTGCCAAGTAAGTTAAAAGGTCTCTGTATCTGAGACTGCTGCAAGATCCTGAGGAGGCAGAAGAGTTGGGCTAATCCTATGGTGAAGTGTGGGGATCATTTCCTTAATTAAAGTAAAAAGTCAGATTTCAGTCACACTATCGGGAAAAGGGTTAAATTAACCACATACTTTGCTCTTTGTGTTGAACACTTTAAAATACAATTTTTAATTCTCCTTTATGGTATCTTATGTATTAGTAATGTTGAAAGAAAAAAGTTGCTATTACAGGGCATTTTAATTATCTACAGCAGCTGATGGAAAACAGGCAGTGTCATTGTCTCTAAGTTGGAGAGATGAGCTTGAACAGCAGACTACCTATTGTATAGGGAATTGACTGGATGGCTGCATCCAGAATGTTTGGGTCAATGACTCAATGTGCAGATGGAGGTCAGTGATGAGCAGTATCCTTCAGAAGTTCATATTTGAATAAATACTATTCAATCTGGGATCTGAGCTGTTCTAAATCTGGAATAACTCAGCAGGTTTTCAAGTAATATCAAGCTGAGTGTTGTGATATCAAGTTGTGATAGAAGGAATGCTATCCAGAGGGACCTTGAGTCCATGTGAATTTCATGAAGTTCAACAAGGCCAAGTGCAAGGTTCTACATGTGGTCTGGGGCAATTCTAAACATCCATACAGTCTGGGGAATTAATGGATTGAGAGCAGCCATGTGTAGAAGGACTTGGAGGTACTGGTGGATGAAAAATTAGATGTGTGAAAGCCAATCTTATTCTGGACTACATCAAAAGAAGTGTACCAAAAGTAGAAGGGAGGTGATTGTCCCCCTCTACTCCATCCTTGTGAGCCCTAACCTGCAGTAGTGCATTCTGTTTTCGGACACTTAGCACAAGAAAGATGTGGGCCTGCTGAAGTCAGCAGAAGGTCATTAGGATGATTAGAGGGCTGGAGCAGCTCTCCTATCAAGAAAGGCTGAAAGAGTTGGGATTGTTTAGCTTGTAGAAGAGAAGGCTCTGGGAAGACTTCATTGCAGCCTTTTAATACATAAAGAGGGCTGCTGCTTTTGATGAAGAGGAATTTTTTACACTGAATGTACTGATAGGACAAAGGCTTTTAAAACTATTTAAATGGTTTTAAATGGAAAGAGGGTAGATTTAGATTAGATATAAGGATGACATTCTTCACGGTGAAAATGGTGAAGCATTAGAACAGGTTGCCAGAGAAGATGTGGATACCTAGGAATGATCAAGGCCAGGTTCAGTGGGGTCCTGGGCAGCCTAAGCTGGTGGCACATGGCTGGGGAAGGACTGGATGATATTTAAGTTCCCTTCCAAACTAAACTATTCTATGACTAACCCATTGAGAATGGCTACTGCTGACACAGGACGGATAGGTTTGCTCATTAATGCATGGACTGTAATATTTTTGACACTTAACTGTAAAAACACCCAAGTCTCCCAGCATTTGAAGTTTTATATCCAATGGATCAGTTTTGATCAGAACACTCACGGTGCTGTGAATGTAATTGTGTTCATTCTTAGTAAAAATCCATGTTCTCTGTAAAGCCTGATATGGCAATGCAAGGGTCTCATCTAAGCTTGCCTCAGCTAAGCTGATGATAGCTGTGATTATCTAGAAGTCATCTGGCTTTAGTTTAGTTTTATTTTATTCCAGTAGCAAGTAACCATCTCTAAAATAAAATGTTGTGCAGTGAAGTGAAAATGCAAGGTGATATTGGAGGTCTCCATCAGTAAGAAGTTTCTACAGGAGACCTGTCTTGTCAGTCAGATAAAGCTAGTTTAGAGATACCAGAGAAGAAACAAAGCCAACCAACTGTGAAACAAAAGAATGATTATAAGAGCAGGTTCTGTTTAGCAAACGTAAGAGTGATCCTTAGTGAATCTGAGGAAGAAAGGACTGGCACCCTGAGCAATGAACTCCTCCTCGTGGAGACCTCTGCTGCTGCTGCTGATAAGGCTGCTGCTTTTCAATGTGCCTGAGGAGAATGCTTTACTTTTAAGTGCCTGAACCCTGTGTGTTATGTAGGCTGGTATATCATCGGTGTTGATGTCCTCCTGGAAATAAAACTATTCCATAACTAAGATTAATGTCGACTGCAGAGCTCTATGTTACTAAAATATCTGAAAAAAATGAAAAATACGAAATCAACATGAAGGATTTGTGTGGTGTCAGGAAATTCTTGTTATCCCTACTGTCATTCTGTCTTAGAAGCTGAGTGATCTGATGTACGCTCTAATGCTGTTTTTAAGTTGTTGCTTTTTCCTTTATTCTTGGGCTGTGGTGTAATAAAGAGGAAAAGTAAATCAAGATTGTAGTTTTATTTCTGGGTTTTTTTTTGAGTACATGTGAAGAGGCAATCTATTGTCCCTCATAGTAATGCTGTACTTGGTAAGGATTCTTAAACCTCATGACTTAATTACTAATTGAATCTCAACAGTGTGTGGTGAATTCAGGTGACAGCGTGTCAGGGAATCCAGAGAAGATCTTTAAGGTTCTTATGGATACTGTGAATCTGGCAATAGGAACTTCTCCTGCCCTTCTATGGTTTGTCTTGTGGCAAAATGATTGCTGACAGTGCAGAGCAGCAGAATAAGCCTGAAATAAATCTGTTTTCAGCTGCTCTTATGATTCAAAATCTGACTCCTCTGTTCAAATCTTTTAATTTTTTGTCTCTGCTACAGAGTCTATGATGCTGTGACTTGTGTGGTGGTTACCTGAGCATGGGTATTGTTGCATGCATCCCTCCCACTAAGGGGAAGAGCAGACTGCAGTGTATTAAATCACTGCAGTGAGGTTCCCCAGGTGGTCATGTGCTAAAGGCCAGACCTGTGCTGAATGCAGAAGCTCCTAAGGAGCTGCTCCACTGTCCAGGAAATCTAAAGGCATCTTCAGTGACCAGCCTTTTTTTATGTTAAGTAAAGAACTATAGTTAGAGTGGACATACCACATTGGCTGCTTGGGATTTCAGCAAGGGAATCTTCCTTTTCTTTTTCTCATTAATGTGTGGATTACATAAATCAGGCATGTAGTGAAGTGCTCACAGAACTCTGTATTCTTTCCTTCCCTTCTGTGCTTTCAGAAAAGATGAGCTGCTATGCATCTGTCATATTAAAACGTGCCTCCTGGTAATAGCTCGAATGCTGTGAGCTATTTTAATGTACCTGAGTATTACCATGGAGGATTTCAAATACCTCTTTCAGGCATCTTTGGAGCTGCTTTACTCATTAATGTCAGCAGCATGGGGAAATTGGTTTGAAAAACCACTCCAAACAAATGTAAACCAGGGTAGGAAAAAACTGTAGGAAAGAAACACAGAACAGTAAAGTAGCACTTAACACATACAACATTGTAGGTTATTGTGGGTCTATCACTTAATCTCTGGGGAAAAATACAGAACAAGCTTTTACACAAAGGGTTTTTGTCTGTTCTGAAATGTGGTTATCTGTGAAGTGGTGAATCCTACATTGTGAAAACTAACATGCTCCTTAGGTAGGTCTGTGAGCTGTACTTGAGCTGAGTGAGCTGAGCCATCTGTGAGGAGTGTTTTCCCTGAACCCAGTGACTCACAGTAGTAACCCTTGGAAACCATACAGCTCACTATTCAATGATAGGTTGTCCTGAGGTGACACATGCACCAACACATTTAAAATATATTGGCCTTGTTAATTTATATAAAGTCTTACTGCAAATAGAAAAAAAACCAAAACAGGTCTGGCATTTATCTACTGGTTATGGAGTAACAAAGCCTGCCATAAGATTTTGTCTGGGATCATTGCTCTTGCAATTATAGAAAGATGATGATTGTTTTTGTGGGCTCTCTTGTATGAGATTTTTTTGCAGGTGTTCTCAAAGGTGATTCTATGTCTGGATTTAGAGAGTACATGAGGATGGCAATCAATACTTTTATGTGACGATGACCAGCAGAAGATATGGGACTAGCCATGAAGCTCCATTTGCTCTGGTGTCTGTATCTGTCTGACAGTTATAGGCAGTACTACGTGTCTCAGCTGAAACAACAGTTGTCATGACCTCCTCCTTGAAGCTATCCTTTTCCTTAATCAGTAGAGTTTGAATTCTGCTTTCCTTGTGGTTTTTGTTTGTTGTTTTTTTGTTAACTGAATTAAATAGCATAGTCAAATGTAAGATTGTAGCATATATACTTAAAAATCCTGGACTGCTTTTCTTTTGAAAAGGTACCAGGCATGTGTGTGAGTTGTGACTAGTTCTCCTTCTGTGAATTGTAATGTTTCTCATGCTCTCCAGAAAATGTAATCTTTCAGTTTGTAAGATCTAGATATGATACAAATGGAAAGCAATCTTTCCCGTATTGGCCTATTATCATGCAATAAAGCAGGAAAGGCTGATTTTAAATGCAGATTTTTTTTGGAATGTCTTGCCAAGCTGGAATGTGCTGAGTAGTACTTCTCTCTTTCTGAATTTTCAGAATATGCTAGGTTTGATGGAAGACTATAATTTTCTTCTGTAATGATTCAGCTGTTGGGAATTATGTGGAAGCCACATGATGAACATTTTCCAAGAATTAGAAACAGTCCTAATTCTTCCCAGAGATAAAGAGGAATAACAGGGTAAATGCTGGTTGATTTCTGAAAGGTTACTAGGAGGATATCAAAGATGTGAACATGAACCTGATTCCATAGTTCCAGATCTGGCCTGTCAGGAGAAGGCAGTAGAAGAAAGACCTGAAAACTAATCCAGTGAGAATGGCAGATGAGTACTGATATGAAACAAGAAATGAAAAGTAGTGGAAAAATGCCAAAAATGCTTTTTGTGATGGTACTTCTGGGAGCTGTACCACAGCCAATTACAGAAGAAAACAACCATACCCAACTTCCTTTAGTCTATATGAATAATTTTACCCAGTAATTTCACTTTTCAAACATGTGGAAAAGGTGGATATTTTATTTGCATAACTTTGAAATTAAGGATTTTTCAGCCAAAAACTGAACATTTTTTTCTCTTTTGCACACCTAAGATAGGAAATGAAAGCCAACAAAAAAATAAAACCAGCCAAAGCAAAACAATTTTCAGGAAATTATCTGCTGTATCCAAAATCAAGTTCTTTGAAATCCTGTTCTGAGAAATCCATTGGAACAAATGGGACTATACCTACGCTAAGATAATGTGCATTTACTTTAATGTCTTGCTGGTTTTGTGGAGAGAAATTACGCAGCTTAAGAAAACAGAAGTAATGGAAGAATAAATGATATGGGATTGTGATGAACATCAGAGAAAGCAGAGCTGCAACCTGACGTAATAAAAGATGGGAAAGTAATGCAGTAGGTGAGGTCACTTAGAATTAGTAGAAAAAAAATCCTACACAGCATTCTGTACATTAATTAGCATTAAGGAAAATAACCATTCCCTTCAGCTTGAAACTGTGGCTGATTACAATTAAGTGTCCATTACAAGCTAACATAATTAGACCTTCATTATGTTTTATAAATACATGGCTTAAATTCTGCAAGGCAGGAGGAAGTGTTGTCCTTTGTAGAACATTCCTGTCTGTCTTCATCTCATTTTCCTTCTACTACCTGAGCTGTTTCTTAGTCTTCTTACTCAGATGATCCTACTGTGCTAGACCTGACTATTGAAACTATGCATTCAATGCATTTTACTGTGTAAACTTGAATACATGCCTTTTTTTCAGGGAAGATTGTCAAAAGCCATGCTGATGTTGAGGTAAATGATTTAAATTGCACTTTCCCTGTTTGCAAATCCAGTAAATCCATTCATTCTACTCTAGAAGGCGTTCTTGTTACTCTTGTGTGATTTATCCAGGATAGTCAAAACAAGCAAAGAAATAGAAGTTGGCTCTACTTCTTGTGCAAGAAACTAATCTTTTTTCTCTTTCTGGATGAGAGTCGGTTTTCTTTTTTGTTTTGTTTCAAATAAACAATTGTTTTGCTGCTTGCTCCCTTAGATTTTTGGAAATCCCCGTGAACCAAAGCCAGCCCACATGCACAAGAAAAGAAAAAAAAAAGAAAAGAAACAAAAGTGTGGGGGAGAATTTGAGTTCTGTGTTCTCTGCCCTGGTAAAAATATGGTGGTTTCCTTTGTTTATTCTATCTCTGTGCTTGTTGGCTTGGCTTCACACGGCTGCCTGTGAAATACAATGCAAAATTCCCATTTGTCTATCTGGTTTAGTCTCCATCAGTCAATACTCAAAGAACACTGTCTTAACAACAAAACCATTCCCTCAGCCTGACACCCTTGTGAGGTTTTGAGCGATTTCAACCTGGCGTTCTGCTGAGTGATGAATCCTAGAGCCAGTTTTAATGCGATGTGGTTCAAGTCCCATAACTCCTGTGAATTTAGAGCAGAGCAGTGATTAGTTGTCTTTGGGAGACTGACCTCTGGTGTTTCAGCCTGGCAAGCTGAGGAGGAGGGGAGCAGTAAAGCTTGATGGAATGATACCCCAAATTCCTCTTCAGAGAGTGATGTCTTAGAAGCCTGCAAGATAATTAATATATCTAATAATAAAAAGGAAGTGTTGCTATGGTAGTGTGAGGTGTATTTATACTGCTATGGCCACCGAAGGATTGCGTGATATTTTTAATCTTTATTTTAATTATGGAGTTCAGTATTTTTTGAAATTGCAGAGGCCTCTTACATTTTTTGATTATGCAGTGTTCTGAGAAATTGAAATATTAATTGAAACAAGAGCTGTCTCACTCCTTCCTGAGAAGAAATCAAATAATCTCTGAAGCACCAGCAATATGCTAGTCTTGATTAAATGCCTCACGGAGGTCACTGGAACGGCAGTGCTGAAACGCTGCTGCTGTTCTTTATAGATGAAAATTGTGTGTTTAGCTCTGAGAAGCATGGCAGAAATGTCTGTTATTCATGGTGGGTTTGTTTGTGCATCCATGCAAAAATCCAAAACACAGGCAGGTTCTTAATGCTTCAGGTGAGATCCCACAACAAGCCATATTTTGGCTGTGAGGTATTAAGTACTTTTGATTCCTATTGAGTTAGCATCTTCCGGTGTCTAATCCCAGCTGATACCTGCAATAGTGGAAAAAGTGTTTGATTGTTTTGCTGATGCAAACATATTTCTGAAGCAGATGTTTATAGAGCAAAATGTGAAGTGCTTCATTTCTTGCTATGGTACTCCAGGGGAGGCTGTTTGTTCCCTCATCTGATCAATTTCATGTGCACTTTATAACGTATGAAGCTTATTATAGATTTTTTTTATTGTATAAAAATAAAAAATGTCATTTGTGGACAAGGAACATTGCTTCCTGAAATAGGAATGACAGCCTTTCCAGGACTTATTTAAAAAGCAGCACAAGCCCTTTTTCACAATAAAGCAATCTTAACTGCTCTGAAATTTCTGCTGTAGAGGCTCCTGTTTCTCCCACAGAAGTTGAATGCTGGTGGAAGGAAGAGCCAAAGCCCACTTAAAAGCAATTGTGTCCTGAGTGCAGCTCAGGACAACTGAACAACTAGAACAAGACATGCCGATGTGTGAGGAGAGCAAGTAGCTGCAGTTTAGATTTGGGTCATTAATTTTTCTGTTGAACAGGTGTCATGATATCTGAATTTAGGCTTTCATTCTGATACCCTCAATGTCCTGCTACTCTGTCCTGAAGATGTGTTTGTGAGCTGGTTTTGCACACAGGAGCTGTCTACAACTGTACTGTTCTATCTCTGGTATGTTCTCTACTCTGCAAAACACCAGCTCATCTAAGGTCTGCAGGCAAACAAGACATCTTATATTAATACAAACCAGATGTTGCTGCTATTGTAATGTTCTCATGGAAGGTTTCTATCTTTTGGAGTGCATTATTCTCACCAGCTCAAATAGCCTGAAATTGTTCACCTTCTGGCAATAATGCTAAGCTTTTATTTTTTTAAAGGAAAGATGTTGGAAAAGTGCTTCTTGCCTGAAGGGCTTTGTACTGAGAGCAATGTCTTGAAATATCTGCCTTATTTTTGCTGCAGAGCAGTTTGGTGGCCAGTGCTTCTGAGACATCATTTTGACTTGTTTGTTCTCTTTTCACTAGGCATCAGAGTGAGAGCTTAAATGTTTACAAACATGGGTTTCACTTAGAAAATGTGAAGATTCATTTGTACTCTAATACAGATCTCTGTAAGAGGAAAAATTACACATACCTACCTCTCTCATTTTTCTAGTACAATTCTATATCTATACTGTTAAAACTCTCTATGGCATCCTATTGGTGATTTTTTTTCCAAGGCAGCAGGCACTAAAAAGATGACCGGAAATAATTCTCTTCGTGTCAAGATTTTTAATTAAACCATTCAGAAAATAGTAATGTATTGACAAAGATAGCTCCTTTACTTAATCACACCTCTTCTGTTAATCCTGCTATTGCTTCCCTGGTGACTAGGAGACAATATTAGATATATCTCAGACATGAAGAGTAAAACAATGCAGTTAAAATGCAGGTTAAAACAATGCTCAGTTAAGTGTTAGAAGAATTAAGAAATAGCCATTGTCTCTGCTGGTAGTTTAAACCTAGGCCAGTCCATTATGGAGGGTAACAGGGTTTGTAGCTTCCGAAAAATCAGCTTCACAGATAAAATGAAGTTATGGTAATATTTAATTATCTTATAGACTAAAAATATTGCCTTATTTTTCATAAGCGTTGGAGAAGATGTTGTGTGGGTTCTCTTGTCTTGAATCTTTTCTTTAAAGCATCAAGTTTCTTCATGCTGTGCTGAGGCTACATCACTACAGGACTTCTGTAGAACCTTTGCCAAGCTTTGTAGGCTCTATGTGTTCCTGACTTCCTTCAGGATGACTTCCTACAATCATATAAAGCTCCTAACTCTTCTCTGGGCTTTTCTCTTTATACATGCTACCCTTGGTGAGCATTTTATTCTCATCTTTGCTCCATAATCCTCCACTTCTGATGTGTATATTTGGATCTGCCTTCTTTCTTTTAATTGTAGTTGAACTTTTTTTTGGCTGTATGGTTCCGCAGTTATCTAGAGGCTGGTTTTAATGATCACCATAGTGTTTTTGTCCGTGGAGTTGAATGGAGAAGGTGGGTCCTCATCATCGTTGCTCATCTGAAATGGAAAATTATCATTGCAAGTTTTTTCAACAGACCAAAAAAATGGGGGCCTATGTCAGAAAAAATATATGCCCACAAAACCAGAAGGATTTTAATATTTTACTGGAGATGTCCTTTCTTCTACCAGAAAAAAAAAAAATCCAGACTTGTTGCAAAACATTTCGCTTTTGAGAAAGAAAAAAAAAAAGGTGTTTTGTGTGCTGAAAATAAAAGATGAGTTAAATTTGGGTTGTGGTACATCACTAAAAATTTCCCATCTATTGTACTAAATGGTTGTTTACAGACAAAACTGAAAAGATATATATATATTTAAGCTGCTAAAATGTTTTGCCTTCTCCAAAATTTTTGATGGATGCTTTTCAGCTGGAAATAACTCTGCCAACTTTGCATGTCTCTAAAACTATATGATTATAATGCACCGTGTACTCATAATGAGATGTTGCAGTTTTTTTTAAGAGTTGGTGCTTTTTTTGACTAAAGATGACTTTCTGGCATTGCTAATATGGCTTGTAAAGATTAGGCTTTTTTATTAGGAAGAACAGTGTGCCATGGGAAATGATTCTCAGAGAAAAAAGTGGCTTTGGAGATGCATGTGGGAGTTGTACACCTTCCTGAATGCATTTTTAGACAGAGATGCATGTCCATCAGTTCACAGTCATTCATTTCTAGCCAGAAAAAATACAGAGGCATTTTTGAATGCCTAAACAAAAGTTGTCTTTTGAACTCTAGAATCTTAATATTTATTTTGAATACTAGATCTTTAAAATCCACCACTATCTCAGTGATTTGTACATGAAAGTTATTTTATGCAAGGTAAGAATTTCATTAATTTGGAGCAAAAAAATTTCTTTACAGCATTTTCACTCTTTGGTTATGGTGTGGAGTCCTTAGAATAAATGAGTTCATTGCTGAGGAAAAAAAATCATTGAATGGTTTGGGTTGAAAGGGACCTTTAAGATCACCTAGTTCCAACAACCCCCCT
The DNA here is from genome assembly GCF_987193195.1 of Phasianus colchicus. Taxonomy (NCBI): domain Eukaryota; kingdom Metazoa; phylum Chordata; class Aves; order Galliformes; family Phasianidae; genus Phasianus; species Phasianus colchicus. Next base: position 12,052,477 of record NC_143437.1, on the reverse strand, counting down.
GCTATAGGCAGAGACACCTCCCTCTGGTCCAGGTTGCTCAGAGCCCCATCCAGCCTGGCCATGATTGCCTCCAGGGAGGGGCATCCACAGCCCCTCTGGGCAACTTGTTCCAGTGTCCCACCGCCGTCACAGCAAAGAATTTCTTCTTAATATCTAGTCTAAATCTGCTATCTTCCAGTTAAAAACTATTTCCCCTTGTACTGTTGCTACATGTCCTTATTAAAAGTCCCTTCCCATCTTTCTTTAGTACCCTTCAGGTACTGAAAGGCCGCTATGAGGTCCTCCCAGATCCTTCTCCAGGCTGAAGAGCCCCAGTTCTCTCAGCCTGTCCTCCTAGGGGAGGTGCTCCAGCTCTCTGATCATCTTTGTGGCCCTCCTCTGGACCTGCTCCAACAGCTCTATGTTCTCCTTGTGTTGGAGGCCCAGAACTGGATGCAGTACTTCAAGTGGGAGCAGGGTAGAGGGGCAGAGTCACCTCCCTTGACCTGCTGGTCACACTTTTCTTATTGCAACTCAAGATATGGTTGGCCTTCAGGGCTGCAAGTGCACATTGCCTGCTCATGTTGAATCTTTCATCAACAGACAATGATCAAGTACTGCTGTAAGCATAGAGTTCTGCCATACTGTGGATTAGACATTGAACCATCTCTTGCTGCATAAAGGTGGTACATTTTTAGTCTACAGAGGTTTTGTACCAAATCTAAATCCAGCCTGACTTCTTTGTTTTTGTATGGTGGGTTATATATTTTCTTTGTTTGCTATCTCAGAGCTCTCTGGGGAAAAAAAAAATGACAAAACTGATATGTTTGTGCCCTTTATTTCCCTATCAAGCTGTTTTATCATCTTGCATTTTATGTTCCAGGCTGTGTGTGAACAGTTGTTGAATGCCTAATAGAACTTCAATTTGCCACGCTAATCTAGTAGTACTTAAAATTCAACTTCTCATGAAATCTTTGGCAGCGAAAGGCCTATGCTTGGTCCAACACATGATAGCTGAAGAATACTTTGAATGCTAGACTGTAGTCAGAGAATTTTAACTGCAGGGGAATTAAATCACAGATTTCATCATCATGCTATTTTAGGAGAGAAATTAATCATAGAATGTTCCTTAAAAAAATATATATATATATATCACACTGACAAGATCTAAGTGTTCATGCTAGCCAGACTACTTAACAGTGAAAGCTGTAGAGGTTATGACTTGAATATAAAGTGAGATATAGAAGTAGCAGTTTGTCTTAATATTGTTGACTTGCTGAGAGGTTCTGGTTGCTGGCAGTGTAGAGTCTTTGTTAGATTTCAGTCTAATAAGTGTTGGTTGAAATCTTTTCCAGAGCCTGGATATCATGCAAGACTTCTATAGCTTAGAGGCTAGGAGTATGTACCTTACTGCTGCAACATGTTTTCTCTTGGGAGGAAAAAACTTTTACTGTGTGGTCAGATTACATATAGTATATTGTAAAGAGCCAAACACTTGCAACAGTCCCCCTAACCTGGTGACATCTCCACTTTATACAGTGAGCAGTGCTCTCTGGTGTTCCTCGACACATGTGAGATAGCTCATGTCACTCTTAATTTAGCCACAAAATAAATGTCCAATTAACATCTTCACCCCTGGCCCTACAGATTGTCTGATGTAATCTGAAAATGCAATGTTCCTCTCGTTGCACAAGATATCAGGTAGCAGATGATGGCAGTGATGTTTTTTCAAATGTCATTCAAGATTTGCAGGCATTCCTTTTAGGCTCATGCCTTGAATATTGGTGTTGTTATTCTTCTTTATTCTGGTTATCTCATTTTGACAAACTTAACACTTTAGTCATGGGGCAGTTTCCAGTCATGGCTAGGATAAACACAGTGCCATCTGTCACACCTCACCTGTGTATTTATTGCAGGGACTTGAGCCAGAAGCAGTACAGCTCTTGCTTTTGAAAAGTGTCAGATCCAAACCAGCATTAAGGGAGATTTGACAAAGGAAGCTGAAGTAGAGAAGTCAGAGATTGTCTTTAAGATGACTCCCTTGAGGCCATTATGAAGCTTGTGCCAAAGTCTGGGTCTGCAGCCACTGTTAGACCTGTCTGTCTTCCAGGGTGTCTGGCCTGAGAGATGTGCTTTGGGTGGGCTCAACTTGGGATCTGCGCAGTGTTGTGACTGTGCCACTCTCGGAGCTTGGAGATGTGGTGGAGCTTCCCAGCAGGCAGCACGGTGGGTCTGAAGGGCCAATTAAAAGACTTTGCCATGCACATTAGAGCTAAAACAAGAAGGAACCCAATTTTCCAATTTTTCAGAAGATTTTTATCCTGATTGTAGCAGGCAAAAAATAGCCCAGGGACCTCAGAGCTGTTAACAGCTTCAAATGTTGGTCAGGTTACACACCAGAAGGAATGGGGCACAAATTCCCTTCAGCTTCTCCTCTGAATATTGAATGCTTGGATAATTTTGGGAATTCTTCTGAGAGTTTTTAAAGCTTGGGATTTCTCAATCTGATCTGTGAGTTAAGTTTTTTTTCAAATTGAATTTTTATGGCTCCCATTGGAAGTGAATTAGTAAGGAAACAAATTTGGTGCAGAATAATTTCCCTAATTAAATGTTTGAATCCTTCTCTTTTACCAGTGCAGACCAGGTACAGCAGTAAATCTGTGACAGATGCCAGCGTAAAACCCTCCTTGCGTTTAACAAAGTGCAACCAAAGTGCAGCACGTTAGACTTGGGAGAAGCTGCCTTTGCTTTGTGACAGCTTTAGCGACATAACCCACCAGGCAGCACACTGCTGCTCTCAGCAGGGTGGCAGTGCTGCTTGGCTGTTTTGTTTGGCAGTGTCTCTGCTTCAAATGCAAACGTAACACCCAAGGCTTAAACTGTACTCTATTGGTATAGAGGCAAGGAGAGGAGCAGCTCATTAGCTTCGATTTTATTTACTTCTAGTTTTCTCTAGAAAAAAATTTTTATGCAAGGGCTGCCTTGTACAAATGGGATTTGAGTTCTTTCTAGAATGAGAATTGTGTTAAATTGCAGAATTTGTAGGTGTGCAAGTAGATCTTTTAATTGTTGTGCAATTGTGTGAGAAGTAAACACACCAGTGCCTGCGATTAAAGACTCAGTAAGCTGTTGAAAACGTTTTTATATTATTTCAGGTGCATTCCCAATTCACAAATCTGCCTATTATAGCATATTCTGATGACTCTGGAATGTACAGGAGAACCTGACATTAGCATGCTTGGCTAAGTTGAATATTTTAGTCCCATAGGCAGCAGCAAGCATGCATATTTTATGTTTAGTACAAATTAGCCATGCAGGATATCAAATGAATGCCTGAGGGGAGGTGTGGCATGTTGAAATTAAGAGTGCAAATGAAATCTGTTTAGTGTTAAAACAGTCAAATCTTGAGTTAGCTTCTGCTGCTATCAGCCAGTCCAGCTCCCTTAAGTTCAGTGGAGCCATGTCTGTCATCTACTGAGGAAAAGATCTGCTCTAAACATCACAGCCTAGTTCTGTTAATTGAAAAATTCCTTTGTGCTATTTCTGAAACATATTATTTTTCTCTCACAATTTATATATTAACTAATGAGCCCTGTCTGAAAGCAGTTCTGCTGAGATACCATCTTTCACCATGCTGGGCTTATGGAGAGGGGGCCCATGTCTGCATGTAGGATTTGGTGAGATGCTGACCATCCACACTGCTAGTGGGCATGGGAATTGCACATTCTTAGCAAAGGGTTGACCTGCCCTTAGAACAATCTATTAATTTCCTATGTTTGACTGGCTATAAATTGCAACTTTGCTCTCAGGCTGGCATTTTCAAAAAAATAATGCCAGATTACTTTGGAGATGTATTCCTTGTCAGTAGGACTCAAGGTTCTAAATAAATCTGACTTTTAATAATTGTTTCTAAACACCCTGACTCCTGAAGATATGTTGAAAAAATATGAAAGTGATAGGTACCTTCAAAATGTCATGGTTTAATTAGCTGACCCTGATAAGAGAACGTCAAACTTGAGCATTCTTTCTGTCTGTCAGTTTTAATTATTGCATTGCAGAAAGAGGAAACATGACTCAAACTCATTTGCCCCGTTCATATTTGATGATCTCTCAAAACAGAGACGATCAAACTTCCTGGGAGGGGGCAGAAGGTTACCCTGTAACAATATGAGTCTAAGCCTCTCTAATTAGAATAGGAGGGATTTTGATTGTTTGCTTGCTTGTGATTTGAGTTAGCACTGGGAAAGAATTGAAGAGCAATTGTGTTAGGAATTAGGACTGAGGGAAGAAGTATTTGTGAAGTAACAATAAATGCCTCTTGTGCGTACAATTACAGACACCACAGTTGCGGTATTTATACTCATTTCAGAGTAAAGTGAAAAGCATTTGTTTTCTTCAGTGCTTATATTTAACACTTTTAAATGCTAGCCAGACTGTTTTGGTATCCCAATGTATGCATTATCCAGTTAAGCACAAGGCCTTGTTTGATTTGGCAACTAATACACAGTATTACATTTTTACCTTCCGTACTGGATGGCTGCTTAAAATCAAGAAGGATCTTTGTATGTCAGGACAGAAACTTTCAGTGGGGTACACTAATCACTCATGTCAAACACTGCATGCTCCAGTACCCCTAAGAAGTAGCAAACAGCAGTACCTCCTTAATTGTTTACTTAACGTTTTTGTAGTTGTGTGTCATAAATACTCCCTCTTTTTCAAAGCAGGTCATAACTTAATTATATCTATAGCGTCTCTTTTCTACCTTGAGTTATGTTTATTCCTAAGGTACACAACAGAAAAAATATGAATAGAGTAGAAATATCTTCTAAAGGGACTCAGTACAGGGGTGTCTGATGCTCTTTAATTATATCTGTTATTGATGGAAGATAATTCTGACAATACTTGGAACAAGATTTCCAAAAATAGGAGGGTCTGCATGGTGTTTCACTCTGCATGCAGCCAGCTGGGCTTTGTGTGAAATGTAGGTTTGCTAGATTTGCTGGGCTTAGACTGTGCCAGAGAGGTCTGGGTGCTGCTGCCAGGTGCAACTCCATTACCAGGCATTAGGATAAGGAAAAATAGGATCTGGTAGTTGTTGATGCAGCTGGTATTGCAGTTCACTGCTCTCATTATTGTCACACTATGAAGGGATCCTTTTTGCTCTAGAGAGAGGAGGTGAGGAGCCCAAAATCAGCTCCTAATTACTACATTACAATAAATATGCTGTGAGTTATGGCACTGCACACACACTATATGCTTGCAGTTTATGAAACTGCTATATGAAGTAAAATCTGTAAATAAGATTGTTTATTTTGCATCACAAAGACTGCAAATTCTTTTGTATGGCATTAGCAGACCACTTCTTCTGTTTACACACTACATCCTCTTGCTATCAATAACAGATTTAGGAAAATAAATTTTGAATATGATAGTACGACATAATACAAGAAACTCAATAGAAAATGAAGTTACTTCATGTGCCAGTGAAATTAACTGAGAAATTTTGTCCTTAACAGTCTGATCTGAGTGCTTTGCTTTGTATAGGAGCACCAGCATGGCCCACAGGCAGATGGGGATGAGAGTGGTATTTGAAATATGAGAAGAATACCCTTTGGCAGATGGGGAAATGGTGTGGTATTTGAAGAATTATAATAATAATGAAATTAAATTAACCTTTTTAGCTTCATATTTGCAGATAATTAATATTGCACGTATAACCAGTTGCCACATCTCTGATAAAGGGTGGGAACTCATAAGAAAGTCTAATTGGGTTTCTTGCAGTTTGTTTTCTATGATAGGATACGAGAAACATCTGGTATACCCTGAGATTTTATCTGTGACTAGTGTATTGAATTTGATTGGTGTCAGAGCATTCTTCTAAACTATAGTGAAATTTTGGTATGCCGAATAGCAGCTTGAGCTTCGGTTTTGATATCTCTCAGGTCTTCAGGTGAAATATATACAAATGTTCTTAGCTTATATATATATATTTCATGCATTATTTATGCAACTGGTTGAGTTTTTCTACTGTCCATATGTCATTGCCTTTTCTGGATAAAAGTGTCATTGTAAATATGTATAATCGGTCTAAAGTGAGAGTGAATAACTGTGGAAGAATAGTTATTAATTACTGAAACTACCAATTGGAGGGAGGGATATATATTTTTTGAAACGATCCCCAAATTCAATGAGCTTTACAGATTTATTGCTGTGATCCTTATGCAAAGTTATGGCAATATGAGCTAAGTAGGCAGTATAGCTCTGTAGGGAATCTGAATTCTGTCGTCTTTAGAAAGTAAAGAAGATTTAAAATGCGGGAATTGTTTTGTGCTTTATTGATTTCATTGCCTACATGCAATTTTAATTACGTAAGAAATACTTTTGTTGTTGTAACTGGTATTGCACCTCAGGCAATTTAATCGGATAGCAATCATCTTTAGACCTTTTACAAATATCCTATAAATAAAACTGATAATTCTCAAGATAAGACTCCCGTTCAGTAAGAGTGGGGCCCTGCTTCCTCCCTGCTGTAGGATAAATGATTCCACAAGTTCCTGAATTTCATTCCGTCTCTCTCCATAGGTGTAAACATACTCAAAGGTGTAGATGTCTGGGATTATTTGAGGATATGCTTTGCTTCTCTATATTAGGGTGTTTTGAGAACACAGGTCTCTTCTTGATCACTCTGTTTTTAATATCAGTTGTTTCAAATGGTGCTGTCTCTTGTTTCTGAGGAAATATTCTTTCTGATGCTTCTAGTAGGAAACTTACTGTCAATCATCCAATCGGCTAAAAATTCTCTATTTGAGCAGGTAGTCATAAGGATTTGTTTGTTCTCTAATGTCCGTGATCAGATAAAGCCCTTACTGATAATGAATTCCATATTCATAGAAGCATTTGATAATATAGATGTTTCATTTTAGTAACTAGAATTCTGTTGTTTTATGTCATCACATTTCTCAAATACTCACAAGAGCTATTACTGTTTTTTTTTGAGTTTGAGTTCTCATCTACATCAGCTGTTCTGGGTAATACGGGTGCATCAGTTCATAGTTTTTGTGAAAACAGTCAAGCTGCTTGTCTAATTTAATTTTATGTGTAGTCAATCTTTTATTAGATGAATCTTACTTAGCTGTGGTAGAGCTTTCAGGATGTTCAGGGTATGACAAGAAAAAATGTTAATTTTAATTGCAGAGCTAATAATCCTATTCCTGTTTTGTTCATTCCTCCCTACCCAGCCCAACATCAGCCCCCTCCCAAAGCTGGAATTAGAAGAGCCTTTCATAAATCCCTAAACGCAAGACAGAAATTAATAACAAACTTCTCCCAGAAAAAGTTTAAAAGATAAATGTACGTTTTAAGAGGCTTTGTTTTTAAAAAAACACCTGCTCATTATCAGTAGCAGAAATGATGTTTGATTGTTAAGAGAAAATAATTTTGATTCATGTGACCATTTTTCTTCCTTGACAGAACCCTAGTCAGCAGAAAGTAGTATGTGGCAATAACACTTTTAAGTTTAAGCCTTCATCTGATGGAAGCAGGTTCTGATTTTCTTAGATTAGCTGTGAGAATATGGAATCTTAAGTGGATGCCAAAGAAGCAGGAAAGTAAAGCACATCAGCTCTCTGTGGCTGCCTAACAGTGGGAAGACAGAAATATGTGCTGCTGTATAAAATAAACAGCACTTTGGCAACAAAGCCCTGGTGATCAGAAAGTCTTGCTGCCTTTGGAGAGCAGGATTCAGGTGATCAGCCCCAGGTTGAAGCATGTGGTATTGGAAGATACTTATGATGCCATAAAGAAAAGCAACAAGCCTGAAAATAATGAGTACAAAAGCTCCTGTACAAAAACCTTGGTGATATAAAAGCAAGATTGTGAATGCATCCTTCTGAGGAAAATAAAACTGATTTCAGTGTTGCATTTGAGAACACGACCTAGTCAGGATATACTGATATTATTCCACAGCCTTTTAATTCTCCTCTCTACTTTTCTTTCAGTTATACTATTTTCTGTCTTGTTAGACTGCTATCTATAGAAGATGCTTTTAATTGTCACTTAAATATGAGTGTTTTTATTGTGAATTAGTGGTCCTTATTTTTCTTACTGGTTTGAGGAATTAGAAGATGAAGTGCCTTGCTTGATGAGAAGTTCTATGCAGAGTGCTTTTGTGTCACGGCTGGCAGTCAGAATGTAGGTTTGTTTTCTGAGCAATACAGTACTGTTGTTTTCCCCCCTTTGAGGGCTATTGTAGCAAAAAGGCAACAACAGGCACAAAGAAAGGAAAATGAGAGGAGAGGCTGCAGTAAAGACAATGTCATAAAATACACAAGAATAATCTGAGAACAGTGTAGCTTTAATATAAGGGTAAGGCTGACAGAAAGAAATTGGTTAAGATCTCGAAACTCAGAATGCCTTAAGAAATGTTACTTTGTGTGTGCGCATAGATATACACATATACACAACAGTAACAAAACTGGACTAGCCTTTGGTTCACTGTGTCATTTAATCTAGTTCCTGGATGTCAGGGGAGCCCAGAATGAAACCATTTTTTGGCTTCCAGAACCAAGACAGCACTGTTTTGTGCTATCACCAAGGAAATCCAACCAAAAAACAGCAACAACAACTTGATATAAATGACTACTCCCTTAAAGCCATTCTTTGGAGCTAGACGAAAAAAGAAAAAATATCTTTTTTCTTGTTGATAAAAATTAGTGCTCTTGAACCCTTTTCAGTCTGCTCCGCTTGATGGAGGCTCCTTGGCACTTCCCACAACCACTCTTGAAATTCAATTCAATAATAGAAATATTGTGCTACCTTCAATGGTAGGAAAGAAATGATGCAATTCTGAGACATTTTCTGAGACATCTCTTACTGAAAAATTGTACTCAAATTAATGAGAAAAGTGAGATATGGGATAAACTTTCTGAAAAAAATGCAAAATGCAACCTGGTTTAGACAATTTTTTTTGTTAATGTGGAGTTAAGAAATTGGAGGAGAGACAGATCAGAGTGTATTGCTGTCCATCTTTGGGAGGTTGTGAAGATGCTGAGCTGTCAAACTAAGGCATCCTTGCATTGTAACCATTGAATTGATATATTGTGAAGTATATGAGGTATATTCTTCAAAACAAAATACTACGGAAAGCTTTGGACAAAACTCTTAAATAGGACATGAGCGTCCTTTCCTTTTACTTCTTTAAGCACTTTCAAACAACAGCTATGATGATACAGTAGGTGTATGAATGTTAAAATCTGCCTATACTACCTCATTTTTTTGTTCCTATATCCATAAGTTCATATAAATTATAATACAAACCAAAGTGTTGTGATTTAATGATGTATCTGGAGCACACTTAGGACTATGCTTTTTTTTTTGAGAGCTTCCTACTAATGCTTCCTACTAATACTAGAAATTGCTTCACTGTTCTTTAAAAACTGGGTGTCTGGTGTTTTTACATTATGTATTTATAAATGTGTAATCAGATTAGAAGTCGTAGTATTCAGAATGAGGCAAAATGATGTTCAGAATGGGGTTAAAACAGGTATAAAGTTGGTATGGCAAGCTTATTAATCATGTAAGACTGTCAGAAATTGAACTTATTTTGGAATATATTGAGTTTAACTTTGTTTTCTGAAGCTTTATTGCATTGTAGGTTCACTAAGCCTAAAATACTATCCTGAGTTAACAACCCAGAGAATAATACATATACGGCTTGCAAAGGATCATAAACTCCTCAGCTAATTTAGTAGGAGGATCTATCCTTCAACTTTATTAACGAAAAAATATTTTAAATAGACTCCAATAAAATGATGGCAGGTTTTCTCCTGTTAATCCTTATGGCTGTTGTCACACTGCATCTATTAAAGTAATGTCATTTTAATGGTAATGTATGTACACACATAGTATTCAGATGCTTTATTGTACGAGCACAATTATACATGCTTTCTGGTACAGAGGTCACAGTTACTGAGGCAGCATTTGCCAACTGTTTTACTACAGCACTGTCTGTGAAACTGCATGTTTGCCTAGCAATCAAAACTGGCTAAAATCCAAAAGTAAAGGTACTTGTACATAAGGTGAAAACATCCATTGCGAGCACCTACAGCAGTGCTGTTGCAGTGACAGTCTTACTAATAGGCAGAAGAAGGATAGATGCCAGCTGTTTTCTATGAGCCACTGGCTGCCAGAGAAGTGGCAGCATTTCTGTGGTGATTGAATGTGAACTTATTAAATCAAATAAGAATGGCAGGAACTTAGAGGTATCTTACTGCCTGTAGATAACTAGCTTAGAATTCAAGCCTGATTTCTATGTAGCTATGTTTAACACCTGTGATAACTGTAAGAATTGCAGGGATTTAATCCTGGATCTACTGAGTTTCGGAATACCTGAAAAATTACTCGTTCCAGTGGAAAGAAAGGTATTTTTAAATCTATTTGCTCTCTCTGATCAGACTTAGAACTGTATTACTGAACACAGCTGAATTATGGTATAGGAACAGCTTAAGTTGGAAAGGGACCTCAAGAGATTTCTAATCCAATCTCTAGATGAAAGGAACTTCAGCTGTAAGATCAAACCAAGTTGCTCAGAGCTTTATGCAGTTAAGTCTTTAGAACTTCAAGGATGGAGATCACATGACCCATCTGGGCATATCCTGGCACCACTCTGAATGAAATGCAGTTGAAATTTAAACCCATTGACTCATCCTCCTGCTATACAAGGCTTGCAAAGATCTTGATTTGATGTTTTCTACAATATCCTCACAGCTAGTGGCAGGTTACAGTTAGATCTCTTTCCAAAACCATCTCTTTTCCATGCTGAACAAGCCCAGCTCCCTTGGCCTATTCTCAAATGGGAAGTGCTCTGACTTCTAGTTGTCTTGCTGGCACGCTGCTGAATTTGGTCTTATTCATTCATGAGGTTTATTGGGAATCTGAAAATTGGGTGCTGTTTTCTAGCTGGAGTATAACAAGCACTGGAAGTCCGTACTGCTGATGAGCTGGCTGTGCTGATGCTTGAATATGCTTCAGAATTTTCATATACACTGTGGTGCTCACTTGTATGTTTATATTACACATCAGATATACTGTATTTGTGTGTAGTACATTCAGCAGCAAACTCATTTTGAACTTCTGAAATTCAAAGTAGAGATCCTAACCTTCTTCTATGAATAAGTCAGATGATTTCTGCTCCGTGTTGTGTCTTAGTGTGGTGCATTAACTGAAATTGCATTAAAGAAAAACCCTACATCCAGGTTTCTGCTATTTTTGTAGGTTTTGCAGACTTCATGCGTTTCTGAATATGTTCTGTATTATCAAAGTATCTTATTGAACAAGCTTCTTCCAGCAGACCAATAGTAGTAATGCAGTAGAGTGTGATTTTGCAAACCTGTTATCCAAACTTGCACACTTACAGATTTTTCGGAGTCTTCTGGTTCCTCTCCCACTCCATACTCTTTTCTTAATGTCTGCCCCATCAACCATTCCTGTAGTTTCCCACAACTTTGTTGCCAGTAAGATGCTAAAGGCATTGAACTGTCAGCAGCTGCTCACAGATACTTGAATGTGGAAATTGGATTTTGATAATCTAGCATATTTGTGATTTTTTTAATACACGAAGCAAAAGAGACAGGACTCCTGACTTGCTTTAGAGCCTGTATAATTGTGCAGCTAGAGAAAAACAAACAAAACAGTGATGTTGGGTTTTAGCTGTTAACTGCTTCTAGCCACTCCGTTGCCATAGGTCCATAAGCACTTGTAACAGATGCTTTGCATGTGTGATCAGGCATTTAATGCTGATAAAATTCTTGACTCATTATTTTGCTGAAGCTTAATTTAGGACATGTATGTCCTTGATGACTACTACTTATACAGTAAGTGACAACAATCGCCCAAGGAGGCAGATAGAAAGTAAATCTGTTATCACAGCCATTATCATAGGATGGCTGTACTGCATGTTTCCAGTGCAACGCAAAGACTCATGTGGCATCTCAATCATGATTTTTGTGGTAGTATGGAAAATAGATTTGTCCCTTTCTAGTACTTAATCCAATATCTGTGTCAATTTGAGATACTTGTTGGCAAAAAAATCACCAAGTGGTGGTTATGTGATTTGCATAAAGTTTTGATCTGCTTGTTTAGTCTACACACTTGATAAAGAGTTGACATATTTAATATGGATTCTGCTGCATTGCGTCCGCTTGTGTGTGATCAAAAATTGGAAAAAAATGGAGGAAAATGATCAACTATTTTCACAGAAATCTGGGAAGAACGATGCTTGAATATCAAGATGGGAAATTCCTGGTCCAACATGATTTTTCCCCTGATTTAAATTTCTTAATACATTTTATCTTTTATTATAAATCTCATATAACTATCTCAGCAAAGTAGGTTATCTTCTTGAGTACAGACTATTCTGTCACAGTAGTGAATGCTTTGTTTAAAAGCTGAAAGGGGAAAACAAAAAAGGAAATTGGAATTTAGGAGAAATTAACATACATTTGGAATTGTGCAATGTCTTGGGGTTATTTTCTGGAGTCAGGCAAAGGCTTTGAAAAGTACTGAAAATGTAAAGAAATACCATCAGTTGTCATCCTTGATTACTACTTGACTGTTAATATTGATGATTACACTTTTTTGATTGACATTTTACACCCTTTTTCTGTGGAGTTTAACGGCTAAAAGTTAAAGGGCCTCTCCCCTGATCTTGCTCAGAAAGTCAGAGGAAGGGCAGTAGTTCTGTGTTGGGAGGAATTTATTAATATAATGATATCTGTGATACCCATAAGGCTAGCTTAACAGGTCTGAAGGCTGAAATTTTTGAGTAGGAGAAACATATGAGGAGATTGTGCACATTTTAGAGTGATTAAGGTCATAAACTGAAACTAAGTAAATTCAAAGATTTTCTGACTGGCTTGGGGTCATGCTTAAACATGAAAAGACGCAGTTCAGAAAATGGATTCCCATTTATATGTTCCTCTGTATGTATTAATGAATGAAGTTCAATTTTAATTTCAATTTTGAGAATGAGATATAATCTATCAGTGAATTTACCAGTGAAATCAGTTTAGCTTGAGTGAGCAGAAGAGGTAACATTTTCAACAATGTGAGTTTATTTAGAGACAGTTCTGGATTTTGAAACTGTGACTGTTTCTCTTGCAAGCCTACTCATAAAAAAGTCAGTTAAGCAGAAATTCAGGCTCACTGCTTTACTAGTGTCTTCCATAAAATCTAAAATGATTTTAACTATTGCTTCTGTTCATCTACTGTGTGCTTAGTTGCTGTGTCAGTGTATATTTTTTGTGTTCTTTTTCAGAATAGGAACTGTTCACACTTGAGTATCTATGACAGTGGTAGGCACTTCTTTGTGAGACTTTATGATGTTGGATATCTAACTCCTTCACTTTCGTCATGTGATCGAATTTGCTAAATAGCTAAAACCTCAGTTTTGTCATGGTGATTTCCATGGACTTTTTACAATTTATTTTGAAAGAGGCAACAATAGAACTCTTCTAACTCTTTCCCTCTTCCTTTTTGGTGTGTAAAATACTTTATTTGCAAAAAGCACAGAGATGTCTGAAAAATCATCAGGAGCACTGGAGTCCAGTAGTTTCTATCCGATGCCTTCTGCCAGTTTTAATGATATACAACTTCATTCTAATCACCTGTACAGGATAGCTCTCCTCATCAGCAGGAGTGTTGCTCCCTGCACACTAAATATAAATAATATGAAGACTGTTACAGGTAAGAAATCTGGTGATTTGAAAGTTCATCTGCACTTATGAGATACTAAAGGGAACATGTAATTGAAGCATCTGGCCAAGGCAGGATTCCCAGTGAAGAGGGTGATAGGTCTTTGTAAAGGCAGGAGCAAGAAAGAAGCGACAGGCCATTGTAAAGGAAGGCAGGAAAGCAGAAATCTTCACCCCTTCTAATTTTTTTATATGAATTTTCAACAATTTATAACTCTATTTTGCACAAACAAAAAGTGGGCAAGGAAAGATGTAAGGGTATTTTAGGGTACACATGATTAGTTCAATACTTAGGTGCAGAAATATATGCATTACAGAGGTTGTTTAATATTAAAAGAACCAATATCTAGAAATAGTTTGTGTTAAGTATATGTAAAAACTGATTCATTGCAGCATAATTTCAGTTTTTAAAGTCAGTTGATTTCAATGTATTTTGGGATTAGAGTAATGCAGGAGTGATTCAGTTCCATAATTATTTTGGGAGAAAAATATTACTCTGGTAGTTCTGGAGAAATAAGTTTTTCCATGTGAGTCATTGCTGTTAGGGTAAAAAGAGCGTACCTTTCTTCATACTTCTACATGAATTCTATTTTATGTATGCAGAAACGTTTCATTTTAGGTTTCTTTAGGCAGATATTTCTTTCTATGTAAATAGCAGATGTCTCAGACAAGTAACGGAGTTCTGACATGCTGCTATGTGACAGAAGTCTAAAAAAATATATATTTTATTATTGTGATAAATATAGCAGGACTGAAGGTTTTAAAAGCTTGCTTATGTATTCTGAAATTAGCTTTATTAAAAAACAAAATATTTGTCACCACCTCTAACAACTGAACCTATTGATCAGAGAGAGTCAAGTTCTTAGAATTTTCTCAGTGCCAAAGAAGACAGGGCAATCCCGTGATACGTGTAAGTCAATCCAACACATGACACAAGATGCTAGAGAGGAAGGAACTTTAGCAGTTATATTTTCTGGAATAGAATCAGCAGCTTTTAGTGCATCATGTATGGGAGCTGGTTGAGGAATCTGAATAGTTTAAGAACTTGTTTCCAGACCTTATGAAGGTGCATAAAACTCACAAGTAGGTATGTTATGTGTAGTTCCTTTGTCAGTCCAAGAATACATATAAATAAATGTGATAGCATAGGTCTCACAAATCTTAAAGGCCTGAAATATTTTGTTTGTTTGTCTGTTTACATTGCCTGAAGTAGATAAGCACTAACCAAAATGTAAAAGTAGAGAAGAAAACGTTGCAAATACAGTCATACAACACAGAAAAATAATGAAACACCGATGAGGGTGACCTCTGCAGCTCTTGCCAGCTAAATATTCTTACTGAGCATCCATGCAGAAAAGTAGAATCTTCCTCTATATTTATTGAAACCATAACTTAGTGAGAAAAGACATGTTTTGAGAAGAATGAGGAAAAATACACGACTAATTGCAACAAGAATATATTTGAAGTTAATGTAAATCTCTTAAGTACCAAAGAACTTTGTTCTGTTTCCCACAGAATTTTAAGGGTTTATTTCTGCTTGCAAGAAGTGCTCTGATGTGGTCAAAATTATTTATGCTTGACATATTGCTGTCCAGATTTCGGCAGGTCATGTTATGCCTGTATTATCTTGTTCAGAGGGAGAAAGAGCACTTTTCTGGAGCCCCAGGATGGAAAGGAAGATGTAGGAATTGATGCTTCTGGTGTACCCAGAATGCCAGTAGGAGGTGCACTGGAAAGGTGTGAGGTATAATGTTGAGGAGTAAAGAAAAAATATCTTCCTCTGATGACAGAGGCACACAACAAAATGGAAAAAGTGAAAATAGAAGAAAAGGAGCAGAAAAGGGCAGATGAATAAGTTAGAGATCAGAGTGTCAGTGAAAGATTTTTATGTAGAGAGGCCTTGATAACAGGCCTGTAAGGACAAAAAAAAATCACTCTGAACCTTCATCTGATGTGAAGAGACTTTAGAGAAGGGTTGGTTTTTTTAAACAGTTATGATAAAAGATTAAGAATTCAACTTAGTCTCTTTTAATATAAAGATTTACTCATTCATCAAACCTGCAGAATCATAGGATTGCTTGACCCAGTAGTTGCCAAAACAGTTATTTTAATATTGGTTAATAAGCTAAAAAGAAGTTAAAATCAACAAATAGATAATCTACCATTAATAAGATGGTGATAGACCTTTGTTGGATTTTAATCCTTTGCCATGCATGCTGCTTCTGTAAATGTTGCAGGTATGTTCATGACTGAAGCACAAAGAAATCTTATCATATTTGAACTGGGAGAAGTACAGCCTGATTCTTTCTGATAGCAAAGACAGACTGCATGCGGAAAGGAGATACTGATAGATGAACCTTAGCTTCTGTCATTAGGTCATCAATAGTCTTTCCTGCAGATTTCAGACAAGCTGCAAAAGGAGGAAAAAAAGCTTCTTGTGGCTGTAGGAAAGGGAAAGCCTGCCTTTGGACATTAAGCCTTTTTTAGTTGAAGGACAAATCAATAAGGCTGTAGAAGATTCAGAAGGTTATATCATGGCTAAATTTCTGCTTTTAGGCTTTCAGTAAATGCTGTGACACATCATGATATTTCATTGCATCTTGCCTGGTGACATCTCACAACTAGTGTTGTACTTCCATATTTTGTACATGGGTAATGTACTCCTTTCATGTATTGATAGGTACAGTTGCTGCCTATATTCCTAATAATTAATTTTTGAGTTTTATAACTGATGAATTTCCTTTAGTTGTTTTCTCAAGAATTTGATGTACGCTTTTTATTGTTGATAGATCATAATTTAATGATGATTGTAGATGGCTCATATATTAGCCTGTGGCACTTAAACGGAACAAAATGTTAAGGAATGTATTTATCTCTGCTTATAAGTACATAAAGCACTGAAAATAATACTTAAAAACCAAAATGAACCACATATCCAAAAATTAGTGCTCACTGTTGATAATTTTGAGTGTCAGCTTCTGAAGGAGAATATATTATTCTCTTGGACTATACTAGGTATATTTCATAATCTTTTCACAATTGAGGGAAACAGAGAACAGTCTTTCAGACTAAAATGCTTTCAAACAAATCAGTTCAGATGAGAATGTTCAAATGTGAGATGAAGATGTAATTAACGGACATAGTGGTAATGGTGTGGTTAGCATAGCTCATTTTAGCCTTTATTCTAGCTGGTATTTAGGTAATATATATAATACTCTGAATACACTTGAGCCCTCCCTTCTGAGTCTTTGAATTTTTGCTTGGTTTAAGCAAAATTAATGATCTGTTCTGCCTCTAGAACCTGAATGGGAAATTGCATTAGGGTCTTGTTTGTACAGCTGTCTTGACAGCGCTGCAGATGGACTATAAAGGAGCTAGTTAAACAGTCATTTTCAGGGAAAGATCTAATGGTAAATATGGAAATGCTCCTAATCTGGTAAACAAGATTCATGTGCTTGCTGCACGGATTGTCCTTGACTTGAACATATGATGATTTGCTGTAAGAACTGCCACGCAACTTGTGCCTTGGGCAAGGAACAGAAGTGATGAGGCAGAGGTAGGGACATACTATAATTGCATCAAGTTGTCTGGATTCACAGTCAATTTACGTGCATAATATTGCAGTATCTAAGGGCTGAGTAGAAGAGGTAGTAGGAAAAGGCAGAGGACTCCATGCTTCTGTGCAGAGCTGTGGTGCTTGTGTGCCTTCGGTGCCATCCTGGTGTCCATGTCTCAGGAAGGACAGAACTGGGAGGGCATGGGGAGGTTATGCTGGGTGTTGGAGCTCTAACCAGTGTCACTGTACAATGCTGGCAGCTTCTGCTGGTGCTAGCAAATACAGGAGAGTGTGATGTTTTAAACACCTTCATACCAGTACTCAGCTGGTAAGAGGGCAAGCAGTGATGATGTGATGGGTTGAATTTTGGGGGCTGGTAAAATTTCACTTAATTCAAAATTTCTTAATGCCAAGACAACAAAATCATGAAGGCTCTTATGTGTGGACTTATGCACCCTTAGCCTCTGCATAATTCATTTCCACTTTAAGTGTACATTTTGTGGATTTTAGATTTTGGTTTTAGAAATATAAATTATGAATGTACCCTTTAAGGAGAAAAAAAAAATTACAAGATTTACAAGTAATGGAAAAGCAAATAACTCAAGGCTTCCCTTTCTTTCTATGCACCCTTGTGTCCCTGTCCCATCCATCTAGATTCAGGGCTTTATACTTGTTCTCATCTGCCCCTAAAGGCACTGTTATCACCTCAGGCAGTGCAGGCTGATTCAAGTCCCCTCTGCAGTCCCCTGGCATCCTTCAGTTCACTCCTGTCTGTCTGTATCAGTCCAAGCTCCCCAAGACCCTGACAGATGTAGACCATACCTTTCTCCTAGCCTTGCAACACTAACATTACACTGAGACTGCCTTTCAGAAAGTACCTCTAATATGAAACAAGCCATCACAAATAGCAGCAGAATTACCAGCTGTAATTAACAGAAAGTCTTGTTGCTGTAGGAAATGAAATAACAAAATAACTTGTGCATCCACCACATCACAGCAATAAATTGGTGTAGTATATTCAGTAAGATAAAAGATTTGTTATTTTATTTTCATTCTAATAAGAACTCATTGCCAGATTTCTCTTTTTGCTTGAATCTCAGGCCTAGTACTCATACATAGGACTTGATATGTCTTGAATTTTTCTTAAAGAGATTGTTGTGTTCCAAAATAGAAGCAAGCAGGAAGGTATGGGAAGTAGAGTTGTTCCTGCTCATATAGCAGATGAGATATTCTAGAGCCAACAGTTCAAATGACTGTGCAAATAACGCTGAAAAGAATTATCTTTTAGGGGCCTCTCCTGGTGCTGAATTTCTGTCTCTGTTCTGCTTTGTCATTACTTATTCAAGGTGCTGCTCTGCTTCTTTCTTTGACATATCTTGAAAGCAGAGTTCAAGGGGAGTGGACTGTATTTTGCATGTGTTTTTTTCTATGGTATTTGTTCAGACCATCTTTAGGAGAAGTCACTCAGTTGAAGTGCATTACATCACATATTTCTCTTACAAAAAACATTATTTTCTAACAAGTATAAATTTACATTTAGAAAATCTGTCTTCTACCTTAACGATATATTGGTATATATCAATACAGATTGTTTCAAGGGCATCTCACTCATCAGCTGCACATTAAGTCACGAAAATTGACTGTTGTTATAAAATCTATTACATTCATTTATTTTGCAGTAGCTCTTAGTCTTGCTTTCTCAGTCATACATTGTTTATAGTTACGTGAATTGTGTTTAAGTATTAAGCAAGGCACTTGATTAAATGCACCGAGGAAAGCAGCTGAAATATCATGGCCTAATCTTTTAAATAATGTGTAGAGTTCAAAATCTGCATATTCATGCCTGTTACCAAATTTGTTTGCACAGATGAAAAACATACAGATGCTTAATCTAATAGTTATGTGAACAAAGAACGATTTCCTTTTATACTTTACAAAAAGACTTAGCTGCAAAAAAAAAAAAAAACTCTCACTTATAGCCTAGGGTCCATTGTGCAAATTACAGATATTAGAAAATGCATCTCCCTCCAGACGCAGCTATTACATTTTTAATGTGATACAGATATTTGTGGGCTCTATTAGGGTAGAGGGCAGCTAGAGCCAATAAGAATGATAGAACTGCTGAAGCTGATTACAGAGGTTCTCTGTGAAAAATAAGAGAAATGTGGAGGGGAATAAGGGAGAACTTCATGACACTGCTGAATACATATCTACCAGACTCGTTTCACTGCATTAAAAGTGAGAGTCTTCAGGAAGTTTGATTCAATCATTTGGTCATTTTGGAGAGATCTAAGCACATCTCAAGTGCTTTGCAGATTTGGGACCTGATACAAAGGATGGTGCATGTTATAATGTTTGGTAAATTGTTAAGAATTGCTTTCAAGAGAGATTTGAATTATTTTTGTTTTGAATATATACGGTATATATGGCTCTTGTTACCCATTGAATGACCAAACATTTTGAACTGGGAGCTAGTTTGACCCTCAGAACTGTAAGACGGCAGTGATGTTACCTAAACATTGATTTATATTGCATGTGCAGCCCAAGAAACTTGAGGGTCTCTGAGAAACTGTTTTTGAATAAGTTTCCACGTAAAATTAACCGTTAAAAAAAATCAAGACAATGGAAAATCTAATATAAAATACAATAAAGTAAATCAACTAACACACCATATAAAAAGAGAATTATGCCTTTACTATGTCAGTTGCTATAAATTTCCTAGTAATCGTCATGAAATTGTACTTTAATTGCTGTATAATTGTTTCCATATATGGTTTCAATATGAATCTCCTTTATATGTTTGACACATTAATTTTATTCATCAGGTGCTAAAACAGTGATTCAAATTGAAATCTATAAGAAATGATTGTAAGATGATTCTTATAATTATAGGGATAGTATTTGACATAATCAAATTATGGTATATCACTTTCAGAAAGAGAGTGATATGTATTTCTTTTAAGTTTTATATGCAGATACTCTGTATGTTATTTTCTTGTTAAGGAAAATGACAGAAGAGATTTTTCTAACAGTGGAAAGTGGAGGAATAATAGTCTTATAAACAGAGCAAATTCCACTAAAACTTTGATTTTATAAGAAAATCAGTTTGGTCTATATGCCATTGTATTTCTAACTCTCTTATTCTGAGTGTTATTGTTTCTCTGGAATTACTTTGAAGGTCTTGAGATTGACTCTCATTTCAGGAAACTAGGCTCTTAACTGACTGTAATAACCCAGAAAGATATTTTATTGTTTCATATTTTAGGTCGTATGGAAAAAATTAACGAGGAAGGCAAAGACAAAGAATTGGTCTTTACGACATACATTAGGATATTTGACTAGATGCAGGTAGAACTAAATGAAATGGGACTTTTGTCCCTTCCTTTCCTGGGTAAATTTTCATCAGTTTTCATGCTGTCATACTTGATGGGGATTCAAACCTTCATGAAGTTTGTCATAGCCCTTCTCCCCCTTCCTCCTCAGCTTCACAGAGATGCTGATGCGGTACTTGGTAGTTGGTGGAGCTCATTAATCCGCCTTAGCCTTTAGCCTTGACTGTTTTTGCCAGCACACCATATGAAAAGCCTTATTCCTCTCAGCAGATTTGAGAAGATCTGACATCACCTAAACCACATAACCTCTTCTGGCCACAAACCTGCAAAGCTTCGTGCTTGACTGGGAGCTGCAGAAGTGTGTGACAGAGTTTTGCTTCCAAGAGCTGGCAATCAGACCAAGCAGCATTTCTAAAAAGCTCTGAAAGATGGGCAGTCAATGTGTAGTTCTGTTATTGGACAAGCAGGTTGAATGGTGGGGGGGGTCAGTATGCATGGCCAAATGTACTGCACTTGAACAGGAAAGTGATCATATTGAAGTACCAGAATTAAAGAAAAACCTAAATTTTTATTGTTGTATAGAGTTCAG
Source organism: Phasianus colchicus (assembly GCF_987193195.1). Classification (NCBI taxonomy): domain Eukaryota; kingdom Metazoa; phylum Chordata; class Aves; order Galliformes; family Phasianidae; genus Phasianus; species Phasianus colchicus. The sequence continues at coordinate 12,031,273 of NC_143437.1, read as the reverse complement.
CACTAAAGCTAGGTTGATGACTGAGGGTCAGTCTTCATCAGGGAATAGCCAAGGAGAGCAGGAACTATAAGCCTCTATCTTATACTATATATGTATAGTACTTGATGTCAGGACTCTGACAGATTGATATTGCATTTCTTTTATTCAATATTATGCAGAAACATACTGAGAGATCTTCTCTTTGGGGTGACTTCAAGGGCCCATGATCTAGGAAATTATACCTAGAAATTGCAGTGAAGTACCAATAAGTAAAGATGGTGTCAATCCCTTGAGAGGCTGCAAATGCATATCTGTCTTTTGTGAATTACTTAGATAAAATTCTGTAGGCAACACATATTAACTTTATGTGAAAGGGTAAATATTGCTGACCATTCTGGAAACAAAGCCAGGAATATTATTTCTCTCTATTCAAATGTTAAAATTGTCACACTGTCTACTAGCTGTGTTCCAAGTTTAAAAAAAAAAAGCTATCCTTAATGCCCAAATGTCTGTATGGTTTTAGTGGTTTTTATTTCTTTTTTGCCTTTTAATTGCAGATGGCTGTGGTGCTGCCTGCATTTATAACAGGTGTTTTGTTTTAAATAATAAATGCTGCAAGAGCCATATGTACCCTCATAACCTTGTCCTTCAAAATTAGAAGTGAATTAGTAATCCAAGAGAGAAGTTGATAGGTTTAATTAAGTGCTTTGGTAGCAAATAATCTACTTAGAGGAAGTTTATAATTTAAAAGCACTGTGTCAGAGGTATTGATATTGCACATCAGCAGGAATAAAGACACTGGGTGTGACAGAACTGTCAAAGAAAGTGTTTGTTTCTTCAAAAAAAAAAAAAGGAACAAAAAACAAAACCCAAACAAACACAACAACAAAACCCAGAAAAATACTCACGTTTATTATCTGAAGTGCTCTTACTAAATGTGATAATGCAGATTTCAGTGGGTGGTAAGGGTAAAATATGAATTCACTATAATACTAATATATTCAATGAGAAGCTATGTACAAAGCCAACAGCTTGCTCTTGTGGATATCTAACAGCAAGTTAGATACTGATACTGAAAGGAATGAGAGTGATTAAGAAGCTACGTGGGGTATTTGTGTGCAGCAAAGGCCTTTGTGATCTATGATGCTGTAGTTGAGGAAAAACTTATTGATTAATTGGCTTGTCCATGCTCTGAAATGAGTGCTTCTGCAGGTGAGTCAGGTGAGGGAAGTCCTGTGTCTCTGAAGAGGGAGTTCAAAGAAGATGCTATGAAAGTGATGTGGGGATCGTGATATAATTCAAGGTTGGCTATACACTTTCCATAATTTAACTTTACTTGTAAGGCTGTTATACTCTTTAGTCTCCGCAGGTAGCACGTTATACAAACATCTCAGTTATGCCCATGAATTTCACAGGAGAGCGGAGAGAGGAGATTGAATACCTCCTGAGAGCATAGCTGAAAATGATTTCTGATTGACTTATGCAGGGTTTTGTCAGGTCCTCTGAAAACTGGGATATCTAGTGGTAAATATATAGGAAAGATGTCTGGTTGAGTAACTTGCGTATCATACTAAATATCTTTGTTATTGATCTCAAGGAGAAATAAAATGGAAATTCCCAGAAAGAGCTAAATAAGGAAAAATCAGAAGAAGGCAGGAGAAGATGGACAAGTGTACATTTACACAGGCACTTAAAAGCTGGAGATAGGGACAGAAAATACATTAAAAAAATTAAAGTTCAGGGAATTGAACTTGATATATCTGGAAAATAATTCAGCTTATTCAGTGGGAGGGAAAAATCAGCAAGACATCAAGGAATTAAACTGAACAGCAATTTTCATTTTATTATGAAAGTGAAAGTCTGGAAGAACTCCATTGATTCCTAAGAGTAGAAAATTATACCTTTCTGACGCATGAATGTGATTCCTATTGATACAGCTGCATTAAACTCTTTTCCTAAGAACAGGGACCGTTGTTGCAGAAATACAGGTGTTCTGAAATCAGGGGATGGCTGTTTGCAACCTTAACCAAACCCCTCTCTAGCCAAGGTCTTAATTACATGCTTAGTTTTAAGCTGGCTGAAGTCCATGACCTTAAATTTAGCTTTTTGGATGAGAGTCTCTGTGTTTGCTGTTCGCTGTGCAGGAAAAGCATGGTATATTACCCTGATCTGATCTCCTAGCAGTATAACTTTCCTACCCACAGTCCTTGGGGAAAAATATAAATTCCCTCTCTGAACCAGATTAATCCCAAGGAAATTGCATAGATTAATTTTTCAGCCAGGCTTCATCTCTGACCTTGGGCAAGTCACTTAAACCATCTGCATCTCCATCCCCACCACATGCTTTTAAACTTATACCTCTTAATTTTTATGTGCTGTTTACTTCTGCTGGAAACTCAGCTGTCTCTTACATGTTTGCATGGTGTCAGCACTCCGGATGTTGCCGTAATTTAAATAACGTAAAACCAGAGGTAAGAAAGAAAAGCAATAGTTTGTATTATGGGATATCACTCAAACAGAAGAGCTTTTGTGCTGTGGCTTTGGGAGTAAGGAATTTGGCGGTGTCCGTTGCTGATATGAAACTTTATTTATTGTAGTGTGTGCCACAAAATGTCAGCAGATCATAACACTGTATTCCACCCCTCTGAAATGCCAACAGGCAGTTTGTATGCATCACATAGCCTTGAGGGTCACTGGCAGTGTACAGCCTTTAAACGAGCTGCTGGTTAGATATTATCCTCATTACAGTATGTTTTAAAAGGTATTGTATGTATACGTATACAATACAGTGTGTATCGCAATGTTAGGGCTGCTCGCTGTAATCATTTGATTTTTTTTTTTTATTTGTCAGGAGTGAAGAAAACAGTTCAATGCTCCCTGTAAACCTGAGGCTGACAGAAGCAAAATAACTGCCTGCAGTCTCTGTTACTGTCTGAATTGTGATCTAAAAAGCTGGAGTGTCTTTTCACTAGCTTCCATCAGTTCTTTTTCCCTGTCTTGGTGATGGGGAAGCTGTAAGTGCAGTGCACATAATCACTGACTAAAGCCTCAGAAATCCAAGAGTAGCAGTATTTCAGGGAATGGGTGATAGGCTACATGGTGAGAGATGACCTGGACTTGGCCAACTCCAGCTGCTTCCTAGGTGGGGGGGAACGGGAGGAAGAAGCATTTTATGGATGTGCCCATGGCATCTGACTGATAGCTGCTCAAAAAGTCCATGAGAGTCTCCTGTGTTTCATCGGGTGTAAATACAGTCCCGTGGTCTTCATATATCTTAATATATGTAGTATATATATGTAGTATATAGTATGCAGTATCTTAATAAGATCTGTACAAATGTGCCACCGGTTGTTGGTGCCACTCTCTGTTGATGCCACTGTGCAACTGGGGCCTTTGGCAGGCTGTTGGTGTCATAGCTTTATCATTTCTTGCTTATTCAATGGGATTCAACTAGTCTGGGGGTTGTCAGACCTTCTCAGACTGATTTCTCAGCATGTACATTTCTGTATTTGACTTGTGGTGTTATGTTTCTTTGTGATGGAGTGAGCTTCTGTGTTTAAATGCACATAGTAAAAGATTGCTGTTTTCTTTGTTTTAAAATGTGCTATTCTTTCATTTTCTTCCTTGTTGCTGCTTTAGTAATCATGGTTCAATGAAACCACGGTTGCTTTTTGTGTGGTTTGCCAGGCAGGTCAGCTCAAAGCAAACTTAGTTCACTGCCTTCTCATGCAGATGTCTCCTTTGCCAGGAACTCCCTGCCTGGGTAGGGACATGCATCTTTTACTTTCCTGCTGAATTTGCTCCTTGAACATGTTCTGCCTAGAACATTTTTTCATTTAGCTATTTACAGACTCAAAAGTTCAAGTTAATAGAATTACATTGAAAACAAAACAAAAACCTAGTGTGTTATCTCCAATTCATATTTATTAGTTTCCCAGTTGACCACATAATCATATTGTCCTTCTGCCTTATCCTTCTTTCTCCTTTGCTTTTTCTTTTAACTTAGTTTATAAGTTCTTTTGTACAAGTAGATCCATCTTTACTGGCATTATGAAATCCATCTGCTGTTCTATTCTCTATTATTACTCAAAATTTTCTAGGTATAAGAGAATTTGTGTATTTCCTAAATAGCCTCCACTGTTGCAACCCTGCATGACAGCTCCTTGTTATTTCATATAGCCCTGCTGACTAAGCAAGGAAATACTGTGTCTTTCATGTCCTTGTTGCTGCAGGAGTTGGTGATGGCTGTCAGTATGGGCTGGGAGAGTCTATCTGAAAATTGGTGAAATCAATGGATAGGTAGAAGGCCTCACTTCTGCAACTTTTTATTATCTGGTATCTTTTCTCCATTGAAGTCTAAAATTGTTTGCAGCTCAAGCATAATGAACATGTGTCATTGTGGTGTTAAGCTGACCCTCACAATCTTTGCTTAGCCAGAAAAAATAATTAAGGCATTTAGCCTGCTTTTTTCTATCCTTGAAGTTTTGCTATAGCACTGCTATGCTAAGCACCCAGCATCCAAGGGTAATGAGTAACCAACAGAGAAATCTGTAATTTTATACTTCTGATGTCAACGTTTTGTTTAAAACTCCCAAGCTGCTGCAGGGCACCCTTGAAGTTTATCATTCAAGACTGAAAGACTCTACTCCTCCAGAGTTATGAAAGAATGACAAAATAAAGCTATGGAGGTGGAGGGAATTAGCTCAGGATAACCCAGCAGGTTAGTCACTGGGACAGCAGTCAAAAGCTACTGTATTCTGGATCAGTCTAATCTATTTGATTGTGCTGTCACGTTCAAGATGTGGGCAAGATGACAACATCTAGCTATCCGGATAACAAGCTCTTTAAACCCCACATTGACATAGAAGTACTGGTGGTGCAGAATCTCTTCATTTCCTGAAGTGAAGAGTGTACTCCACTATACTGCTTATTTATCCTTGATCATGATTCTGAAAATGTAAAACACACTGATCTCAGGCTGCTGGAGAGGAGTGCTGCAAGGAGCAGCAAGGTGCTGTTATAATGATGGTTTTCCACAATTTCACCTACAAAACCACATTCGAAGAGACTATGCTGCTGCTTTTTCCATGAGCCATATAAGCCATTTCCATGTTAACGATGACAAACGTACTTTTTGGTGTATGTCCCTAAAGAACTATTGTTCTAGTTTCTTGTTCTGGTTTCACTTAGGAAGAAACTGCTTCTGGAATTATTCTAAGGATATAGATACATTATTTCTAAGGATAGTTCATGCTCTGTTGTATATCATGAATTTTCATGGACTTTTTTTTGTTACTATTTGGTAAAACCCAGCAAGTTTCTGTACTGTCTGCACTGCAAGTGTGGAAATCACAGCTTCAGGATAGAAAGTATGCTAATTTTTTTCACCATTATAATGAAAGCAGGACTTTTAAAATAGTGAAGCTGGTAACTGTTTGAAAAAAGTTTGGAAATAAGTCCACTGTTAGTCTTAGTGGACAGTATTCTGCATCCTGAGGCACTGATGAAAATTAATGAGAGAAACAGCATATCTTGACTGTATTTATGGGTCAGGGAGTTGATGGATCCATTTGCTACTAGCCCCAACCTTCTGCCATTACTACTAGCTCCTTTCTGAAGACTTGAGGACAAAGCTGTTTGTACACATACCATGAAAAGTCCCTTAAATACTGAGGACTTTCACAGTAAGTGAGACATTGTAATACTTAAACACGAGAAGGAAGACCTTAAAGGGGCATATTAAACTATATACCAGTGGAGTGTTGAACAACATATCCAGTTTGATCATAGCAAATCAATAGATTAAAGAAGCAAGCATCATCTTCAGAGATTCAGGATTTCCACTCCACAACTTGCAGTCCCAACAGAAGGCATGGATGGACGGTTTTTAGTTCTGGTGTCTTCACAATACTTTAGTTCCACTGAGCTGTCCAAGACAGCAAAACTTTATAGGTCATCTATCTGTGGTCTGTCAGTTTGAAAAGGCACCTGAAGAGCAGTTCAAGTTTGTGCTTTTAAAAATATTTATTTGACAAGGATGTATCATCTCAACTATACTATACATCTTCTCAACTGCAGTATAAGGAATACCTCTGAGACAGTAATTACCTTGCAATCCTCTGTGGTGAGATCCACTGCAAATTAATAATTCACAGTTGCCAAACATAAGTGAACTCTTCATATTAATTTAGAACTTTTTGTGGATGGGCTTTCTTCTGGAAAGTATCACAAGGGAACAGATCAAGGGTAGCTTGAGCCTCAGAGAATTTCTGACTATGAAGAAAACAATTGAGTTTACTCTTCTTCATCGTCGTCTTTTTTTTTTTTGAATGCATTATGAAACCTAATTTTCTGTTACTTGATTTTGAGCTTCATGCCAGAGAGCTTTTTTTTTCCTCCACTTGGGTTATTGCCAAAATATAGTATAAACAAATTAGCATGTTTTCAAATGCTTTAATCCTGTTGCTGTTGCCATACCGAATAGCACAGAAAAGACAAACCAGAGGCATGAAATCTTCTTAATTTTAAAGCTCCAACTAATTTAGTCTTGATATTTTTAGCCTAGAAGCAAGTAGATTGCTGTTGAAACATTAAATTAGATGTTTAAATCTTAGTGTTATCTTTTTCATTCGCTTTATGTTCTACTGGGAATGGAAGGCGTTTGGCAAAGTTAGTGTTGATTATATGCTTATTTATGGAAGGTATATGTATACATGTACATAAAATATATACTTATTCTCCCGAGACTCCTTAGTGGAAAAGGTCAGGAATCATTGCTAAATTATATATTTGCTTTGGAAAAGTCTCTTTATTATCAACTAGAATGCAGTATCATCTAGCTGAGTGCTTTACATTTTCCAAATGATGTATATAAGTATTATTTAGATTCTTATATCAGAAACTTCACAAATTACTGAAAAAAAAAATATATTTTCCTATATCAATCTCTGCTACTGGCAATATTTTATTTATCCTGCCCAACTGGTAGATAAACAAGAACAAGAATGAATGAAGGGGATCATAGGGTGTGATGCACCCAAGGACCTCATTCCTGCGGTGGATGGCGTTCCTGATCTTTTGTTCAAGGAAAATTTTAATAGCACAGGCACGTTCCAAATATTATTATTTTATTTTCATTTTTGAAGGAAAAATTAAGTTTGCTGTCTGTGAAGTGACTTTCCTCCCTTCCATACATTTGCCTGCCAGCAAATGTTGGCAGGTTTTAATCACTTCTGTATCCTTTGTATCTGTTGTATCCTCAGTGCAAAAGTAACCAATTGGGTGTGTTCTGTTTGTCCTGCCACTTGAATGTTTAACACAACCACATTTGTTAACTGACATAGGAAGCTTCAAAACACCTACAGCCAATGCTGGGGAGAAGCATGGGGTATATTGTAGCTGCAGAGTAAGTGGACTAACGTAGCAATGTGAGAGAGTACAAGTGGATAGGAAGGTGAACTAGCAGTTTTAGTGAATGGTGTTTTTGCTATCAGAGAGTGAAGGTTAATGTGCAAACCCATGGGAAAGGTGGGACAATTCATTCTGCTCATCTTGGAACAACCTGTTTGTTGCCATTAAAAGCTTAGTACCTTTTTGTTTCACAGTGGAACAGAGTGCATCTCAGTGTGTGTGAGCTGACCTTGCTGATGCAATCTGCACTAGTTTGCCTCAAAAGCTTGTAATCTGGCAGGTTCTTCAATTGACCTAATTCCAGTTTCAGCTTCTCTGCTGAGATTGTTGCTTTTCTGCCAGGTCTGAAGGTAAGACACCACAGACAAACTTTTGCTTGAAATGGGAATACAGAATTTTATCTCTACCATAGATGTGCAGGATGGGGCACAGCAACTGGAGCAGGTTACAACATACATTCTTCTCCTGTATGTCTTATGTCACAAGGAGTGGCACTAAAAAGACTCTGGTGGTTTCACGGTCTCTCTGTTGTGAATTATAAAGGAACTGCAGCACTTCCAGTGTCTCTGTTATCTTCCCCAGATTCTGTAGTTAACTGACATGGTGCAGAAAAACCATTAGCTAGTGAAATAAGAGATTAATTTCAGGTCTAGCAGGTTATGTGCCTTGAGGAATGGAGGCTCCCGTTAAAATATTTAGCATATTTCTGGAATTCTTGGATGTTTCAGGACATTTACACTGAAGTTATTTTCCCTGCCATTACACAGGCCTCCTGGCCTCTTGCTTCACCCCATGCTATCCTGTTTGAGAACCATGTTTTCCTTAATCTCGAACCTCATCAGGGCTGGTGTGGTGAGTTAGCATTGGCCAGCAGCAAAAGCTGTTCCCAGCAGCTTTCTTATCCCCCACTTAGTGGAATGGGGCAGAAATTAGGATAAGAGAACTCTTGGTTCAAGATAAAGACAGGAGATCATATGCAAGTTACTGTTGCATGCAAAAGAGGCTTGACTTGTCAAAAGTTAATTTACAGCCAATTAAAATAAATTCAGCAGTGAGAAGCCAGAAGTTAAACAGTGGAAACATAATGTACAATAAGACAACTAATTTCTTCTTCCCTTTCCCAGGCTTAATTTCACTCATTTACTTTAGACTCCTCTACATTTCACCTAATCTGTAAGTGGCACAGAAGGACTGGGCAATACAGGGATGTGGTCTGTCCCTAACAGCTCCTCTCTGATGCTCCTTTCTCCTCTTTTCCCCCCCCTGCTCTAGTGTGGACCTTTAACATCCTGCAGTCCTGTAGAATAAACCTGCTTCTGCATGGGCTTCCCATGGGCCTCAGTTTCCTTCAGGAATCATTCAACTGCTCCAACCTGGATCGTCCACTAGCTGCAGGGCATCTCTGCTTTGGTGCTCTTTGATCTCTCTCATTTTTCCTTCCAACCTCCTCATTCTGTCTAGCATTTACAAAGACAAATTAGATACAAAATAATGCTCCTATGTAGCCAAGCTGGCACTGAAATTCCAAGATTTGGGGTTAGGAACTGCACCTACAGTTAGGGCATCTCTCCTGAATTTTACTGGAGGTAAATTCTACATGTGGGAATCACACCAATTCTGCAAAATACCTGTTAGACCTCCTTTGTGTAAACAATTCTTGCAGAATTACTGTCAGTTAGCTAAAGTTATAGAGACAAAACTACAAAGTATGCATCTTTGAATAGGTCTCTGTGGTCCTTGGTGTTTGAGAGGAGATGACTGGGAATAGGATGAGGCTAAGCAATTGAATATGGTATCAGGCCAAGGGGTTAAAATGGAATGCTAACCCTGAAAAAGGAAAGGTTTTTTTTTCTGTTTAAAAGGAGTTAAAAACTGTATGAAGGGAAGAAGTTAGGAAATTAGATCCTTTGAATGAAGGCACTCTAAAAGCATCTTATTAGCATCACAGAAGGGACAGTATGCACAACTGAGAATATAAAAAGAAAGAAAATGGAAGAAGGTGAAAGTCCCTGTAATGTGTTCAAGGGATAAGATACAATACCTTGTTGGAGCTAAAATCTATCCTTTAAAAATAGACTTGAAGTCAAAACCATTCTAATAAAAGGAAAGGGAATTTGGCAGATAAGAAGAGGCAAATAGGAGTTTGAAGAAGTAGTACTCAGAGATACAAAGACAAGAAATAAGTGATTTAAGGTGATCAGAAGTACCCTGCCTATATAGAAAAATGATGGGTCTGTTTGACCACTGGGGTAGAAAGAGGGCAGCCAAAAATGTGGCATCTAGCAAACCTGTATATGACTTTTTCTTTATACGCTGAGGGTCTTGCATCCTCTGAGCTCAGAATAGGCTAACTTCTAAGCTTGGCACTTATTGGGAACACTAATGTGTAATGCACTGTTACAGAGTATGAACTGTGGGTTCTTTCTAGGTAGAAATTTTTTATGCCACATAAGCTTTACTTTGGGAATATCAAATTTTATATTACTTTGGGGATATATATTTAGGGACAGCACATAAAGATGAATGGATAACAATTCCATGGTTATCTAATAGTACATATAGGATGATATGTTGGTGAAAGGTAGGATGAATTATTTTAACAGAGCATCCACCACCTCCTCACCTTCAACCTGTAGATCTTTTTTGTTGACTTCACTCTGTGTTGGAAATCTCTTTTTGAAGCTCTTCTATTTTTTGGTCTTGAACACGAATTAACTGCTTTTATTTTTTCCCCTCCATCTTCTTGTCCCCTTTCTAAGCACTCTGTAAGTCACTTAAAATCTCAGTGTCACATTCATTCCAACTAAAGAAATCTCAGCATTCTACCATTTTTCTTGAGCCTCCTGTGTGCAATGGTTTTAAAGATGCAATTACCACTACAGCTGGACAGAATGACAGTATTGATTCTATTGAAACCTATGATATTTTCTCATGGATTTTGATGAAAAGTTTGCACCCTAAATGTGTGGAGGAAAAAAGTGAATTTTCTGCAGTTTGGTGTTAGATAGTTCTGAAGTTACCTAAATTAAGTATGTGCCTCTTCAAGCTTTGTTCATAGCTCTATTTCATCAGTTTTGTTACTTGTGTTTAGTTACCAGAAATATATTTAGCATTTTTATCTCTTAGCTTTGTTGTAGCCTTTGTAGTTTTCTCAAACAGAATATGAAAGAAATATGAAAAGTTTTCTTGTGGGATAAGAAATAAGTAAAAGAGTTTTTCTACATCGCATCCAGAACAAAACTTTTGATATTCTGCTCAGTGCTCCAGCAGTGATATGAGTAGCCTACCAATTTATATTTCTTAGATTTTACTTAAAATAATTCTGTCATTTCTCTGTTCTTTGTGGTTATGTGTGGTTTTTGATAATTTCAAATTTCTTAGCTGTCAGGGACAATAATAATAATATCTGATAATAGGACTTGGTTCTCTATAACTGTCTAAATTGCTTTATTAATCTACTTCACTTTTACTGATCAAGGAAATTTTGCAGGTTTATCAGGGATGAATGATCTGTCTTACTTTATTACAGGTTCAGAAAAAAATAGGCTGTTAACAAGTTCAAACTTATATATTGTGACCCTGTAAGCCTCTTCTGTAAGGAATTAAATCATTTCACTTTTTATCTTATTGCTGTTGACAGACTATTATTTAAATTTTATCATCTAAATAAAATACTGGTGATGCTGCTCATTAAATTCCAAAAGACATACGTCAAAAACTGTCATATTAAAAGACTTCTTTTCAAACTTCCTTACTCCTTACTTTTTTAGCCTCCTCCATGTTCTGACTACCTCGTCAAAACTGTTCTGAACAGTTCTGGTTAATCAGCATCTGACAACTTTCTAGATATAATTGCACAGTGAGAAAGGCTGATTGAACTAAAGCTAATTTCCATTTGGCTTTTACCATCTAATTATTTAGCAGCTGAGCATCAAAAACCTTTTACCACAACATGCCTGCAGGGCCCTTAGTAGACAGTACATAGCTCAGTAGAGTTTAGCTACCTCAAAAGAAATGTTACAGCTCAAGTGATTTTGAAATATCTGAAAGCTAGAGATTTTGCTGCTCATGAGAGTATAATGAAAATTGTCAGTTAGAATACAAATATACTAAATAATGTATTGAATAATTAAAACTCCAGTAAGCATATAAAAAAGTTAACAGCCAACTTGCTGATTGCAAAATTATTCTGAATACTGCATTGGTGCAAGCAGGAGAAACTATCACAAATTAGAAAATACACTACACTGTACTTGATGAAAAACGAGACCTTTGTAGGCTCGTGATTGTCTTTTTCTAACATGCTGATGGCATATTACCTTCATTGCATGAAGTAGAGCTTTGATTTTTTTTTTTTTGCAGAAACCAGTCTTTTAATGAGTATACATAATTCTCTTTTCTTAATGTTTTTCTCCTGACATTCATTCTAAAATGCATAAGCAGAGGATGTGATCATATTAACTGTAGCTATGTCCTGATGTCCACTAGAAATTGTTTATTGAAGCCAGTAATGTTCCTTTTAATTTAACTGGCATACAAAATTCCCAAATCTTCTACAAGGTTTTCTTTGAAATACTGTTTCAATAGCAGTGTTCAAAGGGTTCCTCTAATTTTTCATGAATAAACCTTAGTGGCAAGACTGTTCCACCCTTACAAGGGTTCATTTATGTTTGAAACTGTGCTACAGTACATTCTTGTAGATTTCTACCAGATGACTTGGGCATATGGATAAATATAATGAGGTGTGGAAAGCTGTATTTTGACTCAAAATAAAGGATAAATTAAACTCTCTAATGAATGCTTGGGATATCCAGAAACCTTTCTGATCAGACAGATTTTCATTGGTGTCAGTGATATACATGAGAGAAGATTGTGGGGGGCTGAAGAGAAATCTTGGGGTTATTGGGATTTATCAGAAAAACATAATTATTTTTAAATATGAGTGCAGTTCGTGTTTATATTAGAGCATCAAAACATAATAAAATTGGTATCACTGTAAGAGAAGAATATTGTAGGTGTAACTTGAGATAGATGAAGATTTCGTTTTCTTGTAATTTGTGGTAGGAATGTTTCTGTGTGGTGTTTCAGCTTCTGACAAAATTTGTTGCTTTAAGAAGAGTTGTATTGCTTTATAAATTCAGTGAGACTATAAGGAAAATCACAAGTGATAACAGCTGTTTCGTAACCGATGTTCCTTTTTTCTGGCATAATTAAAAATACTCCTACCTTTCTTCTCCCTTTCTGCATACATGTGCAGAGCATGCCTCTATGTGTACACACTGACAGAAATTTCTTTTAAGTAGCTGGAAAAAAAAACAAAATACAAGAGACAATACCTTTCAGATGTTATGTGAAGTTCATATTTCTGTGATTTATTGTTTTTAAAACTCGTTCCTATTTTCTGCAGGAATTAATCATAATTTTGAGAAAAAAATCTAGTTTGGGTAATTACGTTCTTCCTACCTGAAATTCCTCTGTAGCTTCATTTAGTTAAATATTCTGCACTATTTATCTTGAATTGCTGTATGGCTCATCTATCTGCAAAAATGCAAAAGAAATGGCCTAATTTTAGGGAAAGAGAGAGTTTTAGGGGAATTATCATTGCCCTGACATTTTTTTCTCTACTAAGGAGAAATAGTTGAGTTCTCTAATTGAAGATTAATAGACAAGAATAACTTCATATTTAAACATACTTTTCCAGGTTTCTATTTCAGTATAATTTGATCTCTTTCCAAATAATTTTGGACCTGAAAATAAGGAAGGATTGGAGTACCTGAAATTCAAGGGAAGTTTTGTTTTACCGAAGTAGGAGACAAAAAAGTACAAAATATATATTGAAAAAAAAAATTGAAATATATTTTTTAGCGGAAAGATTTTCATATGCTGTTAATATGTAAGATGGAAATGATATACATACTGCCTGCATCAAAGTATCTTTGAGTTAGATCCACAAAGAACATTAAATATGTGTGCTGCATTTCCTAACAGCTAGATAGCTTCCATGTTTTCTCCTGATTGGCATTCCTGTAAAATTCTTCCGATGACCTAAATTCAAACATAGTATTTTCCCTACATTTTTCTTTACATGTTAGGAGACTGTGTTGAAACACAGATGGTGATGCTGCTGAGATTCATACTCAAGATAAATAATCTACTTATATAATGACAGGCTGAGTACTCAAAAAAAGAAGTTGAGTAAATACAGAAGCCATAGCAGGTCACAGAGGAGAAAGCAGTTTGGGAGATTTCTACAAGGACAACAAGGAACCAAAATAATTTAATCCTTCTGCCCTCTTATATCAAGACTTCTGGTAGAGCAATGGTCCATGGCTCTGTTATCTATGATCTGGGAAGAAACAGAGAATTTTGCATCTCTGTGAGAGACACAGAATAACTCTGTTTCACCTTACACTAAAACTTACAAAAATCCCTGATTTAACTAGGGAAAATCAATCAAGGTTTTCCTACCTCCAGAGATAGCTTGGCTGACTTCTGTGCAGAAGAGAACAAATAAGGCTTTCTTACTAGTTGAGTTGAGGATAGGGCTCATTCTCTTTGGCTGAGCTTACTTTAGCAGAGTTTTTCCTTCATGGGAGATCCTTTTTCTGTACATTAGCATAACTTTCCATGTTTCATATTTAAAAAAGAATACAACAGAAACAACAAGATAGCAACAACACTGCAATGCTCTCTGGTTGCTTAACACATCTGGAGAAGCCAGTGCTGGATGAGAGCAGATCCATGCCATTTTGTTGTCTTTTCTTGCTCTGGATTAGGAAATAAAGATGCTCTGAGGCCTTTACTTCCTTTCAAGGGAAAAGGAAAAATGTAAAACTTGATTGAACACCGGGATAAGTTGAATTTATGAGAGTAGCTATAATTTTTTTTCCTTCTTGTTAAAAAAGATTTTTTTATAATAACCCATCTCTTGTAACAGTTTTCCACAAATTTTCTGGTGTCAGGGAATCTGTATTTCTGGGTCTTGTTGGCATTTGACAATATGAAGCATTCTATTTAGGTTGCTCTGAAAGTAACTTCTCCTATTTATTTCCATGAAAACTGTAGGAGATACAAAGAGCACAACAACACTTCAATAAAGCAAATTCTCAGAAATAAAACATTGTTTCTTGGCATAGTCACCACTATTAGCTCTGCATTTTTGCTAGCCATGAACAAATGTCTGCATGCTGTGGTTGTAAAACTCTGCACCAGTTGAGGTGACCCACTGTTTCATAGCTGCTATAATGGCATTGTTGCTAGGAAAATGTTGCTCGCACAGTCTGTTTTTCATCAGCCTTAGCAGATGGAAGTCAAAAGGTGCTAATTCTTGAGTATGCTGTGGGTGTTGTAGGACAGTCCAGCCAAGACTGGCAATGTGCTCTGTAGTCTTCAAACTGGTATGGGGCTTGGTGTCACTATATTATAAGAGAAAAGTTCTCTTATTCTTTGGCTCTGATCTGGAAGTTTGTGCCTTCTGTTTAGTCAGCATTGAAATATAATGGTCAGCGTTGATAGTTTGCACTCCAGAGAGTCCAGAAGGACCACCACTTTCCTATCCCAAAAAACAGCACAGAACGCTTTAACTGCTGAGGGCTGCATCTTGAACATTTTCTTTGGAAAATTCATGTTATCACTCAATGGACTGCTTTTTTTTTTTTTTACTCTTGCTCACAGTTGTGACATTCCATCTTGTCACTGCTAATGATATGATGCAGGAAACAGCCACCTTCAGCCTCCAATTTGTTCAATAGATCCGCACAAACTTGTGTATCAAAGAATTGCAGGAATTGGAAGAGAACTCAAGATCAGGTCCAGCCTTCCTGCTACAGCAGGTTTCCTACAATAGGTCACACAGGTAGGCGTCCAGGCGGGTCTTGAATATCTCCATAGAAGGAGATTCCACAACTTCTCTGGGCAACCTGTTCCAGTGCTCCATCACTCTTAGTGTAAAGTTCTTTTGTGTGTTTGTATGGAATTCCAATGTTCAAGTTTTATGCCATTACTCCCTGTCCTACCACTATGAATCACCAAGAACAGCCTGGCCATATGTTGTTCTTTCTGTTCTTATGTGAGCATCTGTGGAATTCACCTGGCACAAAACCTTCTGATATTCCGGAACTGGCAGTATCATTTCCAATGTATTGAAGCCAATATTCAGCTCTGTACACAATTCCCTGCTCATAATCTGTTGATTGCACAGATGAACTGATTGAGTCACTTCTGATTTCAGGGGGTGACAGCTGCGCATATCTGTCTGAAATGCAGTTTGTCTTTCACATCTCCTTGCTGGTGCTGAAATGCACCATGCAGCACTTTTGTGTGTTCACATATTCAATAATCATTGATGAAGGTCAGTAGGTGCCTTTTTTTCTTCCTGGAGGAATTCAGTTTCACACCTTTGCTTCATATGCGCTTCCATGTCAGATGCAATAGTGTCAGAATACGCCCCTCCTGCCATCTGTCACATGGCAACAAAATCCAGTGGGCAAAAAGGTTTAGCCTCTACCACCATGCCATCAACATCTGCCTCTGATGTCATGAGCCAACATAATAAAATAAGAAGCATTACTTTTGGAGCAGTCCTCATAGAATTTTGGTTCATTTTCAAATACTTTTTGTTCTCCAAGTAAGAGAAGCATAGTCTGAAGAGGTTTATTTTTGACATTTCTGGATTAGCAACTGAGTAGCCAATAGGCATTTCTAATTCTTTGGATAAGTAATTTTAAAATGCAGGGAGAATTGCTAATTGAGATTTAATTGTTTAGGAAAGGACTTCCCCTTAGGAATTCTCATTTCTTTTTATAGGTATTATAATGGAAACTCTCTTGACTGTCAGCTGAGATTTGTATTTCTCCAGGTATTGGCAAAGTCATGCACATCAACCTTGTGATGGCATTTGTCTTTTAAGTAAAGCAATCCACTACTGGAGAGCTGTGTCTAAAAATGAGATTTTTCTACAATACGCATTTGAATCCAACTAAAGAGCTGTGACTCCCTGCTTTTCTCCCATCAGAATGCAGTAATTCAGCTTGGATGGAGTCATTCACATCCAATATTTGCTCTTTGGAGTATTTCAGAGTATTCTCTTTGTTGTAGTTGGGATTAGAGTCTTTTTTCCAGTTTCCTAGATTGAAATAGGAAATATGGTGGGACTGTTTGGACTGATTTTTCTTTTTCTCTGTGATGGAGTGCTGTGCTTTCAAACATGTATTGGAGTATGTCATGGTTGTTGTATTGCAGGGACCTTCTATGGGATGTGCATTATAAATCTATGTATGGTCCCTACAAAGATTATTCTATGTGATTAGATCTTTAAGCTGTAAGAACTAACATGAAAGCAAGAAAAAATAGCTGTTTAAAGAACGTATACTTGAAATGTAATCTTTGCTTCCTAATGCGACTTTAAAACCACAAACATGGCAAAAACTACTGGGGGTTACTTAAAATGAAGTTTTTATTTGAAATGTGCTTTTGACACTGCAATGAAATGCTTTAAAATCCAGATAGGCATTATTCTTAAAGCCAGAAGGCTGAATGCTTCAATAGTGCAAATATGAAAGAACTTTCTTCCTTCAGGAAACATCCTTTATTTGTTGTTTTTTTTTTGAACGTTCATTACATTTTGCAGATTATGCATCCAGACAACTTTTCTTCTCACACATTTAATTTTCAGTAATATCAGGAAATCTTTAAGGGGTGTCGTCATGTCTTCAAGAGCCTTTAGTAACTCAGAAACTAACCAGTTTTTTCTAGTTTCCTTTCAATGTGAGCCTATGTTTTAGCTGTTTGAGGCAGGCTGAAGTTCTATACACAGCCACAGCTTGGAGGATTCACATAATATAGAAAGGCTAGGTAGGCCAGACACATCCATAAGACTTACTGGCTTGTAGATTTTTACATTAACTGCCTTCTCACATGGTGGTTACTGACAAAAGTCCATCTTGAGAAATTAATAGCGGCCATATGTTGTAGTATGCCTTAAATGGTACCCCATCTTTTAATCTGCTTAGTGACACTACGATTAAATTCTGACTGGAAGAGCTCACAAGAATAAGAGCAGCTATAACTTAAACATGTATCTTTCCTCTTATGGAAATTAAATTCTTATCATCTCAGTGCCTTATTCAGAAAGCCCCATATCTGTAACACTATTCATCTTCCCAGAAGGGATTGTATGAGGCCCTGGAGATGAGTAATGGCTTTTCTTAATCAGCCTTTTGAAATGCTATTGTCTTGTCTGTCTTTGTTAGAACATCAGCGCAGTGGTGGGTGTTTTGTAGTATAATATGAAACAAGGTGCTTCTGCTGAGAGCTTGTAATTTAAACAAAGAAGCAGCAATCAGAAAACGGGCTGGCATACCCTTGCTCTTGAAATTCAAAGCTTGAATGCATTCTGCACTGAGGGAAAGAATGTGGGGAAGAATGAACAAACACCAAACAGCTGAGAGTCCACTTGAGCATGCTGGAGTAATCTGCCAGGTCTACTAGCAGACTGTGTTGGCATTGATTTGCACACTCTAGGTTTATGTAGCTTGTTTTTGCCTGCTTAAATTTTGCTGTTACATGTTTTTCTATGAGTGTGTCAGTATTATGTAAAACTTCAACCTACGTATGTTTCTAGATGCTACATTCCCATTTTTGATTCTGCTCTAAATAAATGAATTTTTCAAAAGTTGACAAAATCCCAAAACAAAATGCCAATTATGCAGTGTATTTTCAGCAAGTGATAAGAAAAAAAAAAAAGTAACATGCACTTTCCAGATTAGGATTTAGGCAGGGCAGAAGGGCAACTCAGTAGGTCATCAGCTCATGTCTTAGATGTGCACAGACAAGTATACTGACAGTCCCTAGCGTACCGTTTCCTTAAAAACTTCCAATTAAGAAGCTGCCTCAACAGCCCTACCCAGTCGATACCCATTTCACCAGTTTGATGATTAAATTCATCACAGTCTTTAAATTTGCTCCAAAAAATCCACACCCTTCCTTCCTTTCATACAAGATCTTTGTTTGCTACTAATTTCCTCAGTCTTTTCTCACAGCTTTTTTTTTTCCTTCCCAATTCTCTCATTTAGATTTTGTCTAATTGGTCTGCTAGTTATTTTGAGCACCCCATGCAAAGCTGGCTACATACTGAGGTTTAACCTAAGTGAGGAAAAAATACATCATGTGGTGTTTGACACTGCATTAATGTACCTAGAGTTGAGACTTGCTGTATTGTCTCTACTGCTGTGTGTTGGCCTGTAACCTATATGTGGTAAACAGAGGTGGGGTTTTTCCCTTTCTTTCTGGGTTGCACTGCTGCATCACTACTTGTTGAAATGAAAATGCTGCATCGCATTTTGTATTTGATTTTGATTTCTCTTCATCCTGTGTAACACTTGAAGCTTGCCTTTATTGAACCACATCCTGTTGATTTAAAACCTCCTTTCCAGTTTACCAGGCTCAGTTTGGATTTTGATCTTGACCTGCTTGAACCCAACTCTCCTCATATGCTGATTTTTTAAATACGTCACCAAGTCACTAATGAGATATGAAATACGATTTGGTAGATGGGCGTTGATGAGTGGCTAGAGATGAGTATGTATTCAGGCCCCAGAAATGGGCCACGATTTTCAAATTAACACTGGGAGCCATTATTTTACTATTTCCTTTTCTTTTACTTTTTTTAAATATCAGGGAGTTGCATACACTGCAATAATTAGTAATGATGCAAATTGCAATGCTTTGATTCTTTTCAGTGTTTTATATCCCAAATTACTTTAAAAGCCGCTAAACACTTTTATTTCTGTTGTACAGATATAGAGGGTAAGATAAAGGAATGGGCCAGTGGCAAAGCTAGTGCTGGCAATGCACCTTTCTCTGAGTAGAACTGTGAGATTCTATGCTGGTCCTGCTGCTCCTGCTGATTGCCTTCCCTATGATTCCGTTTACAACACAGAAATGTTGTTATGATAAAATGAACGAGCTAAGTCAGAGCACCTCCTCTACAAAGACAGGCTGAGGGAGCTGGGCTTGTTCAGCCTGGAGAAAAGAAGGCTGGGGGGTGACCTCATTGTAGCCCTTCAGTACCTAAAGGGAGCCTACAAACAGGAGGGGAGTCAACTCTTTGAAAGGGTTGATAACTGCAGGACGAGGGGAAATATTTTAAATTGAGGGAGGAAAGATTTAGGTTGAATGTCAGGGGGAAGTTCTTTACTGTGAGAATGGTGAGGTACTGGAACAGGCTGCCCAGAGAGGTTGTGGATGCCCCATCCCTGGAGGTGTTCAAGGCCAGATTGGATGGGGCCCTGGGCAGCCTGGTCTAGTATTAAATGGGGAGGTTGGTGGCCCTGCGTGTGGCAGGGGGGTTGGAGATTCATGATCCTTGAGGTCCCTTCCAAACCTGACCATTCTGTGATTCTGTGAAATAGGCATGCTATCCACCTTGATTAATGTTGGTAAAATGTCTGTGAATTGATTAGTGATATTTATATTGCAAACAACACAAAGAGAAAGGTTAAAAAGGAAAATCATATAGAATTATCAATTTTCCATATAACTTTTTAATTCTGTCTGTCCACTCTCCAGCTGTAAATGGGTGATGTATTGCATCCCTGTGGATGCAAGCTGTGTGCCCAGCTCTTTCCTGCTATTTATTACAAATAGGTGAGAGCTCTACACTGCTGATTTCATGATTATTGATTCAAGATAAGTGAATATGTCACAGCATGTGGATTTATCTCTTGTCCTTCAGCTCCTCTACCCATTGTAACAGAAAATATATTACAGAATTGAGTTCTATGTGAGTGTAGGGATTTTAGGCATGTGGCAGGGTAAGGTCTACTTTCAAAAAAGTAAAATTAAAGACTTTTCTGTCTCTTCTCTGCCTAAGGCTATTTTCAGAGTTCTGATGTTCTACTCCTGTATAAGGAAAAAAAAAAAAAGGAGAGAGAAAAGCACAGCCTATCTAATCTGTTTGTTTTTGAGTAAAGTTATCACACCTTTTACCTGTACAAAAGTACTTTGAACTTCAAAGTAAAATGCTTCTCAGGATTGAGTTAGCTGGCTGTTTAGTCAGAGTGGATGTTGTAATTGATCTTGTTGCTTTCACAGACAAACCTATATTGCAGTAGATACTATGGTACCTCATAACTCTTAAACTCCACTGAGACAAAAGCAGACTTAGTATGAAAAAGAAAAAGAAAGTGGTCTGGTGTAAGTCTTCCAACATTTCTCATCTTAGGCTATGAAGAGTAAAGATTTAACCCTGATCCTAAAATGAATTCCAAGTATTAAAATCTGTGGCAGTTCACATTCACTAATGCAAGGGAAATCTCCATAATCCCTCCCAAAAAGGTTAGGACAGTGGAGACCTGCTTAGAAATACAGTCAAGAGAGAAAAATGAGTTACTGTTCATGCAACCTCACTGCATTAGCCCGCAGTTGCTAAATTACAACTCTCATTTTTCAGCCAAATTTTTCTATGCAGAGCCATCATTCTGGTGTCCTCTGCCAAAAATCCTATGAAGGAACAACATTCAGGCATTTTACTCCATGGTGAAGCCAAGCAGAGTTGCTATGGAGCTCTGATCTGCAGCTTTACGGTTGTACTTTTATTGTGGAGGGCCCAAAACGCTGTGAAAAACTGCAGCAGGACAACTAAAACACTGACCCTCTCTTCTGTTTCATTGAGGTATGTTTATTGGAGGATTACTGGGAGTTTTTCCAGTCCTGTCAGAGGAGACTGCTGGCAGAGTTGACCTTAAAAGAGACATGGACCTATTTTTCAAAGTGTTCTGTATGTGTGCAGCTGTCAGTAAGTTCAACAGGGATTTTCAGACTTTCATTGTATTCTGAACTGCAATATTAAGGTCAGTGACAACCTTTCTTATTGCTGTCTCTAATAAAAAGCAAGTGCTTGCTATCGGGAGAGGGATGCAATATCCTCATTCCCATTGAGATGGGATCTTCATAATTATTACAGTCATTTACTATAGGGAATGGGGGGAGCACAAAACACTTTGTCATCCTTATTTGGAAGATATTTTCTCCTTAAAATATATTTCTCTTCTGGGAAATGATTTTGTGACAATGATATTGCAGGGCTGCAAGTAGACAGAAATTATTTCTGTTACTAGAAAATAGTTGCAGAACTATTTTAGCCTGGAACTTGTTAATTTACTTTAGTTGATTTGAATCTAAAGACCTGATTTTTCCTATCTGCCCTAAGAACAACCTGGGACACAACAGCCAATCTTCTGATTTACACACTGTGGACAGAAGAAAAGACTTGGCAAGTCAAATATTGCCCCAATTATTGTCTTCCATTCTACCTGAAAAACTGCTGGGGGAAATGAGACAACTGGGGACACTGCTACTGAGAAGGCATGTGCCCAAGGGAGGTGAGGTTTTCAGTTTGCTCCCCAGTTTGTAGCACTAAATAAGGTCCAACCAAATTGTTTTTTCCTCTCAACAGAAAATTGCTTGTTTCCATACTTCCTACTGCTTCTGTCTATGATTAACAGAAAGGCTGGAGAGCTCAGCACGCCCAAGGGCAGGCAGTGGCCTACCCTATTCTCTTGCTTTGGTCCCTTTTCTTTCTGAGCAGGGAAATGCCTACCCTAAAATTTGAGTGCTTTGGGTATCCATGTTGAATGAAAAGCAGCAGCATTTGCAGGGGAATTATCCATCCCACTTTGTTTGTCTTGTTGTTATTTTTTGTTGTTTTAGTTTTAGTAGAACTTCAGCTTTGAAGTAGCCCTGTTGCTCCTTTAGATAAGAAAATTTGTTGGTTAAATATCCCTGAATTAATCTACTAAGATGAATTAGTACTTTGATTTTGAGCACTCTGCATTGAGGTGCACCTGGCTGGAAAGCAAAGGATGCTTGGAGCTTGGGTGAAACTAAATACTCGCTCTGTCACTCAGCTCTTTTATTTTGGAAAGCCAGCACTATTTTCAAAGCAATGTGCAGCAGTAAGAAGGAAATAACCTCCACTGTATCTGTGCTAACCTTGTCATAGTGCTGAAGTGAGTAGTATGTTACATGAGTGACTCCTCTGCAATGTCTGAATATTGCTATCTAGTGGGTAACCATTGTTCTTTGTTCCTGGTTAATGCTGATGTGATGTGTGGAGATCAAATATGTGATCCTGTTCTGCCTTGTAGGAAGTACAGCCCTCGTGAGATTATAGCTCTTGGTAATGTGTTGGCAGTGAATAGAGAGTTAAATAGTAGTTTTTCACCTGAAAACAGATAGAAAATAATAAACCTTATGTAGAGCTTTAATTTACTAAGCCTTAAATAGGTTGCCAGAGTCTAGGTCAATACATTAATGGTACTGAAGGTGGCTGTATTAGGCTGTCCAGATGAATTAGGAGACAGACTGATGCCTTGCCTCAAAATATTCTGAAAAATTGACCACATGTGCAAGATTTAACTGTCCTTCACACAATTGTCTCTTGCCCATTTTGTAGCAATATGTCTTGCTCGCCACAACTGCATTACAGGGGTCATTCAGGGAGTTCAGAAAGATGAACCACTTTTAGACTTTTTCTCCAGCCCATTAGGCACAGCCTTTCTGTCTGCAGTGTCAAATGTGACTGTCTTTCTGTGTTTTTTTTCTTTTCCTGAAGATACACGTTTATGTGGGTACTACAAAGGAAATTACAGTCCCTACTAATGTTTAAAACCTGTCTGATGGCGTTACAAAACCATGACTGTAGTTCAGTACCTGCAATATGTCTTTTTCTTTGGAAAGGTTCCTCTTCAAGAGAACTCAGATGATAAAGGGAAGCTGATAGAGTTTTATTACTCTATCAGAAGTTTCCTTTCCTCTGTCCCTCTCTGTAGACATAGATTTATTTTACTGTTACTGGTGAAGATTCAGGATGGCACAAACAGGCTTTTATTCTAACCATATATGTCTCCCTCTTTTGGCTCAACAAACCTCTTTCTGTAGAGACTGTGCCATGACACTAATGATTCTATCCGGTCTCTGTTTTAACTGCACTCTTTCTAATGTCTGAAACTACTGAGAGAGTATATTAGAACCTTACTGCTATAAAATGATTTACATTCTTTTTCTGTTTTCTGTCACTTGTTAATACTTGCATGATGTTCAGTTTCTAGGATGAAATTACCTTGCCTCTTTGTGTCATCTGAAGTGCCAGCAATATTTACACATGTAAATCCTCCTGATTCAGCAGGAAAATTAAAAGTTGGAATGAGTGTATTTCCATATTATTTGAAATGAGAATGTTTTTTTGTACATAGGTTGCTCCGAAAGTAATGCCTTCTATTTATTTCTGTGGAACCTATAACAGCTACAAAGAGCACAATAACAGTGTTTGTTAGTAACACTATAAGTAATGCTACAAAACACTATTTTTCAACATAGTCACTACCACTACACTGCATTTTGGCCAGCAATGAACAAGAGCCTGCATGTCAGTGGGTGCCATTTTTTTTTACTGTATGGAGATTGCTTCATATGCATTCCCATGTCAGATGCCATTCTGTCCAACTGCCCTTCCTCTGCCATCTGTCACATGGCAACAAAATGTAACAGAACATTGGTTCAGCCTCATCTGCAATGCCACCACCACCTGTTTTTTATGTCATGGGCAAATATAATAAAGTAGGAAGCATTAGTTTCAGAGAAGCCCTCACAGAATGAGGAAATGTGATGATGATCTTGGCAACATGGCTGCTGAAGGGTTGAAGTTGTTTGAAGAGATGATCCTCCAGGAAATCCCATGAGCCCCCTCCTTGGCTTTTGATTCAGCCTGTTTTAAAACTTATAGAAGTCAGCAATCTGCTGCATCTAAGAAATCTCTAAGCTTGCTAGCAGGTGACCACTAATGATTGAAGTGGGAATATAGGGAAAATAAATAACAAGAACAATCTTTTAGAATAAGCACATTTTTGGTGCTGCTTTATCTAACTCAGTTATAATTTTTTGTGCATGTGTGGCTCAGTCACAGTTGTAAGAATCAGTGCAGCACAGTGCCCTGTTGGATTTTGGGCAACATGCTATTCTCTGTTAATTTTTTTTTTTCACCGTAGCTACTGCCTATGCTTTCTTGACATCATGAATGATGTTCATGTGGTGTGTCTGGCATGGTCACTAGGTAGCTTTCCCAAGTTACCAATCTGCAATCTGATTTTAATCTGGGTCTTCTTAGTAAAAGAAATATTAAAAATGTAGGAGCTAGTGAAAGTAATTAAAGCCAAATTCCTTAAATTCCAGTACTGTTCAGTCTCACTTTTGATTATTCCCTTAGCAGGAGATTACTTACATAAGAGGAAATGAGAATAAATCTCTTTGAAAAAAAATTAATAAGTTGAAAAAATGGTTGAGTACAATATGGGAGCTTTTTTCTTCTTTATTACCAGTTTGGAGTTTTGTCTTTGTGCTTTTCTGGGGCAACAGTGTCTTTTATTCAAGCAGTTCTCCTTGTTCTGACTGACACTGATTTGAGGCTCTTAGAAATATAAAGATCTGTAGGCTATGCAGCACTTTTATTTCTTCCAGTGGTGATAATATCCACTGCCGAATTACAGCATACTCTGTCTTGTTGCTGTTCTCATTCACCAGGACTCATCTGTATCTCTGTGCTATTGTGTTTCCCCCAAACCTCCAGGAGGTGGGTCTGTCTGCAGCTGAAGGTCTCTGAGGAGAGAGATTCCACTTCAATCCAGTACTTCAGACATGCAGCTTCAATAACGTGTTCTCCTATTAATGCCTGTTGGTTTTAGTGGGGTGGAATATCTGGTCTCCCAGTGGCAGACATTGGGTTTCCCTGGTATGAGTGTTACTCAAGCTGCTATTGTCCTAAATAAGCCAAATGCCAATCAAAATCTAACAATGAGGTAAGTTAGTGCACTTAATTGAAAGGAAGCCTACATTTGTATAAACGTGCCCTTCTGACTCAGAATTCTGCTTTTCAGTACAGCTGTATATAAACACCAATTGTAACCTTTTCCTTTTCTTCACTTCCAATTTCATTTACAGTAACCCCCTATAGTGGATGACATCTCTGTAGCATTTAAAACAGCTGTTTAATTTTGCTATTTTATAAAAATAACAATGTCAATACAGTACCAAAAAAGTTTCAAATGAAAAGTAGTATTGAAATGAGAAATCTGAATGTTTCAATGTAAAAATCAGCCATTTATGGGATTTTTTGCAGACCAGAGTCACCAGTAGGATTCTGATGTTGGGTTTATCCCCATTTTAATCCCCAGTTAAAGAAACGAACAACAAAACACAAATATTCTTTTGAAAAGTCTCTGACTGATGTCTATTCAGCATCCCAAAACAGAAACGTGTTCCTTTTGTTCAGATTTTTGTACTGAAAGTTAAGTTTTAAGAAGGAAGAGATCCAATGGGATATATTGGGCTTCCTCACATCAGATAAGTTATCTTAAATCTGACCCTAATTTGCAGATGCTTAGAATTGTGGCTCTGAGCTAAGCTCCTTCTGGTTACAATTCTCCCTTCATTTTCTGTCACTTCACACAATAAAATCTGCTCCTTTTTGATAAATTTCCATCTGATTTTCATTCATTTCAGAAGGAAAATTTGATAAGGTTCTCCAGATTTTTGCATATTTAAAATTTATTTTGGTTTTAAAGCATCAACGTATTTAACTTCTGAAAACTTCTATACATTAGATACTTCATATATAACCCAAGACTGAGTGCAGAAACATCATTGCAATTCCTCATTTAATTGCCCTTGAAAGTTGCTGGATCTTTGCTCCAGAATTGTCACAGGCATATTGCTCCTAAATAGTTATTTTTGTTCAGGTAGGATTTTGTGTTATTGCAGTATATTTTGGAGTCATATGTAGCTAGTTTCAATTTCAAAATGACTCTTATCCAGTGACAGTAGTCAGTAGAATCTTTTCTGTTCTGCTTAACGGTGTGTGGATCTGGCTTAGTATCTTTATCTTGTGAATGTCCTGGTGGAGACTAGTGATGAGTGGTTCTCTCAAGGGTCATATAGGGACTGGCACTGTTTAATATCTTTGTTGGTGACATGGAGCACCAACAAGTTTGTGGATGAACCCAGCTGAGTGGTGCGGTTAACACTTCAGAGGGAAGGGACACCACCAAGAGGGACTTGAACAGGCTTGAGAGGTTGGCCTATGCAGATCTTGTGAAGTTCAACAAGGCCAAGTGTAAGATGCTGCACCTGGGTCAGGGCAACCTCAAACATCCATGCAGACTGGATGATGAATGGATTGAGAGCAGCCAGGTGAAGAAGGGCTTGGAGGCACTGGTGTATGAAAAACTGTACATGCACCAAAATTACAGCCCAGAATGTCCCTTGTATCTTTTTGGTTCCAGTCATGAAATCAAGCCTATATATGATGCAGAGAGAGAAGAGTTTTCTGCCCCAAAACATCCTGAATTGGATAGATAGATTTTCTGAGGATGCAAAAAATTAACCTAATAAGCTTCAGTTTTAAAGATAACAAATATTACAAAAAACTTTGCAAGATAAAAGTACTAAATAGAAATTAAAATCCAAAAATGGTCACTTAATGTAGACATTTGTTAGTAAACTGAAGTTGGTCTAATTTCCATTATAGTGAGCAACAGTGATGCTTTTAAATGTGTAGCTGAAAGTATGGAAGCATACTTTCAGTCAAGGGAATAGATCTGATGATGAATACCCTCCACTGATTTTGAGGAAGAAAAGCTCTTAGGATTTGAAGACTTGTGCTATGCATATTAAAGAAATAGATATTTTGGTCTTGGTGTGTTAACATTGCAAAGTTAAGTGTTTCCAGACTACAGCTGAGAGTACACATGCTGCTTGAAATGTGCAGTTAGAGAGCCCTTGTCATCCTTTAGTCTTTCATTTTCTATGAAAGAATCCACACGGAGAATCCTATTATTTGTAGTTAATGCAACATAATAATTGAGAGGAGAAAATAAATTACCTTTCCTCAGTCCTGCCTAAACATTTATGTAGCCTAAACATTTGCTTTCCTTGCTGTCAGGAGAAGCACATACTGCTTTTTGAGATTTGAGCTGGGATTGATTCAGTTTCAGAAGATGCCTTTGCAGGGCTCTCTGCCTGTCTGCTAACTCTATATGGTAGTGTGTTTTGATACTTGTCAAAGATGTATGGTTGGTCATAGTTTAGGGGGAACATGGAAAGGGTACTTCAATCAGGATGAGATATAGTTCGCTGCAAGGGAATTTTCATAAACATATTGCTTTAGGCTGTATGAGCATTGTGTCTGTCTTCCCATGGCCCCCCTGTCTCTCCCTCAGCTACTCTTAAACCAAAACGGCCAACAGCCTTATATATCTGGGCACGATCAAGGGAACAGATCTTGGGTGAAGAGAGAAAAGTTTCCATGGCAATACGTTCAGAGTGCAAGGACAAGGAGATGAGATTGGTCTTATTGTTACTGTCACATCACCTGCTATCAAGACAGATTCAGTGTTTTGTATAGTACTTGACAAAGTCAATTAAACTGATGGAAAGCTTTATTCACATGGCAAAGGCTACTCAGAAAGTTGCTATTTAAAGCGTGCTTCCATCCTAGACCCATTCCTGATTTTATTGTCTAGGGGCTTTTTTGGGAATTCTTTGAAATTAAAAGTGCTTGATTGCTGCTATCCTATGGAGGTGGTGCCCCACCCTGCCTTGTCAGGAAGCGGTAAAAGATCCTGCATTTCCTATTTGCAGGGGCTCTCATGGTTTCACAAATAACTTAGAACAAATCTTGAATTCATTACTCAGAGAGTGAAAAGGCGCTGGCACTGCTGTCCAGAGAGCTGTGGGTGCCCCATCCCTGGAGGTGTTCGAGGCCAGATTGGATGGGGCCTTGGGCATCTTGACTCAGTGGAAAGTGTCCCTCACCATAGCAGGGGATTGAAACTAGATGATCTTAAAGGTCCCTTCCAAGCTAGGCCATTCTGTGATCCCATGAAAAGAAAAAAGAAATTCCATCACAGGATCTAGCAGTGACCACATCAGAAACCTTCAGCATGTTTCAGTACCAAAAGTGAGTCAGTTCTTTTCTGCAATTCCAAGTGAAAAAAACTAGTCAGGAAATAAAGTGGAAAACAGCCTTTGATTAGTAGAGGTCTTTTTCTTGATTTATATTTACATGAGAAATATTGCTCAGGGATAATCCAGGAGTTATTGTTTATCCTAGTTCTTGTCCTGTTCTAGTCACTAGCATTGGATGCTTATGACAATAACATAAGAACTGACAAGTGCAGAGTCATATTCTTTCTCAGTTTACGCTTTCAAGTCTGAAGTGTGAAAAGTTCAGAAAATTACATGTGTATTTTTAATAGTCCTTGACACACTTTCAATCATTTATTTGATCAGTATTTGAGCTTATATATTTCATCCATAAATCCCTGCTTTCTAATTTATCCATTTATATTACTATCATCTTGTGGTAATGAGTTCTACAATGCAGTTATGTCTTTTCAGAAAAAAAAAGTCCCACCTGCTTAAGTCAGCATTGGCATAAAAGCAACTGGATATGATGGTACTTAGTTTAGAAATTAGAAGAGCAGTCAGATTGCAAGGGTAAAAAATCAAACTGGTCCAAAGAAGGAACACGAGAAGTTCATAGAAAATTAGAATAGGTGAAGGAACTTAATCACCCAGGTATTTTTTTACAATAAGTTCCCCCTATTCTTTAACTTTTGAATCACTGATGGTATATCTATCTTCTTGCAAAACATGAAAAAATTAGGAAGCACAGCTCTAGTCAACATTAATTGAAGTTATTATGAAATCAGAAGGCTATTAGGAAAAAAGCTCTTAAAAAGTATTTGTAACTCCTAAAACAAGTACTGATCTATTGCTGCCATTATGAGCCTCATATTTTGGAATGCACCATAAATCTTACAATTTGTGGAGCCCTGTTATATGTGAAACATCATTTTGGCACCCTGGAAAATCACCAATTGACTTTTAGTGCATTCCTTTCAGTCTTCAATAGTGGACACCACAACTGAGTCATAAATTATTTTTTTTTCTTGCCTCATCAGATTGACTCCTCTGCCTTGTTTAGTCTTTCGATTGCCTAATTTGTAAACTCTGTAATTAATTGGCAGCTAAGATTGCACACTGGCTGGAAGTAATTGAAGATTGCTTTCAATTGTAAGAGCACAGTTTTGGTGAATTGTTTAAAATACATATGCAGATTAGAGGCAAATATAAGCAATATGCAAACTGAACACAAACAGTGTACAGGTTTGGAAGGTGTGCCATCAAAGTTCATCCAATTTTCCAAACTTGTATGCCTGCCTTCCTGTCACACCTGAGCAAATGTTCAGGGTATCAAGGAGGTGGAGATCAGTTGGACTTTCTGCTTTTTTGCTTAAACAGCGAGGTAACCCTCCCCCATGCTACAGGCATGGCCCATGTGATGGCTACCCAGTCATACTGCACAGCTCATAGACACACTCTGTCTCCTCTTGTTGCTTGCTGAAATAAATCAAATACTAGAGTGAGTCAGCAGAGCTAAGTTAACATTTCCTAGTAAGATTGCATCAACAGTTGAGCCATTGAGGCCTGCAAAGGCACCCAGCCTTCCTGTCAGGAAGATGGATTATTAGGTAGATATAATGAGATTCTAACTTCAACTAGTATAAATGAAATCAGAGTTGGTCTTTCTGAAGTTGACTGCTTGAAACTGCTGCCTTTAATGTTCTATTACCTTGCATGCTTTCCTGATGTGTTTCCTGTGTTAGATAGGTAATTTTATTACACCAGGATTTTTATATCTTCTTAGGTACCCAAGTCTGAAACTATAAATCTGACGTGCTGATGCTAATCAAACAATTGGCTATGGAAAAGGTAATTTTTCTGTACAAATATGTATACAGGTACCTTTGGAGATAGGTTTGAATATTTGATTCCTGTTAGAACTCTTATCTTTTAGCAGGCTGCAGACACTAGTGCTGAAGCAGTATGATATTTGACATTTTGCCTATTAGTATTGATTCTTTATTAGTTTCTGGAGTTGTCTGCACCCTCAACAAATTGATTTGATTGAAAGTCCTAGATGACTTATTTCCATTTAAAAATCTTAATAGGGCTAAAAATGATCTATGTTACACATTAAATTCTGTATTTCTGCAAACGTGGACACAGTGCTGTAGTCACATATACTGGTTATTTATTATTACTATTTTTTTTTTTTAAGTTTTTTCCTTCTCAAATTGCTTAGAGAAATGACTGAATCTGATCTAAGTAACCATGTTGTAAATATTTAAATGTCACCTTTCTTGAATCAAGTCATCATTTGTCAAATATATGGAAAGAAAACTCATCAAAAAATGAATATTTGTTGCGATATTCTGGTTATTGGGTGTGATATCAAATAGAGAAATTGGTGGCTCAGTTCTTTTTTCAAAACTCCTTATGTTTTCTCCAAAGTGCACACTTGGGCACTTAGCTCATGTTTGAGTCAAAGCCTGTATTAATTTTTATGGTTTACTCGCCTTGTGTGTTAAGAGTGAGGAACAAAATCAGATTTCTGGGAAAATTATATTACAAGAGTCTATTATACATTGGGTAAACTTTCACAATCTGCCCTACAAAAATGGAAGCTTTATTTTCAGTTCTTTCTGTGAGATAATAGATGCTATGTGAGAATAATTTATTTTCAGGACTCTACTAATTTTATATTCTGCTATGAGAAGAGTGATGAAGAATATTAATTGCTTCTGCAGCTTATTGAACAAGTATGCGTCTGACTAGAAAAGAATCCAGGACGCACAAATAAAAGTAGGGAGCTATGCTTGATGCTCTGTATAAAGTGACTTGATAAATTTGCAATAACAACATTACTTGAAGAGTTTTTGAAATAATTTTCTCTCCACTATCGACACTGAAATTAATTATTGTTTCAAACAAGGGGACAGGAACTGAAGCTCTTTACTTCCAGTTCTATGAAAATTATAGAAGTGACCAGAATTATTTGAACTCTTGCAGCACAACAGTATGTTTATTAGTCATTAAATCTAAGAATACATCTTTTTTTTTTTTTTTTCCTCTTACTCTTGGTCTCTTATGAAAATGTGAATGCCAGGCAGAAGCACATCTATCTGCCAGTGTATATTTTTGGGCTTGTATTAAAAACTGTTACGATTACAAAGAAAGTGTTCAGATTTTAACATATAGGTATGAAATCCTTGGAACAACTTTTATTTATTTATTTTTATCAAAAAGATACATGTTGTAGTGATTTCCACTTTTCTTCTCACTCGCATGATGTCTTGTATCCAAAATGGCTTTGTCTCCAGTTACCTTATTGCTGTGGAACTGTAGTGCCAAAGTGTATTTTTAGATGTGTATTCAGTTTTGGGCTGCTGTTATTAGATTATAAACAAAAGTTATGAGTCATTCCATTAAACTTGGATTGCTGTCAACAAGGTGCCCAGTAAAAACTGCTTTGTTAAGGAATTTAATAAGAAAATCTTTGAAATGTCTATAATTATGTTTAGATAAATAACGGGAAGATTGAGAGTGAAATTGCCTGGATTACATGCTCACTGGCCAAAATCTAGTAACTGACTATTTTTTAATTGGCTCTTGCCCTGTCTTTCTCTATGATATAAAGAGTTTGTTCTAATCACATTTATGGGTATTTTGCCAGTTGTAGTACAATTTTACAGCACCTGTCACAATGGAGAATCTATTAGAATGTATTTTACCCAGTCATATTTCCTGTCAGGTCTGGCTGTGAAGCACTGGTTGTGTATGCTCTTATGAGTAGGTGTTAATCTGAAAAGCAAAATTCATTTCTCTGATTTTGTTGCCACAACTCTTTAAATATAGTGGTATATAGATATATTTATTTATGATGTTCAATACTCAGAATACAGTTGGTACTGAATGGATTTTGCAATGAAGATGTCATCATCTAAGTAAAGTCACATGAGCAAGACAAGGCCAGCACAGACTGGATTTGGTTCTAGCTATGTGACAGTTTTCAAGTAAGATGAACACTCACCAAAACAATACTTTAATTATCATGTCCTTTCTCACCCTTTATTCCCTAGGCTTGGTGGGAAATCTGCATTCTAACAGTCTATATAAGTCAAATATTGTTCTGCTCACAGTGCTTTATTTGAGATATCCATCTTCTTATGTTTTGTGAGGAAGTGCCGTGTCTCAGGTGGCTTTGTGTGTTATGCTCATTGGCTGCAAAGTGGGAGAGGGCTGCTTTTCTTGCATAGGATGTGTGATATATTGCACCATTTGCTGGTTGCTCCTATTTATCGCTTGGTGATTTGCTTTCCAAATGCAGAAATAGCCTGTAGTAGCATGCATGTTTGGGTTAGAATGATATTCAGTAACTAGAAATATTAATGGATATGAATACTTCTGCAAGTTTCTAAGCTGACGGTGTTGGGCATTAGTGTGCAAGTTAGGATGCCTGGGCTCTATTTGCAGTTCTGACACTCACTGGCTTTGTGGAGTTGAGAATGTT
Source organism: Phasianus colchicus (assembly GCF_987193195.1). Lineage (NCBI taxonomy): Eukaryota > Metazoa > Chordata > Aves > Galliformes > Phasianidae > Phasianus > Phasianus colchicus. The sequence goes on along the minus strand of NC_143437.1, from coordinate 11,998,416 downwards.
ACTTATTGCCAATTTTCAGTTTTTTTCCTCCTTTTCTCATTATATTGCTATCTAGCCAGAGATTGCTGTGTGTCACTTAGGCACTACCATTTTAGCTGTCTTTGGTCTTAAATTTCTTGGCTTATTATCCCCTCAGATGTGATGTAAGATTAATGGACCTTGCTCTTGTTTGCAGATGCTTTAACATACAGGATTAGCCAGAAACCTTTATAAGGAAATGCTATTTGAGTTTTGCTTTTAGGATGCACGATACATCTCTCTGCTCTATCACATTTTCATTGAGAATTTTTGTAGTAATAGCTAAGACTCTACAAAACATTGGATTCCAAACCTTCTTGCCTCCAGCAAATGAACAACCATCCTTAGCTTACAGAGACCACTTGTGTCAATCAGAAATTACACAGTTGACCAGCAGTGCAGCTGGCAAAAGTACCATCCCAGTTCCAAAAGGGTTTTCTATGGTGTTCAAACGTTTTTATAGAATAAAAAAGCAGTCTGATTCCTATTCACACAATGCATGGGCATATAATTTATCATATTCACTTCTCAGAAAACAAATATATATATATATATATATATTTTTTTTTTTTTTCTATTTCATTCAGGGATTTTTTCATCTTCTGTAAAGAAGATACACAGAATTATAAATGATTTCAAAAATTCATGTTTTCATTACTAGGAGAATTTTGTCTTGTTTTTTAATTTTAAAGGCTCTGTTTTTCTCTTGAGGAAGAATAGAGACACACAATTTCTGGAATTTTAGTTATTCCTCACTTCCATTTTCCTTCCCTCTTTATTTTAAAAATAAGAGGCTAAAATAGAATTCAGATCTTTTTATAAAGTCCATAAAATCAATGAGAGACTTTCAGGTGAGCTCTGGATTATACATGTAAATAGCAGCAGGTGGAAGTTGATTAAGATCTATGCTACAGAATATATATGCATTAAAAATGTGTAGAAGCCTTCCCTGATTGGGCTTAGTAACAAAGCAAGCAAGATCAGGAGAGCCAGGCTTTCAACACAGATTCATCTCATGTTTAATGTATTCCCCATCCATCCTGTCAAAGAACCTCACTGTGTTAAATTCAAATTTTTGTTAAAATTTTAAGTTGTAATAAACTGCCTAAATGTATTTTTTGTTCTTGTCATGAGAAGGGAGAGAATTCAGTTCTTGATCACTAATCACTATTTCTAAGGCAACTCAAGACTTCTTTATTTAATCGCCAAACAGTAAGAGCCATGCCTGATAAGAATGTACCACTAAAGAGTTTTTGTTATTCAAGAATTTTCTCTTTTGCTGTTGGGAGATCTGTAGCTGATCGCATTTTTCAGAAAGAAACTCGCTGGTGGATTTCTCTACTAAGTAGTAACTGAAATCAGATGAAGATGGTGTTGGCTTGAGGCTGTTTGCTTTGTATCTCAAATATCCTTCTTGTCACAGGCATGCTCTTGTACTGAGCAATAACTTCAGTACTGAAGTTTCCTGGAAACTGTCTCCTCATAGCAGTTTATAAAATAATTAGAAGAAAGACTTAAAATACTGTCAGTGACTACCAATTTACTGTTCAGTATTTAGCTAGTGTTTATGAGCATAAATGGTATATCATATAACAGACGTATAGGGATGATCCCCTGTCTCTATAATAACTTTGTTCTTAATATCCTGTTCTTGTGTGTTTGTGTGTCTGTTTCTATAGAATGATTTCCTTCTATTTATATCTTGTTTAAAGTTTGTCTTTATTATAACTTCCTATTTTTACATCCTCCCTCATTTTTGTATTAACAGAAAGTAAAAGATTGCAGTTGAGTAGCATTTCTGAAGTTTCCCCCCTTTATAATTTTATTAGAGCCACCCATTTAATTGTCTTCTATTCATTTTCCTTCTCTGTATCTGCACACAGCATATGAAGATTTTCATCACAATCCTCTATTTTAGATTGATGATTTTAGGAAGCCATTTAGTCTTCTCATCTTTCTGTATTAATCTACGTAGAAAATCATTTTGACAGCAATCTTCTCACTCTTTTTCACTCTCTTATTAAATATATAGAACAATGTATCATAACTATCTGAACTTTAATATTCGTTTGAAGTATTTTCCTCATCAAGCAATATGGCTGAAAATAAAGGAGTGAAAGATTGAATAGAGGCTTTTGGGAAGGAGTTATAGATGTACATTTTCATTTCATTTGTCATTCATTGCAAATGACTAGTGAAATTAAGTTTTATGTGCTAGTGATATTGCTGACTTGAATTATGAGTGTATGTGATAAACTATGTAACTTGAACTGTAGGCATGGAGACTGGTAAAAGTACAAGGATAAATGGAAGGTGTGGCAAAAGATGCGGCTTGGCAATGAACAGGCACAGGGAGAGCTGATAGGATTTAAAATCTGTGGCAGAGGATGGCAAAAAGACCTTTTTTCTCTGAATTCTCCTTAAATTGGAGGCAAGGCATACTTTTGTCTGTGATGCACACTGGCAGTGAGAAATTAATCATACTGGACCAAGAAGCTCTGCTGATGGATTAGAACATAGCGCTAATTATTTATATCCATGGAAACTGATCTTAGACACCACAGATCTGACAGCTGTTGCAGAATCTTTCCAAATAGAAGGAGAGGATGGGAGAAGAAAGGGTCTTCTGCTGCTAGTGCTGCTAAGTATAAAAATTCAACCATCGACACTAGATTTAAAATTAGCTTTGGAATAGGCAAGTTGTGTGAAACAATTGAATTAGCGATGTGAATGAGAAGTCCTTTATAATTCAGTTTAGGGTAATTTGTGTGGTCTATTTTGTTTTTAATACAGTTGTAGTGCTCAAGATAGGAGAAAGTAGTAAAGTGAGGGGGAAAGGAGACCGTGAGAATTACACTGGGCTAATTTTAACTGATGAACAAAATTAATGACATTTGTCTTTCAGGCATGAAATGAAAAGCTTGTAGCAGCTAATATCTGGATATGTAATTTATCCTGTATCTTTAAAAGTGAGAGAAAGCACAGATGATCAAAACTATTAGGTTTTGTTTTTATAATTACCTTGTGAAAATTTATTCCTGGTTTCAGCTTAGTCATGACTGAAGGCAAAACGAAAGAAAGTTGTTTTTCTGCACTTTTGTCGCACTCAGAAATACCACTGCAAGGTACAGCTGTATTGCTAAACGAAGGAAGGAGACACTAGTAGTTCTTGGATTTAATGTGGAGCAGTGTTGGTGAGATTACAGAGCTTAGAGCTTTCTTCCTGCATAGCAAACTGTAGAGAACATTTTGTAACAGATCTAAAATTGAACTAACAATGAGGCAATTTGAACAGGCAAAGGTCTGGTACTTGAATTTGCTCTTCTGCTTTTTTATTTACTGGCATATCTTAAGAGTTCATGATTCTCTATTACATGATGTATGACCAGCAGACCCTAAAGGAAATTCTATGCTTTTACAATAATCTGAGCATCAGGGACAATCGGACCTGTCATTTGTCCAAAATTAAACCACCAAGGGGAAGTGTTAATGAGTTGTGCAGGGATAAATTACACTTGTTGAAATGATTGTTTAATAATATTAGCACTGGAATTGAGTATTTTGAACTGGTTGAAAGCATCAGTTTCCTTAAGCTTTGAAAACCACTTATTCAAAATGAATAAATTGAGTGAAACTCAACCTTTTTCTGATGATGATGGTAGCCGTTCAGGAATCTTTATATATCAATCTGCACTGTGACTCAGGGGTGCCTGAGGTGATGGGCTGTTGAAATTTGGTTGGAAAATGGATGAAACATTGTCTTTGATCTTCACTGCTGTGTCCAGTGTATACAGTCTGACCAAACCACCACAATTAAAAAAGTCTTATAGCCCTAGCAAGAAGAGGCACATTGAGCAATTTCATTCTTCACAAACAACAGAATTTCAAGGGTTGTTAGATCCCAGTAAGGGAACATTTGGTACAGTGCACAATTTGTATTAACTGCCTTACCATCTAAGTCTTTATGAGTCATTCTATTCGTCCTCAATGACTAAGCAGCATCTTTTCGAGATTTTCTTCTTGAATTTATAGATACAGTTTATAAATATTAATATACTGAAAAGAAGGTTAAGAAGTAATTACTGTTGCCTAGAATCTCTTCTGTAAGAGAAATCTACCTGACTCTGGAAATTTCTTTAAGAAACAAAGATGTGTGAAGATCAGCTAGAAGAAAAGAACTAAAAGCAGAAATGGATTTAGTTCCCTGGGCAAAATTTTGAAATGGAACTGGATATTTTTTGGCAGATGAATGTGCGAGTTCATCTGTGAATTATTTTAACTTGACATAGAAACAGCTGGTGACTTTCTATGGCTGTTGGTGTTCTGCAGCTCGATCAGTTTAATTGGTCCCGTCTATCTTCAGAATCTTGACCAGAAAAGCTTGTTCTCATTAAACCAAAGAGAGAGATACTGTCAACCTCAGTATGGCTGGGGATGTGCTGTATAAATTAGTGATAACATCTATGCAGCTAGCGTTAAAAATCTACTGTGTTGATGGGAAATTTTTTTATTGCCTGCTGAAAGTTTAAGATTTTTAACATTCACTGTTCTTTTTCTGTTAAGTCTTGTAACTTTTTTCTGGTGCATTTGCTTCCTAAGAATGCAAAAGTGGCTTGATTTTTGTCTAAAGACAAAAGCAGTGCACAAAGCGGCTGCGGTTTTGGAGTATATTTTGCACATTGAAATTTTATCTATGATGCTGGATTCTACACACAAAGAAACTGGGTGAGAGAAAAACCTGTGTGCCTGTTTGCAAGAGGATGTGAAACATAACACTAGGAAATGCAAGCTGTATTATGCCTGTTAAAACGTTGCAATTTCTTCTGGAAAAAAAAAAGACTGATGTAGAGATTTGAGTGTCAGAAACAGGGTGTTTGAAAGTACATCTCTTGAAGTGTTGGCATTGTTGCCTTTGATCGTTATAAAGCGTTATATATGTTTGGACTGTGGTATGCTAACACAACTCTTTATGGTCTGTAGATCTTGTTTGAATCAGAAACCACTTCAGGAGACAGATACGATTTGTCTGAGAAGGTGGTTAAGAGAAGTTTATTGTTGAGCTTATCCCAGCTAGCATTTTATAAACTGCTTTGTGAATACCTAATTTTGAATATGTTTTGGAAAGACGTAGCTGGATTTATGTGAGTTCATTCTCTAGGCTCCAGAGATGTCTGTGTGTAGTGAGAAGATGGAAATCTATGGACAGAATGTCTAGAGACTGTAGAGGGGATGAGTGCTGTCTGAGGGTCAGAGAAAAGAAACAACAGCTCAGAAGGAGGCTTTGGAACAGCTCCCAGTATGATTAAGGGATGTCTTGTGCTGCTATATGTACTTTTGGTGTTGTGTCTTACTAACTGGATTCATTTTTCTGCAGACGTGGCAGCAGATGCCTGTGCCTCTTCCACTTTCATCTCACCAGCTTTAAAGCCATGCTAAACAGAGTGAGAATTTGCTGGTTGAAGTTTGACAAAATTGCAACTTATTTGAGGATTATCATTTATTCATAAATTTACCTCAGATCTGCATCCCTGCTTCCCTGGAAGAGATGGAGAAACAGCCTACTGCCATGTAAAATGTAGATTAAAATCAGTAACATTTAAAAAAGAATTGGAACTATCAAATAACCAGCTTCTGCTACTCTCTTCACCCGTGATTTATCAGTTCTTCTGCACTTTGCCAAAGTAATTATGTGGAGAGAGCAGATTAAAAATGAAAGAATGAATTTCTGGTCTAATAGTATCACTGTGGCACAATGTGAACAACCAGGCCTCAAGTTGCTCTGACTGGTTAGTGTCTGGCATTCAATTTGTTATGCCTGTTTTACTGCTAATTGAGCAGATAGTGGACTTGTTGGTATTTGAACACAGTCACGTTAACCAGTGAAACTCAACCTAATGAGGAACAAAGGTTTCCATTTTATTTGTGGTTTAACAAAAAGAGATGTTAATGCATAGAACTGGCTTTGATTTTGCTTTAACTTATCTCTGTAGGTAGGTATGTGTTTGATAATATAGTACCATCACTTTTACACTTTTGTGATTCATCAACTTTTCTATGAGGTGAACTTTTCCTAAGTCTTTGCTATGGCTTTTTAATGAGGAGGTTTGAAAGGATAAGTGCTACATCAAGAAGATTCCAGTGGTTGCTTGAATGTAAGACACATCAGTCACGAGTCTGTGAAGAGAGAAGGCATTTGTTGTGCTTGTTCCACCTCAGGAAGCCGTCATATTGTATGATGCCCTATCTTGATTTTCTTGACAGAAAAAAAATAATAATGTTGTATTCATATGAGAAAAGTTTGAAATTTTATGAGAGGACTAATATTTATCAGAGAGAGATCCATGGCTAATGACTACATGCTAGCTGACCAAAATGTTCTGTTGCAATGGCCTGAGTTTGCGCAGGCTGGCAAGCACAGCCAGCAGGTGGTTGCAGCTGGCCACAGGCAAAGAAGATTGATAATTACTTACCAGGTAGCACTGAACAACCAGGATTTGATGGAGTACATGGGCCTAGCCAGAGAAAAGGTACTTTGTTGCATAGTGTCAGGATGGGAACTGCTGCCAGCCTAGCAATTAATTAATAGCTGTGTCTTGAAGGATTTATTTTCTAAGCGGGGGCTGATGGCCTAACTGTTCAAACAGAAGAGGGACTTGAGGAAGCCCCTCATTATTCTACTTGCTTGAAGGCTTGCAGGGTGACAAGGTTTTGGGGTGGGCCTAACAGAATGCTCAATCCGATCTGAGGTGGGATAAAGGTGTGACAACAGCACTCAGACTGATAAAAATTATTAAAAGCTGAATATTCATAGAATCATTAAGATTGGAAAAGACCTTGAATATCATCTTGTCCAACCATCCACCTACCAGTTGTATTGCCCACTAACCCATGTCCATATGTACTACATCTACCCTTTCCTTCAACGCCTCCGGGAACGGTGACTCTGCCACCTCCTTGGGCAGCCTGTTCCAATGCCTCACTACTCTTTCAGAGTAAAAATTCTTCCTAACATCCAACCTGAACCTCCCCTGAAGCAACTTAAGCCATTCCCTCTTGTCCTGTTGCTAGTTATCTGGTAGCAAAGGAAAACCTCTACCTCACCACAGCCTTTTTTTCAAGAAGGCCACCGGCACACTGTTGGCTTGTGTTAGCCAAACACAGACCAACATCCCCAGGTCATTTTCCTCTGCACAGTCTTCTAGCCACTCTGCTGCAAGCCAGTAGATGTTACATGGGATTGTTGAGACCAAAATGCAGGAACCCCGCGCTTGGCCTTGTTGAACTTCGTCCTGTTGGTCTCAGCCCAGTGATCCATCCTGCCCAGATCTCTCTGTAGGGCTTTCCTACACTCAGGCAGACCAATATTTCCCCCCAGCCTGGTCTACAAATTTACTGAGAGTGCACTCTGTCCCCTCATTCAGACCATCAATAAAGATGTTAAATAGGACAGACCCCAGTTCCAACGCCTGGGAACACCACTTGTGACAGGTTGCCAGCTGGATTTAATTCCATTCACCACCACTCTTTGGATCTGGCTAGCCAGGCAGTTCTTTACCCAGCAAAGAGTGTGCCTGTCCAAGCCACGGGTTTTCAGCTTCTCCAGGAGTATGCTGTAGGAGATGTGTCAAAGGCTTTGCTTTTCTTTGTGGTATATTGTCAGTGGTTCCCAAAGGATTTAATGAAGTTGCAGTCTAATTACAGAATGTCCCTTGTCTGTCTTACAGAGAAGACAAAGTAGCAGATTAAGCTTGTGCAGTAGAACTGTGGAAAGAGTGAAAAATAATTCATCCACTTCATGAATTGTTGGAACTAAAGCCAGTGATCAAGAACTGCAATGTTAACATAGCAGATGGCATGACTTCTTAAAAGCCTGTTTGACACATTTTTGGCACAACTATGTTTCTAGCTGAGAAATTTTTGAAGCTCTTGAAACATTAGAGCTATCAGCTGGATTAAATGACTGTTTAATATTTTTAAAGAAAAGTGCTTTATCATAGAGATTCCTTTCCCTTCCTATGCTTAATTATAAGCCAATTGTATTTCTTTAATAGTTTACTCATATTCTGTGTTATTTTACAATTTTCATCAAGTTTTTGTTGAAAATTAGGTAATATGCTCTGTCTTTTATTTGAAGATCTACGTAATGTGACTGTTCAGTTTTCAATTGACAGTACTCACACTCTAAATTGTCACTCAGCTGGCATATATGTCCACAAACAATGTCCTACATACTGGTGACAATGTCTGCCTGACAGTTTTTTCTGCTAATACCTTGGCATGGTGAATGTCTCCCAGCTTTCAAAATAGGATTAAGTCCATTATTAAGACAATTAACTTTGTCCTTTGTAGGAGTGATTTGAAATTGGATTTCATGTATGCTGCATCACTGCTGTAGCCAGTAGGCTACTGGTTATTCTGGTGTTTTTCTTTCTTTTTGTCTTTTATTAGCTTTTCAGGTGGACTAGGGAATTGATATGGGAGTGGCCTAAACAACTGATATATATATATATAGTTATATATGTACCTAACTTCAGGAAAGTGCTCATAGTGCAGAATGCTGAGCCTACTTGCCATATGCCAAATTAGGCTCTCCATGTCACTTATTTTCCAGGTCTTTCCCTGCCAGTTAAGCTGTGCAGGATCCCAGCTTTGTCTTGACAATGTTCTTTGTCTTTCTGTATAATGTACAAAGTTTTGGGCACTTATTTTGGAGCTGAAGGCCCTGTAGGTAATGGGATGCCTGCATATTAGATGTTGCATACCTAGATAAAGCACGAATTTATAGCCATGTTAGTGCATGCATCAATTCATAAATTGGTACCTAAAATATGGCTTTCAGCTTATGCATTTTATTTTGAGGAAGGGAATGCATTGCAGTTCTTCAAATTTTTGACACAGAAATGTATGCAAGAGCAATTACTACTTTTTCTTACTAAGAGTTTTCTAAGAGCTTTCTTCCATCTTCAGTTTTGGTGAGGTCTGTTTCTCCTGCAGTCCCAGCTGCTCTGAATCCTATGAGATATATAATGGATTTCTCTGCTCTCCTTCCCAGGTTAAGCTATCAACCGCTAGTTTCTCCTTTCTTGTAGATGCTGCTGTTCGAAAAGAAATTCCTGACTTAGTAGGCTTCTCTTATAGTCACTCAGTGCCTGGATGTTCAAACACATCCCAAAATGTATTGTGATGCTATCATCAGGATGATTAGGCATCTTGGCTGTACATACCTCCTCTTATTGTAGCATGCAGAAGGGTGACCTGAAAGGACTTGGCCCCACAGTGCCCAAATTGTTGTTTATTAGTGCTGCGAAGGACTACAGCTTTAAAGAAAGACATTTCAGCTAACAACTATAGCAGCAAATAATAAAGTAAATATATATATATATATAAAGAAAATGGCATATAAGCAGGGTGACTGAATGGAATTAGTGTTGTTAAAAGCCTACTACAAATGTTGCTGAAAAGAAGTTCCAAGTTTTTAAATGAGGTTGATGTGCTCTAGGAGTATGCTAAAGTTGGTCAGTTTAGATTTGGAGGATTTTAACACTCTGCTTTGAAGAAAGGAGAAAAATCTATGGTTGAGAAAACTTGGAAGGATTTAACACTGTTAGAAAACTGGCAGTTCTCCCAGTCTGATCAGGAGCTGTGCTTTCAGTGAAACGAGCAAAAGGAGATGCCAGCCTATGTTCGTATTATTTCTGACTACACTCTGGGAGTGCTTGGAATCTTTGTTTCTTTAGGCTGCAGTGTGAAGGAGAGGGGGAGGGAAGAGACAAAGGGGGTAGCAGATGGGCGCACCAAAGGTTTTGGGATTCATTTTTCAGTGTGAGCTGGATTCAGTACTCCAGCCTGCCGTAGACTCAGGGACTGAATTCTAGCATGGTCCGCTCATCTTTCAAGATTATAGATGATTTCATATTATCATTTTCCATCCCTTTTGTATGGAAAGGAAAAAAGGCTCCTCTGTTATCTTTAACGACGTCTTTTAACAGTACTTCAAGCCGAATCATTCCAGTAGATGTCACTGTGGGCCCCTGAGTTACAGCGATCCCATTTTTAGCTGTTGTCCGGTGTCATACACTTGCTATCAACAATGCTTGAACGTCTTTGTAATGATGGTTCCGAATTACAGCTATTCTGGCATTGCTAATTTCGTCTTTAACTGGGGACAACACGAGACAGATACCCGACATGTTGTCTCCCCATCTTGGGAAAAATTGTGAATCTTGGAGGCAGCAAAGCGGTGATCAGCCGTGGCAGAATGCGTGAGGAGGAGAATCTTTGTGCAGCGTGGGAGATAGGTGTAGGCTATAGTGAGATAGGTTATCAACAGTCCTGAGTGAATTCATTTGGTCTTAGTTTCACAGTAGAGAAAGAACAGCTTTGATGAATGTAACTTATAGAGCCAGGAAGCCTAGAAAGACTGCACAGAATGGTTTGTAAATATAGAAATTAAGCAAGCAACGAAGTTAAGCCAATGTTCAAACCCTCAATCAGAGTCCTCTGCTTGTCCTTTATATATATTTTAATGGCTAATGCAGAACGAGATTGCTCTGCAAGGCCCAAGGAGAAGGACTTCTCAGCTATGATTTTCTTCCATTTGTTGGTCCACATAGTGGTGCTTTGAAAGGAGTCTTTATTCATCATCTGACTTCCATGTAGAGAGAGTCCGAAGGAAGGAGTTTGAAGGTGAAGGGCTTTTGTCTAGTTATGGTATCGTTATGGTAAATAAGTAGACACATATCAGCTCATTACAACTCCAGAATCTAGGGCCAGAGTGAAGCTGAAGCTCCGTTACTTTAGCACATCCTTTGTTGCAGAGCTGCCCATGTGGTATGAGATGAAAATGACTGGGTGGCTACTGAGAATATCTCCAGTCTCTCTGGAGAGTATGTAGTTTCACTTTCTGGAGGTTTAGATCACTGAAAGGACAACTAGCTACTAGATAAAAGCTTCAAAGTCAGAGACACGGTGACAGTGTATTGTGTATTTCTCCAGATGTTCTCAAAACTGGCTTTGCAGTCCCTGCATCTAATTGTTAAGTTAGCACTGAAAATAACACTGAGATCTACAATTATTCAAATGAATAGTCTGTGTACATGCTAATTAACTATGAAGGGTTTCAGTATTACTTTTTTTTGCCTACATAGGTATGTGAGGTTTTTTTTGTTAGTCCGATCTTGTGTTAGGTTTGTATTGAGATTCTCTTGTGAGGTAGAAATTGGTATATTACATAGTTTAAAAAAAAAGGAGCTTGACTTTTGCATCTGCAAAAAGTTTTTGCATTCTGGCTTTCAGAAGCACATTCTCAGAACAGAATTGTCTCCACTGGGAAATTTTCTTACTTCACTACAGAGTTCTTGGTAAAGAGGTGTGCAAAGTGGGGTTGCATTTGCATGTACAGCTGTTCTACAGGTATGAAAATCCTTTAATGACCTCAAAGGAGTGGTTGGAATTAAAGGTGTCTGGCAGCAGGATTTGTATGTACAAACTGCACCTGGAATTGAGTCAAGAAGGTGAAATGATTTCTTGATTTGTCGTCATCTATGCCTCTGTCATGCACAGTCCCATTGAGCTGTAGTCTCACAGCAGCCTTAGCTGAGTCTGAAGAAATCCCTGAAAACACAGTGTAAGGTGTGAGTTCATTACACTGTTAAGGCTCTTCACTTTTAACATTCCCAGTGACCAATTTGGTGTCAGATCATAGAAATGTAGAAAGGTTTGTGTTGGAAAAAATCATAAAGATTGTCTACATCCAGTCCCCCTGCCTCCTTCCAGTAGGCCAAGCTGCTCAAAGATCTTCCTTGAAATTCTTAGTCTTTAGCAGTTCTCTGTGATTATTATCACTAAGCTTGAGGAAAGAAGGCTTTTTCATCCTTAGCAGTACTAACCACTAAATGGTTTTAAAACATTTGCAAATTTGATTACACCCCTGCTCCCTAAGTCAGAGAAGAAGCAGCAAGAAAACTTTGGGCTTTTGACATTTCTGGCCTGCTTCTGTACCTTCTAACTCGGATACTTAATGACTTTAGTAACATATTGACTATTTCACCAGATTTTTAGCTGATTTAAATCAGCAATCTTTAGTGCCTTTCTTAAGGAAATTACATTTTGTAGCAGCTAGAGATGAGTACCACCTAGACCAGAATTCTACTGTAGTTGTCTAATTTATGCCATTTAAAGTGTGTTGTATGGAATGTGTCTGATCTAATAGTGAAGAAGTAATCATAAAAATTGAATTTCATTATGTTTTTTGACTGCTTGATTTCTTTAATGTTTTTGAAAACTACCAGTTGCAGCTAGCTTTTATGGTCCCCATTGCCACTATCTCTGAACTGTATCCTGCCTTATGTCATTGCTGGACTTAGCCTGCTCTAAAAATGATCTGGGCTCCCATAGGATGCCAGATTTTTGTTTTGAAAAACACTGAGCTATGCTGGTTTAGACAGTACAATTCTAGGTACTTTACTCATACACTTTGTCATAGAAAGCTTATGTAGGAGGTTCTCAAACAGAAAGCCCTTGAGTAAAGCTATAATCCTAGCTTGGAGCAAGAGGAAATAGACCTGTCAGTAATACAGCGGCACAGGGAATGCTGCTGTAATTAAAGTTTGCTCAGCTTTTCCTTAATAAATCTCTGTAATAGAGGCATTGCATGCCAGTATGGCCATTTTAATTTATGTTGTTTTGAAACTACACAGTTTGTCAGCTTTACTGTGATCATTTCTCCATAAATGTATTTTGAAAGACTATGCTTATGTGGTGCTGTAAAAATAAGAGTGATTTTTAAAACTGTCAACCAGATTATTTTGGGTAGCCTGTAAGCAGGTGTAAAACTAGAAAGACTGCACAGAATGGTTTTAAAAAAAGAAAAAAAGAAAAAAAAGTTTATTTCCCTTAGGTCAACAGACCATTTGTTTCATAACTCATAAGCTCAATTATTTTTAAAATATATTTACAGGTGGTTATTCTTCAAAATGCATGAGAGACCTTTATTTTGTAGGTTTTAAATAATGGTACATGGATTGACATAAGATCTCATTGAAGTCAGTTACTGGGTGGAATTCAGTGTAAAGCTTCTGAATTTTAATCTCAGCATTATTGTTTATTTTTTCGAAGTGAAGGAAAAGACCCAAAGCATACATACCTTGCCTTCATTTGGATGTTGTTTACTTGCACTATTTCTGTAATAAAAACCCATAAAGAAATGAAAATCATTTCACAGTTTGCAGCAGTAGAAATGGCAAAATCTGCCACACGTCATTAAAAGTGAGTAGTTCTCCTATCTGTAGGGTTGACCTACTAAATTATGATATAAAGACTTCACAGTCTCTCAGAATTTTGCCTCTGGGAAGAAGTAGAGGATTTATTACTCTTTTATTTTTACTTTCCCCGCTTTTCCTTTCTCCACTTAATATAGTCAGGTTGTCCTGCCTATTTTTAGGTAACACTGGTTAACTCATTGAGAATTATTTTCAAGTTTGTATCTATATCCAGAAACAGCTAAAATTTAAAAGTAACGAGAAGTACACAATGCTATTTTAAAAGTTGAAATGGTATTTTGAGAGTGAAAAAAATCTGTTAGATAGTTGTCTACAAACTGCTCAGCTCAGAGTAAGCAAGCAATAATTAGCTATACTGATTTCACAGGCAAGCCCTCCTGATGAGGATGGACACAGTTTTTTGACAAATGCTTGGACAGAGAGACATATTTTGGAAGAATAAGGGGAAATACAATATTTATATAAGTGTATCTACCCTAACTTTGTCCATTATGTAAAATGCTACCAGAAAGGGTGGTTCAAAATGATAGTCTTATGTTTCAAGGGAATGCATAATTCAAGTTTAACACCAAAGACATTCCAAATGTAACTTACATATAGATCTATATAGTATTTTGAGCTTCAAAGAACTTCTGATTGACTTGCACAGAGAGTAACAGCACAGTAGAAGGGGGTTCTTGACCCAGGTTATTTCATTTCAGCGAGGAAGGATCATCTGAATGTAAAGGATTTTCAGCAAAGTTTGCAACTGAGACATTGCAGCATCAAAATTGCTCATTTACCTCTTCTAGAAAAAGTATATGATTCCACAACACACACTTTAAGGTGTATTATTAAGATCTGCTATCTGTAAACTCTTGGTTAGAAACTCAATTGTCCTTATTCAGATCTGCAGAAAGTAGAAACAGGTGAGTGCAGAGGTGATGAAATGCAGAGCAGGTATATGATACTTTCTGCCCAGTTTGTTTTTAGAAACAGTATGTAGTCTAGAAGTGCCTTTAATTTCTTGTGCATTATCTCATGATATACCTTATTGCTGAAACCATATGAATTGTTCTGAAATAAGTATATGCTTGTGTATTAATACTGTAATAAGAGGTTCAGTGGCCTTATTAAAAATATATAATCCACGAGTGACCTTGCAGAACAATGATTTGTCTGTTACTACTATATATTCTTTCTTCAATAGTTTATGTAAGTAAATCAATTTATTTTAACAGGCTAAGCAATTAAATGGTTTATTTATTAACCATGAAGATGGTAAAAAACACTCACTGAATTTTATGTCCACCTTGGCACTTGTTAAATCTAGTTGATAGGTAGGAAAATTAATTCCTTAGCAGTGACTGTTTTTAATTACATAAAGAATTCTCACAAACACTTTATTTAATTTTAGTTTTAAAGAAGTTCAAGCATCAGCTTTTGGAGGTTCTGCCTCATATTACTGTCCTGACACTTAAGAATCTTTTAATATTATTAGAAGGCATAGTTATAAGCTACTTACTACTTCTCTGAAGTGATCAAAGTGCTGGAGTTAAACTATAATTGCCCTGAAATTTGGGTGAAAGGAAGAATTATCCTGTATTGAAGTCAGGGTCTACAGTGGGTGTCCTGATTCCTACTTGCAAATGGAGTAACAGGTAAATGTTTTGTCCTCTGTGTAAAAATAGGGAAATCAGGTTGAGATCGTGGCTTTTGATAGATTCTTTCCTCTTTGCCATGTTAAGTAATTCATGATCTCCTCTTCGGATGCCACTGAGAGATTTAGTTGTATTGTGGTAATGGTAGCAATGATGAAGTAACAGCTACATTGACAATGCGTAACGATTACAGTTTTTGTCTCTCTGTGGGTTAGGGAAAAGTTGATGCAGAAGATCGCAGAGAGCTGAATGGTTTGAAGAACTAGTAATGGAATGGGGGCTTTCCCTTAACAAAGCTGAAGTACCTCCGCTTTGCTCCAAGCCAAGGCTAGATGCTGAAATTATAGAAATAAATATAGTCAACATGGAGATGAAAGGTAATTATAGGACTGGGAAAGGAGAACAGTCCTCATCGATTTTTGGAACTCTGAGGTGTTTTGAGCTGATAGTTCAGCTGGAGGAACAGAGACTGTATTTTAAATCAGAACTCTCTCTCTCTTTTCTTTTTTTTTTTTTACAAAGAAAGGATGAACCCTGAGATTTTAGAAAATATAGGTATGTTTCATTTTTTGGTAGTGTTTATATTCCTCCAGAATTATTGTATGTGGTCTTTTTTCTTTCTCTATTGATAAAATTGATGAAAAGGTTGTTCTAAAAATGAATTCTAGGGGATTTCTATGAGAGAACAAATATTCTTTTATGACTGAGTGATGAGGCTGTGTCCAAAGCTGATCAAAAAGAAGTATTTCATTGTGTTTTGTTTCAAGTAGGGATGATCCACAGTAGGGCTCTGATGTTTACTGTGTAAGTATTTTATTTTACTACAGCAAGTGTATTATTCGCTATCAGTCCTCTTATTTTCTGCCATAAAGGCCAATATTTCCCCCATTGGAAATCACAAACCACCTCTGTGATAGTTCTAGTTGTTAAGAAAGTGCAGTGTTAAAGTAATATCTGCGCTGTTAGAAACTGTCTTGGCAGCTATAAGTTCAAGACAGTATATAAGAAAAAAAAAAATCAATTGTTTCAACGTGAGTGTTCCAAATTCCTTTGATAGCAATGTGAATCTTTACCCTCTTTGGTGTCTAAGAGAAAAGTACAACTGCAATTGAAATTTCAATAGCATATGTGGAACTGCTAATTTTGAAATCCTGCAATTTCTTCATTAAACAAATACAATGTTATAGGTAGATAAAACAATTATGTGATTGGTGTGTTTTTAGTGTTTTCAATCTGCTTATTTTCCTTAAAGATCCTTCAAAATTTTGGTCAGAAAAGATCTGATGTGATTACTGGGAATATTAACAGAAAATACATTTGTGTCCATTCATGCACAGTTTGAATAAAACAAGTTAAAGGGTGCATACTGTGGTGCTCTTTGAAAAATGCTAGCCACCTTTTTGCTTTATAAGTGCAAATTATTATTCGAGAGTATATTATTACACTGCACAGCTCCTATAGCTATAATAGCATTCAGTGTACTGTAAATGATGGGGAAATACTTCTATACACAATAAGAATTGCACTGTGGTGTTAATTAAGTGATCCATTTCAGTAGCATATGGATTTCAACTGGATAATAGTCCCTATCAGCAAGATAAATGCTAATTCATAGATGGGAAATTATAGAAAATAAGCATCCAGGCGAGGCGGTAGACCATTAGCTAGTCACAGTGCTCAGTGTCTCACTGACTTTATTGCAGTTGTATCTAACAATTCATGTAGAAATAAGAACTTAATAAATGAGAGGTGAAAGTGGCAGGTGGACCCCATGTTGCTGTAAAAGACTTGTAGCAGCTTTGAGAACATAAAAAAGTTTGTTTTGGCTTGGCCTGGAATCAAATACCTGTTATTTCTGAGGCAGCTAGAAACTGTTCTTGGGAAAAATTCTACCAAAAACTTGTTGGACCTATTATTAGTATAAACATCTGAGAAAAGTTTATAAGTGCCCAAACAAGCCATATGGATTCCTCAAAGACTTTCTGGATAATGGTAGCAGGTGTATCAAAGGGAAATTATAATGATGCAACAACAAACTAAGATACCAGCTTGGGAGAATCTCAACATGGAGATGAAAGGTAGTAGAGCAGTGTTATAAAAACAAGAAAGAAACCAGTCAAATATATCATATGCACATACGTAACATGGAAAACTGATAGTGGTGGTTGTGTAAATGAAGTCTAGCTATAAAGTTTGCTTCAGGAATATACACTGAAAATAGACCACTCCCTGAATACCTACAAAAATACCTTGTTTTTATTTTAACTATTTGCAGTATCAGATTTCATAATAATAATTCTTTTGTAGGAAATGCAAAATACGTTTTAATATTTTGCACTGCTGTACTGCTACTGAAAGCACATAAGTATACTGCTGACCTTTCTCTCGCCTAATTAGGCATTTTTATTCTATTGCCAGTCAGAGTGATTGGAAAAGTTCCTTTGTGCTTTCAGAAATTCTCCTTTATTTTTAGAGGTTCACTGTAATCTGGAAGAGTTGTATAAGCTACCTCTAAAACGCCTGCAGCTAGTTGGTCACATGCACCAACTTCCATGTCATGGAAGCACCAGCTTCTATGTCATATTCTGCTACATAAGGACCTTGGTTGTCTTCTGGCTCCTTGTGCCATGGAGATTAAAGCAGGTTGAGAGAGGAAAGAAAGGCTTTGCACATTCACAGAAGTAGCTATGTTTGAGTTTTGCTCCAGAGGAAGGGGACTGTGTTCTTCAAGGAGAATTGTGGTCTTGGTTTTAGGAGCTAAGGAGTATGTTGGGGTGGTGAGAGGATTAGACAGCAATCCTATTGGAATTTGGGTAATAGGGTACAGAAAAGGGGAAAGAAATGGCTGGGGTAGCTCTGCATGCACGTGTGGATGAGGGCAAAACTTGGAACTGCTGCTGCTAGTGTTAATGGATCAGGTCTTCTTTCTCTGGGGTCTTTCAGCAGTGATGGTCTGTCTGCATGAGCAGATGCTGACTTTTCCATTTACACGTGTTAGAAAGTCAGATGGCGTCTTAATTCCGTATTAACAATGCACTGTGAATAACAAAGGCTGAGTTGAGGTTATGCAGACAGATGAATCTAATCTATTTCCTAACCTATCTGTGACTGAATTAAGCGCTTGTATTTGTTTAGTTTAAGGCAGTAAGGTGTGTTGTCCCTCCTCACTGCTTACATTTGGCATTTTCCTCATTAGCTTTGGTGTAGTGTGGAGCCAGCGAGGCTAGTGCGTAGTAATGCAGACTTTGGTGCTGTATCTCCTGCAGCTCTCAGATAATTTGCAGTTAAGAAATAACCATGCGTATTAAGTCAAGACCAATGGCTGCTCATATGGAGAACTTCCTAATTGCAGGCATATTTTCTGCTGCTTACCAGGAAATGACTGGATGATTGTTTCTTCCTTATGTTTTATATAGTACCAGATTGCACTGCTTTTATAGCATAGTTAGTAATAGATTCTAGAGAGGGAGAGTACTGATAAAATTGCTTATTATGCAATACTCTTTTGAACTCTTTCCTGACTATACTCTGTAGCAGATCTGCAGGCATTACCAAAATATATGATTTTTTTTTTCAAATCTTAAAAAAAATATATATTTTAAATCATTAGATAATAATATAAACACTCATTACATTTGATGTGCAAAATCTTCTGCTGTTATCAGATTGTGGATATTTTTGAAGCATGCCAGTATACCCTGTTGGGTTTAGACACTTCTGAAAGCACATGCAAATTATGTTAAATTCTGGAAGGCAAACTTAGTACCAGCAGCAGCAATGACACTTGGTTTCATGACTCAGCCAAAAAGAATTCTGTGCCATATAATAATGAAAAGTGTAAATGTTATTGAATCTACTCTTGTCCAAGCATTGTTTAAGAAATGACATACTGTTTTGTATGGTTATTCAAAGGTACAGCAAGCATATTGAAGTCTCAGTTCTCCATAAGAATTACACTTCAACTCCATTTGTAGGGTACTAGGACTACCATGTGATTTTTCTCTTTGTCCCAAGTTAAATGTAGTGTTTTATGTTTGGCCTTTAAAAATTGAAGTTGTTTTTTTGACAGAAGCAAAACTGGGTAGCTGAAGGGGTAGCTGACAACGCCAAAGAAGGTGAAATAAGTGAAACGTAGGTAGCTTTGGAGAACAGCTTTTTTTATTAAGGGCTGCAATTTGATGCATTTAGATTTTTCCTTTCTATCTCACAACACCTATTTTTGTGATTTGCTTGATTTTTTTCTTAGCAACTGAAGTTACAAATCAGTAGCTAAGATGAAGTCGCCTTTATTAAACTCTAATTAAAGAGTATGATGCTCTTTCAAATCAAAAAAATAATAATCATGATGAAATATTTGTATCCCGAAAAAAGGGCTGAAGCAGAAGCCGTGCACAAGACTTTTTCTTATATAAGCTGAATTAATTGAAGTAGATGAAATCAGTATCAGACAAGCTAGATTGCAGTCTAAGGTAATTGATAATATAGTTAGACATATAAATTACACATGGCAAGTGCATGTGTGTATACAGATCACTTTGTTGACTGGACCAAGTGTGATTTCTATAGTAGTTTCAAGACCTGATTTTGATCTCATGCTATCATAATTGCATTCATTCCTCGCTCTTTTTTTTTTTTTCTGACTGGCAAAGCTAAATCATACACCTTCTGTCTAGAGACAACTGTGAGATTCCCAATATCAAAATACATCAGAATATAACACAGGACAGCTTGTTGCAGCTTTGCATTGGATGATCTCCTTCATGGGAAGTACTGTGAACTAATATTTAGGAAAAAAATATGAAATATAATTATCAACAGGGAAGAAGCAATCCACTCATTCAAAGGTCTTTTTGACATGAAGAAAGAGACTGATTTCCACTGTTAGCTCAGAAGGCTGAAGACATTTATCATCTTTTCATACTGCTGCATAATGTCCATCCTGTCCTGAGGAGTACCTGAAACAATAAAACACCTCCTTTGAATTATTAAGATGTAATAAGAGCTGTGGTAAAAGATAATAAGGTCTGTGTAGCAAAAGAAAAAATATGAGAATTTTTTTTCCCACCATGAGAAGAAGAGTAGTGGGTCATACCTTGTACATATCTTCATATGCATTAAGACCTACTCAATGGCTGTTTAACTTGAGTGTGAATTACTGTTAAGTGGATTGGTTGGTAGAAGTCCTATATTTTTAGTATAGGATGACATAGGGTAGGGTATCGTCTTAATACTTTTCCCCTTCACCTTTGCAGGAGTGTTAGTGTTTAGTTTAACATTCTGAGATGAATCCATCCTTCTTTTGTTAATATGGAAGTGTTAATATGCTTGAAATATGTAATAATGTGGTTCTGAGACTTCAGGGCATGTATAGTTGCATAAAGATGGCAAACACAAGTCAGAAATATACTGTTCTCGTTTATCCATATTCATGAGGACATGTGCTGCCCAAAATACTGGAGGACCAGCTAAGATTTAACTTAGCCTATCAGTGTCAGCGATGCTTGTATTGAGAGATGCTCTCTTTCATTAAGGAGTCTCATTCTAGCTTGTACTTTTGGGCTGCTTCTAAGTTATATTTATGGTTTACTATAAATGTTTTCACATAAATTTTTCAGCTAGCTACAGTTAAACCAATGAACTCCAGTGATTGCTATCACCTCTCCATAAAAGCTACTTGTTTATCTTTTCCTTTACTCTTAATTGCAATTTTGTCGTCTTGAGTCTTGAAATCCCTGCAATATTGGAGTATTTATGTAATATTTCACATAATATTTTTATGTGAATGAAGACCGCTTTAGTAGAAACTTATACAAAGCACTCTAACTCAAAACCCAAACCTAGGAATTATTTTAAAATGCTCTCACATTTCAAATAGATTCCTATTTTTCAATGCATATAACCTTATTTCAAATGCTACCACACAACTTTCAAATTTTATTATGAATTCTTACTAAAATGAAGCTATGCTTATTTTAAATAGATCTTTGATGTGTTTCACAGCCTTATTACCACAAAAGAAAGGTTTAATTTTGCTTTTGAATATTTTTGTAAGAACCTCATTTAGAAACTATTTCATATGGAGTTGTGGCCCAGATTGACATTTTTTTTCCACTTTTTTTCTGTTTTAATTAAACTCTAGATTTAATTAAAATGTGAATGGATTTAAAGGAGAGTTTATTACAGAAATTTGGGCCATAGTTGTTCATTACTTTTTGATGCATTAGTGGTCCTCTGCTTAGTAACTGAAGCTAATCTCCTGCCAAGGTATGAGCCTGACTTTTACATCTCCTTGATAGAATTCTCATCTCTCAAAATATAAGTAATTTTTTACCCTTTATACCACAATAAATGCTGCTTATCTGCTAAGCTGGTATGACTGTTAAGCTAGTTAATTGCCCTGTGTTGGAAGTTCTTATTAGCAAATTTAAGGTTTGATACATTATCTTCTAGCAGTCTGATTAGAAAAACGTTTAGGAAAAGGGCAACAGATTTTGATTTCCTTTTTGTTTTTTTTTTTTTTAACCTGTAAAAGTCTTGTATTTCTTTTTGGTGTTCATTGTTGTAGGGCAGTTGTTTTGAAGTGCAGAACTTAGGTGAAACAGCTAGCAGGTGTATGTTCAGCTTTGGGCCTAGGGATGAATAGGAATTTAGACTGCCCTTTTGAAAGCTTTTTAACATTTTCAGTATAAGAATGGTAGCTCAGGTACACTGGAATCACAGCAGTGAGATGTTATGTAATGTCAGTGATCGGCAATGAACCTAGTTCTCAGAGCTGGTTAGGTAATTTTTATGTTTTATTCCTAGTGAATGCAATGTTTGGGGGTTGATTTGTTGTTTTTTTTTTTTTGGGGGGGGGAGGTTAGGAGAGTAGGAAGGGGGCCGGATATATTTTTTCCCACTCATTTCTAATTTTTCTGAGAAAGAACACACAGGTGGCTCTACTTCTTGTTTGTATGGTACAGTAAAAGCAGAGATTTGACTTTTAATTGATTATCTCATTCACTGATGAATCAAATTTGTAATGCATCTGAGAGCAATATGGAATGGGTATTTAAACCTGCAGGACCAATGCTTGCCTGAGTACAGGAACAGCACATGACTGAGTGTGCTTTATAAAGGAGTTAGCCACATCATAGTGGACAGGATATGGAGAATTAAATACTTTCAAATTCAGATTTGTCTGTGTTTCACTAAACTTGACAGATAGCAGTGACGCCTGTTTCCCTCAGGTTTGTAAGATGTAACCGGACTTGTAGCAGTTCAGCAAAAACAATCTAGCATATGAAGAAGAGATCTAGATCCACTGAAATCTTCTGGAAGAAAACTGCTATATCAGAACTTTTAAGTATTGTATTTTGGATAGTCATGCTTTTCTACACCCTTATTTACCTCCAGGCTATTATTGAGTCACCTCTGTGACTTCCATTCTGTGATGAGTGAACCTAGGGATAAAGTACTAGAAGTTGGCTAAGCCAGGTGAGGTAGAATTGAAGAACTTTTAAGAGCATAACATATCTCAGCATAGCCTCATTTTCAGCTGAGAATTTGGGCTAACTGTACTGGCAGTTACAGGGCAAAATGTGAAGATATGTACCTACTGGGATTTTCAAAATGATTTCGCTAGCTAGCTTCAAGAGTCTTTGCAAATCAGGCCCTGGTACTCAAATTTGCATTTATGTGCCTAATTGCCACAGAAATCAATGAAGTCTGGATAGGAGCACAGGTAACAGTGGAGATCCACTCCTGTTTTTTTGTTTTTTCTTTTTTCCTGGTTTTGCTATCAAAACCAACAATACATAAAAATAGAGATAACTGTCTAAATGCTTGGAATGTATCAATGTGAGTTGTCATAGGTTACATGAGACTTCTATCTTTTGAGCGTGAGTAGCCCATAAATGTGATAAAAGAACCAAATGTTTAACTCCAGTCCATTGATTCACACTAATTATCAATGAAGGAGGCCTGTGAAGAGAGTGCCTCATGCCAATTATCAGAGGTGGTGGCCTGATATATCTATACCTGGAGTGAGACTAAGACCAGATGAGGCCAAATGTTATCTGACTGGTTTACTACAAATTCCAAGGAATGTGGAGAAGTTGAATAGTTTGTATTCTGGTCCTTGCATTTAAGCAGTGTGATGTTAAGTAACACTGAACAGTTTCACTTTCTAAATACTCACAGCTAAATTTTCAAAGGTGCTGAACAAGTTCCACTTCCATCCCACAAAAAAGAAGCCGAACTTTAGAACATAGATGTCAAAAACTTCAGTCTGACCCCACAGCATTTTGTTACGTGCTAACATGGAGAAAATGTGGATTACCCGAGTGATATTCCATAAGTAAACATATTTTTTTCTCTTAGGCTAAACAAACCGTTGCCTTGATTAAAAGAAGTGAGAAATCTAGAGCGCAAAAGAAATGAGGAAATTGCTTCACAATATTATTATAATACAGAATGAAACATCTTAGTTATAATAGTGACAAAGGAATTTTATATCATATTGATTTTACTTTGTTTTCTATTTCAAATAAATGAATCTTAACTTTATTTAATTAAAAAAAACCTATATTTTTTGGAATGCCAAGGTCTGTTTAATTTTTTTTTAATTTGATAACAAGCACATGGCGAGAAATTGGCAATGTATTGGAATATGAATGTTTTTCTTTGATTGAAACTTTGATGTTATAAAGTACAATGCCAACTTCATTTGGTGTAGTATATTGATAATATGTCAGATGCATAATGAATGCTGACTATGAAAGCCTGTGGTATAAATTGATGCCAGTCTGCTGACTTGATTGGTGCTAACTAGGATGGCGTTAGCTGATGATGTAGCGAAAAATGGTCAGGAATTCATTCAAGAAAGCAAGCAGAAGATCTTGGATGTGAATTGATGACTGAACAAGAGATTTAGATGAAGGGTTTGGGGTTTAAGAGGCTTTGGCTTTTTGAGGGAAGGATATTCCAGGACTGTGAGGAGGAGGGATGTGTGCTTTTAATCCTTTATTTAAATAGATGGCAATTTTGGGGGGGTGTGGAACTAGAGTTAAAAGATGGTCACATTTTGTGTAATCAGCATGAGTACTGTGAGGACAACCTTGGCACAAGAGGACAGTTCTTTGACTGGCAGAATTTTAATTGGAGAGGTTGTAACGATTGTCAATTAGTACTGAAACTCCTAATTTGTGAACTTAGGTATAACTTGCACCATACAACAGAGACCTAGAAGAGATGCGTGACTGAAGTGTTGATACCCATGGCATGGAAAGGATCAGATAGAAAAGAAGTCGAACTGTTGCTTTTCATCACGTATAGCTCAGAAGCAAGTGATCTTCACAATTCAGAATTGAATTCCAACAAGTGAAGTGTAGTGTGAAAGTACATAATGCTGGCAGCAAATCAGCAGATAGTCCTTAAGAAAAGTATTTATACTAGATCTATCCTTGATGCATAAGAAACTGTCCTTGACTAGTAGTGTTGGTGTCATGTGGAACACGTTTTACCAGGGCTGAAACAACTCTCTTATGAAGAAAGGATGAGGGACCATTTTTAAAGTTTTACTATTTAAAAATACAGTACTGAAGCTTTAATGCCATCCTTGTGTTTTAATCATTTTCTCCAAAGCCCCACTCCAGGGGTTCGCCTGCTCTAACAATGCATTTGATACAAACTTCCCTAAGGCACAAAGCAAGATGGGCAACTAATTTGGAAATTATAATAATCTAGTCAAGGTTAAGATTGCCTTGTTCTGCTGGGATATTATAAAATTTGAACCATGTACATACATCTAAAATAAATTAGCTGTGGGTGGTTGCTGGAGCTTTATCACTCTAGGGAACTCGTTCTTTAAATTTGAGATACATTGAACTTTTATTATCTGGTAATGCATTAATTTCAGAAGCATATATTTTTAGATTAACATTGGCTTAAAAATCATTTGAGTGTTTGGGATAAAATGGGGTCAAAATAAGACAGTTTGAAAGGCAAAGAATATAATTATTAGAGTCCGTGACCATTGGTAATGAGAAACTTGCATCTCTCTTTTGCTGAAAGTATCTGCTACACTATGGAGGAATTAAAGATATCTCCTAAGCAATTTTAAATATATGCAATGCATTATATATGTTCTTTTTTGCTCTAAATATATGATTATTTAAAGTTCCATATTTCCCAAGTTGGTACATGTAGTCAGTTTCCCATGTCTCTGCTAAATTCCACCATGTGGCTGCAGAAGAGCACGTTCCACAAAACCTCAAGCAGGTACAAGGCCTGAATTAATAAAATCAGACACAGCAAGAGAGCAGAAAACAGTCTAGGGATATTGCAGAGGAAAAATCTTGAGAGGAAGACAGATAAAGAAAGTGCAAATATGGAAAAAAGGTGCATCGGAGCTCATTCATGTATTAAAGATAGGTCCCGAAAGAGAAAATTAAAGCTCAAATAGAAGCACAAAGCTTTGCTGGGTATTTGCTTTTCAGGCAACTAACAAAGTGCTTTGGAGCACAAGAAGGATCTGATGATGGAGAAGGATAAAGTGTAGGCAAGAGTCAGTGGGGCTAATGACCAAAGAAACTGCAGAGAGATGAAACAAAAGATATTTAGAAGTAAAAGAGACAGAATGAGCTATGAGTTGGGGAACTCTGAAAGAAGAACGTGCGGATGTGGAATTTCCCAGCAAGAACTCAGCAGCTGCATGAAGAATAGAAGGCGGCAAGAACAGCCGATGAGAAATGAAGTACGTCTTAGGTCCTAGGTGTGTGCTTAGGGTATGTGTGATAAATTACCTTCATTTGTCCAACCATCCCATTTCACAAAGGGCAATGCAGTCATTTTCTCTTGTTGTTAACTGTGTATTTCTCACTGGCATGTCTCAGAAGAAGGAAGTCAGTATGGCTTCTACTACGTCCCAAAACAACCAATGGATCGAATGTAATCAGTGTAATCCCTTTCCTGCTAAAAGCATTAGCAGGTCTGTGTAACAAATTTTCATGTAGCCTTGTTTTTCAAAGCAGAAGTTTTCACAGTATGTAACAGGGATACTTTTCTGCTTTGTGTACTTTTGTTCTGTTGGTGTTTTTTAATCTTTATGGCAAGCTAATTTTTAGAATAAAGTACCATGGTTGTAAATCTCTTCCCATATTATCAAAATTCTTATGCATATGATATCTGATGATTTTTGAGGAAGTGTTTTCTCTTTAACATCTTCATTTAAATGTAAGGAAGCAAACCTAGCCCACATAACTGGTTGTCAGAAAGGTTTGTACATCCTGAAATTGGTGTACGTTCAAATTTTGTGCCTCATAGGTGGTGAATTATTAGGGCTGCTCTGAAAGTATTGCTTCCTATTTTATTACGCTGGTCCACAATGTCAGAAGTGGATGTTGGTGATATGGCAGTAGAGACTGAAACTTACTGCCAATATTCCATTTTGTTGCCATGTGACAGATAGCAGCAGAGGGGCTGTCTGACAAAAAGGCATTTGACACGGATGTGCATATGGAGTCAAAGTTGGAACTGAATTCCTTCAAGTGGAAAAAGTCGCCCTCATTGCCATTCATTGATGCTTGCTGAACTCTTATGGGGACCCAACTATAGATGTTTGCACAGTGAGATTGTGGGTAGTGCATTTCAGCAGTGGCAGCAGC
The DNA here is from genome assembly GCF_987193195.1 of Phasianus colchicus. Classification (NCBI taxonomy): domain Eukaryota; kingdom Metazoa; phylum Chordata; class Aves; order Galliformes; family Phasianidae; genus Phasianus; species Phasianus colchicus. The sequence goes on along the minus strand of NC_143437.1, from coordinate 11,971,833 downwards.
AGCAGAAGTTCATCTCCACTGGTGCAAATTTTTAAGACTGGGTCATGCAGGCTCTTGTTCATCACGGGCAAAAATGCAGAGCTCATGGTGGTGCATATGTTGAAAAATGATGTCTTGTAGCTGAGCGTTTGGTCTATCACACAGTGTTACTGTGCTCTTTGCATCTGTTGTAGTTTCCATGGAAATAAGTAGGAAGCATATCTTTCAAAGCAACCTACATATATATATATATTGTGTTTCTATATGCTCATTGAAAAGTCTGTGTAACTCTGTGGAGTACCTCTCCACAAAGGTGCCTTTAATGTGAAATCTCAATGCACTGAGTTAAATAAAGGCTTGCCCTTGGTGTGCATCAAACCCTTGCTGACGAGAGCACTCCATAATGTGCAGCCACTGTAGCAATACGATCAGATGGAAAACAACATAAAAGCCATAAAAACAGTTAATAAAGAAAGTTATTTAACATTAACCTTAAAGTATTTTTCACGTTGAAGTATATTAAAGAGACTACAGTCTTTATGTCTATTTCTGCAGAAAGAAATCCTTTCCCAAAGGCTGCTGAGTTAATTGGCTGCCAGGCAGGAGTGTGAGTGTATGCTGCAGCAAAGAGGAATAGATGCAAAGCATTCAGACTTCTGAGTCTGATAATCTTTATTACCTCTTGCAAGATTAAAAGAGTTTGTCTTCATCTCATAGGAAATAGCACAATGCAGCAGTATTTACAATATGATCAGTATTCAGTGTATTGCAAGGCAAATTCACTTCCATCTCATAAAGCTCTCAGTGTGTTGCCATAATCAATAGGAATGGTATATAACAGCAAATACTAAATGAAGGTATGTTTGAGTCTCTCTCAAGTTGCAGTGGCTGTCCCGAATCTTGCTGATTTGCTTCTTAGTGTAAATACTCTAAGTTTAAGCATTGTTTTTTTAAACCAAATATGCAGGTTGTCTGTTAGAGGGAATTAGGCTGCCCAGTCAGCAGTTCCCAGTTTCAGCCAAACAGACACCATTCTGTAGAGAGCAAAATCAGCTCTGCTCAGAGGGATGAGCTTCCTCCTTGTGCATTTTCTTGTGTTGTTCCTCCTTGTGCAGAGCTTTTATTTTTGAGAGTCAGTGTTTGTGCATATCTTGAATTACTAAAATATAGTAGCATATTTTTCCAGGATTAAATGTTTTTAAAAATGAAAAGTGTAACAGTGGCACACTCACAGGGAGATTTTTTTTATTTAAGAGGCATTTTTCAAAGCATCAGCTATTTGTAATCTTTGTCTCAAACTGGCCTGATCTTGTTTCATGATGAAACTGCTAAAACCAATTGTTTTGGAGTGGTTACGAGTGTTAGCGGAATCTTGGAGATGATCACATTTTCTTTCACAGTACAGAGAGCTATAGTAACACAGCTTGATTTAAAATACACTTTGAGCATGATGTTAACTCCTCCTTATCGCACCACAATGAATTTATTGTAAAATTTAAGATGTTCACTAAAAGTAAAACATACATCATTGTACTGTAGACAGAAATAACTCTGTGAGAATCGAAAAGGAAGACATCATCTGTTTAGTTCAGAAAACAGTGTTAGAAGGACAACAGAGAAGACTGAAAATAGCAAGGTGCTCAGAGAGTTGCTAACGTAAATACGGTGTCTTTCTTTGTAACACACAACCAAGATAAAAAAAAGTCTTAAAATAATTGCCTGTATATGGCCCCTTGTTTTAGAAAACAACAGAAAATGGGTGGGATGTTTTCATACTTTTGGAGCTGAACTCTTCTTTTCTTCCAAGGAGATGTTGATATAAAAATGCCATTTGAATTTCTGAAACTCTAGCTTATACATCATTAATCTGCTGCTGATTTTGATGACAGCTGCATGAGATTGGCAGGGCTTTTCCTTCTCCCAGAAGTGTTGAACACTGATCACTTCAAATGACATCAATGAAAATGATCAAGGACTGGCTTCCCTGAGAAGTTAATCCTTAATTTCTTTTGTAAGTCAGGGTTTTATACTCTGGAGCACAATTAATAAGTAAGAGAGTGGACCATTTAATTGATTCACTAAAACCACTTTGATCATAAATTTTGGTCCTCAAGAAATGTGATGGAGTGGAGGTACAGGCATGCCTTTCTACACGTTGAAAATCTTTTGATTTTGAATGTTCTGTAGTAGACATAGCCTTGTGATAATGCATGTGATAACCTTTGCTGATTTATGATCTTTACAGTTCTTATCAGAGCTGATATTCTCATATAATGTCCCAGAGGTCTTATAGTTTGGTTAAAAGGACATTTCTGGATGAAGCCTTTGCTATCAGTAAAGTAAGGTTACACATGTCCTAGATAGCTGGTTTGCTCTTTCATTGGCAAAACAGAATGAGAAACTTATACTGGTATTCTCCATTCGTATGTATCACAAATTACTGACCAGATATTTGGCTTTGAAAGATGAAATAGAAATTCAGTAAAATCAGTGATAAGAGGTAAATCTTTGTTTTCAAGGCCAGTTCCCTCTCCCTGATTTGTGGATGATTGCTGAAAGTCTGAGATGATTGTTTGTGGTTGTTCTTCCTTCTCTCTAGCAGTATATGTACTGAGCTTTTGATATTTCAGATTCTGGATTTTTGGTTGAGATGTGCCACTATTTTTACTGCATTTACTTAACTGGTTTAATTTTTTTGTTTGTTTTTTGACAGATAAGATAAATTTCTTAAACTAAAGGTCAGGGCTTCATGTTGCATTGCTAATGGTATGATTATTGAGCACAGTTTAACATGATGCAAAATTTAACAGTGTATTTTTTTGGTGTGCATTTAGTTATTTTACAAATACCACTCTTGTATATGGCAAGAGGTATATGTTGTTCAGAAGGGCTTCCCAGACTTTCTTTTTCCAGCCACAGGTGTAGGCAATGATAGCACTGCTACATTTTGCAGCAGGTTGTGTATTTTGGAGGCTGTATAACTACCAGTTGTCTGTATCTGGGAAAGCGGTGCACCTGCTCAGACTGGTACCTAGTAGGTGGTGGCTCTTGTTGGTTGCTTCCTAGGCAAACTCCTTGAGTATTCTGTACATCTCACAGCCAGAATATGGTCGTAAAAGCAGGTCCTGACCTTGTACAGCTTGGAAGGTGCAATCTGTAGCTCTTAATATAATCAAAATTATTCGGTCTTAGAGTTAGGAGAATCATATATGGTGATTTCTTGACTCAGCTGAAATTAATGGCAAGAAAACAGTCTTTCAGTGAATAGCCTAATTCATTTTCAGGGAAAAGACAAGGAAGAAGGAGAAAATAGGTGGGGAAGGTCATACTTTTCTTCTGTGTCCTCATTTTGGCTATGAATCAGAATTTTCCTCCACTCTGCGGTGGTTGATTTGCAGTAGGACTAGTCTTATAACAACCAAGAGTAGCTGGCTGTTTTCTCTCTTTTGAAGTACTCTTAATGTAGTGGAGCACACTAGCAATGTCTGTGCTCCAGAGCACTTGCTTTGACAGCTGTGCAGTTCAGTGGTGCCTATGAAGTTCTGTACCATTTGTGAATCCAACTTGGAGTGCTCTCTACTCATCTTATTCACCTGTTCTTTTCTCAAGTTTTAATATCATGCCTTTTAAGTGACCTACTAGCATGTAAATTTGGTATTTTTTTTACTGTTGTAAATCTTGAGTGTTCACTGGCAAGTCTGTTATGAAAACCTTATTTTTATAATGGAGACTGAGTATCTTTTTCTGGGGATAAGCATTACGTATTATTCCTGATGCTGTTTATGAGAGAGAACCCCACTATAGCAAAACAACTGTAGCCAGTCAATATCCTTTAACATCTGCCTAGCTTGTCAATCAATATCCAACATTATTTACTTACTTGTATGCACTTCAATAGATTTTTTTTTAATGGATTAATAAAAAAAAAAGGAAAGTATTGGGTCTTACACAGTTTTAGCTTTTAAGATATGGAAAAGTATTGAAACCTTCTCTTGAAATGCATGCAGAGTAATTTATCCAGCACATTTGCAGAAAGATTTTTCATCATGCTACACAGGGCAGCACAGTACAAAAGGCTGAAAACAAAACAAGCAGCTCCCTCACTTTCCAAACCTTCCATAAAATAGCAAGTCCAGTATCAAAGAAAGCTAGATATGTTATGTGTAGGGATTCCTGTCACACTGCATACTGTGCTCAGTGTCACTGTTCTGGCATGTCACAGTACATCAGTTCTGATTTGTAACAGCATACCCATAAGTAACAAAAGGAAAGTAATATCATACCATGTGGTATTGTTTCCAGTCTTTGAAGAGGTTTTTTGATGTCCTTTACTTGTATTAGTTTTATTAAAAAATCATGCTTCTACTAACGTTTTTGTTTTCTTTTAAATGGATATATGGGGATAAACAAAGAATCATTAAGGTTGGAAAAGACCTTTAAGATCATTGTGTCCAACCTTTGATACACCGTGGCCACTAACCATGTCCCTCTGTGCCACATCTCCACAGTTCTTAAACACCACCAGGGACGGTGACTCCACCACCTCCCTGGGCAGCCTGTGTCAGTGCATCACCACTCTTTCTGAGAAGAAATTCTTCCTAATATCTAATCTGATATATCCGTCCAGTATAGATATTCTCTAGATTGTATTATCAGAGAAGGCCTTGCAATATCTCCCAGTCTTGTGGTTGCTTTATATTCAATACAGCTTATTATAGCACTTTTCAGAGTTCATTCCAGCTGCAACATACTGACTAACTCAGGGGGACTGTAGGTGCACCTAAACAGCATTAGAAAAAAAAAAAAGCCAAGGCTAAAAGCACAAGCTTCTCCTCTCCTCCCCTCTCTAAGGCCTTACTGGAGTGGTGCTGCCCTGCTCATTTTTTCCTGGAAAGGGGCTGCTGCACTTCTGGGTGGTACATCTGCACAGTGTAGTAATGCACCTTCCTCTTCCTGGAATGTTTTTGCAGTTTCTGCAAAGAGCCAAAGGCAAGTTGCTGCAGTGCAAGTGTGGAGTTATGACTGTCTTGATTTTGCAAGTCCAAATAATGAGTTTGTGGTTTTGCAAACCTGTGATTTTACTTGCCTTTCGTTTTTATTCCTTTCCTCCCCTTTTTGTTTTTTTCATTCTTCAGGTTTGAAACCTGTGAATCAGGTGAACTCTAAGTAAAAGCCATCCATGAAGGGCTTTATGGATCTCTAACTAGTGTGTCCTCAATGCAACAGTGCTTGTGCCTTTAAGTGGAAGTTGGATCTTACTGATGGAAATGTGATTCTTTCATTCCAAGGAAAGTGTTTTATTCAGAACGGTTAGTTAGTTACCTCTAATGTTTGTAATCTTGAGGTGTATGGAAAAATTTAACTTCTTCTTAATTATTTTTTGATAGGAAAGAATATTTTTTGATTGGAAGAATGTGAATTTACAATGCCAAAATAGATAGCAGAAAAAAAAGTGAAAGAATATTGTATCCCATGGTCATTTCTGAAATAACTTAAATTCATAACACGGGGCTTATGTATTAAATTAATCTGTTTCTTTTTTCTTGATGTTTGGCAAACAGGGTTTCTGGTTATTATTTGTACTGCACCAGGCAGGCAGCAGCAATTGGAGAATTATTATGTTGGTCAGTGCATCTAAACATTATAAGGGATTTCTGAACATGAAGAGTTTATATACTAAAGTAACATGACAAAAAATAAGATTTTTTGGAGATTCTTGTTTGCATAAAGGGGGAATCATACTCAAAGGATTATGTATGATTTTCCCAGATGTCATTGTAATGGTGCTGTTAGAGCTGGGAATTATGCCTGTCTAATCTGAGTGCTCTGCCTTGGCCACAAAGCCCACCTTCTTCTTCTCTAACAGAAAGTCTGGTTGCTATTTGTTTTGCTTTTACAAAATTATTTACAGTATGATTTCAGATCACTGTTCAAAAGTAATTCTGTGCTTATACCTTGCTTTGAAAACAACTTGGTGAACACCTACCTGTTTTTAAGAGGAGTTCTGTCCTCAAGAAACTCTGGCACTTCAGGGCAGCTTCAGGCCTTATGGATGGACCATCTTCTCCACAGAAGGAAAAATAATTTCTGTTGTAACTGATTAACTGCATAAAAGGAATGCTTTCTTTCAGACTTTTTTTGCATAAAGTAATGCAGAATTGAGCTCTTGGCCTGACATACATACTACAGTTTCTAGAGAGCTGCATATGACTTTTTTTTTTGTTGCTTATTTCCTATGTTTTTTCCTATGTGCTACATATTTGAACAATTCTATTCAGAAAGGATTTTGTCTGTCCTGCTTAGTTGTATTTAGCTGCAAATCCAAGTGCCCTGATGCAAGGCAATATTTTATTCCTTGGCAGAAATTGCAGGCAAATGAGGTAATTCTTGTGATGGGTTCTGGAGCTACTTTTGGAGTCTGTCATACTGTTGATGTAATGATGAGCTGATTGGGCAGTCTTGTCCTCATGGACACTGTTTGGCTTTGATTCTTCATTAAATCTGTAGAAAAATAAGCTGCTATGCCAGTCCCTTACAGCAAGAGACTATCACAGATGACTGTTCATCATCAAAAGGAAATTGTATTTTCTCACGATTGTATGTTGCCTGCAAGTCTCAGGCAATCTCTTTGTTGCCCTTAGATATGGTGTATATGGCAGCTGAATATTGGAATTTGGAAAGGAATTGAGAAACTAATGAAAATGTGGAAAATAAGTGCTCATTCTAAAAAGAAAAGGAATTGCATATTGATAACTCGGAAATGAAAAAATAAAAAATTCATGATGGTGCTTCATGGATGAAGCTCATGTCTTTGACTAAACCAAATATAAAACTGCAACTTAGAGTATTTTGTTTCCAACATATAGTTTTTTTCCTTTTGCTTTACTCATAGAAGAGACATATTCTGGTATCTGTGCAGCACTTGAAATTATTTTAAATTTGTATTGATTTTTTTCACTAGATAATTTTTTAAAATTAAAATGCATAAAGAACACAGCACTTGAAAAGCAAAATATGCAAAAAGGGAAAAATCATTTGTAATTGCAACCTAAAGGTCAAAGTAAGTGACAAGAATGTCTCTGTTAGATACAAGTCCTGCATTCATTTTTGCATGTGTGAGGAAGTATGGAGATTTAGCCAACAGGTGAAATGACTGACAATATGTAGTTTAATGTTTTGAGAAATAAATGAGAGGAGCAGTGAATCTTTTTGCTGCCTAAAGCTTACCTATTCACATTAAGGTTACCTTGTCTTTAAGGATTATGAATATCGGAGATGCAGACTTCTAGGCCATGCAAGTAATTTTCCCAGTTAATTGGGATACATACTTTCCACATTCTTGTGGTAATATCATAATTCTTCTCTTATTTCTTCTTAATTTCAAAGGGAATTGCAGTGGAGTTGTGGTACTGACCTTGGGGGCTGTGTATGTAATATTCCAAGAGGATGGGATGACAGAAATTCCTGGTAGAGGTCAGAATGGCCGTGCAGAGATGGTAAGAATTTGTATCTTTATAGCAGGCAGTTTTTGTACATCCTGATTTTTCCTGTTTTTGTGATACAGAAGATAGAAATAAAAATTAGTCAGACCCTTTAAAAAGCTAGGACAAAGTTTGTGCCTTTGGGCTCATGATACAATCCATTGATAGCCCAGTGGAGAATGCTCATATATAGCACAATGCATTTTGACTGTGGTTCTATTGGCTGAGGCCTGCAAACCAGCAAAACACCCGATCTCATACTAAAGTATGCATCCAGTGAATTCAGAATTAAAACTTCCTGGTAGGCCCAGTAACAGTTAGCAAAATGCTTCATGCATGCATACTGCAAATTTCAGTTATGTTTCTCATCATGTATGGGCATATTGTGAATTCTGAGAAAGAACTGGAGGCACTGGCTCACTGTATAATCCACTTATTGGAATTAGTCAGTTCTAGTGTTTAATAGTATATGGGCAGCTTAGAGCAGGCAGAAGAGCATTTGAACTAAGTGAAATTCACAGGGAGTTTTGGGAGATGAGAAGCAATTACCTGAACTGGAATTTGGCCAGAAGATTGGAACTAACATTGCAGTGCTTATTAAACAGCACAAGTAATGAAGAGTTATCTTACTGGTTTATTTCTTCTGCCAGATAGTAACGGATGCTGTTGATCTTGGAATGATTTGATGTGATTCATTTTTTTCTGGCAAGAAGTAAATGACTGACATTGTCAGTAACTATGAAGCACTCACTGGATAAAGCTTTTCTTTTGTCTCCTCTCTTTGGCAAACTCATTTTCCTCTCTGAAAAGCCATTGTTAAAGAGCATTCTTCTTGATTTGCTAGTTGAGCAGCTTAATTCTCTGTGGCCAAGAACTTGTTGGGTATTGCCATTGCTTATTTCTGAAAGTTGGCAATAAGGGAATTTGCAGCTTTTCAGCTTTGATAAATATCCTAGTACTAATCCTTCAATATATTACAATATTTTTTCTTTTTAATATGAAATAATACATATATATAGTAGATATACTATTTAAATACTTAAGATTCCGAATCCTACATTTAAGCACATGCATTTAACTTAGAGTTTGACATGATATTTTATGATCATCTGCCTCCTTTGTTTTCAAGATGTTTCTAAAAATAATTCCAAAAAATTACATTTCTTGGAGGAAGAGAAGTCTTGGAAACCATACTGACTTCATGAAATTCTGTAGGAGACTGAGAAATCTCAGCATTCTCTGTATGTTGTGCCTATCCATAAGCAGTTGAAATAAATAGTGAAATTTGCCTGCACATGCAATATAGTTTTCTTGATAATCTAAGAATTAGAAATCTTCAGTTCTATTCCCTCTCAGTATCTCTTTTCTCTCTCATTTTTATTTATTTATTTATTTATTTTTTCTTTAATTAGACTGCCAGGACTTTGGTCAGGGACTATTTCACTGTTCTTGTACTCTGTATAATGTAATTATAATCTTAGCAGTATGTGAGAGCCTCAGCACAGTGTAGAATAAATAAATAAAAGTACTTCAAAACAGTATGAAATTACCAATTTGACCAAGGCACTCGTTCAGAAAAGCACTTAAGAGTATGGTTTCACCTTTACCCTATGAATCTCACTCTTGATTACTATTGAAACTGTTTTCAGACTTGAATTTAAACACCTACTGATGTTCTTTGTTATGAAATATATGCTAAGGACAAAACTCAGAAATGCATCTAATAATATAGTTTAATTCATTCCTGCTCAGTCCCTTTTCTGAGAGGTACTTATGCGGAAGAAATCAAAGGTCTGCTTCGAAATCAGGCTTGAGAAATCTAAATAAAAATTTCTCCTGAAAATTTGTAAAGTTTGTCCTTCATAAAAATAACATGGCTATGAGTATTATGTTTAGTTGCAATGAATATAATTAGCCCAGAAAAAGTCCTCTCAAACATGATTATACAGAATTTTCATGATTTAGTCTATTAAAGGCCATCAGCCTGTTGCAACCTGTGTTTGAATGATGAGGATATCATTTAGGCTGGCATTTGAAATCAAAGTTTTGCTGATTTTAATTTTTATTATTAAAGAGCAGGTTCTAGCATTGTTTTGTAAGAAAGACAAGGAAATAAATGTGAACTTGGAACTGAGGTTTTTATATGTTTAAAGATACATTCAGACAAACAGCAACAACAACAACAAAATAAACAAAAAAGCAAACATACTAATCTGAGTGAAACAAAATAGGCAGAACTTGCTTGGAAAAAAAAGCCTCTTTAAGTTGAAGAACATTTCAATTTGTGCATGTCCTCTATTAGTGCTCAGCACATTCAGCATTCTGTGCCTCATGGCTGTGTGGGTTAGTATTACAGGCAGTGCAGACTTGCTGTAAAGTCCCAGACAAATATCCCCAAGCTGCATGTATGTATCTCCTTTCACTCAAGGATTTTGAAATCTGTTGGTAGCTGTGGAAAGCTCTTTCCACAAAAGCTTGAAGAAAGCGAATTTATTTGAAAATCAATAGCAAGGAAAAATGGGCATTTCTTTGCAGGTGAATAGCAGAGCTGGGAGCAGAATGTGGAGGACTGACTTATGACCATGTGTTTTAAACGTTTTGGGCTTGATCTAAAACCTAAAATTTGTTCTATAGTTTCATTTTCCCACTGCTACAATCATATTTGGTATTGCACTGATGTCAGTAGGAAAGCACAAGCTGAATCTGAATGCTCAGTTTCACTGTCTCTTCAACAATTATTATAGACTTCCCTCAGCCAGGTATGGTTTAGGGTCACTAAAATTTAAATATATTTTTTACCTTCCTGTTAATAAAATTTATTTTAAAGATGATTTAACTGGAATAAAGCTTCATTCTCAATAGCTTTCTTTAGATGCAGAATATTATCATGAAGATTTGTTAAATTTTATTCCAACATTCAAGAAAACCCTCTTCAGCTAGCTAAGTGAAAATAAATAGAAAGATATGCATTATTTACAGGACAAAATGTGAGTAAGAAGGCTACATACAGAAATAGCAGATGAAAAAACAGCAGATAAAAGGCTTCAGGCGTACGTGCTGTGTATATACTTCGCTAAAAACCAGATATAATTCATTTTTAACAGTAATTGTCACCGACACTGTACTTTGAGAAACTGGTGACACTGGTATTCTCTTCCTCCAGATTTAACACTACATTTTGATTACCATCTTCTTTCTTTACGTAAATGGGAGAGAGAGATTAACCTGCTTAATTAAGAGATTGCTTTCTATGCTGGCTAAGCTTTTTGCTTGATTTTCCTAGTTGCTATTTTCATCTGCCCCAGAAAATTATCAGCAGCCAGCATAGTGTGCATAATTCTGGCACGTAGGGTTCAGCCAGACAAACTCTTCTTTACAACCATCTATTAAACACCTAAAATGTTGTACAATTATCTTGCCTATTGTGGGGTTAATTTGGATCAGAGTTGCATATTTTCTTGATATGGAGTTAATGAGTTCCAAAAATCTCCTCACTTGTATTTCGCTTTCTAGAGATAACCCATGATTCTATCTTCTTGGATGTAGAATGTATTATGTCATTGTCAGCTGTCTCAAGTTAATTAGGACGGATTAAATAGGGTGTGGGAAGTTACCAATGTTTCTGAGAAGCTGAAGAGCAGGAGTCAAGGAACAAAAGGAGAGAGCTGTTCTATGCAAGGGAAAACAAGATGGAAGCAAGGGTGACAAGTCTGCATATAGATGAAGTGTCCTCCTTGACAAAGGGACAGGCCCACAGCATGTGACAAAGAAAAGCAGAACAGGGTCAGGAGTGGCTGCTGAGTTCAACCAAGTGTTTAGGGCCTCAATCCACAGTAAAGAGACAGGACAACTTAGTCCAAGAATACAGTGAGCCACAATCAGCAAGGCGCAAGGCAAGTGCCTGAGCTTACATACAGTTCCTGATCCAAGATGGGTGGGAGACACAACAAGGCTTCTTACAAACCTATTCATAGCAGTCTGGTCCCAGGTTATACACTGGGTGATAGCAGAGCTACCCTGAGGACAGGCAGACACAGCTTGGGGATGTGCAGAGCTGGAAGGCAGGACAGTTTGCAAAACCTGTTGCTGTGCTTAGGCAAAGTGAGCATCCAAGAGTTCACATTTTCTGAAGCTTTTCTGATGTTATCAGAAGTTTCTCATTTAGTAGACAGAATCTTGCAGACATGAGTCACAAGACAAGAGGTGTGATTTTCATGACTCCTAGATGCTGTGGGTGTGACTTAAAGATGGCAGATTATTAACTGTTTTAGCCTTTCTGTGGAGAATTGAGGAGTTCAAAATTAGGATGGGACATAAATATTAAAAACACCAAATGAAATGTCAGCCTAATTCTGATTTTACCATGAACAAATTTACCTGTGATTTGACGACAAGACTGATTTGTTTATATCTCTGCCCTTTGGGCCTGACCCAAAGCTGAAATCTACCACCAATTCCACAGTGTGTGGGAGTGAAGAGAAAAGAGATCTGGCTATGCTTGTGAAAAAAAAAGTGGCAGAGTAGATTATATTTCCCTGCATTCCTCGGAATAATCTCAAGATTTCTGATAAATATATAGGTTGCTCTGAATGTAATGCCTCCTATTTATTTCCATGGAAACTGGCGCATAAAGAGTAGAGCAAATTCTTAGCTGCAACACAATATTTTTCTATTACCACCATTAGATACGCATTTTCAGCAGCAACAAACAAGGTCTTGCATGACCCAGTCTTAAAGATCTGCATCAGTGGAGGTGACCCAGAGCTGGCACTGTTGAAATGCACCACCCACAATCTCATTGTGCTCACATCCACTGTTGGGTCTCCATAACTGTTCAGGAAGTGTCAATGAATGGCAATGGGGGCTACTTTTTCACTTGAAGGAATTCAGTTCCACACTTTGGCTCCATATTCATTTCCATGTCAGATGCCTTTTTGTCAGACTACCCCTTTGCTGCCATCTGTCACATGGCAAGAAAATGTAATGGAATATTGGTGGGAAGTTTCAACCTCTACTTCCATACCACAAACTTCTGCCTCTGACGTCACTGGTCTGAATAATAAAATAGGAGGCATTAGTTTCAGAGCAGCCCTCATCTATTGTAGCCGCTGTAAAGAACATTTATAATGTCATAAATATAAATGAATTCTGCAGTGAAGTGATACTATCTTTGAAAATGATTCAGGAACACATTTATTCGTACACCTGGGGAAACCATATGATTATGTCTTTATTAATTCAAAATAAGAAAATTCTTATAGAATCCTTCCCTGATTAACCTACTAAAGAAGCCAGAGACTGAGGAAACACTGCTCGCTATTTTACTTGGTCAGCTGTCTTTACATGAGAAGAAGAGTAATTGTTTAATGAAGTTCTCTGATTACATTGCGAGACAGCAAAATGTTTGTTCATTAACATTACAAAAGTCTTAAAGTTTATGAAAGAATCTTTCTGATTAATATATTGGCTATTGATAGAAAGTATGCTTTTCTTATTCAATGGTGATTTATACTTCTCATTTTTTTATAGGAAAGTTTAGAACAAGCACCTCAAACTCTTCAGCTTTAGAAACTGAGAAATTTCCAATGAAGATAATTAGTTTTTAATCAATATTGAAGAATAAGGACTCTGCAGATAGCTTAAATTTTAACAATGCAATTTAAGGTTTTTTAGCTTAGTATGTCAGACCTGTCTGTTATACTACACTATTATGCTTCACTGTGCCTTCTCTTTTGACATTGAAATTACTGCTGAAGTGTTAGGAATTCTCTTGAGTCTGAAATTTGGCTTTCTACGTAACTTTAAATGGATCTGTATCTCTTCCCATACTGGTTTGATTTCTTAATTTTTAATGCAATTACTTTTGATTTGTACCACTAAATGAGAAGGTGTTTTTGAACAAAAAACCTGAGCCACATGGGTTTTCTTAATTGCCTGAATGAGTTGTTCACGTATGCCTACTTTGTATGTTATGAGTTATTCTATTTAATACCCAGATTTCCATTCTAGAGAAGTAGTGCATATTCACAGGGCTAAAACCAGCTGAAGTGATTTATCAGTGTACTGCTGTGCAGCGTTTCATGAATTTTCTCTCTGCTAATACTCTATGCCTTTCATGGACATCTTTAAAGGCTGTTATATTTGTACCTTCATTTCCTTTATTTCTGAACTGGCATGAGTAACTACCTCTGCACTCTTAATGTTATGGATAGTTCAGTTTCACTTGGGTGCTTAAACTACACTTTAGAATTTAGTGTTGGAACAGATGCAAGAGATTCTGCCAGAGAGAGGGTAGAGTGGCTAGAAGAAATCTCACAACAGTTTTCCATTTCAGGCTCCAATATGTTCATATTAATCCAGCTTTTCTTGGAAATGAGAGATTACAAAGAAGAGACATTTTAAGAGGAAAATTGTTAAATTTGTGTATGTTTCAATGAACATTTTACAAATATCTGAAATTGCTCTGTTTGGAATATAAGTAAACCAATGTTCTTTAAGGACATTCTGTATATTCATAACTATTTTATCCTTATTAACAAAAACCAGACTTATCAAAATAATATTTTAGGCTTATTTCTCTGACTTGCACTATCTTTAGTCTTGTACATACACCCAGAATGAATGTAAAATTAGGCAGGTGATCTTTATGCCATTCACTTTATATCTGGTATAATAATTTGTTCCTGAGCAAGACCAGAGTAGAAAGAGCATCCTTCTTGCTATTCTTTATCGTTCTTGTCCCATTTTGTTGCCATTACGAGCTTTTTCATGGCTTCTAAATAATATCTCCAAAGATATTTAAACATACCATTCAAAATGGGTGCATTTTGCACATAAACATCACAAGGTTTACTTTCTACATGGCTAAATGAAGATTTAATAGCCACAAGAATTACATGCTTATTTTGATGTAGTTAAATGATGGTGATGGAACCAACAGGATGGGTCTGGCTTCTGCTGAGCTAGGTTGGCCATTGTGAAAGCATTAAGCTGGAAGGCTAGAAATACTGGCAAGCAAGAAATCAAAATCTGCCTAAAGTTAAAAAAGATGAATCTGCCTTCTGATAAATACATAGGCACAGTGACTGCTGAAGGCCAGGCTTTCCCTAGTCTGTTATTTCTCTTTTCTCTTAGCTGACTGTTACTTCCAGCCTTTAATTAACTCTTACTCCTGAATACTACCTCTTCTTTCATGTAGTTACATTCCTATGTTTGAAAAATGAGGGATTCCATTTATTTTAGATCACAGGCCTTTACACTTGTTACTGCAAGCTTTATCTCTGAGGAATGAGCCATCCCATTTTGCTGTAAGCTTGCCTTGAGCAGTAACCAGGTGACCTCTGTGCCATACCTTCTAGTTCCTGCTGCAGGGAATTTTTCCCTTTGCTGCCTGGAATTCAGCTTATCTTATCTGTATCTTATCTGTTATCTGTTGTGCCCCTCTCATTTCAGGTGAGCGCGCTCTATCAAGATGCTATACTTTGGCCTAAAAGCTCCAGGCTTTTTTTTTTTCTTGTGTGCTGTTCATTTGTACATTACATGCTAACAGTGCAACTGTGGTGCTCTGGTGTGACTGGAGCACCCTGGTGGCTGCCTGTTTCAAGACAAAGTTTGTGAAGACTTTATCTTTGCCATTCACAAATACTTGTTATTTCTATCTTGCTAAGTTTCTTTCCTTGTTATTACAGAGCTACTTATTGAATTTTGAAGAAATGAAAGTGGTGTATTTTTACTTTCCCTTATCCTACTGTATATAATTTGTCTATTGGAGCATTCTAAACCTTGGACTGGAGATATCAATGAGTAGCAATTTCTGGACAAATGAAAGATTAAGAAGTCATTGTCATAGCTATCAAGAAACACTAATTTAATAGTACGTGATTGTTTGCTGATAAAAATCACTGATCCAATTCATCAAGCCTAAGAACCTACATTCAGATGCCTACTCACTACAAAATAATTCAAATTCCGTGTTATAAAAAATAGCCAAGCAGATTTTTATGATGCTATTTTAATAGCTTAAAGGATATCTTAGTTCAGTTTGTCTCATTTCAGTTTAGGAATTACAGTTTTTTTGGGGTTTTTTTTGAGTAGGAATATCTGTTTCAAAAATTATTACCCATTAAATTTGATTCAGATGTTAAGTTCCATGAAAATCAAAGGAAAGTATTTCCACTAGCGGTATTTATTTATTTATTTTATAATACAGCTAAGTACCACAGAATCATAGAATGTTTTAGGTTCTTTAAGGATCACCTGGTCCAAACACTCATGCCATGGACAGGGACATCTCCAACTACATCAGGCTGCCCAGGACCCTATCTGACCTGGCCTTGAACATCTCCATGGATGGAACTTCCAATCTGAGGAGGGAATTAACGACATAGTAGAGTCCTAGGAAAAAATAGGACATGAAACAAGTGTATCAAACAACAAAATTGTTCCATGAAAGTTGTAACAGCTTAACCCAGGTTTATTTTTCCATTTCATTTGTGTTAGAAATACAGAAACTCACCTTGGCTGCTTTGTCTCCTGAGACCTTCAGTTGTGCTTGTCATAAAGACAGTAGATAAGAACAGACTATGCTAAGGTCACTGAGTAGTATTTAAATAAGTGCAAAACACCTCTACTTGAAACTTGAGGAAGGTGATAAACCAATTTAAAAATTGGCAGATTGGAAATGTAAGACTGGAGAAAAGGTAATCAAACTATTTTGTTTTAAGATGAAGAATGGTCTAGCTGAGGAACTTGTGTGTTTGGTGTTTGTACTCTATATACATACAATCAGATTGCTGTAATCTGATAGTATACCCTAATTTGCCAATAGCCTGCAATCTAATCTTTTGGGGAAATAACTATAACCTGAGCAAAATGTGTGTTCAGAATGAAAGGTATTTTGTTTGGCTTTGATTTGTCTGTTTTCATCAGCGTGGGCAAGGAAGAAAGAAGAGTAGATATGGCTTGTGATGGTTTAACATTAGTAGATAGCTAAGCACAATCACATCAGTCTTTCACTCTCCATCCTTCAAAGAGGCTGCTCCTGCAAGGGTATCCATGGGCTGCACTGTGGGCTCCTCCATGGCTGACCGTGGAGATCTGGTGCCCGTGGGCTGCAGGAGGACAGCCTGCTTCTCCATGGGCCTCCCCTGGCCTGCAGGGAGCTGCTGCCCACCTTCTGCACTGACCTTGGGGACTGCAGGGCTTCTTCTCTCCCATTTCTCACTCCTCTCTCTTACCTGCTGTGCAGGCATGGTGGAGTAGACAGAAAAGCTGAATTAAAAAAAAAAAAAAAGTAGGTAAGGTCTTTGATTTGCTAAGCTGCTGAAGCTAAAGCATGGGAAATAGATGTGTATGTATATACATAGGTATTTTACTGCTCTGTTTTCATCCAGCACTGGTTGGAAACTTGCCAGTCATCCTCTGGTACAACTATGAAGAGGAGAAGCTGCATTGATGCCAAGCTAACAAATTCTGACTTTCCTGACAAGATAGACATTTTTTCCCAAGTGTCCTGTATATGTTTTGAGTGTCAGAGTACGTACAGACTAGTTAAAGCAAACTAAAGTCAAACCTCTGGCAAAGTGAACTAGATGGAGTTGTCTTTGAAGGCTATTTTAACCTTCATAAAGGCCCATGTAATAATGCTCATAGTTAGAACTGACTAAAGTGGGGATTTTTCTGACAGTGAAATAAATCAATAAATACATTACACATCTTTCGAAACTTTATTCACTAAGCAAAAAAAAATTGAAATGCATGTGAAAGGCAGAGGGGACATAAAGCTGAAAAAATTCTGCAGGCTCCTTGAAAAGAGAGCAGGGCTTTCTGGGCAAGCAAAAGGAGAACCAGCAAACAACAACAACAACAAAATCAGTGTTGTTTGACTTTTGAGAAATCTGGAATCAAACCAAAGTTCAAATAAGCTCTGGGCTGTCTTACCGCCTTTCAAGTCAAACTGTTCAATGGCATTGATATGTTTCCATGGAAAATGCAGTTATACTGAATGAGTGTTTTCTAAGATAAGCATTATTTTGTCAGTAGACCATTTATGTATTTTCTCCCCTCACAAGACCTATGACCATTTAAAAGCACAGACGTGAATATTGCTCAGAAAACATACACCTGTTCAGTACTTTGTTGTCACTGAAAGCCCCATTTAATGCACTCTACTCTGACCCCACTTTGGATGCAGAATGAATAACTAGTGAGTTTTTTCTCTCTCTTAGAGTAACTTCTGTTGTATTAAAGAAAAATACATGAAGACAGGATGTTATTCCGGGCGTGAGAACTCTGGGAGGTTAGGGGGATTTTGTCTGGGCCAAGTAACCTACTTCTGTAGGGAAGAAAAGCAAAGGCTGTTTCCTCTGACAGACTGCCATTACGAGTTTCTGAGAGGAACATAATCATTTTCCAGTTCTTTAACTGTAGAATGCTTACCTTCCCTTTCATCTGTGCCTTTAAACAAACTTTTTTAAAAATTGCACTTGTTTAACATTGTGGTTTTTTTTTCTTTTTTTTTTAAATGCCACAGTGCTGGAATCAATAGAAAATACAGTCTTGACTTCCTCAGTGCACAAGCTGATGGAAATCTATAATAACCTCTGGGGAGAGAAATGGAAGTTGTGGGTTTGACAACTGTGAGTATGCATGGTGTCAAAGAAGTTTTATACCAAACAAATGCTTTTTGAAATAATTTCCATTGGTCAATTTTTGCATTAGCTGTAGTGGCTAGTCCTCACGAGAGTGCAAAATGGAAGGAAATGCTTTCTTGCCTGTAAACTAATGTTGAACAGTAAAGACCATACCATCTGTAGGAGTATAACAATGCAGCACCTATGGGTAACTTTGTGGTATTATGGACAATGCAGAAGAACACAACCAAATGGCCACTAAATGGTAATTGATGGCTACACTGTGGCATTTCATCAGAAGAAAGAATGTCAGAGATTATGAGAATTCAGATTCTTATCCAGGGGAAGTACAATGTACAGAATTTGAGGGACAGCCTTGAAACAGTTTGATACTAAATTCTTTTATCACTTCATTTTTAACTTCAGTTGAAGAATCCAATTGTTTGAGAAAGCAGAAGATTAGAACAAACATGATTACATTAAAATGGGAAATGCAGAACTGATAAATGTAAATGCTTTTCTATACAACTTTTGATTAAACTGTTGAAGTTCCAGACACAGGAAGATATTGAGGTCAAGAAAATAAAACTTATGAGATTATGAAGTAGGTATTTGTATTGGGTATCCATAGCTGCTCTAATTAATGACAAGTATATCTGAAAAGAGTTCAAACACTGAACTTCAAAGTTTATGCAAATATTTATTGGAGACGAGGTTCTGGGAGCACATTATTGCACTTCTTGTTCTGGAAGAAGAGTACCATTGAATTAACGTGCTGTTGCATGGAAGAAGGCCAAACACACATCTAGCATTTAGGGAAAACATTATTCCCTTCTATCCAGTGCGTGTGATACTGCCAACAATTGAGTGGCAAACTGATGAAAGTTTCCTAAAACTGTTAAGTAGATGTCTATTGAGTGAGAAGAGTTGTACCATATTCAGTGTACCAGCATTGATTGTGTCCTACAATTATGGTTATTCATATAAGTGAAGTAAAAAATTCGTCTGTCTCTCAAAAACTGTCTTTCATACAAAAAATTAAAAAAACATTCATTTTTAAATTTGGTTGTTTCTTTTTTCCCCTGCTGCACTGTGACTTTAAAGCAGTAAGCCCTTCCAGCTTTTCTGTTTGCATCTCGCTGAGGATGAGAGAACTTTCCTATTTTGAATTCTTTAGTGTCTGAAGTCTTCTTGAGCTTAAAGAAAAATTATATTGTCTACTGCATTAGTGTCAGGACATTCTTCTATAAACTTCTCTCAAGAGTAATCCTTTGCTTGAAAATTCTTTTGCTGTACCAGGGATTAATTCTAGGCCCTCCAGTAGAGTGCCTTTGAGTGCCACGTCTCATACACAAGGTCAGGCTGATCTCTTGGCTAGAAGTCTGCCTCTAAAAATTGCGAACTTGGCTTTTATCCCAAAATTTGCTGCAGTCTCTGTTTTTGTATCTTTTTGCACCCTGAGATTAAGACTCAAAGAAACACCGAGGTCTTATCTTTTACTTTTTCCTGCAGTATTTTCTTAATGATCAAAATTGCTAGTTAAATAGGAAAGGACTATTCCTTTCCTATTTCAAGGACTTCAAAGGACTTAAAAATATTTTATTGTTAAAAATGGAACTATTTTCAACTCCACAATATGCTTCTTCAACTCCTAAGATGTTTGTGACTCATGATTCATTTTAGGGTAAAGCTTCCTTCAAAGATTATCTACTGAACTTAGATGAAATCAGCATTCCTCTTGTACATTGTATTGTAATTACTTAAATAGTATCTTTTAAAAAAATCCTTCTTTATTAGAACCTGCATTCATGCACTAACCAGCTGCAAGCTATTTATATTAAGCATAGCTGAAACAGATCTTCTGTAATTCTGAAAATGTGTGCAGATTATATTATTTTCAACTTTGTAACACCTTCACCTAATTTTTAAATGTAATCTTTCAATAATTCTGTCACTCAGTTGTCTAACAAGTTGCTCACAGCATAATGAAGTTTATTCTTAGATAGTGAAAGACAGAGCAGCCGCCTCCACTAGGATTATGCCTGCTTTTTAAAATTTTTTTTGAGCATAATTTTTTTTAGGGAAAAAAGTACCTGAAGGTTGATGCCTTGCAAAGCTGATTCTGGAAGTGGTGTTTTGGAGAGAAAGCAGAAAGGCATATGAGAGAGAGTTAAGTTTAATGGCGTACTGTGGTAAGAAAGATGAGTAACATTCAGTGTATTGGTGAGCCAGCTAGCAGGGAGAAAAGGGTTGTTTTAGCAGTACTCAAGGATGAAACTATAGCAATGATGAACTTAAGGATTTGATGCAGGAAAAAGGAGAAAAAAAAAAGATGATTCTTGCCTTGGAGATAAGGAGATTGACAGAGAATGGAGCTGGAGGAAGATGAGTTAAACCGAGTGTGATTTTAAGAATCATTTCTGGAGAGAGGGGAGCAGAACCCAAAATAAGATGGGGATCCCATATCTGATTGTCACACAGTACAGTAAGAACAACTTAAACAAAACTATAACCCCTGATTCTCATCACAGCATAGAAATGATGAATAACTGTTACATATCAGGGAAGATATAAAGAACTGCCGCGTGGATAGAAGAGGAAGTCACTGTTGAGACTAGGACAGCAGAACAATCAAGAACATATATAGAAATCAAAGAATCATAGAATTACTCAGGTTGGAAGGGACCTCAAGGATCATCAAGTCCAACCGCAGCCTAACCATAGTACCCTAACTCTAACAACCCTCTGCTAAATCATATCTCTGGGCACCACATCCAAACGGCTCTTACACACATCCAGGGATGGTGACTCAACCACCTCCCTGGGGAGCCTATTCCAATGTTTAACCACCCTTTCTGTAAAGAAGTGTTTCCTAACGTCCAACCTAAACTTATCTTGGTGCAAATAGACTAAGTAGTCTAAGAAATAAAATTTGATTCTTCCTTAATCTGCAGACACGTTGCGCTTTATCTATTTATTTATTAATACCACAGTAGGAAATGTATGTAAGAGAACGTGCAAAAAATTTCTAGGCTATTCACTATAACAAACCCTTATTTTACAAATAACTTCTAGATTTTGTAGCCCTTAAGATAATGTGAATTCAAATGATGAGTTTGAAGCAACTCTACAACAGCACTAAATTGAAAGTTAGCAGTAAGCCAAATCTGAAGACTTTTCTGTGAGATTAATTCCATTGTGACCTAAACTGCTTGGAAAACTCACTTCAGGTGAATACAGAAAAGTGAAATTCTTGAAGCAGTGTAGAACTTGTGAACACTGAATATTTTTCCCTAAGTCTGTTTGCATTTCTAGCACATTCTTGTCTGCTTGTTCTACTTCCACTTGATAGGAATACAAAATGGGGCATTACTGTAGTTGCAACTATATGAAATGCACAGTGTTCATTTGTCATGCTGCATTAAACTGTAAAGGCATTAAGGACAAACACAGGGAATGGTGTCATTAAACAGAGGCTTAAATAGACAGAGCTCAGATCATTAATGAAGCTAGTAGATAGTAGATACAAACTTAGGGGATAAATTACCACTGTGCCCGATTTATTACTGTATAAAAGTCCATGAGATGTGGAAATAATGTTGAAAATCAGTAGGGATGTATTTCCCATTTTGTTTGAAATTAAGTGGTATTTGTTAAACAGAATAGCTCCATTACAGATTTTAAGCATTGCTTTACATTGCTAGCTCCATGGGAGCCAGACCATATGAAGCTTCCCCCCTTAAAATGTAGTTATGGATTTTCAGGTTTTGTGACCTCACAGTAGCTGTTTATGTTCATATGCTGATGCTACAGCATAGATGTACTGTTGCAGTGGATAACTGGATAGATGTGAATTTTACAACTGGTTTTTAGTCTCTTTTACAGTATATTTGTTTATACTCTGTATAATATCTTTGTATATCACAAATGCATGGTACTTAAGTAAATTGAACTCTACAGTTATATGAGAAGAGATGGATTATGGTTTTCAAAACACTACAGTTTGTTTTCCAAGGATGATGCTGGCAAGACTGTGTATTGCACAACTTCATCTTAGATGACAGGCTTGTGCCAAACATATTTCGGAGTGAATGGTCCATCCTAAGCAGAGCCATTGCAAAAGCAGAATGGTATGCCATAGGCTTTGCTTTGAGAAAGAGGGAATGGAAAGCTTTCAAGTTTTATCTGCCACTGACACTTCTGCCTCCCACTCTATCTTTTAATTTTGACCACGGATAAAGTGGTGGTCTCCTCCTCAGAGCTTCTGCATACAGCATTCAGAGGAGTGTGGGAAAAGTTGATGCCCTGAGTATGGAAGCTGCCAAATGAAGATCGCCAAAAGAGTAATTGAATTAAATGCATTGGTCTGAGCATCTTTAACTAGCAATGAAGAATGTTGACACGTGGCTTTGGGAATTTCTCCCCTGCCCCATGCAACCTAGGCGTGCCCCTAGTCCACTATGCTTAGCCAGCAATTAGCATGTTTTTTTGTTTTTTTTTTAAATGTTAATCTGGCCTTTGAATTTATATCTGCAAATTCCTCCCAGTATATATTTTAAGTCTTTCATTTTTATCTCAGAATATGTTTTGCTTTGCTTATGTTGACTAGGTCAAATGTCTGGGCATGTGAATGCATCTCAATTTCAGACCAGAATGAGACTCAGCAGACAGGTTCAAGAGATGTGAAATAGTCAAGACCCAGTTCACTGATGTAAATAATAAGGAAATAAGGATCTTTAGTCAAGGTTAGAGGCCAGCCCTGTGAGAGGAATGGAGCTGGAGCTGTGAAGTCTTAGAAAATGCAGCTGCTGGGGACCAGGCTGTTTAGCAATTTTTAGCTGATGCCTGAAAAAGATATGTGCTTGATCCTATGCTGGATGCTGAAGGGGACCAATTTTGGAGATGTGAAATAGATACCTATTTATTTATATATCTCTGCCTAGCATTACTTTGCAGCCTGCTATTTGAGTCTCGCTTCTGGTACCTGCATAGTGCTTTATTGTAGCCAGAACCAAACGCACTTGGCAAGGGAGCAGAGGACACTGATAGCAGTGGTTTGCAATAGCCCCAAAATTAAGAGACTCAAAAGAGGGTAGCCTGCAGCCATAACACTCTAATGGTACAGAGCATCCTGGCATCCTTTGGGTCAGAAGATCGAGAGGCCTAACGTGGACAATTTAACCACAGAACAGGCTAGGTCCAGGCCCAGGTAAACTCTGTGAACATACTGGTGTTGAAGGAAGTGCAACTTGGATGTTTAATTCTCTTAAATGATCAAGAAAGTGCATGGACAGATATTCATCAGCCCTATAATGAATCTTCCAGAGGGAAGAACAAGTAAAATTTATAGTTCTTTTTCTTCACAAAGCATGCTACTTACATGTGTCTTCATGTGCTGTTTGTTGGCATGGAAACATGATGCTGAAGCTCTGAGAACTCATTTGCAGAGACCAGGGTTTCCAGCAATACACCCACCCTTTCTCCCTGACTCCAGCTGATCTGCTGTCTGCAGCTGAATCCTAATTGGAAACAGCACAAATTGGGACTGCCTTCAGAGATAAAGAAGTAAAGACTTTCAACTTTGTAATAACGAATCCAGCAGGTTTTAAGGGAAAGAGTGGAGGCTAATGGAGGAAATGGTTATCTGAAATGTGGAATAGTATCTGATTTTCTCAGTTAAATTTACTCAGCTTCATCAGTGGCAGATTCTACCTGATTTCCATAGTTTTATGGCAGAAGTGCACATTGAGCAATGATTGATCTTACTCTTTTTATTAAGTCAACTTAGAACCATAGAATCACCAATGTTGGAAAAGACCTCTTAGATCATCCAGTCCAACCATACACCTATCACCAATATTTCTCACTAAATCAATGTCTTTCAGTACAACATCTAAAGATTTCTCAAACACCTCCAGGGTCAATGATTCCACTACCTCCCTGGGCAGCCCATTCCCACCACTCTCTTGGAGAAGTAGTATTTCCTAATCTCCAATCTGAATCTCCCCTGGAGCAATTTGAGGCCCTTCCCTCCAGTCCTATTGCCAGTTACATGGGAGAAGAAGCTGACCCCCACCTCACTACAACCTCCCCTCAGGTAGTTGTAGAGAGAAATTTTTTTACTAAAGATCTTTGTTTCTACTTGTAGAAATCAAAGTGAATGCTAATCTCATCTTTAAGTGATTTAGAAAAGCTACTGCTAAAGCTATCTTTATATTTACAAACAAGATAAATCTGTTTCTGGGTATTTTGCAGTCACTAGAGCCCAGAATAATACATGAGATAAAAATACTTAAGTACATATTAAAGATTTCTTTTCACCATAATACTTCAACTTAGTTTTTCTTTGACCTGATTTTTTTTTTTTTTTTCTATAAATACTCCTGAAGAACTTCTGGATAAAATTATTCTGTTCTACTTGCCCAGTACCTTTATCAGTAATACAATTAGCAGGAGATCTTCCACACGCTTGCCTGAAATAGTTGCCCAAATAGTATCAGCACATCTTTGTTTAAATTCTTTGTCACGAGGTTCCTCTTAATGGGAAAACTCAAAGGGAATTATTACTCATGCATTCTGTACATTTGACACAAATCCACCAAACTGATAGTCACAGCTTTAAAGTGTCACACAGTGGCACAAATAGCTTCTCATTCTGGTGGAATACTGTTTTAACATGACAAACTGTGTTTGAGAAATAATATGATTACCCGTGGATAATGCTCTTGACCTCATTGTGGTGATTAAATAGATGCTCATTTTGCAGTGAATTCTGCAGCCCTCTGTTAAGCATGACCTTTTCTCCTGGCTGCAGTGCACCATGGCACATTACCATGTGTTCTGCTTGTTACAGTGAGAAGTAATTGCTGCCCTGAAAAATCTGAGGTATTCCACTTAATGCACGATCCGCTTTTCTCTTCCCTTGGCCTTAACCTACTGTCACTGAATATCCTGAACAAATGCTGAAGACAGTTGGTAATATCGTAGAAAAATTGATCTCAGCATCTTGTACAATGTGTTTGGCAGAAGATAACACCTTAAGAGTGAGTTTTTTGCCTCTCTTTGTCTGCTTGTCTGTCTTGCATAAATATTTGTCTCTTTAATTCTGAATCTTTCATATAGTTTGAGGAGAATAATGCTAAAGTGCCATAATTGAGGTTCAGAATGAGTTTGGCATATAAAGCAGTAATAAAAGGACTGTATGTATTTAGAAGAAGAAGAATGTAAAAAGCCAAGTCTTGCTTAAACTTAAATCCCATTACTTGAAAGTTGTAGCAAGCTTTTTTTTCTCTTTGGCGGTATGGGGCTCTGTCATGACACAGATATGGTATGGCCACACCACAAGTAACACTGCATACTGGAAGCTGATCTTGTTACCTTGAAATTTAGCACAAATTAATTCCATTGGTCACAGTGGAGATATTAAAGGCCAACACTGATATTGATTTAATTACATGGGAATTTCATTATGGCTTCAGTATTCTGCAACTTGCAAAGACAACATTGCTGACATGGGGGGAACAAAAGAATAGGTTGGTGCTACTTCTGTCAGCCCTTCCTGGTCAGGATAAGAATGCTCTTTGTGGTATCCCATATATCCCATACTTATAGGGCTACTGCCCAGTAATATATATGTAGCCCTATTAAAGGGTGATTGCTATTGTTACTGCTCACTGCAAAATGTGGTGGGTCAGCTGCCTCCTTCTGCATCCCTTTCTGTGAGAAATAAATACACCACTGTAGATCTGATGGAAGAGCTGGTATAGGATAACAAGAAGTATGTCTCTTAAGAAGTGGAAAGTGTATAAAAGCATACAGTGATTTTATGAGGACTAAAGCTGATTTCTCAAATAAATGGTGTTTTACCTCCAGTTCCTACCACAAAAGCTCTTCTAGGAATGTCACTGAAGTGTGGCCAATATATTAGTGAGGCATTAGTTTATCTCCCACGAAAATGCTGGCTGCCTGAGCTAATGCAGCAACTGGCAAGCTTATGACTGAAATCCTAATGCTTTTAGAATTTGTGGAACCTTTTTCTGGGGGACTGAGGGTGCTGTGCTTGTATGTGATGGACTCCTGCTTCACTGCAGTGCTCACTGCTGTTCTGTATGCATTAAGCATACTTTTTGCAGAGTCTACATGAGAGAGAAATCTTTTAACTCTGTTTTTATTTTCTTCTCACATGAGCTAAAATATTGAGTTTACTGTCTACAGATTTAAGGAACAATTCTGACTTTCCACCAGGACTAAATTAATCAAAAGACTTATTTTAATTAACAAATATGAAATAAAATTAGTCTTGCTGATTTAAAATGAAATTTGGGTGATGTAAAAAACGTGTAACTAGGGAGGGCTGGAATTAGATGTTAGAATTCTGTGAATTTTAGTCCATCTTACATTCAAAGTCACATCTTACAGCAAAACTCCTTTCTGTCTGTGCAAATAATTCTGCTGATTTTGGGGTAAGATCAGAAATAGTTGGGCAATTTGACCTTTTGTATCCATTCTAATTGGCTTCCTGCTGCTAGGCAAACTATCCTTTCAGACAGTATGTTCTTTCATTGGGAGAGGCTTGTGTCATATGGAGGTCATATCCTCAGTTTGTGTATGTTCTATTCAAGTCAATGGATATGTCTATTTTCTAACCTGGGAGCATATTCCACATTGTCTCATGAACACATTGCATATATGGAAATAGATAAAAGCAACCAAGTGAGAAGAGATGGTTTCGTTGTGTAATGAGGTAGATATGCCTGATTTCTATTAAAATCTCCAATATGATCTTTAACACCGTATTATTCACTCCAGTGTTTGTTCTTAAGCACCAGGGCTCCTGCTTTAGCGAAGTGTTAATGCTTGATCAAGCCTCTGAGCTTAAAGGTTTTAAGCATAACACTGAAAACATCTTCAGCTAAGAGGTGAATCAGAAACTTTGATACTCTGGCTATTCATCTATGCAGAAGAGAGAATCTTCCAAGGTGCACTGTGCATACCAATACTCCTTATAATCCCTGCAAGGTGGAAGAAGTCAGTATTTTTTGATATTAGATTAATCTTTTGTAAAAATAAATAAATAAATAGGTCGAATATATAGGTGGAATAAAAAGTGAATAACTGTATTGTGCAGTGCAGCTCTGAAGAATGAGCTATTTACTGAAGCAACAGTTACTTGAGTACAGTTACGTTAATACTATGTCCCTCGGTGAATCTCCCCTATTTCCTGCATGCCTTTTGATATATTTTGCATGTTTTATGGTTTAAATAACGTGCTTTTGCTACAAATGGCTGAAAACAAACTAATAAATGAAGGTACTCTAAAAACTGAATGTTTCTCCAGTTCCTGAAATAACCCCATTAATTATTGTCTGGACATCTAATACCTGATTTTGTTGCAAAATGAAGATTTTCCCTCCTGCCTACACGAGAATCCTCAAGTGGAGCTTTCAGTAGTATATAGGGGAATTAAGTTCTGCATTGTTCCTGTGCTATTGATATTGATATGCTTTATTTCTTTGCAGAAAAAAAAAAGAGGAAAATGTATTTTCTGTTTGAAAAGTAATATTTTCTGTCTTAAGTTTTGACTTACGGTGTGCATTAGTCTTAGATCTTCCAGCAACCCACTTGGCTTAAAGGAAGAAATGATGGCTTAGGTTTGCATATCACATCTCCCCAAGGGCATTTGCTGTTTCTTCTGCAAAGCGATCATCTCTTTCTCTGCAATTTACTTTCATTAGTTGAAAAATGATGAGACAATATGGCAATACTTGCTGTTCATTTTCTTCTATGATATTTAGCTTGGCCTTCCAGTGCCCTTCCACTGCCTCAACTAATTTCCAGAAATTTCCAATTAGAAAATCTGGTGTGATGACTAGGAAGAATGGAGAGAGCTGACTCCTGGTGTTGTTGTATGATTTATGGACTAGTTCATTTCTGCGACTAAAACTCTTTCATTTATTTGCATCACCTTAGCAAAATCAGAGCTGTAAAGAGAAATGTTGCTGAGAACTTCTAGGGAACATTTGGACACGGAGAATTTGCTATGTGCCAGTCTGGAGCCTGAGTCAAAGCTGGGTTTTGTGTCCTTGAAGGAGTCACTGAACCTCTCTCCTTGCTTCAGTTGCAAGGATTAATTCATTCCTGTTGAAAAATTCTTAGAGATTCTCATCTGGATGAAGTCATAAAAGTGCAAATTATAAGCAGTACACCACAGTATATGGCTCAGCAAACTGAAGAAGCACTGTTATATATATACAACTGAACACTATCCAGGTATTGCTAAATCATCTTCATGTCCCTAGGGACTGTACTGCTGAAGTGTGAAAGTGGTTTTTTTCCTTTGAAATACATTGAAATAAATGAAGAAATTGTTTACTTGCAAGATGACTGCCTTTGAAAGTTTTCGTACACACGTTTTAAGTGTTGCAAGTGAAGTATGGTGCTATGTAATCCACATATGATGTCTCACATGTTTTTTCAGAAGTACTGCAAAAATAAATTGTGCTTAACATGTTATTTGCAAACCTCCTGGGTTAAAAGTCTGAGAAGGCATCTTCCTTTGATAGAAAAACATACAACTACAGTTTTATATCATTCCTTCTCATGCCTCTTGCTGTGCCTGTGTGAAAGACGCATATCTGTTGATTCCTGACATGAAGTTGGTTTAAAGATCTTGTCTGTCCAAATGTTAGTCTTTCTAAACGCCCCTCCTTGTCTTTTAACTAGGCTTTTCTTTTTTCCTGGTCTGAAAAGAACTATTAAATCTGGAAAATGTTTACTTTATAGAAAGCTTTAAGCAACTTAAATATGTAGTTGGAAAGGAATCGACAGTCTGCAAGGAACATCATTTAGAAGAATGGAAGAATGCTCCTTCTAGCATTAGCAGTATATTTGGGAGTGGGCTGTGGTTAGAAAATTTTTTTATTTTTTTCAGCAAGTGCTTTTGAATGTTTACTCTATTGATTGACAGTGAATATTCAGTATTTAAGCTCTGTGCCTACGAGCTTTGTGCCTACAGGCTATTGATTAGAAGCATTTTGTAATGGTTTTTCTACTCCTTCATTAGACAAACATGCAGGCACTCTAGCACGAAAAATAGTGCGGGCAAAACTGAGGCCTGGTTTGCCAGGGATGCTCCTGAGGTTTTAAAATTTCTCCACAGACTTAGGTCAGAAGAGCAAGGTGAGTCAAACATTGTCAGAAAACCAAAGGCTTCAAACGGAGTTGAAAAAATACTTAAAATATTCAAATTAATAGTTGTGGATGTGGTGGTGAGGTTTTTTTTGGGAGGAGAGTGTTTTCTTAGTTGTATTTAGAACAAAACAGAAGATCACAGTATATGTAGATCCAAATGATCACATCTGTAAGCAGCAGTAGTATTAAAGATTATCACCTAAGCTGAGCAAAATGTTTCTGTTAATCCTAATCCTTCAGCATGAGCCACAGAAACCCCACTTGGTTTTACCCCACGGATGCTACCAGGGCTATGGGCTTCGCTGCCTGCTCTGTCACAGCCCTGAACTAACGGATGTCTGGGGGCTTTAGGCAGCAAGCTAAGGAGTATCTGAAAAAAGTAGGATATGCTCTTAGTTCCCAACAGAAGCATTGCAATCAGTGTCCTGCTGAGGACTGGGAAAACTATGAACTAAGGTCTCTTAGAGCAAGAAATGCTGCACCATTCTTTATGGCCTGTGAAAGCACCTAGTAAAAAGCAGAGAACATTAATGGTAGTGAAAACACTGTTCAGACTCTGATCTGGCTCCTTTAAACTTGTCACCTTTATGTCACAAGCTCAGTTCATGCAGGGGGTCAAGAAGAACTGTGCTGTTGAGCCATCAAATCACTGGAAATTATCAAGCTTTCAGGATCTGACTGTGAGGAGTGCTGGAGATTCTGAAATCAGCAGCTCTGAAATTCTGCATGAGGCAGCATCTCTTTGTCATGGCATCCTTCTAAATATGATTGCAGCTACACAGATAAGCTGAGGCTCAGACCTTAGAGAGAATAGGAGAAGCGTAGGTACCAATAAAGCTCTTCTTACGTTCTATAGTGCAACAGTGTTTGACAGTCAGGTGTTGTTTTTGCCCCATCCCAGGTTTTATCTGTTGTGTCTGGGCATGTGCTCTCTCTGTATTTTACCACAGTTCTTAAAATGGTTTGTACCAGGAGCAATGCAAACTGAATTATTTATTGCACTTAATGCAATGTTCATAAACTGTTTGGGAAGTGCGGAAGTATTTGTTCAGTAAAAG
Organism: Phasianus colchicus; assembly: GCF_987193195.1. NCBI lineage: Eukaryota > Metazoa > Chordata > Aves > Galliformes > Phasianidae > Phasianus > Phasianus colchicus. The sequence goes on along the minus strand of NC_143437.1, from coordinate 11,941,494 downwards.
GCTGAGGTTTGCAAATTATGTGGTGTTCTTTGAGGTCTTCCTTTCACAGTGAAGTGAAATTAAGAATTTTGCTCTTGAATTTGGCAGACGTAGGACACAAAGCATTGACTAGTCTTCCTGATTGTCCAGCTGAAAAATGTTAAACAGGTAGATTAAAAAAACAATGAATGGCAAATGATATTTTTCTTGCTAAAATCTTCATATATCCATTATTCTTTTTTTCATGGTGCTGAGTAGTCTAGCTGACTAATATGGCTCCACGTGTTTTGCTTTACTTCCCCTAGCTTTTAGTAGTGGTCAGTCTGTCCACATTGGTTTCATCTGTTAGAAGGGACCACCATTTTGAAACTATTTGGAAAAGATCTGTCGATATGAACACTCAAGGAAAAAGAACTCTCAGGTGAATGGGATGCTGTGGGTCAGTTGTAGCCAACAGTGAGCAAACAAACAGGCTGATATATCTGGACAAACTGAGCCACCTTGCAGAATAACAAGCAGATGAGTAGAATACCTTTGCTACACATGAATCATTGCTACAGTGGTTCTCTTTCATTTATTTGGCTATATTTTCTCACAAGCACATCTGTGCTACAGCCATTTTTCACTTCTGTTTATTTGCCAGTATAAGGCATATATACTATATTTCTCTTGCTCAAGAAGAAAGTAACACTGAAAACCTTTCTTTCATGTAGCAGAATATACCAAGTACTTTGAAGGTCCGTCAGTGAGACAGCTGTAGTGATCTAAGATTTCAAGACACACTCTGCTCAAGGACACAGGTTGAAATACTGCTCTTAGCCTTGAGCTTTGCTTTTACGTATTTGAGTAGGCTGTGTTTTTGCTTCCTCTTAGTTTTGAAGTTGCTGATACAAGATAACCATGTCTTCCACAGTCTCTCTGTAGTTCCAAACCTTGTCAGTCTTACCAGGGAAAAGGAAATAAAGGCAACACTAGAAAGACCGAAATGAAAAGAGCTGGTACAGCCTTCAGAAAGATCTTTGGGAATCTTCCAGCTTTCCTGCAGTGGTCCCTGTAGACCACAGCAGAAACCAGAATCATGGTTGCATGCATTTGCCTTGACATTTATTTCATCTGCATCACTCATGCTGCACTTCAGCTGCATACTGCTTCTGCCACAGTATGTAGGTGTAGGTAGGCAATCATGACCAGTTTTCGATTACTTGGAGAGAAGCATGGCTTCTATCCTCCAGGCTCTGGCTAGCCAAAAGGGTCACAAAGGAGGCAAATCTGTTCTGTGAAAGCTAGACTAGATTATTAAAATCTAGCAGTGACATGAGTCACCATAAAGGCTTTTTCTTGAACCTGAGGGTGATTATTTTTTTCTTGGACTTGTAAATAAGCTTGAACATTGCTCTGACTTGCAAATTTCTAGTTCTTATTTGTTATATCTCATTGTATCTTGCACTTTCTTTTATATCTCTCAAACTTTTTACTTTCTCCTGAATGCAATTAAAGTGCTCCTGGCATGTATTTGTGTATCATTAAAGGTTGTAACCCAGATACCAAGGGCACATTTATTTGCAGTTTCTCTATTCAAAACTCCAGTCCTAAATATAAATACTCATCTGTTAGTTATTTTCATGCAAAAAAAGGTGGTGGATGCATTAACAAAAAGCTGATTTCTCTCCCATTTGCATCATGGAGAAGAAGCTATGAAGCTGAGTTACTGTGTGGTGCTGAGTTACTGTGCAATGGAAAAAAATATTTGGCAGCAAGAGCAATAACAGCTGGAAAAAACTTTATTTATACTGATTGATTTTACATATTGATTGTTTTATTGATTTTATTTCCTCAGTTTGGGATTGTTATGACCTGGAAGTCTACATTTTTGGGGGAAGGAGTTCCTTTCCTATGGAATACGTTCTGTTGTTTTGGGATGACCACCAGGTGCACAAATTTAAATAATTTTCACTTTTCTTTATCTTTCCCTAGAGAAAATTACTTCTTGTAAAGATTCCTGACAAATGTTTTACATTTGCATTACAATTAAGCTATAACATAAGAGAACAAGGCCACCATGTAAGATAACTGTAATATCTGATACAGGTAATGAGGCACTAAAGCTGCTATGGAGTTTGATTACTTAAGGGAAATCAATTCAACAATTTGCAGGGGCCACTGATGACAACTTGTTTTGGGAAAGCACTCAAAGCACAGACCCTATAGTGAACAGCAGTCAGGCTGTTTGTATACAGCAAAAAAAAAAAAAAAAAAAAAAAAAAGGTCTAAATAATCTCAGTAGTTTATTTACCTATCTTTTAAACAATGTAAAAATTACAAGATTATAAAAGATTAGTGGATTAGTGGAGAACATCCTGAAACTCTCCAGCCATGTCCCTTTTGGGGTAGATCTCCGTTCTGCTGCTACTAATGGTTGCTCTTTTGGTATGAAGAATTTCTTAAAAAGCTTTCAAAGCCATATGCCAGGGAGAATCAAAATTAATGTGGGATTTACAAAGTACCTCTACTGTTGAAGCCAGGTATTAACTTTCTTCCACTCTAATCTAAAAGAGGTGACCTTTGTAAATGAAGAAATAAGGTGCATATACAATTGAGGAGACAGTGATGTCTTTTTAGTTTATGTACCTTCAAAGTTGTAAAGTTTTTTTTCTAATAATTGTCTTCTTCAAGTTCTCTTTTCAATAGACAGTTTAAGCAGAGTTTGTTTATCTTTTGGATTTAAATGAAAGTTAGAGACAAGATTGTGAAACACATGCTTGCAGTAATGAGGTTACATTATCAAGGTAATGTAAAGTGCTAAAGTATAACCTTGGCTACTTAGTCACTATATACTTGAATATGACAGCTTTTCAGAGCATCTCTGCACCAATATGTTCACATGTAACTGGAAGAATCACTGCAGAGAGATGCCTTGGCTCTCCATGACGTTTCAGACCCAAAATTGTCTCTTCCCCAGGTATGGCTGGGACTGAATAGGTGTTTCTTTCCTAAATCTTGTACAGAGAATAACTAATTTTCCTTTCCCAACCTTTCTTCATCATGTGTATTACTGTATGACAGCTACTACTGCCACTTAGAATGATAATGTAGGAGATGCTTTTTTTTGATCATTGCCTTTATCTCCAGTCTTGCTGTTCCTTCTTTTACTTTCCTCTGAAGAACTAGAACTCTATCAGCAAGGAACCAGAGCCCAGTTAACTCCCCTTGCCCCAATATTCCTTCTTTGGATTTTTCCCATGCTGTTCCCATCCACTGAATATGTGGCAGTGAAGTCTTTCTACCCTTCTGTCACCATGCCACAGAGATTTGGACTTTGTGCTTTTCCTACTATCCTGTGTAAGTCCATGTTTGTCCGCATCTCCTGCCTGATTACTTATCTTCTCTTTACTGTACTTTTTCTCCATTCATACATAAACATAGTCTGTGCCTTTTTCTATATTGTTTTATGCTTGGAGAATATTCTTTCAGGTTGTTTGATAAATCTTTGCACTTATTGATATTCCTTCTTAACACCGTTTCTACAAAGCCAACAAGAGGTGAGTCTGTGAGTCTAAATGAAAACTTCACTTCTGATTAAAGCTGTGTGCTTGCTTGAAGGCAGAAACTGAATGATCTTTTCAGTGTAGATCATGTCTTACTTTCTCTTTCTTACATGCACTAACAGCGTTTCCTTGAAAAGTGAGCAGTGAGCTCTTTGAGGCAGTGCTTGTGACATACATGAAAACCATAATGTAACTGGTAAATAAGATTTATGCAGTAAGTATAAAAGTGTATTTGAAAAGAATGTAAATGAAATGGAGAGGGAAGCAGCTGAGTGTATTGTATAATTGATACAATAAAGGAAGTATTTGGGAGCACTGAATTTGAACAGAAAGTGTAGTATTGTTTTCTATTGAGAAAGATTTTCTTTATCTGAGTAATATTTTTGCATTAGCCATATGATTTGGAATGCACACAGCAAACAGTCCTGTTTTTAAGTATCCTAGATTCAACAAGATGATTCCAACTTGTCTCTATTGGCTTTACACTGACTGGACTCATCACTAAGAGGCAGCCTAGAGTGGGGACTGAACAGAATTTAGAGGAAATTCAAACAGAGATGCTTGTGAAATGACTTAAAAACTGTAATAGTGTGTGAGCTTTTTCTTGTTTTAGTAGATAACTAATTCCAGACAGTTGCTTTGTGGCAAAATCTTAGCTGGAATCATGGGATCCTTAAACTTAACGTAGCTAGGGGAAATTGATAATAATGTCCTCTTGATTATAAGCTGACCTAAATCAACTATATTAATATGACATTTACAAAGCTGGTTTTCTTACAAAATGTTCTAACTAAATCAGGTTAGTCGTGCTGCTGTCAAATAGCCAACTTTTTTTCTAGCAATGAAAACATAAACTCAATGTACTTGACAGTAGAAAAACTCCATCAGATGGAGTGAGGGTGGTGAAGGTAGAAGCTAATGTTCTTATGAAGGGAGTAGAAAGTAACTCATTTGGTTCTGTGTTGAAGGGTACTTTTTCTTTTTCTTTTTTTTTTTTTTTTTTGTCTTCTTTTTTTCTTCTTTTATCGATAGTTGATTCTGATTTTGTGAATATTTTCTTACGATTTCTTTCTCTGTATATATTTGTTAGGAAATTCTGACAGGTGCTGAGCGCAGGAACAGAGCCTGCCTGAATGATTTGATTCATGATTCTGGAGAACCTACATGCCAAGAATTTGTTTATAGATTTGCATATCATCTTAATTATCTTCTGAAAAGATGTCTAAAAAAATCCCTTCTGTGTCTGTAGATGTTCAAACTTCCTGTACTAAATTTTATCCTCTTTGAGAAAGAAATTTGGTGGGTTTTTTGTTCCACATTTGTAAAATACTTACTACAGTAACTTGTTGATCTCTAGTCAGGACAATAAATACTGTGGCAGTACTCCTGAAGCTTATAAAAATAATAGTGAGTTAGGAAGAGTACGAACAATTATCTTAAAATTTCCTACGTGGTAGAATTTTAAGTAGAAGCACAAATCTGTTAGAACAAACATTACAACTCTTTTTAGCATGTGATAACAATCCATTTCTTGGATCACCTCACTGGTTTTTTTGGAACTTATGTTTTAAATTCAGCAGCAATAAGCAACTGTCATCACAGCTTGGCAAATTTAACAATAGAATTACTGGTATGGTCCAGATTGTTTCCTGCATATCCTGCAGTAGTAGCAGTGAGTCATGCTGAAACTAAAGCACTGATGGCATGAATCCTGTGTACATGCAAAGTAAGAGATGATGGGAATTCTCATTGTTTGCATTCTTAGCAAGCAAACGGGAAAAAGCTGAGATTAAGAATTATTAGAGTAGAGATTAAGAATTACTGTGGCTTTATGGTGGGATATGTATATATATAAACATCTGAACACCTGAATAAGGAGACATTAAATATTGTGCAGAAGGTCATGTCAGGAACCTGCTACAGAGTCAGGAACTGAGCATAACTCTTCAAGTCCTATGTATGTGTTTGAATGAAAGGCATTTTTTAGATGGTTATGAGATCTTCTTTTGATTTTGTCATGGCAGAAGGTTGTGTGATGGCTATTGAATTGAAAGTGTTTCACTTTTTCAGTTGCTGCTCACCATTTATTCAGGAATGATCTTTCTTAACTCCTCCTTTCCACATTTTTTCCAGTACCCAAAGTGTACCCATCTGTGCAATGAAATTATAGTTTTAGAGGCTGAATTATGTAAAGAAAGGAGAAAAAATTTTGCTATGCAAATACTTCCACAAGAATGAATAATGTTGTGCAGCTACAAAACAAACAAAAAAAAAAGAACATAAATTGTATGCATAACATAATTGCTCATGGTAGTTTTTTGTAATACGTTAATTCCTTACTGTTTCTACACAAAGATCACATTAATGACATAAATAATTAGAACAAAATGACTCTGGAAATTCTTCCCTAACGCCTCACATGGAGTATCAAAAACATGACTTCATATGTGACATTTCTAAACAATTCCATATAATTCACTTGAATTCAGTTATATGTTAAGAAGTCATTTTTAGAAAGTCATTCCCATTTAACTACTTTTGTATATTGCATATTGTTACCTATGGAAAAAATGTGTAAGATTTCTTGCTGATGATCTAAAGAATGTGAGTAAGATAGCTGGCAGATGGCTTACAGATATCATTCTGAAATATCTTATACTGACAAATAACAACGGTGTGTATAATTAGCACTCTGCAGATGGTATATACAAAATGATCTGTATTGTCTTAGTGCAGAAATGCAAAAATTCTTTTTCTTTTCATTTTTATTTGACTAATTTTGAGAGACAATTTTGAAAGCATGGCTTGTACTACTATCCAGAATAGACCCTATCATAGCTGAGAATGGATCCCCCATTTCGTTCTCTTCATGAATAACCCCTAAACTTTGGAGTCCTGGTCCATTTCCTGAGTGTACTGCTGTAGTATCTGTAATAACGACACACAGGTAGATTATATTAGAATAATGCAAAGTTTCCAAACTTTTAAAGATATGGTGTCAGAGTACAATTGAGACATGTGGCTTTTATTTCTCTGAAATGAATAAATTACCAGCTTTTTTCAAGCATAAATGCATTTGCAGTCTAAAAGTTCTTCCCAGCATGAATGACTGTACATGCACTTTCATACTGCCCCAGTGTTGATTCTTGATGATGCTTTTTCACTGAGATATTGGCAAAGGCAGCTGATAAAAAAAAATAGACTTCAGTGACTTCTTACTGTAATTATATTGTTACTACCACTTATTTGTATTATAATACCAGTAAGGAGCATTCATCTCTGATCAGTGCTTACTATATTAGGAACTGGAGAAACACACAGAAAATAATTTCTCCCTTTAAGGAAATTTCTGCAAACTAGCATATCCAGCTATCAAAGAGGCTGAGAGGAAACAGGAAAATGATATTTTGTCATCTTTGTGTATGACTTATTGGATAGCTGAGGAGAATGTGAAGTTTAGAGGGAAGATGCCATAAGGGACAGTGGAAAGACAGATAGAAAGAACTACACCACCACAAATAAATGATGGCAGGAGGGGGTCACAAAACAAACAGGGACTGGAAATAATCTTTCAGTGGGTAATGAAAGATTAGAAGGAAAATGCGCTTTATGGAATTTTTAAATGAAAAGAAAGAAAATTCCTTGTGACTTTTGTGATAAAGGATTCCATAAAAGGATACAAACCAAAAGTTGGTGTAGTTTAAATGATTGTCTAGGAATATGATCCTTCCTGCAGCGTTTGGGATGGCTATGAACAGTTACAGGCTTTATTTTTCAAAGCTAGAGTAAATGACACTGTACTAAGCAAAATGGAAGGGAAAGTATGAAAGTAGTTTTTAGTAGCATGGCAGTAGCTAGACAGGATTTAACTCAAAAATTCTATGCAAGATACACTACTGAGTTTAGACAAGTGCTCAGATAAGGTTGGGCTTTATCAACCTGAGTAACAGGTGAAATAGCAAGTTATATTGACTGAAGAAAAGAAGGAGGGCCTGTGGAATGGATGGATCAGGAACTCCTTTTTAGGTTTTGTTGCACTTCATGGCTAACAATCACTGAGAAGTGGGCCAAGACAGCATTTGCATAGGAGTCAAATATAAAACATACGTAGGTAATTGAGGTGATGGCAAGGTGAACATATCTGCATTTCTGATCTCATGTTAAATGGGATATGCTGTAGAAGAACTGGCTCCTTTCAGAAATGAAGGAAGTTGGATTCATGTAGGTACAACATGAGAGTAAGGAGAAAGAAGAATAAAATAACAGAAAACGGTAATACCAAGAAGAATGTATATCAAAGCATATGAAAATGGAGTTCCTACTCTAAAATCAAAACTATGAAACAGCCATTAGGCACTGGTTGGCTCTCAGTGGAGAGTATGGGCAAGAAAAGCTGAAGCTAGGTAAGAAGTGGTTGAGACTGAACTATAGAAAAGGAGATACCTGATAACCAGTAGCAGCAGTTTATCTAAGATCTCAGAAGCTAAAGGTCAAAGAAACAGGTGACAAAAGGAAAGAGACAAATGAAGTCATGGGTATGCAAAAATACGCTGCAATTTGAGGGGAAAAAGCAACAGGGGAGAGAAGGAGAAGAGCAACAAGAGTGAGACATATGAAGGATTAGAGAAGAAAAGGAAATGATTAATTCTTCATCTGTTGGAGGGAGAATAAAAGAGGAAAGGAAGCAAGTGAAGAAAAACAGAATATATTGTGTCAGTGCTCCCTTGAAGTAAGACACTCAGCTTCTGTGCAGAAACAGGAGTCAAAGTGAGAATGTCTATTTGAGGAGCCAAAGATGCTGAAAAGTTTGCAAGGATTTTAGAAATGAGCAACAGGATCCCCAGATGACCTGCTTCTTACAGTGAGCATGCTGGAACAGTCTAAAAGGACTGTAAATTCAATAGCCAACTCTATTAGAACATAAACTAGAAGGAAATCTTTGAAAATAGAGAAAACTTCAGGTGAGACAGATAAAAAGAAGTTGTAAACAGAACTGCCCCTCTGTGCTCTGCTCATGCAGGGTGATAGTCTCCTTTCATTCTTGCTTCTTATCAGCTTGGATTTCTTCCTCAGAGAGCTCTATGCAGGTTTGTCGATGTCTCTTTCTTCCCTTTACATCTGAGCCACAGTTGTGACGCTGTTACAAGTAACATTAGTATTTGCTGGCTTCTGAGGAACTGGTTATCCTGGGCTGCTAGGATCTCTGTGCTGACCTCTTGTACTCCCTTTATTCATATCTTGGACTACACTTAAGCAGGCTGGATATTTGATTTCCCTTACCTCTACACTTCCTACCAGAAGGTCCATCTGATCCAATTGTACACTTACTGAAGATAAATACGTGCAACAATTGCAAAGCAATTGCATGATGACATAGAATTTAATTCAAGTGAGAGAGATTTGCTTAATGACGTAACTGCTGTTGGGACAAATCCATAGTAGATATCTGGTCTGGTTTTCTTCAACAAGAAGCGTTAAGAATGCAGGATGAGGATGTGTGCAAAGTCAGCAAAGGAGAGCAAGGCATTCAAGCAGCAAGCAATGAAAGAGAATTTGAACAGACGTTACGGTATATATATATAGGATCTGAGGTGAGGGCAGAGAGTTCTAAAAGGAAGAGATACTGCATATTTGAGTAAGGAGAGCAATATCAGATGAAGCTGAAATGTCTGTTATTGTTGGCTGTCTGATGTTGAACACCTGTATTACAGATCTTACTACAGATAAGCCTACAGCCATACTTGATTACCTTTCTCTGTACTCACCTTATTTTCTTTCGTTTGTCATCAGTCAGAACAAGTAGATAATGACATGCATTTCAGCAGTAATGAAATCCATTTTGGAAACAAAACAAAACCAAGGTGGATGATATGGCTGTGTTCAACTTGCATGTAAAAAGGCATCTGGTGTTGGAGTCCCACAGAGACTGGGAGGTAAGGAAAACCCTAGGAAAAGCCCCTTGAGAAACTGTTGCATGCATGCATCTGGAGAGGAGAGATGGTTTGGCAGGAAACAGCACGTTAGATGTAATTTATAGCAGTCTGGTTTCCATAGCAGGTTCAAAAAACCTGATTGATTCACCTCCATACAGCCCAACACACAGTCAGTGCAGTATTTTAATACTCCCTTGTAGCTTCCTGCTGCTACAGTTATGCCCACCTCCATGATATGAGATCAGTTGGAGTTATTGCTCACTGAGAGTGAAATGAACACTTAGAGACTGAGGATTTTTTTTTCTTTTTTAATGCCTTGGTCAATTGTGCACATCTTTTTTGCTATTACTCTTAGCGAGGATGAGTACTCTTGTGTTGATTTTGGCAGTTAGTGACACTTTAGAGACATGTCAGAAGCATACAAAAGGAAATACCCTCCCTCAGCTCTTACGCTCAGGTTTTCTGTAAAATCTTGGGCCATTACAGTCCACAGATATTAGCATCTCTTTAGTCAATCATACCTGTTGCTCAGCCTCTCATTGAATTTAGGTGGTTAGCTTTGTTTTTTTCTGTATCTGACTGTGTTAAATGTAATCTGCAGCATTATTCACAATGGATTTACTCTGAGCAGTGAGTAGAATTAACAAGAGGACTGAGAAGTGCTTTGAGGTCCAAGAATCTATGGGAAGCACATACATGAATTTGAATAATGTTGGATTATCAAATACACTCTTGAGATTTACTCAGTGATATTTTCCCAGTTTGTGGTGCATTACATTATAGAGTGATAAAATGAACATCTGTAAATGTTCCTTGAGTTGTGTTAGATATATTGGGCTACTACTGCTTGATAGAGGTTGATCATCTACAATTCTTGTCTTTACTTGCAGATGGTCCATTTAAAGCTTCCAGGAGACTGCCAATTAACTGAATTCATGATGTGGCTGGTTAAACTGGTTTTGTGTGCAATTTATATGGAACTGATAGTCTTGATTCAGAAACAACCATCATAATAGCATGTCTATTCCTTTGTGGATTGCAAAACAAATGTTAAATGTACAACAAAATAGAAATAGTTGGCATTTTTAAAAAAGTTTATAAATATACTGGAGCGCAGTACAAGCCAAAGTGATGATTTAATCTATTATATCAAGATGCTGTCTTAAGACTTCAAATTTAACAATTCGAAAGACACTAGAGAAGAAGGTTAAGTTTCACTTTGGTGCATTAAATCTCTTGTTTATGTTTCTCTTACTGAGTTCTCGATGTTTGTAGTAATAGTATTGAGACTGGGAAGATTTCCTAGTTTCTAACATGGAAGAAAGTGATAGAAACTTTCTTTGACTGGGGAGTTTTATAGGCAAAATAAAGCGTCGATTGCATATGAATGAACGGCAGTGAATGTTAAAAATTGAGCTTGTGAACTTTGAAGGAGAAGCTTAGTACTTGCTCACTGCAACCACTATGGGCTAATTTTAAGGTCTAATAAACGTAAGGCTGTGGTGAGGAGTGAGCAAGTTTGAAAAATATTCAAGTAGAAACATTAACCATTTTAATTGTTCAGTAAACCCTGTTTTGTTTTGTTTTTAAGAATCCTTTGCAGATGTGACTGTTTTTTTTTTTGGTTGGTTGGTTTTTTTTTAATTTTTTTTTTCTGTCTTGCTAGCAACATAAAGAAATCATTTAAACACGAATTTACCTAACACATGAATTCTTAACCTTAATTTGATCATGGACAGAGGAGCACAAGTATAGAAGGACTCATGCATTTAGCCACTTCCCACCATCCCAAAGGATCACTTCCGTATACTTGTGATCTTTCTTAACACCCAACTGCCCAGAGGATGTACCATGAAATACAAGAGCACCCGCAAGGTTTAAGGTAACATTCCATCCTCGACAGTAACAACAGCAGTGCTGTCAGCTCCTGATTTTCCACCCTGTATTGGGTTGCAGCAGCAGTTGATATGACTGATGTTGAGAGATGTCACTGACATGTGTCCTTCTTTCTAATGGCTTGCATATAGTCTGCAGGAAACATCAGTTCTCCATTTTGTACAGACAGTCCTGAATGTTCAAACACTTTACACTGCCTTGTGAGAAGAACACATCTGGGCCATGCAAAAAGTGAATATTAGAGGAAGTCTGGGATCCTAATGCTGGTGAATTCTGAGTGTTGATATAGGGTTTGACTGTACGCGGGCTTCAGGATTTGGTTTATGTTTCCCTGAAGAAGATCTTAGTGTATGAGAGTAAGAACTTAAAACCAAATGGAGGAGGAAATCTTATAAGTATTTACTTTTAGCAATCCTAACTCCTGTCTGTATTACTTCGTAGTCAATGAAGAGTAATTCCTCTGACCTCAGTGGAACTTTTCCTAATCTGAGTGTCTGAAGGAGAGTTGTCTCACATACAAAGACCTCAATATATACTTGACAACACTGGTATTTCTTTTGCTTTGTTACACGTTCAGGTCTTTGCAGTTTCTTCTTTTCAGTTTGCAAAAGTCATTCACTCTCAATTATTTGTGCCTTATGCTGCTGTGTCACAAATGTGTGGATTTGTATGTTATTAAAATGCCTGAGAACTCAAGTTAGGACTTACGCTCCAATGATTGAAAGTACTGATCTGAAGACAGATCCTAAACAGAGAAAAGGAGAAAATTCTTTCAAGTGCCATATTAGATAAGAAGTCAAGAGGAATAGGAATAAAAATGGAGCTGCCACAAGCGAGGCTGAGAGAGACTTTGGAAGAAATATTGATAGGAAAAAGCAAAAGATTCTTCAGCCTTGAAAGCAAACAAAAACCACAGACACAAAAAAATGCCAGCATAACGAGCAATGAGTGAAGAATGGTTTGGTACACAGTGAGAGAGAGAGAATGCATAATCCAAGCGTAGCTAGGAATCAAAATTTATGTTGGTTTGTATTGGAATTTTGCAGGCCTGTGATGTTGACCATTACAGCAAGGGCAAGATGGCTAAGAGGAGTGAAGTTACATAGGTAGAAATTACCAGTTCCTAAATGGGTACCCAAAGAACATAATCTTTTCAAGCCCGGAGACCAACTAATTTCCATCCCACATTGCTGAAAGGGCTGGCACATGAAACTGCAAGACTGCTGGTGAATATTTTTAATAAACCTCAGGGGAGAGTGGATATGAATACCGAATAGCAAATGTACTACCTTTATTTAAGAACAGGGAGAAAAAGTGATGAGGAAAAGGACAGGCCATTAATCTCCCCTCAGTTGCATGCATGGCTTAAAACAAAGCTTGAAGGAAGGACTAATTAAGACACATGAGAAAATGGGCAATGGATTTAAGCATAACCTGGATTTACCGCGCATAATCTGAAGAAGAGGCAGGCACCTGGCATTTTTGTCTCCAACTAAAGTGCTCCAAAATTTGAGAGTGCTTCTAAGTACATTCTCTCTAGAGAAGATTCCTAATTATCACCCCTTAGAGGCTCAGGCTTCACAGTGTTTGTGAAGCATTTCCCTATAGACTTCCCTGAAATTTCCTGCTGAACAAAGTGATTTTCAGTCGTCACTTAAGATACAGTTACAGTTTCCTCTCTGCATACCAAACACCAAAAAGCTAGATGAAAAGCTGAGGCTTACTATGATGTTAAGATGTTTTATATGATTTTTACTACTCTTTTATTTTTAATGTTGATAATTGCTTTGTGTGCCTGCAGTTGAGTGTCCTCTCAGAAGAGGGGTAGTGTGTACTGAACTGGCCAAAACATTCAAAGCAGCTTAATTTTACTTCAAAGCAAAATCACAGCATTTATGATTTTTGAAGTGCTCTTAGTAGCAGCCTTCAAACTCCATCATTACAAACAATCAGTCAAGTAAACAAACAGAAGAGAACATTTTTTTCTGTAAATGTAATGCAATTTAATTGAAGTATCCTAGAATTACTTAGAAAATGCTTAAATGATGGACATTTTTATGACTCTTTTGTTGCGTTGAGAGAGAGCCTGAGGAAAAGTCAACTTGCATTAAATGCTGACTCAGCCTGCTTCCATTCTTCAGCTCTCTTGTATGTTTCTATGCTTTACCGTATCTGTAGTGCACTGGGGCAACATTGACTGAAGCATGTTTGGTAGTCCTGGATTTCACATTGAATCACATGTGACTTTTCTTTAATTTCTAGATCTGTATGCAACAGTAGCCATATATACTGATAGATATAAGCGGAAAGTAGAGAGAGCCAAAAACTTCTTGTAAAGTGTTGTAATGAGCAAAATATGCTCTAAGTGTGTTTCTTTTAAAAGTTACTTTATACTTTTTCCTCTCCATATAAATGATCCTAGTACATTTTGAGCTGCTTAGGATATTGCCTCAGAGATCCTTATAGCCATTACAGTTTTTGATTCTAAAACACGTCTAATCAGCTGTAAGTTGTCTTACAGACTGCTAAGAAACAGGAATGATATTCCTGCTTGGAGCTAGGGAAAATACCAGCCAGTGGTCTTCATCTTCTGTCTACCTTAAAATGCACAAAGACTTCCAGAGAGGCTTTCAGAAGAGTTTGTATATGATACTCCGATGTGTTAGGTAGGCATGGCCTTAAAATCTAACTCGCTACATGCAGAAAACACTAAATACCAAGGAACAGGACTGATACCAAAGGCCTTACAGAAATAACCATTTGTCTGATCTCTCAAAACATCTCCCAGTAAGGAAGACTGAGAGTGAATGTGTATCAGACACTTAAATAAGGGTCATCACTATGAGGTGGATGAAAAAGCTAAGCCAGAAGAAATATGGAAGATGGAAGGACCCATTATTAGATTTTAATCATGTCACCCTCAGAAGTCAATTTCAAAAGTTTCATTACATTTAGGCATATGAAGAAGTCTGACACTGATGTCAAATTTGGATCAACATTTGCTTATCTCCTCAATTTTACAACCTTCTTATTCAGTCTAGACATTACCGTATTTTGCTTGCCTGATGTTTTCTAAATCAGAGTGAAAGTATATCCTTATCAACTTAGGAGATGTCCGTATACAAACCAAATCTTACTTTGAGCTAAATTCTGCCCAGATTAAAAAATTAAAATGGCAGCCAATACTTTCTGTCATTATATCGAGTACTTAGGATGATTGGCAGCAAAATTTAAAGCACATCATTATGCACTAGTTAGGCAACTTAGTAGTAATAATCTGTAAATTGATAAGATGGTTCCTAAATTAATTCTGAGTTTACATATTGCTAAAATTATTAATATCTCTAAAGTATTTAATGTGGAAAAAGGTATTACCTTTTATGGTGATTTGACCCTAGGCAGAAGCCAAGCACCCACACTGCCATTTGCTCATTTCCCCAGATAACAGGCAGAACAGGGGAGAGAACAGAAAGTGAGAAAACTCACTGGTCAACATAAAGACAGTGTAATATTTTAAGGAAAAAGAGGAAATACATAGCAGATTTCCAGACCCAGTGAGCAGTACAAATAGCCTCATATGCTTTGGTTTTAGTTTGTGACCTTTGTGGGTTATAAATAAACATATGAAAATGGATGATATTTGAAATCAAATTTTTATATCTATTAGTAAATTATTTCCTTCAAAAAATCTAGAAGAAATATGGATCATACTGTGCCAAAATCTATTGAAATTAATCCACAGGGGAGATATAAGGATGCAAATTAAATTTTTCCTATAATGGCAGTTGTGGTATAGTGTAGCTGCATATCAGTGCTGTATCTGTACACAGACTTCGTGCACTAAACTTAGTACTCTAGGTAGTCCAGGATCTCATTGATATAGATGTATTTGCCTAGATATGACAAGCAACTTGTTTGAGACCATAGACTGACTTGAGATGGGGTGACTTCTGACTTGCAGCCACTGTCTCAAAAAAGTATTAGACCACTTGCTACAACAGGTAGGAATTTGAATAAGTCCCAGAAATTCCCTCAGGCAGCTCCTGCTATGTCTAGAGCTATGTTTATTTATCACCGTACCAAAAATAATCAACACAGGAACTAAATGGAAAGCATGACCATACCAGAGAATCTAAGTGGTTTCTATTGCAGAACTGACCAAAGTGGACATAGAAATTATGTTTGCAACTAGTTAGTAGAAACTGTTTTTGTAAATGCAGAAACAATCGTATAAGAAAATCTTTTGTATGTAGTTGAGGCAGATATGAAGATCTATGTACACAGTATTGGGTAATAAAAGCAATGTAGCAGCATAGTCATGCTGGAGCAGTCAGGTAGCACTAAGCCACTGCCAAAAGCAGTTCATGGAGTCTACATCAGGTCACACAAACTCACTGTTAGAAGAAAATTTGTAAATGAGTTTCTCATTGTAAGTAGGTTGCTCTGAATGTAACACCTCCTATTTATTTCCACGGAAACTACAACAGACACAAAGAGCACAATAAAACTATTTGGTAGAACAAGTGTTCAGCTACAGAACACTCTTTTTCAACACAGTCACCTCCATTAGCTGTGCATTTTTTGCTAGTGATGAACAAAAGCCTGCATGTTGCACTCGTAAAAATCTGTACCAGTAAAGGTGACCCACTGTTGCCACTGCTGAAATGCACCACCCACCATCTCACTGTGCTCACATCCACTGTTTGGTCTCCATAAACACTCAGTAAGCATTGGTGAATGTCAGTGGGTGCCATTTTGTTTGCATGGAGGAATTCAGTTACAGTTTTGCTTCATATGCACTTACATGTCAGACACCATTTTCTCAGACTGCCCCTCTACTGACATCTGTCACATGGCAACAAAATGTAATGGAATATTGGTGGGGAGATTCAAACTCTACTGCCATATCACTAATGTCCACCTCTGACATCGTGTGCCAACATAATAAGATACGTTACTCTCAGAGTAGCCCTCATATGTTGAAGAATAATTGATCCACCCTGTTCAAGAAATTTGACTTCCCACAGTTTCCTAGTGCAACAGTTTCAATAATGTAGGCCTATTTAGTTTTGCTTAAAAAAAAAGAAAAAAATAAAACATTGTGTTCATGTATGTGACATTACTGATAGGAATGGCATTAAAATCCATCACAATAATGTGAGGGTTTTTTTTGTTGTTGTTGTTGTTGTTAAGATACTGAAAGCTTTTTGGTTGTAGAAATATTTACCCATGCTGGTATTAATCATATGACTAGCTGCATGGCTGGTATCAGTGGAAGAATAATCAATATTTGTTGAATCCCTATGGTTCCAATGGCTATTCTGAAACTGAATTACTTAATAGAATTTGCTGAATAAAATTTACTTCATTTCATTCCAAAAATCATATTCTATCATCCTTCAGTTTCCCCACTGAGTAAGAAGGATTTTATTAGTAGCTAAGCTCTCAGAGAATGATGATTAGTCTTTGTGTGCTAACCCCTTTCAAAACATGGGTGATGGATAGCTGGAGAAACTGTGAGAAGGAGGCCTGTTTTTTTGCTGGAATTATTCTGAAAACAAAGCCAAAAAGACATTAGGAGAGTATTAAAGAACAGAAGAAAGTAGAAAGTGAATGCTAGAATCAACTGAGTACAAATCCAAATCAGACCCATGCATTTATAAAACTAAAGAAAGAAGTTGAACAAAATTGTTTCATGTGCTTACGTTAGCACTAATTTCACTGGTAACAAAGTAGAGAAATATTGCTTATTTATAGACAGTAATTTGGTTGATATTACCAGTATTAGTACTAATGAATCCTGAGGAGGAGGTTTTTATTGTGGGAGTAGAAATAGTGATCACAGTATCAAGTTAAAAAAAAAAGGAAGAGGAAACAACAAACTGTGCATATCCTGTTGCTGATACCTTACAGATAAATTGTGTTCAATTTTTTGGCAGTTTCCAAATGCTGAAACTGCTATTAGTCATAGCTAAATTAATTAGCCATGAATTTGAGTAGAAAAAGATAGGAATGATAACTAGAATTAGTTAGGAACATGTCAGTAAATGTTTGCAAATTGATAATCAAACCAACAATCTAGATACTCAACATGAGAAGTGTGTGCATTAGAGAAAAATACCCTGATGAGAGAGGATATGAAAGCAAGGTTAATATCTTATTTCTCTCACCAATGGACAGATATTAGTCATTTTAAACACGTTAAAATCTTTGCTTATATAAACAGAAAAACAGAAGCCTGAATTAAATAACTTTGTGAACACATCACTAAAATATTAGCCTAAAAATATATAAATAAAAATCCTGAGATGCTTCCTCACAAGTCCAGTTTTTCATTGGTTTACATAGCATGATGTGTGTGGACCCCTGTGCTTTACTGAGTCTGCTTTCAAATGGATACTGAGGTCTCATCTTTTATGGAAAAGGAAAGAGAGTTGCAACTCAGCAGTTTCTTAAACAGAAACTGATAAAAAGAAAATACTTTGTAGTTGTAGACCTAAGTAACTTGTGAAGAGCTTTTATGGATTATAGATGTTGATTTTTCAGGAAATTAAAAAAAACCTCCCTGAAATAAAAGAAAACAAGTACACAGCATTTAGATATACTAAAACAGAGTGATACTTCTTGGCCTGTCAATCTGATGCTAAACCTGGACAAAATTGTGCTAGATACATTCTGTTCTGAGTGGTGTGGTTGACACAGTAGAAGGACAGGATGCCATTCAGAGGGATCTCAACAGACTTGAAAGGTGGGCCAAAGTGAACTTAATGAGATTCAACACAGCTAAGTGCAAGGTTTTGCACTTGGGCCAGAGGAATCCCAGACTGGAAGGAGCAGTCCTTGAGAGTAGCAGAGAAGGACCTGAGGGTCCTGATGGAAGAACTTAACATGAGCCAGCAGTGTGCTCTTGCAGCTTGGAAAGCAAATGATATTCTAGGCTCCATCAGAAGAGGGGAGGCCAGCAGAGACAGGGAGATGATTGTCCCCCTCTACTCTGCTCTTGTGAGGCCCCATCTGGGGTACTGTGTCCAGGTCTGGAGTCCCCAGTACAAGACAGACAGGGAGCTGTTAGAGAGGGTCCAGAGGAGGGCCACAAAGATGATCAGGGGACTGAAGCACCTCCCCTGCAAAGACAGACTGAGGAAGCTAGGCTTGTTCATCCTGGAGAAAAGAAGGCTGTGGGGTTCCTCACTGCAGCCTTTCAGTACCTAAAGGGAGCCTACAGAGGGGAGGGGAATCAACTCTTTGAAAGGATAGATTACAGCAGGACAAGGGGAAATATTTTAAATTGAGGGAGGGAAGATTTAGGTTGGATGTCAGGGGGAAGTTCTTTACTGTGAGAATGGTGAGGTACTGGAACAGGCTGCCCAGAGAGGTTGTGGATGCCCCGTCCCTGGAGGTGTTCAAGGCCAGATTGGATGGGGCCCTGGGCAGCCTGGTCTAGTATTAAATGGGGAGGTTGGCGGCCCTGCATGTGGCAGGGGGGTTGGAGATTCATGATCCTTGAGGTCCCTTCCAACCTAGGCCATTCTGTGATTCTGTTTGAGAAATATCTGTTACTGTTGTTCCTGATGAATGGGAATCAGTGATAATTTGATGAGATATCATATTGATACTACCCAGCTTCCTCATTAACAACTAAAATTACTCAAAATCAAAATGTTATAAAATGTGTGAATGAAGAATATCTAAAAGTTTTGTCTCAAATTGAATTGTAAGCAAGAAGACATTGAGAAACAGTTCCTGCCTGAAATGCTTCCTTTTGTCTCTTTCTAGTATTGGCTTAATAAGATGTGTACCACTAGTGAAGTTCGAAGGTGATACAAGTTTTGGGAATATGATAGTTGCTGGAAAAGAGAAGATTAGTTATGCAAAATGATCTAAATTGGTTGTTAAGCTGAAAAGAGCAAGGAAATCTGTGTTTTATTGCAAATTGTTTCCTCTAGTGATAATAATGGTAAGGGTAGAGACAAGCAAGGATGGAAAAGTCTTGAAACTCTGATATATTTTGATCTGGACATGAAATCAGTGTAATGATCTGACTGAACATATTTATGTAATGTAAGTATGCACATGGATAACTATCAAATATTTAGGGTACAGAAGGTATATCATCTGTACCATTGGTGTTTGTGGTCACAAATGGTCCAGAGTCCGCAACTGTAAGTGAATACTGACCTAAGCAGGTCCAGAACCAAAAGCCACTCAGCTGACTCAATGTTTTGTTTTTCCTCAACAGTGCTATTAGTAGATCTCTACACTGTCCTCCTTGGAGTGGTATGGATGCACTATACAATCAATGATAAATTAATTTTCTATGCTATATGGATGTTCAGAAAAATACAAGAATAACAAACTCATGAGGCTAGAATACAAAGATGACAAATTCAGAAGTGAAATTCAATACATGAATCAGGAGGATGATTGTTTCCTTAACTTGACAAGCATGGTAGTCCATCCTCAAAGATTTTAAAGAACGGTTTTCCTCCTGAGAGTACACATGCTAGTCTAATCTGGAATGTTTTAAGAGAATGCAGTGATTAACCCATGAAAAATGCCAGACACAAACAACAGTGCCTTCTGCTATCATGATCTGAATTAGCAACCTTAGAAATACGGATGAACAATCAAAAAGCCCAAACTTGCATTGACTCATACAGCAACAGAATTGCTGTATCAAAAAAATGTTGAAAATGTTCCAAATGTGGGGAAAAAAACAACAACAAAACACTGGCACTTTACTGGTCCCCAGAAACTTCATAACATACAATACATGGAGACCTCACAGCAAGGTGTTCTATCACAGAGAACACCTATCAAATGTGTTTTATCAAATGCCACACCTGACAGCCTGTGATTTAAAGGTCAAGAGTTTATCATCCTTTCATTAAACAATCAAAATGGAAATTAAAGAATAAGAAGGGAGAAAAACAGCAGCTAAAATGACTGTAAGATAAAAATTACCTCTTTTGTAAGGTTTATTGTTAAAGTCTGCTAGATCTTAACAGCGAATGACAAAGTTGTGTGTTTTGTTGAGGATGAAAAACCTCAGCTACTTTCTTCAGTGTGATGACCTTTCTGTTGTAATTTTCTTTTGAGTAAATTGATAGTAGGAAAATAAGAGGAAAGGTTTTTTCTGCCTATTCACTATCTTGTCAGGTGCTCAAGATTCTGTCTTCAGAAGAAAAAAGAAAGCCCTTCTTTCATTCAAAAACTCGTGAGCTATTTAGCTATAAATCACAGGAGATACACCAACTTGAATGATTCCTCTAGTTTGCATTCTGTGAATAATTACATTTTTTTCTGGGAGAAAATGAAGTTATTATATGGCTTCTTAATTCCAGAAGAGCATTGCCTTTTTAAGTTGTATTGCAAAGGCCAAAATATTCATTCCCTTTTAATTTTCCACCTTTCTCTTGCTTTTATTATGCCATTAAGCAAACTAGATATATTTTAACTGCTATGGAGTCAGCCATAAGGTGATGTGATAAAATGAAGGAGATATCTTCATCTTTGAATTCTGTAATGATCAAAATAAACACATGAATTTATTCTGCCTGTAGCCTATTAATGACGCTTACGGAAAAATAAATACATAAATAAATCCCTCTCCTTACTCTTGAAGTCAGAGAGTGTCAGTTTTCCATATACGGTGATTTATGTTTGAATATACATACCGATTAAAAAGACAATGAAGAGAGAGTCCTAGCAATTCTGGCAGTAAGTCTAGTCTCATAATAGCGTAATTATTTTGTATGATCTTCTTTCACTAGGCTCTAATTCTGTTTAAAATAAAGTTATATATTCCTCTTTTGTTCTGCACAGCAACAGAGCAAATTAACAGTAACAGAATGTTCTATTAACTGAACTAATGGTGCAGCTCCTTCTGCTAAACTTGTATAACTCCTTAGAAACACCATGTGCTGCTTGTTCAGTTCCAGTTTATCTCCTCATCATTCTGGCAAGTCAAGTGAGGTCTCTTCCTTCTTTAAGAATATTTCCCTACATCACAGTCTTGCAGTCTCACTTGCTGCTAATTGCAGTGATTGCAAACGTGTTGACACTGAAGCTTGGTGAATGCTGAAAAGAAATCTGCAAATATTTATTTGACTTAATACGTGCATTTGTTTTGGCACCGTTCACATCCTTGGAGATTTCCTTTCACTTGCAAGCTTAGTAGCATGAATGGTTGCAAAGCAAGGTATTTTGAATAAATAATGTGTATTTCTGGAAAGTACATTTCAAAATCATAACGGCAAATATTACAACCGAAAAATCGTTTCTTAAGCAGGCTGTTGGACCTACTAACAATACTTTGCTATCCTGAAGATTAAATAGCTTGTGAGTTTACAAGAGAGCATGAAAGATCAGTGAATTTGCCAGTTTGCACCAGCAGAAACTTGACTGGTGAGCCATATCCATAGAGCCATCTGGGCACCATTACTCGAGACGTACACAGTTTGTCCTTGGGGAAATGAGGGATTTAAATGCCAAAATAAATGTACTGTGCTACAGTTTAAAGTATACACTGAATTGTTTTAACATTTTTTTTGTTTTGTTTTGTTTTTGAAACTGCAGAGCCCTGCAGCGATCATTTTATTGGTGAACCTTTGTGAGAAATAGTGCTCGAAAGATTCCTATTGCTGTGAGTCTTCATTCTCTCAAAACTCCGCAGATGTTTCCCTTGCAAGATTTTTGTTCTCAGCTCAATGTACTTGAGAACGTAACAGTAAGAAAATATGCTAATAGAGTTGAAAGGGAAAAAAGATATGGGTGAGAAAACAGCAGGAAAGAAGAGAAAGAATCCTTATTTTTAAATGAAAAAAGGGGAATTGATCATTTCATAGTTTTTGACTGGTAAATTTCACACATGTTGCAAAAACTTAGTAAATGTATAATCAATGAATATACAGATGCTATAATTAAGAAATATGCAAGAGAGTTTGACTTAGCAGGTTATTGCACCAAAAAAGGATAGAGGGCTTCCCCTTATCCTGGGCTTGCTGGAAAACTCTAAAAGGAGGAATGTCCAGAAAAAGATCCTTCCCTACTGGTAGTCAGCTCTTAAATGGGGTCTAGGAGAGGTGGAGCCAAGGTCTACCCCTTCTGGCAGTGCAGGTGAATTGCCTTCATTGCTCGCCTCAGGTGATCAATTGGAGGTTCAGGCTGTGATTCAGCAGTTACCATACAGTAAATTAAATCATAAATTTTATTTCACAAAACTATGAAACCTGCTATTTAACTGATCTTTCACCTCTACTCTGTATTACTTTATACTTAAAGCTTGATCAGGATTATCCATAAAATTTAAACCTGGGAAGCAGCTTCAGCATGAGAAATAAAGTGATTTTTTCCATCTGATTATTCTTTAATGTATGTACTACAATGTTAGGGGAAAGACAGAATGCTGGGTTGAAGCTTTTCCATAGCATTTAATCTTGGACTGCTCTCTAGGCTCAGTTTATTGAATCCTACCTTGATGAAGTTACTTAAAAAAATCAACTGGTGAAAATGTGCTAATATTCAACCTTATAGAAAAACTGCTTAGAGAAGGCATTTGTAAGATGCTGACAAAAATCAAAAAGAACGTAAGACAGAAAAAGGAGTTAAAATCCTTTGGAAAATAGTATGTTTGCCACACAACTTCTCTTTAGATGTTTCCCTTCCCTTTTCCTCAGTGCTGGCTGTTTACAGTTTTCATGTATGGAAATTGTGTAGACAAAATTCTTAGATTAGTTTATTGTCAGTGCAAATAGTTTTCTCCTAAGCATTATAATAAGAAACCAAATCATCTGCAATGTTTGAAAGCAATATAGTGTTGCTGTGTGTATTCAGTGTCTTGTAAATTCAGTTAATTGTTTTAATCGTTTATTTAGAAGAATCTGATTATACCTATCACCATAATTAAGCTAGTTCTGCTCTGAACTTTATATATGTATGCTCAGATGACAAGGTCTAATCACTGGTGGTTGGAAGCACTAGTTGCACCTGTTGAGAGAAATGGAAAAATATCCTACAGAAGCTCGGGAGGTTACCAAGCTTATAGAAAATTATCTCTTTGGCATTAATTGGTTTGAACAAGTGTGAATACTTCTTTTATGAATTCTCAAACTAATAATGTTTCCTTTTTCTTTTCCTTTTTCCTTTAAGTGATGTGAAAAAATTTTAGTAAGAGACTCTGTGCCCTAAAGATCATACCTTTGAAGTACACAAGAATGGCAAAATGTGGCAGAAAAGAAGAACTGTTATATTTATAGGAAACTGAAGCTCAGAGATTTTAACTTGTTCTAAGATCCAGCAGGAGGCTGAAGCTGTGAATCAAGGGAAGGAGCTTAAGGGCAAGGTGTTCTTTCTAGATTTGTTTGCTTAAATATTGGAAAGAAAATGTGCTCTCCAGATTTGACATAGCTGAGATCTCTCCCTTTGCAAATCTCCATGGAAACTCACAATACAGATTGAAATGGAGACTGCAAAGAAAAGGAGCTCTGGTCTGTTTAACTGTAGCAAAGAATTATCTATGCAGTAACATCTCTTAAATGTGGATGAATAAAAAAGTGTTTTTCTCAAGGACTAGAGACAGAACTTCTGCAATCAGTGAAATGCTGTGGTAGTGTGACACCTCTTTTCTAGGAGCTATCAGATTTTAAAGGCTGAAAGGTAGGGTAAATCTAGAAGAAAAATCACTCCTATAGTGAGCCAGATTTGCTTACAACATTTACAGGATGTTCTTTGTATGCACAGTTTGTTCTGTATTTCTCTGGGTGCCCAAAAGCCAGTGGAAAATGCAGAAGTCTTGATTGATATAGTTTTCAAATGGACTCAGGATTTTTTTTTATGAGGGTTGTGTGGCAATATTTCTCAACCTTCTTCTGGACTCTTAGAGGATGGACACCAGACTCAGCCTTGTCTGGGTGGGACACCACAAAGAAGAAACTTTGCAGCTTTAAATATTTCTAAGTCTTCAAGGTAGCACTAGGCGTTTTAGTCCTTCTTATGCAAAAGTAAATAGTTCGGATACTAATGTTGCTTCTGTTTGCCCATGTGGACAGCAGGTAGGCCATGAGTCAGCAGTGTACCCTTGTGGCCAAGAGGGCCAATGGTATCCTGGGGAAATCAAAAATAAAGTGGCCAGAATGTCGAAGGAGGTGATCTCAGGAGGCTGAGAGACCTGGGTTGTTCAGTGTGGAGAAGACTTAGAGGAGATCTCATAAGAGTTTTTAAATATCCAGTGGGTGGGAGTCAAGTGGATGGATCAGGCTTTTTTCAGTGGCACGTGATGTGAAAAGGGGCAATGGGCAGAAACTGTAACACAGGAAGTTCCATACAAGCATGAAGAACTTATTTACTGTCATGACAGAGCACTGGAACAGGCTGCCCAGAAAAGATTGTAGAGACTCCTTCTTTGGAGGTATTCAAGATCTAATCTGTGTGAACCATTGTAGGAAACTGCTTAGCAGGGGATTGGACTTGATGATCTCCTGGGGTCCCTTCTAAACCCTGCAATTTTGTGGTACTATGTTTTAATTTAATTCATATTAATAAATACAGATTTGAGCTTTATCTGCTCTTAGTTAACTGTGCAAATTCGTTTTGTGTTGATAGTTCTGCTTAGTCAGTTCTACTATATCTCAAATATATACGTATGCAATTTACATGTGCTGCATTTATTTACCTTGACTGTTATCCTGTTACACATATATCTTGCCAAAAAATAATGGTTAATGAAGTTTTCCTTTAATTAGTTTGATTTATAGCTCACTTAAGACAGGCAAAATTGTTATTTGTTTGTGTTTATTTTCTTTTTGAAAGTGTAGAGGTATGTTCTTTTACTGAGAAACTGTTACTGCCAGTATGCTTTCTGGTATGCTCTCTTGTATTTTAAGTTATGTCTAAGAGTGCTCAGAGTAGGTGTCTTGATTCTGCAGATCCGTGTGTATCGAGTACTTAATATTCCCACATTTTAAATTCAGACTTCCAAATGTAGTTGTCTGAAACGGTGGAGTCCTTGTAACATGCCAAAGCATGCACAAAGTGATAATGAACATATAATCACTCCAGGAAGCTTAGAAATCACTTTCATTGCAGGAAACTACTTAAACACATTTAAAATCCTATATAAATTACCCTGAATTAATGAGACTCTCACCGAAATAGAACTGACATCCTTGCTAATGCTGAATGAAATCATGATCGTTCATCTAATAGAATAAGTAAGAAATACGCCCATTGTAATTTAAGAATATGGACATGAAAGTCTCCTGACAATACATTTACAACGAGGTGAGCTGTATTAAGAAATTTGAGTTGTGTATCCCTGATAGGAGAATGCTCAGTGTAGCAATGTAGTGACCAGGCACAGGCACTCTGAAACTATGTCCAGGTAGCATGCCAAATGCCAGGTCAGTCAGCTGAAGTGAGAGAGTGAGATACTCTTGGATAGACCTGGAATTTACATCAAAATATCTCAGTGAGAATGAAATCTTTCCAGTGACTTCAGTAGTTCAAGTGAACCCACCGCTTGTGTTACATCAGGAAGCCATCAGACTTCTTTTGGCTCTGAATAAGAAACTTCTTCAAGTTGCTGTGTTCTTGTTTGGGTCTTCCCAGTCCAAGAGGCTGCTGCTGAGTGTGGTTAACCCAGCAACTGTAGAACCTTCAATCTCTCATTTGCTCTGCTGTCAGTTGAGAAATGATTTAGTTATTTTGAAAGCAGTATTTGCCTTTCCTCATAGTGATTGAAATTCAGCCCCTTCTTCTGGACTGCCTGTTTTAAGAAGTCAAAAAATGTGACATTTTCAGGTAGAATTATGGTTCCTCTCTTCCTGGGAGTGCTTCTGGGAACATCCCATTAATAAGTAAGAAATAGGCTCAGGAAAATCAGAATTTTAACCATTAGTGGCTGAACCTCTAGGCATTTTACCAGAAAAAAAAGTGCTTTTCAGACTGTCCATAAACTTCTGTCTCCTCTCATCTCTTGAGAGTGGTATTCTACAGATATTAAGATTCCAACAGAGAATATTCCTCAGGAGCACCTTCTTCTTTTACTCTAAATATGGTCGTTGCATTTTTCTTATTTTACAGATGGGTTAGGCTGTTTTTGTTTATCATTACAGCTGTTCGTATTTCTCTTCATGGGAAATTTCTTTGGCCTTTTCTTTTCTCTTTTCTTTTCTTTTCTTTTCTTTTCTTTTCTTTTCTTTTCTTTTCTTTTCTTTTCTTTTCTTTTCTTTTCTTTTCTTTTCTTTTCTTTTCTTTTCTTTTCTTTTCTTTTCTTTTCTTTTCTTTTCTTTTCTTTTCTTTTCTTTTCTTTTCTTTTCTTTTCTTTTCTTTTCTTTTCTTTTCTTTTCTTTTCTTTTCTTTTCTTTTCTTTTCTTTTCTTCTTTTCTTTTCTTTTCTTTTCTTTTCTTTTCTTTTCTTTTCTTTTCTTTTCTTTTCTTTTCTTTTCTTTTCTTTTCTTTTCTTTTCTTTTCTTTTCTTTTCTTTTCTTTTCTTTTCTTTTCTTTTCTTTTCTTTTCTTTTCTTTTCTTTTCTTTTCTTTTCTTTTCTTTTCTTTTCTTTTCTTTTCTTTTCTTTTCTCTTTTCTTTTCTTTTCTTTTCTTTTCTTTTCTTTTCTTTTCTTTTCTTTTCTTTTCTTTTCTTTTCTTTTCTTTTCTTTTCTTTTCTTTTCTTTTCTTTTCTTTTCTTTTCTTTTCTTTTCTTTTCTTTTCTTTTCTTTTCTTTTCTTTTCTTTTCTTTTCTTTTCTTTTCTTTTCTTTTCTTTTCTTTTCTTTTCTTTTCTTTTCTTTTCCCAATCTCATGTTATTTTTGTGGTAGCTTGCCCAGAGTGGGAGTCAGAACAAATTCATTTTCCTGAAATGTAGTTATGGGAGGGCTGCATGAGAGGATGAGAGAGAATATGAGAGGATCTCCATTACTGTATTTATAGCTACCTGTCGCTATTGATCATTAACCAATCTTGCTAGAAGTATGGCTTCAATTTTCTTTTTTTCAATGTGGATTAAGCAGTGTTGCCAACACACATTTTTCTCTGTCAGACTTCACAGTAAGTATGTGGCACACAAAAGTTTGAGAGCCATCTCCTCAGATGCTTTTTAAAAAAGGACTCAGAGATTTTATGCTTCCTGGCACTGACAAATTAGAATTTAACACTTTCAGCTGACTTTAAAGGCTGCAAAAAGTTTTTGAATTGGGCAACAGAATTTAGCTGTGTGTCAATAAAAAAACAAGGGAACAGCCAGGGATGGAAAGATTCTTACATTTGGAAAGGCTTGAATTGCAGCACCACTTAGCATACACTGCATTGTGTATAGAAAGAATTTTAAAAAATGCCAGAAAACAGCATGTCTCTACCTAAGTCAGGATAGCACTGAAGGCAAGGCAGTTCAATATTTTCTTAGGTCAGCAATAGCTGCAGGCTTTAGCCTATGCTAGGTATCTGCACATGATGAAGGAAAGCAGGCGAAAATGAACTCGGAGGAAACAGTCAAGTGCATGGAGAGACTGAGATTTGGAAATGGAGCTTATATAAAATGTCAAAGATAAGTTGTGTAGTCACATGGCCTGCAGCAGGTTTCTCATCCACAGTCAGCAGCTACAGGGCCTTAAGCTGAAGCTGGCTGGTCATGTTAGAAGGTACTTGTTCCCCTTTGAAGTAGCAGATGCACTGAAGAGCTGGTACAGGAAAATACTAACTGAGCATAATTTGAGGGGGCCACTTTTATAGGACACCACAATGCACATCTGAACTGGATGATGTTATTGGGTCATCACCAGGAAGGAGAACTGAGCTTTCAAATGCTGTGGGATGTGTAGCTGGTTGTTTTGCACTGATTTATCAGGACTTTATGGTATTTTTTGAGATACTGCAAATAAAATTGTAAAAAAAACATAGGAAGGAAGAGGTACTTCATCAAGGGGAAGCAGCATAGGAAGGACTTAGTCCCAAAGAGTTGAAGGAAAAAGAGGGTGCAGTGCTGACACTTCTTGCCATTCCATCTGTCTCAGAGCTTGCAGCAAGGTCCAGACAGTGCATGTCTCTTTTTTTTGGTGATTTTTTATTACTTTTAAATTTTTTAGATTATGGTTCTGCATTTTGTGAGTGAAAAATCACAGTGCAGCCTCAGCTCCTCTTCCTGTCCCTCCAGAAATAAGGTTTCTGTGGGATCATGGATGCAGTGGGGAGTTATGGGGAGAGGCTGAAAGCATCAAAAGCATCATGTACACAGGCAGGAGGCACACCTGTCCTTCAGGGTTCCCTGAGAGAGAACTGGCCTGTCTACTCTTCAATCTTTGTGAATAAAATAAAGAAATTTGGAGACTTGTGGAAGGATTTTTACTTCCAGATTTAAGTTTTAAGTTGGGTTGATTTTGCTGAACAGTAATAAGGGAATCCTCAAACTGCCTACCAATAAATGAGAATTAATGTATTGAGTACATTAAGTGTTAACAATCTTTGTGGAGCTATGTTGGTGCAGAACAGTCTGTGTAAAGAAAATCCCACAAGTTGAAGATTATATACAAAGGAACATTTTAAAGGAAATATATATTATTTTACCAAAAAAAAAAAAAAAAAAAAGCTTATGCTTCAGGTGTAGGGAAATGTGCAAAGTGATCCAATGTGCCAGTAAAAAACTAAAGCTTGTAGAAACAAAACAACATTAAAACATTGAAAGTTCTAGTAAATGTATGGGTTTCAGAAGAAGAGGTCCACCTATTAATTTGGAAAAGGCAGCTTCCTTTGTACTGGAAGAATGAATAAGGGAGGCCAGAGTGCATGAGATCAAAGGGCACTCACAGGGTGTACTGAACAAACGAGGGAGAGACAGGCAAGTCAGAAAGCAGGATCAAAGGACACTTATGATAAAGAGGCTCTGCTTGCCATCTCCTGTAAAGAAACACAGTGAGTCAGCAGAAGAAAAATCTAAAAGGAGATCACATTAGAAGCAAGTTACATGTATTTTCTGACCATCAAAGGATGAGGAAATGATGGGTTGTAGGTGATATTCAAGCACAAGTTTGTTGACTGCAGGTGCCTGGCTTGCAGCTATGGATTAAAGCCTTTAAGGGAATAGACTGAAAGAAGCTAAGGCAGATGGTGCATTAAATGATCGTCTCATATGGGGCTTGGTGGGACCCTGTCTAAAGTGCTTAGTTAGTGTAGAAAAAGCAACTTCAAATCATACTCTGAAATGACACTTAATTAAGGATATTAAAAGCTTGATTAGAATAATTAAGAAATTGCTCAATATTTAGCACTTAGATATTAATTTTCATCCATCAGTTTCATAGAACTTTTTATGGTGCATTCAGTCAACCCATCCTTCTACTTTTCGGAGCTCTGTGAGTGCCTGAGTCAGCAAGCTGCATGTGTGGGGCTATGTCACAAATCCAACAGAAGTCTGGGAATGTAATTCATATCTGAAACTTGAACAAGGGGAAAATGAGTCCTTTCATACAGTTCAGTACAGTATGTTATACATAGTCTGAAAAAAAAGCATTATTGTACGGGAACATTACCAACTACCTCTAGAATGGGGAAAGTTACAAAACAAAATGACAGTTCTCCCCTGAAAAACAAGTTTCAATATCTTGACACACTTCTCTGGCACAGGCCTCACTAGCCATGTAGTGCATGGTCAGCAGGGCACGGTCGGAGAGGGAAAACTTCTCAGGAAATACAATGCACTGTTCCTTGAAGTAGAATGTTTGTTTTCCATTGCTCTGGGAGATGAGTGAGAGAGGAGCTCCTGCAGCCAGCCTCCATATGGAGCATCCTGTACAGAGTTTTCATTTTCAGAGACGTGTATATCAGATAGTGTCATGGAGCAGTCTGTAACAGCAAGATGAGAGACTTACATTGCAAGGTATTGGGTCAGCTCCTTGGCTGATGTAAGTCCATGTAGCTGAGGATCTTCTCATCTCTTGTACTAAATTCCTCTAAGTCTTAAGACTTGGCAAACGGAGTGAAACATATCAAGCTATTTGCTGAATAGATGTAGTTAATCAGTGCATGTCCCTTTCTTTTGTGTTCTTGTTTCCCCTCTCTGTGCCTGGAGGTATTTTTTCCTGATATGGTGTATATAATCACTGAACTTTAGGTCTCTATTGCTTTCTGCTCTGTTTATTCTAGCTGGCTTTGTTTTGTTTCTACTACCTCAGAATTTTTCTTGCTTTTTTTTTCTTTCTTTCTTCTTCAATTTCCTTATTAAATAAACTATTGAAGGAGAACTTTGAAATACAAAACTGTTATAGTAGTTATTCTGCTGTTTTACCACTCTCATTCTCAGTGCAGCTGGGGTCCTTCCTTGTTATCCCTGATCAGTGTTCTAATATTCTTGCATCTCATTTTTCTTCTCTGCTCAAACAAACTAGTACCTAATTTTGCAGTGTACTTTTTACTCCAGAAATGTCCAGAATTACTTTAGTCAACGCTTTTTCTGGTGAAGTAATTACAGTATATTCCATTTTATTACTCCCTTCCACAAGCTTCAGAGTAATCTTCTTGTGTGTTTTCTATGTCAAGAGTGTGTCTTAAGTCTGTAAAACTATCATTTACAGTTTTCTATACTTAAAAATTTTTGGTAGAAGGTTTAAAGTTTCAGAACTTCTAGATTACACAGAATTATTTTTCCTTAATGAATCAGATTTATAAAAGTATGTGCCAAAACTGAACAACTTTAAGTATTTTTCATATATAACATTCTTTTCAGTTTCTGTTGATGTCATCCAGAAACTGGTGATCAAGCTATTTGACGATTCTTGAAAGATGGTGATCTGACTTGCGCACCTTTGTTGTTCCTGTTTCTACCTTTTTAAGTGATACGAAACTCACTGAATTAAAATCTTTACTTTGGATGAAAATTTAAATTTAACATCTTGAAATTTAAGTTAACTTTCAGCATTGGCAGACATAGCAGTAATAAGACTTCAGACTTAAAGGCCTGGGAATTTTTTAATGACTGGAGTCTTGAAAAAAATGCGCTATTTCATAGAAGATATATATTTATATGTAAAGCATTGTGAAGAGGAAAGAAGAAGATCCTATCCCCTTAACATGCTAATGCCATATGGTACAGTCTCATATATTGCTGTGCCAAAATGATTGCTCTCCAGAAATGATATGATGAAGTTGCAATAACAGCAGTCCTTGCCAAACGATGTGCCGTGGCATTAAAAGAGGATAAATGAACTTCACTAGAAAAGGGGAAATGGCTCATTCCACTTGTGTGTGAATAATTGCAATTAAATTTACAATATGGCTTAAATCCATGGCAGTTTTAAAGTTTTGCTCATCTAAAGGATATTTGTAATTAGTTCAGTGTGTGTCTATCAGCACTGCTCAGCAGACTGCGGTGTTTCCTGGTTTGGACCCATTAATTAAGATCTAAAAGTTGCTACAAGTCTTCTCATTTCTACCTCATATTAGAGATGAAAAAGCAGACCTAACAAAATTCAGTATTTGAATAGCATCTTGCTTCCTTAATTTTTAAAAGATGTATCTAGAATTTGTCCTAAGGACCAAAATTCCTGTCAGTTTGTACCTCCACACCTTAAATCCACTCTGACTTGGGTAGCAGAGTTCAAA
Organism: Phasianus colchicus; assembly: GCF_987193195.1. Taxonomy (NCBI): domain Eukaryota; kingdom Metazoa; phylum Chordata; class Aves; order Galliformes; family Phasianidae; genus Phasianus; species Phasianus colchicus. The sequence goes on along the minus strand of NC_143437.1, from coordinate 11,909,557 downwards.
CTTGGTTGATTAGAAGCAACAGTGAATAAACAGAAACCTTATGGTTAGCATGGAACCAGTGTAAAACACAAAAAGGTCAGAATAGCAACACTTTTCCTACAACAGTGCCATCCTGCTACTTCCTTTTTGGTGTTTTCTCATGGCCCCAGACCTGAATTTTGTCATTTGTCTGATTTTTCACCAGTCCTTGGAATTAAGCATATTTTTTGAACTTCGGGAGACCTTCGCTTGTGAGAAGCACCAGTGGTCTATTTTCTGGACTGTGAAGAGCTCCTTCAGAGTGTAGGGGATCCTCACACATCCCCACTTCTGTTGATGTGGAAATTCTCATCAGTTTTGAGAAAGGGCAGGATTCACTATGAAAATTTAGCCCTGAATAGACAAAAATCTAACCCTGATTTTTCAAGGAGACCTGGGACCACAAGAAAAGAAGTCCTGAACTTTGTTCTGAGTGTCTTCTGAAACCTCAGAGATATAAAACATGCTCTATAACGAACGCTTGAGATAAGTATAATTTGTCTTTCATGCATGCAACTTTACCACTCTAAGCTGATGTGTTAAGCAATGTATTTGGTTAATTTGACTGTCAAAATGCTAAATGACATCACATTTATAATCCTATAATTAAATTGTAATCAAGAAGGGTTTGAATCAACTAGCTAGCTGCTGATGTGCAGCAGAGACTTGAGAGTTGAGTCGTATCAAGTCGAAGAAATATAATTTCAATGTGTACATTTAATTCCTTTTCCTTTCATGTTGCCTGTTTGTGTAGCTTCATGATTAACTGTTTCAGGCTACGACTGGTTGCCTGTGATTCAGTTATAACTCAACAAGTGTGGCATGACACTGTGTCATAATATGCAACCAAACTCCTTGGAAGGGGGCTTTAATTTTTTGGAAAATATGATTGGAGTGGCTCTGCAATCAGATGCAAAGCACTAGAGTAAATCAGAGCGGAGTAATGGTACTAAAATAAAAGTAAACTTAGAAGACAAGATAAAAATATGATAAAAATAAGGATGAAAAGTTCATTGGAACTCTTACAGTGTATTTTCTAATGATGGTAATGTGTCTTGCTGATAAGAGATGTGAAATAATTTTGCAGTGTTGTAGGTATTCATTAACATAAGAGTAGTAGGTAAAATTGCTAATTTTACATCAATATTTTTGTATAATCAGCCTTCATGCAAGGTGTGTTTGTTTATCTAGATCTTTGATTGTGTGAGTTTTTATAATAGTATCAAGTAAAACAGCAATGTTCTCACTGCACTCCATTGCCTATATATTTAACCTTCTTTACTGTTCTTTTCCTTTTTACTCTCACTGCGTTTTTCCTTTACCATCGTATCTCCATCTCCCTGCTGGCCACCACTCTGTTGATGCAGAATACAACTGGCCTTCCAGGCTGCAAGTGCACACTGCTGGCTCATGTTCAGCTTCCCAGCTACCTGTAAGGAGACTTCTTCAAAAGCATAAAATAAGAAAGAAATAATGATAATGAACCTACAGCTGTACCTTCCACTAGAGGAATAAATTTTCTATTCCCCTGTTAAATGTGGCCTGTCTCCCCATGTCACAAAGGTATTTCTTTTTTCCTTCTTTGAAAGTTTGAAATATTTGTGAACAATAGAGAGGGTACACAGAAACAGAAAGAGAACAGTGGGCTTGTTCCTCAGTCATAGGAGTTATTCTGTTTTTTGTCATCAGGCAAATTTAGAATTTAGGAACTGATGTTTTGAGAATTTAGACTCAATAAAGACAACAAAAAGACTGAGGTTTTAAAGGAATATGGTATTCCATGGAGAACCTAGACGTTCACAGCTTTAGGAAGTGGTTTTGCAAGCTGAACAGTGTTTCGTGAATTCTTGGAGTTATTGAGTTTTGGATGATATCAAACAGTACAAAAATCCAGCCCCTGCTCCTCAATGCCCATTGTGATTGGAATTTGTTAGGTCCCTGATGTCAGCTTAGAGCAGCAGAGGTACACCAACTGTATCTGCAGTAGTTAGCATTGGTACCAGAAGCAATGTAGATGCAGCAATGACATGATTTCCGAGATACTAGTAGGTTTGCAGCTGGAATAATATCGCAGTCTGTAGAGTAGAATATTCCATGAGAAATCAAGCAGAACTGTTGGTATTCATACCATTACTTGAATAAGAATTTCCAGACTATCATTCTTCTTACTCAGAAACTTTTCACTGTGGTGTATTTACAGTAAGGAGAGTAGAACTGCCAAAATAAAGCAAAATAAAACAAAGCCCAACCAACCACCAAACCTCAAAACTAATCAGCCAGAGTTCAACTTAAAGGCCATCTATTAAGTATTTATGGAATGAAAGCAAGCAGGAGCATGCAGGAAATTTCAAGAGACCTGTATGCTAAAGCAGTAGGAAATTTCATTGCTAAAGCTGTGCTCTTAGAGAAAAGCAGGCATGTATGACTTATTTTCAGATTATTTGGATGCAACCCTCACAGTGGAGTATCTGTGCTAATAATCTCGGTATGTATCTACTGTGTCTTTTTGCAGAGAGCAGAGGTTTAGATGTTCAGCAGTTTGTTGTGACCTGATAAGGAAAGAAAGTTGTATCTTCTCTGTGAAGTCTGTAATAACTGGAATGGTTGTAACTATCCTAAAACAAGGACCTAAAATAAGATTCCTGATGTTCTAGCTTTTCACCGTATTTTTATTAAAGGGATGACAAATACTCTTACAGTCCCATTATATGCCCAGTGTATCATGTATATAATTTTTTCATGTGTTTTGGAATCAGATTAAAATCATACAAACCAATATAAAAAGACACTATGTTTAGATCAGATGAGAAGAAATAATAGAAAGGAAAGAGAAAAGGCTGAGGTTTGATAGCACTCGGAATTTGGAGTGTGTGATTGCTCCTTATTCTTAACACTGAATCATTTCATCACTGAATGACCTATCTTAGGTCACAGCAAAATGCACACACATCGCAGTATCTAACATTTGTTTTGTCCTTGTAGTATATAATTTACAAGTTATAAACATACATGAAAACAGGACAAGTTCTGTTCTGCATTTGGGATACAGGTTAAGTAATCTGCATGGCATCAATTGCAATGTTTGATTAAATGAAAATGTCCATGCTGATCTGATCTGTTTAACTCATCAGAAATATTGTCTTCTAATTAACACCCTGCCTGTCTTAAATTATATTGTCCTTATGTCGATTTTTTGGCTTATTCTTCTGCATATTCTTCTGCAGCGTTATTTCATGTAAATACCTATCTACCTTTTTTTTTTTTTTTTTTTTTTTTTTTTTTACAATGACAGTAATTATTTAGGATGTAATGAAATTCAGTTATTTTTACAGTAACTTCAATAATATTGATTTCATAATAGATGTTGATGCCAATAAACATTTAAATATTTTACAGTGGCTATGTCAATAGTGTATTAATTGTGAATGCTTTTACCAGTAGAGTCATTCACTGTTCTGCAGATGACTCCACTCACTGAAGTGCTAGAATATACTGATTTTACTGTTTTCTTTCCAGCCCAAGCTGAATGTTCATGAGACAAAAGGAAACTTTAATAAGGGGATTTTAATAAGATGCTGCTTTATAAAGCTAAAAACATTTAGCAGAAATATACTTGAGCTAACTTACAGAAATGGAGTGAGGAGCAATTACATTATTTCACAGATAGGAGATTTTGTGTTTTTTTTCTTCCCCAAGGGAAAGATAGTACATCTAAAACCATGGAACTAACTTGGGAGATCCCTTGTGTTTCTGACTATGTTGTCTGTGATGATAAACATGAGGAAAAATAAAGAGCCATTTCCCACATATCCCACAACAGTGATGTAGCTGCCAGACTCTAGAGTCTTCAGATTCCTTTGTCACCCTCCAATTTTGCAGAACTGTTGGAAAGGGCTCAGTTTTGCTTCCCAAGACACTCTGACATTCTGGAGACCCTGGACATTTTGCAGAACAGATCTCCTTAACTCTGTGCTGGTATCAAGGTGCTGAGTTTGGTGTTTTGGTGTCCATGGGGAGACTGGGAAGGAGCTGTGGGGAAGGGATTTAAGTGCAGAACAGTGGAGGATTGGGAGTGCTGTGTGCAGCAGAACAGTGGGACATTGAGATAGAATAGAAGGGAAAGGGATTGAAGGAAATGAGAGAATCCAAGTGGGAGTTCTGTAACTTTTGTAAAACTTTAGGTAAATTTGGTGTTATGCTGTATCAGAATTAGGTCTCTGAAAGCAACTTCCCCCAGTCAAGGAAAGTGTACAGCATGTAACCCTGTCATTTATAATACTACAAATGATCACTGATGATTTTCTTATCAATTATCTTCACATTTCTTCTCTTGTAGGCCACTACTAAAAGAAGAGTTTGATCATGCCACTTGGCACCTGCTTGTGACCAGTTCTGAGGTTTGGAGTGCACGGAGTAGAGTAGGAGCACAGCAGTCGAGAGATCTTCTGAATTACCCAGCTACCTCAATTATTGCCTCCCTCTTCCAGGCCTCACATTGGAGAACACTTTACAGAAGCAGAGCAAATGACACTGTAAAAATGGTAAGGATTTGCTGGTATTTCTCCTGCTGACAGGTTTTATCCTGTGCAATGCTGCTGGAGCTCTTAGTAGTTCTCTCAGCTGAAGCTTCTGCCATTGCACTGCAGGTAACAAGCATGCCCAAAAACTAAGCCTAACTTTAGGTTAGCTTGGTTGATTTATGAGTTATCCACTCATAGAAATTGCATGATACTAGCATGTATGTTATAGTGAGGTAATAATACTAGCACTGACACAGATACCCAGCATCATTCTATCCTTGCTCTCTGTTCCCAGTGTATGTGCCTTGTGCTGATGCCACAGAGGTTGTCTGGCTTTTAGGTACTCCTTCATGCAAGCAGCTGCTAAAATAACACCAGCAGGTATTATAAAATAATAATGAATAATATCAATCCCAGGAGTGGTCTGCCCCCCCCATTTGCTCAGCTGGAGGGTAGGATAAATTGTAGCACATTCTAGTTAAGAGTTTAACGTCAGTGGGGGATATGAGATAGCCCTGCTTTATGCAGATGCTTCACACATGGATGTCTGCTAGGCTGAGTCTCTGCTGACTTGCCTGTTTAAAGGGTAACTTGGCTGCCACAGGCTCTCCCTGTTTAGCTGCTTTTGTGCATCATCAAGGTGTGGGAAGAAAGCAAGGCCACTTTCTCATTTCTGTGAAATGTGCTGCTAATGGGCACCTCACAGAAAGTCTTGTATTGGAAAGAAATAGGCGTAATCAGAGAAGATCTCATGGACAGCTGCTGGGCTGATTACTAGCCTTACCTATCATTATCCCAGGATATCTGCAAATAAAAAGAGCTGTTACAAGTTAGGTGTTGAATCAGCAACTTCACAGGAAACTAAAACTTCAGTATAAACAACAATTTCCCCAACTCTCTCCTACCCAAACAATGTATTTTACTTAATGTCTACTGATGGCCATGATTTGCTGCTGTTTTTCTATTACTGAGCATACATAAGCTGTTCTGAGGCATTGCAGTCCTGTTCAAACAAATATTGTCCATATTTATTCAGTGCTGTCAGTTACTGTGAGACAGCCAGAGCCTATCCATAAGTCACCTGGCTCTGCTTTTGGTTTTGGCTTCTGATATCATGCAGGGGACTCCACTCCCATCAGTAGTGCAGCTAAACTGTCTCAAAATTAAAAAGAATTTCACGTGTTCCTGAAGGAAATAGCAAGAAGTAGCATCTTTGATAATCCAGTAAATGGCTTTTCCCTTTCTGATAACACCCTATTTGTCACAGGGGAGAAGTCTGGAAGAAAAGCATTTTTCTTACTTTAGAAATTTGCCAATCATTTTGGATTCATAGAAAAGAGGTCTAGAAGAGACCTAGTGATATCTGATGAAGAATGAAAGATATGCCTGGCAGCACTGTGCATGGGGCCAATAATGAATCATATGATCGCTTCGGTTAGCTTGTGCATGCCAGTGAAATCTAGTTATTGTTTTTTCTATCATTTATTTCACAGCTTTGCCTATCTCCACAGCTGTAATTGTCATTCCATCAGGGTTCTAAGAAAGCAGAACCATCTGGGGAAATCAGCATTGCTTCGCTCAGTCTCTGCCGGAATTAAAATGATCTGATGTGAAGATGAAGGAGAAAAAAACTCCAAAATACCTTGCTGTGGGAATTTACCAGGGCTGTTGACCAGTATCTACAGTCCAGTGTGAAAGAAAAATTTTATTTAAATCCTGGAATGTAAACTAGAGTTATAAAAAAGGAAGGAGAGAGTTTGATTCTATTTTAATAGAACAGAAATTGCTGTCCTGAAAGTGTTGTGCGTGTGTACTCTAACAAAAGCCAATGAATTGTTCCTAGTTATAAAGATGCCAGGATGAGGCTAGCATGCATTATTATCAGTGAAAAAAATATTAATTCTCATTCCTAAAATATGACTTCATATTCCCAGGATTGACGAGATGAAGGATATGCAGTAAATTAGTCCAACATCCTCTTACCTCTAGGTCTGAACCCTGCTTAGATCATTGTTTGAAATAAATTGCTGTCTTTATCTGAAGCATGTCTCCTCTGAATATTTATTGGCACCACAAAACTGCTTTGGCATCTTGCACAAGTTGACATGATTCATTGTCACTATTCAAAGAGAGCAGGGAACAAGTGAAACTTGAGCTCCTGTAATGGCTGGAAGTCTGCACAGGGACTGCTAAACTCATGTTACTTCTCAGGCCTGCACTTTCAAAACCATGCAGGAAGCTAATGAAAGAAGTTTGTGTATATGTGGGTGAGAGAGAAGAATAATAAAGACATTAGCTAGACAGTCCTTTAGAATGACCACCTATCAAATACAATTCAGTGCTGATGTCTTAATTGCTGCTTGCTGCTTATAATTTGAATTTATCTCATAAAATTGTCTATGTAAAGAACATGTTGGCTAAATTATCAAATAATATGAGATTAAAGTCACATTAGGAAATATCACTAAATGAATAATTCTCTGAGCACCAGGGCAAATGAAGTGTGATGTTTTATGAATTTGCATCCACTGTCTTGACAGGACAGGATTTATTGAACTGTGACTTCTTCCTATTAGGATGTTTTTGTCATTCTTTTGTTGATCTCAGGGCACTTGAAAATGTTTTATTTTGTCCCTTGGCAAGGACTATGCAGTGTCTCTCCTCTATCCAGTCATCAAGCATCTGGCAGTGTAGTGTTGACTCTACCTGCACAGCTGGGATAAGCTGGAATCACAGCTATTACTCGATCCTACATTCTTTCTGATAATCTGTATGGCCCATATAGCTCTTGCTCTGGCTTTGGTGAGACAAGTAATGACCTGGGTGTGAGAGAAGCCCAAGTTCTCAGTGATGAAGGCAGAGTGGATGCAACTTGATTTCCAATAAAAGCAGGTCAGTGGTTGCCCAGGAGCTGGAGGGAACTCAATAAGTTCCTGCTTCTGCCATTTGTAAGGAATCGAGGAATGGCAAATCTGTCTGCTTCTAGAAAACAAGTACAAGGATCAATCTCATTCAGGCCTATGTCGTAGCTGCTATTTAATATTAGCAAGGAATAAGGATAAAAGAGTGTAGTAATGAAAGCAATAGTACCACCACCATAAGGTTAGAGATTTTGTTTCTTTCTTGGCCCTATTTGATTTAAAACTGGAAGAAGACTGTGGTGTTTCACTGCACAGGAGGGTCAGAAAAAATGTCTATGATTGTCAGAAAAAAGTGTGGATGTAGGAATGGTGTTTTCACTCATCAAATTTTACAGCAGCTAAGCAGAACTCTTGAGAAATGTAGGCTTCAAGTTCTGTAGAGCTTTTCTCCGCCAAAAGCAAAAGTTAGCTGGCTGCCCTGAATGAGTGTCTGGCAGATGAAAATAACAGGAAAAAAAAATGCACAGAAAATGATAGCCCTGAAACTTGACAGTAGTGCAAGAAAATTAATAGGCAGTGCTGTTTGTTAGGGACATTTGTTTTTGTGCCTTTGTTTCTGCTGCTGTTTTTGTGGAAGCACTTAAAGCTGTTCTGTTTCTGTGGATGAATCTGTCTTGCTTGCTGCTGAGTCAATGTCACCACATGAGGTATAATAAAAAGAAGAGGGAGAAAAAGCTCTTTCTTCTTCTGTAGATTCATGCTGCTTCTTCAGGTGGCTGCACTGTCTCCATGTACATGTGTGCTGGCATATTGCTGTGAAAACAGGCAGGCATTTTTCCTTTTCAGGGTGAAAGCCACACTTGCTATCTTATTGTCTGGGTGTGCTTTGGCTTAAGTTTGAAGATTATTTTGCATTCCATAAAAATATGTATTTAAAAATACATGCCTTTAATAGTTTATTATGACATTTATTATGTGAAACTTGTTTCAAACTAGTAGCTTCAAGCAGCAATAGCCTACAAAAACACTGGCAAGTATGTTTGGAGTGCTCAGTCTTCTGAGGTTGTTTTTTTTTTTTCTTTAATGTTCTGTGAAGCACTCCTTTAAACAGGCTGATGATGTACTTGATGGGTACATTCTTCTAATTGTGTCTGGGCTTTGCTTCATGTCAAGTGCAACTATACCAGTAGTCTGGTGTTATTCAAGAGGGAGCCATGACTACTTTTAGAATCAAAGATGGCTTTTTGATGTATTCTGGAACACTGTGTGAAGAAGTTTTAAAAGGGCTGTAGGAATATGGTGGAGGTAAACAAGTTATCTTCAGGGCTTGAGGAAGGTTTTTCAGAAGTGAAAGAGCAACTCGCAATCTCATACATTTTATTTATTTGAAAAAAAAAAAAATCTCTGTTCTGATGCTTACACATTTTGAAGTCTTTTTCTCTAAATCCCATACATAGAAAATATAAGTCATTCCTTGGCTGGGAGAGATGAAGGTCCATATTTGCAGGGAATAGTACTGGGGAAATAGGTCTTGAGAGAAATGCACTAAACTTCAAGGAATGTCTGTACCAAGGCTAAGGCAGGCTGAGGAGCTGGTAACTACACTGCTATGTGTGTGGATAATTCACAGTTTGGAATTTACAGAGATGCCCACAGACATGACCATACATACATACTGCAGGCAGGAAAAACGAGCTGCTGCTCAGATCTTCTCCTGACTTCCAGTGTTGCTAAGATGAAAAGTGCTCCTGGGGTCGCCCTCATTCTGTGTTATTTTTTCCAGATTCAGGTTTGGATGTGATCTCTGATAGTAATATCCTTGCAAAACAGCTGGCCTCTTGTCCGTTGTCAGAATGAAAATGTTATAAAAGCAGGCCAAAAGACAGAAACCTCAAAGTATGCAATTTGGAAGCTTACTAATTGTAGTTTTCCCACTGAGTTTCCTATGGATTTTATGTGCAATGTGTGTAGAATTCTTTGTGAAATGGATTTCCATTAATCTACACCATGTAAGCCCTCGGTGCAAGCAAGAAATCAGTTGATATATCTTACAATGCAATATTCGCTTGCTACAGTGTCTCTCCAAAAAGGCCCTGATCACTAAAGCTCATTGAAACAAAACACTGTGTCAGGGCCTGCAGAGGCATCAATGAGCCTTAACTGCCCTAATCAGCCACACTTGGGACGTGCTGCCACCTGGCTCTCCACCCTCTGGATGTTACTGCAGAAGTTCTGCTTACACTGTGATGTGGTTACTTCTTGCCTGATTTATGCTGTTGGTGTATTTGCTAGTAGTTCTCCCGATTTGCTTTTTGAATTAGCTGAATTGACCTGGATCTCATTTTCCTTGCCTCCTTTTTGCTTGGTCCATCTGCAGGATTTTTGCAAATCTTTTTGACAAGATTTTAAAGCTGTGAGTGGCTTAAAGACAGTTAAAAGGTTGAACAGGAGAAGTTATAGAAAAAAAAAATGCTTTATTTACTAATGGTTTTTTTTTTGTTTGTGTTTTAATTAATTTGAGCTAGATACTTACAGCTCATTTTAAATGCAGACACTGAGCTGCTTCATCATTATTGTTTTCTGTTATTGTTATTATTGATTCTCTTAGCTTTGTAACTAGGCCAGTGCAGTTATATTAGGTGTGTGCTTTCTGAATGATAATCAGCATCACGTAGCTACCTTTCCACTGATGGAAGAGAAAACAATCTTCAAGATTGGGGAACTACCAGAGTCTGGCTTTTCAGAGACTTAGGAGCAGCCATGCTGCTGTAGCAGTTGTTGCATGCCTGGATGCACTTCGTGAAGGGAAAAAAAGAACAGGGCCTGCAATTTAAGGTGAAGCACTCCTCTGAAGCATTTACATTTTATCCACTTCTTGATGCACTTCCCAGATGGTGAGCCTGGCCTCAGTCAACCCAAAGGGGGGATGTGAAGGGTATAAAGGGGGGACGGGGCGGCGTGTAGGAGCCGTTAGGTCACGGCCTGAACCACTGATTGAGCACCTGGTGAAGGGGCGGGGCAAGCCCTGGGAGCACAGGTGCAAGCAATTCACTTGTGTGACCAGAAGGAGGGGGCCTGGATCCACCCCTCCCTAACCTCATTTAACGGCAGGCAGCCGACGGGAAAACATCTTTACTTGGAGATGGTTTCCTTCGGATGTTTCTGGAAAACACTGGTCCTTGGAAAACGGTAAGCTGTTTCTTCTTTGTTACTGGTCTGTAACTAATATCTTTCTTAGGTGACCTAAAAGCTAGTCAAAGGCAGTTATAGCTGCTGCCTCTTATCCTTATCGATAGTTCTAGAAAAAAGGCTGCTCATCAGTTAGCTGCTGGTAGTGGGGGGCAGGAACAGGAAGTTTAATTTTTAGTTTTAATTCTTATCACGGTAACTTTTCATGCAGGAGGAGACTTCAGTCTGTGGGCTCACTAGTGGCTCTGGATCTATGCTGTTTTCATAGAATGTGATCTTCTAACAACTTATTAGTTAGCCAATTTACTTCTAGTAATGTAGATGTGACTGGTAAAGAATACAATTTAGCATCCCACACCAAGAACCCTTGATTTCTGTGCCTTTGCTGTTTAGTTAGCTGAATGTGTGACTCTGCATTCACAGCATAAAAATCCTCCAGTAACTGCATGGTTTGGAGCCATCCAGAGCCAACTGAGTAAGAAATCATCCATGTAATGCTGGGCATATGCTTAAAGCATCAAAGTCTGTTCAGGAAACTAAATGGCCCATGAGCTTTGCTGAGTTTATTACTTCTTGAAAAGCAAAAAATTACTTGTCTCAGGAAGCAAATGCACTGTTTCCATAAGCATCTGTAGTTTACTGGCAAAGAAGGATGACAAACCAAATTATGCTTGCTTCTTTCTCATTTTTCTTTGACAAGCTAAGTGTCCAACCACAGTGCTCAACCATATGTTTATTTGGTTGCTTCAAAATGATATGACAGAAAGGAAAGTCAATATGCAACCATTTATCAATTTTGCTGTTGGAGTTAATAAATGCTATATGAGTTAATATTCTATTGCTGGCTTGTTTTGGAGAATTTGCCACCACAGATAAATCTGAAAGTTCAAGGGAAGAAATTATGAAAGGGAATATGTAATTTCTTTACTGTAGCTGCTATTTCATTGCCTCAATTAATCTACATTTCTAAGATCATCAATTTATGGGAAGTTATTGGAGTGGCAATGTACAGTATATATAGCTGAAAGCAGAGTTTTAATAAATGTGGGCTATTTAGTACATAGAGGCTGGCCTTTGAAATCCATCAAGGCTTGTCCAGCCTGTTCTGAATATTTTTAATAAATGTATGTATAATTAATGAAAAATGCTATCAGATCTTTTACCCATGGGATATCATCCTTATTTCTATCAGGAGCAGCAAATGTGAGGTTTGGGGTAAAACTTCTGAATCTGGCCCTCCTCTTTCAGACTGACTCTGCTCGCTTACTAATGCATTTTCATTTGCAAAATATAAATTAATCCACTCTCTTCTGTACATGAATAGTGTACATGAACTAGAAATATAATTGTATAATGCTTCTAGTTGTAGTGTCAGTTATGTGTTTCGGTGTGCCTTGAAACTGTGATTTCTGTTCAAGGATGTTGAACTTTGGGAACAGTCAAACAAGAAACAACCAAGTCCTGTGTGAATTGTATAGGGGATATTCTCGAATTTTGAAGCAGGGGTGCAACAGTGATGTTGTGCATGTGCACCCTCATCTTACTGCATTGTTGGTGGTAACCATGGCAACGCTGCTGGGCCTGGTCAGGCTTCCCAGTTTTAGCAGGCTGCAAACCTGGGCTCACAGCCTGGCCTCTCCTTCCAAACTCTGCATGGCAGTTTTCTTGATTTTCTTTTTTTTTTTTTTTTTTTTTTTAACATTATTGCATTTTAAAAAGGCTCCTTTCTCAAACTCTGAACAGCTGATAGAGTTCATCAAAAGTGAAGGAGAGTGGGGGGGGGGCAGGCCAAGGTACTTTACCGTGAATCTCCCACTTGACGCCTACTTTTCTTCCAAATAGAAGTGTAGGATTATGGAGTTCACCAGGCTTTACTACTGCTCCACACCCCCTCAAGTACTCTACTACTTCAGCTTTATGAGCATCTTCCTGTAAAGAAATGTTTTTTATTCTTGTTCTTGTGCCTCAGCACGTTGGTGGCTGAGGAACCTTTCTCAGATAATCTGTAGAAACCTGCTTGTGGTTGATGATGTCTCTGCTCAATGCTGCTTTCTCTTAAACTCCCCCCCCACATTGTGGTGAGTCATTCTGTCAGCAGGCTGAAGGAAAGGCTCTGTGCAAGGTTGCCTTCAGAGGGTCAAAGCACTGCCTGCCCCGTGTTATTCTCTGAAATTGAAGATTGCTTGTTTATGATTTACCAGCTATATTTTTTGTGTGTGTGTGTGTGTGTGTATGTATATACAATCAATACAATATATATACAAATCTCCATTATCCTGTGGAGGAAGGTACAGATAGAACTAACTGGTTATAAAACCCAGCCTACTGTATCCTCAAGAATATTGAGAGGGTGCACCATGTTAGCTGCTCTACTTAATAAAATAAACTTTAATAGTCTCAGTTTTTACTGAGAGCAATGATTGCGAAGTCAGCCTTGTAGCTTGTTAAGCCCTTCAAGGATTCACAGTTTATAGGGGGAAAAAAAGATGATGACTTTCTTATTGATAAAAATGAACTAGTTCAGTCTCAGAAAGTGCTCCCTAATTAAAAAGTAAATCATATTAAATGTTCACCATGATGAACTGTTAATAACTAGAAATTGCAATTTTATTGTTATAAGGTAATAAAATAATGAAGTGTTTGTGAGTGGGAAACCAAAAATACTCTTCAATTTCTGTTTTGGTAATAGTCTCTTAAATGTCTATAAGCATAGGCATTACTTTTGTGTCTGTTGTGGCTTAATGCTTTTATTATCCTGAATGTCACATAGAAATAAAAAATCACTTTCCATCACATTTTAAATATTATTCTATAATAAACCTTGACTATGCCATTAAATCTTTGAGAGCTATTAACTACTTTTACAGTAAAAGAATTTACATTTGAGCGTACTGTAGCTGTTACCTCAAGTACACAGGACACTCAGGAATTGCTCATAACTCCATAATAAAATATATTTGTCTGTTCTATCAGTATATTAGATATTAGCCAGTTTGCAAGTGAGGTGACAGTACAGTGCATACAGGTGTGATAGGACTGCTAGTATTTTACAAGTTACTCTGTTTCAAAGAAATTTAGAAGTCTGTTCAGAAACAGCCTAGATGTTCATATGCCATAAGCTAGCCCTGTATGTATATGTGAAGATCTAGGCAAATATGAAGATATATAATGCAGGTGAACTGGAGAAACATAATTCTATAATGTTTTGTATGTGTGTACTATGGGAACCAAGCATAAAGTAGAATTACGTTTCCCTGAGCAGAGTGGGGAGATAGAATTCATTCAGATAAAAGAGGATTCAGATTCAGTGGACTTCCTGGTGCAAATGATGAATGGCAGGGGAGATATCCAGTTCTCCTATTATGCAAAAGTGAGTTACTAAGAATCCAAGTAAGTTCCTTGAGGACCGTGTGTTGTATTTAAATGCGGACTTGTGTCTCTCCCACACTTTTAAATAACTGCTGTTTGAACTAATTATCAGAAATGACAGTATTTCTTTCTGGGGGAAAATGTTCTCTGCTCTACTCTAGATTCTGTTTCAAAGTCATTGTGATTAATACTTGTGAGATTACAGGTGAGTTTTGGCAATAAAAGTTATGCCATATATATTATTCTGCAATGGAACTAGATCACAAAGAATGAAGTAAAACCTAGTCTGAAAGAAGTTAGACAAAAATGTCCATAATTAGCAAGCACAATAGGGATAAGGGAAATTAGGCACAGTAAACTGCTCTCAGTTCCAAATTTATTTTTATTCAAGTTTGCTGCTGTGTGGTAGCTGCTATTTTTTTCAAGTGTGGATATTCATTAGCGATGCCAAGAAATGTTACTGCTAAAAGGTAACTTCTAGCATCTCTTAAGCTCAAACCAATTTCTCAATGTTCTGAATTTGGTCAAAATAATCCCTTCCAGGGTCTACTTGTGGCTTGAGAGGAGTTAGGTTAAAGAAAAACAAAAGCCAGCAGAACTGAATCCTGCCCTATAGGTGACTATTTTTTTTTCCAGATAGCAAGTACTTGGGAGAACACTCAGAAGCAGAAAAAAGTAATGTCAGATGCAGTGTTGTGCTTGTGTAAACTTATGTAGGCAAAATCAACTGAAAGGTGATGTCAGAACTCAAGTTGAAACACATGTAAAAAAGGATTTTTTCCTGTTTGAAAGCAGTTGGATTTTTTTTTTTCTGTCCTGTTTTTATTTTATAGCAGAGTAAGGAGAAAGCGTGTGTCTGTGATGCAAGATAGTCACGGTATGATAAAGGGCTGCTGAAGCTTCATGGTGTGCTAATAAATCTGAGTTCCAGTCCTAGGGATGTTTAAAGTAGACTCTTGGTCACGGTGGCCTTAGGGGAAAAAGTGAGTGTTGGATGCAATTAGGCTATTTCCTGTTTAGCAGAATTACTGCCTCACTTTTACTGCAACTTAATATTCAAGCAGTCTTGGAGAGTGTTCGGTGTGCATGGGGGTGGGGAAGAGCTAATAGTGCATTTCCATTAGCACTCCTCTGACCTCATACATGCTTTCCCAGTGTTGACACTATGTTAGGGCAGCTTAAGCAAAGTGAGCTCTGCAAGACCCAGTAATCTTTCCTACTGTTGTACCTGCCTGGATGTAAATCCTGTGGAGGCTTCTTCCCAGTGACAGCAACAGTGGAAAAAGAGTGAACTGAACAGCTTGCTACAGCTCCTGGGCTACTCCAGGGCAATAAATTGTGACTCTATCAAAAGTCTCAGTTGGTAGTATCAGTCCCAGAAATATCCCAAAACCAGCAGTAACTTTAGTATTTTTCCCATTTGTCAGAATGTAGCACTGTCTTCTCCAATCTCCTACCTGAATGGTGAGTAGCTTCCCTATACCTTTTAAATGCTGAGTTTGAAAAGAAATGTCTCAGTTCTTGGTTTGGGAACCTAAGTATCTGAAAAATCAAGGAATGTTGAACAGTATCTGTTAACTTCTGCAGTAGCTGACCTACTCAATCTAGAGTTAATTACACTTCCACATAAGTGAGAAGAATCTCAGCATTTGTTTTACGTGTTTGTTGCCCATCCAAATGCTATTGAGTGTTTTGTAGCTTCAGTTGAGCAAAGCTCGGTTGGGCATGATGGGTTTTGTTTCTTAGCTATGTGGTCAGTAAGCAGAATAAAATTTAAATTGATTTCAGAATGAACAAGTTACTAACTCTATTTATCAGATAAATATAGATGGTGGTAACTGCAACAATTGATATTACATAAGGAGCTCTGCTTTGCTCTGCTGGTTTCTGCTAGTTACAATAGCCTGACCCTTTACCCTTGAAGGATGAAATTTTCCGTATCTCATCCTAATTTACTTCAGTCACAATTTAAATATGATAAGCATTTCACAGTGATTTTGGAGAGAGAAGATGCATGTGAACTCAAGTGCCACTAATAAACATCAATGTAGTTGCTGGGTCCTCCTTTGTAGCAATTTGTGCTGATTATTGAGGAACTGAGTTTAAATGGAACTGGTTGAAAATCATGCAATTGTTCTTGGAGAACATCTATTCTTGTTTGATCTTTGTGCAGAATAAGAAGCTTTTATTTATGAAGAACAAAGAAAAACAGTCTTCAAGCTTAAATGTGAATTAACTCAGATTCATGTCTGGTTTTTTATGAGTTATTTGGGAAAAGTAACAAATGTGATCTCTTATGCTCTTATGTGACTGTATTTCCTGAAGGGCCAATTTAACCATTCTAATTTATGAATTAATTTATTCCTGAATTCTCAAGAAAGTCATACTCTACTGAAAATGATATTTTTGGGAGGCTCAATGCCTTTCTCCTGGCAAACCTGAAGTATTCAAGCATTATTTTAAGCATTATGATCAATGTGTTCTACATTGCTGCTAGCTCTGATGCCTACCTAATGTAAAAAGGCTAAAAAACCCTCCACATCTTTCTCCCCTTGGTGCTTGTGTTCCTCTACTTTAGGAAGTGCTGAGTTCTCCAGCGGGGTGAGGTTCTGGTACAGTGGAGTGAAAAGACTAGGTGTGATATTGGCATGTACATTGTATCTCTTCCTGCACTTAAGGTGCATGGACCCTCAGGTATTTCTTAGTGTCTCTTATGTCTGTTTATCTCTTTCTCTCTTTTTTTTTTCTTGGAATTGCTTTGAAATAGGGAAATAGCATTGCTACTTTGCATCTGTACCCCTCCTTTGCCCTCCTACAGAAATCCCAGCTTTGCTTTCCATCCACTTTGATTTAATCTCATTACCATCCTTTTTAAACAACATGAAAACCTACACAATGAACACTACTTGATATCTATCTGCTTTTTACTTCAGTAAACAAATCACAAACTTTCTAGTCTCGTTACTATGTTTAAGTGTTTCCTTATATCAGATGTAAAGCACTTCCTCAGACTGTGATTTGATGGTCTTAGGTACTAATGAAGTGTGTGTGCTTTTGATCTGATCTTTTTAAAGCTTCTATGCTTGGAGTTTTAATCACTGGTCAGTACCAACACATCTGGTGAAGGCAGTAAATTCTGCATTAAAATTCATTTGTACATAACTCTTAAAATCACCCTCTTAAATTATTAAATTTGCCATTATTTGTAGAGAGAACCAGTGGCAGTAGGGTAACTTAAGCATGTCCAATATTCTTTTCATACATAAGCTCTCAATATAATGGAAGCAAATCTAATGACAGCTGTAGTCATTTGAGTGAAGACAGTTTCTTGCATAAAGTATATGTATCTATTTTTTAAGTACTGACTACCTTTCAGTGTTTTTTTTTTTTAATTTACTTTTCTTTTTTTTTTTTACTGGCTTAGGACATATGCTACAGCATTAATATTTGTTCAGGCTTAAATGTAAATTGACAGAGCATTGGTTCATGTACACTGCTTTACTGACAGAACAATTTGAATTCTCTAGGGAAGCTCTCACAATAAATAAATAATTCAATGCTAGCATCATTTCCAAGGGGATTTCTTTTCAGTCATAGCCATGCAATGTGACAGGCACATAACAGGTAACTATAGTCACATTTTTCTTTCGATTTTGATTTTCTCTTTTTGGTGACAGCTTTTCTGCCCTCTTGCAAGGTGCTCAGGAATGTGGAAATGTTTTGGGTTCTTTTTTTGGACAAATCTAGTAGTCTAGGAAATTCATGCGTGTTTCAATGTAATGAGAAAACATTCAATCCACAATGTGATATTTCTGCTCCGTTTATCTTTCCAATTTCACTCTACTATACAGACTGGGTTCGTGTGTCTGGTATTTAAAATCAAAACACCTCACTGGGGGACATGAAGAAGAAGAAGAAGAAACGAAAAAATCTCATTACTGTTCTGTACAAACTATGTCAGTGAAGAGCTATAGATGACTCTTACTTTAGCCTCATCTTCCTTAGAGCCTTAGAAACCGATACTGCAAACGAGAAGATGAACTTTGTTTTTGTGGTTAAGCTGGGGCATCGGGATCCAGTATTTCTAGTATTCTCTGACAAGTTCTGCCACAGACTCTTGGCTGATTTTGATTGCATCTATTTTTTTTACTTTTAACAGTCCCATATTTTTATACACACAAATATAATAATTTGGCTGATCATCTGTGATAATCTGTAGTTGAGAAGAACTCTGAAACTATGGAGTAAAAGCTTTTTATGTAAACTCAAATTGCTTGAAGGACTACTTATTACTGAACCTTTTCAGTGTAAATTTGGAAGTGTACATGCACAGTTATGTGAAGTGATTTATGGGCAGCCATAGTGATGTGATTGCTGATACTTATGAGACTGATAATACCTCATAGCTGCTTTGGGCTCAACTTTGTTGTTTTCATCTTATCTTATTCATGCAATCCATAAAAGAGCTGGTTTTAACTTATCTTTTTATTTTGCTAGGCAATTTTTAAATCTTAGTTTCTGATCAGCATCGTAACACAGTTGCTGCTTTGACTAAATATTAAGTAGAGAGACAGAACTTGGAGTAAAATATTCTAAACACTTCAGGTATTTAGTATTGAGATTTCAGTATGTCATTTTTGCCTGAATATCCGGTAGAGTGATCCAATATGTTACAAGAAAAAAATAGAACCCTGAGTTAAGTCATCACTTTTTGGTATTATCCAGTTGTTAATCGCTTAAACAAAAATTGATGTTTTTTAAAAAATCTCTAGGCCACGAAACAAGCCAAAGGGTTACTGATGTGTAATTCCAGTATTTGAGAGTCTTAACTATCTGAGAGCAGTAGCATGCCCAAAATAGTGTACTTTCAATTACTTTCTCTTTTGCAACAGCCAGTTTTCTGATTCAGCTGTCTGTCCTGTTTCAAAGCAAGTGGCAGCTCATGAGAGGATTTTTGTGTAATCATAACTATCTTATCTGTGTCATTGTGCTTCTGATTGTTGTATCTTCCATCATTCTATTCAGCTAGGAGTTAGTACCACAGACGTGACAAGCTAGTGCTGGATAATCTTGCAGAAATTATGGAAGTCTTCTCTGACAGTTTTTTCCTTCTTCCTTCCCCCTGGTAAATGTACCTTTAAAATGCATAATTATTTACAGAATCTGTGAGACTTCTGGATTCTGCACACAGAATGTGAAAGTGAAAAAGCAGCTATTGCATATACATCCCATTTTACCCCCCAGAGCTCTCCCTTTGATTCAAGGAAATGTACTCATGCATGGACAAAGCTTGCAAAAAGAAATAATAGGCTCTTGAGCAGCTGAGAAGGGAGCTCTAACCTCAGAGTGCCACAAGAGGTTTTTGAGTCAACCTCATTATCCTTCTAAGGCTGGAACTGCAACCAGGAGTGTTGATCCTTTCATCCTGCAATGTGTAAGCTATCAAGAGCTCTGCAAATACTTGAGACCAAACTGACCTTTGGCCTTGGAAAAGCCTGAGAGTTCTGGGCTTGCTTGATTGTGTAGAGATTGGAAATATAGGAAAAGGAAACATTGGTTTGATAGGTCAGTCTGTCATTCTACCTTCTAAAGATCACCTTGGAAAGAACAATCAAGCAAACAACTGGTCTGGAAGAAGCAAGTGCTAAAGCTGTGTACTTCCTAAACTGTGAGGAGAGAATTTCATGTAAACTTATATTTATTACTTATCACCTAAAACTTGGAGGTGATTTGGAGTAGGAGGAAGAGGAAAAAAAAGATGGAAAAATAACTATTCAAAGGTGATGGAGTTTCTGAACCTGCTTAGAGTGTTTGCTTGCTGCCAACTCATGCAGGATCTGTGTCTCCTTCAGTCTTATTCATTGCTGTTTCAGAGAAGTTCTTTTCTTTGCTTCTGAGTCTGTAATGGTTCACAAGAACTTCAGAAGTGTGTGTTTGTGGTTGGAAGAAAGGCTTGTTCTGGTTTTTCCCCTCAGCATTTGAAGTTGTGCCTTTCTAGAAAACTGTGGCTAGTCTGCCACAAGTTGTCAGTTCAGAAGTATCCTGAACAATGATAACTTGAAAAATAGTATAGCAAAACCAAGTAATCACAGAGCTTGTACTGAATATACTGGATATTTCCACACTAGGACCAAAAATATTTGTGTTTGGCAGATGCTGAAGTGTTACTACCGGTGGAGTTATTGCGAGGCTCAGTTAATGGCACAGATTTTTAGAGCAAAATTTGTCACTTCTATATCTTTCATACTGTTCTGTGGTGAGGATTTTTCATGTGCCATGAAAGTGTCTATTCTGTCAGTTACAGTGTTTGAAAATCATTGCTTGCTGGAATCTTGGCTCTGCTTTCATTGGAGGCTGTGTCCCATACTTTAGGTATGTTTAGCTATTGCAGCTGCATGGAAAAGCATACTCTAGTGAAGGCTTTGTTAAGGCTTGAATGTGTCTGGCCTCTTTGCCTCAAAATGAAATAAATACAGTATCTAAACAAAATGTCATTTGAATTACTTGTCTTTTGATAGCTTGGCTAGGGAAAAAATAACCTTTTGGTTAGTATGTGTATGCAGATGTCAAAGACTTTTCCTAAAATTTGGAGGAGTGAACCACAGGTGAGAATGATGTGGTCTTTCAAAAGTAGATATTTTGACTGGGGGGGATGCGCTTCTTGTATCATTAATCTCAGTACCCTGAGTTTCAGTGAAAAAGATGCTTTATTTTAAGTAGTGTTTCATAAGAAAAGATTAATTTCTCAGAGGCAAAAAGCAATGCTTTGTGAAAGAGCTGTGATGTTGATCCAATTCCATTACTTTCAAGTTTTTTGATGCCTGCTGAAGCGTAATGTTGCCTCAGAAGCAAAAGGAAGGGACTTTTTCACAGATTGCAAAGAAGTTGTGACATTTCTCAGATTCATAATAGCTTCTTAGAAGTTCTAGCATTAGCTCTCTTATGCTATCATACATCTGACTGGAAAAAAAACCTTTGTTCCCTATAGCAATTATCTTAGGGTGGATCAGTCACTACAGTTCGTGCATAACAGTTCTCTATTCTGAAGACTGTTCAGCTTTGCTGTGCTGCTTCTGTTCAAGAACTTCATGCCAGACTTTCCTAAATTTCATTGGCTTTTTTTGCTCAAACTAATGGATATTGTAGTAATGTAAAAAATACTAATGTAATTAAAACCCTTGAAGTATAGAGGAGCTGATATTCTAGAAGAACATTTGAGCAGGCAGAGACATTGGACTCATATTTCACTCTTCCAGTAATAGAGGAGTGATTGTGCCATTTTATTCTATGTTCAGTAGCAATTATCTATACTGCTGAAAAGGAAAGAGGGGCAAAGTGTTCTGCTCCAGACTTTGATGGTAACTTCTGAGTTAGAGCATATTAACTAATGTTTGTACGTTCCTTTTCATGAGTGGGAACTCGGATAATGTGACAGTAAGACTACAAAATGGGACTGGGGAATAAAGTGGTGTGATGACATTCTATCTGTGAAAAAGCCAGCAGACATGGCTTTAGGGAGTGCCCTAGATGGCTAACCAGTACAGCTTGGTTAACTTCTGAAGGCAGGAAGTGTGAAGATTTGCTTACTGAAATACTTTCTTAAAAAAATCCTTATTTCTTTCTTATTCCATGAGAGAGAAGTTTCTGTGGTAGAAAGACTTTTGTGCATGTGTATCAGAAAAACTTATTATTTTTAATGGCTTTGGTATTTAGGACTCCAAAGAATGTGCTGCAAGACTTTGGCATGTTTCCAAGGGAAATCTCCATGTGGGGTAGAAACAGTGTTGCTCATTACTAGAGTAAATTGAGTGTTATTTCTTTGGTATCGTGAAGGTTTGCTGCTTGAGGCTGCGGAGCAGGGCGCAGAAGCATGTGAGCTAGTGGAGCAATTCATCCTGGTAGCAGTGAAGCAGCACACAGCTGTGTGAGGAGCTCTCTGCAGAGCTGTAGATTTCTATGGCCATTCCAATGCTGGTGCCTACACTTAAATTCACTGCTTTGTGGGTATGGAAGATCACTGCAGTGTTAGGGGGTCAGACACTTGCTAATGATGAGATTAGATGGGAAGATTTCAAAGCTATTTGCTCTGGCAGAGTATAGAAGACAGCGCTACGACCACTGCATGCTTTAGGTGGTGTCAGCTGTTGTATTCTGCAAAGCCTGCAGAGATTTATGGATGTACCCCACAAAGAGTCCTTCATAGCAAAGTATTACTGATGCCAGTTGTCCTAATGAGAGGGTCAAAGCACTATTATGAATCAGACACTGTCTGGAATCTTAGAAGGGAGGAAAACATATTTCATCCAAGGTTAATATCATGTATCAGCTAAGCTGTACATCAATGATGCTTCGCTCTCAAACTTTTCACAAAAATATGAATAAAATTGCAAAGTTGGATGATTGTGTATGGTAACTTAATCAAAGTCAAAAGGAGACTGGATTTCAGCATGAATCCAAACTAGATGACTTGATATCATATTGTCTCTTCAAATTAAGAAATTCTGAAGTCCTAAAGGGAAGAGGTAATGATGTGGTTTTTAGAATGATCAGATTTTTAAATAGTTAATTTTTCACTTGAAGGAATTGCATCTGAAGGAAAGCATATGAGAGATGTATATGCACTAAAAACAGAATAGTGAGTAAAGGATATTTCTTAGTATAGTACTATGTCCCCCAGTGTTGGAGAGTTCAGTACATGGAGGAGAAAACTCATGGAGAGACAGATAAAGAATGTGTTCTTTGTAGAAAATAAAGAAGGAATGATCAGTTTGAGATTTCAAGGACATTAATGACTCATGAGGCTGACACCATCTTTCCCCCCCTCTCAGAACAACCAATCAACAAGTTTCAGGAAGAGTTTTATAATGCTGACAGTCATGCTACAATAAAAGAACCATATTTAAGAGTAAATTTTCATGCTTCAAGGATAAGCCAAATGTCAAACTGCAGAGATTTCTAGAAGAAACATTCCTTGAGAATAAGATTTTTCTAATTACTTTCTGCAAGGCTTCTTAAGGGATTTATTCTGTTAGATCACACAGAGGGTGATCGTACTCACGTTTTCCTGCCCTAACTAGTAATAACTTGGTCACTAAACAGAACAGAGTCAGAGTCTGTGACTCCAAATGTCTCTCTACAACCCACTGTTTTCAGTTTCTCTCTGTAGCACTTCTTGTTACCTTCGGGACACTCGTTTAGGTGTAATGCTGACAGATACAGTTGCTCTTGTGATCTTGGTTTTGTTTCTTTTGATTTATCCTGAAAGTATACTTCGGAGAAAACAACTGAAAGAAGCAGAAATGATACGTTTTCAAACAACTCTTTTTGTGTAAACCTATACACAGGCTTTTGTGGCTGCTTGTATAACTAAGCCTGGAACTGCTTTTGAGGTTGATATACTTCAAGAATTGTTTTGAAACGTTTCAATTCAAATTAAAATGAAACCAGAACCCTGTGAGACTTTTGATCGTTTTGGCGTTTGTTGCAAGGGTAGTTATATGCAAGTAAAATTCTTTTTTCTCATGGAATACCTGGTTTTGTACTCTTTTATATTACGGTTGTTAAGGAGATTGTGTGGGGTGTGCTTGACTTGAGTCAAACTTAAGGGATTTTTCCTTTAACAAGGAATTAAACAGTTTTCAGAATTGATTCCCACATTAATTCAGAATATTAGATACCAGCACAAACTGTCAGTTTTCTGCCTTGTAACATTTTTGCAGGAGGTGCAATAGTTTCTCTTCTAGCTTTGTGAGAATTCACAGGTAGCCTGAATTTTCTGTAGTTTGGCTGGCATTTGTGAATGAAAGCTTTCTCTTCTCTGGTCAAGCTTTCTTTTAAATATGCACCTTCAATACAATCCAACAAGCCTGATATGATGGGTATTTTGATATGAATTCACAGTTTACATAAAAATCATGCGTCTATACATAAACATATGTATATATTTATATGTTTTGAGGATGCAGTTGCTAATAGGCTAGGTGCTTACATGCATCTTCCAGTGCTAAATTCATGAACTTCCTGGATTCTGATAATTAAGCCAAGAAAATGAAACTTGTCAGTCTTCCGCTCTGAAGATGATAGTTTAATTAACATTTACTAGCTGAATACATTATGCATAGTATGCCCTGTGAACTGATAGTCTTTTAGTCAGCTAGAAATGTCCTTGAGATATGATTGGTTTCCAACAAGAATCTGTTCTGCATCTTTGTTGTTTAGTTGCTTTGTTTTGTATCTATGTTATAACATATTTATGAAGCACAATATCCACATATAAGTCATGTACACTGAAAGCACACTGTAACTCCATCTTTTAAAATATTCTAACTCACTCCTCTGGATGGATTGCATCACTTCTTGTTTTATCTTTTATCCTTGCTACCATTTGAAGCTGATACAGGTAAATCTTTTCCTCAGAACTGGGTGAAAGTCAGAGGTGAGATCTTCAGCTAGAACAGATCAGCGCAGCTTGTCTGGTTTCACAGAAAAATAAACTTGCCTTTGCCCTACTGATGATCTCACTTTCTGAGAACATTTTATTCTTGAAATGTACTTTAGCTGCCTTTCATAGCAGTGTTATTCTCTTTAGATGCCTGTGGAGTCTGACAGGTCTGTAGCCTGCCTTCCAGCATGCTAACAAATTCTCTCCACCCCACCCCTCACTATGCAATATGATTATAATTTTTATTTTTTTCTCTGCCTAAATTAGGTTTGGATCACTTAATGTTTTAACAAATGGAGGCAATCGTTTTGTATTGATACAGAAGCAAGGCTAAAGTTTCACTGATGAGATTCCTCTACTGAGCCTAATGTGCAGCATGCCCTTGTGAATGAACGTTCTTCATGCAGTAGTAAAAGCACTGCTTGTGTTGGCTCAAATTCCCCAGAAGATACTTTGATAATAAATACAACAATAACTAATTTTCCTTTAAATTAAGAACATCACATTCTTATTTAGTCCTTAGCTGGGCAAGCTGCTTTAGACTCTGGTGTGAGTTGGACCATGGGATAGTGAATATAAATATACAAACCTGAAAATACTTTCTTACAGCAGGGAGAAGGTACTGAAGACTATGCATCAAGAATGTGCAAGGCATGTGATTGAATAGGTGGTGTGTGTGTGAAGAAACAGGGCAAGTGTTGTGCTACTCAAAATCTATAGGATGGGCTGGATTTTTTTATCTGATAATAGAATGAACCTTTACTGAACAAGTTCTGGGAACAGATATTTCCATCACAAAAGCTATGATCTCCAGATTGTATGAATCTGTGGTTAAATCATGTGATCTGAGCTGGCACATAATGGAAAACACTGAATACTGTGGAAACTTTCAGTTGGCAATTCTGCAGGGCAATTTGTGGCTGTTTAGGATGCTAATGTCACTTGTTACAGGCTGGTAACCAAGATCAAATATGAATATCTGTGGGATATAACTTCCAAACGCTACTGAGTGACTGTCATCATCTTAATAATGTTATTGCTCAAGATCTGCATTAGTTTCTAATGCAATTGGAGAGAAATTCTCAAGCCGTGCTGAGTTTGTATGTGTACATGGAGGAAAAATTGGATTGCTGCTATCTACTGCTGATATTTATCAAGGAAGATTGTTTTTTTATTGACCCACCAGGAGTTGCTAAAGAAGAAACATGAGTGAAGAAAGGCAGCTTCAAAGAGGATATTTTTGTAGCAGATTGAACTTACTCGATGCAGTTTCACTTTCTGACTGGATGTGAGCTAGGAAATGTTTGTCCATTTCCTTATTTGATCATTTAGGTTTATCACCTGCTAGAGAGCAAGAGACATATTCCTAGCCATAGAGCACAGCAGATTTATACGGTTTGTAGTAAAATGACACTATGGAAAAATAACGAGTCACTGACTGAAGAAAGAATGAAGCCTTTTCAAAAAAAAAAAGGATGTGGAACCTGCTGAATTGGAACAATGTATTATTCCAATACAAATGTTGAAGTCTGTTGTAATCTCAGAGTGCTGTGCTTGATGCATGATGCTATTTCTAAAAGAGGGCTGCTACTTTTTTTGAATAAATCAAATAGAAATGCATTTATGTGCTTCTCAGATTCAGAGGCTGCTAGCAGGTGTCCAAAACAAGAGGGAGGCTGTATGGCATTGTACTCATGGAATTAAGGATCCTCCTAGTAGTGTTCAGTTAAATCTGCTACCTGTTGGATATATCGAGGTTCACTTCCCACTGCTTTGTCAGACCTTTTGATAGTGAGACAGTAGAAAGAAACATCACAGACATTCTAAGGGCTGCTTCTTGTTGGTGTAATCACTGTGGACATTTGCCTTTTGGTCAGAAGTGCTTCCAGTGACAAAGAAAGCTTGTTTGGCTATGTTTAAGCAATTAATACACAATTTGTATGTGATTTAGGAAACATTGTGGTGAGTCTATTTTGGGAAATAGTAACTGTGTACATGGGAAAGTTGAGATGACTATATTTAAGCATCTTCCTTGCATAGATGTTTTTCCCTTTCATTCTGAAGCAGCATACACAAAGAAAATCATTAAAGCAGAACATTTAACTTAATACATTATATATGGTTTTTGTTTTCTATGACCCTTCTCCTGGAAGAAACGCTCAGGTGGACAAGGGTGATCTATTGTGATAGGAATCTTATAGTCTGCGTGAAAATGTGTTTTCCCAGGCTTCTCATGGTATTGTTCACTAAGCAAAGCATGACATGGAATTCTGCTACTGCACTTCTCAAGCCATTTGACTGCTGCCTCTGCAACCTGAGTTGATGAAAGAGCCATAAAGAAGGTACCAGCTGGGGTAAGAGCACGGAAGCTTTCTTACTGCAGTTGAGAACAGTCTGACAGCAGTGCAGAGTCTCTCTTTGAAAGAGGGCTGATCTGTTTGCTGGGTTGCCAGAGACAACCTGATCAGACTGTTGGTTGTAGATGAGAAATTCAGCTTGCTCTCACATGGCCTTGTTAGACTGCTGTGTAGCAGGCTGTTAGATAGCTGTATTCTGTCAAGCATAACCAGTAAGAATATTAAGTAGGTGGTGATCTTTCCTTAGAAGTAAGGAGAAAAGATGATTTAAAAAAAATCATCTGAAGACCATAGGTGTGTGTGTTTGTGTATTTTTTCTTCTCCAAATGCTTCTCTGGTTAGTTGCTTTGTTCTTCTGCATCTCCTGCAATCCCCTTTTGTGGCTGCTTATTTTCTGCCCCGATGCTGCTGTGATGTGTCACAGTAGAAACTAATTTTAAATTGTGGTTGTGTATGTTAGTTGAAATGCACAGTAGTGCCTGAATGGTACAAAACACCATAGCAGGCAATTTGAAGGCCTCATAGAGGCAGGAGGAAACTTTTATCTTGGTATGAATTTGGTGGGTTAATTGAGAAGAATGGCATAATGGTTCAGCTATTCTGATTTGGTATGAAAGTATTGTAAGTAAGTAGCAAATTGACATAATGTGAGTGGATCAGCTTGATTGCTTCAGTTTTTAATTGGAGGAAGTGACTGCTTATGCTCCTAATATCATAGTATAACAGAATTGTCAGGGATCACTGAGCCGAACTCCTGACTCCACACAGGGCAATGTAAGAGTTAAACTATGCATCTAAGTGCGTTTCCCAAAAGTTTCTTTAACCCTGACAGGCTTGTGGCCATGACTACTTCCCCAGGGAGCTTGTTCCAGTGCTTGACCACTTTTACAGTGACAAACTTTTTTCTAGTATACGATTTGAACTTCCCCTGGCACAGCTTTAAGCCATTATGGTGATGGTGAGAACTTTGGGCTTTGTCCTTTTTGTTGTACTCCTGAGAGCTCCGTTCACCTTGCTTTGTGGAAAAATGAATCATTAGAATATAAAGACTCTTACACTTGTCCAATTGTCATGGAAGGTGGGATTCCCTTGAGCAGACCATGCTGTTGCCTTGTCTCTGCAGTGAGATACACAGAGTACACAGAGCTGTTGGAAAGAAATAGCAGATGGGTAAGAAACAATGGCATGGAGGAGGAGGTCATGCCCTGCAGCAGTAGGTAACCCAGGCATGAATGAGAGCACAGGCAGACTAGGAGACATTTTCTGAGCAGTGAAAAATTTGGAAAAGAAGCTCACTCATGATTTCCAGAAAAAACTTCCTTGTTGTTAGAGCTGACAACCTCTTTTTTTTTTTTTTAAATTGGTAATGTAGGGACTCATTATAGGTGCAGCATGATTCTGGGCTGGAACCTCATTTCTCTGCTGCCTTCTCTGATGGTAGCCATAGGGATGTGCATTGACCCATCCCTATCTGTATGTATGGCTGGCAGTTCAGCCCCATCACACTGCACAGGCCTCTGCTACCAAGGGCGGGACGCCAGCAGAACATGGCTGTTAATGGCTCTCTGTCAGCCCCATACCTGTGTGTTGGCCATATTCTCTGATTTGTCCCTTCTTTTCCATGACTGTAAGGAAAAGGCAACTGAAGACCTCTAATAGAGGGAGGAATTAAATAGTACTGATAAAGTGCAAAGTAAGAATAAGGTTTTTTTAAGACAGCCTTGAACCTGGAGCTCTTCTGTAGTCTACCAGTGAAACAGAATGTTACTCATTTCTTTTTCAAAGAAGGTTTGACTACAAAAAGCTTGAGACTTTTTGAAGCAGTGGATTTTGGCAAGCAACAGAATATGAGGAGTTCAACCAGGTTAGCCTAAACCAATTGTACTGAACTTCTGAATCCCAATTATAACCTGCAAGTGGGTCACTACAGCAGGTACGGTTTAATTTGTCTAAAAGCTGTGTCATTCTCTCTCAAAATGTAAAGGCAAGGAATGCAGGTATTATTCGGCTCCTGAAGCATTAGTGTAAGCCTTTCTGAATCTTAAAAGCACCAGAAAAGTGCTCTTCTGCTTAAGCTAGTCTCTTGGATTGGGGGAATACATTTGTAGCCTTCTAAAAGGTCCTCTATTTGAAGGAAGGAATAGGTATCTGTGATATTTCCTCTGTTCAATACCATTAATGCTGTCTATAAGAGAACTAGTGAAATATTTCTTCAGTCTTTGCTCTGATTTTCTCCCCTTCTTGTTTTCTTTTGTACACCTGGGTGCAAAATGCTAGGAATCAGTTTTCTGGAATCATTTGATCCATTGTGCAGAACTAATGACTGTTACAATCTAGCTTTTACAACAGAAAAACACAAGTTGTGGCTTTTTAGAATGAGAAGAAAGTTACTTAGATTGATAACTCTCATTACTAAAATATATTTTCAAAATGTATTTCAAAATATCCTCGAGAAGAAAAAAGTGTGTGTGTGGAAGGAAGAAACTTCCTAACAAGTGTGTGGTGCTTTTAGGGATGGCTGCTTTTTCTCTGTATGCATGTACGTGAATCCAAGTAGAAAGTGAGTCTAGACTGTGGCAAATTATGATTAAATAAAGTGCCCTTCTTGTTATTTCCAAAGGAAGAAGATTTCATTGCTCTATTGATTTACAGTGATTAGTGTTTCCTTTCTCTACCTTTTTCTTTTCTGGAGGCTGCATTGTCAGAGGAGTGGTCATTCACAGCCTTTTATTGATTCTAACCAGGACTGAAAAATGATTGAGTACTGTGGCTCTGTGTCCTGTTCTTTTTCTAGAAGACTACAAGGATAAAACAATTAGAAGTGTCCCTGTTCCTAAAAATGATACCTCCTTATACATTCAGTCTCTAAAATTACTGCTACAGATGGCAATGGAAAAGCCAATGACCACTTCACAGCCCAGTACAAGATGAATACCCATCATTTTATGATAAAACAGCTGTAAGCAGTCAGGTATTTTGGAACAACACTGAAGCATTAATTTCATCTGTAAAACTGGAGATATATTGCAATATAGTTTTAAGATTTGGCTACTCTATAGTACATGATAACCAAATATTTAGAAATAAGCCTGATTAGCTGATCATTGAGAGTTTGTTACTGTTTCATACTGTGTCACTGTGAGAATGACCCTGCGGATGTAGTTTGTCCCTTGTTTTGATCTATACTTTACATTTTAGCTCATAATTAGGATTTGTCTTTGCTTAAATATAGATTAGGATTTTGGAGTATTGCTAGCATTGGTTTTATCAATTGCATCAGCATTCTAGTGAATAAGAATGGTTTTGCTTCACACAAGTGTGCTTCTCCTACTGATGCAACACATGAATGAACGAAAAACACCCTTA
This sequence comes from Phasianus colchicus, assembly GCF_987193195.1. Classification (NCBI taxonomy): domain Eukaryota; kingdom Metazoa; phylum Chordata; class Aves; order Galliformes; family Phasianidae; genus Phasianus; species Phasianus colchicus. Next base: position 11,879,436 of record NC_143437.1, on the reverse strand, counting down.
GTAGGTTAATAAGGGGAATAAAGGCAGATTCTGGAAAAAAAACATGGAATTTGAATCACTTTGAAACAGTAGTTCAAAACTTTATAAGCTGCTGTTATAGTCCATGTGCATTGGTCAGCAGGGCTTACTGCTGCTGCCACTCTTAGTCACAAGCACCAGGGATTCCTGCCTACTTCAGCATCTGGTTCCAAGCGCTCTTTTCCCTCAATGGTGGTTTTTATCTGTGGGAAGCGGTGGGCTCAATGGCTGTTAAACACTACCCTTTTATCATTAGGATACCCTTGTAATGCAGCGAGGAGGAGCTCTGCTGCTTTTTTGGTCAGCTGCTGCCCAAATTGCTCCTTGAACTCTTGGGAAATATCCCTGAGGAGTGACAGGTCTGCTGCATCTCACATTTGAATTTCACACTTTAAAGATGTGCAAGGTCTTCTACAGAGATGAAAAAGCACTAACAAAGCCTTCTAATTCTTCTAATCAGTTTTTTTCTATCTCCCAAGTAAATAGCTCCCAGAACCCAAATAATTGGGAAGTAGTATGCATGTACACAAGATCCTACAGCTCCACAGTAGCTTGAATGATCTTCCTACGTGGAATTCAGATAGTGAAGGTTACTTGATTTCCAGGAAGACCTAAACTCCTGGAAGGGTTCTTTTATTTGGCTTAAATTTGTGCATAGTAAATGTTTCTATCTTTTCCCTCTGCTTGCATTAGACTAGGCTTTTGTCTTGGGCCTTAGTGAAAAAGCTCTGTGATCCCACCTGTATGAAGGGAGGAAGCTGAAATTGTACTGGAGTGCATATTTACATGTGAGATGTGGGGAATGCTAGCACTTGACCTTCTGTATTTTACAGCAGAGAAATCTGAACATGCCATTGCAGCTAGATGATGAAAAATATTTGTTGTCTTTCTGTCATCCCTCCTACTTATGTTTGTTTACTCTGTCATGCCTGTTCTTGTTCTGGCAGATAAGTTTTTATGGATCAGGTTTACCTGAACACCGATGCTGACAGTTTTATTGCAGAAAAACTGTGCTGGTGCCCTTGCCGTAAATTACAGCTGCTAATTTGGAGAGTTAAATTACAGATATGTCTTATGAATTGCCTTGTACATTTAAAGGGCAATATAAATACCTGCTACGGATTTTAATAAGCAGCAAGGTACTGACAACTGTGTTTACTGCTGTTGGTATGTTAAATTTTTTTACTGCTATTAAATATAGTGCTGAGCATCGTGGCTACTGTCAGTTGTTAGAAGGAATGACAGCATTGCCACCAGTGCATCTGTCTAGCTGGGAGTGTAGTGTTGTCTCCCTTGAGGAAGGGGGCATTTATGAGAAGACAAGACATACTGCAGACAGCAATAATATTCTTCCAGCTGTCAGGAGCTTGACATCTCCTAGAACAATTGCAATAGCAGAAGAGCTCAGTACTAAATAAAAATTAAGTAAACCAAGGAGATTTTCACCCTAGAAAATTGCTGTCCAGATCTAGCCCTGAATTGTGCTCTGGTGTATGTTCTGAGCCTGAGTTGGGTGACCGCTGTGGCAGCCACAAGTTAGGCTTGGTGCCTTGCTCTAAGCTAAAGGTTGGATTTCTTGCTGTGCAAATGATGCTGTTCAGTGTCCTGCAGAACAGGGTAGACTGTAGAGGGGCAATACATAAGTTAAATGGGAGATATTATAGGGTTCTGTACTTCATTAAAGGAAAAAGTTGCTGGGACTTCCAGGCTTAAAGCATTGAAGTTGATAGCAGCAATGCACAAATAGGTAGAAAGACTTGGTAATAACAAAAAATGATTGTTATATTATTGAAAACAAACGAGCAGCATCACTGAAGTAGACAGAAAGCTGAACCATGTTTGTAATGACGTGCCTTTGATCCTTTTGAAAACTGTGATACAAGCAACTTCTTGTTTTTTCTTGGATTTAATGTCTTGAATAGAAATAATTTGTTAACATATTTGCAGCTTGAATAAATAATTCAAACTTCAGCACTGCAGATAGATCTTCATGTCATCCAACTTGTGCATCTAGCACAGATGCTCTGAATTGTTCCATTGACTTCTTGCCATTCATTGTATAAAGAATTTCATCTCCTAAATTGCAAGCTGTAATATAAAGCAACTTCCATTCAGAATTGTAAATGGATGCAGCAGAGTACTTAAAGGGAAATATAGTCATTATTAAAGAAGAAAAAAGGTGTCTTTATAAATTGGCAGTCTTAAACTGCAGTGGTCTGTTGCAGGAAAATACAAAACTGTTTTTGTTATTAGAATGTTGCATCATTCCTCACTTCAGAAAAAAGTTGAAGTAACACTTCAGTCAACATTTTGCAAATGTATTTGAATGTTACTCCTCAGATCAAGCATAATGCTTTCTGAAAATTTTGTTCTCATGAGTGAGTTTTACAAGAGATGCAAACTCATGATCTGTCTTGAATATTCAACTTTTAAGACCTATGCACTATATATAGTGCTATTTGAGGTTTTAAGTTTCTATCTCCTTGCTGACTTGATTTATTACTAACTTTTATCTGAAGGATAAAATGAAGGATATAAATGAGGGTAGAACTGCCTGAAGTCTTCATCTAAGCTGCAGATTTCTTTGATATAGGATAATGAAGAAGCAGAACATCTTTCCCATGGTGCTTGCTAATCAAAGTCCTGTTAAGCCCTGTAGAGATGCATGATTTTCTGTTTGTCTACTCATGCACTCTCATTCACTCTTGCAATTCTACAAGATTCTACTAAAATATAAATATATTTAAATTACAAGTGTCTCTAGTATTTAACTATTCTTCTTCTCTCCTTCCCAAAAAAACTATCAGGGTATATCACATGCAAATAGTTTTAACTTTCTCCATCATGGGCCACTGCGTACCTCCACTACACTGATAATGTAAATGTCTTATTTCCCTCACTGGCTAGGCTAAGCTTAACAAGTTTCAGGTTTTTTAATCTATGATATCTTGATCATCTTTCATTTTTCATGCCCTGTAGTTTTCTGCCATTATACTGTAAAATTTTAAACATAAAGAGTAAAGCCAGAAGGAATGTGATGTAACTGATACATGGTTCAGTTTTCCAGTGGAATAGCTTGTCCTGCAGATGGAGTGAAGCAAGTAATTCAGTGCTGTATACATATCTGAAGTGCTGGAAAATATTGTCCTTCAAGTATCATGCTGTCAATGTATCATCAGTGATTATTAGCAACAGTTGATTGTCCTAGAGATGCTACGATGCCTCAGGATGACAGAAGGAAATTCTTTTTAAGGACTAACTGAAGAACATCAAAATGTCATAAGAACTTTGTAAAACTATTATTTGTATTTTGCCTTCTCAGTGGATGTTTGTATTTGCAACCAAATTTACTTTGTCCCAATTCATATATTAATTTTTCTTTTTCTGTGGTAGATGGAAACTATAGAAAGATTTCCTGGTGAATCAAGCAAAACACTTTCTTGAGTAACAGCAAAATCTGGAGAAGTTTTACCCAATGTGTTAAACTGCAGGCATTAAAGGATGCAAATTATTTAACAGAAGTAGCACAGATACATGACTCTAAAACTATGCCTGATAATTATCTGTATTCTAACTAGAATATTCTGACTTAGAGCAAAGCTGGAATTGGGCAAAACTCTCATGTCTTGCCTTTCAGTACTAAGGCAATATAACTGGAAGGGGGCCACATGAACAGGTAGTGCTGCATCACCATTCAGTTCTCTTGCATGTGCATCAGAAGCAGCTTCAATATAGGTATTATGCAGTGCTGCACTGTGTAATTTCCGTACTTCAGCTTGAGTCTCAGTAAGATGTAACAGTGTTTGTCCACCAGGAGCGGTCTCTGCTGATCTGAGCTAATGTTTCAAGTGAACACTGTCTTGACAGCTTCGGTTCTGTTCATTTGAAATCTGACTGCACCAAGCTAGAAATGCCCTCTGAAACAAATGTTCAGCAATCAGCTTGTTTACAAGCCTGAAAAACTTCACTGGAATGTCTGAAACTTGAACAGTGTTCTCTAATCTAAGAGTTTGTTAGCTTCCTCCTTGGTTTCCTAGTGGGTTTGTTCTGGAGCAAAGCCAACACCAAATTGCAGGAGATAGTTTGGTCTGTAACTTTTGTAGCTTGGAAGCTCCTTTCACAACCCTTCTGTGAGCAAAAGGAACTATAATATGGAAGAACAAATGTTTTCATAATTTGCCTGAGGTCACCTTGGCAGTGGAGAGTGGTGTGGCTTCGGTCTTACAGTAGATTGGTTTTTCCTGTTCTTTTTTTTTGTGTGTGTGAAGGAAAATAGATGCAAACATTTAAATTACAACAAAATGATAAAACAATTATAGTTTCCTCTTTTTGCTAGTTGAAGGAGAGCTCTGCTGTTGAACTGCACATCTTCCTGCAGCTTGATGGGACTGTTCTCTAACTCTTTAAGCATTAAGCTTGTAAAACCTGCTGGTGAGATGTTTGTATGTCTGATACGAGTATATGAATGATGCATTAAGATGTCATGCGAACACTCTGACTTACTGCTCCCATTTCACAGTGGAAGGTGGAAATAAACCCAAGTGACAGTAATCCTTTATACTTATATCTGAGTTGTTCTATGTCCTGGTGTCTGTAGTCACTGCTGAGCTACCTTCTTGCAGTAGACCTGTGGGATGCTTGGACATCTACAGCACTCATGCTTTCTCTTGCAATATGCAGCTTACCACGTACATCCTTTGCACAGAAGACTGTTCACTTTAGAATGATAGAATCAGAGAATGGCCTGGGTTGAAGAGGACCACAATGATCATTTAGTTTCAACTCCCCTGCTATGTGCAGGGTTGCCAACTGCTACAACAGGCTGCACAGAGCCACATCCAGCCTGGCCTTGAATACATCCAGGCATGAGGCATCCACAGCCTTCTTGGGCAACCTGTTCCAGTGCTTTGTTTCTTCTTTACTGAATATACAGTGCATTCACAAATATTGGATATATATTTTGGAGTATCTGAATGCTTTTCATTTTGTAGCATTTTTTTATTCACTGCTCTGCAGATAAAACATGGTCATGATATTGTTGCCTTGTACTTGCTTTTCCTGTGTTCTGATGTTATCACAGGCAGGCAATACCATGTAATCTCTGAAGTGCTCACAAGGGCAGGTAGGAACCTCACACTTAAGAGTTGAAGGTATTGATTCAGTCTGCTTGCAAGTTAGCCTGTGTGTTTTTTCTGATTGGCCATAGTCATATTATCCCATTACTGCAAGTGTAGCAAAATATTTTGTTCAGTGTTACTGAAGCTCTTCTAAGCGGTTGCAAACCAGGAAGAATTTGTTCCTTGCTGGTTAGTGTGGCTCTTCCACCTGATGTGCTTTCATTATCTCAATTTCATTATCTTGCAGTTATCTTACCCAGGAGACCCTAAACACCTCCAGTTTTCACATCCGTTTGTGTCAAGGGAAGAAGGGAAATTGCTGATGATTCTCTGTGGCTGACCACAGGGACGAAGCTTTAAGATCTATCTTTGTGTCAAGTCTCTGCTAATTTTCCACATGACAAGATGCATCTGGGAAGCACAGCACCAAGTCTAACTGAATACTGACTAATCTCTCCCATTTTCCATGTCCCCCTGGAAGACTGTGTATCCTGAGCATTATTACCAGAATGTATATTAACTACTTACAGCAGGTGGCTGCAGTTTTGGTGTGTGTGGCCTGTGGCTATGGGCAGACTGTTGTTCCTCTCTTTGCTCATTTACTTGTGGTGTTTCCAGAAGTTTGCCTTGGGGCCTTAGAGGTGTATCCAGACAGCTGAGCACTGTAGGGTATCAGGTATTGGGTGTGACACAAAGAGGGTTCAGTTGGGTGTTTTTTCCTTTTTTTCCCTTTTTTTTTTTTGATTGCAGGATAATAGTGAAGTTTGAAGTGCTGTTCTTCTCCTTTGCAAGGGTGAAAATGGGTTCCTGAGTCTGCCAAAGGCAATGATTTCTGCATCCTGGTTTCTGCCCACATTTTATACAATTGCTAAATGAAAATGAGGTTCTGTAACTTCTAGATCTTATTAATAAATGTAACAATTCAACAATTCTGAGACTTATTCAATGCTTTTTTTTTTTAAGGAGATGAAGCGTATGAAACCTGGCTAACTGATCTACACGATTTCCTTCCTCTGCTCTGTCTGCATTTAATGCTTTTGCAGCTGTTATTAATTGCATGAAATAACTCAGCCTTGTTAGTAGAAACTGACATAAACCAGGAGAGCATTCTTTGAACTTCCTTGGACTTCCTGCTGATACTTTTTCTCTCATTCAAGCAGCTGTTTTGCACTTGTTTTGCTTTTCCTTCTCTGGCTAATCCGTTTACAGATGACTCTGTGAGCTGCATCTCATTTCATGGCTTGTGTTCTCACTAACAAGCATTGCTTTTGTTCCTTCTGTGTCTTTTTTTGTGTGAGAGGAGTGAAGCTCTTGCTCAGTTGATATAGCAGGCTTTGCATGACCCAGCAGCCAGAAAGCAAATGGGTGGAGAGTCTGATATCTGAGGGTGTGGTTTTGTGCTGTGTCTGTGTGAGTTGTTAGCTTGTAATGCCTCCAGCAGAAGAAAGGTGTTTCCAAAGCTGCTGGATGATTAGGATAGAAAACCTAGATCATATTCTTGCTGCAGCAGGTATTTCATATGCTGAACATGTTGATTCCAGCCTGAGGCAGTGTAATTTAATCTTAAAACAGATTTTGAGAAATACACATGTATGAATTTTTACTCTCCTTTTGCTGTTCATTTTTAAAATATTTTTTAAAGGTTTTAACATGTGTTATCAGATATCTTTTGATTTTTGTGGCAAGTCAGATTTTCATTTCAACTAAACAATTGGAAATATGAATTTTCCTGCATCTGAACTCTTTTTATGGACAGCAATAGTTAAGCTTCTAAACCAGTGCACAGTAATTAGGTTTATTGCAGTGTACTGTGGTGTAGACTTTTTAAATACCTAACAGATCTAACTTATATCTTGATGAGAGAGAGAATATCTAGAAATGTGTTATATTTACCTCTGATCTGTTATTGGAAGGTGATTAAATATCAAACCACTCCAAGTGGTAGGGTAATGTGCATTGGATGATACTCCTTTTAACCTCAGTGTTTTTGTCAGTGTTATTGAAAATGATGCATAGTAATTAAAATGAGATTTTTCTCTTCCGAGTAAGTGCATACGTCCTCTCAAAGAGGAATTGGATGATCTCAGGTAAATTAATTCTTTGCGTTCAGACATCTTATCTTCTCCCTGATTCATACGTTGCTATAGAAACAATTGACTTCACAAGGCCTGACTCAGCTTCCAAAGAAGTATGAAATGTCCTGTTTTATATTTTTCCAGTGCAAGTCATGGAGGTGACTTCAATAGCAATATCTGAACTTTATACCATGACTTTTTTCTTTTTCTGAACTTGAAGATAAAGCGGGTCGTTTCTCTGAAGTTAAAAGCATTCCCTTCTGTATTTATTTTTAGTAGCATAATAATGAGATTTACAGAATGAAAAGTATAAATATGATTTCAACAAGGTGATTTGAATGGGCAGCTATGCTTTTAAAACCTTATTTAATTATGTGTTTATGTAAATAAAACTTATCTCAAAAACTGACATAAAATAGTAAAAGCCTGCATACCACAAAGCAGTATGCGGGTAAAATACAAGTTAATCGCCCACATTCACTCACCAATAAAGCAAATGTTGCTATGATGGATCAGGTACCATCTTCTCTTCTCGACTGACTAGTTTAATCTTGGGTTTGTCTGGCAAAAGCTCTTTTCCTTGGCTTGTGAATGACTTTCAAGTGTTATGGGTCACTATCCATCCACCCCTATTTCATCAACCCATAAACTGACAGGACTATAAACGGATTTAATAAATGCAGTTTATTGCAGCCTTTTGACTGAGACCAGGCAATGATAATCAATCAGTCTGCGGTGACAAAACCCAGAAGGCGTCTGTAACAAATGGCCAAGCTGTTCTACATTTGCAGCAAAATCACTTTTAATTGTTAGCAGAACTAGGCTAGTTTACTTGACATTCAGATGTCACAGTTCACAGCAAATTGTATTATCTAGCAGGTCTTTCAAGATTCTATATCCTTTTACAGTAGAAAGGCTAAAACTGTACTTTGTGTACTGTTTGAGACAGTGGTTGTGCATGAAGTTTCTAAGCAGTGTTTTAAGAATTCCTTTCTACAATTTTTATCAACTATCAACAGAAATAATGTATCTTTTTCTATTAACTTGTTGTTAGGAACCTCTAACAAATGCCCTAATTGGGTTGTGTTTCTAGTGGGAATTTGAAACTAAGTTAAAATGGTGCAGATACATCCAAGATATTCCAGTAGCTGTTACTGCAGATAAGCTATAAAGAGTTTACTGTGCATCCATAACTTGCTCAGTAAACAAGGGGGACTGAGGAAATGCGGTTGAAATGTAGGACCTGGGTTTCACGAGCACTTTCTGATGCTATACTCATACTGATGTAATATAGTGAGTTTTAAATATGGAGATGCTCCTACTTTTGCTTTTTTCTCTCTTAGATGTTTCAATATTTCTGATCAGAATTTCCTATAATGTTTTTGTAAGTGAAAAGTTGTCATGCCAATTTTTTCTTCTGATCTGTGAAGAAAATCATTATGTGAGTAATGAAATTCCCATGAAATAGAAGCTTTGTTTGAATTGAGGGCTTTTTGCTTAGTGTCACAGCTCTCCAAAATAGGTGGGAAGCCTCTTTGTCTCTGTCAAGAATAACTTTGACATCTTTATATAGTCTGATCTATGTTCCTCTACTTATGTCTTCTCTATATGGTTTGCATCCTTAAGCAGTAAAGTTGTAGCTGGACTGAAAACAACTTTAAACTTTTTTTTAAATTGTATTTATCTTAAGGTAGTATCTACAGTGTCAGAGTGCATAAGATATCTTAACTTTCATCACCTATTTTGGAGGGCTCTACCTTTTCCGTTCATTCTTTACCTCTTGTCTATTACAAGACAGGGCTGCATATATAAGAGCTTAATACACCCAGAGAAGAAAATAAACCATCTTGGATGTAGTGCCACATTGCAAGGGTTCCCAGTTGTGTGACAACTATGTCCCCTGAATAAATCAGCATGTCTGGCAGCTGCTCCAGTGACCTCTCAGACTAATAGCCGAGAGTACTTTCTGGAAGCAGGTGAATTGTTCAAATGTCTCACACCCTCTTTCTGATACTACCTTTCCTGCAGGTGCTGTGTGTCCTCCTTTTTGCCTTTAGCATACATATGAACTCTGCAGCCATCTCATGCAGCACGATGCATCCTTTCTTATGGCATCTCTGCTGGAGAGAGATTAAATCTTTTGTACCAGTAAACTCTGTCTTACCTGAATCTTTATCTTTAGGCACTGCGTGCAAGTCCAGCCTGTGTATGAAAAAGTATTACTTAAAAAGATTTCCTATTTGTAGGAGACAGTGTGGACTGCTTTGATGGAGGACTAAATTGCTGCACATAAAGCATGTGCATAAGGATGGCAAATTTAAGTCCCTTATGTAATCTCAATTCTGGGATGGCATACTTCTTGAATACCTAAATCTGCAAGGGCATTGTCTGTCAAAGTAACATCTGTGTTATATATAGTTAGCAATACTTGTATAGGGATCCGTGGAATAGTCAGTTGAGTCAAGAAATGCTTAGGGAGATGAAGGATCATGCCAGTGGTAGCTATTCTTACTGAGAATGTGGGTGAAGTCATTGCATATATTACAGATAATGTAAATTAGTCAGACTGGTGGCTGACACAGAGGCATGATGGAATGATTAGATGGGATGTTGGTAGATTAATTTTTCTCCAAGAATATTCTGAATAATTTTAGCTTCTGTGACAATTTCTCACCCTTGTTCATCTGTGCTAATGTTGTGCTATTGCCTAAACTAGGTAATCATCAAAAATACTCTTCTGAGATGCTTCTAACTAAGCTGTTGAAATTTAATTGCTGTTTGTAACTAAGATTAACAAACTACTGTTTGTATTTTATTTTCTTATCTAAAAATTCTCAAGTATACAAACCAAATAGTAAGACCTTCCTTTGAAATAAGGAAGTGCAAGAGCAAAAAAAAATAAGAGGAAAATTTTTCGCATCATCTAGTCTGCATTGGTTTTAGCATTTGTGTTTTTGGTTCAAGGCTTGAAGCATTGTCACAGCACTGATGATTTATTTTCTTTAGCTACTAATGTTCAAAGGGCCTGTTGTCGTGCAGCAAGGTGTAAAAGGGCATGTAGCACAACTGGGATGGAGCAAAACTCCCAGGATGTTATAGTAGTCCCATTTGCTTAGCTATTGTGTGTCAATTCATGGTTCATTAATTTTGATGGTATCTAGCCTTCTTTCACCTTCCCCAGAAAAAGAAATGGTTGATTATTTATATAAAGAGCTGACTGTATATTCAAAATTTATTGAAACATCTCCTCTCTACCCCTTCCTCAAATGTTCCCCCTATTGGAACTGCACCGTTTGTAGGGTATTTGTATGGTACAAATTTGTCATTGCAATTCTATTTGTCTATCTGAAAAGACATTACATTATGGCTTATGGTGGATTTTTAAAATTCTACTGTCATATTTATGGGGGAAAAAGGATGAAGTTTGTGTGCAATAAATGCTATTCTCTGTTGGACTTGTGAATAGGAATCATTAAATAGCTAAACTGGTGTTCATGTCCAAATATCATAGTTTAATTAGCAGCCACAGGCTTTAGTTAAGAAGAAAGACTGTTTAAGTAATCTTTGCTTCTGGCACTGGGAGATTTTTCTGCTTACAGTGTATTTTCTGTGGTTTGGTCCAGTTTAATTATAAATTTCTAATTAGCACTGTAAGGTAAGTAAATTTTTCTAACAAAGTAGATTTCATGGTGGGAACTTAAGTACACTTGGAAAGTCAATTTACAAAGGAAAAAGTTATGTGGTAGTTACTTGTAGTGCCTTGTAAATAGCATTGACGTATGGATGTAGACTATGTAAAGGAAGATGTTCCTTTCTAGGCTGAAGGAAAAGCTAAGCTAGTGAGTCAGGACCTGAACGGAACAAGAGCATGGGGAAAATAGTATTTTGTTTGCAAAAGCATGAAAATATGCCCAGTTGTGTATGTATTTTGAGTCAAGTTGTGCAACAGTACAGGTAGAGTCTTCTAAAACAGAAGTAGAGTTGGAAGACTTTTCTGGGGGCTACGGCTTTTCAGTGGAACTTCCCTGTTACGTTGGAATCGCGTCCTGCTAAACTGGATCCAAGCTGTATGAGGATAATTAAAGCAGTAAACATGCTTGAAACAAAACTAGCTGGATTGTGTTACTCAGTTCTGCCCAATGTCCCAAGGACTGCAGCTGAGGGGTATCTGTCTGGTCTGCATCTGCCTATGCAGGGACTGTGAGGATGAGGACCTAACCCTCAGGTCACACTGTGGCACTGGGTTGGATACAGTCTAGGTAATTCACTGCTGCTGGATCTTCAGGTTCGCTAGTCTTTGTGTCTCTGGGTGCTGGAATAAAGGGAAGTTGGTGACGGAATTGATATCAGGATACATGATGACAGTATTTTTTTCCTTAAGAATGTGAAATTAATTATCGGATAATTAACGTAATCCTCAGATGGGGGGCAAGACTTTTAGTTTCACTCAGCTGGGATTCTCTTCTCCCTGTTGTGAACTCATGAAAATATCAACACTTCAGTTGCAAATAAGGAACAGTTCAATACTGATTAAGTAGACTTTGTGTTTTCCAAATGAATTCTCCCTCAGCTTTACCAACTCTTTCTGTTTCCTGTCATTATGTGGACAGAAGTCTTGCATGCCCCTCCTCCCCACCTTCTTAGCTTTTCAGAATGCTTTGTAACACTGGATGTGGCAGCACGGTTGTGGATTTTCCCAGTATGGATTTGAAGAATGAGCCAGGAATCATGTTAAAAACAAAGGAATGAAAAAGATGCTTAGGTTAAACATAGGTTTAGAGTTGGCAATTAGTTATGCTTCTCTGTATAATATGCACTTAGATGTTACATGAAGCTTAGCATTTACACTAGCTACAAGAATATTGCATTAGATTTCTGAATGAAATAACTATTCTGAGGTATGTGCAGCCTTCCTATTGCATACTTTATTCTAAGTACTTTTACTGATCAACTTAATTTTTTCATGTTTTAGGGAGGCGGTAAGAAAAAATCTTATGATTGTTGATGGTGTCCTCAGCAGTGAAAAGGAATGATGCAGGGCAGTTAGAAATGTTGCATTGATGCCATGCAATAGACAGTTTTGAACTTTGCATTAAAGGAGCTAATTTGCTCGAGGGGCAGCTGAGTTTGTGACAGCTCAGTAGGAGCTGTGGAAAGATCTGTGCTTAGACTCTAACCTAACTCTCTCCTGAAAGTTGTCATAGATGTTACACCCTCAAGAATTCTTCATGCACCCCTCAGCCAGTTTTGGGCTATGATAATACTTGAGGTCAGCTGATGTGTGTGATCTTTCAAGAACACTTGAGATATCTCATTTACTGCCTTCCTCAAAAAGGATACCATCAGTGACTGAGCAGAAAATTCCTTGCTCTCTCATGACTGTGTTCTATTGCAAATGTTAAAGTGACTTTCCAGCAAAGTTCCTGAATATGTTTACAATTGAATGGAAACAGTAGAAAGAGAGAATGGAAACAGTAGAAAGAGAAGATCTGGCTGAAAAAGCGAGCTGTATGAACACAGGCCTGTGCTGTTATTGGTACCTTCCAAGAGGAAAGCAGTACAGTTGCTCTGTGCTTTGACTTTGTTTTCCTACCGTTTTTTCAATGCTGTATTCCCAAAGAAAGAATACAAGCTTATTTTAAGAAGGATGATGACTTTCTTCTTGGCCTATGTATGAGTAGCTCAAAAAGGAAAGTGTTGGAGGGAAAAATTTTACATCATTTGTTTTTTTTGGGCTGCCATAATCTCTGTAAATACCTATGAAAGGTCCTAGGTTGGGCAGTGATAAAGGAATGTACTTTCCAGAGCATCACTGCTTATCTGAATGAAAGTATATTTTTTGTTTGCTGTGTATTTTTTAGTGATTAAAATGTAATTACTGACTAAACAAGTAAGAGCAAAGCTGAAATCCCAGTGGTACCAGAGGTTTCTGACTCCTGGAAGGGTGTTAATCCATTTGAAAGGTTTTTTTTTTTTTTAAAAAAAAAACACATAACAACAAACCAGTAATTATCTAATTAATAGGCATTAAGGTTCACTTCTCATAACTGCTTTTCAGTAACGGTAATATACCAGTTGAAAGTAGCATCATGCACTGCAAAAACGTGAGGGTGAACTTGCAAGTAGGGCCAGACATGATTAAAACTGAGATCTGAAATATTAATTATAAAGTAATTAATTACCACTTGTGATAATATGCCTTTTTCTTTCTTCCTCCTGTCCCTTTTCCACTAAAGAAATTAAGTTTGTTGTATCACTTCTCAAAGGATAGTGCAATCGTGTTATGCTTCCATGCAATCTCAATGATTTAGGGACTGAAGTTTATGCTTCATCCTTAGAAAAGTCATCGTGTTCTTGTGGCTAGGGGAGTGAGGATGCAAATGATGGGGACTGGATAGAAGGAAATGATTGAGGGGAGGTTTTGGGTAAAGAAGCAAGTAGTGGGAGTCTCTGAGGCAAGTACTACACTGAGATCAGATTGTTTACTCAGTGAGCATGATTTAAACATCGCTGCTTGAATTCAAGAAAGGCTGGAGGAGACAGGTGAATGTGGCTTCAGAGTGCATGGGTTGTCTTGAATTCAGTGAAAATTCTCTTTATATATGCTGCAGAAGGTAACTTAAAACTTGAGTGTTTGCAGGCTTTGTGAGGTGATTCTCCTACTGTGAAATATAGGAGGGATGATTGATTACCAGGAGCTACAAATCAAAGTGATTCCTGATTCATTCAAAGCTGGCAAGAATACTACCCATTATTTCTGATTTTTTTTCATTTAGTGGACAATATGAGTATTTAGTAACAAAGAGAATTTGCAGGATTTCAAGGCACTTCATTATCATTACTGAAGGTAGAACTGAGTTTAAAAAATCACCTTATTTGTTTTTTCATTTGGTTGGTAAAAAGACAAGCAAACTACTATTCCTGATCAGAATGATAATAAGCTTCACTTGTGTTCTGGAACGTTGCTAGTTTACTTTCTTACTGTTCTGAGGTTGATCAATTTTCTGTGTTATGATTTGTATTTTAAAATATTTCTAAAGAGGCTTTCAATTCAACACTTTCCTTTATGGGAAGAAGTCATACATGTTTAGTGTAGGAACTACTTGCTCAGAATTGTTTTTGTTGTTTTATTTCTTATAAGATCCAGAAACATAGAGTTGAAAAATGTTATCAATTTTAATGTAAATCCTTATTGGATAGACTTTTTTTCTGGTACAGCCAGTTGCCTCCACTGAAAATAGATGCTGCCTACGTGACAGCAGATCTCTCTAAACATAGAAAAATCTATTTGAGGTGTCTAGCTCAACTTTGTGGTGGTTCTTAAGCACTGTGATTCAGTCATGCGAAGGACTACAGTACCATCCCGAGCTATAGCCAGTGTGTGGGCTCATGAGACCAGGGAAGAGGCTCTGGAGGTGTTCAGGAGCTCAGAAACCACCTCTTTGGGAGAAAGGAGTTAGCTCAAGACTAATAAGCCAGTCAGAAGACTCCTGCCCTTAAAGTAGCTGTATGAGTGCCCATAAAGATGATTATTAATGCTCTAACCCTACAGCTCTAGTTCTGTTGAGAACTTCTCTCTTCACGCGTAACTGCAGCAAAGAACACATGTTAGGAGTGTTCTGTGTAATCAAATCATCTTATGAGCATCCTAATATTCATTAGTGTAACTCAAAGTTGTCGCTTACATGGGATTATGTATTGCTACATGGCAGACCAAAGTTGCTACAGTTCATCCTTATTCTTTATTCTATGTGGTGTCATCTAGTGAATATCAGATAGAAAGCAGAGGGGCGTGCTATTTTAGATTACTCAGCATCAGCAAGTGCCAGCCCTGGTGGTATGTGGAGGAATGTTACATTCACCTCGTTCCAGTTTGCTAAAGAAGTCTGTGGAACTGTCAGTGTTTGGGGAGGTCTTGTGTTTAATAACCCCTGTACTCATTAAGTAAAACTAAGGAGTGCAGGTTCCTTATGTGGATTAGAATATGCTATCTATGATGCTGAAGAATCTGTTGTCCTGTTGCAGTTTGTAACAGATGTCTCTGGTGGCTGGCAGTTTGTAGTGTTTCATTTGGATTGCAGAGTTAGACATAAGCTGTCATTTCTATTTATGTGCAATTTGTGCAGACGTGGGTCATTATAGCAATTCAGTGCTCTAATTGTTATGATAATGGAGTCTAATTGCTAAGCTCCTTTAAGACAAAATCTATGCTAATACCGTCTGAAGGCTGGCAGCAGTTTATTATTTCTATTTTGACGAAACTCCCTTTTTTTTTTTTTTGTGGGATGTTCTAATTATGTGCTTTGAAACGTGGCCTTGGGATTGTAGATTCAGGCACACAGTACTATCTATTTTTTCTCCTTTCTTCTATCAGTAAAGAACACTGAAATCTCACATACAATCTAATAGGTAAGCATGGTCTTATTAAAAATAGATAATCAAGCACTCAGGAAAGAGCTTAATCACATTCAGCATGTCTTTTTTTTCCTCATAAGGCTGCTAAAATAAAAAGAGAGAAAATGCAACTGCAAATATTCTT
The DNA here is from genome assembly GCF_987193195.1 of Phasianus colchicus. Classification (NCBI taxonomy): domain Eukaryota; kingdom Metazoa; phylum Chordata; class Aves; order Galliformes; family Phasianidae; genus Phasianus; species Phasianus colchicus. The sequence continues at coordinate 11,863,687 of NC_143437.1, read as the reverse complement.
TTAGAATGATCTACCTTCAGTGTAAATCTCAAGTTTTAGGATGTTCTTAAGTTTTGTATCATGCACATCTGCACACAGAGAATCATACAGTGTTAAATTCAGAAAGTTGACAATTGCGTTTCCATGCAATGCTGAAGCTTGAGTATAGTGATTACACTTCATACCTAGCACATCAGTCTCTAGCATCCATCTGCAACATCAGAGCACTCAACTGTAAAAAGGGCCCTTTCTAAGCACGTTTTCCTCTTGATAGACAGACTGTTGCTTTTCTTTGTGTTCATCAGAACAGAAAATCATGTAGCAATGCTTTGTCCAGTTCATGAAGGTAATCTGTTTTACTACTGCGAGATGCTAAATCTGATTGAGCTGAAGAGCCAGTGCTTTTAACACCTCTAGACAGTATCCTAGAATTGCTTTTCATTTTCTTGCAAATATCACTTATCAGTATTTTTTGGTTGTCACTAGAATCTTCACTGTACTTAATGCCTGTGACCTTGTAGCTGTCATTCAACTGAAGCATTTGCACCCTGAAAAGCACAGGCATTCCTAGGTGATTCCTGCCAAGATTCAGATTTTTTTTTTCCCCCTTTTGTTTTACCCTCTCAGAAGATATGTACTACCTTGGGGAAAAAATGGTACCTGTGTCAGCTGTGCCTCATGATCTGGTCTGTACCATTGGTGCTTCTCCATGCAGCTTTGGAGTGTTTTCAGCTCCCCTACGCTTTTATTTCCAGCCTTTCTTTTGCTACAACCTGAAGAGTATAAGCCAGTAAATCTTTCTTTAACTCATAAAAATGATCTGTTAATCAGGGTTTGAATCTTAGATAAACAGTTAACTTCAAGCCTGATGCTAAGAAAACTATTCTGATGTCCATAGTCAGTAGGTTTCTGCAGGTTTTCATATATACTGTTAAGCATTTATTGCAAGCTTTTTACAGATATTGCCAGTAACACTTTGAGTGTTTTATGTAAATGCATTGGAAAAAACAAAAATAGGCCATCTTCTGCAGCAGGCTGTAGCCAATAGACTGGGCTTAATAAGCGAAGTTATGTTTGTCTGGGGGACTTTTTCCACAAAATATAATTGAGGATGACAGCTTGGTTATGAGAAGCTTGATGTATATATCTGTTTAAAAGCTTGTCACCTTCTTGATGCATTAATTCAAGTCTTTTGTGCAAGCCAGAATTCCTATTCTGGGCAAAGCATATGGTCTGTCACTTAGCTCATGACATGTTTTTAGATCACCGTGTCTGCAAGAGCACCATCTCTGAATGCGAATATATGGACTTGCCCTGTAAAAAATACTAGCACAAATTTATTGCTTGTTCAGATGGGTCTACTGTGTTGCTGGGACTATTTATGGGTTAAATACTAGGAAAGATGTTTGTGGTTTAGCCCACAGCTCTCTTAATATCCTTTGAGTTTTCCCCATGAGAAATAGCTTCAATTCATCCACAAACTGAAATAATATTCATAGGAGCATAAATGTATACAGGCATATTTCTCTGTAATAGTCGTGTCGACAAGTCTCATAACTTCATAGACAATTCACTTTGCTTCCTGGGTACTGAACTTTATTGTATGGAGATTGTTTAATTCATCAGTGTTAACTGGGTTTTACCCAGATACAGTTGAACTAAAATCAAATGAACAAACTGAAATCAAGATTTAAAGAATTGCCACTCATTTATGCTTTTGGTCAGCAATGCTGAGTAATGGCATATAACTACAGATTGTGATTAGAATCATCCATGTAGGAATGATTTACTTCTCAGTACATCAGATTGAAGTCCAGAGATCAGCCATAAATTATGATAAAAATTAGTCACTGTTGGATTCATGTGTTTGAAAATGAAGATTTCAGTGGCAGTTGCTGAAGCATAGGCACTTTAGATTAATTTTTTTTTTTAAAAGTAGGTAGACTGCAGACTTAATTTAAAAGAAACCACACATCTAAAATTTCCATTCTAAACTCAGTGTCAGATGGTATGTCCTTCCATGAGTAAACCCAAAGACTTACAAATCTGTTAAATTTCATTTCTGTTCCCTCCCAAAAGTGTATCAATTCAAAAAAAAAAAAAAAGGAAATCTATGAGTAAAATAGTTAAAGTGCAAAGCATTGTTTTCAGCACATATCTGCATTCTGGATTGCTGTCTAGCATGATTAACCCAATTCCATTTTCATTTTCTGTTTGCAGTTACTGATATAAATATGCTTTCTTTGTTGTCATACACTGATTAGTCAAGGTCAGTCACAGAACATGAATATCTACATTCATATTTTTCCTGGAGCATTTGCTATTAATGCAATCTTATTAGTAGTTCTTTCTTTTCTTTCTCTTCTCACCCTACTCTAAGTTGTCAGCGTTCAGTTGTAAGACAAAGTTCTCGCCAACCAAATTAATTCTAAGTCTTGAAATAAGAAATTGGGAAAAATGCCTAGGATATATTTTATCCAGCCCTGGAAACAAGTGTATTCCTAGGCTGCTTGAAGGGGCAAAATGTAAGCATAATTGTTGGACCTTTTTCCACAGAACGGCAACTTACAAGAGTGGCCAGAAAAATGCAAATACTGTACAGGAAACTGTCAAATGGAAGTAAAGAGGAATTCTGATGCGATTGTTATTAAAATGGAAGAGTGATGAATAGCATACTACATCATAGTCAATTTAGATCTGAGTATTTGTTAATGTTTGAGTGCTCGTCCTTCCAAATACATGCAGGCTCACTTGAGCAAGCATGCACAGTTGCTTTAGTATATCTGAAAAAAAAGGCTTAGAAAGGTGGTATTTAAAAAAAGGACTTCTAGGAAAGTATGGAATGATACTTGAAAAAGTGTACCAAGTCCTAGACTGGGGCACCAGACTGAAGTAAAAATTGCTTTTGAACTATTAATTAAATAGGGAACATCTGTGTGGATTTCCTGAGTCTAAGAACATGCAGGGTGTGGAAATTGAATATGGCAGGTCCTGAGTGAGAAGAGACTTCTGGTTTAGTGAAGAATTCTCCTAATGATTTGTTTCTTGGTGAAGAAATCTGTAACCTTGCTAGCTACATTATCACCAGTGAAAAATTCAACATATACTTTGATTTATGTTTATTTTGCTCAAGGTCTTATGTCTATTTAAAACAAAGTACCAAATAAACCTCAGGTTAGTACGTGTTTCTAGTTTTGTAGTCTGTTGCATCAGATAGAAATACTCCTGGAAGTTGTGAGGAATGTTTTGTGACCTCAGAAAAAAGAGGAGGTGAACGCAGGAATGAGGAATCGGGCTGAACAATCTAATGAAAATGTCTTCTATCTAACATAGCAAAAAGCGCTGCCTGGTTGTGACTCTTGCCTTCTTAAGTCACTGAACTCAGTGTTGATATGAGCAGGGACAGAGCTAGCTCAGCACAAAGCACTTCAGAAAATAGTTTTCCTAGTGCGTTTCTCAGTGTTTATGCTATCACATGGGACAGCTAGGAAATGACTTGTATTGTCAGCAACTCTGTGGTTTAAGTTTAAATAAATAAATTCCATTTCAAAAAAGACATTTCAATTACTGATTCCTGTCAGTTCTCTTTTCATTATTGCCTGAACCTAGACCTACTTATGAAGGCTGTACTTATCTTATGAAACAACTGCTCGAGGAGCAGTTAAGTACAGGAGATCACGGTATGTCCTAATTTAGTGTCAGTTAACATATTTAAGGATGCACTGGGATGGGGCATTTGAAGACTTAAACTGTACTCAATTTCTCAGTTTTTGTATCTTTGTATTGTGTTGATGTATTTACTACAAATGACTTTCATTCTGTAGTAGATGAAGACTGTGGGACAGCTGGAGAACTGATGGGAGGTAACACAAACTCCCCCAGCTACATCTCCAAGGAACTTAATGAGTCCTTGTGTAGTGCAGTGGTTCTTTCCAAATGCAGGTTTCCCTTGGGACTAATGAATGATGCTATAATAAGAAACACATAATAGGAGGAACTTGTTCAATGAACAAAAGAAGTAGGAATTTTAGGACAAAAGCTTGAAAGAAGCAATCTCATAGAAACAATGCCCAAACATTAGCTTAGTTTTCCTTCAGTTAACTGTATTCATAATAAACACTATCTAGTAGTGCTCACTAATACGGAACTTTTAAAGTCTGTGATTAGTAATGTTTCTGAGATTATTGTTGCCAGCTTAGGGTAAATAATAAAAAATACTCAAGGAAAAAAAACTGTTCAGCCTTAGCACTGGTGCAATTCTACTGATTACAATATGGTTTCATGAGAGAGAAGAAATCAATGGAAAGTTAAAGCCCTTATATTTATAAAGTACTCTTTAATCAAAGGTCTCTGAAGTAAGTTTTACAATATCTAGAAAATATAATAACAATGTTATAAATGCTGTTACAATAATTTTCTCCAGGCTTCAGAACAGAGGAATCAAAAAACAGTATTCAGTTTGCCTTTTTTGAAGTGCTCTGACTGCAATTGTCTTTAATGAGCTTGACCTAATACAGCTAGAGTATGGTTTAAAAAAAAAAAAAAACCGTGAGGAAAAACTCGTGAGAAAACCAGTGAGCACTTATTTTCATTATTGCACTTTACTATGATAGTGCCACAGAGTAACCATTATTTTCAGGATATTCTATTGGCTTTAAATTGGAATAAATGAAAATAGAAGCTCAACAGCATGTTGGCAAGGACTAAGTCAACATTTAACTGCTGCTTCTCATGTTAAGGGGAGGAAAATGCACACAAAAATATCAAAACACAAACTGTGATGTCACTGTGTATGTGGACGCATGTATGAGTGCATCCAACAGCTATTAGTACTGCTGCTGGAGAGTTGCAGGATAGAACTGGCAGTATTCAATATTTCCTTTTAACCTAGATAGGATAAAATATCTTTGTGTCATAGAAAGCATGTTACTTCAAGCAAGCTTGACATAACTCCCAATCAACCTTGGTTTTAAAACTTGATAGTTCTAAAGATGCTGCATTACCATTCACATTTATGGACTGAGGTCTCTGGGCAGTATTATCTGGTTATGTTTTGTTGTCACTTCCCTCATGCAGGTTGGTGGTTCAGTCAGGGAAATAAGTTCAGAGCCAGACAGACTATATCCTTGCCAATGGGGACAACCTATGAAGCAGAACGAGATAAGGATTACTTCATCATTTTTATCAGAGGTAAATTGGCCTTGAGTAAATGGGAAATAAAATGGCAGATGAAATTCAATCTACACCACGTGCCCTGGGGGCAGAAAGGCTTGAATAAAATGATGGGCTTTGATCAGACTTACTGCTCAGGAAGAAGAGGTTGGCATTGTCCTAAATGACAGCATTGAGCTAGTATCTTATTTGTTCAGGAAAAACTTAAGAATTATTTAGGAAGGAATGGAGGAATGAAAAAGTGTACAAAATCTGTTTCAACTGCACCTTGATTTCTGGCTGGATTTCTGATTCTTCTGTCTTGAAGAGTTCAAAAAAAGTCAAAATTCTGGAAGGATGAGTAATGGCTACCATAGAAATAAAAATGAGGTAGGAAGAAGATATAGAGAGAAGCATATTGCAATAAAAGACTTCAAGAAATTCTGATGGGATAAGAGTGCATAAAGAGTGATTGCTCTTGTACAAGAAATGGTGGACATTGTGTAACAGATAGTTAATTCCTCACAGTCAACTTAGTTGGGTTGTGAAACTCACAAAATTGCCACACAGTTTTTAGGGGATAAAAAGCTAAATGAAAACAAAATCTCAGAAGCAATGAAATAAAAAAAACCACAGAAGGATTTTTTGAATAGGATATCCCTGCTGGATCAGAGGACTCTTCTGGGGTATGCTACTAAGTATTTGCACCACACAGTTCCCATTGCATTTGTTATTAATTGTGCTCTCATTGCATGTAACCACGCTTATTGCAGTCATCAAAACCAGCAGGTTGTATGGCGTGACACCTTAACATCTTTCAGGTATTGTACAGTGTTAAGAAAAGTCCGTATTTCTAAATGTATTTGTATACAGCTTCACTTATGCTCCTTTGATCTCAACCGTGTTAACATCTGCATGCTTATCTTGGGATATGTTGACAAGCAGAAGCAAAAGCGACTGATCTTCCTTTGACATGTTGGATCATGGCAGATTAAAGAAGATACCATAAAGTGGGAGTAAGAAGCAGGATAGTAGCATTTTCCCTTATATTAGTGCATTAGAATTTGCTTTATCTTTGCTCAGAATATATATGAGGTCTAGTGAACACTAAAGAATGTATGAGAGCTTTGTCAACAAAGCTGGTTCTTGGTCCCAATTCCAGAGAGAGGCAGTAATTTCTTTCTGTTAGACTTATTAGACCTCTATCCACAGAATGGCTGGACTATCTACCTTTTTTTGGATGAAGATTCATCCTTACTGTACAGAACCAAATCAATTACAGAACTTCTATCAAAGGATGCTTATTCCCAATCATACCAGCTGCTGCAGGGAGATAGAGGATAGGAGTGCTGCTGCTATGGGGAAGAGCAACCAAATAGGAGTCTATTTAAGGATACCTTTTAAAAGAACAGTGCTGATGTAAAAGGGAGATGGAAGCACAAAATAGATTTCTGTGGGGGCTCGGACTAATTTGGTTTATGCAGAAAGGATAAATATGTGCATGTTTTTCTGAATAAATGACTAGCTTGTCATTCTCTGCTTTTCCAAAGTGTTCATAGTCTCAAGACATTGTCTCATTAATGTCTTAAGAAGCTACACTGTTCCTAGTGAAAAAAGTGAAATTAAGCTGTCTATTGGAGTTCTGTGACAGAAAGGGATTTAATTCTCCATAAACTAAAACCATGTTTGGATAGAGATACAGAAAAGTAAAGCAATTACTTATTTCTCCAAGAAGCATTTTACTTTGTTATACTATTTCTGTTGTTATTTTCTGGATAAAACATCTGTCTAAATGTAATTGTTGCCACCAAGTGATATGGACATGTTTTTCCTGGCTAGCAAACTGACAATAAATGAATGTTCAGAAGCACTGAAATGACTTCTCAGTCTGGGTCAATATGGTAAATAAATTATTAATTTCTATTGATAAGGGTTTTAAAAAAATAAAAACTAAAGCATAGTGATCTGGCCTTAAAACTCCCTTACTTGTCTGTCTAAAACAAGGCTTCTCATGAAAATGTTCACTTACATCTTAAAGTCCAATTTCACATTTCAAATCTTTGTTTCAGAAGCAAATATATCCATAGAACCAAAATGTGTATTTTGGAGTTAGGTTTTAGCAGAACAAACTGTAGTTATTGAGTCTTCTAAATAGAAAAAGTAAGATTGCAACTTTGAAAAATTCTATTGCAACAGAAAGCTTCTCTTGTGTTATTAGAACCAGTAAATCAGCGTAAGTGTCTCAGATTTTGTCAATGGTCCTTATTCACAGTATTTAAGGATATGGTTAATTTCAGCTTTGGGCTGTTGGAGAATGCAAGACTGCATAGAGCATTTGAGATAAAAATTTTAAATCAACAAAATGCATACACTGCAATCTGTTTGACAGCTTTAGGGTGGTATTAGTTACCTACTTCAACTGAAGGTAGTGCTCTTATGAGAATGGGCAACTTAAGAGGAAGCATGGATTTCAGGAAAATGTACTTCAGCATTATCACTTATGGAAAAATGAAAATGATCATATTTAACTGTCGGTGAACAAATATCCTTCCTAATTATGTTTTAGTGAGACTCTGTAGAAGTAAGGGCATGAGGGTAAATGCGTCAAGTTTTCACTCTATATACATCTATTCTCTGGGAAAGATTTGTGGTGGTTTTGTTTTATTTAGTATACAAATTTCTATAAATCCATGCAGTAGAGAAATTATGTGATACTTGTTATTTAGAGCTTTGGTGCCTTCACTTTTTTTTGTGTAAATAATTATAATCATAGCTTTTAATGTAGAAAAAAACCTAAAACATTTATGATAGATTATACAGAGTTGATAACATTGATCATATGAAAAGTTAGAAACATTCATTTGCCTTGCAAACAGAGCTGTTCAGATTATTTCTGGTAGTTTTTTGTTAATGAATTAAATATCAACATTATCTTAGTTTGGAGTTTTCATAATGCTATTTCTCTTTAGCTTAACAAGAGTTGAGCAGATGCATGGACTACTTGAGCACACAGGGTTTTAAATAGAAATCTTTGGCACTCAAAAGAGTAGAGTTGCATTTTGTAGCTTTGGTTTAACACAGATTGTGTTCTGGGCAGTATTTGGTACTGTCAAGCACTCTGATCAAGGTGATACTTTGCCAGCCTCTTGATGATATCCTCCCATATTTGTTCAAGTTCAATTATCACATTTTTTATTAGCATCTAAGTAATGGCAGTTGCATACAAATATGCTGCTGTGTTTGTTCTCCAGGTGTGAGATGCATAGTTGTCTTTAAGGAAGATAGTATTTATAAAACATTTTCTGTGTGAGAAAGGGAGAAATCACCCTTTAAAAGGTTTTTGGGCATAAATGTGGTGAAGTTCTAAGCAAGATAAATTCAAGGCCAAATAAGGATGTGGCAAGTGACCAAATGTAAATAAGTTTGTGGATGTACATCCTAATTCAAATAAAGGGTGATTCTTAGAGCTATGGAACTTGATTTCATTTTTACAGGGAAGTGCAGAAACTAGTCTTGTAGGTGTCAGGTGTTTCTCGATCAGTCTTGCAGGAAATCTTTAACGGGATTGTGAAAAAGATGACAGTTTTGCTGCTTCTATGACAATGGCAGGTGATTTATATACACAGCAGATGTGACAATGACATATAAATTTACAGCATGAAATATTTACATCTGAGCTTTATCCAAGGTTTAACAGTAGCACTGAAGCCTCACTTTTTAATGATGACAACCTGGACAAGTATGAAAAGATATAGCTAGAAAGTGTTTCTATTCTAACGCTCTGTCAAATACCACTGCATGAAAGAGGGAAAGAGACAGAAAGAGACCTATGCTATTTTCATCACATCTCTCATCTGTCCTTGTCCCACCAGTTCCTACAGTAAATGGTGGGTATAGACCTAAGAAGCAGGAAATTTCTCTTGTCATAATAAAACTGTGCAGAAAAAAGATTTATTTGTGAAAGCCAGGCTGTGTTCTTATACAAAGACCATCTATTTAAAATGCTAGCAAGAAGTCAGTATTCCTTTGAATTATTTTATGATAGGAAATGTACGTGCATCCTGTTTGCAGAATTTCAACTAATTGCTTAATCTATTTCATGGTTTACTTTGAGTAATATTAATGTGACTAGGTATGTAGTCACTAACCTGTGCATAAGCCCTACTGGAGTGATAACAAAAAGCATCGGGGAATTAAACAGAAAACAATCATAAAGTCACCAGTGTTGGAAAAGACCTCCAAGGTCACCCAGTCCAATAGCCCACCTACCACCAGTGTTTCCCCACTGAACCATGTCCCATAGTACAACATCTAAATGTTTCTTGAACACCTCCAGGGCTGTTAACTCCACCACCTCCCTGGGCAGCCCGTTCCAGTGCCTGACCACTCTTTCAGAGAAGAAATGTTTCTTAATATCCAACCTGGACCTCCCCTGGTGCAGCTTGAGGCCGTTCCCTCTAGTCCTATCGCTAGTTACGTGGAAAAAGAGGCTGACCCCCCACTTGCCACAGCCTCCTTTCAGGTAGTCCAGACTTAAATAATCCATGATCCCTTAACTGCTCTTCATAAGGCTTGTGCTCCAGGCTCCTCACAGCTTCACTGCCTTTCTCTGGATGTGTTCCAGGCCTCAATGTCCCTCTTGTAGTGAGGGGACCAAAATGGAATGTGGTACTCAAGGTGTAGCCTCACCAGTGCTGAGTACAGAGGGATGACCACTTCCCGACTCCTGATAGCAACACTGTTTCTGTTATGAGCCAGAATGCCATTGGCCTTCTTGGGCACCTGGGCACATTGCTGGCTCATGTTCATCTGAGTGTTAACCAATGCCCTTGGGTTTTTTCCTCTATGCTATTCTGCCCCATGCCAGTAGTGTTACATGGGATTGTTGTGGCCAAAGTGCAGGACATGGCACTTGGTCTTGTTGAACTTCATCCTACTGGGCTCATCCAGCCTGTCCATATCCTTCTGAAGGACCTTCTTAGTCCAAGGCAGGTTGACGCTTCCTCCCAGCTTGGTGTCATCTGCAAACTTACTGATGGTGCCCTCAATCCTTTCATGTTTGTTTTCATTATAATGGTTGTGCATCACCAGTAATACTTATCTATGATTTCTGAAGCTGATGTGTGGTGTCAACTCAGGATAAAATGCATTGATTTAATGAAAAGTTTTTTTCAGTGGATGAGCTCATTATCCTGGACTGTTTCTGCATGCCTGGCTTAGGAAGTGAATAATGGTTAAACAGAAAATTAAACCTGCTCTTGGTTTAATTACTGGCAATATGGTTAAAAAGCACTGTGAAATAGAAACAAAAAGTTGGTTCAAAAACCAGTCTGAAAGCATCTGAAGAAAATAACTGAATTTTACACAAACTCTAGTACAAGTAAATGCAGGAAAAGTGATTTTTGTGCTATCTCAAAGCTGTCAGAAGTAGTAAGTGGGAAAAGGACAGATTTTTAAGCTGTTTACTAGAGGAAAGTTAAAAACAGAACTGAGCACAACTGTGATGTTCATACTAGCGTTATTTTAGTGTGTTTTTTTAGTGTATTATTTTAAATATCCATCATTGATTCAGACTGTTTCTCTATCAAGATCACTTTGTACCTATCATCCAAGTGCCTGCAGAGATCTAGGTGATGCACACATTGTCTCTTTGTTTGTCCATCTGGGTCATTAATGGACATGCTGAACAAAGGCAAGTCTAAAAAAGTATTCCCAGGTTGAAATGCCTCTGGATTTGACGTAAAATTTTTGATGCCTAGACTTGTAGCAGTGATTCTACAGTCAGTTCTAACATCATACTCTAGCAGTAGTCTGTATAGACCTGGGCTGGAAAGGCATCCTTTACTTTTGCTGGGTTTGTAACAGGGAATGTAAATTAGCAATCTTAAGTGTACTTAACTGTATAAAGCTTACAGGGTGCTTATACTTTTTCTGTACCATGCTTATAAAAAAGGTTGAAAAGGAAGCAGACTTATAGTGCTGAGTATATGATTGGTCTTGATGATCTTAAAGGTCTTTTTCCAAACCTAATGATTCTATGAGAACATATTGATCTCTATATACTTTTACCTAGTTTGGCTATATAAAGGAATTTCTACTGTCTCAAAAATACATTACATTTAACAGTGCATCCATTTTCTTTTTCCTCTTTCTATAGCGTTGTCAGAGAATGAAAGCTTGACTGATGGAAATTGTGCTTGACAAATTGATCTAAATTGATCTCTTTCTCTAATATCATATGATCTTTTAGATTCTTACATTGCTTCCTTAATCATTGCATCTTTGTGGATTCTGTTTTCTAACCTTCAGTTCCCAAGATAACGTGTAATTTTTAAGGGTATGTTTGTTCTTTTTGGGAATAATGATTTAATTGGCAAATAAATATAGCTGGAACTATTTTATGTTCATATACATTATTCAATTAAATATATGAAGAATTAATCAAAGAAAGTAATTTCCAGTCAAACAAAATGTTATTCTTTGTTACCTACTTCTTGATGTAGTACTACTAGGCTTGAAGGAAACCAACACCATTCAGATGTTAACTAATTACTATTGATTTTTGTTCTGTTTTTCTTGAAAGAGTGGTAAATAAGCTACTATTTTTCTTCCCTCTCTAATTTTTCTATTTTGATACTGTATGCTGCAAGAAAAGAGAACAAAAGAGATCTAAATACTATAGCATCTTGAGGAAGGCCTACTGTGTTTCTCTAAATTCTGTCCATTGGACTATTGGTAATAAAATCATACAAGCTCATGTAATCTGTATTTCCACAACTATTCAACACTAATATATTTCTGTAGAAGCTCCCTTACTGATTTTGAAGTAACATCCAGAGAAAGTATTCGATCTGTTAAATATGAAATTATTAAGACCTTGCTCTTTAGATGTTGATGTTAACAGGCTTGTGTTCAGTTTGCAACAAGGATTAGCACCAAATCTAGTGATCGAATCCATAGTGGTTGTTACCTAATCAAAAGTTATGTCATAGGCAAGTGAGAAACATAGATTGAGAAATCTAAATGCATCTGAAAATAATGGTAATGAACAGTTAAAATATTTTTAGGATCATAACATTATTGTTTCTTTTCTTAAATTTTGCTAGAAAGTTTTACAGTTCACAATAAAACACTTCCATTAATAACTAATCTTCTCTGGAAATTTAGCAGGTGTGGAAAATGTTTTATTTTGACATTTCTCAGCTATTGTTCTGAAATATGCCACTGCTTTTTGAATAGTCACAAGCCTAGATCATATTTGTCATATAAGTAGTATTTGATGCTTTTATTTTTAATGCTGTATGGATATGTTTCTGCTGTGCCTAGCAGGAGTGGTTTTATAGAGAGAACTCTTTTCTTACCTTTTTTTTTTTAATGAGAGGTGGTATACAGGTACCCCCTGCTCAGCACCATTTTCAGTTCTCTCATGGCAGTATGCAACTGCTTTTTATTCGCAGCATGCTTTTGGTGTCATTACTTCTCAGTTTCTTTCTTCTGCTAACATCAGGGATCCTCCCGAGACATGTCATCTCTATCACTTCCAGTCGATACTCATTTACTTTCTTCAAGGTCCATAGCTCTGCCCTGTACAACACCAGGGAGAGTCTCTTAGTTGAAGCAGTTAAGCAGGAGTATAATACCCCAGTCAGTCACTGGTGAGCTTGTGTTCCCAGAGTACGTAAGTCCTAAAGACAATAAATGGTAATTTACCCAACTGATTATCCACTGCTTTAAAACCCAATCAGCTGTTGATAATGAGCTTCTTTCAGTTATGCACTATGAATTTAATAAAATTGTATTGGAGAAGCAAGATCCCACGTTAAGAACTTTTCTCTCTGTGTGTCCCTTTATAGCTCCCTGAAAAAATAAGAATAAGCAAAGCACTTTAAATAAGATCAGACAAATCCTGTCAATTATTTTCCTTAGTTTTTTTTAATCCACAAAGGTGAATAAAATGGAACTAAGCACTAGGCACTTTTTCCTCCTAAATTTCTATTTGTTTGGCGTGATTTATGTTAGTTTCTGTTGGTCATTTCCAGCTATGCTTACAAGAAGATTTTAATGTTGTTTATACAGTTGCTTTTGTTGAGTTTGTTCCTTTCCGGAACCTGCTCACAGGAGGATTTCTACTTCAGAGTGAGCTTGGAAGAAAAGAGTCTTTATAGAAAATGAAATGTATTTAACAAAGGTTTATGTGGCTTGGTTTTATTTTATTTTATTTTTTTCCCCCAAAGCATCTTAAAACTCTAGAGAGCAAAGTGTTGAATAGGAAGAAGTATAGATACTGTTCAGGAACTGATGAACAGAAGTCCACGAAGGTTCAGCTGCATGAACTAATTCACCCTGTTGGCAGCTTCGATGAAGAATCATAGATAGAAAATTTTCAGTGTTCTTCAGGGATGTGATTCATGGGCTGCTGGCTGAAATTTGTACTCATATTGGCTCTAAAAATGCTAGGTTCTCAGTGAACTCTTTCACCTTGAGTTTGATATGACTCCTGATTATGAAAAACCTAAAAATCAGTGGCTTTCTGATTCCCCATGATGGACATGGTGGTCATTCATAGGAACCATGCATGTGATTCCCTTTGACTGTAGTCTTAAGTATCACTATGTATCTATGTGTATGTGCATATTTTCCTGAATGAGAAGTGCCAGAAAGTTTGGGGATATTATTTTCATGTGGAAACTTTATTACGGGTGGAGACAAAAGGGCAAACATCTCTTTAGTTGTCTGCACTCTTCTAGCCTAGACTACATTAAAAACTCTTGTGTGGTTTGTCTTATAACAATACTACCTAAGACAGGCGTTTTGAGAAATTAAAAACAAGTGCAACAGCTGTTTGGTTTCCATCTTTCTGTTACAATATGTTTTCACTTAATTTTAAGGTAGACAGTTGATTATAGTTATGTGGGTAGTATTGCTTTTAAACTGGCAGAAGTATGTTAAGGACAGCATCTTTCCATAAGGATGATGAAGTGAGGAGGTTTGCGATGGTTATTACTGGGCATTTGTTGCAGAGTCTTGGAACAATCCTCCAGAAAGGTGTTTCCTGCTCAGTGTATGAATATTGCCACAAAATGACTGGCTTCTACCTCCAGTCCCTCAAAAAATGGGAGCTAGAGTGCAGCATTAGACTCTAAGCTTATCTGAAAAATATTTTCTAGAAGTGAAAAGTAAGACTATTTTTTCCAAGTGAATTTTATATAAGTGTGTGTAAATTATATATACATTGCGTGCTTTTTTGTATGTACATATATATATAAACAAACCTATATCTGTATACCTCTAGAATTCAAAACAAAAATCAATTCAGATAGTATTTGAAGGTTACTTTCCTAGAGGCATGCATAAATATACTTGGTGCATACCTCTATATGAAAACTATTTGTTTTCATATTTCTTTAAATTCCTGTGAGCAAACTAGAGTAGAAAGTATGTCCTGGTTTGGGTTACTTTTAATTGCTTCATGTTTTATAGAAAGGGTTGTAAACTTTTTTTGCCTCTCCCTTGCTCAGCCCCTATCCCTCCCAGAAAAACAAAAACAAAACCCAGGAAAGTTAGTATTTTCATTTAATCTTTAAGGCATAGACATTATTAACATTTGCCACTGAGGTCACATCAGAGAGTTCACTGAAATGTTTAAGAAAATGTTATTGAATTTTGTGGCAGGAAGTCCAACATTCATCATATGGAGATGTGATTCATAAAATTATTTTATACAAATGTCATTTTCCAAGTTGTCTTCTGTCAACGCTTATGAGGATTGTATTGAAGTTCATTTAAGCTCATGGTGCCTGACAGGAGGACCTTGTGTGGGTTAAGTATTAATGTTATTCTGTGCTGAGGTTATATTTTTCTTCTTTTGAGAGTATTTGAGCTGTGGGGTAGGACTGAGCACTGTTCACTTAATTCAGGGGTATTTTGAAGTTGGTGCTGGTCCCCCAAGTTTGGTTTGG
This sequence comes from Phasianus colchicus, assembly GCF_987193195.1. Classification (NCBI taxonomy): domain Eukaryota; kingdom Metazoa; phylum Chordata; class Aves; order Galliformes; family Phasianidae; genus Phasianus; species Phasianus colchicus. The sequence goes on along the minus strand of NC_143437.1, from coordinate 11,848,598 downwards.
GTCCCCCAAGAGAGTTTTAAGCTTTCCGTTCTGGCCAGTTAGGCTGTTAGGCTTCTTGCTTGAATTGAGTTTCTGAGCTCTGTATTCAGCTATAAGCAGCTCCTGCAAATTAAGGCAAGATTTCCTTTTTTTCACTGTTATTCCATTGTAGTTTGTTCTTTAATAGAAAAAAATGCAGTTGCTTGTTTACCTTCACAGCTGTAAGATCCTGCTCTCGACAACATAGGGGGAAATTTGAGAGTGTGTCTAAAAGACTACTGGCAAAACTTGAAGCTTATTTCAAATAGGTGTTCTCATCATCAGCGTTCTTCCCTGACGTTCTGCCTTCAGAGCTTAAACCATCAGACCTGCATCCCCATCCCAAATGGCAAGAAGAATAAGGTTATTGTCTATGATCAGCGATGCTAGTAATCACCTGGAATTCATACTGATTGTGATTTTTGTTAATTGTTGAATGGCCAACTGGCTGTGTAGTTCATGGTAGGCTTTTTTCTGAGGTGTTTCACTGAGTGGTGGGGTGTGTGTGTGTGTGTGTGCAGAGTTTATGACCAGATTATAGTATGTCAGTGTCTCCTGAAATAAGTGCATAGTTTAGGACTTTTGATTATTTTTCTCAGTGTTGGAAATGAATAATTTTAGTGATATAACCACTATTTTCAGTCAACTGCTAAAAGGATTGGTACTGTTTTTAATTTGATGCCCATTAGCAGCAAGAGTCTGACAAGAACTGCAGAGTTCTGGGACATGCCTTAAGCCTGGATTGCTGGGTAGAAATGAAGCAAGGCCGTGTAACCTTGAATTTTGGTTTTTACCGCTGGCAAGGAAGGTTGTACCAAAATAACACTGTTCATGTTAGAGGTGGGAATCATGTCAACAGGGCTCTTCAAGCAATTGCTCCATACACCTAAAGCTAATGAGTGTGGTAGGCCAAACCTGCGGTTCTGTTTCTGGGATTACTGAGGCTTATGCTGTTTTTCCAGACATAAGTCAACAGTGTAAATCTAACTTTTAAGTCTTTCTTTTCATCCCCTCTCCTCTTTTTCTTTAAAGTTAGATGAATTCTTCATGCTTTTCAGAGTTCTCTTTAGGAAGAAAAGTGAGTAGTGTCTGTAAGCATTTTAAAATAAAGTAGGCTTAATACGAGTGTAAGAATGCTTTATTTATCTGTAAGTCTGGTTGAAACTTACTCTATGTAATTTCTGATTAAAATAAAATGGTTGGTTATATTTCATGTTGGTAGAAAGAATCATGTTAAAAATAGAACGGGGATGACAAATATGAACAAAGAATGGAAGTCTAGGTACAAAATATGTATGTTGCTTTGCATGTAATGCCTCCTATTTATTTTTGTGGAAACTACAACAGGTTCGAAGAGCACAGGAACACCATTTGATAGAACAAGTTCTCAGCTGCAAAACACTATTTTTCTGTGTAGTCACTGCTATTAGCTATGTGTTTTCACAAGAATGCTAGCTTTCATACTACACTTGTATAATAAATAAATAAATCCTCATAGCTGTTCAGAAAGAGTCTTGTCTTTCACAGCTGTCACTGCTGCTGAAACATACTAGCCACTGGCTTGCTATGCTCACATCCACTGGTTTATCTCCATAAACATACAGCAAGTACTGATGAATGTCATACTGCCTCTCTTCTGTCATCTGTTGCAAGGCAATAAAATGTAATGGAATATTGGTGGGAGGACTTAACTTCTACTGCAATGCACCATCTGATTCTGATACCATGGACTGACATAATAAAACAGGAGGCATTACTTACAGAGCAGCCTTTGTATTATAGTTGAGGTTCTATTTTCTAAAACCAATTTTTTAAAAGGAATCTAATATTTTATGGGAATCAAGAGAGGTTTGAACTGACAGCATTCCCTAGTTACTAATCACAACTAAAATGATGGAAGGATACCATTTTTATTCATCTTCATTCATTAGTAATAGCTCACGTTGTTGTTTTAGATCACTTTTGCTTTTAATTATTATACAAATTGTAGACAAGACCTGATGTTTGATCGGACCACTATGGAGACAAGAGTGGCTTACACTCTTTGAGATAGTAGTCACCAGCTGGTGAGCTGTACAAAGCTGAGTTCAACTCACGGGGAGTTTCATTTTTTCCGAATAACTGTGTGTTGCTGAGAGCAGCTGGAGCATGAGGGGTTTCTGGGGATGCTCAGACTTTGGTATGTGGTGGATGCTGCTGGCGATGTGAAACAGCCCAGGGATGTTTGTTACTGTCAGAAGTACTGTATACATCATCTGTTTATGGTTTGTGTGATTAAGGGGCATATGTCCAATAAACGTGGCTATAAACAAACATGTCAGCAGTATTCCTACCTCCCCGGCCCCCCAACCTGGCTTGGAAGAAAACATGATGTTAGACTGGATATAACAAGTTGATTTCAGTGCAGAATGACAGAAGAGCAGATGTGCCCTTCAGTATACCCTTAGTTAAATACACACATCTGCAGCCTAAAAAGCACAGACAACTGTTTAAGGACGTACATAATTCCTAAAGCCAGTAGGGATTACAGACATCCATAACTGTCATGTTTAGCCATAAGTAAATTAATGTACTCTTTCAAAAATGAGAAAATGCTTTAGAAGAGAAAATCCAAAGAAGATCTTGTCCTTGTTGTGTGTGCTTTTTTAATGATGCTGTGGTGTGAAGTACAGTTGCCAGGGATAGCGTCGCCCTTTGAAGACAGATGTACTGACTGTTTGCTGTAGATCCCAGCACTAGGGAGGGAGCAGCTTGTTGGGAAAAAGACCACACAGAGTACTGCTGCGTGTGGCCATCAGCTCATAATAGTTGCCAGAGCTGCTGAGACTGGGTCAGCATCTCTGGTTGCCTAGGCATTCCCAGGTGGCACTTTGCCATGGCAGGTGAGTGTTCATGGGGCTAAGCTTCTTTATGAGCTCCTCATAAATGGAGAGAATTTAAATCTCGGTCCCAATCCAACAGCTGCAATGGCTGCCTAGATTTTGGTTTCTGTAAACCAAAACAAAGATTTCATATATACTCAATTAGAATTTTCTATGCAAAGTTTTCAGAAGCAAACTGAAGTGTTTATTGGCTAGTATGTACTTTGTAAGGGCATGCTCCGAACTCCACTGAAGACTATTATTAAGTTCCCATTGACTTAAGTAGGCCTTGGACCCAAGTACTAATGCTCTTTAACATTAGGCAGGTGTTCTGCCTTTCTTCTAGCTAGGATTTAGGTTCTGGAGAGCATGTCTTTTTTTGTTGACAAAAGCTTTATTCTTTAAGAGTCTGGTTCATTTTCAAGTTTGGATGCTGCACTTGTCAAGTATAGATAACAATGATTATTCCTGTAGAGATATATTATTATATTGTCCTACACAGAACTACATAATCAGCCCCTTTCTAAATTGGTGTGTTTGTTGGCAGTAACAATAGTGTGTTGGCAGAGTATAGAAATGCTATTTAGAAGAGCAATTGTACACTGGCTTAAAAATCTAGAACTAAGAAATATTGTTGGGGGAAGATGAGGAGTGGACTGAATTGTAATGTCAACTTTTAGCCCAATGAGAGAAAATATTATTCTACTCACCTGCTCTCATGCATGATAGCTGTTCTTTTATGATTTCTTTTATGATTTTATACACTACTGTGAAGAGTATAGATGTTGAACTAGAATTATTTTCATTTGCCCCATTCCTAATTTAAGATAACCTGGTTGCCTCTGATCCTTACAAAGGAGAGTTGGAGTTTGTGTCATAGGTTGATGAGCTTTCTTGAACAAGCAGGACAGCATGAAGTGCTTGAGTATGCTGCTACTGCACTTGTTTGACTGCTTTGTGTGGATGCACAACTGGTAGAGCTGTGCTGCTTAATGTTTGGTGTGATCTCCTTGGCATGAAAGGGAATGTAAAAACCTGTTTTGTTTTTTCCCCTTCTCCTACTCTCAAGCTCTGGAGCTTAGCAGAGGATGTGCAACTGAAAGTACAGTGCTTTACCTTGTAGTCTCTAAGGCTAAAACCAATAGTTCAGAGTGTTTTTTCAATTTACTGCCAGTGTAGGTAAATACGGGGTTGTGCCTTCACTTGACTCTCCGCAGTTGTACAAAACTGTGCTCAGAAGCTCTCTAATGGACAGCTGCCAGGAAGTGGGCATTGATACTTGTCTGAGTTCTCTGCTGAAAACAGCTCTTCTCATGTTGTTGTTCTCTCCCCTCTTGTCCTTTGCGATGCAGGCAGAACAGTGCTTGCAGAGATGTAAGCGCTTTAAGCTTAAAGAGTATTACTGTAAGATTAAATGTGATGATTCCTTTCTACTACATATATATAGGAAAAGAATCCGTGAGAAAAGAAAATACAAAAAACAAAGTATTGCTTAAAATGCTACCTTCCTCTTGCATGTTCACTGCAGAAAGCCTGCGACATCGTGGTTTTCCTTGGCAGTGCTTTCCCTCCCCTGCTGCTTCTCACCCTGCAGCTGCTCATTTTGGAGCCCGTGAGGCTGCGGGCCTTGTTAAGACCTACAGCTGCTCTGCATCCATTGTGAGCTCTAGCTATTGATTCAAATCCTCCAATTTTAATGTGTTGAAAATGAAAATGGCTGTTTAAAAAGGGACCTAGAGTCAGCCAGGGCCTTGAGGCAGAACGGCCGCAGCTTCCCAATGTGGCAGATATGCCAAAGTGCTGAAAGTGGCTTGCAGTCTCTGATCCTCTTTTCATTAGAACAAACACAAACCAATAAGCTAGAACAAGAGAAGTGTTTTTACAGAGAATATGCAGATTTGTTTGGTCAGGCAGATTTAAATCAGAAGCTTTTTTTTTTAATATAATAGTAATCTTTTTCATTCAGAGAGACGTCATGAAACATTGGTCCTTTTTCCTGATTTTGACAACTGCTTTTTCCAATGACTTTGTGGGTTGAAATAGACCCCCATGCTGTGCCCTGGAGTTACAGGTACCTCAAAATACTGACATCTCCTTTGGGCTTTCCTGTGGCAACACCCTCTCTAACCATGTCCCCTGCTTCTCTGCAAGGCATACAAATCTGCATTTATATTGCAAGCTCTGTGCTCGCCACTGTCTCTTTCCTACCTGATACATGTTGCAGGCACCATTGTGCCATATATGTGACAGCAGCCTGTGCTTTTGCTGCACATCACTCTTTTTACTACAGTATAGTGTATGCTTACCCAGCAATAAATGCCACTACTGTGGTCATGTCATTTTATGCATGCTTTTTAACCATTTATTAAGAACATGGAAAAGTTTAACACTGATGTTGCCTGTTGTGTCATGCCTCTTGCTTTCTTATCTAGCAGATAAACACTACAGAGCTTTTTACAGGTCATTAGATTTTGTTGATATTCTAATAAGTGTGATAAGGAATATGAAATGAATAGGGTTCACGATTGCTTCCAAGGAGTCCTGATTCTCAAGAATGGCTTTAAACATGCTCTGCTGAAAGACACTTTCTTTAAGGATAATTAAAACGATGTTTTCTGTGAGCACTCCCAGGGCGTATTGCTTGTGGTATGTTCTGTTTCACTCATTTGTAACTTATAGCCCTGCACCTCTGAAAGTCCCATCATGATTTGCCTATCACCTTTAGAAGGCTGGATTACAACATGGTTGGCTGGTATAAAAAAAAAAAAAATGTTAACACACTATCTCAACAGCTGCAAGACAGCATTTTCTGTTGTAATCTGCAACATAAATATTTTTCTATGTAAGTAAGTGTGAGATCAAAGCTGTAATATGGCTATTGTTACCCTATGTCTGAGAATAAGGAAGACACACGCTAGAAAGAATACCTGAGAGGTTAAGGAATCAAGTCAGCGTGGTTTAAATCATTGTGCTGACATTTTTCTGTTTGTTTTTAAGTTAAAATGCAGGAAGGCCCTAGATCTTGCTACAGATTTTCCCTGTTATCTTGAATAGAGTCATAGCATTATGGATTCACAGAGTGATTTGTATTGGAAAGGGCCTTTCTAAACCACTGAGTCCCCACCCAGCCTGGCCTCGAGCATCTCCAGGGATGGGGCAACCACAGCTTCTCTGGGCTGCAGTGTCAGGGCCTCACTGTCCTCTGAGTGAAGAAAGTCCTCCTAACACTGGTGCTATAAAGAAATGAAAAAATAAAAAAATATGTTATTATCATAGCAGTATTTTTAAATTAATATTGTCAAATCATCATTACTATGGATTTTATTACAGTAGGTTAAATTATGAGTGCAGTTAATAAGCTGCAAAATACACTTGATTTGTTTTCTAATGTCTGCAAGTGGGATGAAATAAGTACCAATTTATATCAAAATAAGTGTTCAAGGTGTATCCCTTTTTAACTAAGGGTCTATTGGCAGCAATTTTATTTGTACAGATTAGATGTAGAATTAGGGATCTCAGTATACGAAGACATCTCTCTATTCTCTATTTACAGTGTTTAGTTTTAGTATGTGTGTTCCCTGTTGCATAAACACAGGTAAACTACTACAGGGGTGGGGTGAGGTACAGATCAGAAGTAGGTTTGGCTCCAGGGTTAGGGTAGGGATTGAGGAAAGGAACTTTTTTCCAACTACCCATTTCTTCTTCCTGAGTGTAACTATTTTGCCCTTCAGAAAGCTACAGATTGTTTGTGGGATGCCTGTTTACAGTCAAAGTTGTGTATTAGCAGACATATAATTTGAATGGCTTATGTACACCCATTATGCAATTTATGTAGCATCCACTCTGGAATCATGTTATGCCTAATGGCTGGGAGTTTATGGTGTATAGGTTTAGCAGCAGAGGTTATGCTTAGAATAGATTCAGAGTATGCCTTTGAATAAGGCATGTTTTGCGTGCTATGCTGAATACACATCTGACTTACACTGTGGAAAATAGACTGCAGGCACATTTTGGTGAACTGGTGGCATAATAAAGGAAGATTGTCTCAGGTTTGGAAATTTGGCACTTCAGCGTTCATACTGATGGGCCACCTTTTTGCATTTGAGATGGAATGTGTTATCTAATTTATTGTCCTTTCAGGTTTTTCGTGAGATTTGTTGTATGCTTGGTGCCAGTGCACTCGCTTGGCAGACTGCTTTGAGCTGTAGTGCAATATTAGTGAAATGCAGTCAAAGTCTCCTTAGGGAGACTGTTCTTATATCACAGTATAAAATGATGCTATTGGTAACCATAAAATGAATTTAAGAAAGCTAAAAGAGGTTGTATTTTAGAAGACAACTCCTCTGTATAACTACGTAGCACTCTTTTCTGTTCCTTCCATATTTACTCAATGAATTTCTCTTCATCTGGAATAAGGAAGACTTGATGATGATTCCCTTTCTCCTTTGATTTCCTAAGAAACTGATATTGACAAAAAGAGTATTCCTCCCAGCTAAAAACTTTCCATTTGATGGTTTCAAACTCCCTGCTTCTGAGCCAAGATGGTCCTGCGTGCCCGTAGGCTCCACCAAAAGCCATCTCTCTGTAGTGTGGCAGTTAATGAGGCACGTACAGAACCTTTCTTCCCAGGCGTGGATGCTTAGCCTTGCTGGCAGTGGGATGATTTTCTCCTCACTGTTGCTGTTTTGTTTTTGTTTTCTTTCTGAAAGCACAGATAAGCTGAGTCCCTGCAATTGGTTGGCAGAGAACATGGGAGGGGAGGAGAATGTGCTCTCTGTATGTATTCACACTGTGACCTGACTGCTGGGATTGGATGTTTGTAGGTTCCTTCCAACTGAACTATTCTATATTCTGTGACCATAGTTAGTAAAGCTTCTCTCTGACCTGTCTTAAACTGTATGTGTGTTATTACAGATATAGAATCCTTAGATCTCCAACAGGAAATTCTGCTGCGCAAAGACTTGTCCCAGCAGTGCGGAATAACATCATACATGCATAAAACATTAATCCAGCTCTTAATAACGTAACACTGCCCAGAGATTTCCAATGTGGTTTCTTTTGATATGCATTCCTGCTGAATGTAGCTTTCCTGGGATTTATTTTATTTTTTGTGTAGCTCACTGTTTCACTATAACTCTATAGCTGAGGTGTCCCAATGATGTTAGCTGCTTGACTTGCAAGTGACTTCTGGAAAATCTTGTAAACTTGTGAATAGCTGTGCTGTGGAAGCAAAGAGAAAGAGACTTCTTGTCACGTCATGGAGTAGCCACTTCACAGTATGAAGAAAACTATTGAAATAATGGTTTGGTATCATTAATTTGAGGACTTCCAAGATTCCACATGCTGCTTGTGCAACAATTTTTTCAAAGGGAAATACAGATACCAGAAAATTGCAAATACAGATGTGTGCCTATGCTGCCAGCTAATAGATAAACACACAGATTAAGTAATATTTGGATACAGGGATTTCCTTGGCTTCCCTCCTTCTCCCTGTGTTTTCCATCCCCTTTTCACTAACATGTGAAGAAACGAACTTTCAACTGTGGTCTGTTTGTGAGAGACAGACACTTTCCACTGCATTGAAAAAAAAAACCAAAAAAAACTAGTTCACTGCCTCTGGAAGGCTGATATTCTCTGCAGCTTAAGTCTAAGTTGTCCTAATGGGTTTTATACGACTAGATAGCAGGCATTCTGCTCTATGACAACTCCACTTTTGAAATTCACTGAACATACCTATTGGAAATGGATGTAAAGTGTAGTGATTGTTAAACTGTGAAGCTTAGAGACAGTGCCCTTGAGGTAAAATTCTCCAAATGAACTGAAACTGCAGAGCAGCTGTGGGATAAGGGAATTTGTCACATAACCACTAGGATCCTTCATTGCTCCTGACTGGCAGAAGGCAAGATAAGAACGGTCTGTAGCTATCTCAGTCAGAAACAGAATTTTGCAGTTAATTCTAAGTTCTTTTTGAGTGTGTGTGTGTGTGTTATCTTTGCAAATATCTGATTTTACTGAGTTGCAGATAAGCCCTTTAAAAAGATAAATACCAATTTAGCAAGTAGTGCTAAGTGACAAACCCTCTTATATTACAATTTGTAATGCATTTTTCTTAAGAAAAGCTGTCAGTGTCTTCATTTACCTGCTGTCAGAGGTCTTCAGCAACAATATCACACGTTCTTCCTGATCTTGTCCCAGTATTGTCCTTCACTTTATAATGTATTTAAGGCTGATAGAGTTGGAATTTAAACACTTTAAGGAAAACTTGGAATATCCAAGTTTGTTAAGCTTTATTGGGTTTTAAGCCAACTAAGCTTGGAACTCAAAGCTTATGCACTTGAGCTGCACTTTTGAAATAGTGAAAAGAAGTGAGGACTGCATTTAGTGGCTCCTTTTGCAGGGGAGCAGGAGCTTCACCTGCCTCAAAATTAACAACATGTGAGTTAGTGTGTTACACGTGCTGTCTTATAGCAAACTCTAGTCATGGAAAGAAACATGAAAACAATTACATATTTCAGTAGGTTTACTGGTGAATTCTGGTATGAAAAGCCTTTCATTAAAAACTTTCCCTGTAGAAGTTAAATTTAGGTGTATCTGTTCTGCATGGAAACAGCTAGTTTTTAAATCGGGATGTTACTGGGAAGATGCAGAAAACTTTGAGTGCATCTCTTGAGAGTTTTGCAGTCACAGCAGAATTCAGAGATGACCTGCATTACCCTGAAAATGCAGGGGAGATGTCTCTGAGATAAATATGGAAATACAGCATTTTTGGAGATGCAGTAACCTTAGGAAATTATAGTTCAGACTGCTAGGTGATGTTGTTTGTATTGGTCTTTGGCTTAAATGTTCATATACATGCATACACACTAATATTCCTATATATAGTTCATAAATTCTGGGAGTCTACTATGTACATGGCCTGCTCCAAAACTAATGCCTCTTATTTTATTCTGTGGCCCATTGACATCAGAGGCTGATGTTGTTGGTATGGCACTACAGGTTGAACCTTCCCACAAATATTCCATTATGTGTTGTTTCAGTTCAACATATGGCAGCAGTGGGGCAGTCTGTCAGAATAGTGTCTGGCATGGAAGTGCTTATTAAGCAAAGGTGTTGAACTGAATTCCTTTATGTAGAAAAAATGACACCCATTGACATGCATTGATGCTTGCTGAATGTTTCTGGAGACCCAACAGAAGATGTGAGCACAGTAAGTTGGTGGGTGGTGCGTGTCAGCAGTGGGAACAGCAGTGTGAAAGACAAGCAGTGTTCCAGATGGCCACATGCAGCTGTCACACCATGATGTGAGGAGAGCCTTTATCAGTTCATTTGTGCAAATCAGCTGATAGTGGTAACTAAGTTGAAAAATCGTGTTTTGTAGCTGGGAATTTGTTGTATTAAATTGTATTATGTTCTTTATATCTGTAGTTTCCCAAGGAACAAATAGGAGGCATTACTTTTGGAGTGACCTGTGTATATCCAGGAGCACATCATGGTGACTTTGACAGTATTTCTGTAGATCAGGTTGTTAGCTAGAAGGATCCCTGTGCCTGTCAGATCTGTCAGATTTTGGCTATAGAGCACGTTTTGCTGTCTTGCCCCCACCCTCCCTTTCAGTTTGAGACGATGTCCAAGAAATTGTGTTCTTTATCTCAAATTGAAACTATCCTGGATGAAATCTCAGTGCTTTACTTTTATATGCTCTACATACTTTAATATGCTTCTGACTATGAAATAAAATGCATTTTCTCAACAAAACATTTTTTTTTTACTGCTGTTTCACTTCACAAAGTGTCTTCTGCAATACGTTTAACTTCCCAGCAGCAATTCAGTTCAGTTAATATACTGCAAGTGTGGATCTTGTATTAAATCTGTGAAATGGCTGCTCACCCCAGAATAGTCTAATTCAAGAAACTTTGCTAAAATCTGTTAACACATCTTAATGAAAGGATGTAATAGCTTTAGAAAGCTTAAAAGAAATGCTGTGAAACTGTAAAACATTTTAAAGATTTTTTTTGTGCTTCTCAGGTGATCAAGGTATGAGGACAGTTGTAGCTGTAGCTGCCATAGAAACAGCTTTTAGAGAAACGTTCTTCAGAAACTGGCAGTAGAGCTGCTTTTTGGCATGTAGTTGAACTGAGCTTTCTTCAGACCTCTTATGGAGAGGCGCTTCCTCCCCAGAACTGCCAGATTCATGTGTATATTGTTCTAAAGTATAAAAATAAAACAATAAAAAGTATTTGTTATACCTTGTAAGGAAGCCTCATAAGTTGTAAGGCAGTTGTGTTCTGAGTAAATATTAGAGCTATGTCCCTCCTGCTTCTCTGTGAAATGTGCCTAATAGAGGTGCACCAGCATCTTACTTGGTGATTTGCATCTCTTTACTATGAGATGAAAAGGTTTCAATTCTGCTCTTTCCTTTGTTTCATTCCTTTGGATGGGCAGTGGAACACCACTTATGAATGCTGTGGATTAAGTTATTTTCTTCTCCTCAAGATCTTTTGGAACACATGTACTTTAATTGCTACATTTCTATCTTCAGCTTTGCAGCTGTTTGGGTTTCTTCTTTATTTCAGGCCTTTTCAGATACATATATAGTTAAAATTTGTAAAGTTCTTGTATTCGAGCTGTTGTTCATCACGCATATCTGAGGTGTGAAAAGACGAATGGCAAGAAATTGGTGCATTTGCTGCAGTAGAGATGGTGATATTTGAGTTGGTGTTGTAGTTATCAGTACATGCTTTTATACACCTGCCAAGCCTAAAGAGCGCTGTTCACCTGCAAAGCTATCACTTGTGGGTAGACTGTGAATGCACCTGCAGTTTACTGCTTGGTAGGAGGGACCCATGAGCACAAATGGACTGTGTTCCCAAGTGGTGGGGCTGAAGTGGGTGTGATGATCACATGGCCATCTGTTTAATGGCAGAAGTGAATTTTCAGCTGTTGCAGTAAAATAAACAAGTGTCCAAGTTTTAAACAGTGACGACTATTTTATTCAGTTTTCTTCCAAACAAATTATTTTGTGCGATTTCTGAAATATTTTTCATTAGCCTGTAAATAGATGTCTATTTAAAAAAAAAAAATAAATCAACTACAAGAAACTGCAGTCAGCTCTGTCTAAATGATACATTCTGAAATGAACAATAGCATTAACAGGAAAAAACAAAACAAAACAAACCCAAAAAAACTATTGGAGAGAAACATAGAATTCTGTAAATAATCCCAAACAAATACAGCTATAATATAATAAGCTTATCCTGATTCAATCCACTAATCTATACTTATTCATGTAACAGAATTCAGAAACTCAAATTTGATTTGTAGCTTGTGGCACAAACACATATGAAAAGGCTGCTGAATTTGCTTTTAATAAAAAAAAATCCAATATTTCATATATCTTAATCAGAAGTAACAAACAGAAAACAAAGAAAATTATTTTCAGATTCATTTCTATATAAAGTCTACTTAAAGCTTTCCAGAAGTACAAGATTTTCCATTGAATTATAACCAGTTTAACCATGTGATAAATAATCAAATTTATGTGCAACTGCATTGAATTCATAGAAAAATGTTGCTATTTAGGCTGAATGTCTTTGTAGAGTCACTGTGTAATTGACAAAAATGGAAGCTTCCCTTCTTTTGGATGGCTTGCATTTCTTGAGGTGTTGCTGTAGTTCTTAAATTTCTTGAGAATATTTTGGTCAGGACCTTGCAAGTATGTGTTTTCTATGCAATTTCAATATATAATTGTAATATATAGAATTACTTTGTAATTTAAATCAAAGTGTGCAATGCGTGAAACAAGAGTGAACATGAATACAGGTAGTTTAACAGTGGCAGATGCTGTGTTCCTCCGAATGTTGGCAGTGATAGAATCCAAAAGCCATTCTCGTCATAGCTCTGTAAAACACAAGGGGGGTGAAGGTAGCTCCAGAATTTTAATGAGAGAAGGACAAAATATTTAATTCAGCAGAACAACTTTAGTTACAATTAATTTGTATGCAATTACTTTGTTCATTTATTTTTTCTTTCAAACAAGGTTCCAGGTGCTCTAAGCCCAGCAGATAGATTGTACGTGCAGGTGAACATATACTACTCATATTTAGAGCACACTTAAAGCATTTGTTCATTATATATCTAGACTTTTGTATAGATGTAGCTGCAATATAATGCATGACCACCGAATTCATTAGAAAAATTACTCTAGAAACTTTTAAGAACTTTATTTGTCTGTCTTTTCCATTTTCCGTCCTAGTACTGAGCTATGAAGTAGCACTTCTACTCCCTTACGTTCTCTTACGTTGGTTTCAGTGATCTGCTGAATTTCTACAACCAATCTTCTGTTCCCTCTTTCCTACAACATTCCTATTTTGTGTTTTTCCTTCAAACTCATAAGCAAAACACCTTTGTTCTTCATGTCCCTGCTTTACCGACCACTCTGGGATAATTTCCTTGGCATGGCTTCACTGGGAAACTAAATCCTATGAAAACTTTTGTAGGTATACAACAGTGTTTTTTTTTTTAAACTCTGATATAATATGCAGGCACATGTTTACCTATTAACATCATGCTGACTTCTTCCTTCTGGTAACGTGGTAGGTAGTTGTCTTTTTTTTCCGTTAACTGTCTACAGATTACCACAATAAAAAGAATGAAGCAAGTTTCAGAGAAAATTAGCACTGCAGCTTTCTGTTCCTGATACTTAGATAATTAATGATGGCTGTCATTAAAACTGGTTGCAGGGAGACTGTATGATACATTTGACTCTGGCTTTCATATTTTTATTTCTCACTTAAATTGAAATGTTTGATATCTGCAAATGGTGTTGTGCAGATAATTTATTTATGAATAAACCATGCATGGCTGAGTAGCCTTATCAGTAAAAACAATTATTTATTCCACCTGTGGTGTTCTCCCGAGTAGTTTTCCAAAATCCGTATTGGAGTCCTTTTTTTCTCCTTTCAGATTGTCAGATATTTGTCTTTCATTACTGTTTATATCTGTTTTTATTTTTCCTTTCCATTTGTTTCCACTACTTATTCGTGTATTTTCTGCTTTCCATTTTTTTAAAATGCAAGATAAATTATCCAAACATATAAAGATTTAGAACTACAAATTAAACCTTATAATTTATCCATTGTGAACTTTTGCCAAATTATTTAAAATGTGTGAACAGAAAGAATCACAGATGTATGATATCACACATTTCAGTTCTGATTTCATTAGAATGTAGCTACTGGAAACAAAAGTATCAGTACGTATAGAATGAAGAATGGAGTGATATATACTAGCAACTGAGTGTCTGATCTGGTTCTTGGTCAAATAAGGTTGACCAATACATTTGTATTTTACAAAGCTGAACTCAAAGTCTCTTAGAAAACAGATCAGCCGACATTATGTGAATGAGGATTGTGAAAAATATCCTGTATTCTGACAGTATCACTGCATAGGAAGTTTATCAGGATGATAAAAAACAATGTTTGGTATTATATACATACGTAGGGGTTTTGATATACAAACGGTGAGCTACATCACAATTCAAATTTGGGATTATCTGTGCTACATAAAGTAGTTGAAAGTTAGATGTCTGTGTTTATGCTAATATTTCTGAGCAATTTGTTTCTTTGTTGGGCAGAAATAAGCATTTCTCCACGTCTGTTTCCAATCCTAGGAAGATGATATTCATCAGATAAAATGTGGTGATAAGTCTTAGATTCCTCTTGTTTGGATGCTTAACAAAAATGAAGCACTGTGAATCCTCAAAGGATAGGAGGAAGCCCATTCTAAAAATGTAGACTTCTTTAAGACATTATGCATGGGGCACCCAAGTGTTGGGAGGATTTGTTTTGATTTTGAGTGTGAAGTGGGAGTGCATGCAAGGTGAGGACGTGCGGGAATATGTAGAGAGGCACAAGAATTTCATGTCTAGAATAAAAAAGCTTAAAGAAAACTGAGTCTGTGTGTTGCCATGTGGGAATGTCCATTGTTTTCACTTTTTTTTTTTAATTTTGGCTATTTTGCGTTATATGTACGTGAGGAGAAAATATCTTGCACTGGTGCTAAGCTCTCTTCAGATTGTTGTCTTTGCCTTTTGCAAGTAAACAAGTAACCACTTTTGTACATTTATTTTTATTTTATTTTTATTTATTTGTTTGTAGAGTTCTCTTCCTGCACTTATTCTTCTGTGTACTATCATGCACAAAAAACTGGGAGGCACCTGATTAAGCAGCCTGCAGGGACTATCTCAATTCATTGCAGATATACAGAGCCTGATTCTGACATCCTCTTTATGCATTTCCTTCACTGCACCACTGCCTATCTTCTTAAGGCACTGCAAAATTATGAACGACAAAATCTGCTTCATGGTGACTCAGCTTGATTTTTCAGTTAAAATAATTCACAGGTAGTTTATTGGTGATGATGTACAGAGGTATTTTACTGCTCATCTTGTTAGAATTATTAAGGTGGACCATCTGACACAGTATGGAAATTCTGCACTTGTGTAGAAATGGATTCTTTGTCTTCCCTCCTGCAAAAGTCAGCATATATCTGTGTTCTGCTAACACAGATACACAGATATCTGGTTTCTTCGAGGTCTTGTGCGCACGCATTTGAGCACAACACTTGTAAAATACAAGAATAGAATTGAGGCACCACCTTTGCATACATATAGATTTGAGACCAGTAAAGGACTGACTAGGAATCTGATACACTATTTCAAGGGTGACCATTTCCTGTTGCTAGTCACTGCCAGATTTTGTGGCCCTCTGAATATCCAGAGCTGCTCTTGGTATTTACTGAGCACAGTTGGCTGATGCAAAGCACAGACTTAGTGCTCAGATGCCTTCTTTTAGGCTTTGTGGTTGGAAGTATAGAACGCAAACTAGAAATCAACATGTGTATGGCAATATACATGACTGAGCTGCCTCCATCCCAAGCATTGAATTGTTGGTTATTACTGGATCTTATGAATCTAAGGGACATCTTTTCATTTGATCATTTCTACATCCAGATTCTGACCCCACAATCAAGTGCTAATCACTACAAAGACTAGACTCAGGCCATGTAACTTTGAATGTACTTTCTGGAAGTTTTTGGAGCTGCAATTTGTCATTGTACAGAATTGCTTCTGCCTTTTATAGAAGTCAAATGATAGCCAAATCATAAATCATATTCTATTCACAAATGGAGTTCAGTTGTGCATGTAGTTGGCTGATAATGTGTGAGTGATGGAGGAGGTGACAAAGAGGAAACAAAGACTAAAACAAAGGTTAATTACAGTATGTTTTCAGCTATGTCAGTAGCAGAGCACAGCTGAGACTAATCCATTTTTCAGCACTGCAAAGCTGATGCATAGTATAAGAGATTTAATGATCTTTGACTAGGCATCCCTGCCTTTGCAGCGCTGTGTAAGCTATGGAAATCATTGCGAAACTCAGATTTAAAATGATGTAAGTTTTATTATTTTGTCCTGAGTTGAACTACAGGCCATTAGACCATCAACTGTAGAACTAGGCAGATCCATAACTGTTACAATTTGGCATATATAAGTAAGTTTGATAGAAATCAGCTCTAAGTTTGTGTGTGTATGCGTGCAACCATTGAATAGTTCTGAGTATTTTCTGTTTATGCATGAAAAAAGCAAAATTAGCCCTACTGAGACAGCTGCTATTTTTTGTATTGCTGTAGCCATGTTCTAAGTGAAGGCAGATAACAATTGATTTCCTAATGTGTGGTTTGACTTAGCTAAGCTTACTTTTAAGAGCTAATTCATCTATTAGTGGCAAATTGAATTTTTCCTGCTTTGACATGCTTCAAAATATATTTTTCATAGCCTCCCCTGCAGCTGAAGATAAGATGCACATTCCACCTCATTTCACTTTTTTCCTGCATTTACCTTCTCTTTGTCACTGGCAGCAAGATATGATCCAGCAGCAACTGTCTCATCATCAGAACATTTGTTTCCCGTTGAGATTTCTATTGACCTCCACTGAAGCTTTGTTTACAGTGAGAGCAATAAGCTTTCAGTGCATTGTTTGGTTCTACCATATGGGACAGGTCCTGTAGACAAAAAGGATTGCTTAGGTCTCAAACCTGAGCAGGAAAGGCATTAATGCCAGCACACTGCCAAAAGCTAAAAGCAATTGGATAGTTTATGCTTTGGAAAGATCCCATTTTCTGAATTTACTGCATGGAGTCCCTATTTATTTCTCTTTCCTTTTTTGTGTTGTTGTAGCATTTGATTTCTCTGTCCAGCTTTCCCTCTCACAGACAAATTCCTTTGTGAGGATCAGACAACTGCTGTCAGATTTATCTTATTTATTTTTTCTGCAGCTGATTTTTATTTGAGGAGAAGGTATTAAGTGAAGCTGCATGTTCCAATGGTAGAAAACAGACTGGAAAAAAAATGCTCCATTTCCCATAAATCTTAGTATTGGGATTGAAAGGGGTGAGATTGAGTGACCTGATTTCATGCAGCTCCACTCTCTGTATGTCTTGCAACACTAAACACTTTTATTGTCTTGGTATGATGTCAGTGTGCTTTAGAGGCAAAATATCTGAAATCCTGGGTCTGCATTCAGAGGTTGTAGCTAAAATGAGCTTTGTCTGAAAGGTGGGGTGCAGAATATCTTAATGACTGACTGCTGAATCAGACCCTCTGCTCTTTATTGCAATCCTCCTCCTCCTTCATCAACTCATCTGCTCTCTCTCCCATGCCCCCCAGAGATCAGTAACTACTGCTAATACCTACTGTTCCTCAATGGCCCTGACTGCTGCACTGGGCAGCTGTGAGCAGAGTTGAGGTTTAGCTGACCCATTGCTTTGCACTTTGTTATAAGGCCAAGAAGAGATGTGACACTAAACATGATTAAGGCTTTCTCTGCAGACAGTGTTGTGTCTTTCATCAACCTTTTCTGCAACTGAGTTTTTTTTAGGTTTGTGTATCTACCGTTGGACAGTTATTAGAGCAAGACCAAGTTTGCTGCTGCGGAAAGGGCAGTGGCAGTTCACTGGGGGCTGCCTGTGTGTCTGTTCTGTGCTACATGACTTCCAGAGAGAATGCAGGTAATTTCCAGAGAGAAATGAAATGTAAGAATGTACTATCTCCTTCTGTATCTGCTTTATGAAGATTACTGTGGAGGGCAACTTGTGGCTTTAGTTGGCCAAGGAGCAAAAGAGACTATGAGGAGGTGACAGAACTGCAGAGCCCGCAGTGCTCTTGAGGGACCTTTTAAGTCTGTGACCACAGAATCACCAAGGTTGGAAAAGACCTACGAGATCATCCAGTCCAAAAACCATCACCAATAGTTCTCACTAAACCATATCCCTCAACACAACATCCAAACATTCCTTGAACACCTCCAGGATTGGTGACTCCACCACCTCCCTGTGTGACCCATTCTAGTGCCTGACCACTCTTTCAGAAAAGTAGTATTTCCTAACATCCAGCCGAAATCTCACCTGAAGATGTAACCTCTGGGCATAATGTTTTGACAAAACATTCATGAAGGATAAAATAAATAGGTAACGAGTAAAGGGAGTGTTTTGGGAAATACCGTTGTTTTCCAAAAGGACAGAATACTTCACAAGTGGCCTGGATTTCTCTATAAGGAAAGAATAAAAAAAAAAAGGCCTATTAATCAGGTGATGAGCTAGATTAAAAAATACACTGAATATACTGGAAATTATTTAAAAAATTGAACTGTCATGTTCACGGATTAATTCTCATTCTCATGGATTAATAACTTGTTGGGAAGGAAGGATGGCTCTGTGCAGCTTCTGATTTTTTTGCTTTTCTGAGGTGAATCTTCCTTTTGCAAAGCTAGGGTTAAATACTGCGCTGTCTGAATGGATTTGAGGTCTAACAGAATACGTCAATTAGATCTATTTGCAACATCTGAAATTTTGTGTTGTCTCATCTTCACTAAAATGTGATATTTATAATCTCTGGGATATTTTTTCTCAATGGAAATAAGATATTTAATGCATAAAAAGCTGATTTACTGTCTTAAATTGCGAGTAACATTTTCTGCATACAGAAAACTTAGCGTTTATTAAGGAATGTTCTTTTACTGAGAGACTAGATAAGGACTGAAAGATTTTGCTGTAGTAATTACTATCATGTCATTTGGAATATCAAATTGAAGTAGAAATAATTTCTGAAATTGTAAATTAGTTTACTGGCCATTTTTTTATAAGCATTGTGACTAATTTTTGAGGATAATTTTGAAAAATCTAATGATGAAAATGGTGTGCAGATTTGAGATTTGGCATATGTTACTGCTATTTTGAAGAGCTTTTCAAAGATCTTGTCAGGTCTGGTTTGAATATTATTCTAGTATGAGAGTCATCTCTAATCCCCTTTGTTAAGCTGCTGTATTTTTAAAAACCTTATTACAGATTTTAAAATAGGTTAGGAGGTCATCTAAGCTTTCTTATTTTTCCCGGAGAGGTTGTAATAACCTCTAACCTAGCTAAAGAGACTAATGAATTAGAAGTATAACAGCTGAATGTTCTGTGTGGGTGGATGCCTGGTGCTTGTGCTGGTGGTAATCCCTGCAGGGACTAATTTATTTTCGAAGTGGCAGCTAGATAAGAAAGCTGACTTCAACTGGAATTTATTTCAAGAGTTTCGTTTTGCTTCACTTTAATGTAGCCTATCAAATGCAAAAATGGAGTTTGAGAGTTATTAACAGGACATTGCAGACATGAAAGCTCCATCTGTGTGAGCAATGTGATTGTTTATGTAGTGCAGTGTGGTATTTGTGATGTGCAATATAAGACAATCCGAAAGCCAACAATACTGAACTTACTGATGAATATTGGCTGAGCAAAGTGAGGTATGTTCCTTCAAGCTAATCTTGATTTGGGTTCAAAAATGCATCAATCATGCTTAGTTAGGAACACTAATCTGAGGATATGTTGTGGAGGCAAATGTTGGATTCTTGTGGTGAGCTTCCGTGTGCTGTCAAATGCCATCTAGACTAGTTAATGAGTATTTTAAATGAAGTGCTGATACCCAGTTGTCTTACCCTTGTATAATTGAGATCTGAGCCAATATTTTATTTTCCTCTGCCCCTCTGATGGTGTATTTAGAAACATCTAGTCAAATCAACTTAGGCAGCTTTCAGGCCCAGGCCAACAAAATTTTACTTGTAAAGATAGCGAGACCTATTTTAAAATAAAAATTCATGTTTGGTTAGTGACAAATGTTACATAAGAAAAGTGTAGGTATAATCAATGCCATTGCTTCAGCCTAGAGGAGATGAGACTGAGGTCATGGCTGCTTTCTGGTGTCAGCGATAAGGCCAGAGGGAATGGCGTGGAGCTGTGTCAGAAGGCCATCAGGTGAGAACACTCACCTAACAAAGGAAAGATTCTGCACCAGAAGGTGGTAGGCATGGAACAGGCTGCCCAGGGCACTGGGCACAGCCCCAGTGCCAGAGTTCAAGGAACTTTGTATAGTATTCTCAGACATAGAGCTTGCATTTTGGGTGATGCTGCGTGGAGCTGAGGGTTGGACTTATGGGTCCCTTCCAGCTTGGGATATTTTATGATTCTAGGTACCCCTACCTAAGAGTTGCATTAGGTGTACACCAGGGCACCTAACAGTATTGAATGTTGTAGAAGACACAGCAGGTCACAGGAGGAACTTCCAAAATGAAAGATGTCCACCTGAATGAAGTGTCGACGCTTGTTCTAAACTAAAAACAAAGTCATTTTTATCGAATAAGTTAACCTTCTTCTATACAAGCTTCAATTTGTCAATGATATTTTTGTTCCAGTACAGCTTTTCAAGTCCTACTACCATGTAGAGATGTATCAGCTTTAATAAAGCAGAAGAGCAAATCCTT
Organism: Phasianus colchicus; assembly: GCF_987193195.1. NCBI lineage: Eukaryota > Metazoa > Chordata > Aves > Galliformes > Phasianidae > Phasianus > Phasianus colchicus. Next base: position 11,827,867 of record NC_143437.1, on the reverse strand, counting down.
AGGGTTGAAGGCAGCCTGCATGGAAAGGTGATATATTTCGTTTCCTATGATAATACAGCAGTGCAGCATTTCTTAATATATACTGGAAAAGATGAATATCTCCTATTGAATATGACAGCAATAGCTGGAATTGTTCAATCTTCTGCTCTTTTCCACCTCAATATATGGGGAAGAATTTGATCTGGAGGGATTACACTTTATCTGTGGATCTATTCTCCGGTTCTCAAAATAACAATGACAGTAATTTATGAGTTTGTGAGGTGAACATTTAGGATCATTGTTAGATTATTGAGGAAAGTGTTTTATTGAGATAGTTTCAAATATGTCAGACTTCTTGCAGCTCTTTTGGGCCCTGTGGGCAGACTGGAAGACCCTTTGATAAAATGTCAGTGACTTTCAAATATTAAAATTTAGGCAATATAGGACTTGAAAGGCAGTAAATCATAATGATCATTTATTTAATAAAGACAAAAATGGATATAAAAGCGGAACTCTTATGTAGCAGCATTTAATATCAAGATAGTTTGTCTAAATGCCAGTGTTAAGCAGAGCCTACTCTGTACTGTTTTCACCTGGCAGATCAGAGCAATGGGTCTGCTGGGAGGCGAGGCACTGATCTTGCTGCGCTTACTGACAGCATCATGTAGCATAGAGCTCCAGCTCAGGGGGGAGGGACTGGAGGAACAGATAGGAAAATACCACATATCTTAGGAAGTGAGTTTTGTTGGGGACCAAAGCAAAGTTGGAAGCAGATTGCTATGTATATTCCAGCTTTACTGTAATGTAGGGGTGCACAGGCTTTTGAAACATACATAGAATTAGGACTGTAGCCTTTAAGGCATTTATAATTGACCTAGAGATGGAAACAACTTATGCAGTTTTCTCACACTAACCCTTTTCCTCAAAGCAAAACTAATAGGACTTTTCTGACTGGATCCTCTTTCTGAGGTTCTTTCTGCATGTAGATAAAAATGGAACTGGGGAATACCGTGTCATCGTTATGTGGAAAGCTAGTGCAGATTAGTCATGTTGTGCTTTGTAGATACTGAAATTTCAAACTTCAGACCTCCCCTTTCTATTTTCATGATATGTTTTTAAGTACAGAAACAGCTGTTTTTATAAATTACACATCTTTTCTGTGTGCATCTTCTGCTGCCAGTTTTTAAACAATGAATATAAGACTATGGGATTTCTATGTCCCTTGCAGTACTGTGACTCACAATTTGGTGAAATCTCCACATTTAGAACACAACATCTCTTCATCCTAAACTGAACCATTTCTCTCCCACTTAATTTTATGTCCAGGACAGCTGTTCTGATGAGGGTCCTTCCTGCAATGGTAATAGCGCAAATGTCAACTTGCAGAGTTGTTGTCCCATGTCCTCATATAATATTAGTTGGCAGGCGATAACTACTGTAGCTATCTTGTGAGGGCTGTGGTGACAAAAATAAACCTGAGGCTAATTTTCTAAACATAATCAGTCAGCTTGAGTGAGTCGTCTTGTTTAAAAATTAGATAACGATGATCTTAGCTGTAATATTTTAAATCATGTAGTAAATAAAGAGTGGGATGCTTCCTCATGTGGTAAGCTCCTAATTGCCATTTCCAGTGGAAGTGACAGGATGTGCCAATGTTTGAGATTGATTTAGAGGTTGTTCAAAAATTTATTTGGGCAACAGTCTGGAAAATGTACATTTACTTACATTGTGGAGAATGTCTGTTTTTTTCTCTCATTTTTACTGTGTTTTATCATGATATGTTTCCCTGGGAGACAGTAGGTATTGATTCATAAATTCCAAACTTTTTTTTCCCCTCAATTTTTCTTCAGAGTAAGTAGTTTTCTGTACAAAAAAAAAAAAAAAAAAAAAATATCTTGGAAGAAGGCAACAACTGGGTAGGTAGAATTCAGTGTAGTAAGATGTGAAAGCATCAAGCTGATCTCACTGCAGATGTTGACCAGTGACCAAATGGTAGCAATTACTTCTGCCTCTTAGTATTTATGTGCTGTGGAATGAACACAGGGTATGATGCAGAAAGCACTTCTATTACAGAGATGGGCTCCTAAGAACAAGAATGTATGTCCCTTATTACGTCAGTAATGGAGGTTATCAGCTATGTTGTCAGCTAATTTGTCTGAACTGGGTCTGAAGCAGACTGGAAGGTAAAATCTAAGTCCTTGTGACTGATAACGTAAAGGATTTTTGACTAGAGCCAACTAGAGCTCTCTTGGAGCTTCTCCAAGATATAAGATTTTCTGGACTGGTATCTAAGTGGGTCCAAAATTTCATGAGAGCAAGTTTGTAAACCCAAATCAGACTGTGACTTCCAGTACGGAAACACTGAAGAATGTGGGGAGAGGCAGATCGTGGTCCTGTTAGGATTCACTTCAATGCTAATTCATACTCCTAATCTCTAAGGGCTTTTGAATAGCCTTTTCTGTGGCTTAGGTATCTGAAGGTCTATTTTACTTAAGACCTGACAGTTCAGGCTGCTCACATAGGCTTTGCTGTGGACCAGGCAGAGTTTCAAAACACAGATGCTTCTAGTGAGAGCAATCAGAAAGATCTGAAAGAAAGTGTTCATAAAGGAAGCAGAAATATTTTGTAGGAGTATGCCAGAAAGCATCCTGTAGACTTAACTGTAATTGTGTGGCCGCTCTAGACTGTGGGCTTTCATAACTAGGGCATTTTGAAAAATAATTCTGTCAGGAAACATAGTTTGCTGCAAATAAATCACCAAATTTTGTGTCCTAATATATGTAATTTAATCCTATTAAATTTGTTTTCCTCATTTGCTGCAGCACCAGCAGCAAGCAAAACAGTGATTCTGCCATTAAAGTCTCCCAGATGCAGTGTATGCCAGAGACTACACAGACACTGCCATTAAGGCTCCCTGAGAGACTGCACTGAGCAGCAGAAAATGTGCTCCATTTTCCGGATGTCCTCCTAAGGCTGAATGTGAAATTAGACTTATTGTTAGAAAGCAAAGCATGCATGTAATAAGCCAATAAATAGCAGACATCAGACGTGATACTGACTTTACAGAACATATATCATGTACTTTTCCCTTGCTTTTGCATTTAATATTGTGGAACAATTGTTAAGCTAGTCCATTCCTAGTAACAGAATAGTTACTGAATGAAAACGTATTGTGCTTTTTAGTTTATATCATCTGGAAGATTCCTTCCTGAGAAGTCCTGACTTATTTTCATTTCAACAACTGCTTTTTTATGTTCTACAGTGTAAAACACAAATTAATTCTGTGCTACCTAGAATATATTTTTGCTCTTCAATCTTTTTCTTTTTATTATTATTACTGAGGTAATTTTGTTCTCTTGGAGCAGTCAGTGCAGGCTCTGAGTGACAGTTGCTTTAAAAAGGGTTGGTTTCCCCCCTCCCTTTCCCCCTTTTTTCCCCCCCTCTTCTTGCAGGCTGCTGGAAGGCTCTGAAATGCTTTTTAAAAGGCTCAGGAAGGACTTTGAACTTGAAATCAAACCTATATTATTATTTTTTTTAATTAGCCCCACTGTAATAGACAGTGAATCAGAGAGCGTCTCTGTGTTATTAAGAGGGAAAGTTCTAAGCTTCATTTTGGAGGTGGTTTTATTTCAGTAGTGTTTCAGCTACCACAGGGGTTAGCTTTTTATCTCTGTCTGAATTTAAGCTTGTGTGAGGGCCATTGTTAATAACTAGGGGGGAGGCAATCTGCTACAGATAGGTCAGTGAAGTATTTTTAGCAATGGACGGTTTCTTAATTTTCTGCTGTTGCGAAGGCGGGATCACTATGGAATAACTTCTCCATCTGTAGCAGTGGTGGCTCCAAATGTCTGAAAATAGTTTGAATGTCTGAAAGGGAGCTATGACTTTGCTGGCTTGGGCCTCTTCCTGAAGATATAATATCTCACACAGAGTTTTTATTGTGGCAAATTCTGTCACTTAAAAGTGATGCCAGAAAGCGTTCTGAAGGTACAAACCTGCAGAAGGAAGGGCTTTTATTCGTCTTGAGATGAAATCTGGACTAGCAATGCACTTTATAGCGATCACTCCTAATGTCCTTTGTCCAATGGCCTGACACTTACCTAAAATACTTGATATTTCCAGTCTGGCTTTTAGAGGAGACCGCTCAGTACACATTATCAGGCAAAGCTTATTTTAAGCTTCCTAATTCTGATTACAAAATCTGAGACATAGAAGAAGCTCTGCAGCATTATTTATTTTCTCCATTGTGTCTCCTCACATAGCATAATGCCTTTTTCAGCAGTACTGCTTAGCATAACTGCTATCTTAGTTCATCTTATGGTTAAGGAGGTTCAAAAGAGTGACGCTGTTAAGTGATCCTCAGCTTTGTATGGGACTGTGAGCATCAACTTCCACTTAGAGGGGTCAACCAGGCTGCGTATATTTCCCTGCTAAAATTGCTATATTTGCTGGAATAAAAGTATTTAAGGATAAAATAGCACTTCTATGATTGGAGTGCACTGCATAAGTTCTTTGTCTAATAGGTAGGCATTTCCATAGAGAACAAAACCTGCAAGAGGAAGAAAAATACTTGTGGGAGCACAAACACAAGCATAGCAGGAGCACACGGTGCCCAGTCTGGACCATTCCTTCTCTTGAACTATACCCCCTCTCTGGGGAGTGACTGTCCTACTTTTTATGGATCCTGCTGCTTTGATCAGTGCAAATATGATTCCGTGTGATTCTGCAAGTGAGTGAATCAGGGAGGAACTGGTTTGTAACACTCCTTCTCCATGCATTGTGCAGCAATCAATCCTAAAACCAGGACTGATGGGAAGCACAGAGTTAAGAAGCAAATATCCTCAGCTTAGCCATGCACAGGAGATAGATCCTGGACAGTACTTAGTCATATAAAAAGCATTAGGTGATGGCTTTTTATGTATGAGAAACATCTCCAAAGCTTTTTGAAGAAGTAAATAATAACAATAATAAAAATAATAAAGTTATTGGGTTATTCACAAATAGTTGAAAAAGACTAAAATCTCTGAAAACTTCTCATGTTTCTTCCTCATAGTTTGCAAGCTCTACCAGCGGCCACTAAACAGCCTTTTGTGCAGCTTGGAATGATACAGTAGCAAACTATGCTGTTTAGATTTCCCAGTACTGGGATATGTTGTTTGTTTGGATACATTTTGCTTACTGTTTGCAGTTGTGTTGGCAGCTCTGGATAAATGAGAAATAAGAATTTAACTTTTGCATATTCATATAAGTACTGTCTAATCTCTCTACAGGGTGCATAGGAAGTTAGCATAATGAAAATGTCTATGAAGGAGCTGTGCTTTAAAGCCAGAGATCCGTTTTCACGTGAAAAGGGTATATTGTTGGAGGAAAAACTGGAAAGGTTTATAATAGCATTGGCCTTTTGAATCCTTCAGGCCAAAGCTATTTTTTTAGAATAAACATGAAAGAACAAGCTACAGGTATTAGCATTCCATTATCAATCTTGTTTCAAATGTGTCTTTAGCAGTTTACAAACTGCAAATTGGAGGCTCAGCTGGTGAATGTCTGCATATCTCTATGGACTTCAATTTGAACTGTACTGACACTTTCTATAGACTTGGTTTAAAGAAAAAATAATGGATTTTTTTTTTTTTTCCTGTATCAAACATGATCTCTCTTGCTTTCAAACTACCATCCAGTTCACAGATACTTTTCTATGTGCAGGAAAGGTTCAGTGTTTATAGAATGGAAAAGCTCCACAGCCGTGCTGTGGATGATATCACTATTCTTTCTAAAATAAATTTTCTTTATCTGAAAGAAATCAGAACAAGTGGATTTACTTCTTGTATATCTCTGGGGAAAAGTGAAAAGAAAGAAATGTATTGTATGACTGATTTCATGACATAATTTAACAATGTTTTTTTTTAAAAAATCTATTTTAAAAGTGTTTTAAATAATAAATAAAAGTAGAACATAAATGGAGCTGTATCTTAAAAAATAAGGAACTGCCAATACTCCTAGTTCATTATGATTATGTTTTATATGAGTATGACTGCAGTTTTTCAAGTATGAGAAATATGCTTCTGTTTCATGTTTGTTTTTTGTCAGCTATTCTTCACCAGTTTAAGTGCTCACTGGGAATACGTTTCAAAGTCTCTGGCTGATAAGTTTCCTCAAAGGGCTTTGCCTTTGGTGTGCATTAAACACAGCATAGCCAACGAGTCAGAAATGGAAAATCTTCCACTGTAGTGTTGCTGTGGCCTCCCCTTGAACACTATGGTTATGGTCTCTGGAATATAACAAGAATGTTAAGGTTCTTGAATGTGCCCAGAGGTGAGACAGGAAGCTAATAACAGCTGGAAGGCATGTCCTGTGTGGAGAGGCTGAGGATGTTTGGATTGTCTAGCTGTTGTGGGTACCTCAGGCAAAGGCTAAAATTAATCAAATACTTTCTTCATATAAAAATAATTGCTGCAATTACTGAAAATATAGGGCCATATATTTAGTATCCAATTTTTTTCCTAATTAAGCTAAATATACTTCTTGTCATTAATTATCTGTGAAAAATTAATTATGTGAAAAAATATTTAAGATCATTTCATGAAACAGAATAAGAACATTTTGCAGAAATATGTGAAAACACACACACACAAATACAAACCCATACCAAACCAGGGGTACTGGGCAGTGCTTTTTGTGATGTCATAGGAGAGGTACAGAAGATAGATCAGAAATTTGGTTTATGGATAAGGCTCTCAATAAAGACTGTGAACTGTTAGGAGACTTTACCTTTACAATTGTTGACTAAGAGGGTGGTATATAACTTTGGAAGGGATACTTTTTTTTAATGCAGAAGTATGTTTTTAATGCAATATGCTAGAGTGTGACAGAATCTGTTTTGGCCCTAACCTTTTAAAATGAGCCTACTATGACAGACAGTGCCAGAGCTGTGGCTGTCTGGAGTTTTCAGCTTCAGATGTCATTATATTCTACAGTGTCATGCAAGCACATTTTTGAGGAACAGCACAAAAGTGAATTGTGCCGTCAGGAGAGCTGACTTTGAGTAAATGTGAAATTCCCTAAGGATTTCTCATTGGAATTCAGTTATCTGTTGAAAGTAAATACAGAAATAGTGCTAGTTTTAAAAATAGAGCAATGGGCAGGTTTGAAAGAATGTTAATATAATTTTCTTTCAGTAGAGAAAAAACAGCAATATCTAATTTGCCAGAATTTGAAATAGTCAGTGTACATAGATAAAAATTTGATGGTGTGAGGATTTTGTGTTCAAAAACCAGATAAATTAAAGAATGATCATTCTTATAAGGAAAGCATAAATAGTAGACAATGCAAAGATAAATGAAGATGTCTGTGTTTGAATTGCACTCTAAGCATAACAGTACTCAAAATGTGTTTTGGATAGCCAAAGAGAAAATAAAATGATTATGTGAAGGCTGCTTGTCCTGAATCAGCTTTCCAAGTCCAGAAAATGTAGATTTTTTTTTTTTAAACAGATTGTTAAGAAAATAAAAAAGAGTAGTGATGGAATCACTACAGTTGGAAAAGATCTTCAAGGCCACGAAGTCCAGCCATCAACATGACCTACTGAGTCTTATCACTAAGCCACATCACTTAGTGCCATTTTCATGTCTCTTAAATACCTCCAATGGTGGGGATTCCAGTACTGCCCTGGGCAAATACGTCCCAGTGCTTTACCACCCTCTCCATGAAGAAATTCTTCCTGATATCCAATCTAAACTTACCTTGAGATGTCTTGGATTGGCTGATTCCAAGAATGCTTATGTACTGAATCAGAGAGCTGGATTGTCAAAATGTGCACAAGTCCACTTTTCCTTAAGAACTCAAGAGATTGAGCAATTTATTCTGATTGGCTTTGACCTTAATTACTCCCCATCCTTTTTTATTTATTTATTTAATTTGTAATTATACTTGAAAATAGATTGGGTTTTCGGGAAGCTGATAGTGTGTAGCATTATGTAGGAGCTATAGAAAGCTGAAAATTGCTCTGTCAAATTGTATATATACAGATACAAATACTCAGCAACAGATTTGTCTTCTATTGGCTTGTTTTGAGCACTGGAGTAATATAACCTGGGAAGGAGGAATTATTTGATAGGTGATATTTAAGGGCAGTTCCACTTATCATTTCACCAATATATTTTTAAAGAGATTTGGGAAGGGTAATGAGGATGATAAAAGATGGAATAGTTTCTGAATGAAGAATGGTTAACAGCTGTTGCTTAAACAGGAGAGAATTGAGGCAGAAGTCACAGCAGCTTACAAAAATTAGTTACCAGGGAGGAGATGAGTTGTGGTTGCTTATTCATTTTCCAGTGTAAGAACTAAAGGGTATTAAAAGATCATGTATTCGAAGCAAGAGAGGATTCTTTTTCATGCAACTTGTAGTGGAGCTGAGGAATCGCAGCCTCACATCACAGAGATGCTGATGTCAGTGCTACATTCTAGGCTCCTCTCCAGAAAATACTGCTTCCATGCTGGACTAATTTTGAGGTTATACTCTTTAGATATGAGAAATAATGACAAGTACCACATCTTTAAACTTCTAAAATGATCGTCTTCATCAGAAAGAGGTGAATGATTTGTCTGTTTTTGTTTTTCTTCTGTTGCCTAATAAATCAAAGGAGCTGTTATTTGGGGAGAAGAAAGTAATGACTTCACTTGGAAACTAATGGGCCTATCCCAACAAAAGTTTTACTGTCTTCTACGTTTCCATTGTGGATCTAGGGATCAGGTAGTTTGTCTCGTAAAGAGAAAATCTCTCTTTAGAATGCCTTTGTGTTTGAAAAGATCTCTAAGGGATAATGAAAATTCACAGAAACATAGAATGGTTTGAATTGGAAGAGAATTTAAATATCATATCATTCCAGCTCCCCTGCTGTGGGTGGGGGGACGCCTCCCACTAGAGCACGTTGCTCAAAGCCCCATCCAACCTGGCCTTCAACACCTCCAGGAATTATTGAAATGCTTTATTCAATTGAGGCCTACTTCTAAGATGCTTCAGAAAGATGTCTTGGCAAATTTTCATCAGATGTGGAGGAGAAAAAATTGTATATGGATTCAAATTTTTTTGTTTAAAAAGTACTTAAGAATTTCTAGAATATATGTAGCATTGTTACTCTATGTAATCACATTGTATTCTGAATCTCAGTATACAACCATGATAAATAAACCAGAACTGTTATTTTTTTTTGCCAAGAGAGAGTTGTTTTGAGCAGGGTGATCTGAATCACTGGGGACTCTTGGGTCTACTAAAATGCTTGGTAACCGTAACTATTAACAAATATGAGTTTTGTACATAGTAACTGGAATAATATGATTTTTGAGGTGGGTGGAAGATGAATTTGCAACTGCATTTGTAACATTAAGGCTGGGGGGCAGCCAACATAGGGAATATTAAGTGAGGTAGATGTACAACTTAGAGGCTGTGGAAAGGATTTGGCTTGAAAGATATTTGTTCAGTGAGAACTTCTGTCTGGCCACTATGTAGGTAAATGGAAAAAAAAAACCAAAAAAACCAGAACCTAAACAAACCAAACAAAACCAAAAAGCAAGGTTATAGCAACAAGAATGATAGTGGAGTGAATCCTTGCTGACGTCAACTGGCAGAGATCCACTGACACCAGTGGAGCTGACAGCTTGTATCAGTTCTATAAATACTGGGTCACATCCAAGTCTTCATAAGAAAAGTTGGGATTTTTCTATGAGGATTTTTGTCTTCTTACAGGAGCATGTGAATTTGGCTTTAAAAATAGGGCAATAGAGTTGCTGTTTTTAAAAATTAAAAATCTGCTTTTAAATACGGTCTTGTTTCCTTCAGTGATTCTTTAATGTAATTAACCTGAACTGGGGAGTCTTTGTAACTAATTAATAATTAGTTATTAATTTTAGATTGTTGCAGTACATATTGATCATGCATTGATCTCATTGAGGAGTCTAAAAGAATTCCAACACATGGGCTTTTCTAGGGAAAATCAAATGATTCGTTTGTTCTGTGCAGATGTTTGAATGATTTGAACATCCTGGGAAATGGGGAAAGGAGCTTGAGGAAAAGACAGAAGAGCTAGATCTGCTCATACAGACTGAAATCCCACAGAGGAACTTTCATAATGAACTTACAAATTGTATTTCTGCTTCTCTCTTATGTGTCAACTTTGAACAGCACAGAGCATCTTCGTGCTGGGGTCAGTGGTCTGGCTTACAGAAAATGCAGTAAGTGGCTCATTAGGCAGATCCTATGCCTACCTCATGCATAGCTACCTAATTGCCACAGATTTTATATGCTGCTCATGATTTGTGAGATAAATGGAGACAGGGATCACAGATTCTTTTCTTGTGTCAACAAGTCAGGATTTCAAAATACAAATGTATGTTAAAGAAAAATACTATTCAGTCTCCTGATTATTTCTTGCACAGGTAGTTCTTTATAATCAAGAATTTGTTTTTATGACAGGCTCAATAGAAACTCAGCAAAGGAACTGTTTCCATACATCTTTGTCCATATGCTTTTCTGCCTCAAATTCAACCTACTCTCTTTTAAAACCTCCTTTCTTCTCCCCACAGTTGCATTTCAGGAAAATTTCCTCTTGTATTCTTAATAAAATACCCAAGCAATGAAAGAGGCTTTGTTCATACATCTTTTTCAAGTGAAATAAAGTTAACTACTGACACTTCAGATTAAGGATAAAGTCCAAACAGAGTCAGAAATTAAGATCTGATTGGAAATTTTGTACTCTATGGAACCAGGTTAAATGAAAGTTAAAGAGGTTCTGATCTTACATTATTTTATAACAGCTTAGATTCATTTCCTTAGTCCAGCAATTTTAATTACATAGGACGGGATGCCCAGTTATACCCAAGAAAGTAATTGCTAATGTAACAAGCCAATTACCTGCAAACTTTTGGAACAATGAACTGTTAAATAATAATGTGAGAAAAGGGGACTGTTACAGATGGCTTAGAGCTAGGTTTCTAGATTAGCCCTGTGGCACTGAAAGGATTTTGCTGAAGGAAGACTGAAAAGATTTCCTGAAACAGATAAAATACTCTAGTAGCGTAGAGGAGCTTCAATAGACCTCAGGTTTGACATCTATACTGACAATGATCACTAGCATTCTGTTTTCTTGTATACGTTCATGATACAGAGTAGCTTTGATGTGTGCATGTGCACAGTTAAAGGACATGTAAGAGATTAATTTGGTATAGGAACATTTCATTGCTCCTCAGTCACAGACTTACTTGTTGTCCTATAAAAGTCAGTAGCCTGTCAGTAGAAGTTTGAATTTACCCCACAGTAATGACCGCTGTGCTTTGGTGCAGCCTTTGGTCCCCTTGAGAATGGTTGGATAGCTAGGATCAGTCCTTACTACTGAGGAGTTTTAGATGCTCATTTATTCCTTTTTCTCTTCAGACTCTCTGGTCTCTTGTCCATTGGGCTGAATTTGAATGTATGTATCTATTTTTTGCATTGTCTATTGATGATACTGAATGACTACTGAAGCAGTCCTCCAGACATCTGGATTTCAAGCCTGCTGCTCATTTTGACTTTTTTTTCCTTTGCTTTTAAACAAAGCAGGAAAGCTGTATAAGGAAACACACCCACACAGTTAGATCAAATGGAAGAAAACATAGCACCCTTGGCCAGCTTATGGATTACGTTTTTTCCTATGTACATTAATATAATCTGACAGCACAAACGGTGTGGAAAATAGTCTTCTTTCTATAAGGCTCTTAAGATAGAAATTTGATAACTGTAATTTTGGAGACACAGAACACTTTTCCTTGCTGTAAAGACGACCACACTTTTTGACAGACAGTAGAAGGTTTGTGAATCTTAAGTAAATACTTGTTCCTTTTCCTAAGCATTTCACAGACTTGTGGCTCAGAAAAAATATTTACAAACTTTATTTTCAATGTGAGTGATGTTAACAAATAAACAAACCGTGCAGAATCAGCACTGTTGAGATTCTCAGGACTTTTATAGTTGAACTGTCCAGTCTACCCAATGACATAATATGGCATTTTCAGGCACTTCAGCATTATCTTAGTAAAAAATGTGAAATAATGAAATTAATGGTGCTTTTTTTACTTTTCTTTTTGTTGTTGGTTTTTTTTTTTTTGAGCTATAAAGTTGTTGCCATCTAAACTGGAAAGCCATTTTAATTTTGAAGAAACGAAGCGAGAAAGACTGTTAGTTTAGAGTAAGAAGCCAAGTGCATTATTCTTGCTATTTCTTCTTCTCAGCACGTTTGTATTGCCTGTCATTCAGACACTCAACTGATTTGTTTAAAAAGAAAAAATACTGTTTTTCTTTGCTGCTTCCAAAGTACCATTTGACTTCTGTTGATACTGTGCCTAGGAGGCTGGAAGAAAACATGATTCAAGGATATAGCTGTTGGATATGCCTTGCACAGGGGTCTCTGTAGAAATTCACAAGTCTTGTGGTTCAGCAATGTGATGACAATACTGTTTACTTCACAGTAGACTGTAAGAGGCCAGACCAGTCTTCAGATTGACTTGTATCCTTGATTCAATGTATTTTAGAAATACGAAGCTAAGAGTGTGCTTAGCTTATTCTCTCAAGTCACATCAGTTATTTGATATGGAGGAGCAGGGGAGTTGAACTGAATTCATCCAGATTTTAGAAGACTGCTTGGACCTTCATTAATATTCCAGCATCTTATACAATAGCAATTTCTTGCATGATGCAACAGCTGTCTCTCATAGCCCTTGTGCTAATGCTGTGTGTGGAGACAGATGGTCTTATACCCTTTAAACCCAATGCCAAGCACCTAACAGTTGTGCAGACTAAAGCATCTCTTAAAACCATCTCTTTTAGGAGCCTCTTGTCTATTTAGACTGATGGTGGTTGGTAGAGCAGTTGACCAGTGATGAAAATTAATGAGAGGAAATTAAAAAAATAGATAAATCTGGTTGCAATTAATGGTGGAAGGATAAAAAATAGTGAAAAATAGTGAGAAAATGAACAATAGAGGAAGTGACTGAAAGTCCGGGAAATGAGCATCTGATGGTTCTTCCTCCACATGCGTATTTAAGTAGATATACAAGTATGTGCATATAAACATAGAATCACAGAATATTCTGAGTTGGAAAGAACTAAAAGTATCGTAAAGAGAAACTTCTGGTTCCACACAGCACTACTTAAAATTCAAACCTAATTTCTGAGAGTGTTGTTCAAACAGTCCTTGAATTCTAGCAGCCTAGTGCCATGACCACTGCCTTGAGGAGCCAATTCCACACCCACCTTCTGGTGAAGAAGCTTCTTGCTGCATCACTGAGACCCCCTTTATTATTTCTCACGTTGAATGCATTAATATAGAACTTCATGTGGCAAACCTTATTAGCACATATTTCCTTAAACTCTGGTATGCTCATCAGCTGTGAGCCTGATCTTATCCTTTTCTCTCTGGTTTGAAGCTCTTTCAATCAGTCCTTCTGAATTGTGACCAAAATCTCATTTTCCCCTCTGAAAAGCAGTGCATCCTGTCAGGTGCCAAAAGGCCTGGTGTCAGGTAGACCATATTGTGGTTTTAAAAAATAAAAAATAAATTTTACAAGTGACACCAGACTTGGATTCATGTGATGATCAACTGGGTGTACTTTTTTTTCTTCCAATATCATTCACTGCTACTGGAGCAATAAAGGAGAACACTATGCACACTCCTGATCATTTAACCAATTGTTTTCTAGCAACAATTTTAACCCAGGGAGGCAGCAGACTTCCCTCTGAGGTGGGTCTGGCCAGCATATTGGCCCTCTGTTCCTCTCTGAATAGGCACCAGATCTCAGTGAGTGATGTGTATGTGTGAGCAGTTAACAAAGAACAAAGTTAGAAAGGTAAATGTGTGAGAGAAATGAAAGAGGATATTTTAGAGAAAATAAAAAAGGAAATAATATGCATATCAAAATTAGAAAGATATAAATTTAGACTATCAGATGCTAGTTACTAAGAATAAGGATGGAGACAATACAAAAGGGTGAAGAAAATGTAGGATACGTGGTACATTAAATGGTGTTATAAAATTTTTCACAGGCGCTTGAATTTCAAATGGAATTAAACTGCACTAAATTTGCTTCAGTTTTAATGAGGGAAAATTAGAATGTTTTTGAAATATGAATACAGATTCAATTTGTATCTGTGGTCTTTGTACTCATATTTCTGATGTAGCTGTTCTTCATTTGACCAGAGATAGAATGTGCATTTTCCTTACCTTGTTCTTTTTCTGAAGTATGCCTAGTGCACAACAGTTGGAAGTAATTTAATGCAGGAAATCCAAGTAGATGGCAGCTAGTCAGAATGTTGAGAAAGTAGATTTAAAGTAAAACTTTTTTAAATAAAAAAAAATCTAGTTTCCCGTGCTACACTTTTTTTTTTAAAGTGCTACATCTTCATTTAAGTAAGGACTGCAGTGTTTGAGATTATCTTGACTTCACCAAGCACTGCACATTTGACAACCATCAACAACGTTTTATTTAGGTGGCCAATACATCATATAGTGGTTTAGCAGCATACATAGCAGTGAAGGAGTATTTCTCAAAGACTCTTCACTTGGGAAGGAAATGCACGAAGCCCTGATCTGCCATGGATTCTGCATGTAATGAAAATGCTCATCATTCTCCCACATGAATATTTTCTCATCTCCTATAAAAATGAAAAGTTGTCCAGTAAATAGCAAGCACTATAAGTATCTTGTAGGGGCAGAATGTCTCACATAGACACGAAATGAAGTACATAAACCTGTATGCATATATATGTATGTATAAACAATACGTAGACTATTGTTTTGTGTAGTTTAAGTAACTGAATTCAGAGCCAGTCTTGAAAGGAAGATAGTGGAAGCTAAATCTGCTCATCTGCAATAACTCTGACAGAGCAAGCTGCTCTTGGAATTCTGCCTTGATATTTGATGTCAGAAAGAAAATTTAGTATTATGCCTTCAGGTTGTTTTTCATTTCTTGGTTTGTTATTTAATCATGAAAGAATTTTACATAATAGTCTCAGTTGTCTATAATTTGATTATTTTGCATTTGGAGCCTTCACTGAAAAGGCATGTTTCCCTTGAAAATGTGTTCCTCTCTGGGAGCTTTGCTGTTTTTGGACTTCCCTGTCCCCATTAGATTTGGATAAAACACGATACTTTGAGGCCTCCTGATTAAGTTTGTTCCCATAGTCCCCCTTAATAATGTTTTTTCAATACTGTTGATCTCACTTTCCTTATTTGTTATCTAGCTACCAACTTCTTTTGTTTTGTTGCTGAGTCATGCTTTCAAAGAGGATAGGCTTTGTGGGTTTGTTTCAGTAGGTATCTATTCTTGTTATGTGTGCTTTCAGTCTGAATGCTTCATTTTGTAGCCTCTGAAACCCCTAGGAAACCTCTCTTCCCCAAGGTATTTTTGTTCCCCCAAAGGGTAAAGTTCTGCATGAGCTAGACATCAGATCAGTTAGGAATGAGCTGGTGTAAGACTTCTTCGTATACATGACTGGTGGATTTTTGTAGTCCTTAGATATAACTTAAATATGCATATGGGTTTATTCATAGGAATATATCTGCAGCTGTAGTATTTAGGTAATAATTGTTTTTTCATGACTTTTTCAAGATGAATTACTTGCCATAACTGACATAAATTAAATGTACAGAGCCTGCCATTCAATTTTCATTCCAACAATATAGTTTGAAAGTTTGTATTCTCATGAACAGGAACCACCCATCTGATGATCTGTCCCACAGCCTAATTCACAACCTGAAAGTGTTCTCTGTCTCTTTGTGCTGCTTTCTTTTTCTGGATCAGTTTGCATCTTGGAATTGTGTATAATCAATGAATATACAGATGTTATAATTATGAAATAAAAAAGAGAGTCTGGCTAAGCAGGTTATTATACCAAAAATAGAATAAATAAGAGCACTTACCCTTGTCCTGGGTTTGCTGTAAAACTCCAAAGGAGGGATCTCCAGAAAGAGATCCTTCCCTACTGGTAGTCAGTTCTTAAATGGGTCTTCCAGCAGCACAGGTGAATTGCCTTCACCTGTGCTCCCAGGGCTGACTCATTGCTCACCTTAGGTGATCAATCAGGGGTTCAGGCTGTGATTCAGCAGTTCCCATACAAAAAGTTATCTATATAATTATATTTCTGCTCTGAAGTCATGTGGTAGTGTTAGAAAAGGGTGATGCAGTGGGAGAGTAAAGGAAGAGTAAGATTAGTTTACTTTATTGGCTATGAAATGAGTACGAAGGTAAGAAACAAAGCCAAACCTAAAGCCACCTTGCCTCAGTTCTCCCTTCTTCCTAGGCTCAAACTTGTCTTGTGGTTCCCTGTTCCTCTGTCTTCTCCTCTGTCTGTTTCTTTGTCCTCGCAAGTGACACAAGGGAGGGGGAGGAGAGGCTGAAGTCAGCCCAGGAATTCCTCTTTGCTGCTGCTTCCTCCTCATGCTTTTCTCTTGCTCTTCATAATGTCTTCTCAGATATGTACAAAAGACAGAAGAGTATCGTGTATCCTTGAGCGTGGGAGAGGTGTGAGTGGGACAGAGTTACAGAGACATCTCCAGGCATTGCAGGCCATTAGAGATATGTTTAAAAGTTGACTAGATAAGTTAACAGTGGCTGCTTTGTCTAAGCGTTTACAGAACTCACTCTAATGCCATAGTGTTAGGTGCAGTGTATCAGTGTTTCTATATGTTTTATTCCAAGCATGTACAACAAGCATTCCAGCCGTTACTGTTCACTGTCTAGAGAAAGTGCTTTTGCAATAGCCGTATCGTAGTCTTTCATAATGTTTGTGACTTTTTTTGATGCTTGTTCATATGCTCTTAATCTATTTTAATTCCTTCCTGTAAAGGTGAGTTCAAAAATCAACATTTTTGAACTGTTGGTTTTTAGGAATGCTTTCCTTGCACGGCGTCTGGTCACCTATATTTGGGCATAAGTTCAGTCTGATTCCAATGAAAATGTGGTACATTTATGACACTGGCAGTCAGCTTCTGAAGTCTTTGGCAAAATCCTATTAAAGTGAGTAAAGCTTTTACTCAGAGTACAGGAGTTACTGTAAATTACAAATGCTGTTTTACTGAGATAAACCAACAACTTCTGAGCATGAAAACGTTGCTATTTTGTGGGTACATGTGAGGAAAACGTTTACTGGTTTTGTGGATTACTACTTTCCTATGAAGGAAGGCTGATTTTCTGAAAACTGCTCAGTTTGTAGAGAAAGACGATGTTTGCTTTGATGCCGCCTTCCCTTCCACCAGAATCCTACAATATTGCTGCATGTGCCTGTTAGATCTATACCATCCCCAGAGGCCTTTTTCATCATTATCTTTCATCCCTCCTGCATAAAATGTCAGGACATATGCTTTATTTTGTATCCTTGCTTTAATTTTGATTGAATGGAATACTGTGTGAGGTGAAAACTGCTGATATCTATAGAAGATTATTAGTGGCAAGTAACTTCCTGGCTATGGTATGTGACATACGGGGAAATTATCTTACTCAGTTCTAGTAATTTGGGCAAAAGGATTTAGGATGGGATGCAAACTATCTTGGATTATCAATGTTGAGAAACTCCAAACTAAATCATATGTTGTAAACTTCCTTCTGAACATTTGATATCCATGCATATCCTCTCTCATAGGAAACCACAGGTATTAGAGAAAAAACTCCCTTATGTCTCATTTGTTATGCTGACTTACTGTAAAGTTTCCAGGGAGTTCTGGATCACCATGCACTGCATTGCATGGAAGTGGGTTTATAATCTGAAGTAAGAAAATTGAGAGTGTCCTGTAACTTTAAATACCCAAATGCATTGTAGCAACATTTCCAAGCATGAAAATACTTTGGTTAAAACTATTTCATTATGAATAAAAATTACAGTAACAGTAAAAAAAAGAGTAGTGCTGAGTAGGAAAAGAGTGGAAAAGAGTCATTCTCACTTTTCCCCGAGACTCCAGCCCGGAGGGGCCAACTGTGTTCTGGGCTGCATTAAAAAAGGGGTGGCCAGCAGGGAGAGGGAGGTGATTGTCTCCCTCAGCTCTTGTGAAGCTCCATCTGGAGTACTGCGTCCAGGCCTGGGGCCCCCGGTACAGGAAGGACGTGGAGTTCTTGGAGCAGGTCCAGAGGAGGGCACTAAGATGATCAGAGGGCTGGAGCGCCTGTCCTATGAGGAAAAGTTGAGGGAACTGAGTTTGTTTAGCTTGTGGAAGAGAAGGCTCTGGGGGGACCTCATTGTGGCCTTCCAGTACTAGAAGGGAGCATATAAACAGGAGGGGGGGGAACGGCTGTTTATAATGGTGGATTGTGATAGGACAAGGGGAAATGGTCTTAACCCGAAATGGGGGAGGTTTAGGTTAGATTAGGAGGAATTTTTTCCCACAGAGGATAGTGATGCACTGGAACAGGTTGCCCAAGGAGGTTGTGGATGCCCCATCCCTGGAGGCATTCAAGGCCAGGCTGGATTGGCTCTGGGCAGCCTGGTCTGGTGGTTGGTGATCCAGCACATAGCAGGGGGTTTGAAACTAGATGATCATTGTGGTCCTTTTCAACCCAGGCCATTCTATAATTCTATGTTTCTAAAACACAGTATAGATTCACAACAGCCATGCACAAGCAGTTGCTTATTTAAAAGGAAAAGTATTCAGGAGCTGCTGCCTGCAGTGACCCTCAGTGAAGATGTCCACAGACAGCAAGGAAAGTGGAGTTTGCTTCTGAATGACCCAGAACTCTTGTGTTTATATTTTGTAAATGTGGTATTTTAAGATTTCCTGATTTCCCATTGCAGTTAATTGCCCAGACCCCAGACTGTTCTTTCTCCGTGTGAAAAACAGCCATTGCACATACTTATTCATGTGAGGACAGTTTTATACAATATCTGACTGTGTGCTAGAACACCAGCTGTTGATCTCTTCTGAGGTGTGCAGCACTCATCTGTACTTAGTTTGATTACTTTTGTTGCACTTCAGATTCGTTGACTCTTCAGAAGCCCTACAATTAATTGACAGTCAAGTCACATCGTTCCTTTTCTACTTCTTTTCACTCTGCTTTATGCTCTCAGGCAAACGATCCTGTCTTGCTCAGCCTGACAGAAGGTTTGGCTGCTATCTTCAAGAACACTGTAAAATTAATGCATTGAGACTGATTTATGTTAAGAAAATGCTTTGTAATTTCTATGGCTGTTACTTAAGGAAGATAGAAACAGTTTAGAAGGTAGAAATGGCAGTATCCAATGTATTTAGGTTTCTGTAGTACTTATGCAAAGAAATATACTGATGTTTACAAACAGGGCTTTGAATGGATTAACTTATGAACTGTTCTGTTTGTGGGATGTGTAATATACAAAGAGTGTGATATATAATATGCATGTGCAGGTATATCACAACTGCTGCCTAGACCCCTGTAACACAGGGAACAGAGGCACTTCCTTTGCTGTGTTTGAATTAAGGATAATTGAACTCTTACTGGAGACAGCTACTCTCACTTCTGGCTATTTCTTGCAAGAACTTAAGGTCTGAAATAAATTCATCACCATCCAAAATTATCCTGTTCTCTCTCAAAGTATTTGTCTCCTGCTTTTCTCAGTCCTGAGCGTAGAGCTATCAATGTACTTCAGTAGATACAAGCCTTCGTTTTGCAACAGTGAGAGATTTGCTGCAAAGGAATCAATATTTATAAGCCATAGTATTTTCCTGCTCCTTGCAGCATGCTTTCTGTTGAGTCACATTTGTATTATCATTTTTACAAAGAAAGTAAACTTGTGCATGGATCTTCCTACATTTCCTCATCATACTGCTGAATCTCAGTACTTTGGTAATATCAACTATTAGCTATATTGTAAACTAAAGGACTGTATTTTCTCATCTCTGATTTTTCTTTATTTTGCTAGTATTTCGTGGTATCTAACATATCCATTATGTGCAGGATATTTGCTTTTTAAATGTATTTGAAAAAAAAGAAAAAAGGCTATCTGTAGGGTGCAGAAACATTCTGTTGATGCTGGAGAATGTTTTGACTTTCCTCTTAATGAAGAGAAGTTGGAAGAAGTGCAAGAGTACCTGCAGGCACCTGGAGGGAGCAAAGCTGCAGATAGCAGAAACAGGCTTTTGTTCCCAACACTTCTGAAAGATATGATGGCCATTGGGAAAGAAGGAAAGCTGTCTGAAATATGGGATTCTCCCTTTAATAGGCTTGGGTAAGTGAAACTAAGTTTAGGAACACAGAAAAGCTCCTGAGAGCTTATTTGATTTGATTGCTAAACCTTTTGAAGTGTGCTTATTGCTATAAGGAAGGAAATCTGGAAAAGGTCAAGTATGAATTAGGTGAGAAATACAAAAAGGAATTGCTTGAGATGGTCATTAAATAAGACAAAAATGAGATTCAGGAATAAATGGAACAGTATCACAGTAAAGGTGAAACGCCACAGCATAAATCAGTAAAGACAGTGAAAATGGAACAAGACTATCCAAGGTGCATTGATTTTGTAGAGGTCCAATTTCAATCTGGTGAAATTGATATTTTGCTGGAGCCCCATATCCCAGCCTACATGTGTGCTTGTGAAGACCTTGTGAAGACTAAAGGTCAGTGTATCTGTCTCTGTCTACTGCACTTTTGTATTTCTAACACAACCATTACCATCATGTCTAGGTAGCAGGAAAAATGATCAATATTGTTGTCTTTGGTGCTGGGGAGTATCCAAAACCCCTGCTACATTAGGCTCTGTATGACTGAAGCAAAGACAGCCCCTGCTCCTGGGAGCTCGCAACCCGGTGCTCCAGACAGTATGGCAGGAATAAGGGAATCATCAGATGAGAGGGAAACAAAGGCATGGTGAGGGCACCACCCTGCAGGTGGAGGAGGTGTTCAGTGCAGCAGAGGTAGATGGAGCCTAAGTCTCCAGAGTATCAAGATACTTGTCGGAGACAGGGCCAGTCCCTCTTTTTATGTAGCAATGCTATGGAGTGTCAGAGAAATGCTCCAGGGCATTTCTGATGCTTTGCTGCCTACTCTAAATGAGGGAAGACTTGAAGTCCTGCAGGTCTGAATCGATCCAAACACAAATCCCAGTTGTATTTCTTGGGCTTTCCTGTTTTTCTTTGTCTCCATTTTTATAATAAATTAAAATGGCCACTGGTGTGAAGCAGGCAGCGATTGCTCAGAAGAGGGTTCTAGGACCGTGAGAATGATCACAGAGGATTAATTCAAAGAAAAACTGCTGAGTGCGTTACTTAGGTCTCTGTAATATTTACCTTCTAAAATGTAGTTTTGTGTGAATAATGTTAGTATCAATATTAATATCTGTTGAGATGAACAAAACTAACAATATAATAGGAAAAATAAATGTTAGCCTGCACAGTGAAGTTTTCTGTGGGGAGTATCAGAAAGCCTATGAAGATCTGCAAATACTGATTTAAATCTCTGAATTTCAGGCTGGTGTCACTGTTCTACTCTGTCTGTCATTGTTAGTTGTTCTGTTTTTTCTTTTCTTTGTTAGCTGTTTCTACGCAGTTACAGCTAAATGTCCTGCAGAGAAGAATTTCTTTACTTTGTGTCTGCCTGAATGTGCATAGCTGGTTTCAACACTTAATTGTCTGATATCTTCAACAGAAGATACAGTAACTGTACTTTTAAATGTCTTTTTTTTTCTAAATAAAATGTTGGCTATATTAGCTGTAGACCTTCTTGAATACTGCATACAAAAAAATGAAAGCAGCTAACAAAGTTATTCACAACAGATGACAGATCATCCATATTTTCACTTTTTCCCCCCACTTTCCTCCTTTTCCTTTTTCTGCCTTTTCTGATTTATCTGTAAACATATTGAGCAGTCTGAAGATGGAAAAAAAATGCAATATAGTGCTCCAGACAGAGCCAAATTCAGTGCTCTGTGCTGCATCTCAGAGCAGATCTTTAGTGAAAGCCCAGAGCTACCTGGACAGCCTGAATATGGGAATACCTGTCCACTTAGGATTGTGAGTATTTGTTTTGGTGACAAGTCCACCACTGCTAGCTGGTATCACACTAAGATTTGCTTGAACATGCTGCATCACACCTGATCCTCTACACCTGCCAGAGTTTTTGCTGAAGCACCTTCTTGCGATCTTGAGCTCTGGGTGATTGCTCAGTGTCTAATGCTCTAAGACCCCATGAGGTACATTGCCACTGACCTCAGACTGGCATTGCTTGCAGCCATGCTGACCCCTGCCCAGCCTCAGGATGAAGTTTCACAATTGTTTTCCCAATTGCTGGGACAGGTGAATCCAATGTCCTGCAGGAAGCATTGCATGGTCACCGACACCATTCTGGGGAACTTTAACCCAGGGCCTATCTCTACCTGTAAATACTGACAAAGTAGAACTGAGTCAGAAATATCTAAGAGGATGTTCTATCTGGTTACAAAAACTTGAAGGCAGTAGAAGCATTTCATTGTGTGAAACACAGGGCCAAGAGCAGCAGTTGGTGTAAATCAGTGCAGCTCCTTTGTAGCAATTGAGGAGATGATGTTTGAGATCTGCAGTTGCATCATGTCCTGCCTTTTGGAATTGAGGTATTATGCGTAAACAATGAGTTCTCAGTGGTGTGGGAAGTACACATTTTGGCCCTCTTGACCTGCAATCTGTTTGCAGCTTTCTGCAATTACACATTTCATATAAATGATAAATTAATAATATAGCAGTATGCAATAATTTTACACTCTTTCACCTCTTGGTAGTTATTTTCTTGCAGTAAAAGTATACCCTGATACTTATGAAGTGAAGAAAAGCTTTAAAGAAAAATGAGTGAAGATCACGAAAGTGGCCTAGTACAATTGTTAGCCTCTGTTTGTTGAACTCATGTCCAGTAATAGCCTAATGAACACAAAGCACTGACTCCCTCCTCCATTAATCCCTGATTCCCTAAGGAGAGGAAACCTTACCTTGTATTGATATCTCTTGAGATTGATTATTTTTTCTCATCCCCCTAGCCAAAACTGGAGGATATGGAAAGAAATTCTCCTGTATTTTCCATTCTTTATCATGTTTTCCATCTAGGCTGCTCTTCTTTTATCTGGCCTTAGATGTTGGCCCCAGCAGCATAGCTAGATCCTGCTAGGCTTGTGGGTTTTTTACAGCTTCTTCTTGGCAGAACAGCGTCTATTCAGCCTTCCCACTGCTGAACCTCCCTGCTGCTGTTGGGCCATTTTTCCTCACTAGCCTCTGCCTCTGGTAATTCTCCTGGCTGTGAAAGTCATTTTTGTTTTCACTCAGTACCTTGAAAGCTCAAGAACCTCATATCCATTCCAAATCCAGCACGTTGCCTTCCCCACATAACTGTTAGTGTAGGCCTTTTCTCTCTTTGCTTTCTGTGGCTGCATGACGAAATGAGACAATATCTCCAGGGTACTTCAAAATGATGTTTTATGTAGTGTTGTTTGCAGCACTGTAGTTTGCTTCTTTCCTGCCAGTTTTGTTTCCTTCTACAATGCTCAATTTAATTGTTTTTAAATCTGTCTTTTTATTAGTGTATACATTTTAGATGGAACTGTTAACAGTGTGAATAAGGTTATGGATATCCCAAAATATTGTTTCTCTTTTTTTTGCTTCCCTGTCTGGACTTGCAATAGGGCAAACCTTTGCTGCTGTTGTAAAGGTGTTCAGGAATGAGAGCAAGAGGTTTCATGCTCATAAAACTTTTTTTTTTTTTTAAGTCCATTCTCTATGACAAAGAGCATGGAGAAAACTATGCATTTACTCCAAGTTCTCCAGCCTTTTTCAACCAGAACATGTATTACTTCAGTACTCTGTCAAATTAGATGAAGAGAAGAAATCTCTGTTCTGTTGCTTTTTACTTAGAAGGATCTCTTTAAATAAACTACATTTCCTACTTTGGGAGCAGAATTTTTTTCTCAAAATTTTTAGGCTAGGATCTGCCTTACAATTTTGTTGACCTCTGACTCTTTACCCAAATTCCCAGCTCCTGAGGTTTATGGAGATTATGCTTTGCTTTTAGCATGCAAGGTGCTCTTCTCACCTCCTGTACACGAGCTCTGTGGGAAGCTCCCATATTCATTTTATGTTTTTAGCATGGATATTTTATGTCTTAGTATATGTTAATTTAAATGTTTTTCCCTTTAAAGATGATGCAGTTCTATTATTCAAATAGTTTTCTAGATAAAGGAAAGTGTATGCTATATATAAAATTCAATACAGAGGAATTAAACACAGAGGGATATTGATTATATGTAAATTGAGCTGGCATCAGCAAATGCTGTACAGGCAGTTGTTTGCAAGCAGGTTATTCTTTTCTCTATGTTATGCTTTAATGTAATTTTGCTTTATTTTTTTTTCCTTTTTTTGCATTTCTGTCCAAGTTGTATATGTATTTCCCCTTACGCAGGAAGCCATGAATATTAGCCTGTTGTCTGCAGCTTTAAAAGCCATGATATTTGCAATAATTCAGAAATGAGCAATATTAATTTCCCGGCTGCTACTGAATCTGCATTTACCAAAAAAAAAAAAAAAGAAAAAAAAAAGAAAAAAATACACTTGACATTTTCACGAGATTTCATTCTAAATTATTTGTGTTGAATTGGTGCAAATTTTTTGAAAAACTACAAAATCTTGTATGGGGAGCAGGAAACTGATCTGCTTGGTCTCCTAAGACTCAAAACTCAACAAACTTCTATAAGTTGGAGTGGGATAGGAATATTTTTCTACCTTCTTTTTCTGCATAGCAGTCTTGCCTGGTTGGCAACTATGGCAAGAGCAAGATCTCTCTTCTGATGCTGCTGTTTCTGGCTTGTATAGCTGGGCACTTACTTTTGCTGAGGGCTGTGCCTACAAGAACAGTCTTCTTGTGAGAGTTACTAAGATTTCAGTAACAAAACAAATATTGAAGTAATACACGAGGATTGAAATGTATACTAAAATATCCTGACCTGTTAATTCCTTATATGTCTTGAAGGATTTTTGAGGTATTTATACTTCCTATTTGTAATTTGACTTGTGTTTGACATGTATCCCTCATCGGCTGATGAGAGCAAGCAATCCATTTTGTTTCCATTTTCAGTCAGTTTCTGAGCAAGTTTCACTGCCAGTTTTGTACATATAATCAAGTTGCTGCAGCATAAGATCAGGAAACCCCAGTCAGTGGTTGTTAAAAGCTTGCTTCCCTTTGGAAGAAAAACGGGTAACTGTAGTGGTAACTATTTTCTGTTGAGTCTGACATTATTTTTACTTTGTCACAAACTTTTAATTGGGTCCAAGTTTTCCTTGGTGGCATCCCTTTGCTATGCCTCAAGAAAACATAGGAAGACAGATGTTGAACTAACCTCTACTGATTGCTTTCTGATTGCCAGTTTAGTTTTCTTTCTTCATCCATTTAATATGGCCATATGGGAAATCAATAGTGATGATCCTTATTAAGTGCCAGAAGTGAGGGCCTTCACCTATACATATTTTGTGGGGGAGAGAGAGGGATCTGAAGCCAATTAGAAAATTTATGAAAATGGCAGAACACATTCTTCCTTTAAAATTGCTGAAGGCTGCAAAATGAACGGAAGTCTTGACAGATTATTCGCACAGTTGCACGTGCTCTTCATAAATTAATCTCAGAAATGGAGAGGTCCACAAACTGACTGTGTTTTTTCCCTTTTCCATGTAAAAATCTTGGCTATTGTTTGTTTTTCCATGTGAAATGGCAGAGTAATTAGTGAGAAAGGCCTTAGAAACTTCAGCAATTTCAGTTAAAAGGAAGTTATTGGAATTGGTTCTCATTGAGTAAGAAATTAAGTCGGACTCTGATTTGATATCTCTGATATTTTTTATGTTAAGAATGACTGATTTTGCAGAAGCAGGCATCTGCTCTGGGCTAGGGTGTGAAGTTCTCTAATTCCTCAGGCAATGAGGCACAGATTTCCTCAGTTGTCTTCTCTCTTGAAATCTTCTTCAGTGCATTTCTACCCTTCTGCTGCAGCTGCAGATTTATTTGCAACATTTATTTTAGCATTCTTTACTTTGGACCCCTAAAGAAAATAAGTAAATTTTTCTTTTTTTCACTAGTCCCTATTGTATTATATGGGAAAAGATGCCATTGCTTTCTTGCCCTAGTAATATTTTATGATTTGTTAAATGTTTGGTGCAGTTATAGATTTGGTTGTACCTCACTCTTTTGTTAAAGACAAGTCTTCCATATCACCAATTCCATTTCCAATTCTAACATTTAGGTAGGGCAGAAATTAACCTCTGTATCCAATTATTAAATCTAGGAACAGCTTCATATTCTTCTGAAATTTTTAATTTGATTTTTTTTTAATTATTTTTTTTAACAATGCCTGTGCTGTAGACAGCTATAGTGATCTTTCTTTGTGAGTTTATTTATCATCTCAGAGGGGTAAAAAGTCATCTAGTTCGTATTATCTCAACTAGACTGTGCGGTTCCCTGTGGTCAACAGCTGGATGATAAGACACTGAGAGTACATTAGGCAGTTATCTAATTAAGTATTTTCATTGCATCTAAAACACATAGTAGTTCTTTGTTGCTAATAAAATACACTGCAGTCAGTTTGTTGCAGATATTGCATTGCCATCCTTAGTGTCAAACCTTGTACAGTTTGAATAGGATACAAACATAATGTGTTGTAAAAAGTAACACTTAGCTATGATTTTGCAAAGCATTATCCTATTTATTTTAAGTGTCATATAATTATCAATTCATTTACTACCTATTGTAATGCCATGAATCATAATGAATATATTTGCATAATAGGTAGTATCACATGAGCTCAATTATAATTCAGTATTAGCTAAATGTACCATGAAAACAAAATGTTTCCCATAAAGGTAGGCTGAGGTTGATATATAACCTGTCTCATACATGGTGTCTCACAAAATCTGTCAGGAGAAATTGTTCCATTTGTGGACTTGCTCTCAGTGGGGAATGTTTGGCAGCTCCGCACTTCACACATTTCTTTTCCCACTCCCAAGCCCCAAATTTTAAATGATCCTCAGCCATGTCAGTCTAGCAGATGAGATTACTGAACATAGCATGCTCAGAAGCCTGTCTTTGATGTTTGCTGATATGCCGATAGTGCTCTGCTATGTCGAGTCAAACAAGAAGCTCAAAAGAATGAAATTATTACCTCAGAGATGCTCCAAAACCAGCGTGTGTTCTGCTGAGCAACTGGGGTTTTGTCTCCAGAGGATAGTTTCAGCTCTGGGTAGACTTTAAAACTCTTTGCTGCTAGACAAAACTTACTTTTTTAGATAAAAAGGGCACTGAAGTAACACGTGCTTCTTCTCAGCACAGGAATCAACTTTACTTTGCCATGTGGCAAAGTTGGATATGGAAAGGCTCTTGGCTGTGTCAATTACTTGGTTTGTTCTGGTTCTGTTCAGTCTGAACTGGTCTCCGTTTACCACTTACTCCTCACAGTTGATTATTACTTCTCTTGCCGCCTGTATTCAAAACAAGGACTCTGTTTCAAAACCTGTTGCCATACACTGTATGTGCATTTTCCTAGCTTGTGGAACAGTCTGATGTCCCTTTAAGGTGTAGTATTGTCAGCCACAAGCTATGTTTCTGCATAGCTTGGCATTGTGGATCCTATTCTACCTCTAAATGTTTCTAATGAGAGATCAAAAGTGATTCCACCAGTCTTTGTCAGGGATACACCTCTGGGAAGAAACAGCTCTGCATTTGCACCAGTCAGTGGTAGTAATTTGGTGGCTGGTTGTCCTCCACAAGCTTCCCCTTCTCTATCTTAGAGCTGCTTCTCCTACCCCAAACACTGTCTTTCCTATAGTCTTATTTAGCTTTATTATATGGAGATTTATGTAAGCAGGAATGAAGCTTATATCACTTTGCATGTAAAATAAGTGGTCCCTTCCAGCTTTGGTTTAATGAAGGCATTTGGTCTTGCAATAGTAAAAGGAGTAGAATAACCCAAATGTGAGCAAAAACCAGTTTCTGAGATGAATGATTCATACCTCTCAATTGGTTCACTTACAAGTTCAATGGTTTCTGTTGCAGAAACAAGGCATGCTTGTGCAGTTTTAGTTGCCTGTAAATGGTTGTTGTGTGAACTGCTGTGTCTATAACAGATGTGTCTAATCCCACTTCTCACTTTTAAATTCATCTCATTTCAATATAGAATGTGAAATGCTTCCTTTCCGGCTGGTCTAGTCAATTTTTACTTGTTGCCTTCAAGTTAAATTAAATATACTGATATTGTAGGGGAAGAAAAGAGTTATTTCTACAAATATAGTCTAGTTAATAGTGCCTCAAGGATTATTTAGCCTGATCTACATTCAGGAGACAGCACTGCAATGGCAAAAGGCTAACGCAGTTGACAAAACTTAATTTGTTTGGACTCATGTCACCCTTGGCTTTAAAATGTGACAGGAGAAATATGCGGTAGGAATTGATGAAGTAGTACCACGTTTACTCAATACCACAACTCTTACAGTCATTTATAGCAAGCCAATGGGCAACAGATGTTGTCCAATGTCAGTACTGGAATGGCGCAATGTTGCTGCTGGACTTCTGTAAAGTTAGAGCTCTTGCAAGCGAAAAACTAGATGTATACTTACTATAAATGTTGCAAGAGATTTGTATAATATTTATAATATGTTTATAATATAATATAATATTTATGCAACAAAAACTTTTGCTAAATGTATTGTTTGTTATCTCCTTCACTGGGATAAGCATGAGACCTGATAGCAGGGAATTGCTGATATATGCATACAGAGGATGATATGCCTGACACGAGTTATTCTCTGTTGAAAAAAGTTATGCCAATGTCTGTAGGTACTCTAAGCCCACTTGTTAGGCTGTAGCATCTCCAAGGGAAGTTGCTGTTCTGAATTTAAAAGAAAATTCTTGTTCTTCTGTGGAAATATCAATTCATGTTTTCTTTGGCTTGGTGCTAGCAGGCAGGAATTTCTGAGCTTTGTTTCTTAATATGAAATTTGCAAATAAGCATTAAGAGAAAAATGAAAGCAAAAGTGCACTTGAATTTCACAGAGGGATAATTCTGTGGTGTTTATATTCATTATGTGGTTTCTGTTTTAGACATGTATCTTTGAAATGCACCTTAAATGTGTTTTGTTTTGTTTTTGTCAACGGTTTACGGGCTGGTTCGGCCCAGTTCCCTGAGTAGTGGGGCGGAGGGATTTTGCAAAGTCCGTGCTTCCGGAAAAAGGGAACAGGGGACCCCAAAATAATTAAAAACAGTGGCAACGATCTGAGGAGAAACAAACTAATTTACTAAATATAGTATCGGAATGCAAGATAACACACTATAATAAAATATAATTAAAATTGAAGCTAATAAATCAAATAGAGAGAGAATGTCCAAAAGGTGGATAGGCCTCACCACAACGCTGAGGTGAGGTGCGCAGTCCAGTTGAGCAGCAGGGAGATGGGAGGAGAGCGATGAAGAAGAGCAGGTGAAGAAGAGCGCATCAGGTGACCTTGCCAGGAGTCATATCTCCTCTCTGTGACCGCAAAGTCCCCTGGGGAATGTAGTAGTTCTCTTCCAGGCAGGTACCCAGAACTTGTGTTAACAGTTAAACTCCCAGTGCCCTACATGATGTTATGATGTGGAATACAAAAAAAAAAAAAAAAAAAAATCACAAAACCATGACAATTTTGTAGGACAATTTCTTTTTAAGGTTGATCACAGTTCAGAGTATCCTAGTGAATAGCAATCAAACTCACTGAATGATTGTACTTGCACAGAGGGTGTAGTGTTGAGCATGGTCATAAGCGGGGGGGTGGGATGTGGGAGGGGAAGGAACTGTTAGAGCTGTTACCACTATGGTTTTTGCAATGTGACCAGAAATGTTTTCATGACTGTACCAACTTCTGATGATTTTGAAAGGTATACTGGGTGAATTATCAGCTCAACTTGCACAAGTATTAGATGCTTTCAAGTCCTGAGCTGTCCAGAGCTGACTAGCTCCCTTATCAGCTCTCATTTTTCACAAGATTTCCAACAAAGGCACAACATTCTGATCAATTTATTTACCTTCCTCTTTGAGAAAAGGCTATGATGCATTTGATTTCTAACTGTGGCTTATCATTTAAGATCTCTTTGTGATGAAAACTCTGATACAAATTGTCTAGACACTAAATGAGAGAAAAGAGAACTGAGCTGTCCTAGGAATGAGAGCATGGGAATTAAAATCTTCTTCATGTGCCATTTGATGCTCAGTGTGATTGTTACTGATCCGTAAAAAATAAAGCTAATCAAAGAACACTCCCATTTCACTGTAATTGTGATTATTTTTTTTCCCACCTAGACTTTCTTTTTAGTATTCTGTATTGCTGTTAAATGCTTTCAAAAGCATCCTGAAAATTTGTGGAAATATTTTCCAATCACACTGTGGCTGCTGTGATTCTAGCCATCAGTATGCTAGCTGTAGGTCAACTGAATCAGTGGTGATGTCAGTTCTACTCTGCTATCTTTTATTCTTTTGGGAACAGAAGAGATTTTTCTAACACTGGTAGACTCTGGATCAACTGAAAATTGCTCTCAGTTGCACTCATTCTTTGTCACAATATTTTGTCCATATAAACACCGGATCCCAAGTGAGAAGTGACACATCATCATTTGGCAGAGGCCTTGGGATAGTACAAAAGAAATGACAGTGTATGATCTTGAGGTAGGCTCAGGCACTGTAGTTGGTCATCTACTCTTTTTTACCACTGCCTGTTAGATGCGTTAGTTCTGATAAGTGAAGGCTTGTTTTGTATATAACATTGCCAAGAGAAGCAGTTGCTTTTCTAGACTCTAGACAGGATATTTCCACCAAAAGTATCCTTCCTTAATATCTTTTGCTGGAATACATCCATTGTGAACATCCTGAAAATAAGTCTGAAATGGAATAGCTCTTCCTTGTCATCTGCAGTACTGGAACAGTA
Source organism: Phasianus colchicus (assembly GCF_987193195.1). Taxonomy (NCBI): domain Eukaryota; kingdom Metazoa; phylum Chordata; class Aves; order Galliformes; family Phasianidae; genus Phasianus; species Phasianus colchicus. Next base: position 11,796,964 of record NC_143437.1, on the reverse strand, counting down.
ATGCTTCTGTAGAAAACCTTAAATCTTAATGACAGTATCAATATCTACTACAGTCAATGCCTTCTCATCTCTAGTTTTCTTCTTCCAGCTTTCATTTTTACAAGTTAGATTTCAAGGTCAGATTTTGCACTCAGCAAATGCCTGGAAATTGAGAGTTGAACAACTTTTTGTCCCTCCAATTAGGGTTAACCCAAATGCTTGGCATACTCTAGGAACAGAAGAACAAAACATAATGTGGTGAAACATTAGTTTCACCTAGAGAGAGGGCTGAGCAAAGCCGTGCCTGGCTCACTGTGTGCTCAGTTGGTACATAACTTGTTTGTGACCACATCACTCTCACAGTCCCAGATGCACAAGGATGCTTTATTTTGGTGAAACACATGGGAGTCTGCAAACAGGGTACTCAAAGTAAGTGTACAAATCATGACCTCTCTGCACCTCCATTGGCACACCAATAATGCAGACCAGGCACATTTGTTTGCTTATTTATTTTGAAGCTAACTTTTGAATGTGGGACATTTAAATTAATTGTGTGGGTTTGAAAATGCCTTTTCAATCCAATACCTGACCTGTAGGGTAGGCCAAACTTGGACATTTTTCACCTTGCCAGCGATCCTTTTAGCAAACTTATAAAGTCATATCAATTTCCTGAGTTCATTAAGTTCCTGTGCAGTGCCATTTGTAATTGGCAGCAACAGAGAAAGCCTGCAGGAGAAGCTTTTTTCTCCTGCCTGTGAATTCTTTTCTTGGTTTTGCAGCTGCTTGCAGACATCCATTGTGTTATGTTAGTTTTAGTCTATGGGTGGCAGTCACTTTCTAAATTTCTTGCATGATGATTGCAGTCTTTCCTGCACTAGCCTTATCAAATTTGCTGTTAGTAACACACATCAACAGGCAATCGATAAAATCAGAGCTAATTACATAATGTGTTTTTTTTTTAAGAATTGTCTGTAGCACAAGCAGATGTTAAATGAAAACTAATAAAGTGTGTCATCGTATAAATAAGGGTATGCCCCGGGATTTTATACTGGCCAAACTCTGAGCCACAGAAGGCAATTTCCATAGAGGTTTGCATGCATGGAAATAATGAAATAATAATGCAAGCAATGCATACTGGAGCTAAACCTGAGCAGTCATTACAGATCTGCAAACATTTGTTAGCTTGCTAGAAAATGAAAGAGATATCATGCAAAGACAACAGGCAGTGCAGCTAGCAAGGTATCAGGCTGCTTAAATGCGAAAATATGTTATCAAAGTCCGTCCATGGCCATGTATTTGCATGTGTGCACTGGAAATCCAGTGCTTGTCTAAACAGAGGCTCTTTCGGTATGGAGATGGTGCTTATTTATTTGACTTGTATTCAAGATGGGAGAATTTAAACTGTGGGCTACTTCACACTGTGGAGGATAGCACAGAAGGCAGACATAAAGAAACATCTGGATTTTAGTTTTTTAATTCAATCCACCTATAACCTTTCATAGTAATGCTCTACATTACTACAAATTATTTTTAGCATTTTTATTCCTTTAAATCTCAAAACACTGAGATTTGAGTCACTAACACTGGTGAAGTATTTGTCTTTGTGAGCTAGTAAGAAATTTCTAATCTCAAGTCTGGCTGCCAGTGAGAACGAGAAGAAGAGGAAAATTCTAAATCCCACTAAAATTAACAGAAGTTAGCAGGTGCTTCATCAGAAGTATCATTTTGTTGTACTGTGAATTAGATATTGTAAAGGCCATGCATTTGGGCCTTGTGGTTTTCACAAGCTAAGTATCCTACTTGCCATTTCTGTAAAAATTGACAGCAGTAAGCAATTTAAATGTCATGAACCAGAAGTCTTGGGTATCCTTATTCACTTAAATTTGGAAAAATAAATAGCTGACTTTTATTTCTTGTTTATTTTTGGAGTCTTGAGAGTTCACATATTTTTTTAAACATCTTTCCCTGAGTCCCTGAAGGCTGAATATTTATTTTATTAGGGGAAAAAAAAAACAAAGCCAACCAATAAAACAAAGCCCCCAAATTTCATAACATTGGCTAAATACCTGGGATTTTTAATAGAGTTTCATTTATCACAAGTTCTGTTGACTTTGGAAAATCCAGTCAGCAACTTAACAAGTTCTTAAAAATATATATTTTTTGTATCTTTAACTGAATTTTATTGAGACAAAGGGAAAAATGGCCTCTGACTTTGGTGATAAGATCAGCACGTTAATGCTGAGTCACCTGAAAAATCCCATCCTGATCTCTCAGCTGTTCTTTTGTGATATTAAGCGTTATTAACCGGCCTTGTCTGCATTTTCTGAGCCAGTGATGAAAGTATTCCAAAAAGAAAGAGAAATAGCTGAGAGGAAATAACATTTTTTTTTAAAAATTCAATGCTTTTAAGTAATGACTTTAATGTTCACAAATAGTGACCAGTGAAAGTTACCATCATATTAACAAAAGAAAAATCTTATCTGAGCTGTTAAATTTCTGTTTTCATCCTGAATATTTGTTCTCATTATTCAGCTGCCTTTATTTAGTTCCCCCAGGAGTGGAAATTTCTCTTTCGTAGATATCCTGTTCCTTGCGCTTATTGATAATGATCTAAAAGGTTATTGGAATGATTTGTCTCTCCTGTTGCCTGAAAGCCTCTCTTGCTCAACACTCAAGCCCAGGTAAAGACTGTGATTATAACTAATGCATTTCACAAGCTTGCAAATATTGATGTAGGCTTTGAAAACACGAAATAGTGTGACTTTAAGTTATAGCATGTCAGAACTTTCTGGGGCTAGTAGAATAATACCTTCCAGAAAAAGAAATTCTGCATGAGCTTTTGGCTGATGCTTTTTTAAGCATCTCTTAAAAAGCTATGCTAAACAGGACTTCCTTCAGACAGGAACTTAACTCAAAGGACTTCCGGTCAGCATAGCAAAATTTTCAGTGATATTTACAGCCTGCTCAACTTTTTTATCTGTCTTGTCTGCAGGGCTTTTACCCTTACTCTGACATTCATTTAGCTCCCAAGCTTTTCAGTCTTACCATCAACACAAAATGGCTTCTTTTCCTTCTGTAGCTGGATGGCAGAAAGTAATTGTAAATAGTAAAAGCTATAACAAGATAACCATGGTGGTCAAAACTGATATTTTAGGAGGAAACAAAGAACATCAGGGGTAACTTGACATCCTTCCTCTTATCTCACTTCAGCACAACCAACAGACCAACTTCTCAGTGGAAGATGAAGCACGAAAACTAAAATGAATTAAGTATATTTATTGGATTATTTTTGTCATGATATTTTAACTGCAGAATTATACTACTAAATAACCTAAAGGCACCATCACATTAACCTTTCTTTGCTGTTTCACAGTTTATTGACTTTCATAAAAATCAAGGCATCACACAAAATAACTAATCAGATTCAGGGAGCAGTAGTGCTGTGAGGATGCATTTTAATCAGAAATGGTGAAGATTTCCAACATTTCTCTCTCTCTGCTACAGAGTGACATTTTTAAATGCTCAAAGGGCACGCAGGTCCCCGACTCTCGGTGAAGCTAAGTGAGAATGTGATGTGTAGATCTGATTTGTGTTCTTTATAGTAATAACAAAATGTTCTTGCCATCATTTATTTATTTCAGGTTTATTTTTTTAATACACTAATAAGAAAATATGCCAACTAGGGACACTCGGGGAAAAAAATCCCCTCACAGAACTGCAACTGTAGAGCTGAGGGCACACACCTTCCAGTAATTATGTTTTATTTAAGCAGAATATGCATACATCTTTTAAAATCCCTTTATTATATGTGGCTAAATAAATGCAGCTATTTCAATTATACTCAGTATAATTTGGTAATTGCTTGGTTTCTGAAATTGCCTGAACTTTTTTTAATGTATTCTTTTCATACATGTATGAATTATTTGAATGCTGCAACTGTGAATGTCTGCTGAAAGAGGGAATTAGAGAGTCTCGTTGAAGCTCAACAGCTCTGAAAAGCAACACTGATATTTTCAGAATTATTTTGTCCAGAAGATATTTTCTGCTTATTCATTAGGAATCGGTGTTAGAGGAGACTCATGGTTAGTTTTCTTACTCTCCTGGAGAAATGTACCAGCCTGAAAAGAATGTAGTTTTGTACCTCAGGAGAAATACAATTCTTTTGTTTTATAAAGGCTAGATCTAAAACTCTGAGCTTGACTTAGGGCTTTAGGAAAACTAGTGTATGGGGTAGAAGATAAATTTGGTGTGCCTAGATAGGTCATGTTACTGAGAAAATGAGTTGCAGTGATAAACATATTTGAAATGTTAAAAAAAAAAAAAAAAAAAAGAAATGTGGTCATGATTTCATTTGAATATGAGCACACACAAACATCTCTCCTTACAGATGGACTAGATGACTGTTGAGTACTTTGTAGGTTTGAAAATGGGAGGCCACTAAGGCATTTAAGGACATCCAAAGATTTCACTACAGATGTTTGATTTGTAAGGTAAATCTGTGTTCTAATTTTAATTGAAACTGAGCTCCCTCCCACTTCTTTCATTTCTCTTCAAGTATTTTCTAGTTCCTTCCAATTAGACCTTACTACTACCAGAGCTTTCTAACCTACAATAGAAAGGTATGTTTGAAATCTGGGTAATCTGATCTTTCTGTTGCATCTCAAATTCATCTGTCTAGAACTATCAAATTTTTACTACATTTTGATGAGTCGTAAGTTTTCTCTCATTCTGTATCCTGTGATCACAATTCATTAGAAAGAAATAAATGTTCTGTTCAAAATAATTGCGCACTAGGGAGAGGTTTCAATGACTTTGATTACCAGATCTGTGAACTTATCCCATGTAGATAGAATTATTAAATTTTAAGAGCAGCTGTTTCCTTCTTGAGCTTCTCTCGTGCTTACTGCCAACAAATCCAGTGATAAAACTTTCTCTTCCATATTTCTTACTGTTGTACAAGTGATAAAGTATAGTTTGAGTCTCTCACTCAAAACCATTTATGGATTAACTACTTAGTACAGGAGCTCAGTGACTGAAGTTTTTCAGGGTGGTGATATAACATTCATTTCATGTCTGTAAGAACAACATATAGCCCAATTAAAAGGAAGTAAAGAGGAATAGAGTGGGATGATGCCTCACTGATTAGTGACAGGAGGAGGGGATGGATGACAGCAGGTGAAGTTTCACCTTGTTGTTGGGAACATGCAGCTTGCTGGAGATTAGGTACAAGAAATAGCTCAGAGGGATTTCTTTCAAAACACAGCTGTTAGCTGACACTGGTTGACAATCTAAGGAAAAACACTTGACTATGAAGTGCTCTACCTTACTTATTGTACTGTAAAATGATTTGTCAAGTGCAAGTTTTGGTAGGCAGATATGCATAATAAAGTTATCATAAAATATCCATGTGTAACGTATATCTTAATCAGTTACAAAGCTAGTTCAAAGTTGTTTTGCAAAATGTTTGCAAACTTTTCAACATAACTAAACTGATAAGTTTTTGCAAAATTCGAATGGAAAGGCTGTTTGATTTTGGGAGTCATCAGCCACTGTACAAGTAACAGAGTAACAATTAACTGCTTGTTAAGTATTTGACTTAAATTTACTTGTTTTTATGAATGTTATGTATTTTTGTGAAGCTGAAAGTTTATAGGTAGATAGCTCTGAAAGTAATGTCTCCTATTTATTTCCGTGGAAACTACAATAGATACAAAGAACACAATAACACTACTTAAAAAAGCAGATTCTCAGCTACAAAATATTTTTTTACAATAGTCACTGCCATTAGCTGTGCAATTTTCCCAGTGATAAATAAGAGCCTGCATGGTTTACTTAAAAAAAGCTTCACCAATGGAGGTGACCCACTGTTGCCACTGCTAAAATGCACCACCCACTGCCTCACTGTGCTCACATCCACTGCTTGGTCTCCATAAATGTTCAGCAAGCATTGATGAATGTTGGTGGATGCAATTCTTTCTGCAGGGAGGAAATCAATTCCACACCATTGCTTCATAGGCGCTTCCGTATCAGACACTATTCTGTCAGACTGCCTTTCTGCTGCCATTTGTTGCACAGCAACAACATGTGATGGAATACTGGCAGGAAGTTTCAGCCTCTGCTGCCATATCATCTATAGCTGTCTCCAACTTGTGGGCCAACAACATAAAATAGGAGGCATTAGTTTTGGAGCAGCCCTCATGCAGTTGCAACTGGATGAGCCATCCAAATGTATTCCAATACAAAGCAGTAGTTTCTACCATCACAGTGAATTGGTGTGGCATTTATGGAGACTGATTAGCCTATAAGAATGTTTTCTGTAGCAGTGAATGTGGTGGAGTAAACTCGTGTGCAGACAGCTCTGTGTACCCTTGAGTGGGACATGTTTCATGAAATGGAACAAAATAATTTAACTGTTGGATTGTAAACCAAGCCTTTAGAATTGTGGACATGTGCATATGTATAAAGTGTATATAGTGTATTTAAAACTATCCTACGGAATGATTATTTATTTTGCTTAAATGTTGTCCCTAAAATTAGGCACCTGCTCACATGTTTTCTGATCAAAACTAAAAGGCTGGATCCGGTGTATTTGTTTCAGAAGAAAATCAGAAGAAAAAACTCTTGAATTTTACAGGGAAGTGTAGAAATCGTAGCTTAAAGAAATGAAATAAGAAAATGATTTAATCACTGACTAGTATTTGCATAAAAGATAATATAAAATCTTTAATTGAATACCTACATACATCTGACTCTTTTTGTAATCTAACATTTTCTCTACAAAATGCAAACAATGAAGACACTGAATGCCTCTAACAATAGATGCAAGTTATTTGAGGTCTACACAGAGCTTCTAAATAGATCAGCATATTCCACATAAAAGATACACTGAGATTCTGGAATCAAAAAATCAGACTTTCTGCTGATTTTAACACATTTTAAGATAAGGCCAAGAAAATCCTGAGTTATCTATGTCATCGAAATAAGTAACTCGAATACTCCAGTCTATTGTTTATGTGATACAAAGGATATAATTCAAAATAGGAATATATAGCTTCTGCAAGTATTTTTCTCTAAGTACATTACTGCAATTTTGTGCAGTGATGTGCATTATAAGAACTTTCAATAGCTGTGACTTATTTGCTCTATGAGATATTATTCCAAAGGGTCTGTGATCAAAACTGCAAAATCTACTGGTATTTGATCTTGATGAGTGGCTTTGGCCTATTCTGGCCTAAATTTTGGGTTTTACATAGCTTTAATTTTACATTGAGACTGACTCAAAAATTCAAAGGACAATTATATTGGTTATGCATGGGTTTTACTGTAAGTAACAAATTGACCTGAGCAAACTCAGCTAAACTCTTGAGAAACCTATTTGCTGGTATGGATTCTGTATAAATAATTTATTCAACTCTAATTGAGGGCATTAAGGGATTATAAACTAGAATTCTGTGTTGAAATTCATATATGGATATCTCTAAAGATGCACAGATTTAAAAATGAAAGTGATGATAATATAATCTGAACTCTTGCATAATCCAGACTGAGGAATTTCAGTGGTTTTTATTTAAAATACTAAATGATTGGTTTTGAGTAAATATGTTATGGCTTGATTTTCACTATCAGAAGTTGAAGGAAACTGAAAAGGAACTCTTCTGAGTTGCAAAACATGTCAAATAAACTCACTATTAGGTCTTGCTGAGGTTGACAGCATAATAACAAATAGGGTCTGGATTCTGTGTTGAAAAAATAAAACAGTAAAACATAGTAAACAGGTTTTAGAAAAATGCAGAAGTGCTAATCCAATAAAATGGGCAAGTCAACAGCAGTTATCAGGTTTGGTTTTTTTTTTTTTTTTTTTTGTGACATAAATGTTATCCAGTGAAGTCATGGTAGAATGGCAGCAGATGCCTAGTCAAGTGAACCTGACTGTGATGGACATGTGAAGACTTCTGTGTTTCTGTGCCAGATAATACAGTCAGCTTCATTGCCTTCACAGTGCTTTGGACATTCATTTTAGCTCCTTGTTGGCATACATACTTCCCAGCCTTCCAGACAGCTCTGTTCTTCAGTCATGCACAGCTCTTACTTGGAACTGTTTTGCTCCACTGAAGAGTTATTTTTGAAGACAGTGAATGAGAGGAATTCATATTTTCATCTAGATTCCTTTGACAATGGGCTATGCTGTGTTGCCAGTACCACTTTCCCACTGGGTCAAATGTGCCGTGTTTGTGCTTGCTTAAGATGCCAATATGATTGCATGTTTTGGCTTTAAAAAGAAATAAGAAATAAATCAAAAGGCCAGTAAGGAACTGTGATACAGCTCAGGATCTTTATTTCATTTCATTGTGTATGATTGATTTTTAAGCAAAATTCTAAATTTCTAGGAATTGCATGTAAGCTTGGCTGTTTTTTCTTTTCTCTTGTTCATGGAAACCTTTTAAACGAGGCAGTGCTTGCAGATGCGTTTCTTAATTAATTGTGAATGTGTAGTGTGGTGACAGATGCAGAGGATGTTGCCTTTATCCTGATCACATTAAAATGAGTTGTGTTGAATATTCTATGATGCTTGGGGAAATTGCTTAATCCTATTACTTCTTAGAGAAGATTGAGTACCTCCTAATGTGAAATACGAAACCTCAGAGCTGCACAGTGCAACTGCTGCCTCTGAGAGTGCAGCACAAAACGTATAGGATTTCTTCTAATGTGAGTCAACAATGATTTCTAAGCTTGTTTATCACATAAATGTTATCAGGCAAATTATTAGACAGTTGCTATGGAAACAAAGGCTTACTACTAGAAGGATTTGTTACCATAAGTAGTTAAGACAATACTCAGACCTGCAGCCCTGTTGCAAACAGTCAGCTCCTGGGGATGGAACGACAGATAACAAAACACCTATTTTTACTGATAAGAACAATAAGAAATATTTACCAACTGCCCTTGCTTTTCTAGTAAATACAAATATGTTTACAAGGTGTGAAATTCTGACAATGTTTTTTTTTTTTTTTTCAATCTCATTTTGTGAGTTTCAAAAAGATAATATAGTTGTTGGTATCTAATAGAGCACAGAGACATCTGGAAGGCCTGGACAATCTTCTATTGCTCCACTGTAGTGTTTTATGAACCAAAATGTCAGTATATTCCATCTGGAGATAATATTAATTTCTGGTGTTGAATTTGATAGAAAGGAAAGCAATACGTGTGGAAGTGGTGTCTTATTCAGATGTGGTGCAAATATTTGCAGAAGAGAAATCAGACAAATTGTTCTTGATTACCTTCCTTTGCGGAGCAGCAGAAGAAAAATCTTAGCTTTCTATATTTATCTCGTAAAGAAAAACAGGATGTTGTCTCAGATCTCCACACAGGTTTCAGTGTCCTTGTGTCGTGCTAGAGGCTTTCATAACATTTTGTGTCTGAATCAGGCAGTTAAGTGAATCTCTGCTGTCATTTTGGAACATCGTCTTTGAATTTATAGAGAAAACCTTGGAAGATGTGAATGCTATAAACTGAAACAAACAAAATAAGCCATAAACTCCTGAAAGTAAAAGGCCATTTTTTTTTTTTACTCTTGTAATTTTGAAGCTAGTAGCTGATCTAGGAGGCTGGATTATTTCTTTTTTTAGAGCCAGCAGTCCCACTGTTCTCGTGAATGCGACCAGTATTTTTGTGAATATGTTACTGAAATATTTTCACGTGGCAGCTTCCAGCAGCATGGCTTTCAGCTTGTGAAGCATGAAGCAGCACGCTGCATTAAGTGTGGGTAGCAATTACGCACATGAGAGGGAGAGTCCTGTGGCAAGCAGCAGAACTGGAACAGAAAGTCAAATTCCAGCAAAACAGACTGTTGTGGCCGTTGACACCAGCAGAAGCGATTTCCTAGTGCTCTGAGCATATAGGAAAATGTGCCTATTACACAGCTGGGCTGGGAGTCTCTCATCACCTGTATGGTGTACACAAAAGGGACAAATAGGTGACATTAATCATGAGATTAACTTTTTTTCCCAGCATCTATGGGCAGCTACAGAAGAGAAGATGAACAGGCTATTGATCTCAAAGCAAACAGGATGGCTGTTTAAGTTAGACAGAGTCTAACATATTACCACAAATTACATTCGAGCAATAAAAGAAAAGCCAGAGGCACTGGAGAGTTAAAATACTAAAACAAATGATTTATAGAGCTGAATTTCTATATGCTGAACGCATATGTTGAATGTGTGGGAAATGCAGAATGACACAACTTTTGCTAAGACCAGCAAAAACAGACAGCAGTATCCATCACTGAGTTAAAATCATATAGGATATGTAGCAAGAGAACAAGTTTTTCTGGCACAATAGAAAGAGCTAAGGAAATTTTAAGACTTCATCCAAGGAACACAAAAGCTCTCTGTGGAATATTGAATTGAACTAAAAAAAACACAGGTTAGCCTTACGGTTGATGCCCTAGGATAGATCCCTCTGTTCAAGCTGCAGGAAAAGATGAATTGTGTAGACCTGTTGCTTTGGAAACTGCTGAGCAAAGAGAAGAAACAACAGGATGGATGCATTCTTTTTTGTTTCAGGGAAAAATAAAATGAGAAATTAAATATGTTAAAGAGAAAAAAAAAATAATGCTTTCTACCATCTACAAAGGAAGACATTTCTGGAACAGTGATTGATGCCAAACATGTATCTATGGTAAATTTATAGATATATGTATAGATGTATTTTATTTTGAGCATAGCAGCAGGGCTCTTTTTTCAGAGGACCGAGCTAGTCTTTGTATGCGTTCAGCGTCTTCTTTGGGGAGATTGCTTCCTCCTGCTGCTGTTTGGATCATGTTCAACACCTGAGGTGTAACACATTTTAGATGATATAGAGGATTTTAAGTTTACATAGATGAATTTTTTATCTGGGAAAGAACAGTAGAATATACACCAAAGGCAACTAGACATTTTGGGAAGGATGGGAGTTTTTTTCTACAACTGACTAGCTATGCAAATTGTGTATGACAGAAGTGAGATACATGAGAGAGAGAGTAATCCAACAACATGTACAGGTGGGTTGTCTCTAACAAATCTTTCCCAGCAGTCAGTGAAAAATACTAAGAGATTTCTTTCTTTGAGTGGTGTGGAAGGAATTTGGGCCATCTCTTATAGGCTTTGAGATGTTGCAAAGTTAGCTCAGAGAATGAAATCTGTGCCCTTGAACATACTGAGATGGGGCTTCAAAATTAACCATTTAAATTACCAGAGAGGGAAGCTTCATTTCTGAAATTGTTGGGTTTTTTTTCCTTCTGATGCGGAGGCATGTATTTACTGCCTTCACTTAGGTGCAATGTAAAACTGGAATGTCACAGCTGCCACAAACACCCAACAGAGATGACAGGCCCATCCTTTTGTTTGAATGTGAAGTCAGCGATGGTTGTGTGACATCAGTGGCAGCTGGGGACAGGAACAGGGAGACTGGGGTTAAATTCCCTTTTCAGTCTGAGAAAATCAACTATATATTACATGCTGTTAGGAAACTGTCTTTATACTTCCCTGGAGATTGTCGTTTTTCATTCCTGTTGAATGTGGACATCAGATTTACAGGAATCCAAGGAGGAAATTTCAAGGAGAGAAAGTAAACATGGGCTTGGATTTAATGTCTGTGAGTAAGGAATGCAGCTTGAGAGGGAGGGACCTGAATATTGAATCTGCTACTGAGAGTGTTTGTGTTTTAGACAGTTGCTAGATAAGCAAGACTGAACTCTGATTGTCTGAATTAAAGATTCTGTGGTTTTGGCTGAACTTCAGAGTAACCTGAGTAGGTTTTCTGCTTTGGAGATTTTGGGCATGGTTTTCTTTGGGTCACTCGCTCTGCAAATTTTAGACTTCTTTAGGCAAAAAAATAGAAGTGCCTAGAGAGGTGATTGGTTTAGCAAGAATGAATGATAGTTGCTCTGGGTATATTCAAGAGCAAGTTTTCAATGCCCATAGATTTGCAACAAAAGGTAAAAACCTGCACCTTCTCATATGCCTAATAAGGGTGGTTAATGGCTTTGTGGTGCACAGTGCAGATTTGGGGTTTAGGCACCTGGTTTTTGCCAGATTTGTATCTGAAATGTACCAGTATCACTTAGGATCTTGCCCTTTGTAAAATATATCTGCTTAAGCAGTTACCACTCTCTGGTAAGAATAATGTCCATGATGCAAGGGTATTTCTCCAAATTTGGAGAAACCTCTGTTAACATGGAGCAATGTCTCTGCATCTCTTAATTTTGTCTCTGCATATTCAGTGCTGAACCAGCTATTATGATTATGATTAGGATACAGTTATACCAAAAAGGAAAGAAACATTTTCAGCCTAAATATTCTTGGTTTTGTCAGCTTTTCATTTTCCAAGGTTTAGATTAGATGTCAGGAGGAAGTTCTTTATAGAAAAAGTGATGAGGTACTGGAACAGGCTGCCCAGAGAGGTTGTGGGTGCTCCATACCCAGAGGTGTTCTAGACCAGGTTGGATGGGGCTGTGGGCAACCTGGTCAAGAACCAGACCTGGAGGTTGGTGGCCTTCCCTGTTGCAGGGGGTTAGAACTGGATCATCCTTGGGGTTCCTTCCAACTCAAGCCAACGGATTCCAAAACCTGGATGCCATTCACGGAATCAGCTTCTTTCTGATGAGCTCTGACACGTACATAATTTTATAAACTTTTCTGTTTTTAATATATGTATACGTGCATATAAAACTACCTTATACTCCTAGATAGAAATATATGAAGATATTTTCAATGGTTTAAGCAATACTCCAGTCCTTCTTCAGGTACATTTTAAGGTATCAAACAAATGAGGTACTACTGACTTTGGAGGAAAGAACTAATTTGCTGTCAGCAGTAGTTTAGTGTAAGAAATGGGTTACCTTTATTTCCCATCTTTGCTTGATTTTTAAAAACATTTAATTCTTGAAAATTCATTATTTTTTTTTTGTAAATTTCAAATGATGTGATTTTTTTCCCCCCACTTTTATAAATACAACAGAATGTACTCAGGGAAGGAAGGTGGTCTTACTAGATCTTTTCATATAAAACTATGTTATGCGTGTGTATTAAAGTAGATTATATGGCATCATATCTATCATATAATCAGTGAAGATCTTGCATACCTGCGAATTTGACTATTAGGAGTAAATATAGCCAAAAGTATTTTACAAAGCAACTTTGAAATTTGAGAGCAGATCTCTTTTTTGAGTACAACTGACACTGAAGCAATTCTCGCTGGTAGTTGCAGTGTGTTTCAGCATGTGTTTCTTAGTCCAATTCTGCTTGAATGAAAGTTTCCTTTTCCTTCCTGAGATCAGGGTTTCATATTCCCCTGTATAATACCTGGTAGCATTGAGCAAGGCAGAGAAATATGAAGGAAATAAATGTCTATTCTTCTCTGTCTAAAGGCTGGTAGCTTCACTGAGTCTAGTGTGAAAGACTTGGAGCTCAGAATATAGGGTTGCAGGGAAGAAAAATGATTTTACATATTTTCTTGTGGGGAGTAAATTTTAATTTGTGGATAACCACTGCACTGTGTTCATTAATTAAATCTTACAGTTCCTTTCCTCTCCATAAGTGATAGTTTATCTGTAAAAGAGAATATCCTCTGAACCAAGCAGCTGTCAGTAAATGTATTGCTACAGATATGTACTGAGGGAAAAACATTTTTTTTAATGTTAAGCCTTTGTTTATCTTCCTTAGTCTCTGTTTTTCTTTCAGGCAAAAGAAAACAATGAAAACTTAGCAGTTCTGTTATACTTTTTTTCCCCCTTTTTGTGCTTTTCCCTCGTTCATTAATTTTCTTTCCTTTACATCTTAACACTAAGTTGAGCTGCCTTTGCTTTTGTGTATGAGCATTATTTGTGCAGGCTTTGAATCTTTTGGAGTGGAAAGGTGGCAGGTAATTCTGGCAAATTGTATTTTATTTTCTTTTAGTCTGTCACTCAGATGCTCAGAATTAGGAAATGGAGCTCAAAGATGAAGGACAATTGGTTACCTGTGTAGACTTGTAAAATGAGGTTTCTAAGATGTGGAGTCTAAAATTGAACAATCTTCACTATGTTATTACAACTCAGCTCCACCTATTGCCAAGTTTGGAGGTCATTAAAAAAGAAAATTCTTCTTTACTATGACCTTTGGCATTAAAGAGAGAGGAGGAGAGAAAGAGAAAGCTCAGACTCCCATAGGGCTGTGAAAGAATTGGCTCAAATCTTTGGTCCCTGTTGGTATGAGAGGAAGAGGTTAATTGAATACAGAGGAAAGGCATGCATCCCAAAATGAGCTGTGTGACCTATTTGTGTTCTGAGAGGACTTTCAATGAGCTGGAGATGCTGGTTTGGAAGCTGCCAGCATTAAAAGGTGAAGTGAAAGTCTTGCTGGGAAGAAGTATTTTTGTGTTACAGTCAGGTACTGACCTGAAGATTTGTTCTGAAGATCTATCATTAGTAAAGGAGATTCACAAATTAAACAGGGTCATATCTTCCTGAAAACAGATCCCCACTTGTAAAAACTGCTGCTTGTAACATGTGCTTCAAACTACCATTTAAACATCTAGCAAAATGCAGAAGGCCGTAGTCTGCCATCTCACTCTGCCAATGAGAGAATTGAGATTTATCCTGATTTCCCAAGGGAAGAAGGCTTCTGTGACTGCATTTTGCATATGAGTACATACATAGGGTTATGTCTGCACTTATTTGTTTTCCCCATTCTTTAATACATTTTTAATCTATAGGCTAATTTCAATCAAATTTCACAGAGATGCAGAATTTTTCATTTTTAGAAGTGTTATTAAAGAAAAGAAAAACAAACAGCAGCCAGAAAGAGGAGAACCTGCTATCACCTCAACTCTCATGAGAATTAGCACTTGTTAGGCAGAATGAAATATACACAACGGATAGCCACAGAGATACAAAATAGTAATAATTCTGCCTTCATTAGTTGTATTGTTTATGAAACTACTACTCTTCAAAGGTTAGCAGGTTCTTGAGTCACTAACAGCAACACTAACTCTGTCCTTCAGCTAGAAGTGAGGAAAAAAAACCCGACAAACAAAAGATCAAAAGCCCCAGCCAAACAGAAGCATCAGTGGGCAAAAATGCATTTTATTTGTCAGCAGGAAAGTGTGCCTTATTGCTCTTCTGTTAGCTTTCACATGATGGGCTGGATTTCTTAAATGTGATGGTTTACCAGTGAAATAAGACATATGTTCCTATAAATGAAGATACTGAGCCAGTTTTTTTTCCACTTGTTTTCATTTAAATTTGATTTACTTTAACATATAATTATTGTAATCATAGATATGCACACTTAACCACTTAAGGATAATTCTAAAATAGCTTAGATGACGATATCACAGAATCACAAAAACATCAAGGTTGGAAAAGACTTACAAGACCATCCAGTCCAACCATCCACCTATCACCAATAGTTCTCACTAAACCATATCCCTCAACAAAACATCCAAACATTCCTTGAACACCTCCAGGGTTGGTGACTCCACCACCTCCCTCGGCAGCCTATTGCAGTGCCTGATCACTTTTTCAGAGAAAAAGAGCTCTTTCAGAGATAAGATTGACTCAGCTTAATTCTGCATGATAAAAAGAAAAATTAAATCTTAGCAAGCACAGAGATCTGGGTCTTTGTGCAAACTGCAATTAAAGCCCATACCTTTAAAACATAACGAATTGAAATATCAGAAAATAAATTTCCTACAGTGTATGTATCAGAGTAAATCTTTCCCTTAAACTGATGATAGAAGAAGTAGAATAGTGAGGGACGCTAATCCTTGTCTTTCTGGTCTGTGTTTCTGGGGCAAAATCAGCAGCGATAAACGCCCAATGAGGCTTTGTCACTGCTTTGCACCAGCAGCAGGTGCCCAGTATGGAATGTATCGTCTGACCTACAGTATATGTACTGCAGAGCTTGAGTGACAATCGTGTGCCTTGGCACAGGAATGTGCCAGTGTGCAGGTATTCAGGCAGCTCTCCAAGCATTTTTTGTAGCTGTTGTATGAGGCATTTTCCCTTGGTTGTATGTTTGTTGGTGCAGGGTATGAAAGCAGAGAGAAAAAGAACCTATGCAACTTCTTAGCTCATCCCTGCAATCGAGTGTGCGATAATTATTTCCGGTGTTACTTTCTGCGAAGATGATGATCATGTTTTCAAGGCTGTTCT
Organism: Phasianus colchicus; assembly: GCF_987193195.1. Classification (NCBI taxonomy): domain Eukaryota; kingdom Metazoa; phylum Chordata; class Aves; order Galliformes; family Phasianidae; genus Phasianus; species Phasianus colchicus. The sequence continues at coordinate 11,780,814 of NC_143437.1, read as the reverse complement.
GTTCAATAAAATACATTGATTTCTGTAAGTACCTTCACGGAGGGTTTTAGAGGTTGTTGTTTGGCTCTTATTGTATTTGTTGCCCTATTAATTTTTGTATTTGAAATAGTGTGGCACACCATAAGTTCAGCGTCAGTTTCCCTTTCTTCCAGTACAGCAAATCTGTTTTCCTATACAGCAGATGGAGACAAACTGGCTGCTAAATGGTTGACCATCACCTCAGCAATCCATAGATAACTGAAGTAGCTGGTGTGACACTAAATTACTAGGGTTATAATACTTGAACAAATTGCATTTGAGAGGAATGCCTAGTACTTGGCTGTATGTTGGAACAAAATATGGGCACTCCATCTATTGTACTTTCTGTGATGTGTTGAGATGTTTATCTTTTCTGAAACTAGTGTCAAAAGCTAGCATTTTTTAAATTAGAAAACTGAAAGGAACATCTTTTTTCTTTGGGAGGGGAGAGATCCTTCTTTAACCATCTCCAGTGGCATACAGTTCATGCCCGTACCCAAAATTCATGTATCACTGCATGCCAAGTAATTCCTGTTCATTGCAGTCCTTCCTCTGCGTGGAAGATGGAAGCAGTTTTCAGTTGACTAAATACATTTATGTGGCAATTAAAAATGTGTGAAGTATATTATCATTTTCCTATTTCCTACCATTTGTGTATTAACAAAAGACATGTCTGAAACATGCAGAAGGCAACAAAGTTTTTCTTTTTTACTATAGAAGTAAGACTAGGAGAGCTCACATGGAACACAGGTATTGGCTTGTTCAGCATGGAAAGGTGAGATCTATGTTAAAGAGGGAAATGCTGCTTTGTTTCCTTCCAGGTTTTCAGCAGAAAGCAAAAAACAGTTTAACTGGCAAACTGTGATGTGGTGTATTATGTTCCAACATTGCTTGATTTAGACTTATTCTTCTATCTCCCTTACTGATGCTGCAGGGTCTGAGTAAAGTAGCAGAGATCCCTGAGGTAACAGCAGAGCTGGCCTGTATCTTAGTCCTTGATTTTCAGGCCTGCAGCTGGGAGTCTAGCTTATCTACAACAGGACAGTACAGGCAGGGACAGTGCACAGTACTGTGTCCTGCAACCCTGCTTCTTAGCCGTCACCCATGGTTGTTGCACTGTAATTTCCTTTCTCATTCACTTTTCTATGAAGCAAAATTGTTCACAAAGAGGTAGTTTAATGTTTCCCTGGAACCAGACTGGATTCATCAGTTCAGCTCAGATATACTGTGGATGGCTCTTAGCATGGATATTCATGTGTGCTATCTATATAGCCAACGATAGCTTTTTCTCTGGGCCACAGCTGAGCTATGAACAAGTTATTGTTTATTGCTGTTGCTGTGTTGGAATTTGCTGAGCTCTGGATTTACCCATTCAGTTAGGCGTAGGAGAGCTTCCAGTCTCATTATAGTCAATATAAGCAGTTCAGTCAACACAGCTTCTTCTGACAGAAGTAGGTCATGGAATGATCTGGGCAACACTTTAGTGTGGTTGGAAACTCCTACTCCTCTTCTTTCCCCCCCCCAGCAGAGGAAAGGGGGACAAGTAGGAGGTAGGAGGGTATCTTTGGCACCTATGCAGGAAAATTTTCTGTATTTTGTGGGTTCAATTTGTTTCCAGCCCTTGATATTTTCTCTGTAACCCACTGAGAACAGATCTTGAATGCTGCTTTTGTGCCCCACCCCAAACTTTTTAGGTTTCAGGGTACTTGGTTTGTCAGTGAACAGCATACATAAACATTCAGTGATAGTGTTAGTAACACAGTATGTAAGGACATACTAGCTGCTGACTATTTCATAGCTATTACTCAATTGACTTCAGTGTGAAAAATTAAGGTAGGTAAAAGAACTGTGCTGCTTATTCACTGTTGATGGGGATCCAATTATTCTGTTGCTTCCAACTGTTTTTTATTTGCATGTTCAAAACTGATAATATTCTCAGAAGGACAGCTTCAGACAGCAGTTTGCACCCATAGCTATAATGACTTTTCTTCTGCTACAGTGGTGGTAATCTGATCTTAGAAAACCTTCCTGAATTTCAAAGCCTGTCATGTGAAACATACAGTGTGACATTAAAAATAAACGGGATGACTAGAGCCAGAAAGAAAAGTGATTCTGAAAATGCCGTTTGATAGAAGTATTTAGAAGACTGAAAAATAAGGCAAGTTTCTGTTTTAAAAATGGTGTTCACAGTTCATTCTTTAGCATTCTTTTTTTTTCTGTCTGCAATTGTTTGACTTTGCCCCTGTGATGCTCAGGTTGCTCACATGCTTTTGAATACTATGTCCTTTGGATTTGGCTGTGGCAATGATGCTGCAAAACACCTGTGCAGTGCTGTTAGTTACACTATTGTAGTATGTGTTTCTATTTCTAATAGGCCTCTGCTCTGTCTTCAACATTGTTTTCAAAATGTAAATCAATAATATAATGCTATTACTGAAAAGGCCTATATCTTCATCTGTCTCTGGTTTTTGCCCTTATTTTTCCTTGTCTTTTGTCCAGCTGAACATTTTTGTGCTAGCTGTGTGGAGGTGGAAGAACATATCTGAGGTATTGGAGAAGTATGTGTGTGGGAAAGGATATATATATACATACAGCAATCTGTGCTTTGCCCATAACTTTGTGGAATGTCTCACTACAATGTCTACAGTATAAATGCCTACAGTACTTGGTTTTGAAATTAGTTATCAGTGGTCATCATATGTTTGTAACTTAGAATCATAGAATGGCTTGTGTTGGAAGGACCTCTAAGATCATTCTAGTTCCAATGCTCCTGCTATAGGCAAGCACACCTCCCACTAAACCAGGTTGCTTAAAGTCCCATCCAGCCTGGCTTGAAGTCCCCACATCCTCTCTGGGCAGCCTGTTCTCACCACTCTCACTGTAAAGAATTTCTTCCTAATATCCAGTCTACATCTACCCTCTTCCAGTTTAAAATCATTTCCCCTCATCCTCTTGCTATCTGCTCTTATAAAAAGTCCTCCAGCTTTTCTGTAGGCCTCCTTTAGATACTGGTAGGCTGCTATAAGACCCTGTGGAACCTCTTCTACAGGCTGAAAAGCCCCAACTTCCTCAGCCTATGTTCTTTGTAGGAGAGGAGCTCTAGCCATCTTTTCATCTTTGTGGCCCTCCTCTGAACACCCTCCAACAGCTTGACTTAGTGGAAATCACTCATAGTGGGTGGTGTAATTTGGGGACAGTTTTCTTTAATGTTATGAATGTACTTCAAAAGTATTGCCTCCTATTTTACCATGTTGGCTCACAACATCAGATGTAGATGTTGGTGGTATGGCAATAGAGACTGAACCTTTCCATCAACATACTGCTCCATTTTGTTTCTGTGCAGCAGATGGCAGCTGGGGGACAGTCTGACAGAACAGCATTGGACATGGAAGTGCATAGGAAGAACAAAGGTGTGTCACTGAATTGCTCTGTGCAGAAAAAAATGGTACCCACCGACATTAATCAACACTTGTGGAATGTTTCTGAAGTCCTAACAGTGGATGTGAGCACAGTGAGGCAGTGGGTAGTGTTTTTCAGCAGTGGTGGTGGCACTGACAGTGGGTCACCTCCACTCGTGCAGATTTTTATTAATGTGGGATGCAGGCTTTTATTCTTTGCTGGTGAAAAAGCACAGCTAATGGTAGTAACTGTTGAAATACAGTGCTCTGTAGCTCAGAATTCGCTCTATTAGTGTTATTGTGCTCTTTGTATCAGTGTAGTTTCCATGGAAATAAATAGGAGGAATTATTTCTTAAAAAACTTACATATTATAAATGATCTGGATGCTGGAAGAATAATATTACCCTTGTGTAACAGCAAGCAGGATGGATCTGTTCAAATGGAAAAGATGTAAGATTATTCAATGCAGGACAAATAGTTTTAGGGCAACGTGATTATGGTTATACTTAATAAAAAGCTGAAGTGTGAACAATATAATTTGTAAAGATTTTAAACAAGGCCTTTTAGCCAGAAAAAAGCAATACTGCTAAGGAACTGCTAGAGAATAAATTGGAGATGAAATTAATGAAAATTATGTCATGTAGTAGTTACATGAACAGAACAAGTTACAATTCTAATAGAATTGAAAATGAAAAAATAGATTTCCTTCATGCTTTTCCTTTCTGACAGTCGTCTTAAAATGATAAGAAACTTTCTCTACACACACATACAACTTCTTATTTTTCCATAGGAAAAATCCCAGCTACCCATGTATGGAGTTGAGCATATACATAAAATGCATGCATGCTGAGAGACAAAATGATAGATTCAGTTTTAATGATTTAGCACTTTAGCACTTTTAACCCTCTTACTATCGTAACCAATTTTTTTAGGTCATTCTGCAGAAAGAATGACAAGGCAAGATATGAACTGCTGCCTCAGCTGCTCTGCTTCACAGCCTGGGGTATAGTGTGAGTGAGGATTGAAAGAGATGAAATTAAGATGCAGTAGAATCACTTGCAAAATCTTTCTTTTACTAATCAAGAATCTGGAAAATAAAAATGATGTAGTATTTTTCCTGCTTAAATTTGACTTCTTAAATTGTTTTTCTTTCTATGAAGAACATTTATATTTATTAAAATAAATCTAAATTATTATTTTTAGATCAGAATTCACTTACTGTTTTTAGGTCTTTCACATGGGAGCTCTGACACCAAACTCCCCTGCTCTGGTTCAAATAAGTGATTGACAATAGATATCCCATTTGTTCTTTTTATCAGTCATCTACTTCAGAGAAAATCAAACTCATGTGGCTTTCTGGGCTTATGGCCCTGATATGTACAGTTTGCTTGAAATGAATTTCTTTAATATACTCAAATACACTGAAGTTAAAAGAGCATCCTATTCATTTTAAAACTGTGTTTATTTATTTATTTATTTTTCAGTGGATTGTTGGAGCTCTTCAATATTTTGTAATGTTTGTGCATTGATGTTTATCATTTTGGGAAATATTTGAGTGCTAGTTTCACAGTGTATCCATCTGGCTTAATGACTGCTGGTTAAGTGAAAAAAATAACCTTACTGTTATAATTACTGTTTAGTATGAACTGCTATTATCACTTGTGCGGACAATACTGAAAGATTTTAACCTTAGGATAGAATTACTAACAGTACAAAGGACTTAAGCATGATCTTTGAGATGTGGCTACCTGAGCAAACAGGAGTGAGCCCACTCTTCTCTCTTAATACGAGGGACTGAGCTGCACAATTGTACACAAAATGCCTGTGCCTCACAGTCTCAGGCGATAGAGAGTTTCTGGCTCTCTTTGATGTGCTGGATTTGTTAACATGGCTGAGTGCTGAACACTTTGGGTTTTTGATGAGAGCTATGAGTTCATAGCAGCCAAAAAGGCTCCAGGTCATGTTGATGTGAGAATTAGCCCCTGGTTTTCCATTGGATAATGTCAGAGGGGAACCCTGTCACTCCACCTAGCAGTGTGCAAAATTACAGTCTGACTTAAATGTAAATGAGTCACATCATCAATCCATAATAGGTCAGCATCCTACTTAAAGAACTGTTGGCTGCTCCAGAAAGTCTTGTCAAAAGTCATCGTTACCTGAAGAACATGTTACATAAATAAATAATTATTTTCTGTCATGGAAACTGAATTTTGGAAGAGCTGATGAGTCTAAAGATGAATCAAAAAATTTCAGCTGGTGATAATTGACCAGCACCTTTCCAACAGTGCAGACACATCACTTATCCATTTGTTACTACTCTAATGCACTTCACTTTTTGAAGAAATAGGAAAAGTAGAACACCAGGGGTTTGTTCCCCTCCACCCCATTCTCTGTTCACTGGGAGCTTTTTGACCACTTGGGTTGTCGACTTTCAGTGCTCTGTATCATAAATTTCATATGGTAGAGAAAACTGCATGTTTTCTTGTGCCTGTGCTCTGTTGACTAGTTCCTCCAAGCTGCAAACTGGGTTGTACAGAAACCAGGGTAGAGGAGGCTGGTTTCGAGGTATTTGCTGTAAGATACCAAAATAAAATGATAAAAAATAAGATTCATGATTCTTTCAAATCTCGTATGCTCTTTTGATGAAATAATGGTAAAACCACTGTAATGAATATATGTAGGAGTGTGAATGAAAACTGCTGAACATTGATGTCTGTGTTCCATATCCTTTGTATTTTTGGTATTTGCTCACACAATAGATGAGAAATTACTTTATAGTTGTATGTTAATATTAATTTTAATTCACTTCTAGATTTGCATTTTTGGTTAAAGATTGATCCTTTGTCACTCACGAGCAATAAAACTAGACAGTGCCATGAGAAGTAGTCATTTACATATTAGGATTAAGTTCTTAGCTGCTCTAAACTTACAGTACTTTTTTGAAGTTGTGCTTATTTAATGCTACATAAGCACTTGCCCTGCTGTATTTATTGCATCGCGAGTGTTTTGTTCTGAATAAAAGCAGACTCTGTCTTTGGGAAAATGAGATGGACTCTGAGTTGCTATAAACAGCTGCAACACCTCTGGCCTTGGCAGATGTCTGCTGAAATTCTGGTTTTATGTTAGGAACATTCCCTCATCTCCATTTTTTAATGGTTGTGGACAGGACATTTCCATCTGTTATTTCCTTTCTACCTCTTTTATAACCTTATGCTGATACACACCCAGATTTTTGTTTATTGCTCAGATGTTATTCTGGGATAATGCTTTTCTCGGACTAGCAAAGCTTCTGAAGGGCTTCTAGAGTGGTGTCAGAGGCCAACATAGAATCATAGAATTACTCAAGTTGGAAAAGACATGGCAGGGCACATGGAGCAGCAGGGCTATTCACTTGTTTGTTTCTTTTTCTCTTTTTCTCCAGTCCCACTGTAATTGACTAGTTTTTTCTTTTTATATTAAAAAAACCTCATCTGCTAAACTACAGTCCATCCACATAGGCATCAGGTCATCATGTTTATAACTATTACTTCTCTCATTTTGCACCATTCTAACTTTCTGGAGCTCCTTCATTTCTATGAAGGGAGCATTTCAGATTCTTAAGCATTAAAGAAGAGATAATCAGTGCAACATCCAGATTTTATCTCATCCTTTGTGCAGACTGTTTCCATACCAACTGTTGCTCAGGACCGACAGTAGTTCCACTGATGCTATGAAAGGATGAATCTAATACAAATAATTCTGTTATATCACCTATTTCATGATTTTGGAGTAAAATCTTATTTAAAGCCTAAGTGTTCACATGGATTCTTAATCCTTAAAATAAATGAATAAATAAAATCTAAATAATGGCTAGGTTTTTGGGGGGAGTGTTCTTGTAGGTTAAGAAAGTTTCACTTTAATAATGGTGATTCTGAAGATAGAATTAAAGCCTGATATGTTTATTATCATGAAAGAAGGGAAAATATAATAAAAAATCTTCCATGGATTTCAGTAGCTCTATATATTTCTAACACGTGTTTCATTAACTGTCTCACATCACTGAGTACTGAAATTGGCATTTTATTGTAAAGAAGACTATAATGTATTTTTAGCTATATTAATAACTCACTGAAATGATGTATGAAGATATCTGGCACTCGAGATTTTCTTATCTTTATATTCACGTGAAGTAGAAAGGAAAAATGCTAAAAGAACAAAAGGAAGAATACTACTTTCATGGATAGGAGTGTTCCGTTGTTTCTCCTATATTGTGCATTTAATACTCATTCTCTCTGTCTTCTTCAGTGTCTCATATTGTAACAGTCAAAAGTTGGAGGGGACATCTTCCCCTCTTTTTAATTTGAAGAAATTTTTATTTGAAATTTGCTCTGAGTACCCAACTAGCCAAATAGATATTGTAAATCTTTTTGAGTTGGTAAACTGTTAAGATTGCCACATTAAAAAATAACTCTTTTTTTTTTTTTTTGGTATATTTTACAAATATTTACATGAGCAATAATATTATCTCTCCTTACTACTTTATATCTTGGCAAATTGCTCTTAAATCATATACATGATCAAAAAGTTGTTCTTACACTAACAAAATAACTAGCATCCATCTCTTGCCTTCTATCTGCTAAAATTTTTGAAAGCCATAGTAACTAAATGTGCTTCTCAAATAGCTTCTCAAATAGCAATTAAATCAAACCAAAATAAAACTGGTAATTGGCCACTGAAAGCTACAGAATCTGTTCCAGATTATCACATGTACAAAGCATCCTCTGATCCCCTTTCTTGCACCATGTCTTAATCCTGCTCATTTTCTTTTCCTTTTTTGTTTATTTCTTTAATCTAAATTATAAATTCCACTGCTTGCTTTTCTCTGTGTGCAGAAAAAATATTAGTCCAGAAATGGCTTTGGTAAGTGATAAGTCTTGTGTCACAAGGATAATTTCTGAATGATCTCCCCTGTTGAGGCAGGAGAGTAGTGTGAAGGAGCGTGTCTATTTTTTCCTGTTGGTTTTAGACTTTTCATCACTTCAGACTACTATCTTAAAGCTATGTTCCCAAAGATGAACAAATCTGTAATATCTTATTCAGGCTGAAAACAAACCTAACAGTACAAGTCTAACACCCTCCTCCTTTGAATGTTTGGAAGAGTTCTCATCAGTTTTTGAAGCTGTGGGCTTGGTTGACTTGTGCTGAGATTGAATCATAGAATCACCAAGGTTGGAAAAAGACCTACAAGATCTTTCAGCCCAATTGTCCACCTACCACCAATATTCCCTACTGAACCATGTCCATTAGTACAACATCTAAATGTTACTTGAATGCCTCCAGGGATGATGACTCCACCAGTTTCCTGGGCAGCCTGTTTCAGTGCCTGGCTGCTCCTTTGGAGAACAAATGTTTCCCAATATCCAACCTGAATCTTCCGTGGAACAACTTGAGACCATTCCCTCTAGTCATATCACTAGTTACACGGGAGAAGAGGCTAATCCCCAGTTTGCTGCACCCTCCTTTCAGGTAGTTGTAGAGAGTGGTAGCATCTCTGTGGAGCCTATTCTTCTCCAGACTAAATAATCCCAGTTCCCTTAGCTGCTCCTCATAAGAATTCTGCTCCAGATCCCTCACCAGATTTGTTGCCCTTCTCTGGACATGCTCCAGGGCCTCAATGTCTTTCTTGTAGTGAGGGGCCCAAAACTGAACACAGTATTGCGGTGCCACCTCAGCAAGTATAATGGGCTGATCACCTCCTAGCTCCTACTGGCTACGCTATTCCTTATAAAAGCTAGGATGCCATTGGCCTTCTTTGCTACCTGGCTACACTGCTGGCTAATGTTTAGGCAAGCATTGACTAATCCCAGGTCCATTTCTTTAATAGTGTTCCAGCCACTCTGCCCCAGGCCTGTAGCATTGCCTGGGGTTGTTGTGGCCAAAGTGCAGGACCCGGCATTTGTTCTCATTGAAGCAATTGTCCTCAGTCCAACTATCCATCCGGTCCAGATCCCTCTGAAAGACTGTTCTATTTCAAGGCAGATCAATGCTTTCTCCCAGCTTGGTGTCAGCTGCAAATTTACTGAGGGTGTACTCAATATCCTCATCCAGTTCATCAGTAGATATAATAAACAGGACAGGCCCCAGTACTGTTCTCTGAAGAACACCACCCATGATGGTTGCCAGTTGGATTTAGCTCTATTTACTGAGTTTGTTTTGTTTTGAGTAAATTCCCAAAAACCTTAGATTCCTATCCAGATTACTTCAGCATAGAAAACTGAGCTAGAATTTCCATCAGCTGAATTTTGATAAATTTATGGCATCTCACCATCTAGATCAGACTGGAATGTGGACTGTTAGACCCTTATCAGAAGGTTTCAGACCTTCAAAAATACGTTTTTGGATCTTTATGTGGGCAGAGATTGAACACAGAACTAATGAGTTTGTGTCATTCAGTTCGTTTTCCTTATAACCTGAAAAAAGGCACAAGCTCTGACTAGGAGAGATTTAGCGGTTGCAGACTCGAGTATGAGGAGATATTAATGTGCAAGGACTTGTAACAAACATACAGATTAACTGAACAACTGCAATATATAGGAACATTTTTCACTGTAAGGAACAAACAGGCAGGAACAGGCAGCCTTTTTAATGTAAGCTGAAGATTAATGCAATGTGGTATGAGTTACAAAATGTTGGTGACTTTCTAAACCTTCTCCATATGAGTTCTCATGGAAGCCTGTAAAAATGTGTTATTTGCTGCACAGAAAGTTGTAGGCAAGATTAGATGCTCTTTCTTGCTTCACTGACCAGAGAGAAATGGCATGCCTGACTCCAATTCTGTCTCAAAGCAAAGGTGTGTTTACTGAAAGAAATTAGGAGACCTCGCTTTCTCTCCTAGGGTACTATTATATGGAAGGGCAAAATGAATGTAACTGCTAACTAAGGAAATCACTGTTAATGTGCATATGTTGTATTTGGTTTGGTTCATCTCCTTTTAGTGGATTTGTTTGTGACACCACATCTCATCATGCAAACTTTCACTACTGCACTTGGATGGTTCTCATTACCCTGATATGATAAAGGAATTGTTTTGTACAATTTTGTTTGAGCAGGTTTGTATATTTATTTAAAACATTTAGGAGGATGCAGATATTCTTGGTATAATAGAAGTCCACCCCAGACCCACTGATTTTTCTTAGAAGTGAAGGAATACTTGTTCCTAGCACATCTTTCTGAAATATTATTTGGCATCATTCAAACTGGTTGCAGACACTTATTCCAGTGAATGTTGATTAATAAAACAACAAATACAGCTGATATTTCAGTGACCTTCTCATTATTCACCTGGAAATACATGGTTATAGCTGTGATTATAGGTGTTTTATTCATTCTGTCTATCATTTTCAAAGAACATCTCCGTCTTGCTCAGTAAAACCTGGCTGAGCCTTTATTGCCTGTGTCCCACTCTGTTATGGGCCTGGAGGGTGTACTGCATTATGCGTATGTTGTTGTTGATTTTTCTGACTCCCCTAGTTTAAACTATGCGTCTGCATCTGTTCCTTGAAGAGGTATTAATATTTAAAACATTGAAAATTTCCACATTCACCATTATTTTAGAAAAAGGAATTCAATCTTGCATATTCCATGTAAACTGTTGATTAATTCCCAAGGTGAATGTACCCTTCAGGTTTACCATCTCACTCAAATTTGCCTATTCTGTGCAAAGAAAATATTGAGCTATGATCCTGACAACTCTGGTTATGAAAACATATTTAATTTTGGTATTACACAGTCTGAAAATATTACTGGGCGGTTAGTTGGTCAGAATATGCAGAGAAACATATTTTGTTTTGATACACATGGCTGAGCAAATAAATTACCTACGCATTTGTAATTTTAATCTTCGGCAGTTTCCTTGAGGGAGATGGTGGAAGGCTTACGGTAGTTCAGATCATATTCTTTTCTGCAAAACATTAATGAAAATTAGGTTGTTGATTCTTTAAATAACAATAGCAGAAGCAGCAAATAGAACCAATTAATCTTTATGAGTAGATAGATTCATCATAGTTATCTGTTTGCACTGCATTCACATCAACCCCTGGAAATAATATAGGAGAGCACCACCACTCAGCTGTGAGTGCCGATTTGTCTGATAAACTTTGGCAGATGTTGCCGCCTCCACAACTTCAAAGGTACCGAAAGGAGTGGAAAAAGTTTTATATCACGATTGCTCAATCTTGAGAAAACTTTAGAGAGTTTCAAAAATCTCTCTCCTGTGGCTGAAAAACAGCCACAGCAGCACAGGAACTGGATGCTGTGCTGGTCCAGGTAAAATTCTGTCCTCCCCTTTGATAGTGTCAAATATAACCCTGCTTCTTTTCCTCCAATTTAGTTGCCTTGCATAATGAAATTCAAAAAAAGTAAAAACAAAAACAACCAACCAGGCAAAATATCTATATCACATATAACATTATTTAGCCACGGTAATTTTGGTAACTACTGTGAATCTGGGCTAAAGTCCAATTAAGGGAAATGTCACTAGTATGTATACTTGACTAAGAACTGAAACCACTGAAATCCTGAATCTTCAAACTGGAATTGGGGGGGTAAAATATTAGAAAGTGATGGAGAATAATCCATATGAATGTCTATTTACACTATTTGCAAATTGTGTCATTTGGAACAGAGCCCAGGAGCAAGTGTGAACATTGCCAAAGACTGCATGGAGATATAGCATTACAAGCTGTTCACTCAGGTCATAAGTCAAAGTGGCAAGTTGTTTAAGTCTTAATTGAAATGTGCTCTCCTTTAAGCTGAGAATAAAGCTGTAAACAGATCCTTAATTATCTTAACAGGTAAAATATATTTTGTTGAAAATATTGTATAGTGAGAATGTTTCTCAAAAATATGCTATCAACATATTCAATTTGAAAGTGTTCAATGAAAAGCTTAGCTACTAAACACAGAGGCCCAGTTGCCCAAGCGCCCATGAATGTTGGTGTTCATTTGACATTTGGACGATGCCATACAACATGCATGAACTTGTTTATTGCTGAAGCAGTCAGGTGGTTGTACTTGAGTTTTGAAGGTCTTTTCTAAATGAACTATTCTGTTCTCATCAACCATGCTCCACAGTACACGTTTTCTGGAAAGAGAATCATTCCAGTGGTCTGAACAACTTTACCTTAGCAAGATGGATAGAAATGTACTTTGTTGTTGTTGTTGTTGTTAATAATGCAAATGTTAAACAGAAAAATTGCCAAAATCACATAACTGAAAAATACGCAGTATAAATTTCATTATAATTTTTTCAGCAATTTTGCAGTAGGTTGCCCATGTATACAATCTTCACCAGGCCACATCCTCTTTATTTTTTTGGGATAAATCTTTAAAATGAACAACCACTAATAAATGCAGTGTGAATATAACACCCAATTAATTTCTTCACATCTTTTTCCCGGGTTCAAAACAGCAAACCTGTATCCGTTAAATTCACAGGGTACAAGAAAATCTTACCCGTGCTCATCATTGTATCACACAGAACATTTAAAAGTACTTGAAAATAACACCTTTGATCTTTGAAGTATGCATGAATACCAGGCTATGTCTTGACTTGAACAGTATCCTTCCATTATTCTAAAGTCATTTACAGAAACTCAGAGATGTGTCACATACTGCTACACACTGTATTAAGTCTTCCATGCCAGGAATGACACTTTTGTTGGCTGTATATGTTGCCCAAGTTATGCCTTATCATATCATAAACTACAACAGTAAAACTGAAAATGTTGAACTAAAGTCTCTCCATTGGTGACACTGCTGACGGTATACTGATAAAAAGGAGACTTGAATAAAAGTCATGAACATTAAGCACTGAAGAGTAGTAGTAATGATCTGCTTGAAATTCGAAGTCTAATATTTCAAGTTTTGCACTATTCCATTCTTTTCAAATTTAATGGATTTATGATGTGACATTTCATTTGCTTTTCCCTGCAATCATGTCGCCTGTGTCTGCATGGACATCATTATTTTGACATGAGTTCCAGATGATTTGCTGTAAGGATTACTCAGTTCCTAGTCATAACAGGGAAGCAAATTAAATACAAGCATGTGAGCTATATTCTATAATTCACCTTCACACTGAATTTCAGAGATGATCAGAAGTAGGGAGTTTCAATTTCTGTATGTGGAAGGTGAATTTTGAACATAATGGTGGGGACACAGGAGTATGAATTTCTGTGTACCTGATGAATCTGTAAGATGGAGAGATAACATTAATATATGTGGCAAAAGTATTGCCATAAATGCCACTTTGTCATTAAACTGGAAACAACGATGAGAAGTGATATATAATCATTCAAAAATATTAGCTATTCATATGGCAAATATTGTTTGCATTCTCCAAAAAGGCACTTTTATTTAATACTGTATTTTACTCTGATATAAATTTTAGACAACATAATCTGTCTCAGAAATGGCACAAAACTATCTTCAGAAAAATCATTAAAAAACCCAACAAAACTGGCTCTCCAAAACATATATCATTCCTCTTTTGTAAAAGTGCCACATCCTCAAATTACACAGCATCTGTCCTGAACAGAATGTCTGTTGTACGTGGGGATTACTGTTAACTCCTAAGATCATTTCTACACTGACACAGATCTAACTTCTGACTGACATATGAAAAAGCTATAGAGATCGTAATCAATGCCATACTATGCTGAAATGTGTGAAGAAAATTATTAATCAGTTGCTGGATAGAGTAGAAAAGAATTATGATTTTACTTTTTCTCCAGAATATCTGTGTATGTTTGGCCAGATTTCTCTATAATAACAAAAACACCAACTCGAGCCTAACATTTCCATTTTTTCAAGGTACAAAGTGCACCAGCACATCTCTGCAGCTTTCAGAGATAGGCAACTGCTTGATATGTACATTTTATGGCATGCAATTGACTTCATCAAATACACCAGAATACTACATAGATTAAAAAAAAAATAAATAAAATAAAAAAATATATATATTGCACTAAGCATTAGCATGAACACAAACAATGATCAAGAGCAGACAGAAACACTTATTTGCTTGTTGGAGAATACTTCTCATATTTTTTGAATTACATCTCCTAACACTACACACTGTTTTGGTTTACAAAGCAGAGTGTGCTTGGAGCATGTGAGCTGGATGACAGGTGACAATAAAAGGCAAAATGCCTTCTCAAGAACTCGCCTGATGTGCCCCAGCTGCAAATGGCCACTCAGCCCACAGCAATGAACTTTGCTGTGTGGTACCCAAACAAGCTTCTCAGCTTCTCTGAGCAGCTTGTTCCAGCATTCTATCACCCTCAATCACCCTCACAGTATAGTTCTTTCTGATGTCCGTGTGGAAATTCTTGTGTTCTAGTTTACGCCTGCTGCCTATTGTCCTGTCACTGGGCACCACTGAAAGGAGCCTGGCCCCGTCCAAATGGCTCCCACTCTTTAGGTATTTCTAAGCATCAGTAAGATCCCCTCTGCTCACAGCTTTGTAGACATTTGCAACTACAGGCATTCTGAATTATTTAGCAAATTCACAAGCCATTCTGAAGAAAAGTCATTTGTCAGAATTCATGTGAAGAGGTGCCAATAAACAAATCTGTCAGTGGCATAGATAAGTACCAGCTAGAAGTGACAGAGAGGTCAAGAAAGGGAAAGTGCCTACTGCAAAAGTGCTGTCTATATTAAGTTAGGAGACATCTTCTGTACTTTTTCTTTCCTTGTATTGCTTCCATATAAAGCCTTTAAATTTGGGAACTGCGTTTTCCTGATTTCCTCAAAAGAATTGTAGAGACTGAAGGTCAAAATGTAAATTTTGCATTGCAATACATTTTTGCAGACTGAATCAATACCTGTGTGATTGATAGTGCCTAGTATATGGAAACCGCAGAGCCTTTACCCGCATTTTTATTATTAAATAGAAACAGGAATGAATGCAAAAAAATGCTCAAGATTTGTCTGGTGATTTTTCTTTACTGGAGTGATGTTCTTTATTTTGTGTGAAAATACTGAAATTTTCAGGTCTGTTGCTGGAAATGAAGAGAGTGTAGGAGGTAAATGAAAAGAGAAATGAGAACAGAAATCAGTAAATAGAAAAACAAAAGTATGGAAAGAAATTAACAAAAAGTGTGGGAATATTCTTGGTCACATAAATGACAGTTTAAAGACATGAATTTATGCCACTGTAATGGGGTAAGAGTGATAGCAGGTTCTGTAGCATAAACAGTATTATAATCCATACCAAAACTCTATGTAATGAAAGTTAAAGAATACTAGTAATTTCAAGAGGACTTTCATTTTTGGGCTCTCAATTTATTTGCATCAGTTTTGTTTTGGAGTCCCCTTTGACTTGTACAGATGGAAGGTTTGGAATCAGGACTTCGTTCACAATTAGTAGTACTATGCAGTTCTATTCTGCAAGAACTTTATTGTTCCTTCAAAAGCTGCCATGCAGCCTCTGAAAGAACAAGTGATGTTTCCAGCACCCAATCCTGAATCTCTTTCTTGGATAAATTTACCAGTTTCATAGTAGCATGGAAATTATGTATGGATGAGGACTTAAATCCATGAAAATATAGGAAAATTTTGTATTCAGCAAATGTGTAAAACCTTAGTAAACGCAAGTTAAAGGCAAAGCTTTTGCTCTTTGGTTTTAAGATTGATACACCCTCAAGACTCCTAAGTATTCACTGTTACATGCATTCTTTTTTACTGTCTGCAATATCCTTTTATAAACTCGACTTGGTTTTGATACCCTGAGGCAACAAATTTCTCATTTGTAGTGCAACAAAGAATTTTCTTTTACTGTTTTGATTTGTGTGAGACTGGATACTTGTTAACAAGATACAGAGATTTACTAGACCAGAGATGTACATCGGGGTGATAGGATCTAGTTTGGTATGAGCTTTATGGTCTTAATATATTAGTGAGCATATGTTAAATAAACAAGTAGGTAGACGTTTGGTACTGGGTACTGATAAACAACTAGAAAAGGCAATTAGCTGAAAAATAGGTCTTCAAGGCTAAACTAATTCTAAAAGTTGCAAAGGAAATTATCTGACTCTTGTAGTACATGATTTCTTACATAACAAATGACACTTTGAAACAGTTCCAGGGCCTTGCTTGCAAAGACAGGAGGGAAGACACCAACTCTAGTGGAGTGCACATGCAGAATGTGCAGAAGCAAATTCTGAATATGAGCAGCTCTCAAATGACATAGGATGGGATGAGAGGTCTACATTGGTATCCAGACAGCTCATGTATCTCTAATTCTAACTATCTCTCCTGGGTAAAAACGGAATAGGAAAGAGCACATTGTTACTGGCTAAAGAGCACCAGTTGAATATTTTTGTGGTGGAAGGAGTTCTACCAGCACTGAGGAGCCTGACATTGGGTTGTGGTCACGAACATCACCTAGTGTTTATTGCCCTGGTGTTAATGATGAGATAAAGCAATCCTTTTCTACACAGCTGTGCCATTGGTGAAAGTTGTAATACTGCCAGCAATACTTGAGATATTGACCCAGGAGGAATTTGACCAAGGACTGAAAAATAATATGGTTACAGTGAAATAGTGAGATAAAAGTTCAAAAGAAGCCACTAATTTTGGACTCCCTGCTTTTTAGCTGCTCAGACATGAAACATTTTGGTAAAATTCACAGAGGGATTAGGAGCTATCATTTTCCACTGAAGTGAAGGTGCATACCTGTTTTGCATTGCTTTGCACAAAAGAGAAATAACAGGAAGAGTATATGGCTATTTGAGAGGTGAATGCTTCAAAGCAAAAGAACATTTTTTAGCCTAACAAAAAGACATAATCACTGTAGAAGTAGAAAGATAAAAAAAGGAGAAAGGATGGTGAAGTATTTGTGGAGAAATAAATATTCCCAAAGTCAATTGCATTATAAGTAATAAAATTAGTAATTAATAATGAATTATTAAATTTTAAATACTACTGCTACTTAGCACTGGAAAAGTCAATTTATGGCTCGGTATTTAGTGGGACTGTTATGCCCTACAGCAGCAGGTAACTCCTAATACATAGATCCATCATCTGAGCTTGCTGCAAGCAGTTGTTCTGCTGTTCTGAGAGGTACTGACTGTTTTCCCAAAATGCTCAGTATGGGGCTAAATTCTGCCTATGGCTTTCTGCGTGAATGTGAGTATCTGCAATGCAGTCTTTTTTGGAGGATATATTCCTCATTAAGTACGCGTGTGCATTACGCATGCTACTGCATTGACCTTTCCCATCCCCTTCTGTTTCATTTGGTTTGTACAGACAATATCCCCAGCGTTTCTCTGCCCCATCCATCAAGCAGGGTTATAATTATAAGCCTGTTCTTAAATTTAGGTTTGCCCACATCTCTTCTTGTCTTTTCAGAAATAATACTTAGGCACAGGCTTAAGCCGTTGTTACTGTTTTGACTTGCCCAGACTGCACTGAGTGAAAAGGAATTGTCTTTGGCTACTCTGTAGGCTGCTCTGAAAGTAATGCCTCCTATTTATTTCCATGAAAACTACAACAGATACAATGAGTACAGAGTTTGGTAGAGCAAATTCTCAGATACAAAACTTGTTTTTTCAACATAGTCATCACCATCGGATATGCATTTCCTCCAGCAAAGAACAAGAGCCTACATGCCACGCTCATAAAACCTGCATCAGCAGAGATGACTTGCTGCAGCCATTGCTGAAATGCTCACCCACCACCTCACTGTGCTCACATTTACTGTTTGGTCTCCAGAAAAATTCACCAAGTGTCGATGAATGTCAGTGGGTCCCATTTTTGTTACATAAAGTAATTAAATTCCATACCTTTGCTTCATATGCACTTTCATGTCAGATACCTTTTTGTCAGCCTGCCCCTCTTCTGCTATCTGTTGCTCTTTAACAGAATGTAATGGAATATTGGTGAGAAGGTTCAACCTTTACTTCCATATCACCAACATCTCCTTCTGATGTTGTGGGACATCATCATAAAATAGGCAACTTTCATAAAATGTATAATATAGTTATTAAGTAAAAAACATTTCAATTATATATATATATATATATATATATTTAAGAAAAGCAATAAATCTGTAACACCAGTGGGCTACTTCACCTTGTTTTTGCGAAACTAATGGAACTGTCTGGTTCAGTGATGGTTGTTTCAGTTCTTAGTGACTTCTCAAGGTGTTTGTCAGAAATTTCTGATGAAATTTTATTTTTCCTTTGCTTTATCTTGAAAGCATTTGTTTACAAATGTACATAGTACCAGAAAGTGACGGCATGAATAAAGTGTGATTGTAAAGCGAGGGATATTTCTCTGCTAAGACAGGGCTTATAAAGGTCTGGTAAAAAGTACCAGATCAGATTTTTGAGTTGAATATCTGATTGCAACTCTATACGTTTCATTACAATTTCACAGATAATTTATTTCTGTTGACTGAAAATGGAGTTGCAAACATATCATATACATGCACTGTGGGTTGGATGTGCCTGGTTTAGCCCAATAAGAATGCAGGCCAGATCATTAGTAGTGCCTCCTCAGCTGACTGGAAGAATTGTACAGATTTCCTTACCTGAACAGCCAGCATATATATTATATTGATAGCTCTGTAAGGCTCTTATTTTTCGTCATAGTTTAGGAAAGGGTTACTTTTTAAAGTACTTAGAAGGAAATAAAGATGCTTTCACAACATGAAGCTTAGTATCAGGGCCATAAAATGCACTGATAGTAATGCAGCTGTGTTTTTTCATTTAGTGTGCTGACATTCAAATACACACATTAACAATTTCCTTTTATTAAGCTATCCCCTTGGTAATATAGTGAAAGATTACAGGTTATTTGTGACAAATCCTGCAGCAGGTATTGTGTATATAGCTATGCTTCAAGTAATTCACATAAAATAGATTTCAAGGGAAAACATTTGTTTTTCAACATCTCATTTCATTTCTTCACTCTACTGGAGAAATTTCAACACGGTGAAAGCCATTCTGTTTCTGAAATGAGATACATATGATATAGCACACTGTTTTGGAGAATGCTGCACAATCCATAAACTTTAGTGCATGTACTGTAATTGCTTTCAAAGGAAGAGTAAGTATGGCACATAGCTGAATTAGGTAAAGAATCAATTAAGATATCTATCTTTCTGCCATTTACAATATGTAAAAAGCATACTTTCAAAGTGCTATTTTTCTTAATTTAAGCATGATATAGTTATATATACTTTAATAATAATAATAATAATGCCTTAAGCATTCCTTTCTTAAAATAGAG
The DNA here is from genome assembly GCF_987193195.1 of Phasianus colchicus. Lineage (NCBI taxonomy): Eukaryota > Metazoa > Chordata > Aves > Galliformes > Phasianidae > Phasianus > Phasianus colchicus. The sequence continues at coordinate 11,761,122 of NC_143437.1, read as the reverse complement.
CTATTATTTCCGACTAACCTATTTCAGGGTGATTTAAAGCTTTAGCATAAATTTTGCTTTGATTTTGTCTTTTATTGACTGAAAACACAATCCCTTCATTTCAAAAACATGGCACAAGAATGTTCTAATGAGCTGACTGTATTATCCAATCCCTAGAAAGATTCAATTTTAAATCATTATACATGCGTAGACCTAGCTTATTTGTGGACAAGAACAGTTTCACATTTTGCAGACACATATTATACCCATATAATAGGCATTGTATTAAAAAATGATAAAAATATAGTATAAAAGTTGTACCTAATTTTTATATTTATATATAAAATTATATTTTATATTTTTTATATTTTTATATTTTTTATAATTTTCACCTATTTATTTTTCACTTAAAATATATTCTGTAAGTTTTATGGAACATCACAATCCTTTCCATGCCTTTCTTTGTCTTTTCTCTTACCTTTCCCTTTTTTCTTAATATCCCCTGTTGTATCAAAATTGACTTGGGAAGAACTGAGACAGCTGTAGTTCACTACCTTAATTACAGGTTTACCATAATTGACACGCATGGCATTTTTCTCTTGCATTTCACAACTTGGCATATGTTGAAGAGAAAAGTACAATGAGGTATATATTTTTTTAATACTTATTGATATCATTCTGAAGCTCTGCTTTAGCATCAATAGATTTTGAGTTCCCAGCTTGGTAAGAAACAAATACAGTTTGATGACTGATAGGTCATTCTCTAGTACTGTAAAGGCTGCGTAACTTGTATGCTTATAGAGTCCCACACATGGAAAGGTTAATATTTAGAGCATAAGATTCTTGGAATATTGCTAGAAGCAGTTAGCTAAATCCCAACTTACTACATTTAGATTTAGCTGCTTAAAATATGCATTTTTGGTTGAGGAATGTAGAAGGCCATGAAAACAGAGGTTGAGGGAGTTATTGTGGAACAGATATTTCTGGATACTATGTTAAGCCATGGGCAAGGCAAGATGATCCATGACAACCAGCTTGGCTTCACCAATGGTAGATTGTTCCTGACCAATCTGGTAGACTTCTATGATGCAGTGACAGAGGAAGAACATCTGAATATTATCAGAGAGCTCGAGCACTTCTATAAAGAAAAGCTGAGGGACTTGGGCTTATTCAGTCTGGAAAAGAGAATGCTTTGGGGAGGCCTCATTGCAGCCTTTCAGTATTTGAAGGGAGCTTATAATGAGGAAAGAGGCTGACTTTTCACATTGTCTTATAGTAATAGGACATGAGAAAATTGCTTTAAACTGAAACAAGGGAGATTTAGATTAGATGTTAGGAGGAATTTTTTTTTACTCAGAGGGTGATGAGACACTGGAATAGAACCCATGGATACTTCATCCCTGGAGGTGTTTAACATCATATTGGATTGGGTCCTGGGCAGCCTGATCTAGTGGGTGGTAATCCTGATGGTTGCAAGAGGGTTGGAACTAGATGGAATTCCAACCCAAGTCATTCTGTGATTCTATGATATGATTCTGTGCACAGGCTGTTTTGCTGGTGTTGGCTTTACCAGGAACAGAAGATGAAACTCTGAGATTTCCATATTAAAGCACAATCATGGATGAGTCATCAGCCATGTTTTCCTTGTTAGGAGCCATTTAGGCTGTGCATGGTACAGCTGCTCTGTCTACAGTTAGTGCCAAACATTGTGTCAGAGCTGCTGGCTCTGCTGGGTCAGAAAAGGACAAATTAAGGAGCAGTACAACTGTTCTTGTAAAGCAAAAAATTGACTGGAAAAAGACTGATCCTTTACCAATTGGCTTGTGCTATTCTCAGCAGAGGAGCCAGCAGTGCTTTGTTAGCATTGTAGTGTGAAAATGCGTGTGTGGCTTCCCACCAGGGCTGATATTGAGTATTCCTGAGCATTGAAACATCCACACCTTGCCCCTAGCCTGCGATGACAGACTCTCCATCAGACCCATTCTTCTTCACATTGCTGCAACTACAGAAAGCAGCTTGGGGGAAATTATCCATATGTAATCCTGTAGGCTTCCAAAAGCTTCATTCATGGGAAAGTTTTTCTTTTAAGCAGGTTCCAGGAAGAAATCTGACCTTAGTGAATTGAGAGGAACCTGTAAAATATTTTACAAGAAACCTCTTTTATCTCTTTCAATAAGATACATAGCTTCAATGCTAAATATCTCCTTTAGTTAACCCGGGTTTTCCATTAAAATATGAAAAATAAGAGCAGCTTAAAAACACTAGAACAGGAAAAAATCTCAAAAATATTTCAGCTTTATACACTTCTGTTTGAATTATTTTAACTTTCATTCTTAAAAAATGTAAGCCTTTGTCAACATCTGCAGCGGTCAAAATTATCTGTGTCTGTTTTTTTGTAGAATCCTTGTTTGACTGCCTACGTGGCTTTGAATTTGTCTTTCTTAAGGGATATGTTTTTCTCTTGGCAATACTCAGGCCTCTGAATTTTGAAAGTAAAAACGGAAAGATTATCGGAATTCTGTAAGTGGAGATCTTGATGCCATTTAGGAGTCTTCTTTTATTTTGGTCAATGTTTGATTGGTTTTTAGTCTCCATCAAATTCTTTGTATGCATAACGCCCTATGGTCCAAAGCAGTTAGTATATTATGGTTTGAAAGCTGATCTAACTGGCCTGAATCATAGAGTGGTTTGGGTTGGAAGGGACCCTTAAGATCATGTTGTTCCAACCCCCTGCTATAGACAGGGACACCTCCAGCTATACCAGCTTGCTCAAAGCCCCATCCAGCCTGGCCTTGAATGCCTCCAGGGAGGGGGCACCCAACTCCCTCAGCCTGTCATTATAAGAAAGGTGCTCCAGCCCTCTGAACATCTTTGTGGCCCTCCTCTGGACCCCCTCTGAAAACAAAGATGCTTTTAAGCTATAAGGTATTAAGCAGTTAGAGCAAAATCAAATGATGTTGATGACATGTCTAATGTGTGATATGGCTGCTGCATAGAAGTTTTGTTGTTGTTGTTGTTGTTGTTGTTGTTTCCTCCTGAAGGTGAAGAATGTGAAATAGACATTAATGACTATGACAGCAACTCATGTCATGAGTGTTCTGTTTAACTTAGTATTCTACTGTGCTAAATTGTTTACCTCTGACCTGCCTATTTACAGAAAAAGTGGATTTGAGTTTGAAAAGCTTTCTTCATTTTATAAATGAAATTTTGTGTTCATGACTGTTTTCCAAAGGAAATGAACAACAGTGAAAAGAAAAACAAAACAAACAGACAAAGAACAACACAAAAAAAGCTGTCAAATCAGCAGTTGTGCTGATCTTAGGACTAGTGGCTTAGTACTGTCTTAGGTCTGCTGAAAGCTGAGATGCAGGGATGTGCTGCATCTGAACATTGGATTTTTTTTTTTTTTTTTTTTTTTTTTTGGTGCCTAGAAATGTGAGCTGCTCCAGAAATAGGCCAATGACATGAATTCAGATACTTGTATTTTCAGGTGTTGAGATATATCTGCTAGCATTCTGTAGGTGCTGGCTTCTGTGAGTGAATGCTACTGTCTTATAGATATACCACACTTTGCACCCTGTGTATACGCTGGAAGTTGCAGATTGACCACATGGGCTATGGGAATAGAAGTATTAACACATGCTGCCTCAAACATGGCTGGTAGACAGTGGACACTGTTTACATCATTGGGGGTGCATCTTGAAAGCTGAAGCAGAAATATGTTTCCAGTTTTGTGTAGACAGGCTGAAAGGGCCAGTGAAAAATTGAAGAGAGTTTATATCTTAGTCAGCTCTTCTTTCCTTGTCATATTATTCTGGCAATACTACAAGCAGGTATTGCTCAGGTAGGAATTAAGCTTTGGTGTAAATATATTTCCCATGATGTTTACCTATTCCTGGAAAAAAAAAACAAACAAACTTGGAATAGAGAAATGATGACTACCTTCTTAATAAATGGCTATTTTCTTAGAATTTGAAATTACACACTTCTGTGTCTTGAGCAGTGGTCAGTCTCAGAACCAAGTTGAAAAGTAAAGAATGGCATATGGTGGCTATGGACAAATTTTCTGTTACTATCAACTGAGGCATCATGTGAGTGTATGATCCAGTACGTGTCAGGTGAGGAGATCACCACTGTCTGGTCTGGAGCAGCAGCTATGCTATAGCAGGGCTTCCAGGACTAACCCTGTGTTCTCCTGACCCAGCTGTGATCTGCATTCAAGGAGCTGAGTGACAAAATCCACATGGACTTCTCATTATACTACAAATGAGCGATTTTCTCTCAAGCTCTGCTGAGAAAGCCAGATTAACTTCTCATAAATATCCCTGAGAAATGGCCTTTCCAAGGGCTCCTAGAGGTTTGTGGAATAGGATGTTCCTAATGTTCACTGTCCCAGACTTTCTAGACCAAGTGAGAGGATTTTCTTGTTCAGGCTAATGAAGAGCTCTGAATGTCATCATCACCATGCCATCTGGCAAGCTGTACTTTTCTGTAAGTAAAATGATTATAGTAATTTATGCCTATAGATTTTAAAGTAAAATGCCACCATCATTTTGTCTCTACATTACAGGTAGGGAGAGTTGGGACAGTGAGAAGTGAAAAACTTGCCTTAGAGTCAGAGACAGATCTGCTTCTCTTGAAGTCAGGCACTGCTCAAAACAGCATTTTTAAAGATGACTATGTCTGCAGTTTTGTGTTTCAGTGGAGAAGGAAAAAATAGTTCTCACTCCTAGATTTTACTTTGTGTTTCTGATTTATGCAGGATTCACATTCCTCGGTCTTGCAGAGATTAATGGTTACTTGAGATGCTAAATGATCTGCACATTTTCTGACAGGGGTGGTAGTATGGTTTGCTGAAGTACAGTTCCTGGTATAGACTAGGATTTGCCTGCAGCTTCAATTAAGTTTATCTAAACAAGTGCTCTACCAGATGGAAACTTGTAATTGTTTTGGATTATCACTGCTGAACTGCTCTTTCCTCAGGACTGGGCAGGAAAACCTCCTTTGCTTTTGTTCTGTTTCTTTCTGAAAGTATTCTAAGACCATGTGGCAAATGGGTATACAGTGGAAAGAATAGTAATTTGGGATGTGTTTTGTCACTTTATTTTATGGATTTCAATCAGTTTTCCAAGAGATATCCCTTCAAGGAAAGACCAGGATGGATGGATTTAGAGTTTAGAGCACTGCCCTTGTTCCTTGTCCAAGCCACTCTGTGAGCTAAGTAAAATGACAAAAAGTGGCCTAATTATATGTGCTGATCAAGATTAAGGCTAAATGTACCTATTTTGTTGGTTTTTTTTTGTGCATGGATTCAGTTTTTATTATAAAGAAAAACGTGGTAAGCACAAATGATTGCATCATGCTAAAACAAGAGTTAAGTTCTCCAGATTCTGAGAATTCGAATGCTTGCATAGAGTCAGATAAGTAATGCCAAATATCTCTGAGGTGAAGCTGATTGGTAATGAAGTAACACTGATTTATACCAGGTGAACACCTCTACTCAAAAATGAGCCAAAGTGCTACATCATTGCTGTTGGCTACATGTCAAAAACACGACTGAAAAGGAAACACATCAGTAACAGAAAATACAGATGACAATAATTCTTAACAATAGGGAAAAATATAACAATAGGAAAAATAATTAAAAATGTGGTTCACAGCTCTGAAAATAGAAGTAAAGAACTACTGTGTAATTAATAAAATTCACAAAGTGTCAATCAAATAAACAACCTGATTTTGAGCAGATTGAATATACAGAGGGCCAAATTCTGTCTTCAGCTGCTCATATGCAGTTTTGTCTCCAAGGCAGATTTACTTTATAATCTATAAATAGATAACAACATAAAACAAGAGAAAGGATGTTTTCATGGTAGCCACAAATGACAGACATTAGGCAAATCTGCTAGGTTTAACAGAGCTTTAATTGAGAAGGCTGATCTTGCATAACAGCAGCAAACTATGCTGCCAGTCCTTGAACCTATCCAATAATAAAATATCATTGTTAACTGTTAGCTGTTATGAATACAACATTGGGTTCCAGCCAGAGAATCATAAGCAGTTGATTGCCCAAACGTAATGGTAACAATTTCCAGTAATATTGCGCTGCAGCAGTTTCGTGGATAGAGCAGCTTGAGAAAGAGATGCAACTGCTTGAAGAAAAAGGTATCTTGCTGGAGTATCCTATAAAGAAAACTTAATAGCAAATAAATGCTTAAAAATTATTAAATTTTCTGATAAACTAAGAACATGAATGAAGAAATGTTGGTCTAGGCTCTTCTCACTCTGCAGAAGGATAGAACAAGAATAGATCTGAATGGAATATGAAAGAGTGGGTAAACACCACTGGTGCGGTAGCAGAAAACTGGTGTACTAAGGTGTCTTGTAAGAAAAAAATGGGACATCTACTATGATAATTTCAGTAGTTGATGCAGTTAATTAAAAAAATGCAACTAAAACATAGAGCTCCATGGGCACATTTTTTCCTAAAGCACAGCAATGCAGTTATGCATGTGGCATAGCTTTTCATTTTTCATCATTTCAATGTTTGAAATAATGAAGGCTACAATAGTTTAGCATGTATGAACAATTCAAACAGTACTAGTGGTAAAATTGTCAAAGGATACAAGTGAGAAAAAAATTGTAGAAAGAAGTAGTATCTTTTTATTGAATCACAAAGTAAAAGGAAAAATGAAACAAGCTTTTAGGCTTGCAAACCTTCCTTTGGGTCTTCATTTGAAAGTATAACCTTTACAGGGTAATGCAAATGTGATCTGCAGTTGACTTCCTACACAATTGTGTAAGCTATAGGTTGCATTCATGTAACACAGAAAGCAGCAAAAAGCTTGAAAGAATTTAGTCATTTAGGCCACACATAATGAATACGCAGTCTGGGAAGGAAGCTGAAGCTTGTGTTGCACTGAATACCTATAGCCACACAAAATAATAGCAAATATGAGCAGGCCTAGAATGCAAATAAGCTTTCTGTTCCAGAAGAACTATTATTATCCTTTTCTCTACTGACTTCAGAGGAGCTCTCAACAAGCTCTTAGTACATATATATTGGAGATAAGGGGGTACCCAGTGGCTGAAGTTCTTGCCCATTCCAAGCACAAGCTTCGTGGTGATTGCTGGTTCAGCTACACAAAAATATAAGGATCTCAAGTGACTTATCTAGTCCAGCCTTTGTCTAAATGTCCATTGACAGATGTTTCTCTAATCCACATGTAAAACATTTTTGTGGTAAGCATTCCACAGCCTCCCTATCTATAAACTGTTGTAGTGCTTATTTTGCACTATCATTACAAAGTCCTACCTCATATCTAACCTATTTTAGTTCTTGCTAATAGTCCATACATCATAGGTAAATGCAGAAAACAACAGATAACTATCAAGTTTATAATAAATTTTTATAGTGAAGGAAATGAAGCAAAGCCTTCTATAGTCTTCTCTATCAGTTCCTTCTATCTTGATAAATCATGCTTATTACCCTCTCATTATTTTTGCCTTCCTTGAGATCTCTCAATTTCATTCACATTTTTCCTCAACAGTTGTGGAAAATGGGATAAACTCCTTCAGTAAGGCTGTGTCTGCATTGAAATGCGTTGAATGGAATAATGACCAACTGACATTGTACTCACTATACTTCTGTTAGTACATCTCAGAAAGACACTTGCACTTTTTGAGGCATGCTGTTTAGACTCACGTAACCTGAAGTCTGTTACAGGCTTTACGAGGTATTGCACATTTTGTGTTTGTACACTCTTCCTTCCTTCCTTAATCCACTTTGCAGTCCATGGTGAATTTCAATCTGTTGATTTCAAACAATTTCTCCACTTGATCAAGACTGTTACTTTCTATAAGATTTTTATCCAAGGTGCTTTCAACCAGCTAGATTTCTACTATAGCACAGTTTTTATAGCTGGATTATCTGTCCCATCTTGAATGTCTTTTGTAAAATAATTAAACAGGAGCAAGCCACATCTAGGTCTCTTAAAATACCCTCCCAGTATGATTACATAGCACTTTTGAGTATAGAGAATGATGCACACACCTTAGACAAATCAAATTATGACTCTGTTTTTTTGCTTCATGTAGGAGAATACCATGATACACTGTCTTGAAAGCCTTACAAAAGTCAAACTAAATCACTTCTACAGCTTTTCCACACTCCACAAAGCCAGTTAAACTGTCAAAGAAACTAATGAGTTTGGTCTTATGTGATCTGCTGTTGACAAATCTGTGTTGTCTGCTTCTTTTCTGCTTATTATGCTTGAGTCTTAAAAACAGATTATTAATAATTTGTCCCAGTGTCTTTCCAGGTGTCAATGCAATGCCACCTTGTCTACAAATCCCCAAGTTCCTCTTTTCCACTTTTAAAAGCTACTAATTTGTCTTTCCTCAGGCCTTTGGGAACACAACAATTTCCATCAGAAAGATCTTGAAGATAATTACTAATGGTTTAGAGATTGCTCTAACAAAATTCTTAAGCACTCCAGGATGAATTTCAGTAGGCCCCACTGATGTGAGTTCATCCAACATTCAAATACCCTGCTCCTTTCCTGTTTTTGCCTGTGCTTCTCTTGCTCAAGCTAATCACGCTAAGCATTTTGAACATTCTCTGCAATGACAGAAGCACGGGGGATATTGAATGCTTCAGCCTTCTGTTTCTTTCAACATTTTTCTCCTCTTCCTTTCCGTGGTTATTATTACTTCTATCTAATGCTTTGCCTTTCAAGCGTGAGCGATCTGTGATTCACTTTCTCAAGGTTTATTCCAGCCATCTCTTGCTTTATTCTGTGCATCAGCTGATGATGCATTTAGCCTGTGAACATTCAAATAGCAGAGTGATTTACATGGTATTTACACTGCAAATGGATTTACTATGGAATCTAGAGTTTTTCCCCTTTGCCAGTGTGTAATATGTAGAGTTTTGACGTATTGGACCTATTGTATAGGTGTTTGGAAATTTTCCCCAATGCTACTGTATTGTCTAAGACACTTTTGGATTTTCTGACTTGATTGGATTTTTTTTTTTTCTTTTTTTTCTTTTTTCCCCAATGCACAAAGGCAGCAAGGTGGGTATATGGTGTGGGAATTCATAACTGAACACAATGAAGTTTGTAGAGATGGTCATGTAATTGCGGTATTGGAAAATGGCATTATCTTCTCCATCAGCCTTGAAATCCAGAGAAATACTTGCAACTGCAGTGCAGACCACTCCTTAGGTTTCTGTACAAGAGAAAGACTTCACAAAGGGGAAAAAAAAAAAAAAAGGAATCAAAAAAGGAGCTTATTTTCTGTGGAATCTTAAATAGCAAGATCTCCAAAGTTATTTCTTTGAAGGAAGATTTCCAGAGATACTATTGGGATGGTCTTTATCTTTGCCTCTAAAATGCTGCAAGTTAGCTTATACGATAGCTTACAGTATTGTTCAAAACCCATTGTAGCCGTGCAGTAGAGCACTGGGAAACTGCATTGTAATAATCATAGTTCTGTGAAAAGAAAGGTTTAGTTTGTAAATATTCATTAGGAATGTAAAAGATTCAATGACTAATGATGACTTCTGAAAGAACATCAGCCAACCTGCTGCATCAGGGCTTCTTTGAAGGATTGTTATTTGGTCACTGAGCCCTCCCTGGGTTTCTTCCAAACGCAGTGAATAGAGTTGCTGAGCACAGCAGAACTCACCCTGCTCAGCCTCCTTCTGCTTTGAAACTGTGGGAGCCAACAGAGAAGCTGCTGCTTTGGCACTAGTGTGTGATGCTGCTCTGGACTTCTGACATGTATGCCCCAGGAATAGTGAAATTCCTAGAAGACCTGTTGCTTTCCTAAATAGGCGTAACTGTTCAGTAGCTGAAATGCTACTCAAATGCATATCAGGCATTTCCCCATTGCAGTAGGAAATGCACAGGAGCCGTTTATAATAGTAGGTTTGGGGCATTTTTCTTTTCTCCCAACATATCCTGAGCTCCCATAGTCCCACTGGGCCAGCAGAGACTTGACACTCGCACTGTCAGTTCTTTTGCTCACTAAAATGGATAAATATTGATTTAACTGTTAATTCAAAAGATGAACTCTCAGGAAGGAGGCATTATAGAGGCATTGCTTCTTGCTGATTTTTTTGCCTGATAGCGTTGCCTGGAGGCCTGTATCAGTGCTTAGGAGTTTGCATGCACAGTTAACAGAAAGAGAGCTTGCTGCTGAGCAGGAAAAAGAATAAGGCTCATTAAACATACTGGATTACTAACAGTGGTGTTATTCTTTATCTGAAATGCTGACACTAAAACAAAATAGAATCCACTTTTATTTTTAAAGCTCTGACAGATTAGAAGACAAATCTGTATGCGGCTGTATCAATTTGTTACCTCCATTTTGTTCTGTAAAGACAAGTTTGATTGCAGAGCTGTCCTGTGCTGTGTGACTCCACTGAGACTTCATGTTGCACTGAATCAGCATACTGTCAAGCCTTGAGAATCACCCATTCAGATAAGGCTTTCATAAAGAGCTAACTATTTTCTAGCCAAGAAAATCCTGTTTCTCAGGAATCTGTAACAGTCACACATTGAAACTGAGAAAGGGAGTAGTGTGTATGTATGTCTTACATCAGTATTACTTGTACTGTCACAAAATAAAAATGAGTGACTTAATAATCTTTCTGAAATCTTTGTCTTCCAGCAGGTAGTTTGTGGCTATATAAGGCTCTTGAATTACCTGGAAAATCTTATGAACTGGGGCTTTGCAGAAAGGTCTGCTCAGTCTCCTTGGGTATTTTGCAGGGCACAGGTGTAATTTTCAGGTGTCTGGCTTGTGAAATCTTATTTGTCTCAAAGTAATATAGTGAAAGTCTAAGCTCAGGGAATGACTCCAAACCGAAGTTTAAATAATGATGTCTAGAGCTGAGAGGGCAATAGTACCTTAATAGTCTAGTCCTGTGTTTGTAAAGAAGGTGTAGAAATTGTGAGAGATCACAGCCATACACGAGTGATTTGGTTTCTGCAAAATCAGAAGACATTTAGGTTATACTGAAGTCCAACCGAAAAATATCCATGCATCTATAATGGCTAAATTCTTAAGAATACACACCAGTTTATATATCTGATAGTAAGCTACCTTTAAGTCTTAGAATCATGGAATCACAGAATCATCTAGGTTGGAAAAGTCCTTCAAGATCACCAACTCCAACCATCAACTTGATCTACCAAGTCCCTTCAATAAACCATCTCCCTTACAAAGATCTGGAGAATGGCTCCTACCTGTTTAAAAAATATCACTGAAACAACAAAATTCCTTTGTGTGTTGTTCTTTCAGGATTCACATCTGGAAGTCTTTTAGTTCATGGATTAAATGTTTGGCTATTATTTATTAATCCAGTTAGAAGCTTTCTACAGGTTTATCTCAATTTTAGACATTAAAAGAGCTAAGAAATGTATAATAGCTAGTTAGAATGGACAGAGTTTCAGTAGGTTGAGTAATGTAGTCAGTCTGAATTGAAGTAATATGATTACAGACAAATTGCTGTTATTCATTCAGACATCTTTCAGGGGACTATTGATCTTGCCAAGCCTCAGAGAACGTGTTGTTCCCGTGTGCAAACACAAGCTGCTATGCTCACACGGGTCAGTGCAATTCAGAACAGAGCTACTGTAGACACTGAACCAATTGCAACAAATCTGGCAAAGCTGGAGTGGATACTCTGGACTGTTTGTACTTCCAACTGTTCAACTTCAAAGAGAACAACTCTTGTGCATTCAGTGTTAAATGTGTTAAATGGAGGCTATTAAGTTCTGGAAAGATCACAGGAACTGGCTGAGTCAAAAGTATTTTGAGAAGTATTTTCGTTTTAATAATGCGACTTTGAAGCAATTTAAACTGAAATCTGAGGAAGCTTGAGCTTTTTTTTTTTTTTTTTTTTTTTTTCAAAGGCTAATACTATGCTTTGGTTTCAGTAATTACTTCCTTTCTGAAACTGATAACATGGCCTAATAATGGCAAATTAGTGAAACTGTTTACATTTTGTGTTTGCCTCAAGTAAACAAATATAATGGCCTGGTTGTGGAATCACAGACTCATAGGATTGCTGAGATCATCAATTTCAAACCCCTTGCTCAAAGCAGGGTCAGCTGAAGCAGTTCATTTGTTACTCTATAGCTGGGTTGTCAATACTTCCAGGGACGGAGATTCTAAAGTTTTTCTGAGTAACCTGCTCTAGTGTTTAAGCACACCCCCAGTAAAAAATGGTTTTCTTACATTTAAGCAGATGTGTCTGTATTTTACTTTGTGCTTATTACCTCTTTTCCTGTTACTGGATATCACTGAGAAGTATGGCTTCATCTCTTTTACTCCCCTGTGAAGGAGTAGGATTGGTAAGAGTCTTCCTGACACTCCTCCACCTGAACAGTCCCTGCTCTCTGACAGTCTCTCCTTTCCCACTGAGAGATGTTCCAGCCCCTTAATCATCTTTGCAACACTGTGCAAAACTCACTACAGGAGGTACTTGTCTCTTTTGAATTGAGATGACCAGAACTGGACTCAGCACTCCAGAGATGTCTCAGTAGTGCTGCGTGGAGTGGAATGATCCCCTCTGTCAATCTGTTGGTGATGCTTTTCCTAATGCAGTCCAGAAGGATATTGGTCTTCATTGCCACAGACTCATTATTTGGTCATGTTCAACTTGGTGGTTGCCAGGCCCCAAGTCTCCTTCTGAAAAGCTTTTCTTCTTGATGGTTGGCTCACCTTATAAGTGGTGTCTAGGGTTGTTCCTCCCTAGATTTAGGTCTTTGCAGTTCCATTTGTTGAATTTAATGAGCTTCCTATAGACTGATTTCTCCAGCCTGTTGAAGTCCCTTTGACTAGAAACACAACCATTAGGTGTTTTGACCACTTCCCATATTTCTGTATCATCTGCAGCCTGTTGCCCCATCATCTAGACCATCTAGACACTGGTAATCAATATTGACCCAGTATCAAAATCTAAGTTACACAGCTAGTGATTGGCTTTCAGCTGGACTTCATGCTGCTAATCACAACCTTGTGAAACTCACAGTTCATCACTTTTCAGTCCATCTACTGTCTACTTACCTAGCATTTAGAAAAAAAAATTACCCTTCTTTAAAAAAAATAATTCAACTAAGGTGAAGGAAAAGAAATCATAGAACGGCTTAGGTTGGAAGGGACATTAAAGATCATCTAGTTCCAACTCCTCTGCCATGGGCAGGGTTGCCAGCCACCAGATCAGGATGCCCAGAATCCTGTCCAACCTGGCTTTGAATGTCTCCAGATATGGGGAATCCACAAGCTTTCTGTCAACCTGCTCCAGCACCTCACTTCCCTCGGAGTAAAAGATGTCTTGCTAACATCTAACCTAAATCTCCCCTCTTTCAGTTTAAAGCCATTCTCCCATATCCTATCACTATCAGACTGTGTAAAAAGTCAGACCCCCCACTCTGCACCAGAAGGCTGCAATGAAGTCTCTCTGGAGCCTTCTCTTCTCCAGGCTGAATAAGCCCAGCTCTCTCAACATCTCTTAGAATCATATAATGCTTAGAGTTGGAAAGGACTTATAAAAGTCATCTAGACCAACTCCACTGCAGTGAACAGGGACATCCACAGCTAGATCAGGTTGCCCAGAGCCTGGCCCAGCCTGGCCTTGAATGTCTCCTGGAACCACATTTCTGGACAACCTGCTCCAGTGCCTCACCATCCTCACTATAAAAGACATTCTCTTCACAGGAGAGGTGCTCCAGACCTTTGATAATCTTCATGGCTTTCCTCTGGAGCCACTTCAACAGCTCCACAAAAGTAATGTGAGAGGATAACTGGAGTACAGGACAGGAATTAAATATGTGCTGAATTCCTTGTGGAAGCTATAGAATTCATGGGCACAGATAAGTACTTCCCTGAACTGTGCTATCAGCTGCTCTGAATCTTTATCATAGAACTCAGGAATAGTGCCAAGATTGCTTAAAAAACTTTACTTTTTTTTTTTTCCACTGAAGATTGAACTCAGTATACACCCAAATACAAATATTCTTTGTAATCTTTCAGTTTTCAGAAAACTGTAATTAAGAAGTCACCTTGAAACAAGACTTCCTAAATACATACTTTGCTCTAAAAGTAATGTCTCCTATTTCTTTCCATGGAAACTACAACAGAGACAAAGGGCAGAGTAGCACTATTTGATGGAGCAAGGAAATGGAATGGAATATTGACACAAATTTCAAACTCTGTTATCACACCACCAACATTTGCCTCTGACATTATGGGCCAACGTAATAAAACAGGACACATTAATTTCAGAGCAGGCCTCAAACAAGTTACCAAGTGTTTTTGAAAGTGTGCTAACAAAGAAGTTAGTATTCATCAAAAGAATTTCTGTGCAAGCTAGAAATAAAGCAGAGCTGCACGATCCATCAGTTATAATGCCAAAATAACTGGCTTTGGTAATTTAGTGTAAGTGGGTAAAATGCCTTAAGGATTCAGTGTGTACATTAATAAGATAAACAAGTACAAACTTATTGCTCTTCAACTCATAAAGTTTTAATACAAAGGATACTAATAAAGCTGACAAGTCAAAACTTATTAAGTATTCATAAAATTACTTTTTAGAGACCACAGCAAAGTTAGTTTCCTTTTAATATAAAAGCAGGCAAACACAAATGCATAATCTTCCTCTTTAAAAATCTTCTGTATAAAATGGCACTAGAAAGGGAACAGAAAGCTTACTTTTAGGAGTATTATTCTTCATTGGCCTAGGAGGAAGCCCTCTGTAAACAAACAAAAAATACTACCTTCCTATCACTGACAAAGCACTCAGGGAGTAGAGCTAAGGATTAATACACTGCTCTTATTCAAAACCTTTATAGACTGATAATAGAGTAGAGGAGGCTCTTATTGTGTTGGGAAGATGGCTTATGACCAACTCCTGGTTCTGCATTGGAGAGCACATAGGAGCATGGTAAGGTCTCACTGCAGAAAAGTACAGCCATACCCACACACCAGCTGTGGAGTTCCTCTGCAGTTCATTCTATAAGATCAGCCCTTTGCACCCTTATCACCCCAAGAGCAAACAGGCTGGGGATTTGATTTGATATGAGAATCTGATGTCAAGTGCAAGCTTTTAACCTTTTGAAATTATGGTCTCAAGTAATCACAGAAAGCAACCAGGAGTGAAAATTATTTCATTGCAGTTCACATCAGAGTGAATCTCTATGTAAATTACTCAGCTTTTTGATGCCAGTCCTTTGTTATTTGCCATGTTAGTGTGTACCATTGTCAGAAAAGAGATTATTTAGTGTCCTTCAGAACACAGCACATAAGACGAAAGTTAACTGAATCAACACATCCTAGAAAAAAAGATTGTTTATTGTTGCATATACTTTACCATTTGTGGAAATCTCAGTGGAATTTTGTTCACTGTGCAAGTATTTTGATCACTTAGGTCTTCTCATAAACTAGTTTACCTCATCTTAGAGGAGCAGTGTGTGGAGCTTACAGCAGAAGTGCAGTAGCAGGCTACCTGGTTTACAATTACAGTGCAGGGTAGATATTACTACACAGTCTTTAATCAAGTCTCCTGGTTCCAGTTTGCTCTACAGAGATGGCTGAGCATGTACAAACCTTCCGGCAATTTACCATGCTTCTTGTCTGGGTTTTGCAGTCTGTGTTAACGCTACAGTGGTGAGATTTTAGTTAGTACTTATTGAAGATGTATGGGGGGACTTAAATCCAAGGATGCCCAGATTTGTGAGGCACTCAGACATACATAAATATTTGAATAAATATTTTCTGCATCTGTAGTTGCATTTAGAGTGCTATAGTTCTAAATAAATACATCATTTTATAAATATAACCCATAGAGCCCATAAATTAGCTCCCTCTGCAGACTCAAATGTTTTTGCCACTGGTTTCCTTTGAAATATCCTGTGAACATTTTCATATTTTTCATAATTTGTTTACTTCCATTAACATTGATTGTGTTACAGAGGTGCTAAGGATGTTAATAAAGCAATTAACATAGAAGGTTCAGCAAGCTCCCTCTTGCCCACAGACTGGAGATGATTGCAGTCAGTAAGGCTTACCTTCCTATTTTTTCATACTACTTGTACTGACATCAGTTTAAGTATGGCAGCCAGAATTCTGAGCAGAAATGCAAGGTGAGTTGGATATGCTCTTAATTTTGTCACCAGCTATACCTGATACATCTGGGCAGGCCATTATATCTCTCCATGCCCCATTTTCCCACCAGTAAAACCACTTTCAGAAAGTTTTGAACTCTGTGACACTGTTAAATGTGTTTTGAAACAGATGAGGAAAACACATAAAACCCTGCTCTGCAAAGGGCTCTGGAATGTGTTCAGCAGCATCTAGATAGTATTATTTGCTCCAGTGGCTTCTAAAATGTTTTACTGGATTCTGATTTTCACCCTTTTTTTTTTCTTTTCTTTTTTTTTTTTTCTTTTTTGTGACTACCTCTTCATTTGAAATGAATTGTTACGCTTGTCACCTTGGGACTGACTTGCTGATAAAACAACAGATGAAGGCAGTGACCCAGTACAGTCAAGTGTCTCAGACATGTAATAATCTGCGATGATGCTGAGCATGTCTGAAATAAATGTTCCTTCATTCTAGCATTCTCTGCTCTAAGGATCTCTGGAGTTTTTTTCTATAAATTAGAAAGAGTAGAAAGCTGTTGAGGTCACACTGTTCTACTATCTTTGCTAGTTACACGGTAAAGTTAAAGACAATATTGGTTACATTAAACTTGATAAATTGTCCAAGGTGAGCTCACAGAACTAATTTTCAAAGCCACGAGGTCTATGGTAGGAAATAAAGACTGTCTGAAGCACTTTAAAGATCTTGATCTATCATTTTTTTCTGATGACTGAGTTTAATGGAATTGGAGTTGGACAGCAAAGAATCCAAAGGTCAGGGCTTCATCCAGGGATGTGTGACATTGATGTGGTCAGTAGAATATGCTTAAATCTATGTTTCAACCAACTTCCTTTTCTCTTTAAAAATAGTTTTCAAAGGGTTTTTTAAAAATTCCTTTTTATTTATTTTTTCCAAATTGAAAAGCTGAGACCATGAAAAAAAAAAGAGATCATTTAGCCTGGTGACAAGGCATTTGTTTGGGAAATGTATTTAAAAATATTTATTCTCCCCACCCCAGAACGTTATTTTCTCTCTTTTTATCTCCTCCCTCCCTCCCTCCCTCCCTCCCTCCCTCCCTCCCTTTCCTTCCTTCCTTCCTTCCTTCCTTCCTTCCTTCCTTCCTTCCTTCCTTCCTTCCTTCCTTCCTTCCTTCCTTCCTTCCTTCCTTCCTTCCTTCCTTCCTTCCTTCCTTCCTTCCTTCCTTCCTTCCTTCCTTCCTTCCTTTTTTTTGTCTTAATTGAAATCATTTGAGAAATGCAAATTTCTCATATACATTCTTTTAGTGACTTGAAATAGCAATACCGAAAAAAAAATCAATGAAAAATATCTTAGAATAAAATGTCAAATTCTATAGGGGTGATAGGACAAAAATTATACAGATTTTGAGTAAACACTGACAGCTATCAAAGGAAAGGTGAAGTTATAAATACTCTCTACATAATGCTGAAAATAAGACAAGATGGTCCAGGCTGTTTTGCAGAAGGCAAGGGAACTTTTAACTTACCTTACGCTTGTGCTGCAGCAGATATGGGCTGTGCACAGCCGTCTCCTGCTTGCTTCTCTAACTCTTTTTCTACCATTTTGGCAAAGTGTAGTTGGTGTCATGGCTGAGCTGCTTGGTGCCCTTGTTGCTGCAAAGCCAGGGCAGGGCTGCCAGGAGCACAGTGGGATTCATATTTAGAGAATTCCTTTCCAGTATTGTGGCTTCTTATCTCGAGCAGGCACTACACACAGCACTCACTGCTGTTAGAAGTTACCATGGTGCTGGTAGAAGCTGCAGCATTTTCTGGATGAGAAAGCCTCCATGTTTGCCTTTTTGCAAATGAGTGCTGCTGAGTCCATATTCTTGGCATTCAGGCCCACGCTCTTGTTAGCAGCAGTGTCCTGTGTGCTGCTGAAAACACACAGAATAAATGAACACTGGAGGACTGGAAGATTGAGGGCAGCTATACTCATAGCAAACCACAATTTCATTTCTGAAAATAATTTGTAAAGAATCAACTGAGATGTCTTGCAAAACAGCATTTGCTTCAAGAATAAAAAATGAGAGAAGACCCAGATAATTCAACTTTTCTGAAATTCAGAATAATTATTATCGTTTAGCTGCTCTCTTTTTGAAAATAAAAAGGAGAAAGTTTCAAAAAGTGGATTCTGGAATTATTCAAAAGTCGGAAGATGCAAAATTACCCACCTGAAGACGAAGCAGTTGTTTTTGTCTAACTGAATCTGAATTTACTTCATCCTGACAAAGTATCATGATTTTTCTGACCTCCCATGCGGCTGCTCTTCCTCCTTCCCTCTTTAATACATTGGTGTTTAATTTTCCTCGTTGAAACATGTTGGTATATGGGAATCAGAATTCACAAATATCTCTTGATGCATTTGATATATTGAGCTTTAAAAGTAGTCTGAATGGGAAGAAATATGTGCATTTAGAGATTGCTGCTTGCAGGAGTTCAGTGACACAGAGTGGAAATGAGGAAGGATCTGCTGACAGTTTGACAAACTCATATATCCAGAAAAAATACAACTTTGGGAATGTGGCAAAGAACCAGGAGATGTAAGCGATGGAAAGAAAAAAAAAAAGAAAAGTGCTTGTGTTAAGGCTGGCACCTAATGCCTAATGTAGCTGTGGGTGCTCTTGTGGTCTGATCACTACTTTTGTGCCATAGAGGGTCTCTCTAACAGATCTGGTTAATGAAGTCTTTTCAGCTTGCTTTTTTTTCCCAGTATAACATTCAAGAGAAAGAGCATAGTACATAGACTGCCACTGCAAACTGAATTCATCTTTATTAAGTAGATTTCTGACAGGGATGTCCAGATCTCAACTAAAGAATATGTTGATTCAAAAAATGCAAGTGAGTGAATTTCTTAGATTCACACTCCAGTCCATAAATATTCTTATCCCATTTCTCAGTTAATGTAGTCAAAATGTGTACGTCAAAGCTATGAGAAAAATCTTGCCCTGAAAGTTTCATTGAAATCAGAGAGCCCAGAAGAAAGAAATAATTTACTGTGAGTGTTTTGTCCTTTAAATATGTGAATGTCTTTCTAAATCCAGACTTTCTCTGATTAGTCTTTCAACAAGAACTTCATATACAGCAGAATTTCAGAGAGTCACAGTCAAGTGCCTCTTTCCTTTTTCTAGTCTGAGTAAAAAAAAAAAAATTCTTTTGCATGTTTTTCTCTTTACCTAGCAGAACTGTCCTGTTGCCTGCTTAACAGTAGAGTGCACAATATTGCTTCAGCATAAAGTATATGCTTTAGAAGGGTTTGTTATGAAGGCATACCCAAATAGTTTGAATGCTACAGTCTGATCTTAGCAGTTCCTTCTGCTCACAAGCTTGAAGTTGGGAAGAGCATGCCTTATTTGGTAGACTGTATGTTTAATAAGTGAGTGAGTTTGATCTCTTGATTTGAAGAGTGATGTTCAGGCTTATGAACATCATGTGACTCATGAGCTGTTTCAGGTTTTTGTTTTTTTTTTCTCTGAGTTTGACTACCAGCAAGCACATTTTTGAAGTCTCCTTGCACTGTCAGACCTTTCCTAGAAAATGCTGTGCACACTGGAGCACTCATCGAATGCTCAGATATATACTTCTCCATCTGAAGTGGTACTGTGATGTTGGCCAAGGTTGGCTACAGCATTTTCCTCTGTGTACTCTCTTTGATACATTTGAAGACATATAAAAACAATTCATACTAACAGTGAACTATGAGATATTGTGTTAATGTGCACCCCAGAATGTGGCTGCTTAGCACAAGCAGCTTTGGATAACTAGAGCATTCCTTCATGCATCTACATCTGTTGTGATATTGTGTTATATATAGATGCCAAAAAACAGGCATCAAATCCTTATGCTATTGTCATGTATATGGTAACATACATTTCTTACCCGTACAACACACTTTACAAGCAAGATAATATCATTATATCCAAAATACAGTCCATGAATGTCATTGTGCTGCTAGGAATTTATATTTGTAGTCTTTGATTAAAAAGCTGCAAACTTTGTCTCTTAAAATATTGAAAATATTAATGCATTTTCTGGGAAAGAAAGTGAAATTGTTTACATCAGGAGACAGTACAGTTGTATCTGTTCTGGTACTCTGTAATGAGAAAGCAGGTGGCACATTTTTTGGTAGCTTAGTGGAAAGGCAAATACTAAAGGAAAAAAATATGTTTCTTAAAGAAACAGTGAATAACAGAGAAAGCGTTACATAGGAATTAAATCATGTCCAGAGTGTAGAAATATTCTTTTCTGTAAAGGTTTAAAATGTTGAGAACTTTTATTATGTTTCTACCTTTCTTGCTTTACCATCAAAGTCAGATTCCAAGAACAAAAATTCTAGCAAAATTTCAAATTTACTCTGTTGATAAAGTGCACCAAATGATGAACGTTTGGGGTGGGATGGGGGAGTGTGGGTAGAGCAAATGATTCAACTGATTAGGTATTTGTTGCACATCTACCTTAATCTTAAGAGTTCATGAGTGATACAAAGGTGATTAAATACTGCAATTTTAAGATATATGTGAGAATTGCTTGATTTTTCTGAAAGATTGATATGGAAAATCCAATGGCTAGAAGTTTTGTGACATTATTTTGAAAAAAGGGAGTTTGGAAAGAGAGGATATTTAATTAAAACAGAAATTAACTGTGTAGGGATATTTAGTTATTCAGTTCCCTCTCAAGATTGGGAAGTATTTGATTGTAGGAAATGCACAACTTTTTTTTTAGTTGAAATTTACTAGGATGCATGGCTGTCTTTTGCTTTTGTTATGAAACATATTATGATCAGAAGTTAATCTTTAAAAACATCAAATACATTTCAATTCAGTATTCCCATGTTCCATTCCCTTTCATCTTGAGTCTGAGCTTTGCATGGTTTTGATAAAAGATGTCTTTATTAAAACTGGCCTTAGGTTCAAATATTTTATGGACTGAATTTCAAGAATGTAGAATAACATTAGGATAAGAGAATTTCTCTGACTACTGATTTTCATTGGAAACGTGTCACACCTGTCCAGGATTATGCTTAATTCAGTGCTGATGACAAGTTTATATCTTGACATAGTTTCTGCTCATCTCTTTCATTGTTGTCTTTTTCTTTTTTAATTATTAAGGAATTCAGCTTTACATTTTCTACAACTACTGAAGACTAAGAGCCAAGAAAACTCTTAAAAATAAACATTAGAATTTGTTTTACTGAATGAAATATGAGTGATGCTTCAGACATACTGCTCTCCAATTTGTGTGGATTCTTATAGGGGTCTGCATAGGTGTATGGTATTTCTTCATGTTGTAAGCTATCATTACCTAACAATACATAAGCTAACCTTGGATGATCCAACTTGGGTATTAGAGGCAATCTTAGTTGCTTAGTAGTGCTTTCTTCCCACATTTTATTGATTTTTTTTTTTCTTTTGTTACATGAAAGGATTCATAATGCAACCAGTGATGTAATTTATTGCATGCAAATTGATGTGACTTGGATTAGTATTATTTTTTGAAAGGCAGTTGTTCCCCAACCACCACTTTTCCTTCCCTTCTCTCCTTTTTCTTTTAAGCCATCCCTATCAGTATTGTAATAACAGGTGAAACAAGACCCAGTCTTTCAAGTCTCTGATAAGTTGAGCTACTCAAGGAGCTTAAAGAAAAGCCCAGTACCAATTAATTCCAATTGTCTTAGCATTTAATGCAGTGCCTGTGTGCACGGGGTGATGCACAGCTGCATTCCAGTCTTAGAGGCAACTACACTGTGGCAAGAAGAAAATAGGATAAGGGAAATTGAATGCATTATTTCTTGTGCCTGTTTACAGTTTTGACACACATAGCACGTTGCCATTCCTGACACTCAACACCTTTAAAATGTGAATAATCCAGTATAGCCCATTTGTCTGCCATTGTTTGAAACATCTCCTTTACAAGACGGTCATTTTAAGACTGTCAGGTGTGCTATCAGCTCAGCTGGCATTACTCATGTCACTGAGTGCTGTTTCCTCTTCTCTGCTGCACTCCAAACTATTTGGAGCCTCATGGCTGGCTAGTCAATGTTTATGAGGTTGGGAAAGCAAATTTGTAAGTAACTTAGTCTGCAGATATTGAAAAGTCTGCAGTGGAAATCATTTTAGGAAAAGGTAGCAATTGTAAGAAATTGTTTTGGCTGCTTAAGCAGCCCTATATATCACGTAAAGAGACTCTCTTAAAATGACTCTACTCCGCCCTTTTCCTCCCCCCCTTTTTTTTTTTTAAATGCATACACAGTTGTTTATGAACCTTGTTCCTTCTGCTGATAAAACCTTTTTTTCAGAGCTGAAGGAGCATTAATGGTATTCAAGGATTCAGTTCTTTATTTTCAAAAAGCAATAATTTCTGCCTTCTTCACCACGCAATTCCTATTACATTGGATACAAGGGCTGGAACAGAGCTGGTTTATAGGTGCATTTCCCCTCAAAGCAAGCTGTCAGTTTGCAAATTCTTAGGAAGGCATCTAAGCTTCTAGTGAGCCACAGCTGTATTAAGACATTAATAATTGCAAAAATACCACCTGAGCTAGAGGAGAAGCTAATAACATCTGCCAGAATGGTTACCATCCCTGTATGACTTCATTTCAATTGGGTAAAAATTGGAGGGGGGAAAGGGGAAAACTTTGGAAGTGAATGATGCATACAGCTAGATCTGGGTTCCAGAGGAAAACATGTCCCATTCATGGCAGATCCTTCCCCATGGAAACAATACACAAAGATGGATCTGGGTCTTTGCCCTGAGATTGTAAGGAACCTAAATACACATAAACCACTTTGCACGCTATCTTCAATTAATGTCCATGGTTAATTTGCATATCTCCATCTCTATAAATGTTTCTCTACTTTACATTTTGCAAACTTTTACTTGTTTAACTCATGTTTTCATCTTATCTGAGTTAAAAGTGATTTTGAGGTAATGGACAACCACAAATGTAAGCAACAATTATTCTTTCTGTATTAACATTATTCCTGTTCTAGAGATTTCCTTATTGCATTCAGAATAACTGATAAAACAGGTATGATCATCCAGATCTGCCTAGGAGATTATAGTATGGAGGTCCTAAAGATTAAGAATGACAACTATCCTCTTCTGTTTGCATTGGTGATAAACTAGCAAGGCAATCACTTTCTAAAGAAAAAGCTAAGGGTACTGATGAGGGAAGACAAGTCTGATTTTATTTATGTACATTGAGGAAAAAATCCTACCACAGTTTAGCTCTGGAAAAGGTTGCTTAGAAATGATGTGGGATTTCCAGTTCTGGGGAGTTTCCAAACCGCTCTGTAGAAGGCCCTGAACAACCTGCTCTACCTTGGAAATTAACCCTGGTTTGGGCTTGGAGTTACTATAGGTGACGTGGTCCTGGGCAGTCTGAGTGAGTCTGGGGGTTGCATTGACCTGCTCTATTCAGCAAATTTTCCCTGCCAGATATTCAGCAGTAGTCATCCTGGTGTGCAAGATTTCTTTACAAGCAAGAGTCTAGGGGATCTCTAATTTATCTTACTGTATGGGAACTGTTAGGTCACGGCCTGAACCAGTGATTGAGCACCTGGTGAAGGGGGTGTAGCCAGCCCTGGGAGCACAGGTGGAAGCAATTCACCTGTGCCCCTTAACTTCATTTAAGGGCTGACAGCTTAGAGATAGACTTTTCTGGAGAGTTTGGCAAGCTCCAATCCTCAGAAAGAGGTAAGCAATTTCTTCTTTATTACTGGATTGTGAGTGCTACCTTTCTTGGTTTTAAAGCTGCTGTATTTGTTGCTTATGCCTACCTTCTTTCAATTTCTCAACCAATTTCTGAAACAGTGCAAGAAAAGGGAAGTGCACGAGTTGTGGCTTTCCAAACTTCCACAGAGGGAATAGTATCTAAGTATTGCCTCCAAGGCTCAGATTTTCTTTAGATTAAGTAGATGATGTTAAAGGAAACCACTCAGTGAACGGCACTATTATGAGGTACTCCTGGCTTCACGGTGCCCTTCCTTGCTTGTACACCATTATGTAGTTGAATGCCAGCTTAGCATGCCTCTAACAGCATCTATCTATCTGCTGAACAAGGCACGTGCAGGTTGCTTCAGGAGGATTAAAGCACAAAAACTGAGAGAGCGGGGAAAAATTTCTAATGTAAGGAAACATATTTTTCAGTTCCTGCTGTTCTTTGTTATTACTCTTTTCCCATGTATTCGCTTACCCTGCTGCCCTAACTTTGACGCTTTTAATTTATCTGTTAGCTGTGATTAAGATCATGCTACATTCATGAGGAATGACTCGGTTTGCCAGGAAGCTTTCCTGAGGTATTGCAGCTCTAGCAAGGGACCATGTTGTGCTGTAGTCAAATTTAAAATTTATTAAATACTCATTTAGAAAAACCTGCAAGTTTGATTCTTCTGGTATTTGTTATGTGTATATCCATTATATGTAATTATATTTATGAGAAACATGATGCACAAAGTCTTGCAGCACAGTGCAGTAGGGCAAATTTGGTGAAGCTTCCTTTGTTATCATAAACACAAACTTGCATTTTTTTTGAAAAGCAAGCAATACATGTTTTACGAGGCAACTAAGTTTTCCAGAGTCAACATTAGGAAAAAAAATAATGGCATATATATAAATGTGTGTAGTGGGATCAACTTTAAAAGAGGCACAAACCATATATGAAGAGAAGTATTTAATTGTAGTACGCTTAATGTTCCTATGTGTTAAAAATTATCACACAAATACAGAGAAACCTCATTAATAGTACAGTTATGTAGTTGTATGAAGTCCTCACTACTCTATCCATTTTCCCCAGTGCTGTGCCCCCCTTTCTATGTTGCCCTGGGCCCTGTGGTTGACGATCTCAGCCTATTAGCAGCAGAGTAGAAATGGGGCTGTAACAGGTCATGGGCTTGCTGAGGTCTTCATCAGGAGATATACAGCAAATATTGTGGAGACACCCTTGCTCATAAGAACGTTTGGTTTCATTTTTATGCACTTCTCATTACAGTTTGTTATCTTCTTAATGATTTCCCACTCAAGTTTGGAGCTTCCATTCCAGCATCAAATAGAGTAAAAGTCTATTGCTTCTTATGCTGGGCCCAGCTAGGTTTGTCAGACTTGTGCCAAATACTATTTTTGTATTTGTAGAATTTGAGATAAAATAGGTTAGGTAACCATCACTCAACCCACTAGACAACTGCTAAAACATGTTAAATTCAGATGAGGCTGAAGCAATCTAGGAAAACTGCAGAGACCCTGCATTGTCAAATCAAAGCAAAACCAACCAACTTCTATTATTCATGGCAAAAATAAATGTTTGCTGGGTTGCACGGGAGGGAGCAGTGCTTTTAGAGTTAGCCATATACCATTATGCAGTGAGTGATTTATCACTTTGCATGGAGAATGTAGGATGTGAATAGAGCTACACCTGAACAGAATACTACAGATTTAAGTGTGATACCATGAACTGCAGTGCTTTAACACAATAGACACTTGAGATGTAATGTTTTCAGTGCCAGGAAATGCCTCCTGCTAACTTCAGTTGGAGCTGATGAACAAGAAGAAAAATAACGTGTGCTACTTATTATGTATATTTGAAATCTTTATGAGGTTATTTTCCAAACTTGATATTACAGCAGCATTTCTGAGAATCAAGCTTTATGCCTGCTCTGTAACACAATATAACCTAAATCAATATCCTAGTACTGACACTGCATTTTTTCACATTTTAAAAGCGGGACCATGCCTGACTCTTGCAGTTGTACTATGAGTGGGAAAGAAAGATAGTCTTATCACTCACACTGCTATGTAACAGTCAGGGGATTTGACCCTCTTTTGAACAAAGAATTTGCTGAGAACTCAGCTGAGACTGGGAATGTGGTCTGCCCCAGGTGGCTGTAAGTGGCCCTTTAGCTGGTGGGGAATGTCAGCATTATGGAACCCATGTGCTCTTTGCTCTTAATTATGGTCTGCTCTCAGCACCAGCACCTGCTGTTATTTTGCCATCTTACACTAAGATGCACTCTTTTGCTATTTTTTCTGACGTTCTGAGAATTGTCTTTTGATGTAATATACAAGATCTTGCTCCAGTATAGTCATAGAAGCATAGTTCTTGAGATTATGTCCTATTTGTTATCTATTTACATCCACTGATTATGTCCTCAGCAATCAGGTACAATGTTTATCTCGTCTGGGGTGTTTCAACTGTTTACAAAACTATTGTTGAATTACAGCTGTCAAAACCAAGATCATCAGATCTTCTAGCAGGCCTCTTCAAGGTACACAAATGTATTCTTTTTGTCATCAAGGGCGTGCTTATGAGCTTGACTGCTAGATGTGTAGCTGATCCTCTGCTGAATTCAGAATGCAAATGCCCTCATTTACTTTTTGTTATGTTTACTATCTTTTAGAATGAGCATTAAATGAGTGTTCTTTATCTAAATGTATCATGTACTATTTATCAACCACCAAAAACTTTAGTGATTTTTTTTGGCTAGGTATTATATTGGATACTGAAAATGATTAAAGAGCTACTATTGATAGTGTTATGTATTTTTAAACATTAAGCAGATTCTGAATGAAAGCATATTATGTACACAAGGCAAATCAGGTGAGCGTGAAATCTAGAGTTGCCTTCAATGCTGCTGTAGCTCTTTGTGGCTTTGTCCTCCTCTCCCATAATTTCCCTGCTCTACAAAAAGATGAAATTTGCAGTATGCCCCATAGTGATCTGACTCATGGTTTCAGGAAAGGGTTTGAAAATAAATATTTCTATGATTTTAAGGAGTCTCTTTACAACTATGTAGGTAAATTACTGTGTTCACACTGGCCTCCAAACTGGCAACATAAGTGCATAACAGCAGCACAAATCATCTCCCCACATTGTGCTAATGGGTGTAGAGACTTAAAATTAAGCTAAATTCATTTCTTGGCTCTGTTGCCAAGAGGCACAAAAATGAAGTGGAAAATGTGGCAGTTAAATTAGGAAAGAATAGGAGATGGTGCTTTTATCTAATGGAAGGATGTAGCACTGCATGAAGAGGAAGAGTTTGACAATGGGTATGAAGAAAAAAAATAATGAGAGGAAATTATTAAGAAGAGAAATTTAGATTTAATATCAGGGAACTCATCCAGACAGTGAAATCTCTTACAACCTGGGATTGTCTCCCAAGGGAAGACGTTCAAACTTAATTGCTTTGGGCATTTTTAAACAAGTCTTGTCACATTGTGTGGAAGAAGCGTAGAGAACAATAACAAACTTGCAGAGGAGTACACTAGGTGATGTGCTAAGCTTTGCCACCTCTTATTTTTCTTGATTCTTTTGTGCCAGCATGAGTGACACCAATTATAGTGGCAATTTTTGCTGAGGGAAGACCTGTTTTCTAAGAGCTCAGCTGTATTATTGACTTGGTCTGAGCTGCAGACTTCAAGAATGGAAGTTCAAAATGAATAAACTAATGCTGTATTTGGGTGATATCTTGTATGTCAAAGCTTCTCTTAGGTGATCACATAAGTGGTCAGAGAGAAATGTTCATTAGACTGGGAAAATGGAAATTAATTGAACTGTGAGGACCCAGAGGTATGTGCTGCTTGCCTATAAGACGAGAGGTTGTTTCTGGGAGTCTGGGGGGGGAGGAGGGAAGGATGTTTCTGTGTGCCCTGAGGTTCAGGTAGAAGTCTGATCACGCACATTATTTTACAGCTTTCCCCTCACGGTAGGCAGCATCAGAGTGAGAAGGCAATAAATTACAGTCATTCCAGAAAAGATCACTTTTCCTCTCTGTGGAACTATTAACTGAAATTAATAAAGAAAAGTTTAAAGTTTAATTATGCCCTTCTCCTCCACCCAGCCACAAAGGCACTCAGGATACAAAGAGGCTGTAAACACAGAAGAAAGTAAGCTCTGAAAATGGCTTGTATTTTCATTAGTTGCCATGCGGATTTTGTATAGTCACGTTTAAATTCTGTTGACTGAAATACAATGTGAACTCATTTGTGTTAGTGTATGTCAGGTGCAGGCATATATGTGTGTCAGAACAGATATGAACAACATTGAAACTTCTTGATTTTTTTTTTTTTTCCCCACAAGAAGTCCAAGAGCGCAGTCACCAGGCAGGAAAAGATTGCTTCTCCCAGGAAGCAAGTCCCCTGGGATTGCAGTAACCAGCAACCCTGTCCTTAGTGGATAAGTGGCTGGAGTTCAGCTGTTTTTAACGTTGTGTCTTTCTTCGTTTGAAAGTCTGATGTTTCTTCTATTTGCTTGCTAACAAAGTCTGTGAATATTTGATTTTAAAAAAAGTCCTGGGAAAAAGGAAAGGAAGTTGAGCTTATGTGCGAAAGATTGTGCTGTGCTGAGGGTGGGGTGACACTGTGCCTGCCGCATCTGCAGATATAAGAGGCAGAGAAAAACTTACTTGTGCTTGCTGTTCTGTTTTTGTGCTTGTGGCACTGTGCTTGTGCCTCTGCCCTTATTTCACCTTTACGTGTCTCTGCTTTGGGTCAGTGGTCCACAGGGCTCACTGGAGGAGCATTGCCTCCTCCTACCAGTTGTAGAAGGGACAGGCTGTTACTTATCCTTGTAGCCTGTGAGTTTGTACTTAAAGGCTATCCTTTAAGTAGAACTGAAAATACTTCAGTATTTCGTAATGCTGTAGATTTGCCCATCACCCGTTGCTCTGATAGCTGCCATCTGTTTAGTAGATTCATTTGTGGTCTGTGTTTCTACAGTTACCATGAAAAGTCTCTGGATCAGGGACTGTAACCTTATAATGTTAGTAAAGTATCCAGCATGGTAGTGTCCAGCTCTGTTTTGAGACTAAGGGGCAGTATTACATCTCCAGTTATGTCTTTTGTTGTTACCCATCATAAATCAAATCCTATTTCACAGAATTGTACGGGTTGGCAGGGACCTCCAGAGATCATCAGGTCCAACCCCTCTGCCAAAGCAGGTTCCCTACACATTTCCTTTTTTCCGTAATGGTATTCTCATTGTCTTGAATGGGAGATATATTTACTCATCTCAAATACATGAGAAGTCTGTACTTTCATCATGCTACTTGATTTTCACTCATTTTTTTAATGAGATGATATTATAATGCTTGTTGAGATTAATGCCTGTTATAAACACTGCTGACCTATTGGAAAATTTTGATGTGTCACTGATCAGATTGATTTCACAGAACTCTTAAAAACTGTGGCAGAAGGGTGGCAGTGTATGTGACAATACATCATATAAACTACAACAAAACACTTTAATTAAAATAGACTAATGTATCCTATGAAGGATAAAATGCTACACACAGAAAAGTAGTAATAAATATAAATGGCTTACTGTGCTTCTGCCTTCATTTTGGAAAGGCTGAGAGGGATGCCACTCTTCAAAGGTTCTCCATTATTTCAGCTGCTCTGTTAGAGAGATGCTGAGCAAGGAACTATTGATCCTAACAGCATAGTGAATTTAAGATGAGATCTGTCAGTATTAGCAGGAGTAAGGCTTGATGCTCTTCTCTACCCCAGTAAGCATCATCTCAAGATATTAAAAAAAAACACTCAGGTAAACTTAGATTTCAACATGTGAAAATCCAGGCTCCACGGGATACAGGCTTTTTGAATTCCTCCTTGTAAATGACTTATTCCAAGTAATTTTGAATTCGTATTTTTTCTTCCATGTTGCTTCAAAACATGTTGTAGTAAGCAATCAAACTTACAATGGCAAATTTCTTCATTAAGCTTCAGCCACAACTGTTCAACCATGGGCAAGTTGGACTAGATTATCTTAATGGTCTTTTCCAACCTTAATGATTCTATGACTCTAAATTATTTAGAATACATGTGCTATATCTATATACGTGTTATACATGTGTTATATCTATTACTTCTGGAGCTATTAAGATGCTCTTTGGGAACTTGAGGGAAGGGGAGCTTACCTTCTGAAAATGTAAGGAAGAATTGCAGTAAATGTTGCAATTCTCTGCCATAGGAAGAGGCTTTGAAAGGCTATTCTGTGTCCCAAGTATGGAGCTGTGACACAGCTACTGGCTGATAGACATTTGCCCAACCTTTTGCTGATATTTCTATTGGAAAAGGCTTGGTTGGCAGCCTGGTCCACTTAATACATAGCTATGTAGAGTGCTGCATCTAAATTGCATTAGTCCTTTCCCATTCATAACATATGGGGAGCAATGGATATCCTACCTACTGAAACATCTTGATTGCATTCCTTTCTAGCTATTGCTCTGTAGACCATCAGATCAAATTCTTCAATGCTCTTTCATGACTAGTGCCACTTCATTCAAAGCTGCTTATCAGTTCTTGTTCCTGCCTCTACCCTCTTTCCTACTTAATACAGAGCAGACTCCAGCTGAGGTCTCACTGACATCGAGAGAAGAGTAATAACCAGATCCCACTTTTTGCAGTGTGTGTGTTACTATTCCTTAAGAGCAAAGTAGGATTTGTCTTTTTTTTTGGTTTATTTTTTGTTGTTTTTAGCATGATCTGCATTGACTTGAAACTATGGAAAGGGGCATGGTGCTAACTCGTTAAGGGTTAAAATCCAGGAACAGCAGCTAACTATTGTCATAATGTTAGGTTTTTGTCACTGCTGAAAATGACACCTCTAGTCTGCTGCTCCTGTTGCACTCACTAATATCACCATTTAGGACTCTGGAGGTCCAGAGACATTAAATATATAATCTGAGAAAAATGAAATCTCTTAATATTTTTGTGAACTGTCCTAGTGAAATTGCCAGAAGAAACAGCTCTTGGATCTGGACTTTATCAAACTCCTGTTATCTGGACCAGCCATAATCTTGTTTGGGTCAGGAGTTTTAATTGTGGCCATTTTGATGGATCTGAAAGCATCTTAGCCAGCTGAAGAATTTTCTTAATGAGATTTAGAACTAAACCCACATGTTCTGGAGTTGTTGTTTTTTTTTTTTGTTTTTACTGTAAGAAAGGAGATACAAAATCTCACAAGGAAACAATAGTTTTTTTTACTAATTTGAACAAAAGAGAACTCATTGCACTCCAAATCTTGCTCTAATCTGGATAATCTGGAAGTCGTGAAGCAAGAGGTAGCCTTAAGCAACAGCTATTTCTTTGTGTCTAAGTCCAGCTGAGACAAAGTAGAGGTCAGAGTAATGGCATCAGGCTTTATAGTAGATGCCTTCAGTTCCATTGAATGTATCTCAAGGCAAGAAATTAGTTCCCAGGGAAAAAGGCAACAGGAAATTTGACTCTCGTTCTAAGAGATCACCTTAAAACTCTGTGTTCTTAGGGACAGGTATGGAAAGTGTAAGGTTTTGTGCCTTCCAATCTGAGAGCTTGCAGAAAGTTGAATTAGCTGATATGAGATTTCATACACATTTTTACCTTGTTGAAAAATGTCACGATAGCCATTCTCTCCTTTAAAGTGGGAAAGAACTCTATTTTAAAAATAAGAAAATCAATGTACCTAACAGCTAATAATGAGAATGGTCATTGTGGTTGAGTGCATATTCTGGAGGTTGTTACTCTTGTAACTAAAGTATGCTCGAGTTTATGCTATTCTGTATTGAAGCCAAGGAATGAGTACTGCAAAACTGTAACTTAATGCATGAAATCTAAGTAAGACAGGTCTTCTCAAAGTGTTTGCTTTTAAATTGTCTTCAGAGCTTTACTAATTTTTGTATGGTATGTATGAGGACTACTCCAAAAGTAATTCCCCCTATTTTAATATGTTAGCACATGATGTCAGAGGCAGATATTGGTGGGATGGCAGTAGAGGTTGAACCTTCCCACCAAGAGTCTTTTACATGTTGTTGCCATGTGACAAATGGTAGCAGAGGGTCAATCTGACAAAATGGCATCTGACATGGAAGTGTGTATGAAGCAAAAATGTGGGATTGAATTCCTTTATTGGGGGGGGAGGGGAGGAGAGAGTACATATTGATACTTACTGATTGTTTAAGGAGCCCAAACACTGGATATGTGTACAGTGAGGCAGTGAGTGGAGCATTTCAGCAGTGGTGATAGCAAATGGGGGTCATCTCCTCTGGTGAAGACTTTTACAAGGATAGCATGCAGCTCTTGTCACTGGTGAAAATGCATAGCTAAGGGTGGTGACTATTCTGAGAGTGTTTTGTAGATGAGAACTTGCTCTATTATATAGTGTTGTGTAACTTTCCTCTCTGCTATTTGATTCTTATCCTCCAGTTGATCTCCTAACCTGGTAGTCCATTTTAAAATTTCCCCTATAATAAAATGCCTCTTGCTGATCTGTAGAATACTGGACTCTCCTTTCCCCCTTGCAAATGTGACCAGTGCTTCTGATAACTGTTAAATGTTGAGCTGTGGTGGTGTTTTCTCTTACTGAGAATATTTTATTCTTTACAGTTGATTAGCTGACTTGTTCAGCTTGTTCTGTGATGAGGGTACCTGCCCAAAGTTTCACTACATTGTACTCTAAGGATAACAATGAGTTAAATGATGGTTCTCTGAACAGACAAATTGCTACATGTCTAGATCTTTTGATATTTTTCAGGATTTTTGTGCGATCTTTATACTTTTAACTGCTGTTGAATTGCAACCTGTATTGTGATGCAACAAGTCAGATGTCTAGTTTTAGGGATTTGCTCTTTACCTCTGAAATGAGGTGGGAGTGAGGATGTAGAAAAAATGATAATCTTGTGATACTTTAAATTTCTCCTTAATTTCAGACTATAGATATTGTTAAAAGGGAATGAGCAATGTTTCAAGATGTCTTTTAGGAGAATCTTGTGTTCAAGTACTGGAGCGTATAGCATCTTATTTAGATAATATGCTGATAATGCTGATAGTGTATGTGGCTTCTAACATACTGTTTGTTCTAAAGCGTTCCCATAAGGTCTTTTACATTCAACACTGATTTCTGATTCTTTACTGTCTCTCCACCTTTTACCTTTCATCCTTTCATCTTTATTTTTCCCATTGCTTGGTGTATTAACCATTTACTTATGTATCTTGCAGATAGGCATCTTGTTCCCGTCTGCCTTGTGCAGGGGAAAGGGGTGGTAGCCAGCTGCCTTGGGAAGATAAGTTCTCATGGAGTGACTGGCTTTGCTTCCCTTGTTGTTGCATCCTGATAAACCTCCCTGTTCCTGTTAGCTTGGTAAAATGACTCACAGGCACTAAATACTTGCACAGCAAACATATTTCCAAAGCCATCTCGTGTATAAGAGCTGACTTTAAAGACTAGGGAATTTTATTCTCCAGTTTATGTACAGTCAATTTAAAAGGCTGCCAGTATGATTCAAGTGAGATTTACATTCTGTAAGGGAGAGGCTGAAGCCCAAACCAAAGCCCATTAAGAATGTTGGAAATCTTTCCATTGCTTTTGTTGGGCACCAGACCTTGGCAACCATGAAAAGTATGAGGCAGAGGAATATTGAGTCCACAGGCTTTTTAGCCAGTCACTTTTACATAATTACATGAAAATGTTCTCAGAGCAAGCAATTCTGCACACACATAAATCCAGTGACAGGAAACTGTTCATAAGGGTAGCCTATCCAGAGAGCAGATTTTTTAATAGCTCTATCTTTTGAAATCTGGAAGCCATTTGTAGAGAAGATCTCATAAGAATACACAAGAATGTCTTGAATGAGAAGAGTGCTGAATTTCTGTCCTAATTCTTATTTCTGTCTAGGTTTTATGTTTTCAGTTTCTCGTTGCCATTCCGTACTTCTGTGCATAGGTTAAAGTGCAGAACCACCTTAAGCCCATTATTGATGGTATAATGTACCCTTTTTACTGTCTGCTGAAATCACAGCTGACAAAAATTTGTCTTTCTGTTGTTTTCTTTAGAGACCTTCTTGCCAAACAACATAAAGATCCATACTGCAGAAATACTGCCTTTGCAAGCAGTGACAGCTCCTGCTGGTCAACCCCAAAGCTGCTTCATTTTCAAGGTGGGAAAGAGTGCATGCAGTGACATCTGGTTTCTGGTAAGTCAACTGGAGACAGAAGCTATCTTGAACATGCAGAATCACCCTGTTGGCCTTTTTTTTTTTCTGGTTATATGTTTTGTAGTCACAGTTATGCTACAGAAGTCTGCTGGGAACAATAAAAGCACGTGATCCTTGCAGGTGAAACAAAAAGCATTTTCTTAGTGCTTGATCTAGATCAAGGTTAAGATCAGGTCAAAATGAAAGGTGATACATATTTTTGCCTCAATTCAAAGCAAAATACAGAGACAATAATATGCAGTTCAAGTTCAGGGGAAATGATGGCTACAGCAATGGTAATGCAGAAGCATGCCCAGCATGCACTTGCTAGCTGAAACTTGGTCGGATATAGAAGGCAGATGGATGCTCTAATCTTGAGATAAAGACTCCTTATGAGGAAGCTCGACATTTTTCTTTCCTTCTCAAAGCTTGTTTACTGTACTTCTTTTAGAGAATGTAAATTAGTTAAGTCTGAACATCGATGATGGTAGAGAGAGTGAAGGTAAGAAGTTGCAGGGAAAGGTAGATGCATTGAGGCAAGCTACAGCTTCACATCGTGGTAGATCACACGTACCTAAAGGAAGTCCTGAGAATTCCCACTTCCTCATGTAATTATTGCTATAAAAGGGGGGAGGGGGAGAAGGGGAAGCAAATAAAAATCACAAACCCACTGTGTCTTTATTCTAATCTGGGCAGATAGTTGAGCATTTTATTTTAGCTTTTCTAGAATAACTCACAGGTATCTTGTGAGATTGTAACTTCCTGGACAAGAGGTACCTTTGCACTTCTTTGATCACTCTTCCTTTATTTTTATTCTGTTACAGTCAAACTGTGGCTGTACAGTCTCTGGGAAGTAAAAAAAAAAAAAAAAAACAAAAAAAAACAACCACAAACCCCACAAAAAAGACATCCGTTAGGTTTTTTCTCATGGACAATGTTGTAGTGACATGTTGTATACTTTGCAATTTAGATAGCATATATGATATGCTGTGTAGTTAAATGTTATTGTGTATTCTCAATTTGAGATTGACTCAACTCAAGCTTTACAGGGCTTGAGAAGATTGTACAATGCGAGTCATTACTGCCTAAATGTTGCAGAGTGTTATGGTGAGAAAGCCAAGTGTCAAATAAACCCTTTAATCTAAGGACAGAATAATTCCCCATTTTAATCCTAAAACAAATGCAATTTGTGAAAAGTCAGACATAAAAGACTTGCATTTTGATAGACTCTATAAGCAGATATTGGAGTAAATGCAATCTTCTGAGAGATGCATGATGCCTGTGGGTTAGAACAAATTCTGCTAGTAATTACTGGGGTAAGGCTCTGACAAATAAATGGTAGGTGTCGTGTTTGAGTTTTGTCTTCACCTCTGTGGATTGTGATTAGACCATCAGCGCTATATCAATAGTACTTTTTTGTTCTGATTAATACTATATCACTTCCATCCCCAAACCAGTTGTGCTCAAATAAACATAGCTTGAGTTTCAGAAAAAAAACACCGCTCTTGCATTTCCATTTATCCTTCCTAGCATTAAATGCACTCCAGACATTTTTCTTTAATTAGCAGCATTTGAATTTGAGTGGCTGCATTTGTAATAAGAGTTTTAACAGGTACATGCTTATTTTGACATCTAGGAACATCTTCAATGAGTACCATGGTATTAAGGTTGAACTTGCATATGTTACTGGCTTTAACTTTGAAATTGCAAACAGTATTCCAGTAGAGATTGAAAGCTTGCATGTTAACAGCTTGTTGCAGATATCTCAAAGGTATTGCATAGCCTTTCTTTTCATAAGAAATATAGTGGCAGATGCTATTGCTAATAGTGCTAAAAAGCGTCAGTTTGTCTCTCTGTGGACTAAATTCAAGTTCCATTAAAATCAGTGGAAAGGTTTTGCCTGCCTGCCATGAAAGCAGAGCAGACCTTACATCTTTGAACTACATGAGCTGAAAATGCCTTTGGTGCACAAAACTTCTTAGTCTACAGTTCTGAAGACTGGTGCTGACAACAACTGGGATTGTTTTCATTTTCCCGTTAAAAATAACTCAGGAATGTGCACTTGCTAATTCAGAAAACATTCAGGTGTTTAGAAGTTTATTTTCTTGTAAGCTGCAAGAGACACAGAAAGAGTTTGTCATGTAGAAGTACAAAGCTACTGCACACAAGATCTCTTGCGGCATTAAGGCTAATGATATGAGTGGGCCTAATTCAAAAACTCTTTCTGTATTCCACTTTTTATTTTTCATATGAGAGGATTTCATGTTTTTCATCATGTGTTGATAATGTCTGACATCTTTTTTGCTTGCCTAGAAATTACTGAAGGAAATTCTTCTAATATCAGCTGCCTGCAACAGTCCATATCAAGGGCTGGCTTTGATTTAATTAAAAACAAAAGCTAATCATGCCATTAGTGCTGTGAATTTTAGTGGGGTTAACTTTCACATGGATGTCACATGCCTGCACGTGTGCCTGCAGCAATGCAAGCCCAGAACATGGAATGTCTGGGAACAGTTTGAGAGGTGGGATTGTAACCAAGTGCATGGCTGCTAAATTCATCTGCTGTAGATTTATAGACACCTGACTTTTAGTTCATGGCTTGGTTCCTATGTGCCATTTACCTTGCTGTGTTGTAGGTCCCATGTAATTCTGTCATTATTAGGTAAGTGGTCTGGAGTACCTGTGATGCTTGAAAACTGGGAAAGGTAGCATTTGCTTTGGCATTTAAATGCTGCTTTGTATTGTTCCTTGTGACTCTGAGGCTTGCTGAGTAGATTGTTCCAGCAAAAAACAAGCAAACAAATTTTCTTTCTCTCTTCCATTTGCTGATATTGAGTCCATCACTCTACCGTAGCAGTAAAATATCCCAACAGTGGTTTTACCTTACACTTGCTATTCAATGAGCTCAAGAAGTGCTGCTGTAGATGGCTGTCAGCAGTGTCCAGAGGTTATAAAAACACTATCCTGGTGAGCAGGCAACCTGCATTCAAGGCTCTCCCCAGTCAAGGCCTTTGGAGGTTGCTGTGCTGTGGAGGGTTGCATGGTAGGAGAGCAGGGCTGCTTTCCTTCTATCAGAACAGTATTCTGCCTTTTTAGGGCTTTTCTCCTTGGCTGCTCCTTTCACCAACTGTGAAATGAAGAGCAACCAGTACTGGATGAGTTACTGCCAGTTCTTTTTTCAGATGGATTGAGTGAATAGCTTTGTGAACTGATTGAAGCTCAGCATCAGTCTCCTTGGTCCTCCTCCTGCCTGTTGGGGCTGATGGTTGACAGCTTTGTGAGAGAAATAGCCAGGTATTGTGATATACAAAAGGTTTTGAAAATTGGGAGATGATTCTAGCATCTCTTCTTCATGCAGTGACTTCTCTTTACGCTGTGAAGAAATGCAATGGATGGCTTTCTGATCTATTTATAAAATTAGACTTCATTTATTTAGCTTTATTGCTAGGAAAGTGAAGATATGCATATATCCACATACATATATATTCAGAAGCAAGTAGTTCATGAGTACCAAAGGCAGTTTTTTAAACAGTTCTAGAATTGCAAGCCATGTTAATGCTTTCTAATATGTGTGCATGTAGTTAACTTTTCTGCTGACGTTTTTTCTCCAGAGGAAATAAACACATTTTACCAGTTTGCCCATAGCATTCACTCCCTGGCTTTAATTTCATAATGTTGGAGAAGGAAGGCATGTAAGGATTTGCTTGATAAACAGAAATGTTTCTCTTTATCTAGCTTATTATGAGGTGGTCATCAAAAGTAAGTTAGGAATGAAAAGAAATAAAATCAATGACAATCGAGCAAATGTTCTAATACATGCTTAGCATTTTACTAAATGGCATTGGTGTTAGCTTTCAGCAAAATGTAATTTCATTCTGGACTTAAAATACCAAAAATTGCTGCATTAATGTTGTTACACTAATTCAGATTGCTTCTCTGTAGAACAGGTACTAACCCAATGGAGGTGTATGGGTAGTCATTTGCAGTTGAAATATGAGTTGTCCCATCAGCTTTGAGACTTAGATGGTAAATGTGAATTTTATTTACTTTGCAAATGATTTATAACCACAGCCCTGTAACTATAGACTAGGGGTTTAAGATCTGTCCCCAAACTCAGGAGATGGGACACTATTCTTGACAGATGAAAAACTTAATATGAGCCAGCAGTGTGGCCTTGCAGCTCAGAAGGCAAGTGGTATCCTGGGCTCCATCAAAAGAGGGGTGGCCAGCAGGGACAGGGAGGTGATTGTTCTCCTCTACTCTGCTCTTGTGAGGCCCCATCTGGAATACCACATCCAAATGTGAAGCCCCCAGTACAAAAAAGACAGGGAGCTGTTGGAGAGGGTCACAAGGAGGGCCACAAAGATGATCAGGGGACTGGAGCACCTCCCCTATGAGGACAGGCTGAAGGAGCTGGGCTTGTTCAGCCTGGAGAAAAGAAGGCTGCAGGGTGACCTCATTGCAGCATTTCAGTACCTAAAGGGAGCCTACAGAGGGGAGGGGAATCAACTCTTTGAGAGGGTAGATAACTGCAGGATGAGGGGAAATGGTTTTAAGTTGAGGGAGGGGAGATTCAGGTTGGACATCAGGGGGAGAAATTCTTTCACAGAGAGAATGGTGAGGTACTGGAACAGGCTGCC
Source organism: Phasianus colchicus (assembly GCF_987193195.1). Lineage (NCBI taxonomy): Eukaryota > Metazoa > Chordata > Aves > Galliformes > Phasianidae > Phasianus > Phasianus colchicus. The sequence continues at coordinate 11,722,398 of NC_143437.1, read as the reverse complement.
CAGAGAGGTTGTGGATGCCCCATTCCTGGAGGTGTTCAAGGCCAGATTGGATGGGGCCCTGGGCAGTCTGGTCTAGCTAGCATTAAATGAGGAGGTTGGTGGCCCTGCGTGTGGCAGGGGGGTTGGAGGTTCATGAGGTCCCTTCCAATCCTAGTCATTCTGTGATCTTTGCTGGCCTTTGGGTGATCTGATGCAATCTGTTTTCTCTGGTTTCTTTTTAAGGGTTTTTTTTTTTTTTAACATAACATCAAGATGTTATAGTGCTGGCTTTCTTTTAAAATTGTTAAAGCAAAATAGAAGGTATTGCTTGTAAAAGCCCAGAAAGCTAGTTGCAAATCATAATTGGTCTCATTGATAAAGGTTGTTATTATAAAAGTCTTTCTGACAACATGTATGTGTAGTTGAAACTGTCTTTAAATGCTCTAAAAGCCTGTGTAGGTACTTTGAGGCAATAATATAAGTAAAGATACAACAGAGGAAACCCTCTCCAAACAACCGAGAGGCATAACAAGCAATTTTAATAAGTTTAAATCAAGATGAATTGTTTAAAACTGGTATGCTTATGCCAAGTTTCTCTGGCAACAAGAAGAAAAAGTGCTGTATCATTAATACTCGCTTTGCTCTTTAACTACACAGGTCTGTCTTTCTGGATTGGTGGAGGTAAGGAACTTCTTTAGAACTTTTTGTTGAAGGGGAAAGAGCTGACTCATATTATTCCTTTGTAGAAAATTCACATAAGATGGGTGTTATAAATGGGTGGTATATAGTTGTAGCCCTTTAGGGTCTAGGGCAAGAACATATTAAGCATTATAGAAGAAAGCAAACTCTGTTATCAAATATTAGCTGTCCAGTCTCTTAATAGCCTTGGGGTTTGAGAGCCAGAATTTACAGTTTTCATGATCATGGCAAAAATATCCAAATAATTGAATGGCGAATAAAATGCTTAGTCTGGAATACAATCTAAAAGCCAGTAGTTGCAGAATGAAAACCTTTACAGAGCTCAGAGGAAGATGGAAGAAAATTAAAGATGTTGAAACTTATTACAGATTCTGCCTTAAATGATCTGTGAATTCTGTTTATGAATCTGGAACGGTATTTACTTTGAGACACAGAAATCAAACAAAACACGATAGTATGTTTTCCTTAGCAGTTGAATACAAAATGAAAAGAAAGTGGATAACATCCCACATTTTCATTTCTGATAAAGTTTCTCATTCTAAGAATCTTTTGTACTGGCACTCTTTAATAATGGAACCACTTTTGTTTCTGGAATAAAATGTGAGGCTTAAGCAGTAGGCATCTGTCTGCAAATTTATTTTTACCTTTCAGTGCAGTTACTTTTTAATGAGACTATAGCAGCTGATTAATCGTGGCTTCTGCATCTATAATTTATGTAGGATATATCTGCAAACAGACTGCCCATCAAACTGAACTCATAAGAAAGTCTTTCTATTTACAGTAATAGAAGATAGCATTTATGGATTCCTCCCAGCTCCAAGATTGTGTCACAGAGCTGAGACTGTTGTAGTGAGAATTTGCAACATCCATTAGAATTAATGAATTAGTACTGTATATCTTGTAATCACCATTAAGTAAACATTAGTAGTACAGAATAATATCTTTTTCAGCCTACTATTGACAGATTTGTTATTAATTATCTCGGTGAAAAAGTTCTTATTTATCAATACAGTTTGTAACTTAAAATGTCTGTCAAGTTGAGAATTCTACATCATACCTGTCTATAGTGAAATCCTGATATATGAAATTTCTGAATTAGTCTCTTTAGTAGTCTAATGTGTTCTCTGTAGTAGTCATGTATTTGTAGCATGCTTGACAAGAAGGAACTGTCATCATCTTATCAGCAAATACTGCATTTAGATTCAGTTTTCAGATAAGTTGAAGTATAAATATAGTTTCTTATGTGAAAACATTGGCAGCAAACGTAGTTGTTATGGTGGTTTTCCACTGCCAAAATATATTAGAACATGCAAGAAAATAATTCACTGTATGTGTCTTTTGTTAAATCTTATGTTTTACAGGATTTTCCTGTGCCACATAAATTGTAAACCATATTGTATTTCATTTTGGCTTTTTTGATGACTGCTTGAGGCTGTATTAATGATGCAAGCAGTTATATCTTGGTGATGTCCTCTCCTAGGAAAGGAGGTATCCACAGCAAGGAGGGGTCATACTGCACAAGAGGCTCTTCTCTATTCAAGTTGACTAGTAGAAAGAGTTTAGCACATTGCAGCATTAAGATGCAAGGCATCTTTTGATCAGTTCTTGCATTTTATTATATCCAATTAAATGTTGAGCTCTCCAAGAACAAAAGCTATTTGACATAAGATGGTTTACTTGGGCTTGACAAAAGAAAACAAATATGCAAACAGCAATCTATAATGATAATTTGACTCATGGCATATGCTTTTTGGTTCAGTGAGTTTCCTGTATTGATTTTTGAGCTTGAGCATTAATGAATTCCATTTTCAAGCAACGTGCACCCTTTGGGATGTGCAAGCTTTCTGAGTATTATTGAATTAAGGCTGTGGGATGCTCACATGACGTATTTTTTTCTTTGGCTGCTGATGGGGGATCCAGCTGAGTTTTTGTTCTGTTACACTGTTTCTGCTTCATGGTTGCTGTCTCTTCTGATTTTTCTTTTGGAACGTAAGCTAACAGCTTGATAATTTTAATTAAAACATTTGATAAATATTCATACTAATTTGTCTATGATTTGCAACGTTTTTTTCACTAGAGATCAGCCTCTGCACTGGGTATTCTCACATGTAGGTTGAACTAGCAGTTCTATTTTTCAATGTGCTTGCAACCATAGTTTCCTGGGTTTTATTTTAATCATCTATGCAATATTCTTTTACAGCTTTCAGTTCTTTTGCATAATTCAGTCAGTTCTCTTGAGTTAGCTCTCATCTGCATCAACAGAACACAGCCATGTGGGCTCTCTGACCAGTGGGAATTATTTCCTCTAAAGAATACTTCATAAATCTCATAGAATGACTAAGGTTGGAAGGGACCTTGAGGCTTATCCAATTGCTGCTCCCTTGCCATGGGCAGATACTTCCCCCCAGCTCAGGCTGTCCAGGGCCCCATGCAGCCTAACTTTGGACACCTCCAGAGATAGGGCACCCACAGCTTCTCTGGGCAGTCTGTGCCAAGGCCTCACCAGGTCTCCCTGGAGCCTTTTCCATACTGAATAAGTCCAGCTTCCTTGGCCCTTCTTCATAGCATCCCTTGACTTGTTTCTTCTGTCTACCAGTCTTTGATTAGTATGACGTACAAAAATACAGTATTCTTCTGCTAGCATTTTCATGCTTTGTGATCAGCAGAGGTTGTGGAAATGTGATTCTGATGTACAGATTATCGGAAAGAAACGAAAAACTAATTCCAATTTGTCCTTACCAGACAAATTTACAGGCACAAACCAGTATTTGAATAATATTACCAGAAACATGACCTACATTGATACTGTCAGAATCCATATATAAATAAATTTAGCTAAGCTCCACAATTATAGAATGCATACAACACCACTCTGTGATATGAATGTCTGTTTTTAAATTGCTTATAGAAACTGATGTACGAGTCAGCCACTTGCTGTGATTTGAAAAACAAAAGCTGACCATTTTGCAAAGGAGATTTGCAGCTACAAAAGTGTTTATTCTGTGTAGGGTCATGATTGAGTACTTGCTAATTTTTTTTTTTTTGAGAATTATGTAGCAGTGGAAGACAAAGAAATAGGCGAAAATTAGTGTGGCACTGAAAGAAATCACTTTGTGGAGAGAGAAGATGCCGCTGCTAAATTCCAAAGTTAGCTACTTTGAGGAGAATGATGTGGAGATTTCATTGTTTTCTGTGTTCTTAGATTTGGAGTTGTCAGTGGAGATACTGGACTGCTAAACATACACCCTGATTTGTCACAGGACATTGGAAATTAGGTACATAGCTGTGAACAGAATAACTGAATTAATTCTCTGAGCTGGCACAAAGTCTCGCCCTAAGTCTTGTTTCTTGGTATTCCAAGTTGCTGCTTCCTCACTTGCAGCAGTGCCTGCTTCAGGACCTGTATATGAATACTTGAAGTGGAAGGGGTTGACAACTTCCTCTTTGCAGCTTCAGTGTCTCAATGTACGATGCTTTCTGAGGACTGAAAGAGGTGGTTGCAAGAGTTAGCATTATCCACGATATAAAAAGGATGTTAAGATACTTAAATGCAACCAGAAGGCAGTAAAGCTGGTAACAGGGCTGAAAGGTGTGTCTTATGAGGAGAGGCTGGGGGCACTTGGGCTGCCTGTTCTGAAAAAGAAGGGGGCAAAAGGTGACCTCACTCCTCTCAACAAGACCTTGAGGAGGGGAAGCAGAAGGAGGTGCTAGACTCTGCTCCTGAAAATCCATGGTGGGATGGGAATAATGCAAATCTTCACTGGGGATGTTCAGACTAGACATTAGGAAATAGTTTTCTACCACGAGAGTGGTCAAACACTGCAACAGGCTTCCTAGTGAGGTGGTTGATGCTCAGTGCCTGTCAGTGTTCAAAAGGAAGCTGTCATCTTATCAATAATGTTTTAACTTCTTGTTAGCCCTGAAGTGATTAGGCAGTTGGACTTGATCTTTGTAGGTCATTCCCAGATGAATGATTCTAGCCTTGCCTAGTCTTTTTCAGCTGGTGCAGCAATTCATTGGAGCATGGTCAGCCACTAGTGTGGGCTAATCTGAGTTCACTGTTGACCTATGCTTACTATATTCATTGTAAAATAAGCCATTTCATCTGCTCAGCTTCAATGCAGCTTGGAGAGAGAGGCTCCAAGTTTCCCCATCCTTTAAGCCTACATACTTTTTCACAGCTTGCAGTGAAAACATGGGGCCTGACTAGTAAAGAACTGAAAACTGAGCTCCTCCAGAAGTCCTCTCAAACTTCTGCTACTCTTGTACTCTTGCCAGGTACAAATGACACTTTCATCCAGGTCTGCTGGGTGTGTATAAGTACATACCCCTGCCTCCATGAGTTCTGTTTTTATTCACAAGCTATGTATTGGGAAAAGTCAAGTCTGTTTGCCAGATAATTCCTATGAAAGATTTGTTTTACTCTTTCCTGTATAAATAGTCTCAAAGTACCAAGGTGGACTCCTTCCACAGGTGATCAATATTCTAAACACGCTGCTTGTTTTAAATGCATTTAATGATCAAACACCCACCGATAAGTGAAACCTTAAAAATAAAGAACTTGCTAAAGCAGAAGCAAGAATAAACAGTCTCAGATCATCAGATTCCCATTTACTTATTTTTTTAACTTATCTTTTCTGTTGTTTATGATGATTAATGACAAACAAATCATCCTCATTATCAGCTTCCTTGTCTCTCTGACAACACTTGGAAATAGATTCCAAAACATGTTCTCTAAGTAACAAATGCTTGTTTATTTTTATGAATGTAAATCTATCAGCTTTTCAGCTAGAAAACCAAACTCATCTATCGTTTGTGAATTGTAAGGTATTGAATTATGAGCCAGGGCCTAATTTGCAGACCCAAACATCTAAACTAAGCAGCCAGCTGGGCCCGGGGATGCCAGTACAGTCGGTGCCCACAAGTTAGTAAGAGAGCTCATTTAACTGTCTGTCTTTGAAAACTGAGCTCCTTCATTTCTAATTTAGTTTGGCACCTTTGAAAAAGACATCCTGGGTCTTTGTTACAACTGGAAAATAGGTTTGCATGCTTGGAATTCATATAGACAGCATATGTTGCTTCAATTGTTAAGTCAAAAGCATTACAACATTTTGTCAATAATGCTGCATAATATCAATGATTAATTGGAGGTATCTTTTGTTGTAAAAAAAAAAAAAAAAAAAAAAAAGTAACTACTGTCCCATACATGTATGCTTTCTAATGCAAGCTCTTATAGTGTTAAATTACAGCTGTTGAGGTATAAGCTGAATTCAAATCAAATTACTGAATAGAAATGTTCTCAAAGAGATAACATTTGAATTTGCTAAGCAGTTGAGTTTTCGGAAGAATTAGACATTTATTCTGGTTTTACTTTTTTTTTGTGGAGAGCATAATCTGCTGTACAAGTATGCACCTCTTAGAGATAATTTATAATTAATATAATTGCTTAATGGGACATTTCCCTTGACCATAGCCTGCCATGCTGCCCAGACATCTTACACTTCATTACATTTTTGAAAGGCCACTGGCATTTCTCAGACGAGAGAGTGAAAATGTTTCCAACAAACAGATCATCCTGCATCACTAAAGCAGGTCAGTAAGTTGATCATGAAATCCCAAATATCATATCCTGCATATGTGTGGATTGCTAACGTATTTTCTAGTTGCCCAGTTCAAAATGGCTGTTCAGAAGCTATACCTTTACTGATATGAACTCCAAGCGTTGTTTTTAATTTATGATGAATTGTGAACAGTCCAGTGGCCATTCTTAGAATGCTGAGGGATCACTAAATAATACGCACAATCTATTGTTATTATGTAAGGTGTATTTTCTACTGATTCTGGGATGATATCACTTTCAAATACAGAAGAAGCTAATTGACTTGGCAAGTGAGTGGTATCTCGTCAATAGAAATTGAGTCGAGTTGTTTTCATAAAATAATCACATCTCAGTTTCTCACCTTTTCCTTGTTTTGCAAAACTGCAATCAAATGACTCCAAGAGTTTTACAAAGCTTTTTTTCAACAAGTAAATTATTTATGACTTTAAGATTACACAGAACTCTCTGCAAATCACATAGATTTCAGTAACCATTTCTGTTCAAAACAAAACAAAGAAATCTCAGAAGAAGGGAAAACATACACAGGGATAAAAAATTACCTGGAAATGTATATGCATACATATAAGTATATATTTTTAAATACATAGAGAGATTTAAAAAAAAATAAGTATTTTTCATTATGGGAATTTGAGACAAATTTTATTTTTGACCACATAAAAATTACAAAACAAAGCAATATGTATTGTTTCATTTAACTCAAAATACCTGGTGGGAGGGAGAGAATGGAAGTACCAGGAAGAGAGAGTTATTTCTGTTGAGAAAAGCATTTGCATTGCTATTTGAGCAGAAGGTGTGGTTTGATTTGCTAATTCAACAAACTGGAAAATCAATTATTAACATATCTCTAACTTGTTTACCTAAATAGAAGGTATTCTTAGCAATTCCAAGCTGAATATGAAATGACTTGTAGTAGTAATAGGAAAAAAGTCTTGATGGCATTTATTCGTTGGTTTTGATTAGACTTAAGATTGGCTAGGTTTGTGCCTTTATACTTAACAACAATCTTTTGAAGTTCTGCTTCTGTCTCTGAGATGGGGAGAGGCAAAGAAATCTGTATTGCTATGGTATTGTTTCTTATACGTATATCAGGAAATGATTATATCAGAGACTGAAATGATATCCATTCTTACTTCTCAGAAGTTATTATGCATTATTTACAACTTTTCCTGTAAGTCCTCTTCCTTTTTCAGTATAGAATGTGTTAGATCAAAAAATAAAGAACAGTTTAATTCAGTGTCTTTTTTATGTAATAAGCAAATTTTGCTCTTAATTGTGGGTAAGTAAAACTTGAAAGCTGTGGAGTGCACAGCTTTTGATTCTTGAAGCAATGACCGTGTGCAAGGCAAAACCAAGATTGATATTTATTTTTAGGAAACTTGCTACTGAGAGCATCAATGCAACTGAGGTTGCTATTGCATTTTTCTGCCTCTTCAGGTTGCCAAATGAATGTCTTTGTACTCAACTTATCTTTTACTGTTTTTTTCATAAACAAGCACTACAGCATAAAAATAACAAAGTGTATCAGTGCTCTCTACTAGGTTTTGTTAGACATACAGTATGCAAAATGAATGGGACCACTACTGTTTTCACTTGTTTCAATGGAATTTTCCTAATATATTTTCAAGTGAACAAGCATCAATAGGAATGTATTATAAAAATAAATGTTTAATACAATCCACTTGAGTGTACAGTCCCATGAATGGTAACAACTGTTGTTACAATATCAGCTAACTCCCTCACCTTGACAAATTAGAATAAGGAATAGTAGTAATCATTATTTGAACAGCTTTCAGTGATTAAGCAATTCAATATGTTACACACACTGGGTTAAGCTGTAAGAAAATGCTGATTTGTACTTTCTAAAGGCATTCAGTGGAACAATAAGCTGGAAAAATACTCTTTTAGTGAACATATTCAACACTAATAGATTTAGTAAGTATTTTTGTTATTGCTGAATTAACTCTACTTGAAAGTGGGACAACTACAGTAAAACAAAATTAATTGCAGAAACTGTACATATAAAAGAAATATTTTACAGGTGATGACTATGTTTGCATAGCGAGGTGGGTGAGAAGAGCTTGTCATAAAGAGTTTTCAGTATTTGTTCTGTGGTTTTGCTCCACTTTGAGGATGAAAGTGGGTCATATTGCATGTGCCTTACACTTGGGGAGGTGAATGTAGGCTATGCTTTATTGCAGTTGTTGGCAGAGCAGTTTTGAAAAATAATTTGTTTGTTCTGTTGTCCAGTGGTAAAACTTCTGTACATAAATATGCCTAAGAGTAAACTGCCACTGAATATAGCTAATTAAACTAATGCTAATGTTTTTTTCTTCTAAAGCATCTGCTATGTTCATATTTGTGAAAGAGGAATACTGAAATACAAATGTTGTTTTACTAAACCTCTGTGATCACTAATTACAGAAAGGATATAAGGATTGAAACAGCAGGTGGAAAAAAGAACATATAGTAATGATTGAGCTTTCCTTAGAATTCAATTTCTATTACTGTGTATTTGGGAAGCGAATAGAATTATTTTCAAAGTACTTTATACTTGTTCAAAAGCAAAACTTATAAAACAAAATCATGCTTGGGGGTTCTGGAAATTGAAAATATCTATTAATATCCATTAATTCTCTTTCAACCATTAAAAAAAAGAAGTGTGATACTTACAGAACTGAAGGACCTTTGATATAACAGTCTGCTGCTTTGATCAATCCTGTTATTATTGTTGCTTCAAAAAACTCCTACTACTGAAAAAGCCACCCTAAATCATAAAAAAAAAAAAGTGTGTGTTTCAGGATTACCATGGTATACTTTACCTGGATCCATGCCTCTAATCAAGCCTATCTTTCCTTCATCTTTTGTCATCCTTACCAAAATAAGGATATCTACTGCTCTAGCTGTCCTATTTATATATCTTTCCCTTTTCCTCATCCTCACGCTTAATTAAAAGTTTGTTGTTGTGTGGTAGGGCAGACAGATGTCAATGTTCATTAAAAATGAACTATAAAGAAGGCATCCTTCAAAAATATAGTCATCTTCAAAAAAAAAAAAAAATCCTCAAAGAGGATTATGGACAGTAACAATAGCTATCATGCAGTGCTCGAGTGCTTGGGATTTAAAGCTTGACAGTGAACTCATGTTTCTGCTTATATGGATGATACAGGGAACGTATGCAGCAGTCCCTGTATCAAAAGAGCTTTCTATGAATAGTAAGAGGTACCTTAGACTTGTGCCATTGATGGAGGGCAAAATACAAAATCCTGGGTAGCTCAAATGATACTGTAGGCATGTGGATAATGTGGATGTGTATGGCTGTGTGTGTATGCATCTATATATGTATAGAATTAGACGTAAACCTGGAATAAAACCTACTGTGGTATGTGTATACATTATCATGCTGTCCATTGAAAGCTGGGTCTTTGGGAGTATGAACCATGTGCTTATTTTTTTGTGGAATCACTTTGCTGCTCTTAGGATGGGGCTCAGTCATCTTTAGCTTTGTATTGCATGTTCATAGGATGGAACCAAATGATTTTCATTTGCTGTTGTGATGTATTCACAATAATATAACTTAATGTCTTTCAGTGTTGTTAAATTTTTTATAGCTTTTAAAAATGTACTAAATGATCTTGCTGTGACTTTGTTCATTGTGTATGTTTGGGTTAATTTGCTTAAAATCAAAAGGCTAACATCTGCAGCAGTGCAGAAGACCAAAGTACTTCTGAAACTTCAATATATATTCCTATGTGTGACTTCTCCATTTTTACACTGGAGGCAAGAAGAAACAAGATTGTGTATCAGCCAAAAACGTTATTTTTCTCATACTTCTCAGTTTATTGCACTAAGCATATAGTAAAAATCTGACATGATCAACACTTGTTTTCGAACTAAGGGACTAGGATGAAATGACATAGTCAAAAATGAGACTCAGTGTAGTTTTACTTATTAACAGTACAAGGGCTAGCAGAAGTGTTTACTGTATTTTATTGCTTATGCTGTTGTCATTAATGGCTGTAGTCAGTAATTGTTTTGAAATGATGTACTGTTCTATCCCTTGCCCCGGTCTGAATCAGGCTTATTTTCTTTTGCTTGCTTCTGAGCTTTTGTGTAATATGGTGAAATCAGTTTAATCTTTGACCTTTTGACCAGCAGACTGGAGAGCAGCCCTAATGAGTTTATCCAGAAGAGCTTGACTGCTCTCTTGAAAAGTACATATGTAGACATAGGCTGAAGTGAATTAGCCATCTTGAAAACTTCAGCATAAATTCAAATGCCTTTCAAGTTCTGTCCTTTGAATAGGTCCCATGGTAACTAAATTCTCATATTTTGCACCAAAAAATGTCATACCTTATGTGCAGAACTGAGAAACTCCCCTGACTGTTAAAAAAATGTTGTGAGATGGCTTTTGAAAAAAGGATATCTGACACTACCTGTAGCAGTATTCTCATTCTCCACGTTCTGATATTTTCATATCGAAATTGATTTCTATTACTGACCTAGGAATGACACACAAGATGACAATGAGTTGAGCATTCAATGTCATTTCAGCTCCTGGAGATTTGTAGAAATTTTCAGCCCTTCATTCTTGTTGCCTGACAGAGCTGTCTTCCCATACTCAACTCTTTCTATGTGCTAGTTAGCTTCCTGCAAGCATGATGCTAAATGAAAGGAGATTCCCAGAGGAAAGATATTGCACCAAAGCATCAGGCAAGGTTACAATACATGTTAGTTCAGTCCATCCCTGAGAAAGACCTTCATCCTTCAAATACTGACTCTTGAGATTCCACTGGACATTCACTACATGCTTTGTTGCCGCTTCTGTAGGGAAGGCAGGAATACCAAGTTTCCTGTGAGTCTATTGAGGGAAATTGCTGCCATGTCCTAGTGAAATGCAAGCACCATTGATTCCTCGCCCCCCTCTTCCCCCCCACACACAGTAAGAAAGACAGGCCACAGAGACAAACTCAGATTGAAGAACAGGAGCTTACGAAAGTGGAGGTGAAGTAACAGGAGTTTCTTTTAAGAAAATATGGTCTTGAAGAACAGTAATAATAACTGGTCTTTAACATCTTAAAGAAGTCATTTGAACTGAAATCCTATTTTGCTGAATCCTATTCAAGTAAACAAGGTTGAGATGAGAGAATTTCATTGTATCTATTTTAGTTGAATAGCTATGGGAGATGTCAGTCCTCTTTCCCAGTGCAATAATTGGCTCAAATGCTGCTTCCAGTTAAGCAGCTCCTATCGACTTAATGAGAATCTATACTGTGCTCACAAGTTTAGAGTGGGAGGTCAAGGTCAGAGCAGGTACCTTCATGAAAGTACTGGTGACAAATTTAAAATATTAAGACGATAGAAAGAAAAACATTGTCTGAACATGAATTCCTTTTTCTACAGTACATGTTTAATAAGACACCTGAAGTAAAACCCTTGAGAGTCTTACCATCAGAAGCAAAGAGCTGCAACCCCCTGTGAAGGCAGTGTGTCCTATATTTTCTTAGGATTTCTGTAGGTTGGTCTTTGTGCCTTACATAGAGGGGTGTTATGCTACGAATGTGCTATTTTTGAAGAGATATCTAGATTTTTTTTAGGTCTAATAGCGATTGAGAAGTTCTTCAGCAATAAACCTCTGTTCCTTCTAACATGCTGTTTTGACAAAAGTAGGGCCAATCCAGTATTCCTGATGCACTGTTGTGTATGATCTTTGTTATGCCTCTAAAAGCAGTTTTTAGAAAGGACTTCAAATTTATAGCTGTAACTGATGCTCATTTATGTCTTCTGCATATGTCCTTCCCCTATATTTCAAAGAGCATTTTATATCCATATATGTATGTTAGTGAGCTTTCTATCTTTATGCATATTTTTAATTTCAGGAAATATACATAGATAAGTTTTGCAATTGTGCAGAATTTAGCCTACAAAAACAGTTCTCTTGTCAGGGAACTCTCACACCTCCTAAGGTTTGAATGGCAGGAACATGTTTTCCAGTTGAGTTCTGTCAGTGGTATTTGTGCATGACAAATAGGATCTCGAAAGGGAAGAGATTCAGGCAAGACAGTGTGATATACCCTTCTGCAGAAACATAAATGATTTATTTTATAATTATGAATTATTAATGTTTCATCAGATGGACTTGAAAAGCTTCAGCACATTATTGTAAACACTGCATCAGTTTTGAGTGACTCCAGGTAAGATTAAAGTAAAAAAGCAAGGTAGAAAACAGAGCTGACTGTAGTGACTAAAAGACTCTGAGGGTCACAAAAAGAAAGAGCTTTGATCAGTGTAATCAGAAGAGAAAAAAAAAAAAAAGGCATTTAAATGTTTTCACTAGAAAAGAAGTTAGCAGTTATAATACCAGATAGGGAAAAAAAAAAAAATGCTGCACGGTGAAGTTGGTGGCTGTAAATTAAGAACAGGCTTGCAACCCTTAGCTTAACTGATTTGTCTGAATCACCACAGTGACAAATTCAGTTTTCCTGTTCAAAACCTCAGAGGGAATCTTCCACTTTGAAAGTATCTGTGATCATATCACATGTTATGTAAAATTCTAGCTATCAATTAAACTTTGTACCTTTGAGGCAAAAGCCAAAACACTCTGAAATGGTGAGCCCCCATTTAGCTAGGTAGAGCATAGGCCTCTGGCTGAGTGGGAAGGATGACACTGGCACTTATGTAGGGTGGCTTCTGCTCTCCAGTCTCCATCCAGTGTTTCTAACAAGTCTCAATTGTTTTTGAAAGACCAGCATTAAGTTGTTTTGAATTTATATCTTTATCTAAAATGTGGTGTAATATTTACTAGATTTTACAACACGTATATACGTTGGTCATCGGCTTGAAAAGAACTCTACCTAGTGACTCAAGTTTTCAAGTGTCTTTGGCAATATTAAGCCACAAACAGCATCTTGTGTACGTATGTAGGAGTACATGTGTGCTGAACTACTCCTGCATAATTTTTCCCAAATTCTGGCAGGAGGTGAGGAGTATCAGGGAATGTGAGAGGTGGGACAGGCCATTGGAATTGCTCCCTGCCTTCCTGGAGACAGGCCCAACAGGCACATGTGGCAGATGATACAATCCTTTCTCTGTTTGGCTGCTCCCCTTAAGGATAAAGGGCAATAGCAACAAGTTCCTGCCCACAGCAGGCACCTCTCCTCGGAGAATGCTCCATCCCAGGTGTCCTTGTTTAACAGGTATAAGGCTGCATCTGCCTTAGAGCTGTTGCAGAAGTGGAGTCAAAACAGTTTCCACAAAGGAAAATGATGGGTCATTGTCCCTTCTGAAGGGAATGGAAGGCTGAATATGCAGGCAGGACCCACTTAACAGAGAGGTCTTCTGCCCATTTTGAGCTTGGGTTAGAGATACGAAGAGAAAGCTTCTTTTCCTGGCCCTAAGATTATTTTTCGTTTTTGTTTTTTTTCGGTTGGCAGTGATTAAGTTCCAGCAGGAAGTCCAAGAACAATCAAGAGGGTCTTCAGGGCCTTGGGACAACTGGTTAAGGGATTAGAAGCTCAAACAGTGTTTTCCTCTATCCTTTCTTTTGCAAGGAATGGTGAGAGCACAGACAGGAAGAGCCAGCTGGGTGGCTGGGGCCCCATGAGTTGTGGTGGATGGAGTTAAATCAAGCAGGAGGGCTGGTTGCAAGCCCTGTTCCCTAGGGCTCAGTATTGAGACCAGCTGTCTCTAAAATGATCATTTTATCATTGAAATCTTATAGGTTTTGCTTTCTGTATCTCTACGGTCAACTGAGATATTGAATATGGATATATATGCCAGATAAATAATATAAACTCTGATGGATCTTTCTGTAATAAATGACAAAGTATATTGTTATGCTTTAAAATGCATTATTCTCTATCTTTTAGCTTTCAGAGCAGATCGTGATGCAAAGATTCCTTTTATGAGCTACAGAATAAGGAAGGGTCTTAAAAGATTTGATATTTGTTTGGGGAAGCACTGTGGCATGAGTCATTAGCTCATGTACCCTTGGGAATTTTTCTGTTTTCACAGAGACACCTGGGCTTAGATGCTCTATCTGTAAGAGCCTTCGGTGAAAAACAGATATATTTAAGAAGTAAAAAGAAAAAAAATAAGAAAGTATAATGATGGAAAATGACAGATGTTTAAAACAAAAAAGCATATAATTCTTTAAGCCAGTTTGCAGAAAAGTTGGAAGAAAGCATATGTCCTTGCTCAATTATTTTCTTCTGGCTGGTGGGGGTGTGTATGCTTTCTGTATTGACCTGTTAGGGAGCAAAAGAGGTATAGCTAAGAAACTAAATGAAAAATTGTGTGTCTCCCTCTCTTCTGATAAAACAGATCATAGCTTGGAATAAATATTTGGGAAGTGTCTGTCATAGCCTAGTCAAATGTTTTCCTGAAATATCTGACAGTCAAACAGTCCGAAACTACAGAAGTAGAACGTCTTAAAGCAGAGGGATCCAGTGTTGATGGCCTATAAGTATTTCTTAGTGAAATATCTTGTTATGGGAAAAGTCAAGATCATTACCCACAATTTAACTACAGAAAAATAGATGTCGAAGATAATCTGTGTGTGCACACAAATGTTTTGTCCTTCAGCTGAACTTTTAAACCTTTTACTTAAAACACAAACATTTTTGAATCACCAGCAAAATTTGTGCTGTGTCAGTAAATGCTCATACGTAATGAACTCTCTTTGTAGGAGGAAAAAGGAAAGAGGAATCTATAAGATGTTTCTAAATGTGGAAGGATTGTTATACATGGGTATGTTAGCCTACGGTATTGGATTCATTGCTTTTTTTATCTTGATTTACTATCTAAAGTATTACACTTTAAAAGAAATAATCTAAAATTTGAATTTATGATCTAAATTTATAATTTTAATATTCAGTCACTGGACACCAGCAATATCCATTTTCAGTGTTACTTTTGTCTTTCCTTTTGCATTTATACCATGCATTGTTTAACACGAGATAAAGTTAGTACATGATATAACAGGGTTTTGTTTTTAAGCAAAGGAGTAAATAAAAACAGCAAAAATAGCATTATTCAAAACATTACTGAAGAAAATATTCTAAAGCCCAGTGAATCAGCTGTCCCACAAAAACAATTTCAGATAAATGGAAAATCTTTTTGTTTTGAGTTGATATTTCCATGTATTCAACCAACATGAATCAGTTTTCTCTCTACTTAGCTTCAGATTTATGTAATTTTAAAATACCGGTAGATTTCAGACTGAACTTGGTGTGCAATAGTATGTTGAAATGTTCCTTTCAAACATAGCTATGAAACATTTTGATGAACATTTCTTTAAGCTTCTTAAAATTCCCTTCTATTTTTTCAATCAATCTATTTCACAAAATGAAAATAACTATGTGATCAACATAGTTTCTCTTCCATTTTTGGTTTTGGTGAAGCTTTTGTCTTTGAAGTCCTTTTGCCCAGCTTTACTACCTAGTTACAAGAGTGATAATTTTACTATGGATCATAACAAGGGTTGCTTCAGATTCTAGTGCTGAGCGTATCAGGTCTCTAAATAGTCTTGCAATTTACTAAACAAGGTTATTTAATGTGTACAGGCCAAGAGAAAGAAGAATATTTCAAATATAAAATCCAACCTATTAAGTACTCAGATTTTAAAAATATTTTAGGTAACTCAGAAAATGTCAGGACAAAAATAATACAGATTAATATATTAGTTTTCTGCAGTTTCAGGGCTTTTTACTGATGTAGCTGGAAAATGTATTTGTCCAGATGTCAAACCAGAGCTCGACTGCTAAAATTTTAGTTTTTGTATTTCATTATTGGTGGGAGGCTGTTCTATTACCACTGATTGCTATAATGGCTATTCAACAAAATTTTAGCTTGAATTGCAAGGATGAATCTATGCTTTCCCATTGCTCTTTTCTTTTCTTGCATTCTAAAGATGCACATGGACTGTACTGTGTTTATTAACATAGCACTACCTTTACATAGGTGGTTTCCTGCCGTACGGTTGATAAACATTATTATTTAATAATGTAACCTGATGTTGATGTAAGTTTATACACTGGTTCTGATATTCACTTCAGCTTCTTGCAAAACTATCATTTTTACTATAATTTTGTGTCATTTAACTGTAGTTTATGCTTTCTGAATGTTTTTATGTATTATATCTGGAAAACTCAAATAACTCTAGAATAGTAAAGATAATTTTACATTTCTGAATATTGCTGTTCTTCAAAAGCTTTTGTACTTTTTAAAATTGAGACTACATCAGCTTAAGTCAGAGGTAAAAAAAAAGCTGATGTACATGAAGATCACTACATAATTTCATACAGGCCCATTTCTTTTGGTACATAACATGTTTATTTTGCCATATATTGAGTTCAGTGTTAGGTCTATAGTGAATCCTGAGTATGAGCAGAAAGGTCATATTGCAAAAGGGTTATTAAAAAAAACAAAAAAAAAACTTCTGCTGATTGCAACTGCTGCCTTGACAAAAATCCCAGATGGGTATTTATGTAAAAGTTAGAATTCAAGGCCCTGCATGTGTTCTTCCATTGATGTCTATGTAAACATTCATATTGATATCCTAAAAGTAGAAATATTTGCAATCATTCATAACAGTAGAACACAGGGATCTGAATTATGTCAAGGAAGTTATCTATTTGACTCTCATAGTGAAGGGTAGATAACAGCAGGACAAGGGGAAATATTTTAAGTTAAGGGAGGGAAGATTTAGGTTGGATGTCAGGGGGAAGCTCTTTACTGTGAGAGTGGTGAGGTGCTGGAACAGGCTGCCCGGAGAGGTTGTGGATGCCCCATCCCTGGAGGTGTTCAAGGCCAGATTGGATGGAGCCCTGGGCAGCCTGGTCTAGTACTAAATGAGGAGGTTGGTGGCCCTGCCTGAGACAGGAGGGTTGGAGATTCATGATCCTTCAGGTCCCTTCTATGAATTTATGATCCACCAGCATTTTAAGTAAGCCCTTATTTATGTACTTTCTTGCAAATTCTCAGTAATCTCCTTTTTCTACCCCTTTTGAAAATCAAGATTTCTAATAGAATATTTTTGTAAAGGTAAGGAAACTCAGATGTTGAGCATTCATTTTGACGGCACCTTCCTGCCAAAAAGCAGCAAGTGCTTGGTTTGACTCTCCCACCCACTCTGTCTTGAAAGTCCTGGGCATCTGTGTGAGATATATCCACCCCCATGCCAGACAAACAAACGCCATCTGGACGGAAGACGCTAAGGCATTCTCTGAGTAACGAGGTCATGCCTCAGGAGTGAAATGCGGCAAAAGCGTGCCGCTTCATACACTTATTTACTGATTTCTAGACTCACTGAAACCAGCAGGAAGGGGAAAAGAAACAGTGTAGGAAATACAGAAGCTAGCTACTGAAATCTGTGGAATTATTTTTTTTATAGCGGAACAGTATGCTTTCTTTGTAGGCTTTTTGTTTCCACCATTTTCATGGTGAAATAATCTGGTTTGCACTAAGATCCATGTGCGATGGATGGTAGAGGCTTTATTTGTGAGTTAGAAGGTGCAGTGTTAATATGAGCCTGTAGTGAGTCTGTAACAGTGGAATTTGTATGTATTCTGTTATGTTAATGTCTACAAGGTTTGATGGTGTTGTTAACAATCTGCATAACAGCATTTCCTGAGATGATCTAAATAATAATAATATGGAAATAGCATTGCAGCTAGAAAGAAAGTGCTATCTTTAGGAATAAGATAAAACATTAGTAATGTTATTATAATACCCAGATAAACAGTACGAGCAGATGAACAGAGTAATAAATTTTTTGAAGTTCTGTGCGATTTCCTCAGTATTCCTCTCTTGAGAGATATTAGAAGCTGCCAGGCTGTCCTGTGATTCTTTAGTTCCTCCAAAGGCAATAGACCAAGCAGACAAGAGAAGTGCTAGTCCATTCCAGAGCCCATCTGCCATTTCAGACTTCACTGCTTACCTATCCATGCTACCAATGCATCAGAGAGACAGAAAACTAAGCAGTGAGAAGCAGGCTGCAAATCTTTCCATGATTTTTATATAACACTGGAGATGTTAAGATTTCTTGCTGCCCTCCTCTCAGCTGTAAACCAGGGAACACCAACTTCTCTGTCATCTTTATGTGGTCATAAACCATTTCACACAATGACATCCCACAAAAAGATTAAAAGCAATTCAGTCAGTCTAACTGAAGAGGAACAAGTGAAATGGAAATGTTGCTTTTGAGCAACGGTGTGGAAGCTGCTAGAGCTTGGTGATGAAAGACCTGTGGACGATCTCTGTGGCTGGAAGAAGATATTTTAATTTCATATTATTTTTTAATAACGTAACAGAGCAGGTGCCAGACCTAATTAGATGCACAATTAAAAGATAATATCATTCAATAATGGAATAATAAAATTAAATAGTAGATTTTAATTACTTTAGGACCAAGTTAGTATTTGATATTTGACAGAAATGTGCTTCTAATATTAATAACTGAGTTTTCCATACAGAGCAGGTACCATCTACATCTATGATAAGTACAGTCTGAACCACCTCGGATAGAATTTTTTTTCTTTTGAGAGAGAGGGTCTCTCCTGCTGCCAGGAAATTGACTCAAATACTGAGCTTAACCTGGTGGTTAGATTACTGCACTGGGTTATCAGAATAAAATGATACACAGTAATTGAATGTAACCATGAATAATTCTATGTGTGTTCTGCTTGCTTTCCTACTCTCTCAAGCTACCCACAGGGTAGTTCTACAAGCAAAGCAACATCAATTTAAAAGTAAAAACAAGATTAAACATTGCCTGGTGGAATAAACTGTATATCTGTGCTTGGTAGGTCCCTTCTCTGAAAAGAAGCAGTAGCTGCCCTTCTGTCTGGTGACAGAGGTGACAGTATGCAGAGCAGGATGTGGGCTCTCACATGGGAGCAGCAGGTGCGCTGCCTGTGGAGCAGCCTTCCAGCTGACCTCTATGCCAGCTCCAAAGGGATGGCTGCTCATAGGGGTCACCTCCCAGCATTGCATTTTTGGCCTCTATTCCACCAGCCTCTGACTTTTCCTAACATATTTGGCTTAGACTTACCACTTTGTGTGAGGGCAGCAAGCCCTCCTTGGAGAACGGGAGAATTAGAAGCAGTTTGCTTGAGAGGTGTTCTTCCTGATCTATCCATGCAGTTGGCAGACAAAAGGCCATTTTCTCCAGCCTCATTATATACATATCTTGCTGTCAGCTCTCTGGTACCTTATCAGTGGTTTGCCTGCTCTGCTCCCCCCCTTCTTTACTTGCCCTGGCACAAGTCCCTTGATTTTTCGGTTCTGCTTTGGTTCTTTTGCAGCTGCTGAGATCCATGTGCTTTTATTTATAACCATAGACAAGGTGATTTTCTTGTCCTGAGTATTACAATGACACAGGGACTAATCCAATTTTTTATGAAAATTAGTGTAAGGTTTTCTTTTTATATCTATGGGAAAAGATATAAATGATTATGTCTTAGAAAATGATATAATTTGGGTTTGGTGCCATAATGTCTCAGTAAATTTTTCCTGTTGTGCTGTCTAATCCAAACAACATGTGTTATATATGTGAATACACCTTAGGGTATAATCCTTGCTGTCTGTAGTTCTTTGTGTAGCTACTAACTAGCATAATTTTAAAAAATTCTCATTAGCTTGCTGCAGATAGAAGGCTTAATAGATCACTGATGACAAATACGTTTTTAAAGTATGCTGTGTCAAATCCCTAGCTGTGAATTGTTTGAGAGAGAAATAGATATACTAGTTATTGCAGTATGTAATGCTGCTTTGCTTTACTGTTTCTGGGATATTTTAAGACAGAAACACATTTTAGCGGCTCAGTGAACCAAACTACTGATGAAGTGTATGAGAAATGAACCTTGAAAACAGGAGTCTGGATCTAGCCCTCCCTTCCTCTTTAACTTACTCCAGCCCTTCCCTGAAGGTAATAATTCCCAAACCGATGAGTTCATTTTCTCACATCTATTAGACTTTCCCATTCCCACAATTGTTTTTCTCAAGACAGTTACTCCCAGCAGAGAGTCACTTTGTTCCACCTCCCTCCCAGAAGCTCCTTCACTTCTGCTGGAAATGATTTCAGGCAGGTTTTCTCCATCTGCATGTTCCTGCCTGTGAAAGATTGCTGCAAGAAATGGAGGTGCTGGAGAACAAGTCTAGGTTGGACAGTAGGGTTATATGTAGTGGTGAAGATTATTCACTTTGATTTCCAAGAGGACAGGTGTTTTTCTATAGCACAGGTGGAAGTTCTTGGAAGTTTTGAGAGGTTACAGAGGTACAATTTATTTGTTTGCCTTCTTGGCTTTAATGCAGGATCCAAATGGCCTGGCGGAATAAACTTTCACTGTTAATGTAGAATTTGACCAGAGAGACAGCTATCTAACGAGAGGTGGAAAGGGGCTGATACTATTAAACCTAAGGCAGAAATGCCCCATACCAAGGAAACATGAAGGGGAAAACTTTTAGGATGTGACAAGAAATTCTGAACCTGCCCTGCCCCTGTGACTGGTTCATTGTTGCCCTCAGCATGCATGGAGAAGGCAGTGTTGCTTGCTCTCTCTTCATCTTGCTTCTAGTGCCTCTAAAAGAAGTGTAGAGGGACAATCACGTTCAAAGGATGTGCTGTAGGGAAGTTGATGGTCACATGCATGCCAGATCTTGGATGAACTATGACATCTTCCTTTCACTGTGTGCAAACTGGGTTTTGTTCTGCTTCTTATCCAAAATACAGTGTGGTGTCTTTATATATGTATATGTATATAAAGAACTGTTATTCTTCATTATCACAAAGTTATGAAAACATTGTTTAGAAGGAGACTGTTCTGACCCTCAGGGGTTGTTAGTGTTCTACGATTCGTGTTTTCTGTTCTTGTTTTGTGGAATGCTATTTGCAGCTTTAAAAATGCTTTTAACCTTCCTGTCCAAAAGTAATCAATCTGGTCACAGACCCTATTCCATATCTGGGACCAGTAGATATATTGGCAGCTTTTAGGGCTATAAGGACACTCAGACACTGTTAGTATTTTTCATGTTTTCCTTTCTCTATAAACAATCTTCTGGGATTGTCTCAGAGTAGTCCTTCTCATTTCTTCTCTTAAAAAAAAAAAGTCTTCTGTTTTAAAGTGAATCATACATTTCAAAAGCTGGAGTAGAACTGCTTGAGGGGGGAAAGTTTTTATCAGCGTCTTGTTATATCTGATTTTTCTATTAAATAAGATATACAGGACATATTAAATGATAACAATTTTTAAGATTGATTCTTCTTTCATTTTCGGTTTATTTACTAGGATCATGTGTGTTGTGTAGCAGCCTCAACAATAACTGAATTGAGTCAAATTTCAGTGGAAGAAGCACTTTCAAATTCAGTTTGCTTGTCTAAGCTGGTAAGCACTTGCTACTTTTTCAGCCCCAGGAAGAATGATATACCATAAGCTTTAATGTACGTGTCAACTCAAGGCTAGATAAAAGCCAGTTTATCTTGTTTTATTTTAAGATAAAATGAGTACCCACAGGATGGAAGAACTGAGCATATTGTACAGTTTGAGTGTAAAAGGTGAGGGAAGCACTGGTCATGATTTGGGGTGAATGAATTTGCATGGAGTGAATTTTCTAGCTATGCAACTACCATAGATTCTAAATCTTGGCATCAAACATTTGCAACCCTAATGATTGTTATTAGCACTGAGCAATAGATTAGTTCTACCTAATGTGCAAAGGTGCCTTTTGAGAGCACAGTTAGGTCAGATTACAATTTCCTTTCCGCCTGTGCAGAAGCCTTCCTTGCTTCACAGCCCAGCTTTGAGCTTCTTCCCTCCAGCTTGCCAAGCCTGGTGCTGGGCAAAGACATGGACTCTTGCTGTAGGAAGTGTCATCAGTTGACACAAAGGTTTTCATGTCATCTCACTTGAGTGCATCCCTAAAGAGGAAAATGCTAATGTTTTTTGTCAGTGTGAACTGACACTGGAAGGCATGTTAAAGAGAAGTTACTATCTCAGCAAAAAATAAATCTAAAAGTTTAAAGTGCTTTAGATTGACATTAATGTTTATTTCTAAACAAGAGAAGAAGTAGCTAGTTGAAAAAAAATCTTTTTTCCTCTTGGTCTCTGACAAATCACTTCCTTTTTTTTTATTTTTATTTTTTATTTTTATTTTAATATATCTATCACCAGTGACTTGGCATTGCCATATGGAAACTGTATGGGCACATACTCATTCATTAACACTTGTAAACGTTCTTTATATGAATCATAACTCAGACCACTGTGAGAAATTAATCGGAAACAAATTCCTGTGTCCTCCAAATTTTAATTGTATGATAATATGTTCTTAGCAATTTGGGTAAGACTATGGGTGAGGTTACCTCTCACATTTTCAAGATGGATCTTTATATAAAGAGAATATTATTTAGCTCTCCTATTCCATTTCTGAAACCTCAGTGTAAGGGCACCTGCATTGATAGGGACCACACCAAAACCTAACACAGACTTTGTAGTGGTAATTTGTAGCATTATAAAATTGAAGTCTGAATCATCACTGGATGGTGTCAAGAGTTCTCATCAGTTCCAGTAGACCAAGGTTGACATTCCTTTGAAATACCAAGGATGGTTTGTCTTTTTTTTTTTTCTTTTATCTCATTAAGCACAGGGAGTGGTGTTTGGGAGATTAAAAATTTTCTCTCATGAGTTATGTTCACCATCATAACAAAGTCAGTGAACATTCCTCAAATATAAGCAAACTTCATTTTTTTATGTCTTAGCCATCATCATCTTTATGATAACAAAAAAAAAAAAGCTTTGTAGAGCCTTTCAGTAAGATGACAGACCTATACAGAAAGCCCAGGATCTTTTGGCCGAAGAAGAAATAATAAGTCAAAAACAATCTCCAGGCCCTTCCTAATCCATTAATTCCAGCAAGCCTTGTTTTACCTTTTTATTCAGCTATGGGTGAGTAGCTTCCCTGAAGCTATTCAGCCTCATTCATGCTTCTGCAAGCCAGTCTGTGACTCACTGGTCCAGGCTGGACAATGGATGTTTTCATCATAGAGTTTTTTGAGGGGGAAAAAAATCCACATAATTACTTCCTAGTGTTTTTTGGGATGAGCTGTCTGAGAAGCATGTCAGCTATTTCAGGGGCTGAAATGTGTTTCTTTTCAGCAGCTTCCAGGATGGACAAAATTTGCAACTAGCCAGGACCAAGCCTTTCCCTGTCTGTGTATGGCAGAAGGGTATAATTCAAGATATCACTGCCCCCAGGTGTGATGGACAGAACTGGCAAGCAGTGCTCTAATAGAGATTAGGCTAGGTCTTTTTGTTTTTCCAAGCTTTTATAAAAAGCAGTCTTAGAAATCTGTAGTAAGACTTCCACAGACTTCAGCTGGTCTTGGATTTCCTTTTTTTTTTTAATTGTATATTTATTCTGAAGAGGTTCACTCAAAATACCAGAGTTTAATAGTAACTTTTTTTTAAATATGAGCATTTCTACCTGGAGCTCAGTAAAACTGATTAACTGGTTGCAGGAAGAAATAAAAAGGAAGGGACTTGATTTTCCTACATATTGGTGCTTTAAAAAAATTCTTGCTTCAAAAACATGTTGGTTGAAATGCAGATCTCATTTATCACTTAAATAGTAATAATAGTGTCTGTTCCATGCTGCAGGCTGGATTCTGACATAGGTGGATTGACAGTGTTCACTCAGCAGAAACAATAAACAGATCAATAACAAAACACAGCCTAGGGGGCTGAAGGTGTGACAAGTCAACCATGATTTGAGTCTTGCTGGGACCTTTATTAAACTCGTTTGTACATCTGAAAACAACTGATGCTTCATTGGGTTGAAGGTAGCTGCAAATATTGGTCTGAAAAAGAATAAGAACAGTGCCCCAGAGGAAGATGGCAGCTCAGGCTTCCTTTTTTGGAAGAGTAAGAGTAAGAGGCATTGAAACCTAAAATGTAATTAACTGAAAAGCCAGCATCTTGTTTCATTTTGTTTCCTTCCCCATAGATACTGTCAGTGATCGTTTGGTCTGAGTCTTTCCCTTAGGTGTGGGAGGAAGGAAAATCAGATGTTTACCTGTCCTATCCTTTCCTTCCCTTGTTACACCCCACTAAGCAATGGCAATGTACCTCCTGGGTGAAGGAAATAGCTAGTTCCTTCCAGTTACCTTACTGGAGGGAGTGATAATAAGAGTGCCTTGCCATCTTCCCTGCCAAACTGAGCAGATTTCTGACTGCAAGACTGGCAGAGAAAAACTTCACTCTCTTCAGGCAGCAGTAACTCAGGTTTCCACTTCTCACCCTGTTAGGGTTGTGTTGCAATTACACTGCTCTGGAGGGAGCCCTGCTCAGGGCTTTTTCCAGATGTCCCTAAAGCCACAAGTAGGTCCTGCAAATGTTTTGTTCATATTTCAGGCTAGAAAAGGAGTGTTTCTGATCTGAAGGTCAGCCAAGGTGAAAAACTTTGAGGTTTGAATTGTGTGTTCCTTTGATTGGACTTCTACGGGCAGGGATGAGGTCACCAGCAGGAGAAACTGTGGTGTTCCAGAAGCAGCCTCCAAAGTGGTCGACTGTCTAACTGCAGGCACCTGAGTGGGCAGAGGCTCTTTTTAGATGAAAGTGCCTGGACTGTCTGGAAATGCTGCTTTAGTGTCTGATGCTCAGCGCGATAAAATGAAACGCTGGCCGCTCTGAAAAGTCTCCCTCCAGCAGGCTGATCAGAATGGGTGATGACCTCACTTTCACAAGTGCCTTTCTAGAACAATTTTTTCTTTAAACAAAAGAAAGTAACAAATGGTTCTCTAAAGAAAGAATTTGCTAATGCTTGGAATTAACTCCTTGCTATGTCCCCAGTTTAGCAGCATTTCAGTAAGGATCGTTATGGACAGTGTGAAAAGTCATGGGGCCAAGGTCTTTAGTACACGACTTTCACATAAAGAGCTAATTATGCCTGTTTCTACCCAAGGAAGGACAATGTAAATGTTCTAGGTAAATTGGTTTCACCTGCTTATTATTTTTTGTAACACAGGGTGATGAACATTGAGCTATCAAAAGGAAAGCCAACGCATTTTGAATAGCAGTGTTTAATTAATGCAGCCTGTAAAAATATGTATTAGCTGAAGGATTTTCCTCGCTGTGGGAAATCTTGTGAGATGCCTTCTGCACTCAAAAAATGAGGATCTCGTGAGTTCTTGCTACACAGCATGGTTGTATCATTTTTTTCTAGCTGGTACCACTGTGCTTCAAGCACTGGCTGTCTCTAACACCTCTGAGTCAAGATGAGCTAGACTGTTTGTAGAAACCCATGGTGGTAGTTTAGGGACTTAAATCGTTCTTGCTTTCTTTTAGTCACCCTCTGTAAATTTTGCATATATAATTTTATTTTCACTGAATCCACCTCAGAGTGCATACAGATATTCTGTCACAAAAGGTTACATTTGCAAAGCAGTTAATTCCATAGGGTTTAGATATTGATTTAAATTGGAATCACACAGCAGGAACTTTGCTTGAAAATGCAAGGTAAAATTAGACTAGAAGTCAGACCTCAAAGAAAAATAAATCAAATACAGGGTAGCTTGGAGATGACCCAGAAAAGATCCCAGCTGCTCTCTGTTTAAATAAACAAATCTTTTTAAAAAGGAAAAAAACCACCACCAACAAAAAAAACCTCTACACTTGAAGTGTAGGTTCAGTGGCATATCGCTCAGCATAAATCCATTACTAGCTTATCCATGGTATTTAACTGGCTGAGACAGAAACTGAAAGACAGTAATGGTATGGGGAAATGAACTTCATACTACTGGTAAATTCATCAAAATCATCTTGGATACAATGGAGAAATAGTACATAAATTTTACATATTGTCTTTGGTGACTGCCTAAATAGGCTTCCCAAAAATGTCATAGAATCAGGGAGTTGTTTGGGTTGGAATAGACCCTCAAAGGTCATCTAGAGTCCAACTTCCCTGCAATGAACAGGGACATGTGCAGCTAGATCAGACTGTTCAGAGCCCAGTCTAGCCTGGCCTTCAATGTCTTCAAAGATGAGGTGTCTGCCACTTCTATAGGCAGCCTGTTCCAGTGCTTCACTACTTTTTATCACAAAAACAAAACAAAACTTTTTTTAATGTCCAGTTTAAATCTCCCTTCTCTTAGTTTGAAAACATTTCCCTCTGTCCTATCACAACAGATACTACTGAAGATTCAGTCTTATAAGCCCACCTTTAGATACTGAAAACCGCCATCAGGCATCCATGAAGCCTTTCGTTCTCTCAGGTTATACTCACAGAGTTGTTCCTTCCCTTGAATAAGTTCTGTGGCCCTCCTCTGGATGTATGTTAATGGGTCTACCTCTGCCTGCACTAAGGACTCCACATCTGGATGCAGTATGCTGGGTGAGATCTCGCCAGCACAGAGTAGAATGGCAGGGTCACCTCCCTTGACCAGCTGGCCATGCTAATTTGGATGCAGACAAAGGTATGGTTGGTTTTCTGGGCTATCAGTGCACACAGTTGGCTTATGTCCAGTTTGACATCCACCAGTACCTCCAAGTCCTTTTTGGCAGGGCCTATGGTCTATCCTTTCATCCTCCAACTTGTATTGATAGTGGAGGTTGCCGCAACCCAGGTACAAGACCTTGCACTTGGCTTTGTTGAACCTCGTGAGGCAATCCTGAGCCCACTGCTCCATCCTATCCAGGTCCCTCTGAATGGTATCCTACCCCTTGCCGACCACACTCCACAGCTTGGTATCATTCACAAACCTGCTGAGAGTGTACTTCATCCCAAATTTGATTTGACACATAAAACAGATCCTACTTGTTATTTTGGAGCTACTCACATGTAACTGCAAATAAACGAGTCCATGCAGGTGTGTATCTTCTTTTCTGCATGTGTAGAAATAAGATGCATATAGAGTATACTATGTCCAAAATCATTATTATGTCTCGTTGGTAATCGGAGATATAATTCATTAAAAGTTATTGCTCAGCATACAGTGTAGAAAGATTAAAGAAATTCCAAAGGAAAAAAAAAAAAAGCTTAGTGTTCTAGGGTAAATGCATTTTAACCCTTCATTTTATGAAGATAGGACTTATAGCGGGAGTACTTTCACCAAACAAATGCAAACAATTGTTTTAGTCTTTCATTTGTGAGCAGAGAGTTTAATTTTCCTTATCATGATTATCATGATCAAGGTGAATGGAACAAATAAATGCAGTATATACACAGCTGGGAAGGAACAGATTTCCTTCAGATACAGAAGTCTGCAGAGGCCTATAGTTATTAAGGCAATCAATGCTGCAGCTTTATTGGTTACAATTCCATATATTTGTATTCCTATTGATTTTTGGTAAGTGAACATTTTGGACTTCACTAAAAATGTAAAAATCTCACTAAGCTTTACAAAGATACTCTTCGTTATCTTAACTCCTGTTTTGCTACATTCAACAAAGAAATATTTCTTTCCTGTAGTAATTCCAAATATTTTTCCTCAAAGAATTTGTAGAATGGTGTTTTCATTTTCTGATTTATGTATAATGTGCTTCCAGAATTGTTTTACTTTCTCTCTTATAATGCTATCCTAGATACTGCTTTTTCTTACTTTCAGCAAACTGAAGGGTGGTTGCAAATGTAAGATCTTCGTATGTGAATGTGAGATTCAATATGAACAAGCAATATTATTTCTGTATAGAAATTAGAAATTAGAGATTAGAAATTACTTCTAATTATTATTAACCCAAGAGTTCCAAGAAAAAGCTATAGGCACGTAAAAGTAATGAATGAGTCGGACTTTTCAAAGGGTTGTCTGGAAAGACATTATGAGGAGTAGTGATGAAGTTGCTATGTAATAATGAAGTATCATTTTACTTCTGAAGTAACACATTGGTCCTCTTTGGAAGTGAGTTTATGCAGGGAACTGTTAACAATGAATGGTCATAAAGAATAGTGTTCAAGTGCAGTTGCTTACTATTTCCTCTCCAAAGAATTAAGATTGGTTCATCTTCTAGGATATTGTCTGACTCTTTCAGGTACTTCACCACCAGCCTTGATTTCCTAAATCATATTTTATCCATTATTTCTGCTGGTAAGATATTTTTTACCTGGATTATTTAAAATGGTCAAAAACCAGTGCAAACACTGTATTAGAGAACAATATTTTAGTGGAGGAGAAATAAGAAAAAAAATTTATTCCTTAAATTGAATGTCCATGTATTGAATCATAATTTGCTCTAATAATTTGCTCTAATAATTTGCTTTCAAAATAAAACTAGTAAGATGGATAAGTCAACAAAAGCTGAAAAAATTGTTATTCCAGCCTTGCTGTGATTTTAATTTACCGTATGTTATTGTGAGAATTATTTGGAGAGACAGAATTTCTGAAGTGTAATTCAATAGGATACATAAAAGACAGAACAAAAGAAATTAAATTTTATCCTTTAAAACTTGCAAATCGCACATGGAAGATTACCTGAAAGTTTTTTTTTTTCCTGTCTCCTCAGTACAAGCAGCCTGGAGATTTTCTTCCTGTCTTAGGGGACTGAGAGAAACATATATCTTTAAAATTATGTGGCAGGTTCCCTATAAATCTCTTCTTTTTACCTTTACCAAACTGCAGAATCATGGATGTGAAATTTTCTATGCCTTAAGTCTGCTGCAGGCTGTTCCCCACTTTAGTTGCTAAGAGGTCAAAAACGATGCCATTAAATGCATTTGCTTCTACCTTCATATCATTGTACCAAAAACACAGTCCTTGCTGTTTTGTCTTTAATATCTGAATTTTGGCATGGGGAATCACCACTTTTAGTTGGAAGGATATTAAATTATTAATCTTTATAAATATATATTATTTCTTCTTTGTGGAAAAAGTAAGTCCAGAACTGTCTGACATAAATCAACATAATTCCAGTGATATCTGTAATTAAAACAAAGTAAAGATACTTCCCTACTTTAATTATTTATATTGTATTATCCATTATAGTTATGATTACCATGGAATTAATGATGCTTTTCTAATTCATGCCAGCGAAGACATAAAGTACTGTCCAATATAGGAGATTTAATTCATATGGAGTGAATGTCACTTCCTTTAAACAAAGGTAGTGTCCTTCTTGTGCAACTCATTAAAATACATGACGTGGCTGCCTATTTTATTAGAGCCTCATTGGCAAAGCATCAGAGACTAAATGACAAGAAATATGAAGTTTCAGGTATGCGGTTTAAGTGAAAAGCAGAACTTGCTCTCTGTCCAGAATAGTTCCAGCCTTATACGTCCAGTCTACCCAGGATGGAAATGCAGCTCAAGAGGGAGAGCGCACGTGTGCAAATGAAGGGAGAAAGTAGAGAGAGGATTAGAATTTATTTGAGCAAGTTGTCATGGGAAATGAAATTACTCCTTTTTTCTCAGCAAACAAAAAGTTAGAGGCAAATTATTTTAAATAAATCAGTGCTACATAGCACTATGAAGTCTGCTGAAGTGAATGAAAGCCTCTGACCTTCTCAGCGCCTCTATATTGCAGTAAATATTTCATGACTGTGATAGAATTAATAAGATCGAAACCTCACACGTGGGCATGCACCACACACACACACACACAGAGTGAATGTGTGCTTGAGTGAATCAGACTCCAGAAGTAATATCTCCTGGGAGGAAAGCACAGGGCTTGGTAGCTGTGTGTGTTTAGTGCAGTGTTCTAGGCAATTCTCGTGTTAGAGGAAGCACTGTTCGTAATCTCCCTGCACTTGAAGAAGATGGGTGTCTCATCAGAGAGCGTGGGCTAATTCTGATCTGTACCAAGATGCTAGCAGAGCTGGATTGTAATGTTCCATATCTGATGAATAATTGTATTAGTCAAGCACTGGCTATTTATTTTCCTTAAGCGATCAGAAACTGCGAAAGCAAATTCTTGTTGTGAATTAGCCTGCCTTCTTCTTTCTCAAGGAATTTGACTGGACATAAAAATTAAGATCAGTTGAAAGATGTCCACTGATTTCCGTGTATTTTGAATTTAACTCTAAAGAGACTGAGCTGTGAATTACTGATAATGAGGAAACTTGAATCCCTTTCATGTGTCCCTGACCCTGTGTGTGAGATATTTCACCTCTCTACCTTGGAACAGCTTTCCAAAACTATATATTACATTCATTACCTATCCTAGACCCCTGCCATAAATATCATGGACTGAGGAAATAAGTCATCAGTTTAGGAAATATGTGTATCTAGATGAGAAAGGTTGTGTTAGATAGGATGAATCTACACACTTCTGTGGGACAATTATTTGCCTTGTAGAACAATATTTTTTGAGTTTCATTCAAACAGTTAATTAAACAGTAAATTAATATACTTTTTTTTTTTTATTAGTACAATTAATATTATGTAGGAAAAAAAAGCAACAGATAAGCAACGAAATTACTAATATTTTTAGAATAGTTTTGAATCTTATGGAGACAGGAATTTCACTTTTGCTTTTCTTACAGATACCTCAAATTCCTTCATGTAAGCTACTGAATACCTTATCTTCAGTTTTATGATGGGTGTAGTAATCTTTGCTTTTCAGATATAGTTTATTTGTACTGTAAATGTTTTCAGGGGCATTTGTCTTTGGACAAGATGCTTGTGGCCTCTCTAGGGACCTCATCAAGTAACATCTGATAGACTTCTCATTTCCTTCTTCTGTAGGTGCTTAAGAGTTCTTACAAAACTCATTTCGAAATTTGTATGGCTTGTGTACAAGACAGGAATTGGGAAGACGTGTATAACCTCTCAGAATAATAAAGGAAAACCTTAGCTATTTCCATTTGCTTCCCTTTTGATGTGATGTCAGTGCAGCCCAGGGCAGTCAAAGACTATGCTCTGACATGCCTTCTGCTCTCTAGGTGAGGTTAGAGTTGATTATTTCCATTTTCACTTCTTTTGCCAATTTAATGGCTATCTGCCATAGCCAATTCTACTCCTTTGGAGTTATCTCACCTTCTAGATGTTTTTTTGCCACCTATTATGCTGCTTGTCTGTTTGTGATCTAGGTCTGATGAGATGTTAGAAATGAAAAAGAAGTGACAAACTACCTGACACTCGAAAACCTTAGCAATATTTTAAAATCCGAGGGGAGATCTTTCCAATCTTATTTTTCTTGTAAGATGCAGGTCATACATGAGTAAAACTGAGCTTATTCATGTTGGAGTTTTTTGGGCACTGAATTTCTTTCATTAAAATAGTTTGCAAATAATCATGGTTTTTGTGCAGTACTCGTACAATGTTGAAATTTTTATCTAAATTTTCATGTAGTGCTGATTGTTGCATTACTTCAGCTTTTCCACATTTAACATGTTTTAACTTTTCAGGTTTCTGTTTGATGAGGTCCGTATGTTAATTAAGGGAAATTGCTGATGAATATGGGAACAGAATGGCTTTTTTATTAGTGTTGAAGGTCTGGTGGAGGGCAGTTTTCAGGATTCTTTCATTTTCCATCCATAAGGCTTCCAAGACAGCTTGAATTTTTTTCCTGAATTTCTGTGAGAAACTGTAGAGGGGGAAATAAAGAACACTATTAAATGTCTCCACTTCGTTTCTTTACAGGACTTGTGAGACTAAATGAGGAACTCAAATGCTTGAAAGTTTTCTGTCTTATGTGGTTAGAAAGAACAAGACTATAACTTCAGACTTTGAAACGCGTGTAATGACTTTCTGCTTAACAGGCTTTTAATGCTGGGGCTCAGATGCAAAATTTTTTTTTGTACTACTGAGCTATGCTGAGTATTTGGTTCCTACTGCTCAAGGCCTGGTGTACACCTTAACAGCACGTTCATCTAAAATGGTTCAACATCCATAAGCAATGAATAAGTAGAGACAGATTCTAAACACACAGGTTGTAGCATGATGGGGTGAGAGAGTGGAATAAGTGGTGGAACTGGACCTCATTTCAGGGCACCCCAGGCCTCACAATGAACAAAATACCACATTATGCCAAGAGGGCAGCTGTTGCACTTCGGTAACCTGCTCTCTTATCCAACCCCACCATGACGAATCATCTACCTTGAAGAAAACATGAGGTTGTTTGTGCTCTTTCCTCTGGCACAGGCCAGCAAAGGCAGTGCCATCAGGAGCTGAGAGAGCTGAGATCCACTCTTTGTGCCGCACAGGTTTCATGCGTAACAGGGAAAGAGAAAACCTGGTGATATTGGTATGGCTGTGCTTTGAGGTCTACATGAGTCAGAAAATGCATGTGGAAAATACCTATTATTTGCTTTAATGCTGAATATAAGACCGCTACTTGTTCTTTTCTGTGTGTTTACGAATAGTTGAAAGTCTAATCAGAGCATTGCTTTACCTGAATGAGAAATCTTACAGGTTTTGCCTCAGCCTACTTAAAGAATAATATTGATGTTCTGACTTCATATAAACTTGTCTGGTTTTGGAACTTTCCCAGTCCTTGTTGTCGTACTTGCCAGATCTGTAAGACCATACATATGTCCTAATAGTAATTGTTATTCATGAGAAGAGCTACTGCCTATTATACCAGCAGTGAATTATGTAGGGTAAAAGAGGTCTGAGGAGGATATCTAAAACATGGCAGTTCTCAATTAGGGCCTTAACCACATGGAGAAAATTTGTTCCATTTACACCAAATTTAATTCAAGTTAGAGTGGCTTCAGGAACAAGGTTGATTCCAGAGGCATTTCTAGCAGTGAGGATATACACAATACAGACTTGTGACTGTAGCTGATTTCCTTCCTTAAAACAAACAAAAAATGATTTGAATAATGCATTTGAAAAAATGATCCATTAGGCTGTTTGCTTTCCTGGCTCTGTGAGCAGCATTTGCAACAAATGTGCAAAAAGAAAAAAAAGGAAAACAGGAAGTAAGGAGTGTCATGGTGTCACGGAACTGGGCCGAACCAGCCCGTAAACCGTTGACACATGGTCTTCTTGTTTAACATGTTGACCTGAAGCACAGGAAATCTAAAAGAAGGACATGCAGCAAGGTAGGAAAGATGGTGAGAATGTGAACAAGAGGGATTTGATGCTATGAAATAGGATCATCCGTGTGACTGAAGATGAGAAAAAGCTTCAGAGCAGCTTCAGCTGCTGAGTGTTTGCCCATGTCTACCAGACTTATATTACAAATGATTACAATGTAATAACTAGACCAAATGCTTGAAGAACCAAAACCAGTCTTGCCTGGCTCAAAGTAAGTGATAATACCCTGATTTATTTCTGGAGAAACAGTGGTAAGTCCCAGACACTTGTCTCTTTTTATTGACTTGAGCATTAATTAATTTATGAGTGGGTTTCATATTTCCACATGTTGTTGCAAAATTATAGAGCTGAATTAATTATTTGATAATCGGTGAATCCCATTAGGTGAAACAAAATGGAGTTGTTCAGTAGCTTAAACATTATTCAGTATTAGTGTAGCAGTTGTATACTCATTACAATGATGATGCTTTCATTAAATATACCTCCAATTAGTTCTGGTTCATTTTAATCTCTGCCTCCTGAAAAAACATTCAATCAAGTGCTGTGACAAGAATGGAATGACGAATATGCGAGGACCAGCTCTCTGCAGTCCTTCAGGGATGCTGCACAGGTTATAGTAAGGTGAACTTCAAAAATGTTTGTCTAGGGTTCTTCTCTGCCTTGAAACTTCTTATATAATCATAGAGTCATAATATTCTGATTTGGAAGGGACCCACGAAGGTCATCAAGTCATGTTATTCTTCCTTACTGCTTTAAAATAAAGAGCAGCTCCTGAATGTCAGGGATTGCACACGAGAGGGAAAACAAAACCCATCCTAAGAGCAAGGTCTGCCTGCAAGCGTTAGAGCAGAAGGGGCATGCATTCTTCCGGTCTCCACCAGTGATGACCTCGCTCTTTGCAGGGTTGGATACCAATATTTATCCTACTAACATGTGCGGAGGAGTTTCTATGATGTGATGTTGGGTAACCGGTGGGTTTTGGGTTCCCTCAGAGCAGTACTCTACTGCCAGTTACCTTGTAACAAGTCCCACTGCACTGGTACTGCTTTGCTGCTTCTCTTACCTACATTTAAAAGAAAACTATCGTTACTAATCAGAAAATTGGAGTAGATAACAAAGGAGACAATTCTTATTCCTTGAAGGATGTGATTTTCAGGGAACCAGAAATGGATATGGAGCTTTTCCCTTTTCAAATCTCAACAAGGCAGCCGTGACTGAAAGTCATTATCATATGCTATTTTGTCTGTCATCTTTGTGAAATGAATAAGTAGACTGGACAGATTCCATATTACATAAAATAATATTATAGCCACCATCTTTGGAGGCTCTGTGAGCTAGCTAACACAGCAGACAAAAATGTGGACTGAGAACTGAGAAAAATTCAGTACTGTATTATGCGTATTTTTGTCTGAAGGTTTTTGAATATGCAGCCTAGAAGTCTGCACTCCATATTCACATTCTGTGAATCTGAAATTTTTAATATAGTTTCGTCTAGGCTTCCAAAAATGATGCAAATGATGCGTTTCTGATTAATAGTTCTCTTCAAAACTTAAATCTGAATTTCTTCTACTCAACTTGCACAGAGACAGTGTGAACTTCCTCAGTTACCTACTGCGGCTCCTTTCAGAAGTGCTACCAACTAATTCAACAGCTGATGATCTGTCTGAACATAATATTAATGAATGTGATGTCTGTTCATTCCATTTTTGCTGCTGGAGCACATAGATGAGTTTTTTCATGCACTTCGTGTGCACTTGTCCTGGGAGATTGTGCGAGTACTGTGTACTTCAAATTCATTTGCTGTTTTGGTTTCTCTAGCAACTAGAAGGTGCCTTTGATCCTTCTACCATCTCTTTGTTTTTGCATTTTGATGATTTTATCATGAATTCATGTTTAATTCATGTTGAAGTGATGCAGTAAGTGGCAACACTCAAAGAAAAGATACTTTTTACAAAATCATACCATATTCATTTGAACTCTGTATGAACTACTATATTCCTTTCAAGTAGAATATATTAATGAGTGCAGATATTAAAAAAAAATACTTACACTAACATTTATTATCTCATGTGAGGTTACAGTGGAAATAGATCTATCAGATAAAAAAATAAGTGTGTTGAATGAACTTTTAATTGAAATACATTTATGAGAGACTAATTATTTTGTTAGCTGATTTTTGTCATTTTTATGCCGCCTTCTACTTTATTACGTTACACATTCACATATCGCATTACACAATCACAGATACCCATGAATTTCATGGGTGTAAATCACATGAATAATTAACATGACATAAGAAAATCCAAAATATATTCAATAGAATCATGTTTTTCTTCCAAAAAAAAAAAAAAAAAAGGGGGGGGTTGCAAATAAGCTTCATGTAGCGTGCTCTGCTCGCAGGCAGCTTTCATGTTTTTTGAGAAGAGTGTTTCTGTGAAAATATTGGTGGATTTGTGTTTTTTTTGTTCTATTTATCTGTTTATTTTTAATGAAGCATGATTGAAATGGAAGAGCAGTGTGTATTTCTTTCAAAGAAAAACATAAAATGCTGTGGTGTTGAAAGTGCTTGTAGGTCTGAGACATGAGATGCATGTAGTCATTGCCTCCATTGAGATGGGTTAGGCAAGCCCAGTTCATAGATGATACTGTCTTGTGTGGATTTTAAAGAACTACAGCCACTGTGCAGTGCAATTAAACTGACTTATGCAGCTAGTTAGTCTTCTGCAGCTGTATAGATTTGCCCCACGTTAATACTTGAACGCTATTTTTCTTAAATGGCAAAGCATCTTGAGCATTGGAGTTTTTGACATAGCAGGAGAGAGCTGTAAGCCTAGAATGTAGTATTAAAAAATAAATCCATCATGAATTGCTCTATTGCTTTTTTTTTTTAATGGTTTTAGCATTTACTTTGAAGTACCACATCATGAGCTCTGTTAGTCGTAAGGCTTTCATGAAAAAGTGGGTTCATCTCCCTGGATGCCAACAGAGTCCCCTGATCACCAGGTCAGAGCAGAGGAGAAGCAACAGGGGCATGTGACCACTGGGATGGTGCAAACTGTATAACACTGGGTTTGTAATTTAAGCCAATGAACAGCAGATTATTAAAGAGCAATTATAGCTTAAGAGAAGAGAATGATCATGAGTACATAAATCTAAATTGGATTATATTTAAATATATGTAAATCTGATTGAACTCAAAATTTAATCTCTAGGAAAGCTTTTTAATTTACTGTTGAATGCAACAGTTTATCATTTTGAACAGAAATTAGTTCATTTGAGGATTATTGGTCATTGATTTTTTTTTTTTTCTCAGGAATTCAGTAGTTGTTGAAATTGTTGTTTGCTATAGATTGCACTGTTTCATGGTTTCTTTAGCATTGTGAGCTTCCAGCTCACAGACACCTCAGCTGTAATTTACAGGAGTTACTGGAAACACTGTAATAGTTGCTCATAACAGTGGTAGAGTTTTGAACCTGTATGACATTTTTCTCCCAAAGAAACTGATACAATAACATGATAAAGCTGCTTAAGAAAAAAAAAAAATGCTGTGGGAGGTTTAAATTGAATTCAAGTGTGTTTGGGCTTTCACAAAGATCTTCTTGATGGATATAGGAAGTGCTGAGAGAGGAAGAGTTTTGGTTGTGAAAATAGACTTGGACTTAGTAGGCCAGGTTGATGGTTGGTCTTGGTGATCTTGAATGTCTTTTCCAACTTAGATGATTCTATGATGATCCTATGACATGCAAATTCATGAAGTGTTGCATATTTTTTTTTCCTCTCTCAGTAATACTTGAAAAGGCATAGTAGCTAAGACCCTGGTGAGTGGAAGAGCAATGTTGCGCCCATTTTTAAGAGGGGTAGAGAAAGGATGACTCTCTGATGAGAAGATCATGGAGTAGATCCTCATGTAAGCTATGCTAAGGCATGTGGAAGAAAGGGAGGTGATACAGGATAACTAGTATGGCTTCACCAAGAATGGGTCTTGCCTGACCAATGTAATGGCCTTTTATGATGGTGTAACTGCATTCGTGGACAAGGGAAAGAGCCACTGATGTCATCAATCTGGAATTCAGTAAGGCCTTTGACACAGTCCTCCACAACATCCTTTTGTCCTGATTGGAAAAATATGGATTTGACAGGTGGACTGTTCAATGGATGAGGAACTGGTTGTGAGATTATACCCAGAGAGTGGTGGTCAATAGCTCAGTGACCAGATGGTGACCAGTGTTGGTGGTGTTACTCAGGAGTAAGTAGGGATTTAGTGCACCCTTAGCAAGTTTGTGGAGGACACCAACCTGTGGGGTGCAGTCAACCTCATGCCTGAGGGGTGGGATGCCATTCAGAGAGACCTAGACAGGCCTGAGCACTGGGCGCAAGCAAGCCTCATGAGGTTCAACATAAGTCTTGCACCTGGGTCGTGGTGACTCCCACTATCAATACAAGCTGGCGGACAAAAGGATAGGATTAGAGTAAAGCCCTTCTGGAAAAGACTTAAGGGTACTGGTGGATGGCAAGCTGGACATGGTTCCAGCAGTGTGCCCTTGCAGCCCAGAAAGCCAACCGTCCCATGGGCTGCATACAAAGAAATGTGGCCAGTAGGTTGAGGGATATGATCCTGCCCCTCTGCTCTGTACTGTTGAGGATTCACCTGGATTATTGCATCTGGATGTGGAGTCCTCAGTACACGAGAGACAAGGACCTGTTGGAACACATATAGAGGAGAGCCACAAAAGTGACAAAAGGGATGGAACACTTCCCCTGCAAGGACAGGCTGAGAGAGCTGGGGCTGTTCTGCCTGGGGAAGAGAAGGCTCCAGGGAAACCTGGTAATGGCCAATCAGTATCTCAAGGTGGACCGTAAGAATGAAGGGGACAGATTAAAAAAACAGGACTTGTGATAAGACAAAGGGAAATGGTTTCACAGACTCATAGAATGATTTAGGTTGGAAGAGATCTTTAAGATCATCTAATTTCAACCCCCCTGCTATAGGTAGGGACAGCTCCCATGGGACCAGAAGCTTTCAGACTATAAGGAAGACTTATATCCAATCTAGCACTGGAACAGGTTGCCTGGAGAGGTGGTGGATGCCCTGTCATTGGGGACATTCAATATCATGCTGGATGCGACTCTGAGCAACCTGATCTAGTTGTAGATGTTCCTGTTCATTGCAGGGGATTTGGACTAGACCGCCTTTAATGGTCTCTTCCGACTCGAAAGACTTTCTAATTCTGTAGTACAGAATTAAAGGTAAGCAAATATGTTTTCAAATTCTCCTTATATTAAAAAAAAAGTGCTTAGCTGATATTTGTCTAGTTTTCTTGAAGTGCTTTCTGATCAAATTTACTTCTTGGCCAAAGTATGTGACTTGGAGATTAGTTACTAGCTCATCGCTGTGGGTTAGATGTCATGTTAAAATGTCTCATATTATGCAGAATCAGCTCTGATGGACAACTACCGTGTCTGTGGAAAAAAAAAAAATAAATAAAAATAAAAAAATGGAAAGAAAGTAGAAGAAAAATAAAAGCAGGTGACAAGGGGCCCAGAAACAATGAGAGTTTGAATGAGAACACCTTTATCACATCTGCAACAGCAGCTTAAAGGCCCAAGGAGAGAAATAGATTTTGTAAATCAGGCTAAACATTTTTCTACAGGGTGCAGTGTGCAGCTTAAGAACCAAGCTGGGAAAAATAGCTTTTGCAAATCAGTAAAGATAACATATTTTACTAGCTACTGTTTAGGTGCAGTGGGAAACAGGGAGGGAAATACCTTTTACAGGACAAAGAACTTATGTGTATGTGTATTTAATATGTATGATTTGGGTGTTCATATAAAAAGTACATAAAGAAAGTCATCTTCAATGTATGGCCACATTAGTGTTTTCTGTAGGAACTGTAAGCCTTTGTGTGGATTTTTAAGCATTGTTTCTTGATGTGTACTTTTATCCAAACCATCCATTTGCACATATAGAAAGATCTCTATTTAGAGCAGTGGTTCTAGCATGTAGTGACTTTGGAGAAACCTTCTGAAAGAAGATAAAATGATTGAATATATCGTGTAGGAACTCATGTTGAAATTAGAAGGATCAAGCAAGAAATCAGTAGGATGATCCTCCCATAGATTAATATTTATTTTATCCAAGGCAATTACATGTAAAGGAGATCACAACTTTGCACAGGCCCTCCCATAACAGCATATGGGGCCATGAGTAAGATCCAGAAGTTTTACTGCCAGTTATAAGACCCTTTGCAGAAGCAAAAGGCAAGTCCAGCCTTGAAAACAAAAGGATGATACTGGAAATAGAATGATATCTTAAGCAGAAAAGAGTTTCATTCTATTAAATTGAATTAGTTAATAGTGCCAAGTGGTACTGAACTTGGAAGCAGTCATTTACAAATGCCTGTCATTTTTTGTTTTGCTTTTCTTTTTCCTGTCTGATCCATTTTTCTTCTGGATGAACAGGAACTGTGTACAGAGTGAGGACAGAATAGACTAGCAAAGAACATACTGAATATCAACCCACTCATTTGTTCATCAGTAAGAAATGGAAAAGATCAGAACGCTGAAACAATTTTCATTTTATTAAAAAAAAATCAAAATATTCCTTTTAGTTTTTTTAGCAAAATTGGACCTTGGGATCTTCCAACTTATCTTAATTAGTCTATTGAAATAGACTCTCTTGTGATTACTTGAAAACTGGGGCAATATGTTTAAAGTGGGGATTTGTCTTACCTCTGCTCCCTGTAGCTTAAATGATGCAGGAACAGTCAGCATAACAAATAAAATGATGTATTACCACTGTCAGTGGAAAATGTTATACTGGCTAAGATGTGTCCTCCTTCTTTGGGATATGTTATTGTTATTGATGGAAGCTTGGGTTGTCTGTTGCCAGCAAGCATGCTGGGAAGCCATGTTTATTTTTCTCCTTGTGAAAGGACAGCTGTTTTTTGCTTTGACATCAGTTGTCCAGAGTTCTCTACATTTTTCGTTTGATCAGACCACTTCTGTCTCCCTAGTTTTTCCATGGTTATTGTGACTGTTTTTAAAGACTTTCTTCTAAATAGCGCACAGGGGCACAAATGATTATAATTGTGTGGATTCACATAGGTTGTAGTTTCTTAAATTTTGGAATGGACAAGCTTATTTGATCTGATACTTTCTTTTTGAGCAAAACAGCCTGTTCATAATGGATTTTAAAGGCACTCTTTAGTAAAAAATGAAAATAGTCGTATTGTGCTAAGGAGGCTGTTATCAAATTTCTTTAAGAAACACTGCACATATTCCGTGCCCCTGCACTGACTTTGCATGTGTGCTGAGTTGACTTAGCATTGGAACAGCTGCAATTGTATGCCAAGTGGATAGTAAAAATATTAAGACTGTAGGGCATGATCTTATTCAGGTAGTCTGGGGATCATCAGGAAGGTAGTTCAATAGAAAGAAGACAATCCTATTACAACATTGTAATCTTGGATATACATTTTGAACTCCTGTTCAGTATGCATTTTTAAAATGCATCTGTAAGCCAAACACGAGTTTATATTTCATATGATCCTGGGATGATTTAGCACTTCAAGTAGCAGTTGCCAGACCTTATTTTTATGTAGTCGAGCGATACCCTTAAACAAAAAAGTACCAGCTGGCTGGATTTTAGGATGTAACTTCAGAGGCAGCTCAGGGAATCATAGTTGATTGTGCCCAACATTCCATTTGTTATTTAAAAGAAGTTATCCACTACTTAGACCTACTAAGACAGGATAGTGTTAGTATAAGTAATAGGATGTAGAATTTCTGAAATATAGGAAAACTGTAGTTGCTGTGTTGTTTATTGAGTGTAAAGACACTGAGCCTTCTAGTAATATTGTCTGCATCATTTTACACAGTAGTATTTTTGGCTTAAATAGACATTTACACGAGTGTTCTGCTCATGAAACTTTCAGATACCTTCACTGGAATAGCACAGTGTTTAATGCTG
Source organism: Phasianus colchicus (assembly GCF_987193195.1). Classification (NCBI taxonomy): domain Eukaryota; kingdom Metazoa; phylum Chordata; class Aves; order Galliformes; family Phasianidae; genus Phasianus; species Phasianus colchicus. The sequence goes on along the minus strand of NC_143437.1, from coordinate 11,681,169 downwards.
GGATGATACAAATAACTCTTAATCATGGTGATTGACTATATAATTTTGTAGGTGTATGCTTTCATTGTGTTAAACGTGCTTTTGAATTGTGTCCAAATCTGAAGTTGAGTATTGATCTGATGGTGACTCTGTGTCCTTTGTTCTATTTCATTTCTTAGTATAAAATCTCTGACTCAGTGTCTGATTTTATAACTCCTAATTAATACTTCTACCACACTAACAGCATCAAATTGAACCTGTGGGGGGCTTAGATAAGGAAAAATTTCTCAGTGGAGAGGCTAATCAAGCATGGGAACAGTCTGCCCAGATGTTGTGATTTGTGGTTATCAAGTATCTTGCTTATAAAATGACTCTGGAAGGAACAGCCTACTTGTTGCTATCGTAGTTTTGTATTGCTTTTTCCCTGTTTATTTTTAATTTGTGTTGTTTTCAATTTGAGCTGAGCCAGAATCCTGAAATAAAGCCCTTGTTGAAAAGGTGATTTGCTGTACTGTGGAATCTCCTGATGAATTTTCCTTTGGTTATTCTGCCTCTGGCTCTGTTATTTCTGCATAGGGCCTGACACTTCCAATAAAGCTAATGTTGAATTGCAATTAAGGCTTGCAATCAGAAATTAATGGTAAATATCAGAACAATAGGTATATTGTGGTACATTCTAATAATGAGGGATTGATGTAACAAGCACAATGATCACGAAGCTGTGATTTTTCTGCAGCTGATGAAGACAAAATGTAAAACTGCACATGATCATGAAGCAAAGTGAAAATTTGAATTATTTCTCATTCTGTAATGTATAAGTGAGCTGCCACTCCACTCTTCCTCTCCTCCCCACCATTGGTAGGATCCCCATGGGAGTCCCAGGCTGAGGCAGGGCACAGCAGGAACTGTTCAGAAAAGGTTCCTTGAGATACAAGATAAAGGGTTTGTTGATAAGCAGAGCTGAGCAGGCAGCCTAGCTAGACAGGAGTGGAGATGTTTTGGAAGGGGAGCCTGTAAAAGTTGTTTTTGACAATTTTGACAATTCTGGAGATGGTCACAAGAACAGACACAAAGCAGGAGAGTGACAAGAGACCTGTGGAGCCATTCAACCAGTCCTCTAGAAAGCAAATTATTTTCATCTGAATAAACAGTATTAAGGATTTTATCTTCTGCTTAATGTAGGGTATGGAAAGGTATATGGCAGTGTGTGCTATTATATTCTTTTGTTTGTTTGTTTTGTTGAACTATTATGTTTAAAAAGGTCTTTGTACTGCCTAGGAGCCCTGTTGTGAGCTATTATATTAGCATAGAAGTTAACTAATCAAAGGATGCCATCCCTGCATTTTTCCAAGCTGTTATTATTTAATTTGAACAATCTTTCTGAGCACTTAGGATGTAGCACTTCTTATAGGACGGGTTTTGTTTTCTGTTGGTTTTAATGTTGAGCTATGAAAGGTGTAATGAGAAAAAAAAAAAACAAAAACACCCCTAAGAACTTCCCAAACCTGAAGACTAGATGTTTACTGCACCCTAGTAACACCAGTTTAAAAAAAAAAAAAAAAAAAAAAAAAAGTCCACAGTAACAGTGTGACACAGAAATAGTATTTCTGCTTTACTCTGAGGGTGGAGAGAGAGGTAAATTGTGAGGGAAGTTATTTTTTAAAAGAGACATTAATAACTTCTCCTTTTATCCATTATTGATCAGGAAGGCTGTGCTTCTTTATAATAGTAAAATGAGTATTATGGGAATGCTTCAAAATTTATTGGGTTTACTTTTTAGTACAATTGATTAAATATTATGACATGCTAAAGAATACCCATTATTATAACTTCTAAAAACGATGTGAACAAACATAAGCTTTTTTTTGTAGCAGTTTTTTGGAGGGTTTGATTGAAATAGATTCTTGCCTGTGTATGAACTCAGAAAGGCCTTCAAAAGTACAGTGCAGCAATTCTGCACTGGGTAGGGCATGGTGTAGTGTAGCAGGTTGAGCACTTAGAAGCTTACATCCCCAGGTTATGCTATATGAATGGAGCTATCCTGCACGGATTTACTAGTGTGCGTGAAGAGCGAAGCACTTCTGCTTCCAGCACGTCAAGAGGCTTAGTTTGAATAGTTAATCTTAGGTTAATTTCGGTGGGTTTTAGGCTTCTTTTACTTACACATGTATTTAAATAGAGCTTTGATTTCATTTTTCTGCTGAAGCTTAAAATTTTGTACAAGATTGTGCTGAAGCAATTATTTCATAAACCCTACGTTGTTAAAATTGGTTCTTGATTAAAAAAAGTGTAGGAGTAAGGGTTGACTTATCGCATGCTGCAGTACAAGTGCCATTTTCAGAATTGGATGGAAACAGGAAGATACATTTCATTTATTTTCTTGCAGTGCTTGGGCTTTCTGCCAGCTTGTCCATGAGGTGCTCCAAAAAGGACATTGAATCATGGCAGGAACTGTCAGTACAGCTGTGTTTTTCCATCAGAATTGCATGAAAGAATAAAATTCATTTGATTTTTGAGGCAAAACTGTATTTAAGGTCCAGCTTGCTTGAAACAGTGCCCAGATTTGTTAGAATTCTAAGTTCTGGAAACTTTTTGAACAATGTCAGCTTAATAGCTTGGTGGGATCATAGAATTTGACTTTGTGTTGCTCAGGTACTGATGGCAGAGACTACTCTGATATGTTCTTTTGTGTATAGGCTCTGTACGTCATGATGATTTATACACTATTATGAGCTAGGAGGAAGGCTGTAGGCTATTTTATCTACAGCCATTTAAGTCTTTTTTCCTTTCTCTTCAATACAGAAATGGAACTTCAGGCTTGTCTTCTTTCCCGAACTAGATAAATATCACCTGTTTCAGCATGTGGTAACTCTTGCTGAAGTTAAATTTGTCTTCATAAATGACCACTTTTTAGAGAGGTTATCTCCTGTTGTGTGGTTCTCATGCCTAATTTATTTTGAGATTGCAATGCTTTGACCCATGGACAGAAAAAGGCACCAGCCTGAAAGTCGTGCAATTCAATCAGTTGTAGAATGTGTCAAGGAAAGATCCTATACATTTGCCTGCAAAGATCTGCTCATCATAGGCACCCCCTAAAATATAAATGGAAATAGCAGTTATGGTTGAAGAAATCTGTAGAAAAACTAGACAGTAATATCATTCACTGTTGTTTGTTTTTCTTTCCTCGAGGGCACAGCAGAGTCCAAAGAGATGTATGGAACCTTTATTCTTCATGTATTAAAATTTTCTTAGTTTCTTCAGCATGTTACAGGCAACGTAACTTATGGAAATATTGCAATATATTCAGGTGTGGCTATGCTTTGAGAGTAGGATGGCTTCAGAGGAATACTAAAGGCCTTATCTTCTGGTGCAGTCAGTCACTGTTTTGTAAACTGGTCACATATTGCTGATGATGTGTACTAATCCACTTGCTGCCTATAACAGCACTCGCTTTATTTTCTATCCCACTTTCATACCTTTTTTGGCAAAACCACAGGGGAAATATATTTCAGTGACAGTATATGGTAATTTTGCTCTATGCACTCTAGCTCATTACACAATCCTTGTCTTTCTAAAATAGAGAAAGGATTTACGTCTCCTACTATCATTTCTGCCACACGCTGATTCACTGAAAGAGCTTTGGGGTGGTTGGGAGTAAATTTAATTTTCCTTGCTGTTTCATGAAGAGTGAATCACTTTCTAGCAAATGATGTCACTGCTAATTTACAAGTTTTTCTTCCTGTACCTCTATGTAGGGGGAATCATAAGGACTCTTTTTTTTTTTTTTTTTTTTTTTGTCATAGTAATGTAGTTAGGAGTAGAGGGCTAGGCAGTGAAGGAGGCAGTCTTCAAGCTTTTACTTTTTGCCAACATGTATAAAAAAACTGAGCTTAAAAGGAGGGGAAGGAAGTGCCACATTCAAACTGGCTAATGGAGAGTGGAGGATATTGTGTAGAATTGGTTCTTGGATACTCTGGAGACTTGTTTTCTCTGAGGTCTACAACTGTAGCTCTGACAGTAAAGAATTTTGTTTGCTTTGCTTGACATTTTTTAAACAGACGTTGAATTATACGCTGTGAAACTTCCTCAAAGAAGAACTTTCTCTTTATAAAAAAAGTAATGAAATACTTTCTATTGTTAAGAACATTCTATACACATGAATTTTGAACTACGACTTCCTGTGAACTGTTCTCAACTCTTTGCTTCTGATGTTTTTTGGGGGAGAAGATGTATGTGAGTTCCTGCTTTCATTAGCTCCCTCAGCTTTTCAGGAGGAGAGAAATAATTGGTGAAGAAGTTGTATTCTTGCCATATAGCTGATTGTTTGGAAAAGCCAGTTCCTCTCTAAATCAGTTTTATATGACAAAGGTAACCTCCGTAGATATATATATAAGTGAATGCAAAAGCAGAAGATGCAATCCTAAACAAATACAAATGCAAAGCATAGCAAATAGCTATCTATATACTGTGTACTAATAATAGCATAGCAACTGTATGCTCTATTAAATACTCTAATCCTAAAAATACTAATGTACAGCACCTGTAAGTTTTCTTAGATGCCCTGGATATGTTATTAACCCCAATAAACCGAACTCAGAGCACTCTGTAAATGGAGCTCTGTTTTTATTTGCATCAAATCCGCTTACAGTAAGTAAAACGCTTCTATCCCACCAACTCCAAACCTTCCTCCTGCTGGCATCCCATGCAGGTATTCTTGAATGAAGTACTTGAGGAGGTCCCGCCTTTTTGTATTGCTCTCAAGTAATTAAGATAATCGTCAAGGAAGCTGTCTCTTCATGTTAATGAACAATGACTTTAATAGCATTTTCAGCAAAACAAATATGTTCTGCAGAGCGTGTGTGGGATTTGCCATATAATTGCTATGCCACACCACTCCTGGTTAATTTGTGTAAGCCAACATGCTGATTGAAGCTAGGCACAGGTGTCTGCATTTCTGAAGGTAGCTGGTTCACATCACACTATTTCTGTGCATGTTGAATTCCTGTTATGCAAAGGTGCTTCCTGATTACAGATGTTGATCTTTTACATTTATGTACATATTTCATTCCCGAGCTGTGGGAGAAAGTTTGTTGACTTTTAACATGACTTTCAGTAATGGAAGTGTCGGATATACAACTTTGCAGCCATGTGTTGTTTTGTGCTTTGTCTATAAGTCATATGTGGGGAAAAAAAACAATCTCAATTCCCTCTTAGTAACATTTAACCATATTTCAGGCTTCTGGATGCATCTGGATTTATTCTAGGTATGTTTTGTGGATGAATATTTCAAAAAAATCTAGACCAGTACTTTCTATGATCATTAATCAGTTGCATGCTTAGTTGCATCACTCAGTCACTCATCAAAAACTGTATTATGTGAGGCTGAGTTGTTCTTTCTTTATTATTTCTCCTTTTTTTTTAAATTGGTATAATGTCATATATCTAAAACATAAATTAGTATCTTCATATTGTTGAAGTCTGCTGTAATTATAGAAGTTTGAAAGAATTTTTCTTCAATAAGCACTGAATTGTGTTACATTTGACTATATGATAGTTGTATTTCTGTTCCTTCTTTTTCCCCTTTGCATGCAGAATAAATACTTTTACAGATTTTTAGAGACATAGTTTATAGAAAGTCTCTGTTATATTCACAATAGGACTATATGCTATCTCTAAAAGAATTCCTTAGTTAGCACAACCTCTTAATTAGAGGGCAAGAAAGCAATGTTACTACACTTTTTAAATGTTTCATTATATCTTCAGAACAAACTAAGCCATCATCAAGTTCCCTGGAGGTCTCTTGATACACAAAGTTGAAGCAAGAAGGTCCAAATTAGAGCAAGTCAAGAACTACAGTTCAAAAGATTTGTTTTTCCCAGAAGTGAATATTATTTCCATACATTTTTATCCCAATTTTGCAACTTTTTGTAAGAAGAAACTATCCTGGCTAGTGTAATATGGCCCTCTTGTGCCTATTTGATATGAGTCAGTCTTTTATCACACTCCCAAAGGACCTCTTTTTCTGCTGATACACAAGGTGAACAGTGCTTGGTTATTAATGAATGTATATGCTATGAAGAAAAACTATTAATAATCCCATGGGTATCTCTGTGATGCTCCTCAATACAGTGTCTGAGTAGTTTATAAATGCTGATTTTATCTTCAAATTAGCCTATAGTTTAAAGTCATGACAAAGTTCCAGTTTTACACATTGGAAATTCACATGAGAGTTTAAAGGCAGAAGTACCTACCAGTTGTTGGCAGCTTGTCCAACCAGTATGAAATACTGTGTTGTTTTTTTTTTTTTTTTAAGTGAAACACTGTTTTCTGTTGACTTTTGCTGAGCTTATAGGTGCTCAACATTTCTTTGCATTAGATCCACTAATATTCAGACTACAGTTAAATACAGTTTCAAGTTCTTTACATACCTGTTTTCCTCTGCAGCCAAAGATATTTTAGCTATTTAGCTCTTGGTGACTTCTTGCAAAAGATTGATTTGAAGTGGTTTACTTAATCACAGTAGATATTCTTTGGAGAAGCAAATGCCCTATGACTGCTAGTTTCTGCATGCTGCCCATCATAGCCCTTCCAGCAAGAGACAGCTCTGTGTGTCTGAAGTATGTACAACAGAGCTTGGGCTTTACCAGGTGTAAGAAATAATCTAAATAAAGCATGACCTGGACTTTTATGGTTTTATCTCAGTACTTAGTCTGTCATATTGTGGTTTACAATGATTATCAATAAAAAAACAAAGAATAATTGCCACATAACTTGAGACAGGAGTATGTGATAGCATCTTGGCCCTGTGGAATCTGTATGGGTGTGTTTATCAGCTCTCCTGGTGCAGTTGTGACCAACGTATTTGCAGTAACATCCAGAGTTTGTGATCTCTCTTGAAAGGGTCTCACAAACTTTTGTGTCCCATTTATGACTTCCAGAGAATTTAAATGGTAAGCAGATAAACATTCCTTAGATCTTTTGTGTGCACTAGATGAGCTGTTACAAGGCAATGCTGAGCAACACTGGCCTCTCCTCTGCGGGACAAAATGTTTCCCTGCTATGAATGCTAGGCTTGCAGGCACCGACCAAGCTCAAAGGCATTTCTAGATGAAAAACGTACCAATAAAATTATTGGTACAATGGGCTAAGGCAGAATAAAGCTGTGAGGAAAAAGACAGGCAGAAAATAATTTGTGGCAGAATATCTAGTGGAGATGAAGCAATAAATTGTGAAGAAACAGCAGGGAAGCACTTGTTAGACTTAGAGATTAACTCAGTAAGGAAAAGCTAAGCAGATACTGATGTTGAGAAGACAAAGTAAAAAGTTTAGCTTGAGAAACAGAGAAGGAAACTGGATGGACATGAGATTGCTTTTTTTTTTTTTTAATTTTATTTAAGAGGAAGATTAAGACTGAAAATAAGCAGCTGTTGGTGACCATAGGGCACATATGAGAGTTCTGAGGAATCTGCCGTATAAGCAATACAGATGAAATCTGCAAAGATGTGAAGGAAACATTGGAGAAAACTTTGGTAATATTTGATATAGTACCTTGATATAGTAGTAGCCTTCACCTCTGCAGTCGAAGTCCTTTCAAAGCATGCTTTGTTTTTTTCCTTCAATATGTTATTTTAAAGCTAAATATGTTGTTCTAGTGAAGTCTGACAGTCTGATCAGGGAAAAAAAAAGGCAATGAATAAGTTATTGTTTCCTATCCATCAGGCTTGCAGGCTATAGGCATAATGTGCAGCTCTCCTGAGTAGAAAATAAAAATGCTGTCTACAATCCTGCACCATTCTCATGACTCTTACTTATTCCAATACGATCCCAATTTTAACCCAAAAGTTGTGTCTCCAATAAATTGGCAGAAGGCAGCTCATACAGGGACTTTATATTCTTGATGCCATCCTTCCAGTGGGCTCTGTGGTATTTATCTTTCTGCTTTTCCTTGGAACTTTGCTGTGGAGGGACATCGAGGGTTTGCAGTTAGTCCAATCTCCTAATCTCTTTGACATATAATCTGCAGATTACTTAGGTAGAGCCAAAGTTGCTTCACATTTCAGATAGGAATCAATTGCACAAGGTGCTAGTGTAAAGACCTACAAAGAGTGGCCCGTGGATCCATTTTACTACTACTAACAGGTCAAGACAATATTGAGGTTACAGTTGACAGATGGAGATTCATCTCTAAGGAAGAGGAGATGTTACTCTGGTAGATCTCTTTGAAGGTAGATTCTGTCATACTCTATCAGGAAGAGAAACTTTCCAGTTGGAAAGTTATGGGCAGCCCAGGATAAATGCTGTTTTCTTCCCTTGAAGGCTGCCAGTCGCTTCAATGGTTTTAATGGTAGGAAAGGTGTGATTGTGCAGTATGTCTCCAGTACTCCTGCCTACTTGGGTTTCTTTCCTGCTTATGACCTGCAGCTCTGGGATTCATGTTTGTTCCAAGGAAGCAGTGGATAGCAGCTGTGTTGTTAAAAGTAGTACCATGACATTTCTGAATGATAAATTAAAGTGTTATAAGAACAAATGTCTTGAAGGTGATTGATTATTTCCATGGTTTAAGAGTGGTTCATATTTTTCATGTTACTTTGACTGTGACACTTACCCATGGTTTAGGAATGTTGCATCTCTCCTTAATGAAACAGTTCTGAAAGTTTTCTTTTTAAAGGTAGAGCATTTAATCTCCAGAGCATTACTCTGATTTCCACGTTATGTATCCCTAGGTCATGCATTGTATTCATCTGCAAGAATTCTGTGCTTTCATTTATTGAGTGCCCCATAAACTAAGTATTTTCAGGGGATAACCTGCTGTTCATCCTGGGTTATTTGCAAGCTCTTTTCTTTAACTGTCATGTTAAATGGTGTTGAGCACAATGGCTATAACTGTATATCTGTAATTTGTTCTTTCTTTTTTTTTTCTTTTTTCTTTTTTTTCTTTTCTTATAGCTAAGTTTGTTTTAAAAGAAAAAGGCAAAGGGGGTTGTGGTGGAGTGGAAGGTCTATTATTCAAACCCTGGGAAAGGGTGAGCACAGTGCTGGTGCCTATAACCTGTGAAAGCACTTTCACCAGTAGTTTACCCCCATTGTCTCTGAAAACAAATCCTATTCAATGTGATATATGAAAGCATAACCCTTCGTAGTATAGGAATCAATGGAACAATTCATGTAATAGATGACTGTTCCGGCTTGTTCAGGCTGCCACTTGAACATAATTGGCATCTATGTAATAAAATACTGAACACCAAGGGAAATATTTTAGATGTTTATGAGTCATCACATGGTTTATTATAGAAGACTGACATACAAGTGTGTAAAGCAAAATAGGGTAACTAGCACTTGAATTACTGTTACAGTATTTAATACTACATTAAGGAAATACAGCAATTTTAGACTTTTCTTGTGTTTAACTAATGCACTGTCAAAATTCAGTTACTGGGAATCTGTCAGGTGTTATATAGCATCAGATTTGCAAGCCAGTATTTTTATATGAAATCCTTAAGTCATTGCTCAAAAACACAGGTGTGAAATACAGTTCTTCAAGTGCAGCATTACTGACAAGCAGAACTGGCACAACAGTTGCACAGTATGTTGTAAGCATTTCTGAAGGGGTCCTGTCTTTTGCTGTGTGCCTTCATAGTGTTTAGCACAGCTGGGAGTCCTTATCTCAGCTGGAGGCCTCTTTAGATGCTACTGTAATGGAAATAATCATATATTTGTCAACTGTATGTCTTAAGCATGTTAATAAATTCCCTATTTATGAAAAGGACCTGCTTGCTTAATGTTTGAATAGACTTGCAGCCTCTTGATCTCTTCCTGCACATCTTGGGCTCTGTCTCTTTAGAGGAGAATGGTAAAGTAACTCCTCCAGAGCTCTCTAACAAAATGACAGCATTGTTTCTAGCACTCAGATAGCAAATTTAAAGCCAGCTCTGGTCTGACAATATATTACAGTATTCAGTGTGCACACACTAATGTTAAGTGTTGTTCTGTGAGGTGCTTCTCACAAATAAAGTTAGCAATCATACTACACTGAAGTACCAGAACTCTCCTCTTATACCAGTTCCATTCGCTTGATGGTCTAAGCTGCCATCCTCCACTCAACTGATTTTTGAGTGAATGGAGAGGAAGCAAAGGAGTACAACTCTGACTGCAATAGAAATGAATGAGTGCAGCACTCTACCAGAAAGCATACAATTGCCTATACATATTTTGTTTGTTTTGCTGAGTAACAATGCTCAGCACATCTGTATCACTCCATGCCATTCTGTGCTTTGCGGAAATGTGCCACATCTCTGCGTTATTTATATTTTTTATTCTACGCCAGATAATGGAAAAAATAAGTTGCTGCTCTGTCTTTTGAATGTTACATTACCAATACCAGTACATCTTCGCCTCCCTCAGTGAAAGACAGCTTAACTACACCAAGTGAATTAGTGAATAGAGATATGGTATGTGCATGCAGATGAACTGTACTTCTCAGTGTATTGATGACCATTTCTGTCTGTATGAGAAGTGGATATTTGTCTTTTTCAGATGCAGAAATATTCTTTGAAATAGCTCAGAATGTCTTAACTAGAAGGGCTTTTCTTCTTCCTTACCTTTTCTGTGTGCAAGATCCTTAGCTGTGGCAATTCTGCTTAGCTCTAACATATTTTGAATTTTTCACTTATAAGCAGAGGTCTCTTCTACCTTTTATTTCATTTTTTCCCCCTTATATTCTCTTCTCTCCTTCCTGTTTTGATTGTGGAATGAGTCAATTTAAATTTGAGTCTTCAGTTTCTCTAGAAAAAGTATTTCTCCTTGGATGATGTGACAGTAAATCATGCTTTGTTTCATTATCCCGTACCAGTGGTTGTCATTTCTGTATTATGGCTTGTTCTGTGTGTGTGGTGGTACATGACAGAGTAAGATGGATCAGTATTGCCAGTGCCCCATCACCAAGGAGCCAAAATTTGTTAAGTACCTCAGCCTTCTCCTTGTCTGTTGTTACCAGCTTGCCTGTATCACTCAGTGGGGGAAGCACACCCTCCTGGACTTTTCTGACTGAAGTACCTGTAAAAGTTTGTCTTGTTGTTCTTGGTATGCTTTGTAAACAGAAGAAGAGAAATAAGAAATTGCTATAAAAGAAAGAAAGGGTCTTCTTATGCTGCTCCTGGATAATCAGAACCTTCTAGTATAGCTCTAGACATTGAATAGAGTTTGAGAGAAGTATAAAGAAAGCTCTTGCAGAAAAAATTATGCTGGATCTGGGCCTCTGATATAGGTGAATATCTTGCTGTGATGCAACTCCATCTAAACTTCAGTGATCTTGGAGATCAAAGCACTGGATGAAGACTTCAATTTGCAATCACACTAGGTTTGTTGGGAAAGATTTATAATTCTCTGTAGTTTTAGAAATAGGCTAGTGTTAGCTATGGTGTTAGCAGGGGAGGAATGTGCTAAGGGCCAAATCTGATGAGAAAGTTTGAGGGTTCAGCTATCTCATGATGAGAGAACATATACTTGGCTAGACTGTACTAATGCGAGGGCTAATTTCCTGTTCTTCTTCTGGTAATGTGACTGTTGGTGAATGCAAAGTAACTGATGTTAGTATCCAGCCACAATTATCTGCAGCATAAGCTTTACTTGGGGTTGGAAATTAGCTGGCAGATTGTATAGTCAGCTTTCTGGTCCTAAGGAGCTGCCAAACCTGATCCAAAGGGGATGGTAATAGCATGTGAATGACAGTGATACGTGTCCTTTCTTTCAATTCTGCAGTGTGGAATTGGAAGCTCTGACCATTTAACACCTTGTGTTTTCAGCTTTTAATCAAACCCGCAGGCTATAGAAAATTCACATAGAAATCGCACAGCAGAACTTCTCCTGGGACTTCTTAATTTTCTCCAGCATGGAACATATTTTGAGAATAGTAATTCGTGACAACATAATCCTTTGGGGACAAATCTAAAATAAGAATAGCTATAAGAAAGTGAAAATACAATATTTTGAGCCTCAAAAAAGATTCAGTATGGATTTGATCTCAAGATAAGTTGTTGTATTTAGGCCATTCTTATTAACTCAAAGCTGATTCACGTATGCCTAGTAGAAAAGTGTATGAGGTTTTTAAGTTAAGAGAGTAAAGGTTGGAAGTCTTGTTTTTTTGCTCTTAAAATTTGAGATAATGGAAATTCATCTACAAGTCAGAATAGAGCCCTGACTGTTTTCTTCAATAACTGATGTCTTGAAAAGATATTCATTCATTCATAAATATTCATTATGTTACTCTTGTAGTAAAAGTAGGGATGACGGTATTTCTTATCATTAGTCTTTCACTAAGATTCTTTGGAGCGGTATTAGAGTTATATTTTTCTGTTATTTTTGTTGCCTCATACATAGTGTGGGTTTTAACTGGAACAGCAACATAGCTATTAGCTGATAAATACATTAATAGTAAGAGAAAATACGATAATCTCTGTTGCAGTATACTTAACTATAGAAAAGTGAATGGTAAAATACCCAGCCAGAATTTTTAGTAAGTGATGAATTGCCATTGCTTTTTTAATCATCATTTGCTTTCCCAACCTATTAGGTTGAGAATAAGTAATGTGCGTCACTTCAGTATTGGAAGAATGAGAATTTTGCAAATTGTGCAAATTGCCTAACAGAAAAGAACTGGCTGAATTTTTGAAACTGTTGAAGTATTATTTATGGATTGGTGAAAGCTTGTCAAAAATTACCATTACATACTTTATTTCTTTTAAAGTGGATGATACAGTATTTTTTAGCAAGTAGGTTCTTTATCAACTCTTGCAAAAAGTTTGTTTGAAAATATCAAGGAATCCCTTCCTACTTCTGTTCTATACCATAGCCTCAGGAATGGTCTTGGATATGGGTAGAGGTGGGTTGCTTAATTTGATCTTTTTTTCTAATTCCCTATACAACCAAAAAATTGGTGTGTGATTTGGTTTTCTTTCTATCTTATATTATTTATGAAGAAACTGTGGAACGTAAACAGATGGTTTCATACCTCGTCCTGTAACCATCTCCCTTAAAAAACAAGTGGAGAGGCAGCAGCAACAACTGAACCCTGCTGCCTTACTTGTCTGTTTGCCACCACTCTCACACCTCCAGTATTTAAATAAAACCAAGTCTGAGTGTGGCATTAGGAGAATAGTACAGGGAGATGGTTTCAGCTATGAGGACAAGTGTGTGTTTGTCCATGTGTATGTTTTCTTGCATGAATACAGATCAAGGCCTTACTAGAGGAGCTGTCAGGGACTGCAAGCTGTTTAGGTTTTCCACAGGCTTAGGTAGACTTAGTTTCTGTCACTTGCAGTCAGGACTGCAAGTAGCTGGAATTACCCTTTATTCTGTGTTTTCCTGTGGTACCATAACTCAGTGTAATGGAAAGTCGTTGGCTCTGCTTTTCTTGGTGACAATCCCTCTGTAGCACAAGTGTCTTGCTGATAGTGGAACAACATCTTTTTGCTTCTTTGTACTGGCAGTAAGTGATTGTTTCCTTCTTGCCAAGTGTGGTAGATTTTTGCTGTAGAAAGGGGTGATTTGTTCTTTTTTTTTTTTTTTTTTTTTTTTAATCTCCAGTATGTAATTTCTCTGCATTGTTTCTTCCTGAGCTAATTGCTAATCCTCACATACTCAAATTGTCCCTTCCTCTGGTGAAGAACATCATTTAGTTTTTTTTCACCACTTCTACAATTTGATGTTACTTGAACAAATCAGAAATTGTGGAATTGCTGGATCTGTGTATCAGAAATGCAACTATGCTTGCAAAATCTTTCCTTTCATACAGCTGCATGTTCTCCCTGTGTGCCATGAAAGCAACTAAGTGTTGACAGGCATATATATACAAAAAGCCTCTTCTGGCTGTAGAAGTTTTCTACAAGCTTCCTACTTTGGTCTGCTGTGGTCACAGATCACAGGGTCCGTTCATATGCCAGACTGATTCACATCTGCCAAAATGGGAATAAAATGTCATTTCTGGTGATTTTTTTTTTTTTTAAATAACAGTTGAGTGTATGGGAAAGTCTTATGAAACTTAATTGTGACTAGAGCCTCAGTTTAGGAGCACCTTTTAATTGGTTTCACTGGGACTTCAGTAATATTTCCTGCAGTTAATTGTTGAATTGAGGACAAATGTTATAGGATTTTGTGGATAGTTAATAAATGTGTTCTAGAAGGTCTGCAGACATGAGTAATCCCATAGCTTTTGTTGTTCTCTCATAATACTCCACAAATTTATACTCCTCTATCTTCTTTTTCTCTTTTTCTTCCAGTAAAATGTGACTTTTTAGTGTCAGAATGTGGCTTTGCCATACAGCAGTCAAATACAAAACTTGCAGCCTCTGCTTTCCAAATAGGAGCTGGAAGAATGTTTAAAAACAACTGGAGAAGAGATTTGCACAATACATTCCCGCCAATGGAAAGTGCTCTAAGGACTAGAGGAACAGAGATCAGCTTGAAAATCACTTGGATATTATGGCCGGATATGGTGCCTATCTTATTCTCCTTCTCAAACAGTTGAGATGCCATTAGAAGTCAGTGTGCTTCCCAACAGAAGTGGTTGAGTTTCAAAAATGAAAGGAACCATTGCTGTGTGCAGTTGGCAGATGAGTTTGTAATATGCTCTGGGATTTTTTTCCATGCTATAAATTCAAATTACATCTCATCATGTGCCTAGTTAAAGAACAGAATATGTCACAGTAGAGGAAGAGAAAACTGGGAACAGGCTGTGATCCTGTTGACAATAATGTAAGTCTAGACCACCTCTCTATCATTTCTTACCCCAGGATAAATGAAAGCAAGGCAGGTGATCTTTGGGGAAAAAAGCTAAGAAACAAACAGCCCAAATTCATATTGGACAAATTATAATAGTAATTATAATTATAATTATATATATATATATATATATATAATAATAGCCATTCTTACATGTCAAGTGATTTAAACACTAAGAACAAAGGGAAATGGTAAACATAAATAATATTGGAGATGAGTCATGGAATGTAAATTTATTTGGTGATAGTTTGTTTTCAATCCTTTTGAGTGCTGCATTTTTTGCAAGTTGTGAGTTTTTGTGATGGCTTGGCACCATCTGGCAAATGCTAGGAAAAGAAACATTGGAATAAGGACCTGCTCAAATTCTGCCAGTGCTGTGTACCTAAAATCCCAGTGGTGGGATCAGAAAAGGACTTGGCTCTTGTCTTATTCCACTGGCTATACTTGTTGGCCAAGGCAAAAGGCAGTGTAGCAAAAGGCAAATTTGCCCTGTTACTTTACAAAAGGAAAAGACGAAAACTTTCTTGTTGCATTTAAGTGGCAGGAGGAATTTAGGTATGTTATCCAGAATGCAATTATTTGTCTTGGAGCACAGACAAGACAGTGAAACTGTGTTTAATCCTATAAAAAATGGCAAGGAATTCCTTAATGGCCGTGTTTTGTTAGGATCTGGAATTGATGATGTCTCTAGAAGACCGTTTTTGTGGTGCCATTTTCAAAAAGACATAATTAGAAAATCCATAATTCCGGTGAATTTACTTTCAACTGCTTTTTTTTTTTTTCTTTTTTCTTTAAGAGATGTGTTTTTGTTCTGTTATATTCCTGCTCTGTTCAGTGCAGCCTTGTGATGTCAGGGAGCTAGTCTTGGAAGGAAGCAGCTGGTCAGACCCCATGCCATCCATTGACAGGGAAGCTGTTTCCCTGGCAACGGAAATGATGAGAAACCAAAGAACAGCTCTTTTCCAGTTCATGTTTCTTTTTTGCTCGGTGTTACAGGAGCTCATTAGCTTCTTAGGAGGAATCATATAGCTGCTATCAATCCAAACTAAAGCTAAGTGGAACAGTGTAAATGTCTTCACAGTTTTCAAGGTTATGAGCCTGCTGCTATCAACATTAATTTTGTATTGAAAAATATTAACAAACCAGACATTTTTTCCCCTTTTGGAATTATTCATAGCGCTGTACCAAAACAAAGAGACAAGGAGAAAGAGTAAAAATTGCTATACTGGCTTTGGCTCATGCAGTGTGCAGAATGCATTTGTATGTGCAAGGATGCACTTTCAAGTTTGGCACCCAATTAGGGTTGTAGAGCTTATATATGTGGTACTACACAAGCCTTCCTTTTTATTAATGCTCCTGGTATTTCAGAGATCCTTAGGAAAAAAAAAAAAAAACACAACAAAACAAAATCAAAAGACAAGACAAATGCCGATCCAGACAGCTGGATTGGCATAGAGAGTTTACATTGGAGGCATTCTGGTGTTTCCATGCCTGAGTGAGTAAGACCTCAAAGCTCCTGCCTGTGTGCTTCTATGCCTCATGTAAACTTCCACCGAAGTGAACTGCCATTTCTCTGAAATTTTGCAAATGTTTTTCCCTTGTAACATCTTGGTGAAAGTGACTGCATAAGCTGTAGGGCCATGCTAAAGACTTGTTTAACATCAGCTAAGGGACTCTTAGGATCTATTGTTTGTGTAATAAAGACTGAGGTTATTGTTTTCAAATATTGAGGTTAATTAATACAGAAATGCAACCAAAGCAGGATCTCAGGAATTAGTAAAACTTTAGTTCTCCTGTATATAGGATAGAATTTCATAGTTTATGCTTATGTAAATTGAGTGATTTAACTTATTAACTCACAAAGAGTAATATATACATGTATCCATATATATTTTTTTAATTTATTATTTCTAAAAAATGATGTAGCAGTGGAAGTTTTGCAAGGTTTGGGGATTTTCTGTGGTAACTGCAGAAAAGCTGCTCTCTCAGGAGTGTGAAGGGCCTTCTACTTGCCTGTATATGTAATGGGGTGCACATGCTTTCTGCATTCTTTAGTAAGCAGAAGTGAACATTACTTTGTCTAATGCTTCAGAGGAAATGTGCTCTTTCCTCTGATACAAAGTTTGTGAGATTGGTGTCAGCTGAGGACCAACCCAAACTGAAAGAGCTCTGGGAGGTTTGTGTATTGGATTTCATTGTGAATTACATGAACAGGTTGGAAAATTGTTGCTGTGGAGGAAAGGACAGAATTTAGTGTTATTGCCAGGTGGTAAATATGTAGTGACTTGAGTCTCAGCTGATTTAGCTTGATGTGGTTTTAGAAGTGCCTGCTTCTAGAACCAGCAACTGAGGACTTGTGTAAAAAAAAACCTCTTTGTGAGCCAAGACCAATAGTCTCAATCCAGTTTGCCTAGTCTGAGTATGTCAGAGATCAATACATTTCTAAAATTCAACTGAATTTCTGCTGATTCTAGAGTATCTTGAAGCTCAAGGTCAAGACTATTAAGATGATGTTGAGCGAGCAGGTAGCATGAAACAATGGGAATACACACAGATATCCAAAACCTGAATGTTAACTCTCAAAAAAAACTCTCTATTAATAAATTGAACAAATAAAGGGAGTTGTAGCTGTGAACAAGTATCATCAAGCAGTCATTTTTATAAAACAACTTTTTGTCAAAACCTTAATGCTTTCAAGCATTAGTATGATTAGTAGCTATTAATCTTTATAATGGTTACCATGCTGTTTTAAGCTGCATAAATACAGCATATTTAAGTGTCTCAGTAGCTACTGCTCTTGTAGTTACACAGTGGCTTAAACAGACCACCAATCTGGTCTTTGGAGATAGAAAAAACCTGCATTATGGCATTTTTTCCCCCTTTTTTATGAAGTGTTAAAGCTGAGAAATAGGTGTATATGAAGACCTCCTTTGTTTTGGATTGTGACGAGAAATTTTTATGCAACATCAGGCTCAATTCATGTGAAGTTAAAGCTCTTAAAGCCTGCAGACACTGATCTCTTTCAGAAAAGGTAACATCCATCCTCCTGCCCAACGTGTAATTTTGCTGCAGTGTCATTTCATGAACAGGCATTTTTCAGGCTTATGCTTTTGTTTGTTCCTGGTTTTGTAACTATAACTAAATACCAATTAGCTGTATCTAGTTAGAGTTTGTTGTCGATTGGGGGTCAGAGAGGTGATGCTGTGTGGATACTTCATGGCAGTGATTCCCTTGGGCAGTTCATATGCTCTAAAAACAATGTGACTCCCAGCAACATGTTAAATATCAATATTAACCTTTCATTCTCATTGCTGTGTTTTTTGTTTTTCCTTTGTCTGTTTTTAGCTTAATACGGGGTCTCTTCTGCTGCTGCCTGTTTGCTTTTTTTTTGTTGTTGTTGTTGTTTTGAGCTCCAACATTTTAACACATACTTCACAGAGTGATGGAATAGCACGTTATTCCCTGTCAAATCCATATATTGCTCTTTCTTATTCTTCACAAAGCATCTCTATACAGTCAGAGACAATTCTGATGTTTGTTTTATTCCTAACCTCTTTCTGGGGTTTCCCAAAATGAAAACTAAAAATGCGCTTTGTTTCCTCTTCAGCACTGTTATGCCTGCCTCACAAACAGTGCTGCTAAATGAAATGTGATAAAAAAAAAAAAAAAAAAAAAAAACATCATAAAAATTCAAACAAAATGTGTTACTTGAAAGGTTTCCAAATTCTGTGCTCTGCTTCTGCTTAGAAATGGGCTGTAAAGCAATTTATTATTATTACTATTATTATTTTGGGGATATAATCTAATAAGCAGTGATCAAGGCAAATGTCTGAATGTAGCACAGACGCAGACTGAAAGATATGAAGATAATGGAGTCTCACATCAGTGAGTGGGGTTTCAGTGACAGTGGAATGAAAACTGCTTCTTGCTTTATTTTTTATTTGTAGGAATAGCTAACCTGCCTGATAAGGCATGAATCGTGTCTTTCTTCTTCCTCCTCACACTGGATTATACTCTAAACCTCAAAAATCTTAGCATAGCGTTTGAAAAAGGTTTGGGGAGCTTAGGGAGAAAGTGTATTTTGGGGCTGGAGGAGCTACGGTCTCGAATGACAGTGCTCGAACGTCAGATCGTCATACCCTGTCAGTGAGGAACAGTGGGTGACAGCAAATGAGGAGTGCTGGCTGAAGTAGACACTTCTTGAGGCCTTGTGAAATTCAATCTTACCTAATAAATCTGGCCAGCGTTTTCACCAGTCACAGTCGTGCTGGGTGAGGACATTGGAACATAGCCTGTACACAACAGTCTGCCACAGGGACTTCCTTAAACCCTACTCTTGTGTTAGAGTTAGAACAAATAACGCACAAAAAAATTAAGGATTCATTTGAAATATTGGATCTGTTTACCAAACCACCGCTGTAGCTTTGATCAAAGACTAACTCAGGAAGCTACAGTGAATGTTGTCACAGTGGGTATTAAATCTTTTCTTATAACAACATAAATGTTGTAAAGTGACACTTATCTGTCTTTCTAAGGCTTGAATGAAACTCCAGATATCTCTGAAAAGGATCCAATTGTATCTGCTGTCCTGACATGCTTTTTCTTTCTGTAACAGAGCTGCGTGTCTGGGTAGCTGTTCATTACATAGACACTCATACTGCAATGGAAGTTAAACAGTCCTTCAGATTTTGGGAACCCTCTGGGCACTAGTTTCCAGCTTGAACTATTTGAAGTCTGCGTCAAGAGTCTAGAGATGAAAGAATTGCTCTCTCACTGAGTTTAGGAATGATGTGTAATGAGATGTAATTTGCCTAAATGCTATTGTACACTTTAAATGCTATGGTACATCTATCAGTATAAGTGCAGCTTTGAACAGTGGTAGTGACCTGAACTATACCAGAAACCAAAGCTGGTTCTAAAAGTTGATTACACTAAACCAGATTGATAATTATACAGCTTCCTTTGGAGCAGTAGTTGCTCATAAATATTGCTAGCACTTGTGAGATCACACAGACTGCCCTTGATACAAATTCATACGCAGGCAAGCTTGAGGGGAGCAAGAAATCTTGCTTTTCCTTGTGGGAGGTGTTGAGCTAGAAAGGAGTTTAGCTTGGATTAACAAGTTTCTAGTGGGTGGAGAGCTCAGCACCTGTTAGCTTTCATTTGAAGCTCTGCTTCTTTCAAAGCTCTGCATGCTGTATCACTTCCCTGGAGATAATGCTTTGAAAAATAAGTGCTCAAGCATCAGAAACCATCCAGAATAGGATATTTTTGTTTGATTTGAGGAAGATACTTCCTGTGCAGCTGGATATGCATGGTTTTCTGTTGTTCTAGAAATTAGTTGTAAATGTATGAAATCTATTCTAAAAAGCTAAAAAAAAAAAAAAAAAGAAGAAAAAAAAACCCACGAAGTGCTTGAATTGAAATTCAAATTACACTGGCTTAGAATAAGACTCATTAAACTAAAAAAGAAAAAAAAAAGAAAAAAAAAGAAAAAAAGAGAAATCCCTCTTAGACAAAGGGTTGTCATCATCTACTGGGACACTTGTTGATCCATGAGCTCTTTGATTCGATTCGCTTGAGGGAGAGATGCTTGCTAATTACAGAAATATTAATATAAAAACCAAAACACATACCCTTTTTGCACACACTAAAGACCCATCCTGTCTTGCACAAATTAGCAAATTGTGTTTGCTGCCTGTGAATCCCTATAGATTAATTTACAGATTCACATGAATTTATCAATTTGGTACACGTTTCTAACACATTTTAAAAACCCAGAAAACAAAACATAGCAACAGCCCACCCACGTTTGAGGGGGTGGATGCAAAGAAAGTGAAGTGTTTGGAAATCCTTTTTAAATACACAGTGATGTTACGTTCCTAGAGCGTGTCTACTAATTTAAGCAGTGGGTACCCCAAGGTTCTATGTCAAACCTGCTCTTAATAATGAAGGATTATTTAATATACTGTATATTCTAACACTCATGCTGGTCTACTTTTGTGCATCTCAAATAATGACATTTCTACTGCCTATCATGGAAGATTATTTCACATGGTAACAGATCTTCTCTGTAGGAAGTTTTTGTTATTTGTTTTCTAAAGCTCTTTATCGCCTTTCAAATACTACAGTGAGTCATATGCTCCTTGATAACTTTCTTGAAACATCTGTAATGAATCTCCCTCTAGAAGAAATGCATGAATTCCAAGATGAGGATAACTAATGATAGAAAATAAAGTGAAGATGGAAGTGTGAGGCTGAATAATATCACAGTGCATATTTTATATTCATGCATTCAGTTAAGGAAAAAATAAATAGGACAGAACAATTTGCTTTTAGTTATGGCATAAAAATAATTTCTCACCTTCCTGTAGTTTCTGGTCTGAATTGGAGGAAGTGATGGTTGATCTGCTCAAAACTGACCATAGGATTCATCCAAATTTTCAAAAATAAATCCTTCTTTCAAGTTCTTGAAATAAAAGAATTGTTATGAAATTTTTGGGGTTTAGAAAGGTGATATGTGGTAATGGAAATACAGCTGAGTCTATTCCAAGTGACACTCATGCCTCCTATTTTATGGGCCAGCTTACCATGGGCTTAAAAAACTGATTTTATAGGTAATAAAGGACTAATCTTACTTAAACTAGTCTTCCCTAAAAAATTAGGAATACACATTCACCAGTTGATTTCAATAATGTTGCAAATGTTATCCTGTGACAGCTGATGGACATGATGTTGTTGCAAAATTACATCCTAGCAATATGATATATTTTAAAATCTTTATACAAAATACAGTTTCTCTACTAACTCTGTGATGAATAAATAGATATTATAGGGCCAGCTTGTATGTGTTGTTGGCATAATTGAAAGGAAAGGGACTGAGCTGAATTCAAACGAGAAATTTGAAAATGTGGTATCGTTTAGGCTGCAATTTCCCAATCTGTATCTTTTTTACCTTCCACGGGTATATTTTGGCCTGTACCAGCAACAGACCCATTATATTTATAGAGCTAAGAACAAGAATGAAGGAAACATAAACTGAAGAAACAGGGCTTGAGGAAATGTTCCATCTTGGCTTGTCTTCCAGAATTGAATCAAAACATTTTCCTTGCTCTAAAACATTGGAATTGGTGTACAGATACCCTGGTGGGACTGCTAAAAAGGCAAAAGTAGTCAGCAAAAGAAGAGTTTTATATGGCCTTGCTACAATGGGAAGGGGAAAGTGGAACATTTAAAACCTGTGTGAGGAAAACAGGGGAACAAGGAGATGGTACGTGAGCTTAGTGTGTGGCACAGCAAGCTGCAACATATCAAAAGGCAGAGAAGAAATCTATATGCAAGGAGGGGGAGCTGCAAAAGATAATGCAAAGGAGGAGGACAATATCTAGCCTGTCTGTATTTGCTTGAAGGTTGGTATTACTCAGCCGAAAAAGTAGTGATTTTACAGTTTATCTTATTCTTATGACAAGAACCTTGTGTATGTGACATGAAACTAAATATCTAAGAGCAGTGGTGATCATATTTGAAGAGGTGCTAGTGGTATCTTATTTTCTGGCTTTCCTTCATTTAAGTACATTGGGTGACCTCTAATCAGAAGAAACCTTGAAATACAACTTCTGAAACCTTTGACCAGGTCTTTGGCTAGAATAAATGATACCAGCTGTAATGGTTGCCTTTAGGTGAGACAGATTTGCAATATTTGGAAGAGTTTCTGAAGCAGTTATAACTTCCTTCACATCTTGTAAATTATTTATTTGTTTTCCATGGTCACCTTCTGCGGGTAAGTTGGTGAGCAAATTAAACTGCAAACTATCCACAGAAGCATATTTAAGAGAATTTTGAAAACTCTTTTATATGCTTTCAAATGTACATCAGACATCTGAATCTCAGAGTTACAGTCTGCATGATACAAACAGGTTATTTTGTTCACAAAATAGATTTAGGTTATCTTGACTGAGGAACAAGAAATGTGCAAGAATCCCATCTTTATCTTCAGATGAAAAACATGAGTATTTTTTAAGAAGTTATTTATGAAAAACATGAAATACTTGAAAAACAATTCAAGAGTAGCGAAGATGTTATAATTGCCTATGAATTTATTACAAAGTATTTATTAGTTCTTTATTTCAAAAATGCTAACGCAGAAGGGGATAATGAATTATTAAATATATTCCTCCTCTGTTTAAAAATGCTGAAATGTTTTGTATTTCTAAATACAGTACTGTTGATTGACAGCTTCTCTATTCTGAGGGCTGAAGGTCAAGAGATAAATTATTTGAGTTATAGATGTTGTTTTTTCTGTAAGGAATACACATTTTTTATGTGTATTTATCTACTTATTTACATATATGTACACATCTATAAATAAAATACTATACATTCTTTTTTTACTGACAAAGTGAAAATAGAAAATAGTATTCATAATAGTGAAGTGGGAGCAAAGGGCAATGCTTTCTGTGAAATCTCCTGGAATTAAAAAGCTGTTTTTGTAGCATATCAGAATAACTAATATGGTTGCTTTTGATGCTTATTGATAGAAATACTGACAATATTGAAAAAATGGGAAATTCAAAGCAGTGATGAATCTTGGAAGAACAATGTCAGGGAAATTATTGCCAAGAAAATGAAGATGACCAATGTCAGATGATGACTGTCAAGCAGATGAGATGCAAACGAAGCTGAATAATGTTGGATGGTGATTATAAAGTGGACATGAACAAATTGGGATGAATTATGAGAAATAATGAATGTCAAATAGGAAAAAGTAAATCAAGATAAACAACATCATATGAAGCTTAGTTAGCAACTAAGAAAGGAAACAGGTTTTCATTTTCACAAGGTTTACACATACCAGATCACTTAGTAAAGCCTTTTCTGGACAGATTTGCATGTTTTGAACTCAGAATAATGGTCTGGCAATTAGATGCCACAAAAATAAATAAATAAAAATAAAATCCAATGATTTTTATTTTATTTATTTATTTTTATTTTTTGAGACAGTACAAATGTATATTGTCATCTGCTAGTGCCTGATTTTGTTACAGATCCGTCCTGCCTGGATTTTGTTACATTTGAGATATGCTCCTTGTAGTGAGCTCCTCGTTTAAAGAACAGTGTCATGCTGTGAGTGCTAACGGAAGCAGAAAGGCTTATTAATGCTTCTTCATTACAGTCAAGCTTTTAACTTTGAATGTCTCTGTTCCTTATGCTTACTTATTCTTCTCTTGTTGAATTTTAAATTGAATTTAGTGCTTTTTCCTTGCAACGTGCACATTTTTTTTGTTTAGTTAACCTAAAAAGTAATATTGTGTATTTTATTTTGTTCTTGGATTGAATGTAAGATTGAGAAATTTAGAAGTGGGGTACTCAATCCTGCTATTAATGATGAGAGAGCCAAGCTGCTGAGGTACAAAATATGAGGCAGCTGGAAGGATCAAAATCCACCTACTTGAGTAGAGATTCAGTCAGATCATTGTAGGCATCTAAACTAGAAAACCTCAAGAGGCATAGTAATTGGGCTTCCTTTATTATGGATATTTTGATCTCTTGTTTGACTCAGATTTTGCTCAATTATTAGTGTGGTATTCTGTGTGTAGCATGTTTTGTAGAGGACAATTTTACCTATTCCTAGTTAATAGGTTTTTTTCTTTTTCAAAGTAAAGAACAATACTTAACTTGCCAGAATATGTCATTCTGGGAAGAAACACTTTTATGGGGAAAAAATGTGTGCTGCTTGCATGTGTCCTGCAACTGGGTATCCTTGGCCCTGGTACTGCTGGCTGCCCTGAGCACTCTGAACAGGCAGAACAGACTGGGGAGCTGGTCTCTGACTTCCTTCTCAGCCCTCCTTGACAAGTAAGAATGTTCCATGAGTTTCACTTTGGGTGCCTCAATTTTATAAGGCTGTACTGCTTTCCTTCATGGTCTCCAGTTAGATGCCACAGAACAAATGGGCTCCTTAGGCTGAGTCTATCGAGACTTGTATTTTTCCACGTCATCCTGCTAGCTGTCACTTAATACCTGTACTTAAGAAGTAAAAAGAAAAGTATTTTACTAGAAGTGTCTCTTTCTTCTCTTAGATGGCTATTTCCTCACATAGTAATCATACTTACTGACCAAGGCTTTGTGGGATGGATCCATGTGTTATCCATGATTAATTTGCAGTCTGTGTGGCAGACTTTGGGCATGCTAATGTATTAATCTAGAGGGTGATTGGAAAGTGTTAAAAAGAGGTGAGATCAGCTACTGTAGGTAATTTTGTTTTTTCCGTGTTTGATATTTACTACCCAACTGGATAGAGGCTGATTATGAGGAAAGGGGAAAGTTTGAGGTGTTTTTTTTGGTGTCAGGAAGTGCCAAATCTGCACATCTTCTGAAGCATTGAATGAGCTGTGTAGGAGAATGCAGGGAGCTTTATCCATCCTATCTGATAGAAAGCACTGTCCCAAAGCATGAGAATTGAAGTTCAAGAGTATTTTCTACCCAAAGCAATGTTTTGACAACAGCTATAGATGCGCAGACTGTTGCCCTGGAGTCTTGCTCAGCTCTTCATTTTCATCTCATCTGTAACACCTCTCTCAGCAAGCAACCAGACCAGTTTAAGCCTTTTGTGAGCCTTGTGAGGCAGGGAATGTTAGGTCAAATGTAGTGCTGGAGCAAAAGGTGCAACTCCAACCAGAATTGGTTAGCAGTAAATTTTACACTATTTGGAAATATTATATTTCACATTTTTAACACTGGAATTCATAAAATAACAAAATGTAATAGCTTTTCTAATTTTGATTTGGTTGAAATGTTTCAGTTTTTATTATAAGTGTTTAAAAACTGGAATTTTAAACATATCAATTCAGAAACAGTTGATTAATCCTTCCATGCTGAATTTGTGAGAAAAAATGTTATGCCATTTAAGTAGTTTCTTTTTATAGAGTTGAAGAATTTTCTTCAAAATTGTCAGTTCAGTTAATCATTTTTTTGATAGAGAAAGCTCATATTGAAGCTATTGAAGCTATTTTTTTGTCAGTTCTAAATTATTACAGAGAATATTTCTTTTAAGGGTCATTGGGTCTCTATTACTGTGGAGAACTCTGAATCATATAGGTTATTGGCTAAATTGATATCCAGTAACTGAGTTAACTGGGTCCATTCTCACTATGGCCTGCCTATTGGAGCGAATACAGTGATAAATTTCAATTCTGGTAAAGTCTTTGGCTGTAACTAATGTGTTTTGCATATGACTTAGACCGTCAAACTTTGTCTTTGTTCTCTATTGTCTGAGCACTGGAAAGAAACAGTTTGTGATTTCATTTTATATTCACACCAGAATAGTCATTTCATCCCAAAATGTCCATCCAAGCAACTTCTGTAAGAAGTAAGTCTACTGGGGAGAAATCAGTGCTTATTAGTTTGCAGTTAAGTTTAATTATTTCTTTAGTTACTGCTATATTTGTGTTTTCATAACAGTGTGTATATATATATATATATATATATATATATATATATATATATTTTTTTTTTTTGTGAACAACCCAGTCTAGTGGAAGGTGTCCTTGCCCATGGCCAACCTAGGCCACAATTTAAGCAGAAATTGTTTAACATCAAAATATGTTTTGTTGCAAACACAGTAATAAACTAGGAAATTTTGAAATGCATTTAGATGATTAACTATGGCTACTACAGGATTCACTTGACAATTAATAGTATGGCTATTTTGTATTGTCCTACACAGAAATGTAGTCAGAAAATTGAAGTTATCTCCTATAGGAAATCCAGGCCTAGAAATTCATGCCACAGTGTCTTTTGATGTTTAATTTTTCTGTGTTATAGAAAATATTTAGAAATCTGATTTGTAGTCTGTAACGTTCAGAAGCATTACTTAAACAAACAAACAAGTAATCTTTTGTACAATTAGTAGGAAAATATGGAGATAAATATGGAGTTGAATCCAATGAACATAAATGGATTATTAAAACAACAACAACAACAAAAAACAACAATTCTTGATGCTTCTATCATTGCAAATCCTCCACAAGATCCACAAACATTTTCCAGTCTGAGGAACACGTTATATAGTTAAGAGAAGTGAAGAGTAAAGTGCATGGCTGCCTGCTTCTTCAGCTGCTGGGGCCCAGGCTGAGGGCTGTGCCAGTTGTTTTCCCCTTTGCAGGCTCAGCTGGTAATAAAGCTGAGCACCTCGGAGTTGCTGAGACAGACAGGACACAGACATTAGTTGAACACCTTAGATTCATAGACTTGAGGATGGAAATTAAGCTCCATGTTAGGAATATTGCTTATTGCTGTTTTCTGGTTTTCTTCTTCCTTCTCTCTATGCATGTGTGTGTTTATTGTTTGTGGCTCTTCTTGGATATTTCAGCCACTAAGCAGCTAGTATAGGTAAGCTAAATACAAGAGATCCATGCCTAAGTTTATAAACCTTGCATTCTTTTAGTTACTGTATGACTTTTGATATGTACACCATAGTCGGTAATCATGAAATATATTTCTAAATAGCAATATGAAGTGCCTATAGACTACTGAATTAAGTGAATGTTAAATTATTCTCTAGTTGAAATAGCTTAACTTTTTTATTTTTCTGTAGAATGTAGAACCGTGAACTACAACTTTTACAGTTTTTTTCTGTGTACATTATTCCTTCAGTGTTCTACCCTGACATCCCACCTTCTTGACACCTGTAAAAAGAAGTGAGAGTTTATCCATTATCACTTGAAATGTTATCAGAAAAACTGTATTGAAATAGCTCCAAGCCTCATGTCTCCAAAATGTTAACACTTTAGAAACAAGAGTATTTCTGCCTTAGTTAGCAGTGTATGAGAACAAAGAAATGGTCTGGGATGTATTTTTAAAAGATGTGTTAATGGAGAGGAAGATTTGTTCCCAAAATGACAGTGTTCCCTTAGAAGCAGAAATTAGTAGAAATTCTCTATGTATTTCTGTATGGGAGCTCTGATAAACCTTCATTTTAATTAAATTTTCATTTCCTGTAATTAGAGCAGCAACGTCTGCTGCTTCAAGAGATCTTGAAGTAAAGAACAGAGCATGACACGTGAACACAAAAAGTTTAAAATTGTAGGATCATAGAATGGCTTGGGTTGGAAGGCACCTCAAGGATCATCAAGTTCCAATCCCCCTGCTGCAGGCAGGGTTGCCAGCTGCTAGGTCAGGTACTAAACCAGGCTGCCCAGGGCCCCATCCAACCTGGCCTTAAACATCTCCAGGGGATGGGACATCCACAACCTCTCTGGATAGCCTATTCCAGCACCTCACTTCTCTCTCAGTAAAAACTTCCCCCTGACATGTAATCTAAGTCTTCCCTCTAGTTTAAAAGCATTCCCTATTGTCCTATCATACCTACCCATGTATAAATTTTATTTCCCTCACATTTATAAACTCCCTTTAAATATTGGAAGGCCGTTATGTGGTATTCCCACAGCCGTCTCTTTTCCAGGCTGAATACGCCCAGTTCCTTCAGCCTATCTTCAGAGGAGAGCTGCTCCAGCCCTTTGATCATCGTTGTTAATCAATTTCTTTAGGATGTTTGTGTAGTACAGAGGCTAATCTCATGGTATTGGGATAGAGATTTCCTGTTAAAGCAGGACAAAACCATTTATAATAATGGAGAACAGGTACAAATTTTGAAGAGGGATGAATTAACTTACAATATGTAGTGTAAGGCTTAAGGTGTACTAAGACATTTGAGTTAAACTCTTTGGTTAGTAGAAATATATACTTTTATCCAAACATCTATTCTTCAGTTCTTACCTTTCTTGCTATAAATACGCTGAGGAAAAAAAAACAACAAAACAGGCCATTTGGCACAAGTGCCTTTGGCTGTGTTTTCAGTCTCTGTACCTCATTACTGTCTGACTTTACTCTTGGACAGGTGGGGCAGTGAGCACAGTGGCTGGAAATATGTGTCCTCATCAGCCCTTCATGGAAGGAGGGGGTAGTGCCATGTGGCATCACTGCCTGCATCCTCATGTAGAGAGATAAAATTCAGTGAAATGCAAATATTTTCTTAGCTTCTTATATCCTTGGCCTTAAGCTTTAAAGTGTAAAAAAAAAAAAAAGAAAAAAAGAAAAAAAGAAAAAAAAGCAATTCTGATGGTCCTGTCATGGTGATTGCCTACCTGAATGAAATTGGGACTAATGAGGTCTTGATATTACACTCGTTACTCAGGCAAGGCTTTAATTAACTGAGGTGTCAAGTCCTTAATGCCTTATCCTCAAGCACCTTCTTTCTTTTGTGGTGCTTCCCTTTAGCTTCCAATAAAAAAATTAAAAAAATTTTAAAAATTACATTCAATGCAGAATTCTTCATTTTATTTTAATTTATATTTACTATTAAGATAAATGCAATTTGTTAATCTTTTTAAATTTTGCAATGTTTCAGTGCATGCTGCTGGCACTGCAAGATAATAAATAATATCTCATAAGCTCAGGTTTTGAAAAGGCAACAAAATTATAATGAAGCAACGTTTTTTGTTCTTTTCCTGTCGTTCTAACTGGTTATTAGTTCAAACTCATGTCTGTCAAACCCTGCAGAATGGGAATGAAATTTCTTTTGAGTCACCTCCCGTTCCAAATGTATTTATGTTTTCTTATCTATTGAGTCTGCAAAATATCTATATTCAAGTCTCTGCATGATCGACAGGAAAGATTTACCAGAGGCACACTTTTCTCATACTATGAGCAAATCAATGCTGTGCCCTTGGAGTCATCCAAATCCCAGAATGTAGCCCTTTTATATACTTGTAAATTGCAGAAAAGCACTAAATCTTTTTTTTTTTTTTTTTTTTTTTCTATGCAATGGAATTGTATTTTGTTCTACAGATCAAAATGAAGCTGCCTAATAATGAGGCTAGCCTAAGGTTCCTGGTAAAGTTGCCTTCACTCTTATTCCAATAGCTCATTGGCAGGATGCCTTCAGACTTTACTAGCCTTTATATTACCTTTATTTCTTTTCTGCTGGAATTCATCTTTTTGAAGCTTCACTGACATCTATGAATTTTCACATTAAAAAAAAATTTTAAAATCATTTGGAGTTTCCTGAAATATCATTGTAAATTAGATAAGCTTCACAATTTCAAAAGTGGCTCTCTTTTGAGTGATTACCTGTTGTATACCATAGTGCATCTGGCATATAACAAAACCAATTGGTTTAAGCTTCTAAATAACACAATTGCTTTCAAGTAATGTAACTACTGATGCTTATGTTAGCTGGGAGAGGTAGATGAACCCAAGAAGAAGAGTGTAACATTTGCTATGAACAGATGGTCTTCATAATCAAGGAAGCAAAATTAAAGACTGGAAGAAAATCATTATCAATGCTAATGTAGCTCTAATAGCTGAGACTATGTAAGATCTTCCATTCTAGTTTCTCTATGGCTACCATTCTACAAAAATTGGGAGTAGTAGGACAGTCAGAGATAGTTCCAGCTGATTACTCTGTAAAGCCCCAATTCCAGGTCTGCTGAGTACTAGTGAGGCAGCTCATAGGTTTCTGTCACATCTAGTTAGCTTCTGTGAGTTTATGCCCGGCTCTTTGAGGAATCTCATGTGTGACTAATGGATCTGAAGAATTGAGATGACCTTTTATGAACTGCTGTTCCTGCCCCAGCTGTGTTCTCTCAGTGGCAATTTCAGTCAGTTTTGTGGGTGAACCTAGTTTTTGTGTTCTTATTTTGGCGCAGATTGTATTTTTAATCTCTGTAACTGTGTGGTTATTTTGTTGCAAGGTAAGTAATTAATTCTACATTGTTTTTCAATTCAGGACAATGTGTTCACAAGGTAGTATTTGCAAAATTAGCTGGTTTCTCATGTAAAGTAAATCAAAAAGGATTGATTTTTAGGTCACCTGTTAAAAGAGGTGTGAAAGAAGGGTTATGCTCTATAGTAGTGGACCACAGTTCAGTAGTTGACATACTTGAATTTGTGCATGGCACTGACCAGCTGAATATCCCAATGTTTCTGAAGGCCAAGTCAGAGCTTCATGGGGCAGCTCTTCTTTGATCTGTCCTCAAAAGGAGAGCAGTCTTTTTACACTTGATGGCATTGTTGTTTGTTGATGGCATTATGCCAATAAAACTACAAGCCTATTTGTCAGCCTTTCCTTTCTCTTGATAAATATGCCATTATGTTTCAAATGCTTCCTAGATGTATTTGCAACTTTAAAGCTTAATATTTCATGTTACCTATCCAGAGAAGAATGGTTTTAGAAAAAGATTTTGTGGACTTCTGGTTGTGTTCTTCTATATAGAGAAAATCTCATCACCTGACCTAAGACAGGACCTGTTTTCAAACAAGAGTGACAGAATGAGCTGTTTTTCAGTTCAGGCCTCCATTTGATTGTATGCCAAAGACATAGTTAAGCACAGAATGAAAATTTGAGCCTCAGAGGTTGATTTCCTGGTTTGGTGTTTCTCCTTGAAAAAAGGTTTACATTACATGCTGCTTTGCTGATGGAAAATCAGCATGTCTCTAGGTTAGGTGGTGGAACTGTCTCAGTTTATATGAAATGAATTTGTGGACCCCTTTATATCAAAAAAGAAAGGGTCCAGAAGTCCCTTTATGCTCTATGGGGATTGTCATAATCGTCTATAGAATCATTTGAGTTGCAAGGGAACTTTAAGATCATCTAGTCCAACTCCCCCGCAATAAACAGGGACATGTGCAGCTAGATCATATTGCTTAGAGCCTGGTTCAGCCTTGTCTTGAACGTCTGCAGGGATTCAGCTTCTGCTGCTTCTCTGGGCAACCTGTTCCAGTGCCCTCACCACTCCTATTGCAAAAAAAAACAAAAACAAAAACAAACAAACCCTTCTTTATATCCAGTCAAAATCCTACTCTTGTAGTTTGAAACTATTTCTCTTTGTCCTATTACAACAAGCCCTGCTAAAGAATCTGTCCCCTTCTTTGTTATAGCTCCCCTTAAGATACTAATGGGTTTACCTGAGCCTTCTCCAGGCTGAACAGCTCCAGTGCTCTCAGCCTGTTCTTGTAGAAGTGTTCATCCTTTGAGTCACTTGTGCCCTCCTTTGACTGCACTCCAACAGATCCACATCTCTATTGGATGCAGTATTCCAGGAGAGGTCTCACAGTGCAGAGCAGAGGATCTATTTTTTACTGAGAGTTTATATTTCATTCTTTTTAGTACATGTTGCTTTGTTTAAATCACTAGTCTGTTTTGCAGTTCACTGGTATCACATTTCCTTCCTTTCCTGCTTAGGAAAGAAAGAAAATTTCATCTCTGGGACTGTGGCAGAACTAGTGTGCTTGTATCACTGTGTTCTTGCCATATATCATGTAAGAAAAAGGAGTGCAGGTAACATTTCTGCTACTGACTCAATGCCTGGAAGTTTCTGTGCAGCCACTTTTTTAAAACTGTATTGCAATGTATCTCTAATATTTAGCATTCTGAGATGCTGAGAAGACTAGGTGAAGATTATGTAGCCACAGTCTCACTTTCTCTAAGATGTTTTGTTATTAATGAATTTCTTAACACCTCTACTTAATGCAGTCTTGTTTAGTTGCATTAGAAATGTGACATCAGTTCAGACTTAAGCACTCTCAAGTTATTTTCTCTCACAAAGGTTAACTGGCTGATCACAGATAGAAAATGTAGGTCCAGTTGGATTCATCAAGCTAATTAATTTAATTACTTAATCAAGATTAGTTGTGCCAAAATACTAGAAAGGAAACTTAGACTGTGCTGAAAATACTTACATTGCACTTCATGAAATGCTTATTTGAAAAACATGAAGCAATTATACAAACAGAAATACTGACATGCCAGAAAAAAAAAAAAAAAAAAAAAAGGAAGGCTTTTGAACTGATTTCAAATTTCATGTGCAAAAAGGCATAGAAAACTAATTGACATTTTGCTATACTACTGGATCTAAAAATAAAGGTGAAATGTAGGACTGGTGGGTTAAATTGCTTCCAAATAATTAAATAAGGTAATGAAAATGATCCAGCTTTCCATTTCTGAATCAAAAGTGGGAAAAAGAAGCTTATGCATTTGCTCAGCCTACTTAATCTAAACTTAAAGTAGAAAATATTTCTTTTCCCTTATAAAAGAGTCACTTTAAAAAAAAATGATCTTTCATTTTAAAATGCTCTGAGACAGAAAGTTCAAAAGTTTCATTTTTATTGTTATTTTTAAAGTGATTTTACTTGTTTTGTTCCCCCCATTTTCTCCCTCTTTAATAGACTTCATCTAATTCTTAGGCATTCACATTTTTATGAAAATGTTTTTCTCAGCCCAATTGTGAATAACGTGAGTGGGTTTTTGTACCTTTTAAAATTGATTCATTTAAAATTCATCTTTATGTTGCTGAGTCAGTCTGTGTTTATTGTGGTTAGAGGAAAATGTAAACTGAAATTTCATTAGTGTTAGTAGGAATCTCTCGTCAGCATTTGAGACTTTTAAACAGAAAAGGCAACAGTGAGGGAGGCAGTGAAAGAGGTTAGGTTTGCAGCCTTAGTGAGTTATCCTTGCTGGGACAATGATACGATTAAGTTTGTAGGTCAACTGGGAGCTAAAGAGGGTTTTGTTTGGTGGTAGATCAGAACGTACCACAGCAAAATGATGCCAAGTAATATCCCAGTGGGACTCTTATTGTATGCTGCAGTTAGACCTTGAAAAAACTTGTTATCAATACACAAAGGCTCTGAAATGTTTTTAAATGAAGATTAAGTCCATTTTTTTTCTCAAGGATCTTCCCTCCCTTATGATTACAGTGCAAGATACACAGTCTTCCTGCCTTGTGAACATATGGTTTCTTTTAACAGGCATGATTTGTTTTTTGTTTTTTTTTTTCCTCTCTTCTTTTCTGCTCTTTTCCTTATATTGTTTTGCTTTGTTGTAAATCTGAAGAAGTAGATTTTTCATGAACTAGAAAAGGCAAAATAAGTACCATCACTTAGAGTTTTAAAGAGAGATTGTGTGTATCACTCTCTAAATACTGATGGCAATCTCTGTTTTTGCAAGCTAATGTAATCATGCTCTCAGAATAAGGAATTTCTAGGCACTCAGAGCTCTTATTACTATCTCTGGAG
This sequence comes from Phasianus colchicus, assembly GCF_987193195.1. NCBI lineage: Eukaryota > Metazoa > Chordata > Aves > Galliformes > Phasianidae > Phasianus > Phasianus colchicus. The sequence goes on along the minus strand of NC_143437.1, from coordinate 11,647,341 downwards.
CCAGAAGTGTAAAGCATCTTCACGCTCAATACTGAAGGGAGAAATGTTATCAAGAAGTGAACCATTTTGTTTTGTTTTATTTTCTGTGTATTTTCCACCATCTGTAGGACTGTTTTCATTGTATGTTTTTTAAACAAGGAGGAAATGAATGCAAGTAACTGTAGAAGTGTTAATGTCTATAACATAGAGAACACATTTCCACATATTGGGATAACATTTTTCCCTTTGTCATTCTGTCTAGGGCATTCTGTCCTAGTCAGACTGTAGAAAGCAGTCAGAACAGAGCTGCAAACGTCTAATTGGCACCAAAAGAGTTGGACTGCCTCCACCTTCCCACACTCCCTCTACATGTACCACCAAGCATAGCTGGAAGAAAAGTTGCTGATCCAATGTGGCATTTCCAGTGACTGACACAAGCTAGAATTCTTTAGATTTCTCTAAAATACATGAGAACAGACCAAGAATAGATTTGCTTAAATAAATGGCTTCTTGATGAGCCAATACTTCAGTGAAAGGATTTAAACATGGATGTACTGATATAACACTCTTTCTTTTGATGTCAAAAATTACCTCTAATCGGCATGTATGTACAGTGTTCTTCGGAACAGAAAACGATATTTGTCATCATCACGTTTTGAGTATACAAATGAGACTGTAAAAAAGGGCCAGTCTGAGCAGCCCTTACTCAGCAAATATTCCTGTCAAGCTGTGAGAATGAAGAAGTTTCACAGGAGCTGCTGGGTATATATTGAAAACTAGCTATGTATAAGAAAACTGTTTTAAGCATTTAATCCCAGGCTTCAATGTTGTTTTATAATAAGGAGTTGCCATGTTGTAGCTGTAGTTTCCCAGATCTTTAAGGCTGTGATGTGATGATTTAATCTGAGAAAGTCTTGGGAATGCCACAGCCTTGAAACGTGTTGACTGGACCCTGCAAAAATCCCAGCCACAGTGCTGGTATAAAGATCCCTTTGCTTCTGCACCAAATTTATCATGGTAGAGTCCAGAGAATGGCTTCACTGTCTTCTGAAGTCATTTCAAAATAGATGAAAAAGTTACCCAAGAGTGGTACTGGACTTTCAGCTCACAAAAGAATTTTCAGTTTTCAAAGTACTGATGGTAACTTGAAGGAGATACAGTTTTTCGTGTGATAAGGCAGTTTTCTGAATCTCTTTTGGCAAAAACAATAATATGTCAATACTCGATGTTGTGGAGCTAAGTTCAAATGTGATCAATTTCAAAGGTAAATGTACCATCAGTTACTAATGAAATAAAATTCCCTTAGTATCCTTAGTAGCTGAATACCAAGAAAACTTTCTGGACCCTTTAATGTATAATAGCTTGCTCTTTTAAGTTTTCTTGTTGCTTCTTCTTTATAATTATGGAATTTAGTGGGTTTTTTTTTGTTTGCTATGGAGTGGCTGTTTTTTTTTTTTTTTATGAGAAAGTAGATACCATATTTTCTTTAAAGATACATTTCTGAGGCATTTGATTACTTAAACATTTTCTAGTTTTTTAATTCTTTCTGCAATTATATATATATTTAATGAACTACAATTTTTAGTATGGAATTGAAACTCTTAGTAAGGTTTGACACATCTTGGAGAAAATATTTCCAGCATAAGGTTTTCTAAATTTCCAGTTCACCACTTAGATAAAAACAATGTTTTTTTCTTGTGACATCAAATTTTAACAATGGGAACTTAATTTATGGGAATTTTAGCTGGAAAATTAAAACTATATTGCACCAAATCGACTAGAATGAAAGTGTAGCATCTTTACTAAAAAAAAAAGCTTATTTTACAAAGTGTGTGAATGTTTTTGCTCTTGAATCATTCATTACCTTGAACAAGCTACAAAGGGAAACTCAAGGAAGGGTCAGTTTCTCAGCTGGTATGAACCAATGGCACTTCAGTGAGTAAATCAAATGTTTGCAATCACATAAGGAAAGGATCTAGCCCAGAGTCCTCAGTTGCTCTAGCAGTTTTCAGTAGGATATGGAAGTTTTGATTATCTTCTGCAGTGTTGTAGGATGACAGCTTACTGTAGCACTTGCTAGCTGGCTAGTATCTGTGATTGCAACTCAAGAAAGGAGTTGGTGCTGTTCACAAGTGCTCTTGGTGCCAGAAGAATACTGGATGCATCATGATACTCATCATTCTCTAAGTGGAAAGAGGACTATTCCATTTGAAAAGGAATTGCATCATTCTGAACACAAAGTACTGATTTTTTAAGGTCAGGCTGCTTAATGGTGACCCTGCTGAGAATAACAGAATGACATAAGACTTGTATGTGGAAATTAATTGAACTGCACTATCATGTGTTTACTCTTACATTTACATTCTCTTAGCACAGAATGGATATTCAAAGGAGTTACCTCCAAAAGTTTTAGAAGAATATCAAAAGGCTGTAATACTCCAATATATCATTGTTCGACTTGAAGATTTATCCTCCAAAAATTGCTACTCCGTCTCACAAACTTATTTAGCACAATTTCAACTCTAGAACGAAGATGTAGGTTGATTCCTTCCTCCCACTTCCTCTCTCTCTTAAAAAAAACAAATTAACTCAAGCCAAAACCAATCCATCAGTAAATGACTATATTTTTAGCAATTACTTTCCTTGACTTGGAACATTTGGGAGTGATGCTCAGCTAAGATGCCTAATAAGGGAATGGTAGCTGTTGGTCCACACAGAAGTACATATAGTCCACTGTCCTTGCATAAACAGAAGCTTATAGCAAGTATTTAGTGAAGAGTATAGAAACTGAGCATGCATATAGTGGCACTTCCTCAGAATGCTTTCTTAGTCTCCAGCATCTCTGTATTAACAGCCCCATATAAATTTTACTATGGAAAGAATACGGTATCCACATCACTGTGGGTATTTTCTGCAGCCCATGTACCTGATGTGTGACCAGTCAGCTCCTTCTATCTGTTTGGGCACCTCCTGCTGCCTGCTGACCTTATTGATGCTTTGTAGTGAGAGAGATGGTGAACTGTTAGTTTCTGTTAGTTCTTCCACAAGCTGTGGCATAGACGGCCATCATAACTCTCTTTGGACATAATCTCTCTTTCAGGCTGTAGTACTGTAGCCCATTTATCCATCCCTTAAGTGTACCATGCTCACAGTGTTTTGATGCTTTCCATTTCTACTGTAGTCTTTTGGAAAAGGGGAACCAGAGCTGCCTGCATTATTCAAAATACTGGCACTCTGTAGGTATATGTAGACACATAACAATGTTCTATCTTGTCTTTTTTTCCACTTTTTATTATTTTTCTAGTAATCTATATTGTTTGTTTTATTGATCACCTTTCACTAGAAGTGAAAGAAGCAAGTATGCTTACTCAAATGTATAGCAAGAGAAGGTATAATTGATGTATAATTCCTCCAACTTTTTTTTCTATTAACAAAGGCTGATCGGGCTAGAGTAGGCTTACTGCATTTACAAAGGAATAGAAAAATCTGTAGAGAGTGTATCAGGAGGTTCTCTTGAGCTTGGGCAAAAGCACTAATTGAGAATATATTATCTTTCTCTGAAGACTGTTGGCCATAATTTCCTGCTTTCAGCAATAGCAGATGAGGTGTCAGAGAAAAGCTGCTCCATTTGTTGCTGGTTGTACTGCATCCTATTCCTCTTGGCACCAGCAATCAGAGAATTAGCATGTCGTCTTTTGACATTTTGCAAAATATATTTTCCTCTAGGGGTGGATTCAGAAAGCAGATAAAATAGGGTGCACCCATTTTGTTCCTGGGCTTTAAGCAGGGGATGGGATGTGCCCTGCTTGCATTTGGGTTTCGTGTTCTGGTTATGTTCTTGGCATCTCCCTGCAGTAAGCGGCAGGTGAGAAGCACAGTGCTCTCTGGTTAGGAAAATGTGATTGGAGTTGTGAGCCCAAACTGTCTTTTCCCTTTTCAGTGCTCACTTCTGAGTGCCCAAATTGAACTGAGAGCAGAAACAATTGTACCTACCTAAGATGAAGCTAGCTAGCCTCTCATCATGGCTGCTCCAAGTAGAAATGGGAGCATAAGGAGTAAATCCACTCCTGCTTAAAAGCCAACACAATTATGCATGTAGAAGAAGTGTGGATGGTTTTTGGAAAACTCCTGGCAGCAGGTGCTTGGCTGGGGTAAAGAGTCTTCAGCAGTTTTGTGATGATCTACACCAGATGAAAATCTGATCCTAGTTATGCATTTGGGACTTCAAATGGCTGTCTTCACTGGAAGCTGCTGAGCTTCCCTCACTGATAATTTAAAAGGAATTTTAGTCCTTTCAGAGCCTCCCTGTTTCAAGCCTTGTAAATACACATGCTGATTGTTCTATTAGTTCATAAAAACTAATCACCAGATGTAAAATATCATAACTGACAGAAATGAGGAGTTACTATATTACTAATCTCTCTCAAAACAAACAAACAAAAAGAACATACACAATTAGCCAAGCCACAGGGCTTTAGAAATGTTACGTTTCCAATAAGTAGATGTAATTCGAATCATGAGATAATATGGAGTCTCTGAGAGAAAAAAAGTGGGCTAGTTTTTTAAGCCACTCTATCATCTTGCTGCTGTTTAGTATATGCGTGCAGAAAGTGGGGAGTGCAAGCACGTTTCTTGATACTTCTGCATTTCAAATTTCATCAGATTACATTAATTGGTAGTGAAAATACACTTTCACAAAGGTTTATTCATAAGTTTTGTATAGACTGCTTTTTGAGATATTTGTAGGATGACTCGCTTTAATCTGGAGCTTTTATAGCTCTTCCTCTTAAAGTCACTTTTTGTTGACATTCTCAGTGGATGCTTTCCCTAAGAAGTAGTGTTAGAAAACCATGAATGAAGCTATATGCAGTGTGTTGCTTTGCAGCAGCAGTAGGAAGAGTATCATGATAACAGTCTTCTGTGCTGAAAATTAAAATTCACCTACATAGCATTTTCCACTTATTCATGGTTAACTTTTTCATTGTGGTTGTCACACACGCTTGTAACAAACTGGTGGGTTTTGAAGTTTTTCACCAAACGATTTTTTTTTTTTTACTAGCTGTCACTATTTTAAATATGTATGCTTCTGACTGGCTCGTTTGGGAAATAACACCACTCAGCTTCGTGGAATGCTTGGTGATTGCATTCTGAGCTTATGGTTCATAGCAAATAGATGACCTACTTATATGAGGAGCATTCTCAGGAGTCCTCTAAGTAATGAAATGGAGGCAGTGCACATGTTCATAAAGAGAAAAAGAGGTAAAATCTGATAAACAGGAATTGTTAACATTTTGATTCACAGAGATACTTAACCTAGAAAGGAAATCAATTTGTAAGATAGTTGTAGTAAAATGTTGTTCTACACCACCCATTTGTTTATAGTGTCTATGGTAGCTTTAAATGGTCGTCTTTCCCAGGGAATGTGAATGGCTTTTAATAAAAAATCTCAGCAAATAGGAAGGGGCATGATATCAAGGCAATGTTTTAATATACACCAGAACTAGTAGAAAATCTGTCATTTGCATTCGGAGGATGGGAGGCATCTGTGGTTCATGGATGAGAGAGAGTTAGAGCGTGTGGGATCATGGGGTGGCAGATGTGAAGAGACTGAAACTGGTAGCTGTTTTAAAATAATACTGAAGATAGCTCGAACAGGGAAATGGACAAATATGAAATATGTTGTTTTCTGGCTAGATTGAAAGAAAACAAGAGGTACTCCTTTTCCAAATGTGGTTTCTGAATATTAAGATTCAATGTTCATTGAGGTTAAGGTCTGTAGAGTTAAGGGTAGTTGAACAGTAACTGACATATTGTAATACTGAAGAATTGTAGGTGTCTTGACATAGAAGACATAACTGCAAATTACAAATATTATTTAAATCTGTTGTTGTCCTACTGCTAATTCAAACTACAGAATCCCACATATTCTGCCATTATCCCTGCTGTTCTTAAAGTCTGCTGTTCTCCAAGTCTGCTGTTCTCCTTTAACAAATATCTTTTGGTATGCCATTGTTTTTTTCTTCCACTGGAGCTCTGAAGATCTGAAAATCTAAATAAATAAATCCATGAACACTCAGGAAAAAGGCTTGGTGCTAAATAAACACAATAATACTTTATGTCCATAATGCTGATATCTTCCTTTATGGACTGTTTTAGTCAGTCAGTCATTCAGATGCAATTTAGGAAAATGCAGTACCAAAAGAAAGGAAACCAACTTCCCTTAGCAGGAGAAAGTGGGATGCAGGAGTTAGGAGTGTCTGAGCTAAATATATACTGGAAGAGCAAAGATTTTGCTTCCCCACTGTCTCAGCTTTGCTAAAGCGTACTGAATAAAATCTGCTAGAGGAAACATCTATTTTATATGGTAACTTGCAATATCTCTCTCAAACTGACTGTTGCAAGCTAGCAGGAGGCACAGACAAGCCTCTGGGATTGCCAAATACAGCTTTCACTGCCGACTGCCCAAAGGGTTTGTCAACACCACCAATTTCCTTGGATTTGTCATTTTCATAAAAACCATGTGTCTTGAGACTGTCAGATTTACTTGAGTCTACTGTAAACAGTAGTTAAGATTAAAATGAGAGAGAAACTCTTGACTACAAAGTTGAAAAGGCTGTTGGAAAAGGGAGGTGTAAAGTAAGAAAACGTGAGGTTAAAATGCATCTAAAAGCAATCTTTCCTCTGAACTTTTATATAAGATTGAGATTTGTCTCAGATGCTCAGGGCTGAATCCACAAAGCCCCAGTTGGAGAACTGTCTTTGAGAACAGACGTGAAAAGACCTTGGAAAGGTAACAGTATAGTCCTGCTCACCCTGGGCACTCTCTGTCATGAATTCTCCTTCTTTTCTTTGGTCCCAAACAGGTCTCCCAGGCTCACTTTCTTGTCTGTTATCTAAAATAAAAAAGGCTTTCATACCATACGTTTCTATTCATGTTTACCCAGATTATCTTCACTAATTTCCTGAATTCATTTCTCAGGTCCTGGGATCCTGTGTTGCCATTTTAGATCTCACTCAACACATTTCTTCTGTTTGAAAGACTTTTTAGAGCTCACTTAACATATTCCAGTTAGTAGAAAGACCTTTTTCTTTTAACAGGCTTCTAATTCTGCTGACTGACAGCTCCCCATATATATTGTAAGTCTTCATTTTGCTGTCAATAAATCCTATGAAAATCCTAACCTCTGAGTTTTCACTGAGATTATACATAGTGTGATAGTAGCTGTAGTGTTCAGACAGCTGTTTATTTTTTGATAGTGTCAACTGTTATCAGTTCTGGGGATCCTCCACTGACAAAATGGCTGGCATTGAGAAATGTTCATGCACCTGGTGGGATTCTCTGCAGAAGCAGATGCGTTCAGCCTGGGCAGGCACAGATGTTATGTCTAGCATGGAAGATGTGTGATTTGTAAGAGAGTGAAGTGGGATTGCATTTTCACGCAGATCACACAATAAAGCTTCCATGGGCAGTGGATGTTTATCCTCACTTGGATGCTGAACCCGGTGTGATATGTCCCTCGCTTTGACTTTGACAGGGAAAAGCATTTACTCCACTGTGGTCCACACTGTGGTAAGCCCACAGCCTAACAAGCTCTACAGGAACTACGTGACTTGACTCTGCAATAGAAGTGTAAATCACGAGTATCTCCACTGAAGTCAGTGAGATTATGGTGCTATAAAAGTGATGTATGTGTGAGGAAAACCAGAGCCATGGGATGAATGACTTGAGTTGCCACTGAGCTGTAGAATCTCTTGGCATACCTAGTCTGTAAAATGCAAAGACTGTGTACGGTAATTTCAAACAGTGTTGAACAGTGGAATAAAGAGAAGGATTTAGGGGAGACATCACTAAAACAGCAAAGCTGAGGGCCTTGTTTAAAGTGAGAAAAACCACCTGAAGAATTGACAATTACTCGATAGGATGCAAGAATGAGTCTCTTTCTTACTGTCTCACTTGTTTAAAAGCTGGGGTTAAAGATTATCTTTAAATTCCAGACTCCACTGAAATATATATTTTTTTCATTTTTCCATGAAATTGTGATAAAACTAATTTTCATCTTGAGTTTAGGTCTCTCATACTTGTTAAAGTTCCTTTAACAAAGCATTTGGATTCCATTCTTAAAATTTCCTCCTATAGGGAAGTAGAAAAATGTAAATCCAGAAGAATTTGTCTACAGTCTGCTGAATTTCTTATGACATTGCTAGTCTTTGGAGCTTTGTTGTTTTGAGGAGGTTAAGATGAGCACTTACTGTATTGTGATCTATTTAAAGTGCCTCACAGCATTTGAATGTGAAGTAAAGATTGCGGACAATTTAGCTGTGAGGTAAATATTCAGTTTTTTTCACCACCTCTCTGGGCAACCAGTTCCAGTGTAACACCACCCTTATTGTACAAAGTTTCTCCCTTATATCCAATGTAAAAATTCCCTGTTCTAGTTCAAAACCATTTCCCTTTGTCTTGTCATAACAGGCCCTGCTAAAGTATCCATCCCCTTATTTCTGACTTTTTTGATACTGAAAGGCCACACTATCAAATTTCTCTTCTCCAGGCTGCACAGCCTCAGCTTTCTCAACCTGTCCTTGAAGGTGAAGTGTTCCATCCTTCCATCCCTTGGATCATTTTTGTGTCTCTTCTCTGAACACACTTCATCAGGTCCATGTCTCTCCTACGCTGAGGACTCCACGTCTGGATGCAGTGCTCTGGGTAGGGTCTCACAAGCACAGAGTAGAGGGGCAGGATCAGTCCTCTTGCCCTGCTGGCTGCACTTATTTGGATGCAGCCCTGGATGTGGTTGGCTTTCTGGGCTGCAAGAGCACCTTGCTGGCTCACATCCAGCTTACCATCCACGAGTACTGCCAAGTCCTTTTTGGCAGGGCTGTTATGGTGCTTTAAATTCTGATTCAGTTGTGATTAGGCACCACTTCTGCAAACTGTTTTCCTGCTCATATAAACTACCCTACTGTCAAACTCTGACCTATGCCTCTGGGACAATGTATATCTGTTTTCTTTGTGTGAGTTTTGATTTTTTGTTTGCAGGTGCTGAAGAGTCGTCAGTGTGATGACTTCTGTGTGAAAATTTATTTATTTTCACTCAGAGCTGCTCCTCAGTGCCTTTTTACTTAAAGGCACAATCTAAATTTGAAAGGAACAGCCAGCAGGCAAATGCTGTATTTTTCATTGGGGTGATATGTATAGAATGTGAGAGACTGCTGAGTCAGGCACTGTGTGCTGTTTGTCACTGCCTAAAACTATTAGCATTATGAGATTATACAAGGCACCTGCTGAAAGATCAAAAGATCTTACTTGAAACCCTGGAGAGTGATATTGTAAGCAGACTTTAGTTTGTAGCCTGCTTAAGAACAAAGACTATTTCTTTTTCAGAACTTCTATGGTTTGACTAACAAACCCAGGAAGACATAATTTTCTATGGCTTGTGACAAATGTTTCAGGTTGTCCAGTGTGATCTTTTGAAAAACATGGTAGGGATGAGGGAGCAATTATTACTGATATTGTTTCACAGAGAGACACAGAGTGGTCACACCCCTAATTGCTTTAAATGCACTTTGTTCATTTTGGTGTGTAGTGGGGAGGGTGACAAGGCTCAACCAATACTGCAGATTTGATGGTAAAGTGCTTTTTTTGCCTGATGTATGCAACAGTGCTGACTTAAGTGCTGGAGCTGTCTCTGTAATGGAGGTGAGTAGCTTGATGCACAAAAAGCAGTGCTTTAAAAGCTCAGGCTTACCAGCACAATGTGCTGAAGTGGGGAATATGGTTGAAACTCTGATCCTATCAAAAGCATCGTTAACAAACTGTGTAGAGCAGGACAGCATCTATCTCCTGATTTCCACCTGCCTGTAGGAGAAAGGGTAAAAGAAAGTACCTTCTGAAGCACTGCTGCAGAAATAAGCAGTAACAGTGAAAACCCCTTTGCCAGAAGTTACCAGAAGTTAGAGCATCTGCTGCCATTTTGCGTGTGGATGCTGTAACTGCTTGCTACTCTGCAGTGGTAGGTGTCGGACTGATGTACTCATAGCTTTTCCTTCTCCTTTCAGTTTAAGTAATAATGTATTGGGCTAGGGAGAAAAGTACTGCTGCAGCCTAATGACTCTGGGGTTTCTCTGGGAGAAATGGGTTCATGTCCTTGCTCCAGTGTGTACTTAACATTGTGTGTTCATTGAAATAATCTCTTGCTGGGTCAGCTCCTCCCTTGGTGACTGATCCCTGAGATCACCAGGGTGCAGTGAATGTTACTCATGCTTTTCTATCCTTTTTCTCCATACTCCACAGCTCATGAGAAGTGGAATAGTTCATAGTATAAGGATTATGAAAGTTCTGGTAACTCTGTAGTTTGAAGGGTTTTGTTTGTTTGTTTTTTGCAATAGCAGTTTCAAACACTTTCAAACAGAGAGTGGAGAGAAAGATTTGCTGTTGTATCCTCTATGCACATGTTCTTGCTTACATTTCTATTTGCAACCTGAAGGTTTAGCTGTGCTCTATGGAAACCTGCATGCTAATGCAAAAAGGGAAAACTGCAAAAATCAGTCATAATGGTTCATTTGGAAACAGTTCAGCTGAAAGTCTAACCTTAATTGTTAAAGTCATAATTGGTCTTTCTAAGATTATAGATAAGTAATGCCTAGCGTAAACCAAATGGGTGATATTTGTGATACCTGTGAAAATATAAATTAAAAAATACAAAAATAAACTCTATCCTATTTTCAAACTTGACTCATTCAAAAGAACTTAACAACATTTGTTAGGTCATATTATAGATTTTTTTCGATCATTATGCTCAAATGGAAATAGTATGTCCGTATTTAAAATGATTAACTTGCCTCCCATTGAAGTGTTGCTTTATGTCTTGCTTTTCTGCAAAACAGCTGCTGCCCCTTAGTAGAAGGCTGCAAGCACATTTGATGTTAGCGTATTTTGGCCATATCCTTCTTATGCAGCTGTCAAAAACAGTCTCAACAACTGGGGATGAGGCCCTAGGGGTTTTCTTCAGTGGGGAGATATTTCCTGGTGAAAAAGAACTCGAGGCTTTTTTATTCTGTTGTGTATTCTTGCTGTGAGAGGTATTCAGAGAAGAAAAGGGACACAGCCTAAAGAGCATCAAGCCCTGCCAGTCCTTGCTGCTGCAGCAGGCTGTCAGAGCAGTGGGCACTCAGGTGTAAGTTAGAGCAGTTTTAGGCATCTTCTAGTTTGTGCCAAGGACTGAGTCAGTTATCGGCTGGTCCCAGAAGGTAAGCACTGCAGAGAGGTGGCTTTGCTTCCCCATGTTTAGAGCAGTGTCATGACTCCTGGGTGTGAGAGCATTTCTAGCACTCAACAGCAATTTTCTTGTGCTGTGAATATGATGCTGTCTTACCTTGCAAATTTTTTCCATCAGTAAGAAATAGACCTAGTTCAAACTAAAATGTCTTCTCCTTTCAGGATGAAATTGTGCATGCATAAGTAATTGTGGTTTGTGTCAAATACTTTTAAAAGTCTTCGGGTCTTTGTATATTCAAATCTGATTCAGAGTTTGGGCTGGCAGGGATTTCAAAGGATACAAATGTGAGCTGAGAGGAATAATCACTTGAAGATGTTAAAGGAAAAAAAAAAACACAAAACAAGAATATCTGATCACCCCCTAGAAAAATAAAGTATGAATATTCTAAGGTAGATCTTTATGGGAACACAATGGGAATAAGACCACAAAAACTCCACCCAACGCTACCCACCTCCTCCTAGGATAAAAAACACACTAAACTCAGGGAGAACAGAACTACACTGTAAGCTAAATAAAATGATTTTTCAAAGCTAACTAAAGATTTAGGTACAGGCTCATTGTGTAGTTTTTGTTCTCTTCCAGGAACAGGGAGGTTTAGTTCAAGTCAGTCATTCATTTCAGATACATTACTTTAGTTTGGAAGTTGGCACATTACTGTTAAGATCAGAGATGTGTTTTAAAGAGCTTCTTGGCTGGAAAAGAGATTAGAAAGTTTTTTCTAAACTTTTTTTTTTTTTTTTTTTTTTTAACATATGATTCTTCTATATTTGTGTTTTCGCACATTATTTAACCAATAGATTCTTTGATGAATTGATTGCATAATTCAAGAGATATTCCAGGAACTGGCAGTGTATATCCAATGGGAATAGCTCTATTTCAGTTCTGTTGCTTTGTGTCTGAGAGCATTTACTTTCATTTGCCTCTCCTGTTGCCAGAAGTCATCCTTTTCTTTCAGGATGCAACTAGGAACTTTTTGAGAAAAGTCTATTGATCCCCTTTCCAAATATTATATAATCTTGCATTCTTTATGTGAGGTATTTTCTTCAAACTTTTAAGTATCAAAAAGTGAGTCATTTTTCATTTTATGTGTGGGCAACTGAGGTAAAAATGTAAGCCAAGAGCTAGTGTATACAGAGTCAGATTCTCAATTGAAAACCACCATTACACTCAATTTTTAAAATTTGAGAATGGAGAAGACCAGTGCTTGAAATTAACTTAGTATGTTGATGTCAGTTTGCCAATAACAGTTTTGTGGGATTTTTTTTCCTAGAAACTGGTCTTATGAGAAAGAAAAAACCACAGCAATGCAGAGCATCCAAATCTCCTATAAAGATAATAGAATTCATTCCTGGTCTTATATTTATTGTTCAGGGCCAAGAAATGTGCTTATTAGTGCTTATTAGATTGCTAAGTGCTTTTATTTGGTCGTTCTCCTCCATATGGAATCATCTAGGGTACAGGCAAATAGATATTAATGGTCTGTGAGAGCCATTGTTATCCCATTGTTGCACGTCAATTTGTGCGGGTTCTTTTTCATTCCTCCTGCAGACATAAAGCTGTGAGGTGGTGTTTTCTATATAATATCTTTTCCCAGCTGATACTTTTTAGCATACGGTTTTTTTGTTTTCTTTCAAGTACAGAATAAATGTCAATTAGTCCCTTGTCTGTTTTATGATGATTCTTGAATCTCGAGAGTATAAAGTCCAAGTAGCTCTGCACGCTATGCTCATCTAAAGATGGAGATTCTGGCCTATTGTATTTATCTACTCAATGAGAAACTTTGAATCTAATGAAAGAATCTGTATCAGAAAAGAGCTCAGTGAGTGCAGACTAGCAGGAGGGATTAAACACATTTGTCACAATTACCTTTGTTGTGTCTCTTCTAGTAAATAGAGTACTCTTTTCACTCATACTCCTGCTGCTTTCCCGGTGTACGCTTTCATTTTGTGATAAAAAGAATCCAATTTGCTTTTCTTTCTCAGATCTACGTATGGATACTGCTCTGCCCTTATTGTACTTCTTACCAGCTCATTCTTCCTAATATGCTCTTACAAAATTTCTTATAAATGTTTAATTCCTAACAATAGAGTACTGGAATAATTTTCATGGTGCAGAAATGTTCTGCTGACCAACTTACCAGAGTGAAAATGCTAATATGACCCCTGTGTCAGTCCTGCAGCCATCTTTAATGTAAATTTAATACAATGATTCCCTTGGAGATGGAAGATGGCAGGCTTACCAGAGCTACACTGAATCAAGGTATCAGTATTTAGCAGACCCTGGTTACTAGGCTACTGTTCGTTTCTGAGGCTAGGAAAGATCACAGAAATGCACTTTCATGTTGTCTGACTGGCTATGTTGTATGAAGAAGGCATTTTGCAGATTTGTTGGGAGGCTAAAAATAATAAAAGAATGGCTGGCAGTGGGGATGGGAAAGGCAAAACACACAGAGTTCTAGTGTCCCACTCTGTTTCCCAACTGCTTTTCTGTAGGAATAAAACACAACAGAACAAAACACCAAGAGCCTAAGCCATGCACTCAATATCAAATAAAACATCATATTTTTTATAAACTGAATGCTGCTTTGGAAAGCAGCCAGTGGGGGAATTTTCCACTTGTGCTCCCTTTACAGCCTCTTTCAAACCTACTGTTAAGCAGCAGGGGCACATACTCCCTTTGGAGTAGGGCACTTCACTCCCTTTTCTATTATGCAGCTATGACACATTAAGCTACTTGAAATGGTATTCATATTTTATCAGCTCTCCTAACTTTAGTTCTTTATTTATAATGCACTCTGACTTTTTTTCCATCCTATATATCCAGATTTAGTAAAGTAAAAGACCAATGCAGCTGAAGAAAAAAATGAACTGAGCCCCAAACCACTCTATGAATTTAATCATACCTTTCAGGTGGAGTGTATGTTTTCATTCAGTGTTAAAGGCTTTACCCAATCATTATTTTCTTTTTGCACAGCGTTTGCCACGGTGCCCTCTGTGAATCGTATTTGATTTGCTCATATTTCAGAAATCATCTTTACTTGGAAGAATAGCACATTTTATTCCCTAAATATGACACACTATGGCTGTGGTCTGATAAAAGATTCTTGCACATGAAAATGCTAACATATCTCTGTAAACCTGTGCTTATTTGCAAATGCAACAATGCAGATTTGGTAACAACTTTAGAAAATTGTGTTTATATTTTAGTAGCCTTCTTATATAAGCTTAGGAAATCTCTTTTCTAGTATTGAGGAAGGCATTGATTAAGTGCTATTGACAGTACTATCTCATCATGTTGAAGACAGTTTGTAAATACCAACAGAACCTGAATTTGCTGCCACCATTCCGCTAACCTGAACCGCTACTCAAAATTAAAGATTTTGCAAGAACACTTTGTGTAGGTGGGAAATTTGGTAACACAAGTGTGCAATATTTTTGGTGCAAACTCAGTATTTGTTTTATAAATAAGTTCTGTTTTTCTGAATAAGAGAGAGAGCCATCAGGCATTTTTCTTATTCTCAAATATCAAGCTTGCTACTCCAATGATGTCTGTCCTCAAGAAGCCTTTCTTATTCCTGCCTCCTACCTCCATCATATATTTAGACTGGCTTCTTAGCCCTGCTTCTACAAGCAGGAAAACATTTCTTCCGCGGCTCACATAGGTCAGCCCTGCCATGATCTAAAGCCTGTAGCTATGGCCATTTAGTCCCAGACTAAAAACAACACATTCAAATGCTAGCAAATGATTGAGATTTTATTGTCTATTTAGTGAGACTGTGTGTTGGAAGAAGGGGGAGAGGACAGGACATGCTTGCTTTGCTCTGTGAGCAGGGTTCTGATGTTTTCATTAGGTGAAAACCTTGCGTACCAAGAGAAAAGCCACCCTCCCAAAGCTGAGGAAAGCAAGACAAAATAGCTCTGTTCTGTTTGGAGGATGCTGCTAAAACCAAATCAGGAAACAGAACTGTGATGGCAGCGCTACGGAGCACTTTGTCACTACTTACACAGTATTAAGCACGTGCCTAAACCTAGAAGCTGTGACTCACTGCCTGATGTTTTACTGAGGAAAAAAATAAATAAAGTGGATAATAGGAAAAAATTTTTCCCCTCCATAAAGCCACATACTTTTAAAGGCCTTTGTTTCGCTTATCTTTTGAGATGCAGTGATTTCCATCAAAAGCTTTTAAAAATATTTGGAAAGAAAACGATGGAACTTGCATTTTAATGTCACAAGCTGGCAATAGGTTTTAAACAGCACTGTATAGTTGGATTTGTAAATGATAAAATACAAGTTGAATTTCTTTGGAAGGCCATTCATGAAAAAACAACACTCTTCTAGTGTAGTCTGCCAAAGAAATCCCTGTGGAATCTTTTGCTCTAAATGTTGTTCCTCATTGCTGGGTGCCTCTCAAAATCTTTTACACCTGCAAAAATACACTGTTAACATTTTCTCACTTTGTATACAGAAAAATGTTCTGCACAAGAAGATTGAGAATTAAGGCCTCCATCTTACTGAAGTGAAAAGAAACCTAGCTTCACATTGAGCCTGATTTTGACTTTGGATATGTATCATTAGATCTGTTGGTTTAATTAAAATGTACCTCTATGTTTCTCCACTTTGAATGCTTTCACTGTAGCATTCTTAAACTCTGAGTTTTATGTAATAGTGAGTAGGGATTTTGAAGGCTATTAACTCATTTAAGTGCAAAAGTTCGTAACCTCTTACAGCAGTACACTTTTTTTTTTTATTGTTATTATTGCCAGACAGAGCTGTACATAGAAGAGAACTTGAATATGACTTTGAAGAATTTGAGGAGAATGCTTCATACTCAGTGATAATTCTGAAGTACAGTTGTGCCTGTCTTCTTTTGCTATTTTTCTTGCTTCTGACTTTCATAGATTCACCACTTCAATATCTCTTGATGAATAGGAAAGTCAGGAAAAATATTGTTTTAATATCATATGCAGAGTGCACCTGAACAGCACAGGTTGTTCAAAGGAATAGCTAGACACTATGGAGAGAGAGTACAGAAGATATGCAACCATGACAGAATGTGTAGTTGCTCTGTAAGTAATGCCCCCTATTTATTTCCATGGAAACTTCTAAGAACAGATACAAAGAGCAGGATAAAACTATTTGAATAGAGCAAATTTTCAGCTACAAAACACCATTTTTCAACATAGTCACTACCATTAGGTGTGCATTATCACCAGCGATGAACAAGAGCCTCCATGCTGCGGTTGTACAAATGTACACCAGCAGAGGTGACTACTGTTTCCACTCCGCTGAAATGCACCACCTACTGCCCCACTGCACTCACATTCACTGTTTGGTCTCCAGAAATGTCCAGCAGGCATTAATGAATGTCTGTGGGGGCCATTTTTTTCCTGCATGAAATAATTAAATGACACATCTTTCCTTCATCTATACTTCCGTGCCACTGTGCCTCTCTGCTGCCATCTGTCACACAGCAGCAAAAAGAATTGGAATGTTGGTGGGAAGGCTCAGCATCTACTGCCATACCACCAACATCTGTCTCTGATGTCGTGGGCTGCCATCATAACATAGGAGGCGTTACTTTCAGAGCAACCCTTGTGCATCACAACAGAATATCATGAGAACATTTTTCACTTCTCAAAGTGGAAAGTCTGGCAAATCCTCACATTTGCATATATGTGTGTGTAATTTCAGATATAGCAAATGATCTTTCATACACTTCTATACCAATTTAGAAGGTTTTTTCAACATAGTAGCATCTTCTGCTATGTGGATGACCAGGAATAAATGTTGTAGCAGAATTTCAAATAACCAGCTTCTGAACCAATGTAATTCTAGGGATATCGCTTTGAAAACAGTTGAATTTCTCCCAAATTTCAGCAGTATAGCTAAGAACAGAACTTCACACTTTCCTGTTTTTGCTAGGAAATATAAAATGTCAAGTAGCAATTCAAAAAATATCTAATTCTGTAAGAACTTAGGCTTTCTGCAGATAGCTCTTTTGTTTTCTGTGAATTTTTGCCAGGTTTTAGCCAGAGCTGCTGAAAACTACAGAAAAACAGAAGGGAATATGGATCTGAGTTACTGCCCTCTTAATAAGAGATCAAGCTTCTTTAAAGCCACTCTAATTTGTGAGCAGAGATCAAACACTTTGCTTAAGATAATGAGTAGTAAATTTGGGAAAAACGCTTTGATTGCTTAGCAGTTCAGGGCTTTCTTTTTCTAAAAGAAATGGTGTCTCAGAGATACTATGTAAGGATCTTGATTAACTATTTAGCTTCTGCATCTTAAAATCAAGTTGATTTACAAGTAGTTTTGATTTTTGGGCCAGCTAAAGTGATCATTGTGTGTAATTGCCATGTTTTACATTTGAATTTCAGATTAACACTTACTAAAGAGTGTTTGTATGTGAATATATATATATATATATTCATTTATCTTCCAAGCATGTTTTCAAAATCAAGCTAGGTTGTTTTGTTCTGTGGCTTTCTGGGATGTGTGTGATTAGTATTTGTTGGTTTTTTTTGAAGGATTTTTTTTTCTTTTCTTTTTCTTCCTACTTATCACCAGAAATAAGTGGACCAATGTGACTATGTATAAAGCAAAGAGGTCTGAGTTCTGTCTATCATGCACAATCTTGGACCTTGGTCATTCCTGTATCTCTACAGTCTCTAGTAAGTGTTGGAAGGAGATCCTAACGACAGAAATAAGAGGCATGAATCAGTCTTGATTATAAGACTGCAAGTGTGTTGGATAAAAATGCGTCATTTTTACACCCCAGGTTTGTTTGTTGAGAAGCAGAATCTCTTAACTAAAAAAAAAAAAAAAAAAGATTGTCTGCAAATATTTGACTTTTAGACTACCTTGTTAAGTAAGAAATACAGCTTAAGTAATTTTAGTAAAGAGTATTTTCTGGTACATGCAAGCAGAATCCATGGAACGTTTCTGTAAGTGTAATACATGATTTAAATTTTAAAAGGTATACAGGTTTGAAAGCTACAATACACATAAGGCACTTATAGAGCTCATTAATACAGAAAGAATTGGTCTCAAGCTGAAAAACTGAGGCCTGAGGCTTTGTTTCAAATAATTTTAAATGTAGATTTAAACTGGCAGTAAGAAATGTTCCTAAACTTCTTTGGTGAGGATGGGAGAACCACTACTGTTGTGGAAAGAGTCCAGGTACAGTAACATAGCAGGAATTCTGGTTTTGCATCTATGCTATAACCAGACTGAACTAAGCACTTTACACTTATAATCTTTATACCTTTAGATCCCAAGAGTCCTTTCAGAGGGAAAGAAAAATAATATTGTATTGCTTAAGAAATTTTAATGAACTTTCTTTAAAAGCAAAATCCCAAGTATGGCAAGTATGAAAACATGAAGTGGAGAGAACAAAATCAACCTGAGCAGAGCTCACTGTTGTTATGGTATGATTGACTATGTGAGTTAGTTTGTTTAAAGTTAGGTTGGCAATGTCTGTGCTACACTGCAGAAATAATCAGATTTACAATAGAAAACTGATCCATCAAAGGAGAGACTGGGAGAGGGAACAGAGAGACAATCGGGAGAGGAATAGGGAGATGAGGACTGAAAAGGCTTTGAAGGATTTATTTTTCAGGGCAGCGCAAACAACAATGCTGAAATCTAATACAGAGTTCATGGAAGCAGGGGACCTTTTTCTATGAAGGGAGTATTTGCGTGAAAGCAAGCTGCTGGAAAACAGCAAGGAGCTACAGTGGGGATTTTTGAGGTCCGGATGATTCATTGAAATGTTCTAGTAGAAACCAAGTCCTGTCTTCTGCAAATAGGACATCAATTCTTACTGGTGGGTAACTGGTCTGGTAGATACGTTGTGCTTACACGACAAGGTTTAGGTAGCGGGGGCCTGTGCGAGCAGATCCCAGCACTGCACTGTCCAAGAGGAGCAGCTCCGGTGGGCAGACTGAAGGGAGGGAAAAACTGCTGTGCTACAGCAGCTGAGGGAGAGGAGTGAGGAGTGGGAGAGGAACGGCCCTACAGCCCGTCAGGTCAGTACAAAAGGACTGCAGCAGCTCCCTGCAGCCCAGGAGAGGCCCATAGAGGAGCAGACTATCCTGCAGCCCACGGGCACCAGATCTTCACATGTAGCAGCGGGTGATGCCTGATCCCCCGCAGGAGCCGCCCGGGCCGGAGCTGCAGCTCGCGGTGGGGAGGGAGGGCCGGGGATGCTGCTGCCCTCGAGGCTGTAGTGGAGCACAGAGCCTGCAGGGTGGGCAGTGGCACGGAACCGTGCTGGAGCAGTGCTGGGAGAGCTGCGGCCACTGGGAAGCCCACGTAGCATCCGTGCGGGAAGGACAGCGTCCGTGGGAACAAAGCCCACGTGGAGCAGGGGGCAGAGATTGCCACGGAGGAGCACTAGGGGTGACCGCATTCCCTGCCCTTCTGCACTGCTCAGGAGGAGGTGGAAGAAGGTGAGCGATGAGATACTGTTATAGTTTATAGTTTGCTTTTAGTTTCTCTCTACTCTAGTCTATTAGTAACAAATTACATTAATCTCCCTTACACTGTGCCTGTTTTGCTCCTGATGGTAACTGGCGAATGAGTTCCCCGTCCTCATCTCTACCCATCAACCAAGACATTTCCTTGTATTTTCTCCCCCTGTGGTTCTGAGAAGGGGGAATTGAGAAAGCAGCATGGTGGAGTTGAGCTGCCCATCGGGGTGAAACCACCACAGTAGGAAGCAGAAATGACGAGTGACATTTTCTCTTTAACATAAATGATTTTCAGATAATTTAAATTCAATATGTTCAGGTTCAGTAACAACTCTTATTTCCTTGCTTTACTACTGATGTCTCTTACTCTTGTCTTAATGAAATGTCCGGGATGTGTTTACCTACCAAACAAAGGCTAAAAAACTAAATCTACTTGCCGTATGAAACAGAATCACAGCAAATTGCTTTCTGAATTTAGTACGGTATCGCATCAGCTTCATGTTGTGCTAAAAATGTAGTTTTGAATCACTCCGCACTCTCTTCCCTTGTGTTGAAGAAAAGATGTGCCTTGCTTAAGTGTATGCTTACAAAAGGCCTTTTGTTTTTCCTGATGGTGCCATTAGGAGATCGTTAAAGGTCATTGTGGAGTGTAAAGATTATGAAAACTTAAAAATGTTAGCGTTCCAGGAGTTTTTGGGTTTTTTTTTTGGGGGGGGGGGGGGGGGGGGGGAAGGGGGGGCGGGGCTCAAGGTCCCCATCCGTGGGTCCCCATGCCAGACTGTTGTCATCCCTCTCCCGGCGAGATGCCTGATGCCGGGGCTCACTGCAGCTGCCCTGCCCTGACCTGTCCGAAGAGTTCTTAAATACCATCAAATCCCAACTACTGGGACTAGGTTAAGAACAGTATGGAATAGCATATTAAAGGATAGAAAAGTTCAGGTTGTGTTTAAACCCATCTCTTTTGATGTGAGCATTCACTCGTTTCCTCTTTAGTGAAGGTACACACCTGAGGAAGGACCAGGATTTTGTCAGTTTTGACTTAAAAAGGAGCTGAATACCCAACTTCATACATTTCATAGACTTGTATTTCATCTTTAAAATTAAAATGGTTAGAATAAAATGCTGAGCGTTGGTTATGTCAGCTGTTGAGGATTAAGGGTTTGCCTCCAAACGTGTAGTAAAATAATATTTTTAGAGAATCTTTAATTATAAAACAGGCAACATTTGATAAATTTTGTAGAAAAGCATTTTTTCTAAGAAATATCAATGCCTTGAAGATGCACAAAACCAAGGAAAATTGTATCTCTTTCTTTATGACACTTATTATTGCCTTTACCTTGAAGCTTGTGCAGATATTCAAAAGACAGATATGAAGCAATGAACAAAACTAGATGATCCCCTCTGTATCTACCAAGAGAGACCTTCTAGGGCACTGTAGTAACTGCTAATGGCAGTATAAAAATTCTACTGTAGAAGATAATGACTGACTCATTATAATGATCCGCTTCACATTAATATTACTTTTATGGAATCTGGAGTGTTGATTTCTCTTCTTTTGCAGAAACCATATGAAGACTTGTGAATTTCTTTTCAGTTAGAATACCAGAGCTTCAGACCTCCAAGCTGCATGGTACTCCCTCAGTGTAGTAAGGCACAGTAGCAGCACTGCATTTTCCTCTGTGTTGTTGACACCTAATGAGCTTCCAACATGTAATAGTAATTCTATTTATTGCTTATTGTACAGAAACTTGCATCTTTTTTCATTTCTGGGACTGCAAGTTGAAACTCATCATTAGCCTCTTTAAGTTACTCAAAATTTCTATATTTATGGTGCTTTTCGATTATGAATCATCAGCAATTTAACTGGAATATGTAGGATTTTGTGTAGACTATTGGAGGGGTGCTGGATAAGATACTTGAAACTGCATTAATTGAAGGAATTTGAGCTTTCATTAACAATGTCAAGGTAGCATCATGGCATTTTGTCTTGGTCATGATGCCTGAGCAAGCTTCTAGGAATTTCCAGCATATGTTAAACTCAAAGAGACTGCTTAGGAGCTTGCCCACCAGTTACTGTTGCTTAAGCACAAGTTGATCTGAGAGGGTGGTCGGGCGCTGGAATTGTTTTCCCAGTGAGGTGGTGGAGTCACCGACCCTGGAGGTGTTCAAGGAACGTTTGGATGTTGTGTTGAGGGGCATGGTTTAGCGAGAACCATTGGTGATGGGTGAATGGTTGGACTGAATGATCCTGTGGGTCTTTTCTAACCTTGGTGATTCTATGATTCTATGATACCCATTCATGGAAGAGCGAGAAGAGAACCTACAGCTCTTTTAAGTGACTGACTTTGTGACTGTGAAGTCCTATGCTTAGGTTTCTGTACCTCTTGCATGAGTTCACTTTAAAATAGATAGGATTGATACATCAATCTCCACCACCTTTTGTACTTTTTGTACTATAATCTGCATTCATTTTCAGAACATTTAACTGTGACTGAATCCCAATTCTTCATCTTCTTCCAGGTCTTACCATCTGCTTCAGAATACATATCCAAACTTGAAATGTCTTGGTTATAAAATCATGTCATTTTCAGGACTTGCTGAGCAACTATCTCAAGTTATTTTACTCTTTCATTTGAAAAAAAAAAAAAAAAGAAAGAAAGAAAGAAAAAAGAAAACTGGTTATAGGAGCATATCTTCTCCTATTCTCTGCGCATGTGAATGAATGAACTCACTGCAGTTTCATACTTTTAGTAAACAGGGCTTTGCTGAGTGTAAATGATAGAAGAAGGATGCTAAGTAATAAAGTAGTTCAACTCATTCTTCTCAGAGATGCCTTCCTTGCAGAAACAAAAGTGTTTGTAGCCACATGCAGTATAATATCTTGAATAACTTCTGAAATGAAGCTTAGATATCAGATTCCCAAGACTGTTATACTTTTCCTACGAAAGTGCCGAATATTTTAAACTTCAGCGAGAAGTTTTTAAAGATACGCATGGATGAGGTAGGGGAGAGACAAATACTACTTCCTTAATGCCTTTGAAAGCACTGCTTTGTGACATACTTGCTCATGATTTTATTTTTAGCAGTTCATTGTTTCTGAGAAAATATCCTGGTATTAATAACAAGCTTCAGCAGTGGCAGAATACTTAGTCTTTTTAATCATATTTGTGTTGGTCGGCTTCAACTAACTGGAAAATTTGAGAACATGTCTTTACTTTTGTCATTTGTGGGTGTTTTCTGAGTTACATTTTAAGTTTTTCAGTACAAGTGTAACCACATGGTATAGAAAAGCGACAGCCTGAAACTAGAAGGAAGGATTGAAAAGCTTGCAGTTATTAACTACTATGTAAACTAAATGATTATTTTTATAAGTGGTTATTTTCTGTACAAGCCGTCTTTCTTTGCAAATTTTAATGGAACATGACAATTTATTTACTGTTATTCAGAAACAAAGCTCATCAAATGGTATTTGCACTAATGTGGAGTCTACAAAGAGGATGAAGCCAGGTTCTTTGCTGTGGTATCCAGTGACAGGAAGACAGGACAAGAGGCAATGGGCACAAATTGAAAAATGTGTGTTGCAGATGAACACGTTTTTCCTGTGTGGGTGACTGAGTGAGTTGATGGAGTGGGTTGCCTAGGGAGACCGTGGAGTATCCCTCCTTGGAGATACTCAAAAGCAATCTGGATGTGGTCCTAAACAAGAGGCAGTAGGTGGCTCTCCTTGAGCAAGGCTGGAACAAGATGATTTGCATTCAAATCTCAGCCAATCTGTGATTCTGTAATTAGAAACAATTTCAGATTTTTTTTGGGGAAAAAAGTAGTTGGTTGTGTTGAGCTGTGTTTATAAAACCTGTAGTTTTTTGCAAGCATCACATACAACCACTTTTTTCTGGTACTCTGTATACAAAAGATTTGGGTCATCTAGTCACAGTATTCTTGGATGTTTGAGTGGGTGTTGTTTGTTGTTATTTTTCTTAAGACTGTTGAAGTCTGTGAATCTAGGTTTTATCTTTTTTCCTCTCATGTCAAAATAAACAAAACTTTTATTTTCTTACTTCCACTTTACTCTTGAGACTGCCGAGGCTGTCTCCAGAGGGCTCCGAGATCTTAATGGAGAAAATCTGTCAATGCCCTGCATATGCAGGAGATATTTCTGTGGTAGTCTCAACGTTGACTGTCTGTACTTCTGTCTGAATGAAACCTCTTTGGATATCATGTGGTCTGCAGGGCAGAGTACTCAGCAATCATGCAAGTAAATCCAAGTGCTGTCAGAAACTCATGTTGTTCTTGGCTCAGTGGAACTGAGAACTTGTGGTGATTGTCTGAAAGGCAGTATTAAGCCAGCAGTGGTATTCTGATTGAACTGGCTTTTATTGACAGATCAAAGGGTACAATGACATGCATTTCATTATGCATTTTTACCTCTCTGCTTTTGACTACACCTGTTCCTTCCAAACGGTTTCTAGACCACACACTCTTGATGTGTACAGATCTGCTATCTCAATCTCACACTTTTCCTGGAGGTTAGTGATGCTGGTGCTTTACTTTGCCACACTCATAAATGTTTTTAGAGCTGTGTGCATTTAACCAATAAGGATAGCACTTTATCTGAAGAAAGATTTGTGCATTTTTATTTGAAAGAACACTTTGTCTACTGAATTCCATATTATAAGTAAGGAGTCTATATTGGGATGCTAACTCTATTTCTATGATAAAAAAAAATATAATAGCTCTCATTTTTAAGCAATGATGGAAAGGAAATGGTTAATGGAATGAAGTTAGACTCATTATTCAGATCTCAACAGAGCTGCATGTATCTCATTTGTTTTCACAAGGATAGCCACCTAATATAGTCTGGTTTCTCAAATGCCTTCCAAGCAGCTAGGAGCTGAAAACATGCAAGCTGAATGTCTGGCTTTTTCAGGAATTATTGTTGTTCAACACAAGTTAGGCATCAAGTATTTTCAGAGGACATTAGAGTTCTTTCTCTCCACAGTGAGGATAATAGATTTTTACATGGGGGAGACTGAATGTAGGGGGAAGAATTTATTTCATCTATGTAATGTCCATTGTCATAGCTCCTTTTTTTATTTTTTGGACTAAGAGTAGTAATTTTGAATAATACTGCTACGAGATTTTTCAATTTCTTTCCAGAAAAAAAGTTCCTAGGAGAGTGCAGGATTAACATGTGATTTAGATAGAAAAATAAGCTTTTAGGAATATCTGATTTTGTTCTGCCTTAAGTTAGGCTGATTTGTTATGAAGATGCTAAAGGGACTGTTCTTCATATTATTGTAAATACGCTAAACTGATTAGTATTGAAGACAAAATCAGAGAATCTGAAATAATTTAGGTTGGAAAAGACCGTTCAGGTCATCAAGTCCAACCATCAATCTAACATTACTAAGTCCACCATTAAGCCATGCCTTAGGTCCTGGCTGGGCAGCTTTCCAGCCACTCTTCCCCCAGTTTCTGGGGTTGTTACAAACCAAAGACAGTACTCAGATTTTGGCCTTATTGAATTCATGTGGTTGGACATGACTCGTCGGTCCACTCTATCCAGATCTCTCTGTGGATCTGTCCTACACTCAAGCAGATCAACGGTTTCCTAAGATTGCTCTTGTTCTGTTTAGAGTAGCTTCCAAAATGCAAAGATGGTTTAGAAAAAATCAACAAAACCAACAACAAACCACTCAGCACAAACAGCTATGAAATCTGTCTGACCTTATCAATGTAAGCAGTGTTGACAGTTCTCATCTATGGGTGCATGCAGTTCTCCCAGCTGGCATCAGACATTCTTAGGTCAAATTCTGTCTTTGTCAGCAGCAGATTTAATCTGTAAGACTGTCTTCCAATAATGGAGAAAAGTTCCCCAAACCCCAGTCTTATTTTCTTCTCATTATAGCAAATATAATTTTAAATTTAAATCTTTTTATGAATAACGAGTAATCACTTTATGGCTAAAATAATATACTTTTCCATGAATCTTTTGGGTCTCTATCATAATGTATTTCTCTTGCCTACATAATGGAAGAGGCATGGCAAATACTATGATTTTGAACCTGCTGTTGTTGTTATAAGTTTGTGTGAACGTTGCTTCTGTTTTACTTGCATTGGGACATAAAAGGATATAAATTAGATCAATATCATTGGAAGGTGTGGGAAAAAAACTTTTCCTGAAAAGATACACTCTAAAGACAAGGTTAACTTTTTGTTTGAATGGTGAAGAGAAACATGGATAACCTGCTTATCGCAGGTAGCCATGATTTTCCATCTTATCCATCTTAACATTAATGGCTGCTCCTCAGTTGCATTTATACTGCCGTTGATATCAAGTACTCGGATGATTGCAGGGTGCTACTCTTGAAATGCAAGAATAGAAAACAATTAATGAATCCATCTTCTCCCTTCTCAGCATAAGCCATATCAGCAGAGTAAAAGGCTCAATTAATTATTTACATAGATTCTCCATACATCATGCCATTGTTATCATCCCTCAAGCAGAAAATAATGTGCACCTGAAACTCTGCAATAGTAGGCTGCAGTGGACAAAGATCCAGGTAGGAATAACTAGTTGGAGACATTTATGTTTTAGTACTCCTTACTCTGTCGAGGGACATGTAACATAATAGTGACTTTCCCACAATTCACTAGTAAATAAGCAGCAGAGCAAAGGTACAACACTGTCATTGAAATTAAATGTGATTATCTAGTTTACAGTACAATACTTTCTTTCTATCAACTCAGAAGGTCAATTTGATATCTTAAATAACATTTCAAAAAGAAATAAAATGATGGATGTTTTTATGGGGAAATTGGAGCATACATAATAAGCTACTTGACAAAAGTGATAACAAGTCAACATCAGAATGAGATATATACACAAAGCTGATCCCCCAGTCTGCTGCTTCCCTGTCACCTAATTGCTTCCTCTGAGCATGGTGCTTCTTTTGTTTAATAGCATTTAAAGCAGTCTGAATTGTCATGTGCTATTTTATTTGTGAGAATTCCTAGGTAAGACTCTCTTTTTGCCGCCTAATGTATTGTTTTTATGTGAAGAGTTTCATCCTAGTTACTGTTCACAGAAGCATTGATTAATTTTTTAGTGCTAATTTGGCATTCTAGTACAACCTTATACTTAACTAAGAAATTACCATATATTTTTATTGGTTTAAAGAGATGTAAAGATGCTTTGATCCAAGAAAGCCTCAAGTACTCACCTACAAATTAGATGATTAACATGCTGCACCATTCAAAAGTTATGAGATTTTCCTGCTTGTAATCAGACACAACAAAATATGGATGAATTATCACAATCCAGAATTTCTGAACTCTTCCACTGCCACTTAGCTTTTCCTCCACTCTATTTTTATTTCTCCATTCTTATAAGAATAGCTTGTAACCAAGGTTCTAGTAAGCAAGCCTAATTAGTCTTTGGTATAATGATATTGACCTTTGTTGGTCAGCACCAAAAATAACTGTATTTCTCTTCTTTTTTATCTACATTCTGATAATTTATATTTTGTTAGAGTCATTTTTGATGCCATTTCTTTTTCATTTATATCTTCTGCTGTAGCATTCGTACTTGGAGTTTTGAGATTTATTAAATAATTCTGGTGCCAAACAAGAAGAAGACAGCTGGGGAAAGGACAGTTGGATTCATAGAAGGGAAAGTTTAGGGTTTTCTGGACTAACTCTGGACTGTGTTGTTTATGGGAGCAAGCCGCTACAGGAAGTATTGAAAATATTTCTAAGTTCTCTTTCTTTCTAAAGCCTGTAAGAATGTTTCTAAATTTTGATGTGTCAAGTAAGTGTACAAATGTTTGACTACTGTCAAGTAAATGCACAAATATCTATTCCGGCAACAGCAGTAAGTTGGCAGTAGCTGCCATGAGCTAGAGAAAGCCAATTTTTTGTCTTTAATAGCCGAACATCGACATAACCAGAAAGGTTATTTCTTGTCCTGCAGAATCAAGGGAAGGGAAACCTTTCAGTAGTGTCTAAACTACTGTACCTCTATGGTATCAAATGTCAGAGCAGACTGATGATTTCTTCTGGCCTAAAAATGTGCAACTTAGCTCAGTGACTCAACCTTACAGCTTTTATTTTGAAAGCCTGATTTTAGTCCAGAACTATATCTATTAGTTCAGGCAATAGTGTGCCTGGGGGCATTCTTTCTCTAGCCATGTTCTCCTTTTAGGGAATAGGAAGGTGTCTTAGATGTGGATCACAATTCTGGATTTATCTCATGCAAACACTATTTTACCAGATGATCAATTACTAGTCTACTTCCAAACCTTCTGTTCTCTGCTCTAGGTGCTGTGTATACGTGAGCTCTAATCACCCACTCTTGGATTTGTCACAGTCTACTTAAATAAGAAAACATCACAATGTGTTTTTAGTCTCTGGATGTGTATGACCATAAAGCAGTTATTTTTAAATAAACTTTTTATTTAGTTCTGTAATGGTAACTAAAAGTTTTCTGAGTATTTAGGAGTACAGACGTTCCTTGGCATACTTGGCATTCATTTTTATCACAGACATCTTCAAGAAGTTACATTGCTGTGGTTCTGCATTATTCTTGGTACGGCTTCCTCCTAACTGATATCACAGCTGGGATTTGGCAGCTACAGGGAATTAAATTCAAAGCTAAGGCCAACAAGAGGGTCAAAATTGAGCGCTGAAGGAGAGATATCAACCATAACAAAGTCTGAGGAACTTTAAAATAGAGGGAAAAATAGTTTCTAAGCAGTAGTTTCTAAGGAAAACTTTGATAGGTTCCTTCTGTGTATTCATAGTGATTTATTTCCAGTGTTAAAGTCCTGTTCTTAACAAAAAATTTCAGAAGTAGCACCTGATGATGCTGCTGGTTTTTAACACTTTAGAGAACAAAGCACTTTCAGGACTAAACCATGGAATATGAAGAGCACCCTCATCTTGCTATAGGTAGTTGCTTTTAGACTGTGATCTCTACTCATTTTTGGAACCTATTGTTACCTACTGCTAGAATAAGTATATGGGAGAGAAAAGTTACTAGCTCAGGTCTTTCTTTGGTCTTCTTTACTCTTTTCACAGAGTCTATAAGCTAATTTTGGAATCGTTTTTGATATATCGTATTTAATTTTAGTTGTTTTTTGCTTCAAATATGGGTGCTGCTTAGCCCACTGGTGATTGTTCTACCTGACCAACTTGCTGAAGGAGACAGTATTCTTGCCTTTTCATCCTTGAAAATAATACCTGCCCTTTCAGTGCAGATCATTTTGTGTCATGTTTATTCACTTAATGTACTTTTTAATAATTTATGGTTACTTAGCTATTACACTGAAAAGTGATTACTTCAAATGACATTGCTCTGGAAAACTGTTACAGAGAGGATGTGTTCGGTGAAGGAATCCATACACTGTTATCCACTCCGATTTTAGTTGAATAATCTAATAATTATTTGAATTAAATGGTTTATTAGGTACAGAATACATCATATTAAATCACAATAAATAATTCAGGCTGTGAAATGCAAGTTGGATAAAACTCCCTGAAGATAAGTATGTCTTTGGTACCACAGAGTACAGAGGAGGGTTGCATGAACAGCTGATTTCAGTTGTCTCTGAGCGAATATATGAGAATGTATTTCTTGTCCTTTACATTAAATTTCAAATAATAGATATCATAAAATCAGACTCTCTCCCAATTTAGACACCATGCATTTGGATTGACCCAATAATGGAATATAAATTAGGGTAAAATTGCTTTTAATGGATGTTACTAAAGTAAATGATGATAAATCAGTAGTCTTCAAGATAGTTCAAGCCTTTCCAGAAATCACAACAGATATCAAACATAAACTATTGATCATAGTTATGGCCAGGACACTCAGTGACTAAATTAGAGAAGAAAACTCTTTTAATGGTATGAAATAAAAGAAACTGAAAATAAAAATTAAGTAAATAAATTTGTACTACTTTTAGGATTCTATCTCAATTTCAAATAGAGTTTAGGCAAACTAGTTAAAGATGACTTCAGGCTCTTCCAGCTAAAACTGAGTCACCAAACAGTACATAGACTGTACAATTTTTTTTTTTTTTTTTAAACAATGTTAGACCATTTGTAAGAAATAAGTTTGTTTTTCTGGTTTTCAGTAACTGTTAAATCCACACCAGAAGAGAAGTTCCTTTTGGTCAACGGCTCATTGTATTGAGTTTTACCATTGATTTGCCTATGGGTTTGATATTTTCTATTTTTGATTTGTATTGTTTCTATTATTATGCTATCATTTGGGGTTTTCTATTATTTCTGCTATTTACTTACTACTTACTTGTGAGTGTGAAAGCCCTTTTGTAAAGAACAAAAATACTATTGACTCCTTTCAAAATCTGAGCTTCTTCCTTCAAGATAAAAGCTGTCTTAAAGATATTATTCTTAAATATTTCCATTCTTTTGGATTTGTCTGTTTTTCTTGACTCAGCTTACCGTTAAAGCTCGATATATATGGAAAACAAATTAGGTTGTTGTTATGGTTGCTTACCTCCTTCTGGCAGTTGCAATGGTTTGCTGCACTTATGATTCATAATGGTTTCCCATCTGCTGCTTGCTTCTGTTCAAGATGCTGTGCATTTTAAATCTTTAAGTTGTTAGGTCTGAGTCTAATCTTTAAATTGTTAGGTCAGAGTTAGTCTGGGGACAAGATTCTCCTACTGCCTTTCCTTCTGGATGAGGGTTGCCCCTCTGTGAAAACAAGTGTCTGTAGTGTATGGAAAGTGATATATGTACTAAATTCTCTTTGAAGAGGAAAATTTAAATTCTGCTGTCAGTACTGATGCACTGTCAATCTTTCTGTCTTCCAGAAGTGTATTCTTGACAGATTATCTCTTTCACTGGCTTGATTAAATATTTACTTCAACACTTTCCTAAGAAAATAAACTAGAATCAAAACTCCAGGTACTGGAAGCAGACTTAGTACTGAAAGAAGGTGAAATGTACATGTTGTTAATTTAGACCATTCCTGAAAATTCTACAGGTCTTAAATGTGTTTATTCTTGTGGAGCTGTTGAAGGTGGTCCAAGAGATGCTACAGAGGCTGCCCAGAGGGCTGGAGTGCATCTCTTATGGAGACAGACTGATGGAGCTGGGCTTGTTCAGTCTGGAGAAGAGAATACTCCAGGGAAACCTTTTATTATTTAAAGAGAGATTATAAACAAAAGGGAAATGAATTTTTTACATGGATAGATAGTGATAGGACAAGGGGGAATGGTTTTTAACTAAAGGAAGGGAGATTTAGACTCTGTAGGGGGACGTTTTCCACAGTGAGGGTGGTGAGGCACTGAAACAGACTGTCCAGGGAGAGGTGGATGCCCCGTCTCTGGAGGCATTCAAGGTTGGGTTGGATGGGGCCTGGGCATCCTGATCTAGTGCTTGATCTAGTGCCTGGCAACTGTGCCTGTGACAGAGGGTTGGAACTAGATGATCTTTGAGGTTCTTTCCGACCTGAGCCATTCTGTGATTATATGCTTTTATATGGAGTCTGAGGTGTTTAAATAATATCTGATTCACAGAGCAAAAAAACCACATTCTTCTACTTTAAGATCTGAAACTGCACTTTTTTTTTTTTCCTAATCTTGACAGAACATATTCATTTATTTGTAAGATTCATACCACTTGCTCTAATACAGAAATCATCTATTTCTCTATAACTCCCTTCAGTTAGCAATTAAGAAAATTACAGGTTATTCTTGCATCTTCCTCTTTCAGGAAAAAGGACCCATGTATGCAGATCATAATTTATTTCATCAGTATAGAATCAGTTTCACTTACATGATTTAGTACAGAATGTATTGTAGATTTTTCTTCTCTGAGAGCTAACAAATTACAATAATAAAGAACCCAGACATCCTACTGAGATAGTTCAGTACCTGAGGATGCAGCTTGGATAGCAGAAATCTTTGTGTTCCAAGCTGGGTAAGTTTGTAGTCTTTTTTTTAGCTCATTACTTTAATTGTGATTCTGGTAGATGCCCATTCAGTATGTAGTATATGCTCACAAAATGTACAGCAGGCTCCCACAGGTAGTCAGGAAGGCTTGAGAAGCAAGCAAGATGATTGCAGTGGCCTTGGTACTGTTGTGGGGTCTGGTCTGGATCGTGGTGGGGCAAGGTGTGCCTCTGCCTTGTATTAATGGAGATGTGGGAGAATGTCTGTAAACCACCAGTAGCAAGTAACTCATGTAAACCAGTACTGTTCAGCATAGCTTCTCTTCTGAAATTGTCTTTACCAGATTTCTTAAGCTTGAATAACTACTTTGCCATTTAGATTTTAGGATTTTAATTTTAAAAAAGTCTATTGAGTGCATAGCTTTTGGGACCTATTTACATCTTTTCATCCACGTATGGGAGGCATTAGGTACAGTTCAGGTTTTCTGTCTGGATTTCATCTACAGTCTAGGGTCCAGAAGGCCTTGTTAGAGCTTGAGATGGGCAGGAGGAAGCTCCAGCTCTCCTCTTCAAACATCTTGCATTTGCTTTTCCTTGGGACTGGGACAAGAGAAGGGGGAAGGGAAGTGACAGATTTCTGAATTCTGGGACCTGCTTTATCCTAGTCTTATACATGCAAGTTGCAGTCTCTAAGTTGACTCAAGAAAGAGTTTGCAAGATTCTGTGCCTCTTGAAATTATTTAAACAATCTTTAGATTATTTCATGCTTTCTTATACGGCCCAAGAAATGCATGCTCTGGGTAGATTCTGCCATTCTGAAAGCTGAAATTCATGTGACACGTCCAAGTATAAAAAGCTTTTAAATATATGCATGATTTGACTTTCTTTTCTTAATGTTGTCAAAACAACAATTTAATATTCATAGTCACGTCATGCATGAAATCTGAATGTGTCCCTACCTGATGTCCGACTTGTATTGCAGAATGGGTGTTACTAAAAAGCAAAGAAATCTTCTGAGGATATTTCTTCTATTAAAAAAAGAGGTCAACATATAGCTGCAATCTCCAGATATGGACTCATAACTAGAAGTTTCTGTCTGCTTCAAAACTATTTTCATATATTTTTGTCTTCTGGAGCCCAACAGTAAAATCTAAGTAGAAAATGTACTTAAGAACTTACCCTCAAATATTATTAGTTTGTTAGGTGGCTGTCTATATTTAAAACCTAATTAAGGAAAAGAAGAATTGCTTTTGAAGTTTCCAAGTTTGATGTTTTGGAATAGATCCAAAGCTGACTGTAATTCAAATGATCTCAATACAGCCAAGGATCTGCCTATTTTATTCCAACAAACTTTTTACCAGCCTGTTTTTTAACTCATGAAATTCTGCAGGTTCTAATTAATGACCGTATCTTCTTCAGTCTGCAATTTGAATAAGATGAAGAGCATATTTGCTTCTAGGTAATGGCATATGGGGCACACTGGGTGCAAAGTAAACAAGCACCCTTTTAAAAACAGCTTCATTATGCTTCCTTCAGGTACTGGGAAGAGCTTGAGGCAAGACAGCGAGTGAGATGGGTCGTTGAGCTGATCAGATATGGCAATTCCTGTGTTTTCTATGTGCTCAAGGACAACGTAATTTTAACCAAGCATAAACATTTTACAGCTGGCTGATACAAATCTGTTTTATTTGTTTTGGAGTTAGGGAAGAAAGTATGTTTCTCAGAGGTTGTGAGGAGAGTCTGTAGTATGGATGCATAAGGTGATGATGGATTGATATTTATCTGATAACTTGTAGCAGGCATTTCATTGGGTAACAGAGCTCAGAGCATGATAATACTTTCTAAAATGGATAAGAATGTGTGTTGTTTCTGATTTTCACAAGAATTGCCATGATGAAACACATCACTGTCCTGTAGAAATCACTTCGAATATGTGATTGAAGTCTCTTAGGTACATTATTTCACCCGACTTCCAACATTTTTAGACACTTACCTCCGTACTAGATACCACAATTTCATTTATCCTTCAGTTATAATTTCTTCTGCATAACAAAGTGAAATACTTTCTTCCAGTAATTCTATTAATTAAATATCGTTTCTTCAAATATTTCCCAGATTTTAGAAGAACTTTTGGCAACTGTTTCAGTAAGAAATACTGTATTTTCATATCTGCAATTCTGTGAGCCTCAATGATCTAGTCCTAGTGAAAGATGCATAATGAATCACATACATGGTTTGATTGTTTTCCTTTAGTACGGTTTTTGATTTGTTGTTACAAAACTCATTGCTTTAGCTGTGATCTCTTTTCCCTGGCAAGATGCTAGCTATAAAATGAGAAGGTAGAAACAAGAGCCTGCTGATGGATTAAACTATAAATGCAAGTGATAGCAACACTTTTAACAAAAAGCCTGTTAACTACCCTTTAAATTTAATCCTGGTGGTTTGTAGAGTCAGAAATTCAGAGAGAAGAGTGTTCTGCAGCCAGAGGGGATGTAGAAACAAACTAGCTGTGACAGAGACCTGATGCAGATAGGTGTGACCTGGAGGTGAGGAGTCCAATGACACGAAGTCTGGCCAAGCCCTGGAGAGGACAGCCTCGCCTCTGTCCACCAGCTTGTAAAAGGGGTTACATGCCAAGGGCCTCTTCCACAACTTCTGCTCACAAACTCTATCAGAGATGGCAAAAGCAGACTTTCTAGATTTCACGTGGATTCACATTTGTTACATAATGTGCCCATGCCTTATGTTTTCTAAAAGGATTATGAAAGAAAAGCATTTGACTTCCTCGGGTTTCCAGTGATGTTCACATCCCTCTGGGCTGTTTGAAATGCTTGATTGAGATCATATGGTGTGCTTACAGATGTGGTATGTTTATTCAGTAGTGTGTATGTATTTAAAGTCAATTTGTGTACATTGCAGTTTGTAAAAATGTATGTAAAGATATCTAGAAATATATAAATGTATTTATGTAAAACTAGATCACTGTGTATCTCCCAAGGACAAATGCCTCATTTTGACACATTATGCTGAGGTACTTCTGTTGTGACATGGTGTTAGCCTTCATGTCACTGTTGCTTATCATCTTTTGTGCTCAGTCCACCTTCCAGCTAAACTGGAAGGAAGTATTGAGTTTGAGGTACCATAAATGCTAGATGTTTGTGGGATGACATTTTATATGTGCTATTTTATTTTCAAATTTCCTGTAAGCCGTTTCAGCTGCTGATTTTCATTGACTTCACCAATGCTAATCTGGCAAACAAAGTGCATTAAGCATGTCTGTTTGGTGATCTTGTTGGTGAAGTGCTGAGACAAAGTGCTATTATTTTGTAGATAATGTTGTTTCCTTGTTTCCTTGTCCCTTGAAAGATTTTCCATGTTTCATATCACCCATATTCAATTGACCTCCGTGGGTGTTTTATGAATGGAAAGGAAAAAGCCCATCAGAACCAAGTTATAGGGATGCTTAATTAAATCCAGTGTCCCAGGCTCTTTCTGATAATGCTTCCAAGGGAATGACAGTAAAATAATGGTTTTCATATGACCTGTTTTTGAGAAATGGCAACATATCACCTGTGAGGTCATTGTGTTTCTTGTCTGGCATGAAATGGTAATGACAATCTACAAATTAAACAATTTTTTATTTTACCAGCTTATTTATTTTCAGTTTTCCTTAAATTGTCTGAGCACTGGGGACCATGGGCTCTGCTCTCTGTGTATCCTTGTGCACAGATTTACATAGCCTAAAGCCTTTTGCTTTCTTTTCTAATGCAACTTGAACTTTCCTGGCAGCACATTCCAACTATACCTTTGGCAAAAAATGACTTCTGTGCTGTCCAGGGATTCATGTCATGCTGTACAGTGCCTTGGCTTTACCCAGCATCAAAAGTCTCTAGGAGGGACTTCTACTATTCGCTCAGTCAAATGGGAATGTTTTTTTCTAAATTGTCTATAGCTATTTCTGTTACAAAATGGATGTAATTCAGGAAAATTGTCAGAGGTGAAATTATGCCTGGCTCCAATAAAATTCGCCAGTGATTTCCATTAAGTGTGATGTCATAGCTAGTTATCACTTGATAACAGCCCTTCCCTTCACATGTGCTTTTAGTGAAGTGTCCGCCTTTATACAGTAATTGCAAAGCTTGTCTTTGAAGCTTTGGCAATAGTAGAGATTCCAAGCATCATAGATGCCTTGGAAAGCTACATGCTCCTCTATTTTAACTCTTTCTCCAAAATTTTGCTTGCAATATAGGTGCCACTAGGTGTACTGTATTTGAATCTTTTAATACCTAATTCAGATATTATTTGAGTCCCCATGCCTTCTCATTCCATTTTAATTAAAAGCAATGAGGATATTGATTGAAAGAGTGTAATCCAGTCTTTATTTTAATATAAGATGACAGGTGAAGATGATCTTTTTCACAATAAGATTGTAGAGATAATCTCATTTCAGTATTGTTCCAAATAAAGCCAGTTACATGTTAATATTAAACTTAAAATTAGTTCTGGTTATGAATTTTAAGTTTTTATTTTAATATTTTATCAAAAGTTTCAAATTTATGGATTGGTTTTATTACTGTGGTCATGAAGGTCTCTCTTCTTTTTCTCTGCATTTCCTTCATCCTGGAGAAAATTTCTAAATATGAGTGAGAAAATTCTTTATAGGGAGGGATACACAATAGAGATTTTTACAGACTGTTCTGAGAGACAAAATTAATCTCTGATTTCTGACATTGTAATGCCAAGACATGGACAGGATCTGCGCTTTGGGAAATGTTCAGAATTTTGTCTAGTGACTGTCAGCTGCATCAAGATGTGTGTCCCAAAGCCTTACTTTTTTGGATATAACTTCCCTAGCTGTAGGCTGGAAAACAGTTCTATTTCTTTTGATTTGTGATGGAAGGCGGTCACTTCAGGTTTCCTGTCACGGGAAGGGCATTTCAAGGGGGACCATTACCTCAAAGGACTCATTTCTTGAATCAAGGGAACCAACGATGGATTTCTTATTAGAAACAACCAGAATACTCAGTCAGTTGTGTTTTAAGTTGCATATTTATATGCTCTTTTGTTGATTTTAATATTCATAGTATTCTATATTTCTCTGGAATTATGGTTTCCTGGTTTGCACTATTGCAGAATTTCAAGGCCACAAATAGTGCTGAATAGCTTTGCTTGACTATTTCCTTACTGAGGTTGAGAAAAAGACTCACTGAGGCAATGCATTCAGAGAAAACTGTCCAAATGCTTTTCCAGATTGTCATCCTCCTTCTAAGGCAGCACAATTATGTGCTACAGTTAAACTAACAAACAAACAAAAAAATCACCACCACCAGAAAGTAGATTATAAAGTGGCAAGAGGTATTTCCATAGGGAATTAATACAGATGTTTCAGACATTCCTTTCTATTTTCAAGTGCCCACATCATCTTCAAACCTTTCTTTCTTTGCCATGGATGTTTCATTTGAACCCTGCCATAAGAATCTCTCCCTCCGCTTCTTCTGCTCCTTGCAGATGTTGGAGGCTAAATCATGTTCTTGTGGTATCTTATATTCACAAAACTAGTCTAGCCCCCACGTGATACTCAGGTGGTTTTGTTCCTATTTTGTTTCCGTTATCTCCAAAACCCCTGTGCTGCATAGATGTTTTCTGCATCTCTTTCCTTGAGTCTTTATCTGCCTTGTGCCCTTTCCTACCTCAGAAGTGGTATGAAGCAACGGTCCTAATGAGCTGCTCCTTGATCAGTGTAAGAGGCATGCCTTAAGCTTATTCTTCTTGATTTCACTGCTGCCTTTCATGAAGATCATCACTGTCACCTCCTCTGCTTTCTGTCTGCTCCTATTTTTTGTGATAATGCAATATCCTGATGATGTGTTGTTAACTGGTCACCTACAAGTCTGCAGCATCAAGTAGTCCAAAGGACAATTTGTTTTTTCTCCTGAAAGTGAAAATCTGTTTCTGAGGTCTATTAAATCAGTACTTAAAATCCTTTCTGGATTGCCTGATGTTGTTTGCAAACGCTTTTGAATTAAAAATAATTGCATAGCAGGTACTGATATTCTTACTACAAATAGAACAATAGTTCCTGATTGTTCCAGTGAGAACTGCAATTGAAATCAATTGGAGTATGCCTTCAGTAAATAAAAGGTATTGAAATAAGGTCAAAATCAAAATTCCCTAAATTCTTGACTTCTTCTTAATCAGAATTTTCGTATAAGAGATTACCACGGCAGGATTTCAGAATGTTTTTCCCTTTTGGTGTTCAAAGCCAGAGATACTGGCAAAAGCATAACTGTCATTAATTGGCTTGAACCACAATTCTTTCAGCTGATTCTTTTGCTTTTATGGCTTGTAAGAAAAGAATATTGTCTTCTTTATTTTAAATAGTCAAGCCTTCCAGGTATGGAGTTTGTCTCACTTAATATTCAGAAAGTTTCATTCAAGTGGAGAGTTCTGTGTTAGCAATAGGTTATTATCATTAAGGAGTTCATTATTTGCAGGCAAAGTGCAATTGGGTATACCATTTTCACAAAGAGTAGCATAAGGGTATTTATCACTATTCAAAAGCTGTTACAGTTATGCTTGAATTAATGGGAGGCTTGCAGTGCTGAAAGTGATGGAAAACAAACAGGCAGAGAAGATAATAAGGTTATAATAGTATTTTGGTGATTTACATTGTTTAAAGTGAAAGCAAGACTTCAAATACCTATACAGATGACACAATTACATGCCTGTTGAAATTTATAGAATCAAGAATTCTCTATGGTCTGCTGAATTTTAAGTCTGCATCGCATTTATCTCTGCCAAATATTACACTCATACAATTTGAAATCTGTATTGTAACCCTTCTTTTTTATATAAGTTTGAGCTTGCAGCATATCTCATCTAGACTAAACTGCAAAACTAGAAAAGCCTGAGGTGCACACATCTGTACATTGCAGTATGTGAAATTCAGAGTCAGTCTTCCTTCAAGGTTTAATCTAGTCCCCTTATTTCCCTCAAGGTTTTTCATACTCTTCCAGTTTTATTAGGTTTAGAAAGATCTCTGTGGCCAGTTAAACCCTATCCAAGTTACTACTGGTTAGCAATATATTTTTAACATATTTTCCACTAAAACTTTTTTTTTAAACAAAAAGTGTTTTAATTTAGCTTCATCCCTTTCAAATATGTAATCAGCTCTCAGGTAATGGCCATGAAATGCACAGGTTTTGTATCAAAATACCTTTAGTCAGGTTTTGAACCTGAATAAAAATTAAGGCCGTGCAGTTTTCAGTGTCTAGGTTAGGGACTGTGTGTAGACTGTGTTTATGAGTAAATATGTATACACGATCAAGTGTATCTGCATTTTCAGAGTGCAGACAAAGAATGGAGCCATTTCAGCCTCTGCAGGTGTTTGAGGAAACCCAGGCATGAGATAATGGAGTAAAGCATATTACATTTTGAAAGCTTTTCATCTCAATCTAGATAGGAAGTCTACAGGTCTACTACTAAAATATTAGTCTCTGTTTTCTGAAAAATTGAAAAGATTAGCAGAGATTTCCCTTTTTTTTTTTTTTTTTTTTTAACTGCAGCTCTGTTCCATTCACAGTGATTCCTTGTCATGCAAAGTGGGTACATAATATGATTAAAACAATTCTAGCCACTGAGAGTGCATAATTCTGGTTTTCTTTTGATTTCCTTGCCAGTGTAATGTGGTACCCCACAGGAAGAATATAATGAGTGATCAGAATTTAATTTTGCACCTTTTACTCGTTAAAATAATATTTTAAATTATTTTCCAAACATTTTTGACAGTTATGCCAATAAATCTATATTAAGTCATGCTATTGCTATCTGGAAAGAAACCCTTGCTATTTCAGTTACTCCTTCCCAAATAGAATGTCTTTCATTTCTTCCTTCTTACCTGTCTGGAAGAAAATAACCAACCAACCAAATATGAGTTGTTTAGTCAGTACTGTGGTACCATCAGTAGTCTTAAATGATGTAAACGTTTAAAAAAATACTGATTTATATAAAACCATAGAAAATTGCATCACTGAAGGTATTTCCTTGCCTTTATCCTAATGCTAGTATTTTTATTGTTTTCTTTATCTCCTGTCATTGGTGAACATGGTGTCGTACTTGCTCCTTCATTTTCCCACAGAACTCAATTGTGTCTCTTTCTTTTTTTCTTATGGGCTTTTTTTTTTTTTTTTTTTTTTTTTTTCATAGTCGGCTACTAAATAAGAGTGAAGTAAATTAAAATGATATAGCCAAATGTAATCTGTTTTCCTTCCTTCTTGTTAAGGATTTGTTTATTCATTCATTCACTAATAAAGATGCTTTGCAGAAAGATATACTTGACAAAAAGAGCTCACAGGACTCATTGTTATCTGTGAGATGCTTTGTTTTTATTTAAGGGAACCATGCAAAGATAAAACAGAAGAAATCTCTCCTTACTGACTATACTAATTATACAGTCTGCCTGCCTAAATTTTTACAGGAGTATGTACAACAAAATTGTATATTATTTGGTTATTTCTCTGAACCTCTCGTATTTGACCATCTAGTAAAACTACCCTACTCCTTTTCTCATTGTTTGAAGTAGAAAGTCTAGGCCAGATGCAACTATTATGTCACAGTTCTGTTACAAGTGATAGTCCTCTTTCTTGCTCAATTCATTATTTCATATAAGATTTATCTACATAGTAAATTCTTATTTACATTTTTTAATGCTGAAGAAATTAATACATCACATTCTTTATCTGTAAAATTATGCTTCACATTTGCAGCACTGAAGCAGAAGGCAGTGAAGGCTGGGGGTGTTTTGTAATTACAGTGGGAGTTCATTGCACAGGCTTGGAGATGCCCCAGAGAAGCTTAATCTCTTGCTTGGATGATCAATATTTTTGCAGTGAATAGTTGCACCGTGACCAAGAAACAAAGTTATAAAGTATAGTTCCTCATCCTGGATATTTAGTAATCATCAACTTTTTGCATATACCAAGATGTCAGTGGTAAGCCATAACTTTTAAAGCAGCATACAGCATTGCTTTGATTTTTAATAGTCCTAGATTTTGAGTCTGAATCCAAGGGAAGAAGAATCCACAAGGCCAGCAGACTGAAATCTGGTCTTCTACAGTTTGTTCCCTTCCTTTCAAATATCCATGGGTATTCATAAATGAAAGTTACAGCTGGTCACAGCCTTTGAGAGGGTAGGCTGAATAAGCTGGATTCCTTTGATTTTCCTTCATATAATGGGCATCCTTATAACCATCTTGGAACTTGCCCCAGTTTGCGTTTGTCTTTCCTAGACCCGAGGAGCCAGAAATCTATATCATTTAGGATTTAACATCCGTGCCTTGCACAATGAGACTAGCTTCCCTTTCACTACTTGAAATAGTGACCAAGACTTCACTAAGAAATAAAATAGTCCAGACCCATCCTCCTTCCTTCAACACAAGTAGCAGGATACTGCTTATGTTCATAAATGCAGTGGCATTGGCGTGGCATGAATTTCTCAAAGTTGCATGTGGGAATGGACGTGGATCTGAACATTTGTTTGGAGGTTTCCTTGAGAATTAATGCTAGCTGTTTCAGGCCAAAATTGAGCCACTGGATGTGTAATTTTAAGTGGTATTCCAAGATGCCACATCAACTCAGTCACTGTTCCTGTTGAGCTTATGGTCGTAGTTGTGGCTGTAGATGCTATCGTGTCTGTTGCTGCTTCACTGTGGAAATCCACAAGCATCCTTCATCTGAATCTTGTATATTGATCTCCATCATCCCCTGTCACTAACTCCTGACTGATATTTCCAATTAGTTCCAAAATGTGTGAACTTGTTGAATTTCATTCCACTTTGTTCCTTTAGTCTCCATGGTATTTCTTTGCATGGTATCTGTATACCTCTACTAATAGTGGCTACAACTATCACTAATAGTGTCCTATGCTATTTCCAATGTTTTGTGCTGAATTAATTGAATAAATGAATAAATTAAAGTGATCTTGAGATCCTTCTCAGAGGGACTTCGCTGATAATTTCAGGTAGCTCCTATGAATGTAAGTGGTACACTTTCTTTTGTTATTTCAGCCATCTTGCAATTCCTGTCTTTTTACTCCCTGTCAGTTTGCCCTATGGCACTATACCTAATGGTTTTATGAGAATTCAATGTAACATTGAATTCAGGTTTTACATTTGCTAGAAAATCTTAGTCATGACTTTTTTTGCACACCTGTAGAAGAGGTAAATGATAGTACAATGGCATGGTAAGGTTTTTTGTTTGTGTGTTTGTTTTTATTTTATGTTTTCTTTTCCACCAAACCAGCATTTTTTTTCTCTCCCTCTCAAAATATGCACAAAGAATCAGTCAATAATTTCCAAGTGTCAAAAACTTAGATGATGAATTCTTAAAATGTCATGAAGTCATAGCTCAGAAATTAGGAGGGTTATCAAACAAATTCCCTTTCGTTGTCAAATTGCAAAATAACTTATTTGTGTAAATTTCAAAAGGAGTAAAAAAGATATACAAAGCCCGATGGGTTTTTTTTTTTAAATAATTACAACAAATTATTTGCTTGGTTAACCTCGAGAGAAAGTTCTCATTGAAGAAGTTAGTTAAGACTGTTTCACAGCTTTTTTTTTTTTTTTTTAGCCATTTCTTATAAAGTTACCAACATGAAGATATTTTGACCATTGCGAGGAGCTAGTATAAGACCACCACTAATTTTCCACAGATCAGTAAAGAGATTTCAGGAGGTAATAATTTAAAGTCTGGTTTCTCAAAAATCTTTAGTGGTTTTGAGCCCATCTAATTCACTATATGTTTATTCTTCTGGTTTCTAACCCACTAACATTTCTCACTCCCCATAATAGGCTGCAGTAGTTGAAAACTAGACCAGATGAAACAATCCTGAAAATGTTGGAGGTAGCAGGAGAATTTGAGCTACAGAACATCTTACATAGGTCTTTCCCGATGACATTCCACAGGCCTAGCCCCTACTAATCTGGGCAGTCAATACAGTTTATTAAAGCAACATCCATCTAAACAATTTCACAGCTGCAAATTCTGTTAGTGATTATTAATTTAGAACAAGTTAAAATTTCAGTTGTTTCTACAAATTTCAGCATTGCATTATTAACTAAGTTTATATGTGGTCATTCTTCACCCTTCCATCTTTATTTTTTAACAAACCACTTAATTTGCATTCATATAAAATCTTTTGTCACCCTAGTACGAGAGAAACATTTGTCTCTTTATTGTTTTCAAACAAAACTAGACATCCAGACATAGCTGTGTAAACTTTATTCCTCATAGGTTCTGTACACAGGTCTCTATGAGCAATGTGCTGCTTTTCAATACAGGCTGTGAATTCTTTGACAACACATCTGTTACTCCATCCATTCTCAGTCAACCATAAGAAGCTTGCTTTGCTCTCATCTTTTCCAAGAACTTTGATGCTGTGTTTCATCTTTCTGATCTGACTATTGCTTTGCTTTTTTCCCCCAGTGTATTGCCATTTTATGTGCAATGGAAGTGATAGATTTAGCCACAGGGAATGATGTATGCAAACAGTGGTTTTCTTGCAGTTTTCACTGACATCTATCACCTTTTTTCCATATACAGCGCTTATTCCAGCGGGTCTTTTTCACAGAATTTAGTCAGCTTGCAGAGGTGGTTTTATGGTGCTGCATATCCTGGTGCTATGCATCACCTCTTACCCAGGGTTTCAGTGGAAGTGAATCTTCCATAAATATCTTAGGGTACAGTAAGAAGTGTGAATGTAGCAAAAGAGAACATCTGCTAAAATTGGATATTTATGTCACAGGCTCTATTGTGTATTGTGTCTTGATGCATTGTATTAAATTCCAGAATTACAACATCAGATCAACTATAATCATGATTACATGAGGGTTTGTTTCGTTCAATGTTTACATTAAATATTTCTATACCTTGTAGTATCTTTACGTTTCTGAACAGAAATCAGGCAATCGTTTCCTTGCATTTTGCTCCAGAGGGATGAATCATGAGTAAATAAGCCTATCATCCTCTGCTTTCCAAAATGCAAACAAGAAAAGTGAATGTACACAATGACCTTTTTCCACAGGCCTTTTTTTTTCTTTTTTCACAGAAAGTATTTACCAGAGGGATATTATTTACCTAAAGCCATGCTACCTTTCAAGAAAGCTAGAAGAAAAAAAAAAATCTCACACTGTTTATAGGCCCCTGAGATACATTGCAGCATGGTGTTTCAGCCATTTCTGTTACCAGCTGCATGCTTGGAATGAGAACAACCCCTGTCACAGAGAGATGAGGATATGAGGAAAGGTGTCTATTTTAAGTTGTGCTGATGCACATAAATTAAGTTTAAAATTTACTCCTATTTTTCAGTTGCTGTTATATAGTGGGTGGAATTCCATTTGCTTGATCCATCTTCCCTCCTGCCCCTCCCAGCTTCACCTCAAGTTCATGTTCATTCTTATTCTTCAGGCAGCTATAGCTTAGAATCGTTCTTTGATTTTTTTTTTTAATTTATTTTTTAATACCAATTTTGAAACACAGGAACTGCAGTGGCCTCAGTGGATAGATTAGATGTCACTCCAGTTATAAGACCAAACTGGGAAAATTCTGCCATAAGAAACCTCATAGAGCTCTACCGTAGCTGTACATGAGCAATTATCTACATAGCTGGATACTGTTTGTTGACTGTTGTTGACTCTTATTAGGACAGTAAAATCAACTTTCCCTTATAAAATTGAAGTTATTATTTTCTTTCCTTATTTTTCTCCACTAAGTTGTCTTTAACCCTTTCATTCTACAACATTAGTAGTTGATCTGATCCAAAATCTGGCAATTAGCTCAGCAGCCACTTTCCACATACCTTGATCTTGCAGAAAATGTTTACCATTTATTTAGCTGGGAGTAAATAAAAAAATTATGCTATTATCTGGCCCCTGAAGTATATCACAGCTGATGTTTGGACTGCCCCTATTACCCAGCTGCCTGCCCAGAATGAGAGCAGCCCCTCTCCCAGGGAGATGTGAGATCTGAAAATACAGCAGGAGATGTGGGGATCTCTTTTAATATCTATTTCAGATCCCTTCAAATTAAAAACAGTGGGATTTTTCTGAATTGATTGTTGACTAAAATGATCATTTCCCTTTATGTTGCTCAAAAAAATGAAGTCCTGAATCAGGCTGAAGCAATGTATTTTTAATGTTTTAAATGTTTATATTAGCAAATGAGTTATGTATGCTCCAAAGTGGAATGCCTCATTTGTCTCCATAAGCAATTGCAATTGCTCTGTATTTCTTGTTGCTATGTCTGTCAGATAGTCTGCTCCAGTGGACTTTGACTGCT
Source organism: Phasianus colchicus (assembly GCF_987193195.1). NCBI lineage: Eukaryota > Metazoa > Chordata > Aves > Galliformes > Phasianidae > Phasianus > Phasianus colchicus. Next base: position 11,602,357 of record NC_143437.1, on the reverse strand, counting down.
TGGGGAGTGAAGGAGACAAAGAACATGAGAAGCTGGCAGGGAGAGAGCTGAGAGCCAGGGAAAGCCCTGCCTTGCTGGCCAGTATAGTGCGTGTCCCTGCTGCTGCCTGCATCTTGTTGGCAACCTCCTCCAGTGCCTCTTTGTTATTCTTTTCTTGTTTGTTCTTCCATACCTTCTCACTTGAGCATGGTGAGCTTTTCAACCATTCTGTTCTGTTCTAGCTGGGAACCGGTATTATATACATGGGGAAGACAATTTTGTTTCCAGTGTTTATAAGGGCCGCTTTCAGTTTGCAAGAAAATAAGTCATCCTCTGGAAATCCCTCTCTGAAGTTAATGCATGTAAAGCCGCTCCACAGGCAGTGCTCAGAACAGCCAACATCTTTGAGAGTAGCAATGGCATATTTTCATAAATCTCAAGTCTTCGTATAATTAATGCACTCTGAAAAATACATTTTATCACCATATCAAATGATAGAGTGAAGTGTGTGTATTGATAAAGTTCAGGATAAATTTTTATATTCTTTTAAAATTGCCTGGCATTCTGGAATTGCTGCCTGCCTGCTTTCTGTAGATGCAGTTAGAGGACTCCTGTGTGCATACAGAGCAGTGCCAAGGGCACTCTTCTGTACTCTATTTAAGGCTCTGTGGGACCGCTAACTTAGAGGTCGCAAATAAATTTCAAATCTTCTCTGACTGCATGTTGTCCATTTCACTGACACTTTTTTTCTGTTAATGAGGGTGGTTTCTTTATGCATAATCTATTTATTTTTCTTTTAAAACCGGGCAAAAACAATGTGTTGTCTTTGTTACATCATCCACTACTAATTTGTCTTACAAGAAGTTGCTAGAACAGATTTTCTAATAAGATGTTCACCTGCCTGTGAGTTCATTGATGCAACTTGTTTCAAGAACGAAATGAAGTAGCTAAAGGAGTTGGCTCTTTTTCAACTGAACCTGCAAAATTTGTCAGGGCCATTGTAAAATCCTGCTGTTGGCAATAATGCGGAGAGAATAGAAAGTGACGTTAAACAAACAAACAAAAACAAACAAACAAACAAAAACATCTCATTTCTGGTAGCAGAAAGAGAAAAGCTGAGATTCCAGGTAGCAGAACACTGTTGTAGCAGAAAATGCTCCAAGAACCAGGCAGGAGTAACTGACGAAGAGATCCCAATAAGCTCCATGACTGAATTCTCTCTTACCTACCAGCAGGTCGTTTGTCAGTCAGAAAGTTGCTGCCTCAGTGAATTCAAGGCCTTGTGATTTTGTGCACGTTTTAAACTGGACTGCATCTACAGCCTCAAAAGTAACAAGCTTCTGAAAGGTATTTACAGCTGTGTTCTCTGCCAGCAGCTTGGACTCCTTAGTTGCAGGGAACATGCTGTTTGGTAGAGCTAGAAGGCCTTCTGAGTAGAAAGGATTTCTAGACATCTGTGACAAATAGTATAGTCATTTTGTTTTCTTTTATTTTGTATTTCATTTTATATTTTATTTTACTTTTAATGGTAAGTGCCGAAGAAGAGCCAGCAGCCGTGTCAGGAGTTTATCTCATTCTGGGAATATAGCATCTGTCAATCAGTTTCCTCAGTAGGGCTTCACCTGCCAGACAGTCAAGCTACATGAGTCGAGCAAAAGTTACTATCAAAAGAATAAATAGATTGATTTCTTTAACTGGTCTTTAAGTGGGACAGTTTGATCTTTTGTCAACAACAGAGAAACTTGTCTCCAAACGTGCTTTAAAGCAAATGTCAGTAGCTCTTCTTGTGGTTTTCTTGCAGACTGGAATTAGAAGGGAGCCCTCTGTGCATTCTTTTTGATTGTATTGATCTGGAATGTTCTTCAGTAAGCCTGGCTGAATGAAACTGAGAGTCTTCCAAGACTTCTGACTGAACAGTTTAAAGTCATCTTCTTCCTGAAATAAGAAGTCTTGCTGTGATGGCTATGGTCTACCAGGTCATTTTTGCATATAGTCAACCCAATCTGAAATGCAGAAATATTCTGTATCACTCAGAATGAACTACAAATATCAGATTCACATCACGCATGAGATTTGCCACCTATGCAAGTCAAAAGTATGACTGAGGAATCTGTCCACAGCTTTCATCTCAATACAGTATTGTTTCAGACTCTTGTAATGAGCTCAGCTTTTCCCTTATTTTGCAATGATATCAGTGTATTTTTCCTGACGTGGAAATTTTCTTTCTCTAGCACCTCTAGCATCCCACTTATGTCACAACTTACACTGAATGTAGTAAACAGAGATAATCTGAAATGATTGTCTCATTATCAAAGACAAAAATATTTTTCGCTGTATGTGAAAACAACGAGAACGTTTTGTTTTTTATTTGCTTTTCTTCTTGTATTTGAAAAATAGCCAAACTATGCTTCAACTTTTTTTATAAAAAACTTTGAGGTATTAAGCTGATACATCAGTCATGTTTCATTTTGGAATGAATTTCTAGATCAGGATTTATAATAAAAGTGCTGATAAGACATTAGCCATCCCAATGAAAACAGTGTGACTGTAGAGTTTGTGTGGACTAACAAGGAGATTATTGAACATTTGGTCAGATGAGCATATTTCTGTTTCCTTAAACTCTAAATGTGTAAGATGCGAATCTGCAAATATGAGGGAAAGACAGCTACAGCTAGGTAGAGTTCCAGTTCAGTGAAAATTAAATATCCAATGCACCATTCATATAGGTACACGCTTCTGACAGAATAAATATTCCAGTAACCAAGAGGTTAGACTGGTTAGGATATGTTTCAAACTTCTTGATCTCTTTGGCAATGCTTAGAAGTAATGAAGGCAATTTCACTGTCATGCTGGAAAACAAATAGAAGTGAGTCTGGAATGAAACCCCTCCCTCTTCAGTTGATATTTTTACAAAATGAGCAAATAATAAAGCTCAGTCTTCTTACACCAGGACTTGCTCAATGGTGACAGAGTTAGAAATGGTTGAGCTTCTATTCCGTAAAACAAAACCAAGGCAACTGGTAGCATGAAAACTAGGAAGAAAGGATTTAGAGGATAATGGAAAGGTCAAAACACTTTCAGTGTTAAAATGCACATTCATTCTGCTATCTTATCCTACAAGTCTATCAGCAGGGTTAAAGATGTAGGAGTGCAGTAGATGAATAAATATGACAGAAAGTGATTGAGTTCTTTTTCACAGTGGTGTCAGCAAATAGGGCTGCTTCAGGAAGGCTGAGGATTCTGCTTTTGCACTTGTCTGGTCTGAGTGCATATTGGCCCTGAGTAGCCTCCCAGAATGAATGGTAAAAAATATTGTGGAGTTGCTGTTCATCAGCTCTGTCTCTAGAAATCTCATAAAAAAGCCATGAAAAAAGTAATGTCTCTGTTTGTTCATTTTATCTGTGAGATGCTAAATTTATGTAAGAGTCTCCTTTGAAAGTTTTGTTCCTCTCAGCAGCTTCTGAAGGCTGCAGCTTCCAAAAATAAACACATATATTGTGTATATTTCTCTTTAATGTGGAATAGAGAAGGAGTGTATTCATTATTTGAAAATCTTTAATTAGAAGCTGATGAAGTCTCATGGATAGCGTGCATTCTTCATGTTAAGTGAAAGGATTGACCGAGGCCAGTTGCTTGTCTTCTACAATCCCCCTTTATCCCTCTTTGAGGTGATTCATCTTCTTCAGGTGTTACATATAAATTATGTTAAAAGTTTTCTAAGGTTATTTTCAAAATTAACAAAAAATATGAGATTTTCTTCTCTGGTTCCTTTTGTGTTTGAACTGCTGGAAGCACATGAATACTGGTTTCAGTAAAGGGTTTCAGAAAAATATTCTTGTAACAATTTGGGAGCAGATGGTGTCATAGAGTGAGTGAACTGAAACGTGTCAAATGTAGGTCATGTTTCTTTTTCTCTACTATTAATGACTTGAGTCATCTTTTGCAACTCATTTTCCTTTCTCACTGCTGCTGCAGTGGTCTAATATCATTTGTGGAAGGCAGGTTGGAGAACAGGGGATGAAATATACGTTGTTCTGCAGTAGAATGCTTGGGAATTTGCTATAGTATTAAGTTTTTATTCATTGGTACTTCTGAGAGAATTTTATAGGACTACTTATGGTTTTATCACTTAGAGATTGCTATGCTATAGCTATCAATATATTTCATAATACATATTTTTTACTCAAACTTTCCTTAATACTGACCTCTCTGAAAACAGTATTTATAGGATGGCTTTTCCTTCATAGAGATTTGTGGGGATTTTTTTGCTCTTGTTTTGGAATTTCTTGGAGCTATCTTTAATTTGGGGCCAAATTTCCATGGATCTGAAAAAAGATTCATGGTTTCAATTAAACCTGCCCTCTTTCATAGATAATTTCAGTCAAATTTTTCTCTTGCTTGTCTTTATGTTCACTTGAGAATCTGACTTTTTTTTTTTTTTTTTTGAAGTAGAAAGTGCTTGTATTATAATAATCCTTCCTGAATCTATTGCTAAAGTGTGAAACTAACTGAATACAAAAAACAAAAAAAAACCCAAAAAAACAAAAACCAACAACCCAAACAAAAAAACACAAAACAGAACTAATGCAGTTTTCTTGGGACTATCTTTAAAAGACCTGTTAACACAATTTGCACATAAACGAAAAGGCCTGGTGTCTGATGCATTTTAGCAAATATTTGTATTAGCAGAAGTATCTATTGGTTTGTAAAGTCAAACCTATGTCTCAAAGAGGAGTGGTAAATAAAAGATAAATTCCAATCACCACAATCAAATCCATGTAAAATTAATCTTTGTCTTTAAAATCTGGACAGTTTAAATCTGTAATTCCCTTTAGAATGTGGAGAAGGAGAGTTAAATACTGCCTAAAAATTTAAAGCAATATTTTTAGAATAGTTTGTATGAAGTTACTGGTTGTAATCTTGCTTCCTTGAGCTCTGTTGACCCCTGAATTTTAGGTATGCTAGTAGTTATGAAATGTAGAGAAATTCTATCACAGAATCATAGAATCATAGAATCACTCGGGTTGGAAGGGACCTCAAGGATCACCAAGTCCAACCACAGCCTAACCATAGTACCCTAACTCTAACAACCCTCTGCTAAATCATATCTCTGAGCACCACATCCAAACGGCTCTTACACACATCCAGGGATGGTGACTCAACCACCTCTCTGGGGAGCCTATTCCAATATTTAACCACCCTTTCTGTAAAGAAGTGTTTCCTAACGTCCAACCTAAACTTACCTTGGTGCAACTTGAAGCCATTTCCCCTCGTCTTGTCACCTGTCACCAGTGAGAAGAGACCTACCCTGCTCTCACTGTAAGCACCTTTCAGGTACTGGAACAGAGTAATAATGTCTCCCCTCAGCTGCCTCTTCCCCAGACTAAACATCCCCAGCTCCTTCAGCCTCTCCTCATAGGGCTGATTTTCCAAGCCCTTTGATCCGTTGATAGCGAAAGCTTTGACAAGTAATATTCATCAGAATAAAATTTTAAAAAATTAAGAACTATTTTTTTTTAGTGATTACTGAGCACCATGTATCCTTCAGCCTTGCAGATTAAAGTTTTAGGGCAAAGGAAAGACAGACTGAAGGCACAAGAAGGACAAGAGCAGTGGATTTTTCTAAACATACACAACATTGTTCTTTTCTACTTCATTAGGGAATTTAAGGCCTTCTATGCCTATGTTTTTAAGATCAAGTACAGCCATTTTTTTTCTCCAATAAATAAGTAAAAGAATTAACGAGAAAATAATCAGCTAAGACTGAGAGAATGTAAAAGTGAGCAGGATGTTTTAAATGTTTGTGTGGTCATCTGTCATTGCACTCCAGTGGGGCATGGTGCAATGTGCCATGCTGAACTTGAGAGCTAACGTATGCTTGTGGCTTTCTGTCACCCAGAGTTGGCTAGGAGACACTTCTACCCTGACAGAGGCTGACAGATTTCAGTGGGACAAGTATGGAAGTATAAATACTCTCAACGTGCAGACTGTCACGCAGCATGTATTTGTGGTAGGTGCAGTTTGGAGGTGCTGTGCTCTTTCCACTGCGGCTGGGATTCCACTGGTAGACCATGTGTTTGTTGGTGGGGTGTTGAAATGTGCCATTCTAGAGCATATGAGAGAGGTTTTTCTGTTATCTAACCTGGGAATTTTCAAAAAACAATGTTCTAAAATGGTATATCATTAATCTGCTTCATATTAACTTAAAGATCTGTTCCCGGAATTTTATGATTCAGCATTTTACTTATAAATAATTCAGAATAATAAAAGTCATTCTGATGAAAGCAGTTTTGTGCAAATGAGAAGAATAAGAAATCAGTAGGAATAATGGTGAGGGCTAGTTGTGAGATTTCCCTTTATTTGAGCCGAATAATGAATCCTTCATTTTTTTAAATTCATGCTGAGGGCATAAAATACAAGTTAACTTTCCTGTTTGGTGAAATTGAAGTGCAGAGAAAATTCCTTTATCAACAGTTTCTGGTAAAATTCTTCGTGCTCTGCAAATTCTCTGTCCTCTGTCCCTCAATTTGTTATCAATAAAAGTTGTATCTGAACAGCTCTGTTCAGCATCCATGTCAGTGGCTGGTAGATTAATTTGCCAGGTAGAAGCTTCAAGCAAAACTTCTAGTGAGAAGCTGGAAAACATTTTTTTTCTAGAAGATGATTCTACTTTTTTTTTAACTTTTTATTTATTTATTTATTAAATTTTAATATCATTACACTGCTTAGAGTCTGCTCTTTTTCAAACTCTTTATTACACAGTGCAGCTGTTATTTCTTCAAATTATGTATTCCTTTTCTGAACAATATGTTGCCTGATGGATACACTGGTTGCAGTTCTCATTACTTGTCAGATTTGGGAAGGAATACTCTTTTTTTTTTTAACTTCCTTATTTGCCCATCCATTTGTGGTTAGGCTGGTTCTTTGCTACCTGGCTTATATTGTCTGATTTCTGTTTGACACAAATAGCTATAGAAGCAGACTTATTATTCTACTTTTCTATTATCTCCCCAAATGTGCTGAGTTGGTTGTTTTATTTTTTTCTTTTTTTTTCTTTTTTTTTTTTTCTTTTTTTTCTTGGCTTTTCAGTGTTGTTGACAGTGATCAATGGCCTTCATTTTATTCAAATTAATTTTCAGTACTTTTCTCTGTCGTTCATAATTGAGTCCCACTATCAGTATTCTCCATGTATATTGAATAAGAGCAAGACTACATTGCTTGCAGTGCTTCTGTAACTTTATCTGTTTATAGTGTTCTATGTTTCTTTACAATCCAATCTTTGAAAGATTCTTCTGGGCACATATTTAAACCACTTCGTAGATTTATTTATTTTTTCCTACTTATTGTCTTTTTCAGTTGGTAAGAATTGTTGCTTTGTCAAGAAGTCTAATTTTCAGTTTTGAGTTAGTAAGGAGGGATGGCAGGTCAATACTGATCATTTATATGTAGGATGTTAGTTGCTTCTCTTTGCAAAATGCTTATTGGCAATTTTTTTTTTTTTTTTTTTTTACAACCTCATATTTGAGGTACAATCTATGCAAAATTTATTCCTTCTTATATATATCTTTTTTTCTTACCTATCCTGCATAGCACTTCTTAGTGATAACAGTTGCCTGCACAACATGTCCTGTGGTTGCTAACATGGATTTTTCTGGGACATTGCTCTTGTTTTTTTTTGATTGTTGTTGTTTGATTTTGTTTGGTTTGTTTCATTTTTTAATGAAGTTATAGCATGTTTAGACAGATTACTAATTTTCTTAACTTGGTTGCTGCAGCTAATAAAGAAAGAAGCAGCTTTTAAAGCAGTATTGGTCATTCCTGACATGGGCTCAACCTCATTGCTTCCTTCAGCAGTAGAAACTGCAGTTTCTCTGATCATTGTCTCTGATTATGATGTGCAGGTCCACAGACTAGAGAAGGTGATGGAAGACAGGCAGGCAGGCCGTCTTGCATCTTTTCTTTCAGACATCTCCTTAAACAACACAACAGCTGTGCATCATTTCGATGAGTCATCCTGCTGTCTGTTTGTTACTCAGCAGTTGGGCAAAACATAAACCAAGAGCAAAAGTAATTATTGAATAAGTATAGGATGAAAAGGACTGATTATGCACATTTTGGTAAAAAGGTCAAGTGCGAAGCAGAAATGATGATGACAAATGGAAAATATTTTCTCTAAAATAAATAAACAACTAAAATCAATTCCATAGCCTTTATTATAATGTTGAAATTGCTAAAGCTAATTATGATGAATGAGACTAAACATAGTGTGCTTCACTGGCTGAAGATATTCATGCAGTGTTGTTGTGCTGACTCCCAGCACCAAATTTAGCAGAGCCATTAATCATTACAAAGATGTGGTATACTCTCTTGATGGTGGGTTTAGGATTTCATATATAAATATGCTTCTATGTATACAAATTTAATATCAGTGCAGAATAATCTATTTGAGATTAAATGTTTTATGCAAGGATAAAAATCTTGTGTCTTCTTTAAACCAGGTAGTCAATATGGATGTAGCCTAGTAACAGACTATAAACTGAAGTAGTGACCCAACACAGAAATATGTCATAATAACTGCTTAATTATGAAAGAATATCTGTGATCCTGTCTGATGTGTCTGTAGTGGATTTGGTTAATCTAACTTGAACACATAAGTCCTTTGAATTAATGCCATTTGCAACTTCAGGAAGTTTAACTTTGTATTGTAAAGAGAGAGAGTTTAAACATAAACTTTGAAAAATACTGCTATCTTTTACTAGATGCTATACAGCAAAGTGCTTAATATACCTAAGGAGAATAGGAGAAGAAATGATAAGGAAGGAAAAGCATTTGAAAGTTGAATAATGAACCCTGGAAGGGCTTTATTGATTTGGTGGCAGGTTAAAACTTTAGGTAGATGATGGAATGAACACTAAAGTGAAATTCATTAATCACAAATATGGAAGAGCAGTATTTAAGCTGAAAACATGCTGACCTCACTGAGTGTGCTGAGAGAGGCAATTCAAAATGTGAAATTCTGAAAACCTAGGTATGCTGCACTGTACTGTCATTGCTGTGAATGTCAAGGTAGCACAGTATTAGAGCCTTCCAGTGATAGAAGAGTAATGTGCATGTCTTATTGTGCATAACTTCTATTTGTATTTTTGACAGTTTAAATACTTCTCCATCTAATCCAGCTTTTAGAATATGAATGCAGTAAAGAAACAAAATTAAATAATTTTCCTGTCAAGGTAGATCTGACTTCTATTTATAGTAGAGTTCTCTACAGGATCTTTGTAGCTGTGTTGTCAAACCAGTTATATAATTGCAATTCATGTTACATATAGATTTATTTAAAGTATTTGATAAGTTATGTGATAAAAGCTCTTTGGCACATCCAGAGTGTGGGTGGCACACCATCTCTGGCAAAGCTTGGAGAGGCAAGGGCACGAAAGGGAGTCCAAATACCCTGCTTGGATACTCTCCAGCACATCAGTGGAGTATGGGATGCACTGTGGCAGGAGAAAAAGTGTTTGTGATTGCTCAAGACTTAGTATGGAATATTCAGAGGAGGAAGCAAGGTGAGAAAAGGGAGCTGTTTGAAGAATTTGTGGAGAAACAAGTGTGGAAAAATAGAGGGGTAAGGGAATAAAAAGGGCTGACTGTACAAATAGTGGGCTGGCCAGTCTGTGTTCATGTGAATGCTCTGAGTGTCTTGTCTGTCATCTGTGTGACTGCTGTTATATATGTGTTTACATGTGGTATTTATGTGTGATCTGTGTGCATGTGCATGCTGGGAACACAGATTCAGCCTTGTTTCTGCTTGGGCCTTAGGGCACAGCTTGTTAGATCCAAGCATGATATATTTTTCATTAATGGTATTAACCTTGAAAGATGTCAGAAACTGCTGTTAAAAGTAATCATTATGAAAAATATATCACAAAATGATGAAAACAGAGGGCTGTATCTCATATAGACCATGCATACAGAATATAAAAAAAAAACCATGGAAGTGTGGAATTGGACTCCAGGTATGCATATTTATAACTTCACTGTCATCTTGTATAATTTTATCCACTAAAATATAACTGGAGAAAATGTGCCTATTTTTTTCTGTATTAATTAGGGCTGTTTTTCTTTATTTCCTGGTGGAAATTTCAGAAAAACTTGTATTGCTTCATGGTTCTGGTTATTTACACAAATGTCTCCAACTCGAAATACTATTATTTTATTATTTATAAATTATTATTTTATATTATTATTTTAAACTCTGATTTGAACATGAACAGTCTTTGCTTTGGAACAAACAAGGTAAAAATTGCAAACCACGAATATGAGTAATTGCATTTCATTTTGAAAACAGACTTAAACGTGTTTGCCTGTGTTCTCCAATGGACTTCAATACTGAAAACTGCAGCCAGGCTTTTAGCAAGACTTTAAAAGTCAATGCATGCCACTTCAGAATTTCAAGGGGAGATAGGAAATCACTTGTTCTTATTTTTCCTGTGTACTTACTCAGTCTTTACGTGCCTCTATAAACCAAGATCTGAAGCATTTTTCAGATTTTTACTCCTGTAGTTTAATGAAATGTTTTATTTTTATCCCTCTGTGAAATGATAGTGTAAATAGGATTGCAGTTTATACAAGCATAGTATTTAAACCAAAAGAACAAAATCTCCATTTGTTTTAAGCTCATTTTCTATTTTAGTTGTCATGGGTTTTGTTTTGCTTCCAACTCACAATTATTTGCACTGAGAGCTTCATAAAAAATTTACTTTCCGGGTCAGGGCCCCTAATGTTTTAAACAAGGATTGATAGAGGAAGATGAGGGGATTACCATTAGTAGCACTGAGGTTAAGCCAAGAGATGGGATGGTACTGTCTGAGGGCAGCAGTGCAAACAGGAACATCTATGCTGCTCCAAGGAGCACCGAAGCTTTAGGAGCACATCTGGAATGCTTGTACATCAGTGCATGCACTATGAGGAACAAACAGGATGAAGTGGAAATTTCAGTCCTTTCCTAGAATTATGATATCATTGGTATTAATGAGACTTGGTGGGATGAGACCCAGCACTGGATTGCTGGAAAGGAGAGTTGTCAGCTGTTGAGGAAGGACAGACAGAGCAGGTGGAGGCTTTGCACTGTACATAAGTGAGAAATTAGACTGTATAGTCCTTGCCATTTGGGATGACGTGGTAGAGAACCTCTAAATGAGGATTATGGGGACTGATAGCAGATTCTGTTGTGGAAGTCTGATATTGAGAAAAGATCCAGGAAACTACAGACCTGTAATTCTAACCTTAGCACCTGGAAAAGTTGTGGTGAAGATTATCCTGGGTGCTGTTTATAGACATTCACAGAACAAAGCTATTGTGAGGGATAGTCAGCATGGGTTCATGAAGGGAAAGTCACCTATGGTAAAGTCACCCACTTAGTGGATGAAGGGAAGGCAGTGAATGTAATCTTGCTGGATTTTAGTAAGGCTTTTGATATCATTCCTCATGGCATCCTTCTGGATGAATTGTCCAGCTGTGGGATAAACAGGCTCACCCTACTGTGTACAATAAACTGGCAGAGGATGGCATAGCTCAGAGGGTTGTAGAAGATGGGGTTACATCTGACTGGTGGCCATTCTAAGGCTCTAACTGAGCCTTAGGCTCAGTCTTGGGCTGGTTCTATTCAACAATTTTATCAAGGCAGGATGCAGGAGCTGAATGCATCCTTAGTAAGTTTGCTGATGATACTAAACTGGGGGATGCTGTTGTCTCTCTGAAGGGACCAGAACCCTTGAATGGGGTTCTAGATACATTGGATCAACCAGAATACAAGCACTTCTATTTTTCTATAATGTATAATTGTTATATAAGACTGAGAAAACCTTGTATTTGGCTCATGAAATAGCTTGAAGTGAGCTTGTCTATGCTAGGCTGTGTAATTTTGTCAGCAGCAATGTTAATACATTTTGAGGAGGTTAAAGGAAATATTTAATATTTCTCTCCTGTTGACTTGAAACCTTTTTTTTTTTTTTTTTTTTTTTTTTTTATGTTTTCCACTGCTTCTGGGCTTATAAATAATCTTCTCTTGTTCCGTTGGAGAGGTCTCCTTCCAGTCTATGTCGTCTTCTTGATACAGATGGAGTGTTCGTGGCCTTTGACTCAATGTTTCTTCAGAGATCTCCTCCCTTAAGTGAAGTTTCATGCCCTACTGCTTTCTTTTTCTTATTATTATTGACCTTTTTTTTTCTTTTCCTTTTTTTTTTTTTTTTTTATTACTTCTCTAAGACTGCCTCTTTCTCTGAAGTCCTAGACATTACAGTCTCTTTGGCATTCTGTCACAAGCCACAGGATAGAATACTGTCTCCTTAAATACTCCTCCTATTCCTCAGTTTACTTCAGGGAGATGGGATTGAGTTACATCTAACTCCATATTTAACCTCTTATTCTGATGGAGACCAGAAATGAACACAAGAGTGAAAAAGGTAGTGAAGGAAAAAAACACATATATATAGAGCATACAGAAGAGTGTGATAATGGTGAGACCTGTCAAAATCTCTCAGTAAGGAAAGGTCACTAAGGTCAAGTTAGTTAACAGTGGAAATAGCTTTTCTAAAATAGAAGCAAGTGTGAACAGGAGAAGAAAGTCAGAGGTGTAACCTGGGTGGGAATTGAAAATTAGCCACTTGTACTAGAAATTAAGGAGCTGCCTCCAGTCTGACTAAATGCCTGGAGTAGACAGAGCAAGCTATGAAAAGAGATTCCACTCTTAAGGATGGTCAGGACTAAAAGTCAGGGAAGATATGATGTTTCGTTCAGAAATAAAAAATTATATTGAGAACGTACTGAAATGTATTCAAAAAATATGAGGAAACAGTTAAAATATTCACCATATCTTACAGTACATGGAAAGGACAGTTAGTGAAATCAACACCTGTTAAAGCACTTTTTTCCTCCTTTGTGCAAGGATATTTTAAATAGAAAGTCAACTGTGAAATGAAATATGCTTCTTACTCAGTTGAAATCCCTACTTATCAGGCATTTCACCTACCATGCCATGTACTTCAATATGCAGAATCAAAATTACCATCTGCTAAATCAAATGCAAAAACCAGTGACTCAAGTATATTGCCTAGAAAATCAAATCAATATGAAATTGCATATATTCAGAAGTAGTGAATTGTCTGCTTTAAAGTTTCTTTTTTGTTCAAATTCAGAGTTCGAAATGTCCAAATATAAATATGGCTACTTGTTTAGACAAGTGTATATATATATATATAATGTATATATGTGTACATATTACATTATTAAAATCTATATTTTTTCCTTTAGAAATAGCATAAAGCTGCTTAGCTGGATCTAAGACTGTCTTATACACTTTTTAAAGCACTTAGTAACTTAGAAAGCAATATTATATTTTGAGTAACTGTGCCGAAACAAAAATCAAGCTATTTACTTGCTCAGTTTTAGCCACAAAACAGAACGCATATTTGTATAATACCACTGTATTAGGAGGAATCTTTCTGAGTTTTTATTTGGTTCCACAGTGAACATAATTGAGAGATTTAACCTTCAGATCAAGATCTCACCTAGCTGTAGAAGGCAGCTTTATAAAGTATGTAGAATCTCTTCTTAAGGTTGCTGGTATATTATATAAATTTTAAAAGAATGCTTATCTTGTGAGATAACCGTAGGGGTAAACCCTCATTTTTACATAAAGAACTGTGGTAGAAATACTGAATTAGACATGAAAAGCCCTGGCTCTATTGCAGCATACATTATTGTCTTACTGGACTCTGCCATTGTTGACTAGTTCTATTGGGGACATCATCAGCTTTGTACTGGATCTGGTCCTAATGTGAGCTATATAGGCTGCCATTTGCTGAACCCAGCAATAAATCCATGTGCATCTTTTTCTTCAGGTGCATTTTCATCTTAAAGTTCTGTAGGGAAAATAGAAGGAAAGAGAAAAGTACAAGAACCAATGCTTATGTTAATACAGAGTGAAAAAGCTATTTCCATCATTACATGGGTTATTGAAGAAACCAATCAGTTGTGAAGTAATTCTTTTATATTCCTTACTGTGTGCGTTCAATATCTCAAGAATCTTTGTGAAATATACACTGTATCTACTATTTATCTGGCTTTTTATTCTGAGCTGAGTGCTCAACTGTCTTCCATCTTGACCGGAAAAGCTTGGAGTTATATGTATGTATGTATATGTATGTATGTATATGTATATATATATATATATATATTTTTCATGTCATAGGTTTCTTTTGAAATAGTAGTACGGTACATTAATAAAATAGAACCACTGCAGAATAACTGTATGATGTGTAACAGAACTTCTAAGCAACTCTCACCTGATGATTTCATTTCCCTAGGCCAATTTGAAAAGCATGGAAGAACTCCCAAGTAGTTAAGGAGTAAAGTATTGTAATCTATTCGATAGCAACTTTCTCTTAAGAATAAATGATATAATTAATCCTTTCCTAGTTATTTGATTTGTAATTTCAGAGCTTCCCAGAAAGATAGTTTTTAAACATTTGATTTCCTTGCATAAACTGTCATGTAAACATATTTTCTCTCCTATGGTATTATGATACCTAATAACTGAAAAAATGTGTTTATGCACATCCCATGTGTTAAAGCTTTCTTGCCTGCCATTTACTCCAGGATCAGTGAATTCGTCATTATTTGGACAAAACTGCTTTAGGTTAAAAATAATGAAAAATGAATCCTTCAGATAACTGAGTGCTTTCTAGAACATTTCCATCTTGGAGTCTGTAATCTGTTGCTCCAACAAAGAATGTTTTTCTGTAAGCCAGTTCTAAGAGTTCTCTTTGGGCATGGCCAAACTCTGTAAGGGTGATCATATGAGCCCATTCAAATGCAACTAGACAAAGGTGCTTGGTGCCATGCCATGAATCTGTAATTCTAAGAGTTCTTGTTAGGCACATCCAAATTCCCTAAGATTTGTTGCACAAGTCCATTTGAACACATCCAGGCCAATAGCACTGAGGAGGGTATTAACCATTAAATGCAACAGCATATAATTAAAAGCTTCACAGAAGTCTTGGGTGGAGATATCACTCCCTCTAAAATAAGTGATAGATTTTGATAATGAAAGCTTGTTTTCCTGATCTAGTGTTCATGTGGCAGGGCTGAATCCAGTTAGGGGGTTGATGTTATTATTACTGGAATTACTGCTCTTCTGCTCTCCTTGTTCATGAGAGGTGACTTTGACCATCTTATGAGTGGATTTTGGAGTTTCAGTATTTCCATCAGGAGTCAAGTGAGATACTGCAAGGTATCTGCTTGCATACGGGTCTGGAGCAGACTTTCCTGCCTGTTCAGTTTTTAATATTCTGAAGGTGCATGGAAGAAATTGCTAAGAGAATGTGATAGTGATAAATCTTAGCTTAAGTGGCACAGTCAAAGTCTTGTCTACTAGAGACCAAAGTAGCATAGAAGATAAAAGATGGAAGTTAGTATTCCAAAATGATAACAATTTGCTGCGATATCTTTGGTGTCTTCCTAAACAACCTAAATGGTACTTTACAAAAAGTGTTGGTAAATCCCAGATTGGTTTTTGGTATACTTGTATCAGTGGGACTGAAAAACTTTCATAAAGAGAGTTTAATTCTGCTTCACCTGGATCAGCCTTCCTAATAAAGGGCTTCTGTTGGTGCAAATGCTTGGTTACTGTGAATTTCTGTTTGTCATACTTCTTCCTTGATGACAAGGTAAGTGGCCTTAAAGTACTTCTGAAGGTCAGACATGACAGCATGAGAGCTTGAGTCCCTTTCCTTTGGCCTCAACTCTCTCTGTGTTATAAAAGTGCATCTCTGCCACTTCAGTCAGTGCCCAAACTGCCTGGAATTACAACGCAGACATCTTCAAATACACAAGCAGGTGATCTGACAAACAGATAAGTCTCTGCTCAATTCCAGAAGACAAAGTCTTAAGGGTAGCATCAGAAATAAAGTTCTGTGCCTACCTTGCAACATAGCCACAACTGAGATAGTCACATTCAAAATGTGATGATGAGTGCTCTTCTTGTTTATTTGCTGATATATGTGGGATGCAATGTAAACGTAAAGATGCATCCACTCTAGCTAGCAATTCATCCTAGGAAGAAACTTAGCAAATTGACTCCTGACTGCCCAGAGACTTCTTGCCTTACAATACTTCATCAAGGGCCTAAGCTCCAGTAAGAGTAATAGGCTATATATGCCCCGTGTGTAGCATCTCATGGGATGGCTATGAGGAGCTTCTAGTCTAGTGTGTGCCCCTACAATTCACGTTTTGTACGTATCTGTCTCTCTTAGCACTGTGTCTAATGGACCAAATATCTAATGTATGTGGTCCTAACCTGCGTGCCTCAGGTGAAGATGTGTGGGAGGTCATAGGATGCTGTGAGGCAGCTGGGTTCGTTAGCTGTAAGCTGTTAGAACCATAGACACTAAACTTGGTAATGTGTTCCTGTTTCTCAGCTCCCTTGGACATCCTAAAATGTGTAGTGATACTGTTTGTTCGCACAGACAGTCTTGTTAGTACACGTAAAGCTCTGGGGCAGTGAAGTAATTGCACAGACTCAAACCATAGCAGGTGTAGTGCAACAAAGTTACCACAGAGAGAACAGTGGCTTTGAGGGTATCACCGCAGCTTCTGTGGGGAAATAGTGTACTTTCACAGCATGGACAGCCTCAGAGGGCTGGCTTCTATCTGGATTTTTATTTACAGATGAATAGTTTTGCAATCTTATTGCCTTCCTTTGACAGAAAACCTATCTTTTCAGGTGAAATCTGTGAAAATATCCTCATTATATTCTAGTGAATTCCATGTCCCTTATATGAGTATGTGTAGGGCATACAAGGGTTCATCTCAGCATATGGAAGAGACCTTAAGCTGTAAAGTGTTTTACCTTCATGATGCTGTGCACTGATAACTCAAGAATAATTCTGATACCTCGTGGTAAGTGATGATACCTTTCTCTGATTACTCATAATGCTGTACAGTGAAATTGGGTTTCAAACCAATGATTGCTTAAGGTTCATAGTCTGTATTGTAATGTTCTAAGTTGTCACTGGTGAAAGTTTCATATATTTCTTCACATACCCCTAGGAATAGTACATTCTTATAACAGATGGAGTACAAGGGTGTTTATACAGAGGGTATATTTACACCAAAGCAATTTGTCCACTCATAAGTGTTTGCAGTGTCTTAGCTATTCTGTGTGACCTTAGTACAGTGAAGTCCTTGGCTAGACTAATGATATTGATTAGCATCCCAGCATGGTTGGTCAGGGAATGCTTTTCGCAAGTGACATGGTTTGCTAAGTTATAGATTTGATTTAATAGGGAAGAGATCCAAATAACTTGGTTGTGACTTTGATGCAGTATACAGCATCTCTAATTTGTTAAGTCATTAATCTGCTGGGTTTAACTAAGTAACAGATTGCAGCTCTCGTCAGCTCCAGAAATAAAATGAGGTAGAGTCCAGATGCTCTCTACATGGCATACCCTTTCTCAGTAATTGCTTTGCTCAGGTGATCTAAATTTCTAGTTGTGACTCATCCCTTAAAGTGCTACTATTAAGAGCAGATATTTAATGCAAGGCAAGACTTACAAGATTTGATATTCATCAAGTTTGTCTTGAGAAGTAAGGTATCCATAAGCAGTCCACTACTTCTTGGAGTATTGATACACTGCTGAAAAGTTGATATTGCCTACAGTTTTTTAAATTTGCCTGGTCCTAGTCTACATAATTACGCAGAATTCAGATATGATAGCAGTGTGTTTTGCTACAGGTTCATTTGATTTGCAATGTGTTGTTTGTGTTTGTTTGTTTTGTTTTATTTTGTTTTTAATGAAATCCTTAATAGCTTTTGCTGTAGTAGTTTGATGCAATTGTGGCCAACAGAATCTCTGATTGCTCTTAATAATGCTTGTTCTCATAGCTGAGAGTGGATACTTCTAAATGTCAGTCTGAAGTTTGTCTAATGTCCAGTTGAGTGAAAATCTCTTCCAATATTGTCACTCAAATTTTAATAACATTGGTAGTACACTAAAGAAATAGGGTGTTCAGAGTTTTTACATTTTCCTGAAAAGATGTTGACGAATTAATTTTCTAAGTATTGATGAGAATGGTGACAGAGAGATGTCAAAAATTATTCTTACAAGACATATATTGTCTCTTAGCATAAAAAAGTTACAGTTTTTATCTGAAGGCAGTGAGTGATCAGTGATGTTACAGAAACAAACAGGTTTCCTTCATTTTTTAAATAAATTATCTGCCTTACATTTTTATTGTAACCTAATGTGGTATTATCCATAAATGAAATTGATATCGGAAGAATCATGGTCATAAACGGTACTGGCTAAATCTCTTTGCATTTGAGAGGTCTAAATATTGTACAATTAAACAATGTACAGTGCACGCAGAAATAAAAATTTCAAGCTAAAAGTTTTATGAAGGAAATTGAGCTTATTGGAGTAAAACTGAAAATTAATATCTGACAAGAAATCTAAGTGGAAAGCACATTTTTTTTAATACTCTTTTTGTTGGCTATCTTCATTCTGAACTGAATTAAAGATACATTTTTAAGTACGCTTTACCATGGTAAGGGAGTGAGAGTGTTTTTCAATATTCTAGGAGAGATCTGATCAAAATAAACAAATAATGTGCTGAGATGCTGATAGGCAGTTGGAGGGGAGAGAGCAATGTATGGGAGGAGATTTGAATTCCAGATGAAATAGTCCATGGAATTTAGAAATGTAAATTGAGTTTGAGGAAATGCATCCCTGTGCTGAGAGCTAGCACAAGCTCTAGGCAACCTTCAGGCCTGCTTAAGCCCTCTGTGAAGGCCAATTAGCTGCATAGCATTAATTTTCAATTCCAGATAAGTAGGCATTTTACAAACAGTCTGCAGAACAAGAGTTATTTCTTGGACAAGTTTGTGAATAATTTGAAATATAGAATGAACTCAGTCATTGTTAAAAACCATTTATGACAGTTTACAAAGGGGTGGGTAATAAAGAGACAAACTTAAGAAAAATTTGTCAAGAAAGGTGATTACTCTAGCCACTAAGGAAACATGCTTCATAGTAGGGGAAATGAGAGCTTGGCCTGCCTTGGCGGTGCACAATGTCTCTAAAACTTCTTTAGTATGTTAAGGTGAAATTTTTGCTATTTTAATTTTTCAATGGGCACCTGGCAGTTGGTGCAAATGTTGCTGAGGCCTTTTTCTATCCTTCAGTGCTGCCCTGCAGCCAGATGCAGGGGCACCTCTGCTGCCTCCATGCTCCCTTTGCCTCCAGTGCCCAGTGCTGAGCAAAGGCAGTGCCTGGGCCTGTCCCTATTCTTAAGACCCTGGGAAGGGACCTCACTCCAAAGGGCAAAGGTGTTCTGCACTGGGAAAAGCAGGAGAGCACGCAGAAGTCTCAGGGCAGATTCTGAAGTACCAAAAATGGGGAGGCACTTACTGTTTTTACCTTATTATTATTATTTTGTATTGTCCCTTTGAGATGTTTATTGTCCTGTCTTGATAAAGGTCCTTATGGAGCAACTGGAATGGACTTTCATGCTGAACTGTAGCCCTTTATCCTGTCCAAATGAAAGTCATTGTCTTCTCCACAGGAACAGCAGCCTCTGCAGCTTCTCTGACACTTTCTGGAGGTTGTAGGGACAGAGACTTTTCACACAACAGCACAGCGGACACCAGTCCCAGTCCTGCTCTCTTCCTCAGGACTTGCCTGGACACCAGTCCCTGTTCTGCCCTCTTTCTCAGTGCTCACCTGGAGGCTGCAGGGAGCTTGAGGCTGTCTGCTGGGCTCCTCTTGTTGTTCCATCCCAGCAGCTTAGACAACGCCAGTCTTAGTCCTGCTTTCTTTCTCAGAGCTCTCCTGGTGGCTACAGTAGGGCCATTTGCTGAACTGCTCCTGTTCTCCCAGTACAGCTGCTCAGAGGACTCCAGTGTCTATCCAAGTTGTTCCCTTTTCCTCAGAACTCAGGAAAGAAGAGGTAGAGGGGTCTTGGGAAGGATGAGAATGGGAAGGAAGAATGATAGGGAACAGCAGCTGATACAGGGTCTCTCTGGCAGATGATGACAATTCAACGTTGAGATGGAAATAGAGAGCATCAAGTATACTGCCAATGGATGTGGCAGCATCTCTGGGCAAGCATGATGTTATAGTGCTTGCCCAGCCCTGATGAAGGTGAATCCACTTCCATTGGATCTTCATGTGGAAGTAGATCCACCTCCATGGGTTCAACGTTGCCTTCAGGTGGATCAGCATCCATTGGCTCGAGTTCAGTGCTGCTCCTCAGAAGCCTAAGCTTCTTTGGATCCATCCTCCTCCACAAAAGCTTCTACCCCAGGAGGGGAGATTCTATCTCAATTGCTTCTTGTGCTAGAAGTCTGCCACCAAGATGCAAGTCAGTTAGCAATTGGAATTCTGTTGGCAGGGTCCCCATATTTGTAGTGGGCATCCGGGAGGTGGTTCATGACATCATTAAGTCATGGCAGCGTGACCACCAAAACATGGCTGTGTTGGGCAAGGGGAAGCTAAGACCTAAGAGTTGCCCTAGTTGCCACTAGTAGGATTCTGCAGGACTTAGGTTTTGAAGCAGTTCTCTTTAATGTTTTCATCAATAACTCCAATAAATATCTAGAAATAATATTTAGAATCACCCACAAATTTACTTAATAAGGAGGAATGATGACTCCCCTGAGGGTAGAGAGGCCTGGCACCAGGTTCTTGACAAATTTGTGGGTGGTCAGCATCTCCTTGAAGAGGAGCATGTGCTGGATTCTTCACCTGGGTTGGGACAGCCCTGGTTCTATGTACATTCTGGGAAATGAGAGGCTGGAGAGCAGCCTCATGGAAAGGGATCTGGGGGCTCTGAGTGGCAGCAAATTGATCGTGAGCCAGCAGTGTGCCCTGGCAGACCAAAGAGCCAACAGCACCCTTGAGGGCAATAAGGCCAGTGCTGCCACCGAGCAAGGGAAGGGGCTGTCCCCTCTGCTCTGTGCGGTCTCACCTGCATTGGGTACAGTCTGGGTGCTGCAACATAAGAAGGATGAAAAATTGTTAGAGTGTGTTCAAAGCAGGGCTATGAAGATGGTGAAGAGCCCAGAGGGCAAGGTGCATGAGGAGCAGCTGAGGCCCCTGGGCTTGCTCAGCCCAGAGCAAAGGAGGCTGAGCTCTGCTCTCTGGTGACAGCAACAGGGCTCTAGGGAATGGCATGGAGCTAGGTCAGGGGATGGGTATGTGGGGGGTAGGGAAAGGTTCTGCACCAGAGGGCAGTGGGCATGGAACAGGCTGCCCAGGGCAGTGGGAATAGCCCTGAGCTGCCAGAACTCAAGGAGCACTTGGACAGTGCTCTCAGACATAGGATTTGGATTTGAGTGGTGCTGTGTGGAGCCTGGGGTTGGCTTCGATAATCCTTGTGTGTTACTTCCGACTTGGGATATTCTATGAATTCAGTATTTTCCTCTTAGAGGAAAGAAATGCTTTCAGCTTTGGAGAAGTCTGTGGTCAGAGTGGAATCTTATGGTGTGAGAGTCCAGGGGTAGGCTTTATACTCACCTATAGAGACATACTTGGTTAGTGGAGGACATGACTCCATGAGCCTTGGCTAAGGCCTGCATGCTGTGGTGTGTGTTTTACTGACAGTGGTCAGTCACTGTCCTTGACACAGTCAGCAAGAATAGGGAGATGCATAAGCACAACAAGAGCTGCATTAGGAAAAGGGCAAAAAATTACAATTTAGGGCGAGGTAAGAAGTTGCTTATTGCCAGTGAATCACAGTAGAAATTTAGGTGTGTGATTGCCTCGTGCCATCCACATACTAAACAATCGATTAGGGAGGTGTTGCACGTGATTCACGCCTGCATCCAGTCAGAAGTATGCTTTGTATTATTTAAGAGTTGTATTTTTTCCAATAAATTGTCTCTGTTATCACTTTCATAAAGTGCCAGAGTCCGTTCTTTTTCTCCCAATGCTCACCCCTTTCCCTTATGGGAAGGTTAGTAAGAGCTTGACCTGAAGAATCTAAAATCAATTCTAAAGAAATCAGAAGGTACAAGAATATTCATTTATTTTCTTTTTACACGTAGGATGAAGTAAACCTTTATAGTTCTGTGGTAAACAATATGGGATACACACCAAGATGTACTCATATTTGTGCTTTTGTTCACCTTTGCTTTGGCAAGAGCCATACTTCTTTTCAGGTTGAACAGAGCAACTAGAAAACTTTTTAAATTATTATTATTATAAATCAACCTGAAAGGGGAAGTACTTCTACTTATCCTAATTCTAGTTATAATTAATTCATGGCTCACTTACACTCATTTGTCCTTGTGCCAATATTTTACTCGTTGCTTATGTCATTTTTCTTTCACTTCATGTTTACATGCCCCAATATTTTTATGGGGAACAGTTCATATCCCTTCTCAGGCACTGTTTTGAGGAACTGAACAAACCAAACTCTTTTAATCTCTGCTTGTAAAATAGATTATTACTATTTATATTGTTCAATCTCACTTGTTTACTGTGAGGTTATTTTTGTACTGCTTTGCACTTTAATTATTCCTTGACTTCCTTATTTATTCGGAACAAACAAGAAAAATGAAATTGAAAAAAAAAACAAAACAACAGACAGTATTTTCTGTGCCAGAGTAGGCCTGGGACCCATGAAGTTGTATTTATAAATGACTACTGGATAAACATGTGCATGGGCGATAGAATTATATTTCTTGAGAGCTTTTGGGATGGGTTCTTGTCATGATGATGTTAGAAAGCAGCATTTGCAAATTCATATCAGGAAATGCCAACTCAGGAAAACTGTTCCTATTAAAAGCTAAACTGAGTAAGATCTTTTGTGTAAATTCAGCAGGGAAAATTTCTGAATTCCATAGCTGTAGAGACTACTTACTGCAGATACAAAATAATTTCCTCACTGTATGTTAACTTTACAAAGACGCTGCAGAGCAAAAAGCACAATTTCTCTTCTGATGGCTATTCCAAAACTTTGACTTGCATTTATTCTCCCAGACTGGAACATGACTGTGATTAAAAGCCTAATGTAGAAAATACTTTTACAAGTACCTTTGTGCAAATAGCAATGCCCCCTTTCCTTCTGCCAGCCATCCTTGCTAGCACTGACACCTCACTGGGGACAAGAGGTCACTCTGTCTTAGGAGCAATTAATTTGACAGAGGCATAGATAATCTCATGTAGGGGGATGAGAAGATCACAATTACAGCTGTATGAGACCCAAAAGAGATCTGATTAGCAATAGATATTAATCCTCAGGTGGAACAGGCTTCTTCTTGGTTGAGTTTTGCATTATTCGAGTGTAGCACAGTGCCATGCACTTGTACCCATAATGGAAGAAATATGGTGACAGTTATATCAGATGTTCTTGATACTACTTTTTTTTTTTTTTTTTTTTTTCAAAATACATGAACAGCAAGAATAGAGGTTTTGGGGACCACAATGTAGGACACAGAGAATAGCTCAGAACCAGTAGTAGCAGGGAGCTCTATGCAACTTTGTACACTGTGTCTCGATAAACCAGCCCCACTTAAGTCCATTTGATTTGATTGGTTTTGGGTTGATCAGAAGATTTATAGCCTTAAATGCACCTCCACTCAAAGATGGCTACATTGTTTTCAAACTCCTTCACAGCACCTTACTATCGTGTGAATTTATTGGCTGAATAGCTGAATGCATTGTACATAGTACTTTGTTGCTTGATACAGATATATATATAATTCATGTCTTTATGTAGCTGATATTACTAATTCAACTGACACTAATTTTCCAGGGTGGCTATTTTGCCTATCTGGTTAGGTTCAATTATATGCAAAGAAGACATTTGGACTCCACAGTAAACTGACAAATAATTGTATAGTACAAATGAAATGTTTTATTAACAGAAGGTTTCAGTAAAGCTTAGATGACAATAAATAAGGATTTCAGAGCCTCATCTTCACCTACTACGTAAGGGATCCTCTTTGTACTGCTTTTTGTATCCATGCTTTTAAGTAATTTCTTTAGATCCTTTTTTGTTTGTGCATTTTAAAAACAACAACAACAGCAACAACAAATGTGTAGAGTCAGTATGCTAAATGAAACTGAAGGGGAGGCACCGGCAAGATGGGGATTAAACAGCAGGAAACTCAGTGCTGCCAGCTGTCTTGGGACTTCCATAGGAACTGTAGCTTCACAGGGATGCTCCTGGAGCCACTGCTTCTTCTTTCTTGGGACTCAGATAAGGAGCTGATTGCAGATTTTTCTTGAGAAAAAGAGATCATATAATCGCCAGATGTTAGGACTTCACTTGTTAGTCATCAAGTGCTGTGCTTTATCTCATACTGTGTAGATCTTAACAAAATATCATATAGCATACTTGGCAGGTAGAATAGTTACTGTATAAAGTTTGTACAAATTTGCAGCATACAATTATAGTGAGCAATTCCCAAACATCAATACGTTGTATTTGGTATTAAGTTTCAGAAAGGTCATCAGTCTACAAGAAGCAGAGAAAGCCCTGCAGCCTTCCATTCCTTGGCTTGGCACTAGCAGCCTGTCAAACTTGGCCTTTAGAGACAGATTTGACCTATGGTAAAACAAGCAGTTCAACTGGTGCCTCTCTGGCGGAAGCCACTTGATAGGCGGCAGATCAGAGAGCTTCTTTAAATATTTTCTTGAGCAAGCTTTTACGCAGGATTCTGTATTCATTTAGTCTTAGCCATCACTTTAGTTCAGAAACACTGCTGGCCCAAATCCCTTCTCGTACTCGTGTAACCCTACTGACTTTGACAGTGCTGCTCTGAACACCGGTGTCAATGAATTAAACAGCAGATACTCTATTTCTAAATAAATGAGTGAGTCACTGTAGAAAACATTTTGATATAGGATGGGCACTCAACCAATTTGCTTGGAGTAAACTAGGTCGGAGTGCATCAGCAACCCCATGCTGATCGTCTCTTTATGCATTTTAGCTGACAAAGCAGTTCACCCAAAAGAAACTTGCTCGTCTGCCCATACCCTTACTCTGCAAATAGCTTCATCGATTTCATGGAGTAAGGTGCAAAGAATTTCTTTTGGAGTCTGATCTGCTGCAACTGTAAATTAGCATGCTACTTGGGTTACTTGTGCACTTTGGGATGAAATCAGACACATTTCTGCATATTCCTTGGCTTCTGAGTGTGCTAGTACAACCACAGTCTGAGTGCTCTATATGAGTGCTCTATATGAGAGCTAAAAAGACATGAGACTTTTGCAGCTTTTTGGTGTGTTACCCAGAAAGCAATGGGAAATGACACTGCTGATGGCTTTCTAACTAAAATTAGCACATCTACCATCTACACTGCCTAGCCTGTGAGTCAACAAAATTGTCTAATTAGTGAAACTAAGCTTAAAGTAACATGATGCTTAATATGGACTTTCCTGGATTTTTTTTTCTGGATTGCACAGTGCTTCTTTTCTAGAAAGAAATATGAAGAAAGAAGCATAAATAGACGTTGGATATTGTTAAAATGTTATGTTTTGTTTTGTTTTGATTTTTGCTTATCTTCATTTTGAAAATAGACGAGTTGATTTAAATGTTTTTCCCTTTAACTGACAATAAATGTGATGTTTTTTTTAAGGAATGAGTGTTCTATAAGGGAAGCACTGACAAGCTGTCTCATTGCTTGAGACTCCCTGAATATCAAAACAGTTATTTTAAATGCCTGATCTACAAAAGAACTTTTGTTTCCCAATCCAAAACAATAAATAATTCTTTCTAGTATGTGGTTTCATTTTGCACATTATTTAGCAGCCTGGCATTTTAGTGATGGCTGCACAATAATAGACTGTCATAAGTCAGCAGAAAGCCTATAGGTGTCTCTCTGCCTTGCTTTTCATTTTTTCCCCCTCATCTCTGTATCTCTCAGATGACTTGATACATCATTACTTTTGTAACTTCAGAGAGAACACGTTGCACTTCTGACCTTAGGAGTAAAATATGTTCTCATTAAAAGTGAGAACAACTATCCAAATGCCTCTTTTTTTTTTTTTTTTTTTTTTTTTTTTTTTAAACGTACCCAAATGAGAATCTTCAATTAATAGTTGCTTCCACAGCTTAATGTGAATCCAAACTCAGAACATAGATCTAATTCAGATTCTTTTTATATTAAATAATATGGGATGAACAGGAGGTGATGTCAATCCTTGATTGCCACTAATAACACCGTTCTAATTGCCCTGAATATCTCACGGTAGCTGTCAGTGAGGTGATGTTCATTTATATATATGACAAACTTTGGCATGCTGTGCAAACCTATTGCTGCCAGGACAACCAGTGTGACCGGTAGACTGACGGGCATTTTCTGATTCTCGTAGGAGAAAGTCCTGCATAATGTGTAATATAGGACGTGTGAAATATAGTCACATGAATGGGGACAGTAGGATGATAATTTATACTGTAAGGGAATAGAAGTTTCAGAAGTAACAGCACAACCAGAGTGATTCGTTAGCTAATTAGCAGCATCAATAATACGGGGCACTCTTCAATAAATATTTGCTGTTTAAAAGACATTTTTTGAAGAGGCTAAAATTTGACAGATTTTAGTTTAATATCATTTTGTCAGAAGTTCACCTGCACAGTAAAGCTGAAATGGATTAAGTTGATCTTCTTTTCCCATTATTTGCTTTTTTCTATTTTCTTACCAGAAGCATGACATGAATGTAAAAGTGTCATGCTGGATAAACTTTCATTATATCAGAAAGCCTGATTAGAAAGTAAGGAACAGCTGGGCTACATATTTTATGAGCTTCCTTTTAAAGAAAGCTTTTTGAGCGTACTGCTGTCAGTTGGTATTTCTCAGGTTTCCTTTGCTTTCAGTCAACCAGTGTGTCTTTCTAATACGGCATAGAGAACTTACCATAAAAAGAAATATGTTTTTCTCTCTTCCCCCTCCCCCCCGCCTTGTAAATGCCTCTTTGTCTGCCTAGATCTTATGCTGCTATTGGGAATGTTCATCCTTGAAATACTGGATTCTTCTGGAGCTTGTTTCATAACCTGCTGGTAGCTGTGCTTCCATCAAATGACTGTTAAGGATATTCAGGTAGTACAGACAACACTGGCATCACAAGAGTGATCTTGGAGTATTGTTTTGAGTCTGGGAAATGTTGCTAATAGACTGTGAGGAAAACTGAGTTGAGGGTACACTACAGGACTTGGAATGGAGTTCGGATGGCTTTGTGTAGAAGAAGGCTCCTTGGTACTTGTTACAGTGTCATGTCATTTATTTCCATCCATCTTGGTTCTCGACAGAACCAAGAGTAAGGGCAGTGGTTGGCGCCCTTCACTTATTTTTCTCAACTCCAATAGCCTGTCTCTTGCTCCCCGCCACCCTCTCCTGCCTGCCTGACTCAGGCAGCTTCTTTCTAACTTGTTTTTGCTCTCAGCTACCTTCTAAAGGCTGCTACATAATTCATATGTATATAAGGAGGATGAAATAATGTTGAAATAGGGAGGCAGGCCAAATTGTGAAATCTTTTTTTATTCTGTGCATGTGGCATAGCCCAAAAATGGCTACATGACAGAGACAGTTGAAGTGTCTCTGAGCTTCTTAGAAGCTGGGTGAGCGTCATGGCACAGGCAGGGAGATTGTTAAAAAGAGTATTTTCAGACCAATTTTTGCTGAAATTGAATCAAAAGTCAACTGTGCCAAAGCAGAATCGACATCGTCATGGAGCACAGACAGAGATGTCAAATTCACATGCTGTCACATTCCTTTTTTAATTGTCACATGATAATTACACTTTCTCCATTCACAACTGGAAACTTCAGAAGTTGGCACTGGTTGTACATAGAAATTTTGTATCTTTTAGTATTTTTTAGTCCATAGGCAAATTAGTTTGTTTACAGTGAACCTGGATATCTTTCAGAAAGGAAGCAAGGTTGCGTTTTGAAATCTTACAACACAAGATGCTGGGTGATGCTGCACATCAGAGATGGATTAAATCTTACGCTGCAGGGTTTTCTATTCAGCAGCCCCTTTTCAATATAGAAAATACGGTCAGATATTTTTAGCACACTCTCTGCAGCCTTTCCCTCCATCTTTCTAGATGCAAGCACTTTGTCTTGGAAGCGTGGCTGCGGGAAATTCCTTCATTGTCACTTCTGCCTGTAATGAGCCCTTCTTTTACAGGAGTTGTGAACAGTTTGCAGTGTTAACGTTGATTTGCACTAATCCTAAATTACCTGATTCCTTAACCAGCCCCTCCTAAGTGCCCAGGAGGTGTGCCTGATTTTTGTTTCATTTTGGTTTTAATTGATAAACAGCTGGGCATCTCAGTTTTAGAACATGTGTCACAGCTTTGTGGTAACTCCTGGTGGCTTGTCACTGACATCTTATCAATGATGCAGCCCAGGAATAATGAACATCGTAACCTTCCTACACATTTTATTGATATTATCATGCTTTCATTGATTGCCCGCCACTGCAATGGAGTCATTGTGATATATGGTCTTCTACCACTTTTGCTGAGAAGACCTGCTTAGCTGAAAGACCCATCAAGCCTGGGTAGTGTATTTTATGGCCTTGTACACAACTGGCCTCGTGACCATTACCCCATCAAACTCATTATCAGGTGAAAAAGAGCAGGAAGAGAAAAGAGAGGAAAAGGGGACAAAGAGATAAAAAGAAGGAGTAAGGAAGGATCTAAGTCATTTTATGAGATTGCCAGAGATGGGGAGACATCTCCTGAGACAGCTCAGAGAGCATCTGGAGGAGGTATCTTGTTGCTGTTTCACATATATAAGGTGACAGAGCCTGAGCCTTCTTGAAGAAGGGTGTGAAATGACTTACTGATGGAGTCTAGTTCATGAGAGGCTAAGGCACTGAGAAGTGGATGGAAAGGAGGCAGTAGGAGGGGATTTGTATTGAGAAAAGTGCTCTTGCACTGCAGTGAAGCATATGGGCTTATATTTGGTCTGAAGCACCCACTCACAAACCTAACTTGAGATAGCACAAAACAAATACAAGATAAAAATATTTAAGATGTAAAATGGAGAATTAGTCACAATATGAAGATGTTTGGCACTCCACTACTGATACACTGTCTTAAGAATATGCCAGTTTCTTCCAACACAGAAAAAGAATGTGACTAGGTTCATCATTGCTAAGTACATGTATACATAAGTCTTATGTAAACAGTAGGTTAACAAAGTAGGTATTGGCTTTATGAATAAACATAACAGTTCACAGACATTTTAGTTACATAAAATATACTTTTATTTCCTTCCTAGAAAATAAGAGCATATAAATCATGTTCTCTTGAATAATTTTTATTTGTTCCTGCCATAATGAAATATGTTTGCATCCATTTTTAAAACACTGATCTAGAATGCAGTTCAGAAACATTCAGGTTCACAAAAACTTCTAGTTTTGAAATTTGATTGTATCTACATCTGCTATTTAATATTATTTTCAAGCTGCATGTTGTTATGGGCACAAACTAATGGGGAGGAGAGAAAGCAGAGAAGGTGGAGGTGGCTGAATGAGTATGGCTAACATACTGTGAAGTGGAAGTTTTGCAATGTAATTTATACCGGTAATATTAACTCTGTGATCTTCTGCTATTTGGAGCATGCAGTGAGAACGGTTTGCAGCAGTAGATGAGCAGATTTAGAGATGAAGAAGAAATAGTGGGCTAAAACTGGCTGCTGCATTATTGATCATTTAGAATTTCTGACTTTTGATTTGTATGACTGACTTTTCCCACAGACCTTTTCTAAGGTTTGCCACGATGAGAAACTATTTCTCATTAATGGTTTTTGAGAAATGCCTCATAATAAGGAGTGTGGATATTCTAATTCCAGTTTTAAAGCGCCTCCTTTCAAATTGATTCTTTCCATTTTGAGAATGCATTAATTGAATCCAAAATAAGGCAGTTTTTCTCTTTTCTCCTTTTTTTACTTTATTCCTTCCCCCACACCATCTCTCCTAGATGGGCGTCCCAACAGGAATAGTCAGTCTGCTCTCATCTCGAACTCCAGCTTAATCCAAATTAATGCAGCTCTACTGAGGAATTTGGTGGAATCAAAGTTTCCATGGTCAAAAGAAAGTCAGGCTAGGAGCAACATCATTTACACTGTAAAATATAAGCAACATCACTTTGTTTTACAACAAGAGCAGTGAGATCTCAGGTGTTAAGGATTTCAGAAACACACTGCAGTAGTAGAAAGATGAACTCTTTTGTGTAGTTCTACTTCTCTAGCTTTCTGTAATTCAACCTAGCAATCAGACAAGAGCCTTTCAAAACAGTGCCTATGTACAAAGTAATGTATGGAGTTTTCTTTTGACTTCCAAGATTAAGAGAGCTTTAAAAAGTTTGTTCGATAATAGTTTTGTTCCAGATTCTTCCAGTAATGTTAAAAATAGCAAAACCCAATGCCCCAAGCCTGTTCCTGTTTAAAATATTACTGGTGGCCATCAACTAGTACTTCAGGGGTTTTATTCATTAAAATACTTTAATAGAGCCCCAAATAATTATTTTCAAGTGTGTCTGAAGGGCACTAGAGATCAGTAACAAACAATAAATTAACTGAAAAGGATTTTTACATAACGTCACACAGTGCAAATAAATGGTGTGAGTTACACTGACTGTTAATTAACATTTAAAAAAGAAAACTGGGATTTGCATATTCTTCTAATATGCTACGTTTCCTTTTAGAAATACATCAAGCCCAAGAAACGGAGAGGTTCTCCTTTCCTTTTAAAAGATTTTCTTTTTCAAGTGCAACAAGCTGGTCTATTCATAAATGTGTTGTCAAGATGCCCAATGTCTCTGAACTGCCCTGGCTGTCACACAGCGATGTGGCCCTGTGTTAGAAGGTCAGGGCGCGGCAGTGCCCTGGGGCATATTATCTCATGCTGAAGAAGACCCAGCTGCCTTCCTTCCCTTGCTGCTGTCCTCTTCTCAGCTGAAATGGAGGACAGTCTTCAGTGAGGAGAAACTGAGCAGTGCAGAGTTTGTTCCCTCTGCCTTCAGCATTAGCATAAAAATGGCACAGAAAGAAAAGTATCTTCAGCATTGCAAATAAATAGTAATTATACAAGAATAGATCACAGATGTTTTCCCCTAGTGAATGGCAGCTCACACTGCAAGGATACTAATTGGTTCTAGTGGAGGGTCCTGAATTGCTCCCTATACAAAAATACTAATGTGAATCAAATTAAAGTATGTCCTTAACTTTCCTTTTGGAACCTCTTAGGATTATAAATAAAACTGTCATTCACTGTATCTTGAAAATATTGTGTTATCAGGGAAGCATGACAATCTCATCTAGAACTGATGAATATAACGTTACTATATAATGTTACTATATAATGCTAGAACATGAATATAACATTACTTCTAATGAACTGAGTTTTATTGTAAGGTTCAAGATGGCTTGAGTGCTAAGAAGAAACTGAGTTTAAAAGGGATGCTTGTTGTGTTTGCATCTGTGCCTACTAGACAGGGGATGGTTTTTGTCCTGATGCATCAATTCACTAAATTACCTATAAATGTCTGCATAGGTATATTAGAAAAAGACATAAATCAAAAGTCATGCAGAACTGTATGACTTTTTAGTTAGTTTCTAAGCTTCTTGAGAGCAAAAATATTTTATTGATGTGGGTGATACTGTAAACTGTGATGGTTCCTGGTTGTACTGTGTTTTACTTAAAGAGGAATAGAGGTGAGCTTAGTATGAAAATTCCCTGTGTGATAGAAAAGCTTCAGCACTAGTTTATCTAGGACAAAAAACAAAATGCAAAACAAAACAAACAACAACAACAACAAAAACCAACAACAACAAAAAAACCCCAACCAAACAAAAAAAACCATGAAAGCTGCGTGTCATTTAATTCTGAAAAATGACCTGACCAGATGTCAAAATTATTAAGAAGCAGCATGACAACCCTTGGATGCCAAGCCTTGAAAATAAGACAAGCAAGACAAGGAGATAGGGAAATATGCGAACTGAAACTAAATGCTGTGTTTATATATATTTATTTTCCTAAAGGGGAAACAAAAGTCTGTCTACAAATATTGTCTTAATCATTTGCTTCCATGAGTCAGAAATTTCAGTTGAAAGTTGCCAGTTGTGGGGTTTTGGAAAATTTCAGCCTTGGTGATTTATTACTTTTGTTTTCTCTCAGGAAGTCTATCTTGGACATATCTTCCAAGGTGATTTATAAAAAGAACACAGGTTTTGAAAAATTAATTTAAAAAATTAATAGATCTCTATTTGCTTACTCCTTGCTGTCTTCCTTTCTGTTCCCTTACAAAGAGTGTTGGTTGTGTAGGACAGAGTGGATGTGGGTAAGTATGTGTGAAGGCTGCATTGGCACTTAGCTTACCAACAGTTAAGGTCTGAATTGTCCTCTAAAAGAGTTCAGCCTGGGTTATGTAGAGTCATTTACAATCTTACTCATAATGTTGGCAATGGAAACTACACGAATAATTTAATTATAATACTAATTATTCTGTTAAAGAGCTATTCTGGATTTAATCTGCAAAAATCTTTATAATTGTTTTTCGTAGTCAACCTTTTTCAAATGGTATGATATAGGGAGATAATTTATCTAATTCTGAGAAAAAAAAAACAACAAACATAGAAGTTCTACCCTTTACTTGGATTTAAAGCTGTCCTCTGACACAGTAACAGGCTGGTTAAACACTGAGTTCTTCTGCAGTGCTACTGTCCATTCTATTTATAGTATAGCAAAACAAATTAAAACCACTCTTCTACGTCTACTGCCATATTTTAGTTGCTTCTTTGGTGTAATCAGATCTTCAATCAGTAGATTGATAAGAACATACATCTTACATTTTTCTCCAAATATTTTCACCATCTTTTACTAAACAAAACCAAACCAAAACAAAACAAAACAAAAAAAACCAAAAACTCTGCACACATTCATTTTTCTTAAAACCTTTTTTGAATCATTATTTCCTACTGAAAGTTAGTTAAGATCAACATTAATTTTTAAGCATCTCCTAGTTGTAGCATTTCATTTATGAATTGACTATAATTACAGAATTTACTGTTTTTCATCACTAGTGGCAGTCATCAACTTCCAGGAACCTACAAGTTCAATGTAATCTAATGTTTGAGAAATTATAACAAGAAATCAGATATCAGGGTTTCTATAAAGAGAAAAAAAGAAATAATCTATGTCAATAATATTTTCAGTGTGAGAAATCAGTTAAAGGAACAGATTTTTTAATGTAATTTTATCACTTGTGCAGAGAGCTCCTCTCAGTACCTCTGCACTTTCCTGTGGGCATGGGTTCTGCCGATATTACTTGATTCAGATCTTGTTGGTACTAATGTAAATCTCTTGATTTTAGTCAAGATTAACTGCCTATTCTGATGCAGACATTAGTCAGTTCGGATACCATACAAATAGCCCAGGCCTGTTTGGAACTGAACCCAAGGAGATTGGTTATGATAAGTCATTAGGGCCACCTTAGTGAAATTATTTCAGAGCTCATGTCCAGCGAGCTTAAAGTATGGAGACTGGATCTTGTATCTGTCAATCTACAGTTTGGTGGTCTTATACTTTCCAGTTTCCTCATACTCTGAAGAAGGAAGGGAAACAAGCAGACTCTTAACTTCTGGTCTAGAATTTCTTGAAGGACTGATATTTAAGGGTCTAGAGAGGTAAGGCAGTGTAAACCAGGACAAGATCAATCAGGCTGTTAAAGCATGACACTCAACACATGAGCTTTTTCATCTTATTTTCTCTTCTCGTCCTGCTGAGGAGGGGGAGTGAGAAGGCAGCTGGGTAGGAGTCAGGCTGCTGGCTGAGGCTAACCCAGCTCACTGAAAATAGAGGCCTGGGCAGTCTGCAATAGTCCTCGTGTTTACATGATGAAGTTAGATGCTGATGAGGATCTGTCTGAAGAACCTCAATCAGCACAAGGGTTCCCAGACTCAGGACTCATAATCTCTGTCCTTTTTCCCTTCAGCGACACTGAGTTTTCAAACTGTCCTTCTTTTCCTTTTATATATTGTCCCAGACCGCTGTCCCCCCAGCTCTTATGGTATGTGTCACCTGGTTGATATCTCAATCCAGATCCCATTCCTCAGTTCTGCATCTCTATTCCCTTTCAGGTATCTGGTGTCATGGGTGTAGAATTGTAGTGGAGAAGGAAGCTTACACAGTCTTTCCTGCTTCTCTGAAGCTCCAGTTCTGAGTCTGAAGGCATGGCTGCCCATGGTGCAGTATTTAAAGGAATCTTAACTGACTTTTTACAAGGTTTGATAGTGACAGGACAAGAGGAAATTGTTTTAAACTAAAAAGGGCAGTTTTAGGTTAGACATTAGGGAGATGCTCTTTATTCAGAGGAAAAGAAGCTGTGGATGCCCAGTCCCTGGATGTGTTCAAGGCCAGGCTGGATGGGGCTTTGAACAATCTGATCTAGTGGGAGGTATCCCTGCTCACCGAACGGGTATTGGAACAGGATAATATTTAAGGTCTCTTCTAATACAAGCCATTCAGTGATTCTTTGACATGCAACTTTTCCCCCTCTCTCCTGCCCTTCTGCAGCATGGTGCTTGTGCCCAAACACAGGAAAAGTTCTTCTCTAGCCACAACACTGTAAGCCCTGGTTAAGAGAGACTTACTTTACTAATGGGAACAGGGGATCTAGTTTGACTTCTACTTCATTAAGGCAGTGGGATTTTGTCCAAGTCTTCCTATTGAGACCCAGGAACACACTCATTGCAGGAGGAAATCTTCCGGGAAAACAATAATCTTGAAGAAATCCAAAGATAGAACACCTACTGTTTTCTTCAGTAAAATGTTAAAATAGTGATTAGTTATTTGCTAAAATGTGTGCTTCTTGTTTTAATAGATTTGGCTTTAATTTCCCCTTCTTTGTCCTTGCTATTATTTTTTCATATCTGACCATAGCAAGACCTTCAAAATTCTCATATAGCATTAAATGCTATCATGGAAATTCCAATAAAAAAAGACTTGTTTCCTCCAGATGAAGAAAAAAAAATTCCTGTGCCATGTAACTAATATCAGCCAGGAGAGTATTCAAAGGTAATGTTAGAAATATGGCATAAGAATCAATTTCTGAACAATACCCACAAAGCTTCATTCCTTTCATGATTATTTTAGAAAAAAAAAGTTGAAAGAAAGCTGAGCTCTTGATTCAGATAATGAAAAAAATCCAAAGTGCATTCATGGCTGATAAATTCAACACTGCACATCTCCTGTAAAAGTAAAAATATACGTTCAGAGATTGATTTGGTTTAGAGATGCAGGATGAGCTGTGTGACCTGATCAGGCAAGGTGACTTGCAATGTTAGCAGTGATTATCTTTAGTAAGAAGAATCCATGGCATTTGGATGAAAAAATGTAAATGTATAAAGAAAACTGGCAAGGTTGGAGGACTCCTGTGTACAAGCCAGAGGGCGTGCATGTGTATGCACAGAAAAAAAAAACAAAAAAACAACAAAATATAAGGAAGACCTAAGCTTCTCATCAAAATTGCCTAAAGTCAATTCCTGTCAAACCGGCTTCTCAAACAGAAGGGAAGCATTCAGGCAGCTTTAGTCTCCCTAAGCACCAATAGGCTCACCAAATAAAGCAACAAAGATGTTTTAACCACCCATGGATTGTCACAGTTTTTGGTTTCAATTTGCCCTCCAAATGCATATCAAGTTATTTCAGCTCCTTGTCATCCACATGTCAGGACAGATATTTCAGAACTTCAAAATCAAAATATTGATTCGGACAGAAAACTTCACCTCAAAGCAGTTAGAAGGAATACAAGTGGCTTTATGGCTGCAAGTAGGCCTTGAGTAAATCTGGGACAGGGTGCTGGTGTTGTTTTGTGGCCATGAAGTACCCAGAGGACTTAATTTTCTTCTCACCTCAGTTGCTTCTACTGCTGGATGGGCAACAACCCGTTTTACTCTCTGTGCTTCAGTGCACATACCTATAAATCAGCATTAGAAAATAAGTGTGGAGGCTGAGGGGAGGTTGGAAATTAAAAAGGAAAAAAGGGCTTTAAGCAAATAGAAAGTGATATGTGATCATATTCTTCAATACTCCTGGTAACCTGGGTAGGACTCTGATAATGATAATAGTCAACATAATGCAATCACGGAAGTTTTCATGGTGTATGGAGGATAATTTTTTTTTTTTTTTTTTTTTTAATCTCTATTTTCAGTATCTTTAAGAGCAAATAAATACCAGAGGACTAATATTTTCCTTTTTAAAATGAGATAATGTGGCAGGGTGAACTAATAGATGCCACAAAGTTTGTATGTATCTTTGAAATGTAGTCTACTAAAATTGACATACCTGTGATTTTCATTTGGAGGTTTGCTTTGCGGAACAAGTACTGTGTGAACTGTTGTCTTCTCCTAAATGGGTCAAACTTTACAAGGTCTGAGCAATAGGACTCAGCTGAACACCAGTGGATAGGAAACTTCTTTTGTCATGAAAAATGTGAGCTTTATCCTTGTTAGTTTCAACATTGCTGATTGGCAGTATGCTGGATTCCAAAACAAGCGTTCAATGGCATCCTGACCAGCAACTGTAGTGGTGTTGTGTTGTATCTCAGGCTGTGTGAAACTGACTAATTTAGGTTTTAATTTACATTGCAAAACAATTCATTCCTATCTTTGGACAATCTCAAGGGGGTTGTGTTAGAAGCACATAGGATTTAAAAAGCTACCTTCAATCCAAATTCAAAATCCACTGCTGGGTCAATTCCAGAGAACTGAATTTGAAAATTAAGTTTTTTTTCATGGTTGATCATTGCATGTATACCAGCAATAGCACAAAGGAATGTGAAACAAACAGTAGCAAAAGTTAATGGAAAAAAAGAGTAGAAATGAAGAACATTACATAAAAGAAGCAGGTGTTCTGAATTATTTGTCAGAAGAATGGCGAAACTGTGGACATGTGCCAGATAGAATAATGCAAACAAAACAGCATAATGTTTTGTTTTCCTCACCCTATCTCTGATATTTTGAATACCTCCTGACTGTAGCACTTTGGTGAGCCTGATGCTGTATGACTGTGATCATTTCTGAATTTAGCAATAGAGCTCTTGTTGGGACCTCCAGTCTGATTTGAATGTCCTCAAGAGCAATATAGCTTTGTGAGCCCAAAACAGAATCTGCTTTAGTTAGTGCTGGGAAGAGAAGGTCCTGCTAGTGTACTGGCATGTAGAGGGCACAGTGTTAAGAAGTTTACATTACATTTTTATCTGTGAGAGCATCTCCTCATAGTGTTCCTCTTGGCAGTGTGAGTACAACATGTTGTATGGTGTTCGCATAAGAGTGTCTGCATGTAGGGTAAACATGGACTATGAAGATATGAAGAGTTTTGGTTTTTTTTCTTTTTATAGTCTTTAAAATGGACAAATTTTCATGGGGCTATTTTCAATTAAATAAGAGGGTGATTAACTTAACAGATAGAGTAATGGTATCATAGAATCATTTATGTTGGAAAAGACCTTCAAGATCATCAAGTCAAACCATCAGCCTGACCTAAGTCAAATCACTAAGCTACGTCGCTTGGTTTCACATGCACACATCTTTGGAATACTTCCAGGAATGGAGACTGCACAGCTGCCCTGGGTAGCACATTCCTATTCTTAATGAAGGAATTATTCCTGATATCCAGTTTAAACATGTCCTGGCACAACTTGAAACCATTTCCTTGCACACTTTCACTTGTCACCTGAGAAAATAGACTGACACCTTCCTCACTGCAATCTCTTTTCAGGCATGTAGAGATCAATGAGTAGAGATCATCTTTTCTCCCCACTAACAACCCCAGTTCCCTCAGCCACTCAGCCTCATATATCTTGTTTTCTAGTTCCTTCACTAGCTTCATTGCTCTTCTCTGAACATGTTCCAGCAACTGAATATCTTTCTTGTAGTGAGGTGCCTTAAAGCAGAATGCAGTAATCAAAGTGTGGTCTTTCCAGTGCCAGGTGCAGGGAGATGATCACTTCCCTAGTTCTACAGGTGGCCACCTGGGCACATTGCTGGCTCATGTTTAGTGAGCTGTCAGCTAACACCCCCTGATTTCAGTAGGCTGTAATCTGCCCTTCAAAGGGCAGATTTCTATCCAAAGTAGCAGTTCTGCTGACCACCTTCCTTGCTTTTCCCAGGATTGAGAATTCTGTCATCTCATGATCCTTGTGTCTGAGAAAGCTTCCAACTGACTTATCACCCAGAAGACCACAAGAGTGGCACTGGAAGGTAGGTATGTTAGGATATGTATATCATTGTGATAAGGCAAAGCTCTGGAATCCTGATATTGAAATACTCATATATCACATGAGAACAATTGTGGTTTAGCCCAGTGACCTACGTGTAAGAAACATCAGTCCAGGTAAACCTGAGGCCATTTTTAAATCTCAGCATGTTGCCTCCTGAGTTCAGAGTTAGTGAGATTCCCCTAGTCAGAGGAAGCTGGGGTTAGTGGGGTAACTAAGAGGCTCTGTGCTCATGCCAGCCTTCTGATTCACCAAAAGTGTAAGGGAGAACCTGCACCTTTTGAAGAGAAACTGCTTTGTGCTCTCCCTTGTGTTTACCATTTGGGGATACATTCCAGCTCCTGGTGCTTCTCCTTTGCACAGTGCCTAATGCAGGGCTAAGCTATATGCCACAGTGTAATTCGTGGTGATTCACCAAACAAAAAGAAAGTGTAAATATTATGATGATGTGAATGCTAAACAATAAAGCACCTCATAAAATGTTTGCTGGTGGAATTCTCTCACTTGCTGGCAAATGTCATGACCCATATTATTCAGTGTATATTAAACAAGCTGTCAGCTAAGCATATTTGCAAAAAATAATACTGGATGAAAAATGCACTTTGGGGATTTTGAATGTCTCCAGCGCTTAATATCTGCTTGCTTTATTTGCCAGATCCAGCATAAAATAAGTGTGCTAGACTACAAGGACAGTGTCCTCCTGTCAGTTAATGTACCCATATATTGCCAGCTAACAACCCGTCATGAATGCAGATTGTACTGTAATTTAAAATTATTGTACAGCATAGCAAGCTTACAATTTCTGAGCTCTTATGCGTATCATAAAAAGTATACAGATAATTGTCCTTAAAGTAATCAACAATGTTAAAATACGAACTTCTGGGGTGAAAAATAATAATCCGTGAGGAGGAAGGCATGTAAACTTTCTATCTTCTCCTTTCCCTGACCCCTACAAAGTGGGAAAAAAAGACATGAGGTTTGGAATTGACTATAAACTTTTCACCTGCAGGCTCCTAGTTCAAGTTCAATTGAGGCTACCAAGCAGGGAAAGTAATTAGCTGACAGCTGTTCTGTGACCTATGCAGGAGAAATAAGCTAATCAGTGCAGCCCATTTTCTTTGTACCAAACAGGTATCATCCAGAACAAGTCAATTCCCTCTCGAGTGGCCTTGTAGCAGCCACATTAAGTACGTCCTAGCCATGGAAATTCTCACCTCTGTGTGTCCGGCACATACACACATAAAGTTGTTAGAAGAGCAAAGGAGAAACTATGCATCTCTTCCAGGGAAGGAGGCCTTTCTCTGGGTGTGAAACCTACTCTTAAAAATGTAATTGAAGGAGGTAGGGACAGTGGATGCCGCAGATGAAAAAAGCTGTTGCCCAAGAGTAAGGGCTTGGATGTCATTCTCTGACACTTCACCAATCCTGCAGACTAATTTGGGAAGCTGTATTTCAGTTTACCTTTCCTGCTGAGAAGGTCAGAAATCAGAAAATGGTTGTCATCATAAACTGATATTTATGAAAGAAACTGTCTTCATTTGAGAGATTATAAAATCACATTGTAGTTCCATCATATTCTCCATAAAAGACCCTTCACTTAATAGTCTTTAGACCCACTTATCTATCTGTGTTTTGATAGCAATGTTTCCCTTCCTGATTCTCAGTCATTTTGACGAGATTCTTGGCACAAAAGTCACTGCCCCCACTTCTCTTTTTCCTTGCAAATAGGTGAGAGCCTATATGATGGCTCAGCTATGTTAAAGAATATCTATCTCCAGCTTTGTGGCATTTGATTATTATTATTATTATTTTTGAGCTACAGTGCTTCATAAAAGAAATTTCTTGATTTGATTTTTCTTTGGTTTAATAATATTGTGTGCAACTACAGATGAAGTCATGTTGACTTCATGTCAGACGGATAGACAACCCTCAGTTTTATTCCCCACTATTTCTCCCCATCAAATATACTTTATTTTCTATTCTGCTTCTTTCTAGAGCCTCTCAGAGGCATCATTATTGAAGAACTATTTTTGATCACTTGAAATAGACTTAAATATTTTTCAGTGAACAGGCAGACATTACTTCATATCTCAATAAAATAAGTGCTGGTCTGACATTTAAATGTCATTTTGACACACTACTGACCTATGTATCTTTATTTCTATGAAAAGCTCCAAGGCTGATGTCAAACTTAAAAGTATTTAAATCAATTTTAAAAGGAAAATAAAAAAATAAAAAGAAGGAAGAGTAATTATATGGCACATTTAAGGGACAACTTTTTTTTGTAAGCATGGGGAAAAAATGATTCTTGCTTGGCATGAATCTTTAATAATTATTATAGAATTTATCTTAGAAGAAAGAAAATCAATTTGAAATTTAACAGGCTAAAAATTTCCTTTAAAAAAAAAAATAATAAAATAAAATAAAAGGACCTCTGAAATCCAGCAATGAACTTCTTTAGAGCTATGCATATTCTCTGAGTATGTTAAAAATTCCTTTTCTTATTTGTGTTATCAGAAATTAGTGAAAGCAGCATCACAAACATCTCACATCCCATGAAATCTGACTGAGACAAACCTTTCAGTAGAATTTGCCTCATTTTAAGACAAATGACTCCAGCTGCAACAGAAGAGCAAGTTTTGAAATAATGCCAGAGAAATATCAAAAAAGGGGAATAAGGACAACTGTAACTTTAGAAATAGGAAGAGTTCCAAAGGTGAAGGCTGAGTACTACCTGTAAACAAAAATAAAATGGTATTTAAAGACTTTGGTTCATTTTAGTAGGATGGCATGAAAAAGCATTTGTTTGCATTTTGCTATAATCATTTAAAATAACAGGAAAGAAATATTTAAATATATAAACAGCGATGTAGTACTGTAACTAGTCATTTCCAGACTACATAGAAGTAAATATATGTGGCAGTAATCTTTATATATTTATCTCCTCCTAGGCTGTGTATTTTATTTCCCATCTTTGCAACATCATTTGTCATGTTTTACTTCCTGCTCCTCCAAGTTTTACATTCTGTCCGTGTTTCCAGGGAAGATTTGCATTTTGAGGGAAAAGCCATTTAAGTGCAATATAAAAATTCTTAAACACTTGGTTCCTTTTTCTAACCTTTGAGGGCATTAAATGAACTAAAAATTTCTGGGTTTGCCTGTTTCTCTGAAAAAGCCCTTGACCAATAAGATATCTAGTAGTTTGTAGCTGTTCTTATTTTTCTCTGAATTTTCAAAAAAATCTTTCTTCTCCTTAAAAGTGGGAAAGCATTGTAATGCACTTAAGGCCAGTGAAAGGTTTATTGGAAGCTTTATATTTCTGAGTGCTAATTTCCACTGATTGAGGGTGCTATGTCCAGGGGAAAAAATGTTTATAGCTGAACTTCTTAGTAAGATCTGGTTAAAAAAAAAAAGAGAGAGAACAGAGTAGTAGGGGAGAATCGCCCCTTTTGACCTGTCGGCAGTGCTTCTTTTGATGCAGCCTAGGATGTATAAACCAGTTTAACTGTTAGAGAAGTGAGCAACATGCTGTGACCGCTCTGGAGTTTGCGTGGGATAAATTATCAGGGAAATTATCAGGCATCTATATTTTCTGGTATATTTGTGTTAACAGCAACAGATTGTATTACAGGCCTATGCTGTAAGTATATAGCAGCTAGTAGTTCATGCAATGAATGCTGCCTCGTTTTGGGAATGAACTATCCATTGGTCTGACATCTCCTGTGCTCCTTCTTCAATGTGGAGGTTGTATAGCTGTATTAATACTTTTGCAAATCAATAAATCTTTATACTCCACTCCAGATATGGGCTAAACAGCTGGTACCGGCTTGCATCAGTCTGCAGCAAAACAATATAAAAATCTAGCAAACATATTTGCAATTTCAAATGTATCTATGCAAAATCAGGTGCTGCTGGGGAGTTTATATGGAATATTCTGTTAATTCAAATATAGACAGCAAAGTGATATTATCATTGAAGGGCATGTTTATAATAGTTTTAGATAGATGCTCTTCATGGCAAAGAAAAGCCTAGTGTGGAATACTTCAAAATAGAAACTGCTGAGCAAAGTCACAAAGCATGGCAAAAATACTTACGTGTGAAACAGAAGAAGACAATATGCAGAACGTATACGGAGAAGTAATTTAAATGTTTACGAAAGATTATAAACTTTCTGTTGTATAAAAACAGATTTTCAGCTTGTATGCTTCTGAATAAGTCTTAAATAGTAAAACCTATTTTGTGTGACTTATTATACAACTCCAACCCAGGAAGTTTAAATCACATCTCCTGTGTGCTTTAAGAAACAGAATAATTTTCTATCTTGGTCATCATGTATCATGTAGTTTGAGCCATAAAGTAGTGGGGGGCCCTTCTGTGTCAGCCTAGCACACAGCCATGACCTCTTTATTATTTAGTGTCATAAATACAGCCTCAAGTGTTACAGAATAAATTGTTATGCAGGAACAGCAAGTTACTTTTGGTACCCAGTAAATGCATTTGGATATGGCTTGCAAGCAGGATGGTGAAAGAGGGCACTGTCATTGTGTGCAGAGAGAGACCTTTCTATTTAGGAATGTATGCACAAAATTTGTATTTCCCTGTTAAGAACTGGGTTTCTTGAGCTTTGTAGTTCAGCTGGTAGACTGTAAGCCAGATGATGTTTTTACAAGGACATGGGTAAGAAGAATGGCTGTGAAGCC
The DNA here is from genome assembly GCF_987193195.1 of Phasianus colchicus. Taxonomy (NCBI): domain Eukaryota; kingdom Metazoa; phylum Chordata; class Aves; order Galliformes; family Phasianidae; genus Phasianus; species Phasianus colchicus. Next base: position 11,559,390 of record NC_143437.1, on the reverse strand, counting down.
AGATTACGTTTTGTTGTTATCTCTAGGTCTTGTCAGATTATTTGTTAAACCTGCTTTTATTAATACATATATAAGAGGCTGCGAATGGTAGGTGGAGCTTGGATACGTTTTCTGTTCAACTGCAGTTGTGCAAGTAAAGGTATGCTTAAATTATTAACAAAAGTTGGTATATTTTAATGTTAAGATTACTAATTTTCTGTTTGAAACAATATAAGCAGTGATAGCTCTATTTTCCTATTTATGAGAAAATGCAAGCACCAACACTTGTCTCCTAGCTGATTACTGAACAGCCCTGCTTCTCTTGTCTTGTTGGACATGTTTCCATGCTACAGAGTACCTCAGACTGCCATCTCTCTTCACGCTCATCAGCCTCAGACTGGAACTGAAGGGAGAATGATTCCTCTCCCCTGCAGACACTGACATTAGCAACAAGCAGCCAATCATAATTGATGCAAGCATAAAGACAGAGGGGGGAAAAATGACAGTGGCATTTCCTAAATATTAAAGAAGCTATTCTAAGACAGGAGCAGAAAGACTGATTTGATAGTGCTAGAAGCTTATAGGCTAAATATCATCAATTCCTTTTAGAGAAAACTATTTTACACAATTTTTGATGTCATTATAGGGTTTTTTTTCCTTCCTTTTCTTCTCCCTGTAGTATGATTCTTTACACTGACTATACTACTTCTCATTCTGCTCTCATTCTGTATTTATGTTAATTTGTTGTCCAAACTTCTTTCAGTTCTCCAGGAGAAAATGCCATCACCTGGCATTGCTAGCTGTCATGCTTGCTTTATGCTTCTTCCTACTTCTGTGCATCTATTTGGTAACTTTTTACTCACTTCTTGGGTAAATGCCAGATACTTGTTTCATTATATTTCAAGCTTGAATATATTTGAGACACATTATGCCTGAAGTTAACTATCTGCCATTTGATTCCATTCAGTGAAGGAAGCAGCCTACGCATTAACTCAGTTTTGAGCCACTCACATCTGCTTGCTGTTCCGTGTAGCCATGCATCGGATTTGATTGTGTATTGTTATGTTGTGTCTATTTTGGTTTATGTCAGGATTACACACTAAATAAGTTACTTTATTTCTTACATTTCCAGGTTAAGAGTTACAAGTCCCATCGTTCTCTGTATGCGGTGAGCATATCAGTGGCAGTTCTTTGTATTGGGGTTACTAATTTTTCAAAGAATTTATTACTGTCACAAAATTCTTTGAGTATAAAATTGAGGTATGACTACAGTGCGTGCAATCTTCATGTTTTCTTGCCTAATATAAAGACAAGTCTTAAAAGAGAAAAAAAATTACTTTTGCTTTACAATTGCAATCCCCAGGCACATTCAGTCATTTAAAATTATCCTGATTTGTTTAAATGAAGTAATAGCTTGTGTTTTCAGAAATAGCTTTTGACACATTATCTTGCTGGTGAAGCCTGTGTGTTTAATGAGTCAAAGGGACTGTTTTCCAAAAACCTCAGATATTTTGCATGGATATTCATCATTATCATTATCACCAGTCATCCTAGTGAACACCAGGAAAGCTGCATATTAGTCACTGTGAAAGGTGTTAGGTTGAACTATACATCACTGCTCCCTTCTAATAGACTTTGAAACAAGATAGCATGATTTATGGTTTCTCCTGTTTTGGAAAATCAGATGAAGGCTCTTTTTCCTGCCCCCACTCTACCAAAATAGACTGATTCTTAGCAAGTTTGTTGCAGTGGAAATAAAGAAACCTTTAAGTAGGGAGCGTGTTCGCTTGGGTTGCATGTGGGAGTCAATGCTTGGATTTTGTGACTGCTACTTGCTGAAGCATCAGCAATCTCACTAGGAGAACCTGAGGAGACTACCTGGCAGTATTACAGTAAAGTGAGGGAGCTCAGAGGCAATTGCCCATCCTGCCCAGACGCACATTTCAGCATGCTTCTCTCTAAAATCCCCAGATGTAGTAGACCTAGTGCATGAAAACTTCCCAGGCCTTCCAGCTCTGCCAAATCACTCAGCCTGTGCAGCACGAGACTGTCATTTTCCTCTGTTATTTCTGCTGCTGTGATACTTGGCCACTGGTATGGTACAGGAGTCAGTGCAAACAGCATAGCAGAAACCAGTAAATGTCTTTGAAAGGCAGGTCAGACTGAGCCTCTCCTCAATCAGGCACTCCTTGCATTGAAGGTATCTGCTTGTTACAAGCCTGTTCACATGCTGACCTGAATCTGTGGAGAAATTCTCAGTAATTTTGTTGGAGACAGGAAATCCTAACTACCTGAACTGAACTGTAAAAGAATAGAGAGAGGCCTGAAAGCCCAATTCATGGGGTTACTCGCATTCTTAAATAGGCAGATTTAAATGTGTGATCACTTCAGGCACATAACATACAAGAAAATCCCTCCACACAAATGAAGGACTTCTCTAAAAGGTTTTTCTAAATCAGGTTCTAGCAGCAGATTGAATCTCAGTTGAAACCTCTGTTTCTTTCTTTCTTCATTCTTGATGCTATCATTTATAGATAATATCTGAGAGGCATTTTGAAGTGGTCACAGATAAGTCATTTCAAATTAAATCTGGAATAATTTGATGCTTTAAATAATTTATCATCCTTTCCTAATTCATTTAATTTTCTTGGCAGTAATTCAGATAAGTAGCCACAAAAGGTAAAAATGATAATGTAAAGAGAGATAAACAGAGATGAAATCTGCCTGGATTTTTGCAAAGTGTTTGATACTTTCCTGCACAGCATGCTTGTCTATAAAATGAGGAGACATAGATTTGATGAATGGACCACTAGTTGGATAAGGAATTGGCTGGATGGCTGCTCTGCAAGAGTTGCAAATGATAGCTCCTGCACTGCAGCTGAACTGCCAGGTCACAGCCTGAACCAATGGTTGAGCACCAGGTGAGAAGATGTGGCTAACCTAGGGAACTCAGGCATAAGCAATGCACCTGAGTGACCAGGACTGGAGCCCTTCTCACCCTCATTTAAGGGTTAGCAGCGAAGGGAGCAGTATCTCTCTGGATAGAGATCTTATTCCTCTTGAGCTATCACTGATCATCAGAAGGGGTGAGCTAACTTTCCTTCTTTGTTATTTGCTATTGCTCCATAGTGGTTGTATCCCATTAGAAGGCACTGTTGCTGCCTTCTTTTGTCATGCTCCATGCTGAGGTGGAGACCAGTGACAAATGATCTCCACTGTGGGTCTTTCAGTGTTGAGACTTCTATTATTTGACATCTTCATTGGTGACATGGATGGTCAGATATTGGGATTCACCCTCAATGGGGGCTGTTTGGTCAAGAGAAGGGTCTGTGATCTTCCAGTAATTAAAGGGGGCCTAAAGGAAAAATGGGGAGATATTCTTTATCGGGGAATATAGTGATGGGAGTGGGAGTAACATCTATAAGCTAGAAAAGAGTAGATTTAGATTAGATATTCAGATATTGTGAGGATGTATGGTGAGGCAGTGGACCAGGTTGTCCAGATGTGGATGCCTATCCCTGGAGGTGTTCAAGGCTAGGCTGAATGGGACCCTGAGTAACCTGGTCTGATAGGAGGTGACCCTGCCCACTGAGTGTTAGAACAAGAAGATCTTCAAGATCCCTTCCAATCCAAGCCATTCTGTAACTTTTGTACTATAAAATGGTTTTAAAATATCTTTCTGAGGATCTTAAAAATCATAGATAGAATCTACAGTTCTTTAATGTCTTTATCTTTGTTCCTAATCAGAGGCTTACCAAAAAAGATTTATAACATTTTTTTAGTTTTTTAGGTTTTTTTTCCAATAATGTTGGTGAGGCACTGGAACAGGTTGCCCAGAGAGGTGATGGATATTTCATCCCTGGAGACGTTTGAGGTCTGGCTGGACATGGCTCTGAGTCACTGCAGGGGAGTTGGATTAGATGACCTATAAGTGGTCCCTTTAAGTCAAAAGATTCTGTGATTCATTTATATTCATACTGTTGTCTTATTATGAAGATACGAATAATAGAATTAAAAAGATAATAGTGGATATTTATAAAATCTGACCCATAAATCTCACCAGCACGATGACTGCTCATGCAAAACAAATAATCTCTCTATAGTGTTTACTGCTCTGGCTTCCTCCCTAATGCTTAGAATGTTTCTGCCATCTGTTTTACTTCACGAATTCTTGCTATATTAACCATAGTTCTCCACAATGCAGTGAAAAGTGAGAACTTTCCTTGGCATGCTGTTTTCATGGTACTGCAGTTCTTTCTGAATTCAATCTCTGAGTCTGACAGGCTAGATTAATATATAACATCTAGTTGTGAGTAGTCATCCTTTGACACAAGACAATTCTAAATAAATCAAGTTATGTGTACTGCAGTGAAGTCAACGTATCAGTATCAGTTCAAGCTTCTTACATCTTCTTCATGGATTACAAAAATTATATCCTGTGAATAAGATTCAGAAATGATAAGGAATCCTTCCTCTCGATTGGTGTTCACAATAACTAGTTCCTGCAGTCTTGTAGTAGAGTGAAAGTAAATGAAGAAGAAATTTATTACAAGATGCTAACAGTGATTATGTTTGTTGGCTTCAGTTCTTCATGAAAAAACTATATTGTCTGAGATTCTATAACTACTGAAAAATAATGTCAGTGAGATTAGTATACTGTTTACACTCTAAAGTTCTGTACTGTAGCCACCTCACTGTACTTTTTTTTTTCCCCAGCAATAGGTCTTGTACACATGCGAGCAGAAAGCAATTGAATCTTAAGAAATTTTTAATAAGTTTTGTCTTACATGTGTGAAGACAATAAGGAGGCAAAGCAGTGATTCATTGTGGTCTTAGAAGGGGATATGCCCTTTTTCTGTAAGTGTAATAAAGAAAAGTCAAAGGAAAAGATTTAATAATAAAAAAGAAAAAGGGAAATATGGCTTACTGGGAAATAAGTGAATTTGTAATCCAACATCAATAATTCTAAACAATTATTTTAACACACTTGTAAAGATAAGCTTGCATAATGATGCAGTAGATTATCGATACATTTGGTTTTGAAGTGATAGAAATAAACTATTCAGTCAGTGATTTCAGGAACAATAGACCATCTGAGGCTTTTGCTTTTGCCTTGTTTTCTTGAAATTAGCTTAGTGCTATCTGTCACTCATCTTGTATTTGCAGAACAGAAGGGGTTTGTGAGTTGGATAAGAAACTGCTGAAGGTTTAGCTTTGTTATAAGACCTATTGATTTTCTCTGTAAAGAATGTTGAACTTGCATTGTGTTTGTCTGATGTGCAAGGATGCAATATTCCCTATTGTAACCTTAATAGCTGTCTTGTGATTGCTCAAAAGGACAGTTGCTAGAGACAAATAGAGAAAGACCAGGTAAACACGCAAATGTTAACAGCAGTGTGTATAAACTCTTTTCCTAGTTTCAAATTGTTAGATTAACCGCAGAATTAGTGTGAATGGGTGCCCAGGTAAAGAATAACAAAATCTGTTTCTACTAATTTAGTGACATTTTAAAGGCTTATCTGCTCTTTAGAGCTCAGTAGGACTGCTACCATTCTTGTAGAACGAGCACATTGAACAAAGAGTACATAAAAAACTCTCCGACACCATTCAAAACCATGGTAAGTTGAAACCTTTCCCATTATATGTCTTTTCTTACTTAATAGCTTATTCCTACCAGCTTTCAGATGTGTTAGTTATTGGCACGTGAACAACTGCTGACCACAAAGCTGATGTATGCTAATCAAACATCTATGTTTTATCAGCATCAGAAATTCGGCTGCTATGTAACTTTACTGGAGGAAAACTCAGATGCATATGGCTATTCAGATACTCCGACAATTAAAGGCTTTACCTCCTTCCACCATTATTTCATTTGTTCTTAAACGTTTACACTTTTCCTAATGCAGATCCTCAAGTCTTTTTTGGTATCTCTCTGTCACTTTGAAAGTGAGAGTATTCTAGATAAACTCTTGATGTGTATGCCAGTGTGGCAACAGCTATATTTCATGTCCCTCTTGTCCCACCATACTATGAAATCTTCTCAATCCCATATGAATATTATAGCAATAAAAGAGTATCCTTGAGGGAGCTACCTCAGGGATGAAAGTAAACTAGGTAGCAATGCCTCTAAGAATTAATGCTTAGTATTACAATAGTGGAGATCTTTCTTGAAGCAAAGAGTTCCTGGAGTCTACTTTCAGCATCTACCTGTTCCTATCAGCTAAGGATGTAGCCCTACAGATCAGCACACTTAGAAATTGTGCATCAGCTCTTGAGCTATTTCCACATTCTCTTTTTACCAGTATTTTCTTTTTCACAGAGAGCTTTCTCATAAGTTATTCTCCATTAGAAAGCATCTTTTTCTTTCTTTCTTTATTTTTCCTTAATGCTTTAGGTCATTTTTTATTCTGAAGTCATTATCTAAAGAGACATTCACACTTCTAGTGAACTCTCTGCATGTTTATGGATACTTGTGCTACTCATGCCGTATTAGTTACATCAAAACAAAACTGATTTGCTGCTACCGAAGTCAGTTAACAGGGACTAGCTTTTATTTGCACTGTTCCTCATGAGGAGTGCCAGAAGCATCTCTGCAGATATACTTTTGGAGCAGCGAGCAGATCATGATGACTTGGATAGCTCTGAACTTCTCTTCATTGAAAACCAGCTGATTCACTCTCAACAGGAGCAGTAACAGAACAAGTGAGTGAGAAATGTGGGCAAGGGACCAGAGGAAGTGATTAAAATGTCAGTGTGAGTGTACACTGAAATATTAATTGAATTAAATTTTATGTTGATTCATAACATTTGATCTAATTCCATGAACTTAAATTTTGTCTCTTCTTATCACATCAGTTACTTGTCTTTTCTAATGTGACATATGCAGCATCAAAAATTAGTTTCTCTATTGATGAAGAATTCTTTTTTTTTTTTTTTTTTTTTTAATCTGGAAATTGCAGCAGCAAACATTTCTTAGAAATGGCTAATCTTGTCTGTTAAAATCATCATATGTATCTAGCCTGCTAAAAAGGAGATTAACTGTATTGTTAACAATCCAAACATATGTGAATGGGGGGGGGTGGGATCAAGAATTCAGCAGCGCTGCAGACTTCTCTCTGAAAACTGTAGACATAGTTTATCCAAATGTATACAGGAATGTAACTTTGTTCCCTTGCTGTGTGTGATTGGTGGAAGGATCCCCCATGCATCCAGCACTGTATTAAAGACTTCCTGCTTCTATTTGGGCTAGGATTTGCCTGGCCCAAACAAATTTCTATCTAGCTAGTATTATGCACTCAATATTTATAAGCAGTGGTAACAGCCTAGAGTTTTTGAAGGACACAAAAAAGGAAATGATGAAGTGCTTCATTCATTCAGCACTTCATCCAAACTCAGAAGCAGTTTAATAACCATGACTTTCTTAATTGGATCTGTTTGGGTTACTTATTCTCACACAGAATTTAATCTCGCATTGGTATGCTGACCAACCAGTTCACTGTCCAGTTCTTTTAAACTTCTGAACACCTTCAAAGCATTCAGCAAGCACAGGAGCAGCCTCTTAGGAAAAATCCTAAGAGACACGATGAGATAAAACAGTGTGACGTTCCCAAACCTTTGTGCAACCCTGAGTAACTCTTTGGATGTGACACTGAACTGTGACTATAGAGAATGAGAGCCTGCATAAGCTGTCGTATGTAATTTGCAGTTGTTCACTGAATATTTCTGTATGCTCTTGTTGGGAGTTTTCCTAGCAGGTGCTCTCTACTATATTACAATGGACTCTAGTTAGGGATGAGTTCTCTTCTGTAACTGTAATTCAAATAATAGCTTATCACCAGCCGGAAACCAATAGCAAGCTTTCCTGCTGCATCAGTGCAAACATCTCTGGCATCTGAATCAGTGTAGATTGAATCTTGGCTTGCTTGTTATCTTTACTTAAGTGCAGTTTTCTAAGCTAGCTGCTACTCATTCACTGGCTTCTTCAGGACCCAGCTACTGAAAGAAGAAAAAAAGCAAACAACAGCTTCATCTTAAATTCATATTGTGAAATCTTAACTCAAACAGAGCTTTAAAAATTAACAAATGTGTTGCTAACGAGAGGAAGTCTTGAATAAATGCAAAACATGAATTGTTCTTTGTGAATTTAAGTGTTGAATCTCCCATAGGCCAGATCCAGAACTGGATAGGCCAAGTACAATTAAGTTATCTTTCTTCCGTTCTTGGTAGGCTGTCAAGTGGATTTCTCTCTGTGTGTTAGAAAAATACATATTTGGCACTAAAGGATTCCTAGATGATGAATAATTTATTTTTATTATTATTATTTTACTTTTTAATCTGGTCTTCTTTTTCACAAGGATGTTTTCCTATAGGAGCACACAAAGAGCAGGGTAGCAAATTGATTGGCTTTAGTGGAAGATCTCAAAATTGACTTTTTCTTCTCACATGTGCTGTGCAAGGTCAGAGCATTTGTTTGGTTCACACTTCTAGTCCAGAAATGCTTTCCATAGCTTAAGATCTTGTTGAAGTGAAGTAGAAATTTCTTTGCTTTCATGTCAGTATTCTGCTTTCTCGGCAATAGTTCTGGTTCTTGATGATCTTTGTTTGTTTAGAAATCAGTGAAAAATATTTGAAAATCTATAGAATTCTGTAAGCCCCAGGAGGTAATTCAATGTCTTTTCCTCCCCCCGCCACAAACCATAGATTAGTACTACAGTGTTTTATGTTTGCTTTTCTTTCTTTTCTGTTTCCCTCCTCAATGTTTTTCCATTTTGAAACTGATGTATCGATGAACATTTAGATCATTTAGATTTTTTGTTGACAGCAGTTCTATGTGGTAAGGTAGGATTGCATTCTGTAGGTGTATTTATACAGGAGACACAAACAAATCTAGGGGACAGTTGAATTGTTGCACCCATAAGCATGAATGGAGGGATGATAAGGCTTAGCTATCACAATATAGTGCAAATTGATAACAACAGATATGGAGAACAATGTCTTTATGAATTTTGATGTGAAGCCAAGACCTAGTGCCATTCTTTGTGTGTACTTCTATTCTACCTTAAGTTGTTTGTGTGTATATGTATGTATTCGTGCTTATCTGTGTCAGATGGCTGATGTAGCTGGAAGTGACTTCTTCTGTATGTGGATAATACAGCAAAAGTCTGTTGATTAAGTCAAATCCAAATGTTTAAAGCTCAATGTAATTTAGCTGTGACTTCAGCCCTCTGGAAATCTGCTCCCACAACCAGAGTTTTTCTTTAACTTCAATCATTCATTATTTTAAAATAAATTAAAAAAAAAAAAAAAAAAAAAAAGAACAATGGTTTCATTAATTCCATGAAATGAAAACAACTGCAGTCTTTTCCTTAACTTTTCATCTTGCTCTCTCAGGACACTTATTTTTCACTATCTATTGCTGCTGTTGGTTTCTTTCTGACATTTTGTGAAGCAGCCAGGCTTTGCTAACATAGAGCTCTTGATACATTCCTAATAAAATTGCTCTAAAGAGTGACTGCTAAAATCGTAACTTCAAAAGTACTCTAGAAAACTGTGATTCCATTGATACAGATAGAAAATAAACGTTGATGGAAGACATAGATGGAAAATTCTGCTTTTTATTTCACACGTTAGTGAAGTAGGGCAGGATATGAATGTAAGCTTTGGTTTGGAAATCAAATATCATTCACCTTGTGCTTCTCCTGTGCTGTCTTGTGAATCAATTAGTCTGGGAATCTGAAGAGTTTTTGCTTAAACTTTGTCTGACCAAATTAGATGTAGGTGCTGTCATACTTTGTTATTTATATTTATTCTGGACACACAAAATATGTAGAGCTATAGCAGAAAGATGCAAAAGAGAAACTATTTCTATACATTTTAAATGTAAAGGTTTCAAATGTAATCTAGTAAACTAATTGTGTCTGCCAGGAAATAAACATCCCTTGGGCAAGTAATTTGCCTCAGGCTTCCTCTGAAGCATATGTATTGTCTACTATAAAAAATATGACTAGCACAATAGCTGACATGCAGAACTTTTCAACAAGAAAAATCCCTGGAATCTTTGGATCTTTTTAGGCTAATTTTTTGGTCTTTCAAAAAGTGGGTTTTTTTGTGTTCATTTTCAGTTATTTTTCTACTGTGGGTCAAAACGTAACAAATGAGATCTGCTGTGGTCTGTCTGTTCTTACTTTGCTTCCCGTTTTCTATAAAAAGGTATTTCTCATATTTATATTTGAGCCAAACAACTGCATTTTCCATGGGTAGTTTATATTTTGGTGCTGCACTGATGCCCGAGAGTATTCAGCATTTCCTCAGAGAATTCAATTTCAGGCAAGTCCAGTTTATGCTCAGAAAATGATAGGTGCTCAAAGTTAAGCAATAAACTATCTTTGTTATGTAATTTACCAAATGTTCTGCATACATTTTCTGTTTATTTAGTGGTTAAAGTCTTCAGGAAGTGATTCCAAGGAGAATCTAACCTGGATGAACTGATCTCATCAGTCCTTGAGTCATTTATACGTAAAGACTAACATTCTAATATGGGTCTTAGAGATTAGTTGTTGTGAACAAGTCTCTCCTTTCTTTGATATATTATGGATCTACACGCACTTGTGGCCTAGGAGATTTGTTCTTACACACAGTTGGCATTTATGATGATGATGTTAAATCACAAGGAGACTTGTATGCACTTTTAAAATGTGTCCACAAATGATAAGGTCAATGTTTTTTTCCTGGTGCACAAACCCATGAGCCTTCTCTGTGTTAGATACCTCCTGCTTGCTGTCCTTTCCCAATTAATGAGTAAGAAATAAAATAAAAATGCTTATTACATTGTAAAGTTGCAGTTTTCTAGCCACATGTAAATTATAGATGATACAGTTGTAGGATTGCATATAGTTCAGATGTATACATCTGTACACTCGGGCCATGAAGAAGATCAGAGGGCTGTTGCACCTCCCATACAAGGACAGGCTGAGAGAGCTGGGATTCTTCAGCCTGGGGGAGAGAAGGCTCCAAGGAGACCTTATAGCAGCCTGCCAGTACCTAAAGGGGGCCTCCAGGGGGTCTTTTTATAAGGACAGAAAGTGTCAGGTCAAGGGGAAATTACTTTAAACTGGAAGAGGGTAGATTTAGATTAGATATTAGGAAGTGGTGAGACACAGGAACAGGTTGCCTAGTGAAGTTGTGAACTCCCTCTCCCTGGAAGCATTCTGATCTAGAGGGAGGTGTCCCTGAATATAACAAGGGGGTTGGAACTAGATGTTCTTAAAGCTCTCTTCCAACCCAAAGCATTCTATAATGTATGTTTAAATAAGATTAACTTTGTTTTAATTACAAAACACTGAGTTTGGTCTTTTTAAAAAAGAAAGACTGCCTGCTAATCTTTAAGATAGAAGAATCAAATGAGAGACAGACAACTGAGAAGTATTTTTTCTAACATAGACGCCTGTAAAAGAGATGAACAATGTTAAAAGATTGTAAATGCTTTCTTTTGTTTTCTTGAACTTAGGACATATTCCGACTCATAATGATCCTAAAATACCCTGGTGAGCAACATTAAAGACTACAATGACGGACAATTTTGAACATAAATGGAACTAAAAACCAAGAAAAGTTTTATCCAAGTGGAAGGAGAGTGATATTGAAATTGATCTGAACACTAAAAAAGAAAATAATAATAATAACACACAAGGACTCTGTTTGAATTAGCATTTATTATTTATACTTCTGGTACTAGCTAGAAGTCCAGGTTAAGATCAAGGTTTTTATATTCCTGGGGCCGTATGATCAGAGGTGCTTCCTAGCATTAATTGTTATCACCCTAGCTGGAGTGTGAGAGTTGGTAGCCAAAGGCAGCATTTTGCTCCGGTTTTACAAGGGAGAAAGCTGTGTCATGAAGACTTACGTGATTCGGCCAGAGTAAAACTAGTAGTTAATGTGGAAAGCATCCAGCTTTCTTCAGTTATAGGCCATTAGTGCATTACAATTCCTCTTTCAGATATTAATTCTTTTTCTAATCTGAGTTTTCTGACTTTCTTTCTTGACTCAAGGCAGAGTAGCATAGACTAAAGGAGGAAGTTTGCTCACATGTGGTTTGATTGAACTCTTTGTACTGTTTTGAGTAGTTAATAGCAATAAATATGCATAGAACATTATTCAACCCATAGGAAGGAAAGGAGTGATGACACAGGCCCATAAAAAAGTTGTTCACATGAACTGTTATGGTCTAAAGTTCTCCGTTTTTTTTTGTTTGTTTGTTTTTGTTTTTGTTTTGTTTTTATCAAGGAAAATAAAGATTTGTCTATATTATTCCTTTAAATCCTATAAAATGTTCTTTTAAATAGTGGGCAAAATCTTCTATAAGGTATAGGATCCTAATAATAAACATCAGTATTAATTTAAATAATTATGCATTATAGTAAGCAACTACAAAAAGTATTGGGAAATTCATTCTATATAAAAAAAAAAAAAACAGAAAAACTTCAGCCATTAACTTATTATAATAGTAATTTCTGAGAAAGTTGAAGCTCTTTGGCAGAATTAAAAGAATGATGAACAAGAAAGACATGACTCTATAGCTAAAATTAACTGTATGAAATATAACTGCTGGGTCATGGTTATATCTTCTTCTACCTCAGGGACTTGAGGTGGATTTACTACATCAAATACTAATATGTTCCAATAGCCCATTTTCCTAGTTTAATCTGATTGCAAGAGTGTATGAGATAGAATAGAAAGTTCTAGCCAAACCATTAAGTAAAGTTCTGTATTCCACAGTAAAAAAGAAAGCTTCATTTACATTTAACAGTCAACATTAAAGTATTAGTGTTATTAAAATGCCTTCAAACTTGATAATTAAATATCACTCTGCATGGGAGCAGTCAGCCAGCCATTTCCACAGTACTATTTCAAACATTGGCTGCTTTCATTTATCAGAAATTAAACTGATGCATCTTAAGTTTTTTTGCAAAGTTAACCAAAGAAGAAAACAGTGTTTGTGCTGGATCTCTTTGAAATTTGAATCACTGTACCAATTCCTTAAAATCTGGATTAGCAGTAGTCAATGGTTATTGTATGTGATGCAAAAAATGAGTGGTGGGCTTTTCAATATGGAAGGAAACGCTCTGTCCTTGAGTCTTGTCATTTTACATAGGGAACAAGAATCTCAATATTTTTCAATGTCTGATACTTATCAAGCCTTCTTAACAAGGCTTACAAGTATTACAAGGCCTAATATTAATTTCAGTTTTCAGCAGCTGGTTGCATGCTAATTACAGATTCACAAAATAACTGGCTATTTATCTTCAAGATGCTCTACTTTTAATTAAAACTAACCAAATATTCAGCTAACACAAATTCTTCAAGGGTAGGTTGTTTGTCCTTTTGAAACAAACTATCTCAACCTTTTTTTTTTTTTGTTTGATAAAATACTTCAGCTAACATTTAATAAAAGTACAATTTCCAAAGCCTTGAGGTTGTTTTTTTTTTTTTCTTTAATGTAATGTACTTAGAGTTACAGTTATGCTTTCAATACTCAAAATACAAATAAGGGCAATGTGTTAAAAAATTTCCATCTACATCTTCAGGGATTTGGAATATATATGTTTTAAGGAAAAAAGAAGAAAAAGAAAAAAAGAGGAAAAAAAAAAGGAAGATTTATAGAATCATAGAGTGGTTTGATAGTTTGGGCTGGACAGGATCTTTAAGATCATCTAGCTCCAATCCCCCTGCTGTAGACAGGGATACCGTCTACAAAACCATGTTTCTCAAAGCCCCATCCAGACTTATGCTATGTCTGTTCTTTGAGGAAAGAAGATGAGAGCAATGACCTCCCTCAGTGTGATCTCTTTGGCACAAAAGGTGTTTTTCTATTTTTCCCCACTGTTTTCTCTTTCTGGTGTTGAGGATCTATTTAAGATGATGGACTTGTATCTTCAGCGGGAATATATGCTGTATGTAGGAGGTAAGGACGCTGACCAGCAAAGCATGGTTTTCCTGCAAGTGACAATTGGCAGTATTTATTAAAAAAATGTTCTTTGAAGCAGTGATATCATATAATCTGGGCAGAGTGAAGCTAAGCTAATAACTTGAAGCATTTTTTTTTTCTTCTCACTGCTACAGAGAAAGGAAGTAGTTGCTTTTTTATGTGGAGAAGCTATTAAATTAATAGATCTAATATGTCTGGATTTGTAGAAAGCTATTTGACAAAGCTTCCCTTGACAGATTATTGTAAAAGTTCTCTAAATATGGGTGAGGTAATACATTATTAAGATGGATAAGGAATTGGTTAGAAACCAGAGACATGGATTAAACGTATCTGCTGTTCATAGCAATTGGTAAAGAGTGAAACCCTGCTGGGCTCTGATTATGCCAATATTTTTTAATATTCATTTTAATGTTTTCAGCAGAGCCATAGCGTGTTCATTTGATATATTTGTGGGTGTTGTGTGAAAAAGAAGCATAGCTCAGACTTAGCCATCTGCTGCATATATGGGCAGTTGAACCACTAGTTTCTGAGGCAGTGGGTCAGCCCATACAAGATTATGTGAATCAGCGATCTGAGCAGCTGCATGGCTAGGATTTAAAAACTAACCCACCAGCGCATTGCTGACCACTGAAGTGTGTTGGTAGAGGTAATGGTTAAAGAACAAACAGTAAAATGTCCCAGATTTTACAAAGTGATATCAATATTTTTACATTTGGCCAGATCTGCCAGCTACAGGAAAGGGATTTTTGAGGGCTGCTGCACTGATAATAGGCTGAAAAACAGAAACCATCTTATCACTGTATCTTAGTTTCACAATGCTGTTTTCTTCATAGTGTCTGGCATGATGCAATGTTACATTTTTAAGAGAAAAATGATGTTGATAATACACCAATGTTTACAATTACTGCTGAACAGTGCTGCACAGAGCCACAGACATCTCAGTTTCTTCAGTTTCTCCTATTGTCTATCCAATGAGTGGGGGTATAAGGAGCTGGGAGGGGGAAGAATCAGGATAGCTGATGAACTGGCCAGTGGCATATATGCATACAGTATGCATACCATATCATGCAGAAGGAGAACTTGGGGTGGGAGTTCATCAGGCACTGTTTCTGCTGCCCAGGGGCTAGCAGGGCATCAGTTGGGTGGTGAACAATTGCTTGTGCATTGTTTGTTATATACATTCATATATATATTTGTGGTAACTATTCTCCTTTTGTAAATCTTAGTAAATACTTCTATCTCAACACATGAGCTCTACTTTGTGAGGTTTTTTTTATTTTTTATTTTTTATTTTTTTATTTTATTTTTTTTTATTCTTTCCCCCATCCCACTGGGAACAGGTGAGCAAATGACTGTGTTGTTCTTAACAACACACGGGGTTAAACCACAACACACTGTGACACTGAGAATCCCATGTTGTTCTCTTCTGGTTAATGACTACTGCAGCCAAGTGCTTGAGTAATGCAGTGGTCCTTGGTAGTGAAATTTACCTTGGTAGTGAAATCCATGCTGTAGGTGGAGAAGACTCCGTTACTCAGCCTCTCATGTATACTCATAAAAAGGCCAATACAGTCTGACCCATTGGCACACCTGAGCAAAATCCCAGTGAAGTCTGGAGATCACTGAGATCACTGCTATTGTATTTGATGGAGTTGGATCAGGTTGCTCATACGGTCCCAGTTTCAGGTGGGGATGTGTGTTTCCATACTGGGCTACACAGATAAGATAGATTTGAAAGGAATGATTTTAGCAGCAGAAAGACTGTGCACCAGGTTCCCTGTGAGTACAATGATTACTAGGCAGTTCTCAAAAAATCTTTCTAGACATTACATTTTCTTTAGTTCCATAATGAAAAATCTCCTTTTATGTAATGGAATTAGCTATACCATCCTTTCAGACAATTTATATTGCTGATTTGTATTCATATGTGTGATACAGTGTGACAATGCTTAAAAATCGAACTAGCAGTTGGTGTATTGTTTGTGTTTAATCCACAGTAATAGCTGAAAACAATGTATACCATCTCAATTGGTACATACAACCCCAAGAAATGAGATGATGTCTGAACTTTAGGAACACAATTACTTTTCCAGAGATTGTGATATGAATATTTTAAGTGAATCAAGACTTTTCTGTGTGAAAGAAAGTGAATTTGAATGCATGCTGTCAGATGAGTGACACCTAAGGGGAAATTATAGCACAATAATCAAAACCTGAGACAAAGAAACACTCAGTTTGACCAGAAAAAGAGAGATCACACAGTCATTAATAAAACAATAGACAGGATTTTTGGTACATAGTATCAGCAGTCATTTTGTACCTAAATGGAAGCAAGACAGCAGCAGAGAGAAGAATGACTGTCTCTCTGTCATCCATTTTTCAAACCTTTCTAGCATTAGAAGTGACAGGTCATGTCTAGTTCAAATATAATGTGAACATGCAGAACTGTGAGAACAAAATGAAACTGACTAGAACTTTATTATATTTTTCTTTTATATGTCTGAATACTTGAAAAACTCATATTTAAAAAAAGAAATAATGCCAACCACTTACAGTCTGAAAAAAAGTCCTGAGATGGCCATGGGCAGGATGGCCTGGAGAAGCAATTTGAATTGGCCATCCCTGGTAGAGACATCAGTGTAGCTATGGTAGCACAATGCTTTTTTTTATTATTATTTGTTTGTTGTTTTTCTCCTAGAAAAGGCCATTGGTACTCTGCAGTGTGTTGGCAGACAAACCCAAAGGTTTTGCACAACTGCATTCATCAACTGTAAATGCACTTTTACAGGATTTTTTTTTTCCTCTTCTCTGAGGTCAGTGATGTCATTGTGACTATAAAGAAGTTAATCAGCCTGTTAACAGATGGAAATTAGCAACAGTTCCTATTTCTGTCCCTTAGCCACAATGCTGACTCTCCTGTGACTCGTGGTACACTATATGTCACGTCAGCAAGGGAGTAACAGTGAACTGAGCAACTGGGGATTGCTCTGGTATGTCGAGAATAAATAAAGGGTGAAGGTTGAGGTAAGTAGATGTTCACTGAATTAAGCGGGGGAGGAGAAGAAAACAGCCTTCCCAGTAGGAAGACCACTATTTAATGAAAAAGGATTTCCAGATAATAGGATATGAGTGTCTCTTGGAAATTCAGGGATCTTCAGCGTAAAAGTTAAATAGATTTAAAAAAAAAAAAAAAAAATTGTTGAGTAGCGTCAAGAGAAAGATAAATGTCTCAGTATTTGCTCTGTATATGTGTGACATCCCTTACCCCTCTGCTGAAGCAAAATCTGTAGGACTATATTAAGTGCTGGTATTTCCTGTGCAGAAGAAGTACCTGAAAGCTAAAAAAACAATCAAAATTCTTAAAATATTTGCTTATAACAAAACAGAGAACAGAAAGTTGAATATGAAATCTTATCTGAAATAGGAGTCTAAATATTTTGCTGAATGCTGTCTGAAATAGCTCTGCACACAGTATTCTCCTACAGGTAGATGATTGCAATTTTATTCTTTTTACTTTCAAAAGAATGGAAACTAGTTGCACAGTTAGTGTTTGTTGTTGTTGTTTGTTGTTTTTTGGGGAGAATAAACCTTTGGTTCTGAGAACTATTAGTGTATTTTACCACATACAAGCAGAATACATATCATGCCTTTGGAAATGAAGTAGGCACCCAGGGCTTCCTCCCCCACATGTAACTCTTTAGTATTAGGCTCGAGAACCATGAACACACTGTCTCAATAACTGTGTATTTTGTGCTAATGAGAACAGCATCTGTAGAAATGTTTAGACTATGTGCTCTTTGCTACATGTAATATTCCAGGTAATTAGTGAGATCAGAGGCGCTGGACTTGACCCTGTCAGATAGGAAGAACTGAACTCCGGTCTCCCTGGATAAACACTTTAGAAGTAGAAGCGCAGTTTTAAAACTTGAGACAGCACCATTTCTTTACCCTTGGCTTTGTCTTAGAGACTACTTTTTAAAGAGCATGAGCTCCTTAGTTTGCTGTTGCTTGCCTGCCAGATTAGGATGGGAAAAAAAAGAACTCTAAATTTGTGCACTTGGCTGGAACTTGTGTGACAAAAATACTAGAGATATGTGCTAGTGCTAAGAAGAAGCTTCTGCACATGCCTAAAGGTTTTGTTGGAGCTCTTCTGGATCTTGTTGATCTTATCAGGGACTTCAGACACCTCCGGAGTTGCGCATTGGTAGCAGTAGGAAGTCAGGTGTCACAGTGCATTTGTAGACATGAACTTCAAAGTTCATCATAAGTGTTTCGTTAAGCCAAATAGTACCAGCTTTCTCGTTAAGTATAAAACAACATTCTAGGATAGTTTTTATATCTGTACGTAAAACCCACAGGCAGTGCATAGTCCTGCCATCAGAAATGTTTAACCCACACACTGTTCTTTTAAAGGAAAATTAATGTTTTCTTTACACAGCAGCAGGGATTTCACAGTTGAAGGCTGAATAATGTATCTTTTAAAAATAGCTCTTTACACTTTCAGTTCCAAAACCTTTTGCTAACATTGAGCTTAGCCTTCCTCCAGGTATTGAACTCTTCCAATGCTGGAGCAAGATACAGATATAGGAACTCACAGGATCAGTTCCATCCTTACACCACTCCTGTGAAGTACATTATTTCCTCCTTATTACAGACGGAAGACAAATATAGACTAAATTTTATTCTGTGAAATGATGATGATGGGTAGTTGCTCACAAAATCAAGGTCATATTTCAAAACAGATTCTACCAGTTCATTGAGCTCACAGTCTTGCCCAAACAGTACATGTCAAAGTAGGAATTAAGTGCTCATTTGGCAGTGAACTGCACGTTACTGAGATTAATTAAATCTAACTCTGTATTTGTACTGAGCTTTGGGACTTACACATGCACTGAAGAGGTGTGAATGCTCAAACACTTGTGCTCCGTTGTTAAGGTTAGCAGATGTGTCCGTTGATATGTTTGCCACTGTCATTGACTGACCCTCGTCAGTTGGTTATATTTATCTGTTTGCTTTTAAGTGGGAGGGATATAGTTCTAAGATTTATTTACTGTGAGAGAGTGTGTGTTGTTCACAGAAGTGACTGTGAGTGAATGACTGGAAATGTGAGACATCAGAGATGCTGTTTTCCATGCAGAACTCAAGACGCTTGAGCTATTAAAACTAAAGAAGCAAACAAATATTTATTGCAGTTTTCCTAATAAGCCATAGTGTTCTGTTTCCTTCACTAATATTTCTGATCAGAATAGATGTATTTTCTGGTAGTTTCAGAGATTCTTTAAACGTGTGTATTTGTCAGCTCATCTTTTGTGTAAAAAGGACAGAATGCAAGCATGAGACTGCTTCAGAATCCCACACACTCATTAAAAAATGTAATGTTATAAAGATCCCAATGTACAACAGAAAGTGCAAACGTGCAGCAAACTTGCTTCAATGAAAGAAATAATGTTCCTTCTATCTTGTTATCTTTTTCCCATTATTTTTGTCAAAAATATTTGAAAGATTAAAGCATATTCCCAAGGGGAAAAAAACAAACAAACAAAAACAACAAAACACAGCAAACCAAACCAGACTGTCCATACATAGCTGAGTGGAATAAGCAGGAGTAAAAACAAGTTGTCCATCTGTCCAACCATTTCTCCTATGACTCAAAAGCAGAACTAAGATGAACAGAATGCAGGGTTTTAAGGACATATTCTAAGTGAAGTTGATTGCCTTAGCATTAAATATTCGTTTACATTGACTTCAGAGGAAATGAGTGTAGGAGTAGCTTAGAATCCT
Source organism: Phasianus colchicus (assembly GCF_987193195.1). NCBI lineage: Eukaryota > Metazoa > Chordata > Aves > Galliformes > Phasianidae > Phasianus > Phasianus colchicus. The sequence goes on along the minus strand of NC_143437.1, from coordinate 11,539,646 downwards.
CTCAGACAGGCTTATTAAAAAGAAAGTCCCTGTCAATAAGCACATGTAGCGTCATGAGTTCATCATTTTTCAGCTTTTCATGAATGTGCCATCAAAAAAGCAAGGCACAGAAACATGTTGATGTTCTTTAATAGGTGGTAGGGGTTAGATAATCTATTTTGGTGGCAGGTGTAGATGTAAACCTGTTGATTTCTTAACTTTGAGGTAGATCAGTGTTTGGACTTACAAATTTTGGTCACAAAGGCTTTTCATCCAACTGAAAATATCCTCCAGTTACTAATAGTATTATTTAAATTAAAAAAAAAAAAAAAAATAGTTCTTGTGAACACTGTAAAACATTGACAGTCTTAACAGTTCGATTTTGTAGATTTTTTTCATTTCTCAATTTGTTTTTTGGTATTTCTTATTGTAATAATATCATCTTAAACTTCAGCAATTTAAAAGATTTTAGAGAAAAATCCCACAACAAAAATAGAAAATTCTAACATGTTTTATGGTAACAGCTTTAAATGAAACATTTTTAGCATTCAAAATCCATTAAAAGTTAAATGAAACCTCAGAGCATAAAGACAGATATCTAGGGATTCAATTACTGAAACTGCTTGCAATCAACTTTAACTGGAAGATCCTCTTTTTCAAGCTTACAAGCAATAAGACTATTTGAAATAAAATAGAGAAGTTGATGTCAAAGTTTCTGTACATCACAAAGCAATAAGACAATTTAATATGATATTAACATATGAAACAGAAGTTAACTATGCTTTTCACAAAGCTCTTTAAAAAGAACAGAGACAAATGGAATGTTGATATGTTATTTGACTCCCATTTAAAAATTACAGTATTCTATAATTTCAGAGGGATAAATCGAGTAGGAAAGTTGGTTGTCTTATGTTATGCTTGTGTTTCTGGACTTAATCCTATTCAAAATTAGCTATAGAGGAAAATTTGTCAAACTTTGTCAGATCTGAAAATAGTTTTGAATTTAGTCTTATTTATGAGCAAAGTGTCTTAGTTCTTCTTTCCTTCCTAATTAAGATGAAATGAGTGGAAATACTCAGTGCTCACCTACATTGATCCAGAACAAATTAAAATAGAGCAATGCATGATTCTGCCTTAGCAATCTGTACAATAGTCTGGAGTTCAAAGATATATACTGCTAGACACTAAGAAAACAATATCCGTCATTCTTTACTTGCTGATGATTTGTTTAGCTAGAAATTAAAATGTAAGAAAATCTCTTTTTTTTTTTTTTTCCCCCAAAATGTTTATTCTCTTGGGAGGTGGGAGGGTTGGAGATTCATGGTCCTTGAGGTCCCTTCCAACCCAGTCCATTCTGTGATTTGGTGATTCTGATTTTCTGAGACATTTTCGGCTGTCATTTCTTATCTTCCCAGCAAAATTGAAAGGAATTCTAGCAGATCTTCTCACCATTCATAACTCTAACTCACTTAATCGTGGTAAAAAAAATCTGATTCCTTGCTTTGTATTATTTATTCTATTCCTCTTATTCATTTAGATATGCATGTTTATAATCCAGGAAATGTGACTTAAATAGTTTGGTTAACCTTCTGTAAATCGCAGGCTTCGTGATGTAAACTGTAACTAGTGGTTGAACAAGGGTACGTTGATTTAAATTTTCCATGTTTTGCAAAATCCTCCACTTATCTTGATTGACGTGAGTCTTTACTAGCAGAAACATTTCCTTGGAAGTTACTCAGGATCAGCACACTACATGAAAATCCAGCAGTCCTTTCATTTAAATATTGTAGACAACATAAAGAATCTGCAAAATGATGTTTGTAAAATGCGTCCTATGTGTAGTTGGAAACTTTTTATTTGGATAAATATGAATACATACTTACATGCAGATATATAAATGTACTTGTGTAGATGTAAGTGTGGGAAACAGAAAACTTTCAGAGAAGTTTGAAATAAAAGGTATGTACTACCAGGAGACTAGGATAGGACCCTGTAGAAAAGACTTTCCTTCTCCTTCGTAAAATAGAGGCATCTATAATGCTGGCTACAAGGTAAGACATAGTTGTGAGAAGGGCAGACAAAATATAATTGCCATATTGAATGGTAAATAGGAGTGTGACTGCTGAATGGAATTTCTGTTCACATGGGTCAGAAGAAGGAAAGTGCAGCATTCATATATAACTGGCACAAATTAATAATGAGCTGTTCCCATCACTTTTAACTAACTAACCTTTCATAGTTAGGTGGAGTAATGATGAAAGCCATCAGGAGCAAATTCAACTTACTGACCAAGAAGCTGCAAATGAATCCACTCTTGTGGCTAAAGTCAAGAATGGCCAATGGTACAAAGTTAACCCAATCTTAATGATATTTGAGAAATACAATTTCATGCTCCACCTCAGCTGGTTTACCTTGTTATATTTCTTTAGACTCAGTAATACTATTTTTGAACATGGAAGAAGACCTTTAGAAATTGAAAATGTCATCAGTGAACTGAAAAGAATGTTTAGTTTCATTCTCAACTCATAATGTGCTTTTCCTATGCAAGAGATGTGTAAATTGTGGGAACATCACAGTTAAATGGCAAGATAATCAGTTTCATCCTTTATAATGGCTAATTTGTCAATGTACAACATATTCCCTTTTCAGATTTTACCTTTGGATTTAGAGAACTGAAAAACTGAAAGACAAGATGAACTCTAGCATGCTTTATCTATGGTAGAATTTGCACCACCTACTGAAGGTCGATCTCATACATGAAAGTTTACTGGCAAAATTTTGTCCCAGGAAGGCTTGATGGGATCAGGATTTCACACTATATTTTGATGAATAACTTATATAATATGCAGATGTGGATTATCATGGTGCCATGTATAAGCATGGCTGTTGTATGGACTGTGAATCCTAATAGTGTTAAAATCCTATCATATGAGGAGGTGATGGCACTGGGAGTTGAATCTACTGAAATCCTCTGAAGAAGCACAGTCGTTATAGAGTTGAAGTTAAGTGTAAGCACATCATGCCAGTAACAGATCAAGAATAAGGGTGCAAGAAAGGTAACATTAAATCAAATAGTTTGCTATTTAACATAAGCAAACCATTACTTATGTCTTGTTACAATTCTGTTCGCAGTTTTCTGCAGGGGTTCATATAAACATGAATAAATTGCTTTGTCTTTGCCTGAGCTGTTTCTCAGGTACTTGAATTTCTGCAACATGCTATTTTATAAAAGTGTGATACATTCATATTTGCCACTCATCAGTTAATCACAGTTCCTTTGTGATCACAGATGCTCTGTGGATATCCAGGGTAATCAGACTATTCGATGTTTGCCTTTCTTTAATAGAATTTTGACCCATTTTACGAGAAAAACTTTGCTGACTGCATGGAAAAGAAATGAATATTGTTATTTTGTTTAATATGAAAAGACTATTGACTTACAGTAAGTTAAAATCAAATTTGCAGTATGAATTTTAAACACCACTCTTAATTCATATGTAGTGATAAGTACTCTTTCTGAGAGCAGGCATTAGATAACCTGTGCACTGACATTTACTGTAATCAAACCATGTCACCATTTGCACCAGCCCTTTGTGCCCAGGACGCCTAAATTTTGCAGAAGTGCTGAGGACACAACCCTGAAACTGGTGTTGGTGGAAGACATAAGCCTTCATAAGTCAAATATGTATTCCCCCACTCACTTGCATCCCAGAGCACAGGAGGCAGGTAAGGATGCAGCAGTTAACGCAGCAGAGGACCAGGAGGGTGCAGCAGCTGTTCCCATCATGGTAATGGTACTAAGGGAGCTGACTAGGAAAGATGCCCTCCTAGATTTGTTGATTATAAACAGAGAGGGTCTCATGGATGAGGTGGCAGTTGGAGGCTACCTTCATGGCCTTATTGGCCACAAAGTATTTCAATTTAAAATCTTACGAATAGGAGGGAATCTGTCACCAAAATTTTGATCCTTCAGGCTGCTCAGGGAAACAGCATTGTCCCCTGGGAATGTGCTTTTTAAGGTGTTTGGGCCCATCAGTACTGACTGCTTTTGGTACCCCCTCTAAATAGCACAGGAATAGCCAATTCCAAAACACTGGAAGTCAAGCAGGTAGGGAAGAAGACTGTATTTTCTGAGCAAGGATCTTCCTCCAGATCTTAGGTGGACAAAGAAAGTGGAAGCAGGATCGTGTGACACTGAAGGGTTACAGAGATGTAGATGTTCACCACTATAGGGAAGCCTGCCTCCAGGGCTCTGGGATGCAAGTGAGCAGGGGGATGCAAGTTTGACCACAGTCTGTCTTCCACTGACTGCAGTTGCAAATTTGTGCCCTCAGGTCTTCTACCAAATTAACTCACCTTCATTTTGTTCTCTCTGGTCTTGGTGACCAAATAATTTTCAAGCCAGTTAAACTGCTTGACCCTTTTACGTTTTCCCTGTCTTTTTTTTTTTAACTTTTCCTTTGCCTTGAAACTTCTTATCATCTGTAGAACTGGCAGTAAAACGTAACAAGTCTGTTGGCAGGCAATGGCTTGCTCTTTATAGAACACATTGCCGTATGTCTCTTGCTCACAACTCTATAGTTTTGAGGTATGTTAAAAATAAGAATGTATGCAAATAGCTGAGCTTTTTAGCTTGAAGCTGCATTTGGAGTTCTCTGTATCATAGAATCAGGCACATTGAAACAATTACACTCTCATAAGAAAACACACGTGAAATACCCTTTGTAATTTATCAGTAATAATAGACTCCATACAGTCATGCAGTTTTGACTCAGATTTCCCTTAGATAATACTACAATGTCTGTATCTGAAAAAGGAGTGACTAACAGCCCAGATTCAGAGTAGCAGTGTTACTCAAAATGGAGTTCAGATGTATTTTAATCATGTACAAACCTGAGAGGAGGTAGTGGGGCCAAGCCTGTGCTTAAGTCTGTAAATAATCAAGAGAGTATTTATATATATATGTAACTTTAAATGGAAGACTGAAAGTTGTCTGAAGTGAAACAAACACATTCTGGTTATCATTTTTAATATGACCTTGTTCTGGAAGTGTGATCGATTTTTTTTTTTAATTATTATTATTTATTTATTTTGGTGGGTTTTCTTGGACTAGATATAGTTCAAATCATAGTTTGAACAGATATTCAGTTTAAGCAATAAAGTCAGAGTATCAACACTTAATATTTTAATAAATTGAGTTCTTTTTCATTAAAAAGTTACTGTACAAAAAGATACCATGTGAAATCTTTCAAGGGAGTTGCAAGAATTTGTAGCTAAACATACTCCCTTATTTTAATTGTACTTGTGGATTTGAAATTAGACGTGCTTTTCTATTAAGAGAAAGAGAAAACTTCCTCAAATACCAACTGCAAGTAAGAAGATAGGCAGGCGTGTTGCTTTCTTTTGAGGAAAAAAAATATATTTATTTCTGGTATTCACAGGCAAAAAACTTGTGTACATTTTTTTTTAGTAGACAATCTCTAAAACTATAAAGACCTTAAAATTAGACTATACTTTTTTTTAACATGCCCTATTCAGTACTTTTTATTATGTATTAAGGAAATATTTCAAGATAAATGTAGTTTTTGGTTATATTGCATGTAAATAAAACAGTAGATGAAAAAAACTGAATGCTTAAAGTTTCACACAGATATGTGATGATAATCTACCTTAACTGTCATTTTAATCAGTGTATAGATCCTTGTGTATAATTCCTGAAGCAAATGAACTGAGATAATAATTAAATAACACAGACAATTAAACATGAAATTTGCATTGTGGAGTTTTCCAAAGGCTGCTTTTCTTCATAAATCAAAATATCATAGCAACAATATTTGATATAATGATTACTTTATAAAGGGAAATTGTAATTTGTATGGACTAAGCACTGTATGTGAATTCAAGGGGGAAAGAAAAACACCTGTAAAAATAAATATAAATAAGAGAGAAATTCTAGATACATGATTGGTGATAAGCAGAAAAAGATATGTAGGATTTTTTCCTCCTTTCTGAAGTAACACAGAAACTACAATAGAAAGAAGGATGCATTGAACAGGCTTATGACCAAGAGAATGCAGATTAAAGCAGACTGAAGCAGCAGGAAAGAAACAGGCTTTGTGAGACATGGCTAGAAGTCATCTGAAGTGTGTAAGTATGTGTATGTGCTCCTCACATCTTCAGGTAATCGTTCATAGTGTAATAGTGTGTGTTCAAAATTGTATTCATTTTGAACTTGCATTTCACATTTAAAAAATTCATAAGCAAGGAGTTTTTTATTGTTCTCCTGCACTGGAGATGAAATCCCAAGGCTTACAAAAGTTAGGAATATCAGTAGGAAAGAGGAAAAGCATCATTTTGTTGCTATCATCAGAACTGGAATTATCCACTAAAAGTAAGCACCTAAAACACATTTGTTCCATGGGAAAATAACATTGTTGGTAGAAGAACAAGTGTCTTTTGGGAAACAAAGCTTCAGGCTGTCAATGATATCCATTAAAAAATGCAGTTTTTAGCTTGGATAGAGTGTGCTTGGTAGAGTGTGTTAGTACTGGTTTTTGTATTGCCGGAGGTCTGTGGAAAAAGCCATCATCTTATCTTGAAGAACAGATTGAAAATATGTAGTCTAATGTAAAATCTCTTACATCATTGTATGAGGAATTGGAGGGTATGAGCCTGATTTGCATTTCATGAATATTTGGAGCTCTTAGTGACAGGAAATATATGGTCTTTTATGCTCAATACAGAGGGGAAACCAACTGCCCTGATGGATTATATGTATATGTATAAGAGGGACAGAATGTATATGGATAAGGAAGTCCAGGATGGGAATCTTCACACAGCTTCACTACTTTCAAAATAATTTATCTGTGGTGAAAGCTGAGGTTGGAAAAGTAGAATTTATCTTAGGGTCAAGTTATTTTTGTATTATATTTTTAGCAATGTAATATGAAAATCATGGTAATAAAACTTCTTTGCAAGTGCACTTTTCTTTTTTCTCAATGTTGAATCTGTAAGAAAGCAGAAGACTGAAGAGAGAATGTTTTGTCAAGAAAAATTTAGATAAAAGAACAACACAACAGAGGTAATTGCTATTCAGTGACCTGGTCTAGTCAACTTTGTACTAAAACACAAGTGCATTTGGTAACAGTTCAGTGTTGGTAACTTGATAACTATCAACCAGCAATGTACATTCAATCATGGGTAAAGATTACTTTTTTTCAATAGAAGTTGTGAATAATACACATATTTATCAGGGCAGAATAAGTTTAAATTCTGTATCTTGTATTCCCAGGAACTGCTGCAACTGCTTCCTTAAAACTAAGTCCATATTTAAGATTATTAATGATTAGGGTATTGTGGTTTAACTGGACAGGCATCTAAGCACCTCACTTCTCTCACCCTTCAGGATGGGATGGGGGAGAGGACTGGGGGAGAAAAAAAAGAACAAAACATTCTCAGAATAGTATTGACCTGGACTACTTGCAACTCAGACATTGGTGTTGTGCTAGCTGAGAAAAGAGTATTTAATAAAATGTTTAGTTCCTAACTGTTACTTTTCATTCAGAAATATAAAATGCCTTAAGAAAATTAGTCTCAGGCCTATGCCGATAAGACTCATGAAGTGATTAAAGCAAGGACAGACGTGCAGACAGAAAACTTCTATGTTTCATGCCAATAGTCTAACCAAACAACTAATATTCATTTGGGATATGTTAGGACTAGGAATATGCAATACATCACAGCTAGTGATCAAGCAAGTGTGTTTCCAAGTAAGGGTTATTTAGAAACAAAACAAAGAAATCCTAACATCTGAGTTTTGAAAATTTCTAGGGAAAAAATGCATGTCTGGCAGTATTCGTTGGTAGGAATGAAATCTCTCTAACCAAAGACTGAAGATTAAAAATGACAGAAACCACTTTAACAGTGTTGTAGTTGTTGTTTGTTTGCTTGAGTTGACAACTTTAAGTGTCATATAAATTGTCTTAGTATTTCTTTGTGCTTTCTACGTTTTTAAAATTATTATTATTGCCAAATTTATATGTGGGACTTTAATGTCCAATGATAACTCTTTCTGATTTCAGTAGAGCCTTGAGCTTGGAGTTGAGTGTGTGTGCGTGTGTGTGTGTAAATAAAATGACCCAGTTTAGCTGAAGCACAAGCCAATGTAGCTTTGTCAACACGTGTATGTGCTTATGTCTTCACATCCTGATAAATAATCAGCAGACTGAAAATTCTTCAGCACTTTATCTTGTCTATAACTGATTCACTATTTGGCATGTCTGTTGTTACTGGGTAGTTGTATCAACCTATCCTTGCCTATTTTAATGTGGATTAGGTGATGAACATTTTACTTTCAGATTGTTTGCATCAGCAATGCAGAAAGTTTGATTGTAGGTGATAGCTTACAGCAGTCAGCCAAATGTTGTTTTCTTGCTACACCTGTCAAGGACTTCTGTGTTTAGAGACAAATTACTCGTGCTGATTCTACAAAAAGTGAAAAAAGAATGTTTAGATACATCAGTGTTTTGGGGGAAAAAAAAAAAGGGAAAAGGACTTACCTCTTGTAAATTCTAGTTTTCTGTAAAGAGTGAAAACAGAGAACTCATCAGTAAAGAAGATGAGAAGCCAATTGTTCAGACTTTTTTTCGCCAAGCTTTACTGGTTTTTAAGCATAGTTTGTTTTTTGACTTCCTCTGTAGATGCAGTGCTGGATAGTAGGATGTAATGTATAATCATCTTTTGCAGTCTTTTAGAATGCAGTTCACATCAATGCATTTTACAAAAGCATCAGATAAGTATTCCACTGCAATTTCTGTCATGCATTTTTGACTGTTCAGTATTTTGCTGAAGTCTTATTTTCCAAACTTAAACTGCCACAGGTCTGTAAAAAAGATCTCAGTTTTAATGAAAAGTGAAATCATAGAAAAGAAAGTTTATGGCCTCTGTACTTACAGACTGACAAGTTATTTTAATCATCAATCAAAGAATACAAGCCTCTGCTTGTTACTGCAACCTTTTCCACCTTTGGAGGCAATGTTCAGTGGCATTAATGAACTTTATAACAAGACAATAGCATTTAATGAGCTAGAAGACAGCAAATATTTAAGATGAAGACTAATGTCAAAGGAATTGGAGTACTGTGTCTCTTCTTTTTCGGTTTGCTTAGTTAGCACTAGATTTTTTCTGTCCATCTCTCCAGTACATGCAGTTATGCTGCACCAGTTGTAAGTCATTGTTCATTTTCCCGAGGTGAAGTAATTTTCCTGATCATTTTATTAGGTGTAGTGTTGTCTTCTGTGTAGGATAAGACTCTTCCACTAGTTTATTAGTAATTTATCTTTTCAATATTTGAAAATTTGAGGTTGTTATCCAACAATTTCCCTATGTTGAAGGCCACCTATTAATTTTTGTGTTATTTCATTTCACCTTTAGTAATTGTTATGTCTGGATGAAATGTGTTCAGGTGACAGTCAAAAAACTTAATATTTTGTGAAGTGATTGTCCTGCTCTGTGTACTGCCTGCTGTTTTGGACATGGAGAGTAAAACTATTGATGTGCAAAGGAGGTCTTCAAAGATGGCAGCGTCTGCTGGAGTTCAAGGAGCTTTGGACAGTGCTCTCAGATACAGGTTCTGTGATTCTAGGAATATTTATTTCTATGCAAAATGGCTTGGTTGAATCATTGTTCCTTCATCAAGATAGAATATTTGCAGAAAAGCCCATTCAATTTTTCCATATTTTATTTCAGATTTTAATTCAAAAGGAACTTCAGTGTCTCTTATGTTTAACATGCAAAAGTCAAGGGATCAGAATGCTAATTGTGCACACTGACTGATCTCGGCTCCATGTCTTCAATCCCAGCTATCTAATTTATCTACAGCTTTCTCTTTTACTGCTTCTGGGGTTGTTTACAGCATGGAAAATACTTTCTTTGCTGAGATGACTGGCACAAAGTGTCTTAGCTGTACAGGCATGTATAAGTCCCTAGGAAGCATATAAAAAGACTTCTCAAGATGCACTAAACCCCAGCAAGAGCACGAATAACTTTCAGATCTTTGGCAGCTCATGTCCAGACGCCTTGTATTTCAGCAAACCCACCAAGTTCCTGTATTTTTCTTGGGTAAGCAGACACAGAGCGATTATGTATCAGTCTGTGGATAACTGCTTAAGAACTTGCACAAAAAACCTTTCTGAGAGTCCCCTTATTGTTCTGTTAGAATGATGCTCTTATAGGCAAATAAATATGTATTAGTGGATGCAAGACACTGTCAAACATATTCTATTAGTGCCAGGTGCATAATACATTCTCAGAATTAGATCAACCCATAATCAACATTCAGCTAATTTAGCCAAAATATATTCCTTCCGTTCTGTTAGATTTTTGATGCATGAATAAAGGAATTAAACAAGCAGGGATTTTTTTGTTTTGTTTTGTTTTGTTTTGTTTTGTCCTTGTGAATGGGAAGTTACAAAGAATTTATAGCAAGATAAGTCTATTCTTCGGAAGTCTCTTAAAGGGAACCCTTCACAGTCCCCTGAGGCTGGCTGTTCCATTCACACTATTCTTATTTATAGAATAACTTTTGTAATGCACTTAAAGGAAAAAAAAAAAAAAAAAAAGGGAAGGGGTAGAAAATTATATTAAAGAAATTTAATGCACTTTGCAGCCTGAGTGAAAAGTGTGTGAATGAGCTTTTGTGAGCAAAATGCTGCACAATGAGTAGGCAATGTAAATACATAAACAAGCATCCCTCTAATAAGCAGTGAGTAAGACTGCAGATAGTATTGACTAGGCCTTCTGAGAACAGATTGGTGAGATGGTTAAGTGTTGGGGTTTTTTTGTTGGTTTTTTTTTTGCATTCATCTTAGTTTCTGACTTCTTGTAACACTGTGCTGCAGTGTTCTTTTTGCTGTATGTGGTCCCTCGCCATACTTAGACTGTGCAGTAAAAGGAGAACATGGTGCGTTCTGTCCTCTCTACATTCTTAGTTTCACGTAGGGAGGGGAGTTATTGTGTGTCCCACAAATCTGGTTTGAAAAATGAGAAGATGTTGTATGGCTGACTTTTAAGGTTTTAATGCAGCCTTTGTACTCCCTACTATGCCAGTGTTGTACAACAAAACTCTGAATCTCTGGCCTATTCTGTCAAATCTCTTCCTTAAATTTCCAAAACAGCTACTGTCCAAGTTCCTGCTGCTTCCATGCTACTTCTCAGGCAGACTCTGATTTGTTCCTGTCCACCTCTTTGACGTGTTCTCTTGCTTAAATGCTGTGCAGGGAATTGACATAACTTCCTGTTAAAATTTTGGGGCTCAGGGCAGCATATTGAACATGATCTAAATGCATGATCCCAGTGGCTCTTCAAATAACTGTATTTTGTCTCCATGTATGTATGTTTCCACGTATGTATCTTTTATATAAGACTTGGGCCACAGGGAAGTGGTTCCTGTTTAAGTGATTCTCATTTTGCAATTGTGTCCCCTGGGTTTAAGTTACAGGAGCTGTAAGTGGGCTTGATGTTTTGCTAGGAGCTCGGCACAGTCTTCAGAGTAAATGAGCAAATAGAAAGATAAGATGACATATACTAATGCCTTGTATTAGGTCTGTAGATGGTGTTTATTGTATCTCAGAATGCATATCCATTGTCACTGTCTCGTAGTTCTTCAGAGTAGTTCTGCTGCATTGCTCCATTTGCAGCAGTGTTACTTGCTGGTTACTTTAGAGTGGCTTTCAACATTGAATTCAATGCTTATAGCAAGCAGAGTCAAGAGCTGCTTGATTTTGTTTGCTTTTTTTTTACTGTGCATTCATTTTTCTTCCCTCTCATTTAATTTAATGATAAACTTTCATTCCAGGTAAGTCTCAGGGAGAGGCAGAGCAAGTAAATAAAAAAAACCCTCATGTTCAAGGAATATTCCTGCATAGCCTAGTAAGAGAAAAAAACTGTAAGAATGCTCTGTTTTTTAATATTAATGTACTTCTAACTTGTTTCTTTTCTTTTTTCCAAAGTAATGTAGAACATTTACTCTGATTTTCAGACAGTGAGAATAAACAAACATGTCTTACCTTCATTCATGTTAATAACACAGCTGACTAAACCATTAGTTAGTTGCCTTCCTGTGGCAAAGAAATAAAAGGCTTTCTTTATGTATTCCTCCATTTGTACTTTAGTTTTGAATCGTGACATTTGTATTTGGGATACTTATTCAAGGTACAAACAAGGCAAGAACAAATTTTTGTAGGTAGGCTTGTTTTACCTTGTTTTGACTTACCATAAAGATTAGCCAGAAGATTGAATATTATATCAACTCCTGGCATTTCCAGAGAGTGTTTCTATTTAGATATGCCAAAAGAAAAGCCAAGAGCTGGTTTTAGGCTGCTTATTTCCTTGACAACTTTATGCTGTCTAGAAGCCAACTGTACCTCAGATACAAAAATTAGTTCTTCTTATTATTTTTATTGTTTTATTCATTATATTATATGGAAGTCTGTGTGACATATAGTTAGCCCAGTATCACACATACAACAAATGCATTTGTATCTTTTAACATATTAAATTAAAAATGGAAATACGTGTTTTTAATGGATATTTATAAATACAGCTGAATTCAACTGCAAACAGTTAACAGCAAAAATTGTTAACTAGTTAATTAATGTCAATATGAAACTGAAATTGATGACAAAATCATTAGAGTGTTACAGAAATATGAAACTTTCTTGGCCTTCTTCTTGATTTGTAAGATTTCATAGTTTAATGTTGGGTTTGGTTAGAATTTTCCTATACTTTGTGTGTTAGTAAAGGATCACATTCTTTGGTCAGAGTAGCCATGAGAATATACTTTATTTATGACTGCTCAATTATAGATACGTAAAATTTTCTCTCTTTGCTTAGCAATGGTATGCTGTGTTGGATGCAGATGTAGATGCAGTGTAATACGTGTTCTGCTTCATTTCCTGCCTTATTTATTATCGTGGTAGGCTATTTAAAGCCATTGTGGTTTTCCCTAAGGCAGCATTGAACTACAGCAAAAAAAGTGACACGTCTTAGATTATTTTTTTTAAAACTTTTTGAATACTGTTTCAACTGATTGTTTCTGTCGAGGACATGAAGCTATTGCTACTTTTTAAATCTGTGAGCATGACAAAGCAAAATCAATAAGCTTTCAATTACAAATGGGTGTGCCTTCTTACCTGAGAGGAATAGAAACATGCATTTTCATGATGTATGCGGTCATTCACTTTGTCATCATCTTGGCACAGCAGAAGTAAAGATTAGGCTGAGGAGTATGGTCTTCCAGTGCATGGGGATAGGATTTCTTAACTTTGATTCTGATTCTAGCATCAAAATAATAATAGTTGAAAAAGGCTGCTTGGTTGAAATATGTATATTTCTGCTGTTATGGTATCAAGATTCCAGCTGCATTCAGCCCCCCACTCATTCTACATACTGAATGGAAAGGCTGCATCTTCTGTGTCAGTGACACAGGTTGGTGACAGGTTTGGTGACAGTGTTGCAGGCCACACAAAGAGCATCCTATATTCCCTTGTTTCTGGGAGACAGTAGAAAGATTCAGTAAGTGTGAACATAACTAAGAAGAATATTTTCATGTGTATAGATCCATGAGTTTTTACACAGACACATCGGTGATTAAAACTTAGACCTAGTGAAAAGAGCAGACAAATATCCACATGAAGATGAGCTTTAAGAACTTGTTTTTTTGTTTTTTTGTTTTTTGTTTTTTTTTTAAATTAGAAACAGTGCATCTGCTAAGAGATTGGAATTGAAGCAGGAATTCAGACTTTATAGTTACTGCTATACTGCTATCCAGGAGGCAGCTTAACAATCAGAACATCAAATTAAACAATTCTCTTCAAAAGGAATCTCAGTGGAATGACAGCTCTTGATTTCCACGGGGCCAGGAAAAGAAAAATAATGTTTACCTTCTTATAGCATCTGTCTTTAAATTTCAGTCCTTTAATATTTCTTGCTTCCTGCGACAGAGGAAATAAAAAGGGCACATAATAAACTTCCTTTTTGCACATGGAACAAAGCTGGATGTAACTTTCATCCCTGGACTCTTTGTTTCTACCTAAACCTATCTGTCTTTGAGCATTCTTCTTCTACTCTGTGCCATCAGGTCATCTGTGCTTGCAGCTGCAGTGTTTGGTGACAGACTCTCTTGTTTTCTAAAGCACTACAATGGAGTTTTGGATGTGCCCAGAAATTCTTGCCATCATATCTGGGGGATGAGGCAGTGGTATAGATCTCCCAGAGATGAGCATTTCTCACTCTTGCTGAATGACAAATGGTCATTTAGTCCCCTATTATGAACATAGATAGAGCACATTCTGAGTCTATCTGCAAAAAAAATAAATGAGAGTTCTACTCTCATTTCGTATAACCACTGTCAAATGAATGAGTTGCCTTGTGGAAAATTTTCATGGTAATATTTTAAGTGGGTCACTTAAGCTATGCAGTGCATGGGGGATAATGTGAAGATTTCATCCACATTGAAGGGGCATCAGATGTTTATATAGTGACAATACTCTGTAGGATCTAAATATAACTAAGTTCCTGTTATACTGTACAGGAGTGGAAAAGACACAGTGTTTGTCTTTAATGTGTTTTCATTTTGATAGATCACATTCAAATCAGAGCTATATTTCTGTAGTACCCTAAGAGAAGAAGTTTTGATTCATTTCCAGCAACCAGCATGACTTTTCTCTCTTTAATTCAAATCTACAAATTTGAATTCTCCTAAGTGCTTTCTGGATTCTTGTCATGTTATTCTTTTTTTCTCCTTAAGGATCGTTTGTGTCTTTATTATGAGCTTACCTTTGAGAAATGCAATTAGGGTATTACCCCACAAATAGAGAGGAAATCTTCCCAAATCCTTCCTGCTGAAGGAGAAAATGACTTAACATTAATTAAAAGGTTCTCCTCCTTCTCCATTGAATGCATACACCTGTCTTTTCCTTAAACTCTCTACATAATGGATGAGTTGCAGTCAGGTGGTGGCCATTCCCCAAGAGAGGAATCACAGCAACTGATTTCTTTTATTTTTTTGTTTACAAAATATTTTCTGGTTTGTGTTTAATCTATTTTTCTCATTCTGATGCCTTGTTCTGTAAGTGCCATTTTTAAGACAGAAGTGATTATAGTGATTCCCTCAGACAAGTCATGAAAGCCTCTCTTGTGATATAGTAGTACATTTATTAATTCAGTTGACTGTAAGGGAGAGGCATCAAACATTTAAGATTGCATACACTATTGATTCATGTATATACAATCATACCTCATTGTAATAGTCTAAAATCTAATCTCTTTTGTGAAGTGAATTCTCTTCTTTCATAAAGGAACAGTAAAAAGAAGTATTACCCCTTTGGGACCTATTACTGGAGTAGTTTTGGCCTTTTCACAAAGTTTTCTTCAGTGTTGAACAATTCCATGTGTCACATTGCCTTACAACTCTCTTTGTAACTAGGAATCATGTACAGTTCTGAAGCCAGTTATATGAAGAAATGTGTAATCAGAAACACGGGGTTTGAAAACTTGTAGGGAAACATGTAGGATGGGAAGCCTTTAATTAGATTAGTTGTACAGAGTTGGGTTTGACACCTTGCCTTAAGTATTATGTCCAACAAGGACAGAAAATGCAAATCACTGCCAGCGTAGGTTTGTTCTGCGCTGGGGATCGTTTACTGAACATTCCCACTATTGTAGCTCTACTGACATTAGTGTATGAGGAGCTGCAATATTCACAGCTCTCCACCGCTAGCAGCTGTTCCAGCACTGTGTTAATTAGATTGGCACTGAGCTGTTTTAATAGATACGATGCTACTGACAGCTGCTGGGGTGCCATCTACACTAGGGCTGCCAGCACTGATAAAGCTGTAGTAATGTGGTAATTATTTGCAGAATTTTTCACAATAAGTAAAAATGGACTGAATTTGTAGCATATATGTGAATGTATATATGTCATTTTATTTATTCCCTGTTCTCCCTTAGCATCCTACTCACAGGTGCTTTACTGGTCATTTGTAAAAATGAAAAATCTCATGAATCTTGTATCTGCTGGTTTGGTATAGTCTAAATCAAGCATAAAGAGTTAGAGTCAAGGATGTGAAATATATTGTGTCCGTGTGAGAGTAAAATAGGGGTGATAATTATCTCAGTGTTTGTTGTGTGAACTGTGAAGTGGTAAAGTGTTTTGTATTGATTGCTAAATCACTTTAAAAGGCTTTCAGCACCCAATTCAGGTTGTCTTTGCTCATCTCTTCCACGTGTACCTGTATGTAGTACTAGCTTTTCCCTACAAAGTCGGGTATATTTACATGAACCAAGCAAATTTTAATGAAGTATAAAGACAATGAAATAGTAGATTATATTTGCCCAATTATGTGTCAGATAATTCTATTTCGTACAATGTTTTATCATTTGTTTTTGTTCTTTTATTTTAAACTGGTAGAAAAACTTTATTGGAATTACAGTTCTAATATCTGTTCCCATTTTCCTTATTTCTTTTGCTTCAAGTAATATATGTAGTTTGTTTTCCCTGTGTGGGAAATTAGCGTTGCTTGACTTAACCAGGATTGCAGTTTTCTTAATTAATAGTTGATAAATTATTTGAATATAGATAATGAAAAACACATGTTGGCCAAGATATACCATTGTACCATTTCTGTTCCTTTCTAATACCTCTGAACCAACTCATGTCAGATTTTTCAGAAGTAGCACTTACATGTCAAATGGAAAATTGTTTTGAGACAAATCACTTCTGCAAGAAATGACAAATCATCCACCCAGCCATGGATTGCTTTAGTCCACCACATGTACACACAGTTTAGCTTTAAAAGTCGAGCAGTCTCAATTTGGTAAATTTTCTAGCATATGAAAGAAAATGCAGGCTTGTTTCTTCTGTGTGAAAGATCTCACTGATTCCTTTTAACTTCTATTTTAAAAAATCTCTTTTTTGAGAAACATTACAGCTTTTAAAAACGTTGTGCATGTGTCAAATGTGGATTTGTTTTATTGATTACTTTTTATGTATTTAAAGCACAAAATAAAAATAGGAGCTGTATTTGAGAGCTTGTGCTGGACTAACTGAAAGGCAGTCTATCCAAACAAAATAAAATTTTTAAATTCGAAAGGTTGCAATGCAGACCTTGGATGATCTAAATCTCATCATCCTTCACTTATTGTGCTTGATTTTATTTATTTATTTTTTTTTATCGTACAAATAATAGACAATTCTATGAGCATATATTTTATATTATTAATAAATGTTCAATTCCTCTTAGTTCATATTAATCTTAGGTTTTGTTGTTGTTGTTGTTGTTTTGTTTTGTTTTGTTTTCTTTTTTTTTTTTTTCCCATTTACAAGTCCATATCATTTTTGCAAGGGATTCCATCATTTTATTGCCACAAAAGGCTACAGATTGCATCTCTGATGCTGTAAAATATTTTTCCTCAGTATGGTCAAACATACAAGACTAAAGATTTGGTAGCAATATCTTTTTTTCATACACAAAGAAAGATCTAAGCCTGATACTGTCGAGTGATTTATAGATCTTGGACATTACTGCTGAAAGAAGTATATGCATTAAAAGAAATGCAGTCATCCATGGGACAATGGCTGTCAGCAGGCATTGTCTATAGGGTGCTCCAAAGATGAGAGGAATGAAGGAATAAAGGAACCACTTTAAGGATCAGAAACATGACCACCTTTCCTCCACCTGTCTTTGTTCCCCTTTCCATTCAGAGCTTCTGTCATTGTATAGCCTTGCTCCGAGCTGTATCAGTGAGGAAATAGTGAAGGAATCCTGAAATTCTTCACACAATGCTTTGAAACCCCAGTGAAAACTAAGTGTATATAAGGAAAATGAAAGAAAGATGACAAATTTTCTATTTCAGGATCTGTAGTTGGAAGCAGAAATCACACATGAGAAGGAAATATTGAATGCAGTTTCAGCAGTTCATCGTGATGTCAAAAATTAAAGATTTTATTTCAGGTTAGGGAATAATAAACAGACTTGGACACACAGCTGTCTTTTGCTCTTTCTTAAATGACAGAAACAAAGAACTATTAAGAAGAAAGTCTGTATTTAGAACAAGATTCTTTCACCAGTTACTGAAAATCTTCATACAACTCTCATCTACAATAAATTGAAATATTTCATATCGAAAATCAGCAGTGGCATTATGCTTAAGACAAGCAATGAGGAATTATGAGTATAATTTGTTAATATTCAGTGTATTTTGTTAGGATTTGAAATGAGGTGAACTCAGCACTTATGTGGAAATGGAGAACTTGAGAAAGTAGAAATGGAAAAGTGTTATTTTATAGTTATGTGGGATCACGTGTTGTAATCTGTTGGAGTTGATATTAAGTTGTAAAGTTGAGACTGTCTTTCAACCAGAAGATCTGTTTTAAAATGGCTTCTACCAGTGGTAAAGAATAATTATGATTTTGGATACTAGCAGTCATACTTTTATCTTCAGTAAACCCAGCAGGTATTCTGGGAAAATTGATAACTGAAGTAGTACATGCATTGAGTGTCTCTATCTGTAGTGATAGCACTACTGTCATCCTTCAGTAACGTACAGAATTCAGTGCATAGTCTCTCCTTCTGATATATGATTGCAGCCTCCATCTAGGTAACACTGTAGGTGGTGCTGTGGGAAATGTTTGTGGTTTGGAGGTGGGACAGAAGGGAAGTGGAGAAGGAATGGCTTCATTCCTTTTCAGCTTTTCCCAGAACATAAATATTAAGGCAATTTCTCTAGAAAGATCTTGGTAGCATCAGTGCTTTTGTTTCTGAGAGGAGAAACTCTTCTGGAGACAAGATACTTGTTTCCTTGGAGCACTCACCTCAGGATCAACAAAGTAGATAATGGATGGAAGGTCCTTATTCATCTGATAGTGCGCTGGGAATGACTAATAGTTATTTTGTGTCTAGAGTAAGTAGACTTCTGTTTCCAGTAACAGGATCACAGGGGACAGGAGGACCAGCAGAAAAGAATAGCTCGAAAAACCCAAACCAAACAACAACCAAACAAACAAACAAAAAACAAAAACAAACAAACAAATTAAAAAAAAAACAGAAATCAAATATGCAGAGAAATTACTGAATTTAAAAAATTGCTGCTTTTCAAAGAAACACAGAAAGACTGAAGTTCTTGAAGTTCTGTGCAAATGTCAACTACTTCATGAACTGATTTCTGATTGTTTTCTGCAGTTTTCATAGTCTTCAAAACTTTCCTGCTTGTGGAAGAAAGGAGTTTTTATTTTGATTCCATGTGGTGAAGATTGTGTCTCCTTAACAAGATACAAATATGAATGTTTTAGTATTTTCAGTTGACTTAACTCAAATAAATGCCAAACACTGTCATATTTTTAATCCTTCTAAAACATGTTACTATTAGGCTAGAGGAAAAAAAGAATTTAGAGATACACACTTATACATATATGCATCCATCTATCTATCTATCTTATACACACAATACATATCTGTTTGTATGAAGAAATATTTCTTATACTATCCACTAGATGGACTCATGAATAGAGTGTTCAAAACCAAAAGGTAAAATATCAAACTTTAGGCTCCTGCTAGAGTTGGGCTCACACAGTGGAAGTGGGGGGCAAGGAGTTTTGGCATCTGCAACTTCAGTCACTGCGAGGATTAGCTGTAATTTTGCTAGGGCTGAAGTTCTGGCTGACTCCCTGTGCTCTCTCTAGTGCTAATAAAAATAACTCGGTATATTCAGCCAAGAATCTTACATGCTTCATAATGTACAAAGCAGTATGTGAGTACTTGAGGTAACTTAAATCAGACATCTGATGTGCTCAGGGTGCGTACTGGGGTGCCGGATAGCCATAAAAGTGGGAAAGATTTATCTTGAAATGTGCTAATAATTAGATTTAGCAGACAATTGAATATTCTGCTTGAAATGACAGGCTTATTAACAATCATTACCTTCAAATAATTTTTCCAGCTATAAATTAATACTATAAGCTAAATTATTATTGCTTTCCGTGTTGGTTTGTTTCTTTAACATAACTAGCTGCCTTTCATTTAGTTGCTGTATTTGCTAAATGATGCAGTGCTTTCTCAGGCTATAACAACTGAACAGCTAGCAAAGTCATCAGCAGTATCCATTTCATTAAAATAGTTCTCTTTAAACCACCTTGAATGTTCATGCGCACTCATGCACACAGTAAGGTGGTTAAATGACCTCCAGAGAACATGCTTCCAGCTAGCACCAGGTTGTCAGAGTGGCATTGTGTTGTCTCCTTTCTCAGTTCTGACATCAGAAACAAGCAAAAGAATAGGCAGAAGAGAAACCGGAAAAAGATATTATCAAAGATTTGTGACTGGTGCTCTCTTTTGCTCCAGCTTATTTCTGTGTCATGTGGTGTAGCATCTGAAGTAGTTCTTCAACAACTGTAATGGCACTGGAGCTTAACGAAGATCCTGGGATGCTTGATTGTAAAACTGAATGGAGAATATGTAATGAGTCTGTTTGATGCTTGTTAAGATAGTCAGTGGAGTCAGTAGGATGTCTGAATAGTAACTTGACAACACAGCACAGAGTGCACAGGTGCCTTAGTGCTGTGAAAGTTGAGTAAAATTAATGATAACAAATATTAACAGCTGTAAAGGAAAATAAATGTGCTCCAACCATCCAATCCTCTTACCTGATTTTAGTTTATTAAAGAAAAGCATCCTAAATGCTCTCACGCTTCTTTGAGAAGGGCATTAAATGTAACAGAGCTTTCTTTTAAAGTCAGTATAAGGTAATGCCTACTGGTTTTCTTCACTTCAAATTTAGAGTTGTCTATGGATACATCTTTCTGTAGGAAATTTGTGATACATGCTGAACTAGATTGATAGTGTAATATATGCTGTATAATTGAAAGTTCTCAGTCATAGAGTCATAGGATTGCAAGGGACTTCAGGAGGTCACCCAGTG
This sequence comes from Phasianus colchicus, assembly GCF_987193195.1. NCBI lineage: Eukaryota > Metazoa > Chordata > Aves > Galliformes > Phasianidae > Phasianus > Phasianus colchicus. The sequence continues at coordinate 11,518,694 of NC_143437.1, read as the reverse complement.
CAGGATGAGAATACTTCATCATTCCTGATAGATTTTCCATTCTTAATGCTGTGAATGGCTATCTTTTTCTTAGAAATTGCAGAACTCAGTGACTCTGACACTTATCTGGGCAATTTTGGACATTAGTCCATTATCTCTATCATTGAAAACCCTGACTTATTTTTTAATCAACCCCCTCCTGACTGTATCTTGTGTCTTTTGTCTAATCAGTGTTCATTTCTTATCCTATACGCTGTGGGCATGGATAACAAGATTATTTTCTTCCTCATTCCAGCAGATTGTTGTGTCATTGAAAGTGTTATCATGTTCCCCTTTTTGGCCTCTTTTTCTCTATCAAACCCTAAACAACCCTAATTCAAATGATTATGATAGGTCTTGAGGAAGAAGACTCATATTTCTATCTCTATCTGGTATTAGTAGATACATCAGATGGATTTAAGAGGCTGGCTTCATTTGAAATGAAATTGGTATTCACTGTTCCTTCCTGCTGTGCATGACTAATCACACTCCACACAGTATCAGCCTGTTGCCTTGACCTTCTGTGGGATTTTTGCTACAGTGATTATAAAATATTGTAAACTAAAGAAACAAAGGAATGCTGAATTGCGGTAAGAGAAAACAAGTTCATAGAGAGATTGTGCTTTCTTGGTAGGTTGTCAAATGTGAAGAATCAAAAAAGAGAAGATGAATTTGTATGGCAGGGCTATTAACTGAATAAGGAGGATCAAGGTGCTCAACCAAAGGTTGAGGAGTTGAGGAACAAGAGTTTTTTGCAACTCAGCCAGCTACTCATTGAGTCAAAGTAGTCTCCTGAGTGTCTGGCATAGGAAAAAATTACTGGTCTTCTAAATAACCTACATAGGAGATACTTTAAGCAGTTTCTATGTGGTTTAAGTTCATCTTCTAAATTATAAATCAGACTTAAAGAAGGTTCTATGAGTAGCATGTGTGCAGTCTCTTCAGGAAGGAGTGAAGAACTGTGTCTCAAAAAGGAGGGGAAAAAGGGACGTGTAGTGAAGTTTAAAAATTGCTCTTGATTTTGTGAGTCTTTATTCCTTTTTCCAATCACTTTGGTGAAAAAATATTGAACTCTGAAATTTACATTTTGTTTTGAGTCGGTCTTATTAAAGAAAAAGGGTGTTCAGCAGCTTCCATTGCTTGCAGTAAACCCAATACTTGGTGTGGAAGTTATATTCTATAGTAAGATTTGCTAACACAGGTGATAAATGCCTTAGCTTTGTATGTTATTGAATAAGTATTTTGCTGGTGATAGGACATTGCTCTAAGAAAATACTAAGTGGATTTTCTTGAAGGGGCAATCAACCTGTAACCTGAGGAGCCATTGTCCAAACATTTACAGTACACCAGGATCTGAAGACCCAAGTTCTGTATCTCACTGTCATATTGCTATGTATATCTCTCAGTCACAGCTTCTGGTTAAGTTACTATCCATATAAAGCACATGGAGCCCTGTAAGTGAAAAAAGCTAGGCATTGTCAATACAATATAAACAGCAATTAACCATAAATTTTCACGTGTACTTCAAGATCCAGTTCTCATACTCCTAAGAAGAGATAAAAACAGTAGCATAAAATTCTGTCTTGATTAAGTATTTGATATGTTAAGTGGTCTTGTGAGGCTGATCTTACAGAGTATTTCTTTGTCACTCTGGCAATCCTTATCAGCTAGTAAAGCAATGACAGAAAGAATATATGAGTTTGCTAGATGGGCACAAACATCAAGTCTTAAGTAAGATTTTGAAGAGGTCCACACTGATAAGTCATTCCTACTCCATCTTATTTGATTTAAAGCAATGAATTTAAAAAAAAACATTCCTTCATGCAGCATCTATCTATCTATCTATCTATAAAATATCAACAGTCTCCTTACATGAAGTGACAGTAGAAACCTGCACAACAGGTTTTTATCTGTACAGTAGTCTTTCTTGTCTCATATCTGTCTTATCTTTTCTCACCATTTGTCTGCCTGTCTCAGATGGAGTTTGTAGCATGTTAAGGGCGCTGTTCACAAGAATTAATAATCCATGGCTTACTGCCTTTCTGTGCAACTGTGAGACAGGTCAAATGCAACAAAGCTCAATTACAGGCGTGTACTGACTGTTTAAAGCTGACTGTGTGAATCTGCCTTTCAGTTATCTGAAGATGGACATAATTTATATTTACTCATGTTCTCTTATAAATAGAAAAATCTATTTTATATGGTCAAGTGTATTGATATTTATGTATCTGAAAAAAGAAGTGAATAAGGTATAGAGGAGCATTTAATTACTTCCAGTACTTAAATTGTATTAAGTATATATCAAGAGTTTAATCTGTTTGAGAAATGTCCACTGTCATGGTTTGTTCAGGCATTTTACTCAGGCACACAACTAATAAACATGCTCATTTTTCTTCCTTTATTCAAAATGAAATTATTTTTCAGTAAGTTTATGAAGAATTAAGAGGCTTTCCCTCTCTTTTTTTCTTCTCTATGCCTAATCTGTGATATGACGTTTACTACTACTTTAGTCTGACTATTTTATTACTGTTTGGCAGGAAAGTTCTCTCAAACTGGACTAAAGTCTTCTGACAGCAAGCATATACATAAGATTTAGAACCAAGGAACAGACAACCTTTTATGACTCAGTAGTTTTTCAGAAATGAAGGAAAATAAAAATCCACGTTGGGAGAGATGGTGGCAATAGAGGGAATAATTCATATTTGGGTGCCACTTACATTTTCTGGTAAGCTGTCAATATTAACTTCACAGTGGTGGGTTTGCCACTTCTATAACCCACTACACATCTGCCATGTAGTTTCAGTTACACGTTACACAAAGCTGTTATTTCCTCACTTCATTTCTTCACTTTTCTGAAAAAAGACTCTGTAAAGATGAGTTGCTGTCTTCACTGGCTAGCCCTTCATCTTATGGCCTTTCCAGGTGCCATGGGATCCTTTAAGAAGAGGTTGTATGTGCATTAATGCAGGGCCTGTTGATTCTAATTTTAACTGAATATCACTCAGAGTTTATCTTATCATTTCTGTTTCACTCAAGCAGGCTGACTAAATCTTGTGTGCTGAAAGTACATTAGCAAATGTTTTGGGAGTTGTTTATTAGAATCATAGAATAGAATCATAGAATCATTAAGGTTGGAAATTGAACTCTAAGATCGTCTACTTCCTATGATAAACTGCTACCATATCACTAGAACTGTGGAAGTGTTGGTTTTGTCCTGTGACACAAGTATAAAACAGTATTCAAATAAGTTAATTTTTTTTCAATATTTGTTTATATCTTTGCTTTTCCAAAATTGTGCATTTTTTCTTCCTGTTTCTGTAAGCTTTCGCCTCTGTTGTGACTTTCATTAAATCCCATTTAGTGCAGAACAATCTATTCAATGGCTTAAGGATAAAATTTGACTGTGATGAGATAGTCAGCACAATATTGTATTGCTATGCATGAACTGCTGGAAGGATTTAGATGAAGCATCAGTACAGAGGCAGTAGCACCACTTATAAGTGCTACAGATGTATCAATACATCTCTGAATGCTCTGTAGTAAACCATGAGAGGGAAATAGCAACAGGAGACACGAGAACCCTTGAAGTCCTCCCCAGTCTTAATAACATATACATATATATACATACATATACAAATACATATTTTATCTGACCATGAATTAGACTGTCAGTCCACATGCTTATTGCATTAGTTCATTTCAGAATTTCAATATAGCAGTTTTTATCTGCATCTGTACTTAATAAATAACTAACTGTATTTTAAAGCAAAATGTAATGCCTATAATAGTGCTTTGGTATACTAAGTGAATGAATAATACATTATTTTTTTCGTGGGAAGTATAAAGAATTGCTGTTTTCTTTCAGTTTTGGTGTATTGGTTGTGCAATTATTGCATAATTAAGTTCAGTTTGTGCAACAGGTGACATTTCCACGTTGCTTTTCCAAGTTGACTACACAAACACTGTGTTGTGCAACAGAATTTCACATCTAAGCAATGCTGACAGCTACTTGAGTGCATTTCATGATCCAAAATGGCTTCTGCTACTTTGGATACGCAAGATGCATTTCTGAGGATGTGTACGAACTAAGAGACCCAACAAGCCATTAAAGTTCCATAATTAGTGAAATCAAAACAGTGAAGCAGTGACATTAAAATGAATGCAGTTTCATTTCTTCCACAGAAAATTTCTATCTTTTCTTACTTTGTTTAAATGTGCCTATATCCATTTGTCAACTGACAAGAGGTCCCCTACCGCATTTGCAATTCTAAATGGATAAGTCCTATGACTCATTCTGTAAGAGATGTGTAAGAAGACAATCTCAGGGGAATGAAAATATTCCTCTAATCAAATCGATACAGCTGATTCTCAATGCAGCTTTAAAAAGAATATGGAAGAAATTTATTTTTGTTTAAAATGATGGAATCTGTGGGGTTTGTTGGTTTGTTTTTGTTTTGTTTTTATTACAACTTAGTAGTACTTCTAATGCATGGGAATTCACTAATCTGCTCTGGTTAATTCTAAAAACGTTTTTATTTGTGAGACAGGGTTTCCACTGATAAGCCAATTTAGACTCAATATATAAAAGAGTGTTGTAGTTGAATATTTTTTTCTTTACATTTTTTTTTTAATTATTATTTCTATGGCTTAATAATGCTGACATTGTTCCTGAAAGTTATCTGACTGATGGAGTTAGTTAGAAATGCACAGTTATGTGAAGGCTGTTTAAAAGATCTCAGAACCTTTTAAAGTAAGTATCCTAATCTAAAGAACATTAGCGGTCATGTAGTGAGGGTGATCAGCAAAAATACAGAAGCAATAATCATCCAGTTCTGTATTTCATCCATTGTTTTCTAAGCATGCCTGGACATGTGTGCATTATTTAGAGAACTCATGCAAGTACTTTGTTGCTATCAGGAAGATTTTGAAGTCTGTGACAAATATTTATCTTGACTTTCATAGCAAGTCAAAGATACTCTATAATATTGCTTTGTCTGCTAAATAGGGGCACCTAAAATTCATTTCTTTTAAAGTATTTCCTCAAGTACAGAATATTGCAATATTCTGTAAGAAAGGTGACACAATTCTGGTGCATTTTCTCACTGTAAGAAGGCCACAGCATCCCACCTGACCACAGATGAGAAAACACTGATTTAAATATCACAACTTGATAATTCTTAGAAGCTCTTGTGTATTCTGGAATAGTTTCAGAAGTCAGTTTGAGAAGAGTGGAATCTTTGACACTAGTTACATATTCAGTTGTAATTCTAGTTTTGTACAGAGATCATCACTTCTTTTCTGGAAGAAGCTTGTCTGTCTTGTTCTCCACATTTGTGTTCAGAACCATTTAGTGTGTGTTTGCATGTCATCTTACACATTAACTGGTCTACATGTACAGGAACTTTTCAGCCATGGTGTGGAAATAAGTTTATCATAATTAAAAATATGTTACGTTTGACAAATATCAATTTTCCTACTTTTATAATGTACTATAATGTCTGCAAAATGCACAATGGCTTGAAATATTTCCAAGAAAATGCATCATAAGAAGGAATTAAAGGGCATGTATCTGTTTATTTGGGTAAACCTAATGTTAAAAGTAAAGTAGAAGTAAAATGCAAACAAATTATAGGGTTCGAATAGATTTTTTCCCCCCTAGAACATATGACATTAGTAAGATGATAAAGAGGACTTGGGTCTTGGGTGTACTTTCCCTAGCTTCACTCTGTTAACTGCATAGCACACTTACAGTGGCCTAGCAGGTGATGATTAACCATGATTCAAAATGATGATTCACAGCTACCATCTACAACAGGGAATGAATCATGGCACACAGCGATATGCTACTGAAATTCACCTGCTGCAGATAATAAGTTGACAGAGAAGTGCTGTGGGCAGGAGCGACTGGAAGTTCACAGAAACTTCTTTTGAATTTATCAGTGTTTTTCTTGTTGGGGTTGTCCAAAGTATTGTAGGAATAAGGGAAAGTACCCTTATGTTTTGTTTCATTGGAATTTATATTGACTCTAGAACTTTAAATATGTTATTAAACACATTTATAAAAGGTGTCCTTTATTCTCGTGTCAAAGTAATTTACTGAAGCAAAATAGGCAAACTAGATAGGATCACATGAAACTTTCCTCAAATTGTTCCATTACAATCTACAGCTGGACAGGTATAATTTAAAAAGTGAATGTATATTGGAATACAATTCCACGCTCTTAGAGAAGCAGGATTGCTTAACCTGATTTTTGTGTTTTCTTTTGTACGTGAGCACTTGCTGATCATCTCACTTGGATGAAAGTCAGTAGGCAGAGTGTCGAGATTAGACATTAACATTTTACAGCCAAGAATAAATGAATTAAGAATAAATGAGTTAAGAGACTTTTAGAAGAGTTTATATGTTAGTACTACTTCACACTGCAAATTAATTTGGAATTATATGTAATTTCAGTTCTTCATGCACAAGTTCAATCAGTATTCACTGGAGTAGGCACAGAATAGCAGACTGAGAGGAAAGAATATTGTACAAGAAGAGAGTAAACAAGCTTGGCTTGTTTGATTTGCAAAACACAGATGGAGGGAAAGATATGATTCTACATTATAAGTACATCCAGGGAAATATCAGGGTGGAAGAAGAGCTGATCAGGATTGCATTTGCAAACTAGAAAATATGAAAAAAACATATGACTATAAATGTATTTAGGATAAAAATTACAACATATTGTTGAAAGTGAGGTGCTAGAATTCCTAGCAAGTGGTAACGGAAATAAATTTAAAAGCATGACATTCAATTTAAACAAAATAATAATAATAAAATTACTGTAAGAGTGGTCAAACATAGTTTGCCTGCAGAGGTTGTAGAGTTTCCATCTATTGAGATATTTGGAGGCCACATTGATACAACCCTGAGGACCTGCTGTGGGTTATTTCATTCTTTGTTGCCTTGACCTATATGGTCTATAGAAGTCCCTTCTGTTTGCAACAATCTAGTCACTTTCCAGTGCCAACTGCAACAGGAGAATGTTGATTGATGTATAAAATTAATAGTGCTGGGAGTGGAAGTCCACCTTTGCTCCTTAAAATCACATGTTATTAAGACTGGTAGGAGGTAACATTCAGTTTCAGTGTGGGATGAGGGGGAAAAAAAAAAAAGAAATGAAGAAATAGAAATAAAATAAATGATGAAAAAAAATACACTTGCTCTCAGACCAGGATGGAGTTATGTGTATATTCATCACAGTAATTCAAGTATATTCAGAAACTATCACAGTCTGTTTATCCTTATAATGCTCTTCATTTTTTTCAGTAGGCTGCAGTGCTTCAAGATTGGATGCTAGTTATTTCAAATTGTGCACCTTCACCCATGTCAAAGATAACAAAGAACAAAATCAGTCATCAAATCATTAGAGATCAACAAGATCTGATGATACCATTTTTTTGCTATTTCACAGAGTTTTACATATGAAATTTAGTTTTTCTTAGGATTCAGTAACATAAAATAAAGGAAGAAAATCTTTTTGGAAGGACTGTAACATTCTTTGTTAAATATAGTTTTGTACAACTACAGTTTGTTAACAACAAACCTCTATTGCTTTATGTAAAGATTCAGATCAGTGAAATCTCAGGTCTTGCTCTAACTTCTCAGAGGTAGCACTGTAGGCATTAAAACAAATAAAAATATATCGTTAAAATATCTTAGTCAAGGACTGGGCCTGTCTTACAGGGTTTGTCCATTCCCATATTCCTTTCAGCCTATGTTCATTCAGAAGTAAAGCCATTTTGTAACTTCGGCCATTTGATAATTTTTGAGTATAACCATGCAATCGTATTTACTGCTCACTTTCCCTGCTCAGTTTTCTAGGTCAGCAGCCTTGATTGGTATATGTTAGAAGGCCACAAAATAAAAAATCACAGATAAATAGAAATTATTACTATTGCAATTCAGGCTGTTTGCGGTGCAACTTTTTGTTCCTCTATAAACAAGAACACTTGCTGTGTGTTGACTTTTTCCATCTAATCAAGAAGGATTGGACCAAGCCAATACAAGGCCAGTTAACTTTGTTGTTTCACTGTCTTTTCCTCTAGACTTATGGAGTTTGTTGAGCTCCCCTCATCTTTGCCTATTTTAGATTTTGTCAGCATTCACTCAGACCAGCAAATCCCATGCAGGCTAAGCTGGAGACATCTTTTGACATATAGTTGTTTACTCTGTGTATCATATATTTTGCATCTTGGCGTGGATAAACTGAAAACATTGTGCCAAAATCAATGAGCAAATACAAAAGGGAATCTAATGCAGTCTGAAGCGTACAGCATTTTATACCTGCTCTGATCACAGGAGTAATGGAGGTTAGCCAGAATTCAATTAACAGCAAAATATGTCAAGGACAGTATGATCAGTTATGGCTATCAAGAGCTACACAGGAAAAATGGGGGGATTTAAGGACAAAACATACTTTTTAAGCACATTTTTCAACTTTACCTCCTGTTTTCTAGTATTCTCAAGAAATACTGACTCAATTAATGAGGTACATCTGCTACAGAAATGCTAATTACTGTCCACCTAGATACTATGTAAGATTTATTTAAATGCCTTAGATCCTACCTCACTGATCATTTTTAACCAACACTAAACATTTCTTTTTCTGCTCACACTTCACATCTGTGTCATAGTTTGATGGGTTTTTAATTCTACTTCTATTTGCCCTGCAATAACAGCTTTCTAACTGGTAAAACTTAAGGAAAGCAATCTTAAAAGGTATTGTTTGCTCAATAAATTGTAGAAATTTAAACTGATCAGATGTCATTTTCTAGAATTTAAAACTCTTGCCTTTACCGTGGAGTTGTTGAGATGTCTACTACATTTCTGAAGCAAGTATTAGGGTGGGAGGAAGGAATGATAATGAGTGAAAGGAAAAATTAAACAATTGGGTTTGCTTTAAGCAATAATACTTGTTAGAGTTTTCTCTATGACTAAACTTCAACATTTCAGAGATGTTAGAATGCCTCATGGATAGGATAGTGAAAATAAAAATAATAAAAATAAGAAGAGTTAATTACTGTTCAGCAATAGGTACTATGGTCTTTGAATAGGCCTTTGATCTGAAAACAAACTTTTACTGTACAGTGCAATATAGTAATTAGTGTTTTTCAAATGGCTGCTATTCTAGGGCTCTGTGAAATCTTCATTTCCCAAGTTGATACTGTTGGAGGCAGGACAGTCTTGAACAGATACAGGTGTTCAGTACAGTACAGCTTCTTGAAGGAATCAGTAAGAAGCTACCATTTACCACTTGTTATTTGCTGATGTTCAGACCTTGTTGCATCTGTGCAATACCTATGTATAGGTAATATCTGGAATCGGTTTACTGGGGCCCCTTTGCTTCTTCGACTCCTTGGTCATCTTCATAAAGGTTCAAACTACTGGGCTTATGATTATCATTATATTTCTAGAGGAGCCTTACCTCTGATTTATTTTTACAATAGAAGAATATACATATTGTTATTGTAGTTAATGGGTGCTGCATGACATGCAATAGCAAGAATGAATTACTTGTTTAAACTTGATTTTCTTCTACTGTTTAGTTAATATTTTAAAATCAAGTGCAATTACCCCTTTCATGGTTCTCCTTGTTAATCATCTGCTAATTTATAAGTAAGCAGTGTATTTCACACTGGATCATCTGTAAGAACTTCCTGATGCAGTTTCTTGACATTGAGTTCAGTTTTCACTTTGTCTCAATAGAATCAAAACTAGCCACAGAGTTCTTGGACCACTGTTGTTTCCTCTCTGCAGTGTCTATCATGTTGCCAGATGTGATTCACACTTGTTTCCTGTCCAGAAAACAGAACTGTGTTTCTTGCATTACTTTTTCACGTCAGAATATATGTCAAGTACCAATTTTGCTGTATTTTGGTGATATCTGAAGTTGTGAGAAAACCTGCTGTTTCAGCTTGGGGACATTCTGTTACCTTTGTTCCCCATGGTTTGGTAGCCTTTACTAAATAGGGGGGCTGATTCACTGCTGATAGTGAAAAGTAAATTACAAGCGCGTCATGGCCAAGAAAAACATTCTCTGTATTTTTACTAGTAAGAAAAAACTAGAAAGTGTTGCTGTGCACAAACTACGGGGACACTGAAGTTCTCTCTTCAACATCTTTGTCTCCTTTGTACATTTCCTTGTTGCAACCTTCTTCATAAGGTGTTATGAGTTTCTGCCTCTGATCAGTCTCATCATGTGTATTAAAGCCTCCAAGATTATTAAACATTATCAAAATAAACAATGCACAATAAGGTCTCAATCTAGATCTGGGCTAAAATAAATACATAAAAATATAATTGAAAATGTCGGTAGTCAAGTTTACCACTTCCAGAAATGAAATCCAAATAAACCTTGATATAACTGTGTATGGAAATGCAGGCTTGCAGGAAAATTTGGAAAGAGCAATCCCAACATTTAACGTTATAAACAGATGATTAAGTACTACATGGTAAGCTAATAGTATACCTTGTAACAAGTGTTCTAATATAAACTGATCATTTCAAGACATGCTGTAGGAAGAATTAGAGTGGAATGAAAGGTCATAGCAATTAGCTGCTAGGATTGAAGCATTTCTTTGCTGCTGTTCCTCTACTTTTGCTGAAGTTAGTCTTCATAAAGAATAAAATTAGATTGTTCTGAGAAAATTTAAGAATAATTCTGCACATTACCCCTTTCGCTGAGAGTTTTTTCAGTCACACCCAATTGCAGCTGTAAGCTTTGTTTATCTCTGAGCTATAGTCCTTGAAGCAGGCAAAACCTCTGCCCATATTACCCATTCCTGTCATGCTGAAGAAGCCCTTAGACTCAAACTCTTCTGTAGCCTACCACTTCCCTCTGAGAGTTCTGTGCAGCCAAGCCTTAGAGTCTTTGTCTGTCTACATCCCCTAACCCTAGCCATACTCCTTGCCTTGTGCTGAGTCTTAACCTAAGCCTCTCAGCTCTACACAAAATGAAGTTCTCAGGAGAGAGCACTTTTGGCCTGCTTGGGTTGACTTACTAAGGGGCTGCCAAATGGAGGGGTAGGCTGGAGAAAGAGTTGTCCTCTTATGACTTCTTCATGCAGAGCAGGCCTGCAGTATTTGGTTTTAGACTCACCCCTTGCCCCTTGTTAGGTTTCTAATTAGTTCCAGGAAAGAGACAAAATCTAGGGCTTCATTTGGAGAGACACTGGAGGCAGATTGTTGTTGTTTGAAAACCCTTTTGTGCCCACATCCTAGCTGAAACTCTAGGTTCCATCAATCCTTGTCACTTAACCCAATTTCAAACAGTCCAAATAAAAGTTTTAAGGAATCTAATGTCTTGTTTTAGGTGCTTGAATTTTTCTATTAACGAGAGCTGTGTGGAGAGTGTTTGACTTGACTTTTGTCAACTGTTGGCTCTCTTGTTTGTCTTGCATTTGTGAAACCGGTGCTCCTTGTATTTTTGTTGCCATAAGTCATAACAACAATTGTGCTCATGCTAGCTGACCTTCACTGAGCTGTACATCATACTAAGTTACTTAGCAGGATCACATTAGTGATAGGTCACCATCTGTTCAGTTTTACAGCCTGTGAAGAAAATTAAGTGGCACCTCTAATAATTTTGTTTTACATTATGTATTTATTCTCTAGTCTTTTCATTTCACTGTGTGATTTCTGAATTACACAACGTGTCATTATAGTTGTCTTTTCTAAAGGAAAAAAAGCTACTTAAAAGATTCAATTCTCTGTTCTGAAACTTTATTCAAAGTACAGATGCTTTTTGTACTTAGTCATTAACCTATATACGCATAAGCAGACACTTATGTGGTGACACGAAATCTGTTATAATTTGTCACTCCTGTTGATGTGCTGGAACTTTGCCGTATCTCTCGCATTTCCATTTCATTAATATATATTTTCACTTTAATACCTAGCTTTTTATCAAAGCTTTCCCACCTAAACCTGAGAGTTCTAATGTTTTCTCTCACCTTTTAACAAGTCCAATTTCACTGCATGTAGGAAATGTTAACTAATGATAATTTTTGAATTAATTTATAGAAGTATATTCCTGTAAATGATAAATTAAATAGGAATTTCTTTGTGGACCAGTTATTAGTCACGTGTAGGCACTGGAGATGTTAAAATGTTATTCATCTTTAGTTGACTTCTATGTCTATGTGCTTATTTTGCAAAAAAAAATTCAGGATTTTTAATAGTTCTTTTTTTCTGAATAAATTACTTAAAAATCAGTTTTATGTCATAACCAGAAATGACATTAAAAGGTAGAATGAGTTTGACTTGGGGATTGAAAAATGGTTGGCCATAAGTCACACGTAACTTGTCCTGAGATAAAGAACGTCCTAGAATAATTTTCTATGTTTTATTCATTTTTAATCATCTCCATTCCCTTTAGCAGACACTAATACTGAAGAAAGAAATGCCAGAATCTCATGCAGAAAGGAGTTCTTGCTTTATTTCTACATGAAATGCACACAGAAAATGCTGAAAATCTTTGTAGAAAGTTGTTTATGTTCTTTCCTCCCTTTCTTAATCAAAGGTGTGAAAATGAAGTAGCTTTCAAAGGAGGGGTTGCTTGTTTGCTTTTTTGTTTTACAAATCAAAGAACATATGAAGCCTGAAATTCATACGTCTTTAGAAAAAGGACCAAAGCAGATGACAGGTATCAATTTAGCATAAAACTTAAAGTAGCGAGTATTAACTCTGCACTTTATGTGAAAATAGAACTTCAATTGAAAACTGAGTTCTTTTTTTACAGGAATGCTGAAGCTTTTTGTATAAAACTACTTAAACTATTCCATTTAGTACCAGTGGAGGCATCAGTGTTAAATTTAGGTTACATTACCAAGCTTAACACTACAGTGATAGGAATGAAGAAATTCAGATTCATTTTGAGTGATCCAGGTACGACAGGACTAATGAAGCGAGGAGTAATACTCAAGATTCTAGGATGACCAATGTCTAGACAGACTGGCTTAAGAACTCAGAAGTTCTGCTTTTCTGCCACATATCTATCAACTCATTTTTTACAGGACTTGTGGTTTGCATCACACTGACATTTCCTAATGCTGAAATAAGTATGACAAGTGTCAGTGTTTGCCTTTAAGTGGAAGATGTTCAGAGAAGAAGTAAGAACTACCTGATGTAAATTCCAAATGGTGTCTTTTCATAAATGGCCTGAGATCTGTGACCTATAATTTTTTTCCAGGTACACTTTAAGAACATATGAGGTTCTTATGTACCTCATAGCCCATGACCATTTAAGCATCACAGAAAAGAACTGGAAAAGATGCAAACATTAGAAATTCAGATTATAAATAAACTGCAGATATTTTGTAATGGGGGTTACTGACATCTAGAACAGCATATCTAGTGATGTGATAGATTGTCAATTACCTCTAGTCTTGAAACTGTGTAGGTCCTTATTTGCTTAAAATAGATTTTTTTCAAAAATCAGTTGTTTGTTATTTTTATAGATATATTATCTTTACATCAAGTCAGGTTGTGAACTGCTTACAATGGAAAACAGCGTATTACTACTCAGATACGCATGTCTTTTGCTTATAAAAATAATACATCTAATTCTAAAGAGAATCATGCTAAACTGTTTGCCAAAAACCTGCATGGGATAATGTCTTCTTATAAGACGTGAAATTTAAAATTCATTGAGTAGTTTTGTCACACAGGAAGAAGTACCTGCTTTTAAATTGTCAAGTATGCATTGTGCTGTGTGGTTATGAATGCTGAAGAGGATTCCTTCCTTGTAGAATGCAGTTATTCATTTCAGCATTATTATTTGTGCTTATCTTCAGCAGACTTTTCAGTTTGGTTGTAAATTCAGTCATAAGGATTTGAAGACCTTATAGGTCTTTTCCAACTTAAATGATTCTATGATTCTAAACTCTCAGTGCTGTAGTTGAGCTTTACCTTGTGGATTATGTTCCTGACTGTTTCCATTCTACTTTGTTCTCTTACCTTTTACCGATACTCTCTTTTTCGCTTTGCTGTTTCACTATTCTGATAACAAAACTTTCAATCTTATTTGAGATATTTTTTTTCATCATTCTGTTTTACTGATACTCCAGTTACACCGAATTTCAGCTAAAAAAAGATATTTTCCTCTTTTCCATTATCTAGTCACAGTCTCATTTTCTTACTCTGTTTGTTGTTGTTGTTGTTATGTGAAATGAGAGGAAGAGGCTTCTTCTGCTTTTTGAAAATCACTGATAAAATCCAATCAGAAAAATGGGAACTCTTTATGGTCATGAAGCAAAACCTGTTTCCTTCCCTTCTCTTTCTTCCAAACCGAGACCTCCTGTCTGTCTAGTGAGTCCTATTTCAGAATTGTTTGACATGCTGTATTTGGATTTTCCTGCAAAGTACTCTGACATAAATTTTAAAATCTAATAGAATACATAGACATTGTCTGTACACATTACACATCATTAGCCATTAAAGGTGGCAGAGCCATTTCTAAGGGACTTAAATTCAAAAGGCATTTAGTTTTTGCACTTTTGGCCATCTAATAGATTTTCACTTTATCCTGATTGTTCATCTCCTGATGGAAAACTGTTTGCACTGGTAGGTAGATTTGAATTTTAAAGGTGTTGAGGAGAGGATTCACATATGGAAATTATTCCATAAATCAGCTCTAAGAATCCAGTTACAGACCAGTGACTTACTGAGTTAGCAGTTTTATCTAAATCGCTGATTCGTCAGAGTTTAAGGTTAATTTGCTTAAATCAAGGTTACCTTAGTAATGGAAACTTGATTAACTGCTACAGTTCTCTGAATTTCTAAATTCTATTAATACTAATAGAAACACTTGAATATCAAAGTCTTGACAAATATCAGCTGTTGTGTATATGAAAGATAATTTATGCTATTGCAATGTGACTGTTGCATCAGAGATGCATTGTTTCCTCTGTGTTACTGTACCATTTGGTGTAATTGTTTCTGACTGGCCTAGCAATGTGTATGACAAATGAAACATAATACAATCAAATACCCAGGAATATGTTGTGCATTGCTTGCAAAAATGTGGCATATAAATACAAAATGAGAAAGAACTGAAGCTGATTTTGATTGGAATTTATGGAAATAATGTAGATCTCCTCATTGTCTTATTTAAACAACACGGAAAAGCAATTTATAAGTAAATAAAATGTTGTTTTTACTTGTCTAAAATTACAAAATAGAACTGCGTGGTTCTGGAGTTCAGATGAAAATTGTGCTGTGTTCTCTCTCTGCTTCTTCTTACATGTAATCTCTTCACAGAGGTCTTGATGTCTAAAGACTTAATCAAATCTGTCACTTTTCTCTTTTTGTTGTTGTTGACACACTGAAAGCATCCTTAAACTGTGTTTTAGTACTTCAATGATACTTAAAGATGAAATAATTAAGCAGGCAAATGCTTTATAAATATTCAGTATTAATATTTGACTTCTCTGTCTTCAATTGCTGTTTGCCATCGTTTCTGTCACATGTGACATTAGCTTTGAGCAAGAAAGTTGCCTTCAGCATTAGGTTCAAAAATGTCGATTACAGTTTCCTGCTTTAAAAAAGAAATTTCACAGTTTCCTATCTTTAGTTGTCTCTTAGGCTGTTAACTTTTCAGCTGAACGTAATAAGCATCACTTAGCTTTCATAGCTATTCACCACTTTACTTGTTTGAAAGACAGAAATGGGTTGGGATTTCAACTGCAGCTGATCAGGAAACAGTTTATCTTCAGAAGAGTGTGTACACAAGTGATGATACGTGTACATGTGGTCTTCACTCACACACACAAATAACTTTTGGGGTAAATTCACAGAATTGTGTAGGTTTACACATGAAAAGCAAGAGGCTAGTGGGCTTCAGATGCTTAGTCACATATACCAGCCTCACTAAGCATGCACTTGAATCTTGTGGCATGTCAGTACCATTTAAAACATAGCCCTGAGCAATACTGTGATCATTTGATTCTCAGAACAAGTTTAATGAAACTGAAAGACATTTTGTACCATGCAGGTTGTTTAAGGTACTGGTAATATGTAGCCGTATTTCAGTCATAACACTCTTCTGCCTTCCTACTTACCCTGTGAGCATGGGTCAGTGGTAGCTAGGGAGCTGCCTTAGTGCTGTAGAGAGCCTTGCTTCGACATAGAGTGTCTGCTCTAGTGTCCTGAGGGTTGCTTGAAATTGCTCTTCTTACAAAAGATATTAAGGAAAACAAACCTATTTTAGCAAGCGTTTCAGTGTTGCAACATGAATGAAAAGGCTTGGTATTACCAGCATCAAGAATGTATGCTATAAAAACATTGCAAATACTATCTAGTTATTACAAATATTATCTAATAGCACCAATGCAGTGTTTTCATACTACATGTAATGAAGCCATCTCTCTTTCTTCAATTTATTGTGGAGAATGAGTATATTGAAAATAGCTCAACTGCAGTTAACACTATAAAGTGTATTTTCACCTCGTTAGATATTTTTTAGATAATTGGAAGTGGAAAAAGAGTCCTGAAATCAATACCTTCTCTCATCTGAGATGTAAAATAATGAGTGAATTCAAAAATACAGCTTCTTAGACCTTATTTCCAGTAGACTTTTCTTCCTCGTTGTTCCTAGTTATGCATGACCCCATCGATCAGATAGAGAACCTCTGAAGAAGAAAATATGCATTTGTTTCTTTCCTAAGAACAAAGTGTCATGCAGACTCCTAATGTTGGATTATGATGATCTGTTGGGATTTTACAATTTATTTGATATGTATGTGCATTGCTTATAAATCAGGAAAATGTATACATTAATTTCAGCAAAGTATACATTTGTACTGCAGCAAAAATAGTATTTACATAAGAAGTACAGAAATGCAACTTGTAGATAATAATTATTTTTAAAATAACAGCCAGAATTTAATAGAACGTAAGAGACAGTTATTTAAGCAAAATTAAGAACATTGCTTCCAAATTTAAAATAGGAGCTAGAAATTAGTTTTTTTTTACTAAATCATTGTTTGAAAGCCTAAGATTGAAGTAACACTGAGTCCTCTTGCAATTCAAGGCTTCTATAGGTATTCTATAGGTATTCTAAGTTCAGTGCTCCTACACTGAAGTTAAATCTGTGAGTTGTACCTTATTATTTATTTGAATGCCTCAACTACGATAACACTGTATGCGTTAACGATGAAGTCATCATTATCTTAATGACGGAGTACATTGCAAATTTCGAATTCATTATATATGATCCAAAATTACATTGGATACTGTAAACATCTGATCGTTTTGGTTCTTCAGATTTGATAATGAGTGTTCTTCCATTATACAAAAGCATGTAGGCATGGATGACAGAGTTCCACAATCACCAGTCTTCAAGTACGTATATCAAAAAGCAGGAGATATTTTATGGGTGATGACACTGATTCTTTCTTCATACATGTCTCTAAATATTATCAGACAAAGAAAAATCGTAATTCCTTCTTTGTGCTTTTGGACAAGGTTGTAAGATTTCTGTTCACATCATTGTTCATGTGAGGAATGATTTCTTCAAACTGATGTTGCAAAAATTATTGTTCTGTACACATGCTAACTGGGACTTCATCTATCCCTTTTACTCTTGATTTTCGATCTCCATTGAGATTTTTCACACAAGGATTATTTGTTTTTGTGTTGTTGTTGTTTGTTTTGCTTGTGAGACAAGCAGACCCATCTACAGGCCAGTATAACTGTGGTTGAAAAACTGCGTCTTTCTTGTTGTCAATGTGGGTCAGAGGTCTTGGGTGTATATAGATGTTGGTGTGCAGAATGGTGGAGTGTAAATTTACAGCATAGGTGCTACTCTAAGCCCTAGAATGAATATTCAATATCCACTAACGTAAAAATAGCTTGGCCCATTTCCACTTAGAGCTCCTTACCACAGCACTCTCATTCACACAGTGGACTACTGTGCTGTCTCTCCCCTACTTGGGAGGAGGCAAAATTGAACATATTTACTGCAAAAGTGATGAAGGCGTTTGAGTGCTGAGGGACTGATCCTTCATGACAGAAGCACTCACAAGGCAAAGGCAGGGAACAACCTGTGAGTCCTAAACAACAGTCCATCCAAACACTTTGAGATGCTTTATTTATGAAGAGTAGTAGTCTTGCATGACAGTTTAAATATTTACTAATCCATTACTTCAAATGCCAGAACGTTTGAACAACTTGCTGTGCCTCACATTCCCCAGTGAACAATAAAGTTACAGAAAAAGGTTGGAAACTCTTAAGTAGAAAAATGTGTTTGGGGCCTTAGATTTCTTAGAGCTCAATGTAAGTCAGTCAGCATTTCAGAAGCTAAAAATGACCACAGAAAGTGTAAACAATTTAAATGCATAATCTAAGTAAAACATAAATGGTGGCACATTTTTAAAAAATGTCACCAAGCTTAGACATCTATACTTCTGGCATTAAGTAGCATAAGTTATAATTTTGATTTCCCATCATCAGTATACAAAAGAAGACACCTAAAATAATAGAATATATATTGATTGAAACCCATTTGCTCCCTTCTAGACCTCAGACATTTGGCAAACAGAATCATTTGAATTGAACAGAATAATCCTCTTCTACTGTATATGCTTGGCATTGCATTCCCCTTAGCTGTCTCAATTGCCTACTGCGACAAGGTCAGTGTTCTCATTAAGGTTCTCTTTAGAGCTAACAGTCTACACAAGGGCTTCTCTGAAAGTCTTACCTCCCATTTTACTGTGTTGGCCCCCGACATCAGAAGCAGATGGTGGTGGTATGGCAGTAGAGGTTGAACCTTCCCACCTATATCCCATTACAGTTGTTGACATAACAGCAGAGGGGCAGTCTGACAGAGTGATGGGTGATGTGGAAGCTCTTACGAAAAGAAAGTTTGTTGTGAGTTCCTCCATGCAGGAAAAATACCCCATTGACATTTGTAGATGCTTGCTGAATGTTTCTGGAGACCAAACAGTGGATGTGAGCACAGTGAGGTAATGGGTGGTGCCTTTCAGTGGTGGTGGCGATGATATGAAAGACAAGGTACATTCTGGGTAACTAAGCAGGTTTTTACAAGTGTTGCATGTAGGCTCTTGTTTGTTACTAGTGAAATGCACAGCTAATGGTGATGCCTGTGTTGAAAAATAGTGTTTTGTAGCTGAGAATTTGCTCTATTAAATAGCGTTATGGTGGTCTTTGTACCTATTGTTACTTCCATGGAAATATACAGGGGGCATTACTTCTGGAGAAACTGATGTTAAATAATGTAAATGAATTAATGTAGAAGATTCCTAATTCAGCATAGGAAACTGCTCACACAGTTACAGTCCCAGAGGTGGATATTATATAGGGTAGTTTTTTTCATTTATTTGTTTACTTGTTTGTTTGCTTTGGAATTCTTTTTCTCTAAGGCAAAGTTTGAATGGACTTGCTTTTGTATCTTTTTCAAGTGTACTTATCAAGAACACCTTTGATCTCTAATATATATCAGAGTTATTAAGACAAGTGGTGTTGCATACTGAAAGCTGAGATCACTGTCCACCGACCTTATAAACAGAGGCAGAGCATCTCCTGCAGTAAGGGGATTTTCACTTAGGCAGAATTGGATCCCAAGAACTCTTGTAACTCCGTCAAAGCACAGACAGGATTATGACTTACAAACAATTATGACAGGATTATGCTTACAAACTACTGGCACTCCAAGGGAGATTTTTAAGAACAGTATCCAGCTATGAATGACTTGTTAGGACTGTGTAAGTTCAAGATCATTATTACCAGTATTTACATTTATAGAGTGAATTCAGTCTATTCAATTTCCTGAGATGGGTGAGTTAAAAATTGTAGTTTCGCACTGGATACTACAGTAGAACATTTGCAAGACTTCATTATTTCAGCTTGAAAGTGATACTGTGCAGATGTAAAACTTAAGTGCAGTGTAAGTAGCTGTGGTCACTGGCAAACTATTGACTTGCTTGGCAGAATGAAATTATATGTTTCCATGTTGATAAAGAGAACATAGCTATCTTTCAAGAGCAGCATATACAGCTTAGAAACTTTTTTTTTTTTCCCCCCATAAAGAACAATGCTGTACTAACAAAAATTTCCAGAAATGAGAATTCTGATTTCTGGACATTTTTTATCTATTTAAATATTTTCTTTGGTTTTGATTAATTTCTTTCTTAAATCAAACTTTGTATTCATGGAGGTTAATTTCTCATTTGGAAAACAGGAAACAGTGATTGATGCAAAATTGGTTACGGCAAAATATCAAACAAGAATGTCTCATAGGTTTAATCTTCTCTTCAGGTAGTATTAAACATATCCATGAAGCAACCAAGGCTGTATGTATCTAGTATGCTGTCAGCATTCTGTATGTATCTTTTTCTGTCAGCATTCTGAGATTAGAACATGGAATTTGTGTAATATGACAGCTCTAAGATGTTCTTTTTCCAACCACAGTTTATTGTCTGTAGCCTAATAATACACTCAAAGGATCAGTGGCCTTACTGTTAACTAGTGATAGTTCAGATGTATATATGAACAATTGATTCCAAACTGATTTTAGACTGAGCTCAGCAACAAGGTTTTTTGTGATGAGATTTTGGAAGTTGCATATAAAACTCATGAATTCATAGTGGCTCACATTTTGCATGTTAAGTCAGCCCACAGGGATGGCAGATATTGAGAGACTAAAACATGAAAGAAGAAATGGTTTTCTTCCAAGATCTTTTCCACCATAAATCAACCTTACCACCATTTAGTTACATTGCTGTCTGATGCTGAATCCTTCCTGGAGGTGACAGTAGAACAAACCCAAAACAAAGAATCATTAAACCTTCCCCTCAGCCCTCCAGTTCCCCCAAAAACAGTGTAAACAATTCAAAGCAAAAAAAAAAGCCAAAAACCAAGCCTGAATTTTATTTTTGTGAGCACAGAGTAGGACATGCTGACACATACTTTCAATATGTAGGCTACAGAGTGATGAGAGAGTGTGGCTACCTCCTCCAGCCGCTCAAGCCGGGGCTCCTGTCTGTCTACTGAGGCCCAGCCCAGGGAGCTGGAACTCATGCTCAGGCTGCCAGAAGTCAAGTTAAATGATTATGTCAATTTTATCTTAGTCTCACTTGATGCAGGTAATAGACTTAAACCACAATTTATGTCTTTAACATATTGAATTTTGAAATATACGTACGAGGTAGGCAGTGTCTTTATGCCCCTGTTAAAAAATAGACACCATAGAAAAGAAAGTTATTTCTGTTTGCAGGCTGAGTCCCAATGTTGCCGTGATGCCTAATGATATTTGAAAATATACGGTCTCCTGTCATCACTTCCAATCTTGTTCTATGTGATTTGTTCCAGGGCCCGTTGGCAGTGAAAGGAACAGAACTTCTTGAATGACTTGTTCTGGTGGATCTATTTTCTCTCGGGCATGAGAAAAAGCAATAGCCACAGGCAGCAAAGTACAGAAAACTGGCAAGTTCTGTTATACCATGCAGCTTGTAGCAACAATGCTTGTTTTGGTTTTGGTTTGGGGGATGGAGGTTGGTAGGAAAATCTTGTATTGAAAAAGAACATGGGATTTGTCCACTGTTGTTGTTTTCACATGAAAAGTGTTGTTTTTGTGTGTGTGTGTGTGTTTAATATATACATATTTTAGTTTCTTAATCTAAATGGTGTACCTATGTCCTACATAGATGTTTTATACACAATTTACACAAATTAACATTTGTGATGCCCCAAGATACCAGCTGGATGCTTTCACATGGTAGAGGAATGTGCAGTCCTTATAGCATGGGGTATTTGCAGCGTCTCCTTCATGGAAAGGAATATCCTAAATTTCTCCATGGCAGCTGTGCAACATGCATGGAGAATATATGGGTAAGTTGTTGTTCTTGCATTTGGTTCTGGAATTTAAAGGGTATCGTTGTTTCTGCTTTGCAACTCCTTGGTCTTCTGTGAAAGATCAAAGATCACAAAAAATTTGTGCTTGCTTTCTGACACAGATGTACAGGGAAGGACAAGGACTCCTGCTACAGAGGCAAATTACTGTGGCACTGGCACTTATACCATCTGGAGATAGTAAATTTTTTTCCCTACACCATGAAATAAGAGATTGTTTTGAAGGAAATGATCAGTCCCCTCAATCTGGTGATTTTATTCTGAGACAGAATTTCTACTGCTGTAAAGTGTATAGGTGATTCTGATACACCCCCACAACTTCCCCACACAGTTTACTGTTACACCACACTAGGACTGTACCAAGGCTCTCCCTTAAAAGAACCACATTTCACATTCAGTGGAAGAACATAGGCAATAAGGTGTGTGCACAACTATGAATCCATTGCTGCTTTTGCTATTGAACCCAGAGAATTTGCAGGTTGACTATGTATTCATCAAAAATATTTGTTATGCAGTAGAGCAAGGAATGGATACTGGGTAGGGAGACAAAAAAAACCAAAACATTGCACAAAAGTACTAACAGCACCCTCCAGCAAAAAGCATTTCAAATGTTTAAGCCACTGTACACCAGGAGGCTAGATTTCAGTTTCTATTATTGCTCAAAATGACAAAATATAGAATGAAAAAAGAAAAGAAACAGAAAAACCTTCCACAGATGGATGCTAGCAAAAAGGGCATTTTTCCCGTCAGCTATATGACCCCTCAAATGGGGGTTAAAGGGATGTAAGCGAGAGCAGAAGATGACTTCATTTAATGTGTTCTCTGGAATTTTCACATTAAGCAAGGGGGAACTAATGACGTCTTATTGTCAGATATATTTTTATGGATGTACAAGGCTAAATATTACTGTTTTGGAGAAGACAAAGATACTAGAAGATTCTCTGCAGTAGCTAAAGTCTTGCTAATTTCAAAATGTCTATACCTAGATATACAGATATACACAAAAGAAGTAAAAATTTTACCAGATCTACTTAAATTTCTTAATCTAAACAAGACTTCAGCATTATGTGGACACTTCTTAGGGGATTTTATGACCTATGTAACAAACTTACTTTGTCATAATGAATATCAGGTTGTTTGATGTGTTTATTAATGCAATAGTTTCTGTAGAACTGGGAATACGTGAGTCTCTTGCTATTTATTTAGAAACGGCTGCAAAAGAAACCTCAGAAAATGTGTCATGCAAGTTCAAAAGTCAGAAAGGAAACCAAAGAACAAAAGTACAGCTTCAAAAACTTTTTAGAAAGTGAAGCTAGAATTGTTTTTAATGCCTGAACTCACATATTTTTTTTAGAATCCTTTGGAATATTAATGAAAATTACTATTAACAAAACTTAATAATAGAAAACTTAGTGAAGCTTGAATTACCTTTTTTTCCCCCTTGATCTACATGCAGTTCTGACATATATCAGCATGTAAATCTATATGCAATACAACATTTCAAATTTCTTTTTTCAGTGAGAATTGTGTCCACTAATACCTTTAGAATTACCACTGCTTTTTGGCACCCCAAAAATGCCCTTGGAGACTGGAGGATGACTGTTATCTTGGTAAGCTGCTATGTTAAATAGTTTATACTATCTGATTTGTTAAATCCACAGAAATTATAGTCAGCTCTTGACATGTTTATGAGCTTGTCAAGATCACAACCTACAAACAACATGCAACATATGTAAATATTGGTTTAATTATCTTTTTTATCCTTTTTTTTTAAATTTTTTTCTGGCAGCAGTTTGCAGTACACAGACATTGATCAGCCTGCATTTGGTAGTCGTATTGAAGATAAAGGTGGATTCGTGCTTAGAGGACACTGAGGCTGCAAAATCAGTAGTTGCACATATTGGATACTCTTCTGCTTCAGGTATGAGGTAGCTCTGTTTTCAGTGTTCTGCATATATTGGACATCTTGCTTTCTGCAATGTTCTGCAGCATGGCTAGAATATTCACAGATCACAGGAACTGCCTTATTCTCTCTGCAACAACAAAATCAGAAAATCCGTGGAAAGTGTTTTTCTTAATACTGCAGTAAGCTGGTGGGTTTTGATGTAATACCATATAGTGTTCTGCAAGGTACAGAGTGCCTTTAACTTCCATCTTCTCCACCTGAGATTTAAGCATAACAATGTCATAACAGTGACACTGTCTTGAATCTAAAGTATGATTTGATTACTCTAAGAAAAGTTAGATATTATTGTCTGTGCTGGTTGACTGTTTTATTTATTTGACAAACAGGAGAGCTATTAGTGAATTACATGAATCATCCCAAGTGTCAGTAAAATGTTTAATGTTTTCCTGTGTCAACATTGGAATGAATATTTGACATAACATCAGAAACTTTTTCTTTCTTCCCTTGCAATTGTTTTCTCCTGCAGATGAATAGTGCAAGCCATTTATGATATAGAATTTTTTTAATCATCTTTTTTTCAGGCAGTATTGTTAAGTCACCCAACTGGAGTAGGAAACCCAAGCAGTTCTGGGTATGAATGATGTGAGCAAATGGGAGTTGGATGCCGGAGCCTCATAGAAAAATGTCCACCAGACTCACATGTATGCCTGGCTTGAAGTTATTGCGCTGGTAAGTTTTATCTCCCTATCTAGAGAAAAGAGGTAAGTGATAGAAGAAACATAAAATAAATTATTACATGGCATTGTGATGGAAGGAATTACTCTCTGTGTCCTCTTTGTGTCAAACCTTTTCCACTCTGTCACAGTACTGTGTGTAGACGAGATGAATTTTTAAATCATCATCCTGTTGTCTCAAAAGCAGGGACATATGCTGTTGTCTTACTTTAATATAATAACCATCATTCAAAAAGTTTCCTCTCTCATAATTGCCGAAGATTTCTTCTCGACTTATTCTAAACCAAACAGATTACACTGAAGTCTTTGCCAAAATATACTAAAATGGATTGTTCAGATTATGGTATAGTCTTTAAACTCAAAGGAACAATAAAATGCATACTTTTAAAGATAATCTTTAGCTCTGAGGTTCATTAATCTTCATTTGAGGAGACTGACCACATTACTTAGCCCTCTCTAATGATTTTGGAAATAGAAACATCACTCCCTTGACTAAAAATGTGATTTTGAGGAAAATTAGAAAATATTTTTTAATATTTTCTAACATTAAGATACTAAAATCATTTTACTTTAAATAATAATCATATTGGCACAGCATATAATTTTTCAAATCAAGACGCTATAGATAACTCATGAGAAACACAAACTCACACTTCACAGTGCTAATCCAGATTTGAATTTTGACTGTGCTTTTGCCACTGCTGTTTTTTCTTCTGGGAAACTGTCTTTTCTTGATGGCTTACAGGCAGTGTGCTCTTTTATTTAAAATTTTACAATAAGATCTGAAGCTACTGGGCTTCAGGGTTGCTTTTCTTTTGTTAAATGCTTCAGCCCAGCAGTTTCACTGGAAAGGAATGGTGGTAGTAGGGGAGGAATTTCAGAGCTATTAAGGCATTAAGGAAATAACTGCATACAGAGCTCACTGATTTTCTGTCACTCACTCTAGTTTTGAGAGGCATAAATTACAAGCCACGACAGATCCAAAACGAGCCTTCATTAATTTTGCAGTAAAACTACATTTTTTATATTCTCTTCTGAATTTCTATTATTTGGATCATAAATTAAAATTGCCAAAGTAAAAATATTGGTTATACAGATTAACTTGATAGCTTTGTTTATAACATTGTTGAAGAGTGATGGCAGGAGTGTCCAGGGTGTCCTTCCCCCATTGCTGCCCCTTACAACTTCTCTACAAAAGGGCCCATTTTTGCTCTGCTGCCCATGGGCTGTCAAACAAACTTTCCTTTAGTTAGCTGTGTGACAAACTGGCAAATCAATGACTATTTCAGAAGTAAGCAGATTAGTTTAAAGCTACTTTGAATGTTGTTGAGTTTGTTTTCTTTCCTTCACAGTCATTTGTTTTTTTTATACTCATTTTTCTCTGTAAAAGTCATGAATACTTTTTCCCATTTTCACCATCAGCATCTTCAAATTTCAAAACCTCTAAAAAAGAAAAAGCCTAATAGATTTTTGAATGTCTGAGAACGTTATAAGATGATTATGGTGGCTGGAGAAGCTGTTTGAAATTCTCTTTGAGATCATTAGTTTTCTAAGATCTTTTTATATTTCCACCTGGGGTTAGTACTGAATTTTTTTCCATTGCTTTTCCATCCTGGAAATTTTCTAACTAGCATGTGTTAGAGCAAAAAGAATGTTGATATTCGTTGAGCGTTGGATCACATTAATCAACATTATGATAGCAGGTTTTAGGATTTTCCCATATACCCCCTTCTTGGGGAGGTTTTCTGTAAGAAAACCTGTTGTTAGCAGGTCATATACATGTCCACAGAAAAAGAAAATAAAATTCATAAAATTCATTATAAATTCATTATAAACTGCGAGGTCTTTTTTCGTTTACCCATAAGGTTACCCTTTGCCTTCCTGTCTTCTTGCTTTGCCAGTCACATGCTAAGCTCTGCAGAATAGTTAACCTCAGACAGTGATGGGTAAAATGATTTAAGCTGGCAAGTATCTTCACAGAGTGATGCTTTGCAAGCAGGAGGTACTTTTGCTTCTGCTGTGCACTTTGAGTTCTGTAGTACCCTGTCTGGTGCTGGCATTTGTGCTGCTGCCACCCCTCCTTTAAGGCGAGATGGAAATAACTCAGGCAAGACTTTATCAGGGTAATACTCAGCCAAGCTTTGGTGGGATAGACCTCACTGTACGTAATGTTAGAGTTGCCCTGGACCTGTAAAACCCAGACATCCCTCAAGATATTTCTGGAAATTCAGAAGATATAGTCAGTGTACTCGAGTTATATGGGTCAGAGTCTCTTTTATAGGGTGCTGGGTGAGAAGATGTGCAGAGAAAATATGCAAGGAAGGCTAGAAGAAGCGACAGTCCTATAACGTTCTATAACCCGCATAGACAATGGGGAACTAAGTATGAAGAGGTCAATCAGAGCAAGATCCAGTACAGCTGCATGGGGACTGTCTAGTCAAAGGAGAGTTCTGGCAAGACATTGGGAATAAGATAAATATTGATATTTTTCTATGAATAGAAAAGGAAGCAGGTGCTTCTAATTGTTTCACATAATGCATTCAAAACATATGCTTGATAACTGCGGAGAACATTTGCTAGAGTGTTTACAGAATAATAAGCAGAACAATTAGAATAACAGCTCATTTTGTGTCCCTGGAACAGTTCCTCTATCCCCCACATCCCTATTCCTCAGCTCTGCTGTTTTTTTCCTCATTCTTAAAGCCTTTTAGAATGTTGCTCTTTGTGTAGCATGGGCCAATTTTAAATTCCTCATCAAACTGTTTTATTGTCATTGACAAGATATATAGCATATCCCTCTGTCTGATCTGCAGATAACAGAGCCCTGATGAATTTCTGAGTTTGAACTTTAGCCTACTCCAGTTTTCTTTAAACCACCCATCATTATACTAACTTGATCCTGACAACAGCCATCTCATAATTCCACTTGTTGGCTTCTCAGTTTCATTACTAAACTTCTCTAATCTGTACTTTAGTAAATACAAAGATGGAGGAAAGTAAGATTGTTCCCAGACCAGTGTGAAGGAGCCTGGAGTGTGGTCCTGAATGCACAGACCAGATGATCTCCTGAGGTCCTCCCAGCCCCTATGATTCTGTGAAGTAAAGACTTCAGCAGAGTTCAGCTTTGGTATAAACTAGATGGAAAGAAGTTAGACACTGAATATCACTGCAGATGTATTCTAAATCTACCTTGATTATATATTTCCTCTTGTTTGGCATAAGTCACATCCAGTGACACCAGAGAGTTAGTGGGACTCTGGCTCTAGGCTAATTGATCAAACAAGAATTCCCACATGCCTTAGTGAAAACTGATGAAGCCTTAGTATAAAAGAAGAGGTAAAAATTTGGAACTGGTATATAGGACATCATTAGCACGGACTTCACATTACAGAACTTCCTATTAATGTAAAGACTGAAACTGGTGTAGGGCTCATGATTTATCTGTCTCATGTGTTGGTATAAAAGCAATTCCACTGCATTATCATAGGAGATCCCTGACACTATCCCAGGGGTTTTTGTTTATTTGCTTTTATGACTGGACTGTACATTTGAAATATCAGTACAAATACCTGGAGATTTAGAGTAATCGGCAGCTTTCTATATGGAGAGTTTAAGAAAAGCTGGATGAGAAGATAACTAAATATCTCAACTTCATCTCTCTGTTTCTCTCTCCTAAGTGGAAAAGGGGGAAGGGGTGGACAAATAGCTCAACATAGACATTTTTTAAGTTTTAAAATATTTAACTGCTGAGTAGATATTAAAATATCCTCTTAATTTTTAGATGTTGTGTTTGGGGAATATTTCCACATGATAGCACTAACAAGAACTCTGTTCCATTACAATCATCTCAAAGGGAACTTTTCAAAAAAAGGAAATTCTATCATAGATATTGTTTTTTAGACAGTATACAAAGCTATTCAATATTATGTCTGAAGTGAAATATTACCTCAATTAGAAATCATCGAATCATAGAATGGCTTGGGTTGGAAGGGAGCTCAAAGATCATCTAGTTCCAACTCCCCTGCCGTGGGCAGGATTGCTGATCACTAGATCAAGCTCAGGGCCCTGTCCAGCCTGGCCTAGTATACCTCCAGTGGTGAGATATGAACCTCCTTTCTGAGCAGACAGTTCCAGTGCTTCACCAACCACACTCTCAATGAAAAGTTTCCTCCTGACTTATCTAAATCTCCCTTCCTTTAGTTTAAAAACACTCCCCTTCTCCTATCACTATCCACCCATGTAAAAAGTTGATTCCCTCCTTTTTATAATTTCCCTTTAAATGCAGGAAGGCCACAGTGAGATCTTCCTTCAGCCTTCTCTTCTCCATACTGAAAAAGCCCAGCTCCTTCAACCTGTCTTTGTAAGAGAGGTTTCTCCAGCCTTCTGAGCATCTTCATGGCCCTCCTTTGGACCTGCTGCAACAGCTGTGCATCCTTCCTGTGCTGGGAGCCCCAGGCCTGGATGCAGTGCTCCAACTGGGGCCTCACAAGCGCAGAACAGAAAGGGGCAATCTCCTCTCTCTCCCCACTGGCCACACCTCTTCTGATGCAACACAGGGTACACTAGACCTTCCAGGCTGCAAGCAGACACTGCTGGCTTGTGTCCAGCTTTTTGCCCACCAGAACACCCAAGTCTTTCTTAGTAGGGCTGCTCTCAGTAAGTTCTTCTCCCAGTCTGTTCTAATTTCTGGGATTGCTCCAAACCAAGTGCAGTATCCTGCACTTGGCTTTGTTGAACTTCATTAGGTTTACACGGTCCCACTTTTCAAGTTTGTCAGCGTCCTTTTGAATTGTGTCCCTTTTATTGTGTCATATTGTTATTCAAGCACTGGATTGGGCTGCCCAGGGAGGTGGTGGAGACACTGACCCTGGAGGTGTTCAAGGGACATTTGGATCTTCTGTTGAGGGACATTGTTTAGTGTATACTACTGGTGATAGATGGATGGTTGGACTGGATGATCTTGAAAGTCTTTTCCAACCTTGGTGATTCTGTGATTCTTTGATTCTGGGTGTCAGCTGCACCACTCAATTTGATGTAGTCTGCAAACTTGCTGAGGGTGCACTCAATCACTTTTAGGATATTTAGGGGAACTGTTAGTTTGCAGCTTGAACTGGTGATTGAGCATCTGGTGAAGGGGTGTGGCTGGCCCAGGGAGCACAGGAACATTGTTTGCACCTGTGCTCCCCATGTTTGCACCTGTGCTCCCCATGTGACCCAAAGGGGTGGATGCAGGATAGAGCCAGCATGGACTCATATAAGGACCAGCCGCTGAAGAGAGGGTACCTTTTGGACCTAGACTGCTTCTTGAGAAGGAGTGCTGCATAGCTGGAGATTTTCTGTATCGGTTGGGTGAGTTCAACTCATCTCTTTCTGAAGTCTGTTGAGATAGTATCAGAAATAAATCCAAATGATGTGGCTTTGTTCATCTATGCTAGTCTGCAAGGCTGTTGAGGAAACTGCAGAAAGAAACTAGACTGTGGTGATTCTAGAAAAGGTTGAGCTATGGTGTGTGTGCGACTATGAGAGCTAAGTGGGAACTTTAAAAGGTTTTTTTAACCATCTGAAGATAGGAATTTCTCTTAAAATTCAGCTATTTTTTGTAGATTCTATGGATTGGCTGTGAATCTGCTCCCTGCATTGGATGTGAGTAGTCTGTGTCTACATGGCTACTAGAGAGCCACATGGCTGAGAAGGGCAGTTCAATCTTACACTCATAAGGAAGGTTATAGACTGCTTTTTCTTTCAGTATGAATAGAGATAATTAGGATTTTTTTTTTTTTTTTGCTATTAAAACTTCCAAAAACCAGAAAATGAAGTTTCCAGAGACATCGCAGACAATTAAAGTTTTTAATATAAACAGGAAATACAGCTGACACATCTGTAGTACAGCGTTGTTGTGATAAGTTATGATAAGTTTGAATAAGTTGTGGCAATCTTTATTTCTTTTTTTAAGCCAATTATTACAAAAAGCTGGGAAAATAGGTCATAACCTGATGAGAATGCGTGTTTGAAATGCTCATTAAATGTATCCTTTCCTTTGACCTTACGTAATATTAATACAGTACTTCTTACAGCAATGCACTTTTTTTCCCTTTAATTTCAGTTTAGAAGAGTAAGTTTTTCCCTCTATTTTGGGTATTCAATTTAACTTATCTTAGGCAATTTTTTCCAACTTATCCTGGGTAGAGCTAAGATTCTTTGCGTGGTGTGGTTGTTACATTACTATAACTTACTGAAGTGAAACACTTGTTTTCATAAGTTTTCTAGGAATGTAATTTATAGTGAAGTTATTAAAATACTACCACAGTGTTTTTGCAGCTGAGAAATCAGCAGCTGTATTCCCACTTACCTTGTGCTGAATGTGCGTTACATCTGCAATTCTTCTGTTTTTAATTAGTAACGTTCTCATACAGGAGTAAAAAGAAACCTAGAGAGAATGCTTACACTTCATAACTTCGTGCTACGTGAAATATGGATACATATGATAAGATGCATGCACTTTCTCTATGAAGCAAATATTTGCTATTGTTGGGATGGTTAATGTTGATAAAATAATTGAGTTTTCTTTGATGCGCTGTCAGGAAGGAGTCAAAATAATTACACACGTCAAATATGCTGGGAATGTCTCTACGGTCTACAATAACTCCTCAGTAACTCAGTAGTATAGGTTCATGCTAAGAAATCATCCTAGTTTGATAGGAAAATGTCTGTCTTCCTTTCTAGTGTTCCCTGTATGTCTGAATATGATGTGACCTTTATATAAATAGGCTGCAATAATGATCTGAAATGCAATTGCTCAAAAAGAAAGGAAGACACGTTAATCTATGTGGAACTCCTATATTGGCTTTTCTGTTTAGGGTTTTTGTAAGATGTATTAAGTGGCTGTTGTGGCTCAAGATTTGCATCAGAATAAGTATGCTTGTTTGAAACTTCTTTATTTCATATATTTTTGCTTTTTCATTCCATAAAATCTAGTGTGGTCAAAGTGATTCTTGATTTGAATTTTCTAGCTGACTGCTCATTTTCAACTCAAAACATAACCAAGTATTTGCTGTTCATGGAAGAGTACCATCTTTGTGTGAAATACTTCATTTACAAATAGAAATGACTTGGCAGATTAGATCGAAAAAGCAGAATATACCCTGCACTGAGGTCTGCTCTGCTGTTGGAAATTGGTGGGTGGAAGTCTTACAATGTTCCAAATAAAGCAGAATTCTGGTTATTTAGCAATCCATTTTCACTGGGTTTTCCTCTGGCTCTTTTCCCCTGCGTCACTAACCAAATGTAGAGAATTGCATGTCTCAGGTTATATGCATTCTGCTAGTTCTCTAGCACTGCTGTTTCTTTCTAAAGTGCATGTAAAAAGCAAGAGAAATTCAACTCTTCTTGAAGAAGCACTTTAAGCCAAATGATTGTAATGTACCAAACATAGCTGCTGTTTGGAGGGAATGCAGGACTAACTGGAAAAAGCTTTGTTTGGGTTCTGGAAACAGAATGGAACAGGTGCATTTTTATGATGTTTAAAACCAGCAAATTATTCACGTTGCAAAAGGGAAAGCATCTTACTAGACTGTTATGTGGTGAGAAAACAATGGTATTTCCCCAGTGCTGTAGGAGTTAGAGTTTACCCAGCAAGAATAACACCACAGAATATCCCAAGCTGGAAGGGATGCATAGTGATCCTGTAACCCAACTCTGGGCTCCACACAGCACCACCAAAAATCCAAATTGTGTTTCTGAGAAAGGTGTCTGAACTCCCTGTGAACTCTGGC
This sequence comes from Phasianus colchicus, assembly GCF_987193195.1. Lineage (NCBI taxonomy): Eukaryota > Metazoa > Chordata > Aves > Galliformes > Phasianidae > Phasianus > Phasianus colchicus. The sequence goes on along the minus strand of NC_143437.1, from coordinate 11,486,354 downwards.
AGCTCAGGGCTGTGCCCACTCCCCTGAGAACCTGTTCCATGCTCACCGCCCACATTTTTAACAGCTGACTTCACCCTCCCTGATGCATCTCTGTGCTGTTCCCTCAGATTTTGTTGCAGAACCACACTAGTGACCAGGCCATCAGACTGATGCAGCCTTTTTATTATAACCCTTTATATTTTGTCTAGTTGGATGCTTTATCCAGTAGGATACTGAGAGAGACAGTATTGAAGACTGCTGAAATCCAGGAAGATTAGATCAACTAGCTTTTCTTAGCCAACTTGTTGGGTAACCTTGTCATAAAAGGAGGTTGAATTGGTTAAACAGGACTTAACCCTCCTGAACGTGTGTTGGCTGTGACCAATGATTTCATTGTCCTCCAGGTGTTTTTCAATAGCTCGCAGGAAAATCTTCTCTGTAATTTTACCAGGTGCTGGAGTGAGACTGACAGGCCTGCAATTACCAGGGTTGTAAGTACTGTTGAGCAGCCAGCTGGAGCCAGGCTTTGCCAAGTCAGAACAGGTCTTGAAAGTAGTTACCATGTCAGTACAACACTCTGTCACCTTCTACTCTTTTTTTTTTTTTCTGGATTTATCTGGTAGTTATAGAAATCACCACTTAGTATTTCATCTTGACACGCTTTCGTTTTCCTTGTTATCAAGTAACAGAATCATAAAACAGTTGGAAGGGAAATACTGAATGTCATCTACTTCATGCTGCTGTTCAGGCAGCACCACCGAGTGCTGATTGCTCAGAACCATGATGAGGTGGCTTCTGAGTGTCTCCAAGGGTGGAGATTCCATGATATTTCTGGCCAACTTGGTCACACTCACAGTAGAAGACAGCATTTCCTGATGTTCAGGTGAGGATTAACTGAAACAAAGGAAGTTCCATTATTTCATGATGTCAAATGCTGAATGCATTACTGTTGGAAGTAGAAGTGAAAATATGGCCTCTGCTACATCTCTGATCTCTAGAATAAGAAGCAAAATACTATATTTTCACTAGAAATGTGGTAGTTGAGGAAAATATCTGCATTTTGTTATCAAATGTTGGGCAATTTACATGCGTTTGTCCACTGGAAGTACAAGTGATATCTTATATTTAAAAACAACAAAAAAACCCTTTTCCATTAAGCTTAGTTTTTTGTTCAATCCAGTAGAAACAGAGAGCAAAATAGGACTTTTCTTCTTATGTGTGGGAAAGTAATACGTCTGCACATTGTGCAGTCTCTTCTTTTCCAGAGAGGGTATTTTCAGTTTACGCTACACCAATTCCTGTAGCATTGTACTGATTCCCACTAGCATCTTCCTAAGAGTGGTAAACTAATGTCATATGGTTATTTGACACACACATCACAAAGTTGCAACAGAAAACTCCTTGCTTTCCCTCTTTACAAATTTTTCTTCACATTTCACGTAAAACCATCTCTAATTTTCCAGTCTCCATCAGCAATCTCCAATATACAAAGGTGTGTTGTGTAATTGATGCAGCCTTGAGTAGAATTGGCTTAATGTCAATTCCAAATTTATTTCTCCTTGTATGCCTCTCTGAGGCAGGTACCTGCAGAGGACAGAAGGATTTTTAACACTATATTTTAGGACCTTGGTTCTGCTTTGTTAACTCCAAAGGTGTGTGATATATGACAAAGAATGAAAGCCATTAGAGCCCCACATTCAGTTGACAGTACCATTTTATACAATAGTATATTGCCTGCATGTTATCTTTTAGGAGAGTAGGAAGCATCATTGATTTTTAACTTGATTTTTCTTTTGTTCACTGAGCAAATAGGCATTGTAAAAATACCTCTCAGCTTTTCCCCAGATTATTTAATTTTATAGATTTAGGCCCGAAATACATCTCGTTCTGAAGAACAGATTTGGAGCCACAATGTAAGTTTAGCTGTTGAAGAACTTTTTCTGTATTTTATTAAAAAAAAAAAATAAATTAAAAAAGCCATATTCTGATGCTATTGAAGTGTCTCATATAGTGGTATTTCACTCCTTCATGGAAACTGTAGAATGTAACTCACTAGTAGCATTTTCATTTGTCCCAAATCTGCCATCCCTCTCTCTCTAAGTTTTTATGCTATTAAAACTCCCATTCCAATTGCAGTCGCCATCAGAAGAGAAATGTAGAGGATGAAGTAACTCATAGTTAAGGCATAGATGGACCTACTGAATTTAAATATATATATATATATATCTAAATTTGAATTAAACTTGATATTTTTAAAACTTTAATTTGTAAAATTGTAAATTTTGAGCAAGAAGACCTCAAGCGATAGTGATCTTGCAAATGTCTCATGGGTTAAAGCATGACTGAGTTTTTAATTCCTCTGTGACATGGCTGTACTAAACACAGGGCATGCAGAAAATGCCAGAATGGTTCCTGTTGCCTGTAACTGATCCACTTACTCTTGAACATAAATCTAATATAAGAAAAATGATGAGAGACTTTCTATGAAATCAAGAAAAACGTATAACTTAAATTAAGCATGAGATTCAGTGAAATTTTGCAATTGTAGTAGTTTTTCATATCTTAGTTTTATTTTTGGCATCTGTGTAATTATTCATCTGTAACTTGACAGCAGTACAGCAGAAGGGAAGAATGGTATGCATATCTGCTTCACCTGTGGTAGCCCTAACAAGCCCATACAAGTAGCCCAGGCTTTTGTTGAGACTGCATATAGGAAGAGGATGCCTGATTCAGTTTATACAAAAGCTGAAACTTCATAGTAGGATTTGGCCTCAAATCCTAGTCTCAGTTGTATCTATTTATGAAAAGGTGAATGTCATCAAGGCACTTCTCACTCTGTCATTGACACTGGTTTTGGTTGTGTGTATTTTCAGTATTTGTTAATTAGGAGCAGCTCATAAACGTGGTGTGAGGACTTGAAAATGTTTATCTCATTCTAGAAGTCTTTAAAATAAATTATGACTACTATGACAAACCACCATAAAATAAGGTCTTTCATACATTTGGGAAGACTGTCGCTGTGCTCAGAGGCAGGCACAGAAAAAGTCTCTCTAACTGGAATTGGTCAGTAATAGTCAGTTTAACCTGCTGTTCTTCAGCTGCCTTAGCACGAGGTCTGTTCTGGGAAAGCCTTATTAATTGTTCTGCAAAACACCAAGCTGGGTGGTAGCCTCCATTTCAGGCAGCTGCTCCCTTGGAGTGAGACCACAGTGACATTTGGAAAACTGAGCAGCTAATTTAGAATGGATAAAATGTACTGAAAGCAAATCAGGACAAACAAGTGTAATGAAGACTGATTGATTGATGCTATTAATAGTGTGTCTATTTTGTCCATTTGTTTTTTGTCCAGAGGCTGTGATAATTCTACAGTTTGCTTAGTTGCTTTACTATTTAATGCTAGATCATTTTAAAGAATAGATTGATCTATTGACATTTATAACAAAATAAGTACTAAAATACCCTGCTTAGGTAGCTAAGGTTTTTCCATGTCTCTAGAGGTCTCTGAGCATACTGTTAAGTGAAAGGAAGCTGAATATTTCCTCCTTACATCTTTTTTAAGCCCTGAACTCAATCCTGCTTTTTCTTTCCATCTGCTTTGTGGGTCTAGCCCTTTCCTCAGTTGCTTTTCTTCCAAGTACCAAAGTTCTACTAAATGCTACTTGAAATGCTCTGAATTTGCTGAATATTGCAGGCATGTAAACAGTCGCACCTTTGCCAAACCTCATGTTCCTTTAAGAACATGAAATAGGAACTAAGCATAGAGTCTATGAAGTCAGGCAATCTTGTAGCCTTGTAGAATAACGTAGATTTTCATCCAGTTATTTTTGTATTGAGCACAGCTTAGTCTATTTACATAGTGTCTAGGCTTTCAGACAAGGTACCTTGTTCTTATTAAGAGTTTAAATGTGGAGCAGATTCTTTTATTTGCTGCCAGTGGTTAACCATCCTTGCTTCCAGTTTGTAATGTCTCTTCTGAAATTGTCTGAGAATTCAAGATGCTGGTTCTTCTGTAACTGGCAGACCCTCTCAGCCTAATAACTGCGTGTAAGATCATATATCATCTCTGAATTGTCCTTTGAGCTGAACGTAACTAAATCTATTAAGACCCCCTTTACCTAGCCTTTTTCCTCAGACCAAAGGTCTTCTAGTTCTCAGTGCTGCTGCTTTAATGTCTTTCTAAAGTATGTTTGTAAGAGATTATTCTTTTACATCATTGTCTCAAAGCTTGCTGGGGACACAGATGAACAAGTCCAAACAAGTTCTGGGCAAGGGTTGTAAAATCCTTTGGTCAGACCAACATTTGAACTGTTGTTTCTTAACCTCACGCTGGGTATACATATATTAAAAGAACCTCCTCTCCCTCCAAAAAATTGGAGCGATACGATGTTTGAAATGAAAACATATTTTAAAAGGAAGTTCAAGCTCTGTTCTCATGCTGTGCTATGGAGCTCTCTAGCCTGCTGTTCTCTCTTGAGTTGTGCAAGATTCAAGTTACTCCTCTCAACCTGAGGGCCGCCCTGCAAACTGATTTTTCAGTTTCTGTCTTCTGTGATTCTTACACTTCTTACATAGTAGAGCAGCACACAGTAATATGTAGAGGAGAAGGTCCTTGGATGAAATTATGTATGAGAAAGAGAAGAAAAAGAACTAACGTGGCATAATCATGTGTATCTATCCCAGTGGCAGGTTACTAGAGGCTCAGGAAGTGGCAGGATGGTAAGTTAACTGATCTGATGAAGTGATCTTCTGAGGTTTTTCATCTATTAGCAAATACATTCTTCAACCAGTTCTACTTAAGATACATTTACTGGGTCTCTGGAAGAGCAGCTCATGATAGAAAAAGCAAAACAGTGGAGCTCTGAGATGGAAGAAATCGGTTTAAGTGAGCCACTCTGTCTGTATGTTATTTCTGCATACTGTAGACTGATTCTGGTGGTGCATTTTTGGAGTTTTGTGTGTGTTTTTTATTCAGGATATTTTGTTCAGGCACTGAGTTTTGGTATAAATCAGCTTTACATTGCTGTTCATGTTTTATGTGAAAACACTTCTGAGGTCACGCGTTTGGAAAGTTTTACATTGTGGCACTGTTGTAAAGTTTGTTTGTTTGTTTTCAAGGAATACGTTAGGAAGGACCAAGGTATTCTGAGCAGTGTCTAAGGAGCCAGAGCTGTTGGTTATTCCTCAGACACAAGTTGTATGCACAGATGAACCAAATATTCTGAGTGTAAGGCATTAAACTTCTGGATTCACTAATCTAATTTAGTCCTTTCTTTACATTTTGGAGGATAGCCTGAATTCTCCTGTAGCTACTAAGATACTCGGACACCTGGTTAATTCTTTCTGTGGTTGTATGAGGCTGTTCACAGAACAGAAAGCACCTGAAGTTCTCATCCTGGTGCTGTCAGTGCACTGGTTTCTATGCTACACATTGCTGCTATACTAATTTTTTTTATTGCTAAAGAACACAAATTTCTTTTTTTTTCCTATTCTGCTTAAAACCAAGAAATTTAAATTTAGTGTGTATCTTTTAAGAAATTACATATGTCATCCATTTTATTACTAGGCTTATGCAAAAAAAAATGCTTAGATTTTCTTACTGTTCTGTTTGAGAATGGTCAATTCTCAAACCTTTAGTAAGCTTGAATGTTACTGGATGGACTGCTGTAGGTACAGAATCTGTAGTTCTTTCTTACTGAGATGTTGATACCATAGGAACACTTTATCATTTTGCTCTTCCAGCATGGACTACTTTCTTGCTTTTTTTTTTTTTTGCTTTCAAAGTCTTTTAGTTCGCTAACAGTTTAACTGGTTAGTGTAACAAAGCCTCACTTCTGTTTTAGTCGCTGCCTCCTATGAACACTGTTGGCTGAAGAAAAACTTCTTTTTAAAGGCTCTTTGACAACGGAGATTAAAAGCAACCAAAAAATACAGATACTTCTTGGTACAGAGATGTTTGAATGCATGGAATAGAATGCCTCATACAGAACTAGCTAGGTAAATTATTTAGTTTCCATCAACCCCGCAGATATATCTGAATTTTATAAGTTTCTGTGTAGTCTGTCAGTATTCTTGCACATTCTTATTTCCTATCAATATCGTTGTTTCACTATCATAAATCAAGGGCGTGCACTCTTGTGTGTCAGAAAAACCCTAGTGTAACTGGGGATGCACCACCATCACTTGAGAAAGTAGAGATTCATGATGAAAAGCTTGTTGTTTCAAAGGTTGTCGGGTTAAAAATGAACTGATAATGAAGAAAAAAAGAAAATACCTTGTGCTTTAGGAAGTACACACTGCAGATGTTCCTGTTCAAGTTGCAGAATGGTGGAAGTGTGAAAATAGGTCAATTTGCAAAGGAGACAGGTGACTTTATGTACTATCTTTCAGTTCGTTTAATGCAACAAGACTAAGATGGTGTAGGTCTATTGGTAAAATTGCACAGTAATTGCAAGCAGATATATGCTTTTTCTTTTTTTTAATGTATTTTAATAATATACATCCAAAATGATGTATATATTTAATGTGAATCAAAATACTTTCTATTGCACTGACCTTAAAGGACTCTGCTGCGCATCAGCTGAAAATTATCTGCTATGTCCAGAGTCTCTCTGCTTTTGCTTAGCTCTTCTCTTTAGATTGCATGTTAGGTTGGTCTCATTGTCTTGTGTTGGAAAGGTATTCCACTGATGGTGTGGTACTTAATACTACAAAGATATGTAAGATCATCATAAAGGGTACATCTGACCAATAAGCTGTCAGGGAAACTCTAGAAGCTGCCTAAATTCTGGAGGCATCCTTCATACAGTGTCAAAGTGTCTCTAAACCAGAAAGGTTATAGCATCCCTCTCATCAAATGAAGATGCTTCTGGTTTCACTTTCTTGTTGGAGCTGTTGATTCTGCAAGTAGCTCAACACAGAGCTTCTTAATGGAACACAAAATAACACCACCACTGTTACCTTTTATCTTTAGGCCAAAGCTTCTGTCCACCTTGGAAAATATACTTTCTTCTGCTTAGCTTTTTTTTTTTTTCAATGTCCTAAGATGAGGGCAGTAGTATGCTTCAATTAACAGAGCTGCTTTTCTTTAGTTTCTGTCCTAGGTGTCTGGGCTTTGGGAAGTTCCAAGAGTTTAATCTCAGTCTCCCTTTGAAAATGTGCAGAGCTTATAGGTGTGCTGCAGTTACAGCATTTTGCTTCTCACTATTTGCCACCTTTTCTTAATGTAATTATAGTAAAAGTTTGAATTGCAGAAATCAACATTGTCACTGTTAATGCTGTCAGAAAAAAGTCTGAAGGGGTTGTTAAGGTCCCAGGTAGCTTGTAAACCATAAAGGAAATGCAGCTTTGTGGGAACTGAAGAAATGAGACAAAACAGTTTTCTTTTCCAGACTTAGTGTCCTGATGTTTTGTTGCTTGTATAAAATGTTAGTGCAGTGTTCATGCGCATATTGCAAAATAAATGAGTACTTATTGGTCACCACCGTGGCAATAATAGAAATTTCTTTAATTGTGTAAAATGAAGGTATGGGATAACACACTTTGTGTAAGGCAAATAAAGAGTAGATCTTCCACATCTAGATTTTAAGTGAGCATACTCTGACCTGTGTTGGTTTATGTCTGTAAAGGAGTGCATGTTAACATCTCCACACATTTAGTGGATTCGTAGTGAGTAGAGGGATTTAAAAACTGAATTAGCAAACTGCTGTGGTATTTTACTTTTACATGCTTTGCTTCCAACTGTAATGGTGTAAGGTTTTTCTTTTAACTCAGTATTATGCCGTTTAGTAAAGTCTAGATTCAGCATGCGTACCACGTAAACCACTCAAAAGAGGAAAAAACACAAAACTCTCACATGAGCTTCCTCCACAAATGAAGATTTTGGAACAAAATTAAACCTTGTGTTAAATTATCAATCTTGCACAAACATATTTGCATATCTCCACATTATGTTCTGTACTCAAGGATGCAGTCCCTTCATAATAGTAACCAGGCTGGAAAATGTGGTCACAGGTGTTGTCATCTTTATTTATACTGAAACTGAGCCTTAGTGGCTCCGTTCAGGTAGCAGTAGGCAATAATGTAGTCTAACTACAACGCAGCTATAGCCATCGGCACTGAGTTTTATGTGTGCTGAAAGATGTTATTTTTCACACGGTGTGACATTTGATAGAGTATATGCACCTCTCTGGGAGGAAAAATAATTTTATATATTAAATTACAAATCCCTAGCATTTAATTTAAACTTTAATGAAGTCCAATAAAGAACAGAGAATATAAAGCTCTTTAAGCCATTTCTCTGTGCATGTAGAAGAGTAGAAATAAATAGAGCTTTACTCTGTCTCTGTATTTTAGTTATTTAATAAAGTTTCCATAAGTCAAATTGTATAAAGAAAAATACACTTATTTTGGAATATGATGGCAAAGTTTCAAAACACAGCTGTACAAGTCAGACCAAAGGAGCTTTTCTTTTTTTTATGCGTAAGCTGAGTAGAAAGAACATACAAATGAATTATTGCTGATAGGCAAATGGCTCAGCTTGTGAGAAAGGTAAATGCAGCACTGTCCTCACTGGAAAGCACTGTAAGAATATTTGCAGGTAAACAACATGTGCTTTATGAGGTTACTGGAGTAGATAATGACCCTGTAGTAGCAATGAATCTCCTGATATAACAGACTTAAATATTTGAGCATGTCCTATTTTATATAAGAAGCTGGTTCAGAGCCCTATGGCTTTGAACCTGTGACTCGTTCCCATGGAAAATGTTTCAAGCTCTTGTAAATGGTCTTTGCCATTGGTGTCTTTTGCTGTCATTACACCCGGAAGCGTCATTGCCCTTTAGAAAGTATCCAGACTCAGCTGATCAGAAACACAAAGAACTGGAAAGGAAAACTATCAGAAAGAGGTGGTATTTCACAGGCTTTGAAAGAGATCTATTACTTTTCCAGGCTCTGTGAAATTTGGTGTTTATACTATTTAAATTAATATTACTAAAATTTTTAGGTAAAGGAGAACTATCATTATGAGGTGATATCTACTTCTTAGATGTTTTGATTTCAACATTCATAAAAGCTGTGGAAAATGCTGTGAAAGATTGAATATATTCTACATTTCATTTTTCTATATGCAGTTTACATAGGAGCTATTTCTTTTAACCCCTAACAATGAAAGGACTGGCTTGTTAGATGAGAGGAGACCTGTGGGCTTATGTATTTTCTACCTAGCTTTTGACATCTTATCCTGTACAATTACAAAGAAGCTGAGGAGTTGCAGACTGGGTGAGCAGACTGTGAGGTGGACTGAAAGCTGTCTGAATGACCAGGAAGGTGACAATCGGTGTCATGAAATCTAGTTGGAGGCCAGCAATTAGTGGTGTAGCAGAAGGGACAAGACTGTCCAAAACTTCACTTATACAGATAGTTGGGCTGTGTACCCTCTCGAGTCTGCAGGTGACCCAAAAATGAGAGCCATGACTGGTATGCTAGAGGGTCGTGCTACTGTACATAGGGACCTCAACAGACTAGAGAGGTAGGCTGACAGGACCCACATGCAGTTCGACAAGAAGTGTGAAGTTCTGTACTGAAGGTGGAGAAATCTGCAAGAACAAGCGCACGTAGCTGGAAAGCAGCTTGGCAGAAAAGGTTGTCAGTGTCCTTGTTGGGATCAAGTTGGCCATCAGGTGGCATGCGCTCTTGTAATTAAAAGGCATCCTGGACTGCACTGGAAGGAGCACTGCCAACAGATTAAGGAAGGTGGTTCTTCCTAAATCCTCAGCACTGGTGAGGCAAGGCTAATGAAGTGAAGAGACTGAATTGTCAGTTGTTCTAGAGCTGGGTCTGAACTGGACAAGAAAAAGTTCAGAGGGTGAATCTCATCAGTGTGTACAAATAGCTGAAGTGAGGGTGTCTAAAAATAATAAAACAGAAGGCCAGATTTCAGAATGCAACAGTGACTGAGTCCTGGATGAGGCTGCCTAGAGAGGCTGTGGAATCTCCACCCTTGGAGATACTCAGAAGCTACTGTGTGTGGGCAATCAAATCTAAATAGTCTAAATTGCAGAGGGGGGTTGGAGCAGATGACTCCCTGACATCTCCACTTCTGTGTCTTTCTGTGATTCTGGAGTGAAAAATTTCACTAAAGCTTGTCTCCCGCTGTTCCACATTAATTACAGGGAAGGAATAAAAATAACATGTCTTAAAAGTTATATAAGCTCCGAATTTGCTCACAGCATTTCAGCTGATGTCGGGCAGAGTCAGACTCAGGTACAAAAATCCATGGGAAGAAGCTGGCACAGAAGCAAGTCTGTATTTTCATAATGCTGTCTCTTTAAAAAGCTCAGCGTTCACTTTGAATTTCATGTAAGGTTTCATTCTATATTCCATTAAAATGCTGATAATTATGATTGTAACTCCCATGGTTCATAAACAGAATACTGCAGCCTTATGCTGGAAAAATATTTTCTGTATGGTGAGAGAAGTCCAAAAGGGTGATATAATAACAGCCATGAGACTCTTTACTATGAGAAATATCTCTTAGATTCACTACAATACTCTGGGGAAGAAAAATAAAAGATTTTTCTGTTTCTTTAGGAAACAATAATAAAAGGACAGTACATTTAGATCTCAACAAAGAAAGTTATCAGATTTTTGAGTTTTTAACTTCCTCTGAAGTAATCAGAAAATTCTGCTGTGTCTGTAAATGAATAATTACTATACCAATAATTATAGTCTAGCTTCATTCGTTTTTAGGTGTGGTAAGGAGAAAGTATTTAGAAACCAGCCACAAGACAGTAAAATTGATTTCTGGTTTATCTGGTACAGCTCTGTGTCTCTCACTGAGCTGGGTAATAATTGATTGCTTGAAGCCTTGTAGTAGTAGTTAAAAATTGATAAATGTTAAAGTAGGAACAGTGTTTTATAGGTTCTCAAGAATTGTGGAGCCTCCATATTTCTTTCTCATCACCAGCTCTAGATCATGAGGTGAAATTTAAAAGATGCTTCATCTTAGTAAATTACATTCAGCGGTTCTGAGGCCTTTCACTGCAAGAAGCAAAACAAAACCTTTAGTAACACAACATGGATTAGTAATGTATGAAGTCAGGTGAGCTTTTTATAGTTCAGCATGTGGTTTTAGATTAGCTGATGTGATTACATTGAAAACCAACAAGCTGTCTATGTCCATAGCCATAATTTCTCAAGTCAATATCTGCAAAGTTTATTGGTATTGGTAGCTAAGATGTCATCTTATGACATAAACTGTTGTAAAAATTGACAGATTTAGCTTCTTTTTAATAAAGAAATTCCAAAATATTTTAATAATATGAATTTATTTTATTGCAGAAAATTGACTTTCTAAACTAGATAACTGTTCACTTTCATACTGGGGAAAACTTTAACATCTTTATTAAAACATAGGGAGCAAGATCTTTCCTCACTTCCTTCGTGATGCTCCACATACCATTAGCAAAAAAAAGTATAAAAGTTACCCAGGTGTTCATTTTAAATGTCTATCTAGGCTTTCATCTTAATATATTAAGAATGTCACATTGCAGAGAGAGAAGAAATTATGTTATTTTAGATACTTATGGGTCTCCTGAATTGAATGTAACTTAATACTCAAATTAAGGTACTACTTTAGGGGTCCCACTCTGATAGTTTATACAAAGAATAGCCTTTAAATGACTTACATTAATTCTTGTCACACAGGAAATCTAGGATAACAATGCAACCGTGTACAACATAGTTTATAATTGTAAGCTAAATACCATAGTTTATTTGAACAGCAAATATGATTGAATTGTAGAACTTTAAGGTAGTTTACCAGCATAAAATCCTGAGACAAACTCTAGAATTTACTTGAATTTCATGTGTTCAGACTACACAAGAAATTAATCACAATTAACTACTTGTTTTATAATTGTTAGATATGTATACCTGAGTACAAATAATCGCAGAATAATTGATTTTTTCATATCAGATTACTAAACACATATTTTAGTTTCATAGCTATGCTTCAATGAAATAAAAAAGCAGTAACTGAAAAAGACAAATACTGAAGCAAATTACACTCCTTGTTCCTTAAATGAATAGGAAATACAGCAGGCAGTAAAGCCCAGACGATGTCTTTTAGTTCTTCTGCTTAAACTTTGAGGTAGGGCTCCAATTATTTATTTGCAGACTATTTTGCTTAGTGAACAAAACAATGTTAAACTGTTTCTGTGAATTCAGCAAGTCAGTACCTCAACATTGCCCACAACATCTGTGATCAAACTGCAGTTTTCATTTGCAGATTGCTGAGAGAGGTAATAAACTATGTTGTTATTTGTTTGTTTATAAAACCTTTGTTTTTTTTTTAAGGCTGCAGGCTTATGCCGATTTTTTTTTTCCTGAATCGGAGCACTCCTGCATGACATGGGCCATAACATTTCACATTGCCATGTTATTAGCAAACCTAGTTGTCTTAGGAAGACTGCAGAATATAGATATTTTTTTTGTCAGTATTATTAACATTCTGTGTAAGTCACTCTAAAAGTAATTCCTTGTATTTATTTCAGTGGGAACTACAACAGATAGAAAGACCACAATAACATTATTAGAACAAATTCTCAGCCGCAAAATGCTGTTTTCCAACACAGTCACCACCGCTAGCTGTGCATATTTGCCTGTGGTACACAAGACTCTGTGTGTTGTGCTCATGGAATCTGTATGGCTGTCCAGAATGTGGCTCATTTTTCATGTCACTGTCACCCCTGGTGAAGTGTACAACCCACTGCTCACTGTGCTCATATCCGTTGTTTGTTCTCAGGTTTCCCTAAGGTCAAGAAGTGTTGGTGGGGGCCATTTTTTCCTTTATGTGGGAATTCAATTGCATCCCTTGGTTCCATATACATTTCAATGTTAGACACTATTCTGTCAGACTGCCCCTCTTCTTCCATCTATTGCACAGCAACAAAATGTAATGGAATACCGGTAGGATGATTCAGCCTCTACTGCCATCCCATCAACATCTGCCTCTGACACTGTGAGCCAGTATAGTAAAATAAGAGGCGTTACTTTCAGAGAACACATCCAGAATATCAATTAATGTGATGAAGATTTAAAATGGAGTTATAGATAGGATGAAGTCATTCTTTAGTAATAGTTGTCTTTCCTCTTTTTCTTTAGAATTAATTTATCTATTGCCCTGAGGGAAGATGGAGAGGAACAGGTAAATACAGCCACGTTCTGAAGGAGCTGTTTTCTCAGTGAATCACGAGGCACTACATAAACACTAATTAGCATGTTCCTGGGGATGTGAAACACATTTGTACCTGTTTCTCCTTTTTTGTCCCTTTCAACTCCAAACTTTTCTGTAACTTCATCTGGAGCACCATCTGAGCTGAGAAGCCTGCAAGGTTCTTAGGTTTCTCCTTAGCCTGCTTACACACAAACTTTTCTAATCTAATTAGCATGAAAAACTGTATTCTCAGCATGCAGATAAGTATTTGTGTGATTTTCATCAGCTTGATCTAAGACAAGCGTGATAATATAATCTGAAGTTAGCTAGACTTCAAGGTATTGCAATGACTTACCTCTGGGAATTTCTTTCTTCAGTGAGCATTGCCTTTAAAAACACATAATACACAGGCTTCTCTCCAAAGGGCCAGGCTTTTCTTCTTGTCCATAACAACTACAGCATGGATGCTGTGAGGTAAAATGTGTAACTTCTTTGATCCTTGCTTGCTCTATTAAGACATTTATTTAAACATTTATTTAAGCTTCTTAAGAGCAATTTCTTTAAAAAGAACTGGAGTTATAAATATATACTTTGCCCATATCATTAAGTTATTGTAGACAGTGAATTTATGCTAGTATAATATGGCTCAAATTCAGTGACAACACTCCTGTATTTATAAGAGGATGTTTGCATTTGGATTTGAGCTCCGTATGTAACGCAGGCCTCTGTGTGCCCTTTGTGCCTAGTAGGAGTAAGCCTTTTATAAATACTCATTCATAGAATCATTAAGGCTAGAAAAGACCTGCAAGATCATCTGTTCCAACCATCAACCTTTTACCAGCATGCCCACAGAACTTGCTATCAATTTTGTTTTCCCATTCTCAACTTAATGCAACTTTTGGGAGTTCAGTGATGTGTGTGTGAGAGACACAAACATTACGCTCAAAAATAAATACTCCACAAAAGCAGTACTTTGTGCTGAGATAGCATACAAACAAGACACATAGCTTGTTTTCCTAATCATCTGTGCCTTTAGAAGTAGACAAGTAATAGTGTCTGAAAAACCAATGAGCAAACATAATAAGCTATTCCTTATAATCCTCACAGTTTTTAAAAAGGGACTAGAGAAACTAATCGTAAGTTTATCAATTTTAAAATCTAAACTCCCTTCTGAAAGAATAATGGAGAACTGCCAGTTTTTACATAAAGGCTTGGCTTATATCTTGATCCAAAAAGAAACATGGTGAGTCATTATGTTCACACAGTATTTTCCTTAAACATTTTCCATTTCTGCCCAGTCCAGATCACTCCTGCAATGAAAATATATTGTCATTTTATTATAAAGTATCATCGTATAACATGACAGCGTCTTTCATTATGGAATCTAATTTTTTTCTATTGAATTTAAATTGCTTTTCCTTACTCATTACATCTTTGCTGTAATTCTCATTACAGACATTTTTCTTTCGATAATTTGCAGACATCCATAACTTCTGATAACTTTGTCTCCAAGGACAGCAAGATAAATAGGGTATCCTTAAATAGTTCTAATCTTCTTAATCTTAAAAGTACAACTATGTATTATGATGATTGTTTAGCAGCATACAAACAGAAAAACTTCTTGGTTCATCTTGAAATAAGTATAGCATTACAAATGAAGATAACCTCTAACAGTGAGCTAAAGTCTTCAGCTGTCAAATATTTTCAGTCAATATTTAAAACTTGGATTGGTTTATCATCATATTGAGGTGTAAGATTTCATAATTTGTCATCTTATGGAAGTTTGCAAAGTCTTATTTTTTCCGAAAAGGGGATAAAAGGGTAAAAATTAAAGGATTCTGTATGGGCATGTAGAAAGAAGAGTCTTCTCCTTCATGGGTACTTGGTCAAAACAATGAGAGAGAGCTGTCTCCAATTTTTTGCTGGATTGTT
This sequence comes from Phasianus colchicus, assembly GCF_987193195.1. NCBI lineage: Eukaryota > Metazoa > Chordata > Aves > Galliformes > Phasianidae > Phasianus > Phasianus colchicus. Next base: position 11,471,230 of record NC_143437.1, on the reverse strand, counting down.
GTAGGAATGAGGTTTCTACATAGGATTTATGTCTTTCTTTGTGTAGCTTGGATCTAAATTTACAGTCCTGTGATGAGATCTCTGAAGGTTGTACATCTGGAAGGCTGGATCTCTATAATGTTTAGAAATGGAAAAAAAAACAAACAAACAAACCACCACTAACAAAAAACAAAGCACGTTTAGACTTGAAAAATTCCAAGTAAGTATGACTGCTTCACAAATAATACTGATAATGTCAATTTCTTTTTATGGACTGTTACATTTTTCTTTGGATTCCACATTTATTGCTGCTGCCTGTTAGTACAGAAATGTGAAATATAGAAGTAATCCTAAAACACTGAAGTTTGTGAGAATGGCCGCACTGGTAATTACCCATAAGCCTTCACAACACAGCAAGAAACATTTCTATGATTTATTTTTATTGCTTAGAAAAATCTAGAAAGCCTGTACAATATGGCATGTCCTGATATTAGCTTTACCTCAGCAACCTTACTGAAGCTTAACTAAATGAAGTAATAAATTCAGAAATGTGTTTCTGCATGCATTTGTTTCATAGATTTATTATAGATAAATCCACTTATAAAATGCATCGGGATGAAAAGTCTATGCTGCAGAAACTTCCTAAATTCTGACACACGTATTACAGTCTCCATTACCAATAATTCTTAGAAGTAGGACATTTAGTTTAATGATGATCATAGAACTGTAGAATCACAAAACAGCTTTGATTGGAAAGGTCCCTGAAGATCATCCAGTTCTAACCCCAGCCATGGGCAGGGCTGCCCCTCACCAGCTCAGGCTGCCTGTGCCTATACAGCCTAGCCTTGGACACCTCCAGGTGTGGGGCACTCACAGCTCTGGGCAGCAGTGCCAAGGGCTTCATCGCCCACTTAGCAATGAATTACTTCTAACATCTAACCCAAATCTTCCCTAACTTAAATCTTAGTTTAAAGCCATTCCTGCTTGTTGTATCGCTGTCAGTCCGTGTGAAAAGTCGATCCCACTCCTGCTTGTAAGCTCCCTTTGAGTTCTGGTAGGCCACAATAAGGTGTCCACAGGACATTCTCTTCTCCAAGCTAAACAAGCCCAACATGTTGAGTAACTGAGCTTCTCCATGTCTGAAGCCAGCTCTTCCTTTTCAGTTATCAGCGGAAGTATACTCTCCTTTGCCTGTCTCTTCTGCCTAATATAGCTAAAGAAAGCCTTGTTTTTCATATCCCTTATCTTGGCTTCCTTGATCCCACTGCTGCACATCCAAACAGCATCCCTACGTTCTTTCCAGGCCACCCGTATCTACTTCCACTGCTTATCTTTTTCCTTTATTTCCCTCAGTTTGTCCAGTGGGTCCTTGCTCAGCCACCCTGTTTTCCCAGGGGATCTGATCCAGCAATTCCCTAAACAGCCTGAAGGTTGCTCTCCTGAATTTCAAGGTCCTGACTCCAATATTTGCCAGACCCACATTCCTTAAGATCACAAACTTGTCCAGGGTGCTGCAGCCCAGGCTGCCTCTGATATTAACTTCTATAATGAACTCTTCCGTGCTGGTCAGCACCAGATCCAGCAATGTTGCACCTCTGGTGGGTCTGTCCTGAACTAGCAAGTCATTGTCAGTGCACTCGAGGAGCGGCCTGAACCCAAATTGTAAGAAGAGTATGTTCTCTTGAAACGTTAGAGCTATGCAGGTGGATGTAGAAATCCATGTTAACTTGCTTGAAAATGTTTTATCTATCTGTGGTAAAAAAATGAAATTTTCAACCCAGTTGAAATTAAGTTTTGACAATTTTATTGAATTGCTTTGGGAGCAGTATGGTTCTGCAAAATGTAATTTAGTCAAATCTTTATTTTTCAGAGGAAAACTGTTTCATCAAGAAAATTTTCCACTAGTTCTATACTTCATAAATATGCTACATACATTTCATGGTTGCCCTTTGTTTATGGTGCCAAAAGCAAAAAATTATAGGCATTTTTGTTAGAACTTGTTCAAGAACCCCATGGATCTAATTTCTGATATGCTGTCTAAATAACACCAGAAATTAAGATCAGATACTAGTATGTGGATTTCTTCAAGTTGAAGAAACCTGTAAGTATCTACTTGTCTTATATATGTGTTCCATTTGAAATATCCTGTAGGAGCAGGTTTGTGTGCGTATTTGAGCAGGTAAATACTTATGACTTTAACATTCCCATGGGCCTCTGTGCTGCACTTTCAACACACCTGTGTGTGCATCTTAGAAGGTATATGAATACATGAGTAGTAACCTCCATCAAGGCCTGCTTGGAGGGGTAAATATATTTGAAAATGTAACTGCAAATGAGATCTCCAGAATAGTACTTGATTTCCTTGTATCAGCCCCATTTCTTCACGTCTCCATGAAAGGATGAGGTTATGCATGGTTTCTGGTAAGCTAGGTATGAAATTATCTACATGCTCATCCAGCATTCATATACATAAGGCAGCAGCTTTGTTTTCAGCGATGTGTTGTAGATTTCAGTGCATTACATTGAATCTGGCATAGAAGGCTATTTCTCATATATATATATATATATAAATTTCAGTATATTGTTTAAATGGACTTGCAAAATTAGGAGGAAGTTACTGTTATTCAGCTGAAATTATTTGTGTGGCATCTGCTGTAAAGTTGAGATTATATCTTGGAACTGCATAGTAAACGTACAATCAAAAAGAAGAAGAAAAATGACCATTTGATTCATAGGATGCTGTTAGCTCGTGGGCAATAATACTTCATTTTAACCAGTGAAACTTTCATCTGTTGGGAAACAATGGTATGTACAAACTGAGTTGTGAAAACACGGTGTGTTCTTCTTCACGAGTGCACATATGCATGTAAATGAGAACCAAGTTTGGCTTAGAAGTTACAGACAGAAACTGTATTGTTACCCAGAATTTTCTAAGGACATCTGCAGCGTAGCATGAGACTCTTCCTGTGGCTAAAAGCAAACTCTGTGCTTTTGTGATCTGAATATAGTAATCCGAAGCGGAGAACAAACGTGTGTTGTTTTAGTCTGTGGGACTTCGTCAAATGACAAAATTGAAAGTGCTTTTCACTGATGAAGGAAGCTTGCATTGCTGCAGGTCCTGAGGAACCAAATAAAATTTTATGCTATTAGCATACAGATGTTAATATTAACACATCTAAGCAATAGTGATATTTTGAACCATATTGAATAGTTATTGGAATATGTTTAATTCACATGCAAATATTTGATGTTATTAACAATCTAAGGAAAAGGATAGACAACCCTATTTCAGTGTGAGCTGTGTGTAACATACATATGCTATGTGCACATATACGTTTTCAATCAAACTCTTGTAATGAATACTGTCAGAATATGTGATTTAATCTTTTCCTGTTGCAGGCTTATTCTGTTCAGCAAATTTACATTCAAATATGTAAATAGTCCTGCTCATTGGCACTGCACATTTTGGTGACTTTTGATTCATGCGGAAATGACAAAAAATAGCTTCTTACACAGCTTTCATGTTCTGGAGTTGGGATTTCATTTTTCTGAGGGTGATGAAGAGGAGGCTCAGGGGAGATGTTATTGCTCTCTGTAACTAGATGAAGGGAGGTTCTCTCGTGTAACTGGTGATAGAACTAGAGGGAATGGCTTCAAGCTGCGCCAGAGGAGATTTAGGCTGGACGTTAGGAAATATTACTTTTCTGAAAGAGTGGTCAGGCACTGGAATGGGCTGCCCAGGGAGGTGGTGGAGTCACTGACCCCGGAGGTGTTCAAGGAATGTTTGGATTTTGTGTTGAGGGATATGGTTTAGTGAGAACTGTTGGAGGTAGGTGGATGGTTGGACTGTGGATGATCTTGCAGGTCTTTTCCAGCCTTGGTGATTCTGTAACTATTCCTTGATGATCTGCTCGCAGCCTGCAACTACTGGAAGTGTCATTACCTTGTGCTTTAAACTTCCCCTTGTTTGCCATCATTTTTCCCATATTTATCCATATTTTGGATAATACTAGAATGACAGGATGCAACAAAAATAGTAGCACACACATGCGCTGTTTGCACTGGTAAAGGAACAGGTTTACAATTTTTGTTTAAATTACTTGTAAATTGCCATAATCAATAACAAGGTCTACTATTCCAGGTTGAGTGTTATTGATATGCCAGAGGAGATGCCCAAACCATGCTGAAGGAACCCCTCAATTTTTAATAAATTCACACTGTGTTGTTATTCTACTAATTATTGATGTATACTGCACAGGGAAGAGGCATTTGTATCATCATCTTATGATTATGAAGATGATTGTAGGTACTTGACAGTGCCCAACAAAATAGGCTTGAGAATAATATTATTGGTTTTAGCATTTGACATGATTTTCTAGGTTGGATACAACATAGAAAAATAAAGGTGCTAAGTTACTTTTGTTATCTGTTTGTGTATAAGTATATTTATGCCTATTTTAGCATATTTATTTGGGTTCGTTGTCTGGCAGTGCTCTGATGCTCTCGTCTATGCTTTTACACTTTGCAACCTTCAGAGCAGGATAACTGCCTCAATTTGATAATGGGTGATAATCCTGGCCTTGTGTTAATTCTTGAACCACATCTTCTTATTTGGAAAAATACTCCCTATCCCGAGCAAAACTGTGCAACTACACAAATTCTTTGAGAGCAGAGGTGGTCATGTCCACTGTCCTTATGCATCCTGTCATCAGTTATTTTCTTAGTTTGACAAACTATTTTGTACACTGTGCCTCCAAAATTCCCACTTGTTGAGGGAATATCAAGACCCCTATGAAATTATTTTCAAAAAGAAGTATTAAAATTAGTACAGATCACAAACTTTTGAAATTCTTTAATGTGGCTTTAAATGTAAAGGACAGAATATTATTTCTACCTACTATGAACATTTTCGTAATAATGCCTCAATTTCATAATAACAACAGCTAAATGGATTGAAGCATCTCTTCTTTTTCATCTTTAAGTTTGAGCTGTGATTCTTTTGAGAAATACAGTATTTTGACAGAAGGAATAATATATAGAACAGTCTTATTTCAGAGTTAAATTCTATATGCCAGCCTTGTTCTGGATCATTTAAACCATTGCACCGAACATCTCTGTAGGCGCTGTTTTGTTTCCTTAGCCTCCATATATTATTTTTTGACAACTTCTTGTGCATATTTACTACAATAATGATGACGCGCAAGGTGAGACAATAACTCAGAAGCATGAAATGCACGCAGGAAGATTTCAGATCCTGTATTTAATGCCATTCTTGTAGACAGTTTTGTGAGTATTTTGAACAAAATATACGGTGCAACAAGTTCATACAAATAGTGAAATAATCTTGAGACTAAGCACTTAAAATACATAAATGTAGCTGTTGGATATTGAGAATGCATCTTAGCTTTGGTACTTCTTGATTTTGGACAGTTTATGGTGAAATATTACTAACACCTCTCTTTCCTCGTTTTTCTCAAAAGATAAATTGATGCGCACCTCATATTCATCTTCAGTACTGCATTTGCATTATCACATGTGAAAGATGGTAGGGGACCTTCCGTCTGTACAGTTAGCTTCCCCAGCATGGCTGCAGAGAGCACCTGAGAATGCTTCTTACACCAACTATTATTTTCTTTTATTACAGTAAATCTTCTACAGCCTTTTGTATTCCTCATCTACTGGATTATGTATCTGCTGCCAATGCTGGAGGAATCTGAATTACAATAGGGAAGGCAATTGATTGGCATTTGCAGGAGAGGCTGCTTGTCAGAATGCTTACGTGAGCAATGCTTGTTCTCCAACATGCTAATGACAGCCATGAGAAACCAGCCACAGTGTGGTTTTTGATGGAAAGAAATAGGTCTTGTAACTTCCATTCTTTCCTATTGCTACATGTGTGCAAATTCCAGCGCTGACGACTACTGCTGACTGATGAGCAGCTCAGAGCTGCATTGGGAAAAAGAAACCGCAGTTTTACCAGAAATCAGCCAAAGACATGTAAGTGAAAAGACAAATTGAAGCAGCTGCCACTCCAAAATCAACAAGATATAAGAAAGTGTGTCTTACACGGAGAGTCTGGCAAACCTTCCGAGCGCTTGAAGAGCTTTTTAGTTGAATTTAAAAGATGGCCTCCCAGCCATCTCCAGCACCACAGCTGATTTCACACTCCATGATTTCACACTCCATGTAGCGTCCACCCATGATTTTCAGCTCTTTTTGTTTTCAGGGCTTAAACACTGAAAGCCAAAGGAAATTAGGAAGAGCAAGCCCTGTTTTGGGGCCTAAAGCATAGTGTGAAAAGCTCTGCTGCCAATGCAGGGTGCAGCCTAGGAAGGCCTCTGACATCAGAAGAGTGACGCATGTGGCAGATCCATCTATCCATCTCCATGGCCTGCATGACAGACCCTCTGATGAGAAAGGTGTCCCAGAGGAAAAAAAAAAAGTGAGGAAAAATCTTGATATTAGGTACTTTGCTATACCTGGGCTCCAGAATTGTGGCGTGTGAGTAGTTTGTAAGAAACCGGAGGATTTAAAGTCGAAGCTTGATGGTTCAGATAGACACCGGATAGTCCCTAGATACTTTCCTAAATATGCTTGTGGTAGTGTGTAGCTTCAGCAACAGCATGCAATTTCTACTTTGGACAAGGCTGTACTGGGGAAATTCAAAGGGAGAAGGTGAGGACGTGATGTATACTTGAACAGAGTAAGGCGAGGGGCAAGATGTGGTTCTTTGGTGGATTTCAGCCTGCTCATTAGTATTGATAAGCTCTGTCTACAGGGTATTACCTGGATAGTTAGGGTCTGAAGGAGGTTGTATGTCTCGGTCCGCTGCCGCAGCCTGTGGCAAGGTTCAGGAAACATTTTAAGTGCTTTTTGCTTTTGCTATTAGCAGTGAAATGGGCAAATATTCCATGTTGCCAACTAAAAGAAAGGGTTATTTACTGGAGAGCTTGGAAAAAAAAAAAGAAGTCTAATGAACTGGAAATCCTGCTGTTTAACCTGTTCTGATGGTAAGTGGAGCACTGTATCAATTGCTGTCAACACAGCAACTGTCACTTCTTTTGGAACTTTGCATCTTTTAAATGCATATTTTCAATCAACGCTTCAGACTTCAGAGCTGTCACTACCTTCACATGCTGCTGCTGCAATCACAAGTCATTGCTTATCATACTGATTGCCAGCGTGCACTTCTGCCAGAAGTGTCAATGCAGGCAGTTGTAAGCCTTAATAGAATAGTTTTGTGTATGTGCACATCTGTGCACATATGTGCGAGAGGAGAGAGAAGATAAAATTGAACTTTTCAGTGCTCAAGAGAAGAACTGCTAGGATTACACAGTGAGAACAAAACAGCACTAAGTTTACAAGTGTTTGCATTTAAAAAATGGCAAACAGGTGGGGGAAAAAAATACGGACCCTGAAAATCTCAGGTAATAGCATTTGGATTTGTGCATCTTGACATCCTTTGGTAGCAAGTAGACAGCAGAAGTTAGGAAAACTCCCAGAAAGCACAAATATCTTTGTGACAAACAAAAATAAGGATTTGAATTAGTGTGGTGTTGACAGATAAACCTGTTCCTGCATATCTGAGTACCATCAGCAGATGAACATTTTGGCTTAGAAGTTGTCAAACAGTAACTAACAATCCAGGCAGTCTGAAATTGTGTGGTGTCTCCAACATCTGTCAGTAGTACTTCTCACTGAAATCTAAAGATGCTGGGAAAAGTTTGAATTTCTGACTGAAAATAGCAAGTGTGAATGAATGTGAAGATCCATTATTTATCCATATAGAGAAGACTGCTGTTCTTCTTGGAAGACAGATCATCCTGTTACAAAGGTCTGGTTTGTTAATATTTAGCCAAGATAGGAGACTGCTAGTCCTTACTTATCCAAGGTGGACAGCGTTTAACTAAAAAAAATCAGTTCACTTGACTAATTGTATTTTGCTTGAAGGAATTTTTTATTTTTTATTTTTTATTTTTTATTTTTTATTTTTTATTTTTTATTTTTTATTTTTTATTTTTTATTTTTTATTATTTTTTATTTTTTATTATTTTTTATTTTTTATTATTTTTTATTTTTTATTATTTTTTATTTTTTATTATTTTTTATTTTTTATTATTTTTTATTTTTTGTGAGAACGTAATAATAAATGATATCGTTGTTTTTGATGTATTATGAAGCATTTTAAGTATTTAAAAGTATATTTAAAAAAGTTTAATTGCAAAACAGTGTTTCAATCTTATTTGGCAATATCCTTTCATCTTTGCGAGATAAATTCTGAATTAATTAGTGTTTTTTTTCTTAAAATACTTCTTTTTTTAGTAGTCTTCTGTTAATTCCAGTAAATGGATTTATCTCTTGATGACCTGTTTTCATTTCAATTCATTTGTCTTCTATAAGTCACTGCCAATGACTTCCATATTAATCAGGTAAAGAAACAAGCAAAATTGTATGCCTCAGTACCAATGTCGAGGCATATCTATTGTGCATGACTGTAATTACACACACCAGCAGCTGATTGTTCACTACATGCAGCATCATAGACAGTGAACCTGAATGCAGGGAAAATCAAGCTTATCTCTGACGCAAGAGTTTGCATGAATATTTTTCCCAACAGCAAAAACACGAAACTTAAAAAAGGCAACTGCATAATAATGCATATGCCTAGCATAGCCTACTGGCAGAGTAGGCCTGCCAGTTTTATGGAGAAAGATATGGGAACTAATATGAGTCAATAAATCTTAGCTAAGTAAAGTTTGTCATTCACTGACAACTTAGTACAGTCCACGGCAATTTTGTTATTGTTTAATACAATGGAAGGAGAGAACTGAAAATAATTGCAAGTTTCCTCCATTAAGTAAAGTAAGTTTCTCCTGACTTGAAACTATTTGCTAAGGTGTTCAAGGCATCTTCTTCAGCTTTCACTGCATTCCCAGCTAATTCCTTCTCTAGGTTTTTAATATATTTTTTTGGATTTCATTAAATCGTGGGAGTGATCATTTAGTCCTGCAGAGTTAAAAATAACCTTTTTGTTTGTAGGTACTGATGCTAAGAAGGTTTTCATTTTATTTTCCTTTGTCTTTTAAACACTGATTTTCTTCCCATCTTCTCCCATACACAAAAATTAGAAGCACTAGAAAAATCACATTCCAAAAGGAAGATTGTCTTGATGCTGATCTTTTCCTAAATGTGAAATCACGCGCATATGGCACAGCGACAGTTCCCTTGTTTTTGTGTGCTTTAAGTGGTTTAAGTGCTTTGAATTCCTCAGGCAGGATTATGGCATGATTTAAATAAGTGTTTCACAGTCACTGTTTGTTGCGAGCCTTCAGGAGAATGCGTATAATTCCAAAAGCTTTTGAAAAGAATGCTATGTCGGTCTATGACATTCTGAACAACAGCTATTTGTTTTATGTATATGTATCTTCTTGGGTTTTTTATGAATCGACATCAACTGCCATTGCAATCAGTGTAATTGTAGCTCAGACTTCATTCACAGCTAGATGAGAAAGGAATAAGGAGAACAATCAGTAAAGAGATCTCGTGGATCTTTTTTCATGAGAGTAGTCTAAAGGAAATGACGGATTTTAATGCCAATCCTTCTGTTAACAGTAATTTTGCGGACGATGCTCTGTTTGTGTCTGGACTGTTGGGTTTTAATGAATAAAGAAAATTCACTTAGCTGTCTCAGTGCTCCAGTTCCAGCCTTCCCAGCCAGTGTAACTTTGACCCATGCGTTTGAAGTGAGATAGAAAAATATGCTCCTGTTTATTTTTTTCAGCATCTTTAGTAGGTAAATTTTAATTATATCAGGACAAGATATCTTATGTTCTGTTTTAAAACTATTGAGTTTTTGTTTTACCCAATCCAAGGCAACTTCATCTCTAATTCCTGTTGAGCACCACTGGCTCAACTGCAATACATTACAGAAAAATTAGGACAGCAATATTCAATATTCAGTAGAAAACCCATTATATGTGATCCCTTTTAATTATTGTCCCACAATGAATAAGATTCAAGAGTAAGTAATCTCATTGGAATTTAATTTTTAAGGGACAATATTGTTCTACACGTGAAATGTAAAAAAAGATTTCAGTGGTCTACATGCTAAACTCTCGGTGATGAGGTGAAAATGTCCATTAAATATTTTGTATGGTTAATACTTCCTTATTCTTAGTCTGTGTTTTACTTGGGATGCAAAATACACAATGGATTGTCTTGAAATCTGTGCAGGTGTTGATGAAATGATCTGCAACTGCTCTTCTCTTATTACTTGAAAGTGTTCTGGGCTCTGGAAGGGAAGGCCTGTGACTGACGGAAAGAAAACAGAGGAAATCTGGTCATGCTGGCTGGGCTTCCAACCTCTGACAGAAGCAGGCTGTTGCAGGCAATTTCAAGTGGTGTGGTGGGACTCACTGGGTGTTTAGATCTCACAGTTTTCAGAAGATAAAGTACCTGGTCCGACTTCCTAAACCTGTATCAATAGAAAGGTTAATCACAAGGAGCATGGAGAAGACCTCTGAATTGCTGTATAACTGGAATTAGTACCTATACATGTTTTTATCTTATTAGGACTGAATTAACTCCATCTTCATTGGTGCTGTAACAGTTTATTTCTGTCTTTTCTGATGGAGGTAAAATGTAGTAATAGCTCAACTGATCAAAATTAGAAGTGGTGATATTGGTGAAAAAAGTGATCAAAAATAGCCATGTGAAGAACATTACGCATCTCTAGGTTTGCTTAAGCTTCTGAGAATTTAATTGTATCAAACTTGGCCCGTATGATCTGCTTCAGACCTTTTCTGATGTTCCGTCTATGAAAGTGAACCCAGAGGTATGTGCTTGCATCCCTCAACTGTATCTCAGGTCGCGTTGTAAGAAGAGTGGCTGTTAGAGTAAGGGAGGTGGTTGTCACCCTTTTTTCCACTCCACTGTAAGAAAGACATGGACAGGCCAGAGCAGATCCAGAAGGCCACAAAGATGATCAGAAGGCTGGAGCGCCTCTTCTGTGAAGACAGGCTGAGAGATTTGGGCTCATTCAGCTTGGAGAAGAGAAGGCTCTGAGGAAATTTTGTAGAGACCCTCCAGCACTTAAAGGGACCTATAGTAAATCTGGAGAGGTACTCTTTCTCAGGGAGTGTAGTGACAGAAAGATAATAGATAACAGATAATAGTTTTAAACTGGAAAAAAAAAAAAATTCTAGACATTAGGAAGAAATCTTTTACTCTGAGGGTGGTGAGACACTGGCAGAGGCTGTGAACACCCTGTCCCCAGAAGTGTGCGAGGCAAGGTTGGAAGGAAATTAGAATAATAACTCGAATGCCCTTATTTCAAGTCTGTGAATACTAGCTGAAACAAAGAAATCCCTCCAGCTTCCTGTTTTGACATACTCCTTGGTCAGGTTTTCAATTCTTCAAGACCATAAATGCAGAATTACAGCCTTATGAATGCCATGCTCTCTTACAGTGTTTAGCAGCTGGAGCTTTTTGGAAGACTGATTATAATGAAATGAAAATTTAGAAAAAATTTTTGGTCAGATTAGAGTGCAAACAGAGCAGCTCATCTGCACTGAGCACTGCAACAAGACCTTAAGACTAAAAATCTAATGTTAGCATCTTCAAAAATTGATGTAGCTACCGAAGAGTTGCAAGACTGTACAGAATAATGCCAACTTGAGACCTGTATTATTTGAGTAACTTAAATTTTTTCCCTTTTGTCAATATCAAGTTTTTTGTTTTTCCTCTTATTTAATTCTAGCCTTTGCTTCTATGTGATATGGACTTTTTGTTTTCTGAATAAAAGTATACTTAGTGCATCTAAATTACAGCACATTTGTGTATGCGTACGTGAGTACATTTCAAATGTTTCTTCATAAAGATCAGGATCTACATGCAACTTAATGCTTTTTTCATATACAGGCTGTCCTTTCTTGCAGTTTGCATGTTCCTAAATTCTTTTTTAGGTTATATTCACTAAGTTCCACATTTAGGTACAACTGTAGGTTTTTAGATTAGCAAAAAAGCCTCTTCAATGTGGAAGTCAGCTTCCTTTCTCACCTTCCTTATTAATGAATGGCTTAAACATCCACCTTTCATGCTTTCTAAATGAATTCCCAAACAACTGACCAATTTGTAACGAATGTTCAAAGGCAATTAGTATTCTAGGGTGCATCCCTCTGCCACTTTTGCTCAAGTTGTTCAAATATTTAGAGCGTCAGACAGAAAATGAAAATGAATCTATAGTATGAGTACCCACTGGGGACACCCAGGCCCTATTCTCAGCTCTCACAGAAAGCAGAACAGCTTTGATTAACAACTATTCCAGAATATGAATCAGACAGGATGTAAATTAAATTTTAGGAGATTCAAATCCTAAATGACAAAGAAGATAAGGTGCTTTACTTGTCTTAGTGTTTTTTAAGTACAAAATTCTTCTTTCTCCTCCTTCTTGGTTCTGTGGTTGATGTAATTGAAATAGTTCTCATTTCCAAATGCTATCTTACAACTTAATTTATGAGTTTTCATACTGACATGATTTTTCTGCTTTCTGTTCTTTATTTTCTTTTTTTGTCAGTCATGCTGTGTGGAGCCCAGAGGTGGCCTTGATGAGCCTTACGAGTCTCTTTCAACTTGGGACAGTCTGTAATTCTGCTATTGTCTTGCAGATTGCTTTAAAGAATGGTGAGATGAAAGAATAAATATTGAAGTTTTACTTTTTCTTATGGTAACTTACAGTAATAAATGCAGTCTTCTCAGTCTTTTTTAACATGGTGTTCATTTTTTTTGTGTGTGTGTGCTATGGTGTGAGACTGCTAGTGCAGCATCTTGAGAATGGACTGTACTTCTCACATATTCATTTTCTTGCCCACGATTCTGCTACTACCTTCTAAGATAACGCAAGCCTTTCTGAAAGCTTATGCGTTCTTTGCTGATTAATGGCAATCACCAAAGATTTGTATATAAGTAGGTTATTTTTAATATTGGAGTTAATGCCCCTTTCAAACATTGTTAATTAAGGCCTTTGAGTCTGAAACTATTCGCGTTTTTTTCTGTTTTCTTCAATTTATTCCTCTGTAATCTCAGTAGCGCTGAGCTGGCAGGGCTGTACAGCTTGTTTCTTTATGGAAGCTTTCATATATTAATTTACAGAAAGAATTGGAGACAGTAATTATAAATTACCTTGAAAAGGGTGATTTTGTGGTGGGGCTTTACAAGCAAAACTGATACGGTGTTGGAAGGAAGAAGTGAAGGAGTTCAGATAGTATAGCATCTCTAAAAGCCACTCTGCTTAGAGAGGAAGGAACACGAAGCACTGGTTAAATACAGGACATGTATCTTCCTGTCCTCTGTCCTTTTTCTTGTTTAGACATGTTATGCCTTTCGTGATTTGTCTTCACTTTTTAAGTACAGACTGTGCACCTTCTTTTATTTGTTACGTGAAAGGATGATACTGTCCCATATTGCTTGCTTGCTTGCTTTCATGTGAAGGGAATGGAGAACATAGGCAGACATTTTCTTCAGTACAGACAGTCTGGCACAATCCCTCTGCAGCAGAGATGTCTGCTAAGGGAAGCACCTCTCACCACTTTGGTTGGAGGCAGAATATAACATTCTTTTGAGAGGGCATTTCATTTTCCTCCCTCTTTTAAGGGCCTTCTGCTGAATTCCCATGCTAACTTGAATTAGGAAGCACAGAGGATTTCCTCGCAATGACAGATGATAATAAGAGAAGAGGCAGATCATACTTCTATTCCACTCACATATCAGAATGGGCATTGGCATATATGCCCACCTTAGAATTGGAGCAGCCTAAGTTGGAGAAGAATAACAGAAACAATGTTCAAAATAGGTAGCACTTCTTAATACATCCAAATAAGAAAGACAAGGTTTGGAATATGATGAGTGCACAGCAAAAAGAAATAAACAAGAATACACAAGAAAAAAATGAATTTGACAACTGAAATGACTTGAGACTTCATTTGGGTTTTAAAGTAGCGGTACAGTTATACAGTATCTTACAGTTACACCAAGCCTACTAAAAAGGAACTGACATGATTTTTATAGGCATTTAAGCTTTGGGTTACTTTTCTTCCAAGTAATCTATTCCTCACAAATGCTATAAATTTCCAGTGTATCCAACTTATCTGCACAACGTACCATGGCTTTCTGAAGGTCTATCTATACGTGTCTGAAAAAGTCATGAGATGGATCACAGAACAGATGCAGGAGGCATAGGCACAGACAGCTCACCTTCAGCATCTAGCACGGTGTCCATTGCCCCCAGCTCCGCACACTGCGTAAGTTACATTTAAGAACAAATCAATTCTGATTGTGTCCTGTTAAACCAACTTCCAACTTTGTGCCCATTATGTTTGGCACCATTGTCATTAAATTAGAAAAACGATAAAATTTCAGGTTAAGGTATTAACACAGGCATCTTTTCTAAGTTTCTCAGGTGCTTTTAGATTCAGCTTACAAGAAGCGCTTATTTCCAAGCAGTTCATTATGAATTCTACAAATAACTTTTGAGTACAAGCAATCTAATTCATCTAAACTGTCATAAATAGGAGATGGCACTAAGTGCATCATCATCATCTCTGTCTCCTCTGCACATTCAAGCACAAGCAGATACCGACTGTCTCTCCCAAGGACATTAAAACTCTCACGCAATCAGACTACGATACTTACGACTTTTGTGGGATTTAGGTACTTCAAGGGTTAGATGGTTTGCTGTAGACAGAAGTAATAGAGACAAGGAAATGAAATCCAATTTCTGACCTAATAAACTAAAGGCAGGGTCCTACAGTGAAATCCTTTACGTTATCCAGCTTTGAGCAATCAAGTTGTATATTTTCTATATCAGAACAGAGGTTGTCTTTGACAGCCCATGTAATCACACCAAACATCAGGTGACTGTTTCCTTGCAAGGCTAAAAATTGCATTTGTTAATATCTAAATAAATATATAAATATAAACTAGGCTATACGGTATAGCTTTGTGCTCATTGTTTGGATGGGGTTGTTGCTAGGCAATGACTAGTGTAACATTATGGCTTATAAAATTCCTTTCTGAAAATTCATGTAAACCTTAAGTTAAACTCCAGGGGAATAAAAGTTAAAAAATAAAGCAAAGTAACAGTGAGGAACACTGCTTTGAAATACCTAAAGTTAGACTCAATGATAACAAGCAGTTTTTCTCTTGAATAGCAAGCAGTGAATTTATGTGGTAATTGTTACCTTGAGTGATAGATGGAATTCTTGAATATTTTGAACTAAAACTCATTCTGACTTGACTCTATGTTATCCTTCAAAATGATGTTTTGTTTCCTGATGTCAAAGAAAGTCTGTCCATTAACCAAAGGCTTCAGCCGAGACAAGGCACTTAAAAAAGGTTTTCTGGTTAAGATAAAATCTTTTCTGAAGTGTGGACAGATCCCAGTGGACCTCTATCAGTCGAACTGCATATGGAAGCCTCCTCCACCTGTCTCCCCGGGGATCGGGAAGAACTCCAGCAGTCCCATGGGTGCTGTGTTTTGAAGGTCCTCAGACAGCTGAAAAGGTAAGGTTCCTCATTTTTGAGAAATACTTCCTTGGGCCTGAAGATTCTGTAAGTGAAATATAACAGAGCAGAAATGTTCAGGCTGGGGTGATTTTAACTCTTTTTCTCTGTGGCTGATAATAACACCATCTGCTCAAGGATTATCTGCAAGCAGGCTAAATTCATTGAATAAACTGCTCATGCCAGATTGCTCTGCTCTATGTAGCAATGCACAGTTGTTGATTAATTAAAGTTCCCCAGTGAGAAAGGTACACGTTGTTATTCTATACAGGAAAACTAAGGCAAAAAGAGTTTATCTGTCCTGCCAACAGTAGCTCTAGAACCTAGTTTTGAAGAGCAGATCAGAAGATTCTATCCCAGTCATTGCACAGCAATATATTCTGTCATGTTTTCTTATTAGTTTTTTGAACAGTAAGAATTCAGGGAAAGAACTCTACTGCAGTGTCTTTTTGCGTGCCTACAGAAAAAGCTGCAACTGCTAGGGATAAACACTGAAGACTGTACATTGGTCATCTGATGCCAGACTGCAGACCCTAGCTTATACCCTTAAAATTCATGAGTCAAGTTTATCTTCGGCTGGGAGAATTCCAAGGCAGGCAATCATAACTGGATCTTGCAAACACACACCACGTGACCTGGACTGCTACGCTGATCCTTCTGCCTAGAAATAAGTTAAATAAATATGCATTTGAACTTCAAGTTATTCATTCCTCCTTCCTGAAAAGGTAAGATACGGCTCAAAAATAGGATTGAAAGGGTTCAGGTATTAATCTACTGCTTAGCCAACAGAAGTGCTACTCAAGAGAAATACATGTCACATAAGAAGAAATACTGATTGGCAAATCACATTTGAAGACAACCCAGGAGAATCACCAAATAAATAAAAATACTCCTTCTTGTCCCAAAAGAGCTAGAAAATAATTTAAGCCTTTTTAGTTATGGATAATTTATACACAAATACTTGTTTTCATCTTCTGTGTACAGTTTATGTGTATGCTTTTGAATAAACTTGATTTGAGTTAATAAGAAAGATTTAGTATATACAGAATTTGAAAAAAATATATATTAAAATTGCTACACCCATAATCTTGTGCTGTAGTTTAAACAACATATGGCAATATTTGGGGAAGGAAAATGTAATATTGAGAAGAAGCTTTGATCCTTGAGAGAGTTACTGGGAAAAAATAAGTTTCTTGGCAGTGAAAATTCAAGTCCCACAGTGTGAACGAGTTCTGCAGAGTGCCTGCAAATCAGAACCTGCACACAAGATAGACAGTGCATTCACATCTGCTGTGTTCAGTGGGGATCTCGCTGCTTTTCTGTGACCTAATGTTGTCAGGTTAATAAAGGCGCACAGCAGAACCATCAGTACCACTGTGGAAGGACAACATTTATGCATTAGCAACAAAATAAAATTTGGAGAACACTAATGTAAGATTAGACAGGAATAGTTTGAAGTGGAAAAAGAAACACATGTAAAGTAGTGTTCTTGTGCTAGGGCAAAGCAAGGTGATAGTTAAATAAGATCAGATAAGATGGGTGTATATTAAAACCCTGCACAAACTGTTACTTACTTGATCCTGATTCCTTCAGATCTGGGTAGACAAAGATATACCAACAAACAGTTCAGGCTATGAGTGTGTTTAAATTGCTGTTTCATTTCAAAATTTAGGATAAGTACTATCAAACTGAGGAAAAAAAACTGCAAAAAATACCTGGGCAAAGACACTAGAAAGGAAAGGGGCTATTTTGAAAGTTTGCCTCAGGCCTTTGCAGTGATGTTATTTCCTCCATTCATTCAACTTCATCCTGAAATCTGATAGTAATTTGTAGTAATTAATTGTTTACATTCCCTTTCCACAATTCATAGGCACTTGCCACTCTGACAAATTATTATTATATTTTTTTTTAATTTTAGCATGTTCTTCTACAATAGAGACTAAGTAAGTTATTCTCTACCTTAGTATTAAATTCAAAATATCCTATTAGTTTCACATCAATAAAGTTATCACTTCTTACATCAGTAATTTCAACTGGCTTGTAATACCCAAAAATTAGTGCTGACAACTGGTAAAATCCCACCAAAACTAAAGGGTTTTTGATGTGCTGCTTTTCAGTTGTAATAGCTTCTCCTGAAACAAATAGTGCCCTTGACAACCAAGTACATTAGGCTAAATTCTGGTCAGAGATGTGGTGATCTGAATGGAAATTCATTTAATGAACAGATTATCATATTTTCCTTTTACTGAACATGTAGGTGACTGACTTCATTCCATATAACATGCTCACACTAGGTGATGAGGAGATAATAATTTGTTTGAAATTATGTAAAGAGCTAAGTGAAAACAGCTGATGGCTGATGTGAGATAAGAAAAGAGAGAAAAGAAAATAATACTTGTGACAATACATTTTGTACTAGAAGAGAAAGTCTGATATTCTGATATTTATCTAAAATACTTTAGTGGCAACACTATTTTTTGCCTGGCTGTAGCCTCTTAAGAGCATATAGTTCAGATGCATTTGGTAGTAGGTAGCCTAATAAAGAATTTCAAGTCCCTGTCCCTAAGTTCTTGCAGACAAGATAAAAAAGGTAAACCCAGTGATTAAAGAGTCAAGCAGCATTATGTTGGGTTGTTGTTTTGTTTTGTTTTCAAAATAGCAACGTTAATAATGTAATCTAGTATACAAATGTCAAGAACTTATTCATGTTAGACTTCCATTGATCACGGAGGAAGTGATATATATATACATATATATATACATATATATATATATATACATATATATATATATATACACATATATATATATATACACACATATATATATATATATATATATATGTATTTTTTTTTTTTTAACTATTTTTAATGGGAAAGGACGTCCTGAAAAGAGTTTCCCCACAAAACTCAGAAATCCACAATGAACTAAAATGTACTCAGCTTACCTTACAAGACAGAAACAGACTACTTAAAAACTATAGTACTTGTACATGGGTGTGTATAGAGACACACATACACAATATTCCTTCAGAGAATACCACTTTTCACTATGTCTATTCCTTGCAAAGAGGCCCATTATTTTTTGCTTACGAAATGTTATGTTTCCATGCAATAAAATTTGCATGGAAAAAAATATTGTAGAGCCCTTGGCTGTCACCATGCTGCTTCAGTACAAGTGGCATGACTTACCGTTGTGGACAAAAAAAGGCAACTTCCTGCACGTGCATAATAAAAGACTTCTATGTTTTCTAAATATCTGTTTAAAATGTATTACTTCTAATTAAAAAACTTCCTTCAGATTTACTGCTAAAACTAATGATGTAAGAAATGAAGACATCTTTCTTCCTGCTTTAGTAGTCTAGGCAGTGGGCCAGTGTATTGTGCAAGAAGTATCTACTTGATTTTTTTTTTTTTTTTAAGTGGGGGGCAGTTTATAGAATGATATTTAAATAAACTATATTTTTCCTCAAATGGTTTATTGATAGTGGCATTACCTTGTACTATCCTTGGATTTGAACTGCTTACCATGTTTCTGCTGTGCCTATAACGTCAGTCTGGGACTACACTAAGATGCATCGAACCATGACGTGCAATTATCCAAGCCCCACCATTTCAATCCCCTCCATTCTAAATTAAGATGTTTTCAGGGACCAACCTTTATGCAGTACATCCCTCTCTCTGACAGCTCAGGTCACCATTCCTGGTGGGATTCTCTCTCTCACCTTTTTCTCCTCCCAGTCAGAACCATTATAACCTTTATCCAAAAAACTGTAGGCACATTATCATCCATCTGCATTCATGCCACGTGGTCCTGCTCCTCCATCACCTTGTTCAAAAGTTGGTTTACAAATATGAAGCTAGTTTTATCTTTTATTTGTCAAGGAACTCGATGCTGTTATACCTTTTAATTACTGAGGCTTTATGCTTTGTAATCTACCAAGCTGTGTTTACAAACCAGCTCTTGTATACTAAAAAGATTAATTAAAGCAGCAGGCCCATAGCTATTGAAAAGAAGGCATTTCTACAGTCAGTCTGCTATTTCACCAGTGTCTGAACATTCTCCTGTGATGAATATAAAAAGAGGTCATACAGCTGTGAAGACTCCTCATGTCTGAGGCAAAAATTCAGACAGAGAAAAATGTTTTCTGTGTACAGAAACGAGAGACAAGAACAGCACTACTCTTCAACACTTTAAGATAAAATGGGACAGAACCGCAGCTAATAAATAACTTAGAAAATAGCTTGAAATTATTCACATTCACAGTGCAAAACAATCACTAAAGTTAGCAGTGTGGATAAGAACTGTGGGAAAAAAAGGTTATTCACTTCTAATTTGAACAATATAATGAATATCTAGCTCCTCAAATCCACCCAATAAGCAGATTTATACACTGTTTATCATTAGACCACTCATTAACAAGATAATTAACTCTGTGTAAAAAGTTCCATAGACTGAGGCTCTATAATAATTAATATATTAGGAGGTCTTATATGGTCATTAGTCCTGAGGCGCATAGTATGAATGTCACTTGACTTTTGTAAAAACTAAATCTACCATTTCACCAACCAGCCAAGATTCAAGTTCTTCATGCAAGACTTGCAGAATAACTGTACAACGTTTGTTCTGAAAGGACATCAAAAGCTGTGGATTTTCTTCCCCCCCCCAGTCTGCATATTTTTACTTCCTTTGGGCTCATTATTTTCTTCTGTTTCAAAGAAGTCTAAACTTTCTCATTCTTACCATAATTTTTTTTTCATTCTGTCAGAGAGAAGTGTTTTCCACACCTTATATATATAATATATATATTATATATATTTTCAGTTCCTAAAATGTTCTGAGAAGAGAGTCCTATGTGCATTCAGGACTGTCTCTCCTGTCTAAGGTTCACTGGATCATGACTTTCCCCTGGGGGCATCAGAACTTTGCAGCAAAGGTGAATAGCAATGGAGAAGGTATCAGGAAGATTCACAATTTCAATTAATTCAACTCTCATCTTTGTCAGACCTTAAGTAAATTACATTGTTGGCAACTACCAAAGTTTGAGACAAAAGCCATTTTTGTACCCAAACTTTAGTTTTAGAAAATAGCTGTAAGTTTTATACTAGATGTTCCCCATCTTTTGAGGATATGCAGATGAAAAAATGCACTTGCATAGCTTCTAGGGATACTTAACTTCTAATGCAACACCAGATATTTTGCTTTTGATGAAAAATGATGTAGAAAATGGTCTTCTGGGGCTTGCCAGAGATCAACTTTTCAGGGGAAAAAAATCCAAAAGAAAAAAAAGAAAGAAATCAAGCTTCTAAAAGTTCAGTCCTAAACTGAGTTGACTTACTGATCAGTTTATGCCTTGCAGAAGCACCCATTTAGGTGACAAATGTTGTAAGCCCCTGTTTAGAGATCAAACGTCAAACACTCTCTTGACATATATGTGGGACTCTCATACTACAGTGAATCACAGTACATATTAAATGGAAGCCTATAGAATAGAAAAAAATCCAAATCCTTTTTTTTTTTTTATGACAATTTAGCTAAAAACAATTTTTGGTATTGAGCTTTTGAGAATCTTATAACAATTTTATCGATATAATTCAGATAGATAAATTCATAAGGGACTGCAGTAATAAAGCAATTCACCATCTGAAAGATCTGCTTTCTTACTGCTTTATTCTCCCTATATCTGATGTTTCCCACACTATTTACAGAGTTTGAATGCTTATTATGTGAATATACATGTATATTTAAAACAACTCACAGTGCAAAACTTCCAAGGTTGAAATGACAATATAAGAAAGCAAACACACACATACTTGAACAGAAATGAACAGATATATATGTTTTATATATATATATATATTCTTAATGTAATTAACACTCAATCCAAATCTGAAAAGTAGAGAAGGAAGATTGAAAATTAGCCTTGTGTTGCACTAAGTCAAATAATGCAATCTCATATGAGAATGAGAAGACCAGAAAACACAATCTGTTGTGGGTTTTTTTTTGTTTGTTTTTTAAATTATAATTTAAATATACTTATATTTAGGATATAATAAATATTTATATTTAGGGATTTACTAAATATACTTATTATTTAGAGATACTTGTATAAGAGACCATTTTTGAATAGGTGGGATGTCAAAACCTTCCCCCATTCTCTCCAAAGAAACGAAATAACAATTCAGAATTGGGGAACTGAGTCAGGCAGTATCTCCTCCTCTAAAACCTGATAAAAATGTGTTTACCTTGGTCTCTCACTGAGTGACAGTATCACAGATCCACCTCTTGCATTACTTTCAAAGAGTAATTCCAGTGATCGACACATATAAAACAAACAAGACAAGATAAAACAAAACAGCTTCTTATTCATCCAAAGCATCTTTTCATGGTTTTGATAACATGATTCAGCTGACTTGACTGAAGATCTTAAACCATTTACTTTAGCAGGAAACAGAAAATGCATTTCTTGAAAAATATTGTTTTCATTCCTAAACCATTAACATAATTAATAGAGATTGGGGGTTGGAAACAGGATGAATGAATTCGACATGCAGGTCTTACTGAAATTTAGACAGGTTGAAGACAAAACCCTGAGATGCTATTTTAATATTCTATGGCAAAATCTCTTTGGTTCCTGAGCTTGTAAAACTGAATGATGACTTTCATATTCCAGGCCAATTTCTAGCTAGTGCCTTCATGAATAATATCTGAAACCTAGCCCTCTAAATGGGTTAGATTTGCCCAGACGATGTTAAAAGCATAAAGAGCGCCTCCAAACCCATATGTGAATATTCATTTTTAAGATTGAAAAAAAGCTCCAATCAGCTCCACAAAATTACATACCTGAAAAAAAAAACCCTCATGAATCAATATCATCAACATCAACAGATTATGAGTCAAATTAATAGAGAAATGAGTTCCAGTGTTATTGTAAATTAAACCACTCATTGGGAAAAGCATAACAAATACTTTTACTTCAAGAGGAGAAAAACTGCATCAAGATGTTGGACAGGAACTGTACAAGTTGCTTCCCTCTCTGTCCATTGGAATATGTGACCTCAGTTTTTTTATATGTTTTTTTTTTTTAAAAAAAAAAAACTTTACTGTCATTATTATTGTAACAAAGCTGTATCACCATAAGGTTCATATTTTTGTGCTAAGAAGAAGGGAAACATAAAAACTGTTGTCTTGGAATTCTGGTAATATATCTGAAGATTTTATTTCTATGAATATTCAGGAGATTCAATAGTAAGCATTATTCAGTAAATCACAGTAAATAGCAAATATAAATATTTCAGGTTAATATGATTCCTTTTTTCAGAAAACATTACAATTTGACAGGAATGAATTTCAGACCCACTTTCTAGCTCTGAGCGCAGTGCGGGCAGAAACGAAAATAGCAGGCAAGCACTGTAAATGTTTGTGGTGTGAATATATGAGGACTGGAATTACGCCAGCTTAGCTACTATTTCACCATCACCATATTTTGTAAGATTGACAATTACATTGCCTGCATCAGCGCAACAATTTTTCCACATCTCATTAAATGAGTCCCACTGCTGTGGGATGAGGAATGGTAGCCTACAGAGCAAGTGACCTTAATGGGCCTTTATAGCCATATACCCAGCTTCTCTGTCACATGTGCAGTACAAGCTCAGTAAAATTCTGAGTGATCACATAGGCCATGAAGGTTTTAAAGCACAAACATTAATTGAGTAACATAAAAAATATAAGACGACAGATAGCGGCATTAGATATCGGAGATGAGACCTAGCAAATGCACCTACAAACAGTGGAGGCAATCGGTATCAAGCATCACACTTCAAAGGTAATGGAATGAAAACAATACAGGTATATGGCACAGTTCTTAGAAGGAATCCTAAACAAGAATGAATATATTTTTTCACAAACTGAGCCCAAAAGAAATCCAGACAAGGTCATTTGTGAATTCCTCCAAAGCTCATTTAAGCACAGATGATGTGGTAAAGGTCAGTCTACTCTCCGGTAGGCTGTAATTTAACTGGCTGTCTGCTGGGATGCTACAGAGACAAAAATCAAGGCTAATGGAAGGAATATTCCTGTCAGCATAACAGAATATACATCTGTAGCTCCAGAAATAATGCTTCCTATTTAATTCCACAGGAGCCACAAAAGATGCAAAAAGCACAATAACACTATCTGATAGAGAATATTACCAGCTACAGAACGTTTTTCAACATAGTCATTACCATTAGCTGTGCATTTTCACCAGTGATGAACAAGACCCTGCATGTCGCGCGTGTCAAAATCTTCGCCAGCAAAGGTGACCCACTGTCACCACTGCTGAAGTGCAGCACCCACCACCTCACTGTGCTCATATCCACTGTGCAGTCTCCTTAAACATTCAGCAAGCATTGATGAATGTCAATGGGCACCATTTTTTTCTGGATTTGGAGGAACACAGTTCCACACCTTTGCTTCATACGCACTTCCACGTCAAGACACCGTTGTGTCAGACCACCCCTCTGCTGCCATCTGTCACAGCAACAACACGTAACAGAATACTGGTGGGAAGGTTCAACCTCTTCTGTCATACCACCGACATGTACCTCTGATGTCATGGGCTGACGTGATAAAACAGGAGGCATTACTTTCAGAGCTGCCTTGGTAGCCAAATAGTTGTGAACAATCTGTCAGAATCAGCAGTAAGTTTTATATAAGAAATTTTGTATACGCTGGGATTTTTCTCCAAATAGTGTTATCAGCTCTCTTTAGACCAAACCGTTAGCAGCTTATTCATAAAGTAAATTAACTAGACAGTATCATCAGGCTACTACGTAATTTATAACCTGCTGTGCTTTTTGAGCATAATTCAGTTTCCCCATGTTCTCACAGTGCTGTGTTTAAGAGTTAAAAGCAAGTCTATGAGATACACACCTATACGTATGTTAAAGTAACAA
Source organism: Phasianus colchicus (assembly GCF_987193195.1). NCBI lineage: Eukaryota > Metazoa > Chordata > Aves > Galliformes > Phasianidae > Phasianus > Phasianus colchicus. The sequence continues at coordinate 11,446,754 of NC_143437.1, read as the reverse complement.
CAAAAAATTCCCATTCTCATGCTTGCACGCTTTATGTAGTTCTCAGTTCTGACCTCAGTTTGGCCTTTAAGAAGTTCTTCCCTACTGAAAACTAACCCCATATTACTGACAGTGTTATACTCAGTTGGGACTTGCAGGGTTTACATGTGCTCAGCAGTAGCTTACTTTTGCAATTCCATTTTTGCAGGAACATACTCAAATACTAACTCCTCACAAGAAACACAATATGTTTTTTTCTTTTCTTTTCTTTTTCCATCAAAGCATAACTGACAACGCAGAGAAGTCTTTCACAGTAGCCTTAAAGGAGAACTTTTTGGTATCCAAAGCTTGTATGGCTTTGGATCCAAATTCTTATATCATACAGAAGTATCGCAGTTAGACTATCCAGGGAGGACATATGAAATCATATTGGAACTGGATAAAATTAAGTAAAGTCAAATGAATAGAGAACAAAAATTCCCATACTTCCTTATTCAAAGCTCTGCCAAAAAAGGCAGAAATGTTCATTCTGTTGTCTGACTCCTTCTATCCCTTTGACTCTTATATTCCTTCTTGTTTGTGTCTTGCCACATAGTTATACTATCAGCTTGGTATATAGAAGCTGGGATTCAGATTCACATTTTCTTAATTGGAGGCCAGTTCAGAACCAGTGTTTCCCTTTTACGTGCCACTATGTGCCAGCCATAGCACAGAACATCCAAACAAGAGGTGCAAATTGCTGCCTCCTCCTTTGTTAGGCACCTGATCTCAGAGCTCTTCACCCAAGATCCAGGAATGCACAAAAATGCATAATTTTTACATTGGTTCTTCAGAGAGAAGTAGGAATTCATGGAATCAATGTGTGTGAACAGAAAACCATGGAAGTTTCCAGTGTACACCATAAGCTCCCTGCATTGCCCTGCAGAAATACCTGACTATTGCCATAGACAGTGGCCATCTTATTCTACCATTGTGTAGCACCCTGCTGAATTGCTTTTTGACATTGAATTCAGACCACAGATGTCTGTCTTCACCAGGCAAAAACTGACTTCCTTAATTTAAGACATTGAGTGCTGGCAGGAAAATAGAGTCCTTTGGTCCCCAAACCAGGAACTCTGAATTAAGAATACCTGGGAAAGCCTCCATGAAAATAAACCATATTTAAATTTAAGCTGCATCCATCAGCCAGAGGCATGACAGCTCAAATAAATTAAGCTAGGACTATTTCTGGATAGAACCCTCTAGCTAGCTGAGCATGAGTCAAAGACCACAAGGGACTCTCTAGATGAGAAATTTCATAGGGGAAGATTCCTTTTCCAGCCCACGCTGTCCTTGTGCAGCCCATTTCCAGCTGCATTCCCAGTGCAGCTTGAGCTCGTCTCTCTACAGGTCCCAACCCTTCTACAGGGATGGGACCGAGTGCAAGCCTAGAAATCTTGAAATTAAGTACTTGTGACTTTGATAATTATCATCTCATTTGTGGTTAAGGAAAAAAATCTTTCACTGAAAGAGAGATCTAATCAAACTTAGACTGTACAGAAAAACTGAGTAAGTGTTCCAGTAAGAACCCATGAGTTGTTTTAGGTATTTATTGCTATATAAAACTTCATTTCCAGGGGGAAATTCTGTTATTTTTCTCTGTCCTTCAATAAACATACTATATACAGTATTACATACCTGAAAGATTTTAAAATAGTCAATCTTGCAGCACCTTTGTTGACTTCAATAAAGTGCTACCAAGAGAAGAATTTGATTATTCTTTAAAGAACTAGACTACTTTTCTATAGTAAAAGCTTCAAAAACATCAAACAAAGGGGGAATTACTATAATCAAATGACTAACACAAAAACAATGAATTAAAATTAATTTCACATTATTTTTTCAATCTCTACAGTGTCTGTTATTAGTTTTCTAGACATCACTGAAATTTTAATCTGGAGAAGCACTTTCTTGCTAGTAGGCAAAATTCCATGTAGTATTTGGTATACAAGAAAATTATCTGCATTGCAATATAATTATCTCAGATGACATACTGACTGACTCCTAATTACAACAGATATAGCTAATTACTTTGGTTGATCCTGTAAATAGCTCAGCATGTATTTTTATGAGAATTCAGTAGTGACATGTTGCTCAGTGAGACTATATTAAATTGGTTGGGAAGTTCTTTATACATAACATTCTTATTTTTCATACTGATGTAACAACTTCAAACATAAGTTGCTAGAAGCAACTGAAGTACGGCAACACAAGAATATTCAGAGGAACTAAACTGTTTTTATACTATTCTCAATATTTGAACAGGATCTGAACCTTAGAATCAGATTTGCTACTCTAACTCATTATTAAGCTTAATTTGACAGGGACAAGGAAAATCCTGATTCAGCAATTCACTGCAAATAGGCTTTTAAAAACTGAGATGTTCTCTTTTTTCTCAAGTTTACACCATGGAAAAACTGATAGGCAGAAGCTGCACACTGCCTCTACCAGATGCCTGTAGAACTGGTGCATAGGCAGCTAACTACCATGATAGATAAAGACTAAGTACCTAAATACAATTGAGGGCTAGTATGAAGTGGACAGATGCCTAAATCCACTTTTTTAGAAAAAAATCTTCCATGTTCTGCTTGCAGAAAACATCACGCTATTGTACTATTGTATATCTGGAAAACACTTTAAAACAACTGTACCATTGGTCCCAGAATAATTGAAAGTGTTGTTCTTATTAACAGAGATTAACAGAAATTCAGAGCATTACTCTGAATATCCAGTCCAAATATACATTCTAAGGGGCATTCTGCTTTTTTACTGTATACAGTCCCTAATTCTGACCGCATTCTACTCAGTGAAAAACAAAACAAATCCTTGATTTGTATTTTTAGAAGAAACTGCATTGCAGTTACAAAGAATATTTTATGACGTAGTTTGTAATATGCTTTACATTTCATTAGCACAAATAGCAACATATAAGTTGAAGACATTTTGAAACAACACCTCAGGTTGTACAACACAAGGAGGTTGAATAAGAGAAATTATGGAGACAGGTGGTATAAATCTGCCACCACCTGCCTCACTATAATCTCTTGGGTTGAGGATTGATGCTGTTCCACTGAAAAAGGGGAAAATAACAACCTCCATAAAGAACCTGGCAAAAAACCATGACACTGCTTAAATTAAAGTTCTATTTTTGTCATTGCCCCACTCCCCTCTATCATTAATTAGTCCATTAAAGAGGTCGTTGCTCATTTAGATAAACACAGCTGTGGCTTCAAAGCTTTCATAAAGACAGAAACAATGCAAGTTTTAGATCCTGCTATACATTAAGTGCCTTCACATTTCTATATGCCTGTATAATATCTTTGTTATATAGCCACTAAATAAAAAATATTTATTGTTCAAGTCATTTGATACTGGAGAGCGTTCTTGAAAACAACAATGTATGAATATGCATACACAATCCCACCTTGCTTTACTGGCAGAGGCATCACTTATGGTCATTTGATCTGATCCAGTATGGCAATTACACTGTTATTTACATATAAACGGTCACTTTTGAGATGGACATTCAAAACCAGAGAAAAGATGTTTCCTCTAGCATCTCAGACATACTAGCCTACAGTAATATGTCATGTTACAATACTCTTTGCTTCATTAATCATGACATTCTTGTCAATTAAAACAGTAATTGCCAGCAGGTGGCATCTGCTGTGGCTGCTTAAAGTAATGCTTCCTACATTTCTTGATCATTGGCCACCTTCAAAAATTAATCAAAATTCATTCCATAGAATTGAATTACAAGTTTAAGTAGAAGAGACTTGCAGCAGTCCTGCAGATCATTTACCACATTTTAGGTTCGGATTTCTACATAAATTATGCAATTCAACATTTCATTTGTAAACAGCGAAGACCAGATCGATTCAGTCACAGGTAACTCACATTTATCAAGGAATTACAGAGGTTGGAAGAGACCTCTGCTAAAGCAGGTTCCCTACAGTAGACTGCAGAGGAAAGCATCCAGGTATTTTTTAAGTATCTCCAGAGCAGACTCCACAGCATCACTGGGAAGCTTATTCTCTAAGTTAAGGAGCTCTCTCTCATGTAATTCCTGTGTTTGTTCCTGTTGTCCCTTGTCCTGCACTGAGCACCACCAAAAAGAGCCTGGCTCCATTCTCTCACTTCCTATGCATTTGATACATTTATAATCATTGATGAGACCCTTTCTGTCTTCTCCAGTCTTAACAGCCCCAGGTCTCTCAGCCTTTCTTTGTACAGGAGCTGTCCTAGGCACTTAATCATCTTTGTGATTCTCCACTGTACTACTTCTAGGAGATCCCTGTCTTCCTGTAACTGGGAAGACCAGAACTGCCCACAGTACTCCAGATGCGTCCTCACCAGGGCAGAGCAGAGGGAAAGATCACCTCCCTTGCTCTGCTGGCCACGCTGTTTTTAATGCACCCTAGGATACTGTTGGACTTCTTGGTCACAGGGACATGCTGCTAGCTCACGGTCAGCCTGTTGTCCAGCAGGACACCCAGGTCCTTCTCTTCAGAGCTTCTCTCCAGCAGGTCAGCCCCTGAACTGTACTGATGCATGCAGTTATTCCTCCCCAGGTGTATGGCTCTACACTTGCCCTTGTTGAAACTCAACCGGTTCCACTTTGTCCACTTCTTTATTCTGTCCAGGTCTCAATGAACGGCAACACAACCTTCACACGTCTGCTACTCCTGCCAGCTTTGTATTATGAGCAACCTTACTCAGGGTTAGCTGTACTCCTGCATCCAGGCCACTAATGAACAAGACCTGACCCAGCAGCAGCCCCTGTGTAACACCAATAGTTACAGGCCTATAACTAGACTACACACTACTGATTGCAATGCTCTGATCTCTGTCAGGCAGCCAGTTCTCAATCCACCTCACTGTCCACTGATCTATCTCAAACCTCCCGAGTATACCTATGTGACTATTATGGGAGACACTGCCAATAGCCTTGCTGTAGTCAAGGTAGACGTTTTCCACTGTAATTGGCAAATTGCTGTCATTCTCTCTAACTGCAGAAAATCCTTTAAGGAGACAACGCTTGCTCTCGAGATTAATTTCAGCAGGTGAGTACAACACAAACACCTAATGTGAAAACAAATGAAACATTCATATTGCACAAAGTTCCTTTTCCTAACTTCCTCACTTGTGTCAGTACAAATTCTAATTCACATTAATATCTACAGTAATAAGTTCACATCTTATTTATTGCTATTCTCTGATACCAAAGGATTTGCAAAAAGGCAGAATAATCTCTCATGTCAAAGTGTTTCATATCACCTGTCTTGAGCTTCGTCCTAGATGCCTGATATTGCAATAGCAAAGCATCTTCATTCATATCTATTATTTATTTGAGCACAAGATTTTATATTGCAGGTCACTTCAAGAAAAGAAATGAAAGGGGGGGAGGGGGACCAGAGAAATATTAATTGATGATCAACTGCATGAAAGCTGTTTGAGCTACAACATATAATTGAGAATAGTGATAAAGCGTGAGATGTCATGGAATCCTCTGCAATGTGATATAGGAGATTCACATAAACTAACCTAACAGACAAGTCTAACAACTGTGCGTTGCCTGATGATTGCTTTTACCTTTGTTCTTGAATTATTCTTCCCCACTTCTTCCTATCCTCTGTTGAAGTTATTTTCCAGTGTTTTGGTACACAGAAAGACCAGGAAGGTTGACAATGAGCATCTGAAACTAATCTCAGCCACTTTTTCACTATTTTCTTTAGAAAAATCAAATCCTGAGAAAGCCTTCCAGTTTATACATTTACAGGAATTCAGTTTTTGCAGGGTATTTTTTTTATTAGATTTACCTTCCTGTAAATGTGCATTAGTATTTTCTCCCTAGTATTTTTACTACACATGGAATGAAATCCACTAATGTTGGTGAATTTCCACCCCCTTTCACTCCTGATGACAGAAGTCTACATGCCACCCAGATTCATGAAGAGATGAAGGTCCTGCAGGAACAAGTAAGCAGAAAGCCTCTGGATGATACCAACTCCTATGTTGGAACCAATGACACGATTTTACTTTCTTTTTTTAAGCATGGCTAATATGTGATCTGACCATCACTTCCATAATCCTTCATATAAAATTTTTAAAGGAAGACATAATATTTAAGAAAAGGAGATTGAAGTGAGAGAACAGAATACCATTTTACTTCAAGACTAAATTTAAAAAAATAACACTTGATTTTTCTTTCAGTGAAACTCACTAAAAAAAAATTAAATAATAGTGCAGTGAAACTGTCTTATTTCTAAGCCTCCTGGAGAATTTGCCTCTTTAAGGGAAAAGAAATCTAATAGACTTCAGGGAAAAACAGAAAAATCAGCTGTCAACTTGAATCATCAGCAAGGATAGTAGGGATTGCTCTTGAACAAAATTATGGTATATTCCACTTCAGCATTTTGATAGTAAAACCATTTAGCTTTCTCTTTAGTTATTTGAGACCAGCATTTCAGTACAAACAATGGATTACACAGTTTACTTTAAGCAATGTCAAATGTAGGTAAAAATAGTACTTTGATTCAGTTTATGTATCTCAAAGTGTTTAGAAGCCAGGTAGGAAAATCTTCATTATCTCCAACAAAAACATGTGATACAAGGTAATTTATGCAAGCCATCCTTAATCAGCTCTAATTGTTCAAGTATTGTGTTTTCCTTGCACCTGAAAACAACCTCAGATCTAATATTTCTGATTACCCAGAGCTTATTTCACATCAGTTAATGTAAAGCTGTTGATATGAAGAAAAACTTACTCCTGATATTATTTTGCAGCTTTTTTTTTTTTTACATTGTTCCAGACCCTCATTCAATACATCTTATTAATGATTAAATGTTTACAAAGTACAACACGTTTCACAAATAGCAGTGTAAGGAGATTCAACAGCTTTATTTTCAGCAATTTACTCTTTCAAACTGAATTTACCTCATCATCTCATTCGGAAAACTAGAGTAACTCATTTAAAATCAGTGGGACCACATTATTTGAGGAAAAAAAAAAAAGCGATTACTGGAGAAGCATGTGTTTGTTATTGATTTTTTGTTCTGTTTTGTTTTCCAGGATATAATCAGTGTACTTGGAGAACTTGGAGCAGGAAATAATGAAACAATTCTACTGCTACCCAGAATGCTTTATTCAGAGATCTTTAGTAGTTTACTGAAATATCCTATCATAATAAGAGTTTTGAGGTCTAAGTAGGGCATACCGCTTGGCATCTTACTCCTAGAAGTAGCTTTTTGTATTATACATATAAATATGGCGCTTATATAACTATAAATTTGACATCATCTGATATTAGAAACTCAGAAAATAAGAATAGAAACTGTTCTAAAAGAGAGAAAAGCCTCATCAAGATTCATAATACAAGTGAGCCAAGTACAAACTACTTTACAACCAAATTCAATGCCATTCATTGCACCAGGCAACCAATATCATTTCTCATCCCAGTTTTGTCCTTTAATTACTGCTTTCTTTCAGAAAAATTGCTTCACTTCTTTGGCTTGAGTTCTTATAACCAACGCCCACTTTGCTTTCCATGTTAGACCTACAGAGTAACTACTTCGCATATAAGCATAAGAAAAGTTAACCTCAGATGAAAATTTGAGCACACAAAAGTAGAGTTGAAATTGCTGTTTTCTTTGGAAGCAATAGATCAGGTCCTATATGCAACCTCCACAGATTTTAAAACTACATTTGGTACATTTGTTTTTCAGACTGAACTGTCATTTTAGAGTCTTTTAATATCAAGATAAAAAGTCCAAGGGGAATCATAGAATGGCCTGGGTTGAAAAGGACCACAGAGATCATCGAGTTTCAATCCCCCTACTATGTGCAGGGTCACTGACCACCAGGCTACTCAGAGCCACATCCAGCCTGGCCCTGAATGCATCCTAGGATGCAACCTCCTTGGGCAACCTGTTCCAGTGTGTCACCACCCTCTGTGTGAAAAAGTTCCTCCTAACATCTAACCTAAACCACCCCTGTCTCAGCTTAAGACCATGGTAAATGGTAAGTTTTGATAAAACTTTTTCTTCAAATGCAACATTTTAACACCTGAAACTTTTTAAAAGAGACCTGAAACATTAGTTTAAAATGTGTAATTGCAGGCTGAAAAGATACGTTACATCTGTGCACTGAGGTACTTCATTGAAATCAGTAAGACTACTCATTTGCCAAAATCCAATTTACAGGTAAACTTTTGCAAGTCAAGGCCTCTAAACAAACAGAGTACTTGATTTCATTAAAATATTGTTTACCTGCATCCTGATTTTGACCAGAATAAAGTTTTTTTCTTTCCATTTCTTTTTACTAATTCTAAGATAGTCCATTTCAGACTTGACTGGTAGATTAGTCTTATGAGACCCTTCAAATATGGTAGGCACACTTTTTCCTCAATTAATCAAAACGAAGCAGGTATAGTTAGTCATTCAAATTAATTTTGCAAGAATACATTTTACTGAATTCTTATGTTCCAATGTAATTCCACAAGCCACTGGACAGAAAAAAAACAAATGCAATTATCACAAAGGTGAAAGATTCAATGCCTCTCTACTTTTGTAGTACTGCTCCTTCTGCTCTGAAGGGTGACAAACTACAACTACAATTAGTCAACAAGCGTTGACTAGTTAGTGTAGTTGCTGACTAATGTTCTGGAATGGCTCAAGATATACTCAGAGGTTCTCCAGTAAGTTGCATTCCATAAGAAAAAAAAATTGATAAGCTGGTGCTTATGTCATATGAATGTTCCTGCTATGAAGTACAAATCTATACCCACAAACTAAATCAACTGGTTATAGTTTTAAAAGTAGTAAATTCTTAAAGAGTCAAAGACTGCATCAGGTCACAGACACAGAATTTACTATTACTTAGTCTTAAACTAGGTAGAACAATTTTTAAATTTTAGAAAAAGAATTTAAGTATTTTCAACTATTAAATTGTCACCATGGTTTTAAAAGACACAGCTTATTAGTTAACCGCTGAAAACATCTTTCTGGGTCGTATGTGCACAACACATTGCTCTTGGAATTAAGCAAGTCAGTTTACTAGAGTGCTGAGCTGTCCAAGAAATTTGATAAATTCCTTCTTTCAGAAGCCCTTAACCTCCCTTCCCTGAAGAGAGCAGCAATTATGGCAGCAATTATTTGACCCGTGAAGAAAAGCTGTCTTTTGGGGAGTAGCAAGGACAGGCTGCTCCTGAAGGGAAGATGCCTCAACCTAAGACACTGCCTCACCAGTAGAGCAGACACCCCTGTACATGCCAGCAGCAGGGTCCATTGACAGCCCCAGCTGCTGAGAGGAGATGTACAATAGATTCACAGAATCACCAAAGTTGGAAAAAATGTCCAAAATCATCTAGCCCAAGCATCCATTGACCACCAGTATTTCTCCATTTAACCACATCCCCCTGTAAAACATCTAAATGTTTCTTGAACACTTCCAGGGACGGTTACTCACCACTTCCCTGGGCAGCCTGTTCCAATGCCTGACCACTCATGAGGAGAAGAATTTTTTCCTAATATCCAACCTTAATCTCCCTAGTACTACTTGACGCTATTCCCTCTTGTGTTATCATTCTTAGCTGAGAAAAGAGGTCAACTCCCATCTCACCACAACCTCCTTTCAAGTAGTTGTAGAGAGCAATAAGATCTCCCCTGAATCTCCTTCACACTAAGCAATCCCAGTTTCCTCAGCCTTCCCCCCAGTAAGACTTGTGCACCAGACTCCTCACCAGCTTTGTTGCCCTTCTCTGGACATGCTCCAGGGCCTCAATACCCTTTTTGTTGTGAGGGGCCAAAAACCGAACACAGCACTCTAGAAGACAGGAGGAAAAAATAAATAAGAGAAGACTCTGGAGATAAGGCAAGAAATATCTCAAGAGGCTTTCCAGGAGAAAAGCTACAAACAGGTGAAATTTTATTTCTAAGAGAAATTCCAGTAAGCATGTTTCCTTACAGTACACTGTAAGATGAAAAAAATGTTTTAGAGAAGATGAAGTGGAGCAAGAAAATATTACTGTTTAATCTGTTATCTACCCCTACCAAAACAAACAAACCACATGCACCCAAGAACCCTAAATACTTAACCACTTTCTTTGCAGAAAGGTCTGAGTTTGCCTGTAACTAATTAGAAGCCTTAGTAAGAATGTTCCTCAAGTGTATTATCACTGAACTAATAGTTCAACTTTGACCTATGGGCCTACCTTTGACACATACAGACGTGATATTTTCTTAGTTACTTACTAATTACTTATATTTTCTTAGTTACTTACTAATTACTTATTTTCTTAGTTACTTACTACAGGACTTCTTACATTACCAATTAAAGGCACGGGTCAATTCTTCCAATAAAGTTAATAGAAAACTTAGATGAGCAATAGAAAGTATTGGTTTCCAGAACTTTAGGCAGAAAGCTGCACTGGAAAGATATTCCTATCTCAAACATTATTCAAGCTCAAAATCTGAAATAATGCTGATGCTCTTTTTGTGCGCATTCTAAGAAAGATTCATAAGTACATTGCCTATTGTCTTGAGCTACATCCTTTCCCAAGTGTTGTGATGATGGTCATGTGGCAACACCTCTAGCTATTATGCAGAGAACTATATTTCTAATTGATACAAAGTAGTTACTGATAATTACCTTCTGGCAGAGAGTAGAAATTCTCAAAAATCTGGGCTGTGATTATAGATGCTTATTAACTAACAGGAAGAAAAATAAGTATTAAAATCAGCTTAGGATAGATTCTTCTACTCAGCTAGGTTCCTAAATCCTGCTGAAACTGAGTACAAGTTTAATCTATAACTAGCTCATCATCAATATGCCCTTGCCATTAAGACTACCGATCCTGTGCTGCAGTAGGCAAAGTGTTACCAACAGGCCAAGGGAGGTGAGGCCTCGCTATGCACAGCTCTGATGAGGTCACTGTGATGGATACTTGAAAGGAAAATGAGATGAAAAGAGAGCCAGGCTTTTCCAGTGATACTCAGTGCCAGGAAAAAAAGGCAATAAACAAAATAAAACACAGGAGGTTCCACCTGAATATCAGGAAACACTTCTTGTGAAGATGGCAGAGCACTAGAACAGGCCGTCCAGATGTAGAATTTCCTTTCTTGGAGATATTCAAATCCATTTGGAAGCAGTACTGGGTAACCTGCTCTGTGTCTTTTTGAGCAGAGGGTTGGACAAGATGACCTCCATAGGTCCCTACCAGCTTCAGCCATTTTATGATTCTATGATTTGAAAAATACCCAGTTGCTGGTATAATTAGAAATAAAGAAACAATTTTACTTATCATCTAAAAATCCTATGCTGTTAATAAATTTCTAAGAAGAACTATAGCAAGACATACAATAAAAGTTAGTCTATATGCTACTGTGAGCCCAAAAATGTTCTTTTCAACACCTGTATTGATTTTCCTGTTTTTCCTTAATTGTGTTGTCAAATATTTGGAGCTCTCAGGATAGCATCTCCAAAATGACCATTGCAGAATTTATGTGAAAAACTTCCCCACTGTATTATACTCAAACCTTCTCATTAGCTTGCAAAACTTCTAGTAAAGTTTCTTTACCTGTTTGAAACATATGGAAATCCTGTCAACTGGTTGGTCCATTCTTTTCAGTGAAAACATGAAGAATAATATTGCCCATTAAGGTTTAAAGTTCCTTTTAAGGACATCTACTGATGGAAGACATCTGATTTTTATTTTTCTACAAAGAAGCTGCAAGTCAGAATAACTCTTATTGCCTTTTCTTTTCCTTCCTACCTTCTGAACCTGTTTACACAGTAGCAGCCCAAACTAGCTGTCACTTCAGTTTAACAACAGACACCTGAACAAAGTGTATTTTAACAGAGCCATGCTTCCCTCCTTCCTCCAGCTGCTCTTGAGTTCCACAGCACGTTCTTTCACTCAAGTATTCTGCCTCACAAGTCAGACTTTAATTGGCAAGCTGGTGATTCAGACATAGAATGGAAAAATTAGCATCCAGCACAATAGCCAGTGTTTTTCTTGTTTCATACTGCATGGTAGAGGCTTTCCTGTTTTTAGCATAGTCTTAACAATAAAATTTTCTAAAAGAAGTCAAAAAAAATTATTTGTGGAAGAAGAAACTTATGACAAAGCAAAGTGTGCTTTGTTGAGGTGCCTCTCTTAAGAATCTTTAAGCACTGTCATAAAGGAGAGAAGATACAGAGGCTTCACTGAGGAATCAGGAGAATCTCCCAGTCACTCAGAGGGGAAAAAACTGCACTGAAGATATCAAAATAGCACAGACTCCCCCTAGAAGAGAAGAAAGCAATCTTTGCCATAAGACATACTGGTCAGACCTGGTCTTGTTCACAGTCTCTAGACAAAACTTGCACTGTAATTCATCAAGTATCCCCATTAACCTTACTGCCTTTCCCTGAGCCAGCTGCTGCTCTTTTCACTGGCTACACATGTCTAGCAGCAGTCAGGAAGGAATACGCAATGTTCCAATCACTCCACACTTACTTCGCTCTTGGGCTGCTTGAAAGAGGCCAAGAACAGTACATAGAGAATTGTTGGGCTTCCCCCCACCACAGAAAAGATAGGCTAGTGCTATTACTGAATGCCTAGACCTGTGCAGTGGTTTCACTGACAAATGTCTGACCTCATGATGCTGCTCTCTCACTACTTCCCCTCTGAAAATCAGGGGAAGAAAATATGATGAAAAAGGGCTCAACAGTTGAGATGAAGACAGGAAGATTACTCATCAATTTACCATCGTGGGCAAAACAGACGGAGCATAGGGAATCTGCTAACAGACTAGAGCAATGTGAACTGCTCTGGGGATTCCACTTCAACAGCGGCAGCTCCAGCCTGGGGCTGCTCCTGGCTCCCCATGGGCTGCAGGGGGACAGTCTGCTCCTCCATGGGCCTCTTCCGGGCTGAGGGAGCTGCTGCTCTGAGCCTGGAGCACCTCCTGCTCTCCTTCTCCAACCTTGGTGCCTGCAGCACTGCTTCTCTCACATTTCTCACTCTTCTCTCCTACCTGCTATTGCACAGCATTTTTCCCTGTCTTAAATCTGTTCTTCCACATGTACAACCAGCATTGCCCTCAGGCCAGTGGTGACCACTCCTGAAGTCCTCCACTACCAAAAAGCCTTGCTACATAAGCCCATGTAAGTGGCATCATCATAGTGCTGCTATAGCCGTGTGGGCAGTAGTAGCTTGACATATAGGTAATTGACAAAAAACTGCATCTACTACAGCTTCTAAATTGCAAGGGAATTCTCAACAATAAAGGAAAAGTAGACAATAGTAATAACATTTTTCGTAAATATTTAACTAGATTCTTTAAGCTAAGATACTAGATGTGTAAAATTATCAGTATTAAATACTCAAGAAATCACACAATTTTATTTGCTAGTTTTGGTAAGTAATTTGGGGACAGCTAGGCTTTGAACTGTTCATAAAATGAAAATTTGAACAAAAACTGCCATAGTTCCCATAAAAATTATAAACACATTCCAAATAGAAATTAAATGCGAGGTTAGAAATGATCATGTGGTCAACCCTTAACATAAATTGAGTTAATCAGATTCCATTTTTTAGAATAACTTGAAAAAAAGTTTGTACAAGTTGCATTAAACTCAAACTTCTCTCACATATCAGGAAATTTGAACTTTTTATATAAAGTTGACAAACTTGATAATATTTGCTTTACTAACTAGAATAGACCATGCAAAATTATCAAATTTAGATTCATAATACTCCTAATAATACCATTAAAGTCCATTTGTGCTTCCTTGCTACCTTTTTTTGAAGAATGATCTGTTTTTCAAGATGCTGAGGTAGTTATCCTGTTTTCTACTGCTTCTTCATTTCTCATTATTTATCTCTATTTAAATACCTGTTATATATCTTAATTCAACTTCATAATTGACACGAGTCTACTTTTTTCAATTTATCAAACTGATATTATTCCTTTCCTGAAATATACTTAATGTTTCATTTCCCAGCCTTTAAATAATTCAAAAATGCGATTACCTTACTGCCTTCTTTCAGTTCTCTGCTCTAAGTCATTATTTGAAGTCCAAGAATTTCTATCTAGGATTTTCAAAGCCCAATTCAAAATTCAATAGCCCAATACTACATAAGCCATTAATGATGTTTCACAGCGATATTTTAAACATCTGTGTTTTTCCATAAAGTATCTTAAATTCCTGAGTTTTACATTATTCCAATGACTGTTTCAGGCAATCAAAATAATTTTCTGAAAAGAAAACAGGAGATATGCAATCTGACAGTGCTAGATAGCTAAAAAGGTATAGCTGAACAGCAAGATATGGTTGGAGAAACAATACAACCTAATCAGATTCTACAGTGCGACCTTTGACTGAAGACCATAAGCTCTTCATTACCTGCTCAAAGATCTGAAGGATAACCACTAAGATCCCTCTGTAGTAGTAAAGTCTCTATATTCTTAATCCCCATTCCCCAAGCCCCTGTGGCATTGGGTTGTGAGTTTTGTGGTTGACTGGGATTCAGGATGCATTAGAAACCCAGGAAGTCGTCTTTGGAAGAAGTAGACACTCTTCTACATTTTGGTCTGTGGCTCCCCAGTGCCATTTTAGGCACTGCAGGAGCACTCACTCAGAGATTCTTGCTTCTTTCAATATTCAATATTAAGTCCCTGCTTTATACAGCAATATTTCTAGAAAGTGGCAAGTTGTATTGAGCTCACAGGGCAAGATATCTTTAGAGGAAGCTACAGGGTTGGCTTCTGAAAGCAGAAGCCCCGTGAGCAGAACAGAGCAGCTCAAGCTGCTCCAATAGGGACCTGCTGCTGCTAGAGCTGAGTCACGAGCTGCACTGACTGTGCTCCAGGAAAGCAGACTGAAGGAAGGGAGAAGCTGCTGTCCTATAGCGGCTGGGAGAGAGGAGTGAGAAATGAGAGAGAAGCAGCCCTACAGCCCCCAAGGTCAGTGCAGGAGGAGGACAGCAGACCCTGCAGCCCAGAGGAGGCCCGTGGAGGAGCAGGCTGTCCCCCTGCAGCCCGCTGGCACCATGCAGAGCAGCTCTCCACATGCAGCCACAGAGGAGCCTATGGTGCAGCAGTGGATGATGCCTGAAGGCTGCAGCCCATGGATACCCTGGCAGGAGCAACCCAAGAAGAGTGGCCCCTTGCACATTTCTGATTGTTCAAGTCTGTTAGCGATAGGGAACAAATTATACTAATCTCCCTACGCTCAGTCTGTTTTACTCACGATCTCAACCTTATCTCAATCGTTGAGCCCCTTTTCATCATATTTCTTTCCCCTGATCCTTTGAGGAGGAGCAGCAAGAGAGCAGCAGGATGGAGCTTGTCTGCTTACTGGTGTTAAACCATCATGCACTTCTGATATTGGCCAGTCTATAGTTTTACTAATGATACCATGACCATATTATGGCTGACTGAAGAGCTTGCTTGTTCATTTCTTCTGATTCGTTAATGCTGGAATGTATAGTACTTTCTTGGACACAGCCATAATAATGAGCAAGCAGTTGGAACCATCATAATTGTGCACTACTTTCAGCAAAGCACTTTTTCCCCCTTGTAAATATTCAGGTAATATATGTTTTTAGTCAGTGACAGCACTGATTGCTTTTTACTAAAACAAATAGTAATGCTCATACTACATTTACATAACAACTTGTTCATAGAAACTTTCTTACCCCGTTTCCCCATAAGCCCCTCTTAATGGCATGGTTTTATGTTTAAACCTGTCTAATATTTGAAATCCAGGACATTCTTCCTGAGTGCATTAGTGCAGTAAAGAATACATGAAGCTGTAATTGCACCATAGTGTTTATAAAGATAGGTGGACCAGAGGAGAGTTGCAAAAGTTTTGACCCAACATCACCACAGCATACTGACCACCACAATAAGGAACTATTATCTAAATTGAAATGGACTGCTAATCTCTACCGAGTCTGAGCAAGACTTGACTGTACCTCCTAATATTAAAATAAAAATTCTTAAAATTCCACATTAAATCCCATCCTGAAATGAGTTTTGAGAGTCTTATGCACAATCAGTTCAAATATTTAAAACATATGTTGGGAAAGGAGAAAAACAGCACTACAGCAATAATATCTACAGAGATTTCTGATCGCAGTCATTTCTCGCAACAGCCTAGAAATAACTTCTACTGCGAAAATTAGAAATAAATGGAAGAATCTCTTGAATACTTCTAACATTTAAATATTTATAATTAAACAGATCCAGTACTTAGCTCACATGCCACAACTACACACATCTATCAATAATTGTAAAAAAAAAAAAAAAGCTCTAGAATCCCCAAAGTTTGAGCAGTTTACACATAGGTTCTGCAATAAGCAATAAAGAATCCTATGCAGTAAAGCTGCATATTTTCAATAACTAATGAATTTTCCATACACTGTATCAAACTTAGAAGTTTATCATGCAAGAAAGCAGAAAAGAAAATAGGAATATATATCACATGTCAGCTAATATTGCACTTTGTCCTACTATGTACATATGTACTATGTACATTCTAAAAATAATTATGTTCTAACAATAAATGAATCTCAGCACTTTTTCTTCACCTAAAAATTTTGCTCAGTGGAAGCAAAAACATCGCCAGATGTTTGTGCAGATTCATAACAAATGAGTATTAACAGGGTATTGATTAAGAAGGTTATATTGCACTTTGTGAGATGGTGTGAAATCAGAAAGGACCATCTGCCATGGTTTGCACAGCTACAAAATGGTCTCAGCCACAATCAGCAAGATGACTGCTAAAAAATGGAATTATAATTGTAGTCATCATTTCATTTTTTTCCTCAAAAGAATGACTTTGACATAATAAAATTTCTCTTCATAGTTTTTACACAACTACGTTTCCTAAGTTTTTCAATTAAATTCTGTTTTAAACATCTGCATTAACGTTAACCATCAGAGTAAACAGAGGGAAACATTCCAAAGCCACTGAAAAGATTGAAGTTCAGTTTACCTAAGCTTTAATCATCTCTCTAATTTTGGGAGATGCAAGTAACTACTTATTACCAAACAGAACATTGCCACCCTATGTTCTACTACTCAAACCAAAGGGATGTTCTAATTTACTGAAAACAAGATTTATTTTTATAAACATTCAGCAAGGTTTTATGAATTTTGTTGTGAACATGGAGAACAGGAGAGAAAATTTATGCAGTCCTTTGAGTTCTACATTTATGTCCTATGCAAGAAATAGGTACCTACAGAAACCAAGGGGCATAATAATTTGCAAAGAATTAAGTTTAGTTTAGAGTTCTGAATCTGAAAGCAAAACAGGCCATGGGATGTAACATTCTTTGTCACTTTTATATTTACTTCAACAGTTCTGGCTGGATTACTGTCACAACCCTGTGTTTTTTAGACAGCCCAATTGCTTTGTTCAAAGCTAATCCAATTCTCTAACCAAATGCAAAATGATAATAAAGCATATATAACTGTTTTCTGCTTCATTGAGAATCTAGAAATATATTTTTGGACAAGTTATCATAAAAACCAATGTGACGGCTGAGATTGGAAATCCCTTATGAGGGACTAGCCCAAACTGCCTCTCAGAGGAGGCTCAGTAGAGCCCATAGCCATGTCCAGGCAAGTTTTAAATATCTAATTGAACAGTCTCAGATTTTCAGCTTATTCTCATATGACAGAAGAGTCTAGTCCTTTAAACATCTTTAGGAACTTCCACTGAATACCTCTAGTATGTCTGTGCCTGTCTTGTATCTCAGATAAAAAATTGTTGGATAAAAAGTTTCATGTTTTAGATTAATACAGACTGTGAAGGTCAGACAAGCTAAAATACTTAAAGGAGGAATTATTTTAAGTGGAAAGTTATTAACTAAATTAATTTACATGGTGGTAGAATAAATCAAAGCATGACTGACAACAAAAGTGTTTGGGTAAAATCTTGATTCTGCCTTCCATGCTTCCATGGAAGCATTCAAGATGCTTTTTGTGCTGTACTCCTATGAAGATACTTGAATATGCTACACTTTTCCCATTATGAAGATCTCCTTTTTTAAAGTTCCATTTTAAAGGGTCTTTTTCAAATTTACTTCAAGAGAAGACAGTGAAATCGGCACATAAATAATAGGAAATGCCTATTCCACAGACTCACAATCTTTGCCACATAATTACTTCTGAATATTTGAAACAAAACTTGGAGTCTTAAATTCTGTCTTTGCTTTATCTTCTACTGTATCCTGCCCTCTGTGTAATGCCTGCATAAGCCTGAATGTAAAAACTGCACTAAGTACATCGTAAAACTGACAAACCTTTTCTTGAAACTGAATATTCAATTTCAGAAAATAGTAGCTATTTAGGGGACTCAGTGATTTCATAAAACTGGTCAATCTGATTTACTCTATGTTGAGTACTATTTGAATTGTTTTAGCCATCAAATAGTTGTATTTCTTTTTAATAGTATCTCACGCTACCAGGTCAGAATTTACTAGAGAAAATAGCTTATGATGAACTTACTGTAGCTGCCAGGCTAATTTACGAGGCAGTTCATTCCACAAACTTGCAGATGGAGCCCAGATTTTTTGAAACATACCAAATAATAAGTAAACAAGTCACCAGGAAGAAGACTTCTATCTTGTCCAGAAGCTTACAAATTTCAGAAGACCCACATCCATTGTCGCTACGACACTGTCTCAAAATTCTTAAGGTAGCTTACTGGTTCTACAGTTTAAGGTTTATATACTATATGCTGTACATGAACTGTGTATATTGGTTCACCTATGCAATCTGTCCATTTCTCTTTTTTTGAATGATGCAACAATCTCGGTAGGGCAAAATGGCTGAATGAACTGAGAAACTGCAGATGCATGACAGCGCATATATTAATCTGATAGAAAAAAACCACTAAGCACACAGACACAGCTTCACAGCTAATTTACTCTCCTTGTTTGTCAGTGTTTAGTCCCATCACCGCTAACTGACAGGCTGGGAATATGAAAAACAAGCAAACAAAAACAAACAGATGAAGAATCAAGTCATCTTCAATTTTATGATTGGTGATGGGTGCTTTTTTTTTTTTTTGTATGAATTAGGTGTTGCCTTCACAAAATGCATTCCTTGGCTATAATATAATTGCTGTCAGTGACTAAAACTTCTTAATTCTGTCAAATGAATGAAAAAGAAAGATGATGCTGGATTGTGCAGAAATCCTAGTACATCCAAGCACTAAACAAACCAGCACTTTTTATCTTTAACAAAAATTAATGTATTCTGAAGCATTGATTAACACTGTATGGAAGCAGACGAAGCCAGCCTCTTTGAACTTGTAATCTTCATTCTATCTCTAGTGTGGAAATGACCTTTCAAAAATGCTGTCTCTTTCTCAGTATTTCAGATGCACAAAAATTGGCAAGTATTTTGATTGATGACAGAAGTCACTATTACAGCTGCCTGAGACAAAATTCTTAGAAGCACCTTTGAAGCTGAAAAAATGAAGTCATTGCTGGCAGTTAGGCATGCCATTCTGGAATCTTCTAGGTCAGCTGCAGCAGTGCTGACCCTATATCACCTCTCCCACCACCCGCATGCTCTCATTGAAACCACCTCATTTGTCCAGTGCCTGTAATGTAGTCACCGCCCTATCTGCTCCTGTCGAAATGCTCTAGGTTTGCATAAACACTGTCAACAGTAACTTTTTGGTTGGCTTTTGTTAAAGCTGAGACTTTTTTTTTGTACAGCTGAGCTACAGAAGAACCATAAGAAGTGTGCCAGCAGACCAGGGATGTGCGATGAGGAGAGGATGGACAGCCTGAGGGAGCTATGATCATACATCTGACCACACTCTTTCAAATCAGAATATTTCAGCCCCACAAATCTTGCTCTTAAAAAAGCCCCCACAGGCAAGCTGATTAAAGAACTAGGAGCTTCAAAACAATATTTAAGAAAAAGTATCAAAACCCTTAAATTACCAACAAATGTATGTATACAACCTTGTCATTTTCTACTGATCTCTTTATCTTCCTTCAAGCCTCTGACCCTCTCCAACTTTCTTTTCCCCTTTGTTTTCTTTTTTTGTTGTTGTTGTTTTTTGAGGGATTCAATAACAGAAAATGAGAAAAGCTTCATTGTCCCTTAGATACCACACTAGTCAGAAGTCTTTTTCCACCCCAGCATCATTTTCTCAACAGGCCAATAAAAGAAATTCCTAATTTGCCCATTAGACCTTAGGCTGAGCTAGATAAGAGATGTGGCTTTGGACTACTTCAGACTAATGAGGGTATAAAACTAGTATCTCCTGCAGTGACTTCTATGCCTTAAGAATTCTTCCTTCTGGAAGATCATTCTAGTGACCCCCCCCCCAGTTCACAAGTGCCTGCTCTTTCCACATGCATGTATTAATGGAAATCAAATGCTGTAATTATTTTTTTCCAAATCCTACTGCAAAAGATCAGTATGGCAATATTAAAATAGCCCCTACATAGATTATCTGACAACCATGTAATTATCAAAGTGTAAATTATCTACAAATCAGAGTACTTCTGAATGAAAATGGAATCACAACCTCGATTAAAAAGTCATTTCCCCGTGATACAATATCATTGAGATTCAATATAAACCTATCTATCTGAAAGACTTAATTTTGTAACCTGTTTCATAACCTTCTGCATCTAATTTATAAATACTACTTTTAAATAGAATTCCACAAGACCCTTTATAAGGCAGGTGCTGAGTTACAAAGGAATTTTCATTCAGTTTTCTGAGTTCTTATTCTTCATCTTTCATTTATATACAACCTGAATTCTTACATTATGAATTCATTTCCTTTTAATGCGTAGCACGATTAAGAATAAATACAGTCTTGTTTTCTTTAGTTTGTTCTGAACGAATCTGAATGAAAATATGCTATCAGCAAAATCTGATGAGAGACACAGATATTCTGAACTTTCAGTGAATATCTTAGCTGCTTGATGAATAGCAAACAAATTCATTTGATGCACCATAACCTCAGCAGAATGAAATCTTCCCTGATAAATATATTATTCAAAGTCAAAACATAGTTCCCTAATTTCAGCTGAGGACAATATAAGATTTCTACAGCAATGAACTGAAAATTAATAAAATATCTGTTGCAGAGATTCACTTCAGTTTTATGAATTTGGAGGTTGCTAGGTGATGAAAAATAAGTTGATTGTGTCAGTAGAAAATGCTTCTGGGGAACTATGAAATAGGTTGCAGGGTACCATTCTTAAACATGAATTAGCATCGTATAAAAAAGAACGTATTTCATAGAATTACATGTCTGAAGACTTGATAAGAAATTACTGCCAGAAGACAAGAGCATGAAAAGGATTCCAGAGGCACTAAATGATTCAGTTTAAAAGCAATAAATTGCTGAGAGTAAAAGAAAAAGAGAAAGCTGGAAAAGATGCAAGAAATCCAAGATCCTGAATGATTTTTAGATCTAGAAAAACTGTAACTAAAACCTTTTTTTTAAACACAATTCAGGAAATATGCTGCGGAAAATTTTTACTCATATATGCACAAAGGAAAAATAGCATGTCAACATCTCTTTAAGAAAACTAATCAACTTCCTTAAATAATTAGAAGACCTTTACAACACCTTGTTTTTTGAGAAGAATACAGGATATAGGATCTATAAAGGATAGATACCAATATAATACACTAAATCATTAACACAAGTAAAGCACTCTCTGTATTTCCCAGGATAGAATATGAAACACTTAAAAAAAACCCACTACACTATCTAATTTTACATACATAAAATTCTAAACAGCTCAGTGCAACCATCAAGCTGTACTTTCACATTTGGAAGGTGTTAATGGTATATTTCCGTCTTTCTAAAGTAATACTGCATTGGATATATTGTTTTTGCTTTAAAGGTCACATTTCCTTAAAGCAAAGAGGGTTGACGGGAAGATATTGAGGTGATTAAAGAAAATCCAGTTACATAGGATAACACTGGTTTAAGTAGGATAATTTAGACATAGGAATAAGTAGAAATGGAATGCAAGACTATAGTAATTCAACTTTAACCTTGGGTACAATTATAGGAATGCCTTTGGGAACCAGGGGAAAGCAAGCAAGAAAGAAAATGCAGAACTGAAAACAGTGGAAAAATCTAAATGCAGCATGTATATATAAAACTTCCCAGATGACAGTTATCAGGTAACAAATATCAACAGAACAGACAACAGCAGAACTCATGCAGGACGAATAAGGAGAAATCTCATTTTCCATTTACTGGAATGCTATAGTTGTGGGAAATACTATATAGGTGGGAAGTATTCGTAACATTCATGACAACGAGAGAGATTTGTCTCTCTCTTCAGCCCAGTTAAATACTCCTTCTTGTTAGTTTCTTTAAGAAAAATCCGGCCCACCAGCTTTTGCATTCTTTTCCTCTGACAAACTCTAGAGGGATTTCTTACTTCTTCTGGATTTTCTTTATGCCACAACTTAACTTCAGAGCAGCACTGGAACATCTCCCAGGAACGTGCTTTTGCTTTTGTTAGCTTCTGTACCCTTTAGCAGGTTTTTGGGCATACCAGTGGCTACTGGAAGTATCAGAGTGAAACAGCTTCTGCATTTCAGAAATCTTTTTCTTTTTGTCTAGCTTCTTTCAGATGACTTGAGTGCACTGTCAAAACAGTTTATGCCAATCGACTTAAAAATACTTGCCCATGCAGTCATAGACCAAGTATTTGCTACCCCTGGGGATATTTCACACCAACATGTAAGTGCAGTTCAGCTCTAGTGGCATTAGCAACCTTTAGAATTTAGCACAGTTAGGCTCTTTTTGAGAGTATAGGCCATTGCATAAAGCAAACGAGGAGATACACAACTACATTTTCCATGTTATCAAACCCAGACAAGAACTCCCTGGGCTGTTGTGTTCTGCCTCTCTCCAGGACTTATTAGCCTGGAGCAAGCTCAGTGCTAAACTGCATCTACCTGGTGTCCAGAGAGTTTGCAAGGGAGAGCCTGCAGCTTTCTGGAAAAAAAAAAAAAAACAAAAAACCACACACCACTAGCTTTCTGAAAAATACCAGGCAAATACTACATTGAATAAAATCTGTATTATAAGAGATGTCCAGGTTACCTCAGAATTCCCAACATCGATCTTGCTTATGAACATCTGGCCACAATGAGGATTTTCTTGGAAAATTATTCTCCTCTGAACATGGCTTAGGGCAGATATCTAAATAAACTTTCCCACGCTGACTGAATACATTGTGGAAACAGTAAAGGTGAGAAGGAGAAGGATTCCAAAGATCAAAGAACCTATGGGGAAAAGTTTACTAATTGGATTAAGAAAAAGACCAATTTGCAGAAAAGCAATTCCAGATTTGTATACAGACTGAAAAAACTCTTGAGAGCAGCCCTGTGGAGGAGTACTTGGGGACCCTGGTGGATTAAAAGCTTGATGCAATCAGTGATACGGTCTTGAAGCCTAGAAGGCCAACTACATCCTAGGCTGTACAAAAAGGCAGCCAGCAGGGAAGGAATAGTCTGCATTTACTCTGTCCTTGTGGGGCCCCATGTGGAACATTACTTTCAGGCTCAGGGCCCTGCAAGGAGAGTAAGCAGCAGACATAATTGCTTTGAACCAGTTTTAGATTACCCAAGAAAGGTAATGGTCACAGTCTAGTAATAAAGGAAGACTTAGTTACTCCTTTCCAAGGATCAGGGCTCACCAAACGCTCTAAAGGAGGTGACCTCCAAGTAGAGCTGCTTCCCTTGCAGTTGCCAGCCACTGAATGAAGTTAGTGAGGGGTAGCCCCAGGGAATTGCTTGCACCTGTGCTCCCAGGGCTGGCTTTGTCCTTTCATCAGGTGTTCAGTCACTGATTCAGGCCATGACCTAACAGTAATTATATAGGCTCCCAGCACAAGAAAGAGGCAGAGCTGATGGAGCAAGTACAGAGGAGGCCATGAAGGTAATTAGAGGGCTGGAGCACCTGTGAAGAAAAGCTGAGAGAAATGGGCTTCTCCAGCTTGGAAAAGAGAAGGTTCCGGAGAGACCTCATTGTAGCCTTTCAGTACTTAAAGGGAGATTATAAACAGGAGGGAGAATGACTTCTTACACAGGCAGATAGGTATAGGAGAAGACGAAATGGTTTTAAACCAAAAGAGGGAAGACTTAGATTAGATATTAGGAGAAAATCTTTTTCTCAGAGGGTAGTGAGGGATAGAAGCAGTTTGACCAGAGTTGCCCCATCTCTTGCTCAGGGATGGGTTGAACAGAGCCCTGGGCAGCTCAATCTAGTAGATAGCAACCCTGACCATGGCAGGGGAGTTGGAACTAGATGATCTTTGAGGTCTCTTCCAGCCCAAGTCATTCTATGATTGCATGATTCAATAGTTTGCATACAATTGTATTCCTGACCAGAGGATTCACATCATCAGAAAGGACAAGATCCCCATTCCCATCCAAGAACAGATTTCCAAGCCATTCTTTGCTAATTTTAATGCTATAATAGGATAATAGCAGGGTGGCAAAGCCCTCAGCTACAGGGAACGAGAACTAGCCCAAACACAGACAGCTATAGATACAGAAATGAAGAAAAACAGCTGCTTACCTTTGGAAGGCCACTAGCAGACAGGGATCTCTGCCAAGAGATGCTCTCACCTCCACTGCCAACCCTTAAATGAGATCTGGGAAGGGATGGATCCTGGTTCCACCTTTTCCTTTCACTCAGGAGCATTGCTTGCACCTGATCTCTCCTGAGTTGGCCCTGCCTTCCCACCAGGTGCTCAATCACTGCTTCAGGGCATGACTTAGCATTTCCACTACACGAATGTAATCTTTATACTATAACCATGTAAAGAACTTTCAAAGATGTAGGCCCTCAGAAAAAAAAAAGTTTAGAATTTGAGATTCTCACAAGAAGCCTAAAGATCTTGTCATTGGCCAGTGGTCCCTTGTTTCGTTAAGACAGAAATTATATCGGGCTATTAATGTTTCCAGATATCCAAGGTATTCCAGATATCAGCCATTTGCATAACCACAGGGATTGTTTTAATGCCTGCTTCAGATAATAATGAGCTTAAAACTGTTCTAATCACCTGGAAATCTTTGGGCTTCAGTATTTTTTCAGTGTAAAGGGAAGTATTAAATTCAGATTTAGAAATGCACAGAATCACAGAATGGCTTGGCTGCATAGCCTAGGAGGCACTTCTGGAGATTGTTTGTCCCAAAATCCCTATGCAGAGCAGGGTCAGGTACAAGAGGCTGCTCAGGACTGCATACAGCTGAGTTTTTAATATCTTCACACATAGAGAATCTACAGCCTTTCTGGGCAAGCTTTTCTAGTTGGACTATCACAGTTGTTTTTTTGTTTTTTTCTTTTTCTTCAAGCTAGAGCAATATTTCAACTGCATTTCATTTTGTGCCCATTGTCTCTTGCTCTTTCACTAAACATTACCGGGAAGGGTTGAGGAATCTGGTTCAGTATTCCATGCTCTCCATCCTTAGGTATTTATACACATTGAATATTCCCAACTCTCTCACCCTCAAATAATACAACAAGAGAATCAGCATATTAATCACCTTTGTAGCCTTTCATAAAGTTTACTACCTCTTGTGCTAGGGAGCTCAGCACTCCAGAGGAGTCTCACTAGTGCTGAGAGTCAGAAGGGACCACCTCCCTCAAGCTGGTGGCAGCATTTTGCCTAACGAACTCCAGCAGGCTGTTAGCTTTCTTTGCTTCGAGGGTTTACTGCCTGCTCGCGGTCAGCTAATTGACCACCAGAACCTATGCTCCTTCTCTGCCAAATTATTTCCAGTTGATAATTCCCTAGCCTCTCCAGTTGCAAGGGATTATTCCTCTCAGGAGAAAGATTTAGCACTTTCCTTTGTTAACTTAATGAGTTTCCCTTCAGCCCATTTCCCCAGCCTTTCAAGGAATCTCTGAATAGCAGCACAAACATCACTCCTCCCACTTTTATACTCTCTGGAAGCTTGGCGAGAATGCACCGTTCCTCATCATTCAGGCTGTTAACGAAGATATTAAACTGCAGTAGCCCCAATGTCTCCCTTAGGTAGTTGCACCTGATTCCCCTTAGGTTGGCACTGCTTCCCACCAGATGCTCAGTCACTGCTTCAGGCCATGACTTAGCATTTCCACTATACTAATGCAATCTTTATACCATAACCATGTAAAGAACTAATTACTACTAGTAACTAGCCTCCATGTGCAATATGAGCTACTGATGGGCCTTTCAGCCCATCAGTTTCAATCCACTTAACTCAATTCACCTCACTTATCTAGAGCCTATTTCATTAGTCTGGATGGTTTGTAAAACAGCATTAAAAACCTTGCTACAGTCCAATTAGTATTTACTGCTCTTCTTCATCTATTGAGACAGTCATCTTGTAGTAGAAGTCTGTTACATTGGTCAAAATGTAACTGATGGGAAGTAGCTTTTTCTCATGAGAGATACCAGAATAAAAAATATGAGTAGTTTTACTGTCATGATCTGTCACTAGTCAGACATTTTGTAATTTGAGCTATGTTTTATCCTTGTTTATCTTGCTTCACTGAGTGCTATCCAGTGTAAGGGTAGCAAATTCAGGATAAAAGCAATGTTTATTATGGTGGCACACTTTTTCTAATAGTGATGTCAAAATACAGCTGAAATAAAGTTCTTTGCTCATTAAACAACAAGTTTCAAATTATAACCTGTAACAATAAGTTGCTTCCTAGTCACTTTTCTGTTAGATTGTTCTGGAATCAAAATTGTGAAAGTAATTGCTGCTAGCTGCCTTATAAATAATATTTCATATGAGATGCCATGTAAGTATAATTAAGGAAAAATGTTATAGGGTGACACAAGAGTTGAAATTGTCACAGATTCATTTCTTCTTAATAGCTCATTAGAATTATGCAACATGAGTTTCAGACATCATTATAAAGTGGTGACAATGCTGTCATTGAACTTGTTAGGTCTGTCATAGTTTTTGTAATTTTTTAAATATTTTAATGGATTTACTGATCCATGAAATTCACTGTTTTGAATGAGATATGTAATACTTTCAGAAGGACCTCAGCTGGTCTTTGGCATTCAGTAAAATGGGCACCACTTTAATAGTTCCAAGGTACTGTTTCAAAAGATGGTAGTGATATCTACTGTCTACCTGTCTGCTTCACAGTCCTGGTAAATAATTTCATATCTTCTGAATGGGATAATAAAATCAATTGATAATACTAAACCATTTAATTTTTATGCGTACATATGTTTATTTAATGGTGGTTTTTTAAAAAAATAATCTCTTAACCAGCATTAACCATACATTCAGCTGAGCTCGCTGTGACATTCTAATAATACCTCTAAAAAAGAATCCTTAGCAGAAAGTTGACTGAGTCATGGAAAACTCCATTCTAATAAATAAAATCTTAGCTGTACAAGTTTCCACTTCTTTGTATTTGTAAAATATCACTTCAAATATTAGAACCTTTTGTATGGTAAATATTTTTAAGATCAGGTCAGTGCTGAAGACAGCTGGGACACTTGTTTTAATAAAGATGCATCTCACCCAAAATATTATCCTGTAGCTAAAAGTGGCCTTAAACTTAAATGTTTCTGTCATAGTAGTATAACATTTGTATACAGTGGTATGCTATTTGGATAATGCTTGCAATTAAATAAAATTATATTTTTTATTTTTGAATACATAGCAGAAAATTGTAATGATATAATAATCACTAAAATAAGTAGTATACCAATACTTTGGGACTTAAATACAACTATGTAAAGTAGCTCAGTTAGAGGAATTTGTTGCTTACCTATTTTTGAATAGCAATATCAAGTTTGTCACTACTGAATTTAGGATTTTTTTTAATATTTTGCTCATGAAGAACAGAAAATCAGGTATTTAACTAATGTGTAAATGTCAAATGCTTAATTTTTTTTTTTTTACTGTGAAGGTTGAAACTGAATAACGTTTGCTTCAAAGGTTTGAAACAATGTTTTAAATTCTCCCTTTAGGAATATTTTTCCAGTTTACAGTTCTTCAGTAGGGACTCCTGCTGACTCTTCTTTCCTCAAGTACACATTTATTTTTTTAATGGAGCTACAGTACTTACACACCAGATTGTTAGCCTGTAATTACAAGTTCATATCATGCTGAATATCTACTTTATGTAACTAAACAATTTAACACGTATTATATTGAATTTAACAAATAATGACATCTTGAAAAGAGAAAAAAAATCCTAAATGGGTTAGCAGACATACCAAATATAGTTTTCTGGAAATACAAACATACTCCACCCAGTTAACTTCTTCTAATCATCAGCAATGAATTTGCTTGGATTATTGCAAATTGACTAAAATTGTCAGATTACCAAATCAGAATTTTTAATAGTAAGTTTCTGAGGTTTTTATAGCTCATTCATATTACAGCTCAACTGTGGCTTTCAAACCCATAAAAATCTTTTAGGTTAACCTAAAACCTGTGAGAGTGTTGCTGTTGAACTCAATAGCTATGAAGTCAAGCTTATAGGAAAGGTTTTTCTAATAAAAGATCTGCAAGTAAAATCTGAAATCCATTTTTATGATTGGAAGACTAGTATACAAAGGAAATAATGGATACTCCAGACATGAAATAAGTCTAGAGTAAACACAGACAAATATCTGTGTCTGTCACATAAAACATATCACGAGAACATAAATCATTGTCCCTAATCTCAAAATAATATATTTCCTCACTCTTCTACATTTATGCTCAAGTAAATATTATTTATGTTATTAAGTAATTTGAAACTTGGATGGACTAACTTTTCACTTCAAGGAGGCTGTGTGATTAAGCAAAAGCAGTATTTGTGTAACTTAAAGGACTTAAAAGACTATGATGTTCTCAGTAATCAATTTGTATATACTTTGATAGTCACTGGTCATTCATAGCAGTGGCTATAATACTGAGAGGAATTATTTAGAAGTCATTAGCAGTAATCTTGTTTAACATATCTGTTGCCTGCTTGCAAAATCAATGCCAACACTAATTAACTGATTGTAGGCACAGCAAATTGAAAGAACTCACTGAATGGTTCATAGGCAACTGTAAATATATTCTACAAAGAAATAATATGTCACAAATGACTGTAAATATTAAATATACCTTCAGAATTCAAAGGGGGGGGGGATTCGTGCAAAGATTGTTGGTGGAATTATGCAATGTATTTGTAATTTGATTTTTTTACTGAACTTCAAAATGTTGGTATTGAAACCAAAACGAAGAAAAGAAACTAACTGATCTGTAAAAAAAATTCTTTAGTCCTTTTGTCACCGTGGTAACATTGATTCTGTCAGTAGTGAGGATACATTTCACATAAATCACTACAGCTAAGTCCCCTCGCTTATCACAGGCTTATCACAAGTTGTCTGCGTCAATGAGCAGAGGTCACAAGTATCCACTTTTGCAGCTCACTTCTGGGGATGACTGAAAGAAGAAAAACTGTCAAATGAGACATCAAAACCCCTTCTTTTTTCAGTACTGCTTGAGTAAAAAAAACCACCATGGCAAGGACATTAGTTTGAACTTTGTTGTGGGCAATTTTATCGCTAGTATAAATTTTTATCACCTGCAAATATGCTTCTTATTCATTACTCACTACTGCCATGGTTACATTATTGAAATTTCTGATCAAGTTAGTAGACAAGCTTCTTAGCTTGACATTCGGTTACTTTTAGTTGTAAAGAATAACACAACTAAAATTAGCAGTCAGGTGTGAACTTATCACCAAGAAGATCAGAACATAGATCTTCATCTAAATCAAAATGAATAAATAAATAAAACAAAACAACAACAACAACAACAACAAAAAAGAAGCATGAAACCTTAAATTCGTATGATTCTTTACAAAAACAGGATTTTTACTCATAAACTTGTCAAATTCAGACTTTATGTCAAAACCCAGGAAGCCTTTGACTACTACAGATAAGTAACTTTCTGGGGCCTCATTTCCATCAGGTAAGTGGCACTAGAAGTAACACATGGAAGTCACTGGAAGCAAACCTGAAATGAGGTAACAAGATCTATACTGTAATTTAATTGTGTACAAACTTGTGGAATAAAAATATTGTTTATATGACTACAATGATATGATTCAGCGGAGTGAAAATAGAGATTAAGCCTTCAGCGTGTTAGAATTAGTCACTTTAAAAATCAAAGGAATAATGCACAGCCTTTCCCCCATCCTTCATTAGTGTCAGACAAACTGCAGAGAGCTGAAGGTCTAAAGTTTCAGCAATTCCTTTTTTTGTTGTTGTTGTTTTGTTTTGTTTTATTTTGTTTATTTATTTTTGAGCATTCATGGGTATTTAGATAGTGGAAAATATATTGCCTCTGTAAACATTTTATAATCTCACCAAAGTGGATGATGGAGTTCAACTTGAACTTTTTCAGTCAATATCCAAATAAGTTCAGCATCAAACAAAATGAATTCACTCATCTCTCCCTTCATACCTCGTGGCAAAGAAGCTTCCAGCAATGCATAAAATTGTAAATTCATACCTGTGTGTTCACATATGAAGGTCCCATTCAGAAATAAATAATACATAACTTGACAATGTATTATTTACTTCAGGAAACACAATGTGATTGATGCAATCAGACACAATATGCTGCAGCACATAGCAGAGAAACTAAAGATTCAGGAAAAGGAGGAAAAACAAACCAAACCATTTACATCCCTGAAGAAGGAAGAAATTTAGGCATAAAGATACCAAGAAATGAAAAAAAATGTTCATTCCAAGCCTTTCTTACGCAGGGAGCCCCAGAACTGAACATGTTACTTCAGGTGAGGTCTCATGAGATTGGAACAGAGAAGAAACACCTCTCTCAACTTGCTAATTACACTAATTTTTCTGCAGGTCAGGATATGGTTGACTTTCTAGGCTGCAAGTGCATATTACCAGCTCGTGTCGAGCTTTTTGTCCACCAGTACCTCCTAAGTCCTTCTCTACATGGCTGCTCTCTATTCCCTTGTCACCCAGCCTATATTTATGTTTGGGATTGGCCCAATCCATATGCATTTGGCCTTGCTGAAACACATTGCTCACCTGGGCCTACCTCTAGAGCCTGTCAAGATCCCTGTAGATGGCATCCCTTTCCTTCAGCATGCTGACTGCACCACACTGTTTGGTGTCATACACAAACTTCCTGATGGCATACTTAATCCCACTTTCCATGTAGCCAACAAAAATGCTAAATAATATTGGTCCCAGTGTAGACCTCTGAAGAATACCACATTTCACTGATTCCTAACTTGGACATGGAGTTGTTAACCACAACACTCTGTGCAAAACCATCCAAATAATTCCTCATCCATCAAGTGGTTCCTCTGTCATATCCACGTCTCTTCAATTTGGACACGAGGAAGTCATGTGGGAAGTTATGAATATTCTACTCATGAAAGTAGTAACACAATGCAATAATGAATTTTAAATCTATTTCTTTAAAAGTATGTCATACTGTGATTTTTCTTGAGTAGTTCTTGAAAGGTAATTATAGATCTTGCCTTCCTGAAATCTTACAAACTACCATATGGTTAAAAGCTGGACCTCAAAAACAGATTCTGCATTTCAATCACAACCCTATAGAAGGATAGAAAAGGGAGACTTTTCTTTTGTTTTCTCTTCACTTGATTGTCAATGGTTCACGGGCTGGTTCAGCCCAGTTCCGTGACTAGCGGGGCGGAGGGATTTCGCAAAATCCACGCCTCCGGAAAAGGGAAACAGGGGACCTCAAAATAATTAAAAACAGCAGCAATGATCTGAGGAGAAACAAACTAATTTACTAAATATAGTATCGGAATGCAAGATAACACACCATAATACACTATATTTAGAATTGAAACTAATAAATCAAATATAATGAGAGAATGTCCGAAAGGTGGATAGGCCTCACCACAATGCTGAGGTGAGGTGCGCAGTCCAGTTGAGCAGCAGGGAAACGGGAAGAGAGCAGATGAAGAAGAGCAAAGAAAAAAGCATCAGGTGACCTTGCCAGGAGTTATATCTCCTCTCTGTGACCACAAAGTCCCCTGGGGAATGCAGTTCTTCTCTTCTGGGCAGGTACCCAGAACTTGAGCTTTAACAGTTAAACACCCAGTGCCCCCACATGATGATGTGCTGTGGAATACTGATAACCAAAAATCATAAAACCAGGACATTGATCAATTCTGCAGTCCTAGAATCTAACTTGTTACCTTAGTTGTTACTATGTATGCAGGTCTCATTTATTTCCATGGAAACGACAACAGATACAAAGAGTACACAAACACTATTTGATAGAAAAACGTCTCAGCTATTTTTCAACATAGTCACTACCATTAGCTGTGCATGTGATGAACTAGAGCCTGCATGCCACACTTATAAATTCCGCATGACCATCTGGAATGTGGCTTGTATTTCATATCACTTACCACTGCTGAAACCACCTCACTATGCTCACATCCACTGTTTGGTCTCCACAAATATTCAGCAAGCATTTATGTCAGTGGGCACCATTTTTTCTACATGGAGGAATACAGTTCCACCTCTTTGCTCCATATGCACTGCCATGTCAGACACTATAGTGTCAGACTACTCCTCTACTGCCATCTGTCCCACGGCAACAATATGTAACAGAATATTGGTGGGAAGGTTCAACCCCTGCTGACATCCCACCGACATCTGACGTCATGAGCCAACATAATAAAATGAGAAGCATTACTTTAGAATTGCCCTTGCATATAATTTTGCATTATTATTTTTTTTCCTGTTTGAATAGGCTCAGTTTACCTATTGGTTCAAATATAGTGCCTTGATCTTGGTAGTTCTCCACCAAACTTTCTACCTGAATTTTAAATGACTGTAAATTTACTTTGAACAACAGAATGAATGCTGAATACTGTTATACCTATTATTTCTCTTATCAGGATTCAGAGGAAAACTCCTCCAGTGACAACTGCTTTTCAGATCTGTCAACAAGTTAGCTCTTAATTCATTTCACATGGGCTCTATGGATATGAATAGTGCTATTTTTCTAAAATGGTGTTGAAGGGGACTATCTTATACATACAGTTACCTTTATCTATCATATTTGTGATCAGAAACTGAAAATAAGTTTGCATCATAATGCAGATTTTGCTTATAGTATATCGAGTATTTTTAACATTGTTTGTGCCTTGTCTATTAGTTTGGGATATGACGGAATTTTTGTTCTAGTGTTTTACTAAAAGCCAGTCAGACTAACCAGTTTAGAGAACATGGTCATCTTATTTGCCTTCTCTTGGGAAAAAAAAGAAAAAGAAAAAAAAAAAAGGAAGACAACAAAAATCTTTGTGGAGATACTTCACATACAAATATATTTTTAGCTAATTTATTTTGGGAAAGTAAGTAGCGTTCAGAGTTCATTCTGTATTTAGGATAACTTTAAGAGATCTCATTTAATTTCTGTCCTTCTCCAAACAGGGAAAGAAATTGGGAGCTCCATTCCTGTTTAAAAATCAGAAGACAGCACAGTTATCTAAACCTACTTATTTACAAAAATTGAGTCTCTAGCAAATTCTCTACTACTTGCCATCTCTAATGGATTGGAAAGTGCTTCATTGTTGTCAATGGCATTATCAGACACACTAACAAAATTTCACTACTTTCCAAATACAAAACAGGATTTCTGATTAGTGCATACTTATGCGTTTTCTGCATTGTTATTCAAAGGACCATCATCATCTGTATGGAATCTGGTTTATGTCCCAGTATTACTTATTATGCTTCCAATATCTTTCAAATACTAAACAAAGAAACAAATAAACAAACAAAGAAACAAACAAAAAACTGCACAGCCTTTGCTGTTAGGGACATTGCAGCACAGAGCCTCCAGGTAAGGATTAAGGGGACAGATAGCAAAGCAGACATCATTATGGTGTCTACTATCACTATTCACCCTGTAAATTGGTACAGATGAGCTCTTCAGTAGGAAAATAGATGGAATATCTGGATCAGTTACCCCTATCTTTATATGATATTTCAACTTCCCAGACATAAAATGCAAATATAATACTTAAATGATAAACAACCCTGAGAAATTCCTGAAGGATGTTGAAGATAACATCCTATCACAAGCACTGGGTGAGACAACTAGGAACTAGATTTGCTGATTGAGAATAGAGAAGATCTTGCAGGAGAGGTGATGGTAGGTGGCTGTCCTGGCCACTGTGATCATAAAATAGTTGAGTTCAACATTTTTAGTATAAGGAGAAAAAAGATCAGCAGAATTCCTATCCTGGACATTAAGAGAGAAAATTTTAAGCTACTCAGGGATCTAGTTAGCAGTGTCCCCTGGGGACCTGTTCCAGAGACTTTATTGGTCCATGAGAGTTTGTCATTTTTTGAGAACCACCTTTTAAGAAGTACAGGAGCAAGCAATTCTCTTGTGTCACAAGTCAAGCAAGAAGGGCAGAAGTCCACTCTGGCTGAACAAGGAACTCCCACTGGAATTAGGACAGAAAAAGAAAATAAATAATCTCTGTAAGTGAGGCCTGGCTTCACAGGAAGATTACAGAGCTGTAGTTTACATCTGCAGGGATAAAACAAGAAAAGTTAAAGCTCAACTTGAGTTAGCACTGGCAAGTGTAGTATCAGACAACAATAAAGGCTTTTTCAAGTATGTCAACAGCAAGAGGAGCCTAAGGAAAACATTAGACCAACATCTTATGAGAGTGGTTACCTAACAAGGCTGATGAAAAGGCAGAGATATTTAAAACCTTTTTATGCCTCAGTCTTTAATAGTAATAACAGAATAACAGATCTTGAGCTGCCTAATCCTCAGCACTGGACGACCTTGACTAGAGCAGTGATTTTTTATCTATGGTCATTGAAATTATAAAAGAACAGTTACATCAGCTGAACGCTCATAAGTCCACAGGGCCTGTCCGGATTCGAAGTACTGAAGGATATTATAGCTGGACCCCTTTCAACAATTTATCAAAGGTTCTGGGGGCCTGGGGAAGTCTCTAATGACTGGAAGCTAGCCAACATTACATCCATCTACAAAAGGGACATTACAGAAGACTCAGGAAACCACAGATCTTTTAGTCTAACCTCAGTGTCTGGAAAAGTTATAGAGAAGATTATCCTGGATTCTACCAAAAGATATTTAAAGAACAAAGCTATTTTCAGGTGTAGTCAATATGGATTCATGGAAGAAAATTCCCATCTTAATAATTTTATCTTCTTCTATGATAAGGTCACCCACTTGGTGGATGAAGGTAGAGCAGTGGATGTAATCTTTCTGGGTTTTACTAAGGCCTTTAATATTACGCCTCACTGCATCCTTCTGGACAAATAGTCCAATTGTGAATTGAACAAGTTCACTGTATGGTGGGTGATATACTGGCTTAATGGTAGAGCTCAAAAGGTTGTATCGAATAAGGCTACATCTGGTTGGCAGCCACTCACTAGTGGTGTTCCCCAGAGCTAAATTATAGGGCAAGTTCTGTTCAACATTTTTGTTAATGATCTGGATGCAGGAGTTGACTGCATCCTCAGCAAGTTTGCTGATGATACTAAACTGGGAGATGCCGTTGAATCTTTGGAGTGATGAGAGGCCTAGCAGAGGGATCTGAAGTGGTCAAGCAGTTAGATATGATATCTTTTTGCTCCTTTCCAATGAACTATTCTATTCTTTTCCTGCCAGATCCTTCTTGCTATTGCCAATTTTCTATGTATTCAAAGTTCTAATTTTTACTGACTTTTTCTTAGCTTTTCTTTACTTTGATGTATTATATTTCTTAGTAGCTATTTGTTGCCTTTATTTCATCACTTGTGTTGTTTACTGGAATTAACTGTATAGAGGAGAAATAGGTAGGTTTAGCCAAGGTTACAAAAAAGAGGATTACTCATTTAAATTAGACATAAACACAGGACTTGAATCTGAATGTAAGGTATGCTCTGAAAACAGTGTCTCCTATTTTACTAAATTGGCCTACAGTGTCAGAGGCAGATGGTGGTGGAATGGCAGTAGAGGTTGAATCTTCTGTCAGTATTCCATTACATTTTGTTGCTTTGTGACAGATGGCAGCAGAGGAGCAGTCTTACACTATAGTATCTGACATGGAAGTGTGTATGGAGCAAAGATATGTCAAAGGTGTGAATGTGAAAAAAACGCCACCCACTGACATTCACAAATGCTTGCTGAATATTTATGGAGACCAAACAGTGGACGTGAAAACATAAGGTGGTTTCAGCAGCAGCAACACTGATGTGAAAGACAAGTAACATTCTAGATGGTCATGTGGAATTTTACAAGTGTGTCATGCAGGCTCTTGTTCACCACTGGCAAAAATACATGGCTAACAGTGGTGACTATATTAAAAAATATTGTTTTGCATCTGAGAAATAACTCCATCTGTACAGATAGGAGGCAGCAGAGATAGTCACTTTAAATCAGTTTCAGATCACTTAAGAAAGGTAGCTTTCACACTCCAGTAACAAAAAAGAAAACATTTACCCTTTTCCAAGGATCAGGAGTCACCAAAAACTCCAAAGGAGGCAGTCTCCAAGTAGAGGTACTTTTCTTGTGGCTGGCAGCTCTTAAATGAGGTTAGGGAGGTGCAAAGGTGAACTTCTTCCACCTATGCTTCCGTTCAAGTCATGACCAGTTACCGTATACTTTCAAATAATGCTATTTTACTCTTTGTATCTCTTGTAGTTTCCATCAGAATAAGGAAAAAGCATTACTTTTGGAGTGACCTACATACTTCAGAGTTTATCTTCATATGAAGAAATTTGACATCTGCTAGAGACAAGTATGCTGTAAGAATGAAGCATTCTTACACTAATTTATCAGTCATTCATCCTGTGCTGTGGAGACATGACCTTCCAGACATCACCAGTTTTCATTTATATTTGTCTTTTCTCCCAATTTTTCTGACTTATGTTTTTTAAGTTTAGAAATATCACTATTCCAGAAACTCAGCCCTTTTTAATATCTGTTACAGATGTTCTCCATTGTAGATCTGTAAAGAGAAATCTCTAATCGTAATAAGTAATCTATAAATAATCCCTGTTTACAATAAATAGCTGTTATAAAAGGTTCCTTATTGTGTTCTGTAGTTTGATTTGACTGGTATGCAGCATGCCCCTTTGTGCATTTCTTGTTGAGCTCATTGATATGTATGCATTGCAGATCTAGCACTTCTGAGTTTTTTGCAGCTTTAAGTCAGATAATGTTTTATCTTATTTAGAAGGTCTCCTTTTTCATGCATAGAAACTTACATGTTGTAAATTCCTTAATAAGGTAAAGCAGTTTATAATGTGGTGTTCATGTGGATCCCCACAGTCATTTTTTATAGTGCCAACTGTATAAAATGTTTGTCACCAACAAGAATTTCTCCTTATTTGCATTTTCAAACTTTAGCTTTTATAGTAAATGAAAAACTACCTTTCTTCACAGCTTTGGGAGCTTGCTTTTATATAGGTCTAGTTTATTTAGCATTCTCTAGGATGTTCTTGCTTACTACTCTTCAAGAATATCAGTGTTCTACAAAAATAGGATGATCTGCTCACTCAGTTGTTTTTTCTTGCAAAAACACAGTACCCCTAAACACACACACCATACACCAGTTCACCTCTAGCATTTTTTGCCATCTGCCTTTTCTTTAGAAAACCACAAGGACATCTAAGAAACAATTTATATTTTTCTTCTATTCAGTTGCCTTCTGAGCAAACACTGGAAGAGTTTTTGACTGTTCAGTCAAGATCAATCTTGCTGTTACGATTTTCATTACATGAATGTAGAACACCTTGTATAATCTGTGTAAACATATATATGTATTTCACTATTTATAATACAGAGTTGGTGATGAGAATTTCTTCTATGACATGCTTGAATAACTTCCATTAGCGCTCGCTTTTTTGTGCCAAATAGATAGTGTTTTGTTCTTCCAACAGAGTAATCTCACTATATGACTCGACAAACCTATGATAAAAATGTGAAATTTCTAGCTACATAGAAGACCTCCTACTTCTTTTTAGCAGTTGATTATCATATCACCAATCTGTTTCATTTTCCTGGTAGTTTTTCTGTGAAGGATGTCAAATAATTTAAACTGAAGAAAAATATTGTTGATGCTTACATTCCATTCAGTTATCAGATTATACTTAATGCTGCTGCAATTTCTCTTTCTCTCTTTTTTCTTTTCTTTTCTTTCGTTGTTTTTTTCTGGGTTTTTTTTGTTTGTTTGTTTTGTTTTGTTTTTTTCTTCATCAATATGCAGATACACATGCAGGTTAGTGGTTGAATTCTTGTGGTCAGGGAGATGGAGTGATGAAGTGGGAGGCAGAATAGAAAACAGGAACTGTCCAAGGCAGCTTAGTCATTGTACTTGATTACTCATTATCTTCTTCTGTTACCTGCTGTAAAGCCATCTGTTAGTAGAAGGAACTCTACCCTATTCTTCAAATTTGCTCAAAATCCCTTGTTTATCATTCCGTTCAAGTAGTTTCCTGGGATTAATTGAAGATACAAAGTCAAATTGTGTTCTTACATTTGTATGAAAAAGGTCAAATGTTCTCCAAAAACATTAAGAAGTTACTAACTTTTTCTATTCATTCTTGAATGAATAAAAACATTACTAAGGATCACAAAATATAACATTTTGTAAAATGCCTTCTTCCTCTGTTTTTCCCCAAACTCTGGCATATTTTTCACTGAATATACTTGATGAAATTAAAGAGCTATAATCATTATTCACTTCAGCAAATAATTAGGGACTTTTTTTTAGATACTCACCTCACCTGGGCCAGTTAGGGACAGATGGTGTTCATGTTCAAGCTTTACTGTATTAGACATTTCAACTGTACAGTACATTGAACTGAACCAGTTTTAATGGTGAAGCTATGAGTTAAGTCCTACTCTATATTTTTTGAATAATACTGTTTGTTATTTATAAGCCTATTAGTGAAAAAGCAAATAATGCATAATAACTTCTCCATAAAAGACAGCACTGTAAAGAATTATTACAGCAGCTGTAATGTTATATAATTTTACTTGCACAATTTAAGTTTCAGATAAAAGCTTTAACAGTCACAGCTAATCTAAACTTTTCATTGTTTTTACCCTTGAAACTAACATTGTTAATACTCAGCCTTCAATATCTTCTTGTGTGAGGTACAAACTTGATTTATTTAATCTACTATATCTGTCCATCTGTAAATAATGGATATATAAACTGAAATAATATTTTCCTATATGTTAGGTTTTTGGTGTTTGGTTTTTGGTTGTTGTTTTTTTTTGTTGTTGTTGCTTGTTTGTTTTGCCTTTTAATAAAAGAAGAATAACAATACTATTTCTTTAGTCATTGAACGATTGAACGATTGAATCATAGAATCGGTTGGGTTGGAAGGGATCATCAATGGATCATCAAGCTCCTATCCCCCTGCCACAGGCAGGGCCACCAGTCCTCAGATATGGTATTGGGCCAGGCTTATTGGAACACTGCTTCTCACAAACATCTTGAATAAAGTATATAAACAGGGAAAAAGCAGGAAAATTTAACCTGCAGTCAGTGTTCCTGTAAAATATTGCCATATATTTGCAGTGAAATCACTGGGATCTAGAGAACCACCAAACACATTAGGTTAAATGCTGTCCCATGAAACAGGTGGGCTTTTCACTTCATATTCGAGATGTGCTAAAATGGAAATATTGAACTATGAATTTTGAATTTAGTAAGTTTGTTCTGACAGAGTTGACCACTTTATTTTATCCGGCTTTTAATTGAACTAAATTAGATTTATATAAAAACACTGAGCTTACAAACCTTTCCTAATGAGTAAACCCTGTTGGATTTTTCCTCTTTCTCATCACAAATTGCTTATAAAAAGGCTACTTCTCATTTTTGTCTTTATGAAAAATTGCTTATGACACATTAATGTTTAGTAGCTCATGAGCAAATGGCTGTAAAAACTAATTTTTTAATGAGAAGCTTTACATTGTGTTCTTTTTCATATCTGTTCATCTCTCCAAAACAGTCCATCAAAAGTGAGAAATTGATGCATTTAATGTAAGGAAAGGCACAGCTATTCATTTCCTATTTGTGCTACAGACTACTTTTCATAATATTCATGACATAAACTACTCTGAAAAATATTTGAGCAAAATATTTGAAAAATTTAGTTTTTTGCTAATGGTGAGGCATGATTACAAAAAAACCATTTCAATGGGGGAAATTTAAATGCGACAACAAAGATGAAAGAATGGAAAAGCTAGCAGTTTCTCACCATTCTTATTAACTAACCAGAGAGTTAAGAGATATCAAAGCAACATCCTGTAAGCTCAGGGATACAGTAAAACTTGGATTTACTCAAGAGACAGTTCAGCTGTACATTAAACCACCTCCCACTGAAGGGTAGGACAGACACAGCACTCTAATCATCTGCTTCAGCATATGCTCAGGGTTTTGGGTATTCACAAGAGTTTTTGATTCTCATCTACTTTGACTAGTTTATACACTATTTTGATTTTCTAATGTTCTGTCATATTATGCCTTTTAAACACTCCAAGAAAAGGCAGATCAGAAAACCTTCCATATTTTTTAAAGGACCAATTTCATTATAGCCTTTAAGCAGTAATTTTATGTACAGATTCTGCTTCGTATATACAAAGTCCACCAATTTAAAGTATACAATTTTTGTTTTGTTTTTTGTTCTTTTTGATGTGAGGAAAAGTCTATTCCAACGGTGAGAGTTATGTAACAACAGAGTCAATTCTCAGCTATCTTACAGATCTCACACATCATTAGATGAAACTGGTACATAGATCCTCCTTTAAAAGCATGTAGACATTTCACTATATCTTCACATTAGGAAGAGAAATAGCTGGATGCAAATAGACAACTGTAAAAATATTGACAATTCTAAATTATAACAATGATTTGTGTTTAAATTAACTAAAATATTATTCTAGCTTTCAGCTATCACCTAAGATCATTTAGGAGATGATTAAGCCATTTCTGGATTGTGATATTACCAGTGTAAATCATCAGAGCTTTAATAATTTACCCAATAATGGTCAAAAACAAAAACAAAAAAAAACAAAACATGCAGTGAAACAATCCAGCCTTTGAACTTTATATTCCAAACAAGCCACAGCCAGAGGTCTGTTGCCTAGAAAACTAAAGGTCATGATTTTATCATAAGATCAATATTTCTCTCTTCCCTTCCTCATTAGAATAGTGGACGTCTCTAGTAACAGTAAAATGAATAAAAAACTATCATAATCCAGTTGGTGATTATTATCCTTCCTTCCCAAACCTTCTGAATTTTCTCTGTAATGTTATTATCTTTTTAACACTTCTTTTTTCTTTATACTTTATTTTATCCTTGCTTTGGCTCCAACCTTCTGGCTATATATAGTTTGATAAATTTGCTCTATAAAAGATTCCCCTTGCCATTATACAATTTTTCTGCTTTTGCAAATCTGAAGTACCTGAACAATTTGTCTGTTCCAATTGTCTGAAGACATGCTTCCTTGAAAATGAGATTCCATTATTAGCTGTAATAAGAAAGAAGGAAGAAAACCCTTTTTTTTTTTCACTCTGTGCTTTCTATGTCTGCTCTATTCTCCTCAAATGTTGTGCATTCACAATTCTGCAATGACTGGTTGGTCTTTTTTTCTGACAATATTACTCTCCTCTGTCCTAGACTCATTTACTCATTTGGTGTCATATCCTTTTGTAGCAACAGGACAAGAGGTGATGGCCTTAAGTTGCCAGAGGAGCTTCTGATTGGATATTAGAAATGACTTCTCAGAAAGAGTGAAATATTGAAATAGGTGAAATATTGGAACAGGCTGCCCAGGGAAGTGGTAGAGTCACATTCCTGGAGGTGTTCAAGGAAAGGGTAAATGTTGCACCAAGTGATATGGTCTAGGGTGGTCATAGGCATGATTTGATAGTTGGATGGTTGGCCTTTCCAACTTTAATGATTCTATGACTCTATGATTCATCTTCAGAACAGTAGAATCAAGTTATTTTTTGTTCAAAAATTCCCATATCCTATTCTCTAGCATTCCAGTATTTCTTTCTTTCAGTTTCACATCTGTTCTTCACATTTGCCACCAGCACAGCATGAAAGAACACCAGTTGCTGTCCTTAAAACCTGATAGCTGTCTGTATTTCTCCATTATGTTCATTTTTCTTACCTAAGGATGGGAATCTTACCTCAGACTATTCCTTCCTTTCACCCCACTCTTCACATCCACTGTATGTGACCGTATTTTTGCCAAGAATTTCCCTCTAACATTGCCTGTTTAGAACAT
The DNA here is from genome assembly GCF_987193195.1 of Phasianus colchicus. Lineage (NCBI taxonomy): Eukaryota > Metazoa > Chordata > Aves > Galliformes > Phasianidae > Phasianus > Phasianus colchicus. The sequence continues at coordinate 11,404,424 of NC_143437.1, read as the reverse complement.
GAATGATTCAAAATATAAGTTATCAGTTGAATTTATTGACACATATCAAAATTAACATGGCTGGATGAATACCATACAAATAAGCTGAAGCAATTTAGAGGAACAAATTAATATAAGGTTAAAAAAGAAAAATGAATTCTTGGCAAAAAAAAAAAAAAAAAAAAGAAAGAAAGAAAGAAAAGAAAAAAAGGGATAAATGTGTTTTGGAATCTACTTATTTAATTTTTTCTTACAGAAATATGAATGCATATATAGTAATTTGGAGGCAGGATTTTTTTACACATCTGGTATTTCACATGATACATCCAAATATTTCTATCAAAATAAGCTATTAATAATTTTAATGATTTTTTATGATAGCCTAAATATTTTTCCTTTCTGTTATCTTGTATATCCTAAACCACAAGGAAGAGGAGTTTAATTATGTAACAAATGTAATGAATTCATGTTTAAACTGTTGGATTTCTTTTGTTTCTGGGGTTTTGTAAGAGCAAGGGGTGGAGTTTCTCTGAGTGTGTACACTGAGTGTAACCACATTGCTGGGAGAAGGGTTAGGCTTTATCATAAATGGTACCTGGATACAACCACAATGCAACCACACATGCTGAAACACAGCACCTGCTATAAATTAGTAGAACAGATGTCATCATTTATTTTTCTAGTTCTACATTGAGTCAAGACTCTCAAGTGTTGTATGTATGTCCTTTATGTCCTTTATTATTTCTCTCAGTTGAGCACATATTATAAAAAAAAATATATTTTTCCTGATATCATTCTTTACTCTTCCATTAAAGATGGAAAGATTTACCTCTATGGCTTTTCTATTCCTCTGCTACCATATCCTACTGCAGTTTTTGCAATAGGGAATGGGGCCACAAAAATGATCCAAAGGATTAAACATCGCCTGTATGAGAACGGGCTGAGATAACTGGAGCTGTTCAACTTGGAGAAGGGAAGGCATCTATTAGATTTGAGACTGGCCTTTCAATATCTAAAGGGAGAATATAAGAAAAGAACTGGACAGACTCTTTAGCAGCATCTGTTGTGACAGGACAAGAGGAAATGGTTTCAAACTAAAAGAGGGGAGAGTTAAATTGGACATAAGGAATTTTTTTGTAAGGGTCATAAGGCGCTGGAAGAGGTTGCCCAGAGATGCGGTGGATACTCCATTCTTGGAGACATTCAAGGTCAAGCTGAACAGGGCTCTGAGCAACCTGATTAAACCGTTCATTGCAGAGGAGTTGGACATCTGGGTGACCTTTTAATGTCCCTTCCAACTCAAAAGATTCCATGAGTCAATGATTCTTTGATTTATTCTGAAAATTCAATGTTACATCTTGAAACAGTTACTGTGTTGCTGCAAGCATTTTACCCTTCTGGACAGATATTTAACAAGTTTCTCTATTGCCCTCTCTGAAGTGAAATGCTCTTTCTTCTCCTGCAGTGATTCTAATCATAAGAATATTCTGGTCACTTCTAGAAAGAACTAATGTCTAACAGAATCCTACATGATGATTAGGAATTCCAAAGATTTGTTCTACTGTTTTCCTTTTGGCTTGATGCTCTGTGAAGAACTTTTAAAATACAGCTGATATGCATAGCCATGACCCAAAATATCTTGCTATTGGAGCAAATTAAACTCTTGTGACTTATCCACACTATTAGTACCTTACAATCCTAATCAGGTGTTTAGCAACTGTATGTACTGTTGTGTTACAGCTCTTATACTCCTATGCATTAATCCTGAATCTTCAGTTCATACAAATGCTGTGCTGCACATTGATTTTTAAATAGTTGCCTTATTTCACTCCATGTTTTCTTTATTTTTTCATCTTTTGGAATCACTCCTCCATGGTGTGGTTTACTTTGGAATCTCTAATCTTTCCAATATCGATTCCACAGATTGTATTTTTCCTTCAGCACCTTCTGTACACAACAAGAGTAGCATCTAAAATGAGACTTTTCAATTAATTCATGTTATTTCTAGATTTATATGCTTGTATAGAAGCATAAATGCATATTATTTTGTTCTTATTTTTGTTTTGTTGTGACTTTTTTTTTTTTGCTGCATCGTACAAGAAATTAATTTTCTGCTCTATCTTTTGTTGCTGTGAATAATACTGAGCTTTTAAATTAATGCACCTCTAGAGAATGAAGCACTTGCTCACTTTCTAGCAGTTGTTATTGTAATTATTCTTTTCAAAGGTATCTTAGTTTGATGTACCAGAAGGGTTATTCCACTTTAATTTTAGTGAAGTCAGTTCTTCCTGCATTGGTTCTATTAGTGAAATTCAATTTTTCTCCTACAATTTTTCTCAATCATGTATGAACTTTTTGTCTGTTCTCGGAAAATTTACAAAGAAATGGGGCAGTACGTTATGGAATTATTCCTGATCTTATTTTATACTTGACAGTTTACTTTTAAAAGTTTAACTAATTTTAGAAAAATTCTTTATCAACTGCAGGTGTATTATTGCATTTTCAGATATGAATGTATAAAGAATGACAGGAAAATACAGCAAATCCGATAATCTGTATACGTAAAGAACTGTGATTATTTAGTTGAGTAACTGTTCACAAGGTGATTCAAATCTATCTGTTCATAAGTAGTTTTAATTATCACTCTGCTTAATGCAGTTTTTCATCAATTGAGGTGCTTGAGCTATTATATATATATTATATATAATTCAGAGGCTACTAACAGTTAAAAAGTATTTAACACAGAATTGGGAATAACATTACAAATACGAGAAAATCTTCAAATCTGAAAAAATGGCATATATTGCTCTTTCTATAGATTATTATTTTTCCCTGTGATTACATTTCCTTTTGGAAGGTTTGATCGATAATTCTAAAATCATTTCAAAAGCTGAAAAATATATTTATTTATTCATTTATAAAATTGAAGCCCAATTAATCATTACAAACTTGAGAAAGTACAAGAAGCCTGCAGTTAAGTTTTTTTGTGACTGAAGAACAAAATCAACATGTACCCCCGTAGAGTTCCTATTTGCATATACGCACAATATAAAGAATTCCAAGAAACTTGCAAACAGACAACAAAATTTAAAGAGTCTGTATGGAAGAAAACCATGCTGACCTCTTAAAGTCCTTGAACACCACCTGGTCTTACTGTCTGTACTTAAAATAACCTGATTAACTAGGCTGCTGTTTTGATGCTTCCAAATTAAAAATCTGCAGACCTGTAGACTTCAAAATACAAGAATGAAATGACACCAGGGTCCTTAGTTATATAAACACAAATCACAAATGTCTGTTGTTAACAAAAGCTAACAACTTTTCAATCTGTATAGTTTTCTTAATAAATCCTTACAAAAATTACAAAATGTTTTTATTACAGAAATGTGTAAGATTCTCAGTTTTCAAACTATAATTATTTTGCATCTGTCCGGTGTACCTCAAGGGATTTAAGATGTAAGTATGTTCAGAAACAAAATATCTATTTAAAAGGGAATATCGTTAAGTCAGTACTGAAAGCTGTAGGAAATTCTTCCTACATTCTTATTGTTAGGAGTAAGGGAGAAAGAATTAAATAATTTTATGGTTCAAGCAATAATTTAGTGTCAGAGAATTTTGTTTTTTAATGACTGACTGTTTAATGGTCACTAATCACAGGCTTCCTGAGTAAGAGCACATGGGTGCACACTGAAAAGAAGTTCTATTATACCAGCTGAGTCAATTATGCCTATCAGCTGAGCATTGATAATTAGACTCAGTTTGTTCCACCTATGACATGAAAACTGTTCACACTGACCAATTTTAACATCTCGTAAAAGTACTTGTAATATGGACTCCGTAATCTAACGTCATGGAGACTTTCCAATTGGATGGACTAAATCTGCACATGATCAGTTACTACAGTTACTACTAACAAGCAGAAACTCACTTAACTGTGGTAACTCACTCACTTTCAGCATATGCTTACACGTTAAGAAAATATTCAGAACTACCCTGAGCCTTTTCTAGGTAAGTTCTCCAGACTGTCACCCATCTGCTACTACCAAAAATATGAACTCAGTGATACATTTGATTAAATGGATATCTGCTGCCACCACTTCATTTGAAGTTTTGGGGAAAACAACAGAAAACAACAGCTTTATACTTCTGCAGCGCTCCAGATGGTGACAATACTTTTCTAAGCATTCTAGGGCTGCAGGTAGAAGTGCACTGACAAAAACATCACTGATCGTTTTTTACACCACTTGATATTCAAAATTAAAGCAAATATTTTTATCTGATTTTCATATTACCAACATTCACACTTAGTTCGTTGGAAGACTCTCAGCGTTGTCTTATAACTAGGGAGGAGATTATAGGTACTTTTTTTCTTCTGTTATTCATATATCGAACTCATAAGCGATTCAAGTAAAATCCAAAAGTCTATTTCATTAAAACATGAACAATATGGCCTATAATTTTCTCTACCTTCAACAATTGGACTACCTAGTTCACAAGTCCTGCCCAAGCAGTTATAGAATTTACAGAGTTTTGGTCTTACATACTATACCAAGGCCTAAACTTGCAACAGTTGTTTGGCTATAGCACACTGAATTGACAAGTTTAAAAGATTTGATATATCCTATTAATAATACAGCATGAACACATTGTGTAAGAATGAATCTGATTCTATTGAAACTCAAATTTGAATTTCACAATACAACTGTGATAAAAACCTGCCATAATTTCTCAACAACACTTTGATGATATGTTTTCCCACATTCTGCAGATCTTTCAGGAGGCTTTGACTAAGCACTAACTCCCACTTTTGTTAATGTAGATCTACATTTTTAATTGATTTGGGCCTATCTCAATGGAGTAGTAATGCAGTTTACATTTGAGCTACTCTAATAGATTCTTTTAATAATTAAAAAGAAGCAGCAAGAAGTTGATGAAGCTCAGATATATTAGATGTTTCTGAACATGCTCCTAGTTTCAACCAACTAATAGTGGCTGAAACTTCTTAGTAACTTCTATATTTCATTATTTGAAAATAATCTAAAATGTATTTTTTTTTTCATTTCATCACATAATTAAGTGCATTCCAATTAATTTTAGGAGATCACATGCTTTTGTATTTATTTCCGTGAATGTTTCATTAGCAGAAGCCTTGTGTACTTTGTGATACTATTTGAAACAGCAAGAATGAGGCAGTGATTATTCCTCGGAGCAAATTTGATTATATAAGTTAGCGAACTGTAGACGTAAATAACCTGACCGTGTTATTGATGAGCAATAGGTAGGATGGCTTTTGTTTTCTTTCTTTCTTTTTTTTTTTTTTAATTCAGTCAGAACTTGAAAGTTTGTCAATATGAACTACTTGGGACTGAAGTAACATTCATTAATAATTTTCAAGAATATTTTGATTTCCTTTATTAAGGCAAGGAATTGAATGTTGATTGCTTTTAAACTTTTTCCAAGCAGTCTGCACCACTTGGTTGTTTAATAACTGAAAGCCACAGCTTACTACTCATGTAAGTGAAGTTGACAGGCCTGAGTGAATAATGTATTTTCATGTTGACAGTCCTCTGGAAAACATTTTACTGACAGTCCTATTGCTGGTAGTTTTACCTTGATATGTATCCATACAGAACTCAGACGCTACTCTGCCAACACACTAAAGTCTTTTTAGATTTGCATGTATGTGAGAACTAGGTCTCTGGAGGATAGCAAAGAAGTCCTTTCAGCTAGGGACTGTACTAGACATTATTCAGCATAAAAAAATATCTCTGTGGGACAGTGCTTGTCGGAAAGAGACTTTAATAATGCAGAGGCACTGACAGTGATTAGCTGATGAAGTTGGGGCCTCTCTTCGAAAAACTAACAAACAGGAAAACCCAACACATTTATTTCACTACAACTTGTCATTTGACTATCTCTCAGGCTCAGCTCAAATTTTCAAGTTGGATTTTGAGAAACCTCTCCAAAACAGCCATAGTATCAGAGCATTTGAATGGAAAAGGAGGACTGTAAGTCAGATCTCCATTTTGCATGTGGGTAAATAGCATCATCAGACATCAGGTGATGGATGTTTCCCTTTGGTTTTATATAAAAAATATGCCATTTCAACAGTCTTTTTCTGATGCAAAATTGAGAATTTTCAACTTCAAAGTGAAATAGAAAGATCTACTAGACGAGCTAGACTTGTGTAGTAGACCAAATCTTTTTCTGAAATGTTTAGCTTGGACAAGTTACTTAATTTTTCTCCTAGTGTGAAAGCATTATTAACATATGTATGAACTGGTATTTGTGGTGTGCATAACAAACTAGCTTGACATTTGTAATAAGTTTTATTGTACTTAGGAGAGTAATGAAGTCTGATCTTGGATTTTGCAAGGGACAGTTCATTTGACCACAAAAATAAATTGAGATTTAAAATACAGTTTGGCATGCAACAGAATTTTTAACAGGCAATATCTGAAGGAAATGTTGAATGAAACCTATCTAATGCCATCAACCCTACTACTTTTCCCCTAAACACTTTTTAAAGCATCTTTACTCAGACACAAAGGAGTGCACAGTCATTTGTAAACTGGTTATCTGATACAAAAATTGGCTAAATTAGGTATTTAAGGGTTCAAGATTTAAAGTAACAGAGAAGATGTACTTATTTAAATCTATATCATATTCAAACTTGTATATATTACATATGTGCAGAAGTAAATTGATTACTCCATTCTGATTACTTATTATTACTCTAATTACTTAGACAATTTGGCAATGGAAGGAGCAGTTGAAAGGCAATGCTACCTTGACAAACAAATGTTGATTTAAAGTATTTTACAAAACATGTTACAAAAGCAGTGTGATAGGCAATGAAGAGAAGAGTTTCCAGTTTTTATAAAAGCGATCACTTGAAAAAAAGCTTCTCCAAATTTAAGAGAATCAGTGCTATATTTCAATGTTCCTATAGGAATAGCTTTTTTGTCTTCCTAATCTACACATGTGACTAATCGAGATGAATTAACTGGTTTTACTCACATACTTAAATGTGTACTTAACTACTGATATGATTATTTTCTTGATGATTATATGGCACAGTAATGTTCCTTACCAGCTGCATTTTGCAAATTATTTTTATGCTAAATATTGTCTATTATGTTGAATTTGGACAAACAAACAAGCAAACAAAAATAATTAGAAAATTGGTACTACTTCTTTGCTAGCACTGGTGAAATAGTCAAAGAATGCTTTCTAGGGCTATTATCAGCATCAATTATAATCAGCCTACTGGCAGTGGGAGGCTGATTTTCATGAACAAAACTGACCTGTTCTGCTAGTAAGAAACATTTTATCTTGGAAATATCACTATGTTAAAACAATAGAAAATATTACTCAAAATATCATGGACTAAGGCACCTTTGCAGGCCCTTTGAAAGCAAAGGTGTTGAATCCAGCAAAAGCAGGTCTGTGAGCTAAAATGTGCTTTATTAGCAGAGATAGAACAAAAGTACAAAAGCATTTCCCAATACCCAGTTAATACTTGTGTGTTTACAAAAACAAACAAACACACAAACAAACAAATGCTGCTCTTGTAATGGGCCCAGGAGTACCCCATGAGGTTCAACAAATCCTAAAGAACAGAGCGCAGCCCTGCCAAAAAGGACCTGGGGGTACTGGTGGATGGCAAGCTGGACATGAACCAGCAACGTGCCCTTACAGCATAGAAAGGCAATCAGCCAACCATATACTGCACCAAAAGAAGCATGGCAGTAGAGCAAGGAAGGTGATCCTGCCCTCACCTCTGGATTGTGCCCAGATCTGGAATCCTCAGTACAAGAGAGATGGGACCTACTGGAGTGTCCAAAGAAGGGCCACAAAAGTGATCCAAGGGATAGAACACCTCCTCTACCAGGGTAGACTGAGAGAGATGGGGCTGTTCAGACTGGAGAAGGGAAGGCTCCAAGGTGATCTTAAAGTGGCCTGACAGTATCTAAAGGAAGCCTATAAAAAGAAGGGGACAAACTTTATAGTGGAGTGTGTTGTGACGGGACAGGGTGTAATGTTATCAAACTAAAAGAGGGAGGAGAATTAGATTGGATATAAGAAAAAGTTTTTTATGGTGAGGGTGGTGAGGCATTGGCACAGGTTGTCCACAGAGGTGGTGGATGCCCCGTCTTTGGAGACATTCAAGTTCAGGCTGGACCAGGCTCTGGGCACCTGATCTAGCTGTAGATGTCCCTGCTCATTGTAAGGGAATTCAATTAGGTGACTTTTAAGTCTTCCTTTAAACTCAAAAGATTCTATGGTACTTGCATTGTATGTGATTTAGTCTCATAGTGAAGTTCCTCATCCACATTTTCACTTATTTTCAAATGCTCAACATATGTTTTTAGGATATGATATTTGATGTAGAACTTTAAATTGCCTAGTCAGCAACAAGATTAATATAAGATGATATCAACAGGATCACTTAAAAGTTACTTTGAAACCATGCTATAAAGCCATTATTTTAGAATGTTTCTTACAGAACAGTGTTGCATGGCAGATTGCATCTAATCTAAGAATATATACTCAAATGAATAAATAAATGTACATTAATTTATCAAGCTTTAGAAATAAATTCCCCAATAGCATTATGCTGGAGAAAGGCACTTCATGTAGAAAGAGTGATTCCACTTAGCATTTTGGAACTTAACATTCTGCTTACGTGGTTATAACCTTTTTCAGTCCTAAATGCTGAGCAGAAAATTTTAACTGCTATAAAACTCAAGAATGGGAATGATAACACAAGTTATCTTCTCCAGCATACTCTACTAAAAAAACCTGTAGTATTGCTATGGAAATCAATTGTAACAGTAAGATACTGAATATCATTAAATGCACTGAGTGGGCTGTAATACAAGAGCCACTGAATGAAATGCAAGTCTGCCATTTTGCTAAAGATCAGCATGGATCAATATCAGTATCTTTTCACACCATATTGGAATATATTTTAGTCACATTCAAAGCTACTTTGAAAATGGTATTTGTATTCAGTAAAACTGACGGGTAGCCTGTCCACCTAATGATCACCTACATTTTCATTTTGCATGTTTTCTATCTGTGCACCGACTGCTGCTTTTTACTGTGTGTCACAAGAGTCTCATTTTCTCCACAGGTTGTCATTACTATTTAATGGATAACCCAAGACAACAGATGCCAACATTTTTGTTTAAAATAAGGGACTAATTAGACAGACACCAAATCAGAACTCCAGTTATATACATTCATGCATCAGTAATCTAAAAAGTGATAAGATTTTTTTAATTTTCTTTTAATACTTGGCATCTCAGAAGAGTTGTTTAAACCTTTAGTGTTTTCCTGGTGAAATTACAAGCAGCAGTCTATAACAGTTCTGCTCTTACTTGCCTTCTGAGCATTTCCTTCCCCTTGCACTTTTGAGGAGAGGGAGAGAGAGCAGCATGGAGTTCAGCTAGCCATCAGTGTGAAATAACCATTTAACTGTAAGTGCTTAAAAAATACATCTTTCATTCAGGATATGTAAGGCAAAGAACGGTAAACTTAGACTTATATAGTTTTATCAATATCAAGGGGAGAATACATCATTTTCTCAACATTTTAGAAATCACAAAAGACTATGTCAGAGTAACAGGGGAGACTCATTAGAAAATAATCCACAATCTCTCTTTTTGTGAAGGGGAGGGGGTAGCAATATTTAGAAAGACAATAGGCAAGTGTAATTTTTATCCTTTGCAAATCCCAAGTTGTCACCAAACTGAATCAAAATCATATGATGATTTTGCCAAGTTTTTTTTAGCACTATTACTTCTCTCTTTACTACTTGATATTTCTATTTTTCTCAATACTGTGTTGTTGGAGGAAACTTTTCTTCAAATGCAGACATTATGGCCGGCCTCCCTAGAAGATTTCACATCCATTGAACCTGGAGGACAAGTTTTTCACCAGCTGGTCATAGTTTTCCCTTTATGTTTTTGCTAGTGTTCAGAGGAATTGGAATAAGGCCAATTCTGTAAATCCTGTAAAGTGCAAGTGGAAAGCCAGATTGCAAACTCTGAATATCAAGGTTTAAAACCTAAGTTTGTACCTTGTATGAAAGCTGTAGTCAGCCCAAAGGGCTTGGAACTAAAAATCTGCTTTGACAGATGAAAATCTGCCTTTAAAAATTATTCTTTGCTTCCTGCTGCTACATTTTGTTGTACCAAAGATGTAATCTCAATACTCAGGAAAATGGTGAAGGAACAATAATACAACTATGGATGATTTCAGTGTTTTGCCCTAGGACACAGGCTCAATTGAGTGCTCCTAAACAAAATCTATCACAGTCACCATGGAGCTTGGCTGTCCTCCACGCACATCAGAGCTCCAGGGCTGACATTTCACCACATCATCTACCTTCTGACAGTGAGCCTCTGCCTTCATTATTCCTGGATAACACCTCAATTACTGCCTATACATGCTGTCCATCTGGATAGCTGCCAAAGTCCTGCAGTCTCATGTATGCCCTTCTTCTACTCCCAAAAGCAATCCTGAGTGTACCAGCCCAAAGCTGGATGACAGACTGATAGGAAGTTGGCTACAAATGCTCAGTAGCTACTTAAATCTAGCATACTGTAGTGAGCGTTAAAAGCCACAGAAGGATTCCAGTTTTGATGGCAGCTAAGAGGACGTGTGCAGTGAAGGTGCTCTTTTAACATGGAACTGTAACAGAAAATATTGCTGTCCTTAACAAAGGCAGTAAGTCGTACCTGTTGCTGCAAAGTCTAAGTGACTTTCAGATGAATAGTTTTTAAATCTTTGTATATTCCAAAAGCTCCTTTTCTGAATCCTAGCTGCATTTCCCTCTGGGGACATACCTCCTACTGTGCTTTTAAAAGAAGGTCCACTAAGACATCGCTGCCCAGAAATGATCCCATTGCTTCCTACAGACTCACGGAATTTGCTAAAAGGATGGTTTAAGAAGAGCATCTAACCACATGGGTATTCAGATGAACACAGGAAAACATCAGCATTTGACAGCTCCCTATAAAGGAGCTGACTCCCTGAAAGCCAACTGGGCTTGGTTCTGATATTGCCAGGGATAGCTTTGATAGACTGGTTGTCTTTACTACAAAACACTATTTAAGGTAGTGCTCCCCTGGATAAAATTGCTTGTACAAAAACACTGGATATTATCAGAGAGATTACCTAACTGATTTATTTTAAAAACATTTGTAGTACTGGTCAAATCTAGAACATGGTGACAATATTTGTGTTGCTATTTGCAAGCAGTTCACTGCAAACAGTGTTAAAGTTTATTTCCTTGTACTTTATTTCTCCTGTCATCCTCATTCTGTCCATGCACTGATGCACTGGAAACCTTGTCCTCTTTCAGTGTTCTGAACAGTTTCAACTCATTCTGGTCCTGTCACAGCTCATTCTTTTTCACCCACACATTGTGGATTTCTAGAGCAATCTCTTTAGAAGGTAGCTGCTGAACACTTTTCTCAGATTTTTCCACAGATTCTCTGAAAATCCCAGCCTACTGGACTAGTTCTATATTTTGAATGCTTATATCTGGCCGTAGCCCAAACAGAGCAGATTTGTCAGCTCAGCCAGGACATTAACATTCACATTGTGTCCCATCCCTTACAGACAGCATTTAAGCCTCCAAAATAGCTGAAAGGTGCCTGGGAGGATGTGAGAGGATATTATTTTCTCCTTTAAATATAATGAAAAATATATACATATCGGAACTACCAGCATGCTCAATGATTTTTTTTTTTTTTTTTTAAGTAGAAGTCTCTAGGTGATATTAAGAGACTGATATTAAGAGACACAACAGTAAATATTTTTTTGTGCAGAGAATATTTAACAGAAATTTTAAGTTACATAACTATTACATCATTTGAAATAGAGTTGTGCTGTTTTAAGCATACACAGACGGTCATGAATTCTTTCCCTTCTGACTGACTAGCCTCTTCAGCTGTCTGTCTCTGGATTGATCAAGAGTGATGAACATGGGAATAAAACTAATGTTCAGTTTTAGTTTGATCAAGTTCTGCTTTCTTTCTTTTTCTTTCTTTTTTTTTTTTTTTTTTAGAGGAAAAGTCAAACTGATTTCTGTTAGGCTTAACTCAGATGTTCTTCCTAGCTGTAACAAATCTGCAATTAATTTAATATTTAAATTATTTCAAGAAGTTCCCACTTTTAATTACGGCTCTTTACCCCTCTTTTCAGCTGATATAAAATGAATATTTTCTCTTATACAAGAATGTTTTAGAAGCAGTTGTAAGAAGTCCTGTGCATTTATGTGGCAAATAGACATACCCAATATTTAGTAAATCACAGTAGTTTAAAATGTAGTATAAACCTCTCTCAGCTACTATATTCCAGTTTATTTTTTCAAAAATAGGTTTTTTTTATCTGTGTATTACCTTTTTGGAGATATTTTAGAAGTGTTTTAATCTTTTTATTTTTCCCTTAGCAGCTTGATACATTTGATTCAATTCAATCTAATTCAATTGAAAACATTTCCATTAAGTTCAAGAGAAATTGATAAAGCTCAGTACTGACATTAACAGTGAAGTATGTCTCAGTGAAATTCTGAGAGGTTTCTTCAGTGCATTAAGGTATTTATAAATAAAATGATCATTATGATAATTATCTAAAAAAAAAAAAAGGGTAAACTATTGTGAAAGATATAAGTAACTTAGATATCTTACAAGAGTCCAAATCTGAATTCATTAATTATACATGAATATTTTATATTAAAAAAATATGCTACTAGAGAATGATGCAAGAGACAGCTGAAACATAGCCATGCACCAGAGCTCATCTATTGTTTAATTACATGGCTGAGAAATCTAGAACAATCACTTCCCCTCAAGTCTCCCATAGGTTTCTAATAGGCTTCATCACTGTTTTCTCTTGAAAGCAGTGGTGGCCAGGAGTCACAGTCAATTGGATAATGAAAGCTTGGGTCTCCATCATGCAAATGATTTAAAGAGTGCATGCTGCGGACAAGAATTCTTTGGCATTGTAATTTTGTCTGAAGTAATACACAAATTGATGCAATATTTCTCTTTCAGGAGAAATATGACAGTTAATAGAAAAATAATACCTTGCTTAGTTTGTAGTGTTTTTGCAAAAGGTATCCAAGGGCTTCTGATATCAATGATAAGATTGTGTTGACATCACTGGCAGGTAGATTGGATTACCAGTCATTAAAGTATTTGGTCTGTACCCTTTCTTTCATTTGAAAGACAATAAAAAGTTGGCTAGCGTGTAAAAATAAAAAAGAAAATTCATTTTATGCAATAAATGAATAGTCTTACAGGGGCTTCTTATTTTCAGAATTTCTGTCTTTAAGGTGATAATCATCACCTTATTATTTTGACACTTCACATGAATATGTAGACTGTCCTCAAAAGACACCTAAAATATGGAACAAATAAATTCAATGTTATGAAGTGAAAAACTGTGGCTGAGAGAGCCATATAAATGGTTTATTGGGAATCAGAAACACTGACTCTATAGAAGAATCAAAAATTCAGTGGAAAAAAAAAAAAAAACAAGTTTGCTTATGCTCCATATTATTATTATACTGGAGAAAAAATTCTACACAATATCAAACTTCAAGCACATTTTGACTTCAAATAATATTTTATGCTGTTTCTTAAAGTAATCTTTCATAACTGAAATCTTTTAAGTTAGTATATTTTCCCCAATAACTAAGGAAAAACAAAAGCATCAGGCTTGTTTCTTTAAAAATCAAAGCCATAAGAAAGTCACAGTAGTTTCAATCCTCAGTCTGCAAGTAATAGGTTTTCCCTTTCTCTCCTAGATTTTTTAGAATTATTCCCCTTTTTTTTTTTTTCTTTTTTTTCCTGACTGGAAATCACCTTTTGAAAAGCAGGCTGTCTTTTCTTCAGGCTCTGTGCAAGGAGAGTGACATCCCACAAGAAGTCTTATCATATGTTCAAAGCTGACTACGACTACAATAATCTTGAAATTAAAATGAAATATCATTCTTGTCAAGTCTTTTGGGATTCCTACTTTTTCTTCAGTGTAATAATTCTCTGAATGGGATGGATCCCCTGAGGTACGAGTGTATCTCCACTGATAGTCTCTATCAGTTTACACAAAATACAAATTCATTTGTACTATTGAAAAATATATCATGAATTTTCTAATGAACATTCTTCTTCTTAATTATCAGCAAATGCTTTTCCTTATATGTTCATATGCTTAAGCAGAAAACATCTCTTAAAATTTTAGTCCTTTTTATGTGATGTGAATTTTAAATCACAAAAATTTGTAAGTTCTTCAGAAACCAGTCTTCATATCCAAATAAGGTACACATTCAAATTTACACATAATTAATGTCATGTTTTCTAAGTGCAATCACTGCTGGAAGTCTGGAGCCTTTACGCACTGAGTCTTCTTAATATAAATCATAGTACCGTACCACACTTAGGTACAGGCAAAACAGCCTCAAGGATTAGAAAGTTTTAGAATCCAGTCTGGCACTTAAAATAAGCTGAAATCATAAATCACATATGAAGTTCAAAATTATGGGTCTATGGTATTGTTTAAAGCAGTGCTCATTCTAGAGAGAGACTGCTTTAAAACAAGGGTTTTTAAAAAATTCCTGTTTGTGGCCTAAGTGGAACCTGGCATCTCATCAAATACGGAAAAAAGCAAAACATTTACCAAATCCATATGAAGCACTATTCTCATTTCTCTCCACAAGTAAACACTTTGCATGTTGGAAACATAAAGATACAACACTGTTCAGTTTCAATTTGATTTCAGCAAAGGGAAATAAGATACAGAAACTTACAAAGATGTGTTATTTGAATTTCAGAACCACAGACACGCATGCATGCATGCACATAAAAACCTTCAATTCCATTATGTAAACAACTCTCTGTTGCTTCTAAAACAGGTCAGTTTTTGTACGAATAATACAACAAATAATTAATGGGAATATATTAGCAAGGATAATAATTTTTTTTCTTGCCAAACACTGGAGTAGTATTAATTAGTAGATACTTTTGCCTGGTAACTACATAATGTTCTGGTTATTCAGCTTATTTGTGCTTGGCAGTAAAAGTGGAATACTGATGCCTTTGACCTATGGATTAGCAAACTCGTGCATTCATGAACAATAAGACAACTGGGGTTGAACTATAGATGCATTTGCAGTGAATTTCTAGAACATTTGTAAACAATTCTGTGAGACACAATCAAGGAATCTTTAGAAACTAAAATTGTAGGCCACTTTAACAACCTATTTAGGAATAGAATGGATAGTGTAATTGCATGTGAATTCTTCAACTCAAATGTAAATTGATGTCGAGACAGCATATATTAGGGAAGCAGATAGAAGTGATTTGCTCATTCCATTTTGTTTGTATTGTAAGAAAACATAAAACATGCTGAACAAAAAATGTTACTGGCTAAGAAACTGAATGTTGACAGATCCATAATTCCTGAAAACCACAGAATCACAGAATCACAGAAATTCTTGGATTGGAAAGAACATTACGGATCACCTAGTTCCAGCCTGCTTCCATGGACAGGGTTTCCACCCACTAGATCAGGCTGCCAACCTGGACTTGAACTCTTCCATCTATCTAATAAGATCCAAGTATTAAATACATGAATAAATAAAAAGCAACTTCAATCTATCAATAATCCACATCAGTAATATCGTAAATTTGTAGCATTTAGCTTCCCACCATCTAGGCCAAAGCGCATGCCAGGTCTGGAAGCTATATGAGCTGCTGACTGAACCAGAAAGACTAAGACTTTCACTATCATCCTCCATAAAATAAGGTAATTACTGACCACTTTTACTATTGCTCTTCCAGTAGCAATGAAAATACAAGAATGAAATGCCTGCAGCTATCTTATTTCCCTTAGAGTTCATGATATACTGGATGAAGTCTGTTCTGAGATCAAAATTTACTTTTTATGTCACAGGACTTTTTTGTTGTTAATACATAATAAAGTGTAAAGCCCTTGCCACTGGAAAAATCATACCACTACCTTACTTCAACCTCATATGAGTAAAACAAAATCATATTCACAACAGTGCTTCTTCAATACAGTTTTCTGGTGAGAAAGTTAACACTGCTACTAAATTTGCTCTCAGAATGAGAGCTCTAGTAAGCATGTGACCTCTTACAAACATGAACATTTACAACAACAAATGTTTATCACTGCTGGTGAAAAGGCTCAAAACAAGAAAACTGAATTTACATGAGTAATGGGTGTGGAAATAACACCTTTATATTTACAGCTATAAAGGTGAAAATTCTGAAAGCTGGTATCAAGAGGATTTTTCTGAGCTCTTGGAATTTTCCAATACTATCTTTAAAGGAGGAGCACTGGTGAAGTGTGCTTCATCACTGGAAGCCTGTCCTTTGAAAATGAGATATTACTGCTTTCCAAGGAAAACACATGTACTGTAATTTGAAGAGAACTTTGACATAGAATTTCCACACAATATGTAATTAAACTGTGCACCTCATTGTTATAAGAATGTTCAAAGGTATATACATGATCTGAAATCTATATATAGAAATTCTTTCTTGCACATTGATTTCTAATTTGTGTCAAGCAGCTTGTCTACATATGAAAGGATTGGCTTTTAAGACAAGGAAGAGAGATTCAAAAATTAACAAAATTTGATGTTTTTTTTTTTATTATTATTATTTTTACTAAATGTGGTAGTTCTTGAATCAGCATTTTCTTATTAACATGTAATGAGGAGTATGAGACAAAAGATTTCTGAGGAAGTTTCTTCTGAGAAGAATAATCACCTTCTCACTGTTTCAGTATTCTTTGATAAGAGAGAAATAAGTTTTCCTCCTTTCTCAAGGACTTTAAATAACCTTAGTTTCCATCCAATATAAGAACAAAGATCAGCAGAGAGGTATCAGCTTCCAAGGCATGTGGGCATTTGCTAAGAAACTGTTAATATTTATGTGGCCATCACAGTAAAATATCAGAGAAACACAGGATTTTGAGGTGGCTAGGTTGTCGAGAATTATACAGTACTTGACTAGATAGAAACTATGAAAACAAGAATGCCTCTTTTCCATAATAATTATTTTCTTTTTCCAATTTCTTCACTGTGAAAAGAATGTAAAGGTGTTGAGATACATCAGCTGTTGTGAAGAATATTTTGTAATGAAATATCAAATAATAGACCATTTTACTATACTTCATATTTAAGTATATTATTTTTCTTACATTTCTTATTTTTTGATAGGATACCTTTACGAAATCTTGAATAAGCTGGCTATTAAATCTTTAAAAGCAAGGCAAAAAGGACTAAGATGAGTACCTTTTAAACAGCTGGCATATGACTGACTACAAAAGAGACACAAATGAAAATAAAAATTATAATCTTTTAGTTACTCTGTAAAGCACCCCTAAAAAAATTGCCACAAATGGATATCACCTTGGATGATATGCTAAAGAAGAATTATTTAAAATAACTTATTTTTTCTTGTTCCCTTTGCATTCATTTTGACTAATAACTTCAGTACTATCCTTTGTCTTTCATCCTTTAAAACATAAAAAATCTGGTTTCCTCTCCACCTACACCCCCCCTACAGCCAGGACACTGAGGGTGAGAAAGAGGTGCGGAGAGGACACTGCAAGTACAGCCAGCCTAAACCCACCAAAGGATATTCCCTACCATATGGCCTCATGCTCATCATGCTGGGAAGGAAGAAAGAACAGGGGGAACTTGCACTATGATAGCATTTGTTTCCCAAGCAACCAGTATGCATACTGAGGCCCTGCTTCCCAAGAAGTGGTTGAACATCATTTTCTAATGGGAGGTAGAAAATGTTTTTTTTCCCTCCTTTAGCTTCCCATGGCTCTTGCTTGTTTTTTTTCCCCTTTAATTATGCCACTCCTATTTCAAGTCTACATATTTTTTTCTATTTCCTCTATCTCATCCCCTTTCCCTGTCCTGACGCAGATGGGTAGTGAGAGAACAGCTATGTGGTACCTAGCTGCTGATCAGTGTTAAACCACAGCAGACCGCCCGTTGTACATCAAGACCTCTTTCCTGATCAGTTAATTATGCCCATGCATATCTCAATTCTCATTCCATCATTTAGCTTTTGAAATGATCCCTCCCACACCAGAATGTTTAGAAAGCTACCTGTACATGGCTGTGTTTGTAATGCTTCCAAAAGCACTTGTACTTCCAAGCCTAATCAACTCAAATTTGGGGGGCCTTAAATTCTCCTCACCTTTATTCCTGTCCCTGTATCTATCCTGCTGGAGTACTCCATCATTTTTCAGTGATGGCCAGAATCAGCCTGCTGCTAACATTCAGAAAGATTAAAAGAAAGCCTTTACAACAAGTATGGAGTACTGCAAAGCAAAAATACCTTGGTAATCACCAGCATATATTAGGTCAAAGTACCTATTTCATATCTTCTTGACATGGGAAAAAGCAACTGTATTGTACTAAGAAAGCAATTTGAAAGTTTAGTTTTCATTCAAGACAGTGTTTAAACTACCATTTGTTTCAGATTCATCTCGTCTCTGGTTTTACCTGGAATGCAATTAAGCATTTAACAGCCTGCAGGCTTTTGATTCAGATAATCGCAAAGAGGTAATGCGATTCTATTCCAGCATGATAATCTTGCAGCTTTGGGCTTCAGTAATAAATTTCTATACCTGTCTCCTTGTGGGAGCTTGTTTGTTTGTTCCCACCTCCAGGAAGAAGTGAGACTATCCTGCCAAAAGGGTTTTGCTTCTGGCCATTGATGCCTCTCTCCTCTAGGTTCTTTCCTCACCACCTTCTATAAACCTGCTTTTCATATACTGGTCATGCGGAATGGAGAAGCTGGATCAAAGTACTTCCACCACCCGTTTTGTAATTCAGTCATGTACTTAAAGAAGGTAACTTCTGACAGGAAAATCCTTATCCATATAAGCACCAGAAGGTGAACACCCAGTTCTCGTTCTGAATGGCTTTAGTGCACAAGGAGCCAATGTATGTGTTCTACAACAAATGTTACTCCTGCAGGTATATATTTTAATGAAAAAAAGCTGCTTAAAATAAATTTAAAACAAACAAACAAACATCTCTCAGTATCCTTATCTGTGAGCATCCTTAGTTTGACTATGTTTATTTAGTGAAAAAACAAAGATGACTAATCAGTATCTGTGCTATCACTAAGATTGTTATACTCAGAAGTCACAAATTCAGGCACAGACACAAATTACTTCACCTCTGACGAGCTGTGTCCTTCCAGCAGATACAGAGCCAAATTTTGGACAACAGCCTGAGCCTTGTTGAATAAATGAAACAAAATCTGCCCAGAGAAAGAATCAAAAATGACTGTTGTTTTCATTATTTTAGTAGAAAAGAATAGAGGCAAGTTCTCACTGAAAGAATATTGTGCAAAATCTTTTTCACTGAGATGTGATCTTCTTGTATCTTTTCTGTATAGTGAATTTAATCTCCAAAGCTGCCTATTTGGCATATTTCATAATAACAATTTATTTTGAATTGCTACACAAGTATATAAAATACACTGTTATTTGCAGAACAACCTGTTGTTAGGGTCAGTTTGTTTTTTTTTTTGCAAATTGCTACTATTGCATTTGGGATTGATTTATAGACATAGGAAGACTGCCAAAATCGACTTTGTACTACCCTACAGAGGGATACACTAAGTTTAAAGTGGTGTGCTCAAGAACAGAATCAGATTATGCAGATAGAAAATTCTACTTTTTTAGACAAGAACAAACTAGCAAACACTAAATTTATTTCAAGTTGAAAAGAAAATTTTGTAGGAATGGAATTTATTAACAAAAATACACAATTAGAAAATGAGGAATATGACACAACCATCAAAAGTAAAAAATAATTTCAAGTACAAAAACTCTATGTTATTTTCTTCACAGCACATGAGTTGAACAGACAATTATACATTACCAATAGATCAATCAGCGTAACTATGTGACAAGAAATCAGTTTCAGCACGGGTATGATTTGCATTTCAAGTTGAGAAACACAGCTTTAGAGAATCATAGAGCAGCTTAGGTTGGAAGGGACGTTAAAGATAATGCAGTTCCAACCCCCCTGTCATGGACAGGATTGCCAACCACTGCTTACTTCTATTGTTTGTCACCAGAATTTTTAGTGGGAAAATTTCTGTTCACATATTAAAAGGGATATTTTCTGAAAGCAGGCACTACATTTTGCTTTGGTTTTATTTATATAACCTGCTTTTTAAGAGTAGATCAGCAAGCCAGTTTTCATTAAAGTGCATTCAAACCTCTTTGCCTCAGTAAAAATAGTGCAAGCCTACAAGAAAGTGACTGTGTACTCCCCTGTACAGGGAGCTTGTGGGGAGTCAGGAAATAATTTAGTTAGAACCCTTCCCTCCTCTGATAGTGAGGGAGTGAGAAGTATAGATGGAGATCAAATTTAGTATACAAAATGCCTAACAGGATCTGATTCCAGGAGCTGGTACAAGATCTACTGCAGCCCTGTTGAGGCCACTGGGTTTCGGTTGTTCTCTTTTGAAAGCAGACATATAACAGAGCGTAAAAGTGAAAATATCCTCTTTCACAAGGCCGAGAGCTTGTCAGTGACCTTTCTTAAAAATAAAGGCTTAGCTACTGTCACAGATGCACCAGAACTAGTGGTAACAAATAAGATTTGAAATGCATTCTGCCCAACACTAAATACAACAGATTCAGTATGGGTTAAGCACTGAGCTTCAAGGCACTGTAAATGAGACAAATGGTCTTCAACTTCAGAAAAGAGACTGCTTTTCCTTTCCAAAGACAGCTGTTTGGAATCTGGAGGGATGCAGGCAAAGTTGAGTTTCCTGGTAGAATGGAAATGAAATAGTGGAGCTGTCTCAATGTATATGTGCTTGCCTCTCTTGACTACAGCTCTTTTTATCCAGAGTGGCAAAGAATTTTAATAGCACAAGGTAACAGCAGTTAATCGAGTAGAGTTCCAGAACTGGAGGAAAGATAAACAAGTAGGAAAAACATTTTCTTTCTATAGATATTCTGGAATTACCAGTATGTAGATAAAATTTGGAAATTGACTTGGATGGATTTTTAGCTTTCCTCTGATTTTTACATTGAATTATATAAGAAATAATTACATAAGAAAATAAAAATTGCAGATGTTGCTTTTACAGATAGCCAAGAGCTGTCAGTGCAAAGCAGATTACTGTAAAATGGATGTAACAGTCCTTTCCAGAGTATTTGCTCACATATGTCACAGAGCAGAGGTGAAAAGTGTGTAGAACATCCTTCTGTGACAAAAACTAACCACCCCAGCACTAGTAGCATGAAGGATCATATGGTCAGACACGAGTACACTAATATTTTCTGATATCATAGGCAGAACTCACTGCTTGAATTCATGAATAGATGGCATGGTTCAAGGCATGGGCTAAATAATCTGTGTTCTGCTGTGCTTGCAATAAAATTCTCAATTGCAAACAGTTTTAGAGCACTTTGTTAAGTTTCTGATTTTTTTCAAAAACAAAGTTTGTTTGGTTGTTTTTTTTACTAAATGACAAAATAAGACATATCTTGTTGTTTAACAAAATCCTGTTTCGAACCTCAAAATTTCCACTTCACTTAAGTCCACAAAATGTTGACTGTCTCATCGTAAGTGTTGTAGTAGGAATTACTTGATACTGATATAATGTTAAAACCTCATCTCCACCTAGCCACAGAGGCCTGAGCCATCAAAGAATGGCAAGACTTTTCCATCTTAGTATCTGCCTGCACTTAAAACATCTGAAATATTATGTGATTCCATAAGTACTACCTTAATCAGAGTTCAATCTCAGCTGGAAAAAAAATATAACTTATATTAAAATTCTCAAATAGATTGGTCTTGTCTTCCATTTAAATTGTGCTCCAATTCTCATTTTTGTAATTTCAGCTTTTCCTCATCTAAGAACTAAGTATGCTCTTTACAGTATCACTTAAGGCAGAAATTTCATATGAACATAGGGTGAATGGCCCAGAGGATATGTGCAGTAACATTTCAGCAAAACAACTTGTGAGAAAAGAACTACCACAACACAAACTGTGCTGTTCAAATTGTTTAAAGTGCCTTAAAGTACCTTTGTACTTTACTTGAGGTTAAATACCAAAATGATAAAGATTTTATTGTACTTCATCTAGAGTATCATCAATCCCTTAAGTATTTTTTCTGCAGTTTAAACCTTTCATCCTCATACTGGTTCTCCTTGGATTTCACTTAAATGTTCCCTTTTCCTTCAAGCAATTTCTTCTAATTACTCCTTAAGTTAAAGGCAAGATTCACCTTCCACAGCAGTTAATAAATTCCACTAAAGTACCAGAACACCCAGGAAAAAAAGGCAGTCTTTTGGAATTCAAGACTTGCATGTCTAATCACAGTGGAATTTTTCCTGTCTTTTATTTTTGATTTGAAGTGACTTGGGTGGCAAGGTTACTGCCTTGGACCTAGATATTGGTGATGGATTGAAATTCTTGGAAAAACAGCCTGTCATTCCATTCTTTTAGATTATCTTTCTCCCAGAAATGTAGATAAAATGAGTTTCACAAAGAAAATATCCAGTCAATGACTTTTCCTCCATGACAAAATCATAAGAACTGGTTGTCATATGTAATTATATGACAATATGTCACATTGAAACACCAGTGTAAAAAGAAAGAATAAGCATAGACAAAGTTAGAAATTCTTAATAACTCCCAACTGGTTTACCTTAGCTAGTCTCCTTTGTGTCTCTAGGAAATAATGGAACTGAAATACAAAGTACTTTTCAATCCAATGCACAACTACTTGCTCCTCTACAGAGCACCTCAGATGGCAAGCATGTCCTCCAGAGTCCATTGGCAGAAAGAGTTATCTATTCTTATTCTCTGTATCTTTGTTCATTGAACACATTGTTCATGATTAAAAATAGTAAGAAATCATCATTTTCACATATGTATTATTCTTTTCCAAGATATCTGTAGCACAAAGAATTTTTTACTTCCTTCTAGGTTTAGAGGAAAAGGAAAAAGGCTTCTGTGTCAAGTGCCCTCAGCAATACAAACAAAGGAACAAACTCATCATTGGCAGTAGGAAATTACTTCTTAAAAGCCTTTCTGGAGGCAGACAACTGAGCCTCAAGTGGCAATCCTTAAAATCTGCTGCCTACATAGCTGTTCTAATCCACTTAGCCTTTTTGGGAAGGTAGCAACCTGAAGTTAAAATTCTTGTGTCAAAACCCTGAGAGCAATCTCTTTTAAACTGTTCCTCTACACAGTAGTACAACTCAATAGCACCACCGTTAACACACGTTCATTAGCTCTGTAGAGGTGACTAATTATTTTTGATCATACACAAATAATTGTCTGAATTTGTAGAGAAACTGGTCAACACCTATATAAATTTATGCTTCTAATTTGAATCAGGCTGTAGTCCTTAAAATTTTGAAATCATTAAACATTTAACAGATCATGAAAATACATAAGAAATGAGAAAAGACATAGTATTTAAGAATATTACACAATTTACTATAATAGACACCTCTGTGACTAATGAGGAGCTTGTACAAAAACTACAGCCATTTTTAATTACATCATTAAAGTTTGGAGGGAAATAAATTCAGAGAGTATTGTTAAAATGTCAAGAGCATTAGAAAGAGACATGGAAAAAGGCTTTTTTTTTTCATTTCAATTTATGACCTGTCAGCCCTTGAATTTACACATCCACTGTCGGTGTGCTACAGAAAAGCCTCAATGAATTTCTAGTGCAGCTGCTTTCCTGCAAGTGGAATGTGGTGAGTTCTTTAATCCTAGCTCTAAATTAAACTTGTTTGAATTATGTGGTTAATCAATTTACACAGTTACCCTTAAGACAAATACTTCAGACAAACTCCAACTAACATTTCTCTTACTAAAATAACTAATTCAGAATAATTGTTTCTACATCTGTTCATTACTTCCCATGCTTTTTTTGCCATTCATATCTGACAAGAGAATAGGTGAAGAAGTAACACAGTGCTGAAAGCATTGATGGATCCTCTGGTGATAGGACAGATCAGTAGTTTTATCCATTTTTCTATAGCTACTGTAAATATACTATTTTTTTCCTCACGTGCTGCAGCATAATGGGAAATTCCTGAGCTTCTCAGAATAGTCTTTAGAAAGGTTGGATGAGCTCAGAGTTCATCAGTATGAGTTTAAATTACGTGTAGTAATATAGCCTATGTATACACTAACATTATTACACCTATTCAGTTTTATCTCTTTTTGAAACAGGCAGTCTGACACAAACCAACAAAACTCCAGTACATTTAAATACCAATTAAAGATTCTCATATCTTCTGTAATTTTCATTTGCAGAATTTCATCAGTATCATCATCAAACACTAGTAAATTTGCTTTCCAAGTTATTATTTGTTTCTGTTCAGGTCATGCTACAGAGCTAGGACGATCCAAATAAGAAAGTAGAATGGAATTAAGAGATGTGCTGAAATATCAAGTAATGTAAGTCTTTGTATGTTATCCTGGAGAGAGAGGATTAAACCTGATGAGTGACTAGTTGAAATATTATTACTAATCCATTTCTAAAATTGCATCAGAATGACAAAATCTAAGGATCACAGGCAAATGCCTGCAATATCTTAGTTCAGTGAAACCAGCTGATCTGGTACATGTATTTATATTATACAACATTAGTTCAGTTGCTGTATATTTGCAAAATGATGTTGTTTGTTCTACACGATAGGTTTCCTTAAACTGTATTTCACTGTACACAGCGTATATACTGTTGAAAACACACATTTGCTGACTTGTTACAATCTATTGTACTTTCAAAAGGCATTCTGAGACATCACCTCTGGTAGTAACTCTAAATCATTTTGTGCTTATACCAGCTTACGCAGTTCTGACCTGCGTTTAATTCATCACATCTTAACTTTCCAAACACACATGCAGTATTTTTCTCCAAGTTTTTAATAACATATCAGTCAACATGCCATGGGATCTATGATCCCAAGGAGATCAAACTGCAGAAACATATTTTAAAAGGTGTTTTAAATTTTCTTAATGATATAACAACCTGAGTTAAACTAAATGGAAGTGTTAGCAATTTTAATGAATTTCACCATGAAGAATACCAAGACGTAATTTTTTTGCTTGTTTTCCATTGTTTATCAGTGTGTATAGACCAGAGTTGGTAGCATAATTCAGTGACAGGGATAGCGTTTTTGTAATAACTCAAAAATTAATAAACTACCAGAAAGAAATAGTTAGTGTGATATGCTGTTTTCATTATTTATTTTTAAATCTTGTATAGAAGTCAGTGAAAATAAGGCAGTTCAGACTTGTAATGTTGATCTTTTTATGTTGATAATTTATACTCTATACCTGAAATAACTTTGTTTCATCTGCAGAAACTCATCAGTGTTTGACTTTCTATAATTAAGAGTTATAACCTTGAATTATCTATTAGAGCTTCTGTTTTGATTTTGTTTTGATTCACCAAAGATGGAAAAATAACATATAAATAATTCTCAACTCATTTTTCACATATTGTATATGTTAAAACTAAATATAATATCTTATTGATTTCTTATTAGAGGTAAATCTCTTCATATGAACAGTAAATTCAAAACAACAAATAAGAAAAATATTCCTGGTCCATCTGTGCCATATATTCAGAGACAAACTTGATTTTAAATTCATTGGAGAGAGAAATATTCTCTTGGGATAGTGTCAAGTTCATTGAGACATTAGAGGAAGGAAGAAAGAATCAAACAACATGAATATTTGTACCCACGTTTTGTCAGTGCAACTCATGTCTTGTATTAAGGAAAAGTCTTTTGCCAAATAGCTTTAACTGTGCATTTTAACTATGCTTTTTCTCTGAAAACTGGGATGATTTTGTAGTTCCAGTGAAGCCAATGAAAATTTTATCATTGTTTTTAAGATTAGGATTTAACTTGTCAACTTCTATATATGTTTTCTATATATCTCATTTCTCCTCTCCTGTTTTTGCTAGAATTGCTGAGGTTCTTGGGGAAGCCTTCATATTGTATTAAAAAAAAAAAAAAATTGAAATTAATTCACACATCTAATTTTATGTATGAAGCCAAATTCAGAGAGAGTAATGGAATGGCTGCTTAATAAGGCATGTCATATTCAGGTATTAAAATTCTACTTTTCTTGTACCACAATTCTGTCTTTTAACGAAGAACAGTGAAGATATTTTTCCAAGACTTTTCAGGAAATTTCCACAATGTGAAACCCTCAGGCATATGTGTAAAAGCCTGATAAGACGTTAAAGTTTCTCATTTAACTTCCAAAGAGAAAAGCTCTACATTGAAATCCTTATTTAATGTTTAAGATCCATCTACTGAGCAATGTTGTTAATAGACATTTCTGTTCCTGGATCATCTGGCCTCTTTTAGCTAAAATTGCTCAGTGTTAAACTTTGCCTTTATTGAGGGCCACAGGATGACTTGGATTGGAAGGGACCTCTGCATACCATCCTCTAGGCAAAGTAATTTACAGCTCATAGTGGTATCTCTATATGCATGTAATATTCAATACTATGGCCATTCTGTACTTCTAACCGGGAATCCTGAAATAATTTTCTCATTACATAGATGTGCACAGTTAAATTTTAAAAAGGAATGAGGATGAAAATTCATTTGAAATTGAAATTACTGGCACTAACACATTACAAATCTGTACTGAAATATGTTGGAATTAATTATATTGTTATTTGACTTTTAATGTTGTTTTGTTGTTGATATTTTTCTATCATGATATACTTTGTTCTATGGGATGAAAAAGTGCAGCCATTAGTGTAGTGCAAAACTCAAATGATTTTGCTCAGTCTCAGTATTGTTATGTGAACCAAACTACCATTATACCTGGCAAGTTAAACCAGTTTCATTGCCAAGCTGCTGGTAATTTTACTGCATTAGTAATAGGATAAAAGAAATATAGACGTAACATGAAGTTTTTTTGTATAAACAGAATATGGTCAGCCTGGCCAGCATATGAGCCATAGTTATTTGTTTTTTGCTCTGGAAACGCTTGATTTCATAACTGTTATTTTACTGTGGGAGAGGAAAAATCCTAAAGTTTTTGCAAAGCCTGATACATACTGTATCTCAGTCTTTCCTTAAAAAGGGAAAATCAGTTCTGCAGCATTCATATTGTTATCAAGAGTCAATACATGGGATATTAATTTTTTCCATTGAGAACTATCTGTGCAGGAGACTCATTTGTAATATCTGACAGTGAAAAAGTAGCTCTTGAATACATGTCATCATTTACCTGCAACGTATTCCTGTCCCTGTAAGACAGAGTGATGTTCTATATGACAGTTTTCCAAATAAATCTGATTCCATTCTGTCTTGTAATCGTTGTATTTCTCTGTGCTGTCTATTAAGACTTGCCAAAAAAAATCAATTATTTTCAGCAGAGACCATGCTGTGTTCTGATTAGAAAGGAAATAGTAGAGGAATTAATGGTTTTGAGGTAATAAAACCAAAACCCTTCTCATGCTCCACTGCATTAATCAAATCTTACTTTTCAGGACATAATTCAGATAATTAATCTGTTGTTACTGGTTACATTCATTATAGCCACTGTTGTATCATTTATATTAAAAACACAAATATGGTTTTAACAAATGATGGTATTTCAAAACTTGGCCAGTGACAGATAGTTCCATTAGCGACAGCAAATAATTGGATACTGATAAAGTACAGCACAGACCTGGGTGAAAGAACCCCTCTTCACAGAGTAAACAGCACTCAACTTCTGCATCACCTCAGTCCTTCAATGCCTATAATTTGTATTCTCCACACAGTTTCCAATCAGCATGAGTTTTATACAACACTTTTAGCTTGTCTATCTCAGTAAACTGTGACCTATGTGTCTCCATAGCTAACCAGCAGCAACAACAGCATACTGAAGCAGAAGTACTGCGAGATGTGTGATAAATGTTTTGGATTTGCAGGAAATCAGAATGATAATTTTCTAGTGACTTCAGCAAGGAAGGGCCCTGAGGCCCTTTATGCTAAATCTTTACATTAAAACCATATTTTCATATATATATATATATATATATATATATATTTAAATTCTCACTCATTTCATGGAAAGCAAAAATTCTGATGAAAAAAGAAACTTATGAATACTTTTGCAGGATTTAGTTTAAAGATAGACACATAAATGTGGGAATGATTCTTACTATGTACAGGATGCAGAGAGGAGCACAAACAGAAGCACTGAAGATTCATGGAAGAAAAAGCAGCCAAACAAGTGTGAGTTCAGGAGGATTTGTACATTCATAAATAATCATCTAGCCAAGAGGTGAGGAGCAGTCTGGGAATTGAATCTGCTTTATTTGAAGATATTACCTGGAAAAAGCTTTCCAACAGACTTTCTGTGGATTTACAATATAACCAGATGCTAGGAAAGTATCATTTAATTACTTATATTAAATGGAACAGATTAATTAAGAAAGGATCCAAGCAATTTAGAAATGAATTTGGACTCAAGGAAAAGGATTTGAACCTGAATCCTTCACACTGCAATCACCTGCTGGACCACAGATGTAGGGCCTTTTCTCAGTATGAACTGAAGTCGGACTTTCAAATAAATAAATAAATAAGAAAAAATATTTAAAATATTTTGAGTTTTGGTAGCTACTCTAATTATAATTATCCTTATGCATTTTCCTTATACTTCCAACATCAACATCTAAAAGCAGGGATAGAAGTTCCAACCAGAGAAATAACAGAAACCAGCTGAGACATGTTTCCTAAGTAATTTCCCATTTAAAAAAGCAACTGGTCTGTATCTGCCTTTCTGAACCAGCAGATAAGAATACAAATATAGATTTTGCATCAGCAGTCTTCCCTTTTCTTTTTTCTTTTCTTATTGCTTGAAGTCATGTGATCAGTTTTACATTATCCTGGAGCAACATAAAATATGACACACAGAATTACTTGTTCAGAGGTGGATTCTTATTCCCTATGCTCTACATTACACTATTTCAGTTATTTCACTTCACTCTTTCCCTTATGAACACAGTCAAACAAGGCATACTGGTGGCACAAATACTGGGTTAAGGGGTTGTGGCCTACTTTCAACTCCGTGTTTCCTTGCCTCCCCTCAGATGGCCACTGCCATATTGCAGCACATGCACAGTCTCTCCCTGTTCCAGTTCTGTCAAATGGTCTGAATTTAAAAAAACAAACAAACAAAAATCTACAGATGGAACGAGAGTGAAGCAGATGCATAGTTAAGCTGTCAGATCCAAAGGGTGATAAATTCCACCTTACGAAGGCAGAGGGTATAAAAGGAGACAGCAACAAGACACTCAAGGCTGTGATCTAGCGAGCTGCTCAGCTGCAGTCAGAAGAGCATCTCTGTCACATTCTCAGATGTGCACTTGTGTGGTTTTGCCATGATATCTCCAGTCCCTTGTGAGAATTTTCAAATTTGCAGTATAATGAACATTACAAAGGTCTTAACTACTTCCACAATAAATCTAGATCCACACTACCAATCTGTCTTGTTTTAGATTTTTTTAAATTGTATCCTTAAACATATAAATTGGGATTATTTGCAGAATAAAAGATTAATCAATAGGGTGAACTTCATTTTCAGAACTGAAATTACCAAAGCTATTACAATTTTAAGCCACTAAGACTTTGTTCCACTGTATTAACTTTCATCAAATTATTGATAACCATACAGAGAGAACAGATAAAAGTTTCATTTATAAACCCAAAGAAGAAATATGTCTCATCTACTTTTCTAGACATTAGGAAAGCTTTCCAAACAGAAATGATGACTAAAATTATTTCCTGTGTTCCATGCCTACTTTCCCCTGTGTATTAATTACTCTTCCATGCTTATCTGATACCAGTCTGCTTTTAAATCACTAATTAAAATATGAAATGTGGAATGCTATTTTTAAGCACAGAATTCTATTGTTTCATCCAGCTGAATTATTCTTTCCATATTCAAAGAGGAGTTACCACACATTTCAGATCTTAGGGTCCAAAATGGAACAGACACTGAGCAAATAGCACTAGCTTTCAGATCACTTTTCAAAACAAAGCTTTTTCCTCGGTTGCAGTTTCCATCTCAACAGATAACCAAAATCACTATCCTCTGGGAACTATCCTGATCTAATTTGTAATGCTAGGGCATGACCACAAATACAGCCATGTTAATCTCATCTACATTCAAAACACGGGGAAAAGACTGTTTCGTAAAGATTCCTTCTTTTTTCTTGTCCCTGTACAATTCTCCTGTGTCTCTGCTCTGCTTAACTGATTATTCTGGATGTTCATTTTCTTGTACCGAAAAGCCTCCATCAAAAATGTATTTACAAAATACTTTTCTTCCACAGGATATTTCAAACCACACTCTGTCAGATGCTTGCTCCAAATGAAGCATTGTCACTCAGTAAATATCAGTAAGGATGACTCTAAACGGTCTTTCATTAGTATTTTTGCAGGATTATGTGAACACAGTCTAAGCAGGAGATTATAAAATACATTAAGAAAATGAAGTTTGAAAAGTGGACTGACAATATATCAGATCCATTTGAATCAACAGATTTTCAAGAAATATCACCAATTCCCTGCTGTTTAACAGACTTGATATTCACAGTGGGGGATCTACATGGTCAAACAGCCCATCAGGCAACAGATAATATCCTGACTAAAACCCATTTAAATAGTCTACATATATTTTTTGTGCTTAAGATTAAAAAAATACAAATGACTTACAACCCTAACTACAACTTTGTGAAGTGAAAGCTATGCCATCAATACTAGCATTGAACAGGAAGGCACTTTTGCAATACACCTCCAGGCTGCTAGAAATCACAAAGGTACCTGAATTATCTGTTTTTGTAAAATGCTATGACCAGTTGGAGACTTTTTGTTTGGTAATACACTGAAGTATTTCAGCAAAACTCTATGCTAAGAGGATTTTTATTCCCTCCCCAAAATTTGACATCTTAAGAATATTTATAATAACAAATGAACCCACAGCAAACTAGGCTCAATTATGTTCATCACAGAATGAAAACTGAGAATCTTAAAAAGAAAGTCATTAGTGTGAAATTTATTTTGTGACAGAAGCTTTTTCTTGTGTGAAACTGAGTAAACAAGAAGGAATTCAGCATTTATGTCAGATTCATTCTGGGCAAGGTCAATAACAGCCTCTCGTGGTAAATCCCACAAAGTGCAAAATCAAGTAGATCCAGAAAGAATTCTGCCATAGCAGCTGATCCTAGTGAAATATGCTCAC
The DNA here is from genome assembly GCF_987193195.1 of Phasianus colchicus. Taxonomy (NCBI): domain Eukaryota; kingdom Metazoa; phylum Chordata; class Aves; order Galliformes; family Phasianidae; genus Phasianus; species Phasianus colchicus. The sequence goes on along the minus strand of NC_143437.1, from coordinate 11,373,113 downwards.
TTCTATGAGGTCTCCATTTTCACAGACAGAGATTTTCTAACCTTTGGTTACATGTTACAGCCTTGCACAAACTGGAGCTACAACTTGTGTATTTTTTTCAAATAAGAATGAAGACTATAAGAAAATAAGCCAAGGATACTAAAAGCAGGGTTACTGAATGTATATACTTGGAAACATATTTGATCTGTATATATATTGATAATTTATGTTTTCAGTCTTCAAAAATTAAGTGAAATTAGTAACAATAGTTGTCTAAAGGGATACTGCTGATTTATATTCACCATGCAATGGTGACCATATCAGAGGCATAAGTGAAATACTCTCACATACAAATTCACATTGGGCCTTCTTGGCCTAATTTGGGTCACATTTTGGACACATATTTGGACCCATGCAGATGCCCGAAAATATTCCACGATGACAGAAATATATGTTATCTTCTGGGCATAAGATAGCACAACCTCTTATCCTGTCACTCTTTCTCTGTCTTGCTTCTAACTATATAGTCTAGTTTCCAAAGGCAAGCTCCTGTCAGGTCAGAAAAAAAAACGTTTTTTTTTTAATCCAACCCACTCATCTCCCCATACTACATTGTTTTACTTGGGGTCATATTGAACTATATCAAAGTACAGGCTGTCATACACATTTGCAATATGCTGTAGCACATCATTAGTGGATACAGACATTCAGACTAAGGACAAGTTTGTGTATATACGTATGTACACAGAAAGATAACTGGATGTGATTTTTGCTGTTCACCCAGCTACAGTTTGGTTACACAGAGATCACTCCAGGGATATATAAATATAATAGAAAAGATCCATACACCATCTCAACTTCCCTTGTACCTGTCTGACACTGTCAACTTACACAAAACCCAGCTGCACAGAAATATTATTGTATGTGTATCTATCTTTGCAAATTTCCTTTTAATAATACAGACAAGAAAAGGGATTTCAACTTTTTAGAGTCTTATTCTTTTCAACTTGTTGTCATGGATACTACATCTTCTCCTTCTTCCCTTTTCTCTCCTTCATCATATCTGACTTTTGCGTGCTGGTGTCCATGGTGACATCCTGCTATCAGCACACACTGCATGTCTCAACTTCCACATTTTTTACAATGGGCTCAGGTATTTAAAGGAGTTTCCCCTATGTGACTAACATTATTGCATATTAATCTCTCTTTACTAGAAGAAAAGAAACAAAAACAATTAAAAAAAAAAAAAACAGTTTGAATACTTATGCAATATTTTCAGTTTTATTCACTTCAATAAACTCACGAATTGCAACATCTTATTTTCAGGGTGGCCTCTGGGGACAGCTGCCATACATTCAATCCATCACACAGGCAAGGGATGATGCAGAGCAATCAGGCAAGTGTTTATGCATCAAAATATAATTGGCTAAATTTTCAGAGATGCTGAGCTTCAAAAGTAGATATTGTGAGCAATCAGGCAGAGAAAGATATTCCAGAATCTGAGAAAAGTAAGTCTGCGCATTTCAGAAATGCATATTTCCTCCTAAAGTCACAAAATAAAAAATTTTTTTAAAAAAAGGGATGGATAGGGAAAAAAAAAAGAAGGAACAAAGGAAAAAAAGGAAAAAAGGAAAGAAGGGGGGGAAAAAATGAATTAAACAGTGATACACAGGATTTCATTATTTATTTTCTATTTCTTAGACCCTCTTTTCAAAGGATCCTGCATGCACACTCTGGAGATGGAGAACCTACCACTCAGAACATGCCTGAAGATCCTTCTTGAACTTCTGTTGCTATGAATGCATATATTGTTTCCATGAGTTGGACTTTAAAGGAACTGTGTAGTGTTATATCAGTCTTTGCTTAATATAAGGTCTAGAAAATTTTAGCTTGTAGAAAAAAATATCACTTCTGAGCAGTATGTCAGTGGTAATAATGGTAATCAATGGTGACAAAGCTTCTGATACCTTCAGTAAGGCCAGGATCCTGAACAGCACTGCAAATTTATAGTGAGTGAAACCTAAGCTGAACACAAAGTCAGTACAAGCTCTAGGCTTATCAAAGCTGAACAGAAACTTTAAAACAGAGCAGAAGTGAATCGCTATGTTGGATTTTACCAGATGGTTGCTTTCTAACACTCCCCTGAGTATTTGTGATAGGGATCCTATCAAATTGTTGTAGTCAACATGTAAAGAAATCATTCAGATCTTTATCTTGATGCAATAAAGTAACTCAAATAAAAGATGCTTATATGAAATCATATTTGTTGGAGCACAAGTGTAGGATTTCTTAAGTATATAGCATTCACAGGAAGCTTTCCCTAGTGCTATAAATTATAGAAATTCAGCCATTGGTACTGTGAATCACTGACTTGGTAGTACCTCCCTGAGATGCAGTTCAGAAACATCTCCGTAATTTGCTTCACTTGTTTTTCCATCTCCCCAGGAGGGAACTATCAGAACTTGCCTGCTCAGTACACTGAGATCTGAAAACTGGCTGCTAATTACCATGTGTTTCCATTCTCAACTTAATGGGTGATCTGGGAAATCAAGCCATGGTCTCATATGCACAATACGATCAATAAGCTACCATCTAGACTGCTGTGACATTATGCTAGTGTTTGCTGTTATATAGCACATTTGACTCTGGGTTGCTCCTAAATTCTGATGATCATGTACAGTGAAGTTATGCAGCCTATTTGGTCAGATGTACCCTTATTCTGAAGAAAAAAAGAAAAAAAAAAAAAGAAAAAAAATGAAACCCCAGAACAATAACAACAACAACTACCAAACCATGAATGTACTCTTAGTAGCTATAGATAACTGATTCCAGTACAGCTTCTAGCTAATGGAAAAAGAAAAGTTTCACCGGTTATCTTTCCCTCATTATTAAAAAGGTGGGGAGGAGCACACATAAGGTATGGCTGTTTCCTTATCTAATATTCAACAAGCTTTTTTAAAATAATAAAAGGACAATAAAAAAGCTATACAGACTAAAGGGAAAACATGATGGGAAGCTATACAGGAAGAATTCTTTTTTTTCATATAGAATAGTACAGTTCTACATGAAATAAACTTGAGTAAACTAGCACCAGTATGCAGTGCAGTACATGTTCCCCCAATAACTAATAATGAAGAATTGAGACTATAAAAAAAATTTATCATAATTATGTTTAGATTTCCAGAGTTGTAGAACAGCCTTTACATAAACATATGAAACCTGTAGTTTTTGGAGGACATTTGGGACAAATCAGTAAGCAAAATAAATGTGAATCTTGAAGTATTCATTTGATTTTGCAGTAGACAAAAACCAAGAAGAAAAAAAGAACACTTACAATACAATACAAAGTAGTTCCCACATTGTAGAGGGGAATTAGTCTTAGAACAGATTAGACTTAACTGGGTTAAAAATTAAATGCTATTACTGGCAAGCTGCATTTGGAAAAGATTGTACAATTATGGACCAAAAAGGCAGGTTAATCCATCTTGTTTCATAGTTTGTGATACTATCTTGCTTTTTTCAAGCATTTTCTGATACATCTCAATTCTATTATAATGATTTAAAATTAAAATTCTTTATTTGTGATCTCCATATCTACTCTCATGCTTAAACCTTAAGCCTTTCTAACATTATGGTAATTATCTGATCCTTCCAGCATATCCTCTCGGAAACATTAAAGCTCTTATCTAGGAATCTATCACAGGGTCACACATCTGTCCAAAAATGTGATAGCCTTGACAAAAAAAAAATAATAATAATAACCCTTTTGCTCATAGTTCCCTTCATCACCTGTGATGCTTACACGTTATCCAGCAATTATTTTTGGCAGTGAAGTACTGGTTTTGGTGTGCATCTCTTCTAAGCAAGATTCACACCAGACCTATCAGAAAGAGCAAAACTGCGAGCAAGTCACTGGAAAAAAGGAACAACAATTTGCTTCCATGCTATTATTCCACGCTTCTCTGTCTGAATAGTTGCTCTTATTAGTCTAAATTTTGGGCATACCCGTGACACTCAGGAAATGTAAAACAGCAACTTGTCTTGTTCAGCTGAAGAAAGCTACCAGCATATTACAAACTGCTTTCTTTTTGTAGTTCTCTATATCTAATCAATACAGGTGGCCCAAAATCTGCCTGGGGAGGGTTTTTTATTTGCTTCTGGTTATAGTCTGAAGAAACAATCAGTTTCAAGTCATATTTGTCCATTAAAGCTCCAGAATGTTTTAGGAAATAAATTAGCCTATTTACTTCCTTACACATTACTTCCTTTTAAAGAACAACTCAAAAGAAGATTTACCAAAGCTCTAGGCACCCTAATATACCATTAATAATTCAATTAAATCACAGTAGCATTAAAATAACAAATTCAAAGAGAATTCAGCCAGACAGCTGGCTCTCAGCAACTGGATACACTTCTGTGACACAATAGATCCAGATAATTTCTGGATCACATTTTGGCACTTACAACTTGATACGCCTTGGGAAGGAATACACTTAAAATCATGCATTTTCAATTAGCCTGCTGAAAGACCTTCAGTAACAAACTCAGGTTTAAACTAATGATCTTTTTAAAAGAGAAATTGCTAAGTTTATATGTCTTTATTTTTAATTCTTTTTTTTTTTTTTTTTTTCCCAGCAGGAATATGATGTGGTTATACCTCACAAGATCTATTTTTCTGTGCTTAAATATTTCCATTATCTGCAGTGGTTTTATTTCCTATGAACATAATCATCATAAACCACTATAATCACAGACTCCTTATGAGCCCTGATAGATAGATACCATGGGAGATATAACCTAACCTAAGACCGTAATAGAAAAGAGAATGAAAAAACTGATTACTGAATTACAGCTTCAAAAAGCACTAAAGTAACTTTGCAAAGTAAAATATTTTGGGGCTTAAGTATCTAATAGACATTTATTCTTGTGGAAATAGTACCTGACCAGCAGTATTTTGAAGACACGTAGACCAAACCACTGAAGAAACTGTGACTTTTGCAGAGCTAAGACAGATTTTCTTTTTTCCTGAAAAATTCATTTAGCTTTGTACTTCCTACCTGTATTTTTCCTGTGTGTAAGAAATGGTTTTTTTTGTTTGTTTGTTTGTTTCCCTCCTGCTTCCATTTGGAAGACAATTAACTAAAGCTAAACTCCTTCCATGCTCTGGACAGCTGATGATCACTGATACAAACTTGCTCAGAAATATTTCCAGTTGAGCATTACAATGGCACTGTTCTACTCCTCCCTGTGGAGCAAGTCAACTGACATTTAACAGAAAACTTGTTTGATGTTGGATTGTAAACTTAAATGTGGGAAGGCAGGGCATAAAGCACTGCAGCAAATTCAGGATAATATATTTCTTGCTTCGTTTTTGTTTTTTAAAAAAGAGAAAATGCTAAACATTGACACAGACTTCAGGGCTCTTAAGGTGAACTTATGAATTGTAAATTTGTGTACTAGAAATGTTAGTTTAGAGCAGTCTTGTATCATCTACAGCCTCAAAGCTTGCTTCCCACTGTCCTGTTGAATGTTTGCCTGGTGCAGTGAAAGCTGAGTGGAAGTTGATTTGTATATTTAATGTATAATTGCTTTTAAATAGCAATAAAACCTTTTAAAAGCATTAATTGTGCAATTGCACTGTAATAAGACAGCTTTCAGACTCCAATCTTTTATTTCTTTGAATTTAAATTCCTATTGATAATGCAATAACTACAGCTACCTAATTAGACCTCATTTTGGAAGCTCTGTGTACAGAGCTGTGCCACAGCTCTTAGTACTTCCAGATGAACCCAGAAGATACTGGCTTCAGTATCTTCTTCAGTGCTGTCTGGAGCACTCAACAATTCAGACCGTCTTCTCCAAACAGTACTCATGGCTACAGTGCTGTGCAGCAGGATTTCAGAGGCTATAATTTACAGTGTTGGTTTGGTCTGAGAAATTTAGTATTTCCATGTCCAACAGCCTTCTTGTTGATGAAAGGTCACTGTAGGATATGCTTGTGCTTACTGTTTCCTATGTTTTTTCTACTTTACATTTGAAACATAAAACCTTTTTTTCCAAATTGTGAAGCAGAAAAGATACATTTATAGGATATTTTAAATGGTAAGCCTGAATAGCATGTGGGACTAATATAGGACTTGGAGAACTAGCTAGTCAAATTCTTGAAGAAGTATTTCACTTGTTATGTGACCATCTCAGGTGGGAACATTTTAGCAACATTTAGTGAGGAAAATCTGCAGGACTTGCTAAGAAAGAAGCAAGAAGCAAGTTATTTCCTACACTATCATCCTATCTCCATTTCTCCAGAAGTATCAAGCTCACTGTGGATTTTCTTCCTACACAGAATTTCAAATTTAGATCTGAATGTTGATATTCCAAAAGTCGAGAATCACTATCAGGTCATGCACAGATACCATCTTGTATTCTTTGGAGCACTTCAAGAGAGTGGTGTGCACCCATCAGTGTTCGAACAGTACATCTAAAAGAAGTCATAAACCAGAGCCCTTCCCATTTACCGACATCCTGAGCAGGGAAAGGCATGTTTTCTCCATTTAAGAAATCTTATTACTCTAAAGGTTTTCTTATGCGTGTTGGATAGCAATTCTGTTAATATGCATGTGTCCTTTTCTGAAGCCTACCAACCTCAGACCATCAGAATTCTGAAGGACTCATTCTTCCTTGCCCTTCACTCTCCTTTACCTAGTGCTCTTGTGCTGTCCTACTATTAAGGGCTTCTTCTGGCTGAATACTAGCAGACCGACATTTTAGTGGTGATTTTATATGCAGACTGCACTTCGAATGGGACTACTGCTCTTGATGGTGCCTCTCAGAACTATCTTCTTCCTTTTATTCTCATACACTCTATGTTTGTATGCGCTGACCGTAATAATACTATTGGCAATTACAAAGGAATAAAAACCTTTTACACCAACAGTTATTAATCCATTGGAAGATGATGTCAAACATGAAAGCAGTCTACAAGAACCACATGCTTTTCAAGCTCAACTATTATGCTAATGTATATTTCTGTTGCTTATTTTGTTTCTACTCGCCTTATTCCCATGAGCAGCTAAGCCACTCAAGGAAATAAACTGCAATCCAAAAAGACACAAAAAATCTACCTACTAGCAATGCCTCATTAGTATTTATTCATCAATTTTCTTTGCTTTAAAGAACAATAAGCTAGAATATAACACAGACTTTTTTATTAGTATTTAAATTCCACTTTACTCTAATTGGTTTATGGCTTATTGCATTCCATCACTGGTTTCAGTAGGCTTGCCAACAAAACAATCCTTTATTTAATGGAGCTTGTTCCAGCTATGACCTTGGACATGTAAACCAAAGATTTATGTTCTGAGGAAATTTTCTTCCAAAACTGACGGTGAGAGAAAAAGGTATCTCAGGGAGCATGAATATAAAGTACAAAGTAAAATTCAGCTCCAGGACTGACCTACAGTGGAACTGAAAATAAAAATAACTTTAATGACTGTCAATGAACTGAAAATAATATAGCAGATAACCAATCTAAATAATCTTCTTTATTTGTTGGTGAACTGCATGACTGCTTACTAGACAGTAGGTACCAATTGTAGAAAAAGAATCAAATATTTCTAAGTATGTTAAATAAATATTTAATATGTTCAAATTAAATATGAATAGGCATATCTCAGTCAAACAAATTAATCTGTAAAAAGTTCTGAATATTTTAAGTAACCTTTTAATTTTAAACAATGGCAAGTAACTAGGATATAGGAGAGAACTTTGCAGAATAACATTTTTTCTCCAAGTTTCTGATTGAAAGATGAATGTTTGAAGTAATTGGCTTTTAGTTGACTTTTCTGTTTATCAATTTTCTTGACAAAAAGAGTCTGCTAAAAGAAAATTTTTACTAAAAGTGATTTTTAATCAAACTTTAATAATATTTAATCTTAAGATAATTTACACTATATTCTACATTAGTAGACTTCCTTATGAAGTCCATATTGAAGCTTGAGAATTTTAGTATTGAGTATTTTGCCTATATATTTTTTTCCCCCACAAGCAGTGATTACTTGTTTTAAATTCAACTTTCATTTGTGAATAATTTAGGCTGTGTCTCCTGCATTCTTCAGCGAATAAACAGCAGTTGAAACACTGGCCTAAATCTATTGAATGGTAAGTGCTGATAACTTCTGAAAATTAGGTGATTTGTAAAACCTTTATCTGAATATTGTTTTAGTATATGATAACTCAGTAGTTACGAAATGTGAAAGGCATGAAGGAGTTCCCATAAGCACTGGAAAGTACGGAAATAATTTCAAGTGGTAGCAGGGGAAGACACTTTGTTGTTGCTGTCCATTTTCTAAAACTTGGTTCTACCTAACACATATCTACACAGAAAGGTTTTGAGAGTACTCTTTAATCTGCTCCTGTTGCTGCCCTATAAATATCTGTTTCACTGGTGGTTTAAATTTAGGGAAAAACTGTACACATCAGGTGGCTTGGAGCACTGACACTGTTTTAGCTAGAGAGGCTGTGAAAAACAGCAGGATGATGACATCTCCCACTGCTACCGCCAGAAGAGCAAGATACCTCTCTGGTGGTTTTTTTATGTCATTTGAGACAAACTACCCTTTTTCTTTCTTTCTTTTTTTTTTTTTTTTAAACTTGCCCTTCCCCCCATCCTTTATTTGGGCACAGTTTGAAGGCTGTTGCATTGTTCCAGGCTGCCATGGCACAGAGTTACCTTAATCCTAGCAAAGGCAGAGAACATCTATTCTAATTAACAGCTAAGAAACAGAAGCTCTAAGAAGCAGTTTTTTCCTCTACCTCTTGTTTCAGAGGAGAGGCATGAAGTGCTATCTCATACCCATAGTAAGCCTTCTCCAAGCATACAAACCACACTTCTACCAATCTGTGGAGACGTGAACAAACAAACCATTACTGAATTTCCATCCTTTCACATAGAACAGGAGGTTGGCCAAGGGAATTTTTTTTTCTACTAAGTGGTGAAGTCAGACATTTTATATCTCTTTATATAAGTTTTTCTAACCCAGGCAGTTTCATAAAGCAAGTGGCTGTATTAACCATTCTAAACAGACCCAAGCAATTAAGCACAAACAACTCAATTCAAGAAAATGTAGTGACTTGCAGTAAAAATGAGTAATACATTCATTTACCAGAAATTGTTACTGAGGAGACTGAGATTCAAAAGTTAATCATTTCGTAACTATTCTCATTCAAATATTTTGTCAGTTTATGTCCTAAACTATATGCATTTCCCAAATTCTCAACTTTATAAATTATGTTTAACCCTTTAATAAAAATTGAATGCACCCTTTATATCTTTACTCTAACATTAATGGTGATGACAACTTCTACACATAAAGGAATAAAATTAAACGTTCTCTCTGCTTCTATGTGCTTCCTCTGGGCAACTCTCATGTCATTTTCCCCTCTGTAGTTGGTAGTCTAAAAGATTCAGATATCTCTTCTCTTTTGTCCCATCCATCCTATCCCCTCTGATATTTGTATTTGTTACCTACTGTAATCAAACTTGCTTTTTCAGAATAGGTTAATTATGCAGGTGCACAAGTCCACGTGAATTATCATCTTCTGTTTTTGTTTTTGTTTTTCCAGAATAAGAAGAGGTTCTGGCTGCATTAAGTGCCCTATCACAAAAGAGAGCACTGCTACTCCCTACAAAGAGAAGTGCATTAGTAAATAACCTCAGAAGCCTCTTATGCTGTCAAGAGAGAAAGTAAGACAAAATGCATCCTCATCACTTTGTAAAGCCCGGCTGAGTTCTCTGATGAATTCCTCTGCCAGACAAGCACCATTCTCTAGTTCAGTTTATATGCAAAAGGCTCTTGGTTTCTTTCTGTTGATAGTGTGTTCAAAACAAAGTCTCTTGCCAGTTCAGTTTAAATAAATCAATAAGCTTTGTCTTTTCCTCCTTTTAAATACAATTCCATTTTAATGTTTTTTGCTTTGGTAGTTTTATAAGAGTGACTTGCTGGATAACATAACAGAAAAATACCTGCTAACTAAATTCTGACTTTCCTGATTACAAAAATATATTTGCAATATATTTATGCATATGCATACCAACATATTTGAATATAAAACATGTCTGAAGGAAGTCTGTCTGAAAATTTATTATATCGTAACAACCCTGCTACAGCGATTGCAATTAGGAAGTTTTCAGCATAAGTATTCAGTAGTTTCAAGACAATGGTGACATTTTCTCCATCTGCTTAACACACTTGCATGTACAGAAATGCAGAGTTTTTCCCCTTTCAAAAAGGGTAGCAAATAGATGATATCATCCTGGGAGATCATATGCATTTTAGTCAGAATTAAGACCATTCTGTATGTTTAATATAGCAGAGTTCAGGTGTGGATCTCCATAGACTTGATACTTTCTGAGACACAGGTAAATGGTCCCCTTGTAAGACAGTAGTATCTCCACATCTTTCTATTCTTATTTTAGCTTTCAGTGAACAGATTAAGCCCACATGTATATAAACAAATACAGAAAATGGCCTATTAAACTTTTGGGCCAAATCAACACTGAGGTAGTGCATCTTTGAATTTTTTCTTATTGTAGTGCCTTACTATTGGTGTAACAAGATGGGCAATCTGATCAGGGTTAATGTCTTTTTTTCAATGATGATGCTGTGTACTCACTGCTTCTTTGCTTCATTTGCTTTGCAGAACTATCAGGAATTTAAGAAAAAGTTATACTCATTGCTCATCAAAATAATATTAGATTACTTCGAATAATGCTATTAAGTATCAATTTTAAAGAAATAATTTTAAAAGTACTGTTGAGTATTTTTTAGAGTATAGACACACTTTAAGCTTGAGCAGGGTACATAAGCGTGGCTTTCAGTTTTGCTTTCTTTTTTCCATTATAGTTTTAATTGCCATAACAATAAAAGCCTTCCTAAAATTACTTTTAGTATCTGGTCACAACTATGTCTCTAGCTTGAATGTTGGTTGATTTTACAGAAATGCACTGTGCTGTGCTCTTCTCCAAATTTTAAAATGTGTAAAATGTCGGTAAACTAATAAACAATCTGAAAAGAAAGAACAGGTCGAACTCACATTGGAAGTATTGGAATTGCACAAAACTGAGGTAAGTGCAGTCAGCAATTAAAACTCACGTAAATAACTGCATTGAAATTCAACATCCTGTGATCATAATAAAGTCTTATTTTTAACCCAGTAGGAGATTGTGTCTGGTTATTATTAAAGCTAAATCACATCTTCTGGAAAAAGAAAACAAAACACTCATACGTGTGATTTATATATATAAGAATCACTTTACCTCAAGGGACACCATTTTCTATACAACTGGAATTATGATCTTTGAAAAGATCCATTGTAGCTGACTGTTTCAGAGGCTGTACTGCTCTAGAACTTGAATTCTATTTCATGAATATTCATTTTCAGTAATTCCCACATATAAATTATTCAAACATTAACAGAAAGATAGGTTGCCCTGCTGCCAGTCAAGTGCCAGCATCAGAAAGCTGGGTACAGTCATGCTCAGAAACAGCCACCTGGAATTACTGAACAACTCTGCTGGCACAAAGTCAACCTTATCCAGAAGGACACTCCCTGAGTACTTCCTGCTGTTTCTACTTGAATCGTTTTCTATTTATCTCCTGCTCTTTTTTATCATCTAATTATTACCTGTACACTAGCAAAGTACAAATTCTGATTCCATATATCTATATAGATAAACTAGAAAGGGGAAAAAGCAACAGTATTTTCAGTAAAATCAGCAAACTCACTCATCAACCATTGGAGCTGTAATTAGACTTCTGTTTTTCACAATTTTGCTAAAAAAATAATATTTGCTTCCTATCCTTGCCTCGAGCATCTGATCAGAATTCAAATTTTTGCTTATCAGCTTTCCCAGACAACATAAAGTTGTTTGTTTTTTCTTTTATTTGCAGTAAGTATCAGTCCTTTAAATTAAAGTATAGTCTTATAAACATGTATTATAAATAATTTCATAACCATTCTTAATGGGCAGAGTTTGTACTGTCTGCATCCATAAAATTAAAATCACTTAAATAATTGATTAAGTGCTGCTAAACTAAATTTAGAGAGGTTTTATCTACATAAAGTAATTTCTTCTAAACATTAACCTATTAATAGCAGAGTACAATATTTCAGATGGTAATGTAATGGGAGCCATGTAAAAAAAATCAGAAATACTGCTATTTATATAGGAAAATACTGGAAATTACTAGGCATATATTTGCTTCTCTGACTATTGGTAGTACACACTTGCAAGCAAACTGTCTAGAAAAAAGTCTGAAATTTTTAGCTATATTACATGCAAAGCAGTGAAGTGATATGTTGCAATCTGTTAGATTGTTAATAAGCATTAATAAACACCTCTGTTTTGCAGAGACATTAAAATGGATTTTTTTTCCAATCTTTTGGCAGAACCACTTGTGTTAAACAGTAGTAACAGCCTTTGCTATATTGTGTTGAGCTATATCCACTTACGCACATGGATGACTCAATTTTTACACTATAAGCCATGTACCAGAAGTTTGAGAAAGACACTTGCAACCATAAGATTGCAAAGCTACTACTTCTGGGAGAAAAGGCTTCCTAGTGGCAAGAAGGCCTCCATGAACCAGCCTCAGACAGGAGCAGTTTGTCTTAATCCCTGGCTGGTTCCATCTAAATAGCAGTAGAGGGCAAGAATTAAAATTACTGAAGGGATTCTTAACTGTGCTTCATGAAGTGGTATGAAGATTATTAGCAGGAATACATGAGCATGAGCAGAATATATCTACTGGAGATGAAGTTATTTTTATGATGTTAATTTACTGGTTATCTACCTACAAAAGTAATGGAAGATTATGGCTTCATGGATAGAGAAAATGTCACTTGTTTGATTTTGATTACTATTATCTTATTTCAAAAATGCATCTCTTTAATACATTCACTTCAGAAGGCTCACTTGAAAAAAAAAATCACTAATGTTTTCGGTGAATAAGCTTCTGAATTAAGAAATTTCTGTTCAAGATAAATATTTTAAGACATACACCTTGCAACTCTTCAAGACAATATATGGGAAGTGGGGTGGAATTAACATACTAAACACACATGTAAAAAAAAATCCAAAAATCCTGCATATTAGACCAGTCTAAGAGTTGTACTTTAAAGCATCAGCATTACCCATCACATACCACACTTTAAAGACGTAAAAACAGTGGATTGTAAATAAGATTTTAAAAAATTTGTTAAAATATGAAATCTTATTTTATCATATTCATCTATAACAAGGTGAGGTTTTTTTAAGGGATATAGTAGCAGTTAGTTAACAGTAGAGATGACCAAATCTAGCATTAGGCATCACCATTCTTTGCCATGTTATAATGAAAAGCTGTTTTAAGAGATCTGATAATTTGCAACCCTAAGTCACTTTGAAAGTAGTTAGGATTTTTGACCAAGGAGAACTCCTGAAAACTCTGCTTTCCATGGGGGAATAACAAAACAGAACAGAAAATTTTATTAAACACAACAGAAAATTTTGATTCCAGAAGGCCTCTACTGTCATTCTCAAAATCTGCCTTCTGCCCTTGCTTTTCATTTAAAGATTCTAAGAAAGCATCAGGTATTAATGGATAAATTGATTAATAGCCATAAGAACAGAAAATACAGAGATATTTTTTTCGTCCCTTCATTCAAGACAGAGGACAAGATTACAGATTGCCAGAGTAAGACAGTTTTAAGACAGAGAACTCAACAATTATGAATTCACCAAGATGTAATATCTTGTGTACTAAGAGAAGCATATTTTAGTTTGAAAGTATGCTGAGGTACAGGAATATATTGCAATTAATTTCACCAGCTGCTAGGTTGGACAAGGATACGAAATCCCACTAAAAGCTGAGTCGATAGAAGAAAGGTAGACAGGTGAGATACAAGCTATAAAGGTTGTTAGTAGTTTTAGCCTGAACCAGAAAAATTGAGAAAGGAAACATGAAAACAGAGATAGAGGGCAAGGGAGAAAGTATTCATGAAGGAAAAACAAAAAGTGAGAGAAATGCCAGTTGTGTTTTCTAGTACAGCTGATGTGGCATCATGCAGCAGCAATACAAAAAAAAAAAAACAGGAGGCTATGCAAGGTGCTGCAAGGAAAATAAGAGCAAGCTGCTCTGCAGATTATAGCAGTGGAATTTTTATCTCACGTTTAACCACTGAGTTACCATTGCAGGCTTTCCCTGTTCAAGAGGAGAGACAAGCAAGACAATTCATTCTACGCGCACTGATGAGTGGCCAACACTTTCATTCACTATACAGTACCTGAACAAAGACTAAATTCAAAACAATGGCTTTCTGATGAATAATTACACATCAACAAACTTTTAAATTATCATAACCAACATAACCAATCAATCTTCACAGATATTAAATTTATTGCACAGAGCAGCGTTCTCAAAATAAATTAATAATTTTGCCAGGTGCAAAATGGAAATAGCAAAGAATCATTACACTACAGCACAATAAAACAAAAATAAAACAATTCAACTCTGAAAAAACACTACTGAAGTATTTGCTGTATGACTATATTTTTCAATATCACCCTTTCCAGAAAAAAACAGAGTAGAAAAGAAAATCAAGGAGTGTTCCTAAAATTGACACTTCATTCACTTTCACTAGAAACATTTTTGAGTATAGCAACAAACTAGCACGGGTTTGTTTGTTTGTTTTTGTAGTTTCCTAGTTCCATCCTCAAGGATCATAACAGATAGTTCAGATCTGTCAGCTTGGGTCTTAATAAAACTACAGAAGCTTCAATCCAGAAAAACTTCAATTTTTGCAATCACTTGGAATTTTGATGATCATAAGTCACATTCAGAAAAGACACCTTGCAGAGGTGACATCTTCAACCAATGGAAATGTTTCTTTATATGTACAATAGCTCTTGACATCCCTTGTTTCAAAGACAAGATATCATTCACTCTTCAGACTCACTGAAGCAATGATACACTAGAAATAAATTCTAGAAGTTGACAAAAATGCATTTGATGCAGTCATTTTTATTTATTTATATATTTATTTATTTAATTTGGAAAAAGGATCCAATGAGATGTGACTACTGGATTTTCAACTTTCCAATTCGTGTTTCCATTGTAAATCCCAAATATAAATCACTACTTACTTGAGTTTTTGGATGAGCCCATTTCAAAGACAAAACCTAATAATCAATTCAAAAGTTATTATATTCTACAAATTCCATTTATAGTTTCCATCTCTAATGTGAGGAACATATTTAACGGAAATACATGTCATTTTGCATGAATCAGTCTTGTATTTCATTATTTTAAAATAATTCTACACTTTGGATGAACAAAAATCATATACAGGATGTCAGAATCTTCTCTGACAGAGTCAAAAGTTCTCTATGGTAGAAAATAAAGACCCAGAAATGATATTCCAAATGCTTGTCTTTCATATACACAGCTAATTAATCTGTTTTCTCAGTTTTTAAGATCAAGTGACCACGATTAAAGAACTTTTTTTTTTTTTTTTTTTTTTTAAATAATCTTCATTGCTTGTGGGAAAATTGCAGAGAAAATAGCTGTGCTCAACCCCACCCTCAAGTTAACCAGGCTCTCAAACAATGCATTTCTGCCGTCCCTGAGGTCAAACTTGCAATCCCATTCAAAAGCTCTTAAGTGAACTTGCATGTAAATAGTACAATTTCACACGAAATGACTCTAAGTTCTGCAATGAAAAGCCAACAGAAGGGTGAAAAAGAGAGGTCTGTTAACACTTGATTGTCATTTGCCATCTGGTTGAATTTAACACCATAGGATTTTAACACAAATTCAAAAACTCATTCACTAAAAGACAAAATCTAAATAAAATTATATTACTACAATTACCTCCTCTAAGTTGTTAGGGACAAAAGAGGAAAATGTCTTTTTTAAAGCACCAAATAAGGTAGGAAAAAAATCACTTATTTAAAAGGTCTGGAAATAGACAGTATATAAGTTTACACACATGTAGACAGTTTAGATTTTGTAAAAATGGTCTAATGTGAAAGCTGTACAGGGAGAAAGATTGAAGAAAATATTTTTTTCTCCAGCATTTGACTATAACAGCATTTGGAAATACCAAAGTTACACTCATATATATAAAGAAACTGCATCTTGAGCAACTGTCCTCTTCAGTTACAAGAAATCATGCCACACACTAT
This sequence comes from Phasianus colchicus, assembly GCF_987193195.1. Taxonomy (NCBI): domain Eukaryota; kingdom Metazoa; phylum Chordata; class Aves; order Galliformes; family Phasianidae; genus Phasianus; species Phasianus colchicus. Next base: position 11,356,912 of record NC_143437.1, on the reverse strand, counting down.
TTTATTCATAAACTTGAGAAGATCCATCTTCAGTTATTTTGGGGGCATTTTTGCTCTCATTATTTCTCTTTTCAACACTTCACAGTTTTGTTCTGGAAGTAACACTTTCACATTTAAATGTTGACACCTTACAGTGTAGCTTTTAAAATGTGAAAAAGTACCATTTAACCAAATTTTCATGTCATTTTAATCTAAAGGTGTCAGATGCTGGAGGCAGCACATCTTCAAAGTTTAGGTTTTGCCATATGAGATACTAGAATTTTTCAGCATCTATAATGTAAAGGGATTTTTTTTTTCCTTCTCCCATTAAAAGAAATAAAGGTTGTTTTTAGGACTGCTCAAGTAATGAATTATTCTTTCTCTACTCTGTAGCAATTCAGACAGTTTACAAGAAGTGAGATGTCAGGAACTGTATGTCTACTATGTTGGAGCAAGTGAACTGGGAGAAAACTACAGAAAATAATATTACTATTATAACTGCTGGAGATAGGAAATAGGTACATTATTAAACAAAAAACGATGAACTGATAATAATGTCTGATTACAGAGACATTAGTAATGATTTCGGAATACTGAGAGAATTCAGTGGGAAATAAAGTTTAAAAGTACATTGTTAGAGTCAAACTTTATCACTCTACATCCATTATGGGAAAAAGGCAAATTCTAGATGAATCTTAACAGAGAGCAGGCATGTAACTATTTACTAGAAATTTTTTTAATGCAGACATGCACACAAATACTTAAGGTAAGTGTGAATTCATATCACCGATCAGAAATTGTGATGCCTAAAGTTCTATACTTAAGATCTGTGATTAAATTGCAGGTGAAAGGTAAAAGAAATCTGTAATCTTCTCAGCTGTCAACAGATAGCATAACCAGTAGTTTGATGAACAAAATGTAGGTCTTAATTGTAGAACACAAGATGCTTCCAAGAAACATTCTCCAAATGCATAATCAATTTCTCTTGACATCAAGAGTACGTGGAACTCTCCATTAAGAAGAAAAGTAGTGAAACTTCATAAAGGGAAAAAAGAAAGAATGGTTTTGTCATAAGATTTTATCCCGAACAGAGAAATTAGAAAAAACTGAATCAGTAATGGCTTTGAAGCAGACCTGTCAGGTTTTGAAAGAACTCACCAAGGTAAACCTCAGGCTTCTATGATCACAAAAGCAAGGGAAAGCCACTGAGGACAAAGAAGAAAACCAGTCATTGCTCACAGAAGCTCAGAAAGGACCACATCTTTAATGGATACTCTCAAATAACTGCTGGCAGTTTTGTTGCGCCCTTGTGTTGTTGTTTTACTGGCCTGGCAGCTCAGCACCACACAGCTGCTTGCTTACTCTTCAGATGGCATGAGGAACAGAATTGGAAAGGTAACATTGCAAAAATTCATGGGTTGAGATAAAGAGAGTTTGCTAGGCAAAGAAAAGCTGCATGTGCAAACAAAGCAAAACAAAGCAAAACAAGTTGCTACTTCTCATCAGCAGGCAGATGTTCATCCACTGCCATGAAAGCAGGGCTCATCATACTTAACAGTTTCTTGGGAAGACAAATGCCATCACTTCAAATTTGCCATACCCATCACTTACTCCTTTTTCACCACTTTTATTGTTAACATGATGCTATATGGCACAGGACATCCCTTTGGACAGACTGGGTCAGCTGTGCTAGTTCTGTCTGCTCCCAGCTCCTGGAACTGGAGGAACAGTGTGAGGAGCTGAAACATCCTTGGCTCTGTGTAAGCACTGCTCTGCAACAACTAAAAACAATGGTATCACTGCTATTTTTCATCAAAATTACAAAATACAGCATCATAGGGGGCTCTAAAAAGAAAATAAGCTGCATCTTTGTAGAGATCATCTTTTAAGTCTTTAGCAGTAAGGTATAGTCTTGGAAACACGTGCAGAAACTCATATTTCATTTCTAGAGAAACTTCGGTAAGGATGAAAAAATTGCTAATATACGTCTGTTGAAGAAAACATGTTTTGACAGAGATCTTGTGAATGTTTGTTTAGTTGCTTCATTTTCACTTTTTGCCTGCATGATAAACATTACAGTCACAATTAATCATAAATCAAAACCAGGAATATAAAGCCATCCTCTTCCAGTATAAGTTTCTGGCTAAGAAGTCCATATTTACATACAAACCGTCCCAAAAATTTGACAGCTGCTTGACAGGGAGTATGGAAAGTTAATGATTCTGCATGCTCTTTATTTCTGTGATTTCTGACTTCTGCAAACTTGAATAAGAGGTACAACACTTCCATACGATTGATCTTAAATCTTCCTCCCTTATCAGCTTTTGACCATAAGTGTTGAATAATTGATTTATTACCATCTTTTATTTATAAAATTATCCATCGGGTGAAACAAAATATATAGTATGTACACTAATGTCATCCCCAGCTACTTTTTTATTATAGGTATAAATACATCTTCTAGGTAGTTATTTGAAAACCAATCTTGATCAATAAAGTCAGCTTTGGCAAATTCTGCATAAGATGTGCTTTTAATACCAAAGGAGTCACTGTATGCAATTAAATCAAAACAATAATATAAAAATGGAAGTTATTTAACCTATCATAAGTCTTATTCTCCAAGTCCTTTCATTAGGTCTGGCCTCGTCAGTTTTCCCTGTGTTGACCTTGCTGTTGTGTTTCAGCATAAGAAGCAGTCCATTAAAGCACTGTAGCCAACAGTACTCTAGTACAAGCTTTAAGTGCATTGTCTGATTATTTGCTGTCTCTGTTCAGCCAACTGGCTTCAAAAAATTCATCTCTAAGGAACGCAATTATTCCTTTTCCACTATAAAAGGAGACAGAACTGCATAAAGCTGCTCAAGACATAGCTGAATCGTTCCAGTCTCAATTAAGAACAATAACTGCAGCAAAGTTGCATCAATGCAATGTCTTTGTTAAAGCAGGGAAAATCAAGTACAAAGAAAGATTGTGCCAAGAATAGACATCCTAGCTTCAGAAAAACCTAGACTGAAGGTAGAGCAAGTCCATGAGCTGCTGTAAAGTGTACAAACAAGTATAAAAAATGAAAGTCTCAATCTGAATCAGCCTGCCGCAATTAGAAACAAGAGAGTACATTAGGAATGGATAGTTCTAACTCATACTATTTGATCTATATTGCTGAGAGTGAAGATACTAAAGACATGACTATGATTAAGGCATTTTCAAATAGTAATTAGAATTAAGAAAATAGTACAAAGAAAGGTAATATCAAACAAAAATTTTCAGAAAAACAGTATTTCATTTTGAGAGTGGATAGCTGAAGAGAGAAATACAGCAAAAAATTTTACGTTAGCTTCAGTATTTAAAAATGTGCTCAGTAGACTCTGGTTGTACACTTTCAGAAGGATGTCAGAAGGTGTGAGTTTACTTGAGTTCGCTCATCTTGTGAAGCACTAGGTATTTATGCTAATATTTCTGACAAAAGATAAAACATCAATATTTCAACATTAACACCATATGACCATTTTGTTTAACTTGGATAGATCATAAAACAACCTTCTAGTATCTATGTGAATTTTAAAAGATTGTGCCATTATCAGAAATCTGTCAGCATTTTCCATTCAGTAAAAACATGAGAAATTGGAACTTGACAGTATTTAAAAATGTTTCCAAATGAATTCTGCTTTATAATTTTATTTTTCCATCAACTGCATTGTAATACACTTTACCTGGGGACCTGGGCAGGTACACAAACATTTAACACAAAACTACTATTTATCAGAATAAAGATTTCATAGATCATTTGTACCTAAAGTAACATTAAGACTAAAAGTGTTTGGTCTGAACAGGTTTGCCACAGAATTGTACGTGCTATCTCACTGTTGTATTTTTAGACAGCCCTAATTGCCTGGAAAGGTGAAATGTTCCTTGTGTTATCTATGAAAAATTGAAAAAAAAAAACCAGCAAAAAAAAACCCTACAAACAACCTGATGTTTCCTAATGCCAACATCTTTTATATTTAAAGAAAATATCAGATCATTTTGTGTACATATAAATTAAGCAATTATTTAAATCTTCAAGTTCTCCTGCTTCATAGCCATCAACTTGCATTTTGGTTGTCGGGCAGAAAACATTCTTTCATATTGAAAACAATGATAATTACACAATTTATCCAACAACTGGATCACAATGACTTAACTTTTATTACAACTATGCAACCATCATACCATATAATAGATGGTAGAAAGCTGCCAGATATCCCACAGTCTATACTAAACACCATTGTCAATCAGTTCCATCTAGACATACTCATTAAAGGAATAAGAAACTGCTTGAATATCCATTCAGGTAAGAGAGTTGAATAAAAATTCAATTCTGAGGCCTTGAAAACTATACGGGGTTTGCAATCTGCTACTAGCAGTGAAAATGCTATGCTGCTGGGTCACACGACTACATACTGTCAAATCAAAATATCTTCTAGACATATTGTGTCTGCCATCAAATCATAGACTTTCCACTGATACTAGGTAAAACTCTGTATAATTCTCCTTCAAATTATTAATAACGATGATCATATGCAACAGAATATTTTAAAAGTATCCAGATTTCAGTTCACTTCAACATATTATTCCAAAAATAGGCTTCTTCTGCTGAATTCTGCTGTTTGTTCTTATATCTGGGAAACCGTGCAAATAACAGTTTCACTAAAAACAGATGCCAGAGCATACCACAAAACTGAGCAAAAAATAAAAGTTTGAGCCCTGTGTTATTTCACAGATATAATCAGAATCATGCAGGTTTTAACACTTGCACTCTGAGATGACAACTTCATCCTCTGTTTAGGCATGATTAAGATATGTGATTTTAAAACTTACTCTTCCAATAATTGTCTTTTAAAGCTGCTTAGCCCTACAGACCAGGTAAAGTAGGCAGGTTATTCACTGCTGGAAGTGCTGGGAGATATTCTTCAATTTCAGCATCCTCCCCAGTGACAGTAGAGCTCTGCACAAATCCAAATAAAAACCACATTTTTGAGGGACTAATTATCCTGTCAGTAAGAGGGAGAAAATTTTAAATGTTGATATAGCCAGATGCTCTAAAAGAGAGCTGTAGAGATATGAACACTGAATTTTGCTGCTTGTTTCAGGTTGAAAATCCAGCACTCATACAAATAAAATTCCAAAAGTTACTGTGAAGCTTATGGAGAGCATATTTAGTTAAAGGATGTTACTACTACTGAACAGGTTAGCAAGAGGTGATATCTCTTCAGGATTTAGGATTTCTTTAGGAGCTTTAGTATTTAAAATATCTAATGTAGAATTAAACTAAATCAGTTTAACTGCTACCTGTAGTGTACTTACACACTCAGAAATACAAGATGTAGTTTTCACTAAAGTTGACTTTAATGAAAAATAATAAGTGACTACTTGTTGCAATCCACTGATTCAGAAGTGGATGTAGAGCACATTTAACCTTCCCTGTTAACACAATGGGCTTCAGATAAGACTAACGATACACAAGCTGCAATGCTGACATTTCCATCCACTGAATGCCATATCTACTGTATTTTGTTCTGTAAAGTTTGCTTTTCATGCTTCAGTTCCTGTCTGCTCCTGTAAGTACAACATAGCTGCTTTCATAGGCTTCATACTAGGAATTGTATTCATCAAGTATCCTAAATTTCAAAATTACAATAATAATGGATTCTACTGAATTGTACACTTTTGCACCTAAGCTTACAGTGAAACAAGACAGATGAGCATTAGGAGAAATACTGCTTTGCATTAGGAGAAATACTGCTTTATTAGGATTCGCAAAAAACAGCTGCTCATCCACTGAGTCAGACACTCTCTCACTAAACTCAAAGTTTTACTGAATTTCTGTAAAATTACTGGGTTCCTATTCATGACTTAAAACTTAGTTTTACTAGTAAATGTGTTTATCTGCAGGAAAGTGGTCTTTTGGAAAAAGAAATAAAATTTAAACTCTATGTGATTTTTTTTTTTTGTCCACTCTGCTAATAACTGATCTTTCAGTTTATCAGCAAAACTGGATCCACCCAAACAATGGACAGTAAATTTTAGCCCTTAGCCCAAGGGTTTCAATGTAAAGGGAGTTCAAAATGAAAGCCTTCTGTAAGGATAATTGAGATGTTCGAAGATGCTCATTCCATAAGCAACCTGATCTAGTATAAGTGTGTAAGGTATTCCAACCCACGATACATCAATTTAGTGTTCTAGAAACCAAAAAAAAAAAAAAAAAAAAAAAAAAAAGAGTTAGCAGGCAAAATTCCTTCTAATAGGAATTATTCTTTTTTTCTACTTGATCAATTTTCTAGTTCTATTTTCCCCAGGAGTTGCAAAAAAAAATTTCCTCTGAAAATCTACACTAACCAGGTAATTTTTGTAGCATCTTCCAAGTTATGTTTCTGTGGAGTCTAGCCATTCTAATCATAATGAATTCCTAAGAGGCACGAATCCAAACAAGCTGTGGGTGTCTTTATCATTCACCAAGTGTAGGCAGTGGGCACAGATATGTTCATGATATGGATGTCTGTGATTGGCTGACATTTGGTAAATGCCTATGGGGTAGGATGGCTTTAGTATTAATCATCTGTGACATGGCTTAAAAGGTTTTATGACTCAGTCTACTTTGATGTGTAAAGATCTGGGCCTTTGTTTTTAGGACAGTTCTTTCCAAATGAATAGATTGCCAACATTTTGTTCTAAAAAATGTCTAGATTACCTTTTTTAGTCACAAAAACAAATGAACTTATATGTAGCAATAATGTGAAGATGTGTCATTTTTCTATTGATAGAAAGCTACAGCTATATCTGCTAGAGAGTAGTGCAATGGAGAGCATCACAAAACCTTAAGCATCTCATGCATTCTTGCAATAAGCTTTTTTGATTTCAGCTAATATTTAAATCATTCTTCTAGAACACCAATGCAGTTCTAGAAGCCTCAACTTATCAGCTTTATCTACATGATTGGTAAACGGCTTTCAGTGGTAACTCCATTGTCACCATCTGACCTTTAACATTAAAATCATCTCTACTTCGAAATTAGTTCTTTTGCTTCCTTCTGCTTTCATTGGTCCTGCATGCTTGCACAGCTATCAAAAATGATGATCCACAAAGTTGACTGCCCTTACTGATAAGGTTACTGCAAACTAGCATAGGAAGCATTATCTTATTAAAAAATGAAAAGTTATCAGGAATTAATATTTCAAGAGGAAGGAGTCACCTTTCACAAACCTTTCAACAGAAATTCTCATTCCTCACAATGATCAGGGAGGAAATCCAGTGTTTTCCACATCCCCTGAGGGGACTCCTACATAACTAGTTATCTTTCAGGATCTACTGCCTTTTCAACATTTTGAAAATTTGTATCCTGATAAAGAATTGTAAAAACAGCACTATGTTTTATCAGAATGGATACCACTTTCTTCTTTAACATTGCATGTTTATGGAAATATTGAAAGACTATGGCAAATTAAATAACATTATGCGAATTTATGCTAATGTTGTGTTATTCTACAGTAATACAGACAGAATTTTAGTAAGTAATAATTCAAAGAGGTAAAACATATATTCATATATAATTTATTCAACTGTTAGAAGGAAGCCTGGTGTTAGCATAATTTTCTATAAATATTTTACTCATTGAAACAGCTAATATATAAATAACAAACTTGACTTGTTAATATTTTATTCAATGCAAAATACCAAAATTCGCTGTATAAATCATATGCAATAATTCATATACCTGTAATTGCTTGTCACTACTCAAGGATTCAAAAGAACTTTTTTTTGTGCTCATATTGAATCAGTAATGGATGAATACATCAAGTTTGGTTGTTGTTGTTCGTTTGTTTTTTTTCCCCATGTTTTCTGCAATTCATTGCTTGTGTTTACGTTTAGTGTCAGTTCCTACAGAGAACTTTGTTAGATAAGTAGTGTACAGGAACTGTTGAGTCATGGCCTGAACCACTGATGGAGCACCTGGGAAAAAGACAGGGTCAGCTCTGAAAGCACAGGTGAAGGCAATTCTTTGTGACCATAAAGGGTGGAGCCTGGCTGCTCTAATCTCTCAGACCTTATTTTAGTGTTGACTGCTACTGAAGAAGGATTTCTTTCTGGAGTTCCCTTCTTGGTGAAGCTTTTCCCTGTGAATGTAGAATCTTCTGATACAGCTGAGCAATCTTACTCCCTTCCTTTATAGCACCTTTCTATCATGCTGGTCCTTCCATTATCACACCTTTGTTGTAATGCCTTTCCCATTGTATTGATCTATTCAATTGCTACGAGTAGTAAGTTACAATTCCACAGTAAAAGAAATTACAGCATCCTTGCCTAAAAGTTTGACCTCATAGAACAGAAACTTGGTATGTAAAAAATAGAAGAAGCAAAGTAAATTAAAGAACATACATTAACTCAAATTACAAGTAACAAAGACTACAAAGTAATAAAGGAAATTAAAGACATCAAGAAAAAAATGTCACACTTTGGTTCACACATCATGAGTTTGAAGCATAAAATGAACATGGAGGTAATATAAGCTTATACAGAATGAGAATAAAATTGTCAACAATTACATAAGAGAAAAAAATTGCGCTTAAATAATTTCTCTAGGTATAATAGGTATAGTATATCCTCAATCCACAAGGCTGTGAAGTACATTCTATCAAAGATAAATATAAAATTTATTATGTAGATATACATTAGAAATCAAATGCTGAATACCTCCAACAGTTCTACAGATGTAGGTGAGGATATCTGTTGATGTTAGATTTTTTTAAATAAACCTTGAAAATATTGAAACACTGTAGGAATGTTAATATTGTACATCTGCTTACAACAGGAAAGCAAAATAATCTGAAAAACTATATAATTGTTATAGTTGGAAAAGACCACTCAGATCCTCTAGTCCAGCTGTCCACTACCACCAATACAGTCCATTAAAGCTCATCCTTAAGTACATCTATCCTTTCCTTCAACACTTCCAAGTATGGTGACCACCACTTTCCTGGGCAACATGTTCCAATGACTCACTCGCCAGTCTTTCTGAGAAGAAAGTCTTCCTAATATCCAGTCTGAATCTCCCCTAGCACACTTCGAGCCCTTTCGCACTTGTCCTATTACTAGAGAAGAGGCTAACTTCCACGTCAATACACTCTCAGGTAATTTAGAGAGCAATAAGGTCATCTTTGAGCTTCTTCCTCTCTAGACTGAACAAATAGTTCCCTCTGTTATTTCTCCTAAAACTTGTGCTCCAGCCCCCTCACAGATTCACTGTCTTTGTCCAGGCACATTCCAGGACCTCCGTATCTTTTTTGTAATGCAAGGCCCAAAACTGAACCCAGTACTCAAAATATGGTCTCACCAGAGCTGAGTACAAGGGAATGATCACTTGTTTAGTCCTTCTGGCAACACTATTTCTGGTGCAATTCCCAATACTTCTTAGCCACCTGGGCACAGGGCTGGCCCATGTTCATCTGAGCATTGACCAACACACCCAGATCCATATCTTCCACACAACTTTCCAGCCACTCTGACCCAAGCCTGTAGCGATAAATGAGGTTGCAGGACCTGACACTTGGTCTCTTTGAACTTCATCCTACTGGCCTCAGGCCATTGATCCAACCAATCCAGGTCCCTCTGCAGGGCCTTCCAACCCTCAGGCAGATCTACACTTTCCCCCAAACATGGGGGTCATCTTCAAACTTAATCAGGATGCTCAGTTCCCTCCACATCAGCAATAAGGATATTAAAAGAGGATAGGCCCAGTATTGACCCCTGAGGAACACTACTTATAACCAGTTGCCAGCTGGATTAAACTCCATTCACCACCACTGTCTGGCTGCTCCCAGCCATCCAGCCAGTTTTTGATCCAGTAAAGAATGTGTTTGTCCAGCCCATGGGCTGCCAACACTGGGAGAGTATTGAGGGAAGATAGTGTAAAAGTTTTCACTGAAGCCTGAGTAGACTACATCAACAGGCTTTCCCACATCCACTAAGTGGATCACCTGGTCATAGAAGGAGACAAGGTTGGTCAAGCAGGCCATGCTGGCTGGCCTGATCCTACTGTTGTCCTGTGTATGCCCTGTAATTACAATGAAGCTGATCTGAATCAGAATGGGCTGATCAGTTTTCAGAAGAAAACACTTTCAGTAAAGTAATTCTGATTACTTCCTTTGATATTTAGAAAAAGTTAACTTTTTAAAGCTAATAGATATGAATTTGAGGTAGCACCACCTAATATTCCAACATTGATAGTGCATGCTGGAAACAGATTACAAGCCACCTAATAAATAAATAAATTCACAGTTGTAGTTTCCAGTGAAGAATGACGTGAGAAATTCTACTCAGATTTCGCTGAGGCTGATACTACACTTTTATTTAACATTTTCACTGATATTTTAGACATTCTTACCACTAAGCTTTGCCTGCGACACAAAGATAACTATGTTTCACCTTATCTGGCATCTTACTTTTTTGATATCTTGAATTTATTCAGCAATCTGTGTTCAACTATTTGTAAGCTCCATGAGCTTTTCAAGACTAGTGAAGATCACAAAAGTGGTTTTTTGTTCACTACTGACAAAAAGTCTTTGAAAGAAAGTATCGTAGCCATTAAAGTTTCCACACAAAATGTATTTTGAAAGCAGTTCTTACCAACTGATAAATAATCTTTATCCTTTTATTTTGTGAAATACATTTTAACTGCTCCAGATATATCCTTATATAAATGCCCTTGACCCTTCCAATAAGATCATAACATTGGATTCAGACTACCTCTTCTGGGAAATTAAGCCCTAGACACATAGGAAACTGAATTTGGGGTTCCCAAGCCTTCTACTAGCATTGTCTCTTTTGGTAAACTAATTCTGTAAAAAGTTTATTTTAATCTAAATGCAGAACAAAAAAAAAGAAATCTGAAATGTTGCAAGCTATTTGAAAAGTAAAACTGTTCTACATTCAAGCATTCAAGTAGAGTCTTAATACTATTAATTTCCTATTCGCATTATTTTGCGCCCTAATGAATAAGCACTTAAGTCAGTTTAAACTCTGCTGTTCTTGGTGCTACATGCACATTATGAAGAAAGGTTCCTCCCTCAAGGGATGTGTGGCTTGTGACTTTCACCCTGCAAAGATTTGTTCAGAAGGTTAGTTCTGTTAGTTGTGATAAGAGTAACAAAAATGTACAAGCCTAAGTAAGTTGTCTACCCATTGTGTTGGGAAAAGGATACTAGTGGTATCAGTGGAACTGCTCACAGACTATTTAATTACAGGGGCATCTTTGATTACATTTAAACATCGCATTTATTGCCTTTTGCACAGCACAATTTATGCATTTTCTAATGGTGTAGAATCAGACAGGAGCTGCTGCGTGACAAGTTTTTGTTCAGATGGTCAATCTTGTCCCTTCAGCTGTATGGTCTATTGTGAATCATCAACTTGTAATATTTCAGTGTTAAATCTCCTATTAGTTTGCCTCTAATGGCTGTAGAGAGTAACTTGCCTGCTGAAAGCAAGAGGCAAGACAGGCTCCAGTTCTCCCCCAGCCTGTCAGCTCTGCTAGCACAACCTGGAGTCCAGTGGCTGTGGCACACCACAGTGTTGGGCCAAAGGCACAGGATGAACAGGGGCAAGGCCTCTCTTCAAAAATGCATGCATAGAACAATGGGGGAAATCACAGTCATCGATGCTCCTGTGACTTCCTGTGTCAGTTTAGATGCTATTTAGAAGTGATGGTAAGTTTTTAAAATGTTCTGTAAAAACCTACATTTGTTATCCTCAAAAGCAAACATTGAAAATTGTTTGACTTTTTCACATTAGCACTAAAATATCATTAAATTTCCCGTGTGAGAACGCTGACACATTTGTATGTAGCTGACAACATTTCCATCCACTGCAGCATTTTCTAACAGAAAAATAAATGCCTATGCATGATGCATGAATAGCAAAGATGCAACCTGAAATGTTCAGTGCTTGGACCAACATTCCTACATGTTAAAAGTGACCCAGTACCTGAATTTTTCACCTACACTGAGAACAAAATGTGTTTACTAGGAACAATATTTTATGTAGGTGATTTTGTAAAATGAAACAGGCAATTTTCTTCACGCAGTGCTAATAATTTAATACTGGAATTCTTTGTCCCAGTGCTCAGTCTTTAATAATTACACACAGATAATAAACCATTATTTGTTTATGCATATAACCCTAGTACACAGGCATTAATCTTGACTATAAAATGGAAAGTAAACTAAAAGTTATAAAACATTACTGTCAGCTTCTTTCCCTAAGTTTTGCTGTATCAAGCAGTTGTATGTAAAGCGAGTAACAACTATTTAGTGTAAATTGTAGTTTGGGAATATCTTAGTAAAACAATTACAGTTTTGAACTGTAATTTGTGAATTTATGACAGTGAAACACCAAACCATGTGTCCATATTATGTTAAGATACATTTGTAAATTAGCTCCATCTTTATAAAGGTCTAAAATAACGTATCACTAAACTGTTCTATAAAAGAGAGCAAGTATCTACAAATATGGAATCTGTATATCAGTGCCTCCTATCATCTAGAGGTAGAAGACAGCCAACCAAGGGAAAAAAACTCCAAATTTTCTTTTGCCATTTCATCAGCCTAGGAAACCTGTGATATATTTGATTAGCAATTATTCAAAGAGAAATTACTGAAGTGCTACTTAAAATAAGCTGTCAACAGGAAAAGGATAGATATACTTGGCATGCTCATGAAATAGGGTTAAGACTTTAAATGAGCAGTACAGTTTAGCATTTAGATTACTAAGGATGAAGTAGCACAAACAAAGCTCACAAAATATGTAATAGCAAGAGAAGGAACAAAACGGCTTTAAAAAAAATATCAGACTATGATTTTTGTTGATGTTGAATTTTAAACTTCTATGATCCTACACAAGAAAGACAGAAAAATAGATACTGCATTTCTCCTGTTAGGGGATGATATAATTTTGCAGTGATATGATTAAAAACACAGTTACAGCACGCCATGCTATTTATACTGTACTATATAGTTTGGTATAATACATGCATACGACCTTGAACATTCTTGAGTATAAGAAAGCCTGGGTTCATTAGAGGACTCGGGTTAATTTATTGTAATATAATCTGAGTAAGAAATAAACTGTCCCTTGAAAAAGGGACATTTGTAAAAAGATTTATCAATGCTTTTATAGCAAGAAGTGAACACTGTTTCCACATCTTATTTTTACATAGCATTTTTATTCTAAATGTTACATTTTCATAAAAAGTAGCATGTTACCTGCTGCTGTAACAGTTTTTATCTGTTTATGCTGTTTCAGTTATTATCATTGCCATCCCTCTCTCATTGCAATTAACACTAAGTACTCCAAGGATTAGAATTCAATTTATCAGTCTTAATCATTAGTCTTACATATTAGAACAGGTATGAAATCTGTTACATTCACTACACAGCACCCCTGCGTTGTAGTTTCATGCAAATACAAATGCTGATGAAAAACAAAATCAGGAATTACCATTGCCAATACCTGTTTTGATCTCCTAGTTGGTTCAGGCTGCAAAAATCTATATAACTTATTGAGTTTTATGATATTCCTTGATATCTTATTGGGTTTGGGGAACCTAACATTGGACTACATAGCGAGTCTACACTGCTGTTATAATTTCTTAGACTAGGCAAAATAACTTCCATCATGTACACCAGCCATTGAATAATATTTGACTCTAGATCCTTGTAATTTACAAGGATTAAAACGTGATAAATAACTTGGTGTAAACATACTTTTTGGTAATATAGTGATTTAACATCACAGGGTTACAAACATAGTGGATGAAATTGAATTCCAACGAATTCTTAGTCAAAGTGACCTGGATAGACAAAAACCCACTATTGAGTACACAGCATGCTGTGTGCTTCAACTGAGTATGTACTTCATCTGATAGAGTAAATGGGTTATTTACTAATATTAGTGCTTATAAAATTAAATGAGATTTGATGTCATAAATGTCAGTATTTTAGTTCTCCGTTACAGTAAACTAAAAGGTGGTTTGATATAAAACAGTTCATTACTCATTATATTTTCTGATTAATGCAAATACCTAACATTATCTCTCTTAAGTCAGGGAATATATTTACTACAATTAGAAGAAATGATTAATAATCATAGAAAAATGGCTAGCCACATACAAACCCCACTTACAAAATTTATTGAGACAGCCCTTCAAACAGAAAAGCATCCCAAGATTAGCTTCAATTTAAATTAGTAGCAATACTCCCTAGCAGGAGACAGCAATGTGGATTTCACATCAGATAATGACAAGGCCATTAGATTTCAATGATTTGTCTACAGTATCCAACCCATTCTGCTACTGAAAAAAAAAAAAAAAAATCAACATTTGCTTCTCTTCATTTCTAAGCTGGTATCAGTGCCTGTGCATCTTTTCCTTCTTTGATATTCAAACTTGTACTTTATACTTAAAAAGTTTCCTGACCACATAGTCCTTAATTACTTTTTACTGATTAATTTTATTATTTCTTATTTCTGGAGCTATTGGTTGTCTTGTAATCATTGTTTTATGAGGTCAGCCAAAGTTGGAATACTTTTTTTTCTGATTTTCATGGGCATTTTCTATGTTCAAGAACTTCTAATAAGATCTTCCACACTTTGATTCAAGCAGAAGTAGATTCTAGACATTTAATAGCATGCTCTTCCATACAACATTTATTACCTTTCTATTTAATAGTTTATAAGTAGAAGCATAATTGATGAATACTCTAAGCACATGCTGTATTTGTTGACAGCTGCAGAAATTTGATAGACCATCCACTGTTGCATTTTAAGAAAATTATATGTAACTACAAGTCTAGCATTAATGTATGCATACACAGAAGCGGAGAAATCAATAAGAAATTGAGGAAAATGTGCTAAATTTCATGAAAGCAATTTACAGACATAATAACTTCAACATGTAATCAGAAAAGTAGATGAGTTCCTGAATTCAGTGTAAATAACCCTAATAAAAATTGGTAATATTAAGATTGTCTAACACTTCTTATCAAAGTAAATTATTCATGTTGGTTGTGGTTTTGGCAAGCTTGCGTGACTCAGGATGATTTTTTTTTTTTCTAAGGTAGCTAGTCCATTTGTCATAATGAAATGTATTCCTTCACCAAGCTAGAATATCTAGAGAACCTAGCACTGCACTTCGAAATATCGTAGGAAGTATCCTAATTTGAGGACAGCCCTGTGTCACTGTTATCAACTGTTACCAAGAGTTATACAACATGATGGACTCAAATTTGAATTGTGAGACCCTGACAAGTTCGTCTGTTTTTAATAGAAATTAAAAAATCTTCATATGTTACCGTTAAAAAATGAAATTTTAATGTTTGGAAAAAAAAAAAAAAAAAGAACAACAAGATTTCAAGACACAATAACTTAAACCAGAAAAGTCACTAGTTCAAGATTTGAATGCAATAAATAACGCATTAAACCATAGGAGCAAATATTGAATTAAAATACCATGCTATGCATCTCCCCCTTGTGGAAAGTAACCAAGTCAAAAAGTAAAAACCAACTATGAAATGAATTGCAAAGGCAACAGCTCTTTAAAGATCTAGTATCCCTGCATGGATCCACATATTTGAATGTTAGCTTTTGTTGAGAATCTACTTGTCCAGAACACTGATTACTGAAATAAACAGCATATGCTTTGCAGTTCTATTCTCCACTCCAATTCTTTAGTACTGTTTCTGTAAAACAGAATAATTCTTGTCTGCCGCACATTTGCAAAAGATTTCTTCTTTCATTAGCCCCAGAATTTCATATTGAAAAATTGCAGTCACTGGCTGCACAGAAATCATTTACCTGAGAACTACTCCTCTCAGGAAGGGATTGGAGGACTCAAGTTACAAGTTACTAATTAAAGAGAGAAACACATTTCAGTAGGCAAATCCATGAATCATATAAATAGAAAGATATTTCAGAATTCACCAGCTGTGAAGTAACACTCCTGAAGTATGCTGGGTAGGAAATACTATTGATAATTCAGTAACTTATTATGGCTTTAATTTGCTTTTCCATAAGACCCCTCAGACAAATTATTGCTCCATTCTATTGCAGAATCTACCTAGTTGAGTCTTAACATCCCAGGGCATAATTAAAGAGGCTTTTGTTTTGGTTAGACTTTTTTAACCTACAGAACCCCCCCCCCCCCAAAAAAAAAACAACAAAAAAAAAACATTCCAATCAGATGCTCCTAATCTTAACTCAATTTCCATATTTGTTTGAAGTCAAAACAATTCTAACTATTTGTCTTATTTAACCTAAAACACAAATGGGAGAGATTTTGACAAAGTCACAGCATCAGAAACAGAACCCAAACCCCCAGTACCTGAGCCCATTAATCTGTATTGCACAGTAAATTACTGTAACTTCTATAAGAAAATTTTCTTTACAAGCTTCTTATACTCTTCAAGGAGAACTGCAGACTTCATATTTTCAAAGGCTAAATCTTTCTCCCATCTTACTTCACAGAAGATAAGCTGGGCTGAAAACTAGATTAAGCAAATAAGTAAAAGGCCATGCGAAGGAACTTCATTTCTGGAGGCAGTGTATGTGAATACTTACAAACCTATTAACCACCATGAACACTAAAGAAGGAAATCCTTTGTTTTCAAAGGACACGCAAACCAGCAAGTGGGATAGATACCTAAAAGAATGTTTGTACATCCCAAAGAGAAACAATACTGGGGCAGTCAGCAGCACAATTGCCATCTGAACTGCCTAGGATACATACACAAAGACATTAGGAACAGTAAGAGAACTAAAGCGTCTCATGGCTTTAAGGTTATCAGAGAAACAGGCAGAAAAGTGTACTATGAGTAATCTTTGATCATTTAAATCCCACTTAAGCAACTCCAGACTAGTCTGCTACACAGAGAACTTCACCAGCTGGTACTTCTGGAAACAAAGAACTCGTGCATCATCTTTCTGACTGCTTTCAAAGTCATGCTCTTAGGCTTCTGGCTCCCTTTCATAAAAGAGGTTTTACAGCCTCTCAAAGTCTTTAAAAACTCTAGATTTATGCAGAAGAATATTTTGAAATATTCTTTATTAACCTTTTAAAAAAAAACTGTAAAGCATACCCACTAACCAAATAGTCTACAAACAGATATAACCAGTTATAAACCAAAGTATTTTAAAGCCTGTAAGGAAAGTACGCTTTAAAGACTATTTCTTCATATTTTTCTGTCTCTAAAATCTGGGCACAGACAATAGCATACACTTGAATAGATTTAGTTATCTGTAATAGATATTTTAATGACATTTATTTCTTCCTTTTCTCATGTTGCTTCCTTTATAATGAATTGTCTGAACAATATCAGACAGACTAAATTACAAAAGGTCAGAAGTCTTTTTTGTAATCCTATTTTACTATATTCTATCACATTTATATTATAATGTGCAGAGAAGATTTTTTATTGAATATTCAAGCTATTTTATCTCTTGCTGACAGACTGAAACATTCATGAAGACTTCCATTTGTATAGAAAACTTTTTTTAAAATCAGTAACTACATGATATCTTCTTGGATCTGTTTTAAACCTTCAAAAGGAAAAAAACCCAGAAGTTTCTCCTATATTACTTTTTCTAGGAAACAATTTTATTAGTGCAAATTATATATCTTGACACTCACTGAAAGAAATATTAACAGCTGACCAGTTTTTTGATTTGCCATTTCAACTGGTGTTATTCTGTTTCTATAATGTGCATATACTCTAATAAGCTGCATACTAAAATACAGGAGGCTTGATTTAAATTCTTTTTGCAAAGCTGCAATAAGAAATCTTAGTAAATTTTAATATTTTCAAATTAAAACAGCAGATTAAAAAATGTAGGCACTGGAACAACTGCCTTTAGCTATAGTACTTGAACTACATCCTCTTTCATTCCTTTCTGTACCACTGCCACATAGGCAATCTGCAGATTAACTGGAAACAGACTTTTCAGGCAAGTCTAGAATGATAGAATCACTAAGATTGGAAAAGGCCAATAAGACCATTTAGTCCAACCATCAACCCATCACTACCATGCCCCTCAATTCCACATCTAAGTGTTTCTTGCACACCTCCAGGGATAGTGACTCCTCTTCTCCCCTGAGAAGCTTGTGCTGATACCTAACTGCTTTTCCTGAGAAGAAACTTCTCCGAATATCTAACCCAAACCTGCAAATCTAAGAATTCAGAGATATTAAGGAAAGGTAGAATCTTAAGTCAGCTTGAGCACACAAAGCATTCAAGCAGCCACTCACCTTTACCACAGAAGAGACTGAAGACAGTTATGAAACATCACCCAGATGAGAACAAACGCTTACAGCTAGAGTATACATGGAGACCCCAAACACATCGACAGTGCTATTCAGAGCTCCAGGTAAAGCTGAACAAAACATTAAAGGCCTGCCAATGCCTTCTAAAGGAAATAAACTCCTTAGAACAAAAGCTCAAGGAAGAAACTGTTTAGAGAACACAAAGTGATTGCATCCCAGACTTCAGCTAAAATTATTTTTAATAAAACTGAGAATGTGATACTGGAAGGTATCACTTTTGCATTTTTTCCCTTATAAGTAATATTCTTATGACTCAACTAGTGATTCAGGTTCGTGACACATGGAAAAAATAATGGAGTTTCTCTACGGCACATTGCCTAGTTTTCACAAATTCTAGTTTGTTACAATCGGAAAGATTAACAAGGTGGAAAAGCAATACAGGAATGGAACAGCAAAAGGACTAGTGCAGATGGGGTTGTATTTCAAAAAAAAAAGGTAAAGGTTCTCACCTGCCTCCACAGATCTAGACTCACAGGAAAGACTCCAACCAGAAATCTTTCCCCCAGTGCCAGTCAGCCCTTAAATGAGGTCTAAGAGAGGTGCAGCCAGGCTCCACCCTTTCCAGCTGCACAGGTGAATTGCCTTCACATATGCTCCCAAGGCTGAGAGGGTCCTTTCCCCATGTACTCAGTCAATGGTTCAGGCTGTGACTCAACAGTTACCGCACACAGTTTTACAGAGGATTATTAATTTAAGCCTATCTTATTTTAAGTGAAAATACTACTGCAAAAAATTCTGAGAGTTGTCAAGACATTCCTTACTCATGGACAGCTATTTTGGCATAGAAGTTGTATGAAGTCAATAATCACCTCCTGAGCATAGTGTGAGATAAATTGTTTTATTGAAGGGCTAGTGGGAGTTTTGGGACAGTTTTGAGGTCCTAGGAAGCTATCATGAATTTAAAATTCCTTAGGATTTCTCCAGTTTACAACCTAGGCTATAATCACAGAGGAGAAATCATGTTAAGTCATGTCTCATTGCCCAGAAACCACAGGTAGCAACCTCCTGTGCTACTATTAGCTTGTTGAAGGACTAATTTTGTTTTCAATGAAATTGCTGGCAATAAAAACTTAAAATTATATATATTTGTATGCTAACTATCAATCAAAGCTTCAGGTTTCCCAAGCTATTTTTTTTTTTTTCTTAAATTGCTCATACTTTTCTCTGATGATGTCAGTAATATGAAATACTACTGTTTTTGTATTCAGAAGGAACCTTGTACAGAAGACTCATTATGCTTTTTCCCCATTTTGTCCTGTCAGTATTGCCTAGGAAATCCTAAACTATATTCCTATTCAACTGTAAATTATTACATGGTATTGGAAATATTTAATCAAAATCACCAGTACTGCAAGTATCTCTGCAGTAAAGTATTATTAGTCCACATAGAGATGCAACACTGCCCTCCTAAAACACAATATTTGAAGACCCTCCAGTGTTCTTCATGAGGGTCTGAATCCCCAGTAATTATCATCAGGGGAAGACTGGGGGTTTTCTGTGGCATTCCCACTTCAGGAAGATTCTCAGATACAAGCCACAGCTTTCAGTTCTCCCATTCACTTCTGAAGAGCTGCATTTCTTTTTCATGGTATCTCTTGAAGCACCAGCTTTACAGTTGTCTAAGGTTGTGAGCTGCTGTACATGCTGTAACATTACACCAGCAATCACTTCTATTCAAAAAGCAAACCAAACTGAAATAAAACAACAAAAGTCCCAACCCTCTATGGAGTATCTGGCCTGGGTCGGTTTACAGATGAGCCAGCTCTTACAGAAGTAAATGATGAATCATTGGCAGAAATGCTAAAATTGTAAGATGGCTTGGCTTGGAAGAGACCTTAAAAAATTATTTAGTTTGAACGCTTCTACCATGGGTCAGGCTGCCCAGGACCCCATCCAACCTGGTCTTGAACACCTCTCAGGATGAAACATCCACAACGTCTCCAGGCAATCTGTTCCACTGCCTCACCACCCTCATAGTAAGGATTTTCTTCCTAATATCCACTCTTGATCTCCACTCTTTTAGTTTAACACCATTACTCCTTGTCCTATTACTACAGTTCCTGATAAAGAGTCCATCTCCGGCTTTCTTATATGCCCCCTATAGGTACTAGAAAGCTGATATATGGTTTCCCCAAAGCCTTCTCTTCCCCAGGCTGAACATCCACAACTTTCCCAGGCTTTTTTGATAAGAGAGATGCTCCAACCCACTGAACATCCTCATGACCCTCATTTGGACTCAAATCTAACAGGTCCATATTCCTCTCAGGTTGGGAGCCCCAGAACTGAATGCAGTACTTCTAAGTGGGGTCCCACTAAAGAGTGAGAGAATCACTTCAACCTGCTGGTCATGCTTCTTTTGATGCAGGCCAGGATACAGGACACTGATAATATTCTGTAAAGATCAAAGTTACAAAAAAGCAACAAATCAGTAAGAAGAGACTAGCGAGTTTCCAGCTTAGATACTTCCTCCAGACAGCAACAGAGAAGTGGATGAATCATATAAAGAATTTGGAGCAAACATTATTATCCACAGCTGCAGAAATAGCATCATTAAGATAGTAGAGTTACACTCCAAGATAATGAACTTGTATGTGTTCAAGAATGTCAGTAAATAATTTGTTTAAACAATCACTGCATCCAATATCCCTCTTTTCACAATTTCCATAACAGTAGAGACATCAACCCTTAAAAGCTTATTCTATCACAACTAGTCAAATAACTTAATTTATGGAACATTGAAAAAATTCAAGGTGCAGGTCTGTAGCTGAATGAGTCACTGATGACTGGCTTTTCCCATAACCACTGTACCCTTTAATGGAACAAAATCCAGATAAAGCTGTGTTTTACCAATTCAAATATTTTATATAATATAAAGGATGTTGATTATCTTACTGCTTCAGGTTATGCATTCAAATAAATTGTATAAGAATTGCATCCACCTGTTTTCTGACCTATTCCCCAGTAACACATTTTACCAGGATTTACAGAAACTGTTAGAACATCCTAAGGGGAAGAATGGAATACGTAAATACTACCAAATCCTCAATACTTTGCTGAATGAATCAAATACGATCTGTAACAGTCAACTCTGTCAAAAATTGTGAAGAACTTCACAGTGACCTCAAGTAATAGCTTAATGACACAGGAAATTCACTCTATAAAATGAAAGTACTGTAGAGTCAAAAGAAAAATAAGAACCACTAGTCCTGAATAACTGTATTCTTTAAGGTTAAAGTACTTTAATGAAAGCCTCTGTTTAGAAATCGTTTTGGCCAAGTAAACATACCAGATGTATCTATGGTCATTTATAGAAAAGATACAAAATGAATTTGCTTTTCGCTGAGATAGAATATCATTCATTCTAGCTCAAACAAACAACAACAACAACAACAAAACTAAGAAAAAGGATCAAGGAACAATATTTATCAGCATTGAATAAATCCTATTTGAAAAAATGGTTTTAAGGATTGGGGTTACTTACTTTATAAAGGTAAGGAGTAAGAGGTTTGTGACAAAAGAACATAAAACGGTAACTGGTGAAGAAAAAAAAAAAAAAAAAAAAACAACGATAACAGAAAAGCTCTAGCTCTTCTTTTAATAAAGGAACAAGGACTCCATGAAACTGAAAAAGGCAAGTCAGGATCAAAGGAAATATTCTTTTCAATGGAAGGTGATTTTGGGCTATGTAATTTTCTGTCACAGGATGCCTTTTAGGCCAAGAGTTCTACAAAATGCCATGAAGACCTTGTTTTTAATTGCATAAAAAAGTGTCAGGAGTTTAGTAAGGAATTATAACATAAGTTTTGGAAAAGTTAAGCTCATTCTCAAGGTAGAAAAATAAATAGGGAATATGTCCTACTCCATATTAAATTCTTGTACTCTTATCAAAGATATGGGTTGGTAATTTACCATAGCCCACAGGGAAGTTTTAACATCATTTGCGTGTTCTGTTGTTTATTATTTGCATGAAGATATGTTTCTTAAGAAAGGTAGCAATATTCATTTAGCCAACAAGGGTAGTTTTGCACTATAAACCCCGATGATCTAGAGATCAAATGGTTATATTTTACATGAGAAAATTTAGAGAAAGAAAACGAAAGAAAGAAAGAAAATTAAATGGAATGCCTAACATTGAATTATACAAAAATCACTCTGAGACATTTCTTCAGAATTTCTTACAAGTGCTGCTGTGCAATTCCAAATTGATACTAAAGGCTTGATTATGATTCAGTATTCTGCAAGAAAACATTCATTCATTCTTTTTGAAACAATTCGGAATTCTATTTCTGATTTGTGACAAGATACATTAATATTTTGAAGAAGTTAGTAAAGTTTCACTATCCTGGCATTATACTTATTTACAAAACTTGTAAATTAACTTATGAACTTAGGACAGATGTGAGTCAAATTTCAAGGAGATAAGAATTCATGCTAGTAGCACACTTTAAGAGATGAGAAGGAAAAGAAAAATCTAGTCCTCATTCTAAGTGTTCAAGATTGACTCTGGCTGCACAGGGACTGAGCATTACTATACATTGGCTATACATGGGCTTCAGTGACTGAAAATGTTTAGGATGTCTGATGTGCTATTTTCACAAAAGAAATCTATAATAGACTGCTCCAGTGAAATGAATATGAGTTTGCTTTTGGTATTAGTGAGATATGAGGGTAGACCTGAGCAAATAGGGAAAAAACATTCACTAAAATATGAATGTCGTTTTGGTTTTTGTTCCTTTTAAAATGTATTCTACAATATAATACTGCTAAAATCTACTTATATACCTGAGTACATGCTGGAAGACCTCAACACTGTGGAGAACCAGGATGCATACGAGAAATGTTTAAGAACTACAGATGACCTGTTTTTCTTGACAACTAACATAGTAAGATGCCTGTAAGGAGAATATGATCAAAACAGTGAAATCATTTATTTTTAAACAAAATGAAGCAGTATAGTGTGATTTCTAATGTGAGTGATGTTTTCATGATTGATTTATGAAGTTATATGCCTTATTAATTATTAAAATCTACCTCAACATGGTGCATTATATATGATTCAATGAAAAAATAAAATCTGATCAAATACTAAATTGAATTTAAATTTATCCTATCAAGACACTGAATTAATCTTAGATGCAATCTGTATATACAAAACCTTGATTAAAAACTTGTATTTATTTTAATACTGATTAATGTGATTATAGTATTGAATAAATTTAAACTTAAGCAACTCAAACAAATGGACAGTTGCATAAAGAAGACATGTCAGTCAAAGTACTATAGTGGTGCATTCACTCTATCATGTTTTTAGTATTTTTTCTTGAAAGAGTTAGAATTATAACAAATATGAATATAGAGCCATAAGTAGAAAAATTATTTATGCTTTTCTGATGTGCATGTCTAAATAGCACTTTATAGCAGTATTTTTGAAACAGCTCTGCTATCTCATTATGAATTTTGCAGTGTTATTAAATTTCTTTGATTTAAATATTTTACCATATACATGAATGTTTTACTACAGGTTTGGTACTGGTATTTTGGAAATGCATGTGTAGAAACTGCATAGTTTAATGAAGAAGCAACCATTTATTCCTGAAATCTAACAAACAGTCCTTGTGTAACAGATGATATGACTTAGGAAATATTCTTATGACAATTTTATACAACATTTGTCCAGGATTCTATATCCAGAGCTTGTCTTATGATGGTGAATTATCACTTAAGTTGGGTACAAGAATGTAAGAAAAATGAAGACAGAATTTCACAGATTTCAAGACAACCCTGAACAATGAAAGACAAAGTTTAATGACCAAAATAAACATGAATATTGAAAACATATGTGTTGAAGTTTATGGTACCATCATTTTGATATGATGAGAAATCTTTTCCATGGATCTTTTCCCCCCTTACAAGAAAACTGGAATCAACAACCACACAAAATCTATACAAAATTAAACAACAAACTGACATATTTGAAGTTATATATATGTAGCTCTATATTTGACTCAGGACAAATATTTAATTCTCTCTGATTGAATAGTACAACTAATTTTGGAAAGGGACGATTTAATTAATTGAATTAGGAAACTGAGCTGATGCTATTTTCAACAAAGAAATTTTCTTACCTGGGCATGTTACAAAAAGCTAAGTACTCTCCAGTGCAGACAGATAGTAAGTAAGAACAGATTAAATTTTAAGTGTCTTACATCCACGGTGCAAAGCTATGCTCCAAGACCATGCAAATCTTTTGACTGGTTTAAAACTCAGCATAAAAGATTTTCCCTTCCTGTGGCAATTACTCTTTTGATCACGGCTGAACTTGAGCTTTATCAGTTGAAGTGATTGATACTGAGTATTCAGTACTACTGCCCATGCTGAAGATTAGACATTCTGATTGAGCAAAGTAAGAAAAACTTGGAAAAATCACTAGGTTTCATGAGCAAACTGGCTTAATTTACTCTTTATTCAGTCTTTAAGCCTTTTCTTCTAGAAACGTTTGAGAGATGTGCCATATAAACAAGATTATGTATAAGGGAACAGTCCACTTGAGAGGATGGAATTATTCTCTATGCAATTCGGATTCAAGTGCAAGCTAATAATATTTAACTACGTGATCATAAATTTGAAGGAGGAGTATTCTCTCATTGGAAATAAGTTGGAAAAATGTTAGTTAGCTAGATGCACTATGAACAGTTGAAATCCAGTGATGATGAGCGATTATTTGGAGAAGGCACTAACAGAAACACAATAGGATTCTAAGTCAGTGGGAAAGAAATCCATTAACTCTTCTTTACAAATCACCGTCTCCCATTAAGATTTCTTCAGAATTTCATATGCTACATGCATAAAATTAAATTCCACTAACAGCACAAAAGTTTCATTGAAATGGCAATTTAGTGATACCTTAAAGATGAATAATACTACTGAACTTTCTGAGACTACAGCCATACTCACTTTAAACACGTGCAATTTTCAAATGCCTTACTAAACAAGTTCTTCCATTTACGTTAGTGGTCCTAGGTATTAACATGAATAGTTTCTGATCCCTTCTCAACTTCCTTCTTTTGTCACTGCTATCCAAAAGAAACAAGCTGACTTTTTATTTCCAGGACATTTTTCACCTCTTGAAACCCCTGAAAAGATACAGGGCTATCGCACTGCCATTATGAACTCCTAAGGGGATGGCAACTGCTCTAGAAATCTTCACAGAATGACAAGAATAGTAATAAACTATGAAAATTAAAGTAAGTACATTTCGCATGTATTCCAATTGTTAAGTTGTACAATAATGCAAATCAAAAAAAAGAAAAAAAAAGATTTCTGTCACTGTTACATCTCATTTTCTCCAAGAGTCTATAGCCATTGATTTTTAAACTGTAAAAGGAGCCAAATATGCTGTCTTCCAAGTAAGTGACTTTGTCACTGGATTGTATACTAGAGTGAAAATTTAAGTCACAGCATTATAATGCTTTTCTCTGTTAGGAGGGAAGAAAGGGAGGAAGGAAAGAAGGAAGGACAGAAAACACTTATGTATTCTTTAGTATGAAGTATTAGGAAAAACAAAAGGAAAAAAAAAGAAAAACAGGGAAAAATAGACAGTCAGTTTAAACAGTTTTTAACCAGGAAGCTACTAAGTTTATTCCTCAGGGTTTCCATTCAGGATCCAGAATTACATGAGTAAATCTGGAAAAGGCGGTTCAGAATGTAAGTTAGCAAACTCTGGATGGATTGTAGACACTGGAAGGGAATATAACTACATCTTCAGATGTGTAGGTTTTTCCTACTTGGCTTTTTCCCTTGTCTGGCAAGAAGCACTTGAATTAGATAGTTTTGTCATTGTGAGAAGGAGAAAATGGATCCTTGTGCAACTTCTTCTGTTTCCAGAGTCATCTTAATCTTAAAACACTTCAGAAACTGTGGGCTATGAATATTCAGTAATTTCAGTAATTTTTATAGGTTCTCCCTAACCTTTCTTTCAGAAGACAACGATGCAGAGAAGTGAGGAAATATGATTTGCAGGCTCAGGTCTGGTGCAATTACATGATTGAACGTGTTTATAATAGTGTTTTGTTAGAAACTGTATGTAACCTACTGCAGATTTTAATGAAGTGCTTTCTCCCTTTCATTTTCCTAACAAAAGAAGGGTCTCATGTTCAGGAATCAAACTTTAGGAGAACTTTGTAAACCTAACTTGGGTCCTGTTTTCTCCCTAGTCATGGTTTGTCCCAATTTTGTGACAACTGTCATACAACAAAATTTACTTCCATATAAATGGCAGCAAATCAAATTCAATTAACTTATCTGCATTCATTTGGGAATATGAATAGGAGCTGACTTCAGATGTTATTTAATCTAATCTTATGCTAAGCTATTACCTGCATCTATTCTTTACTTTTTTGAAAAAAAAAAAAAAAAAAAGATTGCTTCTATCTTCAACTTGCAAGTCATTTCAGTTTTCATAGTGATCTACAGCAGCTACAATATCTCTTGCAAAAACAGATCTGTAGCATCATGTTGCCATTCAAGATGGAAATAAATGTCACTGAAACTTGACTCAAGGTACTACTTTTCTCTCTGCTGAGCAAACAGCTGCATGGTAGCTCAATTTTTGCACAATTATTTCTAAATATCATGTTGCCAGGTAATAAATGTTTGTAATCAATGATTTTGTAATTCATCTCTTTCTGATTTTTTTCTTTCACAGGTGAAGACTATCCTTGACAATTACCTTCCTTTTTTTTTTTTTTTTTTTTGTCCCCTGCATCAGAACAGCCGATAGACCACAGTACAGCAATAAAATGGACAAACTTCATAACTGATAAAGTTATGAACCAATACATTAGTCTGTCTTTGCTTTGCCTCACTATCCAAACACTTCAGGACGTGAAAATCTTTTGCTTCTCTGCCTCATATATCTTCACTGATTCCATTATCTTTCATACTCCTTTCATCCTTCAAACTTGTCAGAAGCTTCCTGTAGAGTACTATCCAAATGAGTTTCATGGTCTCACTTGTACATGCATCACACACAAGGAGTCCACACTTTCCCTAAGCAACAGCTCTGACATTCACAGCGGTTCCATGTATCACAACAAAGAAGCAACACCTTTTTTCACTGTAATCTGTCTGCTTGCTGCAAATATCCTGACTGATGTGGTAATCAAAGTGTTAGAACAGACCGCAGGAATGGTCAGTGGTCTGTCCTCTGCTGTGTGCCTCAGCGAGAAACCTACTACAGTAGCAAAATTTCTGCAACTATTTCCCTTTCCTAGGCATTCTATATCTATATCTTCTAGCAGAGATTGGAGATGAAGAGATATCTGGTTCTTTCATAGATGTATCTTAACTTTTTGTGTTTAGTGGAAGAAATGAAAAAAAAAAAATCAACAAATAATTGAGGTAATCCAAAACTCCTTTATCTTCCAAAATATTTGAAAAACATTTAAATTTACACTACATATAATTTTCATGAAGCTTGGATTAATTTTCCACTTTACACTTCCAGTACAATTACCTAACATAACCAGCTTGATCATGCCAAAGTCCCATTGTGTTCACTACTATTCTGCTAACACAGACTAGAGAAAGCTAGGTAGGAACAGCTGACTAGGACAGGAGCACTGTGTGTACAGACGCTACTCCCTACATGAATTCGATATATGAACAAGGCAAAGATACTTCTCCCCCAGACTCTAGCAGCCACTTTCATTTAACAGTCCTTGTAATCTGTGTATGGTTTCACTGTGTTAAATAGATTTTCCTGCAGATTTTTTTTCTTAAGCTCCTTCATTCTTCACTTAAACCTCTACTAATATCTGTGGCTAAAAATGTGGTAGTCCACAGCCACAGAAATGCATAAATAATATACCTCTCTATGATGTTTTCACTGCTAGGTCAGATTTATATTCTCTATGACTTAAGTGGATGGAGCAGTTGTTTAATGTACATGTTAGTATTTCAAAGTTAACAAGAAAGCCCTGAAACATGCAGTGGCTGAGACTGTGGCCGTGTTGATCATCTCGGAAACAACCAAAATTCAAATCTTTTTTCTGAATCTGACAAGTTAAGGGAGTTTTGTCAAGTACCTCAATAACTGTGCTAGTTATTCAATTCAAAGCTAAAAGAATTGCATTTCCTGTTGCTTTGTGAAAGCAAAGAGATTTCTTTAAGAATTTTAAAATTTATGTAATATTAGATTTCAAAAACTTGTTTACAATCTAAATCAAAAATTCAATGTCAATTGAACTAAATCTATTTTCTAAAATATCCCCAAAGCTCTGAATTCATTAAGTTATGCAATTTTTCATACTGTTGGACTGTGTCTAGCCATCCCTGCATAATGACTTATTTGTTCCTTCGTTTTTCCCACTTGTTAGCCTGCACTTGTTTTATCAGCCACTGCCCATAATAGCTTCCCGGCTGTTAAAGGTGTGAGTCTTCAATTCCAATGACTTGTCTCCACTTTTTCATCCTCTGTACATTGCTGTTTCAGGT
The DNA here is from genome assembly GCF_987193195.1 of Phasianus colchicus. NCBI lineage: Eukaryota > Metazoa > Chordata > Aves > Galliformes > Phasianidae > Phasianus > Phasianus colchicus. Next base: position 11,328,039 of record NC_143437.1, on the reverse strand, counting down.
AGTATTATTTTAGATTGTGTCATCAATCACTGTTAACATTTTTGCAAGGTTCTACTGTCTTTTACTTAACAAAATTTCAAAAAGTTGTTAATTTTCGACAATGTAGACTTTTGTTGAATCCCAGTGCAATCAGAAGGGGCAATCTGTAACAACATCTGCCACAGAGAAGGTAAGCATGTTCTCCCTAGTACAAGGCAAACTGGCCTTTGTAATGCATTTTAGCAAAGTCTTTACTCCTAATGCACTAGCTTACTGAGGCGTGCAAAAGTCATTTCCACATTAATCTACACCCGAAAAGGCTTCTCTGATAAGACTTGGCCTCAGTCAGTAAATCCTTCTCAGCTCATCTTAGTACTACTGCAAGGCTAATTGCACAGGCAACAATCACATATCTAGCCAGGGGACTGACTTAATTTTAAGCTCCTGTTGGAGCTTTACTGTTGCACAATTCAGTGTTGATTTGCTGCATCTAAAGTACTACACTTCAACTTTGTACTTAGTTTGTGCTGACATTATTTCTAATAAAAATGGAGCATTTCTCCCCTTCTACATATATATGCATACACCTCCAATTATTAGTGTTAAACCCTTGTCAGTCTATGTCAGCAAAGTTTAATTCTTTCTAGCAGTTCCCTTCTAAATCTACACTCACTGTGATCACTCTGTGCATGAGAAGTACAGCAGATTAAAATGACTTCTCAAAATGGTGTTAGACATAAATGCAAAAGCTTTGACTAAAGTTAATCCACATCTTTAGATATAGTTCTCTGAAATGAGGATTTGTAATATTTCTGAGGATGAGTCTTATTTCTCATCCAGAGTGCAGCAAGTTCTGTGTTACAGGATGAGATTCAATACTTGAAATGTGATTGATTCTGAACAGGCAGTTTGTAGGAAGAAAGGACTGTGTGTGTAACTGGTTTAGAAAACACAATAACAAGAATATTAATTGTGGTCACTGGGCCCAGAACAGCGTGTTTTTACTCCTCAATAAAACACTGCAGTCTTATAGTATCAGAAAATGCATCTGTTTAACATGATGGCTCACCAAAATTTGTGACACAGAAATTTTGTCCCCTTAATTTTATTTTTTTTTTAGTGCTTTCGTCTTCTAAGTATCTTTCGGTCATGCCTTTAATATTTTCACTGCAAGTATGAAGAGTTTTTATCTCTAAACTAAACTACAGTGGAAAATTCCTAATGATCATTCAATTCCTGTAGAGGGGATCGAGGTAAAATATCTAGTGTACCAAGATCAAGATAAAACTGCAAAGGCTGTCAATAGAGCTTCCACTTCAGTTTGCCAACTGTGCCAGTTGGTGTGTGGGTGGGAATCAGAGGCCCAGTCTTCCTATGCTGGATGATAGGCAGGGACAAAATGATGGCTAGGGCACAACACAACTTTTCGTGTCTCTCAAGTACACTACAGTATTCTAGCCTAGGACTAAACAAATTACAACGAATGCATTGCATTCTCAAGACAAACCATTTGGTCTGTGCCATCACAACATTTCTTCATCGATCCAAAGCCCTTTCTTACTTTCCTGTTTGAACTGATCTGCCTCTGCCTATTTGTATCTTGTCTAAGAAGCACAACAGCAAACTCTCCTAATAATTTTATTATTCCCATGTACTTTGACAGAATTTGACAAAAAATGATTTAGATGAAAATATAAAAGAAAATGTAATTCTGCATATCTTGACAATTGTGACTGTACAAGGTTTGGGTGGATTAGCCAGTCCTCTATAAGTGTGGAAGACAGTGTCAAATGCTAATATGGAAGCACAGGAAACTTTCCTGGATCTATGAAACAATGCAACTAATTTGCAGCACAGAAAATTCCTCATCAATACAGCTTTATACATATAACAGCTACTAAATGGCTAATGCTTCAGAAATATTATTCATCTACCTGCGACTTTTTTTCTAAAATTCTTACATTATTTAATGAATAATATGGAAGCAGTAAGTAAAGAACAAGGTAAGGAACTATTGCCTACTACTGCAATTTCAGGACAAAAATTTAGTCAATTTCCTGCAGTTATATAATGAGGCTGTGGCTTCAACTGAAATGCAGTTTCTAAACAAACAGATGTAAAGAATTGATAGTAAGTTAATGTGATTAACATAAATATAGCATAAGTATTAATAGAAACAAACACCAAGGCATAATATTTTATGATATATAGCCTGAGGAAATGAAATGTTTAACTGGTTTAGTTTCTCCAATTTTAATATGTTTTCATCCACCACTCAAAGGACTTATGAAAATTAATTAATGTCTGCTTTGACCCATAGATTGCTATAAAATGCCAGGTTTTACAAATAGTTCTGTATTATGGATTTTTCATAGGACTTTGCTTTCATTATTTTTCATTCCCATACGCACAGTGTATATTGATGGTATTGTTTTACTGTTTAGAAGTGTATTTAATGGATTGCTTGTAGCTAAAACTACTACAGATGTTGATGTGGATATATCACTCAAAAAAAATATGGGCTTTTTTTGTTTGAAAAAAAAAAAAAAAAGAAAGAAATTTGTCTTTTACTTCTGGTTAAAGTATGCATAACTTACACACACATACCCATTCTGTGTTGGCTATATTTCACAGGAATTATTTGAATTTGTGCAGAAGAATGTGCATCTCCACTACTGCAAGAACTGAACTCAAGTTGTACTCTTCAAAGAGCACGCATGAACAAAAAGTTTTTCATACATACAATGTATCTGTGCATTTTAGATGCATCAAACTGATCAAACATCTCACGGAGAAGCAACCTGTGCACGAAGATCCCATGTATTCAGGATATACAAGACTAGGTACCAATTGCAACTGGTTTTGCTCTGACATGGGATGCAAAATATACAGTGCATTTTTATCTGCTAATATGTGTGTTCTGCAGTAAGGTTATGAGTTTCATTTAAAACAGCATGTGAAAATCTGAAGGTTAAATTCCTTTACAGCTGTTAGAAGTTAAGCACAGATAGTAGCTAACTTGTGAGAAATATGAGAAGGCAAGTTGCTTATTTACATCACAGACAATTCATTTATTTATACAACTGCTATAAAACCATCTACATTTCCTCTTTCTAAAACCGAGTAATTGTTACCAAATTGTCTACTTGTTTTCTGTCATTTCCTGATCTCGTGTTAAAAATATTCTCATTTTAAAAACAATAGCAAGAAGTAAGAAATGTGGCAAAGATGCAAAAGTGCAGCTGTAAGCTCTAAATCATGAGCTGCTTCCTTCTCTTATGACTCTATCTGGTAACTCAGAAAAGCAGCTCCCAAGCTTAACTAAGACTTTATAGCACATTTTGAATAGAAGACAGAATTTTAAGACAAACAGAGGAAAGCAGAAATCACTAAATATAAGCTGAGATTATTTTTTCTATTCTGCTGTTGACAAATGCATCTTGCAAATGGAACTGAGTATTAGTTCAGATTAAATATATTCTAATGGCGAAGAAAAAGGTCTTGTTATACAGTACACACTGTTACAATCCATAAATTTAAAAACAAACAAAGAAATAAACAAAAAACCTATGATCCTGGCTGAAAGAAGAAAAGATCCATATCAAGAAATGACTACAAAACAAACATTGCAGACTGCTCCCGAGCAGTGTAACCATATTAAAATATAGATATACTTCATAAAAATTGCATGATGGAACTCCAGTTTGGTCTCCCATTAGTTTGTGTATAAAGTGTCCCTCACAGAGCACAGCCAGTTGTAGCAAAGGAATACCTGATCCTTTAAAACAGCATTACTTGTAGGAGAGGAAAAGTTTTCTCTATTTATAAAACTAGTGCTACAGATATTCTCACTTACTGTCCTTTTCCCCAGGTCCTCCCATCCTTTCCAGGCTTTTGTCACTTGTCTCTTAATTCTTCTTGTGTTATTCTTTGCTCTCTTGGTCCTGATGCTCAACAAGAAGATGCTAAAAAGATATTGGAATCAGTTAACAGAGGAAGCTGAAAGGAGGCAGAAGCAAATGCACTGATAAAGACTCATGTGAATGTCAGGTCTTCCTCTATCTCCACAACTTTCTAATTAAAACTTCATGCCATCATTACGTGTATTATTTGAATGAACTCTCTACATACTAACAATTTTTATTTAGTTCTATCTTTAGCCTTCATGGATTTTTCAGCATAAAATCAAAGAATCATAATTGTTTCGGTTGCAAAAGACTCTTAAACTCCTCGAGCCCAATCATCAAGCAAATACAACTAGCATCAGCACTAAACCATGCTCCTAAGCACTACATCCACATGTCTCCTACGTACCTTGAAGAATTGTGACTCCTGGGCAGCCTGTTCCAATGCCTGACCATGAAGAAATTCTTCCTAATATACAGTCTAAACCTGTCCTGTGCAAACTGAAAACTTTTCAATCCTTCCTATCACAACTGAGGCACAGTCTCACCAGAGACACTGTCACCAGAGATTGTCACCAGGAGGACAATCATTTCTCCAGTCCTGTTGTCCACACTAATTCTAAAGCAGACCAGGATGCCATTGGCCTTCTTGGCCACTTGAGCCATCAGTGTTCTCAGGTTGACTGGCTATCAACCAGCATCCCAGATGCTTTTCTACCAGGCAACTTTCTAGCCAATCTTTCCTAAGCCCATACCACTGCATAGGATTATTATGACACAAGTGCAATACCCAGCTTTCAGTCTTGTAGAAAGATGTGTAATTTATGTGAATCAGCAACTTAGCCTATCTAGAGACCTCTGTAGAGCCTGCCCATAGGCAGGTCAACAAACAATTTGGTGTCATCTGCAAACACACTGACAGCAAACTCAGTCCCTTTAAGATCATTAATAAAAATACATTTATTTTTAAAACAGCCCTAGCACTGAGCACTGGGGAGTGCCACTTACAATGGGCCATCAGCGGATATAATTTCACTTCACCAGACTACAAGGTCTTCATTCCACACCCTGTCTCTGGGTACCTTGTGAACAATAATTCTTGCTAAAGAAGGCTGAGGCAAAGAAGGCATTAAGTACCTCAGTCAGCTACTACGAGTCAAGTGAGGCACCTTCCTAAGTCAGTTCTCTCACCATCTGTATGAGGAGGATAATCTCCACACATTCTAGGAATCTCCTAGTCTGCTTCTTTTCCACTGCACTGTATTTCCAACAGATGTCTGGGAAGCTGAAATCTCCCATTAGAACATGCAGTAGCAAACATAACACTTCTAGCTTCTCATAGAATGTTTTATCTGCTTCTTTTCTCACGTTGGCATTTCCACTGACTCTTACCCAAAGACACTTGATTCTTCCATCACCATCTCTATGCAGTGAAGACACCTCCTAATGTAGGCAGCTGTCCCATCTCACCTCCTTCCCTGCCTGTAGCCCCTGAAAATCCTGTAACCATCCATCATGGCACTGCAATCTTGTAAGCCAGTTTCATTTTGTTTCAAATAGAACATGTGTACATTCTAACAGATATCCATGTGAAAACCCAGAATGTTTTCTATAGGTTGGAAAGCTCCTATGAAAGCCACAACACAGTTGCTACAATTTTAGCATTTTTCTTTGTTTTCATTGAAATTCCTTTCATGAGCGTTGTATTATTTCTCATTTTCCACTTCTATCCCATGGACAAAGAGTATCTGATTGTGACATCTCATACGCTCTCTTGTCTTATAATAAAAGTCTTCATACTTCCATGACACCCAGGAGAATTCTCAATGACCTCAGAAATACTGCGGCTACTTAAGCATCATTTTGTCAAAGTAACTCTATTTGGGAACCTGAAACACTTAGGCTTGAAATGTATTAAATGCAAATAAAATAACTTTTGCTTACATTTCACTGATGCCTGGAACATCTGCTATATTAACCAATGTCTGGAAGATATTTGTTTTGAACATGTGCTTTATTAACAGACTAGAGAAATATCCAATTGTTGTTGATAAATCTACATGAGCCAGAGAGTTGTATTTGTTTTATTAGTCTCCTTTTTTTTTTTTTTTTTTAATTTATATTCAAAGCACCCTATAAAAATGTATTCAGTATATCTTGCTACACATTCAGAAACAGGCTGAACAGAAATCCCACAAATTAGATGTGTAAATACAGAGAGGCTTGTATCTCCTTAGTGTTACTGCTTAGATCTCCAAATGAAACCAAAACCAGGAGATCAGTTTTTATGACTGAGTTAAGGGAAGATTTATTTTTGTAATGGAAGTACCATGGATAGTCTGTGGATGCTAACAGGGAATCCTGGAATTCCATTACAAAAGTGAAAAGAAAATTATGATCCAAATCACCCCCAAATGTCACATGATAAGGTTCATATTAATGAACCTTTGCAAACTTCATGTGGTAAGATGAGATAAAAGCAACTGCATATACATTTTTTTTCTCTCTAAATATTTAACTATACGTAGTATATATTTATCATATCTAATTATATATATATAAAACATACAGGAACGTATATTTATTGTGTTCATTTATGGATGTATGCATAAATCTGTTAGCATGGGGGGAATTAGAGAATGAAATACTAAGATAAGATAGTCCCTGTTTTTGACTGAGCAATTTTCAGCACATTCTCAGTAAGATTTTAAAATACTTTTGTAATCAGTTTCAATCTGCTGCTGAAAGGTAATGGAAGAATTTTCAAAAACTCTCATGAGCAACCATATATTTTTCACATATTATGTTGTATGCACAAGTAATGGTTGAAAGCTACCCTTTTTTCCCTTAAAAAAAAAAGAAAAAACTTTACATCACCAGAATTGCTCTAAGATTCAAACAACAAAAACCAAGAAAAATCCAATTCCCTTCCAACTCCATATAAATAATATAAAAATATTATAAATGTCCATGCCTAGATTAAATTTCTTAGTGATGAGTGACTTCAGTTATGTTGGTGGCAAACTCTGAATATTTTATTAATGGTATCATTTATATGGAATGTATTAAAAGAAAAAATCTGAAAGGAAATAAGCTGAAGCAACTGGTTTTCAAATCCATGAGCCATCCTCATCATTAGTACCCATAAAATGAACAAACTGAATATTTACAACAGGAACATCAACCTTATGCGAGTCTATCTAAACCTAGTCAGTCTCAACCGCATCCTCTCAGCCAAGTATTCACAATTCCAAAAGTATTTTAGGTGCCCCAGGTTTTGAATGCTTAACTAGATGCAGAGCCAGAGCATAATGGGCAACTCTTACACAAGAATATGAAGGCTAAGGGAGACATGTAGTCACAGACATCATCAACAACACCAGGAGGCTTCCCTCAGGTACAAATGGAACTTATTTGTTTCTCCTGCAACAACATGAGGGGTTTTTTTTGTTTTGTTTTGTTGTGTTTTTTTTTTGTTGTTGTTTTTTTTTGCATTGTTCAGCTTGCTAGCTCATACAGAAAGGCTATCATCAAAGAACTGAGTCAAAGTAGTTATGAAAGCACAAAAAATTAAGAGATCAGAATCCAACTGATGTGTTTTCTTCTATACATGATGATCCACTTCAGGCCATGGAAGTAATTTCACAGAACAATATTAAGAACTTCTTAATCTATCATGCCATTCTTCATAGTGGAAAAGAAAAGATTAGTTCAATAATCAAATCCCAAGTCAGTTGCTGCAATTACTGTGATTCCCTTTGTGCTTTTGATAAAATAGACCTTTTTTTTTTCCTTTGGGAGATGTACAAATCCGAATCAATGAACCAAAATTGGTTCCAACACACCAATTTTTGTTCATTGATTTCCAGGCCAACATTCCTTTTATTTACTAGACAAAATCTCACAATCTGTCAGTAATATCTGTAGCCCATTTTGCTTGAGCTTGTTTCAGACTTTAGTCTTCTTTTCATTCCTCTTTTATTATCAGTAATTGTTTCAGGTTACTGTTAGATTTTACGGTACTTCTACTTCTCACAGCTGAGCACACACATAAGGCATGTTTTGGGGCTACACTTTCTGCAGGTCATAGAATCATAGAATTGCTAGAATTGGAAGGGATCTTTAAAGGTCATCTGGTCCAATCAACTCCCTTGCAATGAACAGGGACATCCACAGCTACATCAGATTCCTCAGAGTCCCATCCAGCCCAGATTTGATCCTAAACACTATATATTATGTGCTGCTTTAAACTGACTCCAAAAAATATCTGTAAAATTGCTTTTTTTCAACCAAATCTGTTCACACAGGTACCAGCACATGAGCCAATGCAGCACATGGGGCATCACTGCTAACAGCACCATGGAGGAAATGCTGACAATAGTCAGCATAGGCTTCCCCTGAGCATCAGACAAACTACATTGAACTTGAACTCATTTTATAAACAGGAGCCTCTACTGTTTAAGCTAAGTATATCTACATGCATGTGTGTGTGTGTGTATATACAGATATATGTACACACAAATAGAAGAAAACTTTGTTGAAGATGAAAAGTCAAAATTATTTGTTCCATTTTAATTTTATTATCATTTTATTTTTTATTTATTTATAAATTTATCATTTTTTTCTTTTTTCTCCTTAAAAAATTAGTATCCCCTCACACTACTCGCAAATGTGATACTTATTTGAATAAATTTTTTGAAATTCTGAATGGAAATATGTGGCTAGGATCAGAAATATCTTTCACTTTGAGACCAGAATGTTCTTATATGAAATCCAAAAGGCTAGAAAAAAAAAAGAAAAAAAAAAAATGATGGCAACAAAAAATGCCCTCAAAATTTCATTTCAAATCACTATGTTTAACTAAATAAAGTTCCTAAATTTTATCTGTTTTGGAATGTCTCTCTTTTGATTCAAAAAAAAGCTCAGAAGAAATGTTTATTTTGGTTCAATTAATACTTCTAAGAAAATATGTTATTAACAAAATTCAGGAGATCATACACTGAAGAATTTGAAACCATGTGTTTCAAAGGATAACAGGAAGATATAGGCATCCAATATTTTTAATGTATTCAACTTTCTAAAAAGAACTAAAAGGCTTAATTCATTGTATATTACTTTGACTTGAGGAACAATTTCTTTTCTGTTATACTTCCGTGGTTAAGAAATTTTATTTAACGTCATGGCTTCAGTTCTGCTCAGAGTATATGTGTATAAACATGCATTTTTAAAATGTTGTGTTTTTTTAATAATATTCTTATGAAAATGGGTGTTAAGTAGCTGATAAAGTGCATTTTATACCTATTTTATTGGACATTTTATCTGATTAATTCATCATTCTATCTTACCTTTTAACTTTCTCATTCAGGCCAAATAAGAATTTTGCTAACTGAGGTGAAATCTGTGACTTCAGTGTTTCCAATGAACTACTGGACAGCATCCCTGAGCAAATGTTAATGAAGAAGTATGTGTCTACTTTTACTTCATGCGCAGAATCTGAGCCTTATATTGAAGACTTAATTTTACTTTTGAGGTTCCTACTGCTTATTTTACAGTTGCTTATTATACAGACCACCCCTGGCTAGGTCATTCTAAACATATTTTTATATACCACAATAAAATGAGTTACGAAAATAATCACAATAACTGAAGCAAGAAAGGAAAGAGCAAATGCAAACTAGGTTTATGAAAGGACAGGTGAAATAGAAGTAAAACCATGGAGAAGAGATGACTTCGGTTAACAAATTGTTGAGAATAAATGAGCTTTTAAAAAAAGAGATGAAAGAGCACATTCATGTTGGGGAATGAATTGAAAATGGGAGCTTATTCCACAACAGCCAGGCAAGAAGAGAAAGAGTGTGTGAAGTCAATAGGGATGAGAGAATTAAAATTGCCTTTATGTTCCTGCCTTTTGCATCTCAACAAACAACATTAAGCAATCAAAGGTTAATAACCAGCAACTTGTCACAATTGCACAGCTCTCCTCCCAAAATGGCACAGCAGCATCAAGGCAAAACATTCACAACATTTACATTTGCCAGAAATGACATGCCTTGATAATTCTAAAGTAGTACTGAGAAAGCTGGAATTAGATTAATAGAGAGGAGAGCAAATGGAAAGAATGATAAACAAGCCAACCATAAGCTAACACTGAAACCTGTCCAGAAAAAGTAACAAAAAGAAAAAGGTTCCCTGCTATTACATGAACTCTGGTAGCGTACTTAAAAGACTATATATATATATAGTATATAGTATATAGTCTTTTAAGTAGTATTTTATACTATTATAAACTATATACTATTATATACTATACTATTTTATATATAGTATATAATATATATATTCTATACATGAGAATATATGTGACATTTTAGCAACAGGCATTGAATTTTATCAGATATATATGTGTATATATTTACTGTGTAGTTCTCAAAACTGTATCAGCCTGGTTTCTGGACAATCAAAGAATCACAGAATGATTAATGTTGCAAGTCACCCCTGGAAGTCGTTCTGGTTGTTTTCTGAAGATCTCCAAGGAGGAAAATTTACAAACTCCCTCAGCAACGTGTTCTAGTGCTAAGCTATTCTCACAATAAAAGAAGTGTTTCCCAACATTCAAACAACACCACTGTTTCAGTTTTTGCTCGGTGTCTCTTGGCCTGTTACTGAACACCACCATAGACAGCTTTGTCATCCTTGCATCCTCCCTTTACATAGTTGTAAACACTGATGAGATCCACCCCCAAGCTTTTTTTTTTCTCTAGGCTAAGCAGTTCCAGCTCTCTCAGCCTTTCCTTACATGAGAGGCACTCCATCTCCTTAATCATCTTTGTAGCCCTTTATTAGACTCTTTCCAGTACATCCATGTCTCTCTTGTACCAGGAATGGCAAAACTGCATTCCAGATGTGGCCTCACCAGTGCTGAGCAGAGGCAAAGCATCACCCCTCTACCTTAACCTGTTGGTTAAATTTTTTGCCTAACACAGCCCTCCATTAGCCTTCTTTGGGGACGGGGCATATCACTGGCCCAATTTGCCATAGTTTCTGTTTTAGTAAAGCAAGGTGATTGATGAGGGTGATTTGTCTTTCCCTTAATGCTTCTATCATGGTATTTTTTGGTCTTGTTATAAATGGTATAACAAGTGCAGGAAGAAGTGTTCAGACTCTGTTTAAGCTGCATTCATATTATATGGAATTAATAATGGATCATGAATGTTGTTACGAAGGCATTTTTTTCAATATTGTTTTTCTAAGGTGAAAAAAAAAAGCAAGGAAAGACTGTGAGCAAATGACTGAACTGATGAAGACATAGTGTGTGAACACCCACCATTGCAGCACAGTGCAACAAACACAAGACATAAATGTTTCCGATTATGTAGTTTGTGCAGAGGGAGAAAAAGAACCAAAGCATCACTGTGCTTCAGCTCTCTTTTCCAAGATAAATGTAGCTCAAAGATTTCAGGGGTGAGTATTTAGGACAGGATATAATCTATATATTAATAAATTGTGGAAAAAAAAAAAAAAAAAAGACATTAAAGTCTTAATTTAAAACTGTGTCCAGCTAGAAAAATGCACTGCTTCTAAAAGTACAATAACTTCTCTAAGTCACTTCTTTTAATATATTAAATGAGTTTCCAAATATCTGTATACCATATTTCAATTTGCCTTAGCAAGAGCATTTTTATTTTCCTTACTGACATTAATCTCTGATTTTCTTGTTGCAGTGATGAATTCTCTGAAATGTTGCCTTAAAAATATTTAAAGAAAGAATGCAACAGAATAAGCAGATACTTATAGCAGAGTTATAAATCTCTAGTCCAGAAGAATTATTTCCTATGCCCTATTAAGACATCAGTAGGGGCACAGTATACCAGGAATCAAAACTTGGCAGTACGACAAAGGAAACTGCTGGTTTTTTTTCTTTTTCCTAGAGCAAGATATATAAGATAGCAAATAAAGAAGAAATACCCCAGACTGATCCTGCCAGCCTTCTGGGAAAGGAGGAAAGCTGCGTAGCACGAGTTTTTCTTAACCAACCCCTCTTAATAAAATCTTCATCCTTTTGTGCTTCACCAGAATGAGTCTAGAATTCCTGAGGTCTAGCACCCACAACAGTGTCAAGAAACTCCTGCCAGTGAGGCTGAAGGACAATCATTTAGCATCCTTACTTAAGGATCTAGTCAGTCATCTGCAGAAGACTTCATACATGCCCATTGCTCAGGCCGAGTTGGAAGTTTTTTGAACAGAAGCAAGAATTTGTTATCCCTCAGCATTAATAATTATCCCCCAGCATTAATAATTACACAAAATTGTCCTTCCTCTACAAGTGTGATGAGTAAAATCTGCATTGGCTCAAACAGAGCCAAGACTGAATTCATTAACATATTATAACAGAAACACAAGGAAGAACAGTCTTAATTGACAAATGGAGTCCATCCATAAGAAAATGCATAGATTCATGTAACCAGCATAGACTGGAAGGAAAAAAAAGCATACTGAGCCTGAGGAGGTACAACTCTTCACGTAGAGTTTCTCCCAGAACCAAGAAAACTCATACTGCATTTGAATATGTATTTTTTACACGGACCATAACATTTCATCATGAATTTTTCCTTTAGAATTTACCAGACCATGCTAATCCACCAAAGAGAATGCAAAAATATTCTCTTTTGTATGTATATGTATTACTCCATGCTCCAACGACACATCAGCAGCACGAGAACAGAAGTCAACAGTTTTATCACATGCATTCCTTTCAAAAGCCTCTTAAAGTTTTCTTTAATTTGCATACATATGCCTATCAGCCCAATCTAATAATTTCAATGCTCTGTATTTGGTTCACATGACTTATAGAAAACAGTTATGAGAAAATATCCATTCTCATACCTGAACATTATCTAAAATTTTCTGATTCTACTGAAATGTAAAACAGAAAATAAAATGTACATAGTTAGATAACTGTATGAGAATAACTTGTTCAGGATTTTTTTTTCCTTCAGTTTAGAAGTACATAGAGAAAGAGGTTAAAAATGTTAATTACAGAGCTTCACATGTTTTTATCATAGTCAGGAAACAGTGCTCTGATCCATTTCAGCTTCCTGCTAAACAAGAAAGGCTATCAAATATTGCACAGTGCGTGACAATATAGTGTTATTCTGCATCATGTTAATGTTTTCTGTCTGCAGATTGCACTGAAACCAATTTTCAATTCAGAAGTAAATACTAAGATTTTTTGAAATGGCTGTAGCTGGAATATGAGAACACAGTAGCAAATGAAGGTCAAACCATGTTGCTCTCCTGTTGTACGATTTCTCCTCAGTGCTTCAAAGAGCTCTTATGCTACTCAGTCTACATTCCCTAAAACATGCTTTTAGAAGTTATGTCAGCTTCTGGATAAAGACATTACATTATTAATTTGAAAAAAATGTTCTGCTTCTAGCATGATTTAACACCAGGATATAAAATGTTTGCGTGCACACACAGCACCAGATTTAACCACTATTTATATCAGTGCAAGCAAGTTCAAATAATAAAGTAAGGTCTTAAAATTTAGAAGGCTATCTCTGTACTTCCTTTAGCAAAACTTATGACTCAATAACTGTGATACGGAAGGAAAAGCCCTTCAGACAGCTGATGGCAGCAGTGCACAGGCTCCCTGCTGACTGGGATGAATCAGGGAGACATGGGGCAGATACAGAAGTGTGAAGCAAGACAGGCTCAGCAGTGCTTAGCTACATTGGATCCTTCTGTATAAAGAAAGCTTCCCCGTTTAAGTGAAATGGCTTTAAGAGTACTTCATTTTGCAGAGGCAGCTGTAACTGGCCTTGGGATTGGATAAGAGATATCAATTTTGTATCAAATATGCAGTAAATCAGCAGCGCTGAAGAATTTGGTAGCCTCTTAAGATAGCATTTTGCAAGCACCTTAGAAATCACTGTCCTCGTTTTCTCAGATGCTTATGCATATATATACATAAAAACTTGAAGTAAAATTTTTCATACAGTGAACAACTCATCTGGGGGGCAGGGACAAAATTGAAGCAGAATAAGATATTTCATGTGCAACTGTTTATTACTAATTGTAACTAGTTTAGTGAATGGAAATTCTAGACAAATAACAGAAAAAGTATCAGACTTGATTAGGGAAGATCACAAAATATAATGAACAATAATAATTATTTCTTGGTACTTTCTCACCCTCTTCAAATGTCAAGTTAATTTTTTCCAAGATTTTACTTATTAATGTGGCAGACCCTATCTTTTTTTGTAGGCAATTCAGGCCAGAGATACTATTCATTGCAATCACGTTCAGTAATCATAAGCAAGGTAACTACTAAAGTATCCTGGGTATAAATTGACAATTCACTTAAAGCTTTAATTTTTTTTGTACTTGATAGCAGTATTTTCTTAAGGAATGACACAACTACTTATCCAATGAGCTTCAGTCATACTACCATAACCTTTTCAAGAGTGATTTTCTTGTTGAGAATAAAATAAACAGTTGATCCATTAAAAAGTAAATTTCAATAAAACATTGTCTATTTATCATTCTTGAGTTTCTCAATTATGTATAATATTTATTCATATAATATTTATGTGTGCTAATCATAATTAATCATAAGGTTTTACTTCTAATTATAGCTAATGCTTCTACATACTTTTTTTTTCTACAAAGACTGAGCACTCTTTTAATAAGAATGCTGTATTACATTACTTCAGAGTGCAGTAAGGGTTTGTAACCAAATATTCCCTTGTTTACTTTGTCAGATTGAATTTTAGAATGGAAGTTAGTAACTGGATTTTCCTAATCCAGTTTTGTCACTGGATCAGTTGATGGCAATGGCAAAGTCACTAGAAATGCAAATATCTTGGTTCTTTCTTTTCAAAATTAGGAAATCAGCACTTACTAGAAGAATTATCTGCTACTGAGAAATTAGGTGTAGTACATTAGAACTGTAAGAAATCTCATCAGACAGGCTTTTTAGCTGAGCTCAATAGCTGTTAGCTGTTATTTTTAAGCATACAGTTTCTTCTGAAGCTGGTTTCTAACTACGCAACATGGATGAAATTGTTTAACAGTGAAGAAAACAAACAAACAAACAAAAATCCAGATAAATTTATAGAAGAGAGTGATCTTTCAAAGCTATATTTTACACTGCACTAACGTAAACGTACTGGCTTCACAGATGTGAGTTTAAGGCACTTTTCACATCCCAGAAATGTGCAGAAAGTGACTAAGCAGCACAGCCCTGTCTCAGTGTAGCAAGATGGCCACTCACCAAGGTGACCAGCTCTGGTGCAGACCTGTTCTGTTGCAGAGTAGGGATAGCAGCTTGAGGCTACATACCTGGGAATTCCTGAGCCAGGGAAAACCAAAGGGAGTGCAGACACCCACGAGGAGCTGACAGTTTTCAGAGAGTGGCCGATAAATCCCGGACAGAGCCAGGAATAATGTCTGCCATGCCTGCATGTACGAATTGCAGCCAGCAGGGCAGCTTAACAGCCCCAGCTGGGAGCATCTGCCTAATCAGCCCCTTCGGCTGCTGGAGGGGAGCTGCAGTGCAGGCCTCAGCCTCCAGGATGACCCAGGCCTGTTGTGCAAGGGCAGGCACAGCTGTGCCCACCAAAGCTGGCTTGTCTTGGAGCAATAGCAAAATCATGGTAGAGAAACCATGGAGCTGTTAGCTCACCTCTGACACTACACATTATAGATACCTCTGAAACTTTGTAGCAGCCTAGAGAAAGTTCTTACGCCTGCATGTGGAAGCAATAGAAAAATGCAGTAATCATTAAGAATTTTGAGAAGTTCTGGGTTTTTTGTTTTTGTTTTTGTTTTTTTTGCAAGTTTGACAACCACTTATTTGATTCATGAAGGTAAGTGTTCTTGACTAGCAAAAAATTATTATCTCTCTTTACAGATATGAGCAAAATAAAAGAAAAATTAACCCTTATGCAGTAAGAAAGGTAATGCCACGTAGTTAAATGATGGACTGATAACAAGTCATTTAATGTAAATTATATGTAGGATAATTAATGTGCAAGAGACCAAAAATCATACTCAGACACCCTAGATTTTCTTGTGTAAAACCCAACATTTTGCAATATAAAATAGTGAAATTAAAGATGGGAAGAACCAGCTTGGATGCATACATCAAAATCTCAACAGAACAGCTAATCCCTTTTGAGACCAGCTTGCTACAGCAGTTTTTGTTGTTTTTGTTGTTTTGTTTTGTTTTTTATCCCCAACAAGGCAGTCTTGCAAGCAACAGTTATCTTGGTCCTCAACTAGCTCTTCTGTGGATTGGTAAAAGTGCTGGCTAAAGAAAGCAGAAATGCAGAAAAAGTGATCTAAGTACAGGTATTGCAATTCAGGTCAGAAATGTCACTTTCAGAATCTGGAAAATAAGATATTAAAAGAAAAAAGTAACACTTCCTTGTCCATTTAAAAATCATGTATTATTTAAATTATTCAGAATCACTGGAATAAAGCCTTGAATTTAATGTGTTTGGGTAGGAGAAACAGTGAGGTATTTGTATGGATTATATAGCTCTCTGTAAGAAGATTTCTTAAAATGCATACGGGTTTCTTCCTGCAGCTGTTTCTGACAGCTAAGTGATGAATTCTAGAACCTATCAAATGCACTCGCTGTTCAGTTTTATTTGTTTGTTATTTCATAACAATGACTCTTGGCTAACAATAAGTTCATTATCCTACAGCAATCTGTGAAGAATGGCAGTTTAGAGTTTGTGTTTTTCTAGTCAGATGGGTAGCTGACATGCGGTTTTGCAAATCAAATGATATTATTCCTGCACCCTAACTAGATACATACGTGAATAACTAAGATGACATATACTTTTGTTTTCTTTTGCTAGTTGAAAATATTTCAACTTTCATACTGAAAATTCAGCTTCAGTGTAGACTTGGTTCAAAGTTTATAATGTTCTTTATCAAATTAACTAATTTTGTTCTAGAAGATGATGGCAGGACAGACACAACATTTGGATGAAAAACCCTGAGTGATGGACAAGGGGAGGCAATGTGGAGGGCACATGGGTCCTAAGCAGCAGTGGCTCTGTTTCTGCTGATCAGAAAACTGGGCACTTCTGAACGGTTTTCACACCATCCAAGCAGCACTGCAGATACATGCGGATCCCATGAGATGGCAACTGGGATGAAGGTTAACATGAGCATGCGTGATTATTCTGTCCTGCTGATAACGTGCAAGCAACAGCTGGAATCCAAATCATTTAACATGTAATAAGTATTCAAAATGCTTAAAAGATTTCAGATCGTATTTTGCCAAGTTTGGTGCCAACCTTCTTCTCAAATCCTTGAATACTTGCTGGTCCACATGATTTCTGCTGTAGGCAGCTGTTACTTCAAAAATTAAGCCAAATGAAACTTCTCTAGACACTGCATACCCAATATGGGACATTTTGATATTTTTTTATACCAAAACTGCATCATACAGCTAAGCATGCTAAGTGTCCCAGCTTTATCAGCAGGCAGCTAGCACAGAATCTAGCAATTCTTTCTATATTCTGCATTGCCCAGTATCATTTATTGCATTGTTACCACCTACATACTACACTTTTACAGAAGAGTACATTTTATCTTAACTGCCTTTGTGTCCCTAAAACTGAAACAACATATGAAGTTTACAGCATCATTTTTATTAGGAACATGTTTATTCAACATTTTTGCAATATATCTGGTTCATAGAGTAGCACTTTCTCAAAGTTGATCAAAGCCCAGGGCAGTCCATTTTCTTTCCTTTCCCTACTGTGAGGGCACTTGTGTACCAGGCAGTCTTCTCCTCAGAATACAATAATTGCTGCAACCAGTTTCTTTTTATTATGCAGCATTTCCTCTCCATGAATGTATCGCTTCAATGAATTCACAAACCAGCTCTGTCTGGTTCAAATCCATGAACCTACACTTATGATAAGATAATGAATGCACAGTCATCAAGCAGAACCATATTGAAAGTGCTGTGGGCAAATGTACAGTACAATAAATTTTGTTAAATGAAGATGATGTATTTTTAGAGGCATATCACTTCTCAGAGGCATTTATTCACTCATTCAGCCTCAGTACTCACTACTGAAGAAAGCTTTTGGTCACTGTGTGTTCAGAGAAATAAAGTAAAACAGAAAACACAAATAAAGCAAGAAGTAATTATAACATGTGCATTGATGTAGTGACTACTGACAGTTGGGAAAGGGCATAGCAACATACAAAACTGATTCTGGCTGATTCAAATGCTATCATAGAAATGTAATTGGTAAGTCATCTAATGTCAGCCTAAAATGTAGATGGTTATAACAGTAGCACAAACCATTAGCTTTATACATATAGTAAAGGAACACATCTGCAAGTTTTAGTGTTTTAAACCACAGAAGCCAGGAAGAATTTTTTCCATTTAATAAAAGAAAGAAGAAAACAAAACCCTCCATCCCTTCTTTGATCACTGAACAAAAAAAAAAAAAAAAAAAAAAAAAGAAAACCACTTATCTGATTAATTCTTTATTAACACTGAATTATTCTTAGTGAAAATGAACAGTAGAAAGTTCCTCAAGCAGCTTCATGAAATTTGTACTGCTTTATGTGATTATTACCTTTCAGAAACATTGTGATTGGCTAGGAGTAGGTGAAAGAAAGGCATTGTCTAATACAAGCTGTCAGAGGCATCATCAGTTCCAGCTTTATTACTTAGGACACTGAGATATCCACTTGGTTTATGGCCATATGCTTTCTTTATGTGAGTTTACAAAGTCTGTTTCTCAGTAGATGTGTAAAGTATTTAGCATCTGTAGGGTCAGGTGGAATATGATTCTTTGACTTTGTACAGTTTTTTGGCATAGCTTTTATCCAATTCCAAAATATCATTATTTCTTCCATATCATATGAGTTTTATAATCCAAGATGAATGACAGACATTTCCCATTTAATTTCAGATATACAGGTTTTGTTAAATGATCTACAATGCCTGGAAAAGTATGTAGTGAGGATCACTACATCTCACAGAAAGGTAGGTGCTCTGCTTTTTCTCTGACTGAAAATTGTCCTGACCAGGAATATGAGCAAATTGCAGTCAGTATGATGTATTGTCTACCAGATGAAAATTCATTTGGGAGCAAACAATAAACTGAGTTCAAACTTCATGGTGCTCCACAAATCAGATCTGGTATATAAGGCTATCTCTCTTAACAATAACCAGCCTAGACCAACTGCTAACCTGTTCAGTTTAGAGGTACAGAAAACTTCTTTAAGAAAGAACATGAGCCCTTGTTCACATTTATAATATACTGAGAATTTAAAGTCCACAAATTGAGGCTGATCCAGATCAATTTTATGTATAATTTGAAATTATATATCATAAATCTTATCTGCTACGAATCTCATTGCTATTTTTATACTTATTCCATCACATTTTCTATGTCAGCCTATGTGTTTTCTTCCATTTTTTTCCTGGCATTTCCTGCCAGAGAACTATCTTAGTCACTTAACACTGCAGAGAAAGATGAAAGCTGCCTTCAGGCAGCTTCAGCAAATTAATAATCTTTCTGAAGGGTGACAGGGTCAGCTAGAATCACAATTGTCTGTATGTACATAAAATACTGAATACTGGAAGTAAAAAAAAAAAAAATAAAAAAAAAGTTATTTGTTAAGACCAAAAGCATATTTTAGTTGTTCAGCTCCGTAAGTGCTGTAGCTCAAACATTTCCAAGAGGCTTTTTATGACCCTAGACCTTAATATATTAATACTAGCATTGGTTCAATGAGATTAACGCAATGCCATATTTCACTGGAGGCTCAAAAGGACTTATACCTATTTTCTTTAAAAATTCTACACTTATCTCTTCAAGACAATATATTTAACATACAGTGCACGAACTACTCAAAACCATATTCAACTAGGCTGGTACAGGCTAACATGTTACCACCTGAATTTCTACTGGCTTCCAATCAGCCATTCATTCTAGTAATCAGTGCCATAATGGTCCACTCAGGAAAGAAATGCTCTCCTTTCTGCCTGAAGTATTTCCAAATGAAGGCATCTGCTCCCTTGAACTGATCAAAGAAAGGTCCCCCAGCCCTCCCCCACTTAAGAACAATGCCTGACACTGAAACACAGTAGAGAGGTTAGGATGTTTTACATAATTATATTGCTAAAGAGATGATATAATATCTAGTTTATCGGTTGTTCAGGAAAGAAATTGACTCTTTTGTCTCTGATCTTCACCTCAACTGCAGCCTCTCTCCTGTATGGCTTGTTTAACAGCCTGTAACAAAATAAATACCAAATTCAATACTGAATCCTAAGAGCTATTTTACAAGCAAGAGAAGATTTAAATATAATTCTCCAAAGAGAAGAAATTATTATATCCTTTTATCCTTCATAGTAAGGATTACTGTCTGTAACAATAAGGAAGGGAGTTAGGAATCTTGTTTGTGTGTGTTTGTGTGTCTGTCTTCGCAAACCTAAGCAGTGGAAAAGCCATCCCTTTGATTCTGAAAAAAACTTGGTTGCAGATAACTTCAGAGTATTGAAATGATACTTTTAGCAATTCATTTATCGGAATGAGCTTCAGAGTTCGACATTAAATGAGCATTGAGATTTGCTATTCTAAATAGCACATAGAAGAATACGTTGCAAGTAAATTTTAAAAAAGCATAATGATCAATAAAAACATGCAGCATTAATAACACAGTACTACTCTTCCCATAGCATTTACTCCCAATAAAATGAATAATCAAAACTAGCTTATGTACAGTGAGTATAAATAAATTGGGCAACTTCTTTTTCTAGCTCTACTTTTCTAATGATCTCTGTAATTATGGAAGAGAGCTACCTAGTTTTAAGTAAAAAGGATCTATGTTTTTTTCCAACTATTCTAATGGAGATAAGCTCTAGATAGTTGTATACGTTTTGAAGTAAAAACAGTATAAATTAACCTTTTTGAAAAATATAAAATTGTAAGCAATCTTGAATTACTTAGAATAGTGATGCTGAATGTTTAAAATTATTAAAGTTAAAATCAAAAGCAAACAGCTTTGGCCGGAGAGAACAGAACAGAAAAGATGAAACTTTTTGAGATCAGCAAATTATTTCCACACCACTATGTCAAAGACTTTCTCTGTATGCAGTTGTTAATTGTTCTTTACATACTTTTTTTCAAGAGCGGAGAATCTAATGAGCTACAAAGAAGACTTCTATGAGGTTAACTAACAGTGAAGTTAGAATGATTCAGATTTCTGTAGATGATGTTTAATTTTTAAAGAAGAAGAAAATATAAAAGGCTAAAAATGGAGGCCTTTAGGAGCAGGCGGACTTTAGAGATGATAACAGTTGTGCTCCATATCAAGTATTTTTGGAACTGTGGAGAACAGTGGAAATAAATACAGATTCACAGAATTGTAGGGGTTGTAAGGGACCTCTAGAGATCATCGAGTCCCACCCCCCACGTGCCTAGTAGGCCAACCAGCCATTTTGCTCCTGCTGGACACAATTTACTAAGATAGCTGACACAGCTTCTAGAAACAGTTGTTTAGAAAAGCATTAATGACATTAATGATCATTACAACTCCTGCTATATTCTACCCATGTAATTGCCTGTGACGACATTTAATGATCAGCCAAGAACAAATTCCTCATTCATTCAAACACCAATTGAGCTAACTTCAATTCGGGCTCAGTAAAAAAATTCCTACTTTCTTACAGCCTACTCCTACCTGCTTCACATGCTGCCTTTGGTGGAAACAAAACTGAATCTGCTGATTTGCAACCCTTTATTACTTAGTTGCAGCTTTGATTCCATCATTATTTCAAGTCATGCCACCAGGCATTTACTTTTCCTTCTTTCCATAAAAATGAATTAATGAACCGATTAATGAAAATTGCATTCTACTTGCTTTCAGTGTGAGTTTGCATACCTGTTACTAATTACAGTATGATTTGTTAACTCAGAAACTGCATTCAACTCAAAGCAGAAAGGCTATGAACAGATCAGTTCCTCCTCCTGAAAAGAAAGCTTACTACACCTGCTCAAGCCAACCTTAATGCATGCAGAGTGCATAAAGGTTTTGTATTTTTATCTTGCCTTTAGAACTAGGTATGCAGTGTTTCATGAGGGTTGTAGCTCTTGTTATTTTTATTTTTATTTTTTCTCAGTGCATCTTCAGATCATTTAAGCAATTATTTAAGAGGAAGTTATGCTCTCAGCCTATTAATGTGCTTTAATAAAGTCAGATATAAACTCAGTTTGTTCACAGTGATCATGCTTGTATGTTAATTATTTTACCTTCTCTGTCATTAACAGGAACTGTCTAGACTTCCTACTTCAATAGTGTACGATTTTCTGGAAACCACATAAAGGATACCATTTACCATAATCAGTGCTTTGGTACTGACACTAAATTGATTCAAGGTTCTCCTTAACATTATTCTGTTGATAAAAGTTTTATTGTATGAATTTTAGGTGGCAAAAAAAGATTAAGTACGGTACACTACTCATACAGAACAGTTTATTTTTCAATATAATCTCTTGTATCATTAGCCAGTAAAAATAATAATTCCAGTGACACATATAGAAATGATAACCCTTATAATATAAAACCTACATTATATTAACAGTAATAATGCAAATAGGCTTCTAATTAATGTTTTTGAAAAACTATTTTTCAAAATAACCTTTAATATACTTTTAATGTTGTATATGCATATCAGTGCCCTCTGCTGGATAGAGTAAGATCTAAACTGGTATTTCTGATCAGTCTCTCCCTAACATCTATATCATAAGAAGTTATAAAATATTGTTACTCCGTACAGAAAGTGAATGAAATGCATTCTTTAATGACACAAACGGAAAAAAAAAAAAAAAAAAAAAAAAAAAAAAAAAAAAAAGTGGTTTGGAATCTCAGGTTCCTATATTATGTCCTTAAGGCTGGATGTAAACAGTTTAATTAAGCAGCTGTGATCTCTCTGTGTTTCAGCAAAGGAGTCTGCAAATATATATGAATTTGCTTCTTATCTGTAAGTGTGCATTACTATATTACTACCCAAAGTATTTCACTGTGCTGCATTTCAGCACAGAATTTTCCCTTATTCCTTTATTTATACATACAGTTTTCTATTTTAATACTAAGTCCCCATGAGTGGCATTCAAGAATATTAATTAGCTGTTTAAAAGAACTTGCTTTATTGCTGCTGAACTAAACTATACTGAACCAACATAAACGGCTGCTCCTACTTTACCTTCACTGAGGATAAATGACATGCTCTAACTCCAGGGCTCTTAATCTAAGCAGTTCTAAATTCATAAAAAGCCATATCCCAATCTGGGCTTCTTTCAAGATGAGATTCTGCCTTCAGAGTAATTTGTAGAGAACATCTATATTTTCTTATAAATGGAAAAAAAAGATTCATTCATCCACTCCAAAAAGATCAGATTTGGGAAACCAAACAGGTCAAAGGCAATATTGAGGAGCAAATGCAATACACAACCACACATTTGAGGAAAGTTTTCATGTCATATTGCTACGCAGCTCCTTTTCCAAACTGTATGTCATATTCCTTTTTTTTTTTTTTTTTTAAGGAATTTGCTGCAATCTTGATGCCCTACTCCCCCTTAATTGCAGTATTCAGCTTTTTTCAAATTTGCATAGATACAAAAAAGCATTTATCAGAAGCTTATCAGTTATTAAGGCATAGCATAAGACAACATCTTCCTTGAAGCTCAAGAATTAATCGAAGTCTAGAAGATGCTACCTCATCAGAACTCTGCAGTTCTAGATGGATCTGATCCTCCACCCAGCCTTGCCCCTTCTCAATCCATGAAGCACGTTTGCATCCAGAAAAAGGCCAAAGAAAAAGCATTTTGAATCAAGAACAGAGACAGTTGTTATGCTCTTCTAATACTTATTATTGCATCTTTCTTTTAAACACATTAGTGAGAAATAATATCTTTTCATGACAGCAATGTGTATTGCAGTAGAATTTTCCCTTCTTATATGGACAGAACTGCATTTTTATTCCTGTCAAATGTCAATTGAGATAAGTAAATCTAGTCACTCTGGAAATGTTCGTCAGCCAGACATGCCTCAACTGGTGATGATCAGCCATGAAAATGTTCTCAATTGAGCATAATTAGACTTTGAATTTTAATCTTATTAAGAATCATATGTTGCCAGTCATCTGCAACCAAGCTTCCCATTGAAATCAGCAGGACTATCATTGTAGAATAATATTTTTTTGTGACCCAAAAGGACTTAGAGATGCTTTTAACTTTCCTGCAAAATTAAAAAAGACAACATTGCAGCACTGTATGTTCTGGAGGCCATTACCACAGCTTCCTGTATTACAGTGATGCATGTACTATAAATGACCAGGCAGAGCTATCTGTCTGATTACAAGTTGTTCAAAAATAAAAGATATTGTATACAACAGAAAATGATCAGAAATAGATGAAAAAAAAAAAATGCAGACCTTTCTTAACTGAGCCTCGGTGTGGCACCAAGAGTGAGGATTTCTAGGCTCTGCTGTCACAGTACAGAACAAAACTTTAGGAGACATCCTTTGCCTTGAAGGAGCATGAGAGTGTAGAGATACGTGGATACGAGGCTGAGAAGATGGGATATGCAGCCAATTACCTTTATATGGGATATTACTGCATCTGTCACTTACATGCTCATTACTTAGTTTATTATTAAATAAAGTAGTAACCTTATGACAATTCAGATACAGATATATCAACAAAATAAAACTTCCTTAAACTATAATAAGGACCCCATTGAAGAGTAACCTTTTCTGAAATAAAGTATTTGTTGGTAATACAAAGAAAATTTGTACTGTCTAATAAAACTATAAGTTATTTTCCACATCTTGTGGAAAGTTAACAAAAAATTGAAGGTTTATGCTGATTTATAAATGACCTATAATATTTTTATCAGAGAGTATGTTGACAAAGCATGGTCTATAAAACTTATGAAATATGAAATATGTCAGCAGCTTAATATTTCAACTAACTTAGAGCTACTTAGAATTAAGAGTAACTAAAAACATGTTGAAACCTGATAGTAGGACTACTCTCTGCCACTATTATAATAAGTAGTAACCATTGTGGTACACTTCTTTGAATGTCATATCCATACCATTAAAAGTAATAAAATGCAAAAAACATTCAAACTGAGCAATAAGGTACGCTTTGCAAATAAACTTTAATTTCCTTATTTAGAATAGTTAGCAGATTATTTTTATTAGTTAGCAATTATATGGAAAAATTAAGATGTTCACACAAATCTAGAAAAGAGTATCATTTATGAACGGGCCTCAAACAAGAGTTTCAACAGTAGTATAAGAGCTGTATTTCTAAATTATTTGTAAACATTTATGAAATCTCTTGTCTTTCAATGAATAAATATTTAATTTAATTTAATACATCCTTCAGCCTTTGGATTATTCCTTGTTAGAAATATATTGTTTCTTTTCACTAATTGTCTGATAATTGTCCATCATTTATTCCTATAATTTCCCTTATTCCCATGTTCAGTACACCACTTCAGAAGCAACCCTGGCAGTATGGCATTCCGATACCAAGTCAGAACTTATACCTAGAATTCATTGAATGAGCTGGCACAAGGTTATTTGTACACCCTACTTGAGACTGAGGCTGAAAAACAGAAGCTGAACATCAGCATGCCTTGTCTTGGTAATGTCATTACACTCAGAAATGAATTGAATCAGAAGTGAAGAATTCATAAACACCACTCAGTTTGACATTCACTGTGAAAATGATCTCTGAGCAAATGGCCTGAATAAAGATCATGGATCTCCTAAATTGCCCCCAGATCCTCAATATCACTGATATAGTGATTGATCAGCACAGCTGGGATCACTGTGCTGCATTTCCAAGTGAAAATCCCTGATTTGTCCATTGGGCTATAATCCCTCCCTAATTCCACAACCATTCACCATTCAGCCAAAATCTTTTTTCTTTCCATACTTCATACATTTGGCTCACAGGATCTGCAGGCACTGTCAAGAGACTTTTGTTATTCCCATCAGAGTTCTGAAGCTTTTACAGCTGCTTCCTCCACCGCCTTTTATGTTTTGTATGCACTTTAATTTGACAAAGTAACCGGAAAGTACAATGTAAACAGATATATAAAACCATCAGAATTTATCAATAATTGGTAAAGTTCATTATGAAACAAAAGTAGATCATCTACTTTTTTTTTATGAAATCAGTGAACTGTAGGATACTTAAAAACCGTGAGCATTGACAAAAGTAAGAAAGGCTGTCAGGCATGCAGACTTCAACCTTGACAGCTTATCTAGATCCAGACCTCCAATCCACATGCGAGCACATAAAGATACTTTCAACAGAACAAAATATTGCAGTCATAATATCAGTGAGGATTCTTTTTTTTTTTTTAAATTATACAGTTTATTATACAAACAACAAACTGACATAACACAGTGTTGAAAAATAAAAAGGTAATACACTGCATTTTCAAAATGCTAATAATTAAGATGGTATTTGTTACAATTTAGTAAATAGCAAGTGTTTGCTACAAGCTGCTTACCCTTTTTCCTCTCTCCTTACTATCAGAGACAGACAGATGCTTGCTGAATGATTATTTCATAAGAGCAAACTACACTCTGGGGATTTTTGTGTCCATAAATTACTGAGACTTCCCCAAAAAGTAACTTGAGCCAATTTCTTAATGTTTAGATTACATTATTTTTGTTAGCAAAAAAAAGTCAGGTGAATAACAACTTCCACTTTCATAGTCCAGTTCCATCTAGAGATATAGACTCCTTTGAGCACTTTTTTTTTTTCTCAGTTGATTATCTTACTTCAGCGAAGGGAAATACATCTGATAGCTTGGTACTACTGTCTAATTGTATATTTTGCTTGATCTCCATATTTTATTAACACAAACAAAAAAAGTATGGAATTTATTCATTCTAGAATGATTACTCTTTTGGTCTTCTAAGAGGAATATTTCTCAAAGATAAGGGAAATCAAACCTCCATCACAAAACATTCCATATGTAAATCTTCCTCTAAATGCGTACAAATTCTTTTAGATGCATGCGTGACTTCAGTAAAGACAAATATAACACCCTAACCTACTCACACTGCTATTATTTTAGATAGCTGTATTGAAAGAAATGTACATCCAACTACCATCTGCTTTGAAGACATTGTCTTGTCTAGCAGAAATACATAAGCAGTGCTTTCTACTACCTCAAGTGGGCTGAATATCTTCTTTTACACTTGAACCTCCAGTATACATAATTGGTTCAATTTATCTTGTTAGCAAGAAAATTTACAAGAGTGTGTTGGTGTGTAACTTTTAAGATGTTAAAATTGTGTTCCTTGCTCACGTGAGTGGCTTCCCACAAAACAATATGCTAAGAGCAACCAACTTCAACTATCCTGAAGGTTTTCTGAACTTCTGTGGTTCAAGTATGGATGATAATGCTGCTGCACAGCTGTGGTTGGATGCCTCCCACGTATGGATTGAGGTCATTTGTTCGGGGAACTGAACTTGCTCAGGTTTGTAGTCCTGTGTTGCTAGCATAGCAAAAATGAATTACAATTGATCTGAACAGATAATTACTTGGAAGCACTTGCCTTGGATGATAAAAATGTACATTTTCTTTGCAGTTCCTAAATTAAAATTTAAGATAAATGTAATATAGACCACTGCTCAACTTCTGCTGCAGTATGTGTGTTGTTCAGTTTATTAAAATGAATGATCCCCTGAAAAAAAATAAGCATTTGGCAGTTTTGGAGATACGGAGCATAATTAAAATAGATAGGAAATAAATTGAAAGAAAAGTGTTACATGCTCTACATATGAAATCCACCAGTACCACAGGAAATCTAAAGAAGCAATATTGATTGCTCAGCTGCTACCCACCAGAAGCCTGGGAAAGAGCTGTAAACGTATGTCATGCATTGTACGTAACATTAGATACTCCGGGACAAACTGCCTAAGAAAAACAGAATGGGTTTCATCAACATGTTTGTTGGATTAAAGAACATTAATCTGTATCTGTGTAATCTGAGCAGCTCAGTGTTATAGCTACTGTTTTCACTTTCAGGATTACTTTCTAATATGTCGGTGTATTAGGTCTTCATCAAACCATCAGCTATTCTACTCAAGCTAAGGACTTGATCTCATTACATTATGTTTGCTATGAAAGCTCTGCAGATAGGCAATGCGGGATCTGTACAAGCAGTATTGAAATAACAACTGCAGTCAATAGCCACATGATGTAAATCTGTGAGAGTCCATGAAATGTGAACAAAATGAATGCAAACTGAAAAAAACAGATATTATTGTTGGGCAGTTGAAAGATGCAGGCAGAAATTTTCAAAGGCAGACCAGGCTGGAAAAAATGCTTAATGAGGTATTAAGAGTTCGTTCGGAATTGCCTTTATGATGTGTAGAAGAAATAAGTACAAAATCTTAACTGTTTGCTCTGGTTTATTTCCACCCTGTACATAAGAACATTTATGGCATTTATAAGCAGAACAAAGATTTGAACTGAGCAAAATATGGCATTAGATCTGAAAGGAAGATTGGAAATGTGAGTATGGACACATTTGCTTCAGAAAGGCTTAGTGAATGAGTGAAGTCGTTTTGGTCATCTCACCGGAACAGAGAAGTAATATTGCTGTACAACTACTCACAAAACCGCATTATCAAGACACTCTTTACATTGAAAATTGTTCCTGGTAAAACTTCTAATGACTCTCTAAACAATGTTTGGTGAAGACAAATGCTGTCAGTCAAGCAGAACTATAGACATCTGTGTTCATTTTTAACAAATAGCCTCATTTAATTTTATATATAGTTGTATTAGGAAAATTCCATGTAGCTGGAGAATGCAGAGAAATAATAGCCTCATACCAGTGTCAAACCTTTCTGCAGTATCATCAGCTGAGAATGCAAAGATCATTCTTTCTGGTATTGAGGAGGATTTCTTATTGATTCTCTGCCATAAGAAAAAAGGGAAAGAAGGGGAAAAAAGAAAAGAAAAAAAAAAAAAAAGATGGAAAGTAAGAAGAAGAAAAGAAATCAGATTAAAATAAAAAGGGTTTCTTTGTCTCATGCAAAAATGAAAAATAGCTCTTGGGGGAACAAAAGAAAGGCAATCAAAATTACTCTCTTGTGCCAAACGCAGGCAGTTTCAGCTTATTTTGAAAGATTCATTCTCATACTCATAAAAGAAGACTTTGCAGAAGAGGTACAATAATAATATCTTGTCTAAAAATAGGTCATTAGAATGATTATTAGATGAGATTAATGTTGTCACATCATTGTTTTGTTCTAGTCTGAATTGTTCTGTTTCCAAAAAAATTCAAATGACAAAGGACTATCATGAATCAACCAAATATAGTCAGAAGGAAACTTAAAACTCTCACCTTGTGTTTGGATAGCATGTAGGTTTCCGACCTGGAATGCTCTGCTCGTCCTCAGTGGAGAAACATTCTTGAAAGGAAATTTTAACAACAATGGAAATTTAGACTGCAGCATATCTGTACTCCTGGGAAAGAGACATATTACGCCAGGATTATTCTTCTTTTGAAAACAGGAGTAATGTAGCATTATAAACTACATTTTTTTTTCCCAATAATGCAAAAAAAAAAAGCCTTCCTTTCTTCTTAACAGTCATACCATTTAATTTCCATTCATGCCCATGTTTCAGATCTAAACAAAACAATTATCACTGGCATTTGGCAATGCCTTAAATAATCTGAATTTCAGAGAAGATAATCCATGACCTACTTCAAGATATATTTGAAAGCAAACATTACTTTTATTTACTTCTTAGTTCATAATCACCAAGGTGTACCTAGCTTGTGTGAGTTCACCTCTATTTAGAGGATCCCTGTAGAGCCTGTTTAGGTCTCCCTATAAATTCTGAAAATATCAGATTTTCGTAAATTAAGTCCTGCACTGATTTAAGACTTTCTGTCTGCCTGGAGAAAAACAAGAACTTGTTTGCACTGAAATTTATATTTTCATATATGTTCCAGAATCTAGCCTAGTATGAAGACAATATTTCCTTTTTATTACACTGGGCTTTAATCAGTAATACCCGAACTGCACATAGTGTTGTCAATGGCAGTTTAACTTAAATCTAGTTTTGTTGCAGACAAAGATAATTCAGGTATAATTAGCTTTTGAAAATTAGTTCATGAAAAACACAACATCCTCAGTACTCCAAATCATAACTGTAGTGGATGCCCTGAATTTTAAACTGTCTATAAATGCAAATAGGAAGCTAGTGAATTTTTCAGAAGTATTAATTACCTCATCCTTTTCCAAGTTGGCAGCCAGCAACTTTTAGTGTCTCCAATTTTTTTCAGTCACAAGTTATATTTCTATATATTTATTCAGTCAGAATTCTTCAAATGTTGTCCAGGATCTGCACAGAGGTCTTGATTGCATAAATTTGCACTTTCTTTCATTATCAAGATATTTAATATATACAAACATTTGTGCAGGTAGCAGTTTTATACGGTAAAAAAATATTTAATTGGGAAAACTGTCTGCTATTTCACTTCCATAAATACTATAAACTTTTTTATTTTTAGATTTCTCAATTATGTGTGCACTTATTAAATGTATATTGCCATGTTTTTATAATCTGGATTTTACTAAAATGCCAGTTGATAGTTGGACTTGGTGATCTTTGTAGGTCTGAACTATTCTGTCAACATATAAAATCCAATTCTACTACGTAATTCCATTATTTATTTATCTACTTATTTACTTATATAATGATAGAGCATTTAAGTAATTGAAAATAAATCATAAGATTGCAGGAATCAAGGATGCATGTTATCATCTTTCCAACAAAAATTAAATATTTAATTCCTACACACAAACGTGGGATGAAGTGGATTATTACGTTGTCTCTTTTTTGCTTATTAACCATGCATTAATCATACTACACATCTTGTGCCATGGTTTTCTGTGTTCTTAGTGAGAAAACATGAATGATCTAATTAAAGAGTACATAAACATAGCTACTATAGCTCCTTGCAGAAGCAAGGTGAGATTGCAATCCCTGCTATATAGATTTGTAATGAGTTTGGCTCAGAAGACTGAAGAGAGAGGGCAAAAAGAGATGGATAGAACACTGTTCCCTGGAACTGGAATATCTAAAAATTGCCCCTCCTTACCTCTTAAGAACTTGATCTTAATGGTCCTTTCCAACCCAAACCATTCTAAGAAGCTACAATTGTATTCAAATATTAGGAACTGGAGAACTAGTATACCTTTATTTATAAAATAAACATATATATTCTTTTAGAAGATGTTTGGCAATTTTTCAGAGGATACAGACTGAAAAGAAATCTGAAAATGAGTGACTCAATGCAAAAATGGAAGGGGGGTTTCTGACATGTCATAGCTCCATAGCATGTCCATAAGCAAGCTGCCTGATAGCATTCTTCAGGCTGTATAGGCCATTGCTCAGATGAATGATACAGTTAAATGTCATAATAAATGTAGTTGAGCAGAAAAATCCATTTTAAGAAGGATCTAGAAATTTCTTAACTTGGTTTAGATATCATTTGATTTTGCTCAGAATTCTCTGATATAAAAGGATTTTGCACTTACAAAGTTCTGATCTTCAAAGCAATTCCAAAAAGAATGGAGCAGAGGCTGATCAGAATGGTCCTATCATAAATTTGCAATATTCAAAGCACAAGAATATAACCTGACACTTCTCTAACTGGAAAATTTGACTGAAAGTAGGTTTTCTCACTCTGTTTTACAATGATTTACACATAATTTTTGAGGGCTGAAATGTTGCTTATTATACTTCTGTCTGATGGGGTTTTTTTGATAATATAAACACCTGACAAAACATCTTCTGTGATACTTGTGGACATCACTACTATAATTAAGCACTTATATCTGCCAAAGATGGGTAACAAAGTGGAATGGTATTTGAACAAATTAACGTTCTTGTATGTTTATCTTGCTGCATTCAAATGACTGCAGTTTTTTTTTTTCATGACAGCACCAGCTGGGCTGGGAATCATAACCATTGTTTATATTGCAAATCTGAATATCTGAGCTTCAATGTGCCTGATGAAACAATCATTAAGGCAGAGAGGCTGTTTTCCCCGAGCGAGTCGACACAAACTACTGTTACTGCAGATTTGAGCTATTGCTACCTTGGCAATTTGTATCCAAGCTGTCTGGGATTAAGGAGCATCATGTTAGGATAAGCACTGCCAGCACGAATTGAGTGGAGCTGTCTCCTTCCTTGAAGCTTTTTCTTACCTTATGAAATGGATTGCTTCTGAGAAATTGTCTGGAAGTTCAACACTATCACTCTGTAGAGTATATTCTTTTATTTACATGTGTGAAAAAGAGTGAAAAATGCTGGTATGTGTACTTCCAACCATGTGCTGTTTTGTTTACTATAAAGAACTCAATAAAGAATGAGCCTTTCTTCTATGAAGATGGCATATGCCACTAAGTAATAGATTATATTTACAAATTGTTCTCTGCATAATTCTTTGAAGATGAAGTAAAAACATGACAGTCTAATAATTCTAGGGGGAAAAAAAGAATCTGCCTGTGGTACAGTGGAGCTAAGGAAGGCAGACTTCTTCAGAGCATTGCTCAACAAAATGCAAACTAGTGGTTTTCGTGCTCCAAGGTTAAACAACATCAGCTATAGCCTTTTATATCACAAGTTATTTTAATCTCCAGTTGGAAAGCTGAGGAAACTGTCGTTGGAACGATTCAGGCTTTTAGATTACAACTGTCCCAAAAGGTGCTCTACGGAGGCAAAGATGCTCTCTAGCTCACTGAAAACTCATCTAATACAATGTTTCTGTAGAATGCTTCCCATTTCCTCCTTGAAGTAGTAACACAGGAGTTATAATTCAATAAGTCTACACAGTTAACTTCATCAGTAGCAGGTCCACCATGTATATTAGATATGGCTCAAAAGCCATATCTAAAACCAGATAAATCAGATAAGTTAATGCCACTAGAACATGAAAACAGTGACTTTTTAGACAGAATCCTTTTCCATTCTAAGATTAAGTTTTTGTTTGCAAACAGAAAGAGAAATTACTTACTAGTCAAGCTGTATGTTAGATGTAGAAGCTGTAATTTTTTTCTTATGTAAATAATCTATTTCATTCAGATGAACAAATATAAAATATGGATTTAAAACTTTAATATTCTAGTGCACTTTGGAGACAAAATAACTGGAGTTCAAGTAAATTGAGGGCATAATAATCTAATTTTCTTGACTGACTAGACATTTAGGCTGCAGAGGCAAGAGACAGTCATTCCTGCTATTGCTGTTGCCATCTGTTTCTCCAGTGTCACAGAACAAGAATGCTGGCTGATTAATGTACTTCATGCAAGAGCATAAACTTTACAAGAAATGACCTATAATCATTTATGAATAATTATATAATAAAGAAATTAGTCAATCTACTAATGTAGAGAAAGCATTACTAAGAACATTGGTTAGATCAAAATTAATGTCTAGGTGTATCTTTTCTAACCTTTTAGAGTTAGGGCAGCATATAAGCATTGCATATGCCAACATATGTGCTCCAGTGATTTAACATTACTTATGAACTATTGTCACAGCTTCAAAGGGTATCAGGATCATGATTATAGGCAGTGTTACTCAATAGTGAGCTTTCTATTCTGTGAACAAAAGCGCTTTAAAACCTTCAACTCCTCAGGGCAATCTAATACACAGAGCCACACTCAGAGACGAGTATGAAGAGCAGTGAAAAGCCTCTCTTCATGGAGTAGAAACAATAGTTATTGCCCATATCATCATGCATTAAGCACGGCCCTGGAATTTCTCCTGCTTTATTCTTCCAGTGAAATTGAGCATCAGTGAATTTATGGATAGGAAAGAAGACAGAACATGATACATCTATACTTATGAAAGGCTTCATCATCTGAGTTGTACAGACCTCTCAGAGAAAATGGCACTCCAGGGGAGGGCCTGAAAATGCAGGGTCAGAGGAAGAGGTGGGAGAGGGAAATAGGATAAATGAAAAATAAGGGAAATGCAATATAGCCTTCATTCAGAAATTTCAGTGATTGCTAAAAACTCTCAATCGAGTCAACATCTGTGGTCAGACTATCACAGTATTTATGACATTACTCAAAGGACTGTTCACTATCATTAACATAGGCTGGCCACTGGTGGTACATACTGCCTTTTTCCAAGATTGTGTCAGCGTCTGGGATATTTACTTCAATTAATTCATGTTATACCAAGATCTGTCTAGATGTGGCTATTAAGAAAGTACCTGTCCAATGAGGATTGTCAAAATGCATCAGCAAGAGCTGCTGCACTGATGTTCACAGACCAACCTGGAATATACTACAACTGTCTTGAAGCCTAAATATTCATGCATTGACTCCAGTCAGAAGCATAGCAATACAAAGGCAAAAGCTAGTAGAGTTTTACTGTAATTCAAAAATATTCAAGACAACAAAAACATTCTCTCCTTCCCTTTTCTCCTTTTTTTCCTTTACAGCAATCTGTCATTAGATGTTAATTGGGCTTTTCCTAATTTATAAGTGATAGCTCATTTTCTTCACAACCTTAGGTAGGTTACTTCCAGTTAATTCCAAATAAAACATTTTCTTGTGTTGCAGAAAAATTTCTTGCAGGCATTTGGGTATATTAAGGTATTGTACAAATGTCAAAGAATTCACAGACAAGAATATTTTTTTGAATATATTTAAGCTAAGGAAGAATTGAATCATTAAGCTAAAATCTGATCAACTACATATTCCCATCTCTGACCCACTGAATTATCATTTTGTCTTTTCAGTATTCCTTGAAGTCTAAACTGACTAAAAAGGCTATAAAGTGTAAAGAAGCTAAATCAAGCACACTAAGAGTTAAGTTGTACTCTATGAAAGTATATAGACATTCACAGTTGAGTGGATGATGTTAACATCTTTTTTTCAAAGGATAACCCAGGATAATTGGAACAAAATTCTTCATGTGAGTTGAGCTAAAAATTATCATAAATTGTTATTATGAAAAATAAATTCTCCAAACATCTGAAGCACTGGGAATAGTCCATCCAAGGAATTTAGACTGGGATCACAGTTCATATATTGTCATATAAAAATACATGTATTTCTTTGCAATATATAATCCAACTTTCAGCATTTGTTGCACTTTTTTTACAACCAGATTTTTTCACTTCATCTACAATTCTTACCAGTAAAGCATCGTTATATCAGACAGATGATAAAAGAGAAAATTTTTATTTTACTCTCAGAAATAGGAAAACTATGTGCAAAATAACATTTTCCAGTTCATGCATATTTTTTTTCTCTGTATTATCTAAATTATTCTTCTTTTATGCTTTATGATACTTGCTTAAGGTAATCAACATATACAGCACGATTTGCAGTGCTAAACTTTTATGGTGTTATGTTGCTTTAGTGGGGAACACTAAACAGCACATGTTCAGCAAGGAAAAATTCTATCAAGCTTTCTATCAAACAATGGTCCTTATGTTCCATTTTAAGCTAGTTACAAGACCAGTAATGTTACAGAGGTGTTTTAAAACCTTTGCCTAGAAAGCTAGAGAAGACTGGCACTTTCATGACTAATGGCTCAGCTAAAATATTATCCAACAATCATATAAAACTCTGAGGATTAATTTACTTCTAGATGTCATAGGCCCTGAAGGACTCATTTGCTAACTAGCTCATGGAAATAATTAATGCTAGAGGTCATGTGATCTGTACATTAAAATGTCAGGAAAATAATTTCCTGCAAATCTCATTAGCACAAAACAAAATAGTACAATATAACCACTCACATTTTCCAGCCCAAGCTTTCATTATTATCTTTTTTTCAATTCAGACTGGGCAGCTTGAGTATCTATGAAAATGTGAATTAATGTTTAATTGTACTGTATCACCTTTCTCACAAAATATTTAATCAAAAAACAAGTAGATAATTCAACTGTTTGCTAATCAGCTAAGTCTTGCTGACCTCTTCAAAATAAGAGGAAGAAAACATGAGACATTTCCTGATATATATAAAAAAATACGTGACGATTTATTTCAGCTTCACAAGACTTTTGAAATGTAAGGAGGTACAACCAATCCAGATTCTTGGACACTTTCCTGTGTGCAATGTGCAACATTATAAAAGACCATCTTTAAAGCTGTGAAGTCAAGAAATCCAAAGTTACGAAATATCAGACTGCAATCTGTAGTGCCAATTTTTTCTGAACCCTCTGTTTGGGCATATGATGCTATACTCTTTAATTACATGAGCACATACTGTTTTTCCAACAGAATGCCTGCCTCAGGGCATAATATGTATGTGGTTCACTTACTGAGCAGCCAGTCAATATTTTGTGTTATCCTTGTTGTTTGAAGCACTTTATTTACTGCATGCTACTCAAATCCAGCTCAGAAAACTGACATTACTTTTTGCACAGACTTTTCTATGATACTTTTCTGTATAGCATTTCACAAATCATCACACACTCACCTCCTGATTTTGTCAGTTGTGTTGCCACAGTTCTGATGAACTAGTGGAGGCAGGATTTGCAGGAAGAGATACTACTGTCTCAGGCTATTGGCACTGGTTCATCTCATGGTAGACTGACATTGCTTGGCTATTTCCATTTTCTGACTGGTCCTCTTTGATCTGTATTATGATATATCTTCCTGCCCTACTTTTACAGCCAGTCTCACATATGCGTAAAAGTAATTGTCGGCAAAAACTCAGAACTTTGGCTAACAAGAATGTCTCCAATATATTCAGTATTTGAAACTGACAAAGTGTATCTCCAAGTACATTACATTACATATTCATAGAATCAAAGAATTGTAGGGGTTGGAAGGCACCTCTAGAGATCATCGAGTTCAACCCCCTGCTAAAGCAGGTTTCCTACAGTTGGTTGCATAGGAAATTGCCCAGATGTGTCTTGAATATTGTGGAGAAGGAGACTCCACAACCTCTCTGGGCAGACTATTCTAGTGACAGTAAAGAAGACAGAAAATAGGTTATTCATTGTATTTGTAAGGAACTTCTTGTGCTTCAGTTTGTGCCTATTGCCCCCTGTTCTACTGTTGCTCACCACCAAAAAGAGTTCACCCCCATCAACTTGACTCACACATTTTAGACATTTATAAACCATGATGGAATCCCCTCCAGGCCTTCTCTTCTAAAGGCTGAAGAGTCTGTCAGCCTTTCCTTGCAAGGGAGGTGCTCCAGGACCTTAATCATCTTTGTCCCCCTTTGCTGAAATCTTTCTGGAAGATTTTACTCTCTATCAGTGTGTGGATTTACACATAGATAATTTATGGAAAATTTCCTGAGATTCATGAATACAATATTGATTTGAGTACAACTTTGAAAAAAAAAAAGCAAGTATTAAGGAAATACATGTTCATTGTGAGTTCTTATAAGTGTTTTATAAATTGATAAAAAATCACTACAGGATCTCAATCCCATTTAATTACCACATTCATATTACATTCATCAAATTATGCTTCAGTTTGATATAATTAAAATCATACTATTATGCTTTTTCTTCTTTCAATCATTTCAACTTTCTATGGAGTTCCAGTGTATTTTTTGACTTAGATCCTCACTAATTTTTTTCAAACTCAGTGTACTAACTTTTAAAGTTATAAATCTCAGTAATCCTCAGAGCAGAGACAATAATATTAGAAGCGCTCAATATCAGAAATGGTCTAATGAGTTGCTGTAGTTAGATACATTTCCAAAATTTGCTATATAAGATCTGTGATGTTAAAGAGAAATCTTCTTGCTCCTATAGAAAAAAAAGTCATGATAAACAGTTAGAACAACTAGGAAGGAAATTCACAGTAGAGGGAGAAAATTTTAACCTGGGAAGAGAAAATCATATCCACCTGAAGGAAATTTACTATCAGAGCAGTGAAGTGAATCAAAAGTTTGTGTGCTTCAGTTTCTTCAGTCAAATATATTATAAGAAGAGTGTATATATTAGGAACTTACACAATCTTAAACAAGAAATACAGTGTATTTTCTTGTATTGGAAATAAATCGAACAATTTCAGCCATGAACAGTCATTTCTCTTCATAGGATCTTTAAATGGGAAAAAAATAAAAAAGGAAAAAGAAAAGCACCCTACCTGCCTTGAGAAGTAACAGCGACAGACCATTGACAGTAATAGTTATTACACTCATTGCTGTGGACTTATAGCCTGGAAAGTAGAAAGCAATCTACAGAAAAACTGGCAATTAGAGGATATTTGATTTTCTAGCCATAGCCATTTAAAACAGATGCTGCTGCTCATAGAGCTTGGGTCAGCCTCATCCTTCCAGTTGTGCTTATCCACCAGGAAGTAGGCTGCAAGGTCATAAAACAATATGTGCAATTCCCTCTAGGAAAGTAGAGTCGTATGCCTTGAAATTAGACCATCCATTTCATAATACACAGCCTTTGAAGTATAAGAGAAGCTAACAGGTTTGGACAGCACTGTTGCGTACTCCAGATTGTACTCCATTGCTGCTGCCTTTCTGCCTGTTTTTCCCCAAAGAAAATGTGACCACAGCCACCATGTGTTACATGGCTCTCCTTGAAGGCTCTCAGACATAAACGAGCTTAATCAAGAGAAGTGTGAAATCACAGCAAAGCCAGTGTTTCCTCTTTTGCAGATGGTGAGCTGCCAGAAAGGATCAGCCCAGGCTTAATTGCAAAGCTGATGAGAAAGGCAGGCAAGATGGGAAGGTACGTGTTATGGTGTGGGCAGACCATTACATAACAGCAAGGCTGTTGCACACAGAGTCCCATATGAATCAGCACACGATAAAAAAATGACACTCAAAAAATGCAGAGATAAAATGCCCCAATTGTTTGCCATTCATGTTGAATTGTGGAAGTTCACTTTACCAAGACAACCCAAACATCTAACAGCTGGGGGATCACTTGGCTGAAGTAAGAACAAAAATGTGTTTTTTTCCTTTTGGATGGGCAGATCAGTGGTGAATGCAGGAAGAAATACCAGCAGTACTGAGCTTCATCTCAAGTGCTGACAAAGGGCAGTAGTTGTCACTTGGCTATGTGCAGTATGCTTTATGTTCACAGGACCGAACTCAGCTTTATAGCACTAGTCAAAAACTCACCGATATAAGGTCAAGAGAGACTGGTCAAGAATCTGACAAGACTGCAGTTTAAGACTTAAAAGCAACCTCTACTTCTTTTTTACCTTGCCTCAGGAAGATACAGTTAGTCAAATGCATGTATACACACACATTCAGAAACACACATATACTCATATGCAAAAACTCATCTGCTAGACACACATGCACAAATCCTTATAAAGGATCTCCTTTCCTATTATTAGGAATAGATTTTACCCTAAGGCAGGGAAATGTCCTACGTCACTCTAAGAACATTTCAAAGAAGCAATCATGACATGCAAAGCCGAGTACTTCTAATCCTTGTCTTACTTTTCTACATGGGAGAGTAGTAACAAAGTTGTGCTTATATTTATACCTCCCTGGGGCAAGGAGGTGACCCTGAATCTTTGTGTTTCTTTACTGCTGACAGAATTAGAGAAATATAATACTAACTGCATGTCACTGAACCAGGCAGAAAGGAAGTCTGTAATCACCAAGATAGTAGACTGAAGTGTAAAATCCATACTTGGTTGAAGAATACAAAGCCTTTACAGTGTCCATAAATGCCTGAATTATCATGACCTTATGTTTGCATTGTAAAAATAAACTACCTAAGTACTTGGAAGTCAACGTTTTTGTAGTCTAACCAGCATATGAACCAAAACATTTCTGGAGGTGGCTGTGGTCATTAGGTATCAGTTTCTATGGATATAATGCAGAGGGAAGGATATAATGCACAGTTATTTTCATACGTAACTAATTTTAGTGGTTGTTTTTATATCCTTGCTTCCAAAGAAAACACCAAAAAAGGAAACAAAACAAAACAAAACAAAAAACCCTGCAAAATAAATCACCTAGATTATGCAAATATTTTGTACCAGCACACATTACTTAAAGAAACAACAGGGGAAGTGAAATATTCAAAATCTGTGCAACATAAAGGAGATTATCTCTGAACAGAATACATTTCATACATTTCCAAAAAGAAATTGTGTCTCTCTAAGACAGACTAGAAGCTTATAATGTCTAAATACAGTATGTGCTTATTTAAGGATTTTTGCCTACTCATATTGGAGCTGGGAAATCTTAACCAGTAGCACTTTTTAGAAACATGATCCCCTGTTATAATTGTTGCTTTTTTTCCAGTGAATAAAAAGAAGATCAGTATTTCTGGAAATGACTGTTCATTGAAATTTCAGCAACAGAGTCTTATAATCTTCAAATATGAATTATCTGTAAGCACATTATTGAGTCCCCGTAACTGAAGTATTGGATGAAATAAGCACAAATTTAATAGAAATATTGGAATACATATTTTTCTCTATTGTTTTTGAGGAACTTAAAGACAGGACAGGTCACCCTCATCTCGATGTTTAAAGAGGCACTTGAGAGTCAGGATCTCATTGGCATCACTTTCCGTATGTTTTACACCTGAACCTGAAGAGCCACAAAGCCTTGTTAATATTTGAAAAAAATATTTCAAGAGCCTTAGAACAAAAGGAATACTTTAATATTTCAATGGAAAGAAGAATATCTTATCTACTGCCAGAAATATGGAATGCATTTTGAAGTTTGCATTGCATTAGACAATATTTGTATTTCTGTGGGGATAGTAAGGGCTCTCAGACTGTAGCTGGACACTAGAATCTGTTTGGATTTTTCATTTGCATCTTCAGATCACAATTCTGCCATAGCACAGAAGTAAATCCAGAAAATAATTATTCATATGTTTCCAACTGTATCTATTGCCCAAACTTCATTTTATTTTTCTCCTAGAATGCACAGATGGACTAGGGGATGATTAGCTGGCTGGCTATACTTGATTATGAAACAGTATATAATTCACGTTTTAAAATTCTTATACCTTAGATCCTTTTTCTGCTTGCCAAAAATGAAAGTCTTTTGCACTTTATTTATGTCTCTCAGATACATTTTTGATTTATTTGATTTAGCTACCCAATGAATTCTAGTCAACAGGGATTTTAATTACTAATAAATGTTGAAAGCAAACTGTGAATTTCTCAATTGAAAAATCTGTTTTAAAATAGGGATAAAAAAAGCACAACTATGAGCTATTTCTAAAACAGATGAAAGTATGGAGGGTTGTTCATCTAAAACCTTCAACTGTATTTAGACACATCTACAGTGAGCATATGCTTTTATTTTTGCAACTGTAATGCAAACAAAAAATTAGCAAGGACAGTGCTAGAGTAAGTGGCACTGTTGACAGTGATACAGTTGTTGTACTTTACATCACTGCATGCTTCATCTCAAACAGAACCTGCTTCCTAATGGGAATGCTTACAGCAACAACTAAAGCACGCATATCTGTACAAGATTGCAGACTTAAGCACTAAGCTTGATAACTGTTGGTGAAAGTTCTGAGCCAGTGAGCAGAGCCTCCAGAGAAGAAAGATTTATTTTCTTTTCATCCTGAAAGGTCAAGAAATTTAGAATGAAGATTTTCCTGCTACACTGCAGCTAATTCCTGGGAAAAATAAGTTTAATTTATACAAAACAGCAATAGCCACTGGGACATTTGTGTCTGTGGTTCAGGTGAATACTGTAAAATGGTTCATTTGGAGTCATTCCATCCAAATTTGTTCATAATTATTCCGTAAAATTAGGTATAACTTCTTATAAGACGGAGTGGAAATGAATGATGGAATGAAACTGACAGTAATGAAAGGAAAAACTGTCAGTCATCAGCCTACCTCAGTCAAAAGGACAGCCCAGAAAGTGATTCAGCAGATGAGATTGTAATATTTTGTTGTCCTCATTTTCCCCCTCAAAAAATTTCTGCTGTATGTCACAAACAGCTGTGATTCATAATTAGCTTTTCATTACATTAGCAGAAAGAATAGTTGGAATATTGGAATCAGTCTCTCTTTAGCATTTCAAAACATGGTGTGACATTCCCTGTCTATCCAGAATTTTTTCTTTGGCTTCTCACTGTTGGTTAATATTTATGGATTTCCATAATTCTGACTGTGAGAAATTGCCTACTTTTTTGGAAAGAATATGAAATTTAACTTGACCTATGCATGTAATGCCTGAAGTTCTGTTCTGAAGGCTGCAGGGTCCATATCCAGCACCACTAGTGGTGAATGAGGACCCTGGGCTGAGATGAAGAGGGAGTTTAGGTGATGGGGAGGTGTTGGAGGAAGACCCAGGGAAGGCAGGTCAGGGCCTTCAGCCAGCTTCCAGCTGGAGGAAGCCTTGTTCCTGCTGCTCCCTGACTGCATGGAGGGCCCATGACCTCACCCTTAATGCACCTGTTGAGGTTCTTCTAGTTTGTTCATTCCCACACAAAACTGCATTACTGGTCAGGGCTTTCTTGTCACTGGGGTATTTATCTTTCAGATAACAATAAATAAGGCTTAGCTCACACAAGTGTTAAGAGGAGTTATTTGTATATATCAAGAGGAAAACAGACTTCATAGGGTGGATTTACATACTTTATTTAGCATTAGCATACATTAGGACCACTGAGAATGTCTGTGCTTACAATGCATTGCACACACTGAATTATACTGAGAATAGATATTTACTGTCACAGAACTTAGGTATCAGCCTATTAAATTACTGGCTTTTATGGAATTACATATTTGCAATCATTATGAAAACAACCAGTACAATGGATGAGCATTTTCAGTGACACAAGTGTGATACGTGGCAATTAAAAGTAAAATAAATAAAAGGCACCACTTCTGATTTAGGAAGCATTTGATCTCCAGTGTTGTTGCATTCGGCAAGTTCCAGGGCACTGAAAACTAAGAGAAACTCAGAGGAAGTACAGTTAAATACATTCCTGCCTTACTCATATGTCTTCAATTTGGTTAGATGGCTCTTCAGTCCATTTCAGTATAATCATTCAGATTGATGTGTGCTTCTCCAAATATCATCAGCATATAAGAGTACAAGAACCCAGTCTGTAGATTACACTGAACATTCTGGGGTTACATATGTTATTCTGCTATCTCCAATTGACATATAGCACTGTGAACCCATTGATGTCAGCAATACTGTAACTGCAAGAAACTGAGAAGAGAATGAGAGACCAAAAAGATGTTATTGGAAAAGTATTATTTTCATCATAGTGCGTATCCTCTGCGTGCAAATATGATCATTTCACTTCCCTCCAAACACAATTGGTAATAAATAGCTCACAGCATCACAGAGATGTGCTGGATAAATGCTGCAAGTTATGAGGCAAATTTACTGCCTCATAAACTCACAGCCGAGTAAACTGTCATTTGCAAGAACAATTAACTCATCATTCTGTTCCATGGAGAGTGCAGGGTATTCCTGAAACTTGTAAATTTTAAGAAAAGCAAAGCTGGTCATACATTTAGAATGAGTACATTTTATTAATATTGAATTCACTTGCATGCAAATATATTATTTCCTCCCAAGGATCTGCAATCTGGTGCCTATTCCTTACCATGTATATCGTTAAAAGGTAGAAGAAATGAGACAGCATAGAGTGATGGTATTTTTCTTTGCTGCCTGTTCCTAAACCCTTGGAGTTATACTAGTGAGATGTTGCTGAGAAGATAGACAAAAAGATCAAAGAAAAAGATTGCTACCTGTGAGCCATGTAAAAATGTGACATCTGGGGCTATTATAAAAATTGTTAGTTTAGACTGAAGATTGTCCAAATGGATAGAGTATGATATTATAAGATGGTTCTTTTTCATAACCTGTTTTTGCTACTCACTCACACAAACCCACATAAGATCTTTACAGGTTTGTTTTTTAATCTTCACGGAGCTGCGCATTAAAACTTACCAAGAGATGCTTCCTGAAAAGCTGCAATAATTCACAGATCTTCTGAATGCTGTAGGTGCAGGTGATAAGAAAGTGTCACCTCCTGATCTTGTGGTTCACAAGGAACAAAACATCCACAAGCAGTATGCATGCACTGCATCGTGGCAGAACAGGCTGTTGTTTCACTGAGAGTCTGAGCCACATAGGCCTTCACATTTGACTACAAGAAATATGTTTGTGCCTGCTACACACAGAACTGTAGATACACACTGCAGCCATCATGCTGTAGGTTAGCTGAAAGGGCAACACAGGGAAAAGATTAAAGAATGAGGCTGAACTGAATAGCTGAATAGGAAAAAAGACAAGCTGGTAATTTAAGCAATGCCTGTTCTGTTATTTTACCCTGGAACAAGAATGTGAGCCTAAACTCCCCAGTTGTTCTCA
This sequence comes from Phasianus colchicus, assembly GCF_987193195.1. Taxonomy (NCBI): domain Eukaryota; kingdom Metazoa; phylum Chordata; class Aves; order Galliformes; family Phasianidae; genus Phasianus; species Phasianus colchicus. Next base: position 11,283,760 of record NC_143437.1, on the reverse strand, counting down.
CTGTCACAAAGCTGACCCACATTTCAGGTTTAATTAGAAGTGAGCTAACTGGACGTCCAGGTAAAGAAACAGAAAAAAAACTGACAAAATTTCTCACAGCCCAGTGTTCTGCTTTTAGATAGCATAAATGCAACTTTTTTTGGTGACTTGGTCTGTGAGCTTGAGCCCAAACTCACGCAGAGCTTCTCCAGGCACTACAAATGAAGCCCTCATTCCCATTAGCGCCCAGCAGAGTTGCCCCAGTGTGGCATGAAGTTGTGTGATGTTTTCCCACGAGTGTGATACCATCAGTACCTGTGATGTGGCAGCTTACCAAAACCGTGCTGCACAGTAACCACATCCTGTTGGTAACTACATTGCTGACTCTGCAAACCCAACCAGAGGCAGCAATGTTGGAAAGTGCCAGAGTGAAAAAGTTGAGGTATTTAAGCCTTTGAAGACTGTAATTTCTGTCTTAGGAGGCTGATTATAAAACTAAAAACATACACAGTGTAAATGTAAAAGGAATGTGGAAAATTCCTAGCTAAAATGCTATAGAAAGTGACAACAGATTCACGTTACAAACCAAATAGCAGAATATACAGTATGCTTTAAACTTGTATTACTGTCGGGGGAGCCATATAAATATGCTAAAAGCCAGAAAAGGTGGCTGTAAATTATTAATTATGGTTGCCTAATAATAACTTGGTGAATAAGAAGAAAAATGGTAAAAATGTACGATTAAAAACATATTAAAACAATAAAACATATCAGGCACACTCCACTTCACACAGCACTTTGCTGTAGAATTTATATTTTCATACAAGTATCTTTAAGTAAAATTATACTTTTTGCCCAATTTAGTATTTATGACATTAATTTACAGAAAGTTTATATGTTTTGCTGAATGCTCATTTCTGGGCACTGCATTGATTCTCACAGTGGAAGCAAAGAGGTCCCAAATGTACACTGTACCAATTTTGACATTTCAAGAGCAAATATAAGAGCAAAGATCTTGTAGGTCTATAAATGAGCTGAACCATTGAAAACTCTGTTACACAGTGGACAAACCATGGTAGCAATGGGATGCTGCTGCTTCTTTAATCCCAGAGGAAAGAGAATGTACAAAGCATGTCCATATCTTGATTTGCGATAGCATAAGATATTGCATAGCACTGTACAGTAATAAATGGCTTAACGTGATCTGTGTATACGAAGTCAGTTCCTAAGGAAGCCATGGAAGCCCTACTGTTTGGTCACATGCTTGAAAATGCCTTTCTGCCAATGCAGTATTATGAAGCTGTAATTCTTTAGACAATGATAAAACAAAATTATTTCATGTCTTTTTGGTTTTTTTTTTTCCGTTCATGATATAAGCTTCTCTATGAAGATTTAAAATAGTTTTGGAGATTTTTGCTTCTGTGCAGCTCACTAAACTCCCTCTAATTATCACATAGCTTAAATCTGAGCAAATTCTTAATGTTATTCCATTCTGAGTCTTGCTCTGAAAGAAATGACATCATATATCTAGATACACAATTAGAGATCCTCTAAATTGAAAGATTTTTAAACTTGTCTAGCAAATAGTCTTCTCCATTAATATATTTTCTCTTTGAATAAAGAGATTTCTTTTGAAATTTCTTGTTAAAACTGACACTTTAATTTTTCAAGTTTGTTCTCAGTGGTGTTATTCAGAAAAGAAAAATCACTTTCTTAGATGCCCGTCCTTAGTATTTTCTAGATTTCAAATTCTATGGAAAGCAAAGAAATTTTAGAAAGTAATTTCTGAGAGAGATACAAATGTTTGACTTCACATAAAACAAGAAAACACCGTGGTCTCTTTGGTGTTCATCAACAAGTCTTTCACTGATGAAAAAAAGTATGATAAGATATATTAATCATGGAAAATAACTCTTCAACAAAGAGATATCCAGATGGTTCTGTGGCACTCTGGATACTCCTAATGGAATTATATGATGTCTTTACCATTGATGTGAGGGTACTTTATGTCCTTGTTTGTGAAAAAAAAAAAAAGGAAACCACATTTCCCTCATATATAATAACAATCAAGTATGTCTAGAAGTGAGTCTATTACGTGCTAATTAGTAACCAAGTAGAAGGAAAATTTACATTTTGGCTGGAGCTGACATTTGTTAGCAAATAAAGCATTCTAGGAAAAATGCAATTTAAAAATAAAATCATAGTTCTTCCTATGTTCAATATAATCTCCTGTGATTCAAATAAAATAGCTACCCATGACTGCACAGCTGCTCTGTAGAGGTGGTGTGCTGGGTAAATTACAACGATCAAGTAACCAGTAACAGCTCTGTGACTTCATTAGAGGTGGACACTCAATGCACTTATCCAATCTTTTATCTTTCTGCTAGGCTGGGGAGGAATTCAGTTTATTTCCCAGATTAAAAGGCTTCTTCAGCAGTGACACTTCAGCATGAGGGAAGGTCTGGGACTTCCCACAACCAGTTGTGTCAACTCCAGCAGTGGGGCCACCATGGTTGGACCAACACTGTGACCCCCTGAGCAGGGGAAGGGGACTATCTACACTTTACACCTCACCTCAGGCCTAAACAAGGGTATTTTCATTTCAAGCAAGAGGCTTAACAAGAAATGCATGAGAAATATATTCTATTAACTATTGCTACCAGGCAAATAAACTCTTCAAAAATCAAGGAAATTCCTATGGCCAGCTGGGAGACAGCTGGCTGCAAGCATTACAGGAGAATATGAGGATATATGGGAGGGAGTAGGTAATGAAAGGAGAAAAATCCAGTGCTGAAATTTGAGAAAAGCAAAAACTAATCAGTGTCTAGGTGCAATATTTAAATCTGACCTCAGCAGAGATCTTTTTAATCTTCATAAACTGAGTGAATAGAAGTGGGAACTACAAATTCATTGCAAGATTTTTTTAAAATTTTAAAACATAAATTTTGCATCTAGACTTCTTATGAATAAAAAAACTTGTGCAGTTTCCATATTCATAGCTTTCAATTGTATAATTTTCAAGTTACATGTGCCCTATGGACAGATTTAGATGATGTTTCTTTACTTGCATTAGAAAATGTCTCTTAGGTATCTTCTGTTTTGTTCTTCTAATGTCATTCAGACATTTCAACTGTGCTGGCTAAAGCCAATTAAAGCAAGGCAAAAGTACAGAAGTAATATTAGGTTGCCATTTCTTACCATACAAAACCAGTAGTATTGTTTAATATATTATATTTAATTTACTGTGATATTTTTAATTTATTGATTTCAACTGATCAGTTTTACAGTTCTTGATCTGGGATGCATATATAGAATAATATATTGTGTTTTTAGTGTACACAACGCATCAATTTATAGTTATTGTATTTTATATTTATTTTATTTATATATATCAATCAAAGTAAAATCCTACATTTTACCAGCCTTACAATTTCTGCAAGAATATATATTATTGGTATGATCAGTACTGGTACATTACTTCTCAGACATTTGTGTTTTTCTTTTATTAAACTTATAGATTGTATGAGTATTGTACAGCTTTAGGAAGTTATCTATGTCTCTTGCAACTTAATGATTCCAACAGGAAATACAGAGAAAGATGTATGACAGATCAGGACAGCTGAAAGAATGAGACACAAGTAATAAAAATAAAAATCAAGATTTCTTCTACATTCAAGATGATAACAGTAAAAAACAACATAAACTACTTAGATGATATTTTTCACTTGCCAAAAATAAAAACAGTAAATTCCTCAACCCACATATGTAGTATTTGAAGGGATATATAACTAGTCTGGATGAGTTGCTATTCTTTAAACAAAAAATTTTATAAATCTACAGGGGAAAAAATGTTTACTGATTTTTCTTTCCTTCTTTATGGTGTTGTAACCAGACCAAAGGATGGCTTGGATGCTGAAATGTTGGCTAGAACATCACAAAAATAGCATGAGTAGTAAAACGCCCCAAACATACTCCCACAGCTGACAACAATTAGACATTCAAAGATTGGAATAGTAATTGATAGAAAATCCAGCAAGGACACAGACCATTACCTTACCATTAGGCTACCTGCTCTTTTTCCTATGGTTCAGGATTCATCTTTTTGCAATCCGGAATTATATCCCTATAAATTAACATTTTGCTGTGCCACCTGCACTGGGCCCACCATGTCTTCCCAACAGGTGCCACATATATGATAACCCCTCACATACACTTGCCCACTTAAATGTCTAACATGAATTTGACCACCCCAGCATCCCAGCATCCTATTCCTTTCTGCTACACAAAGGACAGCTGTGTTGATGTGAATAATCTTTATTTACTCTCAAGTGTATGGACACACATCCAGAAGTTAACGTGTCAAATTAAATTAAAACATCTAGCATGGTGAGGCATTGGCACAGTTTGCCTGGAGAGGTGGTAGAAGTCCTGTCCTTGGAGACATACAAGGTTGGACTGGATGGACTGGGTGCCCTGATCCAGCTGTAGGTGTTCCTGTTCATTGCAGGGGAGTTGGACTAGATGACCTTTAAGGAAATCTTCCAACTCAAATGATTTTATGATTCTGTGATCTAGAAATATTACAACAACCAAGACTAGAAATCCAGAGCACCACACAATGAAAAGTGAATACAGGAAGTATCTCTCAACAGTATTTTCTTCATCTGGAGGGTGAATAGCTGACCGTTTCGCAGGCAGTGAACAAAGCTGCCCATAATCATACCCCCTATCCGCCTTTACCCTATTTCCCTTCTTCCTCGAGTGGGGGCCAGATAGTCAATGAAAGAAACTGCAAAACACACTATTCTCTGACCCCAAGTTAGAACTATCATAAGTACTGACTGGAAATGGCCACACGTAGTGCTTGTTATGTCCTCACTTTCCATTGGAAATCGAGTGATGACATGGGCAGCGATTTCTTGCAAATGTTACAGATTTACACTTGCCGAATCAATCACCTACAATAACAGTACAGAAATAATTGAGGAGTTTTAAATTGGGTTGGTTTTTTTTGTTTGTTTGTTTTTTTACATATTCTGTCTGTTTATTGTCTTCTTTAAAATGACAACAACAAATCACCATCATGAAAGATACTAGGTAGCAGTTTGTGTGGTTGGAAAGCTGTAAATCCAAAGTCATTTGTTTGGACCTCCACTGCCCAATATGTACAATGCAATGTTTAAAGCTTTGATGAAAGTAACTGTCTCAATTCAAAAGGAACTGATACTTAGGTCACAATGGTAAAAAGCAAAATAATGTAATTTCTATGAAAAAGAGATGCTACCAAACAAGTGGTCATTCTTAATCAATATCAAAAGGCTATTAGTTTGTGTTCAGGTTGACACAGCATTTACAGATATTCAAATACTAGTCTGTTCAGCTGGAAGAGTAACTTCATATTCTCTGCAAACCTCTTCCATTCCAACAAAAAGTGCAACAGAGCCAACCCTCTGATTTGTTAGTGTTACAGTTAGCTTTAATCCACTTCTGGCTTGCACTGTTCAAATATTTGGATGAAAAAAAAATCATAACTTGAATATACTATCAATTAAATTTAAATGTAGATTAAGAGAGAAGTACATATTGTCTAACAATATATATGTAAACATTACTACCAGGACAAAAATAAGTAATATATTTGTTAGTGTTAACATATCCTAGTACAGTGTGTTTTCTATGGTACAGTTTTGAACTGATCATCAACTTTTAAGGATATCATGATGAAAAGATTGCTGGGAACAGTAATCATCAAAGTATAATTTAAAATATTATAAATTAAAAGCAAAAATTGTAAATGTTGAAGACAGAAATGATGATGGTTTGCATGGAAAAACTGCCTACAGCGCTTTTGCAAAACTCATGGAAAACAAAGCTTGTTAAAATTTTACACGCAGATTGCAGTGACTAATTGAAATCCATCTCATGAGAAAGGCTTTGCCACTTTTATTTTCAAAGCTGCATTTTTATTTCTCTTATTGTCCATGGTTTTTCTCCAACTAACAGGCTTCACTGAAAGGACCTTTCCTATAGAGAACAGCACTTAAGAACACATTTAAATTTCAGTGATGTAAATGGAATTTAAGCATGTGTTAGAGTACTTTTCTGAACGATGGCCAAAATTTTTAAGTAATGCTGTGAAGTTGTTTTTCAAGAAGTGCATGTGTGCAGACCATAGTTTCACACTCCTATTACATTAATTTGCCCAGGAATGCTGAATTTCTGTTTTCCTCTGATAACTGAGTATATGAACAGGCAGAACATCTGAGTAGGTTTTTAGAAGACATCTAAAGATTCAAGATAAACTAACAGTCAGTGGTGTTTCCACTGACCTTGAGATAAGAACTGAAGCACATCTGCATCTTTAAGCGCATCAATACTCTTGAAAATCTGGCCAGTCACACCTTAGGTCTTAGACCAAAACCTATAACTTCTAGCATAGTTAAAAAGCAATGAAAATTTTGTCCCCCAAACTGCACAGGAATCTTTGCCTTCTGTGGAGGATTGTAATCTTCTCAGCTGTTTTCTCAACGTCAGCTCACTGCTGTTTTGCTGATGATGTCCCTCTTCTGACAGGAGCATGGGTAGGTTTTCCCCACATATCTCATCAATCAGATTCCCATACTAAGCACAGGTATTTTATAGTTCTTCTCTTACCAATGATCTTACTCTCACTCAAACAAAACCCTTTGTCTGAATGTAGAGTAGAAGAGAATACTTAAATTTTGTCTTCAGATACTCTTCCAGTTCTTTGCCAAATAATTTGTCTTCAGCCTCCACACTCTTTCTGCAAATTGGAATATAAATTGGTCAAATCCATGGGAGAATGAGATCTATTTACTTAAACAGTGCTAATGGATATAGGAGAAAAATGTTAAAGTTGCACACTGTTCCATAATAGTAACATGTTAACATAAATTTTTCATTATTGGATTGTTTCTTACTATTATCACAGAATCCATGGCCTCCTGCTTGTTCCTCCATCCATCATACAGAAGTACAAGAGAGATATTCACAGAAATCAGTGAAAAAAGTCTAATTCAAATTCCCAGTAAATCCTTATAAATACTTTTATACTTATATTTGTAGCAGCAATTGGCTCCCAATTAACTCCTGGATCAGGGTTTAAATGCTTCAGTTGGAAGGAAATAGAATTAAAGAATAGACAGACTGCCTGAAAAACTAATTGCATTTTAGGATGGTGTTCATCTGTTCGTATGTAAACTCCAATAATGTCTTCTCTAACTGTTAGCTATCCAGTTTCCTTTAGAAAATAGAAGTATTCTAACAATACTGTTAATGAAATCCTTGGTATAATGAATCTCATTCTGAAACTCAAAGGTTATCATCACCTGCTTTCTAAACCCATCTATTTCATTACGACTCATTTTCCATGGAGACCATTATGATTCAAGTATGTATGTTCACCTTCTAAAGGAGTGGCCTCCTCAAATTTTATTTTGTCTTTGAAGGCTGCTGCTTCTGTTTTAGACCAGAAGACACTGGAAGCTAGTCTACTTCTTCTAACAATTTTAGCTCATTTAGTAAGACACTCAATAAACCTACAAAAATTCTACTACCCATACTCTTTTGATGTCATACCGACAACAACCCTATCAATACTTTTTTTTCCCAATCAATTATGAAGGAATTATAAAATGATTAAGACAAGTGAAACATTATGAACATTTTGCAGATAAATGAGAGAAATTTCATCTTTGGTCTCCCTACTAATTCCCCTGAATGTAAATCAGAAAATATGCTATAAAATAGCATTCTGTATTGCATGTGCCATGATTCTGCCCCTTCACAGAGGCTTTGCAGCTTCTCACATCCTTCTGTGACATCATGCTGTCTTCCAGTGCCCGTCTGTCCACAGTGAATTGTTTTTCCCTTTACAAAAAGATACTTAAAGCAGACTGCAAAGTAGCCTTCCTTTTTTTTCTTTTACTTTTTGTGTGTGGGGGTGGGTGGGAATGGTAGGAGTGTTCTGTGTTTGATTCTCAACCATGAACTGGCAACTGCAACAGTTCAAGGGAGAATTTTAAGGAAGAAAATTTCTAAAAAAATTATTCAGAAAAATTAATTATGGAATAGAGCAAATGAACTAAAACATTATAACAAAGATCTCATCAGGGAAGCACTTGTAGCTGAATTTTGCAAATAATTGGAAAAAAAAAGAACATCAATGAAATTTTCATGAATTTTAAAATGCTCAGTAGCAGTAATGAGTGAAAAGTTTACTAGGAAAGACCAAATATTTTTCAATCTCTACATGTTTAGTTGCAAGGAAACAAGAGCCTTTAGAGCAAACCTCAGCATAAACATGAGGTCAGTGTAAGAGGGACATTGCTAGAGGACAAAGTCCTTTCTAAAATACATAATTATTAAAGCTATTTGTATCACAATGGGAAGTATGTAATTCATCATCCTGCCTTCGACCAGCACAATCTAATTTTTAACCTGATTTTAATACCCTGGAGTTACCAACGAAGACTCCTTTCTCTGTGGTTCTTACTAGCTGTGGAAGTTTGAAGTTCATCACTTGTACAGACCTTCATCTATCACTGTTTCTTTTTATTCTAATCTTGACTACAGGATTTAAGGTTACAAAGCCTAAAGCTCTCATATCCTTGGCTTCCCAGGCATGTTCAGGTGTATTAAAAGGCCATGTTGTGACTGTCAGAGATGGTTGTTGAATCTGGCATGAAGATATTGAGTTGATCACAGTGCAAGAGCGATTTCTTCAAGTGGGGGAGAGAAGTTGTGAGAGGAAATTAGGGGAATAAAGGATTATGTGTCCCCCAAAAGGTTTTCTCAGTTCTTGGAGGAATAAAGTAGAAGTGTAGCCCTGTAAAGCCAAGATTCATTCTTCCAAACACAGAGGAATTGACAGCATCAAGGAACAGCAGTCTCCCAAGGAACCCAATGTAAAATGCAGCTGGCACAGAGAACGCATTGATACAATGGCAAGTTGTACGTGCAGATATAGGTGACACAGCTTCAGGGTACACCTAGAGGATGTGCATTATTAGTTTTCAAAATAAGCACCGGTTTCAACACACACTGTGTCAAACAGTTGTTACTGTGTATGGGTAATTCTCTGCAATGCCTCTGTGCCCAAATTCATAATCCTTACATTGTTTCAAAGACAGATTTTGCAAGAATTCCAGCTGTTTGGCTAAATATTTTAGCAAGATTATGTTGTTTCTATTTCTGTTGGGATTGTAGCTAAATGTGCCCCCTCCTTGCACTGCATATTGCCAAGATATTCTTTCTGTCATTCCTTTATTTATACAAATAATTTACCAATTTTAATTGTGTTATTTTTTACCCACCTTGCACTTATGAATTCTTCCAAACTTCAGAAAGGAATGGGAAAATCTGGGACTACAGAACTAGCCCACAGCATCATGTTTCACTTTTCTGACAGAAACTGACAGTTTGCTTAAATCTTTTTATGTTCTATTTTTTATTATTTTCACATGAAAATCTCTTGAAATTGATCTTCAGTAGAAATGTATTAGGATGAATTATGCTCTGATGAAGCAAAATAGAACAAAATGGGAATCCATCCTATATCCACCCTATTGCATCCCAAATTTCCACATCTGTCGGAAGGAGTAAAAGATTAACATAAAGCTGTTTCAATATCAGTTCATATGAACATCAAATTGCTTTTTTTTTTTTTTTTTTTTTTTTAAGAGGTGAAGGTGGGCTAAATGGAATATATATATATCATCATAATATATAGTATAATAAACATAACGTAATAATTAAACCAGAAAAGATATATGTAGGTATATAATATGTTAAGTATACAGCAAGTATAATATACATGTTAAGCCAGAATTTACATTCATCAGCAATAATTGAATGAATCAAAGTTTTAAATATTGAAGAGAATGAAACCATCTTTTAACAATTAAGGGTAAGTATTCCACTACCAGTTACAATTTTAAATTCTACTTTAGGATAAAACAACAACTACTACTACTTTTTTTCCTTTTCCCACTATCCCACATCAGAAGCACTATATAGAAATAGCACATTTTACTTGAAAATTTGAAGATACTATTTATCAAGATTTATCAAGATTTTCATACTAAATCATTGAATGGGGAGAATTTTTTTTACCTTAGAAAGCATCTTTTCTCATATAATGAAAAAAAATACAGGATTTCTTGCCAGTAGAATTGTCTTGGACACTTCTCTCAAGATGCCATGTAAATTTATATTCTCTGTTTAAAAGATGTAAATCATTGCATGTGGCATCTTGTCATGGAGAGGATGCAGCATGTTGCGTATCTGGCATCTAAAATGGCAAATGGCAGATTGGAATTGTGCTAAATGGGGACCTGGAAAGCAATGGCTTACTTGTGAAGATATGGGATAGAATATCTAAAGTACTGCAATGACTAATCTTAAAGTTTAGAAGCAGATATGAGAAAGGAATACAAATTAGTACCCTTACATTCTAGTGTATTTTTTGGCATAATTCTTTTCTATGTACATAACCACTAAAAGGGGTACTTTGTATTTCACAGTAAAATTTTATTTATACTGTAAAATGACTCAGTTCACTAAGGAAAATTCTACATTAATGCAGGCATCTTGGCTCAAATAACTTAAAATATCTACCATCTCTTATTCATATTGTAACAGATGAGTGTTAGAAGACAGTATTATTGTACTATACAATATATGACTATCCGAGCATCTTATTTGTTAGCTGACAATCAGATTTCTTTTTAACATTAGAGCAGATGAGCATTTCATAGCTTTGAATGAAATATTTGGAGAGTACTGTATGTGATGAGCATCCCAGCTGGTGGGACACAATGCACCTGGAAGCAGCTTTAGGTAATCTCATGCCTGAGATAAGTTAGTGTACCAACTACTCAGCCAAAATACTCTGCCCATTGGCTCTCTTTCCTCTGCTGCATTATTTTCCACTAGTGTTCCCACACAATCTCACACATGCTAATAAATACATCAGCCTTGACTGAAAGAGAGTTCATGCGCTACCAGATCTTTCTGAAGAGTGCAGCTGGTCTTCCTGCATTCGTGTGGGCATAAACCAATGCTGCTCTTGCTATTTCTGATAAATATTTATATAGGAACATAAATCTACATGGAACACTGCAAACAGCTCAAACATACATTGCGACAAAATAAATAAATAAATAAATTACTAAGCAATTACAGGAAACAGCACAATATATAGAATCAGTTTTTTTTGTTTTTTTGTTTTTTAAATGAAAGATTAATAATAAAAAGGATCACAAGCTCACAAAAGGACAGATAACATATTTGTTTGTGGATATACAACTGTCTATTAGATACTGTGGCACTGTGGGCTGCCAGGTTGTAGATCAAGCTACACATCTAAGAGGAAACAGCTTCCTCATTCACCAAAGTGCATTCTTTGACAACTCAGTAAGTGTACCTGGAGACTTCGTAGCACTCCTCACTACTGGAGAGACTTAGTTTTTCAACTAACAAATTATCAGTAACCATGAAACAGTATTTTAAACAAGAAGCTTCTTTTTTTTTTTTCTTTTGAGTGAAGATGCTTATAGAAAGCCTGAGCATCCTGAAACTGAAAGCATTTGTTGCAGAAAGCAATATCAACCTATTCAGAAATGTTCTTTGGTTGTGAAACTCTGAAAAAGATGCCAGTGAGTGAATTAATAATATGTTTGACTGAATGAGAAACAGAGAAACCAGGATATTCAAGTAATAAAGAATTTGCTTAAAACTACCAAAAAGGTTTTACAAGGAGTCAGTGTCGCTGAAGAAAACAGGAAAGGTTCTTGGTTTTTCTCTCTGGAACTCAACACATTGAAAGTTTGTATTATTCAGGTGTCAGCCTTTAAAAAGAATCAACAAGAGAACTGAAAGATAAAATCATGGAGTTCCTATATAATAAGTTCTTCTTTTGTTGTTTTTATTCCTGTGGGGTTTTTGTTTGTTTGTTATTTCCCTCCAGATTAGCAGCTTTTTTTTGTTCATAGACTTATTTTTTTAACCTTTTTCAGAAAGCAGAAGAAATGAATGGGGACAATGCAGCCATGGTGCTTTCTGGTGTCTAGTACTCCAGTTTAATATACCCTGTTATCATCAAGAATAGTATACTTGCTTGGACATCTGGCTGGGAAAGTGAAGATATAATAACGCATTTCTTCTTTGTGCCCTGTCTGCATTCACCATCTGAGCAAGATTAGGATTAGACTAAGTGGGGAAACAAGCCTATTCTTTGAGGCATTTGAAGAGATGAGGAATAAACATAACCTGCTATCCTCCCCCACCCCCACTCACATAGCTGCTGATAAATGTGTGCATGAATATGCAGCGAAACTGTATCATGCTGTTATCAACTACCAAAGCTGATTTACCCCACATTGAAAGGCAGATCCAGGAAATGAATTATGAATATAAAAAATGCAGTCATTACCTTTGATCTCCCTTAGGAAATTCTCATTTCTCACCATCTCCAGTAATTGCAGAAAATAGATTTTTTTTCCCTCCACATAAACAATTTTGTGTTCTCAATCTCATTTTCATGAACTGGAAAACAAAACAGATTGATTCTCTAAAAATGACCTGCTAAAATTCTGCATTAAGACCGGGAAACTCATTAGGCCAACTTCAGTCAGTGGGCTTCTGGAAAAACGTTTTTTGGTTTGGGAGGAGCAGTTTGATCCCCAGCTCTTGTGACATTCAAGCCAATGTCTCCACCACCCTGAGTTTGACCACAGGCTTAGTTTGCTCATTAACTTGAGAAGAAACTCAGCAAATCATGTCCTTTCATTTTTCTATGGTAATTCTTGCAGGTTTTAATAAAATACTTTGGTCCATTTTTTTCCATAAGAACTCAGATTTCTACAAAAAATTTGTAGCAGTAGAAGATACAATGTCAGAGTGTAAAAAGCACAAGTGAAAATGCAGAATAACATCAGTTTTGGAGATTGGCTATGGCCTTCCCTGGGAGAAGTAGCACTGACTTGCATATTTCTGTGGTGAGAGTACAAAAATTTAATCTTCCCTGCACAGAATTTATTAGGATTATAAACCATTTATCTGTTTCGTGTATTAGAAATTCTTATGTAATATGCAAAAAGAAGAAGGAAAAAAAGAAACTAAAAATGGAGAAAGAAATTTATGTATGATTCAGGGGAATTTAATACTGATTAACTCAAACTTTGGGTAGCTTTAAGTGATTCAAAAACTAGGAAACAAAGCTACCTAATATTTCAAAACTGTATATATGCATCCAGGAAGATGGACTGTTATCAAAACTCAGTTATGGTAGTTCAATAAAATTGAATCAATACACATGTAATCGGAGAATGGAGAAGCCAGAAAAACATACTCAAATTCTCTCTATATTTGCCATGCACTGAATTTCACTCAGAACTAAAGATTTATACAACAGTCCACGCAGAAGCTGTAAAACCATTACATAAATATCATTCCTACCTTTAAGACATGGGTTTTCTTTAAATAAGCATGCACACTTATAGAGTGTTTAATTGGGCACACCACATACTTACTTATACAGCCTTTCCACTTTTTGAGCAGATGTTCTACAGACTGTTGTTGGATGGTTTGTCTTGTTTAGGGAAAGAAATCACCCTGAAATAGAAGCCAGCACACAACTTCTTCAGAACTCCTTGGCAAAATGAGTAAATGCCAATTTTTAAAGGACACATAATCCATACAACTTGCCAGTGCCCCAAGGCTACCATCTGCCCTCAGCAGTGCTAAGGGCTCCCTGGCACTATTCAGAAGGAAATATTAGCGCTAAGAAGGAGCAAAACATTTAAATGTACATTTAAGTTTTACTAATGCAAAAGGAAATTTTTGCACATGCTTTGAGTTTTCCTTCAAGTAGCTGTGCTCTCCAGGAATTCATGAAGAAATCGTCTTATCCTGTAATGAAATCACTTTGACTAATATGGTTAAATAAAGATCTTTTTGCACAGGTGGATTGCTTGTGGATCTGCAGTGTTCACGTGCAATTTCTCTGAAGGTGATAGTGTCCTGAAGGTGTTATCTTGTTATTCAGATAAAGCAATGTAAACCCTGTGGTTTACATTACAGAAAAACAAAACAATCTAAATTCATCAAAGTCAATACATCCCACTTATATGCTGTATATGCTAAAGTGGAAAAAAAGCTTTAGATATTAAAAATACAGATACAATAGGGGTTAATTTTCTCAGAAATAATTTGACACTTTTTCTCTAATTATTTTTTAATCTCAGCATAAGGATGGACAAAAATATTCACCAAAAATCTGGACAAAGATTTCAACTGATACTCACATACATCCATACAAGTGATCAGTATGAAAACGTGTACAGAAATGTGTCCATCTGCTATCATTTCAAGGGTTGTATATTTGCAGTATATGCTCACTGTTCATGGTGCATGACAGGTCAGCTCTGAGAAAGTGGCCAAGCTGCCAGCAAGGCAAAGGTGCACAACGGTTGCCCTCAGTTAATCCTGAAGAAACTTACCTTTCTTCATTTGCTGTACAGTCAGTTCACGTTCTCAATTTAAGTGCACAAATTTTATGTTTAAAATAAATGAGCACTAAAATTTCTTAATATGCAATTCTTTTCTTGAGAATTATTCTTTATGCCTAAGCATAGTACTGAACCTATATGACGTTTATCTTTTATCTACTCCTTATATCACAGTCATAAATACGATTTAAACGTGACATAAACCTTCTTTTAACTCTCTGCACAGTGAAGAATTTCATGCTACATGAACATCCTGATGAAAACAGGCCTTGAAAAATACTGAGACTATGAAAGAGATTACAAATAAAGCTGACATTTCACAAAAACTGCTACGCTTTCAGTATTTGTTTTCATTTCACACTGAAACTAAACAGAATGATTTTAATGTGTTCATAAGACATCTGTGTTAAAATGTCACATTTCCAATAAAAATGTCAGATTTTAAAGTTTCTCCTGAGTTGGGTCAGAGATATTTGAGCACTTTACAACAAAAGTAATTTTCACCTAAAAGCTGTCAATAGATGTCCACACTTTTTATTTCAATGAATTAGCATATTTCCAGTATATTTTAATGTAAATTTTCCAGTCAACTTCACTTGTAAATAACACTGAGGTACGTTCTCAAAACATGTTCAAACAGATTTGAGAACATTCGTTTCCATTATTCTTTCAGCTCTACTCAAGGGATATTGATTGCCCCTGATCCAATGGCAAGGTCCTAAAACTAGAAAGCAGCATTTAATAAATGTAGAGAGGACATCATTTCTATCCTGGATAACTCCACAATTCTCATTTGTGCCGTCTGTTTGTGAAAAGATCAGGAGAAATATCAGTTTTCTCTTACAAGGTAGTATATGAGTTTCTAAGTTTGCATGACCTGAAAGGCTGAAAAGATTCCATATAGTCTGTACTGAAATGAATGCTTCAAAATGCAGGAACTATCTGGAGCTATTCCATCATAAGGTGGGGCGTGACCCCACACTCTGAATTTAGCCTCCCATCCATCACAGATTAATTACGTTTCTGGAAACAAAAAAGTGTAATTATTCAATGTGATGTGCAAGGAAGTGACCATATAACAGCTATTAACCTATGCATCACACTAAGTAATTGTCCTAAAGTCCTACCACTAATGCTGGCTTTAAAGTTTTCCTGGCTTATTTCAATAGAATGTGCAAAAGTAAAATATTTTGCCCTTCTACAAGCAAGCACGTGTACATACACCACAATCATTATATATTATGAAGGCCACTATGTAGCACAGCCATTGATCAAACTGAGCGGGGAAAAATGCCAGTGCTTATGCAACAGATATTCCTTGTCACAGTCTCACTTACATTCCTCTACTACTCCCAAAGGACCCACACTGTGTTGCATAATTTATGCCATAAGGATTATTTATTAGACTGATTTATTCCATTACTTGTGCTGTATTATTAAATTCTTGTATGTCTTAATGAGGACAATGTATTAAGAATAGTTTTATGAGAAAAATGAAAGAACTCAAGTTTGAAAAAATATTCAAGAGAATGTCATGCCTTCATTGAACTCTGCAAAGCGATGGAAAGGCCTCTAAAAAATTTCTTGGAACAGAGTATTCATGATAACTAGCATGTCTAAATTTAATAACTGTTTCCTGCATTCCTGCTAGCAAAATGCTATCCTCTATGCACGGTGCTTGGAGCCAGCATAACTGCATGAGCTCAGGGCCATTTGAGTCATGCTCTTCAGCATGCTGTAGGTATGTCCAGTAATAGCAGTGGTTCAATACCTTAAATCCAAGAGTTCTCCAGTAAAAGTGAATTACATTCACTATTCAGCTTTCAGCATGTCTTTCCTGAATTATATCAGGACACGGCGAAGAGGGGATAGAATAAATTCACTGCTCTCCTGGGAGGGACGCAGAGATGATTTTGCTGACCATAGTCTTGACAGGTGTGCACAGCCCTTTTATTGTCCAGGATCATAATTTCTGTTCCTATTCTGTTCCTATTCTTAAAGACTCTTTTTTTTTCAAAATAATACTTATTTTTCCATGCCTCATAAAAAAAAAAAAAGAAAAAAAAAAAAGGATTTTCTGTTCACTGGCTTCCTGGCAGCAACTGAAAGAGTTGGCAGGGGTTTTCCTGTGAGTGCACATAGGGCATAATCCTGCCTTTGACAATGTAGTAATGAATGATAAATTCTTTCAAATGCAAAAAGGAGAGAAGGGATGTCTTTAAGCTCCATTACAGCAAACAGTAGCTGCCTATTCCTTATTATAGAAGCAAAAAACATGCTACATCAGAAAAGTTTTTGCTCTAAATCCCTAAGTCAGATGTTTATTGTGAGCAAAGCAGGATGAACACCACAGGCAACATTAGCAACTGTGAATATATATTTTTAAAACATTGGCCCTGAATTCAGCTTCATTGACGTCTACAACTCCCTTTACTTTCTTCACAGTAGCACTCAAATCAATATTTTTTGTTCATGAAAATATTCATGTGATCAGCTTCGGTAATAAAAATCCCACGAATTTGAAAAAAAGGCAAGGAATCAATGCGCTATGCTGTTTGCAAACATCTGATTTGATGACTAAAATAATGAATACATAATGTTAAAATCCACATCAGCTTATGGACACCTGATAAATTTAAATAGGCTATATTTGTTTACTGCACAGGTCACTAAATGTCGATGTATAGGCTACAGTACAGCTACAGAAGAATGAGATGTCAGAGAAAAAAATGTTCTACATCACTCAGCAAAAAATCTGCTGCTTTTTAAGAGCCCTTTGAACACTTACTGAGGAAAAAAAACCACCTCAGCAAGGTTCACTAGCTCAAATACAGTGCTGTGTGAACAGCTGGCACACAGCTGGCTAACTCTTGCATGAATAGAACAAATATATGCCTACCTAGAAAACGATACGGCAAATATGTAACAACTATATTGAAAAAAAAGAAAACATACTGAAGGAAGTAGAGGACATTCATTGCCCAGTTTGGGATGGAAAGCGCTTCTCAGTTCCCTATTAGAGCATAAACAAGGCACTTTCAGTTCAGAAGGATCTCACAATGGACATCAAAGGATGAACTACATAATAAAGTTAGGGCACATAATTACACTAAAAATTCTTCTAAGGATTTGTTTGCATCTTGAAAATTAACAGTCTTTGAAAATGTGTTGGCAGCCACCACTGTCAACATTTTGTATATTCTTCCTTATTATATAAATATTCAAATCTTTTTCTAATTTTGCTCAATTTTTGGCCTCAGTATCAACCTGTACAAATGTGTTTCATGGTTTAATTATATACTGTGTGAAAAAGAATTTCCCCACACAGATTTGAATCAGCTCTCTTCATTTTCTCTTAGTACCTTTTTCATAAAATATGAAATAATACCTTCCTAACTATTGTCTTTTACACCGTTCTCTAGGTTTGAGTTTTGTTAGTAGGAGAGGCTGTTTTTCAGGTGTTCACTCATATGACTCTTCTTCATAAAGGAATCTTTTGGTCTTTTAAGTTTTTTATGAGCTTTCTCATCAATTCTCCTCACTTCTTCCCGACCTTGTCATGAAATGTGGCAATATTATTTCTAAGAAGGATTGCCAAAGATTTCAGCAAAGCTTCTGAATGAGGCCATATACTATCATATATGGTGGCATAAATTATTACCAAGAATTGCCCTCCAGTAAATTGTCAATACAACCCAAAAAGATAGCTAGCTTTTCTAAACAGCAGATTGAGAAGGCACCTTTGGCTATATACTCATAACTGTTCTCAGTTTTGTCTCCTAATTTGATAGTTGACAGTTCATTAACGAGGAGGAAAGTTAATATAACCCCATGCTATGCTCAGTTGAAATACTTAAGGTGGTTACATCCTTTGTTATGTTATATCCCATGTTATGTCTACATTTGAATTTCAAAATGTTTTACCACATGAAAGAAAAGTTGAGCTGTTACTCAGGAGTACCTATAGCATCTTCAGGGACATTTGTGGACTTAGATGAATGTTCAGCAGCAAAGAGTATTCTGTAAAAATAACCACATAAAGAACCATATTAAAATACCAAAAATGTATTTTAAAAGGGAACAAAGTAAGCATAGGAAAAAAGAGAAGGTGGAAAAAGCATTTCTAACAGAAAATGAAATGCTTTAGTAATTCAGCTAAAAGGAAACAAAAGCTAATTGTTGCATAAGGATTACTGCTCATCTAATAAGACAGTTCAGGGGTGGTTGCAAGAGAGCTTCCAAAATGATGCTTTCCCAAAGTATAGCAGGAAACTTAACAACATCATTGTGCAATTTTTTTTTTTTTTTTAATCTTTCTTCATTCATTTTATTCTTTCTTCATTTCTCACTGTATGAGACAAATATGACAAATGATAACCATTTATACTCCTCGTATGAAAGTGATCAACACTTTGTGGAGACTTGAAGATTACTTTCTCAATCCAACTACTAATCTCTCATAAACAGAGAGCGACATTAACAGATGGGATTTTTCACATCTCTTTATCATTCCACACCACATCACAGTGAAGTCCATTTTGTTTCATGGTGTTCTTCCTAAGCCTTTTTCATCTGATTCTTCCTTTGCAAAATGCAGCTTCATATGGTAGAACAGGTGTTCTGTGATCTCTGCAACCTGAGCAGCAAGTATCTGCTTCCAAATCTGAAGCATTACAAAGCCAGGCAGCCCAATTCTGGGAGTGGCATTTCTTTTTATGCCCTACCAAATTGGAATGCAAAAGGCTTTACAACCTGAACAGTGCTATTCACTCTATAAAGGAATGAATCATTACCCTGACTTCTCAATACTTTGCATAAAATTTATGTTTGTTTTTGACAGATGTATTTTATGGACAACTGTAAAACGTCTACAGGTAGCAACTACAGAGCTTTCAACAGGGAAGAATTAAGTCACTGCTACCCCCGGAGTGCTAATGAAGTAAAAATGTGCTGAATGTTCATACTTTTTCTGAAAAACACATATTATGCTTGCTACAGGTGCACAATGCTAATTTGCTTTTTGGGCAAACCGTGATCAATTTGCATAATTTTTACATCCTGAAACTTGCAAACATCAGGAAAATCTGTGTGTTTCTCTGCCTGTAGCATTAAGTCATTGAGTGCCTAAGAATCAATATAAGCTCTCAGAATAAGGAGCAAAGCCCTGCTGGAGTTCTGTGTTAGCTAAATTATAGGATCAAAGCTTTGAGGTATTCCAGCCCAAATCTTTTGTCTATAACCAATATTACTGTGATAATGTCACCATCAACAAAACCATAACTATTTGTTCTGACCCAGCAATACTACAAAATAGATCGTAACTAATGATCTGTCCACTTGGAAGACACTGCTATATGCTTACCTGACAAATATAGAAATCAAACTAAACAATATCTCATAGACAGGTTATGAAGTAATTTCCCTCAGCAATAATTGAATGTGATCCAGCCTACAAATCTTCAAATAAAAGCACAGTATTTTTATTACTTCACCTTTTTTTATTTGTCACATTAAATGTTTTAATGTATGCTGAAGTAACTTGAGGTAAATACAGTAACTAGGCAAAGACACTTTTCTAATAGTCACTACATCCTAAGAAGTTTGTGGCTGAGAATATGTATGAAGAACACAGAGTAAATGAATGCAAATGAATATAATGTTGAGAAAATGAATGCACTCTGAATAAAAATAGCACATTACACACATGACAATAAAGGAATATTAGTAGAGAATATTTACCAGTTAGTACTAACAGTTCTACCTGAATCCTTAAAACTTAATTCAAATTATTGCGGGTGGCTAAGATTGGGGTATCTAGTTATGTTATGAAAAACTTTTGTCTTACAGCGCATCTTGCAAAAGAAAAGTTTAATAAACACTTTAGAAAGAACTCGACTTTAAAATAAACAGCAACTTCACTTTTTCTTCTGCCACTATATAAATCTGTGCAAAAGTCGCTTTTCCTGTTGCTTTGGTAGCTATGGTATTTCTGCACAAATGCACAAGCTAAATCAAAAGCAACAGTCAGCACTGGCCAAAATAGATGGAAAGAATCACAGGTGAAGAGCAAGAGTGAAAAACTACTCTTTGTGCTGAATGTGGCAGAGCCAAGGAATAGCTGAAACAGCGACCGGAAAAACAAATAGTCCATGGAGCAAACAGTGATTCCTCGGTACTGAAAACACAAATGCAATACACACCCTCCCACTGCAGAAGCATATTTTTTTGTGAGAGACAAAAACTTCCAGGTAGTGCAGAAAAATCTGAGTGTTGATAATGCGTAAAGGAGTGCTTTCCTGTTTTGAGAAAATAGGCTGCCCTGGATTTTGGCATGGTTTGATGCTTACAGGTTGCACTAAAAAGAACTAACGGAGCTAGAGCTAAAGAGTTTGAATGCCACTAAGGAAATGATAATTGCAAATGTACAGCATTGATTGCCTAGGAGGGAAGAACAAAAACATCAGTAGCATTGCTAAAGAAAAGAATACATAGTACTGCCCATTTTAAGTCTTAAAGCACTTGTGAGTAAGTTTGGTGCTGAACAGAGGAAAATAATACTACAAAATTCGATGCTACTTTTCTCTTCCAACAGTACCACAAAAGAATCATTCACATATAGAAGTTTTATAAGCTCTATGCTGTCAAGCCACAGCCTGGTAGCAGCACAGGATGAGACCCAAAAATATCCTGCTGTGCCATAGACCATGACTGTCAACCAGATGCAGAAGATGCCATCAACAGCTACAGACAGTTCTCCCAGTAGGTTTAACATACTCTCACAGTAGTTCTGACTCTGGCATTGTCATAATGCCACTAAAAAAAAGTCTCTATTTTGACCAGTTTGCTTCTATCTCCATCCCATAGCCTGAGTGGTTAACAGAAAAATCTTTATTCCTTAGAGTGTCAACTCATAAGATGCCCTCATATTTATGATTAGTCCTATACCTCATTACTTCTTTTTTTACCCAGGCGAAATGATCTAATATCAATTAAATTTGATTTATTTCCTTGTACCTGGTTTCTATTTGCCTTTTAACTATTTGTTTCTTTCTTCTCACCTTTCCTTTTTCTTGTTCTTCATTTCCCACACTAACTTTTGTTTTTTTAGCTTCGGTTGCTTCCTTTTTTCTAACCATTTCAACTGCAGTGACTCTATCCTCTCTCCCTTCCTTATCAGCTGCGTTTCAATCCATCTTTCCTTTGGGCCCTTGTCTTATCCCTGCTTGCCTCCCCTATTACTTAGTTCTGCACTATATTGGAAACACCTGAACTATTTGAAGCAATAAAAATACTGGACTTTCAAGACAGAGTGTGAGGACCAAACAGAAAGAAATTGTATGAAGCTTTTAAACTACTAGTAATTATTACTGCAATTTCTTGAAAAGGAAAGCCTTGAATCCCTTAGTGAAAGATTCTGAGCAAGGCTTCCAACATTAAAGCTGCCCTGAAGTGAAAAAATACTACCCATCTGGCACACTCTAGTATTCTCTCGGTGAATCTACTGTGCAGGTGCATTATTTATGATTTAAACACTGATGATCTCCACCTATTTGCAGCTTCACATCACAAATATTCCTCTGCTTTGATGCCTTAGAAGTTCTCACCAACATTAACAATCATAGCAATTTTTGAATCAGAGGATATCTTTTGATTACGAGGAAATTATACCCTTATGAAAAGTAATATATTTTTAGTGTACTTGGCACACTTTTAGTCAAGCTAAGTGTCTGTAGAATACTTGAATTATAGCAAGTATATTCATTTTTCATAAGTGTAGAGTGACACACTATAAAACAAATTATAATAATCAGAGATTTTCTTGAAGCTATCAAAAGGCTTGATTCAAAATAGGATAAGTTCTTCCTAGTACCCTCAGCCTGCATTAGCAGATAGCGGGAACTGAGGGCACTCAGCACCTTTCAGGGAAGTTCCCACGTAAGATCCAGTCCTGCAGCTGTGTAAGACGCAATTTCTTTGATTGCTTCTACTAATTTGCATGCTACATCTATGATTTGGGCATACTGATAATTTGCATTACAATATCCCGCTGTTCTGCCAGCCTTTAGACTTGCCATACATTGTTTTTCAATTTGTAAGGTCTTTGGGAAATAGTTTCTTGTTTCCTCATAGATGCACACTTTAGGGATTGTTCAGAAGCTCTCCTAACAGACCAGAGTACTGAATGCAGTGATATATATAGGCAGCTAGAAATGGGTGATGAAGGTGATGACTGACGATAATGAATGGATTTCATGAAAATTTATACAAATGGCTTACAAAGAGCAATCATAAATTTCATATAAATTACATCAATTACATATGAATAGGAATTTAGTGAAATTTAAAAAGGAATTACGGGAAATTCTATAAGTAGTGTTTATAGAAGTCTTTTAAATATAAAGAACTTTGCAAGAAATATTAAGTAAAATACTTCAGGGTTTAAAATGATCTCTCTTTGGGACTGCAACAAAAAATTAATCCCAGATCTGTTTGCTGTGGGATTTCTTACCCATTACTTTCAAGCATGTGATTCCACAGACAGTTATGGATGAAATGAGCTTCAAAGTACCTAGTGAGCATTATCCACTCAATGACAACATGCAACACGTTGTTCTCTACAATTCATCTTCTTTTTCTTTTCTTTTTTTTTTCCTAGAGTATTACCTATACTTTGTTGCTTATAAACTGCTATGACATAAAAGAAAAACACACATCTGAGCTAAAGAATATTCAGCTATTCAAAATTCATTAACTTCTTTATATTTTGTGACTGAAAGCATTCATTGGCACCTTCCTCCTGAGAAGGGGAAATGGAGTGGGAGCTGTCAATCTCTTTCCCTGCTAATAACAGGACTCACAAGAACAACAGAAAGCTGAGCCAGTAGAGTTTTAGACTGGATGTTAGGAAAAAATTATTTACCATGAGGATGGTCCAACACTGTAACAGATTTTCTAGTGAGGTGGCATTTGTGTAATGCCATTAATAAGATGCTTTAAACTTTTGGTTAGCCCTGAAGTGGTCAGAAAGCTGGACTTGCTTACCTTTGTAGATTCCGTCCAACTGAACAACTGCATTGTATTGTATTCTATTGTTATATTGTTTTTCTATGCTATGCTACTCACATGGTGTTTACACCTATTATTTCTAAATTCCAACTTGTCATGGATGATCTTGAGATGTAGTTACTGCCATACATAAATAATTTACATATGTTATTTCATGTTGCGACATAAAAATCACAGAAAATACAACCACTTTTTTTTTTTTTTTTTTTTTTTTTTTTTTGGTGAGAAATAGGGGATCCTTCAAAAATCAGTAAAAAATATCAATACAGAATTTTTTCTTTTTCTCTCTGGATTTTTAAAACTAGCCTTTTGAGACAATTTCACATCAATCTTATCAAGACATAGAAAGAAACTTGTATAACAACCTCCTTTTTAACAGAGTTAATATCAAACAAACTGTACTTTGAAAGCCAGTGGACTCACCACTATACTGTTTTACCATGCTTCACCCAATGGATTTATATGGATCGTCAAATCCAAAGGGATATACTAAGAAGGACATTTTGTACCACCTTGACTTCCTTCATGGAGCTTTACTGAGGAAACCATTGCAACTTGTGCTGTATTATAATCTATTCTAGAATGGACTGAAGATTCATCAACAAAGCTAGCTGAAAAATGAGTTTCCGTACAGAAGAGCTAATAGGGGTCTTTCATTACAGATTTCTCCTAGCAGTGTGCACTGCTGTGCTATCTGTCAACCCTTGTGTATGGAGGGAGTGAGAACAAGCAAGGCAAAAGTATGCAATATCTTCAGCTTTGAGTTTTAGAGCCATAAAATTATATGGTTTTGTCACTACAGATTTCTTCTTAACAGCACTTAAAGGAAAATTCAAGTCCTGGTGTCTTTTTATGCTTTACACTACATTTTTTTCCTATGATAACTATGTTGTAATAATGAAATCATGTTCATAGTCGTGGAGACTTCCACTCATTTCATGAAAAAAAAATCAACCCACAGGTAGTATATACAAGTCCTGGTAGGTAATAAAACTTCCAACTCAATATCTTGTGTTTTATTGACATAGATACCATCAATATTTATGTTTTGAACTATTAATCAGGTCTGTTTTTCTTACTGCTTAAAACAGTTCCCTGCAATGAAGCTACTGAGCCAACAACTGTGTCATCTAAGTTCATCCTGATGACAGAATGGAGATTTTTGGCAAAATATTACTTATTACTGTTAAATTCTCTTGAATTTATTTCATAAGTCTTTGTGGTTCGCTGAGATTTTGAACATACCAAGTCCACAAATACCTTCTGATCATCAAATAGCCTACACATTTTCTAATGATGTTTGCTTTCTTTGGACAATACTATTTTTAGAGACTAAAATCTGCATACAACTATGCGAGTCTCCAGTCTTCATGACCGGAACATTACAACACAAATTGTATCTTCTGAAATAGCAGAAATGTCATTAAATTCCAGTACAGAGTATAAGGTCAACAAATATTTAAATCCTTATAAACACGCTCTTTTACTTTATTACCTATCCATTCAGAATTAGCTTAAAGCAAGATTTTAACATCCCAATCCTCCAAAATTAGGCATAAAATAGTTCAAAAAAAATGAATTGCCTACAGAAACGGTCACATTTAACTCACATGGGGTTAGTTAACTCTCATTTCTGTTTTCAGAGTTCAAATATATGTCTGAGTCAAATATCCCAGTGCTGTTTTTGATTAGGTGCTGCAACTCATCTTGTTTAACTGTATGGTTTTGTTTCTCTTTTAGTTCAGTATCTTCAAGTACTTCAAGTACAGGTGTCTTTTACTTTCTTCTTACTTTAATTTTACCCGTGCTTTTTTCACCCACATCTGTGATTGAACAGTAATGTGGTAACTAGTATGCAGAAATTACAACTTTCTTCCCTCATGCTTCTTTAAAGCTCACTGGCTGTGTGCAATATAGATAATAGTTCTGCTACATCTCAATGTTTTCTTGCCTGTTCTTCATTCCAGACCTTTAAGTTCAAAAGCTACCAATGAATCATTTAAAAATAAAACCAAAAAACATTTGAATTTCCTCTATGGAAACTTGTAGCCCAACATGCAGTGGTCAGCTTTCTATGGAATGTGAAGTTCTTCTCAATGATTTGGTTTGATATAATCAATGATGAGAGCTCCAGAGAAAGAAAAGATGTCAAAAATATGGAGTGCTTAAAACTGCAGTAGAGCTTTGAGGCTCTCCAAAAATCTAACTGCCCTGTCACTGAACATTCCCCTAAACCACTTGAGCAAAGAAAAATGTCCTGTTGTTTTCTTCCTTTAGAAGCTTAAGATAAATTCTTGAAGTCTCTGTCCCAGAAATGACTTTATCCCTCCTCCTATCTCTCATGCCTTCCCAGAGAGCCAGAATTCTCAAAAAGAACCTTTTGTTTGGTTTTCATTTTGTTTGTTTGTATTTGTTGTTTTTTCTCTGTAGAAGAATTCATAATTCTTATGCATCTCTCTGACAGGGTGATTACTTTTTGATTAGCTCTGAAAGTCATGTCAGCTGCATGTATGTGTCTAAGAGACAGCTTCAGCATTCACTTCAGCTAGCCAACAAAGCTCTTATTTGAAATTACAACCACTGGACAATTTCATACATGTACCTTTCAATGACTCAAAGACGCTTTTTCTTCCTGACAATATATATCCCTCACCAGATCTTAAACTTACAGGTTGTATAATGTACTACGTTCCCTGTGACAGAAAATATAGTTGGGCTGTTTCCAAGATATCATTACCACTGTATTCTCTTTACTCTTCAAAACTTTATTTTTAGTATAACACAGAGCACTAATTTAAGCAGTAGAAGTCAAGTTTCTGTAAGACCATGTGCTACAATGTATTCCATACATGTGTAAGGTTAAAAGACATGCAAAGAGAGATGGTTTGGAAACATGTTTCTTCTTCTTCTTCTTCTTCTTCTTCTTCTTCTTCTTATTGTGCTGTTTCAGAATGAATCAGCTGTGACACCACAGGTTGCAAAAATTTCTGAGAATGACAGAAGTAACAAATTCTTTTAGAAGTCAATCAAAAACTGAATTAAATTCAGGAAATTTTATTGTCCCAACATTTCCCTGTATCTTCCTGACTAATTGTCTAATTGTTTTATTTCTTTGTAGCCTCTTCCCAGTCATCCCCTAACTGTGGCAAGATTCTTGCTACAGGTTTAGAGAAATGTGAACGTTGTCTGGTTGGCACAGTTGGACTGTCCTTTAGTTGGAAAGTGGAAGAAGTCTCCACCTGTGCCTGCACATCCACCCATACCAGTGTTTGGGCTTGGATTTTGATTCTCCCCATCATAGAGAATCATAGAATCGTATCATAGAATCACAGAGTCATAGAATCATAACATGGCTTGAATTGGAAGAGACCCTAAAACCCACCCAGCCCCAACCTCTGCCATGGTCATATCTGTTCCAAATCAGGCTGCACAGGGCCCATCCAACCTGACCTTGGGCACCTCTGGGAATGAGGCAAAGAGCATGAGAAGTGTTACCATATTTTCACCATAAGCACAGTAAAAATTAGGCCACAGTTAGGAAATAGGTATTTTTTTGTTTGTTTGTTTGTTTGTTTTAACATAAAATATATATCATGAGTACTAATTTCTATCAGTCTGCAATTTTGCTCCTTTAAAAAAGTGTCTCCCTTTTTGTTATTGCTGAAGCCTACAATTTATATTCTTTTCATAGCAGGAGAGAGATTTGCTCCTTGTTCTGTTTGCACAGGTCAAGTTACTAGAATTGTCAGGAGAAATTCTCACTCTTTATTTGAAAATATATGAATATGGGTATCATCTGGCTGAATAAAAAGGAAGTTTGATGATGTTACACGTACTGAAGATATGTAGCATGTCTAGCAAGCTTTTATTCTTGTTGTTTGGTTATTTCACCAAACTTATCATCTGTGAGGATGCCTGATTCATTAAAAAAGATCATAAGGCTAAGTCCTCTGCGATTGAGCTGGGAGAATGAGGGTTTTTTACACATATTTCAGGAGCTTCAGTTCAAAACTAAATGGCTATGTGTTGTTTTCAGCTTGGAAAACAAAAAGTATGGCTGCACACACCTTTATAAAAAAGGATGCTGAGGTGCTCTTGTGATTCTTCGAGTGTAACAGAATCATTATGGAGTCTGAAGAGTTGTAAGAACCTTGGCTTGGGTACCGGCAGCTCCAAGCCAGCACCTTTGTCCTGGCCACTGAGCACGAAGACTGCAGGCCACCAGCTGGACTATATAACTGGATGTGTTTGATATGACACGATGCCTTCCAGGCAGCTAAACCCAACGACCTCAAGAAGCCTTAAATTTCTTCAATAGTTTGTGAGCGCTGGGCAACAACATACGTTCAAACAGGTTTAACACAACGCCCAACAGCGCCCAGACTTTCCAACAGACCACCCCCCTGGCCCGGAAGGTATCCTTCGGTTAGAAGTCCACACCTGCATTTTCCTACAGGCATTGCATGCTCCAGAGATCTTCGGCTCTAGAACCATCCAACCGAGCAGCGCACCGCACGCAAAGCAGCGGTGTGGCGAGGAGGAAACCGGCAGAGTTGCCCCAGCCAGCGGAGCAGACGGGAGGGCACCAAGCCGACGCCCCGTCCCGCCTCCGCCCTCGGCGGCGCCCACCTCCCCTTCCCCGGGCCGTGCCCGCTGCAGTGCAGAGCCTCGGGGCGCGGCGGGCCCGGGGCGGGGCGGGCCGGGGTCTGCAGCGAGCGCGGCACCGCCCCCGGCGGGCAGACGGGCGCGGCGGCGTCACGCGGCGGCACCGCCCCCCGCTCCCGGCGGCCGCCCCCGCCCGCCGCCGCCGCCGCGCACCCGCAGCAGCGCCCGCTCCGTCGGCGAGCGGCAGAGGCAGCTCCGGCCGCGCCTGCCCCGGCCCGCGGCACCCCGCGCAGGTAAGGCGTGTCCGCGGTGCGGGCAGAGCGGCGCCGGGAAGGACGAGCCCCGCTGTGTCGCGGCGGAGGAGAAGGAAGAGGAGAAGGAGGCGCGAGAGGCTGGTGGGTTCGCATGCGGCGTTGTGGGGAGGTAGATGGCGGGGAGCAGAGATGGAGGAGCGGAGGGAGAAGTTAAAGGTTGGATGCGGCGATTCTTCCCGTGCCAAAGCGGGTGGGGGGGGTGGGATCTGTGAGAGCGGAGGGATGAATCAATGTGCTGCATGTTTTCCCTGGCGGGAGCTGCTCGGGTGCAACGCGAAGCGATGGGGATGCGTATCGCGATGGGATCGCTGTGTGCTGGCGGCGGGCTGGGATGGGCGAGGGGCTTGTGCAGGAAGTGCATGGGCAATTTGGGACATTTCCTATTGTGAAGCAGAAGAAAGAGGGCAGGCGGCTGCCTCGGTGCGTTCGGAACCGCGCGGGTTCCTGCTGATGGTGTGCATTTTTGAAGGGGGAGAAATTCTATCACAAGCGTATTAAAATAAATACGTCTGCAGGCTGGAGAGGTAGCAAAATCGATCATTGCGGCCGCCTAGGAAAGAATTTGATTCTAGAAATTACGTGGAAACGGAGGGAAAAGATTAATGATGCCGCTAAGTCTGCTTTTCAATCGGAGCGCTTCTCCCTTTGGCCGCAGCAAGGTTGTTTTCCAGCTCCTTTCTTTTCATCCGGTGATTTGCGAACTCTCCGGGCTTCCCCGCACCGGAGACAATGCCGAGCGCTGGGCACAATGAGGATCGTGCCGGGGCGGTGCGTGCCGCGACCTGCCGTTAGCCCGGGATTTATTGACCTCGGGGTGCCTCGCGCTCCCTGTCGCCCGTTTGGAAAGGCTCCATCGGGGCACCTGTGATCAAATCATCATTTTTAAGAGAAAAAAATAATAATATATATATATGGTTATGGAGACGTAGGGGAAGGATATTGATGCACTGCTGAGGCACTCAAGGCGCTGCTTTGTGTATATTTCTCACTACATGCATGTGCGCACACATACAGTGCCGGGGGGGGAGGAAGGGGGCGAAGGGGGTTTGGAGGGAGTCGGCTGGCAGTTGAGACCCCGGCTGAGAGGTATCTACATGACCAAATCGTCCCCTCTTGGAAATGACAGTGTCCTTCTGCTTTGGAGATGACGAGACCGCGTTGTGTACTGATTGTGTGGATGATATCGTTAGTAATAAATAAGCAATTGTGGCTTTTTTATTGCTATTATTTATTTCCTTGGGTCTTCCTTTTATCCTTTTCAATCTTTCCATCGTTCTCCCTTCAATCCTCCCCCTTTATTTTCTTTCATTATTACTGTTATTGTTCATTTCTTTCTCCGTTTCGTCCTCTCTCTGCCTCTCCGCGGGCGGGGGCCGGGCGGCACCGCAGCCGGCGGCGGGGCGGCTCTCCGGGAGGGATCCCCACTCGGCGGCTCTCCGCGGACACCTGTAGGGATCGCTCTGCACGCTCGGCGGCGCGCGCGCACCCCCCCCCCCTCCTCCCCCCCAGATACACAGCCACACACGCGCGTTCTCACGCACCCGTGCACGCGGGCGCGCTCGCTCCTGCCTCGCGGCACCTGCCTGCTCGTGCTTCCCCTGCACACCACGCGCGTTCCCTCCTCACTCATCCCTCACCCTTGGGCCACGCGCCCACCTGCCGTCCCCTGCTCCGGCTCTCCCCCCCTCGGCACACGCACAGCCCCCCGACCCCTTTCCCTCGCCGCAACCTCTCCGTCCGTCCGCCCTACGGTCGCCCTCCCCTCCCGCCCCCGGGGCATCCCTCGTGCTCCCACTCGCGTGCGGCCCCCCCGTCCCCCGCCGCTGCGGGGAGCCCCGGGCGCAGGCAGCAGCCGCCTCGCCGCCTCGCCGCCGCCCCGTCGGGCCGCACAGGGCGGAGCTGTTCGTGGTGCTGAAGCGGTGCCTGCCCCTGCCTGCCGCCGGCAGCCCGCCCGACAGCGCACAGATGCCCCAAAGGCTCCCGTCGGGGGTCGCGGTTGCCTACTTTCCTCGACGAGTCCTCCCGGGCATCGCGTTTTTTGGGGGGGCTGCCTTAAAACTGCAGGCAGCGGCTCCAGGCGGGGAAAACCGTGAGGCTCGCTGATGCCCTGCAATGCCCGGTGGCGATTGAGCATGGTTGGCCTCTGCCCGATGGGTTTGGGAGTTCTTCTAACCTCTGGGGGTTCTTCTTGCTTTCCTTTCGCTTCTCTTGCCTGCCTGGCATGTGACAAATAATAAAAATAAATGTGTTGACATTTAGAGAAATGAAATTAAATATAAAGAGAGAGTAGGAGGTGACTTAGCAGCTCGGAACGTGTCAGGTGCAGGCAGACGAGGTGTGTGCAGGTTTTGCCCTGGCAAGTACATCCCTTCCCCCCCTCCCTGCAGCAGATGCATACCCACACGCAGTAGCCAGTGAGGGGCTTGGCAGCTCTGGCCGTGCTGTTCTGCCTGAGTGCTGCTGGCTGAGGGGAGGGAGGTGTTGGAGATCCTCTCCTCCATCAGGAGATCTCTGCTCACACACTCCTCCTGGAAAACACTGCGCGGCTTGGAGGAAGAAAAGAGAGGGGAGCCTCTCTGCTGAAATGCTTTGAATGCAGAGATCGCTTCAGAGGAAGAGAGTGAACTGTGGCATATGTATTATTTTTAAAATGAGGAGTTTCCTTTTAAATAAGGGTGGCTGAGTAAACATATATAAAATACTGCAACCCATTTCAGAGGACTAACACCTGGGATTAGCTGATCTGCATTGTGAATAATGTCAGCATCAGAGCTGGCTTGAATTGGATTTTCCCTGCCAGAACAGAGAATATCAGCCGCAAAAGAAACCAGGTGTCAGAGAAAAATGCAGTTTGAAATTTTCAAAAAGCCTTCTAAGAAACCATTGCAATTCTTCCTCACCCCATGAAAATAAACCTGTAGGTGTGCCATGTACAGCAGAGCCTGACAGTTCCTGCTGGGAGCTCTGTCCCTTTATTACGTTTTTGAGCTATGTTAGAAAGAACTAGAACCAGGCTTTGTACCATCATCTGCATTAATAGGACCCTATAGCTTCACAGGTGCTGATATTTTCAAAAATAAATTACAGTAAAAACAGTAAAGTAGCAGGATAAGCAATATCTTTTAGGATACTTCTTAACATCGGTCTTATAATAATAATATATGCTCCTAAAATATTTGCAAGTTTTGGAATGGTAAGTAGTTTATATACAGATTAAACCATAAAAATGTGATCTGGTGTATGCATATACATTGGATTTAAGCTTAGCACTGCTCGTTATGATGATTTCTCAGTGACTCCAAAATTACAGCAACACTTCATTTTGCTAACACTGAACAGCGGCTCAAATGAAAAATTAATCACAAGTGTACACTATTGATCAACTTTATGATTTCACTTGTTATTATTAGTCGTCGTTTCTTATTATTCTGTTTCGATTCCTTGCAGATTAGAAACAATAACAATAGAGGAGTTCACCCCCTGGATCTTAGCCTTGGCCTTTTACAAGCGAGCAGAAGAGGAGCTGTCAGGCTGTGCATGTCAAGTAGCCGCCCGGCTGTTTGACAGCTTCTGGGTTTCAACCCCATTGGGAATGAGGCAGCTCAGGAAACCATGAGCGATGAGTCCTGTCGCCTGCTGATGCTGCTCCAGCACCATGGCAGGCATTCCGTGATCTGACAAGAGGATACATCTTGGGGAGGCAGCGCTGGGATCCGTAATTGGCTTCCTGGGAAACTACAGCTGGTGGATAGGATGTAAAAAGAGGTGCACACGCACTGGGATATTGCTACAGTCTTGCTGAGCTCCTGGATCTGCTTGGAGGAGAGGATTTTGCCACCAGTCTTGTTTTTGTATCTCCCGCTTTGGTAATGTTGGCTTTGGGGAAAATTTCTGCTGACTCACCCATGCCCAGACACCTTTCTCAAAGCCTGGCTGATCAGTGAAGAACACCACCGACACCTTCTCTCCTCCGGCCCCCTTAGTGTTCCCCTCCATCCCGCGGGGCCCCCGCAGCCCCCCCGTCCCGAGGCGGGGGTGAGCACGCCTGAAGCTCCGAGCGTGGCCAGTGTCCAGCAAGATTTTACCCTGTCTGCCCCTGGGGCCCCAGCGCCGCCCCCCGCCGGCACTGCCGCCCCACTCGCTCGCCCCAGGCCGCGCAGGATGGGGGCGGCGCTGGTGCGGCGCGGGGGCTGCCTGCTGCTCTGGCTGGCCCTGCTGCTGGGCTGCTGGGCTGAGCTGGGCAGCGGGCTGGAGTTTCCAGGGGCCGAGGGGCAGTGGACCCGCTTCCCCAAGTGGAATGCCTGCTGCGAGAGCGAGATGAGCTTCAACATGAAGACGCGCAGCTCCAGTGGGCTGGTGCTCTACTTTGACGATGAGGGCTTCTGTGACTTCCTGGAGCTCATCCTCACCCAGGGTGGGCGGCTACAGCTCAGTTTCTCCATCTTCTGCGCCGAGCCAGCCACCTTGCTCTCTGACATGGCAGTCAACGACAACCTTTGGCATGCCGTGGTCATCCGCCGCCACTTCAAGAACACCACTCTGATAATTGACCGGGCTGAGGCGAAGTGGGTGGAGGTGAAGTCCAAGCGGCGGGACATGACTGTGTTCAGTGGCCTCTTCTTGGGGGGGCTCCCACCGGAGTTGCGGTCGGCGACACTAAAGCTGACACTGTCCTCTGTCAAGGACCGGGAGCCCTTCAAGGGCTGGATAACAGATGTTCGGGTCAACTACACACAGACGTCACCGGTGGAGAGCCAGGAGGTACGGCTGGACGATGAGCAGAGCCGCCTGTGTGCTCGGGAGGATGTTTGCCTCAACGGAGGTGTCTGCTCGGTGCTCAACGACCAGGCTGTCTGCGACTGCTCCCAAACGGGCTTTCGGGGGAAGGACTGCAGTGAAGGTAAGGCACCATCTTAGCTTGCCCCACCGCCCCCTTCGTGTAGTGGAGGGGATGGGTAGGAGGTCAGGCCTGCATGGAGTTTCATCCGTATGAGTGGGTCTCGCTCCCCTCCCTGCTGCCTCCCTGCTGCCTCCTCTCTTCCTGCCTTCCTCTCCCCACGTGTCTCTGTGGCAGACCATGGTGCCATCACTCCTCTGTTCTCTTCAGGGGCGAGCAGGGGGAGGAAGACATCATCTGGGTATCTTCTGATGGCAGGGTGAGATGTGGGGATGTTCTGGGATGGAGAAAGGACAGGGCCTCGGTGCCAGGTGCTTCCCAGCCAGAAGAGGGTGGCCAGCATCTTACTTGGCCAGAGTTGAGGGAGAGGGGGGGCAAGCTTGCAATGAGCAGCTGGTGGCAATTAATTTTGGGAAAAGGGAAAACAACACAAAGAAGAATTTTGCCGGATGAATTGCAACGATGACCTGGGTTGTTTTTTTTGTAGGGTAGCAGAGATCCAGAGTTTGTTTTGTATTGATACCTACCTCTGTTCTGTTGGAATAAAATCAGTGATTTATTTGGGAATTCCTTAAATTGTTGCTGAGGAGGAGGATTAGACAGAGGATTATGATTTTACACATATGTGAACGGTATTGCTTTGTGATGTATTAGCCATTTACAATGCTAGTCTTAAAGAGAGAATACAAAAGGACAAGGGGGAAGTACACACTCCATGACTGCAAAATTCCTGAGGAAGATAGGGCTTTGAAAAATAGCAGTTTCCTGAGTCCCACCTGCAAATAAAGCACTGAGTAAAATATGGTTCTTATTCAGTGCCCATTGTTTTCGGTGATTGGAAGGATTGTGAACATTTAATGCATATACATGTAGGATTCATATTATTTTGCTAGTAAGTGTACCATTGCTTGATGCTGTGTAAGCATAGAGATTACCTGTGTTATGTGTCTACAACGTAACTTATAGGTGTATGTATGAAATGAGACCAAATGTATCAAGGGGGAATATAACGTTCATGTCAGATTTTGAGAGCAAAGACCTGAGTGTAAAATGTAAAAGGTAAATATAAATAAGATACTATGTAGGCCAAATGAAGGTCTTCCCTGAATAGCTGCATGACATTTATAGCTGAATAATTTTGTCATTTCTATCAGATTTCACCCATTTTAAAAAAGAAAACTTCATTTGTGACTGTGCTTTATTATGTAATACCTTCTGTCCTTAGTGTCAGTACCCAAAACACTACAGTCATTCTGCATCTTGTTTGCTTTATCAGTTGTTTATCTCTCATCTGCCATTTGTTATTAAAACCAAACCTTATAAACATCTTAAAATAAGTTTTAGTAAGAAAAGACCAAATGATAATTTAACAGAATAAGAAGTTTGTTTTTTCAATAACACACAGTCCCAGAAACAGTAAAATGAGGTATCTTCTATTTTATTCTAAATCATGTCAATAAATTTAGTATCTGAGGGGGAATTTTTAATGCATAGTACTACTTAATATATAGGTGTGTATAAAATACTTAGTTGTCTTAGCACGTTTGAGTTAGGTCTCACTATAAACTGAAAAGCAAATCATGAGCTGTAGCAGTTTGGTTAAAGCAACAACAATCATTTATATATAATTATAAACTTATATACATTAAAACTGTTATATGTTCAAAATCACTTTAAATAATTTATATGAAAAGTTTGTATAATTGCATTTAAATGAGTCAGAAAAAAATCTTTAAATAACAGAATCGAGATCATGAGCTATTTTTAAATAACATTTTTATATTTAGATTGAATCTTAATGAAATAGTCTTTTATAGATAAGCATATATTGTATAGTGGTTGTAAGATGATGATACTGAAAATAATTTTATAATCCACCAAATTAGGGTAAAATACTGGCTTCAATCAAATTACAGTGTTTTTAGAATTGACATCAGTGGGATCCCTCTCACATGTTCCTTGACCACCAAGAAGCCTTATAAAATAATAGCAAGACATATTTTTTGCTTAGACTCATCCTGAAGTATTCAGCTTCTAATTTCATTTGAAATAGAAAGACAGTGTTTTCACTGATAGCAATATGAATTGGTTTCTGTTGATTGAAAAAAAGATAAGTTAAATTCAGATCAGCAAGGTTTGATTAAGGGATTAGTAGCTACTTCTATGTGCTACCAAAGATATTGAACTGATTTGTAATTAATAATTTAATCTTTCCAGAAATAAAAAAGTGGAAATACAAGTGAAACCACCACATTTTTCAAGTAGGAAATCCTGGCTATTGTTACTTATTTCTTAATAGCCAGCATAGAACTTACGTTGTTGAGTTATGGTCTTTTGTTCCTGGAATGTGTAAATTTCCCCCAAGCCTTAGCAAGAGGTTGTCATTGGTGAAGGATGGAGGATCATCTCAAACTCTGGTGGTGTGAAGTGAGACTTTTGAGAAATTTTGCTCTTTGTCTTGTTTTAATTAGAAATGTTTTATATGTGGAAAAAATACCCAAGTGTCCATTTTTTATCTGAAATTTTGACCATATGTCCTAATTACTACCTTTTTCCTTCAAGGTGAAAGATTAAAATTAATTCTCTGTCAAGACCTATCTATCTACATTATGTGTAAGCTTAGATTTTGTGTGCTTTTGTATCTCTGGCTGGGCACAGGGTTCAGTTTTAAGTGGTGTAATAAGCACTTCAGGAATCAATAATATTAAAAACAAACAAAAAGAATCAACTTTTTCTAAAAAAAATTAATCCTGACTTGCACATTTAAGAGATTAGAAAATAAATATATAGATTTAAATAGGTTTAAAGAGTCAATGGCCTTGGGCCTTTAAGGCCTTAGGAGGCATTTTTTATAGCATCTAAGTCTTCCTGCCCTTCTTCACCTTTGAAAATCTCATTAAGATTTCTTGAAGTAAAGTTTTCTCAGAAGAATAAAGTTTCACCAAGTGTTATTTGCTTTGAAAATCCCATAGTATTATAACTAACTAGTACATAAAGTATTATATATCTGGAGTGCTGTGTCCAGGCCTGGGGCCCCTGGCAGAATAAGGATGCAGAGCTCTTGGAGCAGATCCAGAGGAGGACCACTAAGATGATCAGAGGGCTGATCCTATAAAGAAAGGTTGAGGGAACTGGGCTTGTTTAACTTAGAAAAGAGAAGGCTCTGGTGTGACCTCGTCTTCCAATGCTTGGAGGGAGCGTATAAACAGGAAGGGGAATGGCTGTTTATGGGGGTGGGTAGTGATAGGACATGGGGGAATGGTTTTCAACTGAGGCAGGGGAGGTTTAGTTGGATGTTAGGATGAAGAGGGTGGTGAAGCACAGGAACGTGTTGCCCAAGGAGATTGTGGATGCCCCATCCCTGAAGGCATTCAAGACCAGGCTGGATGTGGTTCTGGGCAGCCTGGTCTGGAGTTGACGATCCTGCACATAGCAGGGGGGTTGAAGCTGTGTGATCATTATGGTCCTTTTCAACCCAGGCAATGCTATGATTCTGTGATAACTTACTCCCAGAAGGCTTGACTGTCCTTTTGCCTCTCTAATTCAGGACTAGCTTCATTTATGCTATCCAAACTACAAGGGAGTGAAATCTAGGAAAATATTTGATGTATTGCATTGAGTCATGTTCTTAGTTCCAATAGCATCTAAACTCTCTTCGGTGGGAGATTTCACATGAATCACAGAATAAGGACTGGAGTTCTACTCGAATATTAAGGGCATGCTGTCTACAGCAGAGAAAAATACGACATGTAGCAGTACTGTTGTTGGCTGGGCTGAGTGCTTATAGATAAAGACAGCATAAGAGGCCTTCTAAAAGAGAAAATCTCTAGTACTGAAACACACAAGGGAATATTATTTCACATAATAACTCAGCAGAAGGAAAAATACATAACATTATGATAAATTTTGTTAGAAATAAGACTAGCATTAAAATAATCTCCAATTGCCATATAAATTTTCTGATAAATTCTTTGACATACACCACAATCTTCTCAGTGAAAATTATATTATTCCATGAGAAAAATCAAATTGATATGGTGTGATTTTGCTAAAATAACTGTTTGTTAAGAAGACTGTTCTTTAGAATTAAATTACTAAATTGAGTCAGAGTCCTAGACGATAAGGAGAATACGTCTCCTACCAGTATTTTTTATTCCATTTTGTTTCTTATGTTTAAATTTCAGAAAAAAAACAAGTATTACATTAATAAAATATTGACCTTCTGATTTTAGGTGGAATTTATAATTTTTCTTTTTACTTTCATTTGTATTAAAATAATATAGTCCAGTATCCTGTCTGAGAAAATAGACAGATGCCTCTGGAGAAGGCAATGAAAACCATGTTACACGCTTTGCTCTGAGAGATGCTTCTCACTGACCCCAGCTTCGTGTCGATTCACAACCTTCTGTGGTTCTGTATCTGTGACTGTTTCAAGAAAATCACATGTGGGGTGATTTATCTTTCTAAAATGTAGCTGGGCTACTTGCCTCAATATTTGGTTGTTATAGAAACAATTACTCTGTGGATCCAAAGTGTTCTTGTTTAGAGCATGGTTTATTTTAACTGTCCTGCTGAGTTTCTGTTTTGTGGAAAAAATGAGGACTGTTCATGCAGCTGTTCATTGTAAGAGATACTCTTCCTTGTCAGATATTTAGAACTTGATGCCAGCTATGGTTTGAACTGTGAAAGGTTTTTTTTTTTTTTTTTTTTTTTTTTAAGGAAGTAAATTTCAGATGTCTCAGGCTAGCCAGCATTTAGATTTGTTTGTTTGGGTTCTGAATATATTACATCAATCTTTGTTGTGCATATTTGCTTCTTCGTGTTAACTTTTAAAAGAAGTCATCCAATATTCATATCTTTTTGAAAATTTCCATATTATAATTCATTCAATTCCCTTATGTATTGAATAAAATATATAAACATCTTTGGGCATGAATTATATTTTTTGAATAGATGTTTGAGCTCAAAGTGATACTTTTGAACTTATCATATATAGATCATACATAGTCTTACAAGAGTAGTCATCATGGTTTTTATCCTTCTTGAATAGTTAGATAAATATATTATGGAATAGTAAATATTGTAAGCAAAACTTTTTATTTATACTTCAGAATCTTTATCTGCAGCTCACATCTCTACTACATGATCTGTATCTTAAATTTTTTGTCAGTGCCAATAGCTAGGATGGCAGTACTGATTTAGGGAGAGAAATAGAAATCCACTAGAGATTACACTAAAATTCTGATGATTAGATTAATTTAGCTAATATATATATATTTTTTTTAAATTGTGGCCTTTTTTTTTTTTTTTTTGTCTGTCTTGAATCCTGAGGGCAGATAGTCAAATAATTCCAAAGTTCAAAACTGTATTAAACCTGTGCCCTTTGAATGCAGTTTTATGCATCATGCTTATGTCTGCTTAATGGAGGATTTTGCCTCATTTTTAAAAACACAGTTTGATTTATTATTTTGTTTACCAGCATTTGGCATTATATGATATTGATTTCAATATCTGCCTCGTGTAAAATCACAGCAATTTAAATCCTGTGTCACTGCTAATTAGGAGTTGGCACTCTGCTTTATATTCTAAGAAAGTGACTTGTTGAATATGGCTAATCCTTTCAAAATGCTGATGTTGAAATGTTTCCAAAAGACCACTTATTTTATATAGTGTACATCTTAGTACCCCAAATCAATAGTATTTTAGACAGTGAGGATGTTATTTCCCTTTGTGCCATGAACAGGGCTCATGTAAATTTTGAGTTTATACTGCAAATAGTAGAATGCTAATATACAAGAAGAATTTACATTTAGAAGCATAAGACATTGTGTCAGATTGGTTGTTTTCATTCTGAATTTAAAAAAAATATTTAACAAAATTATCTACATTCTAATGTAATGACATTTCAAGGCTTGTGGGCATTTTAGACCAAATGCACTTGATCTTTTCTTAGCTGTGCATTGGTGCCCTAGAGTCTTTTAGCCATAGATGCTAGCCAAGGAGTTGCAGGAAAACATTTGGATTACAGAACATAAAATTTTATCTCTTCGTCATTATAGAGCTGATAGATGGGAATGAGGAGGCAGACTGGCAAGTAAAACCAGTTCCTGCTAGAAACAGCTTGATGTAGAGACTAACTTCAATACATTCAGCTTTGGTGTTTTATGTTTCTTTTAATAAATATATCAAAGTTGGCTGGTAATTTAAAATAAAACAGTTAATCCATCTCTTGATGGAATTAGTACAGTGCCTTCTCTTGCAGTATACTTGGTGTTATTTCAGAAAGCATGAAACCATAGCAGCTTCTGCAAAAATGCTTTGTCTAGTTTACTGTACTGATGTTGAAATTGTATACCTTCATGAACATGTGATTTTACAGAACAGTGAAGGGCATTCTGAGGTGTTGTGTACCTTGTTTTACATGGGGAGTACATTGCAAAGACCACAGTTAACTTCTTTCAGGCAGTGATTTGTAACAAATATGCATTTAGCTGTTCCATTTATGTTGTGATATGTAGAACTGATTGGAAAGTAAATTGTATCTCTGATGCCTTTATATTATTCTACAAAATAATTCAGTTTTTTCCTGCAAAGTTGATAACTTTCTCTGCTGACTACTCTGTGCTGAGGTGATCTAAGAGTATCACAGGCTCTTTACTAACCTGGATTATATTATCATATATGCAGTCAGTCTGTCAAAAGCTCAGATTCTCTCATTCTGCCAAATGAAAAAGTAGATGTGTGTGGTGGGTTCATGTAATGAATCATTGTAACCATTCTCCTGGATTTTGATGTACTTAGTAGAGCCAGTGAGCACTTCAATGCATAAAATACCCACATCAACTCATGAAAAAGTGCATGACTTTGATTCCAGTTTGCCAGTTTGCATCACTTCTCCTCCAGCTCTGGGATTAGTTGTTGTTGTTGTTGTTGTTTTGTCTTTTTGTCTGTTAGGTAAAATTACTGATGCCCTGTACAGGATTTATTTATTTATTTATTTATTTATTTTTGTTAGGATTTTCTTCCTGGAAGTTGGGATCTTAAAAAAAACAGAATTTCTATTTGGGATTTATGAAAGGAAGTCAAGAACTTTAAGCTCCATCTACCAATGTGCAACCTTTTTAGTCTACAGAAACAATCCTAAACATCTGTCTTTGAAGTTGCCACTGTTCTTACTGCATATTTGTCTATCCACAGCTGAGCATTCAGAATAGCATTTTTTTCCTTGTTCACAACTGATCTGAAGTGAGGTGCTTTCCATTTGTCTGACTACATGTTGGAAACGAGGCAGCTTGTCAATTGCTGATTACTTTTCCCTTGACAACTCAGCTCTTCTCATGGTTGTAGCAGTTCTTATCCTTTACAATATTATGACATCTGTAGAGAAATTATCCTTATTACAGTAAATGAATCCAAGATTCAGTGGCTGAGGATAGTGGGAAATTGTGGCTCTCAGACAATGATTATATAATTTTCAACATTTCATTCTCTTTTGTTTCCAATGAGAAATTGGGGATGAAGACAGGAGGTGACCTCACTCACGCTTTGAACTCTTTGAGAAATAAGGGACAGCAGAGAATGATGGAAGCTTTCTTTGTGAGCAGGATTGTATGATAGCATTTTAAATTTCTGTAATTTTAAGTAATTGTTTATGAATTTGGAATAATTTCTCTGGGTCCTAGTAAGCAACAGATTTGATGCCTTATGGATAGCTGAAAAAAATGGTTTCTGTTTTCATTTTCCATTGGAACCAATTTGAAGCCCCACTGAAATAAGCTTTGAATTAGGGCAAACGTAATAACCTGCTGATTATGAACTCATTATTCAAGGGGGAATATGATAACACAGAAGATCGAGGGCAAATTAAATAACATGCTGATTCTGACTGTGGTATTAATTTGAGAAGATAGAGAAAAGACTTCATAAATTCAGATATTTGTCTCTATCATCGTTGTCGTTGCCATCATTGTTATCATTTATAAATTTCACGTGTGACTATGAACAATGCTATAAAGGTTATGTGTCTGATTTCCTTTTATATTTAAGGGACTATGTCATTTGTGGCAAAACCTGTTTTACCAAAAAAAAAAAAGTGTGAAGAGTATTCACCAGAGTCACTTTCGCAGTTGCTGCCACTGCAAACAGTGAAGCAGTGTATTCTGCCTACGTAAGTGTTAAGTACCAACAGTGCTATGTAGATGTGTGAGTTTCAGATTGCTTTTAGAATGTGGCATGATATACAAGGCCTTCAAATGAAAAAATCTGACTTTGTGATGGTTGTGTGTAGAGGAAGGGCTTTATATTGCTCAAAGGCAGAGAAACTGAACTGATTCTTCCCACAGCAATGTCTTTTTATAATTAAGGGAATGATTACAGTCATTATGGAGGTCACTGACATTGTGTTATGCCAGTGGAGTTGCATACCAAAGTTTGTAACTTTCAGAAATATATCTTCATTTCTGATATAGGATGACCTTCATGGTAATCTTTCCTTTCTATGCTGTTTAATTTTAACAAAATACATTAAAAAAGACAGTCTGTCAAAGGAGGTATTTTGAATAAGAAAAGACTCCTTGAATAATATTATATGTGTTACTTATAAACTATGTGTACTTTCTTTTTAAGAAACACGTGGAAAGCCACAGAATTAGCAACTAGACATGGAGTGAAGATTGTATCTCAGCACTGTAATTTTCTTTAGGAGCTTTTCCTGATTCTTCTTATCCAGTTCTCGAAGGTGTCAACAGAAATGTTCACACACACATCAGCATTTATACAATGGGTATCTAGAGGATAGCTTCGATGAATAGTACTTTGCTTTAGGGTCAATTACAGTCTTATTATGATAAAATAAAATAATTAATAAAAATACAAGAATCAGACCCTAATGCTAATAACAAATTCTCTATAACCTTTTTAGGAAAGATGTTCTCTGTCCTGATTTCTAATTGTAGTTATAAAATAATGTCTTAAAATGTTTTAAAAAATGTTTATGTTCTGTCAATTGTTATACAGCCTCTAATTTACATTTGTGAAATCAGATACTTAACCTGGAAAGTTCAGACACAGGAGGAGGCTCAATGATTTTCATGTATTTGTAATGGGGTGAACTGGTGCTTCTCCTAGATCATCTCCTAGAGAAAGCAGTGGAATTTCTTAGGAACTTTGCAGGAGAGTTAGCGCTGACATTGCGATTACCAGCTTTGTTTATTTTATTTGCTGTTTTTTTCCATGTTTCCTCATTGTAGGAAAGACATGTGAAAGTGGATGATAAAAACCACTGGCTGTATGTCACTTCAATTTCAAGATAATCATGGGGAGATATAAAGTAGATTTGTAAATGGATTTTGTAAGAACTGATTAATGCCCTCATCTTACATACTCCTCAGATGGACATGACTGAACTTTAAAGGAGCCAATTCTTTCTGAAGTTTATTTTCTGGGTTTCTTACTGCAAAAAAGTTCTTTATAGAACATGCTGTTTTTCAGAGATGAGTTGTGGGCTGTCTTCAACATTAGACAAAGAAAGATCTGCCATGTTTTGTTAAACATTTTCCGAAAAATTCTGAGTACAGATTTTATATTCATGCATAAATCATTCCTGACGTTAATGTTATGAGAAAAACACCTGCATTTCCCCACTGGTTCACCAGGAAGACAATGTGATTTGAATATATATATTAATGTATATTTCCTGGCCCAAATCTTCATTAGTTTTCCTTCTCAGTTGTAGTAGTTTTCACGTATTTCTGTTTTTTGTCACTCTTCTGCAAATATTTGGAGAAGGGGCTAGGATGAAAGCTGTTTGCACAGCCGTGAACTTCTGCCTTTTATCTCTATGGTATTTTCGCTATTGTGTCTGCCATCATGAGAAGTTGTACACTCATGAAGTACAGCACTTTAAAATTTTGTTTTCTTCACACAAATTTTGAAACTCATAATTAAAAACAACCACCACCACCAACGTTCCTCA
Source organism: Phasianus colchicus (assembly GCF_987193195.1). Lineage (NCBI taxonomy): Eukaryota > Metazoa > Chordata > Aves > Galliformes > Phasianidae > Phasianus > Phasianus colchicus. Next base: position 11,240,395 of record NC_143437.1, on the reverse strand, counting down.
GCTCAATTATTTATGAGAAAAATAAGTTCATGGTATTTCTTATTCAGATTTTTGTAACGAAGAAAGTTCCAGCGACAAAAAAAAAAAAAAAAAAAAAAAAGTTAATGTAATAGAATTTTTGACCTATTATTATGTAAATCCACTGGCAATCACATTTTCAGTATTGGAAAAATAATTAAGGTTCAGAGGTTTTATCTAGTCCCTTATCATCACCTATTTTATTTTAAATATCATAGGAATCTTTAAATAAATAGGCTTTTTCTTGCACATCATGAATTCATATATCATAAAAAGGGGCTGATTAAACAAAGCTTTGTTATTCACTCATGTATTACTGGTTGTGATATGTGAGTCATACTGGTAAATTTTGTAAATCTTGTAAATCTTAAACAGCGGTATGCACAGTAATGCAAGTGGATAAACTTTCCTTTCTGTTTCTACCCCATGTGAGAAACAGAAACCTATCTATTGGAAGTAGAAAGTGTAAGCTGGTGGTACTTCAGGAGTTCAGAAGCAAAGCTGTCTTCAGTGAGTAGTGGCTTTCATTTTTTTTTTTTGTTGCTAGTGTTTAAGGGTGAGATTTATCTCTCAATTTTACACACATTTGCATGAAGAAGTAACAAAAAGCAGTTACTGATGCTGTATTGTCATAGTTACATCTAAATCAAAAGGCACGTCTCTGAGAACTTACTAACATTTAGTTATTTTGATGTTGCATTTTAATATGGGCTCATTACTGCTTGAATTGTCTAAATATATATAAGGTGACAGGTTTTGATGTTATTTAGCTTTGCTCTTTGTCAGCTTACTCTTTGGAAATTTGAAAAACTGTACATAATTATCTCTTGGAAACTTGGTCATTGACCAGCCTGAACTTTCAGTGACTTAAATTAGGCTTTTGATTGTCTAGGGAATGCATGGTACTAAGGGAATTAATTAACTAATGAGACTTGGAAGTGAAAAATGTTTAGAAATCATGTACCTTATGGACAGTATTTCTGAAATATTTTGATTTTGTAGCTTTATGGTATTCAATAGGATTTTTCAGTCTGTTGTGTAAAGTAATTCATCCAGGTATTTCTTTCATGTCAGAATAAATTGGGATTGGTTCCTTCTCAAGCTAACGCATTACGCCATTGTAAAGTGAAGGTAACATCACAAATTCCTCTGGCTAAAAAAATTTCTTTCAATTGTCATAATATTGAAACATTCTAAAACCTCAAGAAACAAGCAGATTTTACTTTACCCCCTGCTATGTAATAGCACTTTTGATCTTTTTAGAGATTTCTTTGCTTTGCTTGCATGTTTCGCATACCTATATGTTAACAACAAATCCTTATTCTCTTTATTATACCTGTGCAAGTATAGAAAGCATAGGAATTTGGTAAAGCAATTTTCCCTTATAAAATTAAGAATTACTGGCAAAAAGTACTTTACACGGTAGCCCTGCTACCCATCATGATACCCATCCTATATTATGATTCTTGTCCTTTGAAATTAGACTGCAATGTGTTTTTTCATCTTCACAATCCTTCACAATCCTTTCGTTGTTCTTACATACCTGTTTGTGCACAGGTTTTAAAGCATAGTTCAGTACAGGTAGTTTGCTTATTCTCTAATCAACATAAGTCATTAGTGTCAGTCGGTCAATGTAGGAACATACTACCCTGAAAAATCTGTGCTCTGAGAAAATTAATAAATTTCAGAAATAAAGCACTCAGAAACTATGGACTATCAGGACAAAGGATTCTCTACAATTTTAATTCCATCCCTTTCTGGGTACCCATTATGAAAGTCTTTAATTATAGGACTGCAAATCACTGTTTCCTTGAGCGTTCTGCCTCATTCAGAGCATGGGTCTGGGTAAGTTCTTCAATATTTTGTTTTCTCCTTGCTCTTCAATCTGTAGCCCTGAGCCTTATTTATTGTCCATATTCAAACCAGCTCCAAAGAGAAATTATTAATTTTTCCCTGGGCTTTTCTAGTTCTCATAATTACAATGGCTGAGCAGCTGTGCAAATATTAAAAGTTACACAATATGCATGTCAGATGACACATGCAGTTATCCCAGTTGTGAAGGAGAGCTGAGGCAAAAGAGACTGCGGGTAAAAGCATTCGCTAATACTGAGAGCACAGTCGTTTTCCCATGTACTTCACATATAAAATTATATACATGATAAATTTACTGTAACAACATGGTGTAGCTCCTATTGACAGCTCCAAGGGATGGCAGTGTATATTCTGAGATATGCAGCAAGGCAAACTCCTGCAAATGTCCTGAACAGCATAAAGAATGACCACCCAAAAAATGTCTAGCTTTAGAAACCAGATCAAAGTCACATGGGATTTTTAGGGGACAAGGGGCTAGAACATATTCCTCAAGGCAGCATCTTGCCTCTCTTTGGTACGTGGTACATCACACTCTTTGTTAGTAAGGACTGTTGTAATGCAGGGGCAGGTGTACAGCTCATAGGGACAGCCACTTTCTTCATTACTCAGTCATTGCATATTGCTAACAGTATAACTCTTTTGTGTGCAGAAGTTTTATGGACCCTCTGGAGAAGCCACATTATACTGTGTAATTAAAGGCTATATCATAACACTACGACTAAAGTGGATGGATCTACGTTATGTAAGAAGCCTTCTGTCTCAGAGCTGCTATTTTTGACTGTGCAACCAAGAAAGCATTAATTTAAAGTAGTATAATAGTGCATAATGTTGTTTATGGGTTTTTAAAACTACACCCACTCTTACTTCCTATCCCCAACCCCAAACACTGACTTTCCTGCTTTTCAGTCAGGAGGTTCTTTCCATAGTACCTGCTCTCAGCAGGGAGGTTGCTGAAGGATTCATGCTTTCCCTGCTCAAAAATTGTGTGGCTGTCCCTATCACAGGCACCAGTGATTCGGAGTTTCACATAAGCTTGAACTGGTGCTCCCTTCCAAGTTAGGCTACAAAACCACAGTCCAAACTATCTTTCCGGAGCTTTCTGATAAAATCCAAGGCATTTCCTCTAGCTCTGTACAAGCAGATTTTTTAAGGAAGTTTACAACTGGAACAGTTTCTGGCAGGTTTTCAAAGGTTTGGCAGAGAGGCTTAACCCTGAAAGTCAAGTCACTCCTGCCCAAGTGCTTTTTATTTTTCTGCTTCAAAATATGACTAAAGTCAAAAGGAATCAGAGCAGAAGTAGAGCTTATTTAAAGTTTCCTTGGGGGTTTACTACTGCTAACAAAAATGTCAGATTTTCAGCTGAGCTATTTGAGGGGTTCTTTTTTAGTGACTAAATGAAATAATTTTTTTTTTTTTAAATTAAATAAATGGAGTATTTCCTTACTTTACTGGTTTCCTCTCATTTTTTCATTAATTAATGTAACTGATCTCTGTGCAGTTTATAAAGAAAGAAATCAAGAAAAAGTAAGTTACGTAAAGTTATTTCAGTACATTTCAGATTTTCTGAAGAAATTGGTTGAATTAACTTTTGAGAGACCCATCTGATTGTTTAGTAAAATTTGCAGATGTGCTTGTTCAGTGGTGCCATTAAAACACCTTTGCTTAAAAATATTTCTTAAGCTCATTGTAAAGAAATTTTATATGAAGGAGTAGTATTAGATAAGTAAGAGCAAAAAATATAGTGTTACTGTTTGACTTACCCAGCCTATATTTTTAGGATACTTCTGTCTTTGTGTGAGCTACATTTATTGATGTAGTAGGGATCTTGAATATACCTTTATTTTTGTCCTTATTTTGAGATTGTTGCTTCCTATACTTAAAAGTAGCTGTTTTTCTATTTCTTTGTGCATTGAAAATATGAGGATTAAAAAATACTTCTTTTCCATTTTGATTTATATTTTAACTACTGCCTTGTACCATTTGTCTGTGAATCATGCAAATAATAAAAAAAAAAAAAACCAAAAAATTAAAACAGGAGAAGCTGAAGACAGGGTAAAATCACACTCGAATTCCCAGTACATTTATGATCACTCCATTCACGTAGCTGAATGTACTATAGTTGGTGGGATTATTTGTATGAATCTTCTTTTACTTTTGATCCACATTATACTTTAATGTGTACACAAACATGGCGTAGATTAGCATGCTTATTTTAATAATGAAATAAAACCATTTGCAAGCATATGGTTATTCTATATCTTACCTCAAGGTATTTAATCACCTAATGAGATTTTAAGGGACATTAAACCTTCTTATTTCCATAGAGTTAAACAGAACTATGCTGTTGAGATTGAACAGAGAGGACATGTTTTAAAAAGAAAAAAATACAGTTGTCAAAAAAAACTTGGAAAAAATAATTTAAGAATAATCAAACGGTAGCTATAGTCTGGAATCATAGCACAATCAATTAAAGTACTTAAATCTGTAAAGCCTGAGATGGCTATTTTATTGTGTGTGTATTATGGGTGCTATTCCTATTATATTATCTTATCAGATAATATATCAGACATCTGATCTGTTGTTTTCTGAGTAATGAGTTTAAATTTAAATGTGCATGTGCACATAGTTTTTGCTCAAGTGTACTATATGTTTCCTTACCCACATCTTTCTTACATTTTTTAAATGAAACTATTACGGTATTATTTCTTCTGAAAAGCTTAAATTCTGCAGGAAGATAGTACCAGTCCTCTCCAGTCTGATATAAAATCCCTAAAGGCTGTTGTTGGTTAAACAGTGAAAGGAATATAACTTAATGCACTCTGATTATACTGTCAATTAAAATGTGTCCCCATCTCAGCATTACTCCTTTGCAAACTTTACTTTTTTCCTTTTGAAACATATGAGATTGTGTACAAAGGTGGAAGCAAAAGTTAACTAGACTAATGCAGATTTCAGCAGAAATTAAATGTACTGATACTCTGACCATCATTTAAACTGCTACTCACACCTACCAGGCTTCTCAAAATGTCAGCTTCTCTTAATTAAGCATTTTTTTAATTACAACTTTCATGCATTTCATTTGGCAAAAAATTGGCAAAAAATCTGCTTAATAAATTTCAAGAAAACAACCTGTCCTAAACACAACTTTGTAATGGCTCACAAATTTGAAAAAAGGAAAGAAGAAAAAAGGAAGAGGCTGTTTTTAAAGCATTGGTTTACTTATTAACCAGAAGCATTTTATTTTACAGTGGTTAATATGCCATCTCTAAAATTGATGTTGATGAGATTCATAAGAGTTATTTCTCAGTACTTTTTAAATTAATGTAATTCTTAGTTTATCTCTGGAATTTCCAGTCACTTGTAAAACAGCAGATGAAGCTGTATGCTGTTGCTGCAGTTAAGAGGAGAAAATAGTACAGCCACTGAGTTCTCTCTCAGATGTGCCCAGATCCATGTATATGGAATTGTGCTCTAGCTTGGTCTCGCTGTGGTGGTTTGCATAAAGAGTTTTTTGGGAGGATGCTGTTAAATCCAGGTCATTTGAATAAAGCAGTTACTCAGTGAAGTTATGCCAGTTGATATCAATAAGCTAATAGAAAGAAATGTTTGGGAGCCAAATGCAGTAGTGTAAGGGGTACCAAGCTCTCCAGCTCAGCTACATCACATTGGGGCACATGAAAAGACTCTTGTTTGAGTATCTTGGAATCTCTATCTATATCACTGTGTTTCATTCCTGCAAACAGTATGGATTATCAATATTCTTGCCAGAAGAATTTCTTAGGGAATTTGTTGGAAAGATTTAGAAATATGTTTTATAGGAGTCTGTTTTCAAAGACAAATAAGGCAAAATTCAGTGCCAAATAAGCCTAATATCTGTACTATATCTTAATAACAATCAAGGAGTTTTTAACTGAATTTGAGAACTGGCCTTCATTATGTCTGAGTCAGTGGCATCACTTACAATGAAATCTCATAGAACTTTTCAGTACTACAATTTTCATAGATGTGAGCAATATGTGCTTTTGATAGTTGTTTTGCTTTGAGCTCCATTTCAAAGCAGGATACTGAACTGTATTTCAGTTTACTTTCAATATGATTTTATGTTCTTTCTGACTTTATGTAAAATGTAGCCTGGACAGCTGATAATATAATAATAGACTGGTAGTAATATTTAAACAAAGTACTGATAACCAAATAAATGATGTCAGGGGAAGAAAGTAGCTTGAATATTGGAAATGTTATTAGATGTCACAGTAGTATATCAGGCAAAGCAAATCATTGGTTAATGAATTTGGTGTGTACTGTCCCCCTAGCTTTAAGAGGAGCACAACAGTCTCAACATGAGTCATCCTTCTTACTGCAGGATGCTCATGCCTGCTTTGTAAGAACTGTATTTTATTTAATATATGACCAGCTGCAAGCTCTGAAATGTTGGATTTCCTCATACAGTCAGTTTATTTGATAGTGACCCTTGGTTCTTGGGCTTTGTAACTGGATTTTGCTTTTTGCAGAATTCATTGATCTTAAGAAAAAAGTTACTATGAAAAAAACATTTTTTTTTTTTTTTTTTTTTTTTTTTTTTAGCTTAGACCCAGATATTATTTATTCTTTTAAAAAATGGATTCTTTAGAAATGATTACATCAGGTGAGAGGTAATCATCTAGAAACACAGAATGGACAAAAAAAAAAAAAAATGGAAAGGTGAAGAGCTAAGAAGTAATTAAGTAATGGAAATGGGATTTGGAATTGCTATTTTTTTTTCAAAACTCTATTATGAGTTCCTTTTATCAACTATTTAATCTCATAGTTTTTCTTCCATAAAATAAGGTTAATAATATTCACTGTCTACTTCTGATTTCCTGTTTTGTGTTGTAATGTCTGAGATTTCAAAGAATATTTTTCTCTGTTTTTAGCAAGACCAATTAGAACAGAAGTGGGTCTTGCTTATGATTCTAGACTTTACAGATTATACTATATTAAGCTTGAGATAAAACATTGGAGCAAAAATAATAAATGTTTGTAATTTATGTTATTCTGGATTTCTCCGAGGGCAGCAAAGTTCCTGCTGTACTCAGATGTATTCTTTGTAAACTTATTCTTCTTATAGCTCTTTGAGATAATGTCTTTGGGTATGGTATGTCATTTAGTTCTAATGGCATAATATAGCAACAAGACCAATTAACTGATAAATATATTATATCAGGGGATTTTTTGTGAAGGCCTGATTCTGCACCCATTCTGATGTGCTAGCGTTCTCTAGGATCAAATAAAGATAAAACCAGTTTGTTGTCATTTTTACCCCTTGTGATCTATAATGCTTTAAAACTGTCTTAATAGTTCTTCATGCAGGAATATTATTTCTTCCTGCCTTGTTTATAGAAGTGTTCTGGAAAAAAAAAGTTTTTTTTGCGAGACAGGATATTTGGTTTGAAGAAGCAGAGTGTTCATTGTTTTGGAGAATAAATTTTTGCTAGTTTTATAGAAACAGATTAAAAAATTCTGCAAGACCCCATTAAATTTAAACAATGCTTTTTTAATACCCTAACAAATAAATAGTTTGCAGTGGGAACTCCATTATGATTTTCAGCAATAAATAAATAAAGTGTTCTTAATCTAGCAATTTATTCTTTATTTTAGCAAGAGATCATATTCAAGAATAAAACATAATTTGAAAAAAATTAGAAATGATAAGTAATAAAGAAAAGCCAAAGGAGGATTCTTGTACAATAAATGTGAACTTTAGACAAGAACTTGTTTTGATGGAACAGTGTTGCCCTGTTCCTGCCAGTGTGTTCCAAGTGTTCCTGCTTGAGTGGGGATTGGACCAGATGACTTCCAGAGGTCCTATCCAAACTTAACCATTCAGTGATTTCTAAGTGGATATAGTAAGTTTGCACTGTGAAGAGATAAAAAGTTATGTAAGCAACTGTGACCAACAGTTTGAAATAAAAAAAGTAAGAAAGATCTACATTTTCTTGTGGAGGTACACCAGACTTCCGAATGACAAAGTGAAGCAGGTATTTTCAGCTCATTGATGAAAACTCAACAGAGAATCCAAAGAAAAGGAATCTGCAACTCTGGTGTCCTCTTCAAAGCAGAAAAATTGAATTTATGCTTCTGCAAAAGATGACATTGATGGAAATGTTGTACAAGTTCTCCAAGTGGTAAGACCATCAAAGTGTCCTGTTCTATGGGTAGTCATTCCTGAAAAAATTACCAAATGAACTAACCATATGGCCAGTCTGAAGCATGTGGAAAAAAAATAGTAGTAAACCAGCAGGATGTATTTGGACTATAACACAGTTTTACTCAGAGCAGGTGCTTTCACATTTTGTTTATAGAGTGACCAAAAACTAATAATTGACTGCAATGCAAATGTCGGAATTTGACAGCAGCACTGAATACATCTGATCTTGGAGAGACTGGCTTAAAGGATATCTTGAAACTTAATCTCTGAATCATCGTACTTTATGCTTATTTGTCTAAAACAAAGCAAAGGTCTCCACCCGCTGTTTTAATTTACTTTTGTCTCTTTTCATAACTATACACTCCATGTTTATTTTCTCCTTTTCTTTGTTTGTCCTCCTCTTACTCAACTTTGAGTTCTCTCTTATTTTTTCCCTTTGACTAGTAGTTAAGCAAAGCAGCTAAAAAGGGACATGTCCAACAACCTTCAATTTTCTTAACCCTTGTTTTTCCAAAGAGAATGGTTCAGATTTCCAGATGAATAGATCTGAACAACTAAAGATGTGTTTGTATCAGGATAGTCTCCATCACAGTAGAAGTCATTTGCATTCTTTTCAATCTAGAATACCACAAAACAATCACAAAAAGCAAAGTTTTGTCTCTGAATGATGTGAAATGCAGACCTGCATAACCATGATCAAACAGAATAATAACATTTTGAAAGGCTTTTCATTTTACCAGTTTCTTTACATACTGCAGGACCAATGTTACTATGTCAGTTTCCGTCTAATCTAGTGAACGTAGTTGGATTTTATCTGCCACAGATTTCATGTTCTAGGATATGAGATTAATTAGTCAGTGTTCCATTACAGCATTACTAAGGGCCACTGGGTCACTTAAAACATTTCTTGAAATGTGTTGCTGTCTCTACGGCTGGACTGTAATTGTACATTTCCTGTTGATTGTGCTCACAATTCTATGCCAAAAAATGCCATGCAATCTTCTGTTCAGCACTTAATCTACTGTTAACATCTCTGTGACTGTCAGCTGCATTCAGAGCAGTATATTCTTCTCTTTTACTTCATCTACCAATCTACCATTCCAGTTTAGGAAGATGTACCTGTTACTATCTACTATTCCTTTTTTTTTTTTTTTTTTTTTAAATGAATATAATACTCATCTTCTGTTGATCTAATTTTCTAAGAATGACAAGATGTCTGAAGTTCTTAAGCAGCTTCCTCTTAGCATTCCCTAGTTATCACATTGTCTGATTTGCATTGCTGATTCTTTTCTGATGTTGAACCACATTCCACTAAAATTTCCTCCCTCAGACATTTCATTCTTATACTAAATCAGACTTACTCATATTCCTCAGTGAATGATATTTAACACAGTGATAAAGATAAGGAAATAAATGTAGTAATAATAATTGGTTTCAGATGGCCTGTATTACTGCAGATGGCTTTTACAGTGTTGAAGGGTTTATAGGAAATCTTTCATTCCTTTACAATCAACTTGAGTGCTCTGCTAATCCCCTTACTGCTGTTTCTTCTCATTCGTGTTCCTTATGAACAGTTCCTTTTCCATCTCTGTTCCTGCATGGAGGTCCTTTCTAGTATTCAGTGGTGTGGGCCTCCTCATTTCAGCCTCCCCACCACTGCCCCCAGCCCATATTTTCCATACAGATCTGTCTAAAGGACTTACACTTCGAGGAGTTTACTTTTTTTTGGTCACACTATTTGTTCTTCTCCTATTTTTAGACTCTTTTTCTCCTTCAGACCACTGTCTCTGGCCTTTGGCTGCTCACAGTAATAATTTCTTTCTCACTCACAGTGAAGGCTTTGAAGCTGACTATGAACAGTGAAACTCTTTCTACGTTAAGAAGTAATTTCATTTAACTTTTTTTTATTGCTCTCTCCTAAGGTGGGATTGAGATGGCTTTAATGTGATGGTGTGTTGTAATGCTACCTAATGTAACAGAATATACTTCATTAAGTATAGATGATACAGTTTCTTAAAAATATACCTAGAAAGTGACACAAATGACACAAATGGAACAGCATAGTCCCAGGATCACCTGCTCAAAACTGTTAATTCAGTTCATAAAATAAATTCATAATACAGTACTACAGAATTGCCATCTTTTTAAGTCATACTGGGAAAAAAAAAAACAAACAAACATAAAACAAAAACCAACTGAATACTGGTTTATATTGGAAAGGTTTAAATTCAGCTACTTACAGAAGTTATTTTGAGTGCCCAAATTTGGATTCCATATAGAAGCAGTGTGTCTGTGTTTTCTAATGCACTGCTTGTAATGCACCTGCTGTTGTTTCTTGTTCTTTGAAGTGAGTTCAAATGTGCAGGAAGAGAAGCCTCACCAGCTTTTCACAGCATAGAAAATGCTTCAGTATTGACAGATGCTTGGGACTACCATAAGATCCCAGCAGCCCGGAATCTGCAGTTGCACATGAAGATCAGCAGATAAAAGTAGATGCAATTTTGTTCTAAATTATTTTGAGGGTATTCGTAATTGGACCTATGGCCAAAAAGCTAGTTATAGTTTTGCTTTTATCTTATCATTTTATCAGTTACTCCATAGAGAGATCCAGTTAAGCTGTTAAGAAAAGAATTTAGGCTTATTTTGTTACCTTTTATGAAGCTAAGGAAATAAAACAGAATTAGTCCAAAATCAAGAGCAAAAAGCAACAAATTAATCAATTTTCATTACTAGCAACACATTATGCATCCCTGAGAAGAAAATAAAAGCAATGAGAAAAGGTCTAATGATGTAGCTTATAAATTGCAGATTGCCTGCTTGTGAGACATAAAAATCGATTATAGTCTATAAAGAATATAATGGCATCACATAAGGTTTGGAAACACTGTCTGTTATAAGCATTCATGGAGAAATAGCCTTTCCCTCTGTAAAGATTTTTGTTTGTCATTTGACAATATGGAAACCAGGTTGCCTGGTTCTGCTGCAAAGTAATTCCAACATGAGGCTGAACGTAATGGAAGCTGAGGAACTCCAAATGATAGGACTTGGCTTTAATGGTGTTTTGTCTAGCCTTTCCCATGGAAACAGAGGGTTTTCTTTTGTTGTATTTTTTTCTCCTTGTCAACAAAAGATGGAGGGAACAGTCTACCCCCTAGCAGAGAAACATAATAAAAACATGTGCTAAATCTGTTTCCGGCCTGAGATAATTAAGGTGGAAGACAGTCAAGGTCCTTAAGCATCAGCTAACAAAGAAAGGAAGCATGGCAGAGCTTAGCGTGCAAACTCAGGAGAGAAGGAATGCATTCCTGCTTTTAACATTTGATCTTCTTGATTTTAACCTTTAATTACATTGTTGACTCTGTGTTTGAGAGAGACATTAAAACCTATTCTAAACTCTGAATTCTAAAACCTCTTTCTCTGTAGGGAGAATACGTCCATCAATTTAATGAACCCTTATGTATGTAAACAAAGTTACAGCTCTTCTTAGCTATTGCACAGCTCTTCGGTAAACTGGCTGAGGCGAAACAAAGTTGATGTTGTGCACAGCTTCAGGGATCTTACCTAGGTTTCAAAGGTGGTAATCCTGTAGTAATTATTTGCCAACTTGTTAAATTGCTGCTTGACTGCTATGATGATTTGGAGCTATCAAAAATGTGGTTAGACTATGATCATCTATCCTATTTTTTGGTTGGGAGAGAGTTGATTTTCTTCATGTTAGCTGGCATAGTGCTGTGTTTTGAGTTTAGGATAAGAATAATGTTGGTAACAGACGGATGTTTAGTTGTTGCTGAGCAGTGCTTACACTGAGTCAGAGACATTTCACCTTTTCGTGCTGCCGAGCAAGCCAGTAGCTAGGGGAGCACAAGTTGCTGGGAGAGGACACAGCTAGGATAGTTGACATAGACTGGCCAAATTCTATACTGTGTGGCATCATACTGAGCAGTAATCATAGAGTCATAGAATGGCTAAGCATGAACAAGACTTTAAAGGTCATCTAATTCCAACCCCCCTGCCATGGGAGAAGGGTTGCCAGCCTCTAGATCAGGCTGCATTCTGCATCACCTATTTATTTATTCTTTTTTTTTTTTCCTCTTTACTATTAAGCCACCCCTATCACAACATGTGAGTACTCTTACTTCTACCTTTTTCAGTTCTTTATCCCCAGCTCACTGCAGGGGGAGAGAGTGAATAGCTGTGTGGGGTGAGCTGCCTGCTAGGTTAAGCCACAGCATCAGCTAATGCTAATTCTTCTATAAAACAAACCAAGCAAGTCATTTCTTAAGCAGAGGAAATTTGAAGGGAAATAGATATGATGCAAGTCCAAGAGCTTAGTAGTGGAAAGAAGTCTTTGTTGAATTTTTTCAAAACTAAAGGATTCTCATAAAAATTGAAATAAGAATCAGCAATCCACAGCATGTTTAATAGAGAGAAAAATGTCTCTCTCATTCACATCTTTTTTACCAGCTCAAGTTGATCCCTAATACTGTACAAGACCAAAGAAAGTTGACTTCCAAAGGCATTGTTTTCTATATTTTGAATCACAAACTTAATGTACTATGCCTGCTTTTTAAAATATGCTTACGCGTAGCTAAGCTGAATGCATTTTTTTTTTAATGAAATGCTTCCTCATTAGAAAATGATTGAGAATTTAATGAAATCCTCCCACAGAAACGTGTCAGTTGCAACAAAGATTTCATCAGAGATAATTCTAATCTTAGTTTAGAAACAGAGAGCTGTATTCATGTAGCGCCAATATTCTGGTGCTGGGTCATTTATCTGCAGAGCCCTGCTTCTTGAGTAAATAAATAAATAAAACTGTCTGTAGAATAAATTATACGTACGTGTGCAAATGCTTCTTGTATCATGTACAAACACAGACATATCCAAATATGGAAGGAGCCTCTTTTTCACAGGAATGAAAGAAAGTTTTAAAAACCTTTGTATTTTTTTTTGCTTCAAGTTAAATCATACTAGCTCCAGCTGCCGAACACTGGAGAGATCCTTTAAAACACAGACTATTACTGAATGTGGTCTTATGACAATGTAGTATGCAAGATATTTGCACTTCAACATTACATTTACTAGGAGATCTTTTTCTGGAGCTTGACAGACTATTGGGGTGCCTGAAGTCTCTCCTAAAGATTACAAGTTTCCAAGTGGACAAGAAGCAAATGATAGACTGTCCTACCTCCATTCCTTGTAGTTTGTAGAGGTAAAACACCACTACAGAATGATTGGAATCAGGAGTATGTTTGTCTTGAAAATATTTTTCTTGTATTTTGACTTTATGCAATAAATAGATTAAGTGAGTGTATTTGTAAATCCGAGCCAAGATATTTTATTTATCAGTTGTGTTGAGAGTAAAAACAAAGGAGGAATGCTGCCTAGTTCCCATTACCAACTGAACAATCTTACATTTGATTTCCTTTGGCATTTGTGATTTGCACTGAAAGGCAAGATTTGATCAAAACATACATAAATACGTGTCACAAATTTACATGTAATTGCCAAACTTTCAAATCAGGAAGTAATATGTGAAGCTGTCAGTAAATAGATCTTTATACCTGTAATTACTTGATTTATATAACATATGGTAGCTAAGTCATGGCCACATAATTTAATTGAAATGTGAATTCTTCTGGCATGAAAAAAGGTAGCCTTCTTACAGTGTAGCTATGAGACAGTGAAAGGCAGATACTCCATTTCCCTTTCTCATAATACCTAGACTTATATTATGCTATAACATGGCTCCGTTGTTTCAGCTGACTGACTTTAATGAGGAATATGGTGACTAAATGGCTCAGGCCTTGACAGTCCCAGGGATTTGGCAGGTGTTAAAGAAACAAAAAATCTTATTGACCATTTCACACATAAGCCTGGAGCTCTGAATTATGTTACCCAGCAGTGACATACCATTTGCATGTTTTTATTTTCATTAGACTTCAGACCACCTTGGGTCTGATTTTTACTCATCTGCAAAGAATAACTTATTTCTTCCTTTTAAAAGGGTTACATATGCATAAAATTAAACCAGGTTTTTATTTCAAAGTTGTATGGTGCAGTTAAAGTGACACTCTATTTACAGTATCTAAATGAGTTTGTAGTTAGGAAAAAAATGACAAATTGTTATGTTAGAAGTAATAGAGAATATTTTGCCATCTTTACTGATTGTTTCTTATCGCTGCATTGGCTCAGATACTTAACAAACTGTCTTTAATAACATTTTGTAACATTTTCTAACTGAAGGATTTGGGACAGTAACGCCCTTAAAAGAATATATCAAACACTCACTCCCTTTTTCTTGAAATTAGTTCAAAATTGGTTCTATCATAGTAGAACAGTGAGCTAAACCTTGCTTAGGCAAATGGCTGAAAGATAACAAGGTAGTAAAAGGAGGAGTATAGTGAATAAGCACTGCTATTGTTACGATACAGAAATATCAAACCATGACCTCAATATCATCATGTCTTAAATGAATATGCCACTTAAGAAAATAACAGTGTATTAGGGCTCTGCTGAAAGATTTAATATGTAATTGTGTTGGTTGATCAAAAAGTGTAAAAAACGTAAGAATAAATGTGAAATTTCTGTGTTCTAATTATAATGGTTAGCATTAGCTCTCTGTCTAGACTTGCTAAAAGCTGCTAAAGGAATTACTGAATACAATGACGAGCAGCGATTTGAGTATTCTGTTCTCAGTATTAATTTTATGGATGCTGTAGAAGTTGTTTAACCAATAAATGAAACCTATTGATAGTAAATTGTAACTTTGACAGCCCAGGAGTGCTGAGAATAGAGGCGCAAGTGGCTGCAGTGCATGAAAAGGTGGAAGGCAGACAAAATGGCATTTTCTTTCTAATGTGGTTGCTAGTTTCAGTACCTCCTTTTTTTTGTTGCTGGTGATATCATTTGAAAACTGAACAAAATAATGAATTAGCTAAGTAAGAGATTAGAGAGTCATTCTCATGGAGAACTCTTTTATGGGAAAATAAATTCAGCGCCAGGCATCTGGAAGGCAAAAAATGTTCAGATATTAAAGTTATTTTTGTCAGTGATGTTAAATGGCAATGAAAGAGAAGAAGAGAATAGCTCAGCTATGAACATGAAAATTCCATATCCTTCATTTTGAACATAAGTATATTACTGTTTATCTTATTTCATCGCAGTTTCATATTGTATATTAAAAAGGCATAAAGATGAAAATGTAGCTGAGAACAAAAGTGGGAGAAGGACAGAATGAATTTCAGAACTCAGCAGAAATATGCAAAATGTAATAAAAGGAAGGGGAAAAAAAGAGATCCATATACCAGAGAACAAGAGTATGAAAGGGAATGGTAAAAATATGAAAGAAAATACATGGACTTGTATGGAGTAGAAACTACAAAGAAGAGTACTAAACACATATTAAATAAGGAAAATAATAAATAATATTGCAAATGATGGTCCACGTTCTCCCCTGGATAAATAGATAGAGCTTCACTGATTTCAGTTTCAGCTATACTTATTAACAGCCAGATCTATAGTAGTAATTTCCCTGTGGAAATTAAAACAAATTATTGACCTGAGGTCTTTGCATCTCTGCTCTATCTAGCATGGGGGATTACTTCAGGTTTCAGGCTTGCCTGGGTTACTGTTATAAATCTTCCCATAAGGTGCACTGATATTATCCTTAAATTAAAGTCATCCAACAAGCTTGTGGTTCTACAAGCTCAGATTTCCCTAGGAAGCAGCATGCTTAGCAACTCTGGTATCCATGGCAGTATCTACCATGTAAGTGGCTAAATGTGGAAGCTCTTCCCTTTTCACAGTTTTTTAAGTCACTATGGCCATGCTGCCTACCACTGGTTCCAGCCCTCATTCACCAATGAAGCTGGTCCACGTTCATAGATGTGCACATCGATGTGCAAGTGTAATTTGACCAGCTTTCTGATTGCAATTGACTGAAGCCTATTGTGTATCACAAAGCCTTTTAAATTGGGAATATTCTCTATCTTTTTTATCTTATCCCTTTTCTTTCGGGATGGTAACTGGCTTAGCTATGGCTTTTGTCTCTTACACAGCACCTGTGCTCTCCCTCATTCCCCCAGAGCCTTGCCATTTGGGCCTTTGCCACCACATCCGTCTCACTTCAGCTATTTCCCATGTTCCCAGGCCTCCTGGTTCTTCTCCCTCTATCTCAGCAGCTGTCTTGCTCTGGCCTCTGCTGAACTGCGGATGAGGACAGCATCTCCCACCCCTCCCTGGGCCTCTGCCCTCCACCTTGGCTTCTGGCCATAATGCTTCTGCCTCTGCTGCCCCTCTGGAGCCGGTTCTCAGCAGCTGTCCCCTGTCCATGTTCCTGTCTTTCCTAGGCTGCAGCAGTTGTTGTTCTCTCCCCCATGCCAGGCATCTGGAGGAAATCTTACAGCTGTTTTTCCTCACACTGGGTCTCTGTCTCCTAATTTGAGCTCCACTCCTTGCCAAGCTGTCTTATTCCTACTTGTCCGAGTTTGCAAGAGTTTTTCTTCCCAGGACACTGACTTTGGTGTCATAGCCCTTTTCACACTTTGGCAGTTTTTCCAGACTCTCTGGGTCTTCATCTTAAAGTCTTATCTCTGTCTTGTGTCCCTCAACAAGGCCTCCAGTGTTTTTATCTTGACATAGCTCAATGGCTGCTTTCCTTCAGTTTCCGTCTGTCATTGTCATCTGGCTTCTCCCATCCATCTCAAGTCCTTTTACCTTTACTCATTCTTTCTCCTACTTTCAGGCCCTTGCCTATGGCTCCTGTTCTCCTAGCCCTGTCCTCAGGGCCCAGCTTTCCTTTCTCCACCCCACACAGTGGGAAGCAGTGTGGCTGCATGGTCAAGTGAATTCCTCCCATCTAACTTTATTATTGTGGCAGCACATCACTGCAGTGATAGCAAAGTTGTCAGGATGGCCTCAGAAACATCTGCAAGTCAGGGAGTGGCATGGTGCATGGCAAAAATGCTGTTAAAGGGGAGACAAGCATCACCCATAGAAAAATCTGTTATGTACGTTCACCACTGCAGCACTCAGGATTAATGAGAGCAAAGGCAAAATGAGCAGCCAGCATGGCTGTCCACAGCAGTTGTCCACGGCTTGCATCAATTGCTAGGCGAGTGGAGAGCTAGCAACTATAACATACTGTGACAGTTTTGGATAGGGAAGAGGTTTGCAGTTAACAGTCTCTGCCACTCAGATGCCTACACCTGCCTGGCCTGCAGAGGAATGGGCTATGTGCACAGGTGTGAATGCTGTAGTAGGCTTTAATTTTCTGCCTCAGACTAAGCAAACTGCTTGTTACTGGCCAGTAAGACAACTGTGATGCTGAAGATATTTCCAACAGCTCACACCAACAAGCAAATGACATTTGAAGATAAGAGCAGTCTCCTTTTTCTGACCAGCTAATTTACCTGGTGAGCCCTTTAAGAAGAACCTTTAGAAACTTCACCTTCATTTTTTTTTTAACCTTGAAGTTTTTCCCCTTTTCTCATTGGGCCTGAGGGCAGCAAGCAACCCAGATTCTTCTTGGTATGGCCTCCTGGTAATTCATCCACTTGGAAAGCTTCTGCCTCTTATCTCCACATCCAGGAAAGCCCAGATGTGTTCTTTTGGAGCCACAGGTCAGACTGCCTTAAAAATGTTTCTGGGAAGAGGGATAGCTATTCTAAGTTTAAAAAGAAAAAGAAGATCAAGGTGGAGGAAAAAAGTTAATAGGAAAAGAAACTGAGGGCCAGAGCATCAAGTTTCTATCCTTTGCCGTATTTGACAAGAGGTGTTGTGGCTTATATTTTTGTATGTGAATCTACCTTTAACTGCTTCATAGCGTTGTTATCTGCTACTAGATATACTCATTAGATGAGCACAAAAACCTCTGCAGTTCTGTGTTTGTCTCTCTGAAAAGCTTTATCCTTTGGAGAATGCCATCTGATTGTGCTGCAGTGCAGTGAGTGACTGGCTGGGGTTAAAAGCCCTGTGCACAATTCCTGCTGGCTGGCCATTAATCTCCAGGAAAAGCCTTATGTCTTAATTGCTATTGTATAATTAGTAACCTGTTCCATCTAACTGATGTTAAGCTGAGATAGTAATGTGCCAAGTCACCATCATTCTCTGTAAATGAGAATCTAGAAGTACTGCTATAAAACGTTTGTCACAGTGAAATACTTTAAATACTTTGAAAAATACTAAGGCCAACACCATTAGCATCATGTGGCCAACACTGACAACCTTCAGAACTGCCACAGATTACTGCAGTGTAAGTAGCTGAAGAAAATAGTCCCCAATTTTGAAAATTTAGAATTAGCAAAGTCTTGTACAGCATACCTTATAAAGGAATCCAACCAACAGCCAGTGACTGTCTCTTATTTTGAGATTTAGAGAATATGGAAGTGAAGCTAAGGGAAGAATGAAATTATTTTAAGATGGCGGTGAACTTTAGGGCAGGCAAATGTGACTACACTTGAAGAAATTTTCCTTAATATCTCTGGGCAAAATATTTAAATGTTTGATGTTGGATTAATTGTTAGCTCAGTATCAGTTGGAAATTGATTTAATTTTCCCTGTGGTATTTAGTATCTCTATCTGAGAGAGGTTTCTGTCTTGAAGAAAATGTATTCTGTAAAATCAAATTTCAGATGTAGGAATACTGAAATATTTTATTTTGATAACAACAAATTGTTGTCTGACAATAAACTTCAAGGATCATATTCCAGTAATTCTACAGTATTATACGAAACAATATGAATACAAAATACAGGAAAACCAAATCCAAATAAATGCAGACGTTGCTTTTAAACTATCATTATTTTTTTCACATAAATTCTCTTTTGGATGAAATTGCCCTTTTTGAAGGAAAAAAATCTTCTCAATATTTATTTTACCAAGCATAAATAGAGTTCATTTAATCAAATCCTTGTGCTCAGTGTGATTATGAAAAGATTCTGGAAAATGACAGAGTTAGCTGCCAGGCTGAATAATCAATCATGAATACTAGTGAAAAGAGAAAAATCAGCAAATGTGTTTTCTTCTCTTTGACATAGCAACTGTATCTGGCTAAATGAATTAGCACAACAGAGATGAGCATCTGTTTTTCTTTAAGACAGGTTTTTTTTTTTTTTTTTTTCTAGTGTATTTTCCCTGAATTTAGGCATAGATGAGTGTGGGATCTGGCCCAAAAGCTTTATTGGTGTGATTTTGTATAGTGCTGACTATCTTGTTGGATCTCTGCTGTTCAGGCATATTCATCTGAAATGCTTCCTTGGCCTTCTTCTGGCCTATGTTACATGGTTAAAGAGATCTATTTATTTATTTTTGAAATCTTCTGTTTGTCTTTCTGAGAAGAGCTTGAAGAATTCAGATGAGTCAGCAAATGATATTTAAATAGTTCCTCATTTTGTTCAACTGGAATATCATATGGTGCACTGTACAGAGTGTCAATTAGTGGGTTTTCACAAATGTTCATGTCTAAAATAGAGAGGTCAGAAGCTTTACCGCCTTCAGAGTGCTGTCAGAAACATTTTTCCTAGTTATTTCATTTTCTGCTTATTAAGTCCTCTAGGTATAATCTGAATCTTTAGCACTCAGTTGTAATTCAGACATACTTTGTCTTCTACATTTTGAAGAAGATTCTTGGAGATTATTTCAGATTCTCCCTGTTCTCACAGTGATTTCCAATAACCCATAAACTCCTTATTTTTTTGTATCTCTGGTGAATATAAATATCAGAGTACTGAGGAGTTTTTCTCTGCTTAGAAATAAATAATTATGTAAATAATATTAATGCCTTGGATTTTCTGAGAGAGCACTGAGAGTGATTGAGTCCCATTTGTAACTGAGGCATCCATTTGCCATGGGCTCACTAGAAGTTCTCAGTTTGGTAGAAGAGACAGAAAATGGGGAAGGACAAATATATCTCAGCAAGAGAAAACTGAAAGTACATGGTTCAGTAGGAAAACTTTTGAGTATGGTATAAAACAGATTATCGTTTTGCTTCTGTTTGCCCTCTCAACCTGTACTTGATGTTAACTTCTCCAAGAGAAAGCCAGCTCTTAAGTACATATACGTCATAAACGTTTGAGGATGTGTCACCTGCTGATTTGTCAAATATATTTTTATGAAAAAGAGCAGGTATAATAAATTCTGATTCCCATTTTTGATATTATTTTAATTCTTCTAGTGATTATTTCAAATTAAAAGCTTTTTTTTTTTTTTTTTCCAGTGCACATGACTTTTCAAACTTAAATGTATCTGAGAAAGTACAAAAAACTCAGTCACAACAAAATGTTTTAGCACCAGTGTAAGAATCATTAGTTGATGAAATGTTATTTCTCTTTAATGCCTTTGAATGTTTTGCTTGTTCCCTGTGGTTTCACTAAAGGTCTTGAACATTCTTAGAGTTGAGAAATGCATTTTTCTAGCTAGCTTCACCTGGTATAACAATGCCATGATCTCTATGAAAATTTTACCTCCTATTTTAAAGTAATTTGAAGGATGAGAGAATAACTCATTCTTTTGTTGCTTTCCTCATTCTTATCACCTTGAAAAATTCATTGACAGGCTATACTGGTGCAATCTCTGAACAGCAAACAAATGCTATGTTATTGAGAAAACATCTGTCTTTAATTTCAAAAAGGGTTTTATTAATGTTGTTCCAATCATTGTAAATGACTCCTTTTTGGATCTTGAGGAAAAAAAAGGACATTACAAAGACAAAATCAGGAAGAGTGGAAAGCAAAGTTCCAGATGCTGGTTCTTCAACTTCTTTGGCTTTCTTTAACATTTATATTATATTGGTGGGTTGCTCTACTTTTTTGTACTTTGTAATTTCAGATGAGCCTTAATAACTATTCTGTAATTAATTAGACAGTGCAAATATCTTCTCAGTATGTACTCAGAAACAAAATTTAGGCTTCTAGGTTTCAGTCATTTTATGGAGATTCATAATACCCTGGGAATAATTTGTATTACAAGTAAAAAGCACATTATTTTGAAAATTTTAATCCCTTGTATCTGTAACAATTTGCTTAAATTATTGTTCCCTTTGCTGAAAAGCTAGTTCTGCAATTAAAGAAGTTTTCACTGAATCTAAAGGTCACCCCTTTAATCAGCTGAGCTTTTCAAATTACTCAAGGTGGTAATTCTCAGACTCTGCCTGCTGTAAACTCTTCCAGGTGGCAGAGGGATATCTCTATTTTATTCTGCTGCTATGGTATAATACTTGGTCAAGATCCAAACACTATAATCACAGAATGAATTTCCAGATATCTTTCCATTAAACCAATAATCTTTCTTCATCTCTTGCAGCTGTTTCATATCTTCTGATTTTTTTCAAAGTTTTAATACGTGATCTTTTTCATTATGAGTAAATGTTAGATGGTAATCATATTATGGAACTATTTGGAGAAATATAATAAAGAAATGAGTCTTGAACACTCATACAATTTTCAGAAGGGGATTTTATAGTTATTCTTTTACCTAAGAGAAATTCAGTTAGTTAAAAATAGTCATGAATGTGGCTGTTTATTTCACCTTGGAGACAGAAAACTGCTGTGATAGCTTCATATCTAACCTACTTATTTGAATCAATGTTTTTAAAGAGGTGAAAACCACTAACGGATGAGGGAAGAAGAACCGAGAAAAAGGTGGCTGTGGATGAGAGCCTTAAGCAAGAAATTACTTGCAGAAGGGAAAAGTAATTGATCATTTGCACCTGTCTGCTTAGTAGGTTTCCACTTCACCTTCTGGGCTTCTCCATCTATTCCCACCTTACATCCACTCCCTTTTCTATTGTGCTGAATGTTATTTCTGGGTAAATTTTAAATTAAAGATATGTGGATGGCTGACACAGAGCAGAATTGACTGTGAGGAAGAAAGCAAAGAATCTCTTGCAGGGATAATGTAAAGGTAAACCATCTTAATTTGAGAAAACAGTAACTGCTGAACAGGCAAGCATTAAGTAACACTGTTTTTAAATAGATTCCTCCAGAAATGGTTTACCGCAAAGATTCTGAAAAAGAGAAATAAGCTGCATGGTCCAAGGATGCATCTTCCTTCCATTCCTGCAGAGAGGAAATCTGGTAAATTGCAGAGGAGAGTTTTACAGATCTCTGCTCATCAAGAACTGAAGAGCAACAAAGTCAGTGTATGTGAACTGTTGAGTCACAGCCTGAACCACTGATTGAGCACCTGGGGAAAAGACCTGGTCAGGTCTGGGAGCACAGGTGAAGGCAGTTCTGCTGTGTGATTGGAAGGGGTAGAACTTGGCTCCACCTCACTTTGACCCCATTTAAGGGCTGACTGCCACTGGGGAAGGTTCTCTTCTGGAGATTCTTCCTTTGTGGAACTTTCCCCTGTGAATCTAGAATCTTCTGATATGGGTGAGCAATCACATGCTCTTCCTTTATAGCATCTTTCTGTCATGCTTATCCTTCATCGTTACATCTCTGGTGAACCACCTTTTCCTGTCATATTGATCTGTCCAGTTGCTACAGGCATGAAGGACTATGCTGTATTTTCTTGTTTAGGCCTTTTACCAGGAACACTGCTAGGCACCAGATAGTGCTAAATAATATTTATGATGAACAGCTAAAAAATGTTCATCAAGGGAGGAAACATACCAGAAGACGTATTTGAAAAGAGTAGTTTGGAGAAGCTCGAGCACTTAATGTCACTTAGAGTTGTTTGTTATACTGTTTTCCTATCTTACCCAGAGAATAGAGAAGACCTGTAATTCACGACTCAAATTGTCAGAATGTACTTAATTTGATTTATTCCTGTGTACACTTATATTATGTCCAGAGTCAGCCTTGTTATTTTAGAACATTAATATTCTTAGAAGAAATCTGCCCCATCACAGTGAGTGTGACTGGCTGGGTTAATGGTGTGTGGCACAGCTCCTCCTAGTTAGTCATTAATCTCCAGGAAATGCCCTGTGCCTTAATAATTGTTATTGCTTAATTAGCAACCCCTTCTATCTAAACAAGTGACACATGACCTGAAATAACAATGTACGCAGCAAAAGTCATTTTCTCTGAATGTTTGAGCTAAGCTATAAGATTGCAACGCTTAATGCTTGCAGATGCAAGTAGAACAAGGCATGGGAAGTACATATCTGTTGAAATAACATGGGGACATGACACTAAATGTTCTAGAGATATAATAATTTATAAAATTGTGTGATCAGTCTCTTCTCAGAGTTGTGTGGTGACACTAATTCAAAGCAGTGACTAACTTGATGCCTGCAATTTAGACAGAAATGCTCTATTTACCTTATTCCTCTTACAATTCAGCATTTCATATTTCTAACCAATAATGCCATTATATTTTCATTCTGTCAGTGGTTAGCCATGTTTTTAATCACTGCCTGCTTGTATACATGGAAACTCAGGGTACGTTCCTACATGAAATATAAACTACTGTTCTTGCTTAGACTTTAGGTCATGGGAATCTGTTCTCTGCACTCTAGGCCGTTAACTTCTTTCAATGCTTTGTTTGTTTTCTCCACTCCTTCTCTACTTTGAAATTGCTTCATTTGATTGTAACTATAGCAGAAACTAATTCTTGATAAATGCATGCACAGTGCTTAGCCCACATATGACTCCTGGAAAATTATGTAGGGAGAGAGCTCAGTACAGCATCAGGTAAACTTTTAGGATCTGAAAGTAGACCTTGTCTTTGTAATTGACTTTATAATTAAAAAATAAATTCTTTATTTGTTGAAGACTGAAAAAAAAAAGAGGAAAGGATTTACTAATGTATCAGTTCCCATCTTCTAAATTCTAGAATATCTTACCTAATAATAACTCGTCTGATAATTTTCCATGTGAAATAGTAACAATGAAATGAAATCCTGACTGCTTTCTTTTTTCCAATTTTGATTTTTTTTTTTTTTTTTGCTAAATATATTCATTTTAATTGTTCATTATCAGTGTAATTCACACTTTGTTGAGGGGAATGGCAGTATATCCAATGTCTTACAAGATCTCGGATTTGTGGAAATTCTTATAAATGTAATTTTTGGGAATGCAGTAGGTACATGCTCCATTATTAAAAAGAAAAATTGATTACTTGGTTTACAAGCCAGAGAAACTTCATAAGTGTGGATGGTTCAGCACATGCAGAGATTAAGTTCCATTTTGGTAGTATTTCTTCATGCATTTCTTTGATTTAACAAATGGCAGTCCAGCTGTTCTACATTGTAATAAAACTGTAAGTCATAGAATCATAGAATTGAGTTGAAATGGACCCTTAAAGGTGATCTATTCCTATACCCCTGCTGTGAACAGGAACACCAACTGCTTTATTAGGTAGCTCTGAGCCCTGTCCAGACTGACCTTGAATGTCTCAGCCCTCTCAGAGCTACCACCACTTCTCTGAGCAACGTGTCTCAGAGCTTTGCTGCTTTTATTAAAAAGAAACTTTTCTATACAGTCTGAATCTTCCATCTTTTAGCTTGAAACTATCTTCCACTTGTCCTATAACACTCTATCCTAAGAAAAGCTATCTTAATATACATAGGCTATTGCTGATCTCCATCTGCTTTCTCTACTGAAGAGCAGCTTAACAAACAGGATCTTTAGTATGTTCATTTTGCTGTGCTATTGGATTTTGTCAGCTTCCATGAAGTTGATGTATGAATAATTTACTCTGTTTATTTTTAATACAGTGTGGTAGTAACAGAAAAATTGTTGAACCTAAAATGGAAGCTAATGTTGTCCCAAGCACGCCAGAGTTCTTTAGTAGCTGAGCCTAATTTTATTTAAATTCAAACTGTGGACAAGGTATATAGCTGATTTAAATTAATGAGCTTATTACTGATTGGACTTAAAAGGCTGATTTGTATTGACTCATCTGTTTATCTACATTAAAAATAAAAATAAAAAAGGCTAAGCTTCCTGTAACTAAATAAATGTCTATTGAAAACATAAATATAAAGATTACTGAAAGAGAGCTGAACCTGTTTTTTGAAGTCTGTATAAAACTTCAGATAAGTTAAAGAAACAAAAAATAATGACGAGCAAGACCAAATTCACCTCATGCTTGAGGACATGCATAGCTAGTTTTTGTCCAGAAAAATATTAGAGAAAGTTGTAAACGAATAAAAACATGTTTCAGTGTATGGACAACAAAAATGCTTTCATAATTTACCACACTCTGTGAATGTCATCAGTGTAATGGTTTCATTTAAGTGTTTGGCAAACATAGCTAATATCTATTAAAAAAAGTAACTTCCCACTCACAGAACTACTTATGATCATGCATGCAAAGAACTGCCAGGAATACAATGCTTTCTCTGCAGTTCTCCTTGGCTGTGTTCATGCAATCAGGGCAGAACATTTAAATGCATAGGAAATGAACAGCTGGTATCAAATCCACGATTAGATGCAGAAAGATCCTTTTCTCATGAGGGTAGAACTACAAATATTATGTAGCTGTAGTTTTAACTTTATTTTTTGAGTCTTTAAGCAAAAGACCTTTGTAATTTAAAGCAAATTTTTACAATCTCCATAAAACAAACAAAAAAAATTGCAGTCTTCAAAGAGATTCACATGATGACAAAATCACCTGCAGTTCTCTTATCTTTGTAACTACTTAAAATGAGCTACATGGATTGGGCTACAACAAGATTGGGCAATCTTGTTAGTTAGATCAGCAGCTACAGAGCCCACACCTGCAGGGTTTCAGAAGTTCTAAAGAAAATGAATGCATTATCCACAGGATAGTTAAGTTATATGTGCATGTCCATGAACTTAATTAGTGAGTTATGTGCTCTTAATAAGAAAGGAGTAAGAAAAAAACATGCAATGTTTTACCAGATCTGTAACTGTGGTATTTATCTTCTATTTGTGCCATTTTGGTGTTCTGCTTATCGATATGATGTACTGATAATCTTCTTTTTGTTCTAGAAAGTGCTAAATTTTCAATATCGTACATCTAGTTTCTTTTTATTAATAAGTGTCAAAAACTTAATGAAATGTAAATGCTACTAAAATACTTATTTATATTATTAGTTTTGGTATTGTGATGGAATTTAGGTATTGCTGATGCTCAGACGTTTTGGGGTTTGTAGAAGTAGAAAGTGCAAGAGTTCTAACAGCATTTATCTTAACTGTGAACTAGATATTTATCTTAAATCTGATATATTTATGATACATGCAATGTTCAGTTAAACAGGATTTATAACGTTGTGTGCAGTTTTGTATGGTAAAAGTACAGAAGCTTTTTCATAAGAAGCATACAGACTTATCTCTCTGAAGTAGCTCAAAATACAGTGTAATTCTACATAATTTGTACTATATTTAAGTTGCTATCTAAATGAATTGATGCAAACTCTAATGAGCTTGTCTTGGGAACATACAGAAAAATTGTCTGTCCAGGTATACCATAGTAGATGTATTATTTTTTTTATAGTCAGAAGTGTGGATAGATCTCGCCTTTGTGTGTATGGCTTAATATGTGAAAGCCCAAAGGAGAAAAACAGGCAATATAGAACTATTACCAGTATCAATTCATCATAAATAAGTAAATACTTGTATATATGTAGAATATAGAGGATCAGTGCAACTACTCATCAGAACTCTTGTATTTAGTCATATTTCAGAAAAATGCATGTGAATTCAGTTTCACTTGGGATTGCTGCTCTTTTTGCCGAACCAAATGGCACAGAAAAACTGTGTTCCTCATCAGATACCATTCAAAGCCTTCAGGAAGAATATTCAGATTAACTTCAAACAAAGCCTCTGTCAGTTACACTCTGACACTTCTTAAAGATTCAAAAACTTCAGTAAATTAGTCTGCTTTTTAGGAAACGGTATAATTAGCATGGTTCTTATCAACTATAAATAAAAAATTCTTTCAAGTGCTATTTGCTCCAATGCAAAATTATCAACTAGGGTGACAATTTCATGGATTTTGCATCTTTTCACAAATGTATATATCTTACTGTCTAAAAATGCTTGCTGTAACCCAGTAAACATGAACAATACCAATATTCTTATCCAAAATACATTAGAGGACAGATTTATAATGTGGAGAGAAAGAATTGAGATAGAAAGCTTTCTGTTTTTTGTTGTAGACCAAACATGAATTCATCAGCAAGAAAGGAAAGGGAAAAATAAAAGTTTATGACAAAATCATGTCTTAAGTTCAGAAACACAAAGCCTAGAAATGAAAATAATCTTTTTTGTTAGTTGGCTTTTTGGAAAAGTAGATCAGAAGAGTGTTTATGTACATTTTGCTGCCTTATGCAGATGCTCTTTACCAGTTTATTTAATTAGAGATCTTACAAATCATTCTAGAGGCACATTTACATGAAAATATTTAAAATCTTGTTTTAGATAAAGATTAAATAATTATTATCACAGTGTTATAGTACTATTCAGTACTTCTGACATTTCTAGAATCTCAAAAAATGTTTTAAAAATCATTATTTTTTAGAATGCTTTAATCACTGGGGCTTTATTTTTAAAGATGACAGCTGCATCAAGCCTCTTCCTTATATAGCAGATGCAGTGATAAATAATCCTTTAACTTTAAATACTGTAAAATTGGATGATAAGGTTGTGGTGAAGTCATTTGTAAAAATTAGTAAAGCTATAATTACAAAAAAATTGAATATTTCATATGTATGTACTCATCATGGATTTGTATGATATGCAGTACTGCACACTATGTAGTTTAGTGTATATTTGGCATTATTTTATATGATCAACTATGAAGCAGAGTTTTGCAGCATTGTAAAAATACTACACTTGTTAGTCACCATTTAATCAGTTTTGATTACATGAAAGTTATTTCCACATACATCACCTTTTAAAAATGTTCAGTATTGCACACTTCAGAGCACTGCATATTAACTGTTACAGTGTGTGACCTCCAGTGTTTCTCACTGCAGATCAAAAGCTCTGTTTACGTTTGAATTAATTATGCTGTTATCCCTTGTTACAGTCTAACCATACACGTGGAACTCAGTTAAGCATTGCAGCTGCAATTCCAGCTCCGTTGTTCAGTTTTTGTTGCTAATTTCAGAAGCTTATTCTTTAATTTGCACTGATGATATAAAAACTGAGCGGCTCCACTGAAGTTAGTTAAGGAAATGTCCAAGGAGTTTTAAGAAACTACCCAAAATCTGTTGCAGCTCGTGAATTTCATTAGGCTGTGGGTAAAGAGCTGAAGAAAAGAACATCTATCTTCTGTGTTATCATATGTTATGTAGAGGGTTATTTTTTTATTTTATTTTTTTTGCCCTCATGGACACAGCTTTCACCTAAAGTGAGAAATGAGGCATAGCTATTTGAATTGCTTTTCTATTTGTTAAGGAACGTGAATGCTGAGTTCCATTTTAAACAGGTAAAATAATATTTTGACTAAGAGAAAGAGTGGAAAATAAGAAAAATAGCGTATGAAGAGTAATCCAGGAAAGATGTAACAGTTACTCAATACCCTAGTGCATAATTACTCAGTTAACATTTAACTAGTAATAAAAACATATATTTACCAATAAATTACTAAACAAATCCCTTGTTTATTACAAAGCAAGGATTGCCATTTCTGACTAGATGTTTTCTCTTCTGGTAAGGGTGAAGAAAACTCATGAAAGGCAAATAGTAAGGTCACCAATTAAGTGAAAGTACTTTGATTATTGTAACTCTGTTTTCTCGGACTTGCTCCTTGCTAACCAAGAAAAACTTCTCCAAGTATAAAATGCATCTGATATATTAAAATAATTCTAAAGTCACCTTCCATCACTGTAGCATCAGAGTATCTCAAATGAACTAAAGGAAGATATTGGATTATGAATTTGGGGTAGAGTAAGTAACTTAGTAACAATTTTTGTTTCTTTTGGCAATTCATACAATTGTCTTTAGATAGCTCAAATGTTTATCAGCAGTCTGTATTACTCTTCCCTACAGTCAGGAAATCAGATGGAAAAAATCACGTTCTGTAAACAACTTCATGCAAGATCTTTAAGTTGAAGGAAATAAGTTTAGTTAGACATTGTTCAATAGCAAACCATAACAGCACATAATTTATTAGGAGAAAAGTTTTTAGGCTGGTGTTGTGTGAACAGCTTCCATCCTTCCACGAGTTCATGGAGGAAGAAATGAACTAATAAACACAGGTTGTTGAGAAGATTCATCTTGTGTATGTAAAGCAAATGATCAATCTGTCCCCAGACCTAGATACTAAAGGATAAATTATGATTGAGCACCCAGCCACTTAGAGATTTTTCTTTCCTTGAGGCACTTACAATACAGGATGTCCCAGTGCAAGCAAGATTCTGAGCATGAGAACTGTAATTCTAAGCTAGTCATTGTGAATGAGATTTTTAAGGGAAGAAAACATTCAGGATACATCCATATTTCCCCACCTGTGCTCTCTGTTTTATCAGTATACAGCTTCAACTACTGGGTATCTATGCAGATGCTGATCTCACAAAAAGAACAGCTTAACTAGTGCAGTTGTTAGCTGACACCTTATGTCAGGGATGAAGTGGATGTTGTTTCTGTACATTATCTCATGGCATCTTATTAGATTCCCTATGGCTTACTTTAGAAATATTGGAAAAAAATAAGGTTGCTTCTAAGTACTAGAAAAATATTTTTTGCTACCACTGTAAAACAAGAAAAAACTGAAACTAATTTGTGAATGTCATGCTGAGTGATATTGCTATATGTAATAAAGTAGAATTACATCCTGGGATGATGTAAACTATAAAATAAAAATACTAGCATCTTCTTAGCAATGAAAGCTAAAAACATGTCTAAATAAATGTTAGCTCTTGATCACAAATACCCTTCCCTCTTAAGTTTGTCTACTACTGGAGTTGTGCCAGGGCAGTTTCAGTTTGGATATTAGTGAAATTTCTTCTCCAAAGTTCAGTTCTGGAATGGGCTGCCCAGTGACGTGGTGGAGTCCCTGGAGATGTTCAAGAAACGTTTAAATATTGTATTAAGGACATGGTTTAATGGGTCAATATTGGTGGTTTGCGAACATTTGGACTCAATCTTGGAGATCTTCTCCAACTTTAGCAATTGTGATTCTATTCTATGAATCTAACTGCTCTACAAATCTTTAGTTACAACACATTCTCAATTGCCAGATGTGGATTTACTCACAAACATTTTGATTTCTGAAATACGGAATGAAATATTCTTGACAGATATATTTTTGCTAACTAACATGAAAATGTACATTTGGAGAACGTAAGCACAGATTCTTTCATCATGACTGTATAAGGACTTCATCAAAACCCATTAAATTTTAGATATGAATGTAACTGGGTTCTGCAGTTCTACAATTCAATGCAAATGTATTTCCAGTATAAACAAGAGAATTAAGTTAATTGCAAATATTAATTATTTAAGAAATAAAAAAAATCGAGGAGGTTCCCGATTCTGATCTCAAAATAGATTTGAAATAATACATACACTTGAATTTTTTTTTTCCTCCAAACCTTGTATGAATGAAAAGAAATCCATCCTTAGCTCATAAGGAGCTTGTAAGCGCCATTAATTTAAATTAAGCAACACCGCATTCTATTAGTTGTGGCCTTAAAGTGTGAAGAAATCTCACCAGTCACATGTAGTTATTGTATTAGTATAAAAAGATTGAGAAATATTGTGACTTACAGATTGGGATACAGTATTTTTCTAATGAGTTCTGATAAGTGACAAATATAGAGGGAGAGGAATTGTTTTCCCAGATACATCATTTTAGTTGTATCTTCTAAAAGTTCCAGTGCCACCAGTGTTTATCTGGAAGAAATCTCTGGTTACATTATTTCGCTTATTGTATCTGAACATAAATATTATCTTGTGCCAGTATACTCATGCTGGCAGAAACCTTGCATGTTAAGGAGCCAGAAATATAGAAACATTAGACTGTTTTTAGAGCCTTTCATGAAAATTCTATTTAATAAAAGAAGAATATAACATATGCCAGAGGTATGTTATACCTGCATATACTTTTTTTATTCTATATTTACACTGCCTTCACCGTAGAAAATATAAATTTATAGTTTTCATAGCCATCAGTTTAATAAGAAAATGAAGCCCCATGTAAATGCACAAAGATGTTTGCAATGTTGTTAAAAATGCTAATCAAATGTAGACTTCTTGAAGACAAAATGGGCTGAATATTGACTGAGCTTACGAATTATGGCATTAATTTTTTTTATGTGAAAATACCTTTAAAATTATTATATAATTAAAGATAGCATCATATAACAGAAACTGTATTTTAGAAGGAACACTCATGAGGAAAAAATGTTTTAGTAGGGCCTGTAAACAAATTCTAATGTAAGAACCACGCACTTTGAAGAAGTTTTCAGAAAGAAATGGAATTATAAATGAGTTATTGTGTTTGAGCAGATGAAATAAAAGGTTTGTCCATGGTGAAAAGTTCTACATATGCTGCAAGTCCAGCTGACAACTGAGAAGTAGCTAGAGAGGTAAGTTGTTCTCTGGCATACTGAAACTCCACAGAAGAATACAATAAACTTTGTTTTGGACATATGAAATTGCTGGCTGGTGATTAGGCCTAGAAAAAAACATAAATCTCAAATCAGAGCACTTTGCTTCTTTACTGGTTTTAGAATACATTGATACTCTGATATTTTAATGGTTTAATTGACAAGTTTGAGGTTTTTTTTAAAATTTACATTAATATCCAAGGCTGGGTATTCTTTAAAAGAAAAGAAAAAACAGATACCATCCCCCAACTCTTATAAACTGGGAGACCTAGGCATATATTTACTCCTGTAGCCAAGAAAAAGCTATAGATGAGATGTATCAAATTTTTGCTATTACAGGTAATTCAGTGATACAAACTACCCTGAGAGGATAATTGCAACCTAGACATTTGTGGAAGATTTAATTTAGGGCTGTTATACACCATATAATATGGAAGGGGAGAAACAAATGTATGCGTTTGCATTACTACTTCTCCAAGAGTATCAAGTCTGGAAATGCAGAATTGCCAATAGAAATGAAAGCAGTCATGCTAGCATGACATTAATCAAGGCTGGCAAGTTGGTCAGTTTCACAGCACACCTTCCTGAAGTCCTTACAGTACTAATATATATGGAGAGATCTGTGATTTTTAAATGCTGCTGCTGTGTCACACTTTACCTTGCCCAAGATGCAGCATTCTCTTGCCAATATAGTTATTGCTTAGCAAGTTATGAAACTGTGAATCAGTTGGACACATCTATGTGTAGTCAAGCAGGAAGGCTGTTAATCAATGTGCCAGACAGCTATTAAGAAGAAAAAAGGAAATTGGTCTTCCTGTTAAACATCCCTTTCACAAGTGAATGTGAAAAGAACTGTATTAGAATCTTCTAGTGTGGTTTTTATTTCTTAGAAAGTCATGTAATGTGATAAAAGTAAATACTTATCCTCTTTGCTGCATATTAGCACTGCTCCAAATGATACAACGACGTAGATGCTATATAAGAGAGGACAGCTTGACAGTGCAGAATCAAAATGAGCACGGTCACTGGCAGTAAAGTCTTTGGCCCATTTTCTGGTACTTGTAAAAATTCCCAAATTTACTTCCCTAAGCAGCATGGAAAATAACGTAAATAATGCAACCAGAGCTTTTTTTTTTTGTGTACCTTCAGGAAGTGATGTAGGGTTGAAACTGTGTTGTGATGACCTAAGCAGAAATTGTGTCTTACATATCTGCCTTTGCTATATGTAAAGCCAGAAGAAAGCCAGTTCCACATCACTGAAGACAAATGCCTACATTTTAATTCTTTTTTTTTTTTTCCAGGTAAATGTCACAATGTCTTTTATATACACCAATTTTTAATTCTCATTTCCTTGTGAGAATGTTGAGGTGTGAATGATTCAGCATTCCCAAACTGTAGAACCATGTACAGATAAAAGAAATGTCCTATATTTTATTTATCAATTCTAGTTGTGTGTCTTCTTAATAACTTCCTAAATGACATATCTTGGTACTCTTTTATTGTATTTTCTTCTGTTCTTTTACAAGTCAAAACACTATTAATACTCTCTCATTCATGAAAACAAAGTGAAAGAAACAAAAAACCACCCACATTTACTTTATTTTGAGTGTTTGTACAGGCAAACAAAAATAAAAATCAAACGGAATAATGTTATTTATATAGATAAATTTGGATCATATTATTTTTTCATCCCTAGCAGCTGTGTCATGGTTTTA
Organism: Phasianus colchicus; assembly: GCF_987193195.1. Classification (NCBI taxonomy): domain Eukaryota; kingdom Metazoa; phylum Chordata; class Aves; order Galliformes; family Phasianidae; genus Phasianus; species Phasianus colchicus. Next base: position 11,207,133 of record NC_143437.1, on the reverse strand, counting down.
CACTGTCTGCTAGCAGAGCTTTTTGTTTTACAGGGAGTATCCATGCACTATACAAATGATAACTTACACAGCTTAAATTGGATATGGTAATTAAATTGCTATAAAAATTAAAAGTGACATTTTTAATAATAATAGGTGAAAGTATAGACTGTTGTCAACATTCTTTACTGATCTTCCCAAAACATGGAGTGATGTTAATGTACAGAAGCCTGAAAAAAAAGGTAGGGTTTCATTATAAATAAATGGAAGGGGGATATGTATATATACCCCCCTTATAATATATAAGGGTTATAGTATATAATATATATACATGGCATACATGCTTCTAAGCATCTCTGTATGAAGAGATTATATCCAACAGGTCTTTGGGCAAGAAGGAGAAAATTTCAGTTTGTATGGAAAATTCTTCCTGCTAGCTTGCTGAACCATGGTACCAACCAGTAAATTGAGGTGCCTTTTAATTGCAAGATTTGTAATACTTGTTTTGTGCAGTTTTATTGAGTGAAAGAGGCAGAGCCCGTCAGGTATTTTTTTAGAAGGATTTTAATAATATCAGTGTCTTAAATAGAAGTGAATGTTAAAGACTGTATCAAGAAATCATATTTTCAGAAGGCTACAAAAGTTTTAGTCATTGTGTAGGTTACAGTGTAATATTTGAACTACCCTTCTATTTGAGAGGAATTACGTTACCTTATTTCTACTGTTTACTATGATGTAGTAGTTCTGAAATGTCTATATGAGCCTTTGCAATGTGTCCATAGGCATTGATGAACTTTGATAGCTTCTAGTCATTCACTAGCAAGAGAATATTTTCTCCTGATTTTGTAGCGTTGCCTTCACATTTTTACTTAGTTCTTGTCTCTTAAAAATTTTGTGCTGAATTTCTCTAAATAACCACTGCTGAATCTTTTTTAGTTCAGGAAAGAACATAATGGCCTGTGCATGGTTCCTTTTTATGTAATGCATTCCAATAGAAAGCTGGGAATTATCAATTTAAGGTATAGAGCTGTTTATCTTCCAGTTTTTCACCAATATTTTTTTTGCCATTAACTTTCCCTCATCATACACTACAAGAAGCCATCTCCATTTCTGTCATACTTATAACAAGATCCAAACCCCACTATGATCAAAGAATAGTATCATTTGACTTCAGTGATCTTTGAATTGCAGTACTCATGTCCAATTTCTTTTCTTTAAATAATGCCTTGAGTTTATGAGCATTTTCAGTTACATATATTTGCCTTAGTAATTACAGTAAGTTGTGTCTATTTTGGAGTTCATTTAACACCAGAGACCCAGCACTGATGTAGGAGAGCTATCTGAATCCCATGCTGCTTTTGCATAACAGAAAGTAGAGATTATGGAATTAATTAGGTTTCTGCAAAGACAGTGAGGCTGCGGAATTCATTCATGAGATTGCACAGATGAAACCAGAGGCATCATTCTGCATTTGTCTTTGCTAGTCATAAATTGGAGGAAAAAGCCTTCATTCTTGTGACTGTAAACTGTGAGCAGCTGGGCAGGCAGTTATAAAGGTGTACCTTCCTTCTTATGAAGAAATCAAAACTGAATAAATATTAATTGTAACAGTATCACGTCAGTCCACAATATACGAAAAATTGCTTAGGGTGCACACAGGAGTTCTTTCTAAATTTATCAGGTTTATGTTTTAAAAGAAGAAAAGTCAAATGTGTAGGTAAACTGGCCCCATTTCCTGGTTTTAATGTACATGTTTGAGGTGCCTTCTAAATGCTGTGTGACTGTACTGAAGTTTCTACTGTTCCTACATGGAGTTGTGTGCAGGAGAAAAATGGAACTGCTGTTTTATCATCAGAAACATAAAATTAATGAAAGCATTGGTAAAGTTACAATAGGTAGTATAGAATTGTATTTAAAAGAAATCATTAAACTTACAAAATCCTATTAAAAATACACTTCTGTGATTAAAGGCAAAAATGTTACAGGTGAGTAAGTTAAGATAGGTGTATATAATCAATGAATATACAGATGTTATAATTAAGAAATATCCAGGAAATTTAGGCTAAGTAAGATTATTGTAACAGGAAGATAATAAATGGAAAATGCTTACTAATGTTGTAGTCTTACAATATTCTCCATGAGGAGTAATCTCCAGGAAGAGATCTTTCCTTAGTGGCAGTCAGCACTAAAATGGGATCTAGGAGAGGTGCAGCCAGGCTCCACTCCTTCCGGTAGCATAGGTGAATTGCCTTCACCAGTGCTACCATGACTGACTCCTTGCTTGCCTCAGGTGGTTGATCAGAGGTTCAGGCCGTGATTCAGCAGTTCCCATACAATAGGAAATACTTTGTTGTTTTCTTTATGAGCACTGAGATGCTTATAGCAGTTTTTATAAGTGAGGTGCATAGGAGATTTTGTACCTGTATAGATACATAGGTTATTCCAAGTGAGCTTTGTTGAAAACTGAATGCTGTATGGTATTTCCTTTTACATGTATGACTGGTATAAAATCATATTAATTAAAAGTTGCTAATTTTCTTTCTGTTCCTAGAGTGTTAGCTAGAACTGTAGCTAGATTGTGCTCGTTGAATCAAAGCAGAAATGAAACTTGTGGACTTCATGAGGAACTTCAGGTTTTAGCACTCACAGTTAAAAAGTGGGGATACGCAGTGCCTGTGGTACTCTGCAGTTTTCATGTCTGCAATAAGCAATAACTGTCTAAGACTAATTTTCACCCCAGTTTCCTCTCTGATTTAGTGATTTATTTGCCACACAAATTCAGTGATTTAACAGACACAGAAAAGGCAAGAGCTTCAAACCTGTTATTGATGCCTCTTTGTTGTCTTGGCACAGCTGCTTTTCTCCCTCTTCACCAGTATGATCATAGGCTGTAGCTTTTTTTGATGGTCATCATAGGTACCTTTTATGTTACTCAAAAAAAACCCCTCATCTCTCAGCATGTTTTTCCATGCTAATGATTCTGTGAAAATGATAGCCTCATTCTTTCTTTTTCAGTGTTACTGAACAAAACCACTAATATATACACAGGCACACAGATAAATGTAAAAATAGCAGTCTTCTCTAGAACAACTTGCACCTTCAAAATTATTTATTGGATAAGGACAAATATTTTTAGGAAAAAATACAAGAGCAAGAAAAAGTACAACACTAAACTTCTCACATAGCAAAACGATGTGTTAGTTTTGTGTCAATTTAGGTTTAACAAGTTAGATTAACAGGTTAGGTTTAACAATCTATGTATAATACTAGTAAAGTAGGTAATTCAAATTACCCTACAGTTCATGTTGGCATAAATCCGTTAATGAGAATTAATGAGAAAAATATTTAGATCTAGATGTTTTCCTTCTTTTAGTCATAGGTAAATGGGCTACCTTTTTTTGTCTTAGTTTCTTCATTTGTAAGGTGGGTCTCAGGTATGGATTGCTTTTGGGTATTGCTCCAAAAATATTTAAATGCTGACTTATAACCTTGCACAAGAACTATTTGCATATGGAAAATGTTACAGATATTCTGTTAAGCTGAAAATAAAGCAGTCATTCTAGTTAAAAATTTCACAGACACTCAACAAAATGTTTACCTGCAACTGTTTGAAACTTCAGCTTTGACCTGGAATGAAAAAGGAGATTGTCCTTTGTATTTTCTATAAAAGAGTGTTGTTTTTATTTTGCAGAAGCTAGAGGCCAGAAACCTTATTTGTTTCCTATTTTTGTTCTGAGACTGTATATGTGTTGAAAAGAGCAAACCAAAAGCTTTTGCTAAAACTCTTCAGATGCATGTTAAAGAAACTTTTGACATTTTACTTACGCTAAAAAAGTGAAAGACAAATAATCTTTGTAGTTTAGAGTGCAAATAGTTGAAAAATAGTATGAATAACAAAAACAAAAAAGTCTTTTATGGTTTGTAGTGCTGCCAGTGTGGCTGCAGGACAAACAAAGCCTAGGGAATTCAGGCAGAATAAGAAATAATACATGACTTGAAATATTAGATAATCCATGGCTGAGTACAGAGAGTGTTTTTGGAAGAACATGAAATACTGGCTGAAGTTACAAAGTCCATTGTTTATCAAATTGAATAGCCTAATTCTCATACATTTATTTAACAATTTAAGAGAAAAGAGTAGTTCTATGAAACAAGTTAAAACATGCAGATAGTGGTTGAAAAAAAGTTCCCCTTCACCTTTAGTGTTTATCATTTCATCCTTGAAACAGAATTCCAGATGATTTTTTCTTCATGTTGCTTGTAAATACAGTAATGAATTTTGTAATAAGTCTGGAATTACTCCAATTATTTTGTCTCCTCCAATGATTACATTTTTTTTTTCTTTTGGATGAATATTAGTGCTTCATCAGAATATGGACTATCAAACTTTTTTCTCTTACTCTGCAATATGTTCCTGGATGTTTTGATGCTCTGTAGAAACAAAGGTGTTTGATATGAATTTCCAAGTAAACTCATATCTTCAGACATGTAAATTGATATTACCTTAGCTAACAGGGGAAGTGCTTTTTTTTCACCTAGGAAGTGTATTTATACTATTTTGCATAGCAGGGGCAAATGAATAACATAAATGAAAATGTATAAAGAAGAACAGGAAAGAAAAATATACATAATACACTCGAATGATAGAAGACCATATAGCTCCATTCACTGCAAAGGAACTGAACTAACAAATATCAAAGCTTCCATGAATGTCATTTATAAGTGATAAATGTCCAACCCAATCATGTAAAATGGAGTGCCTGGTTTATAGAGAGAAATAAGATGACAATAGCCAAAGAGAGTGTGTGAGATAAATGTTGTAAATAAAACACATTTTCAAAAAATGTAACATTGAAAGTCAGTGCTAAACCTCCAAAGGAAAATTCTCAATATTCACATCTGTGGAATTATATGTGGAAGAAAGGGACCTGGGCGTGTTGGTCGATGCTCAGCTGAACATAAGCCAGCAGTGTGTCCAGGTGTCCAAGAAGGCCAATTCGAGTCACAAATTCAAAACACAGCACCATATGAGCTGCTATAAAGAAAGCTAATTCCATCCCAACTCACCCACAGTCTTTATTGGTGGGTCTTGTATGAGTACTTTTGCTAGTATCCACTTTATTGCGTAGCTTAAAGTATATATTTTAACTAACAGAAATTAAATCTTCTGGTATAAATAGCAGAATAAGCTATCTCCTTATTAGCTCTTCATCCTTAGTTTCCTTATCCAGGACTAACCTTCACAGCCACTTTAAGAATTTCATATAAAAGTGGTTTATTCGTGACATCAAGCTTATTCTAGACTGTGTTGTCCTTGAAGTACAAGAATGAGTAGAGTAGAGTGAACTGCAGTTTGATTTTTAAGAGCGTGTTTGGAGGTAATGTTACCTCTTCTAGAGGTTTCCTTTGAGACTGCGTTTAAGAGTGGAGTTTGTTTTAGAAAGTTGGAAGAAAAAGAAGATTGTACCAAGTTTTAAAATTGTGAGAAAGAAAAGTCAAGCCTTTCTTGAAACTTTTCTGTACTTCCTGGAAGATTTTGGAACAAATATTCAAGCAAATAATTTGTTAGCAATTGCAAAATGAAGAAGTGATGAGTAACAATAGACATTCATTTGCCAGCAACAAATTACATTAAATGACTTCTTAAACAATTTTCACAGATTGGCAAGAAGCAGTAGATGTCACACGTTTTGACAAGTCTTTTGGATCTGACATGATATTCTCTTCTGCAACTAGGAAATCTTGGACCAGATTAAATTTCTAAATTGCTATAAAACTGCATACAAAGTTGGCTGGAAAACTGAGTTGTTTCTAGTTCTTGGTCAAAGTGAAAAGACAAACTGATCACAGATGTCTCTCCTGGAATCAGTTCTTTGCTATTTTCTTTAATCATTCTGACTAGTAGAGCAGAGAGCAATCTTATTAATCTGCTGTAGCACAGAGCTGGGAAAGCAAAACGGCATACTTCAGAACAGGCTTTGAATTCACACTTACTTTGACAAATTAGAAAAAAGGACTAAGGGGTATGCTGAAATTCTGTGGAAGAGAGGAAGGAGCTAGGCGTACAAAGGAATTACCAACAGCAAAAAAACAAATGCTGTCCATACACACCAGGAAAAAAATATCGAAATACTGTTACTTTGGAAAAGCAAGAGTTTTGTAGTAGCACATTTTAAATGAGTCAGCAGAGCCATGAAGTTGTAGAAAATCTAAGAATGTTTTGTTTCTTTTAAATAAACTTTGCAAGACAGAATAATTGTGCAGTTCCTTGCAGTGGAACCCCAGGCTGGACTTCTGTACCCAGTTTTGAGCATTTCATTTTAATAACTAAGTAGACTTGTGAAGAAAAAAGACAAAACAAGTTGGGGTTGCATATTTTACAGGAAAAGTGACTAAGAGGAGACAGAAGACAGACGGCAAAGATCAAGTTTTTAAAAAGGTGGTATTGGAAAGGAAAGAAATAACCTCTTTTGTCTATGGTGAATAGGATAAAAAAAAATAGGGTTAAATTGAAACAATAAAGAGCCACTTTAATGAGCTTTCTAATGATAAGAGTAGTGAAAATAGAAATTGATGCAGTAGGAATGGGGTATGAGATAAACAATATCCAGATTTACAGAGGCATAGTTTATTCTCCTCTGAGGCAGAAAAATATGCTGGATGATTCTGTTTTTTTTTTTTGTTTGTATGTTTTTCCCCATTATTTTAGAGGGTTTTTTTTCTTCTCTTCATAATAAATAATTGTACTAACATCCATGTAACAGAGTAAAATATCCTGCTTAAAATCTTCTGACTACAGAATGCTATCTTCCAAAATGGTGGATACCAAAGACCAAAGGTACTAGTAAGCTAATAATCATCCTTTAAATCCTTTAAGTTTTTATATAAAATGTTTTTGCCTTCAGTCAGAAATAATAATTTTTTTCTTCCTCAATTCCAGTAGTTGGAATGTGGGAGAATTAAACTTATTTCTACATGACTGAACAGCAAGGAGTGAGGGCTTCTACATGAGTTTCTTCTAAGAGGAAGGAAGGAGCAAATCAAAGGCGTGTGGCTTGTAAAAAAAGCACAGTAATGGCATTGCTTTTCTGTAGTCATTAGAAAACAATGGGGAAAAAAGAAAAACAAAAACAATGCAGCCCATATTTCAGTTTTCTTGGTTTGAACATTACAGTGCCATGAGCAACCCAAGTAATGGCAGGCTGAAATCTGAACATAAACCCTTGGTGAGCCTGTATTGCTTCTCACGTCTCTTCTGTGTGGATCCTATTGTGAGATAAAGATGTCATCTGATGTTTAGATCTTGTTGTGAGATATAGAGGTAGAGAGGAAGTCTACGCAAATTGTTTGTGTTTACTTCTTTCATGTAAGTGGCTTAATGTTTTGGCACGTGATGTTATTGTAATGAATGATATGTGGTGCTTTTGTTGTTCCGGTTGCTTTTTGAAGACCTTGTAGTTTGGACCCAACTGAACTGAATATTTCTCTTCCTTATTTCTCTCCTGAGAAAATTTCTCTGAATATATAACAACATTTCTTCTCTATTACGCTTGATAAGAAGAAATTTTTTAACTTTCCTCTTGGTGGAAAAAAAAAAAGTAAGTCTTCTTTATTTTCTTCTGTTTGCCATTTGTACATTATATTAAATCTATAGTTGTTTCTACAGGAGGCATAAAGCCAAAGGGGAAAAGGGAAAGTCTACGAATAACTTAAATTGACATTTGCTATAAATAAGTATTTGTATCTGAGGTGCAGAAAGATTTTGATACTTTTATTGTCTTGCTTGTTGATAGTAAGTAGCAAAGTTGCTTTCTGTTATGATAAAAAAAAAAAAAAAAAAAAAAAGGTCTAAATACAATGAGGAACAACCAGAATTTTAAAAAGAAGCAAATGTTTAACACAGTAAACTACCTTTATGGGGGCTTTCCTTCCACAGTTGCCAAGATAAATAAAATAACTAAAATAACTAGCTCACAAATTCTTATCATATTCAGCAATACATACTTTTTATACTTTTTCCTACTTAACAAAAAAGAAATTTATAATCTGTCATCACAACAATTTTTCATAGACATCATAGTCTGAGAAGCAGCATCATGTGTGATTTAAACAATTATTACAACAAAATACTGTAAATCTCATCAAATACCTATATAATCTTTCATAACTGACTAAGTTCAGTTTATCAACTACCTGTAGACAAAATATTGTGTGCCCAAGCGTAACCAAGTCTTCTGTACATGTCTATTATTTTTCATTCTTCCTGAATCAAATTAAAATTCCCCTATAGTGTGTCCTTCAGGTCAGCTATGAGTGGAAGTCATGCATTCATTTTAACTAAATGACCCTCACATCAGTCTCAAGCACCACGGATGCATGCATGGAAACGTTTACTATTAAATTTTGAAGCATTTGTATGTGTAAGCCACTGAAATCCTTCCATGAAAGACACTGTTGAATCACGGAGAGGTTTTGTTGCTTAACAAAATGTGGATACTTCATCAGTGAACTGAAAAGATTTCTGCCTGAGCAGCACTCAGAACCTAACAAAAAAAAAAAAAAAAAAAAAAAAAAAGGCAGAATGAGCAAAAGTTGACCTTAGGAAGAATGTGGTTAAGTGCTTCTTTTTCCAAAACAAAATAGTTAGTTCACCAGTAAAAGTATAAATTGACAAATTAACAACAAGATTGAATGCTTTGTTTTATTGGTATTATTTACCATGACTCTGTAATTTTTCTGTGAACTTCCCATTAGAGTCATGGTATTGCCTGGTTTCCTGTAGCAATCAAGACTCATTTATTTCCTTGATATTTGTTTACTAAGATTTTGCAAGTTGTCATTTTCATCATTTTCATAATGCCATAGCTACGTGATTCTTGTTTTTGAGGGATAACTCATGTCTCTAACGGATGAAAATGCTTTATCAGAATATGATTTTACAAGGTACTGTGTAATTCCTGCATGCTTTTTTTTAAGAGCTATGTGATTGTTTTCATATACAGGAAATTAAAAATGAGTGTGCCGGAGTACCGATCCACTGAAATATATTATGCATCCCTGTAAATGAAAGTAGCAGAATGTGATATAATTACATATTTTATGTGAATTTACCTTCACATTATGACTTCTAGGGAGGGTCCTGATCAGCAAAGTAACATGTTCCATTTTGGCATATATTTTACCGATTTCAGTGTTCGGTTACAAATATTTTTCTTCCTCTTCAAATCTCTATTAAATTATCTCTGTAATATTTTATTCATAAACCAGCATATACTGATGCCTGGATTTGTTGATATTGCACTGAAAAACAAGTTTGGGAATATAGGTTTGCTAATTTTTTAGTGGAAAGTATATTTGCCTAATCTACAGATCTCATATAGGCCTTGATTCACATGAATCAAAGTCAGTGGGAGATGCTGATGAAGACTGAGGTCAAATAAAAACTATTGAAAATTATTAACAATTTTTGTTGTTATGACTGCCTTTAATTTAGTACTGTGTTTTCCAAGCCAGACAAGTGATTCCTGAATAATTGCATATAAGTTAATACTTCACACTGATGAATAGGTGCAATTTTTATCTCTTATATCAAGCTCAGCTGGTGTAACTCTGAAGAGTAAACTGACCTCCAGCTTTGCCTCGTAGCTATCCATACATTGCATTGGAAGTGCAGTGCAAAAATACTTTCATTGGTACAGATAATCACAACTGTGTTCATAGCTTGAACAGAATGTATTCACACTCACTTTTGAAGGGAAAAATGGCTAATATCCTCATTGTACTAGATTCTAGGATTACTACTCATTTCTGAAGAGAAGATCTAATAAATAACCCACTTTGCCAGAGTTTCTTTCACAAGACCATGAGAGATTCTCAAAGAGATGTACAGTAATATATCTCCTTTAAGTTTCCTTTAGTCTCCAGTAGATATGTTTGTTCTAGAGAAATAAAAGCAGAAAAAAAATTCTCTTGGACACTTTATAATTGTTCATCAGATATCTGTGGGAATGTCTCCTGGAAGAGCTCCCAAGGTCATTGAGAGCCGTGACATTGTGCTGAGTAAGTTACAATGATAGGCACTCAATTTTCTGGAATAAATTGCTTTCTTCCTTTCCTCTTTCATTTTTTTTTCTTTTCTTCTTTTTCTCCTCCTCCTTTTTCTTCCTCCTCTTCCTCTTGTTCTTCCTTTTTCCCCTTCTTTCTTTTTTACTTAGTCCTTAGAAAATTGCTGTGTTCTAGGAATGAATACTGAATTTAAATATGAGTGGGGTAACTTTTACGTGTAACTGAGTATAAAAAGTGTTTCACTGTTGCAAAGATGATTAAGTTCTCTATGCAAACTTCAGCTTTTAGAGCTCATTCCTGTAATCACTTAATTCAGTTGCGAAATTACAATTTATATGAAATTCCTTCTGGGGTTTCTGTCTCATTTCTGATGATGTTATTACTCCACAGTGAAATTCAGTTTTCCTTTGCACCAATTGCTGTTTTCTTCCAACATGTGTAAACACTTTTCTTTCTTCCTTTTTTTAAAAAAAGAAATTATTTAGTTTTACCCTCTTTTAATTTCTAGAGAAACTGGGACTTAAAAAGCGTGTGTTGTTTTCACCCATATTAAATCTGTACTTCACTGTTTACTGGACTTGACTTATGTCATTACTGCTTATGACTGCAACTATTTTTACAATATTTTGATGAATGAGAAAAAAAATAGCCAGACCTGTTTATGCTCACTAGGGTTTGTAATTTAATGATGCAATTTTTGAAATTTAAAATGTGTGTGTGAAAATTTGAACTGCAGTTTTGAACTTGTGTTGTACAGGACTTAAAACTAGTCTGCATATTATTGAAGTAGCTCTCTTGTCTCAGTGGAGTTTTGCATAACCATATCCTTCCTCAGAATCTAAGCTTTCCCATTGCGTGTTCACTTAAATCAATTTGTATGAAAATTCATTTGACCTATTTTAATAGCTTCCCTTCTAGAATAGTATCTAAATACATGCATATGTAGGCATTTACAAATAAAATATATGAAGATGATGTTATCCACTTCTTTTTTTTAATATATATATATATATATATATATATATAAATTTCAGCTTATAAAATACCAGTTTGGACAAGCAGCCTTGACCTAATATTTAATATGCAGCTTAATGTAGCAACAGCTAGACACTAGAGATGGCACTAAGCTCATTTTTACTACAACATAAACCTGGATCTTGAAAGCGTTGTAATAACCCTCTATAGCACTAAAAGATATTGATTAGATATGCTTCCCTGGCAGACAGAGATCTCTCATAAACTCAGAGAGTGCCAGTGATTCTCCGTGAGATCTCAATGGGATCTGCAGATGCCAATTATCAGCCTTACAGCTAAGCCATGAAAATCAAGTAGCAATCCAGGTATTATCCAGGTTGTATGGAAGAATTTCTATTTCTAGATTACTGCATCTAGGCCGGACCACCAGCACAACAAAGATGCAGAGCTTTAGGGTCTTGAGGAGGGCTACAGATAGGATCACGGAGCTGGAGCAACTCTCCTATGACGATGGGATGGGAGAACTGGGCTTGTTCAGCCTGGAGAAGAGAAGGCTTCAGGGAGACGTCATTGCAGCCTTCCAGTACTTAAAGGGATATTGGAAACAGGAGGGAGAATAACGTCTTACGCAGGAAGATAGTGATAGGACAAGGAGTAAGAGCTTTAAACTAAAAGAGGGTAGACTTAGGTTAGATATTAGGAGGAAATTCTTTACTCAGAGGGCGGTGAGGTGCTGGCACAGAGTGATGTATTTTAAAAATTTGGCCCATTACGGACATCCGTGAAAACTCAGTATGATAATGCAGACTGTCTGAAAAATGATAGTTGTCAGTATTGAATGTTAAGAGATACAGTTTATGTGATAAAAGAAAAACATTTTAGATTTTGGCACTCTAGTTTTGGAGACAAATGTTTTTTGGGGGAGAGAGTTTCTTTGTTTTAATGAAAGTAAGATGTGGTGGCTGTTCTACATTTTCACATGCATTACAATCATGTTATTGGACATATGCTTTGAATTTACTTATTTCTAATGAGTAAATGATTTACCAGCATTAGATGATGTTCTTCATATCAGTCCCTTTTGAACTAAGTATCTATCTCTCAATGTGAGAAAGCACTAAGAGGCGAAAAAATCAAATTGAAAAAAATGGGTCAAACATCTTTTAGTTTCCTATATGAAAAGTTTACAAATGAAGTAATTTGTGTTATGTTGTTAGTGGGTTTTGCACAATTCTTTAATAATTATATTTTGAAACAAACTAATTACAAAGAACAGTTCTTTGAAATATTTTCTTTTCACAAACAAAAACAATTTCAAAATCCTAATAATTGATAATTCTTTTTCAGATTTCATAAACAGCTTCATATGAATTAGTTTTTGTTTCGTTGTTGATTTTCCTGAAATTCAGTGTTAACTATTTCTGTCCCTTGGCATAATATGGCGTTTTGGATCAGTTTTGGTTTAGTAAAATTAAAAAGCTCTCCTGTGTTCAGTGTGAAGGTTGTCCCTCTTTCAGTTTCTGTATGTATTAACAGATGAACCGTGTAACATATCATTTATTGTTCACATTGTTTATTGTTGGCTGTATTCATTACATTTTACACACTTTATATTGCATAAACTGTTGTTATTGTACGAATGAATCTGCACATATATATGTACTCTATATTTATATTTCATATAAACACAGATGCACCTTGCAGGCAAGGAAGTCATTACAATTCCACCTTGTTTAAATATGAATTTCTCTCTTAGGTGGTAGTTTGTTCTTAGGTTACTCCTTTTGTTCTAAAGACCTGACTGAAAAAAAACACTCAAGAAATATTTGGAATTTGTTTGGGAGTTCTGTTAATCTGTGTGCGTAGCTTATGTGATACATCGTCCTTACTTTCCTGATTATGATGAATTGAATTTCCTAATGACTTAAATAGTCTACCAGGGAGAAATTTTAATTAGGGTTTAGATGTTGAAGTTTTGCCACTCTGGGAACCTCAATATTATTCCTCCTCATGATGAATAAAAACTGGGAGGCAAGTGATTTCTATGCTCATTTTAATAATGGACTGAGAGTCAGACAAGATTTCTGTTGCCTATTGGGGTTTACTCTGCAGGGAAGTATTGCCCCTGTAAGACAGTTTGCTTCCTCCACTTAGCATTAAAAATTTGTTCAAATAATGTAAGAGATATTTTCTTAAGATGATGAAGTAACTGCAAAAGTATACTATATAAGAAATATGTTCATTTCAGATGAATGAAGAACATTTCACTATATATATATATTTTTTTTTCCATAGTGACCAACCAGCAAAATTTATGTCTCCTCAGCGGTTTTCTTCTGCATCTCTACATTTAGAAGTTCTCATCAATTTCCTTCTGAACTTCTATCTGACTTAGTTCCATCAAAAGCTATTACAGTATTCTCTGTAGTCACCTTAATATTTACTACAGGGCAGTGTATTATGGAAACAACTTTTTGGGAGAAATTGTTATAATTGGTTCTGATAAAGTTTTAGGCCAGAAATAGGTCTTTGCTAAAAAATCCTACACTGAATTTCTATGGCAGAAGCTACTTTGTCGTTCTAACCAATTTACCATATCTGGAAGAGCTAACAATAGAAAAGATGCTGTACCACTTTTTCATTGGCAGCATGCTGCCAATGAACAACATGGTGATGTTTTATAGCATGTTCTTTTAGCAGAAAAATGTAAAATGAGTAAGGATTAGCATTGAAACATATATCCAAGACATTTCTTTCATATAGGAACGAATGTGATAAGGAAAACTTAGGGAACTGTGGATATTGATTAAACTGTTTCTTACTTAATTTGGGTTCTTTTTATAGATGTACACAAAATATGATTGTCTTGAAAATCTAATAGCAATAGAAATTTTAATTGTGCAGTTCTGAGATGGTAGCATTCATAGAACAAAAGTTAACGTAGCTAGCTGTGATATGCTTCTGCAAAACCCTCATTTTACACAGCAGGATCAGTATCTCCTTGTCAGAAACTGCCTGTTTCACTAGGTATAAACCAGTGATCACATGTTTTTAGAATTACTCAGTAGCCTAACAAAAGTTGTAGTATATCTGCTCGTATGTCAAAAAAATAACTGGGGAACCAATTCCTATCAAAGTGATTAATGAATGTTAGACATTGTTCTGAAAGCACCTGTTTCCCAATTGCAATGTGTACAAGTACTTTTTTACATGTAGGAACTCAATCCAGTCATTCATGTGCCTACAGAAAAGCTACATTTTCTTACATTCCTCCCGTGTTTATAAAAAACATGGGAGGAATTTAATATCAATTCCTACTTTGGCTAAGGAAGACTAGATTTAAAGAGAAGAAATATTGATTTTGTTTTAATTATAAAATTTCTTGTAATTAGATTTGTTTTCATTATCTTTAATTGCCACTTAATCAGAACAACGTTCAAGTTGAGCGTTGCAATGATTGTGGACAAGCTGAGGAGAAAATCAAGTTCAGATCTTAAAAAAAATCGATTTTGCAGTTCTATATACCTGTGATTAAATATTAATTTGATGTCATTTTAAACACTCTTATAGCCTTCTGACTTCCAGTGTACAGTTACACTCATGTCAGAAGAAATTTCCATGTCAGCCAGAAGAAAGTTTGTTCTGTACTGTTTTAAAGGCTTCCAAATAGAAGTTCAGTTCATTTCACATCCAGAAAATGAAGCTTGGTACTAACCAGAACAATTTTATGGTAGCTACCTAAAGAACACTACAGCAAAGTGATTTCAGATACTGTTACTCTATTTATAATTCTGTACAGGGCATCTTCTACATTTTCAGTTACTAACTCTGAAGATAACTTCATTCCACATAATTTCATCTGCTCGTGTTAAAAACACAGCACCCAAGCATTCCTCATTTCCTGAATACAGTAAAAGAGAGAATGAAAGTGCAAAAACATGGCCAAAAAAATTTTACTTGGTACCTATTAATTTTGGTGTTCTGTTAGTCTTGCTAGGCACAATGCTGCCATCTGGTTGGAAAAAGACCTGTTGTTTGACCACTAAACAGAATTTCTACTCACTGTCTCAGATCTCAGTGACTCCTATTGCATTAATAGGGCTAACAGATTGGTTTTGCTGAAAGGATGATTGGAGGACAGGGATTTGATTTCTTCCGATAGTAACTCAAGCTTAATTTTGTAGTGTCTTGTACAGACGTAATTGAATACAAAAGCATAGCACAACAAGAAATTGGATTTACTGGGCTATTTTCTGCTCTCATTTATACCTAAAAAGGAATAACTAAATCTGAAAAATTCTTGATTCCTCAATTTTGCACCTATTTTCTTACAGGAGTTGTTGAAATAATTGATGATTTTTTTCAAATTATTTTCACAACAGATGTTTGTAAGATAGAAATCTCTTTGTCACTCTGCATCACTCTTATAGTAGGAACAAATTATGTCCTATTACTCTCTGCCAGTCTGAAAAATTCATCCTCTATGAAAGATTTTGATTCACGTATACAGAAAAGACAATTTTTTGTCATATACACAGGAGGGCTAAGTAGGAGAAGGGCCAAAGGAATAATAATAGCAGTAGGTAGAAAAGATGAGGTATGATAAAATATGCAACCAAGCAAAGCCGACTGTATATGGTCAGTCCTTATTTCCAGTCAGTGTGTCCATTCTCCACTGTTGTAAATAAATTACTGTTTACAACCAAGTCATAAAGCGCAAATCAAAATAAAGTGCTCAGAGCCCAGAGATTTTAAATGGAAATGGAATGTTTCCAATTCACAGAAATAGTCCAAAAAGCTAAATGGGAGAAGAGGAACCATTCTTAAACAGTATCAAATTACAACGTCAGAGAGAAAGACATGGATTTAAATTTTATTTAATTTTCTGCTTGAATGTAGGGATGAAAACGTTTTACGAAATAGCCTTTAAGCACTGGGGATGGAGTGTTTTTCTTTGACTTGCCTTCACTTACGCAGATCCATTGTCTCTTTTATTAATATTGCTAAATTCAATTATTAAAACACCTTTGATACTACCTTTGGTTCCTTGTTGTGGTTATTGCAGCCATGATGCTAATGTGAGAACATTTGTTCCAGTGACTAATAAGAAAATTCTTAAAGCACTCACTTGTTTCAGCAGGTCTGAAGTTTAGAGCATCTGAGAATAACCAGATCCAATTTAGAGAGAAAGAATGAAATTTAGTAAGGTGAAAAAATAAGGCCAAATTCAAATTTCTTGGGACTAAAATATAATTAAAAAGCCATCATTCTTATGTCTATATCATGAACTCTCCCCTGAGTCCATACAAGTTTATTTAGAAATATGGTACAAATTACTAAAAGAAAAGGACTTTCTAAATTTGTCGCTGCTGGGAAGTAGTTGAGAAAAACAAACTGAAAGTGTCAAAGAGTTTCCTATTTGTTAATTACTGTGACTCCATAAAAGCATTCAATGTTTCTGTGTCTATTCAGATGTGCAGTATCTAAAAATGTGTAACAGTAAAATAACCATAAAGTAATAACCTTAAATTAGAGTGATGCTGAATGATTTCATATTCGCTACACTTGTGTTGGTACAAGATAGAAGTGTGGTAAAGGTGCTTAGGAATCAAACAGCACAAAAACATACAGCTTCAGAATGAGTCCTGTTGATTTTGATGCTGTTTATCTTCTATAGACAACTTGAGAGGATATTAGAAAATATTTCAGCATCACCTATTATATTTGAATTCTTCATGAGAAACATTATCAGTGGCCTCTTTCACCATTGCAAAGAATGTAGAGAGTGGTTCAGAAAAAAAAAAAAACAAACAGTTTGTTTGAAAAATTGTTGTATTTTACAGGGTGTCAGAGTTTTGCTGCTGTTTATGCTCAGTTTCTGTTCTCACTTCACGAAAGATAAATCAAAGATTCATAAAATGACTATAATTGACTGTTAGGAAAATATTAATCTTGATTTTTTAAATGGCAAAAGATGGAACTTCTTGCAATGATTCCGACAGTGTAATCCAAAAGCATGTGATTGAAATGGCTTCTATTGAACAAAGGCTTAGTCTCAAGACTTTAAGGAAGAATTTCCCAGGATTCGCAGTGCTTAATTTATCTTTCTTTCAGTTTGAACTTTTCTGACTATTGATCCCAACATTTGTCTGGGTCAAAGGACTTCGAGGTATCAGAAAACTTTTTCGCATCATTGGTAGTTATTGACTGAGTTCAAGACATCTCTTAATCTTGTCTTTGATATATTCCATAGATTGATCGCCTCAGGGCTTTCATTGTAAGTCACAGCAGCTATGTTTTCTGAGTTTTTTAATGCTGTATATGACTGTGAGAAAAGTTTCTGTAACCTCTTTCATTTTTCTCATCTTTTTAAGCATACGAACACTGAATTCAATATAGTGGTAATTTTTGTTATAGCACAAAAACTAATGCCATCTTCTATTTCTGTTAATTGTTTCATTTCATCCAAAACTTGCAATGCCACTTTTAGTTGCATCTTCACAGTAAGACCTCATCTACAGTCATTTAAATAAAATTACCTTGTTATTTCATTGTTCATACACTTGGGATACAAAGCACTCTCCTGAAATGACGGCCTCACCCCAAGTAAATTCAGAGATGTTAGTAGATTTTACAGGGGTGTGCTGAATTTGAGGCTCAGAAAAGATTAGGCTTATCTTCGCAGAAGATAGGTCTTCTGTACTCCTTATGGTATTGTAGCTTTCTCCTAAGTCTAGTGCAGGGCATTCCAGAATAGAAGGGATCTTCACAAAGGTGTAGATAGAAAATGGAGCTAGTACAGAACCAAATTAGGTTTACTTGGTAGAAAAGTTTATTTCCCTCTTCTACCAAAAATTCATTATCATCTCTAATATAGTATTTTTCTTCACAGAAAGATGTCTTGAATGGGTCAATTCAAAAGTGTGTGGAATCTGGACAAGTCTGTTCATTGATTTCAAACCAGATGGAGCCATGGTGTCAGATCGTCTGGGAACATGGGAACTTGTGTGCTCTTTTTCTTTGAGTCTGTGGATTTGCAAAGATGGGCCAAATATGGTCCGATGAGCCCAAGCTGTAGAAAATGCTCTTTCTCCATTTACTCAGTAGTCAAGTAGAAAGCTAAAATAGAATCCAAGTTCTGTAATAGGTAACTTTGTAATACATTTTTAATTTATTACAATTATGGTCAATATACACAATATTTAGAGGGTTGATTCTTTTTTATTGTTATTTTTTGTGTATGTGTGCACGCTTTTTTTCCCAAAAGTAAAGAAATATATGCAAGTAATCCTAATAGAATTCATCAGATATACAGAATTTGATAAGAGCAATACTATTAGCCATTGCTTTTCAAAATGTTCCTTTAATTCATCATTATTGAAGCTAGGTCTGTGCTTGCTTTATAATATTCTTCACACTTTCATACCCTTTCCGAATAATTTCTTTTGAAGAAAGTTTTAATTAAGCAATTTCTCTAATAATTTGAGAAACTGATGGGGCAGATTAAGTCACTAAATCCAAGGGATCCTGGATAATATCCATTAAAAAAAGCTGCCTCTTGAAATGATGTTTTCCAGGACATTTTTAAGACAATAGATTTATAAAAAAGAATACCTGGAAATTGTTCTTTGGGAAAACAAAATATCGTGTCTTGAATTTCTAGCTGTCATTTTTATTGCAAGACCACTACAGAAAATCAGCCTTTATTTCAGGCTACTTCCTCACTATTCCTCTATTGAATATCTTATGAAAATTCATAGGCTCTGTCTGTGGTATACTTTATCATTGCCAAATGTGATTAAACTGTGATTCAGATGAGAAAAAAAAAAATCAAAATGCCTTTTCTAATATGCTCCTTCTTATTACGTTATTTCTAGAATGCTATTTCTGTAACTTTATAAAACTAACATATTGTTTCATCTGTTTATCATGACCATGCTGTCCTTTTATAATTGTCAGGACAAAAAACATGCTCTGTGTATGGACAAGGTGTAAATATTCTAGCAGAAGGAAAAATGTAACAACTGGAGAAACAAAAAACTATAATAAAAACAGTCATTTTTTAAAAGAATCAAGGTTTCCATGAAGCATCCCCATGTGTTAAAATGATTTTTGAGTTAATGAAAACATCCTGTAAAAATATGATCCATATTTATATATCCCTGAATCCAAGTAATAGGCTAACATAATGGGAGTTCATTGGTCTTTTGTTGCAAAAAATATGGAGCAGATTCTGCTTTCAGCTCAGTAGGGACAGCCTGGGACAATTCATCCAAAGATAACAGCCAGATTCACAGCCTGTGTAAGTTGTTTAGTTCTACTGATTTCAACAATGTCATGACAGATGTAAGTCAACTGAATATTTGGCTAAACATATGAAGTTAACAGATTATATCAGTAGAGCTGAGAGAAAAATTTGACTGAAGAAGCTAAGCTGTAAATGTAGAAATTAGCAGTGCAAGTTAAGATCACTGCTGGTAGGGGTGAGGTCTAGGAATGGGTGTTTGAGGTCTGTCTAACTTTTGAGTTAGCTAGGTGCATCATAAAAGTTGAGGACTTTTCATATCCAGTAGAAGTAAGTATGCTGAGGAGAAAATCATGTTTCTAGTGAGTCAGCTGTGTAGTGGTGGAGGCTGGAAAGTTGTTTTGTACCTCCACTGTTGCACTGGCAAACCTTTTTAGACCCTCACCTCATATCTGGGCTGTGCACTGGTGAAGATTGCTGTTTAAAAGATAAAAGGGTAAAAGCTAAGCTATGTGAATGTTTGTAGCATTGAGATTTGTATTAAAGCCTCTGTTTCCACTAATGTTAGTATCTGTATCCAATAAGGTCCTCCAGGGCGGATGAATGTGAATGTGGGATAAATGATGGCATGTAGCAGGAATATTCAACACAGCTCTTCTTACCTCCACTTACATGGATTTTACATCAGCCCAACTCTAGTGACATAAGTATGATTACTCCTGATTTATACTCATGATTGACTGAGGAAAATTTGTTCCCTGTAAACTGCAAACTTATGACATCGGTGGAACACACATGGTTTTCATAGAATTTCTTTCTTTCTTTCTTTCTTTCTTTAAAGAGTGGCTTCCTCATTTCTACTTAGAATAGTAGGGCATGCCGAGAAAATGGTGAGCAGGAAAGTAAAGCTAAGCATTAATATGGAAGTATGTGAGACAGAACAGGAAATACCTTAAAAATATAGTGTCAAATGCTAAACTAACATAAAAACCTTGTAAAGTATCATAAAGAATCTTAACAAAACATTTTCTTATACTGCAGAACTGTTATAATTTTTTTAACTTATCCAGACAGAAACATAAGGAAGAATGATTTTTTTTTTTTTTTTTTGGTTGTGTATGGATTTGAAATCCAGCACTTTCAATTTTATTTAATTTTATTTAATTTGAAACGTTTTGACAATTTAATTTACTGTCACTTAAAACTTTAATCAGACATTTAGGGGGAAGCTACTCAGACATTAAGTGTAAGTCTTTCTGGTGACAGAGCCATCAAGTCCACATCACATACCAAACGCTGTTAAGAAGAATATGGTCCATGTTATAATACAAAATAAGCTAAACCATCTAACAGGCTTAGTTTAACTATTTGCCCGTGACATCATTATAAGAGCTCTCCCTTTGACTTTGGCATCCTGAGCTAGATCTTGCCTTTCAGTGAGTTTGTGCATTGATTTTAAGTAACTGGAAGCTGTGCTGAGTATGGCCAACAAAACAAGTATTATATCAGTATTGCAGTTGAGCTTCAATAAGAAAAACTAAATGAAGGAGCTTGTAGTTATACTACATTTGAAATAACAATATCATTTTTCATTAAGTTTGAGGTCTATTGTTCTTAAAGAAGGGAAATTATTTGCACTTAAAGGAAGAAGGCTCTTCCAGAAAATTTTATCTTTTAAGTAGACTCACACAGCTATTAGAATACAGTGTCTTTATCTTGTGAGACTGGTGTTTTTCATTTTCTCAGTAAGCCTTGTTTGGTTTGTTGATCTTCAAGTATTTATTTACAAAAGGCATATTAGTTTTCATAAACATATTTTTTTCCTTTTTTGACTTTCATAAATGCATGAACCACTATGTACCCTTTGCACTTTCATAAAAAAACAAGAGCTCCAAGACGTCATTTTCAGAAGTTTCAGTTGAGAGTGTGCGTGTGCATGGAAAAGGTGATTTATAATATCTTAAGATGAAAAACGTTGTGAAGTCAGTCTTATAAGTACTACAGCTAAAAATTGAGAGACATAGGACCCTACATATTCACTATTATAGTAGCTGTTATTTTAAAATCGGTAAGATTTTCAAATGTTTCTTTGAAAACAATCTAGCTATGCTGATATTTTGCAGGCTTTTGTATTAGCTTATAAAAACTTATCATAATGAAGAGTGACACATTCTAGCAGGAAATTACTATGCATAAGTAATATCACTGAGCCAAGTTCTGTGTAATTCATTTTATTGATGCTTGGTTTACAGTGTATACAAATTAGTTTAGATCACATTTTCATATAGGTATTTTCATGTAGGAAGATTTTATGGGAAATAACCTGTAATGACAGCACTGGACTGCAATTTACAATTGTTCCTCAGTGCTGGCTGACCACAAAATGCTGGTGGAGATCAGACAAGCTCTAGGACAAGAGCTCCCGAGGAGTCTGACTGCCATGCTTTCACCCTTCCCATCCCTTCCCCACTTCTTTGTTCTTTTTGCACAATCCATCTCCATGACCCTAGTGTTGTTTTTCCTTTGTAATTTTACCTTCCACATTTTCTCTTCTCTGAGATCCATTTGTACTCTCTTATCCTCTCCTCAGTCAAAATCATAATGGGCAACAGAGATGTACTTCCTCAAAATCACCTAGAAAGTGAAAGAGCTGAGGAATATAGAGACTAGCACACATACTGGGATACTGACTCTGTTTCTTGGAATTCTGTCCACTTTATTAGCTGAGACTCAGTTCCTACTTCTGTCTCATTTTGTGGGCTTTAGAGGAAATTTCTTTCCTGTGTCCCCATAGGGGTTGGGGTTATGGGTACAGACATTCGATAGCTTCTCGTTGATAGCAGCCTTTACTTAGGTAGAACACCCTTTTACCTCAACTGAGGGCAAAACTGATGCATGAGATTGCCATGGCCTTTGCTAGTTATGCAACTGGCTGAGATATAACTGATTTTTAAGATGTGCAAGTTTCTGATGCTAACAATTGTTGTGGGATAGGATCCTACACACAATCCTGAATAAGGCCACCCAGTTTAACTGACAGATTTTGCACACTGGGTTCTGAGATTTAACTAGAATGAGTGCCTTAGTAGTGCAGGGTTGGCCACAGTGCCTGCTTTAACATCTTCACGTTGCATTCTGTAGCTTAAGTTATCTTCTTTGATCTGTTTAAAATTGTCTACTTCATACAATCATTAAGGAAAATTCAGAATGGGAAAGTAGAAGCAAATGAACTTAGAATCCCCATCCGAAATAAGTGATGATTTTAGAATATATAGTTAAAAAATTCTTGCAAGAAGATAGACTTATGAATAATAATTACTGAACTTGCAAGGAGTTGCAGTAATTCCTTTAAAATTATGGCACTTTGTAAAGAGCATTCTTTTATTTGTTAAATAGGGGAAACACTGCTTCCCTGGTGCTTTTGTTTTTCACTCTGGATTGTAGCAGTGGAGCACTTGCATGTTGTGTTTGATGCCTTGCATGATGAAGACATGCAAAGGCAAGTTCCAGTCTGCATGCTGCTTAATGAATGTTTTCCTTTTCTCTCCTTCCCTGTTATGTGCTTACAGAAGACAACTATGTGGAAGGTGGGTGCTTTCTTACCTTATTTTCCTAAGCTCTTGTTTTTCCCCTTTGTTTAGTAGTTTTTTTCCCTTCTGCTTAATGTTATAAAAGTACACATAACATTCAGTACGGTAAGTTGTATTTTTTTACCCATAAAGGTATACAAGTTTATTTAATAAGTGTGATTTCTTTTTCCATACAGAACACAAGAAAAGCCCTATGTTAATCTTGACTATATTAATGTAATTCCTGAATAACTTCACTGAAACAATGAGATTTATACTCACATGAATATATCACTCTATACATACTTAAAGAGATTTGCAGAAAGACTGATTTCTACTCATGTTCTGTATGAAAAACACTTCAAGAAAATATTTTTTCTTCAATGTGGAGCATAAATCCTTCTCATAAGAATGGAATGCATGTTAAATACCTGTGTTTTGGTTGCTTAGGAAAGTGGAAAGTGCTTTTCTCCTTAGTCTTGCTTACTGTACTCTCCTTTACAGCACAAAATTTTACATAAAAGCTTTATCTGTCTAACTTTTCAACACAATAAACTCTGCCTTTTGGACTTTGTGAAAGGAGAGTTGTGATTTTGGTAATACTGCTGGTGTGTAATTAAGTCCCATTAAGGAAAGTGTGTCACAGGGCAATGGAAATTAAAA
Organism: Phasianus colchicus; assembly: GCF_987193195.1. Lineage (NCBI taxonomy): Eukaryota > Metazoa > Chordata > Aves > Galliformes > Phasianidae > Phasianus > Phasianus colchicus. Next base: position 11,183,637 of record NC_143437.1, on the reverse strand, counting down.
CACAATGCTTCCTAGCCTGAATGTTGGTAAGTATGTCCATTAGCTTGTAAAACATGTTTCAGTGAGTTTTACACTTCACAGACGAGTTTTTGTTAGGAGTCAGTACTGCCCTTTTATTCATGAGCCAAAAGGTGCAGGTGCTTTTTAAAGTACAAGTGCTTTAAAAATCCTTTCTTAATCTTTTCATACTTAATAAATTACTATTTAAAAATGATTTTACCTTTCTAAACGGAATTATAACTTTTTTTTCCCACTAGTTTAAATGCTTTCTTGAAATATAGGATTTTGTAAGCTGACATATGTGCAGTGAGACTGCCCTGGCACAGCTGTGACCCAGAGTGCAGGAGTGAGACAGCACTGGGCCTGAGATTATTAAGGATTCAAGGCAATTGGAACCACTGCCTATCTGTTCACTGGCAATTCTCTTAAAGTGCCTGCCAATATCAGTACTGTGTTTCTCTGTGCCACTATACTGAAAGGCAAAGTGAGATATTCAGATTTAGCACATACATGATGCTGTGCAACTTTATTAAAATACACGTTACCAATAGGAGAAGATTCAAGTTATTTTGTTGCTTTAATTGCATGCAATGTCAAGAACATACAAATCAGTATAATTCTATTTTAAACATGAAATAAAAATTTGTTCAACAACGCAGGGATAGGATTTGTAACTCAGAAGCACAAAAGTCAAGAAATAGGTAACTAATGTTATGTTTGACCTATGCATGAAATTCTCACTGGTGTCAACATGAGGCTCAATTGTGAATTAAGACCATTACAACTAGATGAGGTGGTTCAGTTTCATTTCTCATACTCATTTATGCATAGCAGTGCAAGATAAGACCTGGGTAACACTTAATCCGGGAGTTGCCTGAATCTAATTCTTAAAACTGCACACTTACGTTTATTCCAACACAAGTCTGGATACTTATGCATACATTAGATTTGCAAAAGATGTATACCTAAAGAGTGAAAGCATAGAAATATATCCTAAGCAGAACTGGGAAACTGAGCAATAGTTTTTCATCTTTGAATTCTGTGATATCGGAGTATTTCTTTAAGTTAAAGAAAAGAAAGGAAAGGATTTTAGTATTCATAAAGTGGAATTTGACGATGTAAAAAGGTTACATTTTATTCATTTTGTTAAAATTGTGCTAGGGTTGAACATGTTCACTGCAAGTTCACCATGTTTAAAATTTTCTTTGGCCTGTGCTCTGCATGGAACTTACACAAAAGGTTATGAAAATAGCCTCTCTTCATGCTATTTTCCCCTATCCCATTTTGTGCCCCTCAACTTTGGTGCCAAGTTCAGTGTAAATATGAAATGGATCACACATGCATACAGGAGGTATTCCTACTGAATCTTGAATTCCTAATTCACAAAGAAAAGGCTTTTATTATTCTGGTTATGAAGGAATGGTGCACAAATGAATATTATTAATGTTTGGCATGCCTATATGTGGCCTGCTGAAACTAGATCTTTCTGTGACCATCTACTGTGGTCGTCTCAATTATAAGCACACAGTCATGTTGAAAATCTGGCAGTGATTGCTGTCATGGTGGGTTTATTTGTATCGTTTTAAACTCTACGGATTAAACAGGTACAGTAATAGCAATTCTTCACTCTTCCATAGTCTTCATCCATAGATTGAAAAATATAAAATGAGGTAAGTAACACTATATACTCATAGCAAGTAAGTATAAGTAACCTTACTGCTTCAAAAATAAGTAACATACAGAGTGAAGCAAAATGCAGTGCCTGAGAACTAGTACTACCTTTTTTTAATTGATGGCTGTTTGGTTTGAGCAGTGCATTTTTTTACAGTCACTGGCTTCCTATTTTTAGTTGAACAGCACTGTAAGTGACTCTTAAAATTCAAGTGGTTTCTGTGATGTTTTCAAGAGGCTTTTCTGCCATTTGTGTTTTTTTTCAAATTATATAGAAATCACAAGTTTACAACCAACCATACTCACATGCAGTATTACCAAAACTAGTAGATATCAAGCAGTGGTCATCTCCTGAAGCTCAGCTTTTTATTTAGGTCTTTATAACTATAAAAGTCAAGCTAGGAAGAGATTACCTTCTATTTTTCCGCTAGGAGTCACAACAGTCTTTACAGTTTGTGTTTTCAGTGTGTCTCAGTTGCAGCTATGCTAATACAGGAAGAACAAGTGCGGACACATTTCTCCTATCTGCAGCATAGCCCTGAGGTACTTACCAGTAATGCTTACATAGGCATCCCTTCAGTATCACATTCAGCTCTTGCATACACTGGTATAAATCTCGGATCATCCCAGAAGTTACAGAGCACTGTAATTTTAAGTGAATCTACTGCTCGAGATATGGGGCACATCAGGCTTTCTGGTTCAACTTGCCTCTGGGAATGGTGACGCTAAAAAGCACTCATTCAGCAAAACCTTTGTTAGCCTATTTGAAACATCACTTGAGATCTTGAACTGATGTGAAATCTGATTGCAGTTGGGAGTATCTTGTTTGAAATACCCCCAAGTACGATGAGTCATTTGTGCACCTAATTTTCTTTGTGAAGTAGAAATCACAGGAGCTCTCTAGGAAATCTGCTTTCCAATAAGGAGCAGGATATTTTATTGCACACCTTCTTTGTGTGAATTAACTATAATTAATTGCAAATAAGATAATAATGTATCATTTTTATAGTTGTTGGAGAAGATAAGCACAAGCAATTAAGAACTTCTAAAATGGATTCCGAATGATCTCAGCTCAATGAGAATGAACCTGATGTGAAATGTGAAGAGACTTTTTTTTCTGTACAAAATTTCTTCCTTGAACATGTTATTCTCAGTGAGGATATAAGTATCATTTCATTATTGTGTGTTAAAAAAGATGAATATTTTTGGTTAAAGATTAACTAAATTTGGCTCTGGTTGAGCGATTATCATTGCGGCCATCTGTTTTGAAATGTCACTAGACCTATAGTGGTATGATTGGATTTGATCTCAAAATACCAATATAAAGCAAAATCTATTTCTCACAGATTTATGAAGCAAATTCAGAAGTTGTCACTTAAATTTTCTTTATTGCTGTGTGTTTTGTACTGCATATATAATAATTTACCTCCTCTGGAATGTATTCATTCTACTCTCACATTTCACACAAATAAGGAAACATCCCTTGCATTATCATTTCAATGTGATAAATAAATTTTGTTTAATTACCTGAAATGCTCATTTTTTATGAGGGGAAAAAGACCAGACCCAGCCCATTTTTCAGGTTTACACTTTCCAGGTTTTTAACATCATTTTGCAGGTAGAGGACAGGAAGTCCTCCTCCCAGCAAAGTATTCAAAGCAATATAATGAAAATACAATAAAGACAGATTATTAAAGGATTTGGTTGGATCTGGAAGCATTCTAGTATTTTCTGCCATCCCAACTATTACACAGAAGAAATACACAACAAAACAGTACCCAGTGTTTGAATTGCAGTTCTATTTCTCGTAGCCCAAAGCATTCCAACCAGTGGCTGAAAAATGCTCTTTGATTTCTGTCTGTGGTACAGACATCTCATAGGAAACAGATGCCTGTCACAAAACATTTTTGTCACTGTGACAACACCACCTTCCCATGCTCCCTTGTTCATTGCTGACTGTGCTCTTGTTTCCCTTCAAGGTCTGGCGCACCTGATGATGGGCGACCAAGGTATGGGCTCTGTTCCTTTTCCACTCTGCTTTCATTGTTTCTTCTTGTTCTGTAGCTGCTTTAAATCCATCACTGCAAACGATGGGCAAATGCTTGAAAGCTGTCTTTGGCTGCAAATAAACACATGGTTTTAGTCACATCTTTCCTTATTTCATTTTTTTTCTTTTGTTTGCTCTGTAAGCTTTTGTCCTTCCTGCCTCCTGAACTCCCCCTCTCGCAATATGATAACTGAAAAGAGGTGAGAGAAATAAGAAGGTGTTTAAGAAAATTTCATGTATTTATCCGAAAATACAATAACGGGTGATTCTATAAAAGATAAATGAATCGCAAGAGCGCTCTTCGGAGTTCCTGGGAGAAGATACTCAGCTTGTCACACTGTACGCCTTGAAGAGTGCATTTACCTTAATGCATGGCTGAGTGGAATTTGCAGAAAGCACCTGCTGCTGGCTTCTGGAATGCTGAGAGTACAATTTTGCCACCTAAAGAAATCAGTGGTTTTTCTTCTCCTAACTCATTGTTTCCTGTTACTTTTGTGTCACTTTTTCTTATCTAAGCATGGGTTATTTCTGTGTTTCGCTGCATGTACATGACTGGAAAAAAAATAAACTAAATCTCTAATATGACATTGATTGCATCTCCATTTGTCTTCAGACCTTAAACTTTGTCCCTTTTCATGTTTAGATATTATTGCATTTACATATAACTCACGACTCTTACTGTTGTTTCTCTCCTCTTCTTATTCTCTTTTTGTCTGGAAATGCTTTCTTCATGGAACCATTTCACCAAATCCATAGGTAAAAGTAAAGGTATTACATGATTTTCTTTATTTTTTAATGCCATCAGTATACTTTAATGTATGTCTAAGAAATGCAAATAAATGTAAATCTTTTTGCATTGATAACATGAGGTAGGTATATTTTTAGTAAATATTTCATGGATATTGAGGTAAGGAGAAGTATCTAAAGGATAAGCTGTTTTTTTTAATGGTTGCCTCCTGGTTTTGTGAGAGATGTAACATGTGGCAGTAATAAAGGAGGCTACAGTTACAGAAAGCGTTCGGGATGAAATGACAACCATGTTTTGAGGTATGCATTTTTCTGTTCTCAAAGAATTGTAGTTTAAACTAGCAGGCACAGAAAAAAAGAGCAAAACAACAAACACATAATGTTGTTCAACAGAAATTATCTGGAGATAATCAGTCCAGGGCCAGTCCACAGCTCAATGTAAGTTTTAAATCCCAAGAGCACTGCTATCAGGTGATCACTTTTGCCCTGAGATTTTCCTTGTAAGTTAATCGCTTTGATTGTATCTGAGACAAGAATTGGAGACAGGAACAATGAAGAATGAACGCCAAAGTGAAGTGTGGGTTTATTTCAGATTTTGTTACTCAATTTTGTTTCTTGATATGAACAATGCCAGCTATATTTACTTCCTTATTTCTGCAGGGAACATGTGAAATAGGGTCAAGGCTTTTTCCTGTATAATTAAAGACCATGTTCTGCTATGAGGATACTCACAGACATCATGTCCATACATTCTTACGATAAGAAGTTGGTTATTAAATGTCATTAAATCTGTATTATAGAGTAATGATATAGTTCTGTTTATCCTAAGTCCCTGTCAGGGTGTGCCAACTCTTGGTAAATATCAGAAAGCCAATTTCTGACATAGTACTTTGCTAACTATTCAAACTAGAAATAAACTTCTGTGTATCTTGCTGTCTTGTCTGATGTAGTGTTTCCAAACCTAGAAAGTACATGTGATGCAAAGCCTGTAATTGCAGTCCTGTAGTGTCTCCTTCCTCTTCATATCAGACTTTCTGGAGGAACTACTTACCTAGCTATCACCAGCAAAATATTTAAAGGGTTATGAGTGTTCTCAACATGTAAATCTTGCTTAGGAAGTTTTAAGCAAGTAGACTAAAATCTGGTCTATTTATTTCTTATAGGATTGTTTTGTTTCTTCCTTGGTTGATCTTTGTTGCATTTTTCTTAACAGTACCTCATACCTATGACTTCCTTATTCCTTATTGTGAACACTTCATTACATAATGATAGATATTTTTGGTGGAGTTACCATAAAGGGACATTTTGTAGCAACCAAACCTTGACTTTTTTGATCATTTTTGTTATTATTAAGGATTATTTTTTCTAGCTTACTCTATGCACAGAATAATATATACATCAGTGAAGGTTTTGTTGTTGTTGTTTAAAAGGATGAAAGCATGTAAATATTATGAATAAATGATTAATGGTTGATATAGATAGCAGATTTTAGCAAAAAAATATCATGCAATGGTTGGGAATTTTTTTTTTTTTTTTTTAATTTTTTAAAGGCTTGACAATTATATTCACAAAAAATGACATTGGTTATATTAGCTACATTTAATGTGTAACAACGTACTACGTGATATAAATACCAGTCACCTATCATCAAATCAGTCTACTACATTTTTATTTTCACATTTTAATATTTTTACTAAATTTCTCCTTTTTTTTGTGAGAGTGCCAATTACACTGCTATGTTTTGATAACTACAGTGCTTCCTCTTTGCATATAATAGTGTATATCTGTTCAAATGATTTATGTGTATACAAAATACACTTGCCTGTAACTGAAAATGTCTCACTATTGGGCCATGTCATCAACCTCTATTGACTGTGTTAAAGCTACATTATCAAACATATGAACTGAAAACAGCTGTGATGCATATTTATAACATGTGAGAATATAAGTAGTAGGAGAGTGATGGAAAGGAAAGATGGGACAGAAGTGGAGCTTTGTGTTGGATTCATTCACCCTCATTTCAGTCTTTCATTATAATTTGAATTCCTTTAGAGTTAGATAAGGTCAGTGATTTGGGGATCCAGAGTAATTATACCATGAATTTATCTTCAGCTGTAAATATACCAATCAAAACATTAGGAAGTTTTAATATGTGATTTGCTCAGAAGTGTGTAAGTGGCTGAAGTACCACCCATTTCTTTTCATAGGTGTTATGTGAGATTCTGGGGAAAAAAAGTATCTTTGTCCCTATAGAATGAGATGCTTCAAGTGACAGGCCAGAGTCTTACTGTAGACAGGGGAAGGAGAGGCGAGGCAGCCTTTCCAAGTGCACACGCAGTACAAAATCCAGTAGCATCTCACTGGATGCACCTGCTGTTTGTCGCTTAGCTGCATATATAGCTTGAAATACTCCAGATAATTTCCTGACAGAGTTTTTATAGAAGCAGTGTCGATATTTACAAAGCTGTCACTGCCCCCTATAGAAAGGCTGAACAAAGTTGGGAAGATGTCACCGTATTTACAAATATCTGTCAGTATTTGAGGTCATACATACATACGCAGAACCAGTTGACACAAAGCAGAACATAAATCCCAGAGCTCTTGTAGCAGCCATTACTGCTTGCAAACGCTAAACCTAATTTTATAAAAAAGTACAGACTTTTAATTGCACTGGCATTTATTTATTTTCTGATAAACTTTCTGTCTGTTCAGAAGTACCAGGTTTTGTTTGTTTCTTTTCTGGAAATCTACTTGCATATAACTATAGCAACAAACATGCTGCAGCTGTGCTGGTGGAAAGACATGGGCAAAGCAAATCTTAAATGTGGTGGTCACTGTTAGAGCGATTGAATTCAGAACACTTGTTTGAATTCAGAGAAAACAAATGCTTTGCCATCAGAAATTTTGTCTGCCTTCTCCATGCTGTCTAGGAGGTCTAATAAAACTGTCATTTAAGTTCTACCTCGTCAGAAGTTTAGTACCTCCCAGATTATGTGATGAATGGCAATATAACTAAGATTACACAGCAACTAATGTAAAACACTCAACTGCTTTATTTCCATCCCATCCCCCTCAAAAATTATTCTGTTTCTTTTCATTTTCTTTTGATGAGCAATAAAATGGTTTTATAATTCAGTTACTATAATATAGAGCGACATGTATTGCTTCCATTTTCAATTGCAATTCTCCTAAGCTTGTACATATTTTTATCTATAGTTTAGTTCTGTACAAATATTCTACTTTTGACTATATATATTATTTATTCTGTATCTAAACATCAAGTTCACATTTCTGTTCTATTTAGAAATAATATGCAGCTTTAAAACATATGTGAGTTACTCAGGTCCATAACAAGCTATAAAATTATACTTAGCATAGCAGTAATGGTTTCTACTGAAAGACTGACATTACAACTTAGAATTTATTGTGTTAGATTACAGGCTTATGATGTTTTGGTATTTGGTATACTGAATGTAAATGCTTAAGACGGACCTCAGAATGTCAATACATGTGTCAACTTCCTTGCCAAGAAAGAGTGAGTTTTGCATTTGCACAAAGAATCAGACTGCATTTGTAAAAGCAAAGTGACTCCACTGGCTATCTATAACAATGGACTTTTATTGATTATCATTGTACAATTCAACTGATAACTAAAGGCAGTGGGAAATTACAATAATATAAAAAATTTTTATACAATCATGAGTATTAAAATGATATGCTACAGGTAAGAATTTGTTTGAGGTCATGGTATAGCACGTTTCATGCAGCAGAAACAGCACCTTATGTCAGTAACCTCCCTTATCAAATTATGGGGAATTGTCTGAATTTATGCAACCACATGTTCACCCTTTTTTGATTACTATTTTCAAAGAACTAAGACAGTTTTGGTCTCCTACACTCTCTGAAATTCCTGAGGCTGCTGAGAAGCCAGTGCGCGCCTATTTTTGTCTGTGCTTCTCCAAAGTGGGTCTGAGAGCCATGCATCCTTCAGCCTTCCAAGGCCTGTCATCAATAGTCCAGAAGTCATGTAGAAGCCTTGGTATGGCACTGAGCTGTAGCATGGCTTATTATTTTTCTTTAGGTGCATTTTTTTGACATGCATTTTTGTTTTGGCTAGAGCAAAACATGAACAGAGGGCTTTCTTCACTCTCAGCACTTGTTCACATCATTATATATCCCAGGTGAGGGCAGCTTATTTACATGACTCATAACTAGGGTTGAATTGAGCTATTGTAGGCATTTTGCACGGAATGATATTGCCAAGTTTGGGTAACTGAAATTGTATCAAAGTGACATTCTATTATAAATACAAATAACCTACGTTTCTCAGCTCAATATCATAGCTGTTTCTTCCAATAAAGAACAAATCACTAATGTTTAAAAAGTTACCCTTAAATGTAATTAAACATTTAGCAGGCCCCAGACAGATATTCTGAAAGTTTTGTATAATCTACCAAGCGATCAGCAAAATAATTTTAAAAACATTCTATGTAAAAATTACTTGAAATTTTCATAGTGAAAGGAATTCCTTTTGAAAGGAATTAAGGAACTTTAAACATAAGTTTTTTCAAAGCATTCCAAGGGGAAGTAATTATGCATAATATCTGTTCTATAGTGACAATTTTTTTCTCAAGAGATCTACTTAAACAGTGATTGGTGTTCACAAAAACATTGTTAATTAAGTTCCCATTTGTAATGCATGCGCCTATGTCTATACCTATATGAGCTAACAGATATTTATATTATCTTTACATTTTGATGATTAATCTCTTCAAACTCAATATCATAATAAACTATACTTTAAATGTTTTAGTCAGAAGGGTAAAATATTTATGTATATAGAAGTTGTGATGCATTAAACCAGACAAGTGACTTGCACTTCAGTGAATGATACCTTGCAAGCCTAGAATCTGATGTGTGGAGTGGCAGATTCACCTTTATGCTGAGATGTGGTTAATTTATGTTCCATAAAGAGAAAAATACAGCAGGAAATGACTGTTGAAGATGTTTTTTTGCCTGATGTATGTGGCTCTGAAGAAATAATCATTAGAACTAAAAATCCAGATTGTGTCTTGAGGCACATATGCTCCAAATTGTATCTGAGATAGCTGATTCATGACCAGCAGTATGAAGAAGGATTGTAAGGACCTGATGTAGATGTCAAGAAAACTATATGAAGAAAGGGCCCAAACCGTGCCATGAGTTCTGGCACCTTTCCATGACCAAAATAAAGCATTTCCTGTATTGCCATATTCTGAAGCATTCTGATATCACTCAAAATGAGCAAGTACCATATGTATACATATATATATATATATATATATATGCCATAAGTCTCCTTTATATTTAGAGGAAATAAATAAATGTAGCACTGCAATAGATTTTATGTTAAAAAATGTTTCCTTTGCAAAAGATTAGATTTTTGTTTGTTCAGAACACATAGTATATAATGGTACATATTTTAGATTTTGGCTTCCTCAAGACTGGGCTCCATTTATAAGCATAGATTTCACCAGGAGATGGGTATGCTGACAAAGAATCTTAGTATCAAAGCTCTTTCAAGATGAAAGATGTGTATTTCAGGCCAAAAAGTAGGTGGGCATTTACTGACAATGGTAAGCAGCAAATCTGTCACTTTGTAGGGTTAAAAGAATATTTTTGAGCAGGTAAGCAAGGAAGAAATTGGAAAAGTAGGCATTTCTTGCTAAAGCAAGCATTTCTTTGTTGTTATATATATATATATATATGTATACTTTTATTTATGCACACTGAAGAATAAGAATTAAGAGCTGAGGCAGTCTATATGTTTTCACAAAGGTTCTTTATGACTTTCATATGAATTTCAAATGCATTGCCTATGAAATAGAGATGTTAGAGTCATGTTCCGTGGATATTGTGTAGCATATTCTGGAACCTTTCCTCATTCTTTGAATATCTGATACCATTATGGAACCAAATGCATCTTTAGAGTGACACTAAGGATTGCAACTTCATTCTAAGTTGTACTGCAGGAATAAATTCAATTCTTGGGACCTACAAATGGAAGCTGAACAAATCCAAACAGACTCCAGTTTCTACTGTTTTAGTGAAAATCAAAAGTAATTTGAGATTGTACCTATAGCAGAAATCTCAACTGAATTTAATTTGATCAAAATCACACTCAGTGGAGTTCCAGCAATTAAGAACAAAGAGGCAAGAAACCTAAGGAGAATTTTCCAAAATATCTATTATTTCTTTACATCCAAGCTTAATAAATTTGGCAGAAAACACTATTGCAATTTCTAAAGAAATGCAATTTATTGAAAATGAAGAACCTTTAAGAAAAACAACCTAAAATTATACTACTGTAACTGAGAACGTGGACTGTGCTCTCTAAATGCACATCATTATGTATTTCCACAAAGAATGATTCCTCACAAAGGAGTTGGAAAAAAGGTATTTAAATAGTCTTGTCAGAATTAATTGTTCTTGTAAAAGTAAAAGCTCAACGTACAAGACTTTTAACCTATTCTTTACAATATTTTTCATTTCTATGGTTATAATAGTGTGCCAGGCTACTTAGAAACATCAGAAAATCTGAGTTATTCCATCTCCCTTAAAATCTTTTAATTAATCAATATAGTTTGCACTCTTATATCTCTTTCCTTATGTTCAAAACCTTCTGTAACCCTGCCATTCTTAATTGCTTGAAGGTAACTTTCTATCTTCACTTCGGGGACCACCCAGAGCAATTAAGTATCAGCAGAGCAGTAAAACTGTGCAGTGAACTGGGAAATTCAGGAGCACAAAGGAGAAAGTTTTCACAGGAATTGAGCCTGAACAATTGAATGTGGACTTTGCTACAAAGTTGCACATTCATTATTCTCTTAATGTTTTTCATACATATCAAAATACCTGTTTTTCAGGCATAAGAGGAAGGGAAAGGAATTGAATCTTTATTGAAATCATTTACTTTGTTGAAAAAAAAAAGCAGAATCATCTGTATTTACTTGTTTGCTGTTGGCACCCTCACTAGTTTTCTGATAAGCATAAAAACATTTAATTTAAAGCCTACTTTTGTAACTTTCTAATAGATTCCAGTGCATTGTGTTGCACGTTTAAATTAAAATTTGGCTCTTATGAAAGAGAAATAGCTGAACTGACTCACTAGCATCCTCTTTAAAGCTATTGAGGGCTAACCAGAGGTTGCTAGAGAAGCTAGTAAACCATACCTGGTGCTGCTAACATTGTAGTACTGATTAGGCTCTTTATATTGGAGTTGGGGTGGGGATGAGGGGTGAGGGAAACATAGTGGGGAGGGAATAAAATTAGCTGTGTCTAAGCCTTCTTGTCAGTCTTTGTGTATTCTTTGGACAGAGAAGAGGCTACTGAGACTGCAAAATTTAGCAGTAAGTGTGTGTAAGCTAATAAGATTTTACTGGACTTGTTAGAATGTTTGGCTTCTGTTCTCCATTACAAGTTCTTGTTATCCAATTTTAATAGCTACATAAAGAAAAAGATATTAAATATTGTCTTGTGATCATTAATGTTCTGCTTCTAAACTGGTAGCTGAGAACCCTGATCTCTATGTGAGTCCACTCCTACCATATAGTAACACCTTTCCAAGATTGAATATAACTTCTGTGGTTTTCTGCTACCTTAACCCTAGGTATCTTTAGTAGGGGGAATTTCACTTGTATTATGAATGTGACAGGTAACTGTTTTCCTTCTCAAAACAAGGGTTTTGCAGGCACTCTCATAATTATATGAGGAGTTGGTTCTTTTCTTATTGTCAGTTAATGGCTCTACTTAAGAAATTGGTTTTGTGAGGCAATACTCTTAATAATTGCACAAGTCCTTATGGAATCTTAAGAAAAAAAAAAAAAGTTGCCTACCCTTGTTATAGGCATACCATCTTTAAAAGCTAGTTTTGCAAGCAAATGAGAAAACTTCCTTAAATGATAATCATGATTTGCCTACTGTACCTGTGCAAAGCAATGCACAACTTAGATTTAGAGCTTTGTGCTTTATTTGGCTGTGTTGTTTCCACTATGAATGAATGCGTAATTTAAATGAGTGTAATATCATTTGTATTAACTGTGGTTACTGACTAGTTACTACATAGTTTTCAACTTTAAAAGCATTACTTAAGAGTAATTGCATCAAACTGTAGCACTGGTAAATATTTCCATCACCAGAAAGATGATATGGGGGATCACCAAATTCCTATCTGACTTCAGATTAACATATGTACCTCAACACTTACAGACTACTGTGGTATAGGTACTGAACAAGGTATATGTTTTCATTTCCCCTGGATATTTATGCAAGCTATAACTTTTCTAGCTACCTGAAGGTGCTTACATCATTATGAACCTTCAAACACAACTACACCTGACTCAGTTGTGAACTGATTTCTTGGGGTCCTTAGCAGTCTTTTCAGCCCTACGGTTGTCTGTAATAAGTTATTCAAATTGGGATCCTGTTTGTCTTTGTAACTGCATGAGATTTGGGAGAAATTTTTGAGCTCGGCAGATTAAAATCATGTGACAGTATCTGAGTGCAGGATTGGGGCAATGAAGTTAAATTTAGAAATGAATAATTCTGAATATTGTGCAACATATTTATCTCATGTAGATCCATATATTGCACTTAAGGCTGAGAAAAGACGAATGACAAGCCTACAATCAGAGTGTTGGCATAGAGCCTCCTGAGACCCTTTGTTATTCTACTGCTACAATCTTTCAGAGCAAAGAAATGAGTGGCTTAGGCTACTTTGAAGAAGAAATGTGTTTGTATTTCTACTGAAAATATTGAGAGGTGTCAAATACATAGAGTAAAATGCTAACTCTGAAGGATAGATCCTTCTACAATTCTTAATAACAAACATGTTTAACGTACACATCTGTATGCATTCATGACATATGTGCATGCTCAAATAATGGTGCTCTAAAACCATTCAATTCTGCTATGGCTCATAAATTATTTGTCAGAAATGCCTCAAAATCATGTTTGTATAACAAACATTTGTGATAAAAATGTCTGCTATGTTGATATCCTTAAATCCCTATTGCGTCATTTACTTTCAGGAAAATGCATGCATTTTCTTTTTATTCATTGTTCTAAAATGGGTAGGAGACTTATACTTTGTATGATTTCTGAAATGCACGGTCCTGTTATGAAACAGGTTTTCAGAAGTCCTCCTTTTATTGAGCTGTTACAAAAGTGTAACATTAACACACATTAATATTTTCCTTTTCAGAACACCTATAAGATTTGTATATGTATCCTTGAATAAGTACATATAACTAAGAAGTGTACACATATCTAGGTCATGCTAATTACCTACCTTGGGAGGCAACAATGTGTCCTTACTTCTCTACCTAGTTGGCATACTCTTGAGACCAAAGTCAGAAGAGCAGGCTTTAGAAAGACTAAAAATATATTTCCTAGGATCTTAGTCACTAAACTACTTAAAGAGGAGGTCTCTTATGTTGACAGCCTGTAATTTGTATTATGCAGGAAATGAGACTAGATAATAAAAAACAACCCTCCTGGCCTTGAAGCCTATGAATCACACATAATGTAGAAATTACTGTGGTAACATAAGAAAATCGTTATACTTTAAAAACAGTGGACTCAGGTTTTTTTCACCAGGAATAATTTTATCATGTTTCTTGTATAGATGGAATTATACATCAAACCAAAAACGCCAAAGCAAGCCATAACCCTCTTTGTGGCCTAACTGGAACAAACATTCAAAGCATTCCTTTAAGTCAGAGCCTAAAATGAAAACTGAATCATCTTCATAGAAAAGCCTCCAAAGTGGATGAAAGCGTGCATCAAAAGGTGATCAGTCTTCCTCAAAGTTCTGCCTAGCTCTTCCACAGAGAAATTCAACATTTTCTTGTGGTCATTTGTTTTGAGTACTTTAAATTGAATGCGACAGATGAACAATCTATATTTCAGGAATGTAATGGCATTCAATGTTTTTATTTTATTAACATATTTACCATAGCGAATCAGTGCTCATCAGTGCCTTAGCAGCAAAACTAGAACTGTTAATTCCTGCTCTAAGATAAAGGAAGAAATGCCTATTCAAAGCTGACTAATTCATTGAGGAATGGAAGTTGTGTTCCACACCTGAAAAATTTTACGAAGCAGAGGCTAAAGCAGTCCATAGAATGCTCTGAGTTAGGCAGAAATAAGATGCCAACTTCTAGCATCCAGGGACTTAATTTAAACACTGAACCTGGTGTTCTAATATTTAATTGCTCTTTGAACCTTGTAATACAAGCATGCATTCATTGTGAGTTAAGTAGTTTTCTTTAGTTGCAGTATGCTCATACAAAGCGAGAGAATGGAATCGGTCTGTTTCAGTGAAGGACTTATTATTCTTTATCAGAATTACCTTTATTTTTGAAGACTTCAAATACTTCACTACCTTTCAGTTTTACTCCAGCTACAATTCAAGAAGGCAAGTGGGAATTTGCAGTTTCTCTATGAACATATAACAAAAAAAAGAAAAAAAAAAAAAAAAGAAAAAAAAAAAGGATTTCATTAATTAAGTGAAGATAGAATAGTTCCAGCCTAAACTTTCGTTTGATAGTGTGTTGTCCATCAGAGAGAAGAAATGTCAATTGCCAAGGTGCATCTTATCCCCATCATTTCTGTTGTTCACTTTTACACTTTGTAGGTCAGCAGACATTGAGTTTTAAACATTCTGTTATTGATTGATAATTTATTAATATAATGAATGAAATATATGTACAGACAGCTGACTAAGTGCCACTGGGAAGAATACAGAAACATATTATATGGGAACTGTTGAGTCATGGCCTGAACCACTCATTGAGCACCTGGGGAAAGGACCCAGTCAGCCCTGGGAGCACAGGTGAAGGCAATTCAGCTGTATTGGAAGGGGTGGAGCCTGGCTGCATGTCTTTTAGATCTCATTTAAGGGCTAACTGCCAATAGAAAAGGATCTCATGCTGGAGATCTCTTCTTGGTGAAGCTTTCCCTTGCAAACCTAGAATCTTCTGGTTCAAGTGAGTGATCTTCTTCCCTTCCTTTATAGCAGCTTTCTATTGTGCTAGTACTTCTGTTATCACGCCTTTGTTATAATGCGTTTCCTATTGTATTGATCTGGCCAATTGCTACGTATATTCATTTGGTCAAAAAGTCTTTACTGTTAGCTTTTTATTTTGTGCTCTAATTATTCAACATATAGTAGGAAAGCAGTTCTGCGTAATAAGTAGGAGACCTCTTTTTCACTATGTCTATCCTCATTTAATTCATCTTGGGCCTTAATGAAGCTGGAGCTTAACTATAAGTGCATTTTCTTTTCTGGAAAAACCAGAGACAATGGGAAATAAGACATTTGGTTTGCTTGTTTTTAAAACAAACAAACAAACAAACCTGGACACTATATATTTGAATGTTTAGACTGCATTTAAATTGTACTACTGTCACCCAGATAAGCAAATTTGAAATACTTGCCATAGTTTGTCCTGTCTTGCTTTATGGCAGATGATCTTCCAAGCAGATTCCTACATGGGTTCAATGTTGTCCCTTCTAGCTTGTGGTGTCTGTTATTTTCAAATAATTAATTTAGTGTTATTGTTTGAGGATTGTGCGTATTGAAATGTTGCTACAGAAATGCTATCATGTTTTTTGAGAGCTGAAATAGACAAATTGACAGTAGAATAAAACCAAAGAATGACCACACTGATGTATAATTTAAATTGGCTGGTAATATTAATAGTAATTGAGTACATGAGAAGAAAATCTATTTTGCTTTATATTTGCAACATGTTATGTGTATAAAATGTATATGTATGTTTATTTCATCTTGTATGCCTCATTTTATTCAGTTTTTGTTTGGGAGAATGAACATACTGTTTTTCTAAGCTCTAACATGTTTATGGTTGCAGAATATCTGTCATTGCACTGAGGGACAATGAGACCTTCAGGGCAGTTAAAGCATGAATTTGCGTACCTTAAAGTATATTTTTCAGTGGCTGTCTTGCCCCTTGTGAATTTACTGACAGCTTCAGCAGGTGTTCATGTATCAACGAGGAGTAGTCTTGAGTGTTGATATTGCTAGTCTCATGCTGAAGAAATGTTTTTCTGTACTCCAGAACTGCTATGCCTTTTATTCAAAAGCAAGATTCCATATTTTTAAGAACTCTGCGTGGAGCCCCTTGGACTGCCTCGGTATTTGAGCTTGTAGCGAATTTGATAGTAAGTAGGCATTCAGGAAAAGGCCAAATGCACAGCAGTATCAGTCAACATGGTTTTGGAGGAGAATTTTCTCAGTAGAAACACAAGAGAACAAAGGAACAGAAAACTCTGAATGCTGTTTTCTTTAGTTATACTTGGGAGACTTTTCCTTCTGCCTTGTTTTGTTCCTTTTTTTTTTTTTTTTTGTCAACAACTGGAGTATTGAACAAGATTTCTCTGGTCCAAGAACAAAGCTACTGCTTGTGTAGAGATGATAGACAAAATATTAATTAGATTTAGAGGGGTAGTTAATTATTGTGCACTGAAGGTCTGCAATTTTCTTATGATCAAAACAGCGCTAATACAGATGAAGAGTTCTTTGATTGTTGTCCTGAGTAAAAAGCAAACCAAAACGCATGAAAAAAAATTAGAATGTGAAAAGAGTGAGTAAGGTTGACTTAACAGATCTTTCCTTCTTCCATTTTCTGAAGGACAGAGTTTTTCATCGCTATATGATAGTATATCTTTTTTGTGAAGTGCTGTGTTGATTAAATGCCTGCGGCACCTGCTCCAGCTGTGAGAGGACAAGAAACTTTGGCACAAGTTAGTAAGGGGAACTCTTCCTGTTCAAAATTTCATACCAAAAAGCTACTGCCTTCCCACAGTTAAGAAAAAGTTATGGCGCATGCAGCAACAGCTTTAAAACGTAGCTATTTCCTGCAAACTATTTTCTGATAGAACTGACTGTTCTAATGCGATTAGGGCCAGCCATGTATTTAATAAAGTTGGTCGTCCATCCACTTGATTATTTATGTTACAATTGTCTGAAATGGGATAAGAAATTCAGAAGTAACAAAACTAGTGGGAAGTGAGGAGAGCTGTCATATAGGAGTGTTCAAAACCCAGACCTGAAAATCCTTCAGTATCTGAAGGTCCTTGCTTGGCTTGAGAGTGCAGAGAAAATTGCTTGGGAGACCTTGAAGACTTGCTTAGTGCAAGCTACCTACTTATTCATTTAATCTTTTAAAAGAACAACTCCACTTATTCTGTCACTTTTGATGTATGATCAAAAGAGTTCAACAATGCTGTATATTTTAATTCTGATGCTTTCATATCTTCAATTTTCATAATTGATTTGATAACAAAATTACTTAAGTTCATGACAATGTTTTTTTTTTTTTGAGAGAAAAAAACTGCTTTGAGACATCCTTCTCTACTCATTGCTCTAACTTCACTCTGAAATATCTAAAAGTAATATTAAATATTTAGGTTATAGGTTTGGTCATCCCCAGTACACAATAGGATCTTCTCAAATAGAATGATATAAGCAGATGCATGTGCTTTAACATACATGCTTTCAAACTTGTTGAGGAGTAACAATGTTTTTCAGTAGGTCCTTATCAAGACAGAAAGACAATGGAGACAAAAACCCAAAGCCTTCAAGTGCTATGCAGGTGTCTGTTTTATTTGCCTAACAAGAGTAGATCCATTGGCAAGGTCAGAGTGTCCTTATGCCAGCCAGGACTTGACAGTAACAGAAAAGAAATCAGTACAAGAGAAAACTTACCTTATCTGCCTCTGCAATTAATGGTATAAAAGGGATGAGGTAAAACTGGTTTAGACTTGCTTACTTTAACCAGAGCTTCTATCTGTCTCAACTAAGATTTTCATAAAGTTTTATATAGCTTACCATTAAATAAAGGGAAATAATCTAAATAAACTGGTTCTCCAAAACATAATGTAATATGAAATTGTGTAGATACCTTCATACTTTCAGAAAGCTAACTCTAACTTGTGGTATTATGTTTCTGGTTAGTTCTGTATACTTATACCTAAAAGACAGTCTTATAAGCTTAAGGAACTTGAGGGGAAAAAATGTTTCAAATCTCAGTATGCTCATAGTGGCGGAAAGGAACTGAATGGAGAAGAAAAGGAGAATAGGTAGAGCATGTGTTATAATACTCAAGTATTTATATTCCCCCTAAATCAAGGTGTTAAATTTTCATATGCAAACACATGGGAATGCTTAAAAAAACGCTTATTTTTAAAAATCTAAAAATGTTATGAGGAATTGATATATCGTGTGTGTGTGCAAATATTCCTTCATGCATTAAAATGTCTACTAATCTGAAACAGAAGTAGCTCTATTACAGAACTACTGTTGTATAAATCCAGGAGCAATGGGTATATAAAGTGACTCTAGAGCACAGTGCAGCATGCTGAATGTGTTTAAAAATTTTTAGCAAGCTCTCTTTAGTTATCAAGCTGGAGAGCAGTTATCCTATTCATTATTGACACCTCCTAGAATTCTTTCAATGGTTTTGTGCAAATAGCTTGTCAGCCTTTTGGCAAATAGGGGTGATTTTCAGTAACATTTTTCAGATTCTTCAAATTGAATTATACAACCAGAGGCAGTCAATCTTTCTTACTATTAATTTTAGAGGAAAAAAAACCCTTTAGTAGTGAAGACTAACTTTGCAATGAGACATAAGCATTGCAAAGGTAATAGAGATCTATCTAACCTAACTACTACGGAGATTGTGCCAAACAAAATTCACAGTACTTAGTTTAGTATGCAGTGTTATTCTACAATAAATGTAGAAATATTAAGTGCTTTTGGGTGCTAAGAGAATTTTAGTAGTGGAAAATCTGTCTGTGAAGAAGTGGATGAGCTAGGATTCCATGGTGTCCAGCCTTTTGGCTTGCTTGGGCTACATTGAATGAACAGGATTTATCTTGGGCCGCATATAAAATATATATTATAATTCACATATGTAAGCAACAATTTTATTATTATCTAATGTATTTACTAAAACATAAAAAGAGGGTAACAAAAGCATAAAACTGGCAGGTTAGACACATGGGACTCTAAACTGTGGCCGTTACAACCCAGGTTATAAATTTGCGAAGATTTTAATGCAATATCATCAGGATGACATAGCATTTGGCAGAGTCCTGAGTATGTATGGATAAGTTCTAGATTTTGTTCTCTTTAGATTCATATCTGTTAAAATATTTTATTTTCAAGTAGCTTTAAAAAAGTGCCTATAATTTTAATGGTGTTCAGTTATGGACTGTTAACCTGAATTTTAGTAAGTGTTTGTATGTGAGATTTATTATGACTTGATCAGTGTATAAATAGCGTACAAAGTATTAGGACTTTGATCTTTCTTTTACTCATCTACTGAAGGTCTGGAAAGAATTCCTAAAAAGATGAAGATTACAGGAATATATGAAATGTTTATGTTAGCTAACACCAAAGCTGGGAATTATGCTGTATTGTAGCATGAACCTTTACTTGAGTATTGAGATCAGTCATTGCCTTGCAACAGGTTCATCTGCAGCAGAAAGAAAAACAGCCAGAGGGACTGCATGGTCTTGCATTCCCAGTCTTTTATATAACTGAGACATGTTCAGATAAGATTTTGATGAGCATAGAATATGTGGGGTGTAAAATTACTTCCAGAATTCAGAAGTTCAGAACATAGCTGCTATTATGAAAGTCAATGAAAGTGTGAAAATTTAAGTTGGCGGGGTAGAGTGCAATACTTTTAGTCTGGCATATCATGCTGTAAAGCCTGAAGCTTTGATTTAAATGTCAAATGTAGCCTAGTATAAGTGGAGAAAGGGGAGCTTCTAGAATTACAGATCAATGAGTAATGACTTAATGATACTTTCCTGAAGAAAATCATATTAGTAATTTGGATTAAGGAAGAATGCCTTAAAATCCATTGAGGGTTTCTATATGGATTATTTTATCAAATGGCAGTTTGTAACTTTTTAAAATACTGTGTCCACTTCTTATCAGTCTACTTATATCATCTAGTTGTCAGTGGTTTTAGATAAGGTTGTGAGCTGCTGGTTGATGACTGATTGTATTTTGCTAATTGTTATATATTGAAATAGGGACTAAAGACAAAGTATTGTTTTCAGCATTTTACTTCTTTTGAATCTTCTGTTGAAGTTCTACTCTTTTATTCTGAATAAAAGAAAACAATTGGTTCCTTATTATCCTAGCCTTACTGTTCAGATACAGGAGATATTACCGCTTTTTAAAATCAGGGTTCCAGTGTGCAATTGTGACAGATAGTGGAAATTGGTAGGTTTTTAAATTGCATTTAAAGCTGGAGCCAAATTTTCTTGTAGTTTTTGCCTCTCTCCAATTGCTATGAGTGGTGCTTTGGTAAATGCTGACAGACTGGTGGAACTCAAAGACATACCAAGCAGAAGTTCTAAACTGGCAGAAGTTCCAGAAGAGTGCTATTGCTACCTCTGTGGTGAATTCAGGTTTGGGTAGAGGTGCTCCTGGGGCACTGATGTTTAGAACCCAGTACCCTTATAGGGGGGATTTTTTCATAATTCATCTCTTATGAATAGCAACTTTTGATCAAAATTTATATGGAAGGAAGCAGAGGAAGGCTGTTGCATTGTTTACTATAAAGGTTTTGGCTATAATAGTATGAAAGTCAATCTTGTGCTGTAAAACCAGCTATTATATCAGCTATTAATCTGCTTTTGTGCTGAACTTTGAATATTGTGTTTGTCATTGAATTGCTTGTAATGAACTGAAGGAAAAAACACCTACTAACCTTCAGGCTGCTTTATTTACGAATGACACACAGCACCCTTTACACATAGAAAAAGTCTCAGCCTAGAACCTCAGTGTGTTTGCATCCTAAGCACTTAAAATGCACACCGCAGATACATTACACCTTTAAATATAGTGAAATTTTGTCTCTGAACTTTATGGAGCCCTAATTCTGTCTGTGCTGTTTATTGGTTAAACTTTGTGAGGACAGTATCCTACTCTTACGCAAGTCCCTAGCAAAACTCCTAGTGATTAAAATCAGTTTGTTGGTTCATTGTGTATTTCTAAACACATTTTTAAACCCAAAATAAATGTTTTTCATAAGTGAAGTCTATTGCAAGAAAATTGCTGTTTACAAATTAAACTATGCACAATCTTCCATAGTAACAAAAATAGAGTAAGTCACAAATCTATGATAGAGAACAAGTTAGATATTATGAAGTTACCAAGTATGGTAAGTTAAATATTTCTAAATCTAAGATGCTTAGAAGTTAGTGTTAATTACTATGCAGATGAATATACAATAGGGTATTATGTAAAATAGAATTATAATATGGACAATATTGAAATGGAATTGTTTTTAGAGCTGCAAGTATGTTAAAATGAAGTTGCTCAAAATTAGCTGACTGTTGATTCTAGCTATTTATCATTCAGTTTCATCAGAGTCCTTGAGTGTATGAAAGTTGAAAAATTTCTGACTTTTGTGTGCACATGACATAGCATTTCTTAGATTTTCTTCTTTTTTTCCCTTAATTTTCTGCCCAATTAAATTACTTGGAATTCAGAAAGTGCTTGGGTAAGGAATTCCTCAAATTCCTAAGGTAATTTTTATTTTCCTTTCTGTCTTCATTAGTGCTATATGTTACATTTATTATGAAAGTATACTTACACCATCCCTGGTCTAATTATTATCAAAACCTCAGTTTTACTTGGGCAGGTTATTTCTGAAGAATGCAAATTCTGTTGCTGACATTACTATGACATTAGCTCAGGATACGTACCTGATAGTCACACTGACCTAGAAACAAAACCTTTGAAACCAAGCTAGGTCAGGATGTATATTTATATTATTGAATCCATGCTTGAGTTCATATACTCAGATGCTAATATGAAAGGAAAAAAAAAACTATTCTTATTAAATTTTATTAATTCTTATTACATTTTATTACATTCTTGGGGTCATTCTCATTACATTCTTGAGGTTCCTTGAGGACTTTGCTTACATTCTGTATGCCAGTGTTACATATTTTCTGATAGCCTTGTTATCACTTAAAATACCTTTCTCTAGATTTATAGATTTTTAAAGAAGAAGCACAAATGGGGGGGGAAAAAAGACCTCAACACTGTATTTTGTAAGTTTGGCTCCTTAGAACTAACATATTTCCACTTAATTCCCCTAGAGTTTTAATTTTGTATCCTTCTTCAAAATAAGTGATATCTGGGGGGGGGAGGGAAAGAAGAGATCAGCCTCTGTGCAAGCAAAAGATCTATTATGGTTCTTTTCTCATCTCTTTGTGTGGTCGTAGAGATGGGGGGGTAAGTTATTGATTCAAGTAAGAGATCAATACATGGAGTTGTTCACAATTAGACATTCAGTAGGAAATAATTGGAGTTAAATTAACCTGGAGCACTTGAGGCAGTTTGCCTGGTAACCTTACTTTTAACTATGTTTTAAGTTTAATAAATTATATGGTAAAAAGAGTGTCTTGAGAATTGTTAAACATATACTCTCCAGGTTGCAATATAATCCCCTTTGTAATCACTTATTAGTATAGCTTTTATGCTTTGAGATTACAGGCTTTTATTTCAAAAGGGCATGGTCATACTGCTTTTATTAGTTTTACATCTAAAGGTCATACTGTAGTTATCAAAAAATAAGCATAAATCTTAGGTTTAATATTTTAAAATTGTATTAAAACACAATGTGAGCAGAGCTGATATTGTTGCTTTCCCTATGGTAATTTAAGGTTGAGGAGTTTTACTGATTAAACCCTTCATTTTAATTTTAAACATTTGCATTTAAAGAGTAACTTCTTTGACTGGTAATAAATGAGGCATTGGTTATATTTAATAACTCCAATGCATTGTGGTGTCACAGCAGACCTAAAAGATAGTACATGCTGTCACATTTGGGATGATGGATTTTATAAAAGTGTGTTGCATAAAGATGAACTCTTTTGTGCTACCTTGCAAGGTTGCCATGGTGACGGAGCACTGCTTTATGGGAATTTCACTTTTCTGGTAATGTTAGATACAGAACTCAAAGCTGCTTCTTTCAGTACTTCTTAAATCTCACTTTTTTCTGCAAAATGACATCATATTAATTGTGATTCATCTTTTGTATCTTTATTTTTGTAGAAATATCTCCTCTGGTGCTGTCAGAGCTAAAGAACTAAAGATGCTAACATACCAGATACTAAACACAGTAGACAGTGTAAGGATTTCATTATTTTATGTACCATGTCATTGTTCATTCTATAAGTATTTAGGATACGTTTTGCAATTCTATACTTCCTCTGAAATAAGTATTTCAGGTATCTATAGCCTATGGAAATTATTGAAAGCAATATGCCATAGAGGGAAGAATACTGTCTTTTTTTTTATGATTTTGTTAGTAAAATCAATTCAAATCCTAAATACATGGGAAATAGTTAAAAATTTGTTTTCAGGTCAACACAGAATACAAAAATTTTTTGTGGAGGTATCTTGCATTTCTCGGTGATATTTATGCAAGATAATAAAAGTACATCAGATAAGATACGAAATAGGAAATTCAGTTGATTCTGGCATTCATAAGCTAGCAATTTTCTTTATGTTTACAAATAAAAATTACTAACATGGAAACCCTTGCTTCTTGCCTTAAGCACACATTTTTGAATGTTTGACTGTGGATTGCTCACTGTGCTGAGTCAGCTGGAGCTATAATATTCTCAAGATACAGCCAACTCTTGTGAACATGGCAGAAAATATATATGTGAATGTAAGTCATGCCATTTGGTACCCACTTGGAGCTATCTAGTTATGCTAATGAAAGTCATGCGACAGAAATATTGTTAAACCAAGAAGGGTCTCTTGCTGTTCTCAAATGAAAACAGCTAATTTTTTTGGGGGGGGGAGAAGGAAGTGTTGGAAATTCTGTATGTTCTTTTGCACCATTCATATTGAATATTCCTCCAGAGTGCTGCTGTATTTGTTCAGAGCATGTAGTAGAGAGATCAAGCCAACTGAGATTGGCTGTTGGAAGATGAGAGCCTCTTCCTGCATGCCTCTGTATAGGGGAAGATGTACTGTGCTCAGTGTGCTAATTGAACAGACTTTCCTTTAGCTCTTGTCTTCTGTTTGGAGTTATCTTGGAACAAATAGAGATTGAAATGGCCAGAGAAGGGATGTCTTGGGAGGAATGCAATGAAATGATGGCAGACTGCTTCTCTTCTCCCTTGCTAGTGAAGATTTAAACAGATGGACTGCAGAAAAATCT
Organism: Phasianus colchicus; assembly: GCF_987193195.1. NCBI lineage: Eukaryota > Metazoa > Chordata > Aves > Galliformes > Phasianidae > Phasianus > Phasianus colchicus. Next base: position 11,158,905 of record NC_143437.1, on the reverse strand, counting down.
ATTGCTTTGGAAGTTGTTTATATTCATCTAAGGCTTATTCTTCTGTCAGTGAAATACTTCACTGTACATATACTGATGTATTTTCTTAATTTTGCTAAAATATGTATTGATAAGATTTAATCCTTTATTCTTGCTGTCTTTCTCCCTAAAATTAGGTAGCTTTTCAGATGTTTGCATCACTGCTTACAGGAAAAGTTGAAAGATGTTCAGTGGGTAGCATGCTCAATATCCTCATAAACAAAGAATAAAAACTTTATACAGTATTTCTTCATAGGGTGTGGGATTTCTTTTTTAAATGATACTAGATACCAGAATGTGTGGTGACCTCATCATAGATTTAGCTCATCTTCCTGTTCCCATGTGGTTGGAAATGTTCTTACTGATTCTCTAAAAACCAAATTTAAACTAAAATCTTAAATATGTTTTTATGGAATGTTTAACTATTGTTACTCTTGTTTTCATATGTAGTAAACAACATAGATTTCAACATTTTTCTCCAGAATACTACTATCTTTAAACCTAATATTTCAGTAAGCCTTCTATAAAATTCATAATCGTTAATTGAGTTTATTACTAGACTTAAAATCACTTCCTAGTTATTGGCAGTGCTACTAGGGAGTAGGATAGAAGATAGTGAAAAAGGCTTAGCAAAGATCTGCTACTCAATTGCTTTGCTTATATAAAATGATGGTGACAACTTCCTACTTTATGTGAATGTTCATCTATATATAGAGCCTTGTGTTCTGAAATACCTGTTCATTAAAAGGACTTTGTCCTTCTGGTGGCCTGGTAAATCATTGATACCAGCTCTCTCTCCCTCAGAGTGAATGCATATGACTTGTTATCCTGAATTCAAGGTCATTTTGCCCAATGCTCCTCCTTGTAGTTTTTGGAGCTGCAGTGGACTGTGGTCAGGTACTGAGCCTCTTTCTTCTTCACAATATACAGTCTGCTCAGGAGCAGCAGAAAGTCTTCTGTTGCCATTGGCTGTTCTATACTATCTGATAAATGCTGAATATGTAGGCAAACGTATAATACTGCAAACCAGAGAGAAAAAATGCAAATGATTCTTTTAAAAATAAGTGATTTCTTACTGTCATAAATTATTCCCAACCTAACTCTTTGGCAACAGTATTTCTTTAAATAGTAGAACTCTCACTACAGTTACAAGCTGTGCCCTGGAATCCTACAATATTATCACTGTAAATAAAATTACAATAACACTTATACAGAAGGTTAAATGCTCTAGAAACACTTTTGTTTTGCTGTGATGAATCACTAAACTATGTATGTGAATTCTCCTGCTCTTGCTTCGATCTCTGTAATAAGAAAGTCATTCTTAAAAAAAAAAAAGTCTGTCTTCACTTCCTGCTTGATGAGATGAAAACCGATTTCACTATAAAGTTTTCCAATAAGCTGGTCTTTCGCTTTGAACATGTTGGCAGGAATCTTGTGTCAGGAATGCAGTGGGATATTGGAAGATATTGCTACCCACAAAAAGTTAGTTGTAGCACTCTTTCATTGCACTTTGAGAACTCTGCTGATATTGATACACTTGAGTATATTACTTTCTATTGGATTGTATAAATAGAATCACAGAAACACCAAGGTTGGAAAGGACCTACAAGATCATCCAGTCCAACCATCCACCTATCACCAATAGTTCTCACTAAACCATTAACACAAAATCCAAATGTTCCTTGAACACCTCCAGGATTGGTGACTCCACCTCCTTGGGCAGCCCATTCTGGTGCCTGACCCCTCTTTCAGAAAAGTAGTATTTCCTGATGTGTAGCCTAAATCTCCCCTGGTGCATCTTGAAGCCATTCCCTCTAGTCCTACCACCAGTTACACAAGACAAGAGGCTGACACCCAGCTCGCTACAACCTCCATTCAAGTAGTTATAGAGAGCAATAAAGTCTCCCCTGAGCCTCCCACACAAGCACCCTAATAGCTGGAGCCTTCTAGAGAGGGTGGGAAAATGAAAGATGAGAATAAAAAGTGGGATTTAAATAACATTCTCAGTAAATGAATGTTGTCTTCAGATATGTTTCTGGGCCCAGAAAATAAGCTGACTCTACAGTGGAGACAGAACTTGTCCTCTCTCTCATTTAACCTTAACATAACATCTAATCAGTGAAGTTGAGTCAGAGGAGCTGGTGTGTATGATTAGCTTGGACGTGTTTGTTTTATGGTTGTTGCGTTTAGATCTGAAGTGAGAAGTTTGGCAGATGACATTCACTGGTGAGTTGTTTTGAATTGTGACTATATTAAAAGAAAAAAGTCAAAAGTAGTTGTTTTAATATACTGGATACTTGTATACTCTGGTGCAAAAGGAGTCCAAAATAATAACTATTTAAACTGGATCATGTTTGTTGCTGATATCTTCCAGAGTTAGACTTCTAGGTTAGTGTTTTGGATTGATTTTTTTTTTTTAATCTATTTGTAGTGTAGTAATTGCATCTTCACTAACAGAACTGTTTTTTCTTTGCCTCTCTTATCCATACTGATTATACCTAGACTCAAGTTGGCCATTCTTAACTTCTATTGTAAACTGAATTATAAAAACTTTGTGATTTGGTTATTTAAGTGCATCACTAAGAACCTTGTGTGAACAGTTGCATGCTAGAAGTTTATGTAGACAGAAATACATCTATTTGGCTTCTGTATGTTCTCATGTACTTTTTGCTTTGGTTATCTCCTTGTTCATGAGGATTTGGACAAAACTCATTGCCTCAGGTATGTTGGAGGGAACTCTGAAAACCAGACCTGCTTGCTCCAATGAACTTTGTTTAAATTAGGTAGGTTATCTTATTGTTGGCTTACCTTTTCTCATCATGAGAAATAGGACAAAAAAAACCCCTGTAAGTTCTGTTTTTTTTAACTAGGTAACATACTTAGTAATGTACAGTCAGTGTGTTTTAGGTCCATAATGAAGCAAGAAAATCTAAAATCTTCAGATTTGCCCTATGTCTTTGTGATCAAAATATAATTTCCACTCACAGGAATGTCTGGGTTTTCAAAACTTAGTTTAATTTAATAGAAGCTAGGATTTCAGAACTTCCTGTCATCCAGTCAGTTAACACTGGCCATTGCTGAAATAGCATTGATGTGAGACTCATTGAATTGCAATCAAAAAAGAATATGCAGCTATAAATGTGAATGCTATCTGCAGTCTTCTTGAGCCAGTACCTTCATGAGCATCACATGCTTAATTTGAACATCATATCTGCCATAAGGTCTTACCTCATCATACTGCACTGTAGAATTCTACATTTGTAAAATGTATTCTGGCCAGGGATTTCCTAGTATACTGGAAAACACAGATACCAAATGGTATCTGTTAGACATTTTTTTAAAGGAATATGAATGTATTTTCTTGAAGACTATGATTTCTGTTTTGGACTTCAAAAAACAAATCAAGCATGCTGTGGTCAAGAATAAGCCACTTAAGTATCCGTGGTAACTAGTTAAGAGTCTTGAGAAGTCATTGAGAATATGCTAAGCTTACTCCTGGGTCTTCAAGTGTTCATTTTTTTTTTTTTAAGATGATTTACCTGAACATGCAGTGGGAAATCTAGAGTTATATTCTATTCAGTGCTGACCCAGGGACAGGGGCAATCAAAGATAGAGAAATGATATTCTTGGTCTGTTTCACAAAGTTCACCTTTAAGAGAAGGGATGTAACTTTTTGTGTATTATTCTTTCTTCCCCCTTGAAAGATATTTACTTTTGTGATGGTACTTTTGCTATATTGTTTTTATATATAATTTGTATTTTTAATAATTATTAAGCCATGTTTAATCATATTCATGTAGTTCAGATGTATTATTTACTATTTGTAGTATCAGAGTAACAGAAATTCATCTCTTTTCATGGAAAGATATATACCTTCCTTCCTACAGTGAAAAAAAGTATGTGCACCATTTGACCCATCTGCAAATGTGAGAGTTATTGTGAGGCAGCAGTACTATTTGTGGAGTAGTATTCTTTGTAAGCACTAACTGTGTGTGATGTGTTTAGAATACCACAAACCTGACTTCTGATTGGTACAGCAATAACAAAAGCAGTAGGTTAATGTGACCCTGCCTCTCAATTAATGGCAAGCAAGAACTTTAACCTAACTACAACCAATATTCTGTTGTCCTCTGGTTGCTTGTAATTACTGATGCAGTTACACTGAGCTTGTTTTCCCAGAACCTTGCTCTTCATTTCCCGTCTTGGTCACACTTAAAATGAGAACAGAGTCCATTCCTCCTATCAAATCAAACTGAGCAGAGGTATGCAAGGACATGAAAAGAGCAGTTACTGTTTTGAAAATCTTTATGGCCTGAAGTAATTGCCTCAATGTTATAATTACATCTATCTACAGTAATAGGAAGTAATACAATGCCACTCCTTTGTAATGAAAAAAAAAAAAAAACAATGTGTTGAACTTACTTTCAAGGAAGGGTCTGACATGGTTGTGTTAGTTTCTCAGCAAGTGGCTCCATTTAAAGGCAAAACTACAAACAAAACATCCATAATACAATCCTACGATTAAAAAAAAAAAGTGTTGTATATTTGTGCTTTGATGCTGGAAGAAACTTGCAGTGTTTTCCTATTAGCTTAACTAACAGATGATATATAGCCAGCTGCAGAGCTATTACTAATAGAATGCATTTGAATTGACCATGATATGTGAGTACATAGTTCAACTGCCTAAAATAGTGTTTGCATTATTTACCTCAGTAGATGGCCTTTGCTTTATTTCTTAGTATATATTTACATCTAAAATGTAAAAAAGAAATGAAAAGTTATGGGCTAAATGACTGTTTTGAGGAAGCAATTCACACTTTTATAGGGCAGCTGGTCTTTTTTTGTCGTGTTCTTGCTGACAGTTCTTCAGAAACATGTGCTGCTATACCAGATTTTGCATTTTCTTGGAGGTCTTTTTAAGATCAGCCAGTTTCAGGCAGACAGGGTGTCTGTATGATGTTCCACCCCATACTATCTATCTCCTTTCTTTCCTTTTGTTACAGTATTCTTGTAATCCTAATAAATATTTAGCTTTCTTAATTTGGACTCTTGGAAAACAGCTATATCTATAGTGCTGTATGATTGTTTCAAGTTGTGCGTATTTTATTTATATCTCTCCTGACTTGAAGATCCATGGCCATATGCTTCAGCCACGTATAAGCAGGGCTGAGCATCTGTTCCCTAAAAAGATGAGGTAGTTTTGGGGAAGCTGTAAGTGATAGAACCATATTCAAATCCAAACTCTGTAGATCCTGAATGTCCACACAATTACCGAATGTAACTGACAGCAGAATTAGCTCTTCATCCTTATGTAAAACTTCGATGGTAGCTAGCAGGGTTGGAATGAATCTGATCTCCGATATGGTTCTGCAATTGTTGACAAAATGTGTTAGAGTTACCACCGTGTTCCAGTTCTAAGTAAGGTGTGGCTATAATTTTGTCACTCAGACACCCATTCAGTTGTCACTTGGAATATGATTCATTTCAGGGCTATGTGACCAACATGCAAGGCCGTTGTATTGCTGTTTCTTAAAACTGCACCCAAACTCTATCTGAATATGCACCATTAGCTATCATATTATGAAAATAAAGGAAAGAAAAGCAACCATATAGAATACAAAACGCTTCTTCATTAATCCCATATCTGGAATATGCATGTTTCCTTCTGTGACTCAGCTAGAGAGAAGACAAAGTCATTTGCAGGGCTAAAGAGAAAGCTAAAACTCAGTGTGTCACTCGGAAGTGGTAAGTAGTAGAACTAACAAAGATTCTCTGAGATGTCATGATTTAGTCCCTGTGCAACTGGTTGGGCAGGATAATCAAGTACTCTCTCAGATTTTTTAATCCAGTGCTAAAGATGGTTTCTATAAAATATGTATCTACCTTAATATAAAATTATTTTAATACGACTTCAGTTTTTAAAAATTTGTTTTTAAATACACTATTTGACTGCATGTATGATTTTTATTTGCTTCAATTACTTGTGTAGGAATGCAGTACTCAGATTTTTTGACTCATGCTAGTAATGAATTCTGTAGAAAAGTCTGAGTTAATATTTGTCTCATTTACTGGACTTTGAAGATGCTCCCTTTCATGGGGGGGGAGTGTTGATATGCGTTGGTTACTCAGTTCAATAAAAGAGAATAAGAGAACTGTAAATGCAGTGTGTTCTTCAACAGAAAATTTGAAGTCTGTTCTTTTACATGATAAAATAATAAGCTTTTTCTTTAATCCTATTTGTCCAATGTTTGGATACAAATTATATAGCCTTGTAACTCAGTAGTAAGACAATATAAAATGGAATTTTAAATCCTGAAAGATGGATTTAATCCTGAAACTGTTTACAGCAGAACATGTTTCTTCTTCCTATCAATTTTTTTTCCTGAATTTCTAGGGGAGTATTCAAACTTTTTCCACTGAAAATATTGCTAGTCTTTATACATACTCTTCAGAATTGGATTACTTTATCCTTTCATTAACTATTGTGGACAGGAAAGTGAACTTTTAGGGAATATTCTACTTTCTGGAAGAGTTTTGACTATTTGACATATGTAAGAACTGAAATGAGTATCTGAATTAGAAGTAAATTCTAGAACCATGGTACAAAAAGATATTGTTTTTATCACTGGTATTTCAGAACAGATTCATGTCTTAATACCTTCTGAAGATCTAAGCAGAGAACTAATCGGCTCTGCTTACAGAATTGAAGTATATACCTACATTGTGAAGAAGATGAGACAAAGAAATGACCAAACCATATATCAGGATGATAAGCAAAATATCAAGTAGGGATACTTGCACGGTTCCCTGAAACAATAATCCCATACTTAAAAACCCCTGCTTTTTCTGGATAAATAATAGTTTTTGGGGGGCACAGGGCATCACTGCGGACAGTTTTTTCCTGTTTCTGATAAGGTAATTTGCTTTCATCCCTATGTGTTTGTAAAGGTTTTAAAAGTTAGCCTGTATAGTCAGCTGTGTTTAAGACTATAATTTGTTATTCATGTGTGGTTTTTTCCTTCTTACTATCAGGATTTATTGTATCCTTGGTATTTCTCCAGATTTGTAACTTCTGTATGAACAACAAAAAACACAAATCCCCTTTTGTTTGCATCATGCATCTGCAAAGCAACTTCCAGAAGCAACATTTAGAAAAGTAAAATTAATGTTAACAATTGCATTTGAATGATGAATGTGAAATGTTATACCACAGCAGCAATTCTGAAGCATAGAATTGGTTCTGATCAGATACTAGTCAAGACCTACAATTCATAACTCTGGGATATAAGACTGAAGATTTATTAAAAATTAAAAAATATGTAAATGTAGGACATATAAATGTACTGCATCATAGTAATAAATGAATGGGGGAAGCATCTGATATTTTCCCTGTAAATGTGTAGCTATCAGACTACCAGCAAAATCTGTATTATCTGAAATTATTCTATCAAATTACTTAGTGATGAAGACTGTTCATGTTTGATTTCAAAAACCTTTGGTAGTTTTGAATAGAATGTAGGAAGGCAGCATTGCTGAAGTCAGTGTAATCCTTATGTCTCTGGGGGTATTAGTAAAACCAGAGCATAGCAAAGGTTCTCCTAATTTTTAATATGAAAAATCGAAACTGTTTGTTGTTCTCATTAGTGAAGAATGCCCTGGTTAACTAGAAGCTGGTGCCTTGAACATGTCTTCCTTATTCCCCAAAGATATGTAGGTTGCTCCAAAAGTAACGCTCTATAATTATTTCCAAGGAAGCTACAACAGATAAAAGGAACTACAAGTTCTCAGCTGTTTTTCACTGTAGTCACCACCATTAGTTGTGAATCTTTGCTAGCAATGAACTAGAGCATTCCATGTTCATAAGTGTCTGTGTGACCATGTGGAACATGCCTTGTCTTTCATATTGCTGTCACTAGTTCTGAAATGTACAACCCATGGCCTCCTTTTGCTTGCATTCACTGTTTTGTCTTCGTAAACATTCAGTAAATGTTGAAGAATGTTAATGGGGGCTTTCTTTTCCACATGGAGAAACTCATTTCCACACCTTTTCTTCAAACATACTTCTGTATCAGACACCATTTTGTCAGACTGCCCTCTGCTGCCATTTGTCACACAGCAACAAAATGTAATGGAATACTGGTGGAGGGTTCAGCCTCTACTGCCATACCAGCAACATCTACCTCTGATGTTGTGGGTGACATAATTAAATAGAAATCATTACTTTCAGAGCAGCCCTCATATATCACTTCTTACTATCTCAAAAATCTTCAATTTGCAGATGTTGCCTATTCCCAGCTGATGTTAATCCTCAGAGCTTCTACATGAACTCATGAAACTTAGCTTTCCTCAAACTACATATTTATTCAGCACTCACTGTTTCTCCAGTCCTTTTTCTGTGTTATGATTTGAGTAGGAACTTCTTCCTACTGTGTTTTTACAGTGACCATAATAGCTCAGAGAATATCCTAAATGCCAGCATTACAAAAATTGTACTCAATCACAATGCTTCTATTTCCAATATTACCTATATTTTTGTGTGATCTCATATTTATTTCCAAATATAGTAAATCTTTTTTTAATGGAAGCTTAATACATGATAAGGTGAAACAAATTACACTCTCATCTTGAATGTAGTATTTGTCTTAATATTTTTATTCTTTGGACAGTAATTTTTGTCTTCAGAGTGGAAAATAAATGTTGTAAATAGTGTATGTTTTGTAGACAGGAATGTGTAACAAGACCTCTGACTGGTTTTGGACATCTATTAATGGCCTTTTTGTTGAACTCTGGGGACATACTTCATTCAGAGAAGGCCAAGTGTTAGTAAGAGAACAAGACCTCATGCTGCTTGATGACAAAGTCAGAATGATCATATTCTATCCGTAATATGTGCTGTGACTAAGAAAGAGCAGGAAGAAAAAATCATTTTTTTTTAACTGTACCTAGCAGAAGAAAAAAGAATGTTTTTCTTGTATAGAGAAGAGAAGGTTGCTGTGCTTTTTTGAAATTACTGTAATGTTTGGACTGAATGTATATGTGCCATCAGGAAATAGAAATGTTTCAGTGGAAGAGCAGGCTTGTATTTTTTAAATAACGATGATTTTAACTGGAGTCTGTGGGTCTGCTCTAGTACACTCTAGCCAAGACCCAGTTTATATATATGTTATAGCTTTGTTGGTTTCTATTACAGATTCATTGACCTTTATCTCAGTGAAAAACCTTTCTAAAGTGAGGCTTTTTCTGCTTTCCAATTAGGCATATTTGGCAGTTTTCCTTTGATATACGATTGTGTGATTGCAAGTTGGTTTTTAATTCCTTTAGTTATAAAAATCACTGTGAAGTTCTGCCAACTGCACAAATGGAAAATGAAGATTCCAGTTAAAGAAATGTTAAACTGAGATGACCGTTACTGTAAGACAATCAAACTTCTTAAAATATGTTTCTCTTCCTTAAGGGAATATGGTCTTGCTATGGTGATCAATTCATTCTTCAAAATGACTATTTCATCGGGTATTGACAATTAAATGCACAAAAAAGCTGTAGTAAAACGTACACAACAATAATTAGGTTCAGTTCATTCTAAAAAAGAGACTTATTAGATTTTAACCTTTTATTTAATATATTTACTTTGTACAAATGCGTCTTAGCATGTTTTATCATATCACAGCTATGTTGTTCCTTTAATAATCGGAATTCAACAGCTGAAATGATTTATGGCCTTTTTTCCTCTCTTTCTTGTATTAAAGAAATGCCATTTTAGACAAAATTTAGAAAACAAAATACAAGTTACAGGAGAAAACAACGTTTCTGAATTTGTTTCAAAAGTAATGTAACTTTAAGCTTAACAGGAACTGCTATTCTCTATAGAATCTGTTAAGTAGCTATTAATCTCTTGTATATAAATCAAGTTTTTTGTATTTAAATCTTAAACTCTAGATTGTAAGTACATAAATATTAAATGTGTTGGTTACCCTTAGTTGCCTTAGATTTTGTTTGATTTTTTTTTTTTTTACTAAGTTACTGACCTTCTATGTTTGTTGACTTCTGCTGAGGATGGATTTGCTTACAGTGCCTACAGAATTGTCACAATTTTTTATAAAAGGTGTTATCCTTCCTACTATAGCATTGCCATACTGACTTAAATGTTATGGACCATGTGATATGGTAGGAGCATGTTAATGATCCTACTGAGATAACAAAAAAGAAAAGCAAAAAAGTTACCCATTATCCTAATCTGAGCAATTCTTTGTTCTAAAGAGTTATTTTGAAAGGATAGTGGTTTTTATTTGGTTGGTTTCATATAATTAGATACGAGGAAGTCCCTACTTAAATAGACAAGAGGTAAAAATACTAGAAACAAATTGAGTCTTTTGTGTTGTGCCAACATTACCTGAAGTCCTGCAAGCTGCCTATATAGGGTACACAACATTGCATTTCTTTGTGAGATACCCATGCTCCTTACAGACCCATGGAGATGTTTGATAAAAGCTACTATCTGCATGGTAGTGGCTTGCCTTCACAAAAAGTTCAGTACTGATTTTTTTGTCTTAAAGGGGACAGTTGTTACAAGGGGAAACATGTCTGAGCCCCTATCCTATAAAGAAAGGGTGTGACAGTTGGCCTTGTTTAGCCTGGAGCAGAGAACATTCTGGGGAGACCTCATTGTTGCCTTCCAATAGTTAAAGGAATGGGGACTGACTTAGCTGGTGGGTGGCAGCCCTGCCTGCAGGATGGGTTGGGGCTGCATGGGCTTTAGGAACCCTTCCAACCTAAGCCATTCTGTGATTCTATGTGTTTCTATGAGTCATCCAGAAAGGTTTTGCCTCTAGAACCTTTTGCAGCCAGTGATTGACAAAAGAAGTGTAGCTTACTGTGTTCTTCCTAAGTAGATTATGCACCTCAATTACTTTTTTTATGTGGCTATCACCGATCCCATATTTTTTACTAGTTTATAAAACATTGCGTCATTACCTAGTAAAACTGGCTTAAATAAGGCATCCAAAGTGATAGACAACAGTGAGTACAAGATCTTTTAATAAAATCACGAAAATAACTTTTTCTTGTAATATGCAAGATTTTTAAGCTAGTATTTTATGTAAGAAGTATATCTTGCAGGTCAAAACAAATACATTTTTATACTTCCACATACTGAATGTAAATTTATTTTCTTTAATGTTCTGAGCACCTGAGCCAGTCTGCTTTATGGTCCCACTGGGAGAGCAGCACAGCTTGAGAGAGGCAATGGGAGGACAAAAGCAACCTGTTCATCTTTTTTACTGATCTGACTTAGCAGCATTGTTGTTTTTTTTTTCATGCTTTTTAAAAGAGTAGGCTATAAATTTCTCTAATCTTCTCTTTCTTACTCCTAGTCATTTTTAACATGAATGTGTCCAGAAGCCACTGGAAAAAAAAAAAATTGTCTAAAATTGTTCTTGGAGCTGTTATTTTGGAAATAAAGGAATGAACTCTGCAATGATTATAAACAATTTATCATAGTGGGAGGTCTCTTACAATCTTCAAAGCATGTGCATTATACCTCTTTATTTAAATTCCATTCTTTTAATGATGTTGCAGGAATTAAAAGTTGTAAGTGGAAATCATTTCTCAGAACGAGAATTAAAAATTATTATAAAATTGGTATTCACAAAATCAACAAAACTTAGGGAGGAGGTAATGTGCCACAGGGACAGACTTCTGCCTCTCAATATCAATAGTTGCATCAGAAACAGTAAAAAAGGCAAGGGATGTGTTTTATTGTTACATGGTAGAAAAAATGGCTTAGTGACTTGAATACTCTTTGGAAGTGATTTCTCAATTTAATGCACTCCTCATATTGCCTTGTTGTTACTTTAAAATGCCATTGGCTTTACTCAAGGTATTAGTCACTCTATGGGAATTCTCTGATCAATGAAATCTGGAAGATAATGCCTAGAGGTTCTTCCCTTTGCTCCATCCTTTCTAGTTGCCCATCACATCATTAGTGTATTAAATATGACTCGTAGTTGTAGAGTTTAACCTTCAGCAACTCTAAACATTTAAGTACCTGTTCAAGGAAAATAAAGTTTTAATAAAATAGTTGAAATTTATAAGTTCACCAAAGGCTGCCAGAATTGTAAAGATTTTCTGAATTTTTGTCTTTAAAAAATTCATGTAAAGAAATAATGTTTGAAACAGATTAGCCACTCTAAAATTAATAAAATATCAAAAGTAAAATTAGGTAAAATCAGGATAAGCTGATTTTTAAGAGAAAAACAGACCACACCAGAAGTATTGGGAATCTTAATTCATGTTAGCAAAAACATATTTTTTTCTCTTCTCGTTACTCTTTACATAAATGCTCCATATATCTTTCAGTTGAATATAGGATTTGCAATAAAATAGGATTTCTTTGTTTATTTCTTATTCTGAGTAACGTTTCACTATACCAGCTCTATCTTGGTTAAAATACTGTCATCAGTGAAGTTTTTTGAGATTCTTTTCATTTAATATCAAAACATATTAATATTTATTCTTTTTCAGTTTTTGTTGTTTCATTTTTCCCTAAAAAGTAATGTGAAAAAGCTGTTTTAGAGCATGATGTTCTTTAAGACATTTCTTGACTAGCTGCTTGTATATACAATCTAGAAAGTGAAACATTTGTCTGCTTTATTCAGTTTATTAAGCTAAATAAAGGTTAAGTTACTAGTTATAGTTAAGTACTATAGTTAAGTACAACTATGCTTTTTAGAGCTGAAATGAATAGATATCAATGGGAATCCCACCTGTCTCGCCTGAAAGCATGTGACAAAGACGTAGATTTAAGTTCTGAATTCAAGACAAGTAATGTATTATCTTCAGTTAACGTGAGCATAAATTACTCATGTACTAACTCATCAACAGTCAGCTAGCATCCACTGCTGGAAATGAAATCTTACGATGCTTGCTTCAGATTGCATCATTTTACAGGAGGTAGAGTTGGACATTATGCAGGAAAAAAAATGCAGCTACTGACCAAAAATGTTGTGACTTGATTTCTGATGATCATGTGGTTGTACAACTCCTTCAATGTTTTTGAGAGTAACAAAACAGCTGTTAAGAAAACTGCAGGCTGAAACATGATAATATTACAGGTAGTCATTATCCTTCATTGCTGAGATTGTTTAATCAGAATTTACATCTTCAGTATGATACGGTTAAGTGTGTACTGAAAAATAGTACAGCAGTGTTTGTGAACAGCTTAGGAAAAATGCAATTGTTCTTGCTACCTTTTGATGTCCTGATTATTGAATAGTCTGATACCCTATATCTCTACCTGTATCTTTTTTAATAAAATGGTTGTGAGATGATGTGGAAAGGTATATACCATTGAGATAAGGAATCACAGGAAAAAAGGCTGCATTTATGTGTAGTAACAGTACATCAGCTAGAACCAAATGTAGCTTTGATATAATTGCTGGTTGCATTTATTCTGCTGAAATAAGCTCTCTTCAAGCTCTGTCATTTAGGTGGCGTTGACCAGCTAAATGCATAATTACTATAATCAATCAGGATGTTAAAAAATTTAAAAATGTCCTCTCCGTGTATGTATTTGGAGTGTGCTTTTTCACATTGTGTAATTACTGTTAGTGGGTCCAAGCAGCTGCCTCAGATGGCACAAAAACATTCTTTTATAAAATTCACAAACAGATAAAAAAAAAAAAAGTGCCCTCATTTTAAATAGGTGCAGACCACTTCACAAATTCTGTACGCTGATTAATGTTTTTCTTTCTTTAAGTAAATTCTGAAGAATTTAAAGTATTAAGAGTCAGGATGAGCTAGAAATACTAATAAACCTGGGAGAGGCCTCTGCTGGATAAGGAGATCTGGTAAATAAGGAGATCTGGTAAGAGACATGGAGTGGTGGTGGGTACTTGTGAAGAGCCACAGGAGCTGGGAAAAATGGGGGGAAAAAGAAGAAAGGAGGGAAGTAGAATTGGAAAGGAGGAAGTAGAGAGGAAAGGAAGGATGGAGAGAAATTGAGGTTTTTTTTTCTTGACACTTTCATATCTACCTTGCTGATCTCCTTCTGGGAGCCTGAAAAACAGCTAGAACAATATCTTATAGGACAGATGGCATAGTGTAACTCTGCTCAAAATCTGTTCTTATTTCTCTGATTCACCCTTTGCCCGGTATGTGTAATTCTGAGAAGTTATGGACTGCAGCTTGATTTACATATTATTCCCTACTCATTGTGCCATGCTCATGCATTTCCAAATGTTTTCTGAAGGAATTAGAGCCAACTCAAGTTTAAATTTCAAATTAATTTGATAACCACTGAATAGTCATTTATACCTCTGGCCATGAATGGCCTATTGGTATAATCAATTTAAACTCAGCTGTTTTTGTATGTTAAATTTCAAAGGATGAACTGACAAATTGAACTGTGCAAACTCTTTGAGATAGATAAGGATTTTGATGGCTACAAGGAGTTTTAAGTGCAACTTTGGCCTAAATTCTCTGAGACCCTTTCCTTGAATGTCCTCCAGAGAAGGAACATCTAGCTAAGGGAAAAAATGACCAGAACACCAGACTAGTAATATAATAAAACTAGACAATGTTTTCTCAGCAGCACTGAATAAGAGGGGGGCAATTTTGTGTGTCAAGTTCAGAGAATAACGATTCTTTTTCAGGGTGGCCAGAGGCATTGATCATATGATGTTGTACCATTAAAGTGGTGTGTTTTCTTGTCTAACTCTACTTAAAACTGCTGCTCTAATTCATTCAGTGCTGTGGAACACAGATCTGAGACCAAATTAGGATGGTTTCTGTTATAATGACTCTCTTAATGTTACATTTTTCAGTTAAGAACTAGTTAAGATCTAGAACAGCTTGTCTGCTAGCAAGCTGAAGTAAATCATGTAAACATGTTATTTGCAATTGAATCTTATTAGCTTTAATTCATATTCTCTGTAATTAAGCAATTCTTTTTTATAATGTATCAATCAAAACCGTTTATGGGTTTCAAAGCAAAATGAATCAAACTGTGCATTTATATAACTTGGCAAGTATTTTTATTTTGTTTTGTTTTAGTCATTTCCTGTTGTTGTTGTTTTAAAGAGGATTTATCTTGTCTAGGAAATATTAGTTTGAAAGTGTTGCTTTGACGTGACTTCAAGTGTTTTTCTTTTTTCTAACCATAAGGAAAATGCTTTCCTATACTGAAAGGCACTAGCAATAATGATTGTTTCAACTGGAGATATGCTTGAATTCTTTCATAAAAAATCCAGATTGTTTGTTTTGTTTAACAAAGACAATGCTTGTCCTTCTCTGCCTGCATTTCCTGTCTCACTATCTTGGATTTCAGTTAAAGTCAAAATCATTCTAGTTATTAAATCCACTGAAGAAACCTGTATTTAAGAGTTTGTGACTCTAAAGAAGGTAACAGTAGAATCAGTTTAATGCTTTAGGCATTTATTAAAGGCTTTCAGTTTGCAAATTTGTTTTTTAATTACCAAAACCTTTCTTTGGAGTATACATGGTATTTTGTCCAGGAACCAGCTTAAAAGAGACCAGTCTTTGTTCAACATTAAGAATAATCAGATCACAGCGTTCTCTAGAAATGTCCTTGTGAACTCTGAATTTAGAATTAGAGATTTGGGGTGAATTTCCCTTTTGTGCCTCTGTAAAGCCAAGGATGTCATCGGCCTTCTTCTGTGGAGTATTTATGGAGTAAATCTTGCATGTATCAGAGCTGATCTACTTTCCAGTCCCGGGGGAAGTCCAGTGGCTACTTTTCACAAAAGCACCAACTGGGTACATTTCAGTAATTTCTGAAAAAAAAGCATAATAACATTTCACTTAAAAATCCATTTAACATTTTAGCCTTTCATTATTTATCTGGGATGACGTATACTTGTAACCATATACTGTATTTTAAAAGTCTATTTGTAGCTGAGATCTGATATCCATTTTTAGCCAGTTCTTATCTCTACTCTTTTCCTAAATCAGTTAAGGAGCTAGACCGTGGTGAGGTATTCAAAACGTACACAAATGATTATGAATGATATTTTAGCATGGTTCTCCAAATGCACAGAGCTTGGCTATATGACATGAAGCATAACAAACATTGCCCTGAAACCTTTTTGACGTGGTATTTTACCATATGGAAATTCTAGAATTTTACATGTTTTGATATGGCAGGCAATTCTTCATTAATACGCCTACATAGAAACAGTGCATACTAAACATTCTGACTTGTTAACAGGGCTATATTAATACAGAATAGGAGTCTTGAGATAATTACATTTTTCTGTCTAGAACAGAGATGTGTGTGAAATAGATATTTACTTAGAGGAAAAAAAAAAAACAACACCCCAACAATTTTCTCTTTTAAATGTCTATTTAATCTTAGTAAATCACTCACCAATGAATTTGGAGAGTGCTATACTTTAACTGCATACAGCATTTAAAATGTACAATTGGTCTCTTGCCAATATAGGAATGTGTTCTTTCCTGGTTACAAGACTGAGGTTTTCAAAGAAAAATGTGAAGACTTAAATTAGCAATTGGAGCAATTTATTTAGATAAATATATAAACACAGAGTTTTCTATCTATATGTGTCTCTATATATTTAGTTAGGAGGTAAAAACGAAGTAGAACCAGTAAAAGTTTAATACAGAGATGGAAGCAAAAGGTAAGCAAACTTGCCATAAAATCACCAGAATTTATGTTGTGAAGATGTTCTCTTGATGCTTTTCCCTTTTAATTATGGAATTATTTTATTGTTATACTTCTCAATTTAAAGCTACAAAAATTGGCTTGTGCATTAAAAATAAGTGACAAACAGATTAGGATGCATAGTTGTATGGATAAGTATTTGGGAACAAAAGCTCTTGCAGAAATTAGCTCAGCAGGGAATAACTGAGCCACCTTTGTTATATGTAGGGAACAAAACCACTTCATTTCTTCTTCTCACAGAGCCTGAATAAGCATACCCAGGTATTGCTAAGGACCCAGGACTGCAGTATGCAATAAAGCTGCTTAGTTCAGTAATTTTACTGCTCGAAGTGCCAATGATTTTGGGGTTTTCACTCTAAGAAAAGCTGTACAAGGCGAGTCTGCCCTTTTTCCTATAGTTTTCAGGTCATCTTCCCAGCCCTCAGTTTCTCGCTGTCCAAGAGCAATCCTTCCTGCTCTTGATAGAGCCTCTGGCTTTCAAGCTGCCTCATGGCCCCTTCTCTGTACTGTGCCCAGTTTCTTGGTGGTGTGTGTCAAACACATCAGGATGTTGTGTAACTCTAGGCTTTTTTGTTGGTTTATTATCTTGTCCTCCAGGTAGTTGAGGCCATTGTGATGTAGGCTTGAGTGAAAGTTACTTAATGTTTTGCCTGGGGCAAGGCAGTCTGAATTCACCAGGATTTCCTAAAGGCACCACACCTTCTCTCTAGAGAGTGTCCATCTGGCCCATTAACTCCTGGTATCTACTGCACCAACTATTTACAGACAATACCAGGAAGATTCTTTAAGATCATTAAATCCTAATGGGTGCCTAAAATTTCATTTCACAGGTAGACAGGTGCCAAAGTAGGAGGAATGCTACTGAATATCTTCGTAGCTCTGTCCCTCTTTGTTTAAATATAGGTGATGGTCAGTGTTGCATGAACAAGCTTTCTATATAAAATGGGCTGCTTGCATTTAGTCTTGTAATAGCTGTCTGCATCTACTGATTAGTCTATGCAAGTTACTGTTTTTGTGTTGCTTTGCAGTATTTTTAAAGAAAAAAATTGTTTCCTTTAATTATGATGGGTAATACTTGTTTGAGAATAATTGTGAAACTATGTATTAGCAATTTATTTCCTACACTTACTCGATCAGCCACCCACATGGAACTTTTTGCCCAGGGAAATAATTCACTATGTTCACCAAGATTTTCTTTAAAATAAATACTTATGAGTAGCTGAGAGTACAGAGGCATTGTCTATATATTTATATATATGTGTGTGTATGTACCCTCAGGCGTATTCTAATACAAAAACTTTAGAACCCCAAAATTCATTTCAGAAGTAATGAAAGATTTCAACAAGCAAACATAACATTTGCCAGAAGCATCACTCACAGAGTGCTTAGCAGCAATAATGTCTCGTTAGTATGTCCTAATTCTCATACAGACTGCAAACTGAATATGTAATTTCTATGCATAAAGAAACATACTTCATCAGAACAATCCAAATCATCTGTGAGTCATAGTTAAAAGTATAATTGCAGTTTTGATTTTAGTATCAAAATATTCATCGTTTTTATTACAGAACTATCAGCAGACAGCTGTTTAGATTGGAGGCTCAGTGACTGTTTATTAAAGCAAAGTGATGTAGGTAACCTTTTTTGATATCCCTAGGGAAAATAGGAAAATACTGAATATTACTAAATTCACATTTAAAATCAATAGATTTGTGTATGTTTGTATATTCAGTGGGGTTTTATTATGAATGACTTTTGTTTCTAGAATAAAAAAGAGTGGATACATCTTTATGACAGTTGGTGGGATGACGCAGATATAGGTAGTAATAAAATCAGTGCAATGAGACAGGCAACCTTTTATTTAATAAGAACACACCTATTGAACACTGCTGCAGAGATACAAGATGTTCAACATCTTAAATATGGACTTCAACTCCTTAAGCCCAAAAGCATTAACTGTAGCAATATACTTTGGTATTTCAAACCACAAATGACCTACTTCTGGGCACATTCTTCTTTTAATAATTGCATTGATCTGCATTTCCTGATTGTTTGTGGATGCCCAGTCTGATACATCTTCGCTCCAATTTTCAGAAAAGCAAAGTCATTGCAGATGCCTTAAAAGCCAAAAGAGAACTGAGCATCTCTGTACTGAGCTGTTACCAGTGTTGACATTTCAGGTTTTACAGTAGATAGCAGTTAACATTACATTTTCAAATAACCCCAACTGTTGTATAGAATTTTTCACGAAATGTTGAAATAGACAGAATAATAGGTGAATGATTTTGGTGGCCAGCTGTCTAAATATGGTAAAATTCAACAAAGAAATACATTAAATCAAAGAATAGAGGTGAGAAGTAGAATCAGAACTGTAAGTTATCTTTCTGGCACCATACAGACTTGTGGAAACTTGTGACTTATTTATTGACAAGTACTTAGCTGCAGGTAACTGACAAAAAATGATGATGCGCTCAGAGTCATTCTGTAGCAGAGAATTGCTACAGAATTCAATTAAAATCCTCACTGCTAAGAGACTCATTTCAGTTTCATTTTGTATAAAGGTTACTTCCAGGTTTGTTCTGTTTTTTTTTTTTTAAATTCATTTAAAGGATCGGTTCTTTCACAGGTAGTTCCTCCTCAGATAATATTTTTCTCCACAGAAGTTTTGAATGTAGCTCCAGTATACTGTTGACTTCAGTTTTTTCACTGAGTTTTCACAGTTCTCAGAAAGCTTTCTATCAGATGCAGATTCAGTGAAATTAAATAGGTTTTTAGGACACTGGGAAACAAGTATCTGTGAAGGTCTGAGTGGGTGTATTTTTTGTATTGGTTTGTTGTTAAATAGGATGGATATGACTTGTCAGCCCCAAATGAGATGTTAACTATAAAAAGCATCATCGTAACTGTACTGAATTCTTTAAAATGTTTGACCTTTAGATTCAACCTTATAAAAGTGTGTCCTCCAAGACTGTAAGCTACACTGCAGTTGCCAGCAGGACGGGGAATGGCTTCCTGTGGTTACCTGTCCCAAAGTACAGGTTATGAACAGAAACCAGCTTGATTAGGTTTGTTACAGGACTAATCACCAAAGAAAGGCAGGAATGCAAGGATCAGAAATGCTGCAATTCATTATTATTAGCACATATCCTTCAACAAAGCCATTCTGTTGTATCTCAGTACACGTTTGTTAAGAGCCTAATTTAAAGATTTTTGGATTAGTTTTATTTGTAGTAAAGTATACTCTGTTACTACTCAGCAATTTTTCTGATTCTGAAATTAAATCCTTAAGATTTTGAAAATTTCAATGCCTTCCTTCCCCAGTAATCCAATGGACAAATAGAAGGCAACACCTTTGAATCTGGAAAGTCCTTTGTTACAATGCTTACAGCTTTAATGTACTCTAAATTAGAGAATAAATTAGGGTTTTGACTTAATGTTGTTTTGAAATCTTCATTGTTAACCAGCCACTTCTCAATGGGAAGAAGATAGAAAAGTCTATAAATGTCTTATCTTTATTATAATAGGAGAAGAAATAACTGAAAGATTTTTAAAGTCTGAGAAGCTGAGCTTCAATGAAAACTGCCATTAGTGCTTTCACACCTGGTTGCAAGCCACTGAAGTCAGTGCTGTTCTATTGACAAAGCAGCATCAGCTGTCAGTTTGGGATTTAACTCCAGCCTTTCAGAGCTGTTGTCCTGGAAGCGTGAAGAAGTTAAATAAGAACCACTGACTCTGTTCCAAGTTTCCTGCATTTACAATGAAAGATTTCTAATGCCGCTGCAGCTAGTGAAGAGGAGCTTGTGTGTTTCATCTTTTGCTATGACTCTTGGATGCTTCAGCAATTTCTGTACTTATGAATTGCTCTCTGTATTTATCAGGTCCATTCACTACTGCCAGCAAGAAAGCCAGCTTGGGGCTGCAAAATCCTCTACTCTGTTTGCTTTTATTAAAAAAAAAAAAAGACTATCAACTAATTTGTAGATTCTCTGGCAGACTGCAATGGCTTTTTTGGGCATTGTTGATAGGAAGTAGAGTAAAGCGACCAATGCTTAGCAACATGAGAAGTTTCACATCTCACTGACTGAGGATAGGCTGCCAATACGTGAATTACACTATTTCTTTCAAATATAATCATCTCTGTTGTCAACTAGAGTGAGATTTCCGCCTAAGGCATACTTACTTCCTTCTCTCCAATCTACACTCTATCTCATTACTTTATCCCTTTTATTCTGAGCAATGTTCTGTCCATCAGTTCCATATTCCTTTTTAAAAGATTAGTCTAAAACCTACTTTGGGACCAGTGTTTCTCTCTCTAGCTGCTCATGGAGTTTCTCTAAATGTTTTGATTGGGGGGCAATTTGTACTTTCAGCAACTGATTGCTGATCAATGGTGGTATTGCTGTCTGATAGATGCTGGACTCTCAGTCTGAGAGGTGCTTTTCTGTGCATGGTCTCTGTGGCCCAGGGAAAAAAGATCACCTTTATGTCCAAAGACCAATTAATTTTACATTATCTGAATTGTTTTTGTAACATTAATGTAGCTTGTCTTAGAAACAGTAGTTTGGATTCCAGATTCACATTTGTTGAGAACATTAATGCAAACTTTTAGTTCCTGTTAAGCCTGTTTTCTTTTTTCTTCTCAGTAATGCCATTAGAACTTTCAGTTCACACCTGGCTTTTCTTATACGCTCCTAGGTACAAGAAAGAAAATATACATAATGAATTATTATTTTTTGATTCTACCCAGAATGAAGTAGGTGGATAAAACAGTAAAGCCACACTGCAGACTCTATAACAAGGATCTTATATCACCCAAAATTGCATGATCCTTCCCACAAATTGGTATTCATGTAGAATGCATGCCATTAGTGACCGCTGCATTAAATGGAGTCTCACAGTAGGTGGTAGATGAAGACAAAATCTTCACTATACAAGTAGCTAGAAGAAAATATCTTAAGTAATACATAAGAATATTGAGCATGAGAGGAGAACTCTTTCCAAAAGATAGAAGCAGTTCTTTGCTGGCACTATTAAAATTACTTTTGAAATATGCTGAATTCAAATTTCCTATTTCTACCTGTACTGGAAACGCTGTAGTCTGAGCCCAATTGACACCCAGGGGATATAATGAAGTTAGGTCACCAGAAGAGGTATAAAGTAACTCTAAATCATGAAAGAAAGGACTCTGGGACTAAAGGCTTTGGAAATGGAATGTGGTTTTCTATGCAGCTCAATAATTAGGCTACCATTGATCATGATGATAAGTCTCTGGCTTCTAAAATTTCCTGCATACATTTCCAGTTTAAATGAGAGATCAGAGCTTTGGCTGAGGTTTTGAAAGAAGCAGTGAGTGAATGAGAGATCTTTGGACTCCACATCCAATTTACAAACATTGTGTTGACTTAAAGTCTACAGTTTGTCATAGTACTTAGTGATTTAGTTTCCCCTGGTATTACTTTTGGTTACTCTCAGTGTGTATTTCTTCTCACTGGCTGACATTGGAAAAATATAATTGAAATCTCATTTTTCATCAACTTGTGGGATTCTGTGCCTAATATTTTGTCCTGAGAATAGTAACAAGAGCATGAAAACAAGGCAATCAAAATAATGTATTTAAAGATATCATATTTTGATGTAAAAAAAAAGAATGAGAAGGATATTAAGATACTGGATGGAGTTCATCAGTCTTACATATATGGCTGGCTAGTGAGAACAGGGGATACCTTATGAAAACTATTTGGAAGTGTGGAACTAAAATAAGACTATACAAACACCATAAATATCTCAGTTGTAAAAGTCTTGGATTTTGATTGTTTTTCTTTCATGTGCTAGGAGACTAATTCTATAGACTTTAATTTTTGCCCCTTCCCATTCACCTTTATTTAATCTGCAATTGGCAGAGATTTGGACAAATGTAAAATATTTTTGTTTTGATTGCTAAAATTAAAAAAAAAAAATCAGGGGTCTGTGTTTTGCATGTTTTTAGACAATAGTGTAGGAAAGGATTGTTATTTGAATGGAACGGGAGATGAAATTCAGAGAAAAATCCTCCTTAAATCTGAAGGGAATAGTTTTAGGGAACGCACTTATGTTTACCCTAATATAATGGTTTTTGATGAGACATGAGACAGTGTTGAAATATCAGATATCTAAAACAAATTTGAGTTCCTGAGTTACCCAGGCTGAAATTCCTTATGTTGGTTCACCTTTTTCTTTTCTGACATGGTTTTAAGTGCTTATAATGGGCATAAAAATGATATTAACTGTTTGTCATCACACATCTTGTTTCTGTTAAATTTCTTTTTTTTCACCTAATTATTGTGGGATGTTCTTAGGTAAAAAATAATGTATTTCTAAATAAACCTAAGTTATACTTTTTATATAAATTTATTTGTTGAGTGATTCGAAGTCCCGCTCTGTCTCTCTTTCTCTGTAATTAGCCATATTTGAAATAAGTAGGATGAAAGCATTAATATGAATTGGGAGCAGTTGTTTGAAAGTAAATTTGCAATGGAGCTTGCTTTTCAAAACTGTTCATATTCAAAAACCATCTGCCAGTTCCTTCTTAACTTACCAGTGCTTCTAGGACAAACTTTTGTCTTTTGTGGAAACACAAGGAAAAACAATTATGAGAAGTTTTGATCTGGCAAGAAAATTGAAACAAAAACCTCCATGGTGAATGACTTTCTCAACAGTATCAACAATTTTATGAAATTAGTGCACTGTTTTGACAGTTTAATTATTTTTCTATTTGAGATAGAAGCTTATTTTCATGTTTTCAGTAAAAGGAAATCTTACCTCTGAGTATGTGGATTTTTGCCTGTCTTTTTTACTTTGTATTATTTTTGTTCTCCATACCTATTATTTTTCTAATTTGAGCATCAGTTGAGCCCTGAATGTGATTCTTCCATAGTGAAAAGAGAAAAGGAAGTTGCCTAGAAGCAGACAGTAAATTTTAAATGTGACTTCTTAAGTAGCCTGCAGTAGAAGTGAACACATTCATCACCTCTAGGACAAGATAAATTCAACAGTACTGTGTGCGGAAAAGGTGTATCCCTAAGTATTGTACATCAAGTTTTTTTTTTGCAAAATTTCATGTACATTAATGTGCCTCCTACTTCAGGTCAAAGAACAACTTCATATTCTTTGATCTCTTCTGCCTATCCTCAACTTACATGCACCTTCAATCACTGATAATCAGTGCGATACCCTATGAGCTGTTGTTTTCAATCATGTAGAATACATCCCATGAGAACACTTCTATCAGTGCATTATCCTTCCTGGATTACCTTTCCATTCACTATTAATTCATGAGATTGATTTACCCCCTTCCTTGTACAGATATATTAATATATAATTAAGATACAAATCCAGTGTGAGAATATAATAACAGAAAAGCCATCTGAGAGAAACAGAATCACAGTGGTGACATGTTCTAGAAGAGGGATGCAGCTGAAGATTAATTGTTAAGCACTCATGCCAACGGCAGATAACTCATGTGTTGCATTCACAGAGGGAATCTACAGACTCCTTGCCATAAATAAAGGATATGGCTTTCTGCAGAGCAATTCCTAAATCTGCTTACTTTTAACATGATTTCTCATGTTGAAGATAATTTGCTGAATCCTTTGTGAAATCTGTGTAGCTCCACTGCAGTTGAGCCAATTTGCACTCTCCTGGGATATGGCTCTTCTATGTCAGTTGCAGTGTCAATCAACAGCTGTGAATTCAAACATGAGCAAACTTTTATTAAGGTCAAGCTACTGGAGCAGCAAAAAAGCTAATGGCATTCTGAATTTGTACTTGGCATTTACTGCTCAAATCTTATGAGATGCATAAGCATACAAGGCAAGATCTTGTAGATTTGGAGTTACACTGTGTGTGTGTATACATGTGGTTATCAGTAGAACTAAATTTCTTGAGGCATTGACCACTTTTACTGAAAGAGAGGCAAATGGATTTTTTTTAAATACACTTTTACACTGTTGAAAAGCAGGTGAAGAGTTTTAAGTGGGAATATTGTTACAGATGATTTGCGAAGAGAGGGAGAAAATTCAATTTCACTTGCAAGGTTAAAAAGGAAACAGCTTTAAGTCATGTGTCTGCAAATGACTTGTTCTTTGTTAAAGATTTTATTGCACTGCAAAGTTGCTTGTGCCAAGAATACAGAGGAATGAAGAGCACAATTCCAGGAACACCTTCAGAAAGTGTTATCAATAAATGAAAATTCAGATATAATTAGATACTAAAATATTCATATCATTGTGACAATGGGACTGTTAAAATGTAAAGTAAGTATGAAAGCAGATAATGAAGATGGTATTCGGTTTAGCTTTAATAGCTAAATCTAATATAAGATACAACTAATTCCAATGGGCAAAAGATGTAACGCATACATTGATTCCAGGTTACTAGAAACTATCACAGAAAATATACATTTCAACTAAGCTTGAATTTGAAACATCTTAAAGCTTCTAAGGGTTTCAGAAATTCAGGAACACAATCTTTCTCTCTCCTCCGTTCTTATTCTCCATTCTCAGTGAAAAGATAAACTTGACCCACATTGAAAAGCAATGCACAATACCAGAATACTTGCATCAAAACTTAGCTACTGTCATTTGCAATTATTGGGCACAAAGTATCACCAGACATTTTATGATTATAAAGTGAGCTGCTTAGAACATTGCAGTTGTTTAAAAAATATATATATACACATATTTACCTAGGCTGTGAAGAGAGCAAGGCCATGAGTTTTGGACATTTTTTTATTTACTATTTATTATTTATATTAAAACCTTATTTATTACTGCAATGTTCACTACTCTGAAAATTAGACTTGTTTTTATAACTTATTATGGCAGGCTGTACAGCTCTAGAAAGCTACTGTTCTCAACAATACAACAATAATCCGAACACTATCATTCTACACTGTGCCCTTGCTTTTCACTGGTAATGTACTGTAACAGTCTCTGTAAATCTCTTTTTATAGGTGGGGTATGTGAAGCATGTGGTGTATGTTATAAACAGAGAAAAATAGTTAAGGTTGCCCATGAACACACCCTGTTCTTGGTTCCTTCCCATCATCACATTTTACATCTGACCATGAGTAGCCAGTGTAAAGTTAGGCACAATGCCAGTTTGGACTGGAGGTTGTATTTCACTTTGATGGATTGTGTAATTAAATGAAAAATAATTAGGATTGGCTTGAAAATGTGTCAATTCTGCTGGCCCTTTTTAACCATCCTTTTTATAATCATCCTGTCTAAGGTAATAGAAAGTAAATAATGGTGAAAAGGTAATGAGAGGTAATGGAGCTTAAACAGATTGAATGTTGATTGGGTACCACCAATTTGCAGCATTTTTGTTTTCTTCAGGGCCCTTGAGCTATACAGCTACCTAGCAACCATGAAATCCGCTATGAGATATTCTCAGACAGAAAAAGCTGTGCTTGCCAGCACTGTACTGTGATAATCGAGCTGGCAATATAGCTGAAATTGCTGTGCAACAAATACCCTTACATTCCAAAGGACATTATGCTTTGTACTGTGCATCACAGCTAAGATTATAAACCCTTGCCACTCAAGAAAATATTTTCATATTTCAATGAAGTATGCAGAGTTACAATGAGGGGGTGTTATCTCATGCTTTCCCTGTCAGAACACTGTAGGTATTAATATTCTGTTTTGCTAAGATGCAATACTATACACACCTAGAATTGAAAAAATTTAAATCTCAGCCCCAGCTTTTTCAAAATATTACTGTTATACTTCTTTGATACATATTTAGTTTTGAGGCATTTCTTCCACCACGTCTTTTTTTCTTGTGTCTAAAAGAAGGCATTATCTACTTACATTATTGGGTAGAATTAGTGGAGAGGAAGTTATTTCAGTAATTTTAATTGTTTCCTTGATATTTTGTTCCCAGGCTCTAGCTTAAGCATTGCATTTCATTCTAGTCACACTGGGAAACGGCGTCAAAAGTGCAGTATCCCAGCCATCTGGTGAATTGTCTGTTGAAAATGTGACTAAAAACCTAACCTACATTGTTAATCTCCTTTTTTTTTTTTTTAGCATAGATACTGAAAACATTTTTGTAGCCTTGATTTGAAAGTTTTCATCACAATGAACATTCATAAATATATCACATCTGATTTGAATATTTAAACAGTTATAAACGAAGCTCATCTGGTTTTTATTTATTGTCATAACCTAAACTAATACTGCTTTATCAGGTTTGATGAAATTATGTCTTAATGACCTATTGGGAAGAGTGCTCTGGTGTATTAACATTGTACATTACTCAGATTTTTGTCAGTACACTTCTGTCTTCTTAAAATAGTGCTTTCTGAATTTTGGTCTTTAACCATCTTCAAGGGTTGTACTGTTGTCAATTTGTTATGCCCAATTAAGAAGTATGGATATTTTATTTTAAATTACTGTTTAAGCACAATGTGAGGCAGTAATACTGAGATTAAGAGGATAGGAATGTGATGTGGAGCAAAGAGCATGGCTGCCTCCTCCAGCTGCTCTGGCACTGTGCTGCTTCTGTCTGGCTGCAGGACACTGTGGAGCATGCATGCATCTTACTCACACTGGTCTCCCCAGCATCTGGTTTGAGAACACATGTTGCTTCTGACCCAAGGCTGGGCATAGGAAACTTGCTTGCTCCAGCAGCTGGTTTTAACACCCCTGCACTTGCTCCTGTAGCTGGACCCACAAGTTAGAGGCCTGGGAAGGTTTGCACATCCTGGTTGCCTCTCTCTCTCTTGTCTCAGGAGATCTGTCTCATCCTCCTGATTTAAAAATCCTCAATGCTGAAATAACTTTCCTATATTATGTTTTTCCCTTCGTTAATTAGTACAGCTGTTTTTGATTGTTTTTCATTTTTACCAATTGATCAAGATTTCTGTTTGTTAGTGTTTGTTCCCCCTTTTTTTCCCCTGTGAACCCCTTAGCAATATAATTTCCCCAAGGAATAAACCGTCTCAAAATTCTGCACATCCTTTCAGAGAAAAGTAATAATATTTAGAGCTTGGTCATTGCTATAACAATTAATTCAGGAAAATTTATCACATTGAAAATAGCGTAACTAATCTGATAGCATTTGTGACTCTTTTTTTAACCATCTGCATCTTTTTCCTTAACAAATGTGATTGCAAGCACCCCCCAACCCCTCCAAATGTGCATGCTTGTTTTGATTTCTCCTCTGGTTCACAAGGCTGGGATGCAGTCAGGGGGAAGATAACCTTCACATGATTTATCTGACAAATTGTGAACATGAACAGCTCAACGAATGGCTCATCAAATCAGCTAAACATTGGAGTGTAAACATAAACATAATATCAGACCATTCTGAATACCCAACTCTTTGTAATGACCTGCTTGACCAAGAATAATCTTCAAAAAAAGAATATTGAATTGTTATTGTCAGTCAGCTAGCTCCAGTTAAAATATGTGGGAAGCAAAATGTACACCTTATAGTAGATTTTATCTGCAATTTCTGCCTTATTATGAAGATAATGCTCTTACTGCTGCATCTTTATTTAATGTATTTTCTTCAGATTACAGCATTGCTGAAATTAATAGTGTTATTACAATGGCTTTGTAATACATTTTGATCAAATGATGTAGGACTTGAAACAGTGCTGTGTGAAATTGATAATGCATGTACTAAAACCCTTGAAAACTAATTGTGAATAGAGAATTGGTTTAAGTAAGTGTACTTAAAGGAACTTTAGCAAGGTTTGTAACATAAGCTATGATAACTGTTTGGTACAGCATCCGCACACAAAACACTGTCCTGGCAGTAGCAAAGTTCCTTGATTACGCAGGCAGAGCATGCAACTCCTTGACCTTAGAGATACTACCCTCAGAACAGTTTGTCAAGCTTTGGGTCATCATAAGGAAGATAAATAGGAGGCACGGCATTAAGGAATGGTAGGTTTATCTGGAGGGGTGAAATTTGCCTCAAAGTGTGTTTTCTTGCTGAGTGCTGGTGAGGGATAGCCACAGGCTGAGGTGGCTGTGGAGGAACAAAGAAGGGAGTTTGACGTCATCTGAAATCCCAGCAGAAAGCTCCTTAATTCCAGTGTGGTGTTAGCAGCATTCCTTTATTCCTCATAATATGTACCAGGTGACTTGACAAGCAAGTGCACCCTCTCAGAGTTCAGGTTTTACTTTTGGACAGTTAAGGCATATGCATTAAGACATTGGCATATGTATTCATTCTTTTTCAGGGGCTCATAAAAATATGTTAATGTCCCTTTGGGCGTGCTCAGCGGCATCTAGGGTGGTTGAGTGCCCACCTATTTTTCACCATCAGCTTCATCACTGAGGTCTTTGACTCATTTTCATCCACTTTGGGAAATTTTCATTGCTTATTAGGCCATAGTTTTAAAACAGTATATGTGGAATTTGAGGAAAGTGTTCTTGCACCTGCTGGGTGCATAAAGGTGTTCTGTTATGATTCTTATGCAAAGTATTGAGGAAAATACCCATTAATGCTGAAATGGAAAGTTTAGAGGTATCATTTATGGTTTCCTTTTGCTAAACTAAGATATTGGTTCTTAAAGCTAATGTGCTAATCCCTATTGCCAAGCAAACCAACCTCCATCAGTGCCGTAGATGGAGACAGGCTGTGGGTAGCTGCACACCTCTAACGAGCAGTTGTTAAGGCTTAGTTCTGCTGGAAGTCTTTAGGCCGATATCATTTGGCTCCCTGGGGCACCTCCGGGTTTTTGCAAAGGCTGACAGGAAAAGGTTTTGCAGGAGGCACGTGCCAGTGCTGTGCTGAAGCAAAAATCGGAAGCCTCCCCTTTTCTTTGGTGGAGGAGGGAGAAACTGGGAAGAAGCAGAGTTTTTCTTGTGTAGTGCTCAATGCCTGGGCAGTTTGCTTTGATGCTTGGCAGTCCCTGTCTGCTGTGGAAACGGCCCAGGCTGTTGTAGAAACAGCAGGGAAGCGTGCCTCTGCTTGCTCCCCTGACCATTGGTAGTGCTTGCTTCTGTCATGAAAATGAGCCTTAACTTCTGCAGCAGACAGCCTCAGACAATCCTGTTCCTTTTCAAGCGTTAATTAGCAAGGATTAAGTCTACAATGGTTGCTATCCTGGGCTTCGACCTGCGTGGCGGGCGAGCTTTTCCTCAGGCGCCACGAGCACAGCGCGAGGCTTCCACTGGGCGCTGCATCCCAGACCTTCAGGCTGGCTGCGCGAGCTGCGCTGCTCGGCTTGTCGGCTATCGCCCATCTGTGCCCGGTTGCGCGCCTCGCCCGATAGGGATCGATGCCGAGACTTTAGGCTTCAGGTTAGTAACTTCATATCGAAACAGTATTTAAGCGGGATAAATACACGCAGCTGCTATTTTCCTGCCTTTGCTACTTTAAGCGTGAAGGTTTTTCAGCCCGCAGACACTGTAACAGCTTTAGTGAGGTAGCGGCGCGTGCCCCTGTGCCTTTGCATTACCTGTGAGCGCAAATGCAAACCTCGAAAATGGTCGCGGGAGAATACCGTATACTATTAGCATTAATTCGGAATTAAACTTACTGGCTGTGCCGAATGTTCGTGCAATTTAATGTAATGTATTCAAGATACGCGATTTTAAAGATAGCTTTAAAGCAGAGTGTTAACTTTGGGTTTTCCACCTACTTCTGTGGACTGTGAATTGGAGAATAAGATCTGGCATTTGCTTTCCTTTGGGATAAAATAGTTTGGCGCAGTTCTTCTGTTCTTTATTTAATTTACCCTTCTGTGAAAAAATGATAGGTGCTTTTACAAACTACTGTTTTTTCAAGACTTTTGGAGCTCTGTCTTAATGAAATGAAAGCTTAGGGGTTTTGTTTGTTTGTTTTGCTAGTTCTTTGAAACCAAAATTGATTTGCTGTGTTTCCATCCCCATTGTTTTACTGGAGAACAAACCTTGTCTCAGTATGAAGTTTGGTCTGTGATGAGAACTGCCCTGGGGGCCAGGAAGCTGAGCAGTGCTCATTTTTGATAAGATGCTTCCATAGGAGAAACTTGTAATGGTACTAATTTTTATAGACATCATTGATATGGTTAAGAAGTGTCAGAACGTTTCATTTCTTGGAAACATCAAATGGGCAGCATGGTCTGGCAGAGCCTTGGGTCTTGGTGACCGTAAGTACCTACATCTTTCATGTAGTAGAGTGTTCGACTTACATTAATGCTTTTGTAAAATAGATTTTTATTTTGAAACAATTGACAATAGGGTTAAATTACTTTAAAAAAAAAAAAGTTTTATTTGAATGTTAAAACATTTTTTCTACCCCTATCACTGAGGATGTAATAATATCTTGTAGACAAATTTCACTTAATAGCATGTCAATTACGTGATTATTTGAACCATCTGTATTTTCTTTTTTGAGATAATGTACATTGGACTTGTCAGGTGGCTTGAAATGTTAGTAATGAAAAATTCCTTGAATTATATGTGATTGAAGAAAAAATAATATTTCACTGTTGCCTGAAGATTTCTCAAGATTTCAAAAATCAATTTTTTTGGGGGTGTTTGGTGGTAGATAAAAGAAAAAAAGTTATGTAGTGATTAATACAGCAATATGTTGCTTTCATGATTCTCCCTGCCTGGCTCCTCTTGTCCCCACAAGAGCTGTTCAAAAGTATAATGTAGAACTAATCCCTCTTCCACCCCTAAAAAAAAAAAAGAATTTGAATAGATGTTTGCTTCCTATTTCTATTCACGAAGTATAGCACACTAGGTTGTACTTAAGTACAACTGAAACAAACAATAGGTAAATGATTCTGGTCTCTCTTGTCTTCCTGTGCTTCCTTATCTGCCTATAGTCAGTTTTGTATTAGCTGTAACTATTTCAAGAGTAGACAGCACTCAGCTGGTAATAGAAAACTGTTAGCAGATAACATGCTTTTATGGTGATTGAACTTAGGAGTTTCATTACCAGGTGTCAATTGTACAAATAGTTCTCAAGAAGAAAGTCAGTCAGTGAAACAAATCAGGTGTTTCATAAATGGCTGCAGATGTGGTTTTTCACTAATTGTTGTGAATTATCTGATACAAGAATGAATGTCTGTGGGGTTTCTTATTCTTTTCTGCCATGTACCTGCTTCTGAATGCTCCTAGCAAGGATATCACTACAGGTAAGCATGTAGTAATAATTACAGAATGGCTTGGGTTGGAAGGGGCCCTAGAGTTCACCCAGCCCCAAACCCTACTATGAGCAGAGCTGTCCCGCACCACCTCAGGTTGCCCAAGGCCCATCCAACCTGGCCTTGGGCACCTTCAGAGATGGGGCACCCACAGCTGTGGGCAGCAGTGCCAGGGCCTCACCAACCTCTGAGTAAAAAATTTCCTCCTGACATCTAACCTAGATCTCCCCTAGTTTAGTCTCCCCTTTGTCCTATCACTATCTTTTACATAAAAAATTATTCTCCCTCCTGTTTATATGCTTTCTTTAAGTACTGAAAGGCTGTAATGAGGTCTTCCTCTTCTCTAAGCTTAACAAGTTTAACTCCCTCAACCATTCTTCATAGAAGAGCTGCTCTAGCCCTTTGAGCATCTTTGTGGCCCTCCTCTGGCTTCACTCCAACAGCCCTGCATCTTTCTTGATGCCACAGGCCCAGATGCAGTACTTAAATGGAGCTTTACAAGGGCAGAGCAGGAGACAACCTCTGCCCCTCTTCCCTGGTGGCCACCCCTCTTTTGATGCAGCTCACGATACGGTTAGCCTTGTGGGATGCAAGCATTCTTGGTTTGTGTAAATAACGATGCTTCAGAGCACTCTAAGCATTTGTGGCCTGTGGCTTCCTCAGTAATCTCTGGTATCTGCTTTTAATGACTATTGGTAGACTCTTTATTCCACATAATTGTCTAATCCTGCTTGGAAATAAGCAGCACCCACAGCTCAGTTGGCGTGCATGATCTTTTGCTTTGTTCTGTTTCTGCTTCAAGGCTCCCATGCCCTTGTGTTGGGAAACAGTTTAGCATTGTATGCCCACCTTTCCATTTTGAATGTAGGTTTTCTAGTCCTCTGTAATGTCCTGCTGTGGTCAGCTCTTTTTCAATTGAACAGTCCTAGTCTATTAAGTTCTTCCTTTTAGAAAATACATTTTGTGGTTTTGATTGTCCTTGTTGCCCTCTTCCTTTCTCTTCTGAGATGAGAGGGTGACCTGCATTTAGTATTACATCTACGTGAATAGCATGAATTTGAGCAGTAGCATTCTCTTTCTTGGTGGGTGGAAAGCATGTTATGATAATACACTTGGACTAGGAAGAAGGAACTTTTTTGTACTAGCTGCAGTATGAAAGTAGAGGCATTTGTGGTCTATACCATAAGAGGCATTTAAAACTGAATTGGAGGAGGGATGAAACACTTGCTGTGCGCAGGTGTTAGCAGGTTCAAATCCTACCACCTGAAGTTCTGGGGCTATATTTGCAACTCGTCTTGCTGCCTAGAATATCAATATCTGATCAGTAATATGTCTTTATTAATAAGCTTTGTTTTGGTGAAGATCAAGAGTACTTGATGACAGTACTGTTACCTATATTATATTAGCAAAGAAAAGGAACCTGAAGTGGAGGGGAAAGCCTCTGGAAGTGTTCAGAACAACAAACATTCTTGAAAAACTGAAAGATTAGAGCATTTTTCTAACTTGAGTCAGAATAGACTAAAATATACATTAAAAAAAAAAAAAAAGTTAAAATAGACTTTATGCAAGAGGAAATTCATTTTTCTCTTTTGCATTCTCTTTGTATTTATTTTTGTAAGAAGTCCAAAATGAAGTTTCTCAAACTTGGTGGAAATTCTGCTGCACTTCTGGTGTTGACCATTAGACTGAATAATTTGTGTTAAACTTCAATAGTGTACAAATTTGAGCATTTTAATTCCTTTCTGATATTTTCTATGAAAACTTGAGCGAGTAAATCCCTGAGAGAGTAAGTTTTATACTACCTGTAACTATTTCAAAAATAGATCTCATTCAGTTGATAACACAGAACTGTGAGCTGATATCTGCATTTGTAAGTCAAAAAAGCTGCATTTTTCAGTCAGGAATGGGGGGCAAAGTAAGCTAGTTCTCAACAGAAATAAAGACTGGGATTATGAGGGAGAAAATACATTGCTTGCTTTAGCTTTGTGGATTTTTGTTTGTTTGGAGTTAGTGTGTGACAAAAATGCAGAATTTGTTAAAAGCAGAACCTCAGATGAGAAGAACACACTCTCCACAAAGCATCATGAATACTAAAGATGGTGCCACTGACCTGTCAGCCTCCACCATATTTTCAGAAATTACTACTTCTTCAGTATTTGTTTTCTGACATTGATGTGCTGTAAGCCTAGATCTGTATCTGATATGTTTTTTAGATTTGCCGGCTTGCTTTTGTTGAGAGCAGGTAGCCAAAAAGCAAAAACTAGTCTGAATAAAATAACATTTTCTTCTAATAAAATGACAACAGTTCACTGAGTGGGAACCAGATTAATATAAAAGTGTTTCTACCTCTCTGAATTACTCTAATTTAAAGTAGTGAAGAGTATTTTGTCCTAAAGTATAGGATAAATTTTATTTTATCTTGAATTTATATATAATGTAATCAGTAGAAGTGGTTCTTCACTTCTCATCCTGTACTTTAAGGGGAAAATGTAGTATTTTGACAGTTATTTATCAGTAGATGAGCAATAAAAAAAATAACTACTGGCCACTTTCAAGCACAAGTGGCATGTGTAGGTTCCTTCACTGGAAAAAGTTTTCTCAGCTGGAGTTGTAATGTTGTGCAAAGGTATAATGCAACCTCTGGGATACAGGTATATTGTACTCAGCAAACGAAACACTTGAGTCAGCAGATAACATCATCTTGCCATTGCATAAGCTTTTGACTGCTGTATGTTTATAAATATGTATTTGCAGTACACTTTCTAATGCCAATTTATGCTTGCTTAATTATGCGTAAAACATTAATCTTGGAGATTAAACAGGAGCTTCTTGTGTATCAGCAAAAAGTTGTTTCCATCGAAGGTCATTAATTAAAAAAAAAAATCAACAGCTATTGTAGCGCTATTTCAAAACTTCTTTCTAAGAGTTTGTTACCCTCCCAATGAATATGCTTTTTCTTATAGCTGGAAGGCTGTAGTTTCAACCTTTTAGCAGTATTCAGTTTGCTGTTATTACTACTAAGTTGTGTTATTGTTAGAGAGCAGTGACCACGTGGATCATTTGAAAGCTCTGGTAGTTTGTGTTCTTCTTTACTACTTTTATTCCTAATGAAATCACATTACTTGATTACATTGTAATACAGTGAGAAAACGGTCCTGCTTAAGTTTCAGTGTTCTTTGTTAATGAAGTAGAACAACTTTTACTGGCAATGATAAAATGCATTGTTGTGACAGCTTCTCTAATATGGGTTTTTATCATATTACATGCAAGTAGGATCCTGTTGTGTTTCAAAAACTGATTGGATTCAGACCCATCATTGTTAGGCCATGGCTCCACCTGCAAGCAGTGTGGACAAGTAAATGCAGATTTGTAGAGCAGAACAGCTGGGCCTGTTACTCTGGTTTCAGACACTTTTCTATAAATTTAGCACTGGTAGTTAGTATTCTGAACTCTAAGAATAGTTTTTCTGCACAGTGACCACTACATACAGTAATTGTGCAGTGCAGTTGTGTTAAATGTCAGCTTTTATATATACGTATGAACTTAATTACATTTCCATGTGATAGAAGAAACTATCCTATTTTCTTAATATATGTTACCCATATTCAGTGAATAACTGAGATTTGAGTCTTATTTTTCAAATGATTTTTTCACTTGCTGGCAATAGCATATTGTAATGTGAGGAAGGAATTGCAACTTGTAGTTTTTAATACGTTTCTTATAGTTAACATATTGCAATTCTCCTGTTAATCAACAGCTTATAAAAAAGATAATTTAAGTGGGTTAGCTGAGTAGAATTTGTGGAGACCATTTTTCCTCTTTTGCAAGTGCATGGAATAGTAAGCCCCATGACTGATGCAGTCGAGGAAGTGCACTTCAACAAATGCAGATGATAGACAGCATGGCATTTTAAAATGTCCTTTATAAGTTATAATAGCAGCGAAGATGTTGACTGGCAACGTTTTTAGCTTCACCAGAGTGATTGATGCAATTACTTCCTGATGTTTTTATTTTATTTATGGGCTCCTAAAGGTGAAGATTTTGTAGTTTGTACAGTAGGCACTCAAGCCTACTTTACTACTACCCAGTGGGAGCAGCCAGACTGCGAAATTATATTCCACTTATGAGGAGTGCTTTTGTTAACGGTTGACAGGCTGCTCTAATTCAGTTTGTTATATGTGCCCTTGATAAGCAAACAAACTTAAAAAATAAATAATAAAAGAAATCCTTAACCTATACTACTAAATTTCCCATAGGAAGCTTTGCATGTCTGTCTAAACAGTGTACAAATTTTATAGTTGTGACCAGTGACTGGTATCGAGCTGAGCAGTGTCCTTCGCTTCCTTAATACCTCTACATAGGTGTATATAACTACTTGCCAACAGTGACCGGAGCTGTTTCTTTACTTGCATGTAGCCGTGAAATTCATGAGCTTATACAGTGTGAAATTAGGGCACGTTCTTAAATGTTGTCAGGTTCACTGGTCAGTAAGTAGCTGTGAGGTTATTTCTTTCCATATCTTTTGAGCAGACATAAACTCTTAGCATGCTAAAATAGAAAACAGGAAAACATAGGAGCTCTGTCAGTCTCTTTTTTTTTCCTCTTTATTTTGGTGCTTTTATATGTAATGACATTTCATTTGTATTTGGAATGTAGAATTAGTGATTATATTTCTGTATCTAATTTGTATTTTTAAGCATTATGGTTTAACAGAGTGGAGAAGAAAATGTTTCCTTGCTTTGCATGTGAAAGGTTTGTTATAAAACTGAGTTGCTGGGTACTTGAACTTTGATTCAAAGTCTGATATCTTGCTTGGCAGATGCCAGTCCAGGTTAGTGTTTATTGTCATAGAAACATAAAATTGCTCAGGTTGGAAAAGACCTTAAAGATCACCAAGTCCAACCGCCATCTGACCATACTGCCCTAACAACCCTCCACTAAATCATGTGGGAATCCCTGAGGACCATATCCAAATGGTTTTTAAACACATCCAGGGATGGTGACTCAAACATTTCCCTGGGGAGCCTATTGCAGTGCTTAACAACCCTTTCTGTAAAGAAGGTTTTCCTGATATCCAACCTAAACTTACCCTGGCACAACTTAAGGCCACTTCCCCTCATCCTGTCACCAGTGAGAAGAGACCAGCCCTACTCTCACTGTAAGCACCTTTCAGGTGTTGGAAGAGAGCAATGAAACCTGCCCCTCAGCCTCCTTTACCCCAGACTAAACAGCCTCAATTCCTTGTCAGTCTTATCTGGAATGGGAACCCTTAATCTAAATGGGAGCAGACCTTGAACGGCAGTGATGTTAGTAAGTAGCAATTATGCAAAGTTATAATTAGGCTAGATAGTTCATGCAGTAAACTTGGGGTGAAGAGTAAAGATGAGGATTTAATGTTTGAAGGTCTGAGTTAATAAGATCACTAATTACATAAATACAGTGAATATATTACTTGAGCTTTCAGTTTTCAATCATGTTTTTTGAATAACTTCAGGCTTTTGAGACTGCTGCCTTAAAGCCTTAAAATAGTGTTTTCAGCTGGTGATGATGGAGATAATTCCTATGGTGTATGTTTCAGTTTCTAGAAACTTAAAGGACAGTATTGGTTCTGGACAGAGGAGTGTCTGTCATTCTACACCAAAGGTTGTATGGAGGAAACTCCCTATCTCGAACACAGAAAAGTCTCACTCTGAGTGCTTACAAGAAAGTTGTGATTGTTGAATTTGCTTCCTTACAATATCATTACCATTCAAAGAGTTAGCTGGCTTTATCTGTGATCTCTTGAGGGCTGCCAAGTGTTTGTGGAGTTAGAAATCACAAAACCAAACAGAAGTTTTTCTAGAGACTGCCCTTTGAGGGGAGCTTTCTGTTCCACTCACAATCCTGGCGCTACTTCTCTTTAATTCTGAAGATACTACTTTGCATTTCAGGATTTTTTTTTTTTTTTTAAGAGCTTGTGCTTCTTGCTCCTCTGCAGGTACAGATGGGTCTTCTGATCTTCTGTACCTAGCCAGGGGATTTTCCCTGTTTCTACATGCTGAAGATTCATCCAATTTATCTTGAATCTCCTGGGTGGTGGGTTTTCCTCTAAGGGTTGATAATGACAGATTTGGGGAGCATCTTTTTTTTCTGTGTGCACATTTAGAGGCTTGCTCTGCTGATAAAGCCTCATGGAATTGAAACCTTATTTTCCACTTCTCTGAGCTCGAAGTGTTATTTGCTTAATCCAAAACTCTAAACAATTATATTTATGAAATAATTAAACAGCCTTGGAAAAGCACAGTATTTAAAGAATAATCTTACTGTGCAAAACATCTTTTTTTCAGGCCAGAATGTCATTAAAATAATTCAAAATCTAACTATATGATATCAACTATAAACACTTGGCAGGTATTTTGCTAGATATTGTTGCTACAATTTGTTTTATGCCTCTAGATTTTCTTCAAGTAGTTATATTTTGGGAAGAGGCAGAAAACCCCACAACTTACTTTCGTTTTAGTAGGATGCGTCTGCCTTGTAGTGTGAAAATCTAAATTTAAATTGGGCTTAAGTGTAGAGTCACATCCTGATTGTTTCCAGTTGGCCCATCTCTAAATTTTGTACCTTATGATGTCTGTTTCTTTAGAATGTGGGTATTGATACCTGGGGAGTTTTTAAGGAAAAAATGCACATAAGTTAATGTATTTTTAGATGCACGGATCTGGCAGTCAGTGGATTATGTTAATTGCTGTCTAATATTTAATTTCCAAAAACTTATTCTTTCATCTTTTGTCTTCTTCCGTGGCACACCTACTTGTTTGATGGCAGATCTGTAGCACAGATGCCAGCTCTTTTCCACACTGCTCAGCGTGTCTGATAGAAGAAACAAAAACCAGAACCAGAAAATCCATGGCAGTTTCTGAAACCAGGAGCTGAAATGTGTTGTTTTAATACTGAGAAAAGTTCTGGTAGCCTGCTGCTCTTGATAGTGTTGATTGTAGTGAACTACTTTTCCTTCAAAAATCTTGCTATCTGTGCTAAAGGAGGGCAGAGGGCAGTGAGGCTTGTGGTTGTCCTCATCCTGCAGAACAAGGGTGAACTGTAAGTATACTCATCAGTTGTTCGGACTAGGATGAGGTGTTGGTGTTCCATCTTCTGTTAGTAAATACAAAATAACGCTTCATTAGCTGCATCTTACTTGGAATAGCTACTGGAACTCTTCTTTTTAAATTCCAATTGGAACCTCAGAGAGAAATTAATTGCTGATGGTAACGCCAAAGGCTCAATGCATTTTGACTCCAGGCAGCTCTGCCAAATACGAAGTTCTGAATACTGCTGTTGACACTTACCTATTGGCACAACCTTCAGTGTTGTGTTGATTCAGAAATCCAGTTTGCTGATTTGTCTAAATTTACCTGGGATGCAGCAAAGTGGAGGAAGACATCTGTTTTAAGAATCATCTCTGTTTGGCTCAATAAACCATATGTTCTACAAACTGCTTTTAAAAGAAGTTAGCAGACCCTGAAATTGTATTTAGGACTGATGAAACACGAAGTGTTGTACTTGCTTTCAGTACAGCGACAATTTGGAGTAGCATAAAGCTGAACAAAGCCACAGCATCAATTCAGTCCTGTGAACTAATCTGCTGTTACTGTTTTCTGATGTCTCTGCTTGTGTTCCAGGAGGAGGTTTCAGAGATGGTAACATTTTATAAAAGTCAATATTAACACAATCTGCTATAGTATGTAGATGTAATGTGGAATGTGAAATTCCAGCTTTGGTGGTGTTGTCTTTATTTGGATATAACATATTGTTAGTAGGAAAGAGAGATTTTGGGGGTGGGAAAGTGGGGGTGTCCTATTTTCTTATTTTCTTTTGAGAGATGAGAGTGGTTTTGTAGCATTAAGGATTCCTTCGGTTGTATACATTTGTACAACAGTACATAATAGCACATATTTATGGAGTAAGATGTGAAACTAAATCAGCCTAGGAAACAAACTATGGTTCCTGAGCTTTTTATAGCTCAAACACCCCTGGTTTTGTGATGTAATTGTACCTGACAGAAAGATCGAGTTTTTAAATGCTCAACCACATTTAGATTTGAAGAGTTATGGTAAGCTCTGAAACAATGAATGCTCTTCTTAAAAAAATAATAGCCTGAACAAAGTATCCAAAATTTAGCTATGTACATGTAAAAACTAGGCTCTAGACCAGAGGTAGGGGAAAGTTAAGCATGAAGTAATCTTTTTGAGGTCAGGTTATAAAATACTTGAGCAAGAGGTCGGATGAAGGTGTGTTATAGTGATATAAATCCAGCAGAGTCATTCTGGCTTAAAGTGATGATGCTGAGTTTTGATTTTTAGCCCAGAGCTTTACTGTGATAACGCAGGTATTAATTCACGCATCCAGGAGAACACCTTCTTTAACCTACCTTACTCCCTTTCCACCCCCCTTTGCTTCCAGTCCAGTGTGCTTATTTGTGTGACATTGAGATATGGGAATGTTATTTATCAAGAAATTAACGTGTGACTGATCCACTGTATGCAGCAGGGAAGAGGTGTGACATTTCTTCTTTGGCAGAGAATTTTAGTTATTTTAGTTTGTGTCTAGTTAAGAAATATGCTTCTTTTTACATTGATTAAAAATTTGTGGAGAATGGCTTATGTTGTATTAATGTTGATGAAGAGCGTGCCTACTACATTTTGCATGCAGTTGTCATAGCAACTGTACTGGAGAGTGACCCAAATTAATTTTCCACCAGTCACTAAGTGCCCTGTCAGTTTTTTTTTTTTTTTTTTCTGGTGCTAGGGATAAGCAGTCTGGAACATACTTGTTTTTGTTTTTTTTGGAAGGTGCTTGCGTATGATTTATCTCTGTACTCTTGAAAATGATAGCCAAACTATGGTAATCGACCAAAATCTACCTTCTTAATTTCTGCAGTCAAGTGTGTGATATTTAAAAATCACCATTGCACAAAAAGAGTCATTTCAGTGAATGACTAGTAATTGGATGGAAATAAACTTTGTATATAATATCCATGGAAATTGAAGTAGACAATAAAATATGTTTATTTGATACCTCAGGCTTTATGGTGTTTTGCCACTGTAATGTATGGAGGCTGCTCTGAAAATAATGCCTCCACTTTATTTCCGTGGAAGCTACAACAGATACAAAGAGCATGATAACACTGTTTGATAGACAAAATCCTCAGCTACAAAAGGGTATTTTTCAACTGTTGTCACCATTAGGTTGTGTTTTCATCAGTGATGAACGAGGCCCTGTATGCCATGCTTGTCTAAACCTGCACCAGTGGAAGTAACCCATTGTCACTGTTGCCATTGCTGAAATGCATCCCCACCCTGTAGTGTGCTCACAACCTCTGTTTGATCTCTGTAAATGTTCAGCAGGAATTGGTAAATGTCATGGCTGTTTTTTCTGCGTGGAATAATTCAGTCACGCACCTTTGCTTCCTATGGCGTTTGACGTGGGAGCACATTCTGTCAGATTTCCCCTCTGCTGCCATTTGTCATAGAGCAACAAAATGTAGTGGGACGTTGGTGAAGAGGTTTAACTTCTACTGCCATCCCAGTAACATTTGCCTCTGACATCATAGCCCAACAAAATAGGAGGCATTACTTTTGGAGCAGGCTTTGTATAAGAAGAATGCTGCAGAGCTTAGTACTTTCAACCAAAGCAGCAAAACAGGTGGCAGAACTTGAAAAAGTTATTGAAGGGGGAGGAGAAGGCATTGAAGTAGTACCTGGAGAAGAGATACAGGGCTCTCTTCAGCTTTGCCAGGTTTCTGTGCTCTCTCCTCCAAAAATGGATACCACTGTTACTCACAAAGGAGTGACACTCATTACTGGGCTTGTTTTAGTTTGACAAAGACAAATACAGCAAACACATGCAATACAACAGAAAGCAATAGTGGAAGCAGGGAAGGTTAGTGTTCTTGAAATCAAATTGCTACCGCTCAGGACAGCAAGGTTTGTGGAGCTGGATGGATGGCTGGGAGATTAGTCACTGGCAAAATGGACTGAGACTGAGAAGGAGAGCTGTTAGTGATTTGGTGGGACATCACTGCTATTTCAATTACCTGAGCTTGAATTTCGGGAGAAAGGTGGCATTTACAGAAGTATACATGTCTCCATTCAGTTTGGCTGATAACCATTTTGTTTGCTTGATAGGTTACAATAATCTGAAGAAAATGAGTTACCTATGAAGTTGCTACATACTCTGTAGACTGATGGACGAGAAACATGAAACATCTAGGAAGCTTTATTTTAAATCCTGCAGCTGGTGGTGAGAGGGGTCTATTCTACGAGACAGCTGTACATATGTATTTTTTTTTGTAAAGTGTGGTCTAGTACAGGTGTTCATTAGTTACTACATTGCTTCTTACTGGAGAGTTTGCAGGTTGTCTTTATGTAATTCAGGAATCTAAATATCACTTAGATCATTTACCTCTGCAAGTATTTCCCTTAGGAAAAATGAGTCATCTTTCGTGTGTGGACTATTTAGGTAATTTGTTTTACTGAGTTGATTGTCAACTGTCCTGGTGGAACAGGGAGACAGCAAACAAATGAGTGGAGGTAATTATTAGTGTTGCTGTGGTGGTCATTGCAGAATTTAGATGCTGTCACAGAGAGGTAAATCACTTAACCTTCAATGTGTCTTCAGCGGAGATATTAACTGGATGCAGGGTTCATGAATTTTGGTACCTGAACTGTAACAGTGTCCTTTCACAGAAGCATAAAGGCTATTCCACTTCAGAAAAGTTCTTGCTACCATTGTGCTGTCTGTGTAAATTAGAAATAATCACGATTGATGTCAAGATGTGAGCTTCTTTGGAGAGGCCATCTCATATTCTCCTGTGCACTGAAGCACGTCCCTCACTCTTCTGTGTACTAAAGGATCTTTGAAACCAGATCATGATACAGAAGGTGTTTTATAGATTTTTAAACCCTTTCTATCCTCCCTTCATCTGGTCAGTATTTTTATTGGTCTGGATTGCTGTGGATTGGGATGAGAGTTTGGAAAATGAAGTGAATGCATGGCTAAAACAGATTGGAAGGCCTTTATCTTTTTTTCAGAAGCCCTGGAGTCCACTTAGGGAGCTCATGAAATTCCTTTACCCGTGCTTTGTGAGAGTTTGCTAATGAACTTCTTTGATGAACATCTTCCAAGAGCTGGCTTTGCTGGTTTAAATTGCATTTTATCCACAGAAATAATGACTATCTGCCTATCTGAAAGCAATAGGAGTCCTCATCTACTAAGGCTTGTTTTTATGCAAATGTAGTAAAATTTGTATTTAGTATTACTCAATGTGACGAGCTAGATCACTTGTAATTCTCTGGCATATATCCTAGTTTAACTGCATTAGCTATTGATTTCTCTGGTCTCCATTGTAAATGCACTGGGTGTGTGAATGTTTTACTGATGGCTGCGGTTCTTTTAGATAATGTTTGCAAATCGTTTGCTCTGATCACTAGGTGTCTAGGCATGCAATACAAACACAAAACATTGTTTTTGTTTACTTTTTGGCTGTTTTTTTTTTTTCTGAAATTGGAAGAGTGAAAAATGACCTACCTGTAAGTAAATGTATTGCTACTTGGAATTAGATAAGAAAAAGCAGGGTATTAGCTTTAAGGAGTCCTACTTTGATAGGAGGTGATGGTGACTGGTGCTTCAAGCCAAGATGAATTCTTTTTGCAATTTGTAATTTATTGAATTGAGTGATGTTGTGGAAATGCTGAGTCATGGCCTGATCCAGTGATTGAGCACCTGGTGGGAAGGTAGGGCCAACCCAGGGGAACTCAGGTGCACAATGATGCAATGCATCTGGGTGACCAGAAGGGCTTGAGCCAGGATCCACTCCTTTCCAGACCTCATTTAAGGGTTGGCAGTGGAAGTGAGGGGGATCTCACTGGAGATCCCTACCTACCAATGGCCTTCCAAGGGTAAGCAATTTGTCGTCTTTTGTTTCTGTGTCCACGGCTGCTGCACTGGGGTTTGCTCTCATTTGCTGCAGCCTAGAGTTGTGCCACTCTGCTGTTATTGCTGTACTTTCCATCACATTATAGCATTACAGCATTAAAAGAATGATTTTCAAGAATGATTCAAAGTAGAGTTGTATCAGGGATGAATTTGGTATTTGTGTTTTTCTTGGCAAATAGCTTCTCGCTTTAATAGTTGACCAATGCTGTGTGCTTTCTATTTTTTTTTGTTTTTCTTTTTTAAAGCACTGTTGTGTGAGCAGTTGTGGAAGATAAAATAATTACTAGGTTCACTTACCTGCTTGCAACAATACTAATGTTTAACTCTCAGGGCTATAAGGCTTGTTATGCAACTGAATTCCAATTCTCCTCTTCCTAACTTTACAGCAGAAGCTGGCATTGCTGTTTAGCATAAAACAATTATACCAGGTTATGTGGTTCAGTGAGTGAAATTTTCTGCTAAAATAATCAAATGAAAATTTATTATCAGAATATGAAATCTGCATATTTTCTTTCAGTGGAAGCCATCATTAATTCATAAAATGCTGTCTTAAGTGGAATATAAACTAAAATCAAGCAATTTTCCTCTGAAGGCACTAAGTCTGACAGTCTTGCATTTTTATTTTTAAGGTGATTTGGCACAGTGCGATGTAATAAAATTTTTCTTTTT
Organism: Phasianus colchicus; assembly: GCF_987193195.1. Classification (NCBI taxonomy): domain Eukaryota; kingdom Metazoa; phylum Chordata; class Aves; order Galliformes; family Phasianidae; genus Phasianus; species Phasianus colchicus. The sequence continues at coordinate 11,114,410 of NC_143437.1, read as the reverse complement.
CCTGTTCAGTTGCCTAAATTTATATTGTGTGCAAGTTGTTGTGCCTTCTGTGTATTGTATATCTGCATGTGTGCATATATATACTTACATATAATTTTTATTGTTGCATAGTGTCAAGATACGATTCTCTGTTGATGGATGATAAGGAATTATATAGCAGTCTCAGTCTGGGTTTGCGTGATGCTAGATCTTAGAGTAAACCACGGGAGATGAGACTAAGTTCTTGCAGGATCTGCTCTAGTACTTTGCCATTCTTCAGAAATTGTAAATTTTCAGGCAGAAATATAATGTTCTCCCTTGCCTATAGTGGTACTTTTTTGTGTACATGAATAAGAGGGTTGTTGCAGTTATTGAAAAATAGATAAATACTGCTGCATATAAGTGCCTGAGAATCAATTCTAAGAGAATAGCTCTAGCTCCTTGACAGCTGTGATTCTCTAGTGACATTGCTGTTGTTCACAGTCTGTTTTTGATCACAAAGAAGGATTTTCTGTAGATGTTTGCAAAGGTCTTAAGCCTTTCTTGCATATCTGCCTTAGCAGTTTCTGTCCCAAAATAGTTCCTAGTATTTTGGGGGGGGGCAAGAAATACTGAAAGTAAATAGTGTTAATGAGTTACACTAATACATTTAATAGGGAAAAAAAAAACTAGGAAGTCATTTGTAAGTAAAGGCAAGTGGAAAATCTTCTGTGAGTTCTGGAGGGCGGATAGAAAAGATTGGTAAAAATACCAGAATGAGCTGTCTAAATCTAAAAATGTAGGGAACAATCACTTGGAAGACTGTTAGGAGATCATCAGTTGGAAAAGGCTGGTTGGTTTTCTTTGTGTGTGTGTGTGTGTGTTGAAATTGTGGCAACCTACTCTAATCTTGAGACTTTTAAGTGTATCCCTCAGGTTTTGTTCTCTGATTATCCCTTGAGGTCTTTGTGAAATTGTCTGCAGTGCTGCTTGTATCAAGTATTGCTAGATGGTCTGAACCAAGTGACTTTTAGACTAGCACATGAATGACTCAACACAATTTAAAAGGAGTTGGGTGTATTGGGGTGTATTGAGCTGTTGAACATTGGAATGGCTTGTATTCACTGTTTGGGAGGGGAGTGCAGAGGTGAAGAAGTAGAACTTGTCTTGGGTCTTGCTGCATGTCTGTTGCCTGAATTTCGGTCCTTGGGATGTGGGTCCACTGAGGAAAATGCAGAAATGAACATTTATAAGGTATCTTCAGATTATCACTTAAAGAAAGCTATAGGGAATTAGATTTACTATGAGTACTTGCAACTTACCAAAAGTCCTTCAAATATTTCTTACCTTATCTTGAAAGTCACTGTATATAACGCTGCGTTAGGTTTATGGTGCTCCATGGAGAATCATAGGTTTGATCCCCAATTTAGGTAAATCAACTGAGATCAAGTGTCTGATTCAAAGCATTGTTACTTTCAAATGTATGTTCCCTATCTCTCAACAGTAAAACTAATCAATGCATGTAGATATAAAGGCTGGGGGGGAGAGGGGATGGGGGTTGGGATGACTCAATAAAAACACAACAAAACTGACCGAAAGGCTGAAGGATAATCAGTAGTGTATTAAAACTGTATTAATTTTACCACAGTAAAAATCTCAGGACCTCTGTCCATCTTGACTCCTTAGGGTCTCAGTAATGTCAAGATATTTCCAGATATGTTTAGAAAGAGAAGAAAAACAATTATTCTGGGGTTGCTTTTTCTGTAAGGTCTGTGTCTGACAACAGACTTCCACTTTTTTTCTTTCTGGAAAATCTGGACAACAAATGTGCTGGTTATAAGTTGTTTAATAGAAATGCAAATCCCTTCAAGTGGCTTGTCACAGATTCAACTCTCTGGAACTAATACGTTCAATTGGATGTTATTTTGAAGAGTACCATAGTACCAAGTACCATAACAGTAGCTTTCTGTGAAGAGATGCCCAGTTGAAAATGTTTTTAATGAATATACATAAGACATTTGTCTTTGTTTCTGTTTTCCAATCTCTTTCTTGTCGTTTTGCTTCTGGTTGTTTTTTTTTTCTTGGTGGTTGTTGCATTTATGTCTCACTTATTTTCCTTTCTGTATATATTCTTTGGCTGAGCCCTTTTTTTCTCACTTTGCTTAGACTTGTTTCTCTTTATTTCTTGTGTATGTTTTTCGTGGTATAATGATAGGCTGAACAGAGAGCTGAAAGGCTGGACAATAGGAGAGATTCTTCATACCTCTTTCATTGCACACATGAGTACAGGAGCAAGGGATTACGGTGAGAGGAGGTGAATGACTGACCGTGTCCTGCTTTTTTTCTATTTCACCTTGCTGTGTTATTCAGGTTCCTTTCTTGACTTTTGTGTGCAAAGTACTGCGCACGTGTAAAATAAAATTGGCTGAAGTTGTTCTCTTAGTGAGAGAACAGGAAAGGCAAGTGAAGCGACTAAAGTGAGGAAGAAATCAGCTAAAGGTAAAGGGTGAAAACAGGAAGCTAAAGAAACTTGAATGAGTAAGCAATATTAATGCATGTAGAGGAGGTGAATTGAGGAGAGATGTTGGCAATATCTGGGTGTTCCCTAGGATACAAGATTGATGATATTACCAACCTTCTTATTGTGTTCCTTTTTCAAGACTGCAGAATGTATATGATAGTTTTGAAGTGAGTCTTGTTAACCAAAGACTTCCTGTATTCATTCACACAGTACATCCAGCCTCTTGTATTTTCTTCTGAATTTAAATCTTGTTCTGCCTTTACTCTTGATGCTATCATGTGCATCTGAAATGAATTTATTGTTCAACACTTCTCTTAGGATTTGGTGGCATGGTGTTACGATAGATTTGTTTCGTAGTTCACTAGTGCAATGATGGGATCCTCATCACAAGGAGTGTGTGAGCAGGTTCAGAGGAGGTTCACATGAATTATCAGAGAGTTGGAGCACCTCACTATGAAGAGAGGCTGGACTTCTTCAGCCGGGCAAAGAGAAGGCTTCAGGAAGACCTTACTGCAGCCTTCCAATACTTATAGGTGCTTATAAGAAATATGGGGAGGGACTCTTTACCAGGGCATGTAGCAATAGGACTAGGGTTGATGGCTTTAAACTGTAAGAGAGTTGGACTTAGGTTAGATATTATGAGGGAATTTTTTACTCAGAGAATGGTGAGGCGGTAACACAGGCTGCTGAGAGAGCTGTGGGTGTCCCCTTCCTATGGGCATTTGGACGTTGGTTGGATTGGATTGGGACCTGGGCAGCCTGGTCCAGTGGGAGGTGTCCCTGGCTATGAAAGAGGGCTTTGGAATGAGGTACCCTTCAAGATCTCTTCTGATCCAAAATATTCTATGGATGTAAGGTGGCTGTTATGTATGATTAAGAATGATTAAAAAGGAAGCGGAGGTATGGAAGTGTTTGAATCTTTGTGCTTGTTGTAGTGCCTAGTGAATAGGGACTTTACAGCTTACTTTCTCAAGCATTCGATTCTGAATGCTGCTGTAATGTATTACGCAGTTAATGCTATTGCAGCTTGCATTTTAACACACTCATCACTGTTTACAGCAGTCAGGATGGCATGCTCCTTGTTTACATATCTTATGTTCTTCAGTTGGGGGGAAACAAATTACGCCCTTCAAAATAGGGAATTGCTGCTTTTGCTTAATTGATTTATAAGAAATTACAATGCAAGTCTGATTGAAGAAAGCTCGTGTGTGAAGCTGCACTTGGTTTCCTGAGATGTGTTTCTGTGAAGTGGAACAGCATATGAATTATATTGTCAGTTGGTGTGGGTTTGGAAAATAAATATTTGTAGCTATTCCATAGCATCTGAGCTTTCTAGTACATGCTGTTGGATTTCTTTTGTATGTAAAAATTTTGTTTGATGTCTGTTGGAGGGAAACTGGGTGTGAGAGTAATGAATACAAGGAATACATTGAGTCAAATAAAAAATCCCAGATGGTTTTTAAACTTAAATTGAATGGTCATGTTTTTTTTAAAAGAAATAGAAGATGGTTTAAATTTATAGTTATTTTTTCATATTGCAGGCAATATATTTGGAAAAACCTCGCTGTCTTTTTTGTTTGTTTTTCTTGACAGTTTGGCAAAACTGAAATGAACTTGTAAAAATGTCTTGAAATATTTACTCTTTTAAAAATGTTTTGAGTAAGAAATCTGATTTTTTTTAATGAAATAATCCAACAACAGTTGCATCGTACCTGTTATGTACTTATTAAATTGTGGGTTGCTTTTTCAGTCAGATATTGTCTTCACACTAGAAGCAGTGAGATGTTTAGCAAAGAACAATGCTGAAAAATGAATTCCTTTTTTTAGTAAATGGTATTGTACTGGGAACATGTAGAACTGCTGCTTTCAGAGCTTGCCTTATTTCTAAACAAATAAAGAGTATGTTCTTAACTCTCTGTACTATTCTTCTAAAACAACAATTGATTAGAGAAGATTCTAAAATCCAGTAAGACTTATAGCAACAATACAGCTGCAATACCTTTTATTTTTATTTCTGTCAGCTCTGAGAATGGTCAGCTATACCTTAATATAGAGTGCCTTCTGTGAAATGGAAAAGTAAGAAGTAGAGGACAAAATTATTCTAAGAAACTGGAAACTGGCAGTACTTTCTTCAGATTCTTAATTTGTCTCATTCCTGTTCTCAAAGTCCTGCTGCAGTTCATTTAAATTTCCTTGTTTACTTGTACTGTTTCTGATTTTAAGAGTTGCGTATAATCTTATAATAACGTGCACCAATAGAAGAGAAATGTGTGTCTCTTATGGACCTGCTTGCTGATAACAGGACTTGTAGTCTATTTCTGTCTTCCTTCAGGAAAAAAAAATGTTGATAAAACATGCCATGTGTGAGGAGCATGGTATAACTGATCACCTCTGACTTCCATAGAGTTCAGCTCTCCTGATGCTATGTCACTTCATTGCATTCTCTTAGAAATGTTTCCTTCTAGTACTTTGCTCTCTACCAAGGGCAATTGTAGTACAAATTTGGTTGTGTTAGTTGTTTGGTGTTTCTGGATCTCTCCTCACCTCTCCTAGTGTCAGAGCAGAGGAGTGATGTGCTTGGTTATGTGATTTTTTTCATTTTGTAGTTGGTGCATCTCAGCTGTCTTTTTTTTTTTTTTTTTTTGTGTGCCAAATAGGTATGGTTCCATTCTGCAGTGCTTTTGCAGAAGTAAGATTTTGGCAGAAATCTGGCTGAAAAGTAGTGTTACTCAACCTCATGATGTTTTCTAATATGATTTACAGCTGTTATTCAATCTTCATTATCTTAGAAAAGCTGCAGCCCTGTCTAGAGTCAACACAGAACAAAACTGATGTGATGAGTAGCAGTGTTACTTAGGCATTGATGTCTGCTTTCCTCAGAAATGCATCTCCATAGTACCTTAAAAACCCAACAGGCAGCATCCAGTAAAACACAAGCAAATCAAGAAAGTTTTTATTTGGCATTGTTTGTTCTTAGCCACTGCATAAATAAGTAACCAAGGGCTACAAACTGATATAGATGATCTGAATGTGCTGTGAGCAGGTGTGTTTAGGAGAACCTCAGGTCTTACCTAACAGGTGTGATCTTTCATCTTTCAAGGTATTTAGTATTAGCTTAGCCAGCGGTTGTAAGGCCATTTTCAGGCATTCCAGATTAGTGAGTTACAACAGTGGGAAAAAGTTATCTTCATTCTGTACATTCAAATGGGATTCTTCCCATTTTAATGTAATAATCTACCATGCTAATTACTTTTTGAACTTCAGTGATGGGAAACAGTTTATTTCGGATATTAGTAAAAGCATTAGCCTCTCTACAATGTTAGAAATAGTGTATACGAGTTATGATAAGTTTAATTGTATGAAATGCATTTATAAATCAATATTTTGTGGTCAGACTTATGCATTTCAAGAAGCTGATCTGAGATTCATGTTGTAAAGTTTAATTGACTTAGTGATTTAGGGATGGCTTGGATTTTTATTCCTCTGCAGAAGGATTATACATACTTAATTTCTGAAGCACTAGAGGAAAAAGTATAAACAAAATGGTCTTAAGAGATTCTTGAGAAAATGTTAACTTCACTGGAATTAGTATGTTGGTTTTTTTTTTTGGTCATAAATAAATTCATACAGTTTTTATATGCAATTTTTGAAATGTTAACTTGAGAGGTCTGCATGCAAACTCTTCAGTTTTTCCAGACAAATGTTTTATAAAATTTGTTTGTAAATATTTTTAAGCAATATGAAGTGTTTTTGACAGGAAGAAGTTTTATCAGCCATTACAATTTTGGGGTGGTTTTGCTAGAGTTGGGTCAGGGGAAACATGACTTTTTTTCACATAAGCTTTCTGAAATAAATATAAAGCATATGCTTGCACATGCTTCTCAAGATTACACTGAAAAGAATGATATATTCAGCTATGTACAGCTAATTATTTTACATGTTATTAGAAATCATTGGTACATCAGAGTGAACTTTGTCTAGTAAGCTTCAAATGATGTGTTGATTTATAAAGATACTAATAGAAAATTGTATGTTAATGGGATTAGGAAGGCATGATGAGTTTTCCAAGGCAGTTTGCACTTATTTCAAGGAACAAGATATAATGGAGGCAGCTGAAGAAAGAACTGAATCCTTGTACAAGTGTCTCAGAACAGAATGTCTTGGGAAGACAATTCTGTGCAGAGTTCTTGTTTTCCCAAGGGGGAGGGATTTTTTCGGGTTGAGGTTTAAGATATTTGTAGGAACTGGCATGCTATGTTAAGTGCAGTGATGTTTGGTGACTAAACACGTAAAGCAAAGTCAGAGTTATACTCTGTTAATAATCTAAAATGCCTTATTTCTCAAGCATATGCTCCTGCAGAGATGGCACTTTACACTGTCTAGGAGGAAAGCTTTAGGGCAAGTTATCACAGTCACATACTGAAGTACTTGATTCTCAGTTGAAGGAAACTGACAAGACTTAAAAGAAGGTGGCAAATCACTGCAGCTTCATATTGACTGAAGATACTGTTCAAAATATTGTTGTCTTAATTGCTTCAAAAGCACATTGTATTTGTTCCCTGTGCTACCTTTAAAAAGTAATGTTTTAAACTGTCTCTACCAAAGGTCTCTGCCTATTGTAGTTCAGGAAGACAAAGTAATTAGGTGAGCAATATTGAAGGCTGTGTATGTGCCCTGCTGCTGGTTTTTCTATTTCTGTAGACGTTCCCCAAGTATGCTGCTTCATTGATTGATCTGCCATTGCAGATCTTCAGCAGATGAAATGGAGTGGACTTAGTACAATTTGGCATCATTTTTTTTACAATGCTAGTTGCAGACTAAGTTTGTTATGAAGTATTGAGATAAAGTATTAGACTCTTCCAGCTGAACCTTTTTACTCCCTGCAATCAATGGAACTTAAACCTAGGAGAGTTTCTGTGAAGTGGTTATTGAAATTAAAAAAAAAAAAAAAAAAAAAAGCAGGTGGACATAATACTGATGCAAACCAGAAGGTACAAGTATTCTAAAAACCCTTTTTGTTCTCATGCAGAATGGAGGTTAATTGTGCCCCAGCCCCAGGAAGGTGACCCACGCTGGCCACAGGGGGTCTCCCATGACATGTGTGGCATCGTGCTGAGCAATTAGATGGGGGGAGTTGGTTGGGAGAGGAGAAGGGCTGACATTACTTAGGTACTGGCTGGGCTTCAGCCGGCGATTGTGTTGTGTATCACTTTGCTTTTATTTTTTGTTTTATTTTTCTTTTTTTATTTAAATGTTCTTATCTCAACCCATGAGTTCTCACTATTTTTTCTTTTTGACTCTTCCATTCACTGCATGTGGGGGAGGATGAGCAGAGACTGTGCTTAGCAGCTGTTAAACAATAATACTGAGTGAGTTACTTCCTTTTAGAATGTATGACTTTTTTAGTGGAAAAAATAACTTATGTTGCAAATTGTCACAAGTATTTCAGTTGCTTGCTTTACAAGGTTTGATATCTGTTGTTTGGGCTTCTTGGATTCTAAAAAATTTTACTTTTTCCAGCACCTCAGTAACATGTTCCACAGTGCAGAGTTAAATCAATTGCTACACTGAACTTGTGATGAAATGTCAGAAACATTGTTGGAAGGGCAAATAGAGGTTTTAGCACTGCTGCCATCACAAGGTGTTAGGTAGGGTACCTAAGGTAAATTACATAAATGTAATAAAGGAGGTATGAGATTCTTGTGGAGCACGATTCTCTGTCTCAAAAACTGCAAATCATACTGTCAGCAGCTATGCGATAGTGCAGTTTCTGCAGATGTTTCCTCGGGTTCGTGTGAAATGTAGTAAGCTTAAAAATCTTTTACCTTCTCTATTGAATTGTAGTCCTGATGACCTGTCCATCAGTCACTGTGGTGGTAACTCGTTTTTACCTAGCTTAAGGACAGTGTTGGTTCAATGTTGATATAGCTAAGAGCTTAAAATAGTTTTTCTTTGGAGAGTGATCCAATTCATATAGCTTTCTTATAGCTTCTTCAGATATCTTCTGTAATGTCAATAGTTCAAGCACTGCAAGATACCGAGACTAACTTAACTGGGAACAGAAGGAAAAAGTGGACTCTTGGAGTGGTGGTTTGGTGTTTTTTGTGTTTTTTCTTCAGAAGAAAGCTGTTGATAGGGAGGTGAAATTTCTTAATTGCTAGTAAAAGGTGATACTGTTTAACTGATACTTTTGCATAGTAGTCTATAGCTATAGTTACGGTTAAGTGGAAAGAGACGTGGTAAAGATCTCCTTTAGAGAGGTGTATGGGGAAGTGGTTGGAGTGCTGTTTGTGATAACTTCAGATAGACTTTTACTTAGGATGTATAACAGCTTTTTTTTCTATGCAAGCAAAACATGCTAAGGGGGAAAACAATATTACAATACATCAACGTTTTTCATCTTTGATAGAGTTGGAATTAAACTCTGTTCCTCTTACAGCTTGATTTAATTTGGAGTGATAAGCAAAGAGAAAAGGTACAAATCAGTGGAATAATAATTTCTAATGGGTTTTATGTTGTCCGTTGAGATCTCTTAAGAAATGTCAAAGAGGATCTGAGTTTGGAAGAGTCTTGAGCTAAAAACAAGATGAAATGAGAGCTCTAACTTGCTGTTGAAGAGTAATTTGTGTGTATACATACAGGGGTAGAAAAGAAGTACTTAGAGCCCTTAAGGTGGGTGGCGACTTCTGTAATCTCTCTCACTACCTGTTAATGCAGGAAGAAAAACTGATCTGCTATCAGATATTTTCCTGTAATGCTTTAGGATGGTTTGACATGGTAAAGGATTTGTGAGTATGAAATCAAGAATTCTTCTGCTTTTGTTGAAGTGTGGAGATCCTCACTAGGTCACCTGCCTCCAGGTGCTGCTCAAAACAGGATCAAGTGGATCACATCATCTTGGATAAGTAGATACCTTGTGGTTAAACCCCAGCCCATTGCTGAAATTTGCAATTGTCTCTTTTCTGAAAATGTTTTTTTTTTCTTATTTCATTCTTTAAATAGAAAGTGATAATGTTTTCCTTTGTGTTGCCCTTTTTCCAAGCTTAAATTAGTAAATTTTAGGTAAAATAAAGTATTTCACACTCCTGCAAAAAATGATTCTGTAGTGTTTACTTTTAATCAAAGGATCTTTGTGTTTTTTACCCTGTATGCATTTTTCTTTAGCTCAAATGAGTGTTCATGTACAGCTGTTATTACTAAATGCAGTCTGGAAATAGGTTCACTCTGTGCTTCTGTATGGGAACTGGTGAATCATGGCCTGAACCTCTGATTGATCACCTGAGGTGAACAATGAGTCAGCCATGGGAATGCGGGTGAAGGCAATTCACCTGTGCTGCTGAAAGCAGTGGAACCTGACTGCACCTCTCCTAGATCCATTTATGAGCTGACTACCAGTGGGGAAGGATCTCTTCTGGAGATCCCCTCCTCTGGAGTTTCATAGCGAGCCCAGGATATGGGTAAGCATCCTATCTATTCTGTTTTGGTATAATAACTGTGTAGCCAAACTCTCTGGTATATTTCATAACTATAACAACTGTACATTCATTGATGATACAGCTTCATAGGCTATTTATCACTGTAGAGTTACTTTTTCTGCTATTAAGTAGTTTAAAATGTTTAAAATATTTGATGGCTGTAAGGGGAAAATAAACTAAGCTGTTCTGAGAATGTCCTGCTTAAATGAGCAAATGAATCAGATGGCACTGTGGTTAGCTTTTGTGGATTTGTGTATTTCCTTGAAAAATGTTCATTTCTGTAAGGTAAGGCTCCTTCAAATTTGTGCTTGCTTTGTTTTAATTTGTTCAAGCAGTCATTGCTGCAAGCCAACTCTTTCTTTCTGCTAAGGTAACTAAATAGTTTTTTTTCAAATTACACTAGAAAAATATCAGGGAAATGATGATGTCTCCTTGTATTTAGCAAGTAAATATTAATAATCTGAATATAAATTGCATTAGTTGAAATTGTGGACTCATCAGAAATATTATCTGCTAGCATCTGAGCTTCTAAGGTAAGGAACAATTTGACTGGAATTGTTCAAAACATGAGATAAAAAATCAAGTGTGTTCCTTAATTTCAGCACGCTTCTTTCTGACAGTAGGATGCAATTCCACCATGGTTCACTGACCTTATTGAATGTGAAACTCATCCCAACAGCCTTCTGCTCAGACATGGCATTACCCCTGTCCATGTAGTAGTCATAATCTACTACTACATGTTAAATTTACTTTCAATTTCTACTAGAATTCATCCTTGTGCTTTCAAGAGAATGATCCTTTAAGTTAGGCATTTTAATAGTTAACCGCTGGATGAGACACTGACAAAAGTTTAAATGCTTGCATTCTAGTAAAATTGTTATCTGAAGATCTGTTTATACGAGTCCTGATTGAGGTATCTGTTCATCCTGTAAAGCATCTGGTAGACTTCCATAGGAAAACTTGATTTAATGCTGACTAAAAATCTGGCATCAGAAAGCTAAGTAGGCTTTAGCTTTTTATTAAGGCAGTTTTAGGAATGGTACAAGAGCTTTCCCATGGTGCCTGTCTGTCCCATCTGGCCATGGCCCCGGCACTCTTAATCCTTCACTTTGATAAATGCTAGGAGTTAGAGTCCCTGCATGTTTGAATCAAAATGATTATATTAAGTCTAGCTATATAAAGGAGTTCTCACATATATCTGCCCAATGCTTTTCTTAATTTAATTAAAATGAGAAGATAAAAATGTGAACAGAGTGTACTGTGGAGAGCAGTACCCGAGCCTGGAAGAGAAGCACTGCTAAAGTTGTGACTCTGGCTTGTGCCTGATGCTAATTTTTGATAGGCTATGGAATGCCAGAGCAGAACAAATGCGGAAAATGAAATAGTAACTAATCTTCTGCACCTCAAAGGAAGGATTAGAAAAATTCCTTAGGACTTGGAGTTGAAGAGCATATACCTTTGTGTATTTGCAGTGCAAATCCAACACCAACTATTTCTATTCTTCATCCAGGGTGAAAATTGTGAAGTGTGTGTTATCCGTAGTTATTTGGTTACTAAAAATCATCGATTATAAACTTGGTTAACAGTGACTTTACTAGTCTGAGAGTCATTTCAGTTTTGTGTGTATTCCAGATGACACAGATTTATTGTGCCTTGAGGCAATTCATCAGCCTGCGCTTTGTTTCTGTATCCATACTTGTACAGTAGAGAGAAACTGATTTTAAAGAATGAGGATTATTTGGCTGGTCTTCTGAAGCGTTGGGCAGTAACTAATGTAGACACTAATAAGCGTTGTAGATATGTATACGAGTTTTGAAATACTTCTCTGCAGCAAAACAGTTGTCATGTAGTGTCATCTTGGAATTTTAGTGTTTTGTACAGATATACATCCACAATAAAGGTGACATGGAAAAGATGCAGACAGTTCTGTTCCATTGTTCAGGTGCTACTAGTTTGTGTTTGTTAAGACTTCTGTGTATAGGAAGAAAAGGGTAATATATTTCTAGAACCGCAGATCTGTGATGAACATTTTCATGTTAAGTCAGTTTTTGCCTATTTTGTTTTTTGAAACAGCTCAATGGTGACTGATGTATCTTCTAAGAAGTTGTGTTACCAAAGACAGCATTATAACTAAACATATGAGGATTATAAGTCTCTGTTGTTAATGGGAGATTCTTGTGTATTGCAATGGATATGAGAGAAGGTAGAACTTATTTGTGGAAAAGATCAAGAATGAAAAGGCACTTTGTCCTGAAGCTGATATAAAGTGTGTTTGGTGTTTTTTTTGAAATACTGGAAAACTGTGGTCATAAGACTTTTAAAAAGGTGTGGAGGAACTTAACAGAGAATACTGGAATAGGCAATTAGCAGTTATCCTTTGATTTTTGTATATATTAAAGAGGAGATTAATTCACTTAGAACTAATGCCCAAATGAATAGGAAGTTGAAGCAGAGCTTAAGCATTTAAAGAAGAAAAATAATCTGTTTAGTGTCTTGCTGGGGAGACAAAAATTAAAATTTAACCATGTTATATTGGGCAGCTTGCCCATGCTGCTGCAGCAGTGGAGGCCAGTGGCATTCATTCAGATTCCTCCTGGTATTGCCTCATGGTGACAATTGCCTTGCTCTGAATTTAGCAAGGATGCATTTGCTGAGATGCCTGTTCCTCCAGCCCTATGCCATAGCTCAGTGGCACTGAAAGACTTCTTTATCTATTCCTTCTCCTTTTCCCGTGTTCCTTGAGAGAAAGTAACCTGGGAGCAACTTCTCCTTATGTGTACTCTGAGATCTAACTGCGAACAGGTTTTTGGCTCCTGTGAAGCAGCAGTGAAGGGATTTAGACTCAGAATACAGGATTAAATCACTCACTCCCATGTCTGAAAATTGCACTGCAAATACAAAGCTTTAGGCTGTACTGATTCTCCTTAAATGGAGCTACCTCCCACTAGTGCATCTTTCTGACCAAACTGATGAATACTTTAATCAGTAATGTCTGATGCTCAGAACTACTTTTCATTTGGAATGGGAAAGAAAACAACACCCCAAAATGAACAACAGCAAAAGATTAACAGTCTCCACCAACTGTGGTCAGCGTGAGATCATAAGAACAATCAACTTTCCTGTTATCATTTGCTGGGTTGTTAGAATGTGTCACCTATAAAACTTTAGGCCAAGAAGAATTTGTTTCTCAGAAATTCTTCTGAAAATGCTGGAATAAGAGCAATTCCATCACTTAAAAAAAAAAAAAAAAAAAAAGGGGGGGGGGGGGCAAAGGATGACCCAGTCTCAAAATGTTCAATAATAGTGTTTGTAACATGTTGAGGGAAATTCTGGAAAACCAAGAGGGAATTTGTTATGCCTCATTCAGTGTAAGGCTGTTAATCTGGGTGTTTTGCAGACGCTTCTGGAATATGTCTGTACCTGCAATGAGAATTGGATTACGTACCTCTAACAGATCCCTACAGAAATGCTTTGGAAACAAAAGATAGGCCTAGGGCTCAGAGACTGTAGGAAACATAACAGCCTGAATGATATCAATTTTAAATAATAAAATAGCAAAGAGTTTGAGATGGTGGGTGCAATTTTTCTTTCCTTTATAAAGAATAAATAGGTATCTTATTTTAATTCTGCATCCTTTCAGAGATTATCTTTTGTTACACTGCACCTGTGATTTACTGGCTAAATTGCTTCTCTTTGACAGGCTGGGGAGAAATAAACTGGTGTTCATTTCAAAGCAGCTGTTAATACCAATGTCTGATTGGAAGTGGTACTTCAGGTGTGTATGCAGCTGCAAATTGAGAGCACTGCAGCAGGATACAGATACCAGTTATTAGTTCTTCTCTTTGTAGGCACTGTCAGCATGTGGGCCATGATATTAGTTTCTGTAGCTCTTGCAGCAGATAACATATGTGTTTTCTATATGCCCTGATTTTCACTGCGATCACAGTAGAGATGCATTTTCCTCTGCTTGTATTGCTGGGTAAATATGGTTCCTTGTGGCCCTATAATTCTTACATTTTTTTCTTCACAAGTAACATGAAATAGTAATTTGTGGAAAAGGCTTAACTTTTTTGTCATAGTGGGCCTGGCAGCCGATCAAGAAGGATCAGGCAGAATTTAGTTCTAGCCTACAGAGGTTGGCTGTAATAAGGCTGTTTCCAGGCAACTAGATCCTGTGGTACTGGCTTTTTAGTATCTGTGTTGCTGAGGATTCATTCAGCTTAACATGGGAAGCATGCTGAAGTACAGAGAGAAGGCAGGTTTCTGTTTCTTTATCAGTTGCTTGATTATTATATTTTCTTGTACTGAAGTACAAATTTCTTGAGATTATTTTGGTTTTGCTTTGAAGTTAGTTAGCTATAGCTAGCTTGCACTAAGAGAAAATGCTTATCTAGAACCTATGTAAAAGTTGCATACGTTCATATCTGTACATACACATAATTTCTTGATAAGACTTTCTCTTATACTGGCCGATTAACTTTTCTCTTGTCTTTGAATAAACAGCTCAAGTCTAAGTTTGGCAAGTGAAACTAAACTGTTCAGGAAGACTATATATATATATATATATATATATATATATATATATATATATATATATATATATATATACATATATATATATATATATACATATATATATATATATATATACATACATACATTGTTTACTATTCCTATATATATATATATATATATATAGGAATTTATATATATAGGAATAGTAAACAATGCACCATATATATATATATTTTATATATATATATATATATATATAAATTCCTATATATATATATATAGGAATAGTAAACAATGCACCAGAAACAGTGAGGTTTTCAGAAGTTCTCTACTTTTCTATAAAAGGGTGTGTGTGTGTCTGAGTGGAATTTACAGTAAGTAAGAAATAGGAGGGATCTTGTGTATTTGCAGAAATAGAATTTGAAGTATTGGTCATATAACACATCCCTAGATCTTCAGTAACTGTACTGTATAGTTGAATATTATTAGTGATTTTCTGGATGAACAGTAAAAAGAAAAAACTTTTAGAAATAAGTTAACATCTGTTATAACAATTTTCAACTATAATAATAACAGATGTGGCAAACCTTTAAATGGTATTTCAGAATTTGATGAAAATCTGACTTCTTAAAAGACAACTATTGCATGTATCACTTCCATACTCTTTCAATTCATGTGTTTTAAGTCTTGTTTGGTTGTTATATTTTTAAATCTTGAGATGTAAGAATTTTACTTTATGGAATGTCTTAAGATTTTTCAAAGATTCCACTAAAACTGGTAATAGTACAATGAAGGAGGCACGGTTCTTAATGGACTGTTGTCCATGAGAAATATTGGAACACTTTTGTTCACTTGCTTCCAATGGCAACTTCTTTTTTTGTTCTTTTTTAAGCCTGTGATAGGTTTAGAAATTACTCAAGCTGTTACATTTAAAAAACACCATGAGTTGATCTATTTCTGGGTTTAAAAAAAAAAAACATCAAACAATCCAAAGCCAGATTTTTGGATTGATTTGCATACTATCCCAACCCCATGAGTCCTGTGAGATCAGAGTTGAAACTAGGTCAGCATTTGGACTAGATTTGGTTAGTTCTTCAGTTTAAAGACCAATCTTGTCAGCTATTACTTGGAAACCCTAGTGCTGTATTTTATATGCCTCTGAAAAAGCTGAAAAGATTCACGATGCTCAGAGCTCAACACAATGAGCATCTGTAACACGAAAGCCTGAACACATATTGGAAGCTATTACAAGATATGGCTGTATCTTGAAGTTCTGTACCATTGAACAAGTGGGGAGAGTGCTTTTAATGAGTACCTGAACCAGAGTCTCACTGGATTGCTAGGAATGGATAGCAGTCAAAGGAACAAATGACGTTAGTGTGTGTTGGAGGTGATGACAGTGTTGTCATCTCTTGAGCCCGGAAGGGTGAATTTGAGGTGAGCTTTGTAAATGTTCATCTTTGGTAAATACCAGTCTGAATTCTTCGTGGAAAACAAAGTCACTTTTTAATATAAAAACAGCTTGACATTTTTCAGTATACTTCTTAATGAGCATTGCTGTGAGCTATTTTATAATGAAATTTGCTTAAAGGGAGAACAGGCTGGTGATACTTGGCAGAATGATGTGGCATATGGTAAAACAGTTGTGATTTATCGGCAAGCACTCATTTTTTGGAAAGAGATCGACTTTTAGCACAGTGGATTGTATCTTGATATTCAGAACTTTAAAGGAAAAAAACAGCTGAGCAGCATCCATGGATAAGGCCTTTTAATAATGGTAGAACAAAAGCCATTTTAATATATATTCTTTGTTGTTTTAAATGTGGCATCTGGCTTTTGTTTAGCTCTTTATTCTGCTTTTATTTATTTATTTATTTTTGCTGCTTAATATACATATATATTTAGTAGTTTCAAAGTGAGTGAATGTTTTTGATCTATACAAAGTAGGATTTCTGTGACTGACACTTTTTTTTCCCACTTTAACTATCTGCATACTTACCACTACAGTAGAACAGGGTAGTTCAGTTGGAAGAAACCATCAAAGAATACCAAGTTCAACTGCCTGACCACTTCAGGGCTAGCCAAAAGTTAAAGCGTGTTATTAAAGGCATTATCCAAATGCCTTTGATCTTAAAGATTATCTCTGTTTTGAGAGAGAGCCTTGTCACAAATGCCAGTGTTGACTATAGCCAATAAGCAGTACCATTACTACTGACTTCAAACAGGTAAAGGATATATATTTTTTTTGTATTCGTTCCTTTATTTTTGTAAGAGAAAGTAGATGATGTAACTTTGCTTGATGATCATGGAGTACACCCATGTTATTGTACTACTTTGCAGATTAAAATTTTAAAAGTGCCTGATCAGTAGCTTCCAATTTACCCTGTTTCTCATCCTTGTGTTCAATTACGTTAAGATATGTAAGCCTTGACGTGTTTACATGTGTCAAGACACAGAGCTGAAAGGTGGATTCAGTGCTGAAGTAATGAAGACGAACAATCTAAGTTTTATTGTTTGAAGTTTTGATGCTAGATTGTATCTGTCAGTTGAACATCTTATGTCTCAAGTGTATATTTTTATCTAATAAAAGGTAGGCAGGCACCTGAAACAAGTAGGCTTCAATGAATCTACTGATTTAAAAAAAACAAACAAACAACAAAACACAGCAGAAACCCAGAAAAACTAACAAATGGCTGGATTCATGTTCTGTTCAGCTTGGCTTTTTCTTTGCTTGTGCAGTCATAGGTGAAAATTCCTGTCCATAGACAAAGGATTGCAGTGCTCTCAGCCTTTCTTGTTCTTGATGATTTGAGGGAATAATCAGGTACAAAATATTGTGGTTGCAGGGGAGTTTTAAATATCAAACAGTTCTGAAAGCATACATACTTTTTTTTTTTTAGAAGTTGTTGTAGTAACACACAGGAACTGTCAAATGGGTTACGCAAATATGTTGAATTGGAGGAAAAAATAGGAGGTATAGCTAGGTATGACAAAACTGAAATGCCTCATTCCTCTTGGAGATGTCTGTTGCTAGTGTGGCATATGTTCCAGATCATGATGGGAAGGAATGGAGCTACTATTCAAAAGAAGTAGCAATTACTTTCATAGTTTGGTCAGATGCTAACCCATATTGCAGACCTTTGGCTGTTTCCCAGGCTCATGAGCTATTAGCCTATTTTTTTAATAAAAGATTCTTGTCCTTTCAATTATAGAACACAGAACATGAAATAGTGCTCTGAAGAGTAACTTGCCAAAGGAGGAGCTGCAGTGAAGTCAGTGTCCTACAAATTATTGGGCCCAGCCACAAGCTGGGTCAATTTTGCTGGTGTGCAGTCATGTAAAGAGAGGAGGGATCTGATGAGATTCAAGACAAAGATTTAGCATCACATGTGAATTATCCTCATTTGAACTGGTTGCGTTCTAACTAACTTTGCCAACTCTGGACTGGGACCTGAAGATATAACAAAACAAGCTATCAGTATTGTACTCTTTGAGTAAGCTCTCTCCTTTTTCTTTCTTTTCTTTTTTTCTACAAAACTAAGAATGACTGATCCCAAGTTTCTAAATAGTGACTTGGTACTACACTGGAGAACTACATTAGTTATTTGTTCTTACGTAAGGAATTATTTCACGTTATAACATACTAAGTGAGCAGTTATTGAAGGCCCTGATACATAAAACCAAGTTATGTCATACAAGTAGTATAAATATTTTTCCATTAAAACAGAATACAAAACTTAAAACAGTAAATAGAGTTGGTATGAATCCACCTCCACCACAAACTTGTCTTAATAAATCTGAATAAACCTGATTATGCTTAAGTGCTTTCTTTTCTTCAAGGAGAGGAATAGATAACCTAACAGTTATAACCTAATTCATTTGAAAGATAATGTTATGAACAGCATGGTGTTTAAACTGAAATTAAGTACATCCAGGACAGACCTACCATGATGCATTTTGTGGGACAGTTTAAAAAACCTGTTTGTATGAATTAAGGCAGAACTCAAAGTTGAGATGTCCTAAATATCATGATTGCTACATCACTTAAAGCCATCTTCAATATCAAAACTATTTACAACCTTGTTTTTAAAGGAAATGAAGGTGTTTTGCTTACTTCAGAAAGCCTAAGATTTTTTTTTTTTTTGGGGGGGGGGTGTATATATATATATGTTTATGTATATTGCTGATCTTTGTGTTCTGTAGATACAATAGAGAGGCATCTGTTCCAAGAACCCAAGTAATAATCACCTTATGTGCTTTTTTTTTGCCTGGAATGCTGAAGGAAGTGCCCTTTTTTTGTTGTTTGTGGGTGTTGAAAGGTTTCCAATTAATGAAGTTAGTAGGTTAGTTATGACTCATCTCCTGTTATCAGTTACTTAGATTTGAGGAGTTAGTACTGGGTGTTTTCCAATTAAAAATTGAGTTTATGCTTAGTATTTGGCAAGGGAATTTTGATGTCCTGATACAATTTTCCAGGCTAGGTACAGGATTCTGTATGTCAAGGTAGACAATGGTATTATAGAAGAAATATGAAGCGAAGATATTTCATTGACAGTTAAAAAGGCAGTTAAGTATATAATGTTTTTTTTAATCTGGAGCAAGTGCTATTTGACGTATTTCAAATATGATTACATCATTTTTTATGTCACTTTCTCTTAGCGTGCACAGTAGGGAATGTGGGCACAGTGATGAGTGTTGTATGAGTAAGAGGTGTCACGTAGCTTCTGCCATAAAGAATTTCTGATCTGTAGCAGGTCTACTGGTCCTGTTACTTGCCCTTAAATGATCAATCTGTTGGCAGTGATCGTATTTAAGTAAAATGATGTTTCTGATATTATGCTGTCAGCATATGCTGTTGTTTTTTTTTTAAGCATCCATTAGATACTTAATTGTTAATAGTTCATTCTTTTAATTAGTTTTTCTTTAAGCTAATGGCTTTTTTTAATGGACTGCTTTTCAGGAAGACTTATGCATAAAATATATTCTTTATTTTACTTTATATATCTTCTCAACTGTTTGATTTTTTCATACTTTTTTTTGGAGTAAAAGTAATTCGTGAATTTTCAGTTGGGATTAATAAGGAAGCTGAAATATGGAAGAAAAAAAAAACAACACCTCATGTTATGCATGTGGGTATGATAAAAGCTAGTCATGGTCCCTAATTGATAATAAGAGGTACAGTTGTGTATATTGCCTGGTCATAATTTTTACCTGTACAGCATCAATAAGAATTGCTCTGAGGGAGCTTTGAGCTGTCTGGAGAGTACACAAGATGGAGCTTTTTTTTTTTTTTTTTTTTGCCACTGCAGCATTCCCTAGTCCTTTGTGTTCAATTCCTGCATGTCCTATAAAACACTTAAGCACTGAGACAAAGAGCAAGATAGGAACGGTCACAGTGTTTTTGTTTTAAGGGCCATAGTTCAAGTGCTAGATCTTCCTCCAAGAAGTTGTTATTCTTGCAGAATTGGTAGAGTATACTTTAGGAGAAACAGTAATTATACACAAGTCTACCATATAGGATAGCCTTTGAGTAAGGACAACTTTCTTACTATCCAAAGACGTGGTTTAGCTTTTTGAAAATGAGTGAGATATCTAAAGTCTAGTGTTTAAATCACAGAGTTTTCAAATTAAATGAGAAGATTTTTTTTCTATTCCATGTCTGTTTAGATTGAATGCAACCTTGACTTTTCTTTGTCTTGTTCTGTTACAAGTTTTAAAATTACATCTACCTAGATCATAATCCAACTTTTCTGTTAAGTGATGGGGGTTGGATTTGCACCTTCACTTCTTGTCAGCAAAAATACCTGTAATGAGGTGCAAAGGAAGGGTGAATTCTGTCTTAACAGTCCCGCACACCCATTACATTCCTAAGTGGTTTAGTCTTTGTATCTCTGCTGTGCAAAGTTGATTTGGTCCGTTAAATGTTTAATTGCTGTTCTACATTTTTAATGCCAGTAAAATACGAAGCTAAAACTAGCTAGAACAGTAGCATATGCTGTCTTTGTTAGATTCCCTTCCTCTGACAAGTGTCACCTGTTCTCCCAGAGCAGACCTTAAACATGGTAAGGCAGCTGCTGAAGGCAGAACATTTATATTACTGAGGTGTCTGGAGTTGAGAACAGATTCAAGATGGGAAATTGAACTACAGAAGAGAACAGGCTTTTGCTCCTAATGGGCAGAAATAATGTAAAACAGGTCTTTGTTTCAAAATGTGAGTCTGCACAGGAATGTAACTTTGTTACTGACTTTCAGAAAAAAGTATGGCTGAGTTGGAGGGGACCAAGCATGTATTGTGAGTAATTGATGCAAAATACTGCTAGCTCACTGTAATGCTGGCTTATAAATGGATCTAGACAGAAAAATTCTGAAGTTTCTAACTATATTTTAAAGTGATTTTAGGTACTGTACAGCTACAGTACTGAAATGAAGTCCTTGATACCTGAGGAATGAATGAGGTTCTTCAGTTTTGACATCTTGAAATGAGGTAGTAGTTGTACAGTGTACAGAATCTACATTGAATTTATGTACTTTCCATTTATATGCTATCAGACTCAATGTATATGAAAGTTTTTTTGGGGGAGTGTGTGATGAAAAATATTCTTACTGGTTTTTTAACATTTTTCTAATGTTTTTTTTTTTGAGTCTATTTTCTTTGATTGTGGTGTTAGATGAATACCTGGTGTTGTGTGGTAAACTTCGTGTTTCTACAGAGTGTCAGCAAGTATAAATGTGGGAAAGCTGAGTAGATAGAAAAGTATGCCTTTCTTTTGATGTGTGGCAGTGCAAGGTATCTCAGAGTCTGTTTTGAAGTGCCAAGTCTTTAAAAGTCTAGGCCTTGCTGTGTAATCTTTCTTTCCTTTCAGAAGAAAGGAAGATTGAAAAGAAGGGGAAGATTAGCACAAATGAAAATGTGCAGGACTTCAGTGTAATGTGCCATCATTCTGTTCATGCTTAACTACGATGAACTTTGTGGTATAGAGAGGAAGCCTAATAAGAGAGTTTCTGATCTTTTTCAAAATTGCAAAGCTTTCTACTTACAGGATGAAATGTCAGGTATTACGCTGGGGCTATAAAACTTCTTTCCTTATCCCGTAGGTCAGTTTTGAGTGTTTAATGTATGGTAAAAAGTGGTGATCTATTAATGCTTGGTAAGCAGGCCTATTGAAGGAGACTGAATGGAGAAAGTATGTAGCAGGATGAGATGTAGAATTACTGTATTCCCAATTTGTTTTGCTCTTCTTATAAAATGCCATGAATCGCAGAATTTGAAGGAACAGATTTACAAATCACAAGTTTGAAGGAACCTCTGGAGGTCATCTGATCCAACGCTGAACTCAAGCAAAAATATACAGAGAAGGTTGTCTGTGAGCATGTCTACTTGTATTTTGAATTTCTCTAAGGAGGAGGTTCCCCATACTCTGAGCTAGCTGTTGCAGTGCTCAGTCATTCTTACATTGTGTTCAGAAGGATTCTTTCATGTTTCAGTTTGTGCTCAATGCCTCTTGTTCTATCACTGGGCATCACTGAAGAGTCTGGCTCTGACTTTATAACTTTCTGTCAGGTATTTATATACATTTTATAAGGTCCCCATAGAACCTTCTGCAGGCTAAACAGCCCCAACTCTTTGAATCTTTACTCTTATATGCAATGCTCAGTCCCTTGATGATTTTCTTGGCCTTCCTCGGTATATCAGTGCCCCTTATGCACTGAGGAGCCTGATGCTGGGATGAAGCACTCCAGGTGCTTTGGGGCCCCTGCCCAATTCAGCAGTAGCCATAAACTTTCCCCAGTCTTCTCTTTGCTGTCAGTGTACTACTTCTAGAGGTCTGCCTTGCTGTTTTTGAATATGCCTCACCAGATTCATTTCCAGGTGGGGTTTGGCTTTCCTAACCATGTTCTGCTTGGATTGAGTCTGTGTTCCTTTCGGTTTACCTGTCACTGCATCCATTGCTTGCATGTTTCCCTTCTTGTGTTTTGAAACACATTCAGTTTTACTCCGGAATATCTCAGCCTGTCATTGGTTGTGATTTTTGCACTCCTGGATATAGGAGTGCATTTTGGATATAGATACAGCATCTGTTCTGTGATGTCCTAGGTTTTTGGTTTTTTTTCTGTGATATGCAGAGTTACATATCAGATTGCATATTCCCTTTTTAAAGATAGGACACTGAAGCCCATGCCCCACTAGTTTCAGACTGTTTGTACTTATCTGAATGGATGATGTTGATAAGCTCTGTAAGGCTCATAATGAAACCTCTTAGGTCAAACTGCAGTTCTACACTTAATTTCTTATAACTTTTTACATAAAATATTTGCTTAATGGTATGGGAATGTTTAGAAATCTGAAATGCAAAAGGTAGAAGTTGAGGCATTGAGCATGTCCTCTTCCTGAATGGCTTTTAATACTCATTACATCTTGGATTCATGTAAAATAAACCTAAAATCTATTGATATAACCAAAGATTTAATGCCATAAAAACATTATCCAGCAGCTTCATCGAAGTGCAACTGTGGAACTTGCAGCTTAATGCCAAACATTTCTGTGTATAATTTAGTAAATCATACTGAATATACTTTTTTCTGCCCACCACTGGATGATGGTTGCACAAAATACTTCAGTGCTGGATAGGTGACTATGCTTCAGCCAATATCTTGCTTGATGATCTAATCCACAGATTAATTCATTCATTAAAAATCAAATACTCCCCAAGCCATCTGCAGCTCCTGATTACTGTTCTACTCATACTGAATTTTTCGTCCTCACATTGGCTCTGTCTAATGAGAGAATCTTGTTTAATGTTAGACATCTTGGTATTATTTATGGAATTGCTGAATTAGACAACATTTGCTTGTGTTTGTGATAATAGTCACTGTTTATTTAGTGTTTATCAAGTGTTAATTTTAGAACTAGATAAGCATATTACAGTGATCACTTTAATGTACAGAATTAATTGGATTTGTTGGTAATACTGGTCTTGATGGAGGAAAAAGAACCATCTGCTGCATTAATATTCACAAATATACGAATGTATCTTGTGTTACACAGTTGTATTTAATAGCACTTATTCTAACTATATTTGTGAGTTGATCAGTGCTTCAGTCATTTGTGATACATAGGCATTGCTGTAAAATTTGTTAAGGGCAAAGAAAAATTGGTTGCTCAGTCTTTTATATTAAAACACGTTACTGTTTTTTATTCTTCTGCTGACAATCAGTTATTGCAGTGACTGTTTGGTGAAGCTGTATTTAGATTTTTTAAAATTTTTAATATAGCCCAATTTATTCAGCTGACAGAAACTCTTCTTTTTGGTCATCTTAAGAAAATGAGAGGTGAGAGCGTCTCTTGTCAACTGGAAGCTTTTTTTTACAGTAGCATTCATCTATTGCCAATGGTTTAAGGAAAGGAGGAAAAAGAAACAACTCAATCTGTCTGTAGTCTTTTTTGCCCTTCTTAAGAAATTGTATCCCTTTTTGGAAAGTTATTTTTACTTTTGAATAAATTAGATACTAACCTTTATGTAGTAAATAGTCATTTATCTTAGAGGTATAGATCTAAATAGCAAATTGCTTATAAGTAAGTATGCAGTATTTCTTACAATGCCTGTGGGTTTCAAGAGATGGCTGGGAATATGTAATATTTTGATGTCCCCCCCTTTCCTCTCCCAAACTTCACCATTAAAGGGAATCAGTATCAAATTCAGAGACTGTGCATATATTTTAAGTTTTATGCACACACATATAGTTGTATTCAAATTCTGAAAATAACAGTGATTAAGACTGGAATGGACCTCTGAAGGTTATCTGGTCCAACCCCTCTGCTCAGGCAGGTTGCCCAGGACCATGTACAGATGGCTTTTGAATATTTGTAATAAAGGAAACTTCAGAGCCTCATTCAGCAACCTATTCCAGTGTCTTTTCTGGGCAACTTGGTGTACAGGTGCTCATCACCTGTACAGTGAAGAAGTGCTTCTTGATGGCCAGATGGAACCTTCTCAGTTTTAATTTCTCCCCATGGCCTCTTTTCCTGGCATTGATTATAACTGAAAAGAGTCTAGCGCTGTCCTCTTTTCAGCTTTCCAGCTGAAGCCTGAAGCCTGGTGGTGTTCTTCAGGTGCAGGACTTTGCAATTCTTTCCTAAACTAAGCTTGATTTCAATTCTGTGGAGTGAAAAAATAGCTGAAGAGCTGTAAATACTCTGTATTGTCAGCTGGTATATGAATATACACAATTCTTAGATCTTAGTAGCAATATATAGTTACTAAAGTACAGTGCAGAAGTGCATATTGGAAGCCCTGGTGTCTATGCTTAAGTCTGTGGCAGAACAATGCACCATCTTAATTGTTAATTTCAGGCCTCCATCCAAGTTTGAAAAAGTTGGCTGGGGGACATCAAGTGTTAGTGTTTTTGTTTAGACTTGTTTTGGGGAAGAAAACTCTTATAGACAGTATAAGAGGAACAAAATGACTGGAAGATATAGCACATCTCCCTGCCTTGCTCCTGCCAGTGCTCCATTGCTGTGGTCCAGAAAACTTTGTTGTTTTTTTTTTTTAAGATGTAGATCATTAAAGGATAATTGCTTATCAGATAATTTCAGTAGAGCTTAGGCTTTTTTCAATATTGCAGGTTTGGATTTTGCATGCTAGCTGTAAACTTAATTCCTGCTATCCAACAAACAAATCATTGCTGCCTTGATATTTGCAGTCTGGACAAGGAAGAATAATAGCTTCTGAAGAGCTGTAAAATATAACTACACTAGCAGGAGCTGCTAGGTTCTTGTGCGTGTTCAACAGAAGACGTTTTTAAAAAAAAAAGCCTCTTGCAAATGATACCAATGAGGAGAGGGAAACGAGCAGAGCTCCCCGGAGAATTACAGCAGGGTGAAATTATGTGGTACATCTGGAGTTTGCATAGACTGAAATACAACTCTGAAGAAGTAGTAAATTTAGGGAAAAAATATATACATAGATGTAGGAGAGGACTGTAAATTAGATTTTGAGTACTTATGATAGGGCAGTTTATAAAAGGAATTTTCAGATGCTGCTAGGAGATGACTACTAGTGTGTGTTGTACTTGTAAATATAAGGTACTGAGGTCTTGCTCCCATTTCTAACTTTTTCCACATCAATAAATGTGTTTAAAATATATTGGAAAGATACTGCTAGTGATTGTACAGCAGGTTTTGTGATGGGTTCTGGTTTAATGGATTCAGTGAATGATTGTCTACTCTAATTGGGTATCTTAATTAGAGGGAGATCTTCAAAACAGACTGTGATTCTGCTATAAACCACTCTTTTTAAACCAGACTGATATTCAGAACATACAGAAAACTTGTTTATATTTGATACTGAAGAATCTTGCTGTTTCAATTCTCTGCTTGTTGCAAAACTATTTGAATGAGTTCATTACACTGCTGGTGTTCGTAGAGTTTTCATAATTGATTCGTTGGTGTGACTTAACCAGGCATTTACATTTGTGCCAATTTTGTATATCAGCCTTCACCTATCACTGTCAGTGGAGTAAGGTAGGCTTTTCCAATGAAGTATTTTAAATAGCTGGTACTTGCAGTCATAGGGAGTGTTTCTTCACAGCTCATTTATTTTATGTAGGCTGCCACAAATGAATTACAGTGCTTTCATAGACAGAGTCTGTTGGACCTTATAACTGAAGCAGCTGGAGAATGAATGGAGGTATTTTTGCTGTGTTTTTTTGAGAGAAAAATATTTTGGATCAAAAGCAAACTAAAGCACCATATCTGCAAATCAATGCAGAACTAATTTTTTATAATTTTCTCTAAACATAATGAAGTCTTCTATTTACAGGAAATTAATTGACCATACATATCTTTCACTCCTCATAGGGGAACTCTTTAAGCTGCTTCAGACAGTACCATTGTATTGCTGGGGTTTTAACCTAGCAGCCTGGGTTGTTATCCAGTTGTTAGTGTGGAAAAGAAAGAATAAAACAAAAATCTTAGTTTTTCTCCCTACTGGGGAAGCATGTTGGTAGCAAGTGTAGTTTAGTATGTTTGTTAGCTACACGTTTGTAGCTAAGAAAGGATTTGATACTGAGAATTATGTTGCGTTGCCAGTTGTGGTTAAGATAATTATGTTTTAAAGTTTATCTTTCTTTTCTCCTCCAATCCCTTGTTGGACATCATTCCTGTACTTTTCAGGTTGTCATTAAGCACTGTGCTTAGTATTTGACACTTTGTTTTAATATGCAGGATGGTCTTCTCAAGCAAATTTGGTGACTACTTTTCTTTCCCTGTGCAGTCCACACTGTCTTCATACAGCCTCATTAGAATAATGATTTTCTTGTAAATAGTTTTGTTATGTTTAATTATACATCTGTGATGTTTTTATGAAAGTTAACTTGAGTGTGGGTATCAGAGCTATAAGATTATCCTCTAAGAAAACTGACAGTAAAGTAACTTTTTAACTGGATGCAGAAATTGCAGATTACTGGTTTGTCAAGTTTCAATTGGAAAATGTTGAAATCCGCAGATAAAAGGAGAAATGTTCTTACAAAAAGCAGAATTTACAAACAAATCAACTCTTTTTTTGGTATAGAATTAAGTGTACTGAATTGTTACTTACAACAGTCACTTTTTTCTTAAACAAAATGTCTGCACCACCAAATCTGGAAGGAAATAAAGCAGTCTCCCTAAATTAATTTTTCAGATCTGCTGAGTTAAGTTAGTAGTGTTTTCTGGGTGAGAATGTTGAAGGTATTTTCACATGAGCTTATAGGAGCCCCTGGTGCAGGTATGTCCAGCCTGTGGGTGGCATGCAGCCTAGTACATCTTGCATTGTGGCCTCCCCCTCTATTGCAGCAGCACTTTCTCACCAAGCCCAGGTGGGAAACCCTGGTACTGACCCCAGGTCTGCACCCCTCACTCACAACAACCAAACACTGGTGTGCTATTAACATTGTTCAGGCAGAAATCAGGATGTGGAAAGGGCTTGGTGCAGTACTAGCTCAGATTTATGGCAAAAAATTTCGTGCATTTTGATCCTTGGGCTAAGGAGTCCTGTGAGCATGAATTGCAACTGCTGCCACTGAACCAGACTAATGCATTAGTTTCACTTAACCAAGGTAAAATATCTTACTAGTTTCATGCTTTTGTTGCACTCCTTTTTTTTTTTTAATTGAAAATATATAAAAATAAGTTTATTAGTTATGAACTTTAGCTGTATTATATAATTCATGAGGGCTGCTCTGGAAGTAATGCCTCATATTTTGTTACATTGGCCCATGATGTCACAGAAGGATGTTGTGGTATGACTGTAGGAGTTGAACCTTCACACCAATATCCTGTTATGATTTGTTGCTGTGTTACAGCAACAGAGAGGCTGCAGAGAGGCAGACTGACAAAGTGATATCTAATATGGAAGCCTGCATGAAGCAAAGGTTCAACGACAACAAAAAACAATATAACAGTTGTGTCTTTGAAATTGTGGAGATTTCTATTTGAGGATATTTTTTTATAGGTAGTTTTTAATAGCTTGTTCATCTCTGACTACTAATTTCTCTCTCCTCTTTCCTTCCTCCCTCTTTGCCTTTTCTATTCCCTTTAACACTTACAACGTATTTTTTTAGTTGAAATCCTTAGAGGGAAAGCCTCTAGTTGCTTTACAAGTAGACAGAGAAAAGGCACTAAATTATTTAGTGTAATAGGTGTGCACTCACATCCATAAAACTTGTGATTTCTACAGTGACCAGAAACTGGCTTAGATGCATAAAATGTCTTATGTAGCAGATCAATTAGTGTTACTGGGAGACTTGATTTCTCTTAGGTCAGTTTTAAGCTTTTTTGCTGAGTTGAGTAGCTTGCATGCTCTTATTCCTTTCCATAAAAGAAACCTTTTTGTTGTGACTTGGCGTGCTTGCATGTTAAAACAGAGTGTAGCATGGAAATGCTCTAACTAGTTATAATTGAGCCACCTCAGGTACCAAAAGCTTCTAGCTATGACAGCATGGATCTCTGCATGATTAATTTACTTCTGTCCTCAAAAGATCTGCAGTGTTGCAGTTGGCTCATGTGCCCGTTTCACACTGGTGGACTACATTGCTCTCATTTCCCCCCTCCTCAAAAGAATAGGGGGAGAAAATACTGTGGGGGAACGGGGAAGGAAGCTCACGGGTTCAGATCAGGGAAGTTTTTATTAAATAGTGAAACAAACCAAGATCAGCAAAGGCTGTGGAAGCAGACAGGGAACAGTTATTTTCTACTTTCCACTAGCAGGCAATATCCAGCTGTGTCTTGGAAAACAGTGTCTTGAAACATACAGCAGTTACTAGGGTGGACAGCTATTTTCATAAGCAGAGCCCTCCCCTTCTACTTCCCCTTCCCTAGCTTTGATTGCTGACTATGATGCCATAAAGTTTGGAATATCCTTTGGTTGGTCAAAGTCAGCTGCCCTGGTGATGTACTGCATACAGTGCTTGAAGTGAGAGCAGAGCAGAGTGGAAAAGTCCCTTGCCTCTGTTGGTTAACATCGGTCTGCTTGATGTAGCCCAGTTTAGGGTTAGTGCTTTATGTAGTAAAACATCAGAATAGTTTTGTTCTTGCAAATCTTATGTGTGTACATGAATATGTAAGTATGCAAGTTTGTGTATGGAAAGATACCGTTGGAATGTTTTCTCGATTGTTTCCTTCCAGTTCTAATCATGTAGGACCCTGAAGTGAGCCTTTTAGCTTAATTGATTTGGTGAAACCAAAAGAAAAAAAAAATAACAATAGCTGTAACAAAAGAAAGGTTAATGCTTCCTAAAGGATAAAACTCTGCATTTCTGCAACTTTATTTATTTACTGATAAATGTGACTTAAAAATAATGTGGATAAAACAAAGTATTAACAAAGAGATATTTCATGTTTTGAATGGGAAAAGGTATACAAGTGCTACAATAAACTTCTATTGACTAGGGAGTTAAAGCTCAATATAAACTATGTATTGAGTAAAGATGTTTTGAGTACTCTTCTTTCACTTACTCCATAGTCATGTTGTAGTCACTGAACACTTCTTTGCTTTGGAAAAGGAGAGCGTGACAGCTTGATATGGAAGAACACACAAAGCATGAACCACTGATTCAGCTGTGGACATGATGTACTTTAAAGTCAAGTTGCTTCAAATAATTGTGCTGAAATTAATCAGGGACTCATCATTATAGGCATATTCTTTTTTTTTTTTTTTTTGCAACAGTGTAATTAATATAGACATTTTTTAAAACTGTTTTTTGGTTTATCCATTCAAGCTTTTCTGGGTTGCAGTACAGTAGCTCTCATGACTTGCTGTTTTGATTTCTGAATGTATAAGTGCTACCTGTAGCCCTTTCTGAAGGGATTGCAAAACATTTACAAAGCACCTCTGAGTGTAGATACTAATGAGGGGTGTGGGGGGGGGGAATTTTCCAGTACCAGATTTCATTGAAGTTTGATTGAAATTCAATGTATGAAAGAAAAACTACTAAAAGTCTATTTCTGCAGTGCTGCATCTTATGGTGTTTCAGAGTGTTCAGGTATCATTGAGCATGCAATAATGGTAATCTAGCTGATATTGTAAATTGCCATTAAGACTAAAAATAAAAATCCCAGTAGTTACATTTATAAAAGGACATTCACTTTTTTTCCTGTAACTGGTTAAAATAGGGAGTAGAAGGGAGATAGTTTGTGTTGATAGTTAGGTACATGTGTATAGATGATGAGGCAAAAAATGATAGTCCATGAATCGTGCTCATAGGTAGGCAGATCAGGATAGTATGAATCTAGATTTATCAGGAAAGATAGGTCTTATGCCTCTGGATTTGCTTGGAGATGACAGAATTTATACACAGTCCAAGATAGACTGGGAGGAAAAAGGCAATTGGGATGTTAGTAGTTATTCTGCAGGGAGTAAAAGAACAAAGCAGGAAACCTAATAGTGGAACTGTATATTAGCACGTCATAGTTCAGTCTAATACTTCAAAGACATTAATGAATAAAAAGAAACAGGAAAAAGTGCTAAGGTACTACATGACTGCTTTTCCACAGAGAGAAGTAAAGATCATATCAAGACTGAGTTAAAAGCTTGAAGTTAAAAGGTATTCTGATTTCTAGAAAGCTGTGATACTTATCTAGCCATGTCATCATGCACCTCATGAGTACCAAATTTGAAGATCTGTAAATGGCTAGACAAGTTCTTGAAATGAAAATTGTCTATCACTAAGATAAACAGTACAATGAGTAAGCACCAGCAAAGACAGTTCTGAAATTGTAGGATATTAAAAGAGATGTGACTGTGGGGGAAGCACTGCTTTGCATTGTTCCTATGGTGTTATTTTATTCAGTAGCTTTTCAGCTAATGCCGAAGGTGTGATGCTGTCTTGGAGTACCTTAGGCTGAATCATTCTGCTGCTGTTGTGTTCTTACCTGATGTCAGTGCACTAGGTCTATATCTGGGCTGATAATGAGTATATTATTAGCACCACTGTTTTTTTGCAGTGATGATAAAAGTCTGAGTTACAGCATTCAGGAACTCCTGTTTTGCTACATTAGAATTGTAGAAAGGCTTAGATTGGAAGGGACATAAAAAAAAATCACAGATTAACTATAGAGTAGAACCATATGAAGGACTTATTTCCTCATCCTGCATGCAGAGATTGAGTGCGAGATGACTTGAGCAGCTCATATTAAAAACATTCTGTACCACAGTGTAAGTACTGTGGTGGCACATCAGTGAATGCTTATGTGTTGGTACATGCTTAATATTTTTGTTGTTTTTTACCTCTATGCTTTCAAATGATATTGTTGTTTTGGTGCTTCAGCGGAGTTGCGCATTGAGAAAGTGAAGAATGGAGAAAGCTGATGGAGATGGTCTCAATGGACTTGAGAAAAGGAGAGCTTAAATTGTTGACTGAATATTGTTGCTGATCGATGTCAGAGTCTCTATTAGAGTTGATGAAAGGGAAAATGGGAGGAAAAAGCATAGACTGTCTCAGGTGTCTTGTGGATTTCTGTGTTTTAGACATGAGGAAGTAATTTCTGGTATATGATAAAATAAGCTGTTGAATGTGGTCTTTTTCATTTTACAGAATAGGAATAGAAAACATTTAAAGGTAGCAAAAGAGAATTTGCTACTGTTTGATAGTGTGGCTATAGAAGCAAGATTAAAGATGTAATCTTGTGAAAATAGCACCTCTTTTTAAAATATTCTGCTTAACTTGGCAGGAAGAGTCATTGCTCATTCTCTGTTTTTTATTAGTGAAATAGAAAGATGTATCTTGTTTATTTTCTTATTACATATTTTCCTATTAGCAAAGTCTGTTGGCATTTTTTAAGAAGGGAATAAAGGGCAGTTTAATGGTATAGGAGCTTTAGGAGTGATAGACGTCATGGCCCTTAAATTAAGAACAAAACAGAGCTGAAGTGCTTATTTCTTGATTTTGTATATAATAACCAGAACTTTTTCTTCATAAGTTCTAGGAATGCGTCCCAGGAATCTTGAGTGCAATGCATCACTGGAAATAAAAATAACAGCAAAAAAAAAAAAAAAAAAAAAAAAAGCAGGATTAATCTCATTTATGTCTGGAAATAAAGCAGAGCAGTAACTGAATTTGCTGGTGTAATTTGAACAAATACCGCAGTTTTCAGGTAGAAACTTTTTAGAAAATAATGTTCTTCTATTTACTCAGTAAGGAGGGTCCTTTATTTCCCAGGAACAAATAAAACCATTTAGACTTGCTAGATAACTACTGACTGTCAAAAGGAAGAGGGTGGGGGGAAAAGGAAGAACCAAAGGTTACTTTTAAAATTTTTTTCCGCGCACTGGAGAAATATTTACACCCCAAACAGACACAGTGTCAACATTGCTTTAGGTGTGGGGGTTAAATTGCATCTCTTGTTTCTATGTCAGTCTGAATTGTTACAAAATTAACTTAAATAATTGGTTAAGGTAAACAGGCTGAGCAGACTTTCTTTTTGAGGAAGTTTCTCATTTGAGTTGTTTCAGCTCTACTTGCATCTCAGTGCGTATAGAGTTTTCTCTAAGCAATGAATTGAAGATAGCTTTCAGTCCTTACTAGTGTTAGGATGGCATCTATGTTGAGTCATTGTGACCCTCTCACCTTCAGAGCTCCCTTGTTCAGTACATTCCACGAGTGAAGATACTTTAAAGACACACAAAGGACACGGTAAACTTAGATTTGAAGTGTCCCATATGCATAGAAAATATAGTATGTGAAAATTGGATTTTGCTAGACTTTCTTTGAAAAGGTGAGGGAAGGTATTAATACTTTGTAAGGTATTTATCATTAGTTCCTGGATTTTACTGAGTAGTTCCTGGATTTTACTGAGTTACTCTAGGAAGAGCGATTAATAGTAATAACTAGCAGCTTCTAGCAGTACAAAGCATTTTCTTCTTTAAAGGATTAGATATTGCATTTAATCATCAGTTATTTTTCTAGGGAAAAAGAGTTCTTATTGCACTAAACTTTGACTTCAAAACTATGGTGTCATGAGCTTTCACAGTAAACAGTGAATACATAATGCTTATACTTTTTCCTGTACATGTTTCATCTACACTGGTAGTAGTTGAACATTTTGCTTGCACTGACTGACAGCATCAAGCAAATGCTATGAAGTATTTTATTGATGTGCTGATGCTACTTGCTGGTGTTACTTAGCACTTTCAATGTGCTGATAAATTGTACTTGAAGAGTTGGTGGCTTTTACTATTATGGCTTCAATTTTTTTTTTACTAATTGAGGAAATCGCTGGCCCTATTCTAAGATTTGCAATAGAAGAAAATATATTTCTTTCTGATGGAGAGTCCTAAAGTTGGAAAAAGAATAAAAATGCTTAATATAATTGCTCAAAGCTGAAGTCTTTAAAAGCAGATACAATGCAATATATATGCAATTACTTTCAGTTTCTACTTGCTCTGAGTCACTTGAAGTGTTTTGGGGGAGAAGTTTTTTGGTGAAGCAGCAAAATGTGAGTAACTGCTGGGTATGGTCTTGTTCAGATGTAGCAAGCATGCCACAGCATTCTAGGACTGAAGGATGAAATTGGATTAAAACTCACTTTTTCAAAATGATGATATAAAGGCATGTCAAACAGCTTTATACATATTTTTATATATATAATATAAAAATGAAGCCATGAGATAATTTCCTCATTTCCTAATTGAATTAGTGTCATATCATCTCCTGAGTCTCATACTGTATTGTATTGTGCATCTCCTTGAGTATACTGAGAGTCTGCAGTTTTTTTCTTATTGAATTTTAACTAGTTGGATTTTAACTACTCTTGAATTTTTTAAAAAATGGTATTAGTAAATGTGAGGTCTTGATTAATCTTCATTGCATGTGTGAAAACAGAAATTATCTGAAGATCCTTTACTGTGTTACAGTGGAGTTTGTAACCTTAATTTTATTTCAGTAAAATTAAGTTGAAATGAATGGATGATACAGTATCATTATAAAAATACTAATTGTGTTCTATTCCTGAGAGATATATTTCCTGGACACAGCATTGCAGCATACAATAATTTAGAAGTGCTATCAGTATCTGTGAACTTCATTGATAAATGCAGTTACTTTGGAAGAAGGTCAATTTTTCTCAATATATTTGGAAGTCAGTCTGGATTTGTGTTTTATTCTAGGTTAAGCATATATATATATATATATATATATATAGTATATATATATATATATATATAGTATATATGTAGTTTAAAAATTGATATCTACATTTTGAAAAGACGGTATTTTAGTGCAGAGAAGTCTTGGGCATGTAGAATCAGTGGTTATCATATAGAAACTATTCTTATCTAGTGATAAGAACCACAGATTTATACTTCCACTGGGTGTATTATTTACAGAGCTAGGTGATGTTGTTTCCCCCATAGTTCACAGACTTTCTCTGTAGTATTCTGATCTATAGCCTGACTCAGTCAGATATAATTTGTTTTATGCATTGAGGCTATTCCATTGTAGCTGCCTTTTCCTCGACTACCTGATTCTCCCCAACTTTATAAATTCAGTTTGTGGAGATCTTAATTTTAGCCTGATCCTCAGGTTTCCTCCTGCTGTATAGCTGCTATTATGTATCAATTTCATATGTGGAAGTTCTCTACTGCTCAGTTCTTACACATAGTGCAACTGAATGTCAATTTTAATCCCATGAATTACAAACTCCAATGACTAATCCATCTACACCTCTTATTTTTCCAGTGTGTAAACACTACCTTTTCTTTTTATATCAAATTATTCCAGTCACCCAAGAACTAAATTATCTGGCCCCTGTTTGGTTGCATAATGCTCCAGGAGTTTGGCTACAGATTTAACGCCAGGCACGTTAGCAAGAGGATCTCTCCACGATCACATAACAGTTATATGCGACTGGTCTCTTTTGTAACACTTTGTCTGTTTCTCTGCATCACCTTCCCCTTTACCAGTTCTTTCTCAAGTGTTGTAGACTTGAGAATTTTACAGCTATATCAATTGTAGAGTCCCAGGATGCCAACCCGTCAGTGTGACTGACTGGGCTTGTTTCTTGGCCTTGCCTTAGTTATGTGTACCTGTAGGTTTCTGGCTCTCTTTTGTATAAAGTCTTACACAAAAAAAAGCATTTTTACATACCTTTATCAATTAAGATGATTGATCAGCTTTGGCTCTTACTCTTTTTACTTGTATAATTATTCTTGTCAGGTTTGTGTCTCTAAGTTTTATATTCATGGCTTCTGCCATTTATTATCGTTTTTTTAACTGGTATTGTAGAGGCTGAAATACACTCAGTGCAAGTCCATTTGAAGGTCTATTTCTGTTTGTTACAGTTCTGAGCTCAAATTTTGTGTATTTGATCAGTTACTTCTAAAGGCTTGTGTTGAATGTGCATGAAAATGATTATAACATCACTGTGAATGTATGCAATTTATGTATGCAATTTTGTGCATAATATATTACATTTAGGGGGTTCTGCTTTGGTTTTAAATTACAACTTAATTGCCTTTTTTATTTACAGGCAATGTAGAGATTGTTGAATGTATTGAATTTTATTCTTCTAATAGATCAAGGTCAGCTTGGAACAACATAACATTGTATCATATACTCAACACAGTATCCCTCTTCCCCTCTCCACCCTCCCCAAGAAAACCAATACAAAACAACAAAAACAATAAATCCAAACAGAACAACTAAGTACCACGTTAAGTATATGGAAGAACTTGAACTGAACGGTCAGTAGAGTATGACCACAGGGGCATGTTTACTCAAGAAAAAATAGTAGTATTTTCTAATAAAAACATTGTAACCTTTTAAGATTCAGTGAACAAATTGTTGAATCTTAACTTTATCATCTTTGTATGTAACTGGTTGCTTTCTTAAAGCATTTTGCTATGTGTTTAACAGTCCTTAAAATATATTTTCTGGTAGATGCACAGGTGTGTTTCTGGAGAAGCAATACTTCCAAAAAAAAAAAAAAAAAAGTGTTATATATTTTATATATAAAAAAGAACACTGAGCAATGTTCTTGTATGAGGACACTTATGTTAATTCTGCAGTATGGGTATTTCCATATATGAAAATGAATGTATGTGTGTATCTGAACTACAGCTAAAAACAGATCAGCCCTCCTGGCCTTTGTAGAAATCAGATGAGCGGTGGAGTGTCTATGAGAGTGAATCATTGAATAGCTTGAGTTAAAAGGGGCCTTAATGACCATCTAGTTCCAACCCTCCTGACATGGGTAGGGTTACCAACCACTAGATCAGGCTGTCCAGGGCCCCACTGAACCTGGCCTTGAACCCCTCTATGGATGGGGCATTTGTGTCTTATTTGGGCAACTTTTTTCTATACCTCACTGTTCTCTGAAAATTGCTTCTTAATATTTAACCTAAATCTCCCTTCTTTTAGTTCAAATCCACTCCCCTTTGTCTTATCACTATCTGTCCTGTGAACAGACAGTATCCCTCTTGTTTTTAAGCTCCCTTCAGGTAACAAAAGACTTCAGTGAAATCTCCTCAGAGCCTTCTCCAATCTAAACAAGTCCAGCTCCCTCAGCCTTTCTTCATAAGATGCTCTGATAATCTTCACGACCTTCTTCTGGACCTGCTCCAATAGCTCTATGCCTTTCTTGTGCTGGGGACCCCAGGTCTGGGTGGACCTCCAAATTGGTACTCACAAGGGTAGAGTAGAACAGGGTAATCTTCTTCCTCTCTTTGCTGTCCTCCTTTCTTTTGGTGCAGCTTTGGGTACTCTTGGCCTTTATCTTAACACAGAGGAAAAACTTGTGTCTCTCTTGCCCTGCCTATCCCTTTCATCTCACTCCATTTTGTTCTCATCCTGCCAAGTTAGCATCTCTTTTAAGAGTATTTTTCTTATTCTGCAACTTTTAAAATACTTTTGCATTTAAGTTTAGTAGCGTGAAGAATAAAGTGTCTCTAGTACCCAAGAGTTATAAGAATAGATTATCTGTGATATTATTTTTGTGGTGAGGACAGAGCCTGCTTCACTATTCTTAAGACTCTTCATGAATTATGTGCTTTGTTGAAATGAGCCAAATCCTTATCATAATTGGGTGGAAATGTGGGCATGTTATTTCAGGAATTTGAATAATTATCCTTTTCTCAGTTTAACAGTGAAAATTTTAAAAGGTGAAGAAAAAAACCATCAAATTAATAATAATGATGATAATCCCTTTGGTAAAACTAAAATTTTCATTTCCTAGGATGGTTGGCCTGAAACCATCCATGGCTGGGTCTTTACTGAGTTGCAATTACAGAGCAAAGTTTGTGCTTTTCTTATCACTGATGTTCTAAACAATCTTCCTATGCATTTGTCTCTAATGAGTATTACTCACAGATGGGGAAGTGATATGCTATTTTCTTGTTCTTAATGTCGTGCATAATACTGCACATAGACCTTTACATTTTTTATGCAGATTTAACTGATCACTGCAGTAAAATACCACCTTATTTACAATTAAATGAAAAGCCTCTTAGTTGTCAGACTTTTCCAGACAAGCATTTTAAATGTCAGAAACCAGTTATTTGCCTCAGATCTGGCAGATAGCTGATTTGGTGTCTTAGTGTCGCTGGTGGGGAGCAAGGGATGGAGGATGAAAAGTGACATCATGATGCAAATTAACTTGTGAGTATTGGAAGGTGCAGAAAACTTCAGTCTTCCACTAAAGGCCAGAGGAGTTGATGAAAAATATTTAAAATGCAGTTAAGGGGAAAAAAAAATACAACAGCAATGATAAAACAAGCAAAGAAAAAACCAACCCATAGCCTGATATTTTGGAAATTGGTTTGTTCTCTGTTAAGATGAGTGTGCCTAAGTTAATTGGCAAGGTTTTATATGCAAGTTCTCTGACAAACTAAAAGTGAACTAAAATCACCTGTCCCTGTCCACCCTCTTTTACGTCTTCCCACTGATAGGTGCTGGCTCAGCTCTGGAAGTGGTAGGTTTTTTTTTGGAGCAGTAGGAGCCGGCTCTGATCTGACACAGATCTGATCTGATCATTGGACTAGATCTTGTAGGTTCTTTCCAACCTTGTGATTCTATGACAGGGCAGTGCTGGGCTCTGCTCACAGAGAGCCCCTCCCTGCAGCTTCTCACTACCAAAGCCTTGCCGTGGAAGTCCAATGAACATACACACAAGTGTTCTGAGATTCATATGGTATGCATGTCAAAAGAGCATGGTAATGCAGTTACAGGCACAGGAGTAGAGTCTGAAACCAATTTTATTTATGTCAAGGACAATGTTAGAATGCTAGAAAGCAGGAAACTGGAAGCCATGTATGTTTGCTTATTTTTTGAAAAGGAAAAAACACCAAAGCAGAATCCATCTCTTCCCCCCACTCTCTCTTCTGGTCTGTAGCAGTTAATGAACATGATCTCCTGTAGCTTAAAATATGTGGTACATAATCATCCTCTTACTGTCAAAAGAGTGAATCTTGCCTGATGCTGAGCATGCTTTTTCTGATCCTGCTTCATATTGCTGTTAGTAGGACGCTGGTATTTGATCTGAGCCATGATGTGTTTGGCACAGTGAAGCACACTGCCATGAATTAACTGCTGTGTGACAGCAGTTCGTAGTGTGAATTGAAAGTTCAGTAAGTGATGTGTATCTCTCAGGGCAATGTGGGAGCTGAGGATGGAAGATGAAAGACAAAGTATTGAAGTAAGGTACATTCACTCAGATATTGCTGCTATTGTTGTTTACCTGTTCTCCCCTGGAATGTTCATGGAGAAATAATGGCTATGCTGCCAAGCATGATGCAACTTCTCTTAGAGGCCTGCTGAGGTCATTTCTTATCTCCCACATAACCCATAGTTTACCACTTGCGTGGCTGTTTGGAGCTATTACAGATAATAATGACGAGCTTATGAATTCCTGCACAAAATGGGATAGAATCTTGTGACATTGACCTATGCTTTCCATGGATTTGCAATTATGGCTTGATCTATAGTATTCTGCAATATTTAAAAGTTAATTATGGAAGACCTGACTTCAGTAGTCGAGGTAGCTGTCGTTTGTTAAGCATATCGTAGCTGATTTAGCAAGATCAATAATTAACAGAAATGGCAAAGTAAATCTTAATGGTCAGGATTTAAAAAATTCAGCGAACAAAAACTTATTTTGTTTTTAATTGAGAGTTTGAGTTCAAACTCTGTGTGAATGATATATAATGACAATTTATGTATTTCTAATAAGTGATGCACTTTTTTTTCCATTTTGATATGCACAATTGCATGTAAAGTTGCAGACTGGTCTTCCTGATAGTTTTGTGAAAACAGTAAGTGAGCCAAACATAAAAGCATACTAAAATTTATATTCCCTTAGAAAAACGAAAATACAGTGTCATGGGAGAACATGGGTTCAGTTATAGGATTACATAAAGTGCTGTTCTGTCTGAACCAAAATTGATCATAATTGTTAGACTCTCATGTAAACAAATTGAACTCAGGAGCTCTTACTCAGAAAGCCTGGTTACTTTTTAAAGCCATGTTACATGGTGTGCTTATTATTAATACTTAAATGTACAAATGCTACTTTTAGAAACTGTATAGAAGCAAGGCTTTGCTAATTTAGTTTCTGGAGTCTCACAGCTAGTATTATTATTTTTCTTAATGAAGTTATTTGAGGTACTAGAAAGTTGATTATGGCTGCTAACCAGAAAGGATTTTTTTATCTCCTAAATTGTAATCAGAAAGCTGTGAAATGATTTTGTTAGGAGAGCAGTTGAATAATAGGAGTGAAAGGTGTGGCTGAGCTGCTACCTACTTTGTGCATTTCATACCTGATGTTGTCCACCAGTTGCACTGTGCCACTTATAAAGTTTTTTGTAAGACTGTATGAGTAAAGAGTGTAATGACTTAGCTTTACTTCCAGAGATGACTCTCATATAGTAATGGAATAAAACTATTATGTAGAATCTGAGAAGGGGTCCTGATATTTATGCTTTTACAAACACCAACTCCTACAGGCTTTGAAGCTTACTTAGCAGTTCACGTATGCAGGTAGAATTAGCAGTGTAACAATATCTTATTACTGCTAAAAGTGTTTTAATCTAATGTGTGGGGTTTGTTGTTGTTGTTGTTGTTTTTGGTTTGTTTTTTTTTTTTTTGCAAAATGAGAGGCAGAAAGTCTACCATGAATTGTTC
The DNA here is from genome assembly GCF_987193195.1 of Phasianus colchicus. Lineage (NCBI taxonomy): Eukaryota > Metazoa > Chordata > Aves > Galliformes > Phasianidae > Phasianus > Phasianus colchicus. Next base: position 11,074,294 of record NC_143437.1, on the reverse strand, counting down.
TGCTTTGCTACATATAATTTTAAAGGGCATTAACTGAGATTGTCTGTTTTATCACATGCTGGATTCTTAAAAAGGAAATATATTGAAAAAAGTTCTTATAATGCTGATGTATCAGATTACTCAATTTTTTGCAAACAAATCTTCAGCTGAGGAAAATGGCTGTAGTTTCACTACATTTTGACACTGGCAGAATATCTTGTAGCCTGGATGATGTGAGAACGTTTGAAAGCACAAGGTATGCTGGAGGAGTAAGGATGAAAATGGTTACTTAGTAAGTGTCATGAAATTAAATACCAGTGTTGAGTTTTACATTTGTCTCTGAATTAATTGTAGATTCTTAGTTTGATGGATGTGTATTGGTATAGGTAGGGAGATCTGTTTTTGTCCTTATTCCAGTGCTCAACATATAAAAAACAGACCACCCTTTTGATTAGCCCATGTTCTGATCTGCTTATTTTTGATGAGACAATGAGAAATAAATTTGCACTGCATACACCATGCTTCATGTCCCCATCTGTTATCTCCCTCACCATATTTAATGATTTTTTTGAGCACTTCATCAAAACCCTGTAAGTGACCATTAGAGGGTTAAACTGCTCTTGCAAATAAGCAAACTATATTTGGAGTGGTGTAGCTCTGAGGGGGAGGTAGGTATGCTAACTAACAGATTGTCCAGCACTTAGTGCATGAAAAAAGGGGTTTTATGAAAGTATGAGAAATGACAGCGTGGTTCACAGGAGAGAAACTTTGATTCTTTTGAAGCTAATGGAAATGTTGTCATGGATTTTAAAGAACAGACTGTTTGTTTCAGACTTGTTAGAGTGACAGTCCAAGTTAGGCAATATTCTGACTGCCCTAAGTATTAATAGCGGTATTTGTACCAGAATTTCATAGTAGAAAATTGTGATACTGATTTAAGGGTGGGAAGATTGTCTAGATTTTTGTTTGGAGGTTGTGTCACAGTAAAGCATGTAGCAGTCTATGTGACATGGGAAAGCTCGACTAAAGGGCTGAAAAGTTACATCGTAGAGTATAAATCTTATTCTGCTTACTTGCCTTTGGTTGTTGCTGCTTACAAATCTAATGAGATTGGCTGCAAAATTAACTTAGTGTGGAGGGTCCATAAAATAAACAAGAACAAAGTAGTGGTAGGTGATTTTTATTCAAAGCGATATATTCTGCTAGGATGTGTCATTTTGGTCTGATTAGAATTTTAAACATGTTTGGGAATTAAGAAGAAAGGGAAAATTGTTATATTTAAACAACAACAAAAAGAGCTCCAAAGCAGCAGCTTCTTAGAGAACATTTTGACCTTGAAATGATAAAAACCAGAATTGTAAAACAGAAAATAATCCTGCTATTAATGAAGTACCATAACATGGTATTGTGTGGAACAAAGCAGGAACAGCAAAAGAATTAAGAAACAAGCAGATAAGAGGACAACAGTAGTGAGGCATGAAGATCTATTAAGATCTGATTTTTTTTCTTCTTTAATATAGTTTTAAGATTTTATTTTGGATCCATTCTAATCTACTATGTAAATAAAAGAATTTGAGGGCCTGGAACCACTGGCAGGAAATCTTATGAAATATTTCTGTAGTAATTGTTTTAGGTTACAAGGTACCTCAATTCAAACTTGTATTATATCAAAGAAATGCTTTTTACTGGCATTGCATGAAAGGATACAAGATTGTGAAATAAAAAGCACTTCAATTATTGCATTAAATAAAAATGAAACCTATCATAGCCTGGGAATTTGTTATAATGAAATCACTCCAATGCCTTTCTGCAAGTAGTCAGAATGTGTGTAAGAGTGTGTGTATTGACTTCATACAATTGTCAACTAGGAGAGTCCCTCAGGTTCATTTGACAGAAGCATGAAGACTTGACTATCAGCAAAAAGTATCACTATCAACCTGTGTTTGCTATTTTAGTTTTCAATTTGGAGAAAGATATGGAAACAGCATCATGATTTAAACTTGATGTCAAATGCAACATCTCACCTCCTGTAAGCAGCCAGTGGGAAATTGGCTAATGGGAATTGTGCACTGTGTATCATGTTGCTTAAGAATTGCTTCTGTGTTAAAATGGCTGACCTACTTCACACATTTGATGTAGTCATATATGTATGTACACACATAGATGCATATATGTATTTTAAACTTGTATCTGTTCTGATTATTTGAAGTAGAGCTTTTAACAGTACGGTCCATGAGGTTTAAGGATTGGGCTTACATTTACTCAGGGGTTGTATGCTTTGTTAGCTGTGTGTGTCTAGTCATCACGACAAAAGCAAGGAAGATGGCTAGGATGATTTTGACCAGTGTGCAGACTATGTATGATCAGTTGAGATGACGGTCTTTGCTGTGAGATGGAGAGGTGTCCAGTCTTTAGGTATTTTGATTTGTCAAAAATTCTAAGGATTCTATGATTCTAACAAACGAGGCTATAAAAAAATTTTAGCTGTGTGCAGAATAATGTTGTTTATGTTATCAGCTAACGTATACTTTGTGCACTATGTTTAGTGTGTTTCCTTGTAATAATGATATTAAGTGATGACCACCATTTCTACAGTGTTCAGCCAATGCCTGACTTCTAAGCACATTATTCTACAAATCTCTCCTCTGCAGAGTGAAATATCATTTCTCTTGCACATTCAAAGGACGAAAGATATACCTCTGCTTTCAGCATCTGTGTTTTACTAATGGACTTTATTTGAAATACCTTAATGTGATGTCAAGAATTATGAGGTTCTGCAGTATATCTTTCATTGATTTTGTTGAAGATTGATCAAGTGGTCAGGACTTTTTTTTTAATAGGTTGGTTATAAAAGATTTTATAAAAGCTTCATCTCAAATTTGCGCAGCGCCTTTTCCTGCTCAGTATAGTCCTGCAGTGCTTGTATAGCTACTCAGATCTTGAGTTTAGATTGCAGTCACCAGTGTCAGTTTTAAGACATACTTTATGTGAAGTCCTGGTATTACTTAGCTTGTGATGTTTTCAGGAAACCTCAGACCTAAAATAGAGAGCTTGCTAAGCAATGCTGGAAACATCTGTAACATATTTGGTCAAATATGAGTTTGTCCCTTTAGACGTATTAAATAGAAAATGTGTGCATTAATCCAGTGCATCAAGTAATGGATTTGTGAGTGCTCTTTTGTTGCGTGGGGGGCTACATATCAAGTCCAGAATTGTCTATGTAACCATAAGAAGAAGAGCCAGAAGGAAAGATGACAAAATTTGTATTCTGTTTCTGGAACACGACTTAAAATGCAAGCATAGGCATCTCTTAGATGGAATACCTTCTTATGCTCTTTTAGTACTTGTTAAAAAAAAAAAAAAAAAAGTAGCTGTGAAATTGTAGTAGGCATCTAGTGCACTCCTTCTTTTAATTTGTTTTTATTTTTGATATATTTACAAGTTTTTGCATTGGTTATTTAATATTAAAGCGTAGGATGCAAGTTTTAGAATTTATAGAATGGTTAATCTTAAAATGGTTTGGTTATATGAGAATAATAAAGCATCATGAAAGCATAAGTACAAAATTCTTGCTTGCAAATGCGGGTGTTGAATAAATATTGAAGTAGTTCTGGTCACGATTGTAAAAGTAAGTATTCCTGTCACGTACTGAACACTGCACCAAGTGTGTTCTTATTGCAAAATATGGCTAGAGGAAAGGTTTTTAATTTTTAAATTTGAATCAATAGTTATTTTGTATTTAAATTTTCTAAAACCTCTTAACTACAATAAACACAAACTTTGTGCCATCATCCTTAGGAGTCTTTTTAGAGAAATTGACGTTTTTCCTAGCCTTCCTTTATTCTGATATAGCCTGCATACAAGGCAAACTGCTGAAATTATGCTCATATTTATGCTAAATGAAATAATAGCACAGCTTTTTGTGAGGAAAATTATCCAACTGTAATTTTCAGGCTAATTGTTTAGGAAACTTCCAGTATTGCAGAAACATTTTTGTTTTGCCAGGCTTGAACTTTTTTAGGTGTAGTTGATTCCAAATTAAAGATCAATTATATCATCCGTATTCAACTACAGTATTTTACAGTGGTTTTATTCTTGAATTTGTTTATAATGGGTGGGTTTTTTAGGTCTCTGTGTTGCTATTGCTAAAACAAACACAAAAGAAGCTACTTGAGCAAACACTGAGGTACCATCACTTCATTATAGTCTATCATTGGATGTGATAGCAGATGTGAATTATTATTTTTTAGTACCTCAGCAAAATATCCCTTTTCTCTGGCATTCCTATAACATAGCAGTGCTCTGTTAGGACCAGTGGATTATGTGAATCTCGTTAGTATCTTCTAATAGTCAGAGCTCAGGAACTTCCTTCAACAAAATTGTTTGTGCACTGTTTGGTCTTGCTTATTAGATAATTAAGTATTTAATTTTAAGTATTTAGGATTTAGTGAACTTCTCAGACTTTCAGCTCCACATCAAACAGTGTAGAAATTGAGCAAATATATTTAAATTTTCTAGGAAAGAAGGAGGTGAGGATGTGTCTGAGTTTGTCTCCTGCAAGTGTAGGAATTGCTCTTGTTTTATGAAGTTTCCAAAACAGCGTGGAGTATTCATCATTCCTATCTGTTGGGCTGAGGCTCAACTATCAGAAAGGGAGGAGAGAAGTATCTTTTCAAATCTGGTGACTGTAGTATTTAAAAATTGCAGAGGATATATCGTGTGTGCAGTTCTTCTTTATGAACTGATTTTAAACATGATCCAGATGAATTAAAGACTACAGTCATAAGTGAAATAATTAATGACCAAGAAACAGAATTAAAGGTACTAATTTTACTTCTGTTTCATAAACTTTAATCACAGTAGATGGAAACAAGGTATATTTCTTAGCACATGTGCCACTGAAAAATGCAGGATATTGAGTTGCATGGAAAAGAATGCATTATTAATAAAAATTAAGTCAATCAGTAATCTTTAGAGATTGTTTTTTATTTTAAAATTCAAGTTGCTTTTAAACACAAAGTAAAATAAAGTAACTTATGCAAACAGCAAAGTAGCCAGCACAGATTCAGGAATCAATCCCAGACATAAAAACACTGGTATTATGAGTACTAAAATTTGGAAACTTTGGAAATATTTCACAAAGAATCATAGAACATTGACTTACTGTGATAACTGTATTAATACTCCAGTAATCATTTATGTATCGTACAAGCAAGTGTATTCCTTCATCTTGTATATGCTAACTCTGCCATTTTTGGTCAGAATACATTCCCAATGAAAATTTGAACGTATATCTTGTAATATCAGTATTACTGTCCATTTTCAGACTGTAATTTTAAAATTTCAGCTTAAATGCAGCATGTTTTCCTGCTACAGATACTGCGTCAATCTGATGCTACCAATGATATCTTTCTATATTTTGCAATAAAATCAGAAAGCAAAAGGCAGAGAAGTGGTATTTTGGCAGTCTCTCTAGAGGGCTTTCAACTCATGCATGGTTTTCACAGAGATCAGCTAGAAGCAGTTAAATTTTAATTTGAATATCTTAAAACAAGCAAGAACGTGTTTCAAGAAAAATTTAAAATATGAATAAATGAAGTATCAAAGGTACTTGGTGCTGTCATGTGGAGAATGCAAATCTATTGTTCTGTTAAAGATACCATTGTGCTGTTGGAATGTTTCTTAGGTATGCAGCGACTTGAGAGAAATCGCAACATGTTCCATTTTTAAAAGGGTAATTTACTTCCATAGTTAACTTGAGAGGCCATGTACTGCATAGTTATGTGTGCATAGTAGGAATAATGATGATGACAGGGAATAAAAATATTCTTAAGCTTTCATGTACAAAAAAATCTACAAATGCAGATTCATCAGCAGAGCATTTACTATACAGAGTAAGTATGGGATGAGAGAGAAAATGTTTCTGATGTCAGTAGGTTAATTGGAAAGTTTGCATGCATTAGCATTTTTGCAGTTAATACTTTCTGCATTTAAATCAATGATACCTAAGGTCAAATTTCTTAGTTTAAATCAGTTTTATATAGCTAAGACATATATATGGATGTAAAATTTTCCAGACCCTGTCTAGTTCGGGGGTTGGACTCGATGATCTCCAGAGGTCCCTTCCAACACCTACAATTCTATGATTCTGTAATTTCAGGTGTGAAATAGTCATTGAGTCTACTAATGTTAGATAAATACACTGAAGGCTTAGGCGAAGCAACTGCTTGTAGAATTATCACACAACCATTCACTGAAGCATTGTCAGCCAGTTACTCTTTCGTCATTTAATTTATTTTGAGGTAGCATATCTTTACTACTTAGTATATAACATTATTCTTTACATCAAGTAATGCTAGTGTATTGCAAGATGATTTTAAAGCTGTGTCTTCCACTGATAAAATATATGTAATTCCTTCTAATCATGCAAGCAAATACAACCAACATGAGTGTGTTGAGGCAACTGGCCAAATATGAGAGCATCAGGAAGTGAATCTGGAATAAACCAGCTCAGTGCTACGTGGTCTAAGAAAAACCTGCCAGCATCAGACATATGTCTGCTCTGCTCTTTCTCCTAACCCTTCAAGAAAATAACATCTTCTATATGCAGATTTCCTTATGAAACTATTTCTGCATTAAATAAATCACTTGCATTAGTGTTTCAGTTCAGGAGATGTGATGTGATCTTGCACCATGTCTCATCAGACAAAGGAAACTAGAAGCAATGGCAAGTGGAAGTGACAACTCCTGCCAGGCCATAGTTATACAGTAGTGTTATCTCCCAGTAACAAGAACAATAATGTTTCATGCTTGTTAGTCCTTCTTTTAAACTTTTTACCTCTGATTTGATACAGACTAAGAGTGGTATTAAATGTTATCTGTGCCAGAGTCATGTCTTTCTGACATAAGCTGAAGAAGCCTGACTTCTCAGAATTATGACTACTTTTGCCCTCAAGTTTTATGCCTTTGTTGTCATTACTATGGACCTACTCTGGTATTTAACAGCTCTACCTATTCTATTCAAGCTATAAAGGAAAGACTAATACTACAGGCATCCTGTGATGTAGCACCTGGTAATGTCACTGTTATGCTGGCATGCATTCATTGTGGGGAAACCTTTTATTTTAAATTTGGGGGCTGAAAAAGTCCCAAACCCAAACAATGTTTGTCTTTTAGTAGGTTTAAGTAGCTATAACGTCTCTGTTACAAGTCTACATTGCCTTCTTGTGTAGAGAAAAAAGTAACAGGCTGGAGGAAACTGGAAGAGAGACAAAATAAAGTATCCTTATGTACTTTGAGGCTTTTTTTCCCCCAGTTAGTAACACTGAAACCAAGTAGTGCAGTGGTACATGTAAGCTCTAGCCATGCAGTGAACAGGGTGTTTCTATCTGCCTCTGGATATTATGAAATCATGTGTTGTATTTCATGAACATCGTTGATGCTTATATTGTTGGAGCATGCACAAACCCTATTAATTAGACTATGAAGCTCTTTTTTTTCCTAAGCACTGTGCTAATGATAATTATAAACTTTTGGAGATAGTCTGATTTCTGTTTTATGTATAATAGAAAATAATAGATAAATGGGGAGAGATTTTCAGGATATTAAGTTGTGTGTCCAATATAACTTGTAAATGTCAGGGATCATTTTGTGGAAGATGATTTGCTTGGGATGCTACAATCCAAAGTTATAAACTCTCTTGTTGAGAGCTAAGATATTAAAATAAGTTTTGTGTAGGTGACAAGGCAAAGCAGATTTCCATTAGCTGTATTTAAACACAATACTGATTTTATTATTTGTACATTACTGTGAAGGACAACTTAAATATAATGTGAGGGAGGTTGTTATGTGAAGGCCCTTCTAGACAGAAGAACCAACACCTTGGAGAAAATGAACGGGGTGCCTCAAGCTGTTTAATAGGCAGGTCAGATGTGGTTGTCTCTCTCAAGCAAAAGGGAGGCTTAGATTACAAGTAACTCAATAGTGGCAGCAAATAGCTACTGTTTCAAGTTATTTTACAAAAAGAGTCTGTGGTCCAGGTGGTAACATCTTAGACTGAGAACTGCATTTACTGTACTTCAATTATGTCCATCAAATTAACAGAAGAAAGCTTGTGTTTCAGAGGTGACTTGATAAAATAATAATGTGAAGTTCAAAACCATACGTAGAGCATAGTTTTCATCATAAGCATGTCCTGCTCATTCTTTACCAGGTTTTCATCCATGAGTAGTAGTTTTCTCTGTGATTGCTTTCCAAATCTTGCAAAGTTCTTAATATAATTTATAAAAAAAAAAAAAAAAAAGTATTTACTGACTTTGATTTTTTTCAGTCTGACCACTGAATGTGCAGCCGAAAAGTCTAGAAGATCCCACTTGTTAAGAATTGTGTGTGTGCGTGCTTTTTTTCCAAGCTCAGTAAGGTCAGAGTTATTTAGCTTCCACTTGGCCTCCTTCTCTGAACAAGTAATCCACATTTCAAACACATTACAAAGCCTGGCTCTGATGGGAGAGAACAACAGAATTCTAGCACATTACTCTGACTTGACTGCACCGATTACAGGACAGGCATGAACAAAGTACAGCGATGCTCTTGGGAAGGCAGCTTCCCCATATGGATGTGTACTGCCGCCAGTGCTTTGCTCACTTTGCAGTCATCCTTGATAAGAGATCAGGAACTACTGTGTCTCTGAACAGAAGTACAAGGGGGAATTTTAAAAATATCAGTGTTACCATCTTTTGTTGTTGAGATTTCACTGCATGTTAATTACAGTGGTTCTGCTAGATGTATAATTGAATGTGATCTCTAGCAGGAAAGGAATAGAAATGGGGGTGTATATATATAAATTCTTTTTTGTATGAATATGTTCTATGGTCACCGTTTTTTTTTTTTTAGGAGAAGTAGAATGTGAGTTCAAATGTGAGTTTGCTGAGAACTACAGTTACAAACTAGCTGTTAAGTTTGTAACATTCTGTATTATTGTAATGTAATATTCTGTAATATTACAGAATATTAGAGTGAGTTTGGAACTAGGTGCTCTTTAAGATCCCATTTAACCCAAGCCACTCTACAATTCTATGTCTTCTATTGTGTATGGCCCTAGAAAAATGAATAATAGACTCAGTTTGCCTGAAAGTGCTGCGTTAGTCGTAGGTAATACAAAATCTGTGTTATGGTGCAGTATTTGACTTTTTTTCCTCAAGAGAACTTGGAACACATTAGGATCGTTGAGTCAGCTGAGGCACAGATGAAGCCAGTCAAATGTGGAGTACATCCAGTGTTCCTCAGTTATATTTTCAGTCCATTTTCTAGTCAATACATTTCACAGAAAAAAAAAAAGATGATTATGCTGATGGTAGTACCCTTCTTGCAGAATGCAGAAATAATAGAATATTTCCATGAACAATTAAAATGCATGATTTACTGAGCAATGAGAGTGAATTAAAAGAAATGCAGTAACTTTGTTTTAAAAGCAACTGTAAGCTTTAATTGTCATAAATTCAGACCAAATTAAAAACATGTTGACAAAAAATGGACCAACAGCTTGTCATTTTCAAATCTAAGTGAAATGCAAAGTGCTGAGAATAAATTACCAGATCTGAATTCAATGTTTGAGTTTAGTACTTCTGCTATATGAAGGATATCTTAGGATATTAAGGGGAAAAACAACAATGAAAAAAGCGACAAAAAAAAACAACTAAAGAAACACTACAACCACTACCAAAGTGTGAAGTGTCATGGGTCACATGCCTGTGTTATTAAGGAAAGATAACCACAAAATGTGCTGTGGCACATAACTACCTCCTCAGTATCTTTCCATCTGCCCTCATAATAACTATGTTTAATCTGAAAAAGAAACAGTGAAATTAACAGGGATTTACTTTTTTTCCCAGGATTGATCAGTTACGGAAGCATTTCTTCATATACTAATGTAATTAACATAGTAGTTGAATGTAAGAATAATGATATTCCAAGGAAGGTATCACATCTTTAAGATATTTACATTGAAAAGCTACTGTACTTTTGCTCCATCTATTCCATAGCTGAATGTCTTCACACTTAATCATTCATCTCCTTCTACTCATGATTATAAATCTGTTCTGATCAAAGTGTACAAACTTAAAATACAGCAGGGGTAATACGGGCTGTTAAAACACTTCTGAACTTTGCAGTTTAGGCATTTTACTTAGATGAGGTGGTTGTACTTGCATGATGTTGTTGCTATACAGTGCTGAGCATCGCAGCTAAGGAAATTTTAAGTTCCTGAAACTAGTGCAAAAATACCAAGTATTTCATAAAATCTGAAATGAATGTGCTTTAACTTTTTACACAATTTTGACAAAAGGTTTAAGACAGTATTTTAGATAAGCCTGCAACAAGGATGCTCTGAAATATCAAAGTCTTCCTGTCTCTCAGAAAGACGTTGAAGGGATTGAGAGCCAAGTAATGTTCTTTTCCATCCTCCCAGAATGAGACTGGGGCCTGGAAAGAAGGCAAACAAAGCAGATGAATGAAATGAATGGCTAAGAGTCTGGCATCACACTAAGTATATCCAGCTAGCAGAAAGACAGAGGAACAGAAGTATGTGTGGTGGTATGCATGGTGGAAGGCTGAGGAAGGCTTTTTGTTCCTTTGTTGATTAAAGGACTCAGAACATTTTGTATTTTCTGTCTTCATTTCTACAGGCTGAATTGTACAACGGCTGGCCAGAATGCAGTAAAATAATGCAATATGAGCTATGAGCAATGCTTAAGAACTTGGTTCAGTATCATTTATGCTTTATCTGACAACCTCTTGTGCAGAATGGTATTTTTTGCCTTGGGAACAGCAATTGTCTGAGAAGTATTCGAGTATATCGCTAACCTACTGAATTATTTGAAATAGATTATATGTTACATAGAAGTGTACTGATGTGTTAGTACATCATGCATTACCAATATGGTAGCCTTCACTGGTGTTGTGGTATTCTATGGTCTGGCTGAGTAGATGAGAAGAGAGCAGTGGATATTGTGCACCTGGACTTCATCAAGACTTCTGAAACTGTTTCCTATAATGTTCTTCTAAGTAATTCTGGGAAGTGTGCAATAGACAAATGGACAGTGAAGTGGATTGAGGATTGGCTGACTGGAAGAGCTCAGAGAGTAGTGATCAGTGGTGCACAGCCTAGTTGTAGGCCTGTGGCTAGCAGTCTTCCTTAGAGAGTGATACTGGGTCTGGTCTCGTTCAGCATCTTCATCAGGGACCTGGATGAAAGGATAGAATACACCCTCAGCAAGTTTGCTCATGCTTCAAAGCTAGGAGGAGCGGCTGATGTGCAGAAAGTCTGTGCTGCCATTCAGTGAGACCTGGACTGACTGGAGAGTTGCACAGGGAGGAACCTTTTGAAATTCAACATAGACAAGTGTAGAGTAGTACACTCTAAGAGTAATCCCATGCGTGAATACAGGTTAGGAGAGCAGTTTTGCAGAGAAGGACCCGGGTGTTCTGGTGGACAGCTGTGTTGGCCGTGAGCAAGGAAGGCCAGTGGTATGCTGGAGGTTCATTAAAAAGAGCACATGCAGCCAGTCAAGGGAGGTGAAGCTTTCTGCTACTCTGCCCTCGTGAGACCACGTATATGGAGTACTGTTGTCTGGTTCTGGTTCAAAATATGAATCTCCTCATTATATTATCAACTGATTTTTTTTTTAATTACCTGTCTGAGTACAATGAAGACTGAGAAAATTGAACGTAACAAAGTTCATATCAGAATATTGGAAAATGTATTATTTCATATTCATATAACTTCTCAAAAGAGGCCTTTACCTAATATGCCTTTCTGCGGTGCACTTCACATCAAGTAGTATAATTTTATGACTTTATATAAAAATCAACACTGAATTTGCTAGCTCTGTATATTTTAAATATCAAAATGCTTTTCACTACCTCTTACTGACTGTACCTTGTATGCACTGTAAAGGTCTATGGTATCAAATCCTTAGTGACTTCTCATTCAGTTACCATAGCAACTTTGAACTCGCTCTGGCATAAGCTTCATATCTTTATTCTATAGCAAGAAATAAATGTCTGTATGAGAGCTGCTCTGAAAATAATGCTGCTTATTTTACTATGCTGGCCCACAGTGTCAGAGAGGAATGTTGATGGTGTTGCAGTAGAGGCTGAACCTTCTATTACGTTTTGTTGCTGTGTGACAGATGGCAGCAGAGGGGAGGTCTGACCGAATGGATCTCATGTGTATGGACCAAAGAGGTGGAATTGACTTCTATGTGGAAAATAATATCTTCCACTGAAGTTCATTAATGCTTGCTGAATGTTTATGGATCCCAAACAGTGGATGTGAGCACAGTGAGGCAGTGGTGGTGTGTTTCAGCAGTGACAACAGTGATAGTGGTCACTTTTGCTAGTCCTGACTTTGAGTGTGACATGCAGGCTCTTGCTCATTTCTGCAAAAATGCACAGTTAATGGTGGTGATTGTTGAAAAATACTGCTCTGTAGTTGAGAATTTGTCCTGTCAAATGATGTTAGCATGCTCTTTTTTATATTTTGTATTTTTCCATGGAAATAAATAGGGGATGTTACTTTCAAAGGGACTTCTTTGTGCAAAACAGCAAAACAAAAAGAGAAAAACAGACTTTTTTGAGGAGTAAGTTGTACATGATGTTTTATTTTAAAAAGTGTATTTTAAAATGCTTTAGATTTTTATTTTATTTTATTTTTATTTAAGTACTTTAAAAAAAGAATGCTGATATGAGAAGGAAGAAAGCAAATTAAACTGCTTTCTTAGGAAATGTTTCCCTGGTTATGAACTTATTTGTAAGAATGACATTGGTTTATATCATAAATTAAACTGCCAAGTTTTCATCAATTGGAAAGACTTTCATGTAGTCTGATCAGATCTTGAATTTTCAAGTTGCCCCTAGGTTTGGATTAGTAAGCCTGTTTTCATGAGTGGCATGTTACCTCTGTTCTGGAGGGATTCATCAGAATGAGACTTGAATAGAAAAAAAAAAGTAAGAATTCTTTGAATGGTGGTCTTAACGCTGGGATAATGTTAGAAGTATTGCAGGAAATAAGTGTTGTGGCGATGTTGCTTAGAAATAAAATAGAATTGTACTTGTGATTTACTTGGCAATATAAAATCTGAAAGCTGTGTTTAAATCCTGCTTGCCTATATTATACTAAACATTTTTTAATTTTCCCTTGCTAAAAGTCATATTGCTCTTAATTACAACACAGGTGCTTTTGTGATATTTTAATAGGAAATCCTCTGACATGGTAACTGAAGAAAAGTAAGACTATAGGCTGACTCCCATTCTTTAAAAAAAGGTTTTGTTACATAGTTTTTACCAGTGTGTGTGACAAGTGTGTCTCATTGATGTTCCTTGCCTTGTTTCTCTTCTAAGCTCCTTAAAATTCAAGTTTCATTTTGTTAAATTGTGTTGCTGAAGGAAATTATTGACTGAATCTGGAAATGTTAAATTTCATTAGGCTGACTTCCCTCTCCTACCCCCAACAAACAGTACACAGCTGGGACTAATAATTTATTATGCTGGGTAGCTGATGAGAAACAATTGTGCTGTGCATCAGGAAAAAGACAAAACATCAAATTTCTTTTACTCACATTTCTTCCAGTTTTGGTCCCTTATGCTGTCAAGACTTGGAAAATTTCTTCTCTTTAATACTTATTCTACATGTACTGTTGTTTTTGGAGTTGCCTGTTCTAATTCTTACTATAGTATAGACAACACCGAGTCATTTCTTGCAGTGGAAAACATCTTTTTTTTCTCTAATGTCTTACTATGTGGTATATATCTGCTTAACATATGGAGTCCTGACAAGTATGCCAATTACAGTCTTGCTTCATAAAACTGAAATTTAGGATGGTGATATTTGACTAAGGCACAATCTCTTGTGCCTACAGACAACTATGTTTTTAGTGTTTTTCTAAGGATCCACCTGTCTACTTGAAGAAAATACTCCGAAATAAAAAATTTAATCTTAAGAATACTTTACTTAACGTGTAGCCCTTAGTTATTTTGCCGAAGTATTTGTAGGCAAAATACAGAGAGGCAACTAATGCCCACATCTCAGTTCAGGGTAGATTGTATTAGCTTCTAGGATAGAATCAATCTGTTGAGATCAGTGCTTGAATTAACATAATAATTAACATTTCAGCACACTGTTGTAGGTCACAGTAAGAAAATGTTTAATCTTCCTGCATTCATCTGTGTACATTGCAGGCATGGGGAGGTCTACAGAGACTAACTTAAATTTAACTGTATCAGAAATGAGCAGAGTGTTTTAAGAAAACTGTGAAAAAGATTTAGCTTTCATAGCTGTTCATAGTTGTTTTTCTTCTAACAACAAAAGATACAACAGAATTGGGTCACTACTCAAATTACAGCTTTCTCATTAAGTGACCTGGAGGGATGTCAGAGCCAAAATATGGAAATAACCTGCATATGTCCACTTAGGAATCTTGGATCTGGGGAGCTTGTATTCCATTGTTTACTGTGGAAAATAACATCCAGAGCACTGGACTGGAGAAAGTTATTCTGATGTGTTTGTGGTCGTGCTGGGGGGGGTTCTCAAAACAGCTTCAAACTTCAGGTTCATGGAGGGGGTAAAAGCAATTTTCTAACTATAATGCCACACTTAAAAACCTAATTAAGAGGAAGGCTTCCTTTGAGTCCTGAGTCAAGCCATGCACCAGTACTCTGTGCTCGTGGGGGAAAACTGCCTTCCACACCGTCAGAAATGAATCATCATCTGTCTGTCTTGAAACTGCTTTGGAAACTAGAGTGAATACTAGATTTCAGCGGAGTCTTGCTTTCACTCTTCTCCCTGCCATTCCCCCTTCATCCTTCCCTGGATGGGGGAAGAGGGGACACAGACAAAGAATAATAATAAAAAAAAGAGTGTGACTGACATTGCTTGAGTTGATGGCAACTCTAAATGACTTCAGGTCTGGTTCTTGAATGGCAGTGTGGAAAACTTGCTTTTACCTCTGTATGGGAGGTGGGGATGGGTAGGGATGTAACAAGACAAAGCAGGAACTACACAAACTGCCCAAAGATGCATCCAACTGACATAATTTTGTGACTGGCAGATTTGTGCACATCCCCTGCTTTCACTTATAAATTGGAAATATTTGAATATGTGCATTATTTCCGTAGCCACAGACTAACATATTAGCAAATAATCTTTGAGTAATCAGATCAAATTATCCTGGAATTGAATTGTTTTGCTTCTAAACTTCAGCTTAGGGATCCTATGGAAATGAATCCAAGAAGACAAAAGGAAAGAGTGGGCATCTAGTCTGCAGATTTATTGTTTGATGAAGTTTGAGCACATTTTACTAATGAGCGTGCTTCTTATTTTAAACACCTTAAAACTGTCCCACTTTTCTATTTGAATGCAGAGGCATAAATTTGTTGCTGTAATAGTAGGGGGGTGGGATTCTAATATACTTCAAATGTACCATCTTATTAGTACCAAAGCTGAATACTACAGGGATTACAGCCAAAACTCTTAGCACTCTGTAGGGCATTGGAGACTTGAGGAGAAATGTAGTAAGCAATAGGAGAATGCTTGTTTCACTGACAAATGCCGTAATTCCTTTTTTTTTTCCCTGCAAGTACAAAAAGGTTTAAATAATTTTGTGAACATAATGGTGCCCTAATGTTTCAGTGATGACTGGTGTCTTGTGTGAAAAGCACTTTAATTTGAAGGTATCCAGAGTAGTCATCAAATGACTTTAGAAGTCTAACGGCGTGTACTGTGCAGAATCAAGTATCTTGTATATATATGTGAAGGACTTTACACATGTTCTCGGGGTGGTGTAAAAAAAGAAAGCTTTTAGAGAGGCAAAACTATATTTGGCATTACAAAGAAAACACTAGCTCATAGACTAAGGCTGAATTACTAACTGAGACAATCAGAAAATGTTCATGCTACAAATTCTATAGTGATCCTGTCACTCTGATTGCTGCACCGTGGCATTTTCTTAATGTAGTAAATGTAAGACCTACCCGGCTTCTGGGGCTGTGTGTTTAAACAGCTGAGCAATAATTACAGGGGTCCCTTGAGGCAAGGGCAGGGGGGAGTGGAGGTGGCTAATAAGAGCATTTGTGTTTGAGTTATTTGTAGCAAAATTTCAGTTATTCTACAGAGAAGAACAAAAAATCACCTTATTTCTTCTGAAAGAAATGAAAGTGGTTTATTATACCTACGGTCACAGAATCACAGAATGGCCAGGGTTGGAAGGGACCTCAGGAATCATGCACCTCCAACCCCCTGCCAAATGCAGGACCACCAACCCTCCCCATTTAATACTAGACCAGGCTGCCTAGGGCCCCATCCAATCTGGCCTTGAACATCCCTAGGGACGGGGCATCCACAACCTCTCTGGGCAGTCTGTTCCAGCACCTCACCACTCTCATAGCAAAGAACTTAATGGTCCATGCAAACTAGCAGCATTCTGTGTATTTTGTGTTGAAGTATTTGGTCCAGCCCTACTCCTTGCTCCACGCTTCCATGGAGTTGTGTGTGGGACCAACAACCATGTCCAAGGAGGAGCCTGCCTTTGGCTTCTGGCTGTCAGTGCAACAGCCTTCAGTCTTGCATTTCTTCTTGTTAGTTAGGAGATGAAAATTTAGAACACACAGATGTGTGTTGCTACCTGGTGATCACTTAGCAGCAGCTGCAGCAAACGCAGAATGAGTACCTTGATTTGCAAAGAAACTTTAGATCCTGGCGCTCAGATAAGGTTCCTGAAAAGATAACAGTAAATAAATCTGAAAGTTATGTATTATGTTCTCAGTTGACTGTCTCTCCCTAAATGATTCTTCTTTGTTAAATTATTTTAGACCATGTTTTTATGTAAGTGTTCATTGGATATATACTTCATTGTTTTTCTTTATATTCTCAGGGCATGAGGTTGCAACTAGTAATAACCTCCTGGGTGGTAATAATATCCAAGCACATCCAACGGTGATAGACCTAAGTTCTTCAAGAACTGAAAATACTTGTTGATAATCTGGTTTCTGATAATGTCGTCTTTTTTTCCGTATCTTTTTTCTTCACTTTTTCTCTCTCCTGAGAAATGAGATTTGAAATATTCTTAGATGCACATATTTACACAAATGTGTCAAATTATCTACCACAATGCTTCTCACTTTCGTGAGCATATTTATTGCATAAATAACAGCATGAAGTTTCGGTGGCTTGAATGTGCTGTTTTTAGTGGAACTTATCAGCAGAAAATTTGGCCCAGATGTGACAGCAAATCTTTCCTCTAAAATGTCAATACAGCTCTAGAGTCCAATTATTTTTATACTCTGGTAATCCTCTTTCATTTTTTACAGTGTTACTGCAGACTTCTATAAAAAGGCTTGGTAACATCTCAGTGGGGAGGCCTCTTTATTGAGCAGTTTCAAAGACTTATTGACTACTGTAAAAATAAAGATCA
The DNA here is from genome assembly GCF_987193195.1 of Phasianus colchicus. Taxonomy (NCBI): domain Eukaryota; kingdom Metazoa; phylum Chordata; class Aves; order Galliformes; family Phasianidae; genus Phasianus; species Phasianus colchicus. Next base: position 11,056,850 of record NC_143437.1, on the reverse strand, counting down.
GTCGGTAATATTGAATTCATTAAAAAACCAAGAAGCTAGTCAGTCTTCAAAAAAAACAACAACAAACCCTATAGATGCATAATATATAATCCTGATTATTTTTCTGCTTGCAGAAATTTTCTTAATATCTTACCAAATTTGATAATGAGACTTCATGGTAGATAGAAATTTTTCTGCTTTTACAATGTACGTGAGAAGTGGTCCTCTAAAGATAAACGGAGGTCCGCCTTTCTGTATTTATTACCGCAGTCAGTACAGATTGTTAAATACAATTTCAAAAATGTGATTAGATCAAGAAACTTACTGATCATGTAGAAGTCAACGTTATTTTGATAAATTTTTGAAGTTTATTTCAAATACTTAAGTATCAAGATTAGGTTTAAAAAACCTTATTTTTCTGTGAGTTTATTAGTACTCAAACATGTAAAGGGGATATACTGCTAGGCTCTAGGATATATATTGTAAGAGGAAGTGATGGAAAATCTTGTCTTCTGTTTAGTACAGGAAAAATCTTAGAGCTGCTGCTTGAAATTTCGTAATGTATCCATCAAGTTTCCTTCAGTTGACTCCACTTGTATCACCTTATGGGGGTAAGCTTTTAGGCAAACGTGCTGAAAAAGAAGCGGGGTAACATGCTGAAGAGTTTTAATACAGTGCTGATCTCCTAGTATGTGGATCTCCATAGTATGGACTTCTGTAGATAGGCTTGTTTCACAAAATGAATTTTACTGTGGGAGTGACAGAGCTATGAAACTTAGAGCATTTGTTTTGGTAACAAACTGATTTTAGCAACTAAGTTTTAGGTTAGCTGCTGCTGATTGTTCACAGTGTAAATGAAATTACACTGACAGCTATCTATGTTCATTAGCAAAAAACTGCTTATATTCTTTTGCGCTTGCCATCAGGTAAACCCGGATCTTGAGCTACAGCCATGTTACATTATTGAATCTTTTGTTTACTCAAAATGATGTTATGTTCTGTAGACATAGATGTTTTCTTACATCTCTTGAGTTCTTAATCATCTTCAAAAGTAACCTTAATCAAAAATTTTGAATTAGGTTAAGGAAGGGAAGAATAATGAAAAACAACTGTATTCTAATAAACTTTTACAGATTTTTTTAACATGTTGTTTATATTTCTGAGAAAATGAATATTTGTTAAGAACATGTAATAGTAATAAAATAACTACTAGAACCAGTCCTGGTGTGCCAGACAGAAAAAGTATCTACTGTGCCTCACTATAAAGCGTGATCTGTCAGTTGGCCTTTTACCCACCATTTCTGGATGCTGCACATGCAGTGAAGATTTTTTTTGTTCTTGTTGTCAACGACTATTTTGATCTTTAGTTGTGACTGGGCATTACCAGTCGCTGAAGTCACTGAGCAGCATGGGGCTCAGCCCACCTGCACCTCACAGAATGAATTACCTTGCACTAAGAAGATCCTCTGAAGGAGGGTAGAAAATAAGAAAAAAAAAAAAAAAAAAAAGGGAGTGGAGGGCAGAACTGAAACAGAAGAATAAAACATAATTGTATAGTAACACTGGTCCATCTGTTTCTAGACAGATACATCAGTCTGTCTTATGACAGTTTTATTGCAATATAATCCTAACAATTAAGATTTTATATATGTTGGGAAGATATTGAGTGGTTTATGGGGATTTTGAAATAATCAATCCGTGATTATGCACAAGCGTTCAGAATTCGCCCTTGAATGTCTCTTACAATACATATGCAGGTAGTAGCAGTTCTGCGTAAATAACTGCATGGCTGTTATCTGTACTATATAAACTGTTCAAATGCATCTATGGTCATGATCTTGATTGGAACCACTGCTGTCACAGTAACAGTTACTAGTGATATTTAATTTGCCTGCATTCTTAAATATACATTTTCTATGTTCTTTTTTTTTTTTTTAATTATAGAATGGCCTGGGTTGAAAAGGACCACGGTGTCACCTAGTTTTTAACCCCTGTGCTATGTGCAGGGTCACCAGCCACCAGACCAGGCTGCCTAGGGCCACATCCAGCCTGGCCTTGAATGCCTCCAGGGATGGGGCATCCAAATCTCTTGCTGTGGTTATGTTTCTTTCCTAAATCAAGAATGGTCTGTTCATTTCTTGTCACTTAGCTGTTTATTGTTAATTTTGTCTGCCAACTGCATTTATAAAGAGAAAAAAATTACTCATTAAACGTTGAGCATTATTCAACGTTTGGATAAAGGTAACTTGAATTTTTAAGTTAAGTAAAGTAAGTAAGCTAAGTATATTGTATGTGAGAATTCTATGCCAGTTTTTTAAGAACAATCACATAAAAAGCAAACAATAAACTCTAACAGTATTCTTTTCTGCAATAAAGATTTTAATTTTATTTCATTGTTAATTTTTAAACCTTTTGTTGTCTTTTGGATGAAAAAACTGTTTCTTAAAACCTTACAAATTAAATTTTACTTGATGCTTTTTGATAACAGAAAAGGGTCAAACAAAATAGTCTGTTCATTCACAAATTAGAAATTGACTCAAAAGTTGTGACTAATCCAAATCTGCTTTCAATGGCTTTTGAATGCTGAGCATTTTTAATGATCAAAAACTTTCCAGATTTCAAAGATGCTGTTATGGATAGTTAGTAAAGATTTGATTGCTTCAGTGTGCGTGTAAAGTGTATAGTGTGTTGCAAAGATTAAAAATTCAGAAGGAGTGTATTTGGGGTTCATTTTTGATGATTTCTTGGACACAAAATATAATTCATTAAGTATTTAAAGATAAAATATTGTGGCTAATGAAGTAAGCATGTGTAGAACTAGAAATGAAAGAGCTTTCTGATCCGGTAACTAATTTGGACACTTTTGATCTGCTCAAGGTAATGATGAGTGTTGATTATCAGTAAGGACGCATCATATTCTTGTCCTACATGAATGCTATATGGGAACATTAGAAGGGCAAAAAACCACAGGGTCTGTCTTGGGATTCTTTGAAAGCTTTAAAGTTTAGGTGTAAAGTTAGTGGGAATGAAGTTTTGAGGGCTGGAAAAGTCCTTTGAGTTTTTCAGCATAGTTTTTACCTTGGCATAGTAATTGATGCCTTTACTTATTTGCCTATGTAGTGGTAGACTGGTTTCCAAATATCTGAACAAAACCCTTTGAGTTTAAAAGCTACAGCCATATAGGGTAAAAGTATTTGCAGTGGATACAGATGGGTATATATTTTGCAGTTTATTCTTAATTTAACAGGAATGTCATTATTATGTCCAACTTGCTGTTTTTTTGAGTATTTTTATAAAATATATTACCCTTATAATACAAAAACTGATTCATGACTTTGTAATACTTTTTAATGAGACTATGCATAGGGAAAAGATCTTATTTTCAGCTCAGAGCTTTTTAGTTTTTAATGTATACTAAGAAAGTGTAATTCCTAAGACCTTCTCATTCTACACACTCTAGATTGCAAATTTGTTGTTGAAGTGTATATTCTGTGTGATTTAATGAAAAGAGTTGAAAATAAGTGAAGAAGTTGCATGATCTAGCCTTTAAGGAAGTGAGTAGATGTTTAGAAAAATTGAGTAATTTATCATTTATCTAGAGTTCCCTGTAAGGCATTTATCATGAATGGCAAATATCACCGTATTTTTTCTCATTTGAGAGGGTGTGTAGGGATCAGAGGCTTACCTTGCAGCATTCATACCTCCTATAATTAGCAATCTTATCCCTCCTGTACTAGGAAATGAAATAATTTGACCACTAAAATAAAAATGTATTTTAAGATGCTTGCTAGAGATGGTGACTACCTTTTTTTTTTTTTTTTTTTTTTTGTGAAGTTGTCTTCATCGTTCTGTAACAATAGCTGTCGTTTTCAATCTAGGAAGCTCACATTGAAAGTGTGGTCATTTGCTTTTAGCAGCCTAGTGGAACTTCCCTTTTGGTAGTTTACATGTAACGAAGACTTACCCAATTTCATGTTCATAATTACATTATATATATATATAGCAATATGTTACACAACTGACAGAAAAGATACTAAACAGCAATTTAAGCTCCTGATAGAGAAATCTATTGCAGAATCCTGTATCCTTTTTGTATGCCACTGTTAACAGGGAAGGGAAACAAGTTGTAGTTCCCCAGCAGAAAAAGTTGACATTTAAAGTCATGAATCTCATTTTCTCCCTAAACTGTTCCCTAGGATTTTTCTGCCAGGGTTTGTTTGGAGGCCAAAGATAACAGTTGTTGGAAAGGAGCAAAAGAATGTGAGGAAGGGAAAAGGAAGAGAGTGAGAAAATTATTTGGGAGTGGAAAATTAACTGTAGCAACATGATTACTTACTAAAATTAGGTCAGTGCATACCGATGGATTAGACATCTGTAGTCCATTTTTTTGGTGTTATCATAATTTCATCATTTTGCTTTGTGCTTAAGTTTGTTAAGCAGATGCTTGTAATGTGTTTTCTCTAAATGCCAATATGATTTCTTATATATATAGTCCTGAAAACCTTTTTTATGCAGCTGGGAAACAAGCTTGAATTCAGATATAAAATTTGGACAGTTTGGTTTATGTTTGAGCTTTCCATCTTAAGATCCAGTAAGCACTAAATTAAGCAAAGGATATCATTTGGTCTTTTAAAAGGTCAGTGTGCTGAGAGACCTTGTGCCTGAGATGCATCCTGACATAGCTCTGCATTCAGTCCTGAATCCATAGGCAGAGCCTGCTTGTAATGGCAAGCTATTGTGAGGATTCCAGTTTTTGATGTTTACTGTAGAAGGAGCGGTTTAAGCTGTCTTGCTTTATAGTATCAGATATCCTTGTTAATTATTTTGTCTACATACTGTTTTGGTATAGTTTTCCCTGATTACACCACTTTGTGAAAGGCTATAAATAAGAAGATGGCATAATGGATACATTTTTGAATTTTAAATTACTGTGAAATGGAGCACAAAACACATCTGGGAACGTAGTAGACTGGTTTGGAATAATTTATTTATTCAGTCCATATTTAATGTTTTAGAGGTCTTGTAGCAGGAATATGGCTTTTGGAGTATCACTGTTTCAGTCTACCTTCTCTTGAAAAATAATTATTTTTGTAGGTAAACAAAAGAATAAATGGCATTTCACTAGACTTTGTTTGTATGGTTGGAGGTTGGTTTGTCACATGACATGGGTTCTTGAAATTCTTACAGTAAACTTAAGATTTTTGGTTTCTTTATACTTAAAGAAACCTTGCAGTCATTATGAAATCTGATTTATTCTGTCAGGACTATTTTATTTCTCTAATCAAAGCATCCACTAGTATGCATTTGATTTGAATCAAGCAAGGGCGTTGGATCAAATAGCAATTCAGCCTGAACCAGTGTATGATTTAATACTGACAAGGAGGAGGCTACATATGCTATAAAGTTTAATGTACTGCTTATGTGGGATTGTAAAAAAAAAAAGCAGTGATAGAGTTGAAAAATCTGCTAATTTCTTCTGGGCTTTTGTTCAGATCCTAAGAACTTAAATGAACTGCCAGAGAAGTGAATATAAATCTCTTGTTGACTGTGGTGGGAAATAAGGTAAATTCTAAGAAAATAAGAAGTGTAATTCCTATTCCAGTGAATGCTATAATAACATATGCTTCTTCTCTTAAGCCTTTCTATGATACATGAAAGCATGGAATCTATATATATTCATAACCAGTTATTTGGGATTTTAACTGTAGTAATACATAATAATTTACAGAACTCAGAATTCAGAATGAAAACTTGTTGTACTCAGTTATTGGTGTTTGTATTATCTAGTGCTTTTCTATGTATGTAATTACATTTTAATCATTAAATGAAGTGCAACACTTCATGCTGGCTAGAAAGTCTGCCATGAATTTTTAATAGTTTCTCTAAGTGTCATTAAGTGATAATTTGAAAAAATAATAAACACCCATCAATACACACAATTTATTACTAATAGCGTCTTTTCCTAATTCACTTTTAAAATAAAAAACAGTACTGTGAAATTGGCACGTGATATTTTGTTTCTGCTTCTTACATAAAACATTCAAACATTTTAACAATTTTTTTCTGGATCTGCCAATTCTACTTCTATTTCCTATTGAAAGTAAAAGACTACCTCTGCTTGATTGGGCTAGAGTTCATACATGTATTGTAGAATCATTAAGGTTGGAAAAAACAGTTAAGATCACCAAGTCCTGCCTAACAGAAGACTGCTAAGTCCACCGGTAAAGCTAGTGCCCTTAGTGCCACGTCCATGCATCTCTTAAATATCTCTAGGGAAGGTGACTCTTCCACTTGCCTTGGCAGCCCCTTCCAATGCCTAACCGCTCTTTTTTTCCTGTAGAAATTCTTTCTGATATCCAATCTAAACCTCAGCTGGTGAAAAGTGAGCCAATTTTCTCTTGTCCTATGCCTTATTTCCTGAGAAAAGAGTCTGACACCCACCTCACTGCAACCTCCTTTCACATAGTTGTAAGGACCAATGAAGTCTCCCTCAAACTTAAGAAATCCAGTTCCCACAGCATCCCCTTTTAAGTCCTGTTTTCTGGTCCCTTAACCAGCTTCATTTCTCATCTCTGAACACATCCTGGCATCTCGATGTCATTGAACAGTTAACAGTATTGCTTCGCTGCTGTTCTATCCTGCATCTTATTGACATAAAAAATGTTGCCTTGTGTGTGGCTCCTGCTCTATGTGCCCAAAGCAGACACGATTAAGCTCCATAGCACAAATTGTTATTCTTGTGGTTTTGGTGCATTTTTTTTTTCAATTTTTTTCTGAGTCTTTGAGAGCCTACACAGAAACAAACAAACAAAAAAAAAAAGGCTGTGACTATTTTACCTTCTGCCTTCCTCTGTCATAGCCAGATACAGCATTGCCACGTATGTCTTTCCAAATATCACTGATGCTTTCCAGTGCCATACTCAATGCTATATTGATGGCAAAGATGATTGAGCATTCCATCCAAGTGATCATGAGAAGTGTTATAATTCCTCATGAGAAACGCATTACTTCAGAGCCTGGAAAAAATGCAGATAGCTTATGAATACCTCATAACCTACATTTCTATATTTTGTACAGTTTAGCCAAGATGGAATATTGTAGTTGTTATATGAGTATGATCAGGAAGACCAAGTGAATGAAGCCTGCTATAAGCAGATAAACGGAGCAGCTTCACATTCACAAAACATGGTCCTCATGGGGGACTTGAACCACTCTGACATCTGTTGGAGGGACAACACAGCAGTGCACCAGAAATAGAAGAGTTCTAATAGAATAGAAGAGGTTCCTGGAATGCATTGATGATAGCTACCTCTTCCAAGTAGTACAGGAACTCACGAGAAAATGTGCTATGCTGGACCTTATCTTCACCTACAAGGGGGGGCTGGAGAGTAATGTGAAGCTCAAGTTCAGCCTTGGCTGTAGTGATCACAGAATGGTAGAGTTCAAAATCCTTAGAGTGTCAAAGACAGCATGCAGCAAGCTTGCTACTCTGAACTTCAGGAGAGCAGACTTTGAACTTTTCAGGGAACTACTTGGCAAGGTGACATGGGAGAAAAGCCCTGGAGGGAAGTAGGGCCTGACAAAACTGGTTGGTATTCTAGGACCATCTCCAAGTCCAGAAGCAGCGCGTCCTGAGAAAAAGTAGAGCAGATAGGAATGCCAGGAGGCCTCTGTGGATCAACAAGTTGCTCCTGGACTTACTTAGGCTTAAAATGAAAGCCAATAGGCTTTAAAATGAAAGTCAAAAGTGTGGAAGCAGGAACAGGTTACCTGGGAGGTCTACAGAGGAGTTATCTAAGCAGTCAGGGATCAGATTAGGAAAGCTAAAACCCTTTAATTAAATTTAGACAGGGACATAAAGGGGAACAAGAAGAATTTTGTCTGTGATATAAGGATGGAGAGGATGGAGGCCTGAGGAAACAGGAGACTTGGTTATGAGGTATACAGAGTAAGCTGAGGTGCTCAATGATGACTTGGCCTCAGTCTTCACCAGCAAGTGCTCTGGCCACACTGCCCAAGTTGCAGAAAGCAATTGTAAGAACCTGGAGAAGGTAGATCTGCATTGTTTTCAGGTTCGTTCATTCTCCAGTGCTACTAAGTGTGTTTTCACAGGTAACAGCTGCCTGTGGAAGAGTTCTTAAATAGCTCTTAATTGACATCATCTGCTGGAAAATGAGATGAATATCTAGTTGAGTAGCCAGACTCATGAGACTAATGAGGTGCTAGTCAAATGCTGTCATTTTTTGTTTGTCACATTTTTACTAGCTGTGAGACTTGTAAATAAAAGTGGAAATTGTTCTTTTGTTGGCTATTGATATCAAAAGTAAATGTCCTTATGTATCAAAATGTTGTTGAATCCTTTTTGTATTTCTAGCTTTACCTTTCTGTTTACGTTAGCGATGTCAATTGAATGAGATTAATAATGAGTGAGATTAGTAACTAGTATGAAGAGGAAGAGAATTGCTGTTTTTTGCTAAAGCTGGAGCTTACCTCACAACACTTAAAAGGCTTTTTTTTTTTTTTTTTTTAAGTCTGTCTAAATTGTGGCTCAATTTGTAAGATACTGATTGAAAGCGCTTGCTCCTTCAAGTCCTTCTTTGGGAAGGTTTAAAAAAAAAAAGTACCTGGCATGCATTTACACTGCTATGCATTTCTGTGCTTGTGTACATAAACTGGTTTTACAGAAGTAGTTTTTGTTGTATAATATGTATGCATAGATGGTACTGCATGTTGATTCATTTACATCCTTCAACTTTTTGTGTTTGAGTCATTTAAATACATTGTACACGTAGTTGTGTCTCTGGTTGCTGCATTTAAGATTTATAATCTATGCAGTGTTATTTGTGCTGTTTTAGTATGCCTTTGCTGTAAGCATCCATACCAAATAAATTAGTTCTTGAACACTTTATGCCTTTATTAAATATTCATTAAATGGGATGCATGGTATTCATGCAGTCTGCTGCTTAGTGCATTGAAACCCCAGAAAATGCATTGTTTTGTAAACCTTTTCCTCAGAATGAGCCATGGTTTTCCTCCTCTCCTGAAACAGGTTAGGTTCCATGGCACATTGCTCTTAGTCTAGCATTGTGCTCTGCATGCAATGCTGGTAGAGAATTTGTAAGACCTGGAGAACGGGTGCAACAAATTATATGTTTCTTTAGTGTTTATTGAACTATATTTCTTGACCTGCTGTTTCTAATGAACGAGGAGGATAAATGAGTATTTTCTTGCTCCTCTATTCTTGGCAATGCTGAGGGAAAAAATAAAGACTTTTGGACAGATTAAATAGGCTAATATTTGGAATAAGTCATGCACATAAAATGTAGCTCACATCTCTATCAAATTCAACAAAGGATGAAATTTGTCCTAAG